>NC_064245.1:50117500-52617500 GCF_003254725.2 Canis lupus dingo | reverse complement strand
TCCAGTTTGCAGAAAATGCAGAAAATAAAGGAACAGGTTAAGTGACATCACAAGGAAACGATCAGACCTATCTAGATAAATAGGACAGTCAAGACACTGGTCTGAGTTCTTCAAATCAATGTCAGTAAAAACACACACAAAAAATAGCAAAACAAAACAATGCAGGTCTCTTTTAGATTAAAGAGATTAAGCCACATAACAATCAAATCCAATTCTTAGTCCTCAATTGGATTCTGGTTTGAACAATCCATCTGAAGCATAATCTTTGGGACACCTGGGTGGCTCAGTGGTTGAGCTTCTGCCTTTGGCTCAGGGCGTGATCCTGGGGTCCTGGGATCGAATTCCACAACAGGTTCCCCGCAAGGAGACTGCTTCTCCCTCTGCCTATGTCTCTGCCTCTTTCTGTGGGTCTCTCATGAATAAGTGAATAAAATCTTAAAAATTAATAAATAAGGAATAGAGAAAGAAATCTGGGGAAAGACAAAGCATTTGTTAATTTTAAGTAGCTTTACTTAGAAAAGTATCTGTTTTGAAGAGTTGCCTATTGAAGTATTTAAGGATAAGATACTTTATTAGCTTCTCTGATTTTGTTGCATTAAAATACTTAACCAGGATGGGGCACCCTGGCTGGCTTGGTTGGTGGAGCATGCTGCTCTTGACCTTGGGGTTGTGAGTTCAAGCCCCATATCGGTGTAGAGATTACTTAAAAAAAAAAAAAAAACTTACACAAAAAAATGCTTAGGCAGGAAAAAAGTAGATGAAACATTGAAAAATGTTAAAAGTGTTAAATCTGAGTGATGAGTGTATTTGGATGTGGGTGTTCATTATACTATCATTCTATTTTGTTGTACCTTTGCAGTTTTTTATAATAAAATTTTTTTTATCATATCGAGAATATTTGGCCAATTATTGTTAAATCTGGATAGTTCACATAAAGAAATCCACAGAAGGGGCAGCCCCGGTGGCTCAGAGTTTAGCGCCGCCATCAGCCCAGAGCGTGATCCTGGAGACCTGGGATGGAGTCCCACGTCGGGGTCCGTGCATGGAGCCTGCTTCTCCCTCTGCCTGTGTGTCTGCCTCTCTCTCTGTGTCTCTCATGAATAAATAAATAAAATATTAAAAAAAAATAAAAAGAAATCCACAGAGTATCTGGCCACCAGTTCCATATTTCCAAATGGAAACATCTAGAGAGTAGCTTCTCCATCAGTCCCTCTGTCTCCAGCACATCCTGCTTCTGTTCACTTCCTTCACTGATTTAGCTGCCTGGCCCTTGAAGGCATCTGCATTTGCCTACAAAGACCCAACCAAACCCACCAGCAATAATTAAACCTTCACTTCTCATTTAAACTAAGGCTCCTGGGAAGGAGGCAGGACCAGCTTTAGGAGAGCAGAGTGAGAACCTCAGGATCCAGGCATTGGGACAGGACCCAGGGCCCTTTCTCAAGGTAGTGCAGTTAGCTCTGGGGGTGTCTTAGTCATGTGATGTTAGGTTACTGATTATGTGTGAATATTTATCCTTCCTCTTGACTGCCCACAAACACTTTTCGAATGTTTTAGGATGGCCTCCACCTTCTATGTCTCCCGAAAGTAGAAACTAGGAACGTACCTTCCCAGCTTCCTTTGCAGTTAGAGCATAGCTGTGTGACCAGTGTCCACCAATCAGATGCAACCTGATAGCCTAACAGTTGGGGAGTGAGTGCCAGTTTGGGGGCGGTAGTGGCAGAAGCATCCAGCTGCCCGAAGCAAGCAGCAGCAGAGCTAGGTGCCCAGCATCAGCCCTGTGAGTGCCCATGCCTGGCCATGATATCCCCTTACAGCAGCTTTTTAAAAAAAGATTTTATTTATTTATTCATGAGAGGCACAGAGAGAGAGAGAGAGGCAGAGACATAGGCAGAGGGAGAAGCAGGATCCCTGTGGGGAGCCTGATGTAGGACTTGATCTCAGGACCCCAGGATCATGCCCTGAGCTGAAGGCAGATGTTCAACCACTGAGCCATCCAGGCATCCCTATAGCGGCTCTGTCTTGTCCAAGCTCTCAAACCCAGCCTCACATCCTCCTGGTGCTTCTTAGAGACATCCAAAACCTTTTTCTGCTTACATCTGCCCCAAGGAGTTCTGTTTCCAACCAACAGCTTTGAGTGTTTGCCACCTAATCTCTCCAGACCTGTGACTGAAGAGTGAAGAAGACGTTGGTAGAATGCAGCCAGAGCGCTTTTCATCCACGTCCTCCATGTCCCAAGCCCTAGTCATTTGGGGAGTAAGCCCCCACAGAGATGTGAATCCCCAGGGGTCTGGGGTGGCATCATTAAGACGGCTGCTGAGTGAGGGAATCACTCTTCCACTGGTGAAGTCTGGAAAAAAAAAAAAAAAAAGAGTACTATCTTGTCTACCTTGGCAATTACCTTCATGTTTCTTGGCACAGAAGACTTAGTCTCCTTAATTAGATCATACAAAGGAGAGCTGACTGTCTTCTAAGACAACCCAGAAGATTTTCCCTGGGCCCTGTTTGAAACTTAAGAATTTTGTGTGACGAATACTTCCTTCCGGATGCTCTCAGAGCTCAATGGATAGTATCACCTAGGTCCTAGGACCCTATGAACCTTTGATCCCCAAGATTCCCAAAGACCAAAGTGCACTACATGTGAGGGGCAGGGAGGCGGGGAAGAAAACAACACCCATAAATTCAGAATATTGAGAAAGAGTTAACCAAATCAATTAACCGAATGATATATAGCAGCCAAGTCTAAACAGTGTGTTCTGACTCAACTCTATTGATGCCATTGTGGGGATGAAACCCATGCATGTCCTGGGCCTCAGCCATCCATCCAGAGGCCCCTCACAGCACTCAGTGGGCGGTAGGGCAAGACTCCCACTCCCCGTGATTCACTGCATTTTCTGCTCTCCCAGCCCAAACTCCTCCTTAACCCCCTGTGTCTACCCACGTTCCTGCCTTTCTCTGGGACTTGAACCAGGAATGTAGCTCTCCAGGCACATGTGGAGACAATCTAGTAGCCAGCTGTACCCAAACTCAGGCGTCGTCACCGGGTGACTTGGACCATAGATGATAATAATAAATAACAGCCAGCATTTCAGTTTGCCACGCAGTATTCTAAGAACCACAAATCAAGTGTTGGTTTAGTGTTTTATTGATCGTCTAGCCTTAAGTGATGGGGAAATGTTAATAATTCATATTAAACTTAAAAGTGTGTTATGTTGGGCCACCCGGGAGGCTCAGATGGCTAAGTGTCTACCTTCCACTCGGGTCATGATCTCCAGATCCTGGGATGGAGTCTCATATTGGGCTCCCAGCTTAGTGGGGAGTCTGCTTCTTTTCTCCCCCTGCTTGTGCTCTGTTTCTCTCTCTTTCTCAGATGAATAAATAAAAAATCTTAAAAAAAAATGTATGAGGGCACCTGGGTGGCTCAGTCAGTGGGATGTCTGCCTGTGGCTCAAGTAGTGATCCTGGGACTCTGGGATCGAGCCCCCCATCAGGCTCTCTGCTTCTCCCTCTCCTTCCCACTTGTGCTCTCCCTTGCTCTCTTGCTCTCTCTCAAATAAATAAAAACTTTAATTAAAAAGTGTGTTATGTCTGTGGCCATTACACTGTGAATTACATGCGTGCATACACACTCACACCCAGAAGCCTGAGGAAATATTCTCCCACCATTCAAAAATAATTACCTGCTTTAACCAAGCAGCAGCTCACGTTACTGACTAGTGAGTGATGTTCCAACATGTCTTGGTTGTTTCATTTCCTCTTCCTCCTTCACATCAATCAGGGAAGTGTCCCTCAACATTTACATTAGAACGACAACTGTCGTCACAAAGAACGACAGCTGTGTCTTGGCTAGGGATACAAGAGTTTGGCAAAAATCAACAAAAGCATTTTGTGTGAATTAATTATGTAGAATTTACAGGAAAGAGGTTTTATTACTATTTATAAAAGAGTGCCATACAGTCTTTGTATCAGTAAAATGTACCTATAGATGCGTGCTTACATTTTTCCCTACATCCTCTGAGGACCCTGTGATTTATCTTCTAATCTCTTGGGCGGGGGGCAGCAGCAAAGCGCAAGCTCATGCTTGCTCTGTCTCTCTAACGTGCTCTCTTTCAAATAAATAAAATCTTAAATCTCTAATCTTTTCAAGTTAAAAAAATCTTAAAATAAATAAAATCTATATATATGGCAGCCCCAGTGGTGCAGCAGTTTAGGGCCACCTGCAGCCCAGGGGGTGATCCTGGAGACCCTGGATCGAGTCCCACGTCAGGCTCCCTGCATGGAGCCTGCTTCTCCCTCTGCCTGTGTCTCTGCCTCTCTCTCTCTCTGTCTCTATGAATATATATATATATATATATATATATATATATATATATATATATAGTGTTTAATCTTTTACTTAGTATTCAGTTTTTTTAGTTTTTTCCCTAGAAGACTTTCAGGTGTTTCATCTACCACATTCCGGTTTTCCACTGACATGCAGGCACAGGGGGCCTGGCTAACCCAGGAAGCAGGCTTTGTTTATTTGTTTTATCCATCCACCCCATGAGGACGCACTGGGTCATCCTGGTACAGAGAACAAATTAGTGGATGGTACCTAATTACTGTGCCATTTCCTGTCTTCTCATGAAATATGCGTGGATTTAGAGTGTGAGGTTTGGGATAGCTACATTGTTCTGAGCTTGTTGAGTTTTCATTTGGGGAATGGTAGGGGTGGCTTTGGTTTGGATGTGAATAATTGTTGCCATCACCATCATCATCACTGTCATTGTCACCAGCATCGCTGTCATCACCATCACCATCACCACCATCTTGGTTCTCCTCCAGTCCCACTCAGTTTGGGAAGAGCAACACTCCACGCAAGGGGAGCCATTCATTTTAATCAGCAGCCTTGGCTCATTGGTAGCAGCTGGACCCCTGTCTTAGTTTGCTAGGGCTGCCAGGACAAAATACCACAGACTGCGTGGCTTAAACAACAGAAATTTATTTCTTACAGTTCTTGAGGCTAGAAGTCCAAGATCAAAGTGCCGGCCAGTTTGGTTCCTGGTACAAGCTCTCTTTGTGGCTTGCAGCTGGCTACCTTCTCACTGTGCCCTCCCGTGGCAGAGAGAGAAAGCGAGCTCTCTGATGTCTCCTCTTATTAGGACACTAGTCCTATTGGATCAAGGTACCGCCCTTATGACCTCATTCAACTTTAATTGCTTCCAAATGCAGCCCTGCTAAGAGGGCTTCAACATTTGAGTTTTGGGGAGGGATACAATTCAGTCCCTCTGACCAGGAGGCCCAGCATCAGCTAGAGAGTTGGACAGACTCAAGTTCAAAGTCCAGCTCTGATACTTCTTTTGTAATATATTTCACCTTTCTAACCCTCAGTTCCCTATTCTGAAAAGTATACATTAAGTCTTATTTCAGAGCATTGTTGTAATTAGTATGTAGCAAAAGTGTAGAAGGCAGCTTGCACAACGCCTGGCAGATCTCAGGGGATCAGTATAGTTTCCTGGATGATGCCACTCAAAGTGTGGTCCTTGGACCAGCAGCATCACCTGACATCATGATAGAAAGGCAGGATGTCAGGTCCCATCCGAGACCCGACAAGTCAGGATCTGCATCTCACACCATTCCCAGTGATTGGAACATAATTTGAAGTTTGAGAAGCACTGAAGTAAATGGTGTGACTTGCCCCTGCTTGGTCAGGAGGGGTATTGAGAATGTGATGATATAATTCAGGGGGACTAGGGGAGGAAGCCAGGGCCAGGCAGCTCTGTGAGTTCCCTTGGCCAGTGCAGGAATACTGGACTGAGGAATGGAAGGGTGCCACGCCTAAGGAATTGGGACCGCTGAGGGCTGACCCCAGGCAAAGCTCCCAGCCATTCACTTGCATTGTCCAATGGGCATTGTCCAACTGGCTGAGGTCCCAGCCACTGGGCTGCTTCTTGAGGGGCCTGCCTGTGGCTTAGGCCAGTGGTCACTGGCGGTTACAGAAGGTGAGTCCTCAGCCAGCTCCGTTCTGGTCTGAACTCTTAGTTGTTCACAGAATCTGCTATTTCTCCCTCACCTCTGGGTCTTCACACCTGATGTTCTCTCCACCCTCCCCCTTTTCTGCTGGCTCCTTCCTATTCATCCCCAAAAGTCTGGCTTGAAGGCCACCTTTCCCAGGAAGTGGTTTCTACCCCTCCTTTTTTTTATTTTAAGATTTTATTTATTTATTTATGAGAGAGAGGCAGAGACATAGGCAGAAGGAGAAGCAGGCTCCATGCAGGGAGCCCGATGTGGGACTTGATCCCAGGACCTCGGGATTATGACCTGAGCCAAAGGCAGAAGCCCAACCACTGAGCCACACAGGTGACCCTCTACCTCTCCTTAACTGCCCTGCCTGGCCTGCTCATCTCCTGCTCTGTACCCTTGCTACATGCATGGCTCAGTGGACATGCTTCCCCTTTCCACCTTCCCTTCTAGTTTTTTAGGGAAAGTCTAAACAGTTTTAAGTTAAGAAGGATGCACTTAGGCTGGAATGCTGCCTCTGCCACTTCCCAGTTCTGTGACTTTGAACAAGTCTCTGAATTTCTAGCAATTTCACTTTCCTCATCAGTGAAATGGAGACATGCTTCCTTTGAGAGTTAAATAAGGTACAGACAGGACTTTGCAGCTACTACCAAGGGCACGAGAAATATCATACTTGCTTATTCTCTTGAAATCAGCTTTTACCTGACTCCCAACAGACTGGAGGGACAGTCAGTCTCAGTCCTTCCCAGGGCCTCCTTCTCTCCTTCCCCCACTGATCCCCCTCTGCTCACACAGTAATCTTGGCAACTTTCATGACATGTGGAGAATGGAAGAAGGATCCTAGATCTTGAGTCCCACTGTGGATGTCAGAGATTGGCAGCCTTGAGCGTGTAGGATAGTATAGTGATTAAAAGGGAGACTCTGGGGTGCGTCCCACCTCACCACACACCAGCTGTGTGACTATGGGAAATTCACTTGACCTCTCTGATCCTTAGCTTTCTCACTTTTATAATGAGGATGGTGATAGTACCAACCCCACATAGTTGTTATAAGGACTCAAGCTGATCCATAGAAAGCACTTAGCAGAGTAAATATAAAGTTCGTGGCACCTGGAAAAAGTTAATCCAGTAAAGTTTTTTTTTGTTGTTGTTGTTGTTGTTTTTAAGATTTTACCTATTTATTCATGAGAGACACAGAGAGAGGCAGAGACATAGGCAGAGGGAGAAGCAGGCTCTCTATGAGGAGCCTGATGCAGGACTCAATCCCAGGACTCCGGGATCAGGACCTGAGCCAAAGGCAAACATTCAACCACTGAGCCACTCAGGTGCCCCTAATCCAGTAAAGGTTAATTATTATTATTATAATGCATGATGTGAGGTCAGTGAAAATGAAAATGATTGCCCATTACTGATTATGTAGCCAATCATCTTGCTAAGTTCTCTTATTATTTCTAATAATTTGCTTGTGGATTCATTTGGCCTTCCATGCAGACAATTACATCATTTGCAAGGATGGTTTATCTCCTTCTTTCCAAATCCTTTTTCCTTTCCTTTCATTTTATGACCTGACCTCTGGCACAATGCTAAATAGAAAAGGTGGTAGCGAGCCTTGGTGATCATCATCTGGATTTTTTAAAGATTTTATTTATTTCTTTGACAGAGAGATAGAGCCAGAGAGCACAAGCAGGGGGAGCAACAGGCAACGGGAGAGGGAGAAGCAGACTGCCCCCTGAGCAGGGAGCCTGATGGGATGCGGGGCTCCATTCCAGGACCCTGGGATCATGACGTGAGCCAAAGGCAGACACTTAACCGACTGAGCCATCCACGTGCCCCCTTCATCTGGATTTTAAGAGATGTTACCTATTTTCCCTGCAAAGAATGATGTTTCCTCTAGGTTTTCATAAATTAAAGTCATCAGTGTGTTTATATTCTTTCTTACCTGTTGACCTTCCCTCTCCACCGGACTTCAGACCTTTGCCGACAGGGAAGCACCTGCCATGAACTAGACTGTTTCCGCAGGGTTTCATTTATTAGAGGACTGATGTTAGCCAAGGCTCCAGGCTTCCTTCCTTATCTTGAGGCTGCATGGAGTCCAGCCTTCAGTTGCACCCCCCACCCCTATCTTACCCTCTGGCCCCTCTTCTGGTTGATTATAAGAATTTCGGGGAAAACTTTTGGTGTAGAAAGCTTCCTGTGTCTTCTGTACTATCACACATAGCCACCACCACAGCACTTCTGACTCTTCATGTGTGGGGTTCCCCCTACCAAGCAATTCTCTGTGACCCCAGTAGGGTGTCCTACAATTTGACTCAATCCTGGACACCATCTACCTGGAGGTAGCCTTGGATCCCACAGGTGAAGGGCTCAGCCCCACGAGACTGCCCCCACCGCAGGTATCAATCGCAAGACATATTCCCCAGGTTACCCACACCTTCTGCCTGGCTTAGCTATCAACCAGATGTTCCTGTGACCTCTTCCCCCATGGATTCAATTACTTGCTAGAGTGGCCCACAGAACTCAGGGAAACACGTTTACAGTTTATTAAAAGACATGACAAATGATGCAGATGAACAGCCACATAAGAGACGTATAGGGCAGGGACTGGGAAGGTCCTGAGCACAGGAGCTTCTGTCCCCATGGCGCTGGGATGCGTGACCCTCCCCGTGTGCGTGTATTCACCAACCTGGAAGCTCGCCAGACCCCCCCATTATTGGAATTTTATGGAAGCTTCCTCACATAGGCAGGATCATGTCCAACCCCTCTCCTCTCTCTAGAGGATCAGTCGCTACTGAAAATTCCAAGTTTTCCATCTTCGATTGGTCTGTCTGGTGAGTGGCCCCCACCCAGAAGCTATCCAGGAGCCCACTCAGAGTCACCACACTAGAACAAGAGACACTTCTATGACTTAGGACATTCCAAGGGATTTGGGAACTCTGTGTCAAGAATTAGGGTCAAAGACCAAATACTAGAACAAAAGATGTTCTTCGTGCTCTTATCACTTAGCAATCTACAAGGTCTTTGGGAGCCCCAAGTTGGAAACTGGAGCAGAGATGTGTCTTTCTTTCTTTCTTTCTTTCTTTCTTTCTTTCTTTCTTTCTTTCTTTCTTTCTTTCTTTCTTTCTTTCTTTCTTTCTTTCTTTCTTCTTTTTAATGTCCCATCTTTACCTTACTTTCTTGTCCAGGAGTCGATGACCAAAGGAGTCATTACCCAGACCCAGGGATCAGGGATCAGGTGTCAGCTGACCTCTTCCTTAGATGCTGGCTTTTTTTTTTTTTCTTTTAAGAGAGAGAGAGTGCACTTTGGGGTGGGAGAAGCCAGGGAGAGGGAGAGAGAATCTTAAGCAGACTCCATGCTCAGCATGGAGCCCAATCTGGGGCTCGATCTCACGACCCTGAGATCATGATCTGAGCTGAAATCAGGTCGGACGCTTAACTAAATGAGCCACCCAGGTCCCCCTGGACTCTGGCTTCTAACCTCAAGCCAAACAAGGCCCCAAGTTAGATCCACCCAGAAGACTGGCCTAAAGGTTCCTTGGCATCTTCCATAGAAGTAGGAAGGTTTTATCCAGCTTTTTTTTTTTTTTTTTTAAGTAGCACAGGGCTCAAACTCACAACCCTGAAATCAAGACCCAAGCTGAGATCAAGAGTCCAATGCTCAACCAACTGAGCCCCCCAGGTGCCCCCCAGATTCTTATTTAGGACCTTTCCCCTTTCTAGGGAGCTCCAACAAGCCAGGGCCCTGGGTGGGGCCCAGTGATGCTCTGGGGAGTCTGGCTTCATCACACTGCTGATAATAAACAACCCCCTTTCTCCAGGTTTTTCATCTCTGAGACTCTTTCCCACCCCCACCCCCACCCCACACACACACACACTGTTCCCCTCTCTGCCTTCCTTCACCTTGAAGTCTCATGGCTTACCCTTCCCCAGATGCCTCATCAGCATCTCCCTATAACTGGCAGGGCTCAGGCAGCCACTGCCAGTCCCCAGAGGTGAAGGAGACACGCTCTCAGGCCGTCAGGCTGAGCCAGCACCTTGTCCCACGCAGCTGTACCCACGCTAGCCCAGGTCTGCTCAGACTTCCAGGTCTACTCAATTCCTACTTTTCTGGAACTGGCTTTCTCACAACTCCATGTACCTAGATCTCCCAACTTCGTACATAGGGAGAGACAGATATATCCACTCCTAGACAGACACACACTTAATAAAGAAAACAAACCCCCCACAGGGTTGTGCAGGGCGGTGGGGGGGGGGCACAGTGGGCAGCTAATGATTATCCATCCCAGGTAAGGGGTCTGGGACATGGAGGTGCCCTGGCAGAGTCCGGGCCCTGGGGACTTAAACTTTTGGAAGCCCTGCCTTACATTATATAGAACATTTTAAAGGACCCCTCACACATACACATTTTACATTAAATAGACATTTGCCATAAAATTGTTTTAAATTATGTAGGGACAAAACAAAAGAGGCACTGGGTGGCTCAGCGGTTTAGCGCCTGCCTTTGGCCCAGGGCATGATCCTGGAGACCTGGGATCGAGTGCTGCGTCGGGTTCTCTGCATGGAGCCTGCTTCTCCCTCTGCCTGTGTCTCTGTGTCTCTCTCTCTATCATGAATAAAATAAAATAAAAAACCTTTAAAAATCTTTTTAAAAAATAAAAATAAATGATGTGGAACATTTCTTTCTCCTCTTTTTGGTACCAAAACATATTTTAAACTTTCATTGCATTTTCATATGTAAAAAAAAAAGAGAGATAAAGTATAATAAAATACAAGTCTACAGTACTCACCCGCTTAGAAGTAAAAAGTTACCAAGATAGTTGAAACTCTGTATACGCCTCCCCTCCCTTGGAGGAATCTACTGTGCTGAAGTGGGAATGTACTATCTCCATTCATTTCTTTAAACTTTTTATATATAAATATTTATATTTTTAAAACAGATTTAATTTTTTTTGCATTTTTCAACTCTATCACAGTGATTGACTAAAATTATTTTTACAGTTTTTGCATTTCAGATTATTTGGGTGTTAAAAATTACTCAAATTATAATTGGTCTGATTTCCTATCATCACTGCAATTTTCATAGGATGAGAAAATCTAGCCAATAAATGAATTTCAGATGTTATTAAATGTTTACAAACAGTTGGGTTTTTTTTAAAGATTTATTTATTTGAGAGACAAAGAGGACACAGAGGGAGAGAGAGAAGCAGACTCCCTGCTGAGCAGGGAGCCCTGGACCCTGAGATCATGACCTGAGTTGAAGGCAGATGCTTAACTGGCTGAGCCACCCAGGCGCCCCCAAACACAGTTTATAATGTTAAAATAATAGTATGTTTTGTGAGCATTTAACAAAGCATTCACTAATTTTGACTTCACAGTTTTCCTTTCATATTTTGGAGCCAATCATTTTTTTCTAGGTTTTACGAATATTTCTGTGGATAAGAAAACCTGGCAGGCCTTGTGCTGTGTCTAGAGTTTCTGGGGTCACCACAGAGCAGGAGCAACAAAATGAGGTTGCCACCTTGGACCACCCACTGAGCAGCGACCCCACCCCCCACCAGAAGCCTTTCACACCTATGAGTTCACTTACCCTTGTCAGGTGGGTGCCCCCCCTCCCCTTTCCAGTAGAGCAATAAGCATTCCTGGGCCAGATAGAACCGGAGCTGGGATTTGAACCTAGGAGTCTGAACCCTTCTTCATGCTGCCTTCCGTTTTCGAGCCACACGTGTACATACATGGATGTGAATTTTCTCAAAATCCTTGCAAGGACCAGGGATCATTAGCCCCATTTCACAGGAAGGCAAACTGACTCAGAAACGCCCAGATCACACAGTTGAAAGTGCTGGCATAGGCGGGATTTGAATTCACATCTGTGTGAATCCAAAGACTGCCTGTGCTTTTATTTTATTTTATTATTTTGTTGTTGTTGTTTTTTGTTTGTTTTTTGCCTGTGCTTTTAAAGACACCAAGCTGCTGCCCCTCCCAAACTCGCCACTTCGCAGCCAAGCTGAGTGCCCTCCTTGCCTCTTGCAGGGGGAGGGTCCTGCAGGTGTTAAGGGGAGGGTTAAGGGGGCACCAGAGGCCTCACAGTGATGCTCTGCCCCTGTTAGCTGGAGGCCCCTGCCATTTATTTGCAGATGCTTGCCCCTTGTTCCCTCCCCACTCTGCCCTCTCCTCTTCCCCCATCCCCCACAACCCAGGGTGGTGTGTAGGTGGTTGGGAACAGGCTAGCTGTTCCTCAGGCAGGCGATAGTCTCAGCTGGCTGCCTCTCCTCCCCCGCAGCTCCCTTATCTTGGGCCATCAGAATCTCCCATGCTTTGGCCACCCCCCCACAACCCAAGGTCACCTCCAAAGGATTCAGCGCTTACTCATTGCACAGGCCCCCTTCTGCTTGAAGTGGGGGATGGTTTTAAAGAGCCAACTCCCATCCTGGAGTTCTCCACTTTCCATGCCAGGGCACTAGGTCAGAGTGACATGTGGATTGGAAAGGACAATGGGTTACAAACTAAGATTTTGCCCCAGGCTCTGAGCCTCACTCACTGGACAACCTTGGGCTAGTCACGTCCTCTTTCTGGGCCCCAGTTTTCTCAACTGGGAAGAATGTGGCTGGATCAGGTAGTTCTCCAAGGTCTTTTCCTTCTAGGAGTGTGTGTGACGAAATCTATACCCTGCACTCCTTGTTGAGTTTGTGACATATATTTTTTTCTTTAATTAAGAATATTGGCAAGCCTGTCCCCTACCATCCCAGGATGAAGTCTCACGTCTCACTGTTCAGTCCTGGGAGGAGTCTAGAAGACTAAGAGGAAACCCATACCAAGGGGAGAGGCAAGAGCAGAGGCTGAAACAGGAAGGCAAAAGGGAATCCCAGGGTTTAACTTCGGCAGGGCACCAGAATTAGAAATGGAGATTTTGAGAAATGAGTCTGATGCACAATGAAAGTCAAGCAGCCTTGTTTGGGAGCACTGGTTCTCAAACTTTAGCTCACCTCTATATCCCTGGAAGGGCTTGTAATGTAGGGTGCCGGGCCCCACCATGGTTTCTGACTCAGCAGGTCTGGGATAGAGCGGTTAGTTACCTATTGCTGCATTTTTTTTTAATTGAAGTCTAGTTGACACATAGTGTTACATTAGTTTCAGGTGTACAATATAGTGATTCACTGTATACGTGAAGCTATGCTTACTGCAAGTGTAGCTACCACCTGTCACCATACAACGCTATTGCAGCACCATTGACCATATTCCCTATATAGCTCTACCTTTTATTACCGTGACTTATTCATTCCATAACTGGAAGCCTGTATCACCCACTTCCCTTCACTCATTTTATCCATCCCTCCTCCCCACCTTCCCCTCTGGCAACCATGAGTTTATTCTCTATATTTCTAGGTCTGTTTCTGATTTTTTTTTTTTTTGCCTTACTTTGTTTTTTAGATTCCACCTATAAGCAAAATCATATGGTATTTGTCTTTCTCTGTCTGACTTCTTTCTCTTAGCATAAGACCCTCTAGGTCCATCCTATTGCTGTTCTAGCAAATCACCACAAACTAACTGGCTTAAACAAAAATCAATTATCGTTCTGTGCTAGAGGTCAGAAGTTCGAAGTGAGCCTCAGTGGGCTGAAATCAAGGTGCTGCAGGTCTGTGTTCCCTCCAGAAGCTCTTCAGGAGGCCGGTTTCTTTGCTTGTCCCAGTTTCTGGAGCTCCTCCACCTGGCTTGGCTATGGCTCCTCCCTCCATTATCAGAGCCCTCCTTCCCCTGGTCTACATCCCCCTCTCTGACCCTAACACCCCTGCCTCCCTCTTTCACTTATAAGCAACCTCTTGATTACACTGGGCCCACTCAAATAATCCAGGATAATCTCCCCAGATCAAGATCCTGAATTTAATCCATCTGAAAGTCCCTTTTGCCAAGTAAAGTAACATTTTCACAGGTTCTGGGGATTAAGAATGGGGACCAGTATGCTACATACCACAGGTTCCAATAATTTACATTTCTAACAAGCTTCCAGATGAGGCTGACGGCTGCTGGTCTGGGGATCATGCTTTGAAAACCACCGCTTTAGAGTTTACAGAGAATGGGATCCAAATGAATCGAAGCCTCGCTGAGAAGTGGGTGTCTAGGGGTAGAGATGGGTAAGGAGGGTTTGGGCTGACACTGGGGGAGATGATTTCTCTTTTGCTGCTCTGACCCCAAATCCAGGAAAACCTCCAGGAAATGCATAAACAAGACATTCAAAGTAAAATTGGTGTTTCCTTTGGATGTGACCATGGAGAGACACCCCAGAGTGAGAGCAAGTGGGCTGAGCCAATTTAAGTGGGAGGTGGGATAGAGGATAATGAAATCTTTCTTCACATGCCTGGGATGCTGCAGATGGGCCCCCATAGGACCCTTGTAAGATGAAATTCCAAAGGTCCAGATAGCTCTGGGAAGGTTCATCACCCTACAGACTCATACTTTTCGAAGCTACTGCCTGGAGCCTTCCCATTTCCTCTCCTGATTCTATGACGCTGTAAACTCCTCCTTCCTAAACCTCTCCTTTTCCTTCTCTTCCCCTCCTACCAGGTCCTATCCAACTTCCAGGACAGACTTCCTTCTGGAGCACTCCACAGATTTCCCTTCAGTGTTTTACCACATCCTCCGATTGTTGAACATTTTCCCTGACCACTAAGAAGAGTGCTCATTTTATTTATTTTGTTTGTTTTTTACTGATTTGTCTTAGGTCTTATTTGTATCAGAAAGGCCTAAAAACAGAAACCCCAATGACCCACATTTGACATTAACTCCCCAACTAAAAGAGGCCTGTCTGATCCAACCTCTTCAGTTCACACACAGAAATCGTGCTAAGGTCCTGTGTTTGTCAGCAGCAGGGCAAGACAAGAGTCTTGCCACTTCTGGACCAACTCTCTTTTAGAATCATCTTCCTGGGGCACCTGGGTGGCTCAGTCCATTAAGCATCTGACTCCTGATTTTGGCTCAGATCATGGCCTCAGGGTTGTGAGACTGAGCCACAAGTCAGGCTCCCTTCTGGGCATGGAGCCTGCTTATTATTCTCCCTCTCCTCTGCCCCTTCCCAGCTCCTTCTCTTAAAAAAAAAAAAAAATTCTTCTTCCTTTGGTTCTGGGGATCAAACCTGGACCATAACTAGGGTGACCCTAGTTATCACCAAAACCAGAGAGTAAGAGAGGGCATTATTAATAATTACACCAGGACAGCAGGTGTAAACAGGCCTGCCTTGGGCAAATGGGACACATGATCACTCTAGCATGACAGCTGAATGCCACCCACTTGTCCACCAGGAAAGCTTCGCCATAGCCTTATGACTAAAGGGACCTGAGAACTTGTTTTTACTCTCTGAGCCCAGTGAGGGGATGGAGGACCAGCTTTGAGGGTCTGGTCTTCCCAGAGATTTCCAGGGTGCCCTAGAACTGGCTGCTCTGTAGGTGGCCTCCCTACCCACTTAGAGCTGTGTACAGATAAACAGAGGCCCCATTTTACTCTTCCTGCCTAGCACAGGGCAAGTGCCCTGCTGTGCCCAGCAGAGCTCCGGTTTTGGGTGCTTCCCTCTGGGTGATACCCACTGAACCAAAGCTCTATGTTGTCAAGTTTGAATCTGCTAGAGCACTGTCCCTCCCCCTGCCTTTTTTTTTTTTTTTTTTCTCACTTGCACAGGTTGGAAATACAGGCAGGAGGCTGAGATTTTTCTAACAGAAGGATCTCTAGGCAGGCCAGCCTGGGCTTCTTCACTTGACAGAAGTGTTCCAAGAGGGCAAGCCCCATGCACACATGCTTTTCACGCCTGTGACTGCATCATCTTGCTAGTGTGCCATAGGCCTATGCCAATCCCTGCTTGGGCCCCCGTCATTATGAGAAGAAGCTTCACCAGACAATGAATTGGGGCAGACTGTACCAATCAGTAACAAACACACAGACCAATGCCAACTTATGATGACTGCTCTGAAGTAAGTGAGCAGGAGCTGAGAGAGGGTCAGAGGAGGGACATCCATAGGTCAATGGGGACATTGCCCCTGCTCCAGCATTGATGACCTCGTGGCCTGCTGTGGACCCCACATTTTGCTAGTTCTTCCAACAGATCCTCTGTTCCCACAGTTCCAGGGGGCCCTAGGCTTGTGTCTCTGCCTACGGTTCCATGCCAGCAGAGCCTTGCTACCCATCCGCTGCCTTCTGCGTCTGTACACCCCACCCCAGTGGGACCCTTCTGTGGTCTGCACCTCCTTGTTGTATGATGCTTAGGACAAATAATCAGCTGCAGTTGTGTCTCCCTCCACAAGGAGTAATGGTGTTGCTATTGAGTCACTTGGGGATAATATTCATGAGGTGCCCTGCTTATGGTAGGAACTCACACAGGGATTGCTAAACCTCGTATTTCCCATCTTAATGTTAATACATTCTATCTCTTCATCTTAGAGTCAACTACCTGCTGGTGAGCTCGGCCTAGGTCTTAGCAGAGTTGCCTGAGAACTAATGGAGGTAATTTACAAGCATGAAAACCCCAGAAATTTCTGCAGAAATTCTCATTCCTCGTAGACAACAGGTTTTGCCACTCATTTGACTAATGCGTGGGGCAAAGCAACGTGGGCACGTTAATCCCTTTAAAAGATCACATAACTGTAGTCATCTTTATTCTCACAACATCATGTGGTCACACTAAACCTTCTTTCCTTGATTTACTCTTGCTTTTGGGTGCTTTGTTCCAGCAGGAAGAACACCAGCTCTGAAATCTGACTACTAACTGCAGCATTGTGTCTTCCTCATTTCAACCAGGGAATAATGGTCTTCAGCTCACAGAATCATGAGGATTATATGAGGTAGTATATGAAAAGGATCTGTCCTGTAGCCAGCTCAATAAATGTAGGTCTTATTGCTTTTATCCCATTATCTTTCTTTTTCCTGAGACTATGCAATTTTGTGTGGGGCAAAGTAAGCAAGCAAGTAAGCCAGAGTTTCTAGTGTCCATTACTGCATAGCAATCCCCAAATGTAGCACCTTAAAAAAATATTTTTGGGGGGAGGCACCTGGATGGCTCAGTGGGTTAAGTATCTGACTCTTGATCTCAGCTTAGGTCTTGATTTCAGGGTCATGAGTTCAAGCCCTGCATTGCCTCCATGCTGGGGGTGGAGCCTACTTTAAATTTTTTGTTTTGTTTTGTTCATAATAGGTCAGAAATTTGAGAAGACTCACCTGGAAAGTTCTTGCTGAGGTTCCCCCAGGTGGTTGTTGAGTGGGGCTGTCACCATCTGAAGGCTCAACTGGGCTGGATGTCCAAGATGATACACTCACTCAGCTGGCAGTTGATGATAGCTCTTGGTTGGGGGCTCCATCTAGCACTGTCCAGTATGTGGGTGGTTGGATTTCTTATATGGGGGCTGACTTCCCCACCAGAGTAAGCATCTCAAAAGGACCAGGACAAAAAAGACAGGGCTAGTTTTAGAAGTCACAGAGCATTCACTTCTGTTATACCTTACCTATGGAAGCCTGCTCCGACTCAAGAGAGGGGACACAGACTCCACCTCTCCAGGGAAGGAGTGGCAAGGCTATATTGTCAATCAGCACGTGGGATAGGAGAAACTATTGAGGCCATCCTGGGAAAATGCAATTTATCACATCTTCCAAATTCATATGTCAATCAGGGCTTTTTAATCAGACAGGATTCTTGCTCATATGCTACAGAATTTGGCTCTGGTTAACTGAAGCAAAAAAATTTGGTAAGGCCTTTAGGGCTCACAATTTATGGAGGCTGGAGGGCCAGGATAGGCAAATGGCCCAGAACCAAGGAGTTCTGGAAGCCTGGGCAGCAGGTATTCCCACAAAGGAGGAGCATAAGGACTGCCCAATACAAATAGCCTAGCCCATCACTGCTAGAATACGTATGACCTCTAGGTGCCCAGATTCCTTGCAGTACTCTGAAGAACAAAGCCTAGGAAAAGTGAGTTGATGGGTTGAATCACATGCTTTCCTTCTAATTGGGTCAATGTAGACAGAGGGAGGACCCACTGCTACATTTTGCTTTCATGTTGGGAAGTTGGGGCATCCTTTTCAGAGACTATGCACAGTGGGAGACTCTCCAAAGGAGAGGCAGGGTACTATGGGGCAGGGGAAGTAGATACTGGGTATTCCCAAACCACAGGTGTCCACCAGAGAGTCCACAGACTCAGATACCCCTCTGCAGTGATCGGTCCCCAATACTGAGAAGGAGGAACAGAATGCTGCAGAGGATGCTCAGCAGACTATTGTCTTAAGGACTTAAAGGGCTGTTACTTAGAGGAGGCATTTGTCTTGCTCAACGTGGTTGTAGGACAGATCTCTGGCTCAATATCAAAAAGAATTTTCTTTTTCTAAAAACTAATTTATTATGTATTTAATGTTTGAACAGGCAATACGTTCACTGGAAATGTATTAAAGGCACACAGTGAAAGTCTACCTCCTAATGCTATCCCCTTGTTACCTATTTCTCACTCCAGTCCCCACCTTCACTCCAGACACTGATCTTAGTAGTGACTTGTATATGCTCCCACAGGGGTTTATTTCCTTTTGGATTTTTGTTTTTTTTATTTTTTTTCTAAAGTTTTATTTATTTAAGTAATCTCTAGACCTACCTAATGTGGGGCTCAAACTCCTGACCCCGAGATCAAGAGTCATATTCTCTTCCAGCTGACCAGCCAGCCACCCCTCCTTTTGAGTTTTTAAAATTTAACTTTAGAGGCACCTGGGTGGCTCAGTTGGTTAAGCCTCTGACTCTTAATTTCAGCTCATGTCATGATCACAGGGCTGTGGGATTGAGCCCACGTGTGAGGCCCAGCACTCAGCATGGAGTCTGCTAGAGATTCTCTGTCTCCCTCTCCTTTTGCTCTTCCCCACCCATCCCCACCTACTCGCATGCGCAAAGGCACACACTCTCTCTCTAAATACATAAATAAATCTTTTAAAAATAAAATTTAACTTTTAGTTGTGGCAAAATTCACATAACATGAAAGTTACCATTTTAACTTGTTTTTAGGTGTACCATTCAGTAACATGAAGTCCATTCATATTATACAAATATCACTAACTCTCTTCATCCTTTTTTCATCTTCCGAAACTGAAATTCTGTCCCCTTACACACAAAGTCCTAGTTCTCCCCTCCCACCAGCCCCTGGCAACCACCATCCTTCTTTCTGTCTCTATGGATTTGTCTAGTCTAGGTCCCTCGTGTAAATACAAACATACAGTAGTTGTCTTCTTGTGACTGGCTTATTTCAGTTAGCAAAATGACCTCAAGGTCCATCCATGTTGTAGCATGTGTCAGAATTTTCTTCTTTTTAAAGGCTGATTAATATTCCATTATATGCATCCATTATATGCTGATTAATATCCCGTTGTATGTATACACCACATTTTGCTTATCCCTTCATCCATCAGTGAACACTTGGGTTGCATCTACCTTTTGACTATTGTGCACAATGCTGCTAAGAACATGGGGATATAAATATCTTTGTATACTCTGCCATCAGTTCTTTTGGATGCATACCCAAAGGTGGAATTACTGACTAATCTGGTCACTTAATTTTTTAAAAGACTTTATTTATTCATGAGAGGCACACAGAGGGAGAGGCAGAGACATAGGCAGAGGGAGAAGCAGGCTCCATGCAGGGAGCCCGATGTAGGACTCCGGGATCACGCCCTAGCAGATACTCAACCACTGAGCCAACCAGGCTTCCCCTGGTCACTTTATTTTTAATTTCTTGAGGTTTTGTATTATTGAGTTTTGAGGCTTCTTTCCATATTCTAGACTCAAGTCCATTATCAGATATGTAACTTGCAAATATTTTCTTCTAGTCTGTCATTTATCTTTTCATTTTCCTAACAGCATCATTCAAAAATCAGAAGTTCTTACCTTTGATTTTATCAAAAAAATTATGGATCATGCTTTTGGTGTCATATCTAAGAAATTTTTGTCTAGCCTAAGGCCACAAAGACTGTCTCCTGGCTTTTTGAGAACTTTTATAGTCTTTAATTTTACATATAATTCCAAAATCCATTTTGATGTAAATGTTGTTAGAGAGTGTGAGGCATAGATTAAGGGTTTTTTTGTTTTGTTTTGTTTTAAGTTGGCCAGTGTGCAGCCCAAGATGTGGCTTGAACTCATGACCCCCAGAGATCAAGACCTAAGCCGAAATCTAGAGTTGGACATTTAGCCAACTGAACCACCCAGGTGCCCCATTTTATATATTTTTACATGGCTAGCCAATCATTCTGTTCAAAGTTTGCCCTTTCCTCATTGAAATGCCTTTTCAGCTTTGTCAAAATTCAATTGACCATGTACGTGTGGGTTTATTCCTGGACTCTTGTTCCATTGCTATCTTTTGTCACTAAAACACTGTCTTGATTTTTTTTTTAAGATTTTATTTATTTATTCATGAGAGACAGACAGAGAGAGAGAGGGAGAGAGAGAGAGAGAGGCAGAGACACAGGCAGAGGGAGAAGCAGGCTCCATGCAGGGAGCCTGACGTGGGACTCGATCCCAGGTCCCCAGGATCAGGCCCTGGGCTGAAGGCGGCGCTAAACCGCTAAGCCACCCAGGCTGCCCTGTCTTGATTTTTTAAAGGTTTTATTTTTTTATTCTTGAGAGACACACAGAGAGATGCAGAGACATAGGCAGAGGGAGAAGGAGGCTCCCTTCTGGGAGCCCAATGTGGGGGTGGGGGGACACTCAATCCCAGGACCTTGGGACCATGAACTGAGCTGAGGGCAGACACTCAACCACTGAGCACCCTCAGATGCCCCACTGTCTTGATTATCATAACTTTAGAGTAAGTCATGAAATTAGGGGTGAATTCTGCAACTTTGTTGTTCTTATTTGTAATTCTTTTGCTATTCTAGTTCCACTGCCTTTCCAAATAAACTTTAAAATCAGCTTGTCGGTTTCTACTAAAAAAAATAAAATGATGGAAGTTTTGGTACAATTGCATTGAATCTACAGACTGATGTTGGGAGAATTTTATTAAGCCTGGATTCCAACTCATGAACATG
This sequence comes from Canis lupus dingo, assembly GCF_003254725.2. Classification (NCBI taxonomy): domain Eukaryota; kingdom Metazoa; phylum Chordata; class Mammalia; order Carnivora; family Canidae; genus Canis; species Canis lupus. Next base: position 52,596,480 of record NC_064245.1, on the reverse strand, counting down.
ATATATCACTACATGTTTTCAGCTTTCTTTTTCTTTCACCCGTGTGTTGCAGTTTTCAGCATACAGATCTTGCACGTTTTGTTAGATTTCTACCTACGTATTCCATGTTTTCTGGTGCTATTGTAAATGATGTTTTCAAAATTTGTTTTGAGGGGCAGCCCCGGTGGTGCAGCGGTTTAGCGCTGCTTGCAGCCCACAGCGTGATCCTGGAGACTCCGGATCAAGTCCCACTTCAGGCTCCCTGCATGGAGCCTGCTTCTCCCTCTGCCTGTGTCTCTGCCTCTCTCTCTCTCTCTCTCTCTCTTGCTCTGTATCTCTCATGAGTAAATAAAACAAAATTTTAAAAACAAACAAAATTTGTTTTGATTTCTACTTGTTTATTGCTTATATATAGAAATAAGTTTGATTTTTGTATATTGAACTTATATGCCATGACCTTAAGTTCACTAGTTAAACGTATTAATATTAGTTAATACATAATAACACTTACTAATGTTTTGATATTAGTTAAAATTGCAATCCAATCCTTTCCTTTTTTTTTTTTTTAAGTTTTATTTATTTGTTCATCAGAGAGAGAGAGAGAGAAAGGCAGAGACACAGGCTGAGGGAGAAACAGGCTCCATGCCGGGAGCCGACATGGGTCTCTATCCTGGGTCTCCAAGATCACACCCTGGGCTGAAGGCAGCGCTAAACTGCTGAGTCACCAGGGCTGCCCTAATCCTTCCCATTCCTGACCTAGTTTTGCATACTACCCCTCCTCTTTTTTGCTATAGCGTTTATTACTTGCTAGCATTTTATAATTTACCTGCTTTGTTTAAAGTCTATTCTCCCCATTAGAAGGTAACATTCTCAAGAGCAGAGATTTTTGTCTGTTTTATTCACTGATTTATTACTAAGTGTATCGTAAGTGCTCAGTACATAGTACTTAATACATAACATTTGATTGAATGGATCAATAAATAGTCCATGGTATCCAGAGAATAATTGGGCCACGTTGAGAGATAAAATGCTTCTTGCCACTTAAGGTGTCCCCTGAAGGCAGACTGGGGATCAAAGATAAGATTCAGTCCTCAGCAGACCAGGTCAGTTAGACAAGGTGACCTTTAAGCACCATGTGCCTGAACGGTCTGGGTGGCAGGTGTGTGCCGTGAGGGGCAGGTAACTTCAGAGCAGCTGCAAGGGGAAGGCAGCGGATTCCAACACCTTGTCCTGTTTGGGAGAAGCCTCTTCCCATTCCCTGGGAGTGGGCAGCACAGAACCAGTGCCCAGGAACTTCTTTAAAAATATCACAGCAGCTGCTCAGAACACAGAAAGGGGAAGACTGGCTCTTAGGGACCCATTGTGCCATCTTTACTAAAGATGTGAGCACCTCCTTTGTTCCTCCACAAAGCCTGTTAGGAGGCAAAAAGTGGATGTGTCTTGTGCACTTGTTTATCCCCAGAGCCCAGCACAGTGCCTGGAACAGAAAAGGATCCCTAGTGAACACTTGCACCAGGCATGCCCTTAGAGGACACAATAAAAGAAAAAAAAAAAGAGAGAGAGAGAGAAAGACAGAGATTGGTAGACAGAATGATTATAGGCAACGGTTTGTTCAAAACAAAGCTATGTGGAGAGGTCTGTTTTTGCAAGAAAAAAAAGAGAGTGAGATAGACAGATAATCGATAATCGATCGATCTCCCCAGTGTTCCTTTCAGGACGAAATCTCTCCCTTTCTCATCTCACTCTCAATCATCTTAATTTCAGAGAGTCCAAAATTCTTGTTTTTTACCACAAGTTTTGACTTTAATGCATGATGTGGTTGCTGATGTACAAGCAAGTTATTTCTAAAACTGGTGATTCAGGGGATCCCTGGGTGGCGCAGCGGTTTGGCGCCTGCCTTTGGCCCAGGGCGCGATCCTGGAGACCCGGGATCGAATCCCACGTCAGGCTCCCGGTGCATGGAGCCTGCTTCTCCCTCTGCCTGTGTCTCTGCCTCTCTCTCTCTCTCTCTCTCTCTGTGACTATCATAAATAAATAAAAATAAATAAATAAATAAATAAATAAATAAATAAATAAAACTGGTGATTCAAAATCCACCATCTTCTGTAGCACATTTGTGTCTGTGTGCTTTAAAAATAACGCTGTGAGGGCTGCATCTTCCCTGAAGTTGTTTTTAGCAGTAAAAACTGGGGGCGAGGGGGAGGCGGGAATCCTAAATGTTCAAAGAGGTTAAATAAATAGATGATGGGAACTTCATTCATTCAAAATATTGGCAACCATTACCATGATGCAAAATTGTCCTTGCTGATACGGAAGAGTGTTCATAGGGCATTACTGAATGGACAAAAAAGCAGGTTAAAAAACACTATGTATGGTGTGATTCCAGTTGTGTTTGTTTTCAGAAGTCTTTTATATATTTAAATATGTCAATGTACATACGTGGATATATAAATTCTAGAATAATATGCAACAAAATATTGACAATAGTTGCCTCTGGAATTTCAGGTCATTCTTGTGTTCCTTCCTTTGTGTAGATTTGCTATAATGTGCTTTCTTTCTTTTCTTTATATTCAGGAAAAACAAAAATGCTAGCGTCATTTTGTGAAAAACATTAAATGAAAGCACATTTCTCTGTATGAACACAGTTCAGAAATTATGTGAATCAAAGTAAAAAGGAACAAGAATCAGATCTAATCACAATCTGAGCTCTCCTGTCTGCGGTCACCTGCCAGCCTGTGCCCATCACCACCCCTGCAAACCCCAGCTCTGATGCTCAGCAACTGCCAGCCTGGGCTGATCCTCTCCCTGGGCTGGGCCTGCAGCCCATGTCCCAGCTGCCAGAAAGCCTAGGGTTGTGTTGCTATGGACGAACCACTGTCTATGGAGCAGGGGTGATCCTTGGGCATCTGTGTAAGCTCTGGGCACAGGAGTACCTGCCTGCTACCCTCTTCCCTTCCTTCCTCCTTTTTCTTCTATCCCTTCCATCCTTCTGTCTCACTCCTTCCCTACCTCTCTCTTCCTTCCTCTCTCCCTCCTCCCTTTGTCTTTCCCTCCATCCCTTCCTCTTTCCTTCTTTCATTCTCTTCTCATCTCCAAGCACCTGTCAAACACGAGGGACACGATGATGAATCACCCATTGTCCCCCCCTTAAGGGATCTGCAGTCTGGAGAGGGAAGCAACTGATTCCAGAGTGCCCTGTTGTGTGCTTAGAGCCCTGAGGGAGGGCTTCACAGAGGAGGTGATATCTGTGCTGGATCCTGACAGATGCAGAGAAGCTAGTCAGGAAAGAAAAGAGACAACAGCCAACCTTCATGGGCAAATCTGTTGTTGCTTCAGGCTTCTGATGGCCTTTACAGAACTGACCCTGCCCAGAAGCCCTCCTTGGCTGGGGCAGACTCCCTGGCCATCTCATGCCCCTGTCACTCTGGCGACTAGCCTGCCTGACCCTGCAACAGTGGTAGGCCATGACTACAGGGCTTGGCTCAGGCTCAGCCCATAAACTCAGCTGAATCAGGAATTGTCTTTGTGCTCAGGGCTTTTCAGAAGGGGCTTGCGCCACTGCTCCTGCCGGCTCATGCTCTGAGTCCGTGTTCTCACCGTCAATTTGGAAATTCTTCCTGATTTCGAGCCCAAATCCTTCCTGCTGCTTTTAATCCAGTGGCCTTTGCTTTATCCTCAAGGATTTAAAAACTGAAAACAAAAAGCAGGTCTCTTGTCTCTTTGCTCTGTTGGAGAACAGCTCTTCAGTTCTAGACAGGCACGATTAGGCGTGTCTCTGTCGTTGCTCAGCTTTTGTAGCCACTTTAAGCCAAGACGCGAGGGATCAAGAATGTGTTTGGGGATCTTTCTCACTGCTGTCACTTCTGCCAAGGGCCCCTCCTGGCCATCCTGATCCACTTGTCACATTTGGATTATAATTTAACAAAAGACTTAAGCAGGGATTATTAACCCTTGTGGATAAAACCACCGCCCTCTCCAAATTTCTCTTGGTTTTAAAAGGCATTCCATGTGAACATAGGGCCTTGGGGAGGTCAGGTTCAGAATGAGTCACTCTTGGAGGTCAGACATGGGAGCTGGAGACCAGGATGAGAGGTTTGGAGCAGGGGACAGGAGAGAGACCCACTGAACTGCTTTAAAGAAAGGACAACAACAATATGCATGGTTGTGTGATGAGAAATAACATTTTAATAAATTCTATTCAGAAAAGAAAAGAGAGTGATCGGCAGGAAAACTGGTGGAGGTGATCAGAAGGGAGCATCCACCATGGAGAGGGATGGGAAAGAATCTGGAAGAGCTGCCCAGGCAAACCTCCCACCTGAGCCAGCAGTGACAGAGGGGCCCTGGGCTGAAGAACCATTGCCTACAGTATGGTCTAAAGTTGGGGAAGGTGAAGGGCTTTGGAGCCAGTGTAGCCAGAGAGCCTTTATTTCTCTCCTTCCTACATTCTATTAACATTGATGATCCATTTCAAAACCTTTGGAGTGCATCCTGAATGCTCTGTAGGTCCAGACACCAGCCCATCATAATTTCCCATAAAGGGAGTTGGGGGTGGGGGAAAAGTACCAAGGTCTTGAAACTGTCCAGATCCCAGGCACAGACCAGCCTCACTGCTCACCCCCTTCCACCAAGTCCCTGATCCCGAAGGTCAGAAATGAACTGGGGAGACAGATCCATAAACGTAGACTTGCAAGACTTAAATGATGGTATGCTAAGAGCAATTTTAAGTTCGTTCATTCATTCATTCATTCATTCAGTACTTCCCTTGTACTACCATATGCACACCCTGCTCTAATCACTGAGGATACAGAGTTGAACCAAATAGACAAAAATCTCTGCCCTTTTGGAGCTTGCATTTTTTCCTTTGTTATTGAGGAATAATTTACATATAGTGAAATATATTAATTCTAAGTGTAAAGCTTGATGCATTTTTATAAATGTATACATCTGAGTATCCACCAGTCAATAACTGCCCCCCTACACACCCCAGGTAACTACTCTCCTGACTTCTTTCACCATCAATTAAATTTACCTGTCTTCGCACAGCAAAGCAAACAATCAATAAAACAAAGGCAATCTATGGAATGGGAGAAGATATTTGCAAATGACATATCTGATAAAGGGCTAGTATCCAAAATATATAAAGAGCTTATGAAATTCAGCACCCCAAAAAAATGAATAAACTAATTTAAAAATAGGCAGAAGACATGAATAGACATTTTTCCAAAGAAGACATCCAGATGGCCAACAGACACATGAAAAGATGCTCAATATCACTCATCGTCAGGGAGATACAAATCAAAACTACATAAGATATCACTTCACACATGCCAGGATAGCTAGAATCAACACCACAGGGAAAAAGCAGGTGTTGGTGAGGATGTGGAGAATGGGGAACCCCCCTGTATTGTTGGTGGGAATGCAAACTGGTGCAGCCACTGTGCAAAACAGTATGGAGGTTCCCCAAAACATTAAAAGTAGAACTACCCTACACCCCAGCAATCACACTACTGGCTATTTACCCAAAAAAATACAAAAACACTAATTCAAAGGGATACATGAACCCTTATGTTTATAGCAACATTATTTACAATAGTCAAATTATGGAACCAGCCCAAGTGTCCATCAATAGATGAATAGATAAAGAAGATGTGATATATATATGTGGAATATGGAATATTATTTTGCCATAAAAAGAATGAAATCTTGGCATTTGCAACGACATGGATGGAGCTAGAGAGTATTATGCTAAGCGAAATAAGTCAGAGAAAGACAAATACCATATAATTTCACTGATGTGGAATTTAAGAAACAAAACAAATTAGCAGAGGGGTAAAAAAGAGATGTAAACCAAGAAAGAGACTCTTAAGTCTAGAGAACACATTCCTGATACCAGAGGGGGTGGGGGAAACAGGTGATAGGGATTAAGGAGGGCACTTGTGATGAGCGCCAGGGGTTGTATGGCGGTGTTGAATCCCTATATTGAACACCTGAAACTAATATTACACTGTATGTTAACTAATTGGAATTTAAAACTTTAAAAAAACTAGGATCCCTGGGTGGCTCAGCGGTTTGGTGCCTGCCTTTGGCCCAGGGCAGGATCCTAGAGACCCGCGATCGAATCCCATGTCGGGCTCCCGGTGCATGGAGCCTGCTTCTCCCACTGCCGGTGTCTCTGCCTCTCTCTCTCTGTGTGTGTGACTATCATTAAAAATTTAAAAAAAAACTTTTAAAAAATTGCCTGTCTTTAAAATTGATGTAAATGGAGTTGTAAGGCACGTATTCTTTGTTGTTTTTTAAGATTTTATTTATTTATTCATGAGAGACACAGAGAGAAGGGCAGAGACACAGGCAGAGGGAGAAGCAGGCTCCCTGCAGGGAGCCCGATGTGGAACTCGATCCCAGGTCTCTAGGATCATGCCCTGGGCCAAAGGCAGCACTAAATCGCTAAGCCACCCAGGCTGCCCAATGAATGGATCATTTTTAATGCTCCCAGTCCTCTATGCAACAAAATTAGATTCAGCAATAATAATGAATAGTAATAATAATAGCAAGGAAAGAGACACTTTTATTTTATTGCACTTCATGTACATGTAATCACACCAGCAAAAAAATTAAAAATACAATAAATATTACCATACCAGAAACAGGATTACTGTTAAAGTATGTTAACTTTTGGGCACTGGGTGTCTTGGTTGGCTGGGTCTACTTTCAACTCGGGTCATGATCCCAGGGTCCTGGGATTGAACCCTGGATTGGGCTCTCTGCTCAATGAGGAGTCTGCTTCTCCCTCTGCCTGTGTGTGTTCTCTCTCTCTCTCAAATCTTTTTTTAAAAAGTATGTTAACTTTTTTTTTTTTAATTAAGTAGACTCCCCTCCCAATGTGGGGCTTGAACTCACAACCCCAAGAGTTGCATGTTCCACTGACTGAGCCAGCCAGGTGCCCCTACCGTTCTCAATTTTAAACACAAAAATGCCAGTAATCCCATAAAATGATGGAACTAAAGTACCTTAGGTTCTGTTTGTCTTTAAAATCATGGTGCTAAAAAAAAAAAAAAAAAAAAAATCATGGTGCTAACATTATCTCAAATACCCAGTGAAGTGCAGGTCGTGCCATACCACAGGGACCGGAGACAGGAACTGTAATCTGAAAAAGGTTGCATGGTTCTGTACCTTTAGGAAATTATTCTCAAAATAAATTCAGGTATGATGGAATAGGATTCAGCCATAAAAAGCAATGAACTAATCATATACATGTGACAGCATGGATGAACCTTAAAATATTTATACTAAGTGAAATAAACCAGACATAAAAGGACAAATCCTATAGGATTCCACTTACACATGGTACACATGGACAAATTCATAGAAATATATTAGAGGTTACAAAGATGGAGGAAGGGGTGGCGAGTGAGTGTTTAATGGGTAGAGCTTCCCTTTGGGAAGATGAGAAATTCTGGAGATGGGTGGTGGTGAGGGTTGCACAACAATGTGAATGTAATTAATGTTGCTGAATTGTACATTCAAACATGGGTAAAATGGCAAATTGTAGATTACATGTATGTTACCACAATTAAAAACAATCTCTCAGTAAATAGATAAATAAATGCACAGAACCCACATGTGTTAGGGGCCATGTGTATAACTGGACATCCTCCAAATTAACTTTCATGTAGAATGCAATGTTAATGAAAGCTTATGTACTGTAAATATGCTAATTTGAAGTTTATAAATGTATTTTTAAAACTCCAAGTAATCACAGCAATTGTTTAGAACCTTAGACCAAAATAGATGTTCTGGGGCAGAGGATACTTTACTGTTGTTTGGAATGGCTGATCCTGGTGCACAGTGATAAGAAAAAGCAGATTGACTTCTTTGTTTTTTTGAGACTTTATTTTTTATTTATTCATGACAGACACAGAGAAAGAGGCAGAGCCATAGGCAGAGGGAGAAGCAGGCTTCCTATGGGGAGCTGGATGCGGGACTTGATCCCAGGACCTAGGCCAAAGGCAGATGCTCAACCACTGAGCCACCCAGGTGCCCCAACTTTTTTTTTTTTACAGTAAACTCTGCCCCCAGTGTGGGACTCAAACTCACAACCCCTGAGATCAGGAGTCAAATACTCTACTGACAGAGCCAGCTGGAAGCCCCCAAAGCAGATTGACTTCTAGTTGTTTTTATTACTGCTAAATTCTCTACGAGCACCTCCTTACTGCCTGCATGCTAATTGAACTGCAGCTACCATTTCACTTTGGATATATGCCTAAGAGTGGGATTTCTGGGACTAGAGTAAGGGTATGTCTGGTTTTTACTGGTTTATTCTCCCACTGGTTGTGTAGGAGTTCTCCAGCTGCTCCATATCCTTGACAAATTTTCTTACTGCTGATCACTTCAATTTTAGTCTATGATGAGTATCATAGAATCTCACTGAGGTTTTATTTTGTATTTCCCTGATGACTAATAGTGTTGAGAGCGTCTTCATATGCTTACTACTCCTTTGAATAGCCTCTTTTTCAAGTCTTTCGCCCACATTTTTGTTAGGTTGGTTGTCCTTTTCTTACTGATTTGAAAGAGATCTTTATATATTCAGGACATGAGTCCTGTGTCTGATATATGTTTTGTGAAAGTTGTCTCTTGCCCTTTCATAGCCTTTTTAAAAGGAATTTATTTCTTTGACAGAGAGAGAGAGTGCACACAAGCCCAGGGAGCAGCAGGCAGAGGGAGAGGGAGAAGCAGACTCCCCAAGGAGCAGGGAGCCCATGCGGGACTTGATCCCAGGACTCTGGGATCATGACCTGAGCTGAAGGCAGACACTTCACCAACTGAGCTACCCAGGCACTTGTCCTTTCACTCTCTTAATGGCATCTTTTGATAAACAGAGGTTTTTACTTTAATGAAGTCTAATTTGCAATTAAAAAAATTACAACCAAAAAAAAAATTACAACCAATAGTGTACTGTATGTTAACTAAAAGTTAAAAACAATTATAGTAAGTGCCTTTTATGTCCTGCTCGAAAGATCTTTGCCTCTTCATAAAGATTCCTTCTTGTGCTTTCTTCCAGAAGATTTACTGGCTTAATTTTCACAGTTAGGACTATGACCCATCTTGAATTAATGTGTATGGTGCGAGGAAGGGATTAGATCTCACTGGTCTTTTTCCCTCATAAGTATGCATAGAAAAAACCACTCTGTCCCTCGCGGAATTGCATAGGCATCTTTGTTGTAAATCAAGTTACCATATATGTATCACTCTATCATGAACAATTTTAAAGATACTAATTTCCAGACCCTCAACTTCTCTAGGTTCTCCTTTCTAAAATGAATCTCTTTCATTCATTCATACAGTCAAACATCAAGCCAGTTTTTCCTTCTCATCTCACTTAGCATTCCAAATAAGGGTTACTTTTCACTCAACCCCACTCTGACCATGGTGGGTCATCTAGATGTGTACAAACCACTGGGGACCCAAACAAAGGGTCAGTTAGAGTGTGTGTACTTCTGAGGGAGAGACCCCTTCAAAAAAGCACACCAAGCATCAGCTATAAATATTGATAGGGCAGCATCTTATTATATTGAAGGGACCAATTCTCGGTGACAAGACTCTGTGCACTATTTAGCTTAGAAGTAGAATATGGGGGCAACCCGCATGGCTCAGCGGTTTAGCGCTGCCTTCAGCCCAGGTTGTGATCCTGGAGACCCCGGATCGAGTCCCACAGCGGGCTCCCTGCATGGAGCCTGCTTCTCTCTGCCTGTGTCTCTGCCTCTCTCTCTCTCTCTCTCTCTCTCTCTCTGGGTCTCTCATGAATAAATAAAATCTTTTTTAAAAAAAGAAATAGAATATGGAAGTGAGATGGTTGTCACAAAGCTATGTAGTAATATATTTATTAGAACTGAGAAATGTATCCAGATTTTCTTTTGACAGAGAGTCTCATTGGACTGACTGGTTTGGCAATGAATTCTGGCTTTGCTAATTAGCTTTATGGCAGACCTTTTCCATAAATTAACCAAATTTGAAACTCTGAGCTTCTGGAAAAAATATATATAAGATGCAGGAAGTTATGTTTTTGCAGCTATTAAAATTATGATTAGGGGCCCTTCGGTGGTATAGTCGGTTAAGCATCAGACTCTTGCAGGGTCATGAGATTGAGCCCCAAGTTGGGCTCCACACTCAGTGCAGAGTCTGCTTGAGATTCTCTTTCCCTCTCTCTGCCCCTCTGCTTATGCTGTCTCAAATAAATAAATCTTTTTTAAAAAAGGTTTTATTTATTTATTCATGAGAGACACAGAGAGAGAAGCAGAGACATAAGCAGAGAGAGAAGCAGGCTTCCTGTAGGGAGCCTGATGTGGAACTCGATCCCAGAACCCTGGGATCATACCTTGAGCTGAAGACAGATGTTCAACCACTGAGCCACCCAGGTGCCCCCAAATAGATCTTTTTAAAAAATAAAATTATGATGAAAAATATAGACATCAACTTAAAAACATGGAAGGGAGTATGTTGTTTTCTAAAATCCTTTTAGCGGGCACACAAGCATGAAAGTCTGGAGACATGTGATCTAGGGCAGTGTTTCTCAAGTCTGGTTACAATTGGAATTACTTGGAGGAGTTTAAAAGATGATGCCTGGGCTTCATTCCAGGCCAATTAAAAATCAAAGAAGCTGGGAGTGTGTACTTTTTAAAAGCTCCTTAATTGATTCAAAGGGCAGCCAGGCTGAGAACCACTTGCTTCACTTGCTTCCTCCTCCACCCTGCTCTGTTCCACTCAATCTAAACTCTTGTCCCTTCCTCCGCACCCAGCACCCAAGGCTGTCTCCCTGACCCACACCCATGTCTAACTCCAAGCCTAACATCCCCTCTTGGGCATTTATATGCTTTCAAATACAACACATCCTAAACCAGGCTTGGCAACAATTTGGATTATGCATCAATCAAAAATGTGGGGGTGAACACCTCAAAATATGTATATTAAAAATAAACCATATATATATAACTATGTTAATGTCATGTGCATCATTAAGTGTCTATAAAATAGAAAATATATGAGATTAAAAATGAGTATAAATACAAGTTCTAATATCTTCTCTCCACATCTTATGACCGCTGTGTTTTTGCACATGCTGGTCCCTTCTCCTGGATTTCCCTTTCCTTGTCTTTCACTATGAACTTCTACTTATTCTTCAAGAGCCACCCTCCACACCTCTTCTGAGACTCCACTGCAGAATCTTCCTACCTCCACAGTGCCCCCAGGAGACTCTCTACAGGCCTCTATCTTTACACCTACTGTGCTATGTTATGGCATTTGGATGTCTGTCTCTCCTAGGAGCTCAGGAACACATCCTGGCATAGGACCTGACTCATGGTAGGTTTGCAATAAGTGTTTGTTGAATGAAAAAAAAAATGTTTGTTGAATGATAAAGTGAGTGAAGAAGAGATGGTCAAAATCTCTAACCACCAGTATGGCAGCAGGGTAGGGCTGGGGTAGGGGTGAGGGTTCTGGAAGGTCCCTATTAGAAGAGTGTTGAGTCTTCAGTGGCTGGTTTGGAGGAAGCCAGGGGTCCAGGTCAGCTGGGGTGGAGAAGCACGCTGGTTTGGTCATACCACTGCGTACTGGCTGCACTTTAGTGCCAATGGCAAATTTCCAGAGGCCTGGCTGTCCAAGGGCTGAGTCCTTTTTAAATTGTATGGAGAGAAGCACCTCCATCTGGGCTTCAGAGAGAACTCCAGCTGCCCTGCCTGGGGACATAGAGGTCAGCCCCTGTGTAAGATCCTGCCCTTTGTTACATCTGACTGTCTGCAATGCCAGGCCTGGTCAGGAACCCTGGGACCACTGGAACCCCCTGAAGCATGTTACAGGTTGGGACAATGAGGCACTGACAGAAGAGGAGAGACATTCCCTGGACCTGAGGGTGATGAGCAGGGCATGGCCTGTCTCTGGTGGATCTCACCTGTCCCAGTGGGGTTGAATGATAAAGTGAGTGAAGTCACTCTGTCTTCAGTGTCACTCTGTCACTCACTGGACTCCCCAAGGACAGCAGCCAGGGCAGCAATGGAGGCAAAAGCAGCATGGGCGGAAAAGCCAGGTCCAGCCTCACCTTCCCAGCTCAGTGGGAGGAACTTGCAGAGGTAGCACAGAACTCACACCAGGGCTTGTCCACCTGCCCACCTTGGGAGCAGAGGCTCAGCGCTCCAGCCCAGAGCAGGGCTATGCCAAGAGCTGCCTTTCAGCTTAGGGCATAACGTAGATGCTCTGCCCCACTGTCTGGCAATGTCTGGAGACATTTGTAGTTGTTTCAACTAGGAGTGCAGCGTGCTACTGGCCACTGGCATCCAGGATGCTTGGATGCTGTTAAATATCCTGCAATGTGCAGGACAGCCCTCACAACAGAGATTTATGGGGCTGGAAATATCACCATGCCCAAGCTGAGAACCCCCCACACACACACCTTTGTCCTTCTACATCTTTCCTTAAATTGTCCCACTGTCTACCTGGCATGCCCTGCTCTGCTAAGCCAGCTTGTTAAACCCCTTCACGGCTGAGATCACATCACCTCCTTTCCCACACCTGCCATCCTCTAGCTGTGAGACATTAGGCCAATGGTTTAAACTCTCAGAGTCAGAGTTTCCACCCTGTTAAAAAAAAAAAAAATCCCACCTGCATGGTCAGCCATTGTTAGGAGGAGACACAGTGATGCCCAGGGAAGGCCTAGCTCTGTGCTTGGCTCCTAGGAGCTCCCAGTTCACAGAGCTGCTGTCGTAATTTCTGTGTCTGCCTTCCCTGGACCCCACCCCCACCTCTAATTTGTTGGTGAGTTCTTGGACTCCTGTACTCACACCATTCTCTGCGTCGACAAGGGCCACCACCCACAGCCCTAGCATGGAGTGGGTGGGCGCCTCTTATGTGGCCCCTAGGCAGCAAGGAACACAGAGAGCCCTGTGGGTCCTGCAGGGTTCAAAAGGTAATCAGGCAAAGTGTGTGCATGGGATTCCCCCTGAGGCTAGGACTCTGTGGCTTCTGCCCCAGGCCTTGGGGAGGCAAAATTTTTCCCCCACAGATCCAGAGATTTCCAATGACAGCCCCATAGGGCTTTTCTCCAACCTTGTTTACAAATTTCAAACCTCCAGAAAAGTTACGAGAATAGTCCAATGCACATGCGCCTGCCCTTCACCTGGATTCACCACTCTTGCTTCTTCTCAATCTGTATACACACACTCACACACACACTTGAGAGTTGTAGATATGACATTCTGCTTCTAAATGCTTCCCCAGACACCCTCTAAGAACAAGCACATTCTCCTAGATGGCCACCAAACAATAATCATACTCATAAAACTTCACATTGATAAATCCCTCAGCTAGTGGATGGTTCATTTTTAGATTTCCCCAGTTGTTCCAACAGTGGGGTTTTTTTGGGGGGGAGGTGGTTTTTTTTTTAAGATTTTATTTATTTCACAGAGAGAGAGAGAGAGAGCACAGGCAGGAGTGGGAGAGGGAGACGCAGACTCCCCGGAAGCAGGGAGCCCGATGCAGCACTCCATTTCAGAACCCTGAGATCATGACCTGAACTGAAGGCAGAAGCTTAACTGACTGAGCCACCCAGGTGCCCCCAATAGTGGGTTTTTTTTTTTTTAATAGCCCTTGTTTTGATCCAGGAGCCAGACACAGATGAGTCGAAGCATTGTGTGTGTCATGCCTTCATAACTCAGTTCCCCTTCTTTGATCATCTGAGATATCTACTTTTTTTTTTTTTAAAGAATCCAGGCCAGTCGTTTTGCAAACTGTCCCTTGGTTTGGGTTTGTCTGCTGCTTCTGCATGACTGAATTCAGGGCAAGTGTTTTTGGCAGGAATAGCATGGATGGGATGCTATGTCCTTTTCAGAGCAGCCCACCAGGCAGAGAAAATAAGATGGCCAGTTTCCCACTATTGGAGACCATATTTTTGATCCCACAAGTTGTCACAAAGGAGGGAACATGGCAGAGAGGGCTGCATCCTCTCCCTTACCCACAGGCTGGCCACACTGGAGACCTCCCCATGGGTGTGGGGAGGTGGCATTCTCTGTGGCTCTACCAGAATGAAGGGGATGGTGCATGGCCAGAACTGCTTCCCAGGGCCCTAACCCCTGGTCCCAGCTCTGCAGTTCTGGGGAGGGCATGGGACTCCCCCTCCAGGACCCTTCTGCAGAATTTTCAAAGAGCACCAGAGGAGAATGCCATCAGCCAGCTCATAGAAGTCACCCCTAATTATATTTATGATTCTGCAATTTACAAGGGACTTTCCCATTCATTTCTACTTGCAAATGAGAACTACCGTTTCCTCCAGCAACTGCCTTGCTGTGTTAAAATATTGTGGGCCTTAGAGTCATCCAGACCTCCTAGCCATCCTGAGAGGTGAGTACTATGTTGCACCATTATGTACATGGGAGGATGGAGTCACAGAGCAGTTACGTGGCTTGCCCAAGTTCACCCAGCTAGGAGGTGACAGCATTGGCCCTCAAGCTCTGGCCCCCTTGTACCTCTCTCTGGGCCAAGGTGCTAAGCACCACGCTGTTGTTCTCCTTGGAGCATCACAGCAGATTGGAGTGGTGAGCAGGGCAGGTACCCATTTGCAGATGGAGGAAATAAGGCCCAGAGAGATTGTGTGTACTGGCAAATTAGTAGCACTGGAATCAGCCTCAAGAACTTGTGAGACCTGGCCTAGTGCCCTTGGCACACCCTCAGGTGGGTTGTGGGACCCAGGCCAGAGATGCCAAAGGTGCTGATGGTGATCTGCCCTGAGGGATCGGCACAGGGAAGAGCCATGGCAGTGACTATCCCAGCACAGCTCCCACTGCATGGCCACCGTGCTTGGAGCGGGGTGACCCTGACACAAAGCAGGACAATCTGAATCACCTCTGGCCCAAACCATGCTACCACCACCACCACCACCACCACCACCTCCAACCTTGCCAGACCATATAACTGCCACACCCCGCTCTCCGGCTGGGGAGGGAGCCATCTCAATTCATCATTCCCGCCTGTCATCCTCACTTGTCAAGTCACCCACATTTTAGGAGGAAGTGGCTAGCTCCTCTGGCAAACCCCTGCCTGGCCCGATAGACCTGAGCAGCCAGTTTCTTGAACCCTGGTCTCAGAGGACATGCCCAGAATTCCAGCCTGCTGGTGGTCAGAGGAAGCACCAGGTCAGGCTGGGGAAGTGGCCTGGAATCATTTGGTTGGGGAAGCCAGATGGCAGAGAAGGAAAGGTCTATCTCCTACCTGCTCTGCACGTCCTAGATCAGTTCTCCTATTCCAGGAAGCCCACTCTGATGGGCACAGGGGCGTGTTTCCCAACTACATGGGAAAGTCCTTGATTCTGCTTTAACCACCAGGGCAAATCGCTTGTGCCTCCTCTTGTATAGCACAAAGTAGGGGGCATCTTTGTGAGACTCTTCAGGCCTAATACTGAACTGTGTATGCAGTAGGTGCTCTGGACACACTCAGATTACCGAATACATTGAAAGAGTTCATTCATTGATTCAAAAAGTCATTAATGAGTAACTATGTTGAGTTAGACTCTCTTCTAGGGGCCCTTGCCCTGGGGGCTGACATTCTGGTACAGGGGGATAGACCACAGACAGATAGAGGAGCAGATCACATGAGGCCAGTGCTAAGAGGAAAGAGGAGATGAATGCACGAGATGACAATTGGGGATAGAAGAAAGTGAACAAAGGGCCCAGAGGAGAGAGCTCCCTTCTTCCCCCCACCCCAGCTCCAGCCCCCCATCACATCGGGGAGGATAGACTCTCTGCAGGGGGCCAGCCTCATCACAGGTGGGGCAGCCTGCTGGCCTGGCCTTACTTTGGTAGGCGCAGAGAAAACAATCTGGACGGAGATTCTTCTTCTAGATTTCTAGAAGTGGCCATCTCCTCGGCCCCAGGGGCACCAGAAATAAAGCTCCTGGCCATTGGTGAGGGTTGGAGCCAGGGGTGGGCACTGAGAACGCAGTCTACCAGAAGACCATGGGCAGCAGCCAATGAAGGGAACAGCTGCTCTGGGACAGTCAGGAAAGTGCAGCAGCATCAAAACGCTGCTGAGGGGGCCATGCCCCCAGGTCAGGGATGAGGTGGGACCAGAGCCAGCAGAAGAATCTTTTCTTTCTCTCTCTTCCTCCCTCCCTCCTTCACTTCCTCCCTCCACATCTTATCCTTCCTTCCCCAGTGTGACCTTCCCTGGTCCCTGCATTTACTTGACATTCCCAGCCCTCCCACAGTCCACTTTCCACATCCTTGTCCTGCTTGGCACTTGTCACACTGGCACATACCATGTACTTCTCTATTGTGCTTGCTTTTGTCACCTCCCACCCCAATAATTTCCATGGGGACAGGGATTTACCTCCTAGCACCTAGAATATAGTGCCTGGGATACAGTTAGGTGCTCAAAGAATATCATCCTCCACCTCCTTCAACCTTGCTCTGCATGTAGCTGTGCTGTGGGCAGGGGAGAGAGTTAGATGTAAGATGCATTCCTCTCCTAAAGGAACTTGTGGCCCCCTGAGGAATGGATGACTCCACCTTTGTGCTCCCAGGACATCATTTCCAAAATCCCCAGCCCTTGCCTCCTGCCCCTCATTCTCCCCTGGCTGTGTGCTTAGATACCTCTCTCTCTGCAACAGGTGTGGGTACTTGAAACCAAACCTTTCTTCTGCCCCGCCCAGAGCAGGGGTGAGCAGCATATGTGGTGACTTAGGACAGCCCTAAGTTTGAATCTCAGCTCAGTTTCATCTGTAGGATGGAGCTCCATCATCCACTTTGCAAGAGTTTCATTGAGAACTAGAATGAATCTAAAAGGTTTGGCCAAGCAAGCATGTAAAAAATGGCCCCTCTTGCCAGTATCGCTCCTCCATGTCTGGCTGTGTCTTGAAGCCGGCTACTTCTCTTGCTAAGGGAATGGGGGACACCCTGTTGCCTATGTGGGTGCAATGGGACCACAGTTGAGTTCCCAGCACCTTTTTTTTTTAAAGATTTTATTTATTTATGAGAGACACACAGAGAGAGGCAGAGACAGAGGTCGAGGGAGAAGCAGGCTCCACGCAGGGAGCCCGATGTGGGACTAGATCCCAGGACCCTGGGATCACGCCCTGAGTCAAAGGCAGATGCTCAACCACTGAGCCGCCCAGGCGTCCCGAGTTCCCAGCACCTTGATCAGGAGCTCAGGCTCAGATGTTCTGCATGGCACTCCCAGCTTTTACAAATCTGGGATTCAAACTGGCAGTGGTTTTTTATAATCCAGCGTTGGTGAGGGTGCACAGGTGCCATGCAGCACATGACACACATGCTTTGTTTGGAGGACCTTTAGCAACATGTATCAAAGCAATTTAGCCTCTGGAAACTCACAGAAATCCATACAAAGACCTATACACCTGGGTGTTCATGACAGGGTTATTTATTATACCAAACAAACCCAAAGGAACTCCATTGTCTAACACTAGGGGGTTGGCTAAATAAGGCATGGTATATCCTGCCATTAAAAATGGTATAGAAGAATGAGAATACAGGAAATGTTTACAAAATACTAAGTGGATAAAGTAGCTAGATATCAGTATTACAGTATGGATTTCTTGTTCCCTTTCTCTGTCTCATGTTAGGGTTGTCCATAGGTAGAAGAATTACAGCTGGTTTTCTTGTTACTTTCTGTATTTTCCAAAATCTCTACAGTGTTACCTTTTTTAATTTTTAAATTTATTTTCAAAGATTTTATTTATTTGAGAGAGAAAGAGAGAGTGCTCACGCACACGAGTAGGGTGAGAAGCAGAGGGAGAAGCAGACTCCCCTCTGAGCAGGGAGCCCGATGCGATGCGGGGCTCGATCCCAGGACTCCAGGACCATGACCAGAGCAGATGCTTAACCCACTGAGCCACTCAGGTGCCCCGAGTATTTCCTTTTATAAAGAAAAATTAGAAAATCAAATTTATTTTTAAAAAATATAGACTAAGCATAGATTTCACTTAAACCAAAAAAAAAAAAATTTTTTTTTCCACTTAAACCCTCTGGTTTCTTCACCTGAAGATCACACATCTTAACCAAAAGATAATTCCTGATCAAGCTCAACTAAAAAAAAAAAAAAAATATATATATATATATATATATATAAAGAAAGCCTAAAGGCCCCTGCTGTTTATGCTCCATTTATCCCATCTCCACCCCAAGTATCTGATCTGCCCTTCTCAGTCCTGCCCTGTGTCCTGAGCAGCTAACCCCCAGGGACTGTGTACCTGTGGCTCCCTTATCAACTGGGAACAGGTAGGGGTTGGAGTATTTCTTCTCAATTCCTATCCTATCTATATCTCCTTTTATGGTGATGGCTACACTGCCCCCCCCACACACACACACACTCTACTCTCTGACCCGCTAAGGACTATATATAAATATATATACTATTTCTTAATACCTTCCCTTTTTTTTTTTCAGGAATAATTTTAGATTTACAGAAAAGTTACAAAGACAATACAGAGTTCACCTTTACCAGGCACTCTGTTTCCCCTTCTAACATCTCACATAAGTGCCTGGTACAGTCGTCACAACCACAAAACCCACATGGGCACAATAACTATTAACTAAACTTCAGACCTGGGGCACCTGGGTGGCTTAGTGGTTGAATGTCTGCCTTCCACTCAGGGTGTGATCCTGGGGTCCTGGGATGGAGTCCTGCATCTGGCTCCCCGTTGCTGTAGGGAGCCTGCTTCTCCCTCTGCCTATGTCTCTACCTCTCTTTGTGTCTCTCATGAATAAACACTAAAATCTTAAAAAAAACAACAACAACACTAAACTTCAGACTTTATGTGGATTTCACCGGCTTTTCCACTAACATCATCTCTCTGTTCCAGGATACAATTCACCAATTGTATGAACTGTCACGCTTCTTCCAGGCTTCTCTGGTCTATGCTGGTTCTTACACTTTTGTTGGTTTTTCATGTACCCTGTAGGAACTTTGGGATCAGTAAAAGGGAGGGATGGTGGTGATGCTGGTGATGCTGGTGATGCTGATGAGCGCTGTCGAGGAATTCCTCCGTTCTTCTCTCTGTAGGAGGCAGATAACCTGGCCTTTTCTGTCTCGGATCCTGATGCGCGGAACAAAAAGGGAAAGGCAGGCTGCGGGGAACGGAGGAGATCCACCGAGGTTGAGGCGCCTCCATCCCCTCCCACTTGCCAGCACTCTCCGCCCCTGCTCCCGCCGCGGGGCCCCAGACGGGAGAGGCTGGGGGGCGGGATGGAGGCGAGCCCCGAGCCCGCGGTCCCCTTGCCGGTTGGGCGAGCGCGCGGGCGCACCCGGGTCAGCTGTTCCGCCACCCGACGCGGCCGCCCCGCCCCTGCCCGGGTCTTATAAGCCTCCCCGGCCTGCGAGCGTCGGTCCGAAGTGCCCGCCGCCCTCCCTGGCCAGCGCCCCCCGCAGCATGGTCTGGAACACCAATCTCCGCTGGCGGCTGCCGGTCACCTGCCTGCTCCTGCAGGTGGCTCTGGTGGTCCTGTTCGGCGTGTTTGTGCGCTATGACATGGATGCCGATCCCCACTGGATCGACAAGAAGGAGGCTGAGAACTCCACCAGCGACATGGAGAATGAATTCTACTACCGCTACCCGAGTAAGTCTGGCCACCTCGCAGGCAGGTTCCCGGAGGCAGGTTCCGGGGCCGAGCCCTGCCTCACCGCGCACCTGCGGGGCCTGCTGCTCCTCGGGAACAGTGGGTGGGCCGGGCAGGGTGGAGGAGGCAGCTGCTCACAGCCCCCTGGCCCTCCCCACCCGGCCTCCCCACCTGGGCACCCGCCAGGCTCTGCAGAGCACGCTTGAGAAGTGGCCACATGTGCACCAACTCCTTTTCCCTGTGTTCAGGTAATAGGGAAAACTCACCAGGGGGAGCTCACTGGGGGTGCCATCAAAGGCCTCCAGCCTCCCTGGCATAGAGCCCTACTTGTCCTGAGTCCCATCTCAGTCACCAACCAGGGAGTGAACCCGGCTCCCTTGTCCAACTGTGCCCGTACTCTCCACAGAAGGGGGTAGGTCCCATGTCACAGGCTGCAGGATGGCTCGTTGACCTGCCAGTCCTGCTGTGTGGAGAGGCATGTGTGGGATGGTGGCACCCACCCCCTTCTGGCTTGGAGAGGAAGAACAACATCCTGAATTCTCTGGTGTCTGTGGTGCTGTGGTTAAGGGCATGGCTTTGGAATCGCCAGACCTCACTTCTGTCATGGTTCTGCCATTAACCAGGTGGGTGACCTTAGGCACGTGTCCACCTCACCAAGACTCCATTTCCACATCTGTCAAAGAGAGACAATAAGAGCACCTGCCTTAAAGGGCTGGGGTGAGGCTGGTGTGACACAGTGCCTGTCAAGCTCTGCCATGGTGCTGGCCATGGAGCCCTCACGTCCTAATGGAGCAATTACTGGAGAAGCACTAAAGCACAGATGCCCTAGGATTCAGGAGTTGGAAAAACTGGCTCAAGGTCACTCAGGTTGGCCCAACCTCCAGAGTCTTAGCCCAGGGCTCTTTCCATGCCCTTGCGCTTTCTGATTTTCCATGCCATATACCAGCAGCTGATGACATTCATTCCAATTGTTGGTGCTCACATGGTGGTGGACTGTTAGTCTCGGCAGGGACTCTAAAGCTTATCGGCAACAGCCACCTATGCCAACTAGCGTTCCCTAGACTCCCTCAGTAATGGGAGTCTTTACCTCCAGAAATAACATTTTACCTAGATCCAAACAAATAACTGCATACATTCAAGACGGCGACCTGCATGAATAAAGACAAGGGTGAGGGGGATGCCAACTCAGTGGGAGCCAGCCATATTAAATGGTTGCCAAAAAGCTAACCCAACACAGTCTACAATAAGAGAAATATGGTGCCTAGAAGGAGGGAAGTGACAGAAGGACAGTGTGCCTTGTGCTGGTTGAGACCACAGCCGCTACTGGGCTCCACTCAGGGTCATGTTTTAACAGATCTTAACAGCTGTAGCCTTAGAATTTATCTCCAAATCTGCCCTTCACAGACCCCTTTACTCTCCTTGGACTGACCCAGCAAATGAAGAGGCAGGCAAGCCTGAGGTCCTCCTTTGCCAGTTCCACTCCTTTGCTCTCGTTCTTGCTTATCTCTTAGCCATAAAGCCAGCCTCTCAGCAAAGCATGGGAGGCAAGGTCTTCCATGGGCTTCGATAATTAATAGGTTCTTTGATGAATCCAAATGATGGAAAGTCTCAAAGCCCTAAAATAATAGGAGCTCAGAACCTCCCCAAAGAGGGGTGCAGTCCTCACATCTCCTCAGTACCTATCCCCACTCCGTCCACATCCACCTTCATTTATTCAACAATCGCTTACCTATAGGGTGGCCATATAATTTCTCAATCAATGACACTTTTGAGAGTGATGAGGTGAGGGAGTTGTGCTAGTATTAATTTGCCAGGACACAGATGTAAATCATGACTCTTCCAACAGACCAAGATTTATGGCCACTCTGGATGTGCATCCTGGGTCTCTGACCCCAAAGGGCTCCCAGACTCATCGAGAGCATCCCCATACCCTGTCCTCAATGGTGTCAGTTTCTCTAGGCAGAAGAGATCTGAGACAGCTTCCTGCAAGGAGGTGCAACAGTGAGGAGGGGGGAAGCAGGGCAGGCTGCTGGGAGTGGTGCAGAGTGGCCCAAGGGTAGGGTTTGCAAAAGGGAAAGAAGGGAGGTTGCTAAGGGGGATGAGACAGCCCCAGCCATGAAAGAGGGCTTGAGTTTCTCCTGCCATTTCCCCTATGGGTGCTAGGAAGCTCTTGGTCATCACATAGGAAGTGACAGAGAGGAGAGAAGTACAGGGAGAGACCCTTGGCCTCAGGATTCCTTGGCAAATAGTGGAACAATGTAAGATAGCAGGCATGTGTTCTCTCCTTTGACACCCCCACCACTCCACAAGGAGGGCACTGTTGGGACTTCCATTTTACAGACAAAGAGACTATGGCCAGAGAGGGGGAGTGGCTAGAAAACCAAAGAGCCAAAGTAGGACCCTGGGCTCCTAGACCTCTCTCCTTCATCCTGGCTCATCTTCCCCCTCTCCTCTTGCCAGATCCTTTTCAGGTCCACTTGGTCATTGTGGTTATGGTCAGGAGTTAGAGAGCACATAGCCTCTCGGCACAAGTGGGCTCCAGTGTGGCAATTCCCAGGGGCATGAGATGAGGTCAGACCCTTGTGGTACCTTCTGGGCTCTTGGGTCTTAGCTGTCAACATAATACCTGCATGGGCCCCATTCCTACCCAGGGGATTAGTGTAGCCTGCTGGGCATCTCTGGTTTCCAGAGGAGTCCAGCTCCGACTGGCTCAGGCTGGGGCTCAGAAAGGCCTTGGGACTGCTTCCCAGGCATGGGCCCCTTGGCAGGCAGCAGGCACAGAGCCAGCTGGGGACCTGCCCTGGCAGTGCCCTCAGAAGCCTGTGCTACAGGCACTGGCTGCTGAACACAGAGCTTCCTCATGGGCTGCTGCTCTGGGACCTATGTGGCTGTTGGCTGTGTGTGTGTGTGTGTGTGTGTGTGTGTGTGTGTGTGTTGGGGGGGCGGGGGTTGGCCCGAGGAGGAGGAGCCATCGGAGTCTAAGATCCTAAAACTTGGCAGAAGGAGGAACAGGACACCTTTCTAGGAGATGACCCAGGGCAGAGGATGCCATAGTTTCAACACCTGAAAGACTGTTTCGTGAGGCCACAGCAGCCAGGCTCACTCTGCAATCCTGGGAACTGCATCTCAGATTCAGCTCCATTTAATAAAGGACAAGCTCTCCCACAAGCAGAGAGCAATGTAACATGGACTTTGGAATTAAGCGGATCTGGGTCCATCACTTAAGTGGAGTGAGCCTCAGTGCTCATCCATGAAGTGGGAATGTTATTTAATGCACTGGCTTTCCAGGAAAATTGAAGATGGCAGGTGACTGGTGGGGAACATCTGGTGGCATGAAGTGAAGGGACAGTAAATGCTGGTGTCAAGTGTCCTCAGAGGGGAGTGAGTGCTCCAACACCGACGGTATGTGAGTGGAGGCCTAGCGTCTCTTTAGAGATAGGGCCAAAGAACCTCTCCCTGAATATTAGTTTCAACGATGATAGCCTTTAAATTCCTTTGTGCTCTCCCCACTTACAAGTGCTTTTTGCATGCTCTGTCAGGCAGGGCATTTCTTTCCATCTTGTGGTGTCAGAAGTGGAGGTTAGAGATTTGCCCAGGACTCTCAGCATTGTGTCAGGGGCACAGGCAGGGACTGGTTGAGCCATCCCACCCCACAGCCCACCTGCTTTCCCCCCCAACCTCTGGCCTCTGCGCCATCGCCAGGAGACTGTGTGGTGATGGGGTGGTTCTGTGGTTGGCTCTGAGATGTGGGGGAGGTAGGCACAGAGCCTTGGGGGAGCGAGGGACTCAGCCAGGAGGCCTCAAAGAAAGTTTGGGCTGGGCTAGGCTGGACTACAGAAAAGGGGAAGGAGACAGCACCAGGCTGCACCAGGCAGGGCACCACTTTCTGTTCTGGTGCAGCAGGGTGGAGGAGGGTGCTGTGATCCAGCAGCATGGGAAACTTTGTCCTCAGATTTCAGAGATGAGGCTCCTTTCACTAGGGACCCATCCTGGAGTTAGGGGAGAGTGTGAGCTAGCAAGGGGTGAAGAGTGGAACAGCTATGCGCTGGTGCCTCCTGGTGGCAGCTTTCGTGGCTGCAAGCCAGCATGCCAGCCGCGCTCCATGATGGTGGTGATTGGGTCTCCAGGTTGAGAGGACAGATTCTGGGCAGAGCAGGGCTGCTTGTGTCACCCCAAGCTGGGGAAAGAGGGAGAAGGGGAGGTGTTTCATCAACTTCCACTGATCTACAACAAGTTGCCAACTCAGTGCAAAACACAGGGAGAGACTTGAAATTTCGAGAAAAAGAGAAATAGTGAATTGGTCGATTGCCAAAGAGGCAGGCCTATACCCAGGGCTGGATGAAGTCATTAAATGTGCACCACGAAGCTCTGGGGTGAGCACTACCCGAGCACAAGTACTATCCCCACTTTACAGAAAAAGAAACTGCAGATCAGAGAGATTATGTCCTTCCCAAAGGTCACACAATTGGGATCCTCAAACCATGACTACTAAACGCAGTTTAGGTAGCCCCAAACTTTATAAAACATTAATTAATCAAGTAGTAGGTTGGGGTTCTAAATTAGGACCAGTTTGGGAGATAAGCAGAAAGGGAGCAAGCGAAGGAACAAGGAGGTGCCCAAGGAGAGAGAAGCTGGTGTCTGTGGGCCTGAGGTGGGAGCAAGGGAGAAAGAGACACCCCCAGAGAGAGGCAAAGAGAGACATCAGGACACCCGGGAGTTGTGGAGGTCAGAGAACTGGCGAGACAGGGCAGGCAGGGACCGTGCACTGAGAATGGGAGTCAGCCCTGAATTTTCAGATATGCCCCAGGAGGTACCCCCCACCCACCACACCCACCCTCAGCCCCTGCCCATATGGTTCCTTTCTGCCACCAAACTTCTGTGACACTCCTCTACCCAGGGGCTCCTCCCACCCCCTGCCAGCGCCTTGCCTTCCCTGTCCGGCCTGCTAGCTTCAAAGGCAGGCCAGCTCTCGACTGCTGTCTCCCCATCAGTGTGCCTACATTCTGAGTCACAGCTCCATCTGCGGGGCCTGCCCCGTCTCAGGTCCCCGCACCACCCCGCACAGCCAGCCTCCCTTCCTTCCACCTGCCCTGCCACCCCTCACGATTCCCCAACCCTCCCCACTGTGGTCCTCTGAACCCCAAAGCCAGCACTAGACCCAGCCCCCCCCTACAACCAGCTCCTAATTCCCTGCATCTATTAGCAGCAGCCCTGCCCTCCTGCCAGCTCCTATCCCCACTGCTTGGAACTGTAGTCTGAAAATGTCACCTCCCTCTTTCACACCTCTCCTCCAGTCTGCCACCCATCCGTTCTTCCCAAGAATAACCATAATGCCACGTATGGTGCTTCACACGCATTAGCTCAGATTCCCCCACAACAGTTGGAAACGTGATAAACCATAAAACGCGATAATGCACGAAAATCAGCTGCATGCATCGTGAAACCTACACTGAGCTGCTGTTTGTTCCTGCAAATTTGCACAGGCCTCCAGACAGCAGCTCAGGGCACCACACTGGGGTGAGACTCATGGCTCTCCTGCACCAGCTTGTATGCCCTCCACCCATACGTATCCTGCAGTGTGCCAGCGCCTCTCCCCTAAGCCACCTCCAGGTGGCCACTAGCCAAGGGGGCCATGGGGCGGGGTGGAGATGGGGGGACAGAAGGGGCAGCTGGGAACAGGCAAGGTTAGGGCCGCTGGAGCATAAGCACTGCTGCCCCCACCTTAGCCAGGCTATCTGCCCCCGTGGGCAGGAGGTGTCAGACTGGAGAGAACCTGCAGCCTCTCTTGCCCGTGAAATCCTACCTGGGGCTCATTGACTGCTGCTCAGCTGGCACCCTTGGGTACTGCTGAGGTGACAACAGTCATCATTCATTCACAGATCTTTACAGTCTCCAGGGCACTCTCACAGGTGCTGGGGACAATGGGGCCGAGGAAAACAGGCACAGCTTCGCCTTCTGGGCATTTACCACTCTAGCGGGCCAAACATACCCAACTGCAGACTGTAATAAGAGCAAAAAAGGGGGCACCTGAGTGGCTCAGTGGTTGAGCGTCAGCCTTCGGCTCAGGTCATGATCCCGGGGTCCTGGAATCGAGTCCCGCATCAGGCTCCCCATGGGGAGCCTGCTCCTTCCTCTCCCTGTGACTCTGCCTTTCTCTATGTCTCTCATGAATAAATAAAAAATAAAATAAAAAGAACAAAAAGGAAGGAAGAGGGGGCTGGGAGGGGGAGAACCAACTTTAAACTAGAGAGTCCAGTAGGCCTCTGTGATGAGCTGACGCTTTGTTGAGAACTGCAGGAATAGAGGTCATTGGCTGTGCTGCAGGAGCAGCATCCCAGGCAGGGCAAGGCCACAGGCAGAGACCCTACAGTAAGGGTCAGTAACCACCTTTACAGCTCTCCTTGCATGCCACCTGCCCAATCCAGGATCCAGTTTGGAGCTAGGTATTGAACGTACTTGGCATATTTCTTTAGCTCCTTTTAACCTGGAATGTTTCTGCAGCCTTTCTTTGTCTTCCACGACATTGACATTTTTCAAGAAGACAGCCTCACCACCCCCCTCCTTTCTAACAGTCTGTTACTCGTTTTACTGTTTGGTGCTTCCTCGTGAGTAGATGGGGCTAATGCCTGCTGGGCTGGAAGACCATACAGGTGATAGGTCTTCTTCAGAGTATCACATCTGAAGGCCCGTGATACCCACCTGTCTCTCATTGGTGACGTTAATTTTGATCACCCAGTGAAGATGTAGTCCTGTTTCTCCACTCCATAATTTCTGGGGTTTTTTTTTTTTTCAATCCCTTGCAACTCACATCTAAGGGAGACTCTTGAAAACAATGCAAATGTTCTGCTCTTCATCAAAATTTCTCCCTGGATTTAGCACCCACTGATGGAATCTTTACTGTGAAAATCACGATTTTCCAACCTCAGTGCTCATTCCACATTTAACTGTCTGGCCCTCAGCATTCTGTTCCAAGCAAGAGCCCTCCCCATGATCTCATTTTTTTCCTATTCTGAGTTCCTATTTCGTAATGCTTTTAATTCATTACAGTACATAATTTTGGTGCTCAAATCGTCCCAGATTTGGGCAGTGGGAAACCTTCAATCTGGCTCCTGTGGCATCTGTAGTTCCTCTTACGGCCTTATATTTTTGTAACTGTTTCCTAAAGCACTTGGCTATTATTTTCTGGGACTCTAGAATTTGTAGAAAAGTTCAGAATTGGGGCAGCGCAGGTGGCTCAGTGGTTTAGTGCTGCCTTCGGCCCAGGGCCTGATCCTGGAGGCCCCAGATCGAGTCCCACGTCAGGCTCCCTGCACGGAGCCCGCTTCTCCCTCTGCCTGTGTCTCTGCCTCTCTCTCTCTCTGTGTCTCATGAATAAATAAAATCTTAAAAAAAAAAAAAACAAAACTCAGAGTTAGCCTATGCCTAAGTAACAATAAATAAAAATAAAGCAACAGTAAATAATGACACTTGTCCATTTTGAGCAAGTGGGACAGACACTGCTAGGTGGTTTACCCACACATCCACATTTAATCTCTGCAGGCTTTGTGAGAAAGTATTACAGAAGGCACTAAGACCTAAGGATGTTACCTGACTTTCCAAAGTCATCTGCCAGATGGAGGAACTAGGATCCAAATTCGGGTCTCGTGGTGCAAGAAAGTGCACTTGCTGGGGGTGGAGGTGGAATGTGACATTCGTGGGTTGAGGGAGGTGATCAACTCATGTGCTTGGCCCCTCAGGGACTCAGGCCCAGATGAGACTAACTTCTCTGTACTAAAAAAATGGAGTTGAGGAGCAAGGCTGCAGAGAGTCTGGGTTCTAGGCCCTAGATTCTAGGTGTGAGCCACAGCCCGGCCCCAATTTCAAATGCCCAGCTGCCCACCTCCACCCTGGGTGAGGGTGGAGAGAGGAGGCTGTCATCTCCTGAGGGAGCGCTCAGGCATTTGTTGGCATCAGAACAAGCGGTCTAAAGTGTGGGGGATTCACCTCGGTCCCCCCAGCCCAGCCCCCTCCAGAGGTCCTTAGGACAAGATAGGGGTAGTGGCTGTTCTATGGCCAGCAGAACTATTCATTGACTGCACCTAGCCCCGGGATCCAGATGCAGGCAGAGGTGGGGAGGGGGCTCCGGAGGCAACCTGGGGGGTCGGTGGCCCCGGAAGACAGAGGCACTGCGCCAGGCAGCGCTGGCCCAGACCCAGGGCGAGGGAGGGCTAGGTCACCGAGACCCCGGACTGCGCTCTCCCCACAGGCTTCCAAGATGTGCACGTGATGATCTTCGTGGGCTTCGGCTTCCTCATGACTTTCCTGCAGCGCTACGGTTACAGCTCCGTGGGCTTCAACTTCCTGCTGGCAGCCTTCGGCATCCAGTGGGCGCTGCTCCTGCAGGGCTGGTTCCACTCCTACTACCGGGGCTACATTCGCGTGGGCGTGGAAAAGTGAGCGGGGGCGGGGCCGGGGCCGAGGGGGCGGGGCCGGGCCGGGCCGGAGGCTGGGGGGCGGGGAAGGGGTGGAGTGGGGCTAGGGTGAGAGGCGGGCCCCGAGGCCCGGGGCGGGGTCTGGAGGCGGGGCGGATGTGCAAATGAACACTCCTTAGCCTGCTGGATGTGTTTAGAAAAAGAGAAAACCACGTTCAACGTGCAAACCCCTGCTGTCACTTAGAGGGCACCCACCGGGGATCATAGACCAGGTGTCTGAAACATAAAACATTTGCCAAATACTTGCCAGATATTACTTCACACAAGCCAATCAGTGAAGCCATGACTTAAGAGAAACTGAAACTGAAAAAAAAAAAATGACTAGATAGAAGATGTGTTAGAACCAGTAAGTTAGTGTTTTGTATGTAAGATCTTTGACATGCATATCACCATGCAGTTCAAAACACACAAGAAAGTCTCAGTCTCAAAGCCCGAGACCTAAAGTATGGAAACACCTGGGATATCCTTGTCACCCAAGCAAAAGAGCTGTGGCTAAATGAAAAACAAAAGTATACGACTTTTTAAAAATTGTCAAAGGGAATTATCATACACTTATGAGCTGGTGAGTTTTTGGTGAATCAGTTATTTGGCAAGTTGGTCACTTGACAAATTGAGTTTTGGCAAATTGGCTTTCAGGGAATTGATTTTCAGCCACTGAGCTGGAGCCAATTCTTGTGCTAAGGCCTGGATGACCCGGTTGTCCCCAGACCCTCCTCCTGGCTTCTGCCCTGCTGAAAAGTACCCCAGGTCCCACCTGTAGGGGGATGCCCTGTGCAGGCTCTCCCCGAGCCTCTGGGGACCTCCTGGGATGTGACAGGCAAACCTCTATCTCCTGGCAGCTGATGGCCCAAAGTACGGGCCTCTCCCTCTCTTTCTGAGGTCACCTCTGTCAGATGGTCTTCTGGCTACAGTCATGGGAACATGAGCAAATAACTCAGCCTCTCTAGTAAGCCTCTCTGTTCCAACCCTATCATGTGGCTAGTAATAGTACCTGTCCCCTCGGGTTTGGGCATGGCACAGGAAGGCATATGCAGTACTGAACAAGGGTATTTCAGTGCCTGGCACTTAGTAACTGCCATGATTCATTCAGCAGCAAACAAGGCTCATAGTGGAGGAGATGTTCCAATGAATATCCTCATCTTGGGAGGGACCCCGACAGAGCAGCCCCCATTCTACACCCTGGCCCTACAATTAGCCAGCTTCTCACCTCTCGCTCCTGATTCTCTCTCTCTCTCTCTCTC
Organism: Canis lupus dingo; assembly: GCF_003254725.2. Taxonomy (NCBI): domain Eukaryota; kingdom Metazoa; phylum Chordata; class Mammalia; order Carnivora; family Canidae; genus Canis; species Canis lupus. The sequence goes on along the minus strand of NC_064245.1, from coordinate 52,567,179 downwards.
TCTCTTTCACACACACACACACACACACACACACAAACACACACACACATTTCAGCATGGGGCAAGGGGCCCTTCCTCTGGATGTGAATGGGTTGAGAAAGTAGCCTCTACTGTCCCTACACACCTTGCCCCACTTCCATGAACGACTCTCATGACTCTGTCTTGGAATCCAGGACAGCTTTGCTACTGGCTGAGCCCAAGAAGGACTGGATTAGGCAGGCCTTCCATGTGGATGGAACCAGGGTCTCATCTGGCTACATGACATCTACCTGGATGTCCGCCTCTTCATCAACCCTCTGCTGCCCAGCTGGGCTTTCAGGGTCCAGACTTTTTTTTTTAATAATAAATTTATTTTTTATTGGTGTTCAATTTGCCAACATACAGAATAACATCCAGTGCTCAAACCATCAAGTGCCCCCCTCAGTGCAAGTCACCCATTCACCCCCACCCCCCACTCTCCTCCCCTTCCACCACCCCTTCAGGGTCCAGACTTAAGGAGAACCAAGATGCTCCTCTACCTCTGTTCTCTCTGTTGGTCTACCTACCCCCTTCTACCCAGCCCCCAGCTCCCTACTTCCTGCAGAAGGGCCTCTCTCTCTCTTCCCTGGACACAGAACCTCTCTCCTAGGTAAGGTGAAGAGGAGGTCATGAGAGCTCAAACCCAAGCAGGGGCCTGGTAGCCAGCAGGAGAGGTGTGTATAGAGTGAGAGATAAGGGTCTGGAGGCGGAGACCACATCTGCATGGAAGAATCGAGGAAGATTTCCTGAAAGAGGAGGGAGTCAGAAGAGGTTCTGGAAGAGCATATAGAGGATGGAGGACAGGGCAAGCCCCCAAATATGGGGGCATGTTCCATAATAGCAGCCAGACGACCTAGGTGCCCTGAACACAAGCTACCTGCAAGGAGCACTGGGATGGGGGCCATGGAGGAAGGGTATGGCATCTGGTATGGTCACTGCTGTGCTGGCCCTTTCATGTGCTATTTCTTTTCATTCCTAGAGTAGCTTTAAGATGTGATATGCTCATGATCACACCATGAAACTGAGTCTCAGAAAGGTTAAGCCATGAGCCCAAATTCACAGACGACGAACGTCCAGATTCAACCTGGGGACTTGGAGTGCCACTTTTTGCTGTTGCCTCAGCACCTCCCCTGACCTGTCTCCCCACAGCCTCATCAATGCGGACTTCTGCGTGGGCTCTGTCTGTGTGGCCTTCGGGGCAGTTCTGGGCAAAGTCAGCCCTGTTCAGCTACTCATCATGACTCTCTTCCAAGTGACCCTTTTTTCGGTGAATGAGTTTATCCTCCTCAATCTGCTAGAGGTGAGCAGGGCTCAGAACTGGGTGGGGGGATACTTGGGGTAACAGCAGGGAAGGAAAGAAAGAGAGGGCTTGGGAGGCATGTGAGCTGGATTCAATTCAACCTTGGCCAGTCACTTAACTTTGTGAGCCTCAGTCTCCTCATCTCTAAAGGGAGAGTGATGACACTTATTGGACAGGGATGGTGGTCCACCCAGCAAATCAGTCCAACACCTGGGCAAAGCAGCGGTTCCTCCTATAGTGGTTTTCTCCCTCCTTTCTCTTTCCTGCATATTGGATGGAAAGAATGTGTGTTCCTGCACCTGCTCTTGAGCACACACACACCTCATTCCCAGACTGCTCTGCCAAGAGAAGGATCCAGTGTATTTTTTTTTTTTGGATCCAGTGTATTGGGGGGGGGGGGGGAGCACATCTGTAAGGGAAGATCTGTAAGGGAATGGCCACAGTGAACATGTACAGCTGCATAGGTTGCACACTGCACAACTCCAGAGATGACATTCACATGGACTATGGCAGGAATCATTCCCCTGGAATTTGGCCAATTCAATGGCCCAAGTAAGGGGCACCTTAGACCTCTGACTCTAGCTCAGATACATCTTTGGCACCTTTGCAGGATGCCACCCATTCAGGGACTTCATCCATTTCTTAGCCCCCAACTCCTCTACATTTGGATTCTGCCTGGAATATTCCCACCCCCCACAAGGAGTAGAAGTGTTTTTTTTTTTTTTTTTTCTTTTAGGTCACACTACATTCAGTCATTCATTTTGCCATTTTCTTCAGCTACCAGACTGGCCCAAACCACCATATCTCATCCTCCTAACTCATCTCCCTATCTTCATCCTTGCCCCACTCACTACCTCAGGCCAATCTCCATGGAGGCCTGTCAATAATGCATGTAAGACCATTCTCCTGATTAAAACCCTCCAGTGGTTTTAAAATTTTACTTCGAGTAAAATCCAAATTTGCTATAAATCCTCACATGGTCTGCCCCTAGCCTTTCCTTCCAAGCTTATAATCTACTCTCTCCTCATCTTTCTGTGCTTTGGCCACACACTGCTGTCTGCTCCTCAACACATCAAGCTTGGTTCCACCCCTGGGCTTTTGCATTTGCTACTCCCTTTGCTTGTAATGCTCATCCCTCACTTGTTTTCATTACTGAGGTCTCAGATGGAATATCACCTCTTCAGAGAGGCCCTCCCAGATTCTCCCCCCACCCCACAGTGTTGCCCTCTATCTTACTGGCCCCCCTACCCCTAGTCACTCTCTCTCACATTGACTTGGTTTATTTTCTTTGTAATGTTTCTCTTTCTCCAATAAACTTGATCTGTCCAGACCATCTGTATCCCCAGCACCTAGTTCAATGCCTAATAAGTGATCAACAAATATTTGTCAAGTAAATGCATTTTGGAGTCTGACTGCATGGCAGGTAATGCTCCAGGCACTGTGATACAGAGGTGGGCAGGCCTCTCACTTAGACTCCAAGGAGCTCGCAATCTAGTGAGGGAGCCAGGAAGTAAATAGACAGTAACCATGCAGTGTGATGAGGAGTGGGGTCAGATCTCTGTGGCATAGAGGGAGGATCCCTGAATCAGCAGGGCAGGTCAGGGAGGCTTTCTGGAGAAAGATATGTCAAAGCTAGAAGTCAAGTGGGAAATAACCAGGTGAAAGAGTATGGCAGAGGGAACAGTGAGTGCATAGGCTTTGAGGGAGGCCCACTGTGAAAGGTCTCTGGTCTCTGGTGGCTCCACCTGGCTGGAGGAGGGGGGAGCAGGAAAGGCTTGGAGGGATAATGAGGGGGGAGCATGGATCATCAAGACTCCTGGAGATGGCATTAAATAGTCTCAACTTTTGTCATTGGGAGCTATGGAAGGTTTCAGACAGGGGAGCAGCACGGTCAGACACATGTAATGGAAATGCTGCTTTGGCTGTGGTGAGGAGAACAGCTGGGAGCAGAGAGCCCAGTTAGGAGGCTGTCCTTGTCACCCTGTGAGAGATAATGGGACAGGGACTGGGGTAGTACAAGGAGATGGTGGTAGTTCGACAGATATAAAGAAGCTGAGCACACTGGCCTTGGGGTCTGGCTGGCGTGGGAGGTGTGGAGAAGAAAGAAGCTAGTGGGGCCAATGGGCATTATCTGAAATAGGCTGATAATGTAGTATCTTGGACCTGAGTGAAGAGGCCCTCAAAAATCCTCTCAGCTTGCTACAGAAATTCTTTCCATGCACGACAGCCTTTGGGCCTGTCTCTGTGCCAAGTCAAAATACAACAATCACTGCTGACATGTAAGGAGCACTTGCCTTTGCCTGGGCCCTGCTCTGAATGAGTCACATGGCTGATCTCATGCATCCTCATCTCTGAGATAGGCGCAATCATTACTCCCACTTTACAAAAGAGGAAGCTGAGGTTAAAGGGCTTACCCCAGGTCCCACAGCCAGTAGAGGCACCTGCCAGGCTGGTAACCAGGGAACCCAGCTCCATCAACCACTAACTCCACAACTAGCTGTGTGACCCTGGATAACATGCTTACCTCTCTGGCAGGATTTCCCCAACTAAAGTAAAGGAGCGAGTGTGATTCTGATTAGAGTTTCCCCCGAGATTGGTATGGAGTGGGGAGGAAGAAGATGCTATAAAGAGGGGAGGTGGGGACATGGGAAGGAAGGCCAGGTCAACCAAGCACCTGCAGGGTACTAGGCGCTCACCAGGTGCTTTACACGAGTTTAGTTTCACCATCCAGACAGCCCTGCTAAGTCACTGCAATCTCCCCCACTTTGTGAATGAGGTACTTGAGGCATAGAAGGGACAGAGGAGGAAGAAACCAATCTGTCTGCTCTGACTGCAGGGGACAGAGGGGAGGAGTGTGGAGATGGGGTAGGCGGGTGGGGGTAGGACAGCTGGGAGGTGTAGGGCAAGAACTGTAGCAGGATGCTGGGGAGATGAGGAGTGACAGTGTAGATGGCATGATGCTGGGTTGGGAGTGGTTGGGGGGGAAAAAATGTGGAGAGGAGAGGCCCGGAAGGAAGGGAAGGGCTCCCAGGAATTAAGATACGGTGGAAGTTAGTGGCTGACAAGCCAGGTAGGGGGCGGCCCTGGGTTTTAGCTCTGCTTCTCCTCTTCCCACTCTGTGATGGAGCATCCAAGCCGGATTTCCCCATCTAGGCGCAATGCCATCTGCTGGGTGAAGATGCTCTGGTGTTTTGCCGACAGGTTCACAGCCTGGGCTCAGGGATCCCCACTTTCTCCCCTTCCCAACCAATTGGTCTGTGGGGGTCCTGGGCTTCTGGAGTCAGAGACAGATGGAGTTGTGTGTGTGTGTGTGTGTGTGTGTGTGTGTGTTTCATGGGGGAGGGGAAAGAAAGTACCAATAGAGGGGAGGGAGAGAAGAGCCTGACAAATCCCTGTACCCCAGGTGAAGGATGCAGGGGGCTCTATGACTATCCACACATTTGGCGCCTACTTTGGGCTCACAGTGACCTGGATCCTCTACCGACCCGGCCTACATCAGAGCAAGGAGAGGCAGAGCTCTGTGTACCACTCGGACCTCTTTGCCATGATTGGTGAGAGCTGCTATAATGATTGAGGGCCACCTTGATGGGTGAAGATGGCCATGATGGATAAGGGCCATCATGATGCCTGAGGGTTGCCATGCTGGGTGAGGACCTTTATGATGGGTGAGGATCACCATGAGGAGTGAGACCCACCATAATGGGTGAGGGTCTCCATGAGGAGTTCAGGCTGCCATAATTACACCTGATCCCCACATGGTCTGGTGGGTGGAAGGCAGTTCCCTTTGAGGAAAGGGCAGAGAGTGTTGCCTGTATACACCTTGAGGATCCCAGATGTTTGTCCCTTTTTCCTATGGGGCTGGAAGAAGTTGGTCTCTCATCCTGTTTTCCCTAGCATCCCACAAAGCAGACGAAGTGGTAACCAGGAACAGGTCACTCCATCCCCTAGGCTAGTATAAGGTGTGAATTCCTACTTTCTATGTCCGTTCATTCCAGAGAATACATATCAACCACCCACTCTGGTCTCCTAAAACCCAGCCTTGCCTTCAAGGAGCTCTTCACAGGGTGATGGCAGAGATGGCAATGTTACCAGATAATCTCCCTGCAGTAGGGAAAAAGATCCTCCCTCAGGGTGCCATGGGAGTAGGGTGGGAGGCATTTAGCCCAGTTATGGGGCCAGGGTAGACTTTCTGGAGCAGAGTAGAGGGCCAAGTGGAAGTTAGGTAATAATAAGTAAGGCGAGGAGGATGTTCTGGGAAGACTCCACAGCATGAGTAAAGCTGCAGGGGTGTGAAACTGCTGGGGCGTGTGAGTCATAATGACATCTCTGGAACTAAGGACAGGATGTCTGCCTGAGCTCTGTGGGTCCCATCTAACACCTCCTGGGCCCACGGGCCCTGTCTGGTCTGGCCAGGCACCCTCTTCCTGTGGATGTACTGGCCCAGCTTCAACTCAGCTGTGTCCAATCACGGAGACGCCCAGCACCGAGCTGCCATCAACACCTACTGCTCCTTGGCAGCCTGCGTGCTCACCTCAGTGGCACTATCTAGTGCCTTGCACAAGAAAGGCAAGCTGGACATGGTGAGCAGTGGGGGGTACCCTGGAGAGCTCTGGGGGAAGGTGTGAGTATGACCTGAGCCCACTGGGCACTGATCATCAGGCTCTACCAGCAACTCTGTGAGGCAGACAGCATCAGGATTATCACACCCATCCTACAGATGAAAAAACTGAGTTTTGGAGAGAAATTATTTGGTCAGATTCCATAGCTAGTTTTTGGCAGAGCCTAGAGCCAGATTCCCAGATTCTGTGACACTGGTTGCCCTGGATGAGTGGCTCTTCCTTCTCATTTTCCTTCTCCCCACCTCGGGTGCTGACACCTCTTCTGGGCTGAGCACCCCATCAGACCTGCCCAGTAGGGTTGTCAGGGGCACTTCCCCTCTGCCAGGCTTTGGATCCTCCAAACATTGGCCCTCAGACTTCCTTTTTTTTTTTTTTTAAGACTTTATTTATTTATTCACGAGAGACATAGAGAGAGAGAGGCAGAGACACAGGCAGAGGGGAAGCAGGCTCCAGGCAGGGAGCCCAACACGGGACTTGATCCTGGGTCTCCAGAATCACACCCTGGGCGAAGGTGGCGCTAAACTGCTGAGCCACCCGGGCTTCCTGCCCCTCAGCCTTCCTAAAGCTGCCTTCACCTGCCCCGTGCCATATACTCAGAAAGGGAACTCCTTTGATGCCCGTCCACTCCCCTGGGGAGGTTTATAGGGGGGTATGGTTTCACAGTGTCCTCCCTCTCACACCATTTGGACAGATTGTTCTGTCACTAGTGGGGAGGGGCCAAGCCCCATAGGTGTTGATAGATTTTTCTATAAAAAGAAGACCACCTCTATATTTCATAGTCTGACACTAGCTTCTTGACACGGGTATATGTGTGCTGGAACACTGCCAGGAGTACCTGTTATTCCACGATGCTCCCATGAGCCCCTCGATGCACTGGACACTCACCACACAGAGAGGTAGGGACACACGCATCAGGGGGAAGAGAATCAGACACACGCTGACAAGGACACAGAACAGATTCAAGGTCAGGGGCTCTGGCTCCGCACAGACCTGAATCAGGATACCTCTCTGCCTCTTGCTAGATGTGTGGTTTCCCTTCTCTCCTCTGCAAACATCCAGAGAACTGTTCTTACCTCCTGGGCTTTTGTAGAAATGTACTGATATCATTCCCATGGCAGGCAGCATAGCACCTGGTGCCGGTAGGGCCTCAGAGAAAGTCAGCTGGTCCTGTTGTATGTCCACAGATGTCAGCACGGGCGTTTCTGCACGTAGGCCCCACAGGTCCTGACGTCAGCATATATGCGTGTAGGGACCGTCAGACGTGCACGCCTGAGCATACAGATAGAGAGGGAACGTGCAGACATGCCAAGAGGGCTCACCTGCAAGGACACAAGTACATTGATTTGTGCCCATGGGAAATGGCCAGACTGCTGGTGCAGCACACATGTGCACATATGCACCCGCACACACACACACACACACACACACACTGAGTGTGCTGGGCTCTGGGAGAGGACTGAGCCCCAGCCCACCCTGCCTGCCCCACCCAGGTGCATATCCAGAATGCCACGCTTGCAGGAGGGGTGGCCGTGGGGACGGCGGCTGAAATGATGCTCATGCCTTATGGCTCCCTCATCGTTGGCTTCATCTGCGGCATTGTCTCCACCCTGGGTTTTGTGTACCTGACGGTGAGGGGCCCAGGTCAGGGGCTGAGGGCTGGAGAATCCGGGGGCCTCTATGTTCCTGACAGGAGGTGGGGGGCTCCCTAGGGAAGGGGCTGGAGGCTGGAGAATCCTGGGGCTCCATGTATTTGCTTCCCCCACACCCTTGCCACAGCCCAGGGCCTGAGCAATACCTGTCTCTCCTATCCAGCCATTCCTGGAGTCCCGGCTGCGGGTCCAGGACACATGTGGCATTCACAACCTGCATGGCATCCCCGGCATCATCGGCGCTATCGTAGGTGCTGTGACAGCATCCTGTGCCAACACTGATGTGTATGGAGTAAATGGGTAAGTATGGAGGAGGTGCAGGGGAGCCTGAGCTCCCTCTGTCCTTCATTCCTCCTTCCCGCTGCTCCTCTGGGGTCCAACAGAGTGTCTCTATCCCTAACCTTCCCCAATCTGAACCACTGTCCATGGGCCTCTCTCCCCAACCTCTGTTCTTCCTCAAGCGTCTTAGGGACCATCTGATCTGTCCACTGCACATGGGAAGGTTCAGGGCCAGGGTTTATGGAGCCTTGGTGCCTACCCACATTTGTGGGGCGACTGCAAGTGGTTTCTTGGCCTCTCTGTGGAGCCCTGACCTATCCCGATCTCCACCCCAGGCTTACCCAAGCCTTTGGCTTTGATGGATTCAAGACTAACCGGACCCCAAGCATGCAGGGCAAGTTTCAGGCTGCTGGACTCTTTGTGTCCCTGGCCATGGCCCTGGTGGGCGGCATCATCGTGGGTGAGTGGAAGTGGCTGGGCCAGAGAAGGTGGGGCTGCTATGGGTTGGGCACCCAAGAGCATGTACCAGATGTCAGATCAGAGCTCCCAGGAATCCTCTGTACTTGTGGCTGGAGGACTGGGTTGTGTGTGTGTGGTGTTTCCTAGCTAACGGGAAAGGGCGGGGTAGGCTGAGAGGAAGGGGTTCCTGACCTCGTGCAACTCCCAACTCTCTCTAGGGATTATTTTGAAATTACCGTTCTGGGGACAACCTGCTGATGAGAACTGCTTTGAGGATGCGATCTACTGGGAGGTGAGTTCCAGGGACTTGCTCATCTGCACAAAGGGAGATATGGAATTCTCCACAGACCCTGCCCATTTCAGCCGGGCTGCTAAGGGACTAGAAGCTGAGGGTTGGGAACAGAGCCTGCATCACCCTGCTCCTCCATCCAGAGGCTGTGTCTCCTGGGAGCTGAAGGCTTTATTCTAGAGCAATAATTCCCCAAGTGTGGTCCCCTGTGCTCCCCGGCAGCAGCATCCGAGAACTTATTAGGAATACAGATTCTTGAGTCTCGCCCAGATCTCCTGAATCCCAAATTCAGGAGTGGGCCCCGGCACTATGGTTCAACAAGCCCTCCACGTGTCTCTGATGAAAACCACACCTACCTCTGAGAACCATGGCCCTTCCCTGTTCGTTGAAATCACCTGGGAAGCCTTAAAGACACTCCAAGCCCAGGCCTCAGCCACAAGAGGCTTGGAGTTCATTGGTCTGGGATTAGGGCCTGGACATTATAAATTTTTTTTAAAGCTTCTCCAGGTAAGTCCAATATGTAGCCAGGTTAAGAACCACGATGTGGTGTTCAGCTTCAGACTTCATAAGAACCACCTGGAGACCTTGTAAAAATGCAGCTTCCCAGGCACCCAGAATTTCAATTTAGTCATCAGTTCCCAGATGATTCTGGTCTAGAAATGGGGTTCTGTGACATTCCATTGCTTTAAGCATCCAGAGAAGTATCAGTACAGAAACCCAACTTGAGAACCATTGTTCTAGAAGCAGAAAGTAGTAGGGTGTCACAGAACTCTGTTTCTTTTTAACTTTTTTTAAAAAAAGATTTTATTTATTTATTTGAGAGAGAGAGTGAGAGAGAGCACAAGCAGGAGGGAGAAGCAGACTCCTCGCTGAGCAGAGAGCCCAATGAGGGACTTGATCCCAGGAGCTCGGGATCATGACCTGAACCAAAGGCAGGTGCTTAACTAACTGAGCTGCCCAAGTGCCCCTGTTTCCTTAAAAATATGCCACAATTTGGGTTTTCTGTGACTTCAGGCAGGCCCCCCTTCTGAGGGATCATTGTTAGAGATGTTTACCTGCGTTAGATGGTGCGGGGTGACAGCTATCTGCACTTCCTTCTCCTCATGACCTCATGACCTCACCTATGTCTGTGGCCCCATGACAAAGATCTGCCCATTGCTGCCTTTCATATGGCTATTTTTAAAACTACACCAGAAGTTTTCCAAGTAATTTTCACTGATATCCAACTACAAACCAATTTCATGTTCATAACTAATAATGCTTTTGAATTCATTCACTTTAAATTATCTTTTTATTATAAAATAAGTAGAAGCCCATTAAGAGAAATCTGGAAATAGGGAAAAAAATAGAAAGAAATCCCATCACCCTCATTTAAGGACTACTAATATTTTGGGTATATGTCCTTCTAGTCTTTTTTTTTTTTTTAATCCAACCAGATTGGGATGCCTACGTGGCTCAGTGGTTGAGCATCTCCCTTCAGTTCAGGTTGTGATCCTGGGGTTCTGGGATTGAGTCTCACATCAGGCTTCTCACAGGATGCCTGCTTTTCCCTCTGCCTGTGTCTCTCATGAATAAATAAATATTAAAAAAATAATCTGCCCAGATTTTTCTTACACAGCAGAGAGTATTTGCCCAATTTGGATCCTGCTGTCTATTATATAATATTCTATGTTATTACATTCTTAATAAACTTTCTTCTTTTTAGCAGCATTTTCATCCCATATTTACAGCCAGAATTTAAACTATTTTAAACACCACAATTAGAAATCACATGGCTGGGGATCCCTGGGTGGCTCAGCAGTTTAGTGCCTGCTTTTGGCCCAGGGCACGATCCTGGAGTCCCGGGATCGAGTCTCGCATCAGGCCCCTGGCATGGAACCTGCTTCTCCCTCTGCCTGTGTCTCTGCCTCTCTATGTCTATGATGAATAAATAAAATCTTTAAAAAAAAAAAAAGAAAAACATTGCTAAAAAGAAAAAAAGAAAGAAATCACATGGCTCTAACACTAATGAAATAAATAAACTAAAAAAATCTTACCAATTCCCATACACAGAAGTTCACTCGTGGTTCTGTTTTGATCTTTATCATTTATTCTAAGTTCACACCTTCTATCTGCTGAATACCATTCAGTGGTGCTTGATTTGGAGATCTAATTCTGTGTCAGTGGAAGTGAGCCACCATCAGGTCATCCCCTCAGCCCCTGGAACTGGGTGGTTTACCTGGGAGATGAGGTGGCTTTCCAGAGGACAGAATGAGACAGATGTCCCCCAGGACCTCAGATGAGGTATAGATATGGATATAGAAATAGATATATAAAAAAAAGAAATAGATATAGGTATATATACACACATATATGTATGTTATTATTATATACATATATGTATACATATATGTATACATATACATACGTATACATATGTATATATACGTATAATAAATTAAATGTGTGTATATGTATGTATATATATGTGTGTGTGTATATATGTATATATAATTTATTTATTCATGAGAAAGAGAAAGGCAGGCACAGGCAGAGGGAGAAGCAGGCTCCACGCAAGGAGCCTGATGCAGGACTTGATCCGGAGACTCCAGGATCATGCCCTGAGCCAAAGGCAGACATTCAACCCCTGAGCCACCCAGGTGTCCCAAGATGAGGTCTTTAAGATCAAATCTAAGCCTTGAAGCCAAGACAAGGCTGATCCACCCCATCCCCACTCCAGTTACCCATCCATTTCCGGCGTCCCCTAGGTCTCACCCCACCTCACTTTTGGACCTGCCTACAGTGGGAGTTTGCCATGCTGCCTCTCCCTGGCACACTACTACTCATCTTTCAAAAGTGGGTTCAGCACAACCGGAATCTCCCTCCCCCCAGGCGTGTTAGGAGCCCCTTGTGTGCATTTACAGATCGTACTGTCACCGTGCTCATCACCTGAATGCTTTTCCATTGCTCTAAGTGGGACAAGGACCCTGTCTCGTCCTCGCAGTGCCCCAGCACCCTGGACAGTGGCTAACCCGGTGTAGGGGACACGATACCTGTGTAAAAGACGGCCCTGCTCTTCGGCATGCGATCTGCACAATGATCACAAGGTGGCGCTCGCCACACACCATACGCTGCTCCAGTCTTGCCCAGGCTGTTCTAGTTCTACCAGGGACACCCGCCTGGCCTGGGACAAAGTCCTTGGAGCTGCCGTCCTCTCTCTGCAGATGCCTGAGGAGCCGAAAAGCACGGTCTTACATCCTGAGGACTCTACCCTCAAGCCCTCAGAACCTTAAATTCCCGGGGCAGGTGAGAAGCAGGTGAGCACAGGCAGATTGTCCCCCGGGGGTGGGGCGGGCCAGCTCTAAGAACTGGATGCCACCACCAAAAGGGCAAAAAGAAAGCATAAGACATGAGGATGTGAGTTTCCACCCCTCCTGCCTGGATTGGAGTGGGCACACAAGGGTTGGTGGCCTCAGGATCAGATTCCTTGCAAGCCTAGCAGGCACACGAATATGTGGATGGCACTCTGACCAGGAAGGAATGTATAGGTCACCTGGCTACACACTTGGCTTTGCTGCTTACTGGTTGTGACTTTGAGGATCTCCTCACCCAGAGACAGAGCCCCAATTTCCAGTGGAAATGACAGTTCTGGCTCTATCCACCCAATCAGCTCAGGCTAGTTCTTCCTTCCTTTTCTACCTCCTTTCTTCTTCCCATCAGCTCACATTTCTTTGCTCCTCTGTGGAATGCACCAAGCCCTTTCTTGTGCCTTTGCATCTAACCCTCCAGAGAGCTCCACATGACAGGTGCAACTATTTTCCTCTTTCTAAGTGAGAAAATTAAGGCTCAGAGAAGTTCAGCCTCTTTGAGTCCACACAGTACACGTGGAGAAACTGGGGTCCTTGCAGGTCATTACCATTGCCTCAGTAGCACTATTTGATCCCCTTGGGGGCCAGAGCTTGGAAAGAGCTGTGTCTGGGGCAAAAGGCTGAGTGATATGGCAGGAGAGGATGTCAGGATTTAAGGATAGAGAAGAGCAAGGCTGTGATCACTTGCCTCTAAAGCCCACCCTGTCCTGAAAAGGTAAAGGTGCCCAACGATCTATAGCAGGACCCTACAATGGCCCGCTACTCTTGGCTTTCTCCCTGCAGGCTCCACAGACTGTCCTGGTGCTCCCAAAGGAGCGGTGCTGACCAAGCTGGGGACACAAGAGCAAGGCGAGCAGCACCCCACCTGATGGCCTGGCCCAGGGTGCCTCCCTTCCCTTCCCCTTCATCCCAGGGGGCCTGCCTGAGAATGGAGAAGGAAGAGTTATAGACAAAATGGGCATCCAAGCCAGGTTCTGGCTGCAAGGAGGCCTGCCATCAGTGGTCTTGGTGGCCACATCTTGAGGAAAGCAGGCAGGAGAGGGACTGGGAGCTGGCAGTGGATCCGGGCCCTCCTAGGAGACAACTCAGAGGCCAGCCACCAACTGCTGGGCTCTTCCACTCCCTGCCTGCCCCTCAGCCAGCACCTCCCTTGCTCCCTGGGTCCCCCAGACCACTCTGTGCCACGCAGACGGCAGCCTCCATGAATAAATGTCCTTGGTGTTCTTTGTAGAATGGGTATGAATGCTCCAGCAGGGCCAATCTGAGGGAGAAAAGGACCCAAGAGGCCTGGCCTCCTACACCAAGCTGCCACCCACAATGCAAGGAAAATCATCCCGGCCTGAAGAGGAAGAATTTGGGGTGCTGGAGGCTGCCCCAGCTTGGTGCCCCCTGCCAGGCTCAGTTTTTGGGCTGGGGTCTCTCTCCAAGGCCCTTCCTTACTTCACATCAACCATCCCAGAAACACACCCATTGTGAAAACTGTGACCTTCATTTGACCCTGTCCCATTACAAGGGCACTCAGGCAGGGTGGGAGAATGAGGGGAAGGCTCCTTTGAGCCAATGGCTCTACCCCAACCCTGCCCTCCTTCCTCCCTGCCAAGCAAGCCTTCCCTCCCTCCACAGCAGTTTAGGTCTCCCCACTTCCTACCGCCAGCCACCACCCTGGTCAGAGTAACACACACTTCGTACCCTTAGGGGGTTTACAGTGTAGCTCACAGGACCAACCAGACACCGAGCATCCACCCTAAACCCTGACCGCCATTCAATGCCCAGGGGGGTTCCCAAAGCGGGTCACCTGAGCAGGGTTTTGGAGGCTGAATAGGAGTTTACCAGAAGGATGGCACAGGGACAGCCCAGGCAAAGACCCAGAGATGGGAACCAACATAGCGAGCTTTGCTATGGCTAGCAGAGCCGTGAGGCCAAAGTGTGCCAGCTGGCAGACACGCAGCAGAATCCAGATCCTTTGTGGAGCAAAGACTCCAGGGAAGAAGGGGTGAGGGGAGAGGGAGGAGGTCTCTCTTGCCTCCAAATCCGCCCTCCCCGCCCCCCTCACAATTCACACATACATACACACACTCAGGCCTTCATTCTCCGTGCCGGAGGGGGGGGAGGAGGGAGCTGAAATGCAACCTATTCATGTTCCCGCGATGTAACACCCCTCATTTTCCATGCTGGGTAAAGACAAAAACCCTTTACAACCTGTTTCTGGAACTTGTCAGCAGCTGCCAAGAGGAGCATGTTAATTAAACGTCGGCAAAGATGGAAGCTGGAGGCGCCGGCTCTAATTGGACAGTTTGCTTCACCGGATTGAAAAACATTGTGACAAAGGAGGAGGTGCGCGGCGGCGCGGCAGGGGTGCGGCGTGGCGAGGAGCGGAGCGGCGGCTTTCATTTCCGCGGAGCCGAGCCCCAGCCGCCCGCCCCCCGGCCCGGCGGCCCCGCCCCGCGGCACGCCCCCGAGGGCGGGGGAGGGGCCTGGGCGCCGGCGGGACCCGGGAGACGGTCCCGGGAGACCGGCCCAGGGCGGGGAGAGGAGCCCCTGGAGGTCGGCTAACCGGGTTAAGAGCCCGGCAGCACCGCGCTCGGGCTCGGGCTCGGAGAAGGCCGGGGCGGGACCCCTGCCACCACCGTCCCCCCATCACCTGACCTGGGTCCTGGGAGCTGTGCGGGTCCAGGGGGTCGTCCCAGGGAGCTGTGAGGCTGCCCTGGGGGACCTGTGCCCGGGGCCCTATGGAGGTAGAGACCTGCGTCTAGACCGCTGTTGCCCAGACCCGCTCTGCGTCTCATGATCAAGGACAAGATCTAAAAATTGTGGCCTGCGAGACTTGTCCTGGAAAACCCCCAGGACTGCAGAGCCTGGCATTCCCAGCAGGGCTGCAGGGGTGCACAGAGACTGTACCCCCATCAGTGTTTGTACCCCCGGTTTCCTCCTGGTTTTGACTCGCACATGGTGGCAGCAGCCATAGATTGATGCCATTTGTGTGCCGGGTGTCCTGCTGACTGCTGGAAGCACCCTATGCCACCCTGAGAGAAAGCTTGTATCACACCCATCTCACCGGTGGGGAGACTGAGGCCCAGAGATGATAAGTAACCCTTCCAAGGTCACAGAGTTATTGAAGATGGTGCTAGGGTGAGACTGGGGCGCAGGTCCTTCTGATTCCAACATCTCAACCTAGGCTCCAGCCACCAGAAGGTCTGTGGGACAGTCTGAGAAGACAGTGGGGTTCCTTTTTTTTTTTTTAAGTTTTTTTAAGATTTTTAAAAAATTATTATTCATAGAGACACAGAGAGAGAGAGGCAGAGACACAGGCAGAGGGAGAAGCAGGCTCCATTCAGAGAGCCTGATGTGGGACTCGATCCCGGGTCTCCAGGATCACTCCCTAGGCTGCAGGCGGTGGCGCTAAACCGCTGTGCCACCGGGGCTGCCCGACAGTGGGGTTCCTAAGTGGAGAAAACACTTCTCAGGGCCTCCAGGCTGAGGGCCTGAGGTATGTGGGTGCAGCAGGCTGGGACATCACCTGGGAGGGCTAGAGCCACCTGCTCGGGCCCCACTTCCTCCTCTGTGAGGATGCATGGTTAGCTAACAAGGCCAGAGCCATCTTCTGCCTCTTTCTGCTTTGGCCCCAGATTTGCCCCCCACCCCACCCTCATCTTAAGCTGCTGCCCCCCCAGGGTGGGGGGGGGTGCTCCATTTAGGGGTGGGAGGCCAGGCTGGAGCCTGTAAGAGCCAGGAACGAGTATGGGAAAAGGAGCCATTGTGGCTGAGGCTGGGGATTAAGAGCTACAAAGTGGCTGTGGAGGGCTGAGTTCCCAGGGGGGGCAGTGGGAGCAGCCTGTGGCTGAGCGGTGTCCAGGCAGCCTGCTGGGCCTAATCCCCTGGGAGCTGCAGCTCGAAGAGCCCCAGAAATATAGCTGCTGTGGAGACAGGGCCGCCCTTGATGGGCTTACACAGCATGGAGCTGGACGCTCAGAGTGGCCTCTAACGAAGGATGGGTGCTGGGGAAGGTGTGCCCATGGGGTGTGCGTATCCTCAGGTGCCCCTCGTCTGGGCGGTATATCTGTGTGGGACTCTAAAGGTAGGTGACCTGGTGTGTTAGGGCAGCCCCAGTCCCCCTGCATGTATCTGAAGTCTAGGGTGTACCTTTAGGGGACTGGGGCCGCTCAAGGTCCCTAACTGAAGAAGTAAAGCATGGACAAAGGAGCCTAGCCCCCACCAGCAGGCCCGAGTGGGTGCTAAGTGTGTGTGTGTGTGTGTGTGTGTGTGTGTGTGTGTGTGTGTGTATGCGTGCGCGCGCGCACCATCGAGCAGGGTGCTTGAGAAAGGCCCTTCAGAGGCGGCTGGAGGGACTCTGCAAATTGTAATCAGATTAAGGGGGCCAATCACTTAGGGCTCTTGAAAAGGCCACACGGTTTCTAATCAGCCCTGAGCGCCCGGCCCACAAAGCCAGGGAGGAGCTCGGCGGGAGCCACCCGCTGGGGGGCCTCGGAGGTGGGGGCCGCTTTCTTTCCTCTCTCTGTCTCTCATAATTATGTCAATTTGCTAGCCAAATTGTTTGCTCGAGTGGACCAGGGGCTTGTGCCCCATTCATGTGGTAATGTGGGAACCCGCAGGCCTCCTGGCTGGGAAAATAGGAGGTACCAGGACCCTTCTCCAAGGCGCGGGCAGGCCTGGGGATGTGAGGCACCCAGGCCTTGAGAACACTTCCACCACCAGTGCGGGGCTTTCTTCATGAATTCCAGAAATTTCCAGCTTGAGTTGTGCTCTGGGATATCCTTTTGGGCCCGTTAAAATGAAGGATGGGGAAGTGAGGCAGGAACCCCAGAGGGGATGGAAGAGGTGGCCTCTAAGTTACATTGAGATGAAGGTGGGCAGTTCTCTGTCCCTGTGGCTGGTTCCTTGTGGGCCAGGCTGAGTCTTGAGCAGTTTGAGAGGTGCCTGGGATCCGAGGGGTGTCAGAGATGGGGTACTGAAGGAGGGAGTGGCAGTACGCACAGATGGAGATATGCAGGGATTCAGAGAAAGGTCTTAGCTCACTGAGCCTCTGTGCAGATGCTATTACTTGCTTTGCACACAGTGGCTCACTGAACCCAGGGAGGTAGACTCTGGGCTTCCCATTTCATAGGTGAAGAAACCGAGGCTCAGAGAAGCTAAGTGACTTGCCCAAGCCACACAGCTAATAGGTGAGAAACAGAGATTTGAACCCAGCTCTATCCTATCCCTCTACCCCTTGGGCCTCCCCCGTCACCACCACCACAACCACCACCACCACCACCACCATGGGAGTCCAGTTCATCCATTAAGCAGCAAATGGGCACCAGCAATTCACCTGGTTCTGAATGAGGTGTGGAGGATGCAGAAGACCAAGGTGACCCAGGGAGGGCATGGTCATGGCAACCCTTAGCATTGGTACACTGTAGCGTATGCTCTGGTCACTCCCAGCTAGGAGCTCCAGTTACTCCCAGCTGGGAGCTATGGGCACACAGAAGGGTCAGGTAGGGGATGTGCTGCTTCAGAGCAATCATCGAGCACCTGCACCAGCTGCATTCTCTTGCCCTCTGGGCTCCCCTTGCCTCCCCAGACTCTCCTGTTTCCCTGGGGTATGGCACTCCAACAGTTGGCTGTTCCCTGCTGGACCCACCTGGCTTGTCAGTGCCCCTCTGAACGTAAGGAGCCCCCTCTCCATCTATGCTCACAGGGTTGCTGCCTGACCATACCCCTACTCCCAGTCCGACTCTTCCATCCAGGGCTGTTAGGATCAGCCCTGTGGGAAGCTGGCAGGAGGATGGGGTGCAGGAAGGCATTGGCAGTTGGGGCAAGGAGAGAGATCTGGGGGAGGGTGTGAAGCCTCAGCTCAGCACCTCCTGCCCCTCAAGAGGGAGAAAAGGCTAGGGTCCACATTTATCACTGTACAGGATGATGGCCAGAAATTCTTCCCAGAGCAAATATACTTCAATGGGTAGTTACCATTTGACCTCCATTGGGCCAGGTGCTGGGAGGCAGGGGTGCAGGCGGCCCCGGATACTATAACCACAGTTTCCATAGGGAGGCAAGCCCAAGACCACTGACACGGTAGCTGGCCAGGACAGGATAGGACTAAAGACCAAGAACAGCAAACACAAAGCACCTACTGTGTACCAAGCTCAGTTCTAGGGATTGGGCATATATGAATTCATTCACACAGCTAGTATGTGGCAGGACCAGAACTTGAACTCAGGCTGTTTCCCCAGTGCTCTGGAGCTAGGCTGAAGCCATTAATGCTATAACCACTCCTACTCCCCCTTTGAGAATTCTCTCCAGTGTCCCTGCTCTATAGAACCTTCCTGAATGCCATTTCACCATGGACATACCTCCCATAAGAGCACACATCACAGGCATACTCATCACATGTCTAGATGGCACATCCCAGTAGGATACAAGGTCCACAAGGACAGAACGTGTGTTTCTGTCTCCTTTAGGGCATAAGGGAAGGCTTGCCACAGAGGAGGGATTAGGTCAAGTCTTACCTTTGTGAGGTTAGGGTCAATACTCAGGGTAAACATCCAGTACTATCAAAATTACCCCTGGTGGGGCACCTGGGTGGCTTGGTCGTTAAGCATCTGCCTTTGGCTCAGGTCATGATCCCAGGGTCCTGGAATTGAGCCCTGTGTCAGGCTCCTTGCTCAGGGGGTGTCTGCTTCTCCCTCTGCCTCTATCTCTACTTGTACTCTCTCCCTCTCTCTCTCAAAAAAAAAAAAATTTAAAATAAATAAATAAATAAAATCTTTAAAAAAATTACCCAAAATAAAAAAAATATTGGGCCTTTCCCAATTGCCCAGCAAGCCCATATACATGATTTGGTATATATGACTCTAAACAGTCCTATACCTGTATAAATGGATGTACTAATATGTAGTAGAGAAGAAAAAGCATATATTCAAATGTATTTTTATAGTTTTTTTAATTAAAAACATTGAACATTTATGCACATAATTAAATGCACACCAGAGAAACATCACTGTAAATGCTTGATAGAAAGAAGGTATCAATCACGAACAAACAAAGGGAAGAGTCTGGCCCATCTGCTCATCTTTCCCCTCAAACCACCCCCCTGTTGCCCTAGCACTCTCCATCCTGCCCCTGAAATTTCCCTACTTGTCACTAAGCACCAAATGCCCAGGTCAGATATCTCAAAGGCCCTAGTTACAAGCTGCACGCCAGTGCCTGATGTATGTTCTAATCTCTCTGGCTGGCTGCTACCACCGACTGTAATGACAGGTCACCTAGCTAACCCTTGGACACTCCAGGAACCACCCCTGGAAGGTGGATCATGCACATGCGTGCACACTGCTCATGTGCTTACAAGTGTGGGTTCTTGTAAAAAGCTGCTTCGCTAAGGACCTGGCCCTCCTGTATGTTCCAGAGAATTCCCATTGCAGGATCCAGCAGGCAGAGCTGGCATGAATGCCAATCAGGAGCCCCAATCCCTTCAGCCAAGGGGAGGGAAAGGAGAGGGAACCCCTCGTGAATTTTGCTTGGAGGACTCAGATCCTGTCCTCCAAAGAGTGCTTGGGAGGCTGCTAGGGAAAACTTACTTTTCCCTTGATTCCTCCTGTGCCATCACACCAAACATATTTTTACTTTATCATCTTAAAATCTAATAACTATTTCTAAAAGAAAATATTTTATCTTATTTTTTTAAAAGATCTTATTTATTTATTCATGAGAGACACAGAGAGAGAGAAAGAGGCAGAGACACAGGCAGAGGGAGAAGCAGGCTCCATGCAGGGAGCCTGATGTAGGACTCGATCCCGGGACTCCATGATCATGCCCTGAGCTGAAGGCAGGCGCTAAACCTCTGAGCCACCCAGGGATCCTTAAAAGAAAATATTTTAGGAATTTGGAAACTTGGGTTTCATCCTTCCCAAAATAAATGTAAACTCCTCTGAAGGGTGAATGAAGCTCCCCATCGGGGAAGGCCTCCCTGGGATCTCAGCAAGAATCACCTTCCTACCTTTTCAGAGCCACCAGCGGGTCAGTTCTGGAAGTTTGTCACCAACCGGGCACAGAGGTAGTGCTGGCTCTAGCTGAGCTTCAGAGCAAAGAGTAAATCAGCTCAGACATCTGACATGATGCTCTCCGCTCTGAGCCTCTGAGAACTGCCCAGAGGGCCCTGTCAAGGGAGGACTGGGTCTGCGGAGCCTGAGGGTGCCTGGGGTGAGCACTCCCCACCTCTGTCCTCCCCTCTCCTTCTTGCCTGCTCTCCTGGGGTGCCTGCCTGTGTGACTCACGGTTTCCCCCTTCTCCTTTTCCTGTCTCTGGCTCTCTCTACCTGTATAAGTCTAGCTCCTCTCTTTCCCCGGCTTCCTTCTTCTGTCTCCACCCCCCACCCCGAGTCTCTCCTCCACCTCTCCCTTTGATTTTTTCTCTTCTCTCCTTCTCTATCTGCCTGATTCCCCCCTTCCCTTCTCATCTTCTCTATTTTCCTCTGTTTCTCTCTCTCTCTCTCTCTGGCTGTCTCTTTCAGGCTGTCTCTCTCTCTTTCATTGTCTCTCTCTGTCTCTCTCTCTCTCTCTCTCCCTGTGTGTGTGTGTGTCTCTCTCTGTGGCTGTCTCCTTCTCCATCTGTCTCCCTCCCCACTCACCCCCTCTGGAGGATACTCTGTGGGATGATGCCAAGCCCAGAAGGAAGGTCAGGGCCCCCTATGGGGACCAGTACAGACTGCTATTAACCTGTCATTTCTGCCTCCAGCCAGGAAAACAGCAGGCCCCAGGAAAGACCAGGGACTGCAGTCACTGGAGATGGGGCATCGGCTTGAGGCTGAGAGCAGAAGCCACCAGGTCAGAGGGCCGCAGACATGCTCCAGGGCACCAGGGACAGCTGGGGTGGGTTTTTGGACCTCAGGCCAGCATTGCAGCCCACTTTTGACTTTGGGGCAAGGGAGACCCTCTGCCTCTCCTATCAAGCATCCTTTGCCTGCAGCCCTGTGAATGGAGGTTGAAAATCTCACTCAGTGAGGCCAAAAGCAAGTCTCAAACCCAGCAGCCCCCTGGCCATGTAGGCCACCCCTCCCCACCCTCCCAGAGGCTTTAAAATACGAATCTGCATTTTTAAAGTGGCTCATTTCATATTTTTAAAATATCTGAGGAACGCCTGGGTGGCTCAGTAGTTGAGCTTCTGCCTTTGGCTCAGGGTGTGGTCCTGGGGTTCAAGATCGAATCCCACATCAGGCTCCCTGCATGGAGTCTGCTTCTCCCTCTGCCTGTGTCTGCCTCTCTCTGTGTCTCTCATGAATAAAAAAATAAAATCTTTAAGAAAAAAAGTATCTGAGTCTTCTCTGGAGGATTTGGCAATGCTGGGCTATGGCTGAGCAGCAGTGGCCCTGGTAGACTGTGGCACGCTCCCCTGTCCTGCTGGCCCCTCCTCTGTGAGCCTGTATCCCTCCCTACAGCTACCTGCCCCGTCTCTGTAAGCCCACTCTGACAGCAGAGAGCTTCTCTGAGCAGGAGTAGAGGCCCAAGTGCTACCACTAATTTAACTTGGAGCATCCTGGGCAAAGGGTGCCTGCTCTCTGGGCCTCCACTTTTCCATCTGTGAAATGGGAGGTTGGATAAGCCCAGCAGTAAGACTTGCCTTTAGAAGTATCTGATGAGGGGCACCTGGGTTGGTCAGTTAAGCATCTGCCTTCAGCTCAGATCATATCCTGGGATCCTGGGATCGAACCCTGTGTTAGGCTCCCTGCTCAGCGGGGAACCTGCTTCTCCCTCTCCCTGCCGACCCCCTGCTTGTGCTCTTTCGTGCTCTCTCTCTGGTTCTTTCTCTCTCTCAAATAAATAAAATCTTACCAAAAAAAAAAAAAGGAGCAGACCCTCTCCCCTAGAGAAAAGGACCTCTTCATAGATTTGCCTATAATTTCAGAGGGTCACATGTCCCTCCCCCTGGGGGCCATGGATTCCAGGCTGAGAACCTTTGCTGACCACCAAAGTCCATTCCCCCCTGCCTGAGCCAACTGAGTACAGGTTGACCCACCCTCTCAGACCTCACTGGCAGGGCCACCCCTTCCCTGGGAGAGCCGGAACTCTCCCCATCCCCAGCCAGGCTGGCAGCTGCCCATCGATATGCAGGAGGGGGCCCGGCTGGCGCTGGATTAGCATAACGCACTCCGGGAGGTAAAGGCCCACCAGGCGGCCTCTGTGTGCAGCACCCGCCTTTGTCCTGGCCTCAGGACGGGGTAGGACGGCCCAGGCAGCTCGTACACTTTTGACTGCCAGATGAAAGGGGGCGACATAAAGAGGCTGCCTGGGCCGAGCATGGGGGCGCTTTGTGTCCCTCCAGACAGAGTTACAGACGTCTGTGAAACGTCAGTTAGAGCTGAATAAAGACGTTTGCTCCGTCCAGACGTGCCTCCTTTCAGTCGGGGAGGTGTTTCCAGGCTGTGCCTGGGATGCCTTTGGCAACCTAATTTGGCGATTGTGACTCTATAAGCGGTCCTGGCATTCATCACGCCCGCCCGGGGAGGATGGGAGCAAGCTAGGCTGGCCTGACCCAGCTCTGAGAGGTGTCCTGGGACATGGGGTGTGGTGGGGAGAAAATGGAGCAGCGCCCTCCCCTCACTTCTCCTCTAGGCCAGGCCCAGGACTTGGGGATGGGGACAGTCTGTGAACCACACAATCCCCCTGTATCAGCCAGGACCCCCTCCCGAGGTGGCATCTAGTGATTGGGATTAGGGTAGGGTTCACTGGTCCGCTCTCTTGCTAGGCTATTATGACATGTTGTTAAGGGGACAAGCATTAAGAGAGACCAGGGTTCAAGTCCCAGGGCCACTAGAGATGCTGTTGGTTACTTGCAGCCAAAAACAATCCAACCTGACTTAGTGCGACAGCTTGGGGCTCATATTCATGGTCTGGCAATATCAGAGTGACAAAGGGGTTGTGCTACTCAGAGACACCTTGGGGTGGGGAGTGCAACATAGCCATGGCACACCCAGGGGTGTGAGGACCTGGAACAGAGCATTAATTTGGGGCACAGTGAGCCAGGCTGCCTATTTGCCAGAGAGTGGTGGTCTCTGACCTGCCCTTGCCCCAGGAAACCTCATCCCCAGAACAAGGGGTCTCAGGCAGCAAAGGCATTTCCTGAGGAAGACCCCCATGTATCCTGGGACCCCTGTCCTGAAAGCTGCCCAGCAGATCATTATTCAGGCTGTTTCTGCTCTTCACCCCTGTAAGAGGTGGTTCACTGGCTTTTTTGCCCAGAGTATAACACATGGTAGCTAAAGGATCAGTTGCCTGGTCCTGCTGTGCACCTGACCCTGGGCTAGGTGTGTTTGTGCACAAATACCTGAAAAAGCCCCTCACAGCTGAGAGGTGGCCCTCACAGCCGTGTGGTAAAGAGCACAATCTCTGGGCTGACCTGCTCCATGTGATCCTGGCTCTGCTACCTTCAATGTCAGACCTTAGCAAGCCACCCTGACCTCGCCATGCCTAGCTTTACAGACCTGTCAATGTTAGTACCACATCCTAGCACAGTGCCTGGCATACCGGGAGCAAGGGGCAGGGCTCTCTCTCTCTCTCTCTCTCTCCCTCATGAATAAAGATTTTTTTAAAAAGATTTTATTTATTTATGAGAGACACAGAGAGAGAGAGAGAGGCAGAGACACAGTCAGAGGGAGAAGCAGGCTCCTCACAGAGAGCCTGATGCAGGACTTGATCCATGGACCCCAGGATCATGCCCTGAGCTGAAGGCAGACGCTCAACCACTGAGCCACCCAGGTGTCTCCCAACTGTCTCTCTCCTATGTTCCCTCTCAGCACTTCTCAATCTCTCATTACTGACAGTGACTGAAGCATCCATCACTTGCAGAATGGCCTAAACCAGGCCTCTGTGTGTGTGTGTGTGTGTGTGCGTGCTCATGCACACCTGGATATGCCTGCGTGCATTTGAGCATGTGTCACACCCTTGTGTGTGTTTGTATGTGCATATTTGCTATGGATGCATGTGGCTGAAGCAAGTGCCTTGAACTACTCTGATGCTCTGAAAAGGCAAGACAAATGGGGAGTCCCCAGTGATGTCTAGATAGTGAGGTGAGTGCCAACATGTGGCCAGTTAAGTAAGAGGCCAGGGAATCTGGAGTATCCCTCAGGAAGGACAGGGAACTGCAAGTCTTCCCCACATTTACCCCTGGACACCCCAGCAGATGGGCCTTAAGGGGTGCACATTCTATGAGAATGTGTCCCTGAGATTTCTAGAACCAACTGATGGCGTGGGTGACATTTGTCTGAGCCTGTGAGTAAGCATGTGCTGTATCAGTGAGGGCGTTGAAGATCGTATTGAATTTTTTTTTTGAATAGCTAATGCTTTCACCTGGCCCCAAAATAAAACATTTTTCAGTGAGAAATGGCCTTCATGTCCCTGTGTCACATCTGCCCCATTCTCACTACTCTCTTAAAAGGTAACTATTCATCATTTCTTATGTATCCTTCCAGACTTTCTTTATACCTAAACAAGCCAATACAAACTTGTATTCTTATTTTCTCCCCATTTTACTCAGCTTCCCAGTATTATTACATGGACCAGTAGAGGACTCTTAAAAAGAGAGAGAGAGAGAGAGAGCTCTTTTTTTTTTTTAAGATTTTATTTATTTATTCATGGGAGACACACAGAGAGGCAGAGACATAGGCAGAAGGAGAAGCAGGCTCTCTGCAGGGGAGCCCATTGTTGGACTCTATCCCAGGACGGCGGGATCACACCCTGAGCCAAAGGTAGAAGCCCAACCCCTGAGCCACCCAGGTGTCCCTTGACCAGTCCTCTCTTTTCTTTTTTTTTTTTTAAGATTTATTTATTTATTTATTTTTTTAGATTTATTTATTTATTCATGAGACACAAACACACACACACATACAGAGAGAGAGAGAGAGAGAGAGAGAGAGACAGGCAGAGACACAGGCAGAGGGAGAAGCAGGCTCCATGCAGGGAGCCCGACATGGGACTTTGATCCCGGGTCTCCAGGATCATGCCCTGGCCTGAAGGCGGCGCTAAACTGCTGTGCCACCTGGGCTGCCCTAGACCAGTCATCTCTTAAGGCTCCATTTGCTCTGTTTCAACCTTTTGCTTTTACAAATGTTGCTACAACAAATAACCTTGCACATGAGTCAGTTCTCACAGGTGTGAGTATGTCTGTGAGGTAAGTTCTCAGAAGGGGGATTGCACTACGAAATTTTCTACACAATTTGTCATTTCACCATATCTTGCCAAATTGCCCTCCATGGGGCAGGTGTCCCCGCCTGCCCACAGTAAGTGGCTTCTAAGATCCTAACAAGGAGGGGTCACTGACTATTTCAATGCACACATCTTGGCTTGGACAGTAGTACATGGGCCTTTTAGCCTTCCCAGCCCAGGGCACTTGTGTAATAGAGGTCTTTCACAACCACACACGGCATACCCATTCACACTTGAATCTACTCACTCTTTCTCTTCTGCGGCTTCCTCTGGGATAGTTACTAAGGTTGGAGCTTCTCCTGCCCCCAGCCACCACTACCATACATGCACAAATCGGTTCTGAGAAATGCAGCAGCAAAGCCTTAAGGAAGAAGGCTGCCTATGTTGACTCATTCAACAAATCCATGGACACCTGCTAGGGGCCTGGCATCCTGCTAAGTGCTGTCCATATATATGGTATGTGATCTTGGCCAAGTTCCCTGACCTCTGAGCCCAAGGTCCTCTTAAGTAGGGTGATGGGTACAGACACAGCAGATTCCAAGTCCCCTGCTAGCTCTAACAACATATTCCCCAAATCAAGTTGTTGGTCTGTGTATATATCAAAGGGAGAAAAGGCCTGGAAAACATTTCTGTGGGCCGATAAATAAATGCTAGCACTTGCTTGCAAGGTTGGCTTAAAGCCCATCAATCCAGAGAGCCATTTGCAAGCTGGTGAGGAATCGTCGTGTGCGTGTGCGCCTGTGTGTTTAGTGAGGTGTCCCGTGACGGTCTGTCCACCCCATGGAAGAGTAAAACAAGTCTAGATTTGGCATCAGCCTTTTCTTGTTTGAAATCCTGGTAGGCCTACTCACCGATTTGGTGCATCTGCACCTCCATTTGTCCCTTGTGGAAACAGGGCTCCTTTACATTCCCTCTATTGTGAACACTGAGTGAGATCTTAGTACCAACGGGCTGGACATGGAGGAGGTGCTCAGCAAACGTGATCTGCTTTCTTAGGAGTTTCCGAGAGCCAGAGGCGACCACGCTAGGGTCAGGCTCAGAGGCAGACCCCCGGGGGCCCCCCAGCCAGGCCATAGGCGGCCGTGGTGGATCGGGGCCTGAGCTTTCCTGAGAGGCGTCTGGACGGGGCCGGGAGGCGGCCTGCGGACGAGAGACAGCTGGGAAGGTTGAATTGCTCCTCGGTGGCTCCGGAGCGCCTCCCTCCCCTGCCAGCGATCTGCATTTCAATGTGAGAAGGGAGGAAAGTAGGAAACTGCTCAAAGGGTTACAATGATTAATCATTTAAAAAGCAAGATCTTAATTACAGGCCGCAATTTTTGCTATTTAAGGAGTCCATTAGTTGCCAGAAAGAAGAAGGAGAAATTATCACAGGTTATTCTCCCCCTAACGTAGGGCGGGGGTGGGGAGGCGGCGGGGGTGGGGTGGGGGGGGAGAATCAGCTGCTGCTCCAAGCTGGGGTAGGGGGGAGGTGGGGGGCAGGGTCCCACCCGGGGAAGAGGCCTGGCCAGGAACCCCATGGGCTTGCGGTGGGGGAGCAAAGGGAGAAAGAGGCTCCTCAGAGGCCTGGGCCGTGGTGCTGGGAGGTGGTGCAGGACAAGAACGCCTGCCCCACTCTCCCCAGCTCGTTGGGCTGGAATGCCACCTGTGGGTGCCCCTGGAGGCCTCCCCCTGGGCGTGGCAGCTGGCAGGCAGCCCCTCCCCCACTCCCAGTGACCCCTGACCCCACCCTGCTCAGGATGTGGGGTTAATTGCCAGGTCCTCCCCTCTGACCCCTCTGTGGGTTTTACCCCAGGGCTCATACAAAGGGGACTGGGTGGGGGTGGGGGGCAGTGCTAGGAGTCAGATCAAAACAACCAAGCCTCTTTAGTGGATTAATTACTGATCCTCAGGGACCGAGAAAGACCAAGAGATCAAGTCCCCACCCTTACCCCATGGCCTCAGAGGCTGTCGCCAGTCGGCTTCCTCATCATCCTGGCCACCTAGAAGCCTGGGCACACTCCCACCTTGGAGAGAAGCTCTGCTTCCCGCCCCCAGGTCTAGGTCTGGGCTTCAGGGCTCCTCTGGATCCTTGGCTGGCAGCTCCTAAATCCCAGCAACGGAGGGGCTCCACAGGGTGGGACCAACTGCAGGAATGCCAGAACCCAAATCCAGATGGTAGTGTGCATGGTGCATAAGTGCCTTCAAAATTAATAACTCAGGTGAGTCCAAAATGGGAAGCGTGAGCTGGAACCAGGCCCCAAACCATCCTTATTTCTATGATACTGTATGTTTAAAACAAGCTTGCAGGCAAGTTGCAAAGTTTACCGGCCTACCCAGAAGAAAGGTTTATTCCCTGCCAAGCCTGCTTGATATTGAGAGTAAAATAAATGAAATCATTTCTATAAACAGTCCCTCCTGCCAGACTGATTAAATGCCTGCGTCTGTATGTGTGTGTGTGTGTGTGTGTGTGTGTGTGTGTGTGTTCATCGTCCTCATCTGTTCTAACATTTAGGCCCCCAGAGGGCAGGCTGCTAAATCGGATTGAATGATAATCCCATGGATTTCTGAAGAAGGCTGGGAGGAGCCCCACGCCACAGATTCACAATATGAGTTTGAATTCAAAATAAGCAAGCTGATTCATGATGACTCTGCCCTGGCCCCGGTATCCTCCATCCTTAGACAACCCCACCACCCCTCAGAGAGGGGAGAGTTCCGTTTAATCAGTAAGCTCCCCGATTCCCCGGGCTGAGTGAACAGACCCTCCCTCATCTCCTTGCCCCCCCCCCCATTTCAATGCTGATTAATTGCAGGGTTAGGCACCCAAAACAGGCTGGACCACGTTATTTCTGATGTTGGATCTTTTCGTGGTGCTGCCTCGAAGCCATGGTAATCAGCAGCTTTTAGCCTGTCACTCTCCTGACACTCTTTACTTAGATCAGGAAATGACACATGTGACAGAAATAAGAACTTTATTTTCTGTCTCTTTCTTCCCAAAACAGGGGAATTAGAGGGCAAATAGGAGGGCCTGGTGTCCGGAAGCCACCTTTGCAGGTGATGATCAGATCACAGGCCAGATCGTGGATCACAGCCCAGAGCCTAGCAGGGGAACCTCTACACACAAGCTACCTTCTCAGGGAGTCCTCATGGGCCATGGGGGGATGCAGAACCGGCTCTACCTGCCCCAGAGACCTGCTGAATGTCCATGCCTGGAAAAGTGCTCTAACCTTAGGGAATCCTGGAGGGCTTTTGGTGCTAGGCCCTGCTCTCTCCCTAAGAGACCTATGTCCCATGCTGGGTGGGGGTCCAGAAAAGCCTGTGTGAAAATTAGGGAAGAGTGCTCCCTCTGGGCAATTACGGTCCTTGCAGGGCACCCAGCTTGGGGATTGGGTGCAGGCCAAATTTTCACCTGCCTGGCCTCTGGGTCTTCACAAGCCCTGAAACTGGTATAGTTCCTTACACATGGGGAAACTGAGACCCCGTTCTAGGTCGCAGAGCTACCAGGGGCCTAAGACCTATTGTCTTACATGTCTTAGGTAGACACCCTGCAAGGCTGCCAACCCATCCCCACAGAGATGGGGCATTGGGATCCAGCTAGAAAAGGAAGCAGGTGACCCCTGAGAGCCCCAGCAACCCTATCTCCAGAGGTCTGGGAAGCTCCAGACCCTTCACGAGGGGGCAGCAGAGAGGCAGGTAGCTTTTATGAATACTAAATACCATTTTCTGTTTGTATGAAGCTTTATCAGTGTCAAAACACGTTCACCAGGATCTTATCTGAGCTCCTCAAACCAGTATGCAGGGGAAGCAGGGCAGGATTGCAGTGTCCACTTTATAGCTGCAGCCCAGAAGCTCAGAGAATGGGACTTACCCATCTCCCACCTGACAAAGCTGAGGCTAGAGCCCAGCATTAGTTTCAGAGGGTACTGGAGCCCCTTGAGCTGGGACACAGGCCCTGATGGGAGCAGGGACTTTGTGCCATGCTCTCGTGAAAGCAGCGCTGCTGATTCCCCTGCCTACCCATGCCTACCCAGATCCTGGTGGCTTATTTACTGGTTCATTCAACTCATATTGTGAGTTGAACCACGATCTGGTACGAGGCAGTGCATGTAATAGAAGACTCAGACACACCCCTTAGCAGGAAAGTACCTAACCACCCGGGGCCTCAGTTTCTTCTCCTGTGGAATGGGTGTTTATTAATAATTATTATTAATTAATAATAACAACATTTATTATTAACTGTTAGTGTTTATTATTAATTATCAATAATCGAATCCAAAGGGTCATTATGAAGACACACTGAGGAGTTATATGTAATGTGCTTTTGCACAGAACCTGGTACAAAAGAAATACTCATTCACTCATTAAACTGTAGCAGTCTGGGAATGCCTGTGTGGCTCAGTGTTGAGCATCTGCCTTTGGCTCAGGTCATGATCCAGGGGACCTGGGATAGAGTCCTGCATCTGGCTCCCCATAGGGAGCCTGCTTCCCTCTCTGCCTGTGTCTCTGCCTCTCTCTGTGTGTCTCTCATGAATAAAAATAAATAAAAATCTTTTAAAAAATAAATAAATATACTGTAGTGGTTTGTGTTACAGCCCTGGGCCCAGACAGCAGCTGGGAAGAGACACATAGGCTGCTTCCCTCCAGAAGCCTTGCATAGGCTGCTTCCCTCCAGAAGCCTTGCATCCGATGAGCGAGAGACAGCCACACTGTGTGACAGCACAGAGAGGCCAGGCCCATACTAGAGGAAGCCTGTGGAGGAGGGCAGCTGACTCCACCAATGGGGCCACAGAGGCCTCCTAAAGACATGTCCTCTAAGACCAGGGGTATGCTCAGGCACAGTCCAGGCAGAGGAGGGACTGTGCTCCACTAGAAGAAAAAGCAGGTGCAAGGCAGGTCCACTTGGGTACAGCGGCGGCCAGGGCCTCCCACAGCTGGAGTATGGGGCAAGTGGAAGGAGGAGGCAGCTGGCTCCTGAGATGCCCATGTGAGCCCCACGGGGGATCCTGGTCTTCTGGGGGCAGCAGCAGGAGGCATGGAGAGAGTGGAGCCCTGAGCAGGAGGGTAGGAGAGAGGTTACAGTCACTCAGGGAGGAGACAAGGCTGGAGGGGGCCAGGCTAGCAGGAACACCCAGCCCCAGGCTGCAGGATGTCTTCCCGCAGGGGAAGTAAGGTGTTAAGGGCAGGGGTCCTCTTTTTTAATTCAAACAGAGGTGTGGCTAGCTCTCCTCCACAGAAAATCCCCATGAGCATTCTCTCTGGACCTGAGCCCCTGTTCCGGGAAGGAGTGCCCCCAACCTCCGGACAACAGTGCTCTAGACTCTGAGCCCTCATGCACCGATGACCCTGGGGTGGGACAAGGAGGGGATCCCCTGGTGGCCCCTTCCGAATCCTCTCCTCCAAGAGCTGAAAGCCCTCACTGCCTATATACTGCTGCATGAACTCACAAAAGTCACTTCTCCTACCTGGGCCTCAGTTTCATTTTCCGTGAAATGGATCCATTTCTTCCCTCCTCTCAGTCCCTGGTGTTTACACGCATTTAGTCTGGGTACTCAGCAGACCAGCAACAGAGGCTCCCTGCTGCCTTGACCCCTTAATGGCTCACATGCAGGGGGGGGTGTGACTCATAAATGCAGGGGACAAGCAAGAACCAAGCACCACCCCACACCTGCTGCTCTGTCCCAAACTGGCTCAGCCAGGGTCAGGCCCTCTTTAGGGCTGGCAGGAGGCCCAAGTTTAGTGTCTTTCCTCAGCAGGGGGCAGCCCCTTGTCCTCCCACATCCGACAGGCCTCCTTCTGCTCCAAGGGACAGCCAAGGGTTGGGGATGTCTGTGGCTGGCTGTCTCTCTCCTTCCCCGCTTCATTCCCACAGCTGTGACTGCACTCCCACCTCTGCCCTGAGCTTTTGTTAATGATGAATTCATGTGACATCTCACAGGGAGGGCTCTTGGGTGGGCGGACAGATGGGAGGGGTAGATGCTCCAGGCCCCCTACCCCTGTCCTCCCAGAATGCTCCTCTGCCCTCATCTCCAGGGCCCGAGTGAGCAGGATGGAGTCCCTGAGATGAACGGAAGGCAGCATCCTGGGCAGAGCAAGGTGCGTGGTGGGGCCATAGGACTGCCTGGCAGGGGACAGTCTGGTATAAAAGGAGGCCCCTGAGGGGCCTCAAGCAACCTCTGGGCAAATGAGTGATCAATGAGTCCTGAGCAGGAAGGAGCTGGAGAAAATGATCCTAACAGATCTCGTGAATGATCAAGTTGGAGCAGCCCTGGGTTGAATCTCTATAGTCTTCCACTTCCTGGCTATGTGACATTGGACAAGTCATTGGACTTCTCAGGCTTTCAGTTTCCTAGTGCAAAATGAAAGGCAATAGTGGCTCCTAATCTAAAGTGTTGCTATCATGGAATCGATATAAAGTACCTAGCATAGCACCTAACATCTAGTGGATGATCAATAAATGGTGCTGTGATTACTTTTATTCCTGTGGAAGAGTGGCCACATAGTACTTTGGACCATGGGCACATTGCCTCCTCTCTCTGGGCCATCTGTAAAAGGAAAGACTTCATAGAGGAAGTCCAAGGCCTCCCTCTAGTATGAACTTTATGATTTGTGGCACTCTGGGTTGATGAGCGGAGGGCAATGCTCCCTGCATCATTTCTACGAACTTCAAGTCCTGGACCCCTGGAGAGATTTGGACATGGGAGGAGAAGAAGAGAGGGATGAGAAGCAGGAGGAGGGAGAGAAAGATGGAGGAGTAGAAAGGAAGGCAGTGGCAGGGGAGGGAAGGGGAAACAGGAGAAGGAGAGAGGAGAAAGAGAGGAGGGAGAATGAGAGGGAAGATCCAGCTTGGCAGCTTCAGTCTCTGTGAAGAGAACAGCAGTGAGTTAGCTTCCTCTGCTCCCCAAAGGACTTGAGGTTTGTGGCAGGTGGGGCAGGGGTGGCTCTCCCTAGAGGGCTGCTGCCCAGAGCCTGGCCCCTGGGGCTGGGGGTGACCTTCCCGGTTCCAGGAGTGGACCGCAAGACCTTGAATTATTGTTTCCCCGACCCAAAGGAAAACAGGTTGGGTGAGAGCTATAGGCCAATAGGTGAGCTATTATTTCCTCCAGGAGAGCTCCCAGGGTGCAGGGCATGAGCCCTGAGGTGGTCCCCTCTGTCCCTCTTTGGAGGTGAGGGGCAGGGAGAGAGACAAGGGTAAAGAGCTTCCTGGAAGGATGGGAACTTCCCCCACTGAGCGAAGGTGGCCACTCCCAGGGGATGGCAGAGGCTGGGTAGTCTGGGCAGACAGAGGCCAAAGCAGCCAGCCCTGGAGCAGCCTCTGTGGCTTTGACCACGCAGTTCATCCCCCTTTCTCAAAGAATGGTTAAAAGCGCCCTCTAAGGAGTCAGATGTCCATGGCCTTGAATTCTACTTATGAGCTGAGAGACCTTGAGAAAGTCACTTCTCTCAGTCTCAGCCATTACAGGCAGGGAAATAGTGGGAGCACTGGACACTGGACACTGGGATATGGGGACAGGGCTTAGCAGACCAGTGTAGAAAAGGCAAAGGAGGAGGGGGAAGGGGAGGGAAGAGCTCCTTCTTTCCTCCTCTTCCCTTCTTAATTCATGGTGGGAGCAAGGACCCTGTGGCCAGCTTCCCCATCCTACCCTACTTGCCAGCCACCCCCTCAGGTGGTCCAGGCTCAGTTCACCCTGGGCTGCCAGTGCGTCACCAACTGCTCCCCAGATGCTTTGCAATGACAGGTGAGTGGAGCACAGGGCATCTTCCTGGAGTTTTCCCTGGCGTCTTAACTGGCATCTAGCACTTGTGTGTGTCCAGGGACAAGGCGCGGACAAGCAGTAAGGCAATGGCCTGTGTGAATGGCCGTGTCCCCTGGTGGTGGGGGGCGGGGCGCAGAAGAGCTGATGTGAGCTAGATGATCAGGTCTTGGGCTCAGAAGGAGAAGGCCTGGGTCTCACCGGCTGCCCAGGAGGGGCAGGAGGCTGCTGTTATGAGGAGCCTGGGAAATCCTCTGCCTCTTGGGCCACAGGCAGGGGTGGGAAGTCAGGGCCCACAGTGGCTTTGTACCCTACACAATTGCAGCCACTCTTCTGGATAAAGGGGCAAACAAAGGGGCCTTCGGAAGTGGCCACGCTGCTCAGCACCCGGGGAGGCCCCAGGAAGCCAGTTCTCACTAGCCGCCCACCCAGGCATCCTCTCAACACGCCCCCACCGCCTCACCATGGGGGGCCAGCTGGGCCCCAGCCACCCACAGCCTGGCAGCTGTACTGGGGATTGATGAAAGCTGAGGCAACCTGGCCCCCCCCCCCACTCCCCAGGAAGTCTGGAACATACCAGAAGAGCCCCTTGGGGGTGAGGGTGGGGAGTGCAGCTAAAATACTGCTTTCTCACTTTCCAGGACAGTAACAGGAACTGGTGACTAATGAGAAAGGCCTTCAGGCCTCTGGTGAGTGATGGGCCCCCTGAGGGGTCACTGGTCTGCAAACAGGGCGCAGCTCCACAAGACTTGGAGAGAGCTCCTCTTCCGAAGCATCCTGCCTAGGGTCAGTCCCATCTACAAGACCCACATCCGTCGCCAACTGAGTTATCAGACAGCAACCGCCCCCTAGGAACCCAGCGCTAGGGAGAGCACTCCAGAGGGACCTGGACTCGGAGTCAGCAGACCTGGGCTCTACAGCTCCGGGCGTGTGATCTCAGCTGGCTTCAGAGCCCACTGAGTCACAGTTTCTTCATCTCTAAATAGTGCTTCAATAGAAACAGTGCTTGCAGGGTGGCGTGTGTGTTGTGTGAAGCGATGGGTATTGGCCCTTACACACAGGATTTGCTCTATAAATGGTGTTTCATGTATTTCTGGGTTCTGAATTAGTTGTGTCCAAAAGAGTTGCTCAGACAAAGGCTTCCAG
This sequence comes from Canis lupus dingo, assembly GCF_003254725.2. NCBI lineage: Eukaryota > Metazoa > Chordata > Mammalia > Carnivora > Canidae > Canis > Canis lupus. The sequence continues at coordinate 52,533,156 of NC_064245.1, read as the reverse complement.
CAGGCTCCGTAGAAGTGGTGAGCTAGGGTGACCAGGGCAGGCACTTGGGCTCCTTCTCCAGTACCCACCTTTTTAAAGGAAATTTTTTTATTTTGGAACAACTTTAGACTTATCGAACAGTTGAAGATAGTACAGGGTTCCCGCACACCCTTTACTCAGATTCCTCAAACCTTACCATCTTATGTAACCATGGTACCATTGTCAAAACCAACGAGGTAACATCCCTACAATAGTCATCCTTCTTTTCTGCAGGGGTCCATTCCAAGACTCCCCCCGTCCCAGTGGATGCTTGAAACCACAAATATTGTATGAATCTATATACACTGTGTTCCTCTCTACATACCTACGATAAAACTTAATTTATAAATTGGGCACAGTAGGAGATTAACAACAAAAACTAATAATAAAATAGAGCAATTATAGCAACACACTATAGTAAAAGTGATGTGAATGTGGTCTGTCTGTCTCTCAAAATATTGTGCTGTACTCCTCTTTCTTCTTTGATAACATGAGACGGTAAAATGCCCACGTGATGAGATGACATAAGATGGGTGACACAGGCGTGGTGATGTAGCGTTAGGTTGCTAGTGACCTTCTGACAACGTATCAGAAAGAGGGTCAGCTGCTCAGAACCATGGTTGACCTCCAGGGACTGAAACGTGGGAGGCAAAACCACAAATAAGGGCAACTACTGTACCATGAACTAAATGCTAGATTTATTTGTATTTCACCTGTTTCCACTAATGTCCTGTCTTCCAAGGTCCAATGCAAGATGCCACGGTGCCCTTAGCCACCTGTTTTTTAATGGATGAAAGGACAGACGTGTCATTCTTCATCAGCTTCACTGACTCTACAGAGGCTGTGCTCTCAACAAAGCTGTCTCCACTGGGGGCACAGGATCCGCACGAGCCACCTTGTTGGTATATCAGAGTCCTCCAAACCCATCAGGAGGTGGGTTTGCTAAGCTTATTAGTACACAGAGGAGCAGAGCTCTGGATGAGTGGATTGTGGTGGCTCCTTGCTAGCCTGGAAGTCTACAGGGAGAATTTTGGAGCTATGCTAGACCATGCAGATGGCAACTGGGAGCCCCAAAAGCATCTGAGAGGTCCCGTGTCCTTGCTACTTGGTGCACACACATACACACATACATCCTCAGCCCTAAGGTGGCCCAGGCCATCCTGTAGCTCAGAGGGTGGTTCTGCATCCAGACTTGAATGAGAATCAGAAGCGCCAGCCCATTCCTCAAGCGCACACCTGTGATTCCTCCCTCAGAGCCCAGTTGTGGTGCCTCACTGTGGGCACTTCTGAGTCACAGGCCACGCTGGGAGCCCGGAGATGGATAGGCCCCCAAGAGCAGTGGAGGGAAGGCCCTGTTCGCTCGGGTGAGAACAGGACAATGGTTCCTTTTTCCGGCAGCTGGCAGAGCCTTCCAGGCCTTGAGCTTCTGAATGCCCATTGGAGCTAGACACTGGGCTCTGTTTCCCAGGCAGCCCTGTGCCAGGCCCACCACTGCCCAGAGAGAAGGAGCCTTTCTTTCCCGTTGGCCAAAGCCAAGGCTCCCAAAAGAGCATCAGCGGCAAGGGAGGCTGACCTTTGTTCAGGAAACAGGCTTCCCACCACCCTCGCCCAACCTCCGCTTGGGAACCTCAGAGCTTGGAAAGGGAAGCGTGTCACCCCCTCTGTGGGTCAGGCCTGCTCCTTCCCAACTGCAGCTACAGGATTCCCAGCCCCCCTTGGCTTGGCTTGCTGCCTCCGTACCTCCCTACCTATTCACTAACTGCTCTGAAGACCTCTCACAGAGCTCAGCCTGTTGGCCCTGAAAGGGGCTTCCTCAGAAGCCTGTGCAGGGCTGTGTTTGGGCGAGGGAAATTCCAGCTGGTATTATCGTGCCTACTTTTTTTTTTTTAAAGATTTTATTTATTTATTCATGAGAGACACAGAGAGAGAGGCAGAGACACAGGCAGAAGGCAAAGCAGGCTCTCTGAGGGGATTCCAATGCAGGACTCGATCCCAGGACCCCAGGATCACAACCTGAACTGAAGGCAGATGCTTAACCACTGAGCTACCCAGATGCCTCTTACCATTCCTACTTTATTTTTTTTTTTTAAGACTTTATTTATTTATTCATGATAGTCACACAGAGAGAGAGGCAGAGACACAGGCAGAGGGAGAAGCAGGCTCCAGGCACCGGGAGCCCGACGTGGGACTCAACCCCGGGTCTCCAGGATCGCGCCCTGGGCCAAAGGCAGGCACCAAACCGCTGCGCCACCCAGAGATCCCCTACCATTCCTACTTTAAAGGTGGTGGAACTGACACCCAGAGCAATGACTGATGATCTCCGGGGGTGAGGCATGGATTCCAGGTCAGGACTGGAGTCTCCATGGCTCCAGGCCATGAGATCCACAAACTTGTGCTCCTAGCTCCACATTAGTGCTGGATGGAGGTGACCTCAAGAGGAAGGACTGTGTCACTCTGGGAGTGGTTTGTTGTCCACTCCCATCAGACCCATTTGGGGTCTGTGGGTGAACAAGTGCAGGGCTCGCTGGGACTTCTGGACAGACTGGGAGTCACTGGGAAGGCAGTCTCAGACAAAATGAGAGAGAGGGAGCAGGGATGGAGTGGGTCACCATGTGCTTACCACACACACCACGGACACACACAGAAACACTAAGACCCCCAGATCCAAGGAGATACAACCACCCACAAACAAGCACACAGCAGGAACATACCATACACAACACACTGTAGACAGACACAAATTACACACAAAGAAACATAAACAGAGAGACACATTACACATTGGAAAACCAAAAACAAATACCTCACAGACAGATTAAAAAAACAAACACAGCACAGACCCACAAAGATAAACACACCAATGGTGTCCCAACGGATCCAACCTGGGGGCAGGTGAGGACCTTGTCTATAGACAATTTAAAAACACTAATAGGGCAGCCCTGGTGGCGCAGCGGTTTAGCGCCACCTGCAGCCCGGGGCGTGATCCTGGAGACCTGGGATTGAGTCCCACGTCAGGCTCTCTGCATGGAGCCTGCTTCTCCCTCTGCCTGTGTCTCTGCCTCTCTCTCTCTCTGTGTCTCAATAAATAAATAAAATCTTTAAAAAAAATAAAAAATAAAAACACTAATAAAGGGGATCCCTGGGTGGCTCAGCGGTTAAGCGCCTGCTTTCAGCCCAGGGTGTGATCCTGGAATCTCGGGATCAAGTCCCACATGGGGCTCCCTGCAGGGAGCCTGCTTCTCCCGCTGCCTGTGTCTCTGCCTCTTTCTAGGTGTCTCATAAATAAATAAAATAAAATCTTTTTTTAAAAAAATAATAAAAAAATAAATAAATAAATAAATAAAATAATAAAACCCACCTGCAGTCTGTTTTTTTTAAATTATCACTTTGCACCAGAAATTCTTCAGCCACGTCAATGATAAGATATTCTTCCCCTCCCAAAATTATTTCGTTAATTCTAACCTGTTGGGGTTTTTTTTTTTCATATTGTTTCCATTGTGGTAAAATAAAAATAACATAAATTTGACCACATTAACTATTTTTTCAATTTTTTATTGTGAATATTTTAATCATTTTTAAGTGTACTGTTCAGCAGCATTATGCACATCCACAATGTTGTGGAACTACTTCCAGAACTTTTTCATCATCTCCAAAGTAAACTCTAGACCTCTCTTTTTTTAATCTTTATTTATTTATGATAGTCACACACAGAGAGAGAGGGGCAGAGACATAGGCAGAGGGAGAAGCAGGCTCCATGCACCTGGAGCCCGACGTGGGATTCGATCCCAGGTCTCCAGGATTGCACCCTGGGCCAAAGGCAGGCGCTAAACCGCTGCGTCACCCAGGGATCCCAACTCTAGGCCTCTTAAACAATAACATCCCTGCCCCCTTGTCCAGCCCCTGGTAACCTCTTTCTACTTTTTGTTTCTATGAATTTGCCTATTCTAGCTTCCTCGTATAAGTAGAATCCTACAATATGGGTCCTTTTGTGTCTTAACCTGTTGGCTTTAATAATAAATATGTAGACATCAAGTCAGTGCATTTCTATTACCCATCTTTTCCTCAACCCCGTGCCCTACATAGGCATAAATTTCAACAACTTCTAGCTCCACACTGGCCCCCACACAAATTCCGAGGGTTGGAACTGTCTGAGTGGCCTCAGGCATGGTTTGTGTCTCCAAGCCCTAGCTCTGTGATAGTAAACTTGGAGAAACAGGACTTGAACCACTTTGTTTTATTTGTATTTAAAATTGTAAACAGAGGTGCCTGGCTGGCTCTGGCGGTAGAGCATGCAACTCTTAATCTCAGGGTTGTAAGTTCAAGCCCCACGTTGGGGGTAAGGATTACTTAAAAATAAAAGCTTTAAAATAGATAAATAAAATGAAGCTTTAAATAGTGAACCAGAGGGCGAGTTCTGAGGACCTAACAGTTTTGTTAAGAAAGTGCACATTTTAGATTAAACTGGAAATATTTTACTGAATTTGAACAATTTGTTTAAAATGGAAGTGTCAAAAATAAATAAATAAATAAATAAATAAATAAATAAATAAATAAATAAATAAATAAAAAAATGGAAATGGAAGTGTCTTGGGGCACCTGGGTGGCTCAGTTTGCTAAGCCTCTGCCTTCAACTCAGGTCATGATCCCAAAGTCCTGGGATCAAGCCCCACATGGAGCCCCACAATAAAGCCCCATATCAGGCTCCCTGCGCAGTAGGGAGTATGTTTCTCCCTCTCTCTCTGCCCCTCCCCACCTGCTTCTGTGTGCTCACACTCTCTCTCTCAAATAAATAAATAAATAAATAAATAAATAAATAAATAAGAAATCTTTTTAAAAATGGAAATGTCTTCTTTCTAAATTGTTCCTATTTAATTCCAATGTAATTTTATTCATTACTGGGACAGACCAATATATGAATATATGCCCCCCCTTTTAAAAAAAATAATGTAAAAGTATGTGTCCATGTTTTCCTTTTTTGTACTATAATGATTATTGTATCTGTAATTTCATTTCTTTTTGAAATGGTGTGAGCTTATAGATAAAATTCAATAAAAGAACATTTTGGCTGTCTGCCATTTATTTACTGCTATTCATTTCATGATTATTGAAATGATTGCCAATAATTTTGTCTTATAGAAGAGGGATGGTGTTAAGTATCTGTACAGGGACATGCTAGCCATGCCCCGAAGCAAGTACATCACACACGTGTGCATGTAGACTTGCATGCACACACACCCCACATACACACTTACTGCTAAATGCCCCAAGCTACTACTGATTATGGGGTGGGTAGATTTCAGGGGACAGCAGTTCTGGAGATGGAAAGGTGGGTCACTTACCACTAGGCTCTGCTCAAGTTGGACGCCGATGGACAAGGTGGGGTCTGTAGCAGACGGACAGGGGAGCGCCTCCTACTCAGACCCCAAGGGATCTCTGGAACCTGTGGAACCCCCACCCCTCCCTCCAAGGTCTTTTCCTCGCTGCATTTCCAAGGTCTACCACGAGGTGCCGCTGTAGCAAAGCGCCTCGGGGCCCCCTACAAGTCTACTGGGCAAAGATCGCGGAGCACCCTCTCGGTACCAGGCACGGTGCCCAGCCCTAGGGATTCCATATGAGTAAGGTACGACCTCTTGTTTCTGAGTACCGCATGGCCTGGCGGGGGGGAGACTCACAGGGGAGCAGACAGTGACTGACCAGTGGCTGCATTGTATGCTTCCATGAGCAGGAGAGATACTGCCAGCACAGCGAGCAAACCAGGGAAGCTGAGCCTAGGAGCAGGGGACGTGTGATTTGACGGCAGACAGCAGTATGCACAGGCCTGGAGGTAAGCAAGGGTGTTGGGCAGTGGTCAGCCTAACGAGCTTGGTCTTTCCCCTTTGGGACAAAAGGGAGTCACCAAAAGGCCTGGTTGGAAATACACTTAGAAAAAATACTCTGCTGTCAATGTGTTAAAAAAAAAAAAAATGGAGGGGACACCCCACCCCCCAAATAAAGAATATGTATACATATACTTAGGAGTAGTCATAGACTACATCTGCAAGATATACCGCAATGATAGACATTAGGTGTGGAGGGAGACTTACACTGTGTGCATTTTGGTCATATTGAATGTTGAGCCATGGAATGAATCACTGTTCTGAAAAATAAACAAAAATTATTAAATTGTAAAGTCTTGGGCAGCTCCAGTGGGCCAGCGGTTTAGCGCTGCCTTCGGCCCAGGGCATGATCCTGGAGACCCAGGATCGACCCACATCGGGCTCCCTGCGTGGAGCCTGCTTCTCCCTCTGCCTGTATCTCTGCCTGTGTGTGTGTGTGTGTGTGTGTGTCTCATGAATAAATAAAATCTTTAAAAATAAATAAATAAATTGTAAAGTCTTTATAATTAAAAAAAAGAAAAGAAAAGAAAGGAACTAAGGCACTTTGGCTGCATTGTGTAGGACAAGTTGGAGACAGACTAGAAGCAGGGAGGCTGGGGGTGGGTGTGAGCAGGGCACTGGGAGTCTCCAGCCTGGTTAAGCATAGTATTCAGTTTATGAGCTTTTTTGGAGCTAAAAAAATATAAGGAGCATGAAAAGCAAAAGTTTTGCTTACAGATTTTTAAAAGAAAACTTGCAAAATCCAAATGAACAAATGTGGGTTTTTAAAAAGAATTTATTTGACAGAGAGAGAGCTCAAGCAGGCAGAGCAGCAGGCAGAGAGAGAGGGAGAAGCAGGCTCCCTGATGTGGGGCTTGATCCCAGGACTCTGGGATCATGACCTGAGATGAAGGCAGATGCTTAACCAACTGAGCCACCCAGGCACTCCAATGAAAAACTGTCTAATTAGTTGTCTGTGGGACAGAACTCGTGCTAACTAGCCAGTCGCCACACAGCTCACAGAGTAAATTATGTTCAATATGCGTGCACGTCAATAGGTTTGATATTATCAGAAAAGGGATGCCCCAGGGAGCCCTATGGGACTGGCCTCCATTCTGCACTGCCAGGGCTGAAGCCAGGCGGAGACTCAGAAATCACACCCAGATCTGAAGCAAGTTTCTGGAGCAAAAGATACTCCCAGACATCCTCAAATTGAGGTCCCCTCCTGTCCCAGGTGAGGAATCTGAGCAGGGGCAGGATGAGGCAGCTCCCAGCAGTAAGACTCTCTCAAGAAAGGGATATATGGAGAAATATGATGGGATATCTGCCATGAAAGGGAACCCTAAGACCATTATGGTCAACCTCCTTCTTGGGCAGAGGAGGACTCTGAGCCCAGAGAGAGGCAGAGGCTGCCCCAAAGCCACACAGCCAGTTAGCCACAGCACCAACATTCACCCCACCTCCTCTTCCTCCCAGCCCTTGATGGCTTTCACTTGGCCACATTGATGCCCTGTATGTCCCACTCCCAAAGCCAGGAAATAACCTCCAGAGGGTCCCTCAGCCATTCAGGCAGAACTATTGGTCACTTGTGGTTCTATAAGGATTGTTGGTAGGATTCAGAGGGAACTCTGAATCCCAGGTCCTGCACATGGGTGTACCTTCTGGGGAAAGGAGTGGAGGGGAGGTCTTGGTATAAGTCTCTGGATATTTGCCTGACTTGGGAAAGCCAGATTTGTAAGCTCACAAACCTGGCCTTCCCATAGCACAGTTCCCTTGTCCCAGCAGGCCTCCTACACATCAACATATGAAAACCACCAGTTCATCTAGGCTTACAATCCTAATGTACACAAAGTAATAAATTTCTAAATTTCATTACATAACAGTTAAAAACTTACAGGAGGCAGGGACTTCTAAGTGGCTCAGCGGTTGAGCATCTGCCTTTGGCTCAGGGTGTGATCCCGCGGTCCCAGGATCGAGTCCACTTCGGGCTCCCTGCATGGAGCCTACTCCTCCCTTGGCCTATGTCTCTGCCTCTCTCTGTGGGTCTCTCATGAATAGATAAATAAAATCTTAAAGAAAAAACTTACAGGAGGCAAAAAAAGAAATGCCTTATATGAAGTTAAATGAAAAGTGACAATTGGCAGAAAACATCAACAAAATAAATTAAAAAAACATAAATAAAAGGAGGAATAGTATCTATAATATATAAAGAGTTTCAACAAATTAATTTTTTAAAAGATGAGTAACCCAACAGAAGACAAGTGCACAGTAAGATAGTAGTAGGAAAGGGGTTTTGTACGATAGGAGGAGGTGTACAAATCTGAGTGTCAGTGTTTTAGAAGAAGTCAGAGAAAGGGGGTTTATTTCCTCTCAGTGGGCACAGGATCAGCCTACCCTGTCCTGGCCTCCCTTCTTTCTGGCTGAGAAATATGAGTATTTTCTATGCCAGTCAGAAACCACACACACACACACACACACACACACACACACACACACACACACCTATATACCTAATGGAACTTTCTCCTGAGAGTCCCTCTGTGCATCTTCTAAGATTTTTCAAACCCAGGAAGGAACCCCAGCAGTAGACCGTGAATCTGTGAGAAACAGCTGAGCTTGAGGCTTAGCGTGAACACTGGGTCACCTTCACTATCTCTGGCCCTCCTTCTTGCTAAAAGAATCCAATTTTGTTCAGGCAGCCACCCCAGTCCACACAAAGGATTCCTAACTGGACCAAACCAGAGATTTTCCGGGGGGGAGGGGCAGCAGTATTCTTACAATCATTTATATTTCTGTGGGACATTCCTGGTTGTCATGATGATAGAGGAACTGCAGATATTTGATGAGCTGAGGTAGGGGCTAGAATTCCTGACATTTGCAATAACAAAGCTTTTGCCATAATCCCATAAAACTTTCAAATGTCCCACTGAATAGTGACATAGGTGAAAAATCTGAGCCTAGGGGCACCAGAGTGGTTCAGTCAATTAAGTGTCTACCTTTGGCTCAGGTCATGATTTCAGGATTTTTTTTTTTTTTTTTTTTTTTTTTTTTTTTTTTTTTTATGATTTCAGGATTTTCAGCATCATCAGGCTCCCTGCTTAGTGGGGAGTCTGCTTCTCTCTCCCTCTGCCCCTCCCCTGCTCCTGCTCACTCTCTCTCAAATAAATAAATAAAATCTTTTTTAGAAAAAAGAAAAAAGCAAAATCTGAGCCTAGAAGCGAATCCCACTTTACATATTAACAGAAAAGTTTTTTGTACAGTTTTAATATATATATTAAATATACACCACAGGGATGTCTGGGTGGCTCAGCAATTGAGCACCTGCTTTTGGCCCAGGGGGGCCCAGGGCATGATCTTAGAGTCCTGGGATCAAGTCCCACACTGGGCTCCCTGCATAGAATCTGCTTCTCTCTCCGCTTATGTCTCTGCCTCTCTCTCTCTCTGTGTCTCTCTCATGAATAAGTAAATAAAATCTTAAAAAAAAAAAAAAACACCACAGTGCAGCAACCACTGTGTACATTGAGAAGTCTTATGTTCTATGGTGTTTAGAATCTTCCCAAGAGTTACTATGTCAACAAAATCATGTACCAGGTGGCATTTTAGTCACCAAAACAATCCACCTGTATCTGTCTTCATCTATCACTGCCATATTTGTGGAGATTTTATATGTAGGTGAAGGTATCTGATTGTTTTGTTTTATCCTTTAGAATACTTGCACCTGAGCATATATCTTGAAATACATGTTATTTTTTTATACATTTCATTTTGTTTTTCTTTTTCTTTCATAGTTAGGGCACTGTATTGGTTTTTTTATTTGGGGGGGGTTCTATAATTATATGCAAAAGTGGGTTCTATTTTGTAGAATTTCTATTTGTAGTATAAAACAAATTTCAGTAGGATAATAATATTTATTATGGAAAGTAGGCATCAGGCCTGATGGGATTGGGAACCATTGGTCTGGATCAGCTGATACCATCTGTCCTGATGATGACTGTGAGTCCATGGATTGGGTGGAGCATTTTCCTCTCATCTTCTTCTTTGGCATGAACAAGCAAACAATCACATGGCTCTTATGGTTATTGGCAGCCACCTTGTGATCATGAAAGGGAATGTTACTGAGAATAAAGCCAACGTGGAAGATGAAGATGGAAGACCTGGGTCCTGGCAACCAGGCTTTAAGATCTGTATTCCTTTAGTGGTGCCTCTGGTCATTTCCTCATATGCTCAGCTGACCTTATTAAAGGTGCTGGCACTTAAAAAGCAAAACAGATTTTTTAAAAATTATGAAATATAACAGACATAGAAAGCTTATGAAATATAATAATATAAATAATTATAACACAATCTCTCATATAATCACCACCGAAAGTCAAGAAATAGAACACTGCCAAGGTGTTGGTAGTTTCTGAAGGATATGATGCTAACAGTGTCATCAAAGTGAGTGAGGATGGAGATGAGGTTTTGTGTTAGGTAATTATATTTTTTAAAAAGATGTAAATCTCCAAGGATTTGATCTTGACTATTTGTTATTTTATTTTTCAAGTTTCTTTTTTTCCCCATGTAATATGGATTTGTGCCATTCAACATTTTCAGGCAGTGTTCCTACTGGAAACACTGTTTCCAACTTTTGTTGTCAGTGCTACCTGCCCTTAATCTTTAAAATCATACTAGAAATAATAATATCATACCCGACCTTCCTGAGCCTTGATGCTATGATGTTAAAGGACAGCCTTCCTCGGAACACTTGGGTGGCTCAGTGGTTGAGCGTCTGCCTTTGGCTCAGGGCGTGATCCCAGAGTTCTGGGATTGAGTCCCTCATCGAGTTCCCCATGGGGAGTCTGCTTCTCCCTCTGCCTGTGTCTCTGCCTCTCTGTGTGTGTCTCTCATGAATAAATAAATAAAATCTAAGAAAAAAAAAAGACAACCTTCCTCTGGACCTCCTGCTCTATGAGATAAGTATCCTTATTGGGAAGGCAGCTGCAACCAATTATTAGGTACAATGGCACAAGGGGTTTGGGTTAAAAGGCTTGGTTTCCCCTTCAGAAAGAGGGAATCCCAGTGATTAAAATACACTCTTATCTTACTGTTGATATCAACATGGCTGTTGATGTTTCTGATCTACTAAAGGCCACCAAGAGCCACGTCTCAGAAGGGACAGCAGCTGCTGGAGACTTTGCCATAGGCTTTTTATCTATTTCTGAGAAATGTTCTTGGGGCTCTGGTGGAAAACCCATGAGTCTCGATCTCCATAAGAACTTGAACTGAGGGGCACCCGCGTGGCTCAGTTGGTTGAGTGTCTGTCTTCAGCTTACGTCATGATCTCGGGGTCCTGGGATCAAGCCCCACATTGGGCTTCCTGCTCAGCAGGGAGTCTGCTTCTTTCTCTGTCCCTTGCCCCTGCTCATTTTCTCTCTCTCTCTCAAATAAATAAAATCTTAAAAAAAAAAAACACTTGAGATTGAGTATCCCTGGGTAAACCAAGAGTGGACTCAATACAAGCCACATGAAAGCCTGTTATATGACCTGTTACACACATCTGGAAGGAACTTGAGAATTATCTGATCCAGTTCTGTGGATCAGTCTGCATAGCATTGTTATGCTACATTTCATATGTTATGAAACAACCCCCAAATTCTAGTGGCTTGAAGAAACATCATTTATTTCTCATTCATGTTAACATGCCCACTGCAGGTTGGTGAGGGACCTCTGCTCATCACTGTGACTCAGGGATGCAGGCTAAAGGTAGCTCCATATTGACCTGTACAACCGCCAAGAACATGGCCAAACTTAAACTAATTGTCCCTTAAAGCTGCTCCTGAAAAAATGTCACTTATCTCTTCCATTCATATTTCATTGGCCAAAACAAGCCTTGTGGCCATGCCTGTGTTCACCAGGCATGCAACAAAGGGTTGGGATATATAATCCTCCTGCAGGGAGAATCCGTGAACGTGAGACACTGAATATGAGGGAACAGTATGACAGTGTCCCACACCCGGTTTGCAGCCTGTGTGGCCCTCCTGATTCTACTGGGGCTCCCTGAGGAACCCTTCCATGGGATCAGATCTAATTGTGCCTGCTTCCACTTGAGGGCTTTCTGGGGGACCCCATCCCTGACCAAATGAAGTTCAAACTCTCAGCATGACCATCAAAGCCATGCCCCTGCCCGCTTCTCTGGCTCCTCTTCCTTTATCCCCCACTTATTCATCCATCCATAAACACCCACCCAATATTGACCGCTATGCCAAATTCTTTTTTTTTTTTTTTTTTTTTTTTTTTTTTTTTTAATTTTTTTAATTTTTATTTATTTATGATAGTCACAGAGAGAGAGAGAGGCAGAGACACAGGCAGAGGGAGAAGCAGGCTCCATGCACCGGGAGCCCGACGTGGGATTCGATCCCGGGTCTCCAGGATCGCGCCCTGGGCCAAAGGCAGGCGCCAAACCGCTGCGCCACCCAGGGATCCCCGCTATGCCAAATTCTGGGCAAGAAAGCATATCTAAGACCAGTCGTGTGAGCCCCTTAAGGGCCAGAACCACCTCTGTATATATTTAAAGACTCCCAGGTCCAGCAGCCTGCCAAGGGTTTCATACCTCAAGGCCTTTGCCTGCAAACACCTTCCCTCCTCCTACTTCCAGCCCAGTTCCTCCCTGACTTCTACAGGCAGGTCTTTGCATATATTCCTGCACATACCACCACCACAACGCTTTTGCAGTGTGTTATTACAGGGCTTGTTCCCCAGCAGACTGTGGGCTCCTCAAAGATTATGGTGGGCAGTCCTTTGTGGAAAACAGTAACAATTTAAATGTTCAAAGAATTGTTAAATATGTCACAGGTGTTCGTATTCTGGAATATTAAAAAAATATTTTAAATGATGAGGTAATACTCTGAATTAACAAGCCTTCTTTAGAATTCCAACCTGAGGGTCCCTGGGTGGCTCAGCAGTTTGGCGCCTGCCTTCGGCCCAGTGCATGATCCTGGAGTTCTGGGATCGAGTCCCACATCGGGCTCCCTGCATGGAGCCTGCTTCTTCCTCTGTTTGTGTCTCTGCCTCTCTCTGTGTCTCTCATGTTTGTGTCTCTGCCTCTGTCTCTGTGTCTCTCATGAATAAATAAATAAAACATTTTTTAAAAAATAGAATTCCAATCTCGATATAGCTTATCCGTGGCAATAACCTGAGTGTCCACCAAGAGGGTACTGGTTAAATGCATTAGAGTCCAGAATTGTATAGAACACAGCTGTTTTAAAACAAAACAAAAACAAAAAACAGGGGGCAACTGGCTAGCTCAGTCATGATTTCTGGGTTGTGGGTTCAAACCCCACGTTGGGTGGATAGATTACTTAAAAATAAAATCTTAGGGATCCCTGGGTGGCGCAGCGGTTTAGCGCCTGCCTTTGGCTCAGGGCGTGATCCTGGAGACCCGGGATCAAATCCCACGTCAGGCTCCTGGTGCATGGAGCCTGCTTCTCCCTCTGCCTGTGTCTCTGCCTCTCTCTCTCTGTGTGTGACTATCATAAATAAATGGAAAAAAAAAATTAAAAAAAAAATAAAAAATAAAATAAAATCTTAAAAAAAAAAAAAAAAGAATGAGGCAGTTCTATACATGCTGGTATGGAACCATCTCCAAGATAAACTGTAAAGGGAAAAAAGTGAGATGCAAAACAGGGTGCATAGTATACTAACTTTGTTACAAAAAATGGATCCTGGGGAAAAATGTGTGTGTCTCTACACAGGTTGAATATCTCTAGATAGGGCAGCCCTGGTGGCTCAGCGGTTTAGCGCCGCCTTTGGCCTGGGGTATGATACTGGGGACCTGGAATCGAGCCCCACGTTGGGCTCCCTGCATGGAGCCTGATCTCCCTCTGTCTATGTCTCTGCCTCTCTCTCTCTGTGTCTCTCATGAATAAATAAATAAAATCTTAAAAAAAAAAAAAAGAATATCTCTAGATACTAAGAAACTGGTATTAGTAGTTGCCTCTGAGATGGGCTCCAGGTAGGAGACTGACCTTTCTCTACCCTTTATACTGATGGAAAATTTTTTTGCAATGTGCTTTAAAAGAAAAGGAAGAAAATGTAACATTCCAGGAAACCATTAGAAATACCTTGTTATCAGGCAGCCCAGGTGGCTCAGCGGTTTAGCGCCGCCTTCAGCCCAGGGCATGATACTGGAGACCTGAAATTGAGTTCCACGTCAGGCTCTCTGCATGGAGCCTGCTTCTCCCTCTGCCTGTGTCTCTGCCTTTCTTTCTCTCTGTGTCCCTCATGAATAAATAAATAAAATCCTTAAAAAAAAACAAACCTTGTTATCTTGAAGTAATAAATTCAGATTTCAAAGTTGTAGGTATAAGATGACCAATATTTTTGTGAAAAAAAATATATATATATACTGCATCTCAATGTATAGAAAAATGTTGGGGTGCCTGGCTGGCTCAGTTGGTGGAGCATGCAACTCTTGATCTGGGGTTGTGAGTTCAAGTTCCACCTGGATGTAAAAATTACTGAAAGAAAGAGAGAGAGAAAGGAAGGAAGGAAGGAAGGGAGGAAGAAAGGAAGGAAGGAAGGAGAAAATGTTGCATGATGTGCTATTTTAACTTGGTTTCATTTGACATTCTTCCGTTAAAAATTGAAACAGTGGGGTATCTGGGTGGCTCAGTGGTTGAGCATCTACCTTTGCCTCAGGTCATGGTGCCACATCAGGCTCCTTGCAAGGAGCCTGCTTCTCCCTCTGCCTAGGTCTCTGCCTCTCTCTGTGTCTCTCATGAATAAATAAATAAAATATTTTTAAAAATTCAAACAATAAAAAAGGGTATGGGGCACCTGGATGGCTCAGTTGGTTAAGTGTCTGCCTTTAGCTTGGGGCATGATCTTGAAGTCCTGGGATCAAGCCCCACATCAAGTTCCCTGTTCCGTGGGGAGCCTGCTTCAACCTCTCCCTCTATTCTCAATCTCTCTCTCTCTCAAATAAATAAATAAAACCTTAAAAAAAAAAAAAAAAAAAGAAGGTATAGGGACACCTGGCTGGCTCAGCGATTAAGTGTCTGCCTTTGAATCAGGTTGTGATCCTGGGCCCAGAGACGGAGTCCCACATCGGGCTTCTTGCATGGAGCCTGCTTCTCCCTCTATATCTCTGCCTCTCTCTGTATGTTACTCATGAATAAATAAATAAACTCTTTAAAAATAAATAAAAATTAAAAAGGGTTAAAAGAAAACATATTCCTCTACCCTTAATTCAGCTGCTGTAGCCTCTGCTTAGTTCTTCTCTCTCCAAAAATCAACAATCTGTAAGTCTGGGGGCGGGACTGCAGGGTACTTTCTTTTTGTGCTTTTCTGAAATTTCTAATGTTTCTCAATAAGCCTATATTACTAAGGAAATAAGAAAAGTAAATACCCTTTTTAAGTGCTCAGAATTCAGAAAGGCCTCGAACCTCCTCCCTTCCTTCCACTCTACAGAAACAGGCTTGGCCTTCCTCTGCCAGGGTTTCCCTGCACACCACCCTCCCGCACCCCCCAGGGAGCACCCTCCTTGGGTGAGGAGGGGACAGAGCCCACATTTCTAAGTTCCAGGGAAGGCCTCTAGTTCCATTTCTAATAAAATCCTCCTCCCTCACCTCCTGCTCTGACTTGGTCGCCTCCACCCTTCCTCCCTCTCTACACCTCCAACATCAGATTGGAGGGTGGCACCAGGGTTCAGAGGAAGCCTGTAGTCCAGTGGATGCTTCAGAGGGACTGAACACAGGGATTCTCATCCTTCCTCAGAGTCTCTAGAAACAGACCCGAAAAACAGACAGGCAGAAAAAGAAGCCTCCTGAAGAATTCCTCTTTCGCAAGAGCCCAGGTTAAAAACAACAGGCCTTGTTAAAACCGTACCTTAATGAGGCTCCTTCCCAGCCTAATTGTCGCCATGGCAATGACCCCTAGCAGCCATCTTTAATTAACTCAGCGTCGGAGTCACCAAATGAGCTCCTCTAGCAAATTGCCCGCCAGCCCAGGCAGTCACGCGGCCCCTCCTCTGTCCTTTGGCCTCCGGCAGGGCTTTCTTCTTTACCTTCTGATTCTCCCTGGCGGCGCCAGGGGAGGGACCCAGACCCATGGCAACACTAACAATAACAACAGCAGCAGTAGTAGTAATAATCATAGCGTATCAACATATGCATTGCTAATGCATATAATCAAGCGTTTTATATGTGTTACCTCTTTTAATCCTACACTGTGAATCCTAAAGATTCACAGGAATCATACAAGGGATGCACCATTACTACCCACTACCTTTTCAGATGAGGAAACTGAGGCACAGAGAGACTAAGCCAGGGAGTGGGAGGGCTGGAATTTAAACACAGGCCCTGTGGGGGTCCCTGGGTGGGTCAGTCCATTAAGTGTGTGACTTTTGCTCAGGTCACGATCTCAGGGTCCTGGGATAGAGCCCTGCGTCGGGCTCCGAGCTCAGCCAGGGAGTCTGCTTCTTCCTCTTCCTCTGCCTTCCCCCTTCACCACCCCCATGCTCTCTCATTTTCTTTCCCAAATAAATAAATGAAATATTTAACATAAAAAATAAAAAATAAATAAACATAAGCACTGCAACAATCCAGCGCCACCCTCGTAATCCTTCCACTGGAGATGAATGAAGTTCATGGGGTCACCTGTTTCTCTTGAGCGCAGTAAAGACCTGGAATTTCCTTCTGCTACTTCCCAGCTGTGTGACCTTGAGCCATTTCTTTTTTGAGCCATTTATTTTTTTAAAAAGATTTTATTTATTTATTCATGAGACACACACACATATACACACACACACAGAGGCAGAGACACAGGCAGAGGGAGAAGCAGGCCCCATGCAGGGAGCCCAACGCAGGACTGGATCCTGGGACTCCAGGATCACCCTTTCTGGGTGAAAGGCAGGCGCTAAACTGCTAACCCACCCAGGGATCCCGACCTTGAGCCACTTAATTCACATCTCTGAGCCTGGTTCCTCATCTAGAACAGGAAAGGTGATCAAAGTTGGTCAGGAGTGGGGGCAGGGACATGAGAGCCTCATCAGTTCTGTTCACTAATGACTCCCGGCTCCACCAGAACCTTCCTGTTGTCTTCACCCTGGTGTGGTTTCGGAGGCAAGATGGCATGAAGGTTAAGAGATAATAAATGTGATCATCCATGCAAAGCCCTGAGCACAGGACCTGCCTATAGTAAGTGTTCAGTGAATATGAGCTACTATTATTTTCACTAAGTGGATAGCCATGAGAAAGACCTCCTCCAGGATACAGCTAACAGTTAGGAACATGGGGGAAAAGGAACAGTGGAAGAGACCCAGTTGCCACCAGCTTTAGAATAGGTGGGCAAAAGGCTCAGGCACCTGTGGGAGAATACACTGGAGTGGCAGAGGATAGCTGTTGACCAAAGATGGTAGCCTCCATTTTGCCCTGGTCTTGCCCACTGAACATGCTTACATCAGCCTAACCAGATCAGATCAGCAGGTGCAGGTGCCAACCACCAAGCACACTAAGCTGGAGGAAGCAAGAAAGATTAACAGGTACTCCCCCACCTCCACAACACGCACACCCCAGAGACACTCCCTAAAAGATACACAAGATACTTCTGCTTACATTCAATTGGCCAGAACTTAGTCACATGTCCACACCTAGCTTCAAGAGAGGATGGAAATACAGTGCTCACTGGGGACAGCCATAGGGAAAGGGAAATGATCTGCAGGCTTTGCCACAAACTTTCAAGTCTTTCTTCATACCACCCCAGAGTAATATTTCCAAACTGCAACTTCTCACCATGTCTAAATCCTTCAATGGCTCCCCACGGCCTGCAGCATGAGCTCCAAATTTATGAGCATGGATTATAAGGCCCTTGCAGGATCTGGCTCCATTGCTTTCTCACTAACCATTCAAGCCACACCAGGCTGCTGGCCATTCTCTAAATCAGCTATGCTTCCATGACTCCATGCCTTTGCCCATTCCTGGAATGTCATTTTTTCTCTTCACCATGTAATTAGAACATGGAGAAGGCTCCTCTCTAGAGCCTTCTTAGGGACAGAGAGGAAGGGGTGAGCAGGGGAGAGGGGAAAAGGAGTGGAGGAAGCATTCTGCTGTCCAAGGTAGGAGAAAGGCTTGAGCTGGGGATGTGCCAGTCTTCCATGTGGCAGCAGGAGAAACCTTGAGCTACCTTTCAGGCTTTGACATGGGAAAGGATGGATTCCAATTGTTCTTCTATCCTAGTAACTTATCCAAGCTCACAAAGTGGCAAAGTAGGGACCCCTGGTCCCCCATTGCTGTTCACACTATACTTGCTGTACTAGGCTGTAGCCTGTATATATAGATGTTTTATGGAGCAGGGGACAGTCCTGGGGATATCATGCTAGGAGGTGTGGTTTATGTAGACACATGATGGGCAAGAATGTGCTCAGGGGCCTCAATCTCTCAGTAGCTCCCTTGGCAGCCCCAGGACAAAACACACACACACACACACAGGGCCTGGGCACTGCACTCAGTTGGGGTCTACAGTTCCCCCATGACGTCGGGAGGGGGCGCAAAACACCTCAATGGAAGCTGAAGAGGCAAGGAAGCATCCAAGACCATAGGAATCAATCTCTTGTCCTCAATCCACTTCACCACTGTGGCCTTAGGCCACAGTGAGAGCACAGGGTTCACCTTTCTCTTTGTCCCTAGTACTTGAGATTGGGGGCATCATCCTCCTGCACTGTGAATTCTTGGCCATTGTTCCAAAGGCAGACACAAAGCTAGACAGCCCATTCTGCTTCTCAAGGCTGCTCACTCATCAGGGCTGCTTGGGGATCACCCTGGTCCTAGAGTCCCCACTAGCTGTTTGGGTTGTGGCACTCTACTGAGCCCAGATCCCTGAGAGGAAAGCCACTACCATCTGCATAAATGATCAGCCATGCAGAGCCAGACTACATTTGGGGGTGTTATGTCTTTCCCAACTTGAAAAGTAAATTAAAAACAGGTGTTCAATGCTTTCCCAAGGGCAGGTTGGGCAAGGAAGGTGACCCTGGAGTGCCTTGTATTCAGAAGTATGGCTTGCCAAAGTGTATGTGGTCCAAGGCCACCTGGACTCAGACTCACTGCTTGGCAGCAGGTATGAGTGCCTTAATGCTCCTAGCACCAGTTCCAAAACAGTCCCCACAAGGGCAAGGGGCTGGAAGCTCTGATCCCAGAAAAGTGAATGTCAAACCATGTCTCCAGCAGGGATCTTGAGTTCAAATGAAGAAGAGGACTTTCTTAAAAGCCCCCTTAAACATGTGTACCCTGAATGTGTTATTAAGGCAAAGACTGTACCTTAGAACTGTACCTTAGAATCGTGTGGAAGACTGAGGGTGTAGTTTGCCAACAGGGTCCTTGCCTGGCTGAAAATGTTTAGTCCTATTCCTTCACTATCTCTTGGGGTTCCTCCCCTTGAGCTCCCCTGACAGCTCACAGTCCATCTTCCTCTTTTTTAGCCCTCCTGGTGTCTGTCAACACCAGCTACTATTTCCTCCTCCTGTTTCTTGGTCTTTCTTCTAAATCACCTTCTCCACCTATTTCTTTTTTTTTTTTTTTAAAGATTTTGTTTATTTATTCATGAGAAACACACAGAGAGAGGCAGAGACATAGGCAGAGAGAGAAGCCCCTCCATGTGGGGAGCCCTATGTGGAACTCAATCCCAGGACTCCAGGATCATGGCCTGAGCACAAGGCAAATGCTCAACCACTGAGACACCCAGGCGTTCCTGCACCCTCATTTCTTCTTAAGAAGAAATTCTTTGGGGCAGCCCCAGTGGTGCAGCGGTTTAGCGCCGCCTGTAGTCCAGGGTGTGATCCTGGAGACCCGGGATCAAGTCCCACGTTGGGCTTTCTGCATGGAGCCTGCTTCTCCTTCTGCCTGTGTCTCTGCCTCTCTCTCTCTCTGTGTCTCTCATGAATAAATAAATAAAATATTGTTTTTTAATATTTTAATAAGAAGAAACTCTTTGAGGCTATATCCAAGAGTTCAATTCTCAATCCTCATTTTAGCTGACCTGTCGGTATATTGGACACTTTTGATCTCTCCTTCCTTCTTAAGACTTTTACCCCCTGGCCTCAAGGGAACCACTTTCTTTCTTCTTCTCCTACTTACAGTCTCTCTCTCTCTCTCTCTCACACAGAGAGAGGCAGAGACATAGGCAGAGGGAGAAGCAGGCTCCATGCACTGGGAGCCCGACATGGGATTCGATCCCGGGTCTCCAGGATCGTGCCCTGGGCCAAAGGCAGGCGCTAAACCGCTGCGCCACCCAGGGATCCCTCCCATGATCATTCTTGACTCCATTCTTCCTCTCACATCCCACCTCCAGTCACTCAGCAAATCATAGCAGTTCTGTCTTCAAAATACATAAGAAATAAGCCCGTTCACTCACTCATCACTGCCATCCTTATAGGTGCTTAAGGTGGGAGAAGTAGACACAGGCTAGGTCACTGTGGGGGAGAGAGGGCTCTTGGCTACGGCAAGAACTTTAGAAGTTTTACTCTGATTTATATGGGAAACTATAGGAAGATTTTAAATATGATGCAATTTGCCTCTTGAAAAAAACCACTCTGGTGCCGAGTAGGGAATGGATTTAGGCAGTGGGACTGGAAGTGATGAGACCAGGTGGGTGGATATTGAGGTTTGGAGGAGGAATGATGAGATGGTGTGGACTATTTTCCTTCAATCAAGAATCATCCACCTTGATGCCCCTGGAAGTCCCTAGAGGCGGGAAGGCAGGCTCGGGTGTGGCTGAGCCAGTACACTGTCGGTGACCCCAGCAGAGGGGGCCCGCGTTTCAGCACCACGGCATGGACAGCTCCAGCCCCACCTCCAGCCGGAGCCTCAGAGCTCAGCCCGCCCAGCGCGCCCCCGCCCCCCCCTCGCCGAAGCCCGCGGCTGGGGGGAGGGGCCCGGCTCTAGGCTAACCGCCGTTTGCAACCTCCTAAAGTGGAGGTAACAGTAATGCTGCGGCGCCGCTTCCCCAGGCCCCTGTGAGCGCGGGCGAGCTAGCCACCCACGGACTTGGGAAACACCAACGGAAGAGGCTGCCCCGGAGAAAGGCCCCTTAACGGCCTCTTAAGATAGTTACAGTAACTGACTCGGAGTTTATTTCCTCGACTTGGGTGATCAAAAATGAAGCCGGGTTTGCAGCGGGTTGGAGTAAGGGACTGTTGGAAACCTAACCTCCCAGCGTTTCCGCGCAGCCCCTGTCTCCAGCACCGCTGTGCGCCGCGTCTCTGCAGACGGAGCTCTGGAGAACTAAGGTGCTTCTCGGAGAGTTGGACAATCCGTCTGAATCGTTCCAGACCCAGTGCAAATATTCTCTCTCCGATAGCAGAGTTTCCCCGGGATAGAGTAGTTCCGCACTCTGCTGGTTCCTGCCTCTCCAGGCGCCCCCGCCACCCTAACCAAATCTAGTTTCTCTTGATGTGTTCAAACTAGTTTGATTTTCTTATCTGGAGCTCAGTAGACCCTTCTCCTGGAGTTGGGGAGCACCACTTGGGATCAGCAGACTGAAGGGACCTTGTGACAATTCAGGATTCTGAAGCACAGTTTTGCTGGATCAGGAAAGACCAGTGTGGGCTCAGGATTTTCTCTGAAATGACCTCTGGATTTCAGGGCCCCAAAAAGGAGATTCCTCTCAGCTTCCCAGTCAGACCCTGGCCTTAGGGATATCAGCTAACCACAACATGAGCCCATCAGGGCATCTGCAGTGGCCAGTACACTGTTAAACCCTGAAGTGACCCAGCTCTCTGCCAGGTCCACGAGGTCATCTTGCCACCTGCCTGGCCCTCTCTCCTACTCTTCCCTCCAGGGTGGAGGCTACGGGGGTCTTCTGGGAGCCTTCCCACATTGGGAGGAGACTCAGTCCTTCTGCCTGCTTCTCTCTGAAACGGGGCAGGTGGCCAGGCCCACACAGGACTGGGGCTTATGTGCTCCAACCTCAGAACAACCCTGCATGCAAGGACAATGAGGCAGATACAGAAGTGGGGGTTTCTTAGTGTGAACAGACCCAGACCCAGACCTCTGACACCCCAATTCCTTCTCTTTATCCTTATTTACCAGGTGACCTTGGGCAAGTCACTTGTTACTTTATTGCTCTCAGCCTCGGTTTCTTCACCTGTGAAATGGGCTAAAGTAGTTCCTCCCAGGTGACTGCTATCAGGAGTCACTGAGACAAAAGTAAGCCTCTTATCCCAGTCCCAATGAGCATTGTTCTGTTATTAAGATGTGAGTGCCTTCCTTCAAAGCAGGGTGCCTGAGAGACTTCCCAGAATTAAGGGAGACTTCCTCTACCCCCAACCAGTTCATGTTCTGGTGTCTCTCTAGACCTTTGGGACCTCCACTGAGGATTGGGCAGGCGTATTGACATACATTTTACAGATGGGAAAAATGAGACCCTAGAGGTGACCTACCTTGCCTAGGGTCCCATTTCAGTTCCTCAGACCAGGACTCCAGGTGAAAGGTGCATTAGTCCTCAGCCAGAGTTACCTTAGATGCCTCTCTTCCCTCCCTCGGGCTCAGCACACCAGTTCAGGAATTCCTAAAGAGGCCTGGGGAACAAGAGTATTCATCTCCCCATATATCAAGACCTCAGGGGGCACCTGGAATGGCTCAGTAGTTGACCATCTGCCTTTGGCTCAGGTCGGAGTCCTGGGGTCCTGGGGTCCTGAGATTTCTCCCTCTGCCTATGTCTCTGCCTCTCTCGCGTCTTTCATGAATAAATAAATAAAGTCTTTTAAAAAATGTCAGACCTCCACGACTGCATTCATTCCAGGACCCCTCACTGCGCCACCAAGCCCCCCACTTCTGGGCCTACCTGCCCATGTGACACTGCCCAGCCCTCGGCAGGTACACTGTATACAACAGGTGCTGTGTCAAGATTAACTCTTTCCCGCTTCCCTTTGACAGAGCCCTCCGTGCTGCGGCGACTCGGGCTCCTCCTGCTGGCTCACGCGGTAATGACCTGAGCCCGCACCAGCCGGGAAACCTAAAAAGCTGTTTTGACCCTTTAGGGAACCCTCCACCTACCATCCTCTGCCCACCTCGACCCCATCCCCAACTTCCGCCAAAGGTACATGCGAGAGGCTTCCAGGAAGATCTTATTTTCTGGTAATTTTATCATAAACACAAGTAAAATGAAAAATTGATTCATTTACCCAACAAATATTTATTGAACACTTTAATATTAATCACCATGGCTAATGCTGAGCACTTACTGCATGCAAGGCACTGTTAGGCTTTTCTACATGTATTAGCTCATTTAACTCTCACCATGATGCTATCGGGGTGGTACTGTCATTACCCTCACTTTACAGTTAAAGACACTCAGGCCCCAAGAGACGTGCCCATGGTCAGGCATAGCTGGTAAGTGGCTTTGAATCTGTCTCCAGAGCCCAGAGCCCCAACCACTATTTTACATCATTGTGGTAAAACATTGTGGTAAAAAAAAAAAAAAGACATTGAAAATGGCTTCAAAGCATTCCATGTTCTCTAATTTCCCTGGGGAATGTCCCCTAGAAAAAGAAACTGATGAATGTTTTATCTAGAGAGAGACATTGGAGTTTTGCTGGTCATTTTCTGGGTATGTGTTTGCTTAGGGCACCAGCAGTTAGAAATCCCCTAGATTTCAAAGGAGAGGTAAGGTTAAAAAGAAAAGAAAAAACATGCGAATCACCAACAATTTAAGATCCAAACCCATCCCTTCAAAACTGTACTGTATCTTTCTGGAAGAGAAGGGAGAAAATCTTAGATTTTCTGAATCTAGATTCAGTGGCCTGTTCTATACTCCTAAGAAGCCAGGAGTCATGGAGGAATTTGACCTTCCGCTGCTCTTTGATGGCCCTCCCTACCTCAAAGTGGATTCATCACACTCTTTATGAGTCTCTCCTTTGTTCCTGGGGATGTGGGGTAGGCCCCAACCCCACCCTCACTATAGGCCCGGGGAATAGCTTTCATGCATGGCAGTAAGTGCCATGCAGAGTGAGTTAAGGAGCAACCACCCATCTTGGAAAGAAGGCCACAGTGAGAAAACCATGGACTCAGCCCAGAAGGCTAAGAACCATAGAGTAGAGACAGATCTTGGAGACCAGCTAATCCATCATTTATCCAACATGGGATAGCACAAGTTAAGTGGGCCATTTTAGTCCTTTAAAAAAAAAAAGAGTTAATTTATTTATTCATGAGAGACACAGAGAGAGATAGAGGCAGAGACACAGGCAGAGGGAGAAGCAGGCTCCATTCCACACAGGGAGCCTGACCCAGGATTCAATCCCGGGTCTCCAGGATCACGCCCTGGGATGAAGGCACTAAACTGCTGAGCCACCCAGGCTGCCCGCACTTTAGTCCTTAATACTAGGTGAGGCCCATTAGTTTCCACTCTGCCCCAGCCCCATCTCCATACCATGCCAAAGCCTGTGTATTGTATGTGTCACAGGTCACCACTTTTAAGACTTTAAATGCCTTTGAAGACAGGTTTATATGTTACTCATCGCTGTACTCCATGCCCTGAGCACAAAATCTGACACAGAGGAGGGACTGAATGAAATAAACTTCCCTGTAACATCCCTGACTGGTGATCATCCTACCTGATTTGAATCCTCCCAAAAAGTGAGCATTCACTATTTCTCTATAGGACTGCCTCTCCTGTGGGTCAGTTGGTAAGTTGGGTTCTTCCTTCTGCAGCTTTCCAGACCTAGCATTGCCCTCTGAGCCTTTCCTGAGATGTGGAGAAAGCTACAGATGGTACCAGAGAGCTAGATACCCACCCACCTTCTGTCTTTGGAACCCAGTCCAAAGGGGAAATCTGGAAAAGGGAAACTTCTCTTCCCAAAGGATATGGGGAAGGACATCTGGTGGCTCAGTGGCTGAGCATCTGCCTTTGGCTCGGGTCATGATCCCTGAGTCCTGGGATCCAGTCCTGCATCAGGTTCCTTGCAGGGAGGCTGCTTCTACCTCTGTCTATGTCTCTCCTCTCTCTCTCTATCTCTCTGTGTGTCTTTCATGAATAAATAAATAAAATCTTTTTTAAAGGGATCCCTGGGTGGCGCAGCGGTTTGGCGCCTGCCTTTGGCCCAGGGCGCGATCCTGGAGACTCGGGATCGAGTCCCACGTCGGGCTCCCGGTGCATGGAGCCTGCTTCTCCCTCTGCCTGTGTCTCTGCCTCTCTCTCTCCCTGTGTGACTATCATAAATAAATAAAAATTTTAAAAAAAATCTTTTTTAAAAAGGGGGGAATGGGGAGACCCACCTGTGTTGCAGAGGGGAATCCAGACCATCTGGGGTTCACAGCACAGTGTAGTTGCATGGGGCTTAGCCTTCCAATCCTCCTGTATATCTGGTCTAGGAGAGGCTGGCCTAGAAATGCCAAATGCCAATACTGCAAAATCCATTGTATTTTTCTGTCAGTGTAGGCTAGGAGATGTACATGATCCTTGTATGCGTGTGTTTGTCAATTTCTGTCTTTGAACACAGACTAAGCATGAATCCAAGAATGTACCAGAAGCAACCTTATATCCTGCTGGGGTGGGGGTGATGGCATCACCACAGTGAGTACAAGCTGGTAAATGTCCTCCAGCCACAGAAAAAATGGGATCTGGATGATATGCATAGGGAATGTATGCATATATACAAGTGTGCAGGAGTGTATGTGCATTCATAAGCAAACCGCAGTCTGAGTGGCGTGCATGTGCACACGCACACACGTGTGTGTATGTGTACACAGAGACAAACTGCAGTCTGTTTCCATGTCTGCGTGACAGTGTGTGTAGTATGCTGTATATTTACAAACATTTCCCACCCTGGTTCTTGGTATCTTGTAGGCTGAGCATGTATGTATGCCAGTTTGCATGTATATATGTGTTTTAACAATGTAATCCCAAACCTACATGTGAGCGACTGTGTTTGTGTGTCTAGATGTGAAGCTATACCTGAATCAGGGTCTGGATGAGTCTGAGGGTGCAAGTGTTTTACTTGCATGCTCCAGGCTGGTTCCATATCCCCTGAACCTGTGAACAGACTTGGGTGCTCAGACCACAGGGGAGGAGCCCAGGCAGGTCCTGAGGCTGGTTGGGGGAGTGCGTATAGGTGAATGGTGTTTGTGGGCAACTTCGCCAGAGCCTTTGTCTGGTGCCAACTCCCTATGGCCCCTGAATTCCTCACCCTGGCAGGATCTTGGCTGTCCTGCTCCCAGACCGCCTTCCCCAAGGAGTCCCTTTAACTCACAGCCCCTTCCCCGCCAGGGGGCTGAGAGTTGGGGGATATTCATCTCGGGGAGTTTTTGTTCTGCCTCATGAAAGGCCTCAATGGCTGGGAATACCATTCTAATTACAGGGAAGCCCAGCTTATGTAGAGGACACAAAGGGCTGTGGTCTCATAGCAGCTCTCTCCATCCGTCAAAAAAGGCTGTCTAATGACGGGGTGAGAGCTGTGAATGCCTAAAACAAACTCGAAAAGGAGGGAAAATAAAGCCGCCGGGGGCTTAAAATATATTAAATTACCCTGATTAGGAGTCGTGGCTTTGCAGAGCCGGTTGGAGAGGCCAAAGAAGCTGAGAGTCCCACTATTCAAGTGGGGGGGGAGGAGGGGTCAGCGGGTCGGGAGGGGTTCATAGAGCCCCGGCCCATTCTCATGCTAACGCCAGGGACGCACTGCAGGCTTAGTGCAGTAGAAAATAGAAATGAATTTGCCATAATCCTTCCCCTCCTGCTCCTGTCCCCAGCCCAGGAGAAGTCCTGCCTAATTGCAGCCCCTTAGAGCCTGTTGGGCTTTGGGGCCAGGCCACACCTTGGAGCCTGTGCCCCTTCCCTCCTCTTTCCAGTGAGGCAGGCTCAGGGCCCAGGCAACAGGTTCCAGTGGAGTGGGGTCGGGGGGAGGGAGGAGTGGTAGTTTGCACATGCATGAGTGTGCATACACACACTCACCCCTTCTGACAGTGCACGTATTCACAGGTACACATGCCATTCGCAGATGCAAATATGCCTCACTCTTCCGCTCACACGTTTGTAGGCACAAATACATCTGCATACAATTTGTAGACAGAAGTATCCCTCTGTGGGGGAACACACACACACACAGGCTCCCAGTACTTTCACAGGCACCCACGCACAGACACACAGCCCTTCTCAGGTGGCCACACGCTGTGTCTCTGACATGAAAACACAGACACGCACATGTCCCTTCAGATGTGCTCTCAGAACCAGGGACCTAGAATAATTTAAATGTTTTACAACAAAGGAAACTGAGGCTGAAAAGGTAGCCAAAGCACAGGCCTTTCTCAGCACCACCTGGGTCAACCCTGTCCCTGCCATAAGACCCTAGATGACCTCTCTTAACTGGGCCTCAGTTTCCTGCTATTAAAATGAGGTCTCTGGGGCTGCGTGGGTGGCTCAGTTGGTTAAGCATGAATTCAAGCCCTGAGTTCAAGGTCATGAGTTCAAGGTCATGAGTTCAAGCCCTGAGCCTACTTAAAAAACAAACAAAACATAGACAAAAACAAGGTGCTGGCACTAAATGGTGTAGAAAACCCCTCTGGCTCAGAAATGAGGAGAGGCTAATGTCCGGCTACTCCTCCCACCCCTTCCCTGCCTCTACACACTTAGGCGCGTATGCATACATATTACTGCCTTTGTAACAGTGATTTTGTCCAGTGTTATTACAAACTAGAGGGCAGGTTTAGGCGTCCACCTGGTGGCCTGTCTCTGCACAGGTCTGGCTGCGAGAGGCCCGTCTACCCCATCCACCCACCTAGAGCTTGGAGCATCTGCGGCTCTGTCCCTGTGATTTTTGCCAGTTTGGGACACACAGGAGTCAGGGATGGATCTGAACCACAGAGCCCCACAGTGTGGCGCCCGGAACCCAGGAGAACCATCCAAACAGGCTCCTCCCCAGCCCAGGGCTCCCTCTGCTGGTGGATTTGGAACAGGATCTCCTGGAGGAACACCCGTGACCCTCAGACCTGACCCTTCATCGTCTTTGACACAGGGCATCCCCCACCCCTGTACTCTGCTCCACTGTAGGAGGAGTCAGGGAACCACAGGCTGGACTGGAATGGAGACTGCGAGGGTAAACTGGAAAGAGCATAGGAACCACAAGTCTCGACCTCCCTGCCCCTTTACCCTCTGTGGTCTCGAGGCACACTCCCTCCTTCCATCCTGAGCAGAGAAGCAGCAGCCCTGGGTGTGGAGGGGGGCGGGGCATGAGCAGACACACCCAGGGTCCACCACTGGCAACAGGCCCAACCGAGTCCATGGGCTTCAGCATTTCCATCTGTGCTGTTGGTGAGACAGGGCCCTGGGCAGCCAAGGAGAGCAAAGGAGAAACCCCAGAAAGGGTAGGAACCTCCTTCCCAACCACCCCATACAGAGAAGGTGGGACCCTGAACCCCCAGAAGACCTCCCTGAACCCTCAAGGTCAGGCAAGGCCAATGCTGTCCCCCCCCCCTCCCCCCTGTAGAGGAACCTCCGTTGCAGTGGAGAAAAGGAGTACTATCCAGATCTTCCAGGCTTGGGCACCCAGACGCTACTAAGTGCTGCCCAGGCATGGGTACCCGGGAGGCACAGCATGAGGCTTTAATGGAGGCTAGGTCCTATAGGCTGGGTTGTTTCAACCAACCGTTGGGCAAGAAAGTACAGGGCCAGCAGATCCCTCCCCACCCACTCCAAGGCCCGAAGTAACTGCAAATGTCAATATCCAGGGGCCCCAGGTACTCCCAAGGTGGGATAGGAGAACAAGGGTCTGCTGAAGCCTAATTGTGAGGTCAAATAGCAGACTTCATGTGCCCTCAGCTCTTCTTTCTAGGGCCCTAAGCATTCACACGGCTGCTTCCCTAATCTAGGACTTGCTTTGCTTTTTTGTGTGTATCTAGGTGGAACCCCACAAGGCTTCTCTGATCTTCCTGCCTCCAGGCCAGGCCACCTCAAACACTCATTACAGAGACAGCAAAACTCACGCAGTCTGGGAGAACCAAGATGAAATGGGGGTGGGGGAGATTTGGGGAGGATGAGCGATTTAAGGACAAGCCACGTTGGGTGGAGAGGACCCAGCTCTTGCCGAGCTCAGAAGCCCAAGTCTAGCCTGGAAGGCCTTGCCCGGGTCCCCAGCGCTTCCCCAACAGCTCCCCAGGCCTGGGTGAGAGCCCTTCGGGTTAGCGGGTAAGCGCACTGGGGCCGGGAAGGAAGCTGCGGTGGCCTGCTCCAGCTCCTTTCCCCTCTTTCCTCCTTTCAGGGGCAGTTGGGTTGGAGCCCCAAGGGACAGCGAGGACAGCAGGGACTGAACCAAGGGTATGGTCCAGAAGAGTGAAAACCGAAGTACCCACCAAAGAAGACCGAAGCCCTAACTGCTCCCTCCAGGCTCCAGTCCCGCGTCAGGGGCCAGTCCGGGTTTGGGGAGGACGCCCATGCGCCCTCTCTTCCTAGTTCCCAAAGCCCCTCGATGCAGTCAGCCGCCCTGAAATACACAGATTCCTGAGGAAGCTTACACACCCACGTCATAGAGGCATTCAACACAAGCATACAAGGGCAACGAATTTGAATTCCAGAATTTTCTCCAAATAAAATAAAGCTGTGGGAGGTGATGCTCAGCCTCTAGACCCCGAGGTGGGGAGGAGGCACCAGAGAAGGAGTTTGTTGGATACCCTACAGGGCTAAAGGGAACCCCTCCAGCCGGCCATCCCGGAGATGCCCGGCAGCCAGAGGCCTGGTTCCCCCATTCTCTGAGCAAGGTGGGCACCCAGTGGATTCCATGGCCACAAAACGAGCCTGAGTGTGCTGGGGGTGGCCCATGAACTGCGACGCAGAAATACCCGAGTTCTCCCAATACAGGAGCCACCTGAGTCCGATGCGTAGCCAGAAAGGCTTGAAACTCAGGAATTTCGAGTCATTTTTAGTATAATGTATATGTCCCTAAGTCACCCTCACAGTTCCTGGTCTCCCCTCATGCAAATGGCCCACCCCATCAATCACCTCCCTTTACTCATAAAGAGAAACGGGATCTTGTTGCTGTTTTTTTTTTTTTTTCTAGAATATTCCAAAAATGAGTGGCTGTATTTGGGTGAATGCCAGCAGGGCCAAGTTTGTTTTCTTCGGCCTGATGGCGCTGCCCGGGCTCAGAATGGATCTCTGCGGGCCTGCTGCCGGCGCGGTGGTGGACACCGGGAAGGGCTGGGGCCTCAGGGCCACGGGCGTTTCTGCGGTAACCGAAACCCAGAGTTCCCATGGCCCGCGCCGCGCCTCAACAGTCTCTGAGGCTCGTGCCCAGACCGGGGGTGCCCTCCCACTGCTCCAGGAGAACCCAGTCTCCCCTGTAGGCCTCCCCCAAACCAAATGGGGCACACTAGCCAGCAGGGCAGCAGGACCGCAAGGGTCCTACATAGTCGTTGGCAAGAGACAAGAGGCTGGATTTTCAGAGGCTGCCTGCCTTTAGCATAAAGGGATCGAGCTAGGAAACCCCAATATACAGAGGTTTTCTAAATATTCGGATTCCTGAACCCCTGTGACCACAGGAGCCATGTAAGGGCTGGGCGACAGAGCGGGGCTCTTGGCCATGGCTCTGGGATTCTATTTGTAAAACACAGAATGACACCGGGAGAGCTGAATGAAGACAAAGCCATCTTAAAACGTTCGATTGGTGAAATCTCCACACTTAGCAAACACTTTCATTTTCAGAGCTGCCTGTGGCAGTACGCAGGTCCAGAAAATCAATTGTGTTTCCTGGTGGATTCCACCCAGGAAACAGAGCCCTGGGAACGCAAGCCCGTGCACATATGTTGGAAGCACATATGTTGGAAGGAATGGATGCATTAGTCCTCTAACAAGCGAACCCTCTGGACGCAAGCGTGTTTATAAACCCACTTGTGCGACTTTGACGGCATCTACACGTTTATGCCTGTTTACCCTGCTTTTATACCTTCTGCGGAGTGGCCACAGTTGTGTGAGCTAGGCTGGCCACCCCTTCCCTTCCTGCCCTCAGAGAAACCTGACAGGTGTTGGGCTAGAAGTTACCATTTGAACCGGCCCAGAAGAGCGACTTTTCCCTGTATTGGCCAGGGGTATTGCAAATTGAGTTGCCCAGATTATTCTTATATCCTCTGTCCTGCAGTCCTGCATTCCTATTCCTTAAGGGTCAGACCCAGGTGTGGAGCCCCACTGGCGAGAGGGAAAACCAAGGACAGGGAAGGGCTGGGGCCCATCCAGCTAAAGTTGATGGACACTGGACACCCTGGGTCACCTTTTCCAATATTTTGCCCAATGTCTAGGGGACCCGCGGGGTTCTGTGCACATGTGTCCTCAGGCACTGTAGCCGGAACACAGGACAAGGCTTTGAGAAGACCGTGCATTCCGCGTGCTGACTTTTCCTATCAATGGGAGAGACCTGGGCAATTGACCCAGCGGCCTCCTCCTCTCCGTCTATTGTGGCGGCTCAATCACGCATTTACCGAAAGAAAAGCGAGTTTATCTTAGCCTGGAGGAGCCTCGTGTTGCGTGTGTGTGACTAAAAGGGTGGGGGAAATTCTGCAGCCACGACTGTGCAGATGGGCTGAGGATAGACACTTTCAGAAAAGGGCCAATTTCCCCTTCACAATGAGCGCTAAGTACCTGATAAATGGGGCTGGTGTTTATTCATGAGCAGGTACTTTGGAGATGGCGATTAGAACAGCCGCCCGCGCCGCCTCGCCAAGGTACTTAAAGCCGGGCAGGTGCAGCGCTGCGCGCGGCCCGAGCGCACAAAGCCCGCGGCCGCAGCGGCGCGGGGAGGGGCGTGAATGCGGGCCGCGTCGGGCCCCAAGGGCGCGCGGCGCTCAGGCACCTTAGTCTTTTGTTCCTCGACCGAAGCCAAGGCCACTTCACCGAGGGGCGTCCCGGGAAAACCTCCCCTCTAATTACCAAGAATTTCCCTCCGTCCCTCCTCCCCGAAGCCCAGCCGGGCAACTCTCGGTCGGGCGGACGCGGGGACGCAGCGTGAGGCCAGGTTCGGCGTTTGGGTAAATGCCCTTCGGGGCAGGCTATTAGCTAACCAGCTCGGTAACTAACTCTACAACTAGGGGAGAAACAGAACCCGGGCCTGGGAACCACGCGGGCACGCAGCTCTGGCCGCCCCCGCCGCCGAGGCGCCACCTCTGGCGGTGCGGGTAACCTCGGGCTTTCAGGTTTTGTTTCAACTCCAAGGGGAGAAAATTGGGGTCTGTCTCTTTCCACAGCTTCCCGGCGCCAAGGTCGTGGGACAAACTCGATCTCGCCCTCAGAGTGGCTCCAGAATCCCTAAGAATCCCCAGTTTTTACCCATGGTCGGCGGCCTCGGCTCGGGGCGGGCAGAGAGAGCGCAGCTGGCGCCCGGGCCTTGGGGGACCAAGCACGGGTCCTCTGCGCTGAGGACGGGAAGAGCTTTCCTGGGGACCCAGCCGGACGACCTGTGTCCGGCATCCCCTCCCTGCTCCCCGGCAGCTTCGAGGGTGCTTCGTGTGCCTAACGTTGGCTGGTCTGAGGCGCTCCTGGGGTGAGCACTCTGGGCCTGATCCCCGGGGCCTGTTGGGATTGCTTTTTTTCTTAGTCGTTTGGAAAAAAACAAAACAAAACAAAAAAACGACCAAGATCATTTCTCTCCAGTCCCTAGAATTAAAGAGGAGAAATCTGTATTGCAAACAAGTCGGATCCCCCCCCCCCAAAGAAAATTCTTTCAGAATGATTTTAAGCAAGGGGAGGCAAGGACCTGATGGGACCCCCACCACCACCAGGCACTTTTTTCACTTTCCACCACCGAGAACCCGATGCCTTCCTTTCCCACTCGATCAGATTGATCAGTAAAATTGCAGATGTGAACGCTCGTGATAGATTTTCTTGGAATCTTAGGGTTCGAATAAATTGCAGATGGAATAATCCCGATTCCCGGGGAAATCCGACACCCGGGCCGTGTGCGCGCAAAGCGAAAGTAGGAGCCCAGAAGCGCGGCAGGGAAGCGGGCGAGGTCAGCCCGGTGCCCGCGGTCGCCGAGCGCGCAGCCCGGGGACAGCCGCCAGCCGGGCCGCCGACCCAGGCCAGACGCCCGGGCGGCCGCGCTCAGTTCCCAGGGCTCCCAAGAAAGGCCCGGCCTCCCCTCCCGTCTCCTGCCAGGAGCGGAGTTCGGGTGGGAGGAATGCCCGAGCATCCTCTCGGGTTAGACAGCCTGCGTCCCCGCTCCAAGGAGACCCCGGGGGATGGCGGGACCGGCCGGCGAGGCGCAGAGGGCGCAGAGGGCGCAGAGGGCCCGAGGCCCCGGAGGCGGCCCCCTCCCGGCGCCGCGGCGTGGCCGTGCCCCGCACACAGCGTCGCTGCACCGCCACGACGGCCCGGGTGAGTGCGGCGGCGCCGCTGAAGGGCGCGGGGCCCGGGCCGCGCCAACCCCTGCCCCTGAAAGGCACCGAGCCGGGACCGCCGGGCGCTGGCGGAGGAGCGCGCGGCGCGCCCGGGACCCGCCCGACGCGGCCTCTCGGGTCCCCACCGCAAGATGGCTGCCGGGCGCCTCCAAATTTAGACAGAAAGTGAAAAATGCCGGGGAGGGGCGGGGAGGGGAGGGGAGGGGGCCTGGGGGGTGCGGTCGGGGGGACTAGAGACGACGCCTCGAGAAGGAGTTTTTGTATTTTCCATTCCCAGAACCCTTAAGGCCCACCCATAAGATGCAGGTGTGGCCAGGAGTCAGCAATACTAACCTCACGACTGATCTTCCCGTGACAGATTTACAATAAATCGTAAGCCTATAATGAATAAGATCCCTGGGGTGGTGGGGCGTATAGATAAGCCCAGATGTAATCTTCCGCGCTGGACTCCTCGGGTTGGGTCCCACTAGCAGAAAGTCTGGGGTTTTTTTTTGTTTGTTTTTTGTTTGTTTGTTTCTTCCAGGAAAACCATTTGGGGCCCGCGTGGGCGTCCCCAACTTCTGATTCCTGGATGTCACTGTTGCAAAGCCCCACTGACCAAGGGCCTCCTGCAAGCTGTCTAGTGAGTTAGGCCAGGAGGCCTGCCAGGCAGGAGCCCTGGGTGGAGCTTCTCTAAGGAAGCCCTAATTCAGGCCTCAGATACCCCCCCACTCAACATACAAACATAGAATCCTTTCACCCACGCCAAGCCTTATCTGGTTAAAGGATTTTTGTTACTCCAGCTATAATGTCACAAACACCTTATATTTATTTCACTTGGCTGGTGATAGAATCTCTATCTCCTGGAAGAGCCAGGAATCTCCCGTTAACCTGGCACCCTCCACCTCCTCAGGCCAGTAACTGATGTAAAGTGGGCTCTACTGTTTCTGATCAGAAGGCTTCAAGGATAGAAGATTGACTCCCTGACCTGTCAGCTTGGTATGTGTTGTGGATCCATCCTCACACCAGTTTCCTCCTCACTACAGGAAGCACCTCCATGGAGCAGGACAAAAAAGCAGCCCTCAAGATGGAGCCCACGCAGGGGGAATCTCAGAGAAAGCCCACCCATCCCTGATCAGTTCTGATGCTATCTCTGGGTTTGTGATGGAAGGACTGAGATTTCTCTGACCTTGGACCCTTGAAGAGTCTATAGGAAGGGAAGCAGGTCTTGGCCGCAAAGCCCTTGACATGCATCCGGGCTCCACCAAGAAACCACCGTTTCCCAATGACATTGGGGGAAGTCCCCTGCATCTTCAGTTTCCTCATCTGCCCAAGGGAGGAGGATTGTAAAGAAGACTCTTAACATCTCCAACCCGGGGCTCTAAGTGTGAGGGAAGGCAGCACACGGAGATTCTTGGACTTCAAAGGACCCTGGGGGCACTTAGTTTCACCTTGAGAAAGGTGCACATCTCTTTCTGAAATGCGGTCCTTTGCTAAGCAGTTTGGTAGTAGAATTAGGCACGCAGACCCTGGAAACAGGCTATCCAGGCTCAAATCTGACCTAGACCTGCAGTATACTACCCATGTGACCTTGGGCTACTTTTACTCAGTCTCTCTGTGCCTCAATTTCCTCATCTCTGAAATGGAGATTAATAGCAACACCTATCTCACAGGGCACTGGAGGGTTTAACTGAGCTCCTGCATGTAAAGCACTTAGAAGCATGCCTGGCACAGGGTAGCTGTTCCTATGAGTTGCCCAAACCTCTGGATGCAACCTCAGCCCTTGCCAGTCTTCTTGGTTCTCCTCCACTGACTGCCATCATTTCTGTCCCAGCACCAGTGCCAGGATCTCTGCCTCCTCTAGGTCCCAGCTCCTGCAGGAATGGGATGGAGGAGGGCAGGACGCCTGTGAATTGCCTGCTTGATGAGTACTTTGTCGGAGGAATCTCTTTGTGCCAGTGCTTTACTTATTTTCTGCTAGGGAAGGAAGTGGAGTCAGTGTCTCTTCCTTTCTCCTCAATCCTACCCAGAGATGAGCCAGCTGCACGAAAACCTGTGCCCTTGGCTTTAAGGAGGAAGAGAGGGAGGAAGATCTAGTTGATCCATCCCCACCAGGAAGGATCCTGTTCAGAGGCAGGTAGTTTACTGCACAGAAGTATTAATGTTACTCTCTCTCTCTCTCTCCACACACACACACACACACACGCACACGCACACACTCACACTCACACCAGCTCCCTGAGGGCAGGAACTCTTCTGTTGTGTATTCTGCTGTATCCCAGCGCCTTAAAATATTGTCTGGCACAGAACAAGCACCTCAATAAATAATCAATAGAAGGACCAGATCTGCTTCTGTAGCAGGGTTATTTTCCACATTGGGAGGTGATGGTCAGATTGTGTAGCCAAGAAAAGAACACACTTCCAAGTTCTCCCCTTAATAGTTTAATTCTCTCATTTATCTAAAGGGGCCCCTCTTTTGACACTTCCACCACGCACACACCTCTAAGCGGTTAGGCTCCAGGAGAGACAAGATTGCAAGGGTCTGTATTTCATTTACTACCTTCAAAGACATTGGGAAATCCATGTGACCTCCTAGGGGTTCGGTGATCCGCCCACGGAAAGGAGCTGGTCCACAGTTGAGGCCCCTCCTTGGTTGTTTGGTTAAAGCACAACGAGGAGACCAACTGGTGTCAGTGTTTTCTTTTCTGAGGGGGGAGGGACCTTGTTTTTTGGAAATGCAAAATGACAGTAACATTGTCATTAAAGACATTTGCTGTTAAAATAATAATCGCTCTCACTCGAGGATACATTTACAACATCTCAGGCACCCAGCAAAGCGGGAGACCTTCTGCTTTCCTCACAAAGAGCCCATGAGATCAATAGGCAAGCCCATTTTACAGATGAGGAAATGAAGATTTGACAAAAGTCAAACGGTTGATAAGGGAGAGTCAGGCTTCTAACACCATAATCCAAAGGCTCTTCACCACCACCACCACCACCCGCTAATTAACTCCTTTCTGCCTCCGGGTGAGTAGGAACGCAAGAGAATTCCTGTGCGCTGCGATTTAGGAGGAATTATCAGCAACTAGCTTAGGAACAAAGCTAGAATGTTGGTATTTTAGTCAAGAACCCTGAGTCTAAACCAAAGGCAAGGGGACCTCTTTCTCGCTTTGACACAGAAGGGAATTTACTTAATGTTTTCACATCTCAGCTTCCCCTTCTGTAAAAGGGGACTAATCTTGTTAGATCCACCTCCTTTAGCTGGGAGGACTCCATGAGCTATTCTATATAAATAACATAGTTTTTTTTTTTTTCCTTACCACAGTCTACTACAAGGTAGTATTCAGTAGAATTGAACTCACTGCCCTTTGCAAACTGCTGCCTTAAATGTTCTCATTCTACCTACCCACGAGTTGGGAGCCTCATCTATTAGGAGGAAAACTAGCAGTTTGTCCAAGGTGGCACAATAACCCAGGAGAATCAGCTTAGAGCTCAAGCCAGAAGTTCCCGTGAGGAAGAGGAGTGTTTGCAGATGGTTTTGCAGAAAAATGTTTCCGTTTCCCTTTTTTAAAAAAGGATGTAAACATCTTCCCGGGCTCGTCTGACATCAGTCTGTCAGTGATGAATCATCAGAAGCATGAAGACTTATACTAGGTAGGTCACCATCTTCAATTTTATTCAACCTCCTGGTGTCCCAGCAGAGGCCTTGCAGGAGGGCCCAAGGTGTGATGCAGTGAAGGTGACACCAGCCCCTCCAGGCCTCGGGACCCAGCCAAAAGAAGAGCAGAGCCTTATAATAACAGAAGCTGAGGGGTTCCTTTCTTTTTTAAATTTTAAAGCAATTTGCATAGATTCTTTTTTTTTTTTTTTGGATAACAAAAGTAGGTAGGACCAGCCTCTTCCTGCTGGTTTTTGCTTGTGAAGGAGCCCTCTTATATAATGGAACGGAGGGGAAGGGTCCTCTGGCTCAAACTGGTACATCAGTTTGAGCCAATGTTAAAAAAACTCAATCACCAATACTTTTCAAATTTATGTGCGTTTGATTTTTTAAATCAATTTTTAAAAGATTTTACTTATTTATTCATGAGCTACCCAGAGAGAGAGAGGCAGAGACATAGGCAGAGGGAGAAGCAGGCTCCCCTCAGGGAGCCTGATGTGGGACTGAATCCCTGAACTCCAGGTTCACGCCCTGAGCCGAAAGCAGACATCCGGATATTTTATCAATTAATCCAGAAACTATTTCGTTTCTTGAGTGCCTACTAAGCACTTGGCAGTACAGCTTGACAGTGCTAGAAGGGGAAGTGATATAGGGGGAAGTCCTCCAGACCTTCTGGAGGAGGAGGTCCTAGTACTTTTTGGAGGCAGAAACTTTAGCATGAGTAAAATCGCACAGGTAAGAAATTTGGAGACTACACAGAGAAAATGATGAGAAGGAACACAGAAGGGGAGCAGTGTGGCTTCAAGGAAAAAGCC
The DNA here is from genome assembly GCF_003254725.2 of Canis lupus dingo. Classification (NCBI taxonomy): domain Eukaryota; kingdom Metazoa; phylum Chordata; class Mammalia; order Carnivora; family Canidae; genus Canis; species Canis lupus. The sequence continues at coordinate 52,495,493 of NC_064245.1, read as the reverse complement.
ATCTTCCCCTTTTTAATCTACTACTTCTAATTTGCTATGAATCTAGAGACCAAATATCAGGGATGTGAGAGCTGCGTGAAAAATAAAGCACAAGGACATAAACGACCTCGGAGTGAGCATCTGAGAGTGGAAGGCAGGAACGGAGGGCAGGGTCTGGGCCACTCAGAAGAAGCTCTGTGTACCAGTACGGCTTGTCAGTGTCTTGGTTGGGTGGGGTACACGCTAACACCTGTCCCCACGCAGAATCCAGGAGCTAGGCACCCAGGAACAGAAAGAGAGCCTATGGACAGAGACAGGATCCTATGCCCCTGCACTGCCACTAAATCACAGCCCACCCACCTTCACCACAGCAACCACCGTTTAGCCCAGGGCCTTAATTTAGGTGTTAGCCAGGGAGGCAAGGAGGGAGTGCCCACAGCTGATTCTCCTTAGAGAGCGCACACCCGCGTGTGTGCGCGTGCACACACACACACACACACACACACACTCTCCTCCAGCTTTTCAGGAGGAGCCTCTGGGCCTGAGGAGCTAAATTCTAACTGGGGGCTCCAACAGCCAGAATCTGAGAGCAGTGAAGGAAGAGCCAGAGCAGAGCTACCGGCGCAGAAAGTGGAGACCAAGAGGCTATCGGAAGAGAGATGGATGAGCTAGACGCCCTCGGGAAAGGCCGGCGACCTCAGCAGGCGGTCACGGGGCGCCCTTGCTGTCTGTGTCCTGCTCCCCCCGCCCCCCCCCCGCCCCAGGCCTAGTATCCCCCCCAGCCCTGGAGTGGCAGCGCGCCCCCCGGAGGCCCAGCGGGGCTGCCCAGTCTCCCCGCCGCTTTGCAGCACACCGCCCTCCGAGCTGTTCCTCCGGGTCCCACAGTCTGGCGCGGGGGGCGGGGCACGAGGGGTGCGGGCGCACCCCGCCAAGGGTTCTTACCTCGGCGCGAGCATCCGTCCGACCGAGCTCGGTTTGCGGCTGGGACTGCGGGGCTGGGGAGGCTCCCACGGACGCGGCTCGCGCCTCCCCCGCCCCGAGCCCCCAGACCCTCCGGTGGCCCCGAGCGGGGGCGCCGGGACCCGGGGACAGGCGCCGCGCCGGCGGGAGGAGGCGGCTCCCGCGGGGCGCGGTGGGGCGGGGCGGGGGCTTCTGCTGGGCCCCGCCCGGAGGGACTTGGGAGCGATTATCTTGAAGAACAAAGGCAGCCGGGGAAGGCTCCGAGCCCCCCGGGCCTGGCCCTGAACTTGAACTTGTACTTGACACTTCGTCCGGAAGGTGGCGAGGGATCCCATCTGAGCTAGGACGGGGGCTCAGCCGTTCACCTGACGCCCCGGGGAGGGGGCGAGCCCGTGCCCCTGGGCGCCGGGAGGGAGGCTGGCGTCCCCAGGTGCCCCTGGGCCCGGTGCGCCCCAAAGTGCCTTGGACCCGAGGGCCCTGGCGTCCCCGCGACCCCTGTGAGAGTGGGCGGGCGGACCGGGCCTCCGGGTCTCCGGCCGGGAGAAGTGGGCCGGGGCCCTGCGCCCCCCTCCCCCTCCACTCCCACCCCACTCTGGGCCGGGCCCGCAGCCGTGGCTGCGCGGGGCTGGCCGGATTCTCTGCACGTCGCGTCGGCTGCCGCTATTCAGCGGCTAATTGAACGTTAATGGCAGGTGCGGATGAGGTCACCGGAGCTGGCTTTTCTCACACATTTTTCATGCAAATTCGCGAAACTCTAAACAAATTTAAATAAAAAGCTCTTTGTGCCGCGTGCGCCCCTCAGTCCTCTCCCTCCCGCCCGGGGTCCTGGCTCCTCCCGCGGCCCTGAGGCCAGAGCCTGCTGCCCAGCCGAGCGCAGCCCGAGGGGATAGCCTGGCGCCCCGGGGCGCGCCGCCTGCCGGCCAGGGATGCACACCCCGCCGGGCCCCCCGTGGCCCAACGCCCTGGGGCCGTGGCTGCCTGAGGGGGAGCCCCCCCTCGCTTTGAGAGACTGCACTGGCCTCCTGGGGCAGGGCGAGGCCGGTGGCGCGGGAGACCCTCAGGGAGGCGGTGTGTCCAGTGCCTGGCATCTGGACAGGCGACCGTGTGCGGGCACCCTAGCTACACCCACACCTGCACCTCTGGGCCACTTTGGTCGGCTTACTCAGCCTCACTCTCTCCGTTGGTTAAATAGGAAGTAAGATAAGTGCCCAGTTACGCATATGCATGTCTGCGGTTTAAACCATGATTTAGGACATGAACCAGACCTTAGACTAGTGCCTGGCCCAAGAAGTGTTATTATCTGAGCTCCAAAGGCCTCATGAGAATGAATGTTGTGATTTTGCACATACATGGAATCACTTGTCAAGGGCTTTCAGGAGATTTATGGCTCCCTGCATCCCATTCTGACCACAGAGATGAGATCAGGAGCCCAACTCCACTACTTCTCACACTGTATGTGGCTCAGCCCTCAGCTGTGTGGCTTTGCATATTTCTTAGCATCTGTTTCCTAGTCTGTAAAATGGGACTAAGTTTCATGGAGTCATTGTGAGAATTAAATGAGAGACACGGATGGTGATTTAGGAGGAGCTTGGGAGCTGCCTCAGCCCAGAACCTGGCAATACACCTGATTATCACCTTCAAGGCTAGAGGCAGGCCCTGGGCCCATCAGCAGCCTTCATCCTTTTACCCAAAGAACGCTAGCCCAGGTCAGGGAGACAGACTCCAAGACTTGACTCCACTCTTCCCCTCCATACCAGGTCCCTTCCCCACACCCTCCACATATCATACATTTTCTTTGCTAGTGGCTAAGTCATACGCTTTCCTCATTCATGTTCTCCCAGAAAAACTGACCAGAGACATGGATATTGCAAAAAAACATCATTCATTGTGGACCGGGAAGACAGAGTCAAGGGGTTCCCAGGATAGGAAGAGGCCCCTCCCAGAATTTGCCCTGGTCTTCCCTCCAGGGGGACCATTCAAGGGGACCCACTGGCCTTGGGGTGTCCCAGTGGTTCAAGCTGCCTGGGTGTGGTCTCTCCTTTCCCATTTTTGCTTTCCCTCAGCCTCCCATCAGGCCAGCCTCTGGGAAGCACTGGGGCAAGCCTGGAAGTGTCCTTATGCTTCTCCAAGTCCCCTTCAGGTCAAGGAAGAAGCAGAATCTGCAGGAGTGCAGATAACCAGGGGACTGTGTGGCTGTAGCTTCTGACACTCAGACCTCACCCACCCCCACTTCCACCAGGCGGAGACCCTGAATCTTCCCCAGGACCATGCCCCAGCTCTCCAGTGCCCACTAGGCTTGTCTTGACCAGCTGGACAGCCTCTTTACCTCCAGGCCACCACCTTCAGGAAACCCATCTGGATAATTCTACTGTACCTGGAGGAGAGGCTCTGAAGGAGAGGCTATACTATGAGACATGACAAAAGCCTCAATAGATGAAAGGCTCTATACTCCCCATCTCCCACTCCATCCAGCCCTAGCCTGGGCACACTGCAGGAGTTAGATGGCATTAAGTGAAACTGGGGGAGGACCTCAGGCAAAGGCACATTTGTGGTGACCTTGCAGAAGAGGGGTTAATGTCTCTGTGCATGGGGATTGGCAAGGAGGCATTTTAGTTTTGGGGAACTCATTTAAGTGGCCAGGCCAAACAGGATCACTTTGGGATTAGGAGTACAGACTTTAGAGTCAAAGAGACTTGGTTGTTTTTTTTTGTTTTGTTTTGTTTTGTTTTAAAGAGACTTGGTTCTGAACCTCAGTTGTGGCACTAACTATGTGTGTGGTTTGGGACCTATAACTTAGCTTTTCTGTACCTCATCATCCTCAGCCATGAAATGAATGTGCCATGAATACTTGCAGCCCACAGAGTTATGAGTAATCACCAGTCCTCATATGGTCATTCTTTTTTTTCTTTTTTCATATGGTCATTCTTAATGCTTCTTTCTTCCTCTCTGCTGGTCCCACAGCTGATTTGGGGTGACCACTGTTACCACCCATGCCCCAGGGACCACAGCTGCTCAGTCTGGGTCAGGGTGCTTCTTTTCCCTGGCCTTCTCAGGCCATGGTGGGTTGGGGTGGGGGCTGGCCCCCTGGAGAGCTCCTGGGGTAACCCTCCAGTGGGTATATCCCACCCCATGCATTGCTGTTACTACATCTTGAGGTGCCTCCTCAGAGACACTTCCTGGTCTATTTACTTTGAGGGGGAGCAGGGGCAAAGCAGATAGAGGAGGCAATTGGCAGTGGGCACCTGCATTAAGCATGGTGGTCTCTCTCATGAAACATGCTGCTTATGCAAATTGGGCCTTTCACAACTCTATCCATTTCCCCTGACAGGCCCAAGCCCAACCAATCCTCTAGCACAATGATACCTCACTGGGCAGCCGTGGCAGTGGATGGGGGCACCTCTTCCCCAACCCTGGGCCCCAGCCCAGCCCCATGACTAGATTGGTTGGGGTGTGGAGGAAGGTGGCTAGGCTGGGGCTTCCAAGGTCCTTTCCCAAAAAGGCAGCTCTTGGAAGGTAGAGGGGCATGATTTACTGGCAGTGAAACAGGGAAACCCTCCACCCTCACCCCCTCCCTGCTGAGGAGCTCAGACAAACGAATCAACTACTCTTCCACATGGTGAAATTGGAATAATGATAACCACTGAGGCAAGACCCAGAGATACTAAGCCTGACACTTAGTAGGCTTTTAATTAACCATAGTAACCACGACGATAATGCTATGTGGTTCTTAGGCCTGAAAATGGCCAATGGCAGAGTTTCTGGGATGTTTTTAACTGCAACATCACCACTATCCTCTTGAAGCTCTTACCCTAATTTGGTTAATAGAAGTTAAGCCTATTATAATGAATAGCGTCTTTAAATTTTTCAGTAAGTATTCCATGAGCATGAAAAGAACATGTAACGGTACAGAAGAAGGCATCCATCCATCCCACTGCCCAGAGACAGCCTTCCAATACTTATTTCCAGAAACTCTTCATATATAAGCATACTTAGGAATGACTTCCAAATACACATAAATAAGATCATACTCTATTGCCAGTTCTGCAATTTATTCTCCTCGTGCAACAATATATATTGGTCAACCTTCCATATCAGCTTATAGAGAGATCTACCACAGTGATTTTTGCAGCTGCATAATATTCCACCGTATGAATGGACCATGGGTTCATTTACATGTTCTTACATTCTTAAAAACAAAATGTTCTGATAAACATCCTTGGACATAATTCTTTGGACATTTTTACATATATGACCAGAGAATAAATTCCTAGCCGTGCAATTTGCTTGTGACTAAGTATATGTCTTTTCCATCCTAATACCCACCACCTTACAGAAAATACTGTACAATTTACATTCTCCAACCAGTGTTTAAGAGTGTCTTAAAACAGACCGGTGATGGTAGAGAAAGGCACCAAACTATCCAGCTGTGTGAGATCCAGGCTATGGAGGCGACTCAGGAGCCTCTGAGAATGGGTCTGTTGTCCCAAGGGCAGTGACCAGGGGCTTCCTCCTGTCTAGGATCGTGCATGCTGGTGGCCCGGGGTACCCTGAGTCAGAGGAAAGTGGGGCTCACAAGGGTGCTGGGAGCAGAGGGCAGGCCAGCATGGCTAGAGTCCTGCCTGAATGGTTTCCTGTGGCCATTGTCTCTGCCCTGCCTGGTCTCCTTGGGGGTAGTTTATTTAGGGGCCATGGAGAAGGGGCTGGGCAGTAGCCAGAGGAGGGTGCAGTCCTCACCAAAGGAACCCAGGAATGTGTCACAGAAGGGAGAGAAAGAGGAAGGGGGGGGAATCCCATCCCTGGGAGAGACGGGACGTCAAGAACCCCTGACTAATGAATAGTGAGTTTGCCCTTGAACCTCACTGGGCTTCGCCATTCTCAGGCACAGAACAAGAGCCGAGACACGTCTGAGCCCAGCTGCACGGGGACGGCGGCGGTTCATCTCAGACACTTTGACAGGCTGGGTCTTTTCCCTGCATAGCTCAGATCTGCCTCCCGGCTCCCGTGGCAACAGCACAGCGGCATGGCTCCCAGGTCCAGGCCCTGCCTGCTGTGAGCAGGAGGAGGGAGGAAGAGGAGCACCAAGTGGAGGACAGCTGGGGAGAGGGAGTCGTTAACTCCTAGAAGGCTGGAGCCCCTTGCTTTAGCAACCTCCCAGTGTGCTGCCCTCACTCCTCTGGGTCAGAAATACAGATGACTGAGAGCTCCAGTTTGCTGGAAGCCTGGTCAGAGTACCTCAAACCTGGAAGAGGCACACAGTGTGACAAGGGCAGAAATGGTAGCCCACAGGCCAAAGGCCAAAAGGCCAAGCCCCCCCCCCCCCCCCCCCCCCCCCGCATGGTGGTTGGGGCATGTCTTCCCAGGTCCTTTGCCAAGTCCCAGATGGGCAGGGATGGAAGCGGAGCTTGCACCTCTGCCCATAGCCGCCTCCTCTATCCGGGCCCGACTGTCGCAGCCTCAAGACGCTGGCTTCAGATGACATCTTCCCTTTCTGCTTGGCTTTTCCCCTTTCCCCTGCTGATGACCTCCAGGGTCCTGGAGTGGCGTGGCTGTGAATTCCAGTCCTGTGACCTTGGCAAGACCCACCATTCCTCTCGGTCTCCATCTTCAGAGAAGCTGAAAAGAGGTTGTCCCATCACACTTCACAGGACAATCTAAAGATAAGAGAATAATATGTGAGAAGGAGCTTTACCCTCTGGGGAGGAAGGTGTCCTATAAATCTCATTCAGGTATTATTAGGGCTGAAAGTAGGTATTTCTGCTCCCTGGGGATGGGGGGAGGAACTCCCCCAAGGTTTTTCCAGAACCTCTCCAGCACAGCAGGCCTGAAACTCCAAGGCAAGAGGTCAAGAAGGACAAGGGTTTCTGTCTATGGCCTCTGGAACTCCTGGCTCCAGCTGCTACTAGGTGGTAAAAGAGTGACCATATAATTTCAAGGTGTTTTACTTGTATTCTTTCTAGGCCTCACTGCAACTTGATGAAAAAGGTGTGGTTGTTCTCATTTTAAAAATAAGGAAACAGGCTCAGTGAGGTAAAGGGCTGGCCCAAGGTCACACTGGCCATAAAAGGCCTTGGGCCCACATTCACCTGACTCCATGGCCCACATCATGGCAGAGCCACCTGCCTGGGGGGGTGCCAGGGAGAAGGGTGGGCCACGGAGAAGCAGCTCTTCCCTCATGCACGGCTTCTGGGGGCTTAGAGCTTCCGAGTCTAAAGGCCTTGGCAAAGGGAAGTAGGATGGGGCAAGCCCCAAGGAGAACACTGCAAAGCCACCCTGAGGGCCAGCCAGTGGCAAACAGAACCACCAGGGCAAACACTTGTCAGAGAAAAGAGAAACAGAAGAAAAGGCTCCAGATCAGAGGCTGGGAGCAATCTCAGCTAAGATGCACTCTCAGGCCCAAGTCTTGCTCCAGGGCAGGTCACTCCCAGCTTCACGTCCTTGCCCACACTGAGCTGGGTTTTCATTTCTGTAGCCTCTGGGTTGAAGGTATGTCCCTGCATCTCAGGGCAACTCGAAGGGAACCAAATGGGGTGGGCTTCCTGTGAACAAGGGGGCTGGGAGTATGGGCCACTGGTGAGTAACAGGAGAAAAAAGGCAGGAAGAACTTCCAGATTATAAACCATCACAGCTAGGGGTGCCTGGGTGGCTCAGTGGGTTAAGCATGTGCCTTGGGCTCAGGTTGCAATCTCAGAGTCCCGGGTTCAAGCCTCACGTCAGGTTCCTTGCTAGGTGGAGAATCTGCTTCTCCCTCTTTGTGATCTCTCTTGCTCTCACTCTCTCTCAAATAAATAAAATAAAATTTAAAAATGTCACAGCTAAAAGGCAAGGCACCTTTGAAGCCCTTCTATCCAATGCTCCTTTTCCTGGTGCAGAACGGGAGCTGGCTCACCGAAGGCTATTCACCAGGAAGATGGGCTGGAGGCCAAGTCTCTGACTTCCAGGTGAGTATGGCTGTGTCTTCCTATGCCCTCGTTACTCTACCAGGCCACCTTGGGTCACTTTGGGCAAGGATTTCACTCTATAAGGCAAAAAGAAGGACCAGGTAAAAGGAGCTACTGTTGGCACAGCACACCATAGGTCAGGGGTGGCTTCAGGAAGCCTTGAGGCCAGAAGCCTTCATGAATGAGAGAACACTGCTCTGCAGCACTATCACCACCACCACATTCCCAGCGCTCCACAGCCAGATGGCAGCAGCCATGAACCTCCCTGGCTAATGATGAAACAGGTGTGGGGAAGTGGATCAGGATGCAGACAGGCCCTAATCCTGACCCATGATGCTTCTGAGAGGGAGAGACAGGAAGGAGCAGCAGCTTCAAGGGATGTAAGGAGGGTGAGAGCCACCACAAGCTGGTTCCCCCAGAGCCTGGTGAAGAGCTGACAACCAGGGCAGGGCCTGCAGCTGGGAAGGACCTCAGCTCACTCCCCTTTGTTGCTGGGGCCTCTGCCAGGTGGGGCATGGTGTCCCCATGCCAGGCACACCTAACTTGCTCCGAATGCAAAGGAGACCCCAGGATCCCCCATCCTACAACCTTGTCAGGAACTGCCCTCGAGGGAAGTCTGCATGCTTGCTGATGAACACACACGTGATGGGGCAGAGAGAAAGACACAAAGACAAATGCACTTACCCCAGGCCAGCTGTGCCCTCCTCCCTGGGCTGGCGATTTGGGCCAGCTGTCATTCCGACTGGCTGGCGCCCATGGTAAAATATTCTGGGTATCATCACTGTCCTCATCCCACAACCCAGCCGTATTACCTGACCTTGAGAAGCGTTCATGCCTGCCCTATACCTGAGGGTGAAAGAGGGAAGGAAAATGAGCCCTATTTAGTGTTTCCCATGTATTTAACACTCCTCACAACTCATAGCTAGGGATGATTCCTCCCATTTTACAGACAAGGGATGAGAAACTCCAAGAGTCAGTGGGGAGTTGCTGCACGGTGATGCCTGAAGCGGAGCTCCAATTATGGCATTTCCTCATCTGTCCCCCCTCCCTCTCTGGCTAAAGTCAGGCTGGGGCCACCCTGGCCTGGTGTGCCAGGAGCCTCCAAACCAGGTGGGTTTGTGCTCAGCATCCCTGCCTCAACTTCCTACCTCCCCAGGGTTCTCAGGGCTGCTCAGTCTAAGCTGGTGAGCAGGGGAGGCATACTGCCCGGCATATTTGATTAGTTTCAGAACAAATGCCTATCTTCTGACCAGCCCCGACTGGTTGTTTGTGGGGAAGGAATCTCTACCCTCACAGATGTCTGTTTCTACCTGGAAAAGGAAGCCAGAGGACGTGGAGGCTGGGGTAAGGGAGGGGACAGCTACCAAACAATAAAACCCACCCCACGCAGGCACAGCCAGAGAGCCTCAGTCCTGGCAATCTTCCTCCTAAGGAACAAAGGTGACACTGGCCTCCTGCAGGGCGTATGCCCAGGCCATCTATTGGGCACCACTCCTGCTGGGACCAGCCTCAGGATGGGGAGCCGCGCCTGGAATGTGATTCCCTGGCTTTGCGTGACGCTCGGTTAGTGGAGTGCGACTCCCAAGATCCCCTGTCACCTCCTAAAGCCTCTGCCAGCCCGCCCCCCACCACCACGCTGATCACCAGATTAAGGAGCTCAGGGCTACAGCTGAGGCAGCTAAAACCAGGAGGGGAGGGGCTGGGAGGGCAGCAGGCAGCCTCCCAAGGCCCTGCCTGCCCTCTCTCCCCCACTCCTACTGTGGGCTCTATTCTCTGTTCCTGCCACGAGCTTTAATCTCTGTACTCTTCCTCACTGAGCTCCTGCATCCCCTGCCCCCACTCCAGAGATGCCCAGCTGGAGTTTGGAGCCACTCTGGAGACAGGGAGAAGAGTAGGACAAGAGAGGTAGAAGGAACAGCAGTGAGTGGACCGGGCGGTGGGGATGGGTGGGAGCTTCCCATGAAGGAAGGAAGGTGAGCTCTGGAAGGCAGGCCCAGGGCCTCCCTGCCTGCACGCGTGCCACCTGGGGTAATCCCAGAGGCTCCCTATGGGACCCTGGCTGCCAGACTCCAGAGCATCCCACACACCTGAGGAGGGGGCAAGAGGGATGGCCAGAGGTTGGGGAGGCTGGCAAAGGACTAGAGAAGGAATCTGGACATTGAAAGTTTTTTCCCCATTTCCTGAACCAGAGTCATCCCAAGTCATTTAAATCACAAACACAGAAGTTCCCTCCTGTACTATGGCTTTCACCAGATCTGAAAGAAATGAGATGGGGAAAAATAAATAAATAAAAATAAAAAAAAAATAAAAAAAAGGAGATGGGATGGATCCATCCACGATAAAGACCTCACAAGAAGGACCTGGAGGGGGGCAGCCCGGGTGGCTCAGCGGTTTAGCGCCACCTTCAGTCCAGGTCCTGATCCCGGCTGGAGACCAGGGATCGAGTCCCATGTCGGGCTCCCTGCATGGAGCCTGCTTCTCCCCCTGCCTGTGTCTCTCATGAATAAATAAAATCTTAAAAAAAAAAAAAAAAAAAAAAAAAAGAAGAAGGAACTGGGGGGTTTTGGCACAGGGCTTTTTAGACAGTGAGCACCCCAGGCTTGCACTTTCAATCACCCATAAGCAGTGTTGAGAGGGCCGGGCGGGGGAAAGGCCAGGGAGGGCCTGAGAGCCAGAACCCCTGGTCACTGGATCCTGAGACCCCTGTACCAGGACAAGAGGGGCATACCCCAGGTCCCCTCTATCCCACAGTGTTACTGTGAGGAGCTGTGGGGAGGTGGAGATTCTGAAGGCAGGATCCAGAGTTGTCTGAAGGCACAGTTCAGCAGGCATCCAGCCCTTTCTCAGCCCTGTCCCCCATGCCAGGGCCTGCAGGGGGCGACCAGGACACACCCAGCGTCCTGGCCAGCCACTGCTCTTGCTCCAGCTTCTTCTTTGCTGCCACTGCCAAGCTTCCTTCTGCTGGGCAGGGGCAGGAGGAGGATGGCTTGGGTTGCTAACAGGGGGTCTGTGAGGGCCTGGGAGGAGACACTGTGCCAGCTACTGATCCCCTACCCATTCCAAAAACAGAGGCCCACACTCCCGTGTCAACAGGAATGAAATCCTTCCCACTATACCCTTCTTTGCCCCTGGCCAGAATTCACCGGTCTGGTTCCCGTTCTTGTGCTAAATCAGCGAGTGCTAAATCAACACAGCTCTGAAATGATCACCATCACAGCCCTTCTGAGCTAGAAGGAACCAAGAGACTCCTGAAGTTCAACTCACTTATTTTGCCAATAAGAACACCAAGATTCAGGGCATAGGGGAGAACTGGGGTGCCAGAGGTCACACAACAGACCAGTGGCAAGGACATGCCTCGTGGCCTGTCTACTAGACCCCTCTCCTGTTCAGTGCCTGAAAGAGGGCTTCTCCGCCATATCCCAAATAAGATCCTGGCCCAAACGTGGGCGGCGGGGGTCTGGGGCCAAGGGAGGCCGTAATGCGATAAGCAGACTGGCCATCTGGCTTGGGGACGGAGGAGAGCCCAGACTGGCCGCTTCTGCTGCCCGTCCCGGGGGGCCCTGTGTCACGAGAGACAGACTGCCAGATGGACAGGCACTGGCCTGGGTCTGGGCGGAAGCCAGTGAGTTCCCTGTAGTCAGGGCTAACCAACTTTCAGACACTGTGGGGTAAGAATGGAGGGGGCATGGGGAGCAAGGCCAGGCCCCCCCAAAGGGCCGAGAGACAGAAAAGCAGGATGAGGAAGCCGGGATTCCCAGCCAGGCTCAGAGCCTAGCTCCCCAGGTAGGCCCAGCCTAGCTCAGCCCCACAGTGGCAAACAGGTCCCCCTCCCGGGGAAAGGCAAACACATCTCCCCTGGCACCTTCTCAGACATGCATGCAAAACTAATTAACATGGGGAGACATGCGAGCAGCCGGCCAGCTCCACACCCTTGAGTCCACGCAAACAAGGCAAGCCCTTGTCCGGGGGACGTGCACAAAGCTTTGTTGCTAATTTAGGCATCTGTCTCTGTCTGGCCTGGTCCTCCTGCCTGCGCTGGGGTTTTTCCCAGCCCCTTGGACAATGCTGGGAACAGGCCCGCCGATCCCTTATTCAAATCACACCCAGGACAATGAGTTCATTGTGCCGGCCACAGAAAAGGGGATGCTGGGGTGGGGTGGGGGGTGTAACGGGGCATCGGGAAAGGAGAAGGATGCGGGGGGTGAAGAAAACGGGAACCCAGGCAAGTGTTTACTAACACAGCCCCTGCAGCTGCTTGGGCCCCTCTCCCCTCCCCCTGCCTGGCTGGCAGCTGGGGAGAAGTCCCGGGACTCTGAGGTGGGGGGCCCCCCCGCCGAGTGGTTGAGGGGCCAGCAGTCAGCAACGTCTGGCTCAGACCTCCACCTTCCACAGTCTACAGCTACCCCTGCATGTCCATGGCCACACACGGTTTTTTAGACTGGTTTGGGGGTTCTTTTCATCTCTTACTGCAGACCGAGCAGCATACTGTCCAATCCTCACTGTAGAGGAGACAGGGCTGGGGGGAGAGGTGCTGGCGGCTGTGCGGGGTGGGGACCTGCTGTCTCAGCCATTGTCTTCAGGCAACGTTTCATTTTCTCCTCCTTCCCAGCTAATAAATTAGAGAGGAGACGGTGAGCTGCGAAGGGACAGGCTCCCCACGGACGGCGGGCAGGCGGGCAAGTCTGTGAGCTCATGGCAGATGGGGCTCACCCAGCCTGGCTGCTGCTCATACCACACCTGGTCAGACACTCACATGCAGCCCCCTTCCATGACCACCATTAAGAAAACCACATACACACATGCACGTACACATGCACGCATGACATACACATGCACACGTGTGTGTACATACACACACACATCTATATAAACCCCCCGAGATTCCTGAGGGGGCAGATCTGGAGCTTTGAAATGCCCTCCCTCCTACCAACAACCCTCCGCTCCTTGTTGCGCTGAGTGGCCCAGACAGGCTGATGTAAACAGACACACACAGCCTGACACTGACACGCAGACACAAAAAGAAACACACACACCCAGAGGCAGCCCCAGACACACACACTGACAATAGTGTAATGAATGCGGGACGGGAGTGCATTCACTCAAAAGCCCACAGCGCTGCTCGCCCAGCACCAGGGTGGCTGAAAGGTTACAGAGAGGCTGCAAGCTAGCTCCTACCGACCTCCTCCCTCGCTCCAACTCCCAGGATCTCTGGCTGCCTGGGAGGGGAAGTAAAATACCAACCCAGGCATCCAGATGGAAGCCAAGGCCTCTTGAGACAGAAAAGTTTGAAACCGGTCTCAGCTCTTCATCAGGGGTGGGTGGCTGAACTGCCCCGAAGAATTTTTTTCTTTAATTCTGAAACATAGGTGTTTAGAGTCATATTAATTATCCTGCATTTCAAGCTGGTGTGTTAAAGCTGGGGCACACCGAAGCCTTGCTGGCATCCTTTTCCCAAACAGGAGCATCCACAGGTTGGGGTGATTCCTTCCTTCAGTTAAAATAATTGTAAGCGGGGTGCGTAAAGATGAACACAAATGGTACAACTCAGAGACCCTTTAAAACCAGTGCTGCTGCTTCTTTTTTTATTCATGAGAATCACAGAGAGAGGCAGAGACACAGGCAGAGGGAGAAGCAGGCTCTCTGTGGTGAGCCCAATGCGGAACTCTATCCCAAAACCCGGGGATCACAACCTGAGCTGAAGGCAGACGCTTAATCACTGAACCACCCAGGCGCCCCTAGACGTGATTCTAAGGATAAAGGAGAAGTGGTGGCTCCCTTTCCACTGGCCCAGAGGCATGGAAATGTAGTGAGTTGAGCCATACAAAATTACTGATACTTGACTGTTTTAGATCTATAAAAAAGAAATTTCATTCGGATCAACCTAATAGGCAGCTGGTTCTAAGAACCATTAGGTTTTTTTTTTTTTTAAATTTCCTCCCCATATTTTTTATTTCCTTCCCAAACTGGGTTATTTTATTTCTGAAGAAGAAAAAAACAATAGTAACCCAAGACCCAAATCAATCTTGGACCACCCATCTACAACCACATAACTGCCTTGTGTATAGAGCCCAGCTGGAGCAGCAACCGAAATGAACTGTGTGCCTGTGTGCACATGTGCACGCGTGTACACACACACACAGCCTGTGGCCTGGGTCAGGCCAGGACCCACCTTCAGACTCTTCCACCAGGGCTCCTGCTTCTCATTTCCCTGTCTTCTGATTCTGGAATGCGTCCTGGGGGAACAGAAGGAACATGAAAGGAGAACACAATGGGAAATGGGAAACTGTACTTCTGATTTCTTCTCTAGAGGAGTGTTGGAGGCTAGCATGGGAGTCTAATTACACATTTTGTCCTGGAGGAAAGGTCAACCTCGAAGCTTCATCACAAAAGCATATGCTGTCAATTGGCTACTAAATTTAAACTCAAGGCCAGTCTCTGTGCATAAGACATTCATTTAAACTACCTCTAAAAGAGCTACATATGGGAAGCCAGAAGGCCACTGAGGCCACCCAGCATAGGGAAGGCCCACTCCTTGCCAGTATCTGATGTCCATTTGGTCGCTCACTGCATCTTCCTAGAAAATCACTCTTCTGAACTCCTCTGGGTTCCCAGGGGAGGAAAGATCGAAGGTTTTGGAAGCAGAGTCAAGAACTGCTCTGAATCTCACTACCTGCTTCTTACTTGCCCATCGAGGAAAGCCTTCATGTACACTCATCCTGCTCACCAGCAGCTGAGAAAAGACACTTTTATGGAGTCTTCTAATGGCCAAGGACCTGGGACTCTATTCAAAGACCTGGAGTCACCTTTCTATGCAGATGGTCCCTCTTACAACTTTGACAAGTACTTTAACCAAAAATACCATGTAAGTTCTAGAGTTTCATCTTTCAGCACACACACACACACACACACACACACACACACTGAGTTCAACAAGAAAACAACTAAAGCAATAGTAATAATAAAATAAAACCTGTTTGGCCTTCCTGCTCCTGGGGGCAAGTGGCAGAATAGCAGAGCCTGCAGTCCAGGCTTAAGGACTGGTGGATTCATTTGCAGGGCGGGCCCAGCCTAGGGGCTACATGGACAACTCTTCCAAGCTCCAGATGTATTGAGGAGGCAGCTGGGTACCCACTATCGCCATATGCAGGCTTACCTGCCAACCACTGCACTCAGGATCCAGTTTGAGCAGAACCAGGAAAGAATTCTGGCTTGGATGCCCCAAACAGTATCTGATTTCTTCCAAGGAGAAGAAACCTTCTGTATGTGAATTCATCCAGATGTAATTTATTATTTGATTGCATTTAAGATGTTCCTTACCAATGTTACACAGAAATCTCAATAGGTTACTGCTATGCTGATTCCGAAGATCAAAGTTGTTCCTTAAATGAAGAAAAGGCAATTGAGATATCACAGTTCTGTACAGAACCAATGGAATCTGGAATATTAAAGTTCTAACCTAGGCAAAATGGCAATTTAAGGTCACCATAGGCAAAACATGAGATGGCCCCTGACCCTGCTCTCCCAGGCTCTTGGGCCATGGAGACGGGCAGAGAGGCCCAGAAGCTGCCAACTGGTGAGGACTGTCAGATCTCCAGTCCCTCTTAATCCAGCACCCCTATCCCCCAGCCTGGCCTTCCCATCCTGGATGGATAGGTGAAATTCTGTATTATACAAGTTTGAAGTGCTGAGCAAGGGACTGTGGTTTGCTTCTCTACATCCCCAAGGCATTGCCCAGAGCCCGACACATAGTGTTTGGTCAATAAATGTTGAATGGATAAACGAAGACAATAGAAAAAATATAGTCTGGCATGGGAAGATTTCCAATTCCTGAACTCCATGGCTCCCTTGTAAACTGACCTATGGTTCTGTGGCATAGTCCTGGAGGTGCTGAAGTCCAGGCCAAGGGCCATCAGACGTGAGAAAGGCAAGAGTAGGTATATCTGCTCAGCTCAGGCTAGCCTGGCAGTCCTCCTACACCAATCTTGCACATGATGACAAGACCAACAACCCTTAGTCTGCCCTCCACCCCTATTATTCTCAGTCTCCACCATCTGACCTGCTCTTCTGTGCCCAGATTTCTGACCCAGTCCCACAGGAGTCTACCCTGCTGCTCCATTCCCACCTCCAAACTTTTGTGGGGGAGTCTCCCGCCCCCACTCAGCCTAGGAGACAGGTTTGGGCATGGTGAGCCTTCTCTGATAATTCCACTCCAAATGAATTCCTCCTATCTTAAGTCCCAAGTTCTGAGTCAAGTTATCACCTCTCAATTGTGTGCCTTATGAGGCTAGTTTCTGCTCTTGGGGGTCAGGGGTTCTCCTGGGCTTCTCTCTGCCCTGGAGCTTGGGGCTTATGCATGGTCGGTAAACACCATGACTTATTCTAGTGAGCAACAGAGAGCCGAGCCAGTCCCTCGATGGCTGGTTTCCCTGCTTCTCCACTTGCTACTGATGTGCAGCCCACCAGTGAGATGGTCACCACAGCACAACTTTGCTGGCTCACGCATGCTCAGGCCACCCCTTCCCGCAGCACAAACACACCCATTCTACAACAGCAGCAGATGAGGACACAAACTGACATGTCTTGAGTGCCACAAGCTCAGTATTACTATCCTCAATTTCATAGATGAGAAAACTGGCTCAGAGAGAAGCAAAATAACGTGTCCAAAAGGGTCTGAACTAGATAGACAAGCCGGATGCCCCCTGGGCGGCATGCTCTGCTTCCCACCACCATGATCTTGAAGCCTGTGATCTGGTAACAGAAGATAGAACCATGGACTGGCAACAACTGAACATGGAGTAAAGGAAGCCGCAGGCCCAACCCGAGCCCTTCTGCTCTATATCGCCCCTCTCCCTGGCACTCATCACAGAAATGGCATGCCCTTGGAGGCATCTCTCACCTCTCGCCTCCCATATCACCAAACTCAGGGGATAGGAAGAAGGTCCAGCATCCTCTGCTTAAGGACCAGATAAGACTGGACAGAGGACGTGGACCCCTTCCTCCTCCAGAAGACTCTGCTCCCTTGGGGGGATGTAACATTCCAGAAAGCAGAGGCTCAACCTTGCCCTGAGAGCGAAAAATGTCCTGGTGCCACCGTTGGACTGGCAGACTTTGGCCAACCCCTGATTTTATCAACTGAGGCACAGCGGGCTACAGTTCACACAGGAGAAAGCCAGGATCGGATTGGACACTTCTCACCCCTCCTAGTACCTCACCAGGGCTCCCCGGGGCCCTGCACTGGGCCTTCCTACCCCCTACCCTCTTCCTTCCTCCCCAGGCTCACTGTCAGCCCAAAGCAGGAGACACTAGAGAGCCACCCTCTAGCCACCGAAAGCAGCTCATGTTGTTCCCCAAAGCCCAGGCAGACTCCTTGGGAAACGAGGACCCACAGGGACTCAGACTACCACCTACTCAAGGGTTATAGCTCCTGAGGCATAGCCCATGCCATCATCCCATGACATCGGGCTTAGAGAAGAGCAGGCCCTCAGTTTCATTTACCACTCTTTCTGCTCCCTAAGAGACAGGCCTTAAAGAAGATAAAGTATGCAGAGCGTTAGCACAGAACTTGGCACAGTGTAAGTGCTCAATAAATGGTTCCTCTCACCATTATCATGACTCATTAGGATTTCCTGGCTGCCCATTTCTCACCTCCCAGGCTCATGTGAGGAGCTGTCTTTTCATAAACTCAAGGCTCACTGAGGCTGGGAGACCATTAATGGAGTTCAGGGTTTCTGGGGCAGGAAAGTGAAACTGTAAGAGGGGAAAGGGGGCTGGAAGCGAGGCTGGACCTACAGCCAGGAGTCCTCTGAGGTGAGAAGGCCCCTGTGCCCTCTGCCAGCAGGATGAGCCCAGCGCCTCCCCAGAAAATCTCTCTGAAGACCCAAGGCTTGGCAGGAAGCCAGGGCAGGAGGCCTCTCAAAGAAGACGCTGGCTCTGAGCCAAGGCGCATCCCAGAAGCTTCAGCTCGCCTAGAGCAGCACAAGCTTCAGGGAGGAGGGGCAGCCAGGGAGGGGCAACAGAGAGCTCTGGGCTAAAGGGAACCTGCTCAGAGTGCGTTTGGGCATGAACTTGGGACACACAGCTTTCTTCCCATGCCCTATGGTTTCCACACACCTGGGGGACTATGAAATCACTGCAAGGACAGGGATAGGGGCCTGGGGAGGTGATCCACCCCCAGGACAACCCTCCTGTCACCTACATCTGTGCCCATACAAACTCCATGGGGCACTGCTACACCTCCACCCAAAGACTTCTGGGGTTACCCACTGGCTCTGTTTCCCCCACCCTAGATTCTGAAAAACAGTGTTGCCTGAAGATTCACACTTTCTACCTTCAAGGACTGTGGGGTAACCCCCATTTAAGGGGCTATACTGGACACCCCTAAAAGCCTCTTTAGACCTGAGCCTCTCTAGTGGCCTCTGGCCTGGCATTTCCATGGCCTTCTATACACAGAGCTCTCTGTGGCCAGGGACCTTCCAGGGATAGATCAGGATTAGTTACTGAACATTAGGGCTAAAAGAGGTCTTAATTTTCTAGTCTTGACCAATAAAATATGAGCAGCATATATCCTTTTAAATTTCTTAGAAGCCACATTAAAAAGGAAGAAGAAAAAAAAGAAAAAAAGGAAGAAGAAACAGGTAAAATTGATTTTCCTACTGTATTTTACTTAACCCAATATTATCATTTTGGCATGTTGCACTGACCGCCTCTCATGAGCTGAACATGAGATCAACATCCAGTGGTTAGCACACTGGACAGCACAACTCTTTACTCCAGCAACCTCCCCGACTTTCAGATGAGGAGGTGGCCCAAGGATCTCTAAGGAGTGGGCAGCATGGTAGGAAGGGATGCCTCAAACTTCATCCCTACAGCTGGACCTGTCAGCCTGTCCTTTCAGCCTTCCAATTCATACTCACCTACGAGATAGATGAGTTTACAGTAAATCTATTTCAGGGAGCCCGCAACAGAAACCTGTTTAAAACAGACAACGTGGAGGAGAGAAGACATGGGTGTACTTGACATCACAAGCTCAGGAACAAAGACCAACAGAAGAGAACAGGAGGGAGGTTCTGTGTGACCTCTGCACTGGAGGCAGGTCTGGATGAGGCCCTCTGGGGTGTGCCACCCTCGATCAGGGCCACCCAGCCTCTTTGGGTTGCAAATACCCACGCTCCAGCACTGGGTCTGGTGAATTTTCTACCACGTCTCCCTGGAGGAACTACCCACAAAAGCTCCTCTCTGCTTTAGAAGGCAAGAACAAGTCGTGCATTTACCCTGTGCTTCTAGTCTTCTTACTCTGAGTCGCCATGCCAACACACAGTCATAATTACCGAGGAACGCGCCAATAGTGGCAGCATTGACAAAGACACTATATCAGGGCCTGTGAGCTAAGCAAGGTCAGGCTCCTCGCGGCCCCCCAGCTTCCTGCCCACTTCCTTTATTCCACTCTGATCCATCTCTTTCCCTTCATTCTTTCTCTCCCACCCAGATGGTCTCTTATTATATTTTCTCTGCAAAGAAAGGCACTACAGCTTAGTGTATAAAACACTTTTATAGCAATTAGGAGACAGGTTCTCCTTTGAGTCCTGATTTTAACTTGTGGGAAAAGTCGCTTTAACATCCAGGCCTCAGTTATTTTGCTGTGAATGGGGAGAGTATTTTGGACAGTGCCTATTCAGCAAGTGGGCGCCTGCATTTCATTCACCTACTAAATTCAGGCACTGCTGTGTGTCTAGTGGACTCTAAGATCTTCTTTATGAGCAGCACCAGAGGTACTAGAAGCTCAGAGAAACAAAAGAAGGTTCAGATCAGAGAAGAAGTTGGTTCTAATGCCCTGAGAACAGCAGGGCCTGTATCTCCCCCAGGAAGGGTGCAAATCTCAGAAAAGGGGCCAGGAACAGCTGAAGGGTGGGCTCTATCAGATTATAAAAAGATGAATGGGATGGATGAGAACTATCAGGCTAAGTGACAAGCATCCTGAGGCCCCCAGTGGGAATGAGGACATGCACCCATTTAAAATGAGAGGTCAAAAAAAGAAGGCAGACAGCTACCACCCGAGCCCTACACAAGAGCGCCCCAATTTCAGAACACCCAGTGCACCAACATCTGAACTTACAAAGGAGATAAATTGGAGGCTGATGATTAGCATCACAAAATGATTATTCCCTTTGTAAAAGGCTTCACTGCAGGACTGCTTTAAATAGTGCATTTAAACCATGATCTGATTTGCTAAATTCGATTTATACACATCTACTGCCTAAGCTGGCGTGTGGCTGTATTTACATGTCTTCCCTTGGCACAGAGGAGGGGAGAGGCCAGCCATTATTTGGGGCCTTTAATCCTTGTAGACAGTAACTAATCTGGGGAGCTGAACCCTGTTTTTCTTCCACAGCTGGGGCTTTTGCTGCAAACTGGCCTCAGCTCTCCACCCCACTTTGCCTAGCAAGAGCCAGCCCAAAGATGATGGTCAGGATTTGCTGCAGTGTTTCTGCCAATAGGGGCTCCTCACCAAGAAGGAGACCCCATCTCCACGCCTAAGCATGACAACTTTCTGGTACAAATTTCCAGAGAATCTGTCTGTGGGAGGCTCACTAAATTTATTTAGCACCTACAGTTATCATACCAGGGTTCAAAGGCTACATTTTGGAAGCCATGGAAATTTACCAATCTGTATTAAGTTCTGGGGATCTGATGAGCTACATTCTGCTATTTGTGCTTAGGTCACAGGAACTAAACCCTGGGCTGACCCAGAAGGGCTGGCTCTCTACCCCAAGACAAAAGAATGTGTTCACCAGGTCTCATGGTGACTGTGTCAGCGTAATCAGGAAACCCTCCTTAGTTCCGCTAAAAGGACTTGGAGGTCTCCTTGACAGCACAGTCCTTCAAGAGAGAAATAACTGCTTCCCACTAATGTGATATGACAGTTAGGAGCCAGACCACTGCCAATATGGGGAAGTACCTAGCACATGCCATTTGCTAAAAGAAAGAGGTCTAAGGAATTTATGGGCTCAGAAATGCAACATTCAAAAAACTGAGTCCTTTCAAAAACCTCCTTAGAACCTCTCCTTCCACCACCACTGCCGTATCCAAGAACTAGAGACGGAGACTTTGAGAACCACATGTTCATTTATCAAATATTTGAGGACATCCCCAATGATGAGCCCAGCACAGCCCAGCACCAGGAATTGCAGGGCAAAGAGAGGAACGGGGCAGCACTCAGGTCCGAAGAGTTTATAGTAGAGGATGGAGGGGTCACCAAACAGAACTAAACAGTCTCACTGTTGAGAAACCCACTAAAACCTGCTCACAAGAGGATGGGAAATTGGACTAAGAATCAATTGGACTGGATCCTACTTCTTACTCTTCCAGCCAACTTTATGACCTTGGGGAAAATCACTTAACTTCTCTGGGCCTGGTTCCTCATCTGTAACACGAGCAGTTGACCTACATAATAACCAAGCTTTAAGTTTTCTATAAATCTTACAGGGGAAGAAATGTTCATATCTCTAAAAACCCTCATGAGCTTTCTTCTTCTTAAGTTTTTTTATGAATCTTACAGGGGAAGAAATGTTCATATCTCTAAAAACCCTCGTGAGCCGCCTTCTTCTTCTTCTTCTTCTTCTTCTTCTTCTTCTTCTTCTTCTTCTTCTTCTTCTTCTAAAAACAAGGTTATAAATCCTCACGTTTTCTTTGTCATGGCTGCCAGGAGGCTCAGAACAACCACAATATTAGATACAACATTTATTTTAGGCCAGGAGATTGGGGGGAAGCGGGGTATGACAGGAGAGCTCTCATATGTGAGGTGGGGCTATGTGGAGATGGCAGGGGCTTGGATTCAGGATAGTCTTGGATGAGATCACAGTAGTGATGAATTTGTGTTTGTGTGTACATATGCATGGGCAGAGCCTGTGCTTAAGAACTTAGGCTTTGGGGCAGACAGCCCTGACCCCACCACATCCTAGCTACAGCCAACGTCACAAAGAGGGAATCACCACCACCCTACCTATCGCTGGGAGGCCTAAATACTTGTGAAGTGCCTCAGTACCCGGCAAGGCACGAAGCGAGACTCCATAGACACAGACGAACAGAACCGGGGTTTCTTAGTCACCCTGCCCAAATGCGTATGCGTGGGGCCTGCCTTAGGATAGCGGTGGATCAACTGGGGCAGTTACCAAAAAAACCCAGCAAATCCGCTTAAATAATTCACCCGGTGGGAAGGGGTCCGCTGCTGAGCCACTGACTGCTCTGACCTTGGGTCGCGGCCCGGTGGGGCCCGAGCTCCGAGCTTGGAGCTCCGAGGTGCTACCCCCGTCGCCGCAGCCCCGCCAGGGAGGGTGCTGGCCGGCCTGGGGCGGGAGGCGGGGGCGTCCTCGGCCCGAGCGCTGCAGACGCCGTCCGCGAGCTGGGGCAGGGCGGCCCGGCTCTGCTCGCCACCGGGCCTCGCGGTGTCGGGGCGAGAGCGAGCGTCCGCCGTGCGCCCGACATTCCGCGGAAAGAATGGAAGAGCGCGAAGCGCGCGCGGCTGGGGACTGCGACCCCGCGCCACGGCTCCGCCCCTGCCCGACCCCGGGCCGGCCGCGGAGGGCTCGGACCGCGCGCGTCCCTCCCGGTGGCTCCGGCGGGAGCGCACGCAGCGGCCCGGGGCGCACCGCCAGCCGCGACGGAGGGCCCGGCCCGCCGCCGTAGGGGCGCCCGAGCGCAGCGGCGGGGACCGGCGGGAGGGCGCGCTCCACGCGCGTTCCGCTTCCGTGGGCCGCGCCGCGACCTACCTCGTGCCCACGCAGCCATCTTGCGGCCGCTCCTCGCTCTCAAAATGGCCTCCCGGCCCCGCGGCGCCCTGCCCGCCTCCCCGCCTCCCCGCCGGGCCCGCGGTCCGCGGTCCGGGGTCCGGGGTCCGGGGTCCGGGGTCCGGGCTGCGCGCCCCCCGCGCCCGCGCCCGCGCTCCGTGGCCGGCGGCCCCGCGGGTCCCGAAGGCTGCGGGGCCCAGGCGGCGTCCCGGCGCCCCGGGCTCCCCGCAGCCGCGAGAGGCCTCCGCGCCACCCCGGGCGCCGGGCGCCGGGCTCGGGTTCCCGCGGACACCGACGGGGAGAGCCCCGGCGTCCGGGAGGCCGCCCCGCGCCCGTGCTCCGCCGGCCTGGACCGCAGAGCACAGCGTGCCCGTGGACGTGTGTGGTCAACGCCAGTCCCCGGCGTGGGCGTGTCGCGGAGGGACCCGGGGAGGACGGCACCGGCTCCCGCCCGGGAAGCAGTGGGGCTGCCTTCCCGGTGACCCGGGTAAAGACGCGCGCGCTCCGCCGACCTAATCGCGGCGTCTCCCAGCCTCCGGGCTGCCGGCCCCCACGCCCGCTCTTGGCGCCCCCGGGCAGCGGGCAGCGGGCAGCGGGCAGCGGGCAGCTCCTCCTCCCACGCCCCGGCTCTGGCCACTCACCTTTCCAACCGCGCGCCCTCCTACGAACGGGTGCCAGGGTGAGTTCGTGCCCGAGAAGAGGGCGCCGAGGAGGGAGGCGACTGCGGGGGAGACGCTGTAAAACAGAAAGGAGACATCAGGCGCCCCCCACGCCCGCCTAGAAGAGCAATGCGGTCCCCTCGAAGGTGGGAGTGGGGCACACGCATCCTCCTCCTCCAGGTCACGACCGCAGCCCGGGGCGGCTGCTGGGCGCACCCCGCGCCTCCGTCACGTTCGCCCGGGGCGCGGGAGGGGAGCCGGGTCTTGGCTGAGGAGGCTCCGTCCTGGCCCCGAGCATCTTAGCCTCCAGCGGGCCAGGGACACCTCCGTGCACCTAAGGCTGAGCGCATCACGGAGAGCCTGCCAACAGCCGCCCCAGGACAACCCTGGCTTCCCCGACGGCGCTGCTGCTGGTGAGTCCTGAGCCTCGGAACCTGCCGGAACCGGGACCCCAGGCCATTTGCCGGGAGCCCAGCTGTTAGAAATCAGGAACCCGAGCTAAGTGGGCCTCCTGGCGGCGCCCGCCTGGCCTGGCAAGCTAACCTGGATCCTGCTCCTTTCAAGTCTCTGACACTTGCAGGTGCACCTCCCCAGCCAGCCAACAGGGAACTTTACACCCGTCCGATCCTCCCTCCCAACGGGGGTGCTCCTTGGAGTCCTAATCTGTTTCCCAGTTCCCGGACTGATGGGTATGGTGGGCACTGGGGAAAGAAGGGAGCTGGTCAATTCTTCCATGAAACTCTGGCCATTTATTGGTGCTTTCTCTCTCTCCAGCCAGTGGAGGTTTGAAGCTCATATCCAGATATCCATATGCCCCCCTTGCCCCAAGCCTGGAGAAAGAGCTACCATTTGCCAAACACCCACTTTATGTCAGGCACTTTATTTGTATATTTTACTTAATTCTCACATGATCCCTGGAGGTGCAGTTACTTATGTTACCTCCATTTCATAGATGAGGGGAAACACAAATCTGGAGAGGTGAGGTGATTTGTCAAGGATATACTGAGTGGTGATGGCAAAAGCATGCCCCTCCCCCCCAAAAAAACCCTGCCTCACAAGAGTGGGTGTCCTCCTCCACCCTCCAGCTGCTGCCCTTCTGCAATTTGGATTGTTGGTTTAATAACCCAGTCTAGGATTGTCCCAGGTCTTCCACTCTAGTGCCTCGGCTCAGGAATTGTCACCCCTAGGGACAAAAAAAAGGCCACAGGCCAGTCCCCCTGCTCACCCCGTGACCAGTGAATGAGGAATTCCTGCAGCCTCTCTGGGCACCCCAGAGGCATTTCCATCCTTCTCTAGCCTGGATCCAGAACCTTGGGGGAATCTGGCAAAGCCTCATGCTGGCCAACAATCCACTCCTGAGTTTTAAAATCCCAGTCTACACAGTCAAAGAAGTGGGTGACCTGCATTATTACCAGGATAATTCATGCAGGAGAAAATGAGATGAAGGGGCAGGCTGGGCATGATATTTTTACGCACAACCCCAATGAGGACTCGAGGGGATTCAGGAGCTAAAAAGAGGATCATTGCAAGGAAATGCCCCTTTCTCTGGTTTCCCGAAAAAGATTTCATCCCAAGTGATAATCAGGCAGAAAGCCACGTAACTCCCCCAACCTCCAAAGCTGAAAGGCGCTTTTTCTTTAAATGACGCTAACGTGACGTTAATGTTTCTTTTTTTTTCAATGAAACCTCCTTAAAAGACAATATCCATTAAAAAAAATTATGCCCATTGGGCCTGATAAATTTTAAGAAAACACAAATTTGGTCTTTTTCAGAAGAGAACCAGGGAAACAGCCCCACCTCCAGACTGCCCGGGGTGACAAAGATGGCAGCTGAAGGTTTAGATGGGGTGGGTACAATCGGACTTGGGAGCTGCCAGGAATGGGGGTAATGGAGGGCACGAGGTCTGCAGCCACACTCTCCAGAGGGCAGAGGAGGAGAGGTCCCTTTCAAAATGAATCCAAATCAATGATGTGAGACCAGCCTAGCCAGGAGGAATCCCTGCCCAACTGGCAGTGCATCTCCACCCTAACAAGACAGAGAAAACTCCAGAAATGCCACCCTGTACATTCCTGTGACAGACAAAGCCCCAGGATTTGGCCAGAGACAGAGAGCAGCTCCACTCACAGCACACCCTAATTCATGGTGTGTGTGTGTGTGTGTGTAACACTAGGTTGCAAGCTGATGGGGTGGGGGACGGGCTGACCACTGAGGGGTTGGAGTGCCTGTACAGATGGAAGCTGAAAGGAAGTTCTAATTAGCACAAAGCCGGCACCTTCCATTAATAGCTCTCTGTAGGCTCCTGGATGCCGCTGAAGAGAGGCAAGTTGGAATGTGTGAGGCTCACCTGTCCCCGGCTCATTAACAAACCTTGGGTGAGAACAGGGCTGTCCTGGCAGAAGACCAGCCCAAATCAGCTCCACCCCCCACCCCCCAAAAAATGTAATTACAGGTCTGACTTCTGGGCCCATCCGAGGGAAAAGTGTTAACGCCCAGGTTCAATGTGACCCTAAACATGGAATCTCTGGACATTCACTCTGTCAGGCCTCTGAGGACAGTGCTCCCTCCAGACTTGAAATAAAACCTTAAAAAAGAGTCCTAGCATACATTTCCATGTCTGTGAAACTCTAGACATGTCAAACTAATCCAGGTAA
This sequence comes from Canis lupus dingo, assembly GCF_003254725.2. NCBI lineage: Eukaryota > Metazoa > Chordata > Mammalia > Carnivora > Canidae > Canis > Canis lupus. Next base: position 52,469,523 of record NC_064245.1, on the reverse strand, counting down.
GAGACATCAGAAGGGAGGTGAGCAGGGTTTGATTGAGAAGGGGCAGGAGGGAAGCTTTTGGAAGGGAAGGAGATGCTGTCTGTCTGAGCGTTGGCTACATGGGTGTAACTGCACTTGTCAGAACCCAAACAACTACACACCTATGATCTATTTCTATATGTAAATCATACTTTGAATAATACATATGCAGATGTATTACATATTGCGGCTTCTATCACACAAATATACATACAAAGGTCTCAGCCCCTCACTGATTTCTCCATAGCCGGTGATCTCCCCATGTGAAGGTTCGTTCACACCCTTTTCAAGGGTCACAGTGGAGAAAGGGGCCAGAGCAGATGGGGAAATGGGCTGTGCACATCTCACAAACACATGGCCTCGGCTGGCCGGGTAGGGAGAAGGAATGTCTGAATTGAATCAATTAGCTGCAGAAAACTTCAGAAAAGAAGTAAGGCCCTTCATAAAAACAAAGCCCACTCCTTAATCCCCAAAGGCAATCCTCTCCCCCATTCCCATGGCTATTCCTCAGTAAACAAAGAAATCCCTCCTTCCACATCCACACCTCAATATTCATTATGAGCTGACGTTAGAGGCTGCATTCCAGCCTCCCAGAGCGCCCTAATGACTGGAAACCTAAGTAAGGGCAGACGACTTGCAGGGCTTTCCTTCGGTTTCTCTCCACCTCTCCATGCCTCTCCCCTTCCCAAAGCAGTCTGTTCTTTCTTCCTTCCTCTCTCTCCCTCTTTCTCTCCTTTTCTTCAAATTAACGAATAAGGAAAGCAAGGCAAGCAAATCAAGGCAGAGACATCACTAACTCTACTTTGTTCATTTATTTTGACAAGTGCAGTTTAATTTTAATTATTTATGATAATACTTCATAGTAGAAGAGTAAATGTGCTGGGGTATATTTGGTAACATTAATGAAGTCTGCCTAATAGGAACCTTCACTCCAGCACCCCGCCTGGAGAGCTGCCTGCTGGAGAAGTAGGGTGAGGCCACTGGCCTGTGGTAGGGTTTGCAATTTTTTTGTGGGGGTGGGGGACTTAATGGGTTTGAGGATTAGCAAAGGGAAAATTAACCTGATTCTAGAGAAGAGGCAAATACGCAAGCCCATAATCGTGTGTCGATGTGGATTGTGTGTATTTAAACACCGAGAGAGCACACTTTGTGATAAGGAGGCCCAGGCGTGCACACATGCCACATGCATATTTACACATGAATCTCAAATGTGCAAATCAGCAGAGGCCTAAAGAAATTAGGCTCTGGGCAATTAAAAATTGAAATAAAAAATGGAAAATGTGATACACAGAGTTCTATATCTCTTCAAAGTACCTTTCTCCTACTTATGTGCCTCAAGTGGGCAAACATGGTGAAAAATGTGGAGGATCATAAAAAGGTAGGGGGTTTCTTTAGCTGATTACTTAGAAATGCTCCCTTCAACACACAATGAACCATGAAAAACGGGTCTCAGTCAATGCAACGTCATTTTAAATGGGACTGATATTTTTTTTATAGCTCCCACTCAACCCTGCCACCATCCTTAACATAACTGATGGTCATATAAGTGTGTGATTTGATAACGCAGACCTTATATACAAGAATACATATACTATATACAGAAACATGTAATCACTTGCCCCCAACACATAGATATTTGGTATACCTCAAGATACACACTCCAAAGTATTTACACGAGTATTTCCTACAATAATGATAGACTTGTCATGATACAATTAATGCTTAATTTTTAAATGTAGAGAAATAGCTGACCCTTGCTCTTAAAATAAATAAAAAGAACCTCAAGACCTCCCTGCTCCTCATCTCTACCTTGTTGCCAATGCCCAGGGTGATTTAGGAACATTTCGGGAGATAGGAGAGGGTTATCTTGAGACCAACTGCACTATTAGCTAGCCGATTACTGGATGATTCCAGTGGGGGAAAAGCAAGGTCACTTCACGACTAGAGTGTGTCAAAGGTTCAGAGAAGAGGGCTCCTTTCTAGACACCACCATGTGTGTGTGAGAGAGACAGCGTTAGGAGAACCTGCCTGCACCCATGAAGTCCCTTGGAACAACTCCCTACCCTCCAAGCGGTGGAATGTGTTGGCCATCAGGAAGCGATCATCAGCTGGAGGCACCTGGCTCCCAGCTTTCTCGAATGGCCCCAAGCTCCTCAAGCCTTTCCCCTTAAAGCTGTGGCCTGGCTCTGGCGTGGGAAAGGCAGTTTGGAGCTTTTCACAAATCCAGTATCCCCTTGAACCAAAACCAATTAGCCTGGCCCAAGGTCCTGTCATTGAGGCCCTGGCCCTCCTTTCAAACCCCTGCGGCTCAATTGCGGTGAGGGGCCGGCCAGTGAATGCAGGGACCACTTTAAGTGGTGCTTAAGCCGGACCGGCCTGGAAGGAAGGAGCCAGTGCTATAGGAGTGGCAGCGGCCCATTCTCAGAGGCGATGACCAAGGTTTTGTTCCAGCCACAGCCCCCACCCTGGCTCTATTTTTAAGCACCCTCCTCTTCTCTCCATTCCCAGCTGCCTGGAAGAGCGATGAAAAAGCTGTCTCTTGGAAGCCATGAGACACCTAAAGTTGGCTGTCCCCAGACAGAAAGGACATCCTCAAGTTCTGAGTTCTGTCCTGGATAGTCTTGCCTCCCCTGCTTAGGGAGAAGGTGCCCTAACCTTGATAGAGCACCCAGTGTGTACTGGATGCATTCCATGAGGACAGCCTGCACACCAACCCATCTTACAGAGGAGAAAACTAAGACTCATAGAGGGGAAGTGATGTGAACCCAAATCACAGCACTGGAAAGCAAGGCAATTTGGGGGAAAGCTGTGAGAGCTCCTGAACACCACTGTCTTAGGAAGAGAGAGAGAGAGGAGGTTGAGAGATAGACCAAGATGGGCCTCTGGGCCAAGAGGAGAAAGAAGGGAGAACCACCCCGGAGTAATGGGAAAGTCTGGCAGGTGCCCCTCGGCACAAGCTGGGAGCTCTCCCAAGGCCCTGCCCACGGCCTCCCTTCTGACCCCCCAGCCCGACCCAATCTCCACTGACCCCAGGCAGAACGGGGTGGGCGTGGGCAGGTGCCACGGCCTTCCTCCGCCCGCCCGCCTCCTCCTCTCCTCCCCACCCGTCCAGGCGCAGGGAAGACGCGCCCTCTGCGAAGGGCGGCACTGCCAGGGCGCCCTGGCCGTCGCCATGGTGACGCTCATCCCACCCTAGGCCGGAGCTGATTGGTCACTCTCTCCAGGCTGGCGGGGGTGGGGGGACCGCGGGGGCTAAAGTCAGGGCGGGATGGGGGACAGAGACGCCTCGACACGCGCGCGCGCGAGCGATGCCAACGGGGGAACGAAGGCTATTAAAATGGCGCCGCGGCCTCCAAGGGGCGGCCGCCGTGGGAGCGCAGACCCGGGCTGGAGCCATCCGGCCGGCTCTCCGGCCCGCGCCGCGTCGCCCGGGTCCCGGAGGGCGCACCGCCCGCGCCGGGGCCGCCCCCTCCCCGCCTCTACGGCCCGGGCGCGCAGGCCGGCACACCCCAGCTGGCCGGGCCCGCCCCGCGGCACGTTCGGGCCGGGCGAGCGCCGCGCGGCGGATTAGCCCGGAGTCCGCGGACCCGAGGGCGCGGGGCGGGCGCGATCCGGGGTGTGAGGGCGGGGCGGGGCGGCGGCCGCGCGTCTAATCCCGGCGCTGCGTGTGGGAGCGGCCGGATCAGGGAATTAGCGCTGTAACTTCGGATTAGTAACGCTCGCTAAATGAGCGCCTAATTCCGACCCTTCATGCTTTTCAGCGTCGCGGCTGGGCCCTGGGAGGCCTCCTGGCCTCGCTCCCTGCGCGCTCTGGTCCCATTTCCCGGGAGGTCAGATCGCGGCCGCGGAGAGCGCCCCGGCCAGTCTGCATCAGGCCTCCTCTGGTCGCGTCCGCAGCCGGACTTCTCGGCGGCGCTCGGTGATGCCAGCTCTCCATTCGCCGGGGCGGAGGCCCGCCCGATCCTACAGTCAGTCGTTCAGGGTTGGGAGTTCGTGGACCGGTGAGAAGGAACCCTTGATGCCTCACTCCCCATGGAAGCTGCCCAGATCTCCGCCCCACCGGGGGCTTGGTGTGCGACCTTGGGCGAGCCCCTGAGCCTTACCAAGCTCGGTATTTCTAGATGTCGAATGGAAGGGGTTGGGTGAGGAGCATCTTTGAGATCCCAACCAATTCTGGCTTTCGAGCTGAAGCTTCAATGGCGTTTTCAGGTTCCCCAAAGCCTTTTTGGATTGGGGCAGGGTGGGGAGGAGGAGTGCTGATTTATGGCAAGGGTGAAGCTCAAATTGCCCCAATCTGGGGAGCCAAGTGGCCAGAGAAGGCCTGAGGGAAGGCTTCCCTGAGACAGGGGGAGCAGGGCGGTGCGAGGTAGGGGAGGAGGGCTGAAAAGGCTTGAGACCCAGCGGGGTTCCTTCAGGCCCCTGCAAATCAGAAGAGGTTTGATGGAGGTTTGTGGGGCGAGGCACCTGATTATGACCCTGTTCCTGGGACTTCAAGTGTCCAGAGGGGATTTGAACGTGGCTCTTTGGGGGAAGGCATTCATACCCGGAGGCCGAAATCCGGAGGGTTGGCCTCTCTCTGAAGGCGGTTCTGGTATAGGGCGGGGTCCGGGAGGTTAGGATGCCAGCGCACTCTGTCCGCTGAAGCCCGGCCCGCTGCCGCGATCCTTCCCCTGATCTGGAAGGTTTGCATCAACGGATTTTCGTAGAAAGCGGTAAGAAAACCGCATTCTCCCCTGCGCAGACTCCTCCTCCCCCGGACCCAGATTTCAGGACTGCCCAGACGGTTTGGGATCTTGCTGTTTAAAAATAAAAAACAGAAAACTCATTTGAACTGTATAGTCACAGCTGTGAGGCTGCAAAACCACTGGTCTACTAGAAGGACTAGTTCTTGCAAAATAGCAAAGGGATGGGGATGATGGGAAAGGAAGATGGAAGCCCTGGGGCCCGGGGCCAGCTGGCTAGCAAGGCAGGCAGGCAGCACAGGGTGAGGGTCGGGAAGAGCTGCTCTGGTTTCCTCCGAAATGAGGATCGTAGCATAGGCTCCCAGGTGCACTTGGAAGGGAGGGGCAGCCCAGGGTATGCTGTGCTCCTGGCCTGGTGGATCCTGAATGGCACTTGCCACCCTTCCCCAGCCTCTCCGAAGGAAAAAGAGAAACTGGCTTTTAAAAGTGGGGGGTGGGGTGGGACACACAGGATCCATGAAAACCTCTACCTGGTGATTACCTCTGGGGACAGAGGAGAGCAACTGACTTTCCTGTCTATTCTTTTGTTTTCTTATTTCATTTTTATTTTCAATAGCCAACACATTCATGTGGTTCAAAATTAAAAATGTGGCACAGACAAAAGTCCCCCTCCACCGTCCACCTCAGCCTCGAAGTTCCTCTTCCCAGGACCAATAGATTTCCCTTTCGTAATATTTGATTTTTTCCCTTTTACACATTTAACCTATTTTCAAAATAATTGTGTTAAGAAAAGGCAAAAAAAAGGGGGGGCGGGGGGCGAGGGGAGGCAGGTTTGAAGGAATGAGAGTGGAAAAAGATTTCTATTATTACAAGAGGACTTAGGCAGGTTCGGGGTAGGAGCAGGGAACACGGGCCTTATAAATAAGAAAGAGGCTCTGGGGAATGAAGTGGGCCAAGATGGAAGTGACCAGGAGTAAAGTGACCCCAGCCCAGCTCTGCACTTCTGAGCTATCTGACTCTGGAGGAGTCGTTTCCGTCTTCCACATGTTTCCTGGTGTATATAGGGGCAAGGTGATGATGGAGGGTCATGTCTGGGTGGTGGCTCAAGTCCCTTCCAGATTGCTCATCACATCACTCACAACCCCATATACCTTGAGATCCCTCCAAACCAGGAGTGGGGGCTGAATCTATATTGGATCCTTTCTTTCCTAAGGCAAGGTTAAGGTAGCACTCAGGGCTGGCTCTACAACCACTCATCGCCAGCCAGCAGCCTAGGTGGTTCCCAAGCTTCGGGAGCCCTGAGCTTCAGGACAAGTTGAGGTGTCAGGGAAGACAGAAACCTGGAGGTAGGCAAGAACCTCAAGAGGGACCCCAGCCAGCACTGTTTGCTATGTGGGACCCAGATCCTCCAACAGTGATCAGGGGCAGCCCCACTCCCCACACCCAGCCAAGAGGGGCTGGGAGCCTGAGTGGCCGGGTGTGCTGCATTGGGTTGCCATGGAAACCGAATGCAGATTTCCCCCAATTGCTTTTTTATTTGCTAGACATTGTAATACATCTTATGTTGGGGGGGGGGTGGTTGAGTGACGCTGGGAGCCTGGCTGCACCTTAACCACTCAGGGAAGTTGAGGAGGCGCGGGCGGGAGTGGTCTGGCCGCCGCTGGTGCAGAGGTGGCGCGGGGTTGGGCTGGGTCCCGCCCGCCCGCCGGAGCTTGGTTTGTATGCAGGGCAGGGCCGGCCCGTCGGGGAGGGAGGCCCCCGCCTCGGCCCCTAGCCATTGAGCGCACTCCTCGCCAGTTCTGCTCCGCTTCACGCTGCACACAGACCCCCCAACTGCACACAAAGGCAGCTGCCAGAGCCCGTGAAAAGTGATCAAATTATCAAGAACTTGACCTCACCGAGGGGCGAAGCTCCGGCAACCCCCAAGCCGTATGCTAATGGCGCTCAGGGGCTGACTCGTCGAATAATTCGATAAAGGCCGCTTTGTTAGCGGCGGGGCAGCCCCCTGCCCACCCCTTCAATCCCCCCACCCCCACCCCCTACCGGCCGCCGTCTCTCTCCCATCGCATTTGCATCCCAAAATCCCCGTCCGCAGCTCCAGGAGAGGATTGTTCCAGCCTGATTTATGGGGTGAAGGCAAGGCTGGTGCCTTCCCCGCCAGCGACCCTTCTGCAACCCCAGCCCCCTCCCTTCCCCCGGTCCTCTCCACTTTGGGGTTCCAGCGCCGGCGCTGGGGGATGGAGTGGGGGGCGGAGAAAGAGGAGGAGTAGGGGAAAGGCTGGCAAGTTCCTCCAGGGTACGGAAAGTGTCCCTGGAGAGAGAGCCGAGGTCAGGTACCTGGTCCGGGCGCGGCCGCTCCGCCGGGCTGGAGTCCGCTGGGCCGGCACTGGGCTCCTCTGGGTTCCTCCGGCTCGTGCGGGCCGGGGCGGCCAGCGGGGCGGGCGCTCGCACGCAGAAGTTGTGAGAGTCATTTCTACTTTCGGTTATCTAGCTTTATGACGGCTCTGTGGCACTCATACAGCTAGATAACCAAAGAGAGAAACGGGCCTCCCTTCGCCACCGCCGCTGCCGCGCCGTGGGCCCCACGTGCCGCTGCCTCTGGGAGCGGGAACCGGAGCGGGCGCCGCTCCCGGAGCCCCAGGCGCACGCGGAGAGCCAGAGGGGACCGACAGACACACAGACACACTGACTCCCACAGCCGAGGGCGGCAGCCCCCGCCCAGTTCCCTCTCTCCCGCCCTCCCTCGCCTTCCTAGCGCGTTCCTCCCCGGCTCCCCGTTGCGTGCGTCCGGGCACCGGCGCCGGCAGCGCGCTCCGACGGCGTCCCGGGGCGCACGGAGGGCACCCGCGCCGCGCGCTTCGCCAGCCTCGGGCGCCGCGGCCGCCCCCAGCGCACTGGACCGCCAGCCCTCCTCTCGCACGCTAATCGCCCCGCGGGGAAGTGACGTCAGTCCAGGGATCCGCCAATCACAGGCTCTCATTCAAATCCCAGCCCCCTTCCCGCGCTCCGCACCACCCAGCCTTACAATGGCCTCGGCGTTCACGGCTTTCCTTCCCGGAGGCCGAGAGGGCGCCTACTCTGCCCTCAAAAGCGGTGGGGCTGCGCTCCTGGGTGCGCACCGTCTGGCCTTCCCCCCAAACTCCTCTGCCTTCCCCAAGTCCCAGGGAGCCTGGCAGCCACCGCGAACCATCAGTTAGGGACCTGCGGTGATGAGGTCTGGGGGCACACGTGGTGGGGCGTGGTAAAGGTCTCTCCAGGGCGGCCAAGCGCGCACCTGGGATGCCTAGAGCCGAGGGTAAGAGCCGGTTCACCTTTAGGTTCCCTTTTCTTCTCCCCACGCTCAGCACCTTCCAGCACCAGCCCACGCGCGGAAACTGAGAGTGGAGGCAGGAACCAAGCGTGAGGATCGGTGTCCCACCCATAGTGTTCCCGAGCTATGCTACGCTCGGGCCAGGCCCGGGTGCCCAGTACCAGCTGCTGGGTCCCTCCTCTCTTGAAACGTCTAGGAAGGTACAGCCGATTGTGTCCGCTCGCAGATGAACTAGGCTGCTGGTTAAATTTACGTTTCACCGAAAAATGAAAACACAAAGCCAGCCTCAGCCCTCCTCCTAGGGCTCTCCGCACACACCTGACCTACTCACTGGCAAGTGGGTCAACAGGGAAAAGGGATCCACGCTGGATCTCCCGGGATCACCCCCAACTGAGCCTAACAGCAGACCTGGAGAGGCCCTATTGCAGCCTTCTTCTCACTCACCCCAACCATCACCCTCTTCCTCCTTAATGCTGTGGCTACCCTTCAGCCTTGGGTGCTGGGATTCACCTTCCCCTGCCACTCATCCTCAGGATGCACAAGATTAAATATGAAAAAATGTGATATCTTTGCTCTCAGATGCCCCCAGAAAAAAATTTCAGTCCAAGACACAGAGGGAGATCCAGGAGCAACACAGGCAGGTGAATTTCCAGCTTTTGGTGGTCTAATACACATGGGTTTTTTTCCACCCAGGGGACTCCTACTGCTGTGGTCTGTGAGGACCACTGTAAGGCTGGGCAGAGATACCTATGAGGGTACATCTTAGTAGGGCCTTGGGCACCTAGCCACTCTGAGCTAGGCAAATCCCTGCAGAATGGGTTCCAAAGAAGAGAGCAAAAGAGGTTGGTTTGGAAAGGATTTCATGATTTCTCTAAATATCCTTTACTCCCCTATTTTTCCCTAAAAATGACACATCTCCATCTTGTCAATTTCCTGATCTTGTCAAGTTCCCGTTGCCCCACCACATATTTCAGGTTTGTTCTATTTTCATCCTGACCCTAAATCCAAGGCAGCCTATATCCCACTCCCATCCCAGCCGGCTTGTGCCAGACCAGACCTGGCATTTACATATCTCCCTCCAAATCCCATTTTGCATACACATTCCTTTTTCCAGAAGGCAAACACGAGCCAGACCGAGCGGCAACAGTGGAGAAATGGAGAAGCAGGCAGCAGCCCTGGGGAAGGAACCACCCGAATTTGGGCCCGAGACAGTTAATTCCAAAGGATTACCATAATTGGGAGGCGCCCCTTGCTTCCCCTCCTCCTGCAGCTCCAGGAACCTGCACTGTCTCCCCTTCTTGGTGTATGTGGGGGTGGCCTCCTGAGCCCCAGTTCTTCTGGGCCACCCGGGGTGGGAAGGGTGGGGCTGCGGAGGCGGGAAGGGGCGGAGAAGCAAGGTTCACCTGCGGGAGAGGGAAGGGAGAGAGGGAGCAAGGGGGGAGAGAGAGCGAGGAGGGAGCCCCTCCGAGTGTGATTTAAGCAGGATGCTGCACAAAATGGCTCCTCAGCGAGGCTCACGGTAACACAGCGGCGCCGGAGGCCCGACTGGCAAGCTGAGGGGAGTGGGGGCCCTGGGAGAAAGAATTAAAAGCCCGATTTGGATCCAATTCAAATGCACGGGAGGCCACCATCATCAAGGCCACATCTCTGCTACCCTTTTTGGGAAACTGAGTCCCTTGGTGGGGAGCAGGTGAGGTTGGCTGGGGGCTTCTGTGCTCTGCTTCAGTGGGACTGTCTTGGAATCCTTCCACCTCCACCTTCAGCACCTGGCCATCATGGCACCACTCCCATGAAGGAGGCCACGGTGAGGATGTAGGATCCTGGCCTTGAGGATGGAGGGTGCAGGGAAAACACTGCTCTGGTGGGTCAGGACTGGCTGCAGTCTTTGTGGCCTGGTGTCTGGCCTCCACAGCTTAGCTCAATTTAGACAGGGGCCAGGAAATGGTCCAGGTTGATGCCGGGTGGAGGGACACCTCATCTGGCACCATCAGATGAGGGTGGCAGGATGCTGGGCAGGCCCATTCCAAACAGGACTGACGAGGACCCCATTAACCCTGGCCCATCTCCCTCTCATCTGCACGTTCTATGCACTTTGTCCCAAACCAAGCGCCTAGCCTTGGCCCATGCGCTGCAGTACAGGCCCTAAGATCAATGGAAAGCAGGCACTGGGTCTGCCTGAATGCTGGGTGCTGACAGCAACACGCTGATGGTGGTGGCTGGCCCTGGCCACGGTGCTGAGAACCGGCTACCGGACCTCTCTCTCCACCACTCCATTTGCCCCAAACTTCCTCATTTCTCCCCAAACGTGAGATCCAGGGACACCAGCAGCTACCAGCAAAAAGTAACAGCAGCCAGAGGGAGAGCCCCAGTCGCAGGTGTCTCCTCAAGAGGAGGCTTTCCTCCTGGGCATGTCTACCAAGGGCTAGAGACTCCATGTTTCATATTCAAACCTCTATCAAAGGACAGAAAGGATCCTGGCCCCCACCTCCCTAGCTGTATCTATAGCAATGCCCATTCCTGCTGCAGCCACAGTGTGCCCTGTACCCCTTCAGATTCTTACAACTACAACACTGACTCACCCACACACACACAAGCACACACACACTTGGCCCAAATGCCCATCTAGCAGCCAATCTAAGGCAGGTGGCAGATAGCTTGCCTGTGCACACGTTTGTTTCTATGAGCAGTCTTGTAACCACTGGGGACCTCAGCTGCTTGGGGTCCAAGCTGGCTTTGGCCCGTCCCTGTTTCCTGTTGGTGGTTACACAGATCAGTGCAGGGTCCTATGATTACCCACAGGAGTGTGCCCCAGCCCCCATTTAGGACACAGTGAATTAAGGGGTTACATAGAAGGAGAGTGAGCAGTTGTGACTAGCCAACAGCTCTGTGCAGGCACCCAATATCCTGTGACTAGACTTGCCCTGGTCCAGAGGCTGGGAGCCTGAGACCAATGGAGCTCCTTCCTCCATTGGAGGACAGTATCACCAGTCACAATCCAAGGTAGATCCAGGGTGCCTATTCCCACTGTTCCCTCCTTCCCTGTTCCTCCCTCAGGCCTACGTTTTGACTAAGCTTGTCTTCCTATTGTGTGGATTCTGGACATCCAGCGCTGAACTAATTGGACCCAGATGGACCCAGCTCCCTGCACCCAGGGTCCCCAGGAATCCACACCCACTCTCCTATTCACATGGTCAGCTAGGCTGTAGTGCCCTCTCTGGCTCCCACATCTGGCCTCCCTTTTCTCAGAAGCTGAGGCTCAGGCATGCAGGGTGTGGGCCCAGGAGGCTCAGGCTGGGCAGAAACCCAGAAACACCTCTACTGAAAAGGCCTGGGAACAACGGCACCCCTCCCCTGGGGTCTGCAGCAGCTGGCATTGCTAATGGAAGCTCCTGCATTTGAACCTTGCAAGACACCTGCCCCCTCAGTGCTCACCTAGCCTACCTAACCCTCTGGCCTCTGTCCCTTGATTAAAAGCCAGTCCCTCAAACTCTATCCTTTCCCTCTCTGCAGCTAAATAATCCATATCTCCTCCAGGAGACAGCAGGCTTTCAGCCCTGGCACCTGAATTTCTCAGGACTGGGATCGTGTGTTTCTGAATGTATGCACTACTCCCATGACCTGACCCCACAGAGTCTCTCAGCTTCTGCTACCACTCTGTTTTGCCGGGGCCAAGCCTGGATTCTTCCCCCACTGCCGTCTCCCAGAGAAGCCCCCCTCCACAGCCTCATCCTCCACTACTGCCCTCATTCTTCCCAAGCTCACTGGAGCCTGGGCTGGCTGGAGGAGGCTGCAGAGACACCCTCCAACAGATCTGAGAGGCCTGTTCTCAGGCAAGGGGTGCGGGGTGAAGGGGGGGCGATGCCGGGAGGTAGGGGGCAGGGGGGAGTAGCAGAGCAGAAAGGCTTTCCCAACAACTTCCCATTACAGAGGGGGAAAGTGTACCATAAATCTTGTCTAGAGTGGGTGCTGTGTGTTGCATTATTTCTTTAAATTTTCTTTTTTTCAGGAAGCCACTTTCTGGGTTATTATTTTTTGTTAGGGAGGAGATGAAAAGAAAGAAGAGAGTCAGGGGCAGAGGTGAGGAAGGGGGCGGTCCGGAGACTCCCGGGAACCTCACTTTGGAAACATTCTTTCCTTTTTGGTAAACCGGTCTGCAGTCCCAGAACTTCCATGGGCCCCTCGCCCCTCCCCTTTCTGCACACCCGAAAGGCCGAAGTCCTCACCTCTGGGCGCTTCCCACTGCCCCATGACCCTTGACCTTGGCCTTGACGATTTGCTGGGGATGTGGGGTCCGGCCCCAGAGGCTGAGCCCTGCCCCCCGCCCGCAGTCAGAGCGCACCCCTCACCCCGCCAGCGACGGGAAGCCCCGAGCCGCCCGAGCCGCCCGAGGGGGCAGAGCAGGGATGCCCCAGCCCCCTCTCCCAGTCCAGACCAGCTCCCCGGTGCTGCTACCGCCCTCGCGCCCTAGCCCCCGCTCCCCAGCCTCACGGAGACACAGCAGGCGGCGGCACTTACGGACCGGGAAGGGGGCCGGGGGCCCGCGAGGCAGCGGCGGGGGTGGGGCGGCTGCGGGGACCGCAGCTCCGCGGCCCCTGATGAGGCGCGGTCGCGGGCTCAGGCCCGGCTCCCGCCGCTCTCCGGGAGCCCCTGCCTCGGCGGGCGCATGGCCGGGAGCCGCGGGAGGCGGGCACGGCAGCGGCGGTGCGGGGGCTCCCGGCGGCGCGCGGCTTCTCGGGGCTCTGAGCGGCTCCCAGCGCCGCCTTCTCGGGCGGGCACGGCCCGCAGTGACGTCAGCGCGGCTCCCCCCGCCCCCCTCCCCTCGCCCGGACCAGTGCGGAATGGAGGGGGCGGAGGCAAGCTGCGAGGGGCGCCCAGCCCCGCGCCCCGCGCTTCCTTCCCCCGCCCCGCGTGCCTCCCAGCTTTGCCCGGGGAGTCGCGGCGCCATTCAAGCCTTCCGTTCCCACCCGCACCCTCCCCCTCCCCCGCCCCCGCCCCCGCCTCCGCGCGCTGCCAGGCTCGTCCAGAGCGACCAACGACCTGGGAGGTGGCGGCGAGCAGCGGGTTGGAAGCCTCGCAGGCAGCTCTGAGCTCAGGGATCCAGGCTGCTTTGGGGAGAATGGAGAGCTAAGGAGATGGGGGCGTCTACCCCCCGGGCTGCAAGCGTTGGCTCTAAGCAAGTGTTGGTTCGGCTGAGGGTATCCACGCCGGACTGACCGGTCCCGGGGACCCCATGGAAGCTGGGAAGGGATATTTTAGCTAGGAGAAAGGTGTGCCTTTCGGAGCGAGGGTACCCTCCAGGCTCGGTCCGGCTTCTCCAAGACCCAGTGCTGCCTTCCCCCTCCCCCACCCGCCCTGGGCGGTGCACCTGCGAACTCGGAGCGCTGGGCGGACGGCGCCCCGGAGCCGCTGTCCAAATGCTGAACTCGCCCTCCCGAGAGGCTGGCTCCCGACGCCCGGCTTCCCACCGCTCCGCGGCACCCGCAAGGGAAGGCAGGGGCTGGTGGGACTTACTGCGCGAAGCTCCGGGAAACTTTGGTGCTTCAGGATGGTAGAGGCAGGCTCCAGGGGAGGAGGCGAGTGGTCAAGGCGCCTTGTCGGTCGCCCTCCCTCGCCAAACCACAGTCTTACCCGCGCGTCCCGGCCGCTCGCCCAGGGTCCCCTCCGCCTACGTGTTTCTCCCGCCTCCACAGCAGGGGAGGTCCCTCCGGCTGAACTTGTCAGCGAGTCTCACCATCCATCACGAGCCAGACAGACAGGCCAAGTTCACGAGCAACGCTGTTAACTCCTTGCAAACCGAGCGCCTCCCACCGGAGGGAACCGCCTAGCTGGGGCGTGCTATCTAGCTCCGATTCCAGAGGCAGCGCTTCCAAGAAGCAGTGGCCCTTACGGCTTTTTTCTTCTTCCCTACTTCTCTCTTTTCTAAGCAACTTGAGGAAAGGGCTCGGAGAGGGAAAGAGGATGTCTCCCCCTCTAATACACATGCCCCACCCCAATGTCTTTCCTGACCATTTCTCCTGTCATTTTACTTACTCCTTCGGTCTCCATAATCTCTCCAGATTCTCCTCTTCTAAATTGGTTGGATATCAGTGTAACTCACTACTTTTCTAAATTTCTTCCCCTTCTTCCATTTTGTGACTGTGCTCGTTGTAGAAAAATTGGAAAGTTCAGAAAAAATATAAGAGATAATAACAATTGGCCTTAATTTCTACACCTAGAAGCCTGACTTGAAAAGAAAAGAAAAAAGAGAATATTCTCATTAGAAGAATCTAGATTGCTGCTTGTATGAGGTGGGGAGAGCAAACAGGCTGGGGATACCCAGCCTTTCTAAACTGGTTGGGAAAGGAAGAACAAAAATAAATTCTGAGAAAGGGATCAGAAAGAGAAACCTGTCTAGAGAGATAATGCCAGAGAGGCCTCGCAGAGACCCAGCGTTAGACCCAGGGAGACTACATTTACAGTCTCTGCTGGGGAACCAGAACAGGACCCACACACTCCTTTCCCCTTCTCCACCTTTTGACCCTTATTCCAGCCCCCGAAGCCCAGAGAAGCTTCTCCCAGGCCTCCTGGGCAGCCTAGCTTCAGAGCCTGACCCAAAATGCAAGTCTGAGGGGGATGGGGAGTCTGGGGAACCCCGGTCATCTCCCGGAGCACTTTCTCAGCCTCTCCCTGTGGTCAGGCAGACTTGGGCCACTCCCCCCTCCCCCCATATCCTATTGAATTCCTGGCGTCTGGTAGCTGGCGGCAACTAGGGCGACCTACCAACTTTTCCCCTGGGCATTCTCTCAAACCCCCCCACCCCCCAGGGCTTTCTTTTCTTTTCCCTTCGCTCTCTTTGAAAGGAGGCACCCAGGCCCAGAACGTGTTCTGCAGTTTAACTACTTCCAAATTCTTTGTTCAGGTCACCCCGGGACTCCATTGTCCGCTATTGAGAGCTGGAGCGGGCGGGCGGGTGCGCCTCTGCCCGGCAGGCCTGAATCCATTAGGCCGCTGCTCTGGCCCCTGCGGCCCATTGAGGCGCCCGCCAAACCGGGCGCCAGCAGCCCCCTCCCATCCTCTCCACTCCCGCCCTCAGCTGCCTTTTTTGGATGCCGCCACAGAGTCACAGAATGCTGCTGGTCCACGACAGGGTTATCTGGGTCTCACCCTGGTTGGAGGGACTGGATCACAAGTGCAGGCCTACTATGATTTTGGTTGACTCTGTCCAGGCCTTCACACCCTCATTAGAGTCCTGTCCAAATCCTGTTGTCTGCCCCTTGGTGCTTGGACCTGCTGAGCAGCTGTTGGGGAAGCAGTAGCCCTGACCGCAATGGAGGTTGAGGGAACAGTCAGCGGCACACTTCCTTCTACCTCTCCAGCCTCCAAGCTGCTTTCCTACAGCCTGGATTTCCCCTTCCTCTTCCCTCAGGGGCCAGATCCCTGCTTCCAGTTAAGGGAAGCTTCCCTGAGTTAAGGGAATGAAAGGAGGCAGTCCAGTTTCGGGGGAGTGCCAGCCCTATGTTGTCCTCAAAGGCCAGTTTCACCAGCATAGCTACTCTTCCCCAGCTGGGAAAAGGATCAAAGGATCCTAGGGTGCCAGGGCTGGTGCCAGGGCTATCTGTCTCCAACACCGCGCTCCCTCTCCCACCATCCTGCCGCAGGACCCCCGGAGACAGTGACAGTGAGTCCCCCAGGGAGTTCAACCCCTTGCTGTCCACCTGGGGGATGGAGCTCCAGTACGCTGTGCCTCACTGTGTGCCTCTGTGAGTGTCCCCCAGGTCCTGAACAAAGATGTGTGCTCTCAGAGCTAGTGAAAGGCCTAGAAGAGACTGCACTTTCAGCTTGAACCCACTTAAGACCGAGGTTCAGAGGTGCCAGCATCCTTAGGAGGAATGTCCAGGAAAGGGTCTGTTGTTGCTAATGTATCTTTTTTTTTAATTTTTAAAATTTATTTATGATAGTCACAGAGAGAGAGAGAGAGAGAGAGAGAGAGAGAGAGAGGCAGAGACACAGGCAGAGGGAGAAGCAGTCTCCATGCACTGGGAGCCCGACCTGGGACTTGATCCCGGGTCTTCAGGATCGCGCCCCGGGCCAAAGGCAGGCGACAAACCGCTGCGCCACCCAGGGATCCCCTAATGTATCTTTTTTTGGGAGCTGGAGATTCCTTCGCTCAGCCCCCATCCTCTCCCTCCTACTCCGGGGTTATGGGGTCACTGAGTCTAGGGCAAGCATCGATAGATGCCCAGCCCTAAAGGACACTCAGGTGAGTGGTCAGGCCGCCCTGTCCAGTTCAAGAAACGGCCATGCCCTCCCCAGGAGCTAAGCTCCAAGGCAGAGCCTCAGAGGAGCCCAGGGGCAGGGCGGGGTGGGGGTACTAGGGTGGGACCCCTCACTCGAGAAAGGTCGCCTATGGGGGCACGGGGCCGCAGAGGAAGAACACTGGACAGGGAGGGAGGGCGGCCACCGCTGCATAGTTACCGCTCCAGAGCCCCCCCCCCCCAACTCGGACCCCTAGGCCAAGACCGCAAGAAACTAGGGGTGGGGAGACTTCCCACCCCTAGGGCCACGGCCTAAATGGGTAGCGGAGGAAGCCAGACTGGCCTCCCCTGAGGTCTCTGCGGTGCCTCCCTGCATGCCCCCCAGGCAGCCCTCCCCATCCCCCCACCCCCGTTCCAGATCTGAAGCCGGGGAGTGTGAAGCCCGCGCACCTCCAAGGCCTGGTCGGACTACGCTAAGGCTCTTGCAGGACAGAGGAACCCCTGAGGGTCTCCCAGGCTTCCACCCCTTGTCCTCCTCCTTCCGTCCTCCCCACCCGTCTCAGGGACTCGGGTCTGCAGTCCTGACCTCGCGGCTCTCCGGTCCCAGAGCGCCGCTCTGCACGCTGTCCAACAGCGCTCTCTGGCGGTCATTCCTGGGAGATGCAGGCGCGCAGGGCTTAGGCGGCGGAGGCTGGGCGGAGTGGCCTCCCGCCCCGCCTAGGGGAGCTCTTTCCCTTCGGCATGGACCTGCGGGTTTGGGGTCTGGATAGACCGGACAGGGATGCAGGTCTACGGACGCCTGGGCAGCTCTTCCCTGCCGATCGGCTCCTCTCTGCCTCTCAAACTCCACGCAGAGCACCTGCTCATGTGCACAGGGCCCTCCCACCCATCAAGAACCAGAAACCGGGCGCTCATGGAAGTGGGAATATCAGTGAGTGAGCAGCTGGATGCCAGGCCTAAAGTCATCTCCTCTCCTACCTGAGGTTGAGAGTCTACTATACTTTTTTTTTAAAGATTTTATTTTTTTATTCATGAGAGAGGCAGAGACACAGGCAGAGGGAGAAGAAGCAGGCTCCATGAAGGGAGCCCAATACAGGACTCCATCCCAGAACTCCAGGATCAGGCCCTGAGCCGAAGACAGGTGCCAAACTGCTGAGCCACCCAGGCATCCCAGAGAGTCTACTATCCTGACCCCTTTAGAGAAGGTCCCTTGGAGACTGAGGTGGATGGAGCAGGTTCAGGACCTTCCTCAAGGTTCTTGCAGCCAGGCAAGCTGTGCCTCTTGTCCCATGGCAATGACAGTCTAGTCTACTTCCAGCCTCACCCTTCCCATCTGTGGCTTTCCTTTCAGCCAGGGTCCCTCTCATTTTTTTAGGACCTCAGAAAATTAAGAAATAAAAGCCCTTTCTCATCAGGCCCAAGGATCTGATGTTCCAAGGGTGAATGGGAAAAGAGCAAGTGGAAATGAGACGCTATGCAGGCAGGGCTGGGGATGTGGAATCTTTGAGATATCCCCCCCTCCCCAGACTCTCACCTCCAGCAGCAGGAGCATCTCTGCCACCCAGGCATGGTGATCTGCTTTCAATCTGGTCCTAAGTTTTGAGGGTTCTTGACATTCATTCACTCAACAAATACATACTAAGCTCCTACTATGTGCCAGGCACTTCTGAAGGCAAAACTCAAAGAGGGTAAGTAACTTGCTCCAAGTCACACATCTAGAAACTACTAGAGCCAAGTCTCAGCCTAAGGTATGGACCACCCTACCATGATTTCAGAAGTATCCTTTAAAAAAAAAAGATTTTATTTATTTATTCATGAAAGACACAGAGAGAGACAGAGACATAGGCAGAAGGAGAAGCAGGCCCCTGTGGGGAACCCAATATGGGCCTGGATCTCGGAATCCCACCCTGAGCTGAAGGCAGATGTTCCACTGCTGAGCCACCCAGGCATCCCAAGTAGTGTCCAGTGGTATGTCATCCATACCACTGGGCACAGAGCCTTCTAAAATGTCAGGCTGGGGGCACTCGGGCAGCTCAGTCAGTCAAGCGACCAACTCTTGGTTTCAACTTGGATCATGATCTCAGGGTTGTGTGATTGAGCCCTCTGCACTGGGTGTGGAGCCTACTCAAGATTCTCTACCTCTCCCTCTGCACCTCCCCCTACTCACATGCATGTGCACATTTTCTCTCTGTAAAATCAATCATCAATCAATCAATCAATCAAATCTTTAAAATGTCAGCCTGATGATGTCTCCTCTGTGCTTGAAATCCTTCAGCGGGGTTCCACTACTTTCAGGAGAAAGCCCCAAGTTCCCCAGGGGCAAACAAGCCCCCTCGCTACCGCCCATGCCTAGTAACATGACCCATTGCGCCCTTTCTGTGAACCCAACATTCCTGCCATCCTAGATGTCTTCCATTTCCCCAAGGCCCAGATTCTGGCACCACTCAGTCCCTGCCTTTGTGTGCACTGACAGTCCCTCTACCTGTAATACTCTGCTCTCTTGAGTGTATTTATGATTGTGACTGAAAGTCTTCCATGAAACCTCTGACCTAGATGATCTGCTATTGCTCCCCCTGTCAGCTAAAGACCGGGGT
This sequence comes from Canis lupus dingo, assembly GCF_003254725.2. Classification (NCBI taxonomy): domain Eukaryota; kingdom Metazoa; phylum Chordata; class Mammalia; order Carnivora; family Canidae; genus Canis; species Canis lupus. Next base: position 52,450,685 of record NC_064245.1, on the reverse strand, counting down.
GGGGGGTGCTAAGTGGCCATGTTTGAATCTTCTGCATCCTCCCCCCACCCCCACCCTGGCCCTCCTACTGACCCCTAGCCCAGCCAGGCTAACATCTGGCCCACCAGTCTGTCCTGAGCATTGAAGTAAGACCCAGGATGAGAGTCTACAGTGGGCCTGATGAAGGTGGTACTGTGGTCAGCCTAGGTGACAAAGGAGCAGAGAAGCTGAGAATGGAGCAGATGGGTAGAGAGGCCAGAAGAGAAAAGGCCATAGGGCACCAGAGAGGACCCAAGACTTTCCCAGATGGCTTCTGTCCCTTCCCTGGTAGGAAAGTCTTGTAGTAAGCCCCTTTCCATCAGTCTGCCTTGAGTAGGTTCTGCCTTGTGCCATTGCCAGCTCCCTGACCCAAACCCCATCCTCCCAAGTTTGGCTTTCCTCCCCTGTGTGGCCTCCAATCTTGGCAGCACCTGGCCTGTGTCAAGAGGACGTGGGCCCCTCTCAAGCATCACTCTTTGAGGAAGTGGCCTAATACCAACATTTCTGTGGTGCCAGCAGCAGGGGCGCCACCGTGTGGCAATTATGACAAGCACAGTTCACAGTGGCTCTGCTGCTGGCTCAGAATGATGTGATTATTGATGGACGTTCTAGGATTTACCTAGAGGAGAACACAGGCAACACCCTTTTTGAACTTGGCCACAGCAACTTCTTGCAAGATACATCTATGAAGGCAAGGGAAACAAAAGCAAAGATGAATTATTGGGACTTCATCAAGATATAAAGCTTCTGCAGAGCAAAAGAAACAGTCAACAAAACTAAAAGACAACCTACAGAATGGGAGAAGATATTTGCAAATGACATATCAGATAAAGGGCTAGTATCAAATATCTATAAAGAACTTAATTAAGCTCAACAGCAAAGAAACAATCCAATCATGAAATGGGCAAAAGACATGGAGAAATTTCACTAAAGAAAACATAGACACGGCCAACAAGCACATGAGAAAATACTCTGCATCACTTGCCATCAGGGAAATACAAATCAAAACCACAATGAGATACCACCTCACACCAGTGAGAATGGGAACAATTAACAAGACAGGAAACAACATATTTTGGAGAGGATGTGGAGAAAGAGGAACCCTCTTGCACTGTTGGTGGGAATGTGAACTGGTGCAGCCACTCTGGAAAACTGTGTGTGGGTCCCTCAAAGAATTAAAAATAGGGGATCCCTGGGTGGCACAGCGGTTTGGCGCCTGCCTTTGGCCCAGGGCGCGATCCTGGAGACCTGGGATCGAATCCCACATCGGGCTTCCGGTGCATGGAGCCTGCTTCTCCCTCTGCCTGTGTCTCTGCCTCTCTCTCTCTCTCTCTGACTATCATAAATAAATTAAAAAAAAAATTAAAAAAAAAAAAAAAAGAATTAAAAATAGATCTGCCCTATGACCCACCAATTGCACTGCTGGGGATTTACCCCAAAGATATAGATGCAGTGAAATGCCAGGACACCTGCATCCCAATGTTTATAGCAGCAAAGTCCACAATAGCCAAACTGTGGAAAGAGCCTTGGTGTCCATTGAAAGATGAATGAATAAAGAAGATGTGGTCTAGGGGATCCCTGGGTGGCTCAACGGTTTAGTGCCCGCCTTCGGCCCCGGGTGTGATCCTGGAGTCCTGGGATTGAGTCCTGCATCGGGCTCCCTGCAGGGAGCCTGCTTCTCCCTCTGCCTGTGTCTCTGCCTCTCTCTCTCTCTGTGTGTGTCTCTCATGAATAAATAAATAAAATTTTTTTTTTTAAAAAGAAGACGTGGTCTATATATACAATGGAATATTACTCAGCCATTAGAAACGACGAATACCCCCCATTTACTTCAACGTGGATGGAACTGGAGGGTATTATGCTGAGTGAAATAAGTCAATCGGAGAAGGACAAACATTATATGGTCTCATTCATTTGAGGAATAAAAAAAATAGTGAAAGGGAATAAAGGGGAAAGGAGAGAAAATGAGTGAAAATATCAGTGAGTGTGACAGAACATGAGAGACTCCTAACTCTGGGAAATGAATAAAGGGTGGTGGAAAGGGAGGTGGGTGGGGGGTTGGGGTGACTGGGTGATGGGCACTGAGGGGGGCACTTGACGGGATGAGCACTGGGTGTTATGCTATATGTTGGCAAATCGAACTCCAATAAAAATATACCAAAAATATTATATGATTTATATTTTTCAGATTTACTCACAAAGTGAGAATTTGCTAGCATTCACGCTCATCAGGTGGGTATATCACACTAAACACTATTCTAGGTGCTTTGTTATTACTCTTCACAACTGCTTTATGCCACAGATGCTTTTACTCTCATTCAACAGATGGGGGAACTGAGGCACAGAGAGGTAAAGTAATTTGCCCAGAGTCATGGCTAGTCAGCAGCTAAACCAGAGTGAGAACCCAGAGTCCAAGTTCTTTACCACTATGTTACACTGCCTCTTATTTTTTTCTTAAAGATTTTATTTTTAAGTCATCTCTGCACCCAATGTGGGGCTCAAACTCATAACCCTGAGATCAAGAGTCGCACATTCCACCAACTGAACTAGCCAGGTGCCCCCACTACCTCCTAGTGATAGTTTTCTATTGTCCCATTTCCCATTCAAATAATCCAAATGTCCATAAAACCAACCAGCCAGTAGCTTACCAGACTCATAGTAAGTCACTCTCAGCTTGTCTCTATGACTGGAAGCTGAGTGCAGGAAGGAACCTGTCTGACTCATCTCCACATTCTCAGTTCCTGACACAGAAGACACAGTCAACATTTGATGCACCCTCTAGAGATAAGAAACTGCTGACATACTTTATAAGTTTCTGTTTATTTTCATTATTCCCATGGCAAATTCTGACACCTCTCTTCCTGGATACTGCAACAAAAGTCTTTGAATTATTACATATAAACATCCCACACAGTCTACCCCAGGGCAGGTTTTGGAGGGAAAAAAATGGGCTTCCTTGTGGACCATAAGTTTATCACAAGCCCACAATTTGGTGGCAAGGATGTGAACAAGGCTCATAAAATACCACATTGTACTGTGGAAAGCTAAAACTTCCTTATCTAGACTCCCTTGGAGCTCGTATTCTGGGTAGGAATTAGAATGCACTAACTGGAAGCAATGTGGAAGAGAAGATGAGGCGGGGACCCATCTTCTGGCTACCTTTGAGCAATGTGGGCCTTTTTCCCCCAGGATGGTCCAGTGCTCAGTTTTTAGCTTTCTGAGTATGTATAGGCACATTCATAGTTGATGGTGGTGACTTTCTGATCCTGGATCACAACCACATTACTGTGTTCCTAAAGCCAACAGCTTCTTGAACCACCTCTTAATTCTCTACCTTCTAGACAGTGGTGGAAATAGAGGCTCCTCTGGCAAGGCAGTTTTCGTTTTTGTTTTTATTTTTTAAAATGTTATTTATTTATTTTAAAGATTTTATTCATTTATTCATGAGAGACACAGAGAGGTAGAGACACAGGCAGAGGGAGAAGCAGGCTTCATGCAGGGAGCCTGATGTGGGACTTGATCCCCAGACTCTGGAATCACGCCCTGAGCCAAAGGCAGATGTGCAACCACTGAGCCACCCAGCAGTCCCTGCTTTTATTTTTTAAATATTTTATTTATTTATTTGAGATCGAGAAAGAGAGAGAGAGAGAGCACAAGTGGGGGCAGTGGGAGGAGCAGAAGGAGCAGCAGACTCCCTGCTGAGTAGGGAGCCTGTTGCAAGGTTCCATTGCAGAACCCCAGGGTCATAACCTGAGCTGAAGGCAGACACCCAACTGATGGAGCCACTCAGGCACCCCTGTTTTTTTTATTTTTTATTTTTTTATTTTTTTATTTTTTAATATTTTATTTATCCATTCATGATAGACATAGAGGGAGAGAGGCAGAAATACAGGTAGAGGGAGAAGCAGGCTTCATGCAGGGAGCCCGACGTGGGACTTGATCCGGGGTCTCCAGGATCGTGACCCCGGCCAAAGGCAGGCGCTAAACCGCTGAGCCACCCAGGGATCCCCTGTTTTTTATTTTTTTAAGAGAGAGAGAGAGAGAGACTAGCAGGGAAGAGGGGGAGAGAGAATCTTAAGCAGACTGCATGCCCAGTGCAGAGCCTGACATAGGCTCAATCTCACAACCCTGAGATCACGACCTGAGCGAAACCAAGAGTCTATGCTTAACCGACTGAGCCACTAGTGCCCCTGGCAGGCTAGCTTTGTAGCATTCTCAGAGTCATTCCTTGCATATCCAATCCACAACTGCTTCTCCAGTCCTTCTAACGGTATTATAATTGCTGGATTCCCTAAATTAAATTCTATTAAATTCCTTTCTGTTTAAACTACCAGAATAGTATCTGTTTCCTATGCAGGTGCCTGATCGGTATCCTTTTTGTTCCTTTCTTTGTTAATTTCACAAGTGTTTCTTGAAAATAAGGCACAGAGGAGGCAGTGCGGTGGGTGCTCCTGCCAGTGAAATGGTAGAGACACAGCTCCAGCCCTCCCAGAGGCTCAGCCTGTGCTAGTCTCCCAAGCTGCGTGGTCCCACCACACTGGGGCACTGTGTTCAGGTTAGCTCTGAAGAGGACACCGTTGATTCTCTACTCAGATTGCTTCCCGTCCCGCTTACTGGATCCGTCCTTCTAGGCCCAGCACCTGCAGCCTCCTTAGGAGGATTGGAGTTTTGTCAGCTGCAGGAGTGGAGAGCTGATTTTCGGCCTCCCCTCCAGCTCCAGAGCAGCCCATACCAATGATGTCCTGTGCAGGAGTGTGAAAGCCCACTTCCCTCAAGGACAAACTCACACCCTGGAGACCTCTGTTGGGATAGGCTGAGACTGAGACTTTGCTGGAAATCCCATTCTTGCTTGTTTCTGCCCCTTCCCTGACCTGCTTCCCCCTACACCCTTCCCAGTTCTCCTGGAGCACTTCAGTAGCATGCTGAGGCTTGCTTTCCGGTATGCTTTGGCAGAACCTGACCAAAGACAGCACATTCATTTAAAGGGGCATCGAAAAATAAAATAAAATAAAGGGGCATCGACTGACAGACTAAAGTGGCCGGTGGGGTCTTCGATCATCAGACTGTGTGAATAGACAAGGCCTGGAGAGAAACAACTGAGGAGCTACTTGCCCATTGTTCCGGAACATCTGAAGTGCAGGCCTGTGCAAAAGCAGGCGGGAAGTGGGAGGTGCCTCCGGAAGCCAGAACCGCCCTGTGGTGGCTAATTTTATGTCTACTTGGCAAGGCCATCATGACCAGTGACTTAGTCAAACATCAGTCTAAATGTTGCTGTGAAGCTATTTTTAAAGATGTGATTAACATTTAAATTGGTGGACTTTGAGTAAAGTAGATGATCCCACATGATTTGGGTGGGCTTTGTCCAATCAATTGAAGGCTAGAAAGAGACTGAGGTCCCCTGAAGAGGAAAATTCTGCCTTTGGATTGCCTTTGGGCTCAAGGTTGCAACATCGACTCTGCCCTGGGTCTCCAGCCTGACGATCTGCCCTGCAGATTTTGGACTTGCCAGCCCCCAAGTCTCTATCTCTAGATGCTTAGATCTAGCATTCTCTCTCTTTCTCTGGCTCTGGCTCTCTCCAGTCTTCTCTATCTCTTTCTCTCTGCGCGCAAACACACACACACACACACACACACACGCACACATAACATGGGAGTTAGGGACACTGACCTCTGTGTAGTAAAAAATCCACATATAACTTTGGACTTCCCCAAATTATAACTAACTTGCTGTTGACTGGAAACCTTACCAATAACATACATAGAAGAGAAAAAAAAACATTACCAAGAAAATCATAAGGAAGGGACACTTGGGTGGCTTAGCGGTTGAGCGTCTGCCTTCTGCTCCTGGAGTGATCCCAGAGTCCTGGGACTGAGACCGGTATTGGGCTCCCTGCAGGGAACCTGCTTTTCCCTCTGCTCTGCCTGTCTCTCTGTGTCTTTCTTGAATAAATAAATAAAATCTTTTAAAAAGATTAAAGATAGGGCGCCTGGGTGGCTCAATTGGTTAAGCGTCTGCTTTTGGCTCTGGTCATGATCTTTGGCTCCTGGTTCAGCGGGGAGTCTGCTTCTCCTTCTCCCTCTGCCTCTCCCCCTCACTGGTGCTCTCACCCACTCTCAAATAAATAAATAAAAATCTTTTTAGGGAGGAACACCTGGGTGGCTCAGCGGTTGGGTGCCTGCCTTTGGCTCAGGTCGTGATCCTGGGATCCAGGATCGAGTCCCCCATTGGGCTCCCTGTGAGGAGCCTGCTTCTCCCTCTGCCTCTCTCTCTCTCAGTCTGTGTCTCTCATGAATAAATAAAGAAATCTAAAAAAAAAAAATTTTTTTTTTAAAAGACAGAGAGACAGAGACAGACACAGGCAGAGGGAGAAGCAGGTTCCATGCAGGGAGCCCGATGTGGGACTCAATCCTGGGACTCCAGGATCACACCCAGGGCGGAAGGCAGGGGCTAAACCGCTGAGCCACCCAGGGATCCCCCTAAAAAAAATCCTTAAAAAAAAAAAACCTTTAAAAAATTAGCATCTCAAAAGAAAAAAAGCATTCAAAGAAAATAATTGAGAAACCCGATGGTCCCGAAGAGTGGGCAAACTAGCTCTGCCTGGGCACAGGGGAGAGCACTGGACAGACTGAGGAATGAAGTGGGGGGGGGGGGGCGAGGCGGCCAGCCATTCAGTGCCATTGGTGGGCCAGAGGGTGGCTTTAGGCTCCCCATGCCATCCAGCAGCCTTCTCTAGTCACCTAAAGAATAGCAGGAATCAAGATCATATGCAAAGAAGGGAAGACTACTAATTGGTCAAGTACTTTCTGCTACTGTGATCATCTGCTACTGTGTGTCCCCAGGCTGGGACTGTGTGGGTTTATTCACATCGTATCCTCCATGCTTGGCACAATTCTGGGCATGTAGTGGCCATTCCCTCCTGCCAGCGTCAGCACTCCACATTCTTTTTTTTTTTTAATTTTTATTTATTTATGATAGTCACACACAGAGAGAGAGAGAGAGGCAGAGACATAGGCAGAGGGAGAAGCAGGCTCCATGCACCGGGAGCCCGACGTGGGATTCGAGCCCGGGTCTCCAGGATCGCGCCCTGGGCCAAAGGCAGGCGCCAAACCGCTGCGCCACCCAGGGATCCCAGCACTCCACCTTCTGGAAGAGATGGTTTTTGCCTCGGCTGCCATAACAAAGTGCTACAGATGTGGTGGCTTCAACCACAGAAACGTATTTTCTCCAAGGTCTCGTGGTGTGACCAGGTTGGTGCCTTCTGAGACCACCGTCCACGGCTGCTAGGTGGCCACCCTTGTAGCTGGGGCGCAGGGGTGTGAGAACACGCAGCTCCAGGGCTCCCAGACAGACCAGGCTTGGCCACTCGCTGCTGACGGAATCCAAAGGCAGAGAGGTGAAACAGGAAAGGCGTTTGTTTCCATAAGAGCAACAAGGGGGATGTGGGACCAGTGTCTCTTAAGACTGTCTCCAAAGTGTGAATGATACCTCCAGGTTTCTAGAAGGACAATGTAGGACGAAGGTAGATGGGCCCGCGCTGCATCCTGTGGGCAAGTGAAGGACAAATCTGAGAGTCAGTCACGGGCAGGGTCTTGTGGGCTCAGGGCAGTCCTTGTTGCTTGAGGGGGGTAGTTTCTGTTTTCATCACTGGGTGCTTTGCCCCTCAGGGTCTTCCACCTTCGGGGATCAACCATCCGGAAAGAAGAGCCCAACTAGCAAGTTCATGGTCAAAATGGAGGCAGTAGATGTCCTGTTTCATCTCCTTCTGGGGTCTTCACATGGTCTTCCCTCTGTGTGTGTCTGTATCCTAATCTCCTCCTCCTCTTTTATTTTTTATTTTTTTAAAGATTTTATTTATTTATCATGAGAAACACACACACAAAGAGAGAGAGAGGCAGAGACACAGGCAGAGGGAGAAGCAGGCTCCATGCACGGAGCCTGATGTGGGACTCAATCCCGGGACTCCAGAATCATGCCCTGGGCCAAAGGCAGGTACAAAACCACTGAGCCACCCAGAGATTCCCTCTTTTTTTTTTTTTTTTTTTAAAGTGATTTGTCCACCCAATGTGGGACTTGAATTTACAACCCTGAGATCAAGAGCCACATGCTCCCCCAACTGAGCCAGCCAGGCGCCCCTCCTATTATCCTCTTCTAATAAGGACACCAGTCAGATTGGATTAGGGGCACGCTAATGACTTTATTTTGACTTAATTATTTCTTTAAGGATCCTTTATCCAAATACAACCACATTCCAAGGTACTGGGAATTAGCCATTTCAACATATAAATTTTGGGGGGGACACAGTTTAGCCCCAGCAGATGGGCTACATCCCAATCCCATTTCCCACCTTGGCTGGTGGACTCCAGCCTATCAGGGCTAGTATGGATCTGGGGTGCAGGTAATGTCCTTTTGGGAATGTAGGTGAGGCTTGGTGGGGAGAGGTCCTGAGTCTTTGATGCAAAATGGTGGTGGTTTTATGAAAGCACGGGGAGACAGGACGGGTGGGCAGGAAGAGCTGCTGCCTCAGGGTTGTTTTTTTTTTTCTTTTTTGCCTCAGGGTTGTGAGGGGTGGCTAAGAGAGCCTGCCGTGGGACTCGATCCAGGGTCTCCAGATCACGCTCTGAGCTGCAGGCGGCGCTAAACTGCTGCACCACCAGGGCTGGCCAGAAAAGGAGGTTTTATTTTTATTTTTTTTTTTTTAATTTTTATTTATTTATGATAGTCACAGAGAGAGAGAGAGGCAGAGACATAGGCAGAGGGAGAAGCAGGCTCCATGCACCGGGAGCCTGATGTGGGATTCGATCCTGGGTCTCCAGGATCGCGCCCTGGGCCAAAGGCAGGCGCCAAACCGCTGCGCCACCCAGGGATCCCTTAAAAGAACTTTTGTATGCTAAAGAGGACCTACAAGATACTGGAGGCCTGGCCATTGTCAAGGTTGTTTTTCCTTCTAGTAAAGTATTAACATTTAAGATAGTTGGGAGCTTCCTTCTGAAAGTTAGGCTGGTTTTTTTTTTTTAATTTTATTTATTTATTCATGAGACACACACACACACACACACACACACACACACAGAGGCAGAGACACAGGCAGAGAGAGAAGCAGGCTCCATGCAGGGAGCCTGACACAGGACTCGAATCCGTGTCTCCAGGATTAGGCCCTGGGCTGGAGGCGGCCCTAAACTGCAGAGCTACCCAGGTTGCCCTGAAAGTTAGGTTGTTGATAAGAATTCTTTTTTCTTGTAAATCACTAAGACATTTTGTAAACCGAGAGAGACTCCTGTCTTTAGGACTATAATCTCTATAAGTTAACTATTTGTTTTTCCTTGCCTTAGCTTTAGGGCAGCCTGGAGTGCCTGAGGAATGTCACAGGTATCCCACCTGGGGGTGGGGGTTGTAGGGTGTCAGCTTCTGCTTTGTCCTCAGCTAGCTTCCGCTCCCTCATCATGGAGATCGTCATAATGCAAAAACAATTCCCCTCTGTGTCCCAAGGTTTATGGTCTTACCCGGTCACTGGGTCACCTTCACCCTTCCCTGAAGTCTGGTCCCTTGCTCCATGGAGAACCTGCTATCCTGTCCTGGTCCATACATGCCTATCCCCACCCCGTCACATACTCCAGAATCTGCCTTTGGCTTCTTATGTACCATCAAGTTCTATTTTCACCCTGGACACTGGGACTGCTCCAGATTGACACTGGCCCCGATTACAGCCTGGTTGCGGAGGGAAGCTCCGTTCTTCTCTATTTCTCCTGTCCTGTCCCTGCTCTGAGGCCAACAGTAGACACTATCTTATCCCAAGCTACAGTTGATCATAATGCCCATCTCCCAGATGAAAATGCCCCATTTTCATCTGTCCAAAGCCTGTTTGTTCTAGAGACAGGCTGGTTCTAGATCGTGAGGGATTTTGTGCCATAAATCAAGGTCATATTCCCAGCAGCCTGTGCAAGTGGCATCTGTTTGTATCTCAGCTAAATTGAAACATAGTGACGCCACCCTTCTGTGCCACAGGGGCGGCTCCCAGCCCTGCAAACCAGTTTGTCATCACCTCAGCAAAGCCCACAGATCCACATAAACCATCTGGAGTGGGGAAGACAAGTGGAAAACAGCTGAAATGTCTGGGCAGTCACAAACACTGTGTCAAGGGTTATGTGTAACCACGGAAAAATAATCACTGTGCAGTGTCAGGTGTGTGGGTGTACAATCAGAACTCCTATATTAGGAATATAGCAACATCGTGAAGTACGCCCACCGAGATGTTAGTGACTATTTCTGCATGATGCGTTCATGGAAGGTTTGAATTCTTTTTATCCATATGAGGGGTGGTGGTCAGGGCCAGTTTGGGTCTAAATGGGACTCGGGTGGCTGAGTTAGTTAAGCGTCTGATTTTGGCTCAGGTCATGATCTCAGGGTCCTGGAATCGAGCCCTAAGTCGGGCTCCCTACTCAGTGGGGAGTCTGCTTCTCCTCTCCCTCTGCTCTTCCCCCAGCTTGTGCTCTCTCTCCCTCTCAAATAAATAAATAAAATCTTTAAAAAAAAATGAGATTCACATAGTCCATTTGCGCTGGCTTAGTGACTCATAGGACTTGGAGCCAGAAGGCTAATTTCATGTTACCCTCGGGAACTACAGTTCTGTACTACTGTCCTACCAGCTTGGATTCGAATCACCAATTTTGATGTGTGTAGGGGGTTTCCCCCACACCACCACCAATTCTCCAACACCAGCTAGGTCTTCTACAGTTCAACTCATTTCATTTTTTTTAAAGATTTATTTATTTATTATTCATGAGACACACGGAGAGAAGCAGAGGGAGAAGCAGGCTCCCTGTAGGGAGTCTGATGTGGGACTTGATCTGAGCACCCCGGGATCATGACCTGAGCCAAAGGCAGACGCTCAACCATTGAGCCACCCAGGTGTCCCAGTTCAACTCAATTCTGACACTGTCTACCTAGAGACAGCACCAGATCCCACAGGGTAAGGCTCACTCCCACAAGACAGCCCCCACTTCAGATGCCAATTGCAAGTCCAGATTGTTACCTGTGCTTCTGGCCATTTGGCTGTGAATCAGAGGTTCCCATGAGCCCCTCCTTAGGCTTGCTTAATCTGCAAGAGCGGCTCACGGTGGTGTTCTCACTAAATGGCTGGCTTATTACAAAAAATATTAAAAGCTATGTATCAACAGCCAGATGAAGAGATACATAGAGTGAGATCCAGAGCACAGTGCCTTCTGTCGCTGGAGTGGTTGGGGCCACACACAGTGGCACATAGAAACCTTTGGGTCCACCATCCTGGAAGCTCTCTGAACACCTGCCTTTTGGGTTTTTATGATTTTCTTTTCTTTTAAGATTTGATTTATTTACTTGAGACAGTGCGAGAGAGCACAGAGGTTGAAGGAGAAGCAGACTCTCCACTGAGCAAAGTCCAACACAGGGCTCTATTCTAGGACTCCAGGATCACGATCAGAGCCAAAGGCAGCTGCTTAACCAGCTGAGCCATCCAAGCACCCATGACTTTATTTTCTTATATAAGATTCAGTACATAGGCTGGATTGATTAAATCATTGGCCGTTGGTGACTGAATTTCCAACGTCTCCTCTTTGGGGGTGGTAATTAGAGGGTGGGACTCCCACCCCTCTCTTTGTGGTCTATTCCCCTGGCAACCAATGCCTACCTGTCTTGAGGGGATTTCCCAAAGTCCTCTTATTAACATAAGCTCAGCTGTGGTTGAAAGGGGCTTGTTATGAATGACAAGACACCCATTTCACCTTTATGGTTCTTTTTTTTTTTTTTTTTTTTCAGAATGGATTTTTTTAAAATTTTTTTTAATTTTATTTATTTATGATAGTCACATAGAGAGAGAGAGAGAGGCAGAGACATAGGCAGAGGGAGAAGCAGGCTCCATGCACCGGGAGCCTGACGTGGGATTCGATGCGGGGTCTCCAGGATCGCGCCCTGGGCCAAAGGCAGGCGCCAAACCGCTGCGCCACCCAGGGATCCCACCTTTATGGTTCTGAAGTGATCTCAGGAACTGAGGACTAGAGACCAAATATTCAACCAAAAGATGCTCCCATCGCCTTTGTTGTTCAGGAAATCCCAAGGGTTTGGGATGCTGTGAGCTGAATCCTGGGCCAGATATATATATAAGATTTCTTATAAATCTCAATATAGTGATGAAGTTTTGGAATATAGGTGAGGTCCGGAGCTGATGACCAAGAAATGATTCTATTTTATTTTATTTTATTTTATTTTATTTTATTTATTTTATTTATTTATGATAGGCACACAGTGAGAGAGAGAGGCAGAGACATAGGCAGAGGGAGAAGCAGGCTCCATGCACTGGGAGCCTGACGTGGGATTCGATCCCGGGTCTCCAGGATCACGCCCTGGGCCAAAGGCAGGCGCCAAACCGCTGCGCCACCCAGGGATCCCCAAGAAATGATTCTTGAGACATCTTTGGTGCAAAATGGTGGTTTTGTGCTTGGTTTTGTTAAAGCACTGGGACAGGATCTGTGGGCAGGAAGAGCTGCTGCCCCAGGCCTGTGGGGGGTGGCTGATTATATACCTGGGAGTTGGGAGGGGTTTGGGGATAGGTCCTCTCTAAGGAATTTTGGAAGCAAAGTTTCCAGGACCTTGAGGGGGCTAGCTATTGTTGGGGCAAGGTCATTTTTACCATCTAATAAAACCCGAGTCATGAGACCCTTCAGATGTGTATCCGTGAGCCATATGCTTGGGGGATGATCGCCAACAAGTATCTTGGGGGGTAGAGATAAAGGAAATTTCTAAAGTAATTTTTATATGTTAAAGTAGACAGAGGATCCTGGGGGTCGGGCTGAGATTGCCTTTTGCTCTTAGCAAAGTATTAACATTGAGGCATTTGAGTCCATAGAGGAGTAGAGGAATGTCCCTCTGCCTGTTTCAAGGACTTGTCAATGTGCTGCCCCAGGCTTGTGCTTTGTCCTCTGCTAGTCCTCTGTTCCCCCATCAATAGGAACCTTCTGAAAATTTATAAATTCTGATAGAACAACAACAATAGCTAACCTTCATAGGGTCCTTTCAAGGGGCCAGGTATTTGGCAAGCAGTTTGCTTTGATTTTGATACATAGGCACCATTGGTATTCCCACCTTACAGATAAGGAAACTGAGTCCAGGAGAGCTTAAGTAACTCATCACATGTCACACAGTGTGACGAACCCAGCTTTTATTAATTAATTAATTTAAAAATATTTCTTTATTAAGTGATCTCTATGCCCAACATGAGGCTTGAACTCATGACTACAAGATCAAAAGTCACATGCTCCCCCAGCTGAGCCAGCCAGGCGCCCCAAGAACCCAGCTTTTAACTCCTTCCCATGTCCACTCTTCGAAGTTCCCTGGGATATTAGGAATAACAGCCCTCAATTTTTCCAGGAGAGAAGCCAGGCCATTGCCCCACTGGCGTTCAGACAGGCCTCAATGGTTAACAAACTGTGCCACTCGAACTTGAACCCAGGTGGGAGGTCCCCAGCAGGATCTTGAGGGTGTGGGCTGGGGTCAGGGACATGAGCGAGGATCACTAATGTCACAGTCACTCCATCTGTATCCATGGGTGGTACCACCCAGAGGAAAGGCCCCCAGCAGGCAGCAGTTCCAGCTTTTTTTCCTGTTGTATGAAACTTCTAAAAATGACAAAAGTGATACACGCCTCTCATAGGGATGCAGAGCAATGGAGAGAGAAGAGACGTCATCATCCTCCCTCTCCTTGCTCATCTGTCCTCTACCCGGGGAGGCCAGGTTGCTGCCTCCACTCTGTTCTCCATGTTCCAACAAACCTAGAACACACACTTGGAGGGCTTTAAATATATATATATTTAAATGAACATGGCATTTTATATATATATATATATATAAATCTTTGCTCAGTTTTTTTGTTCGTTTGGTTTTTGGTTTTGTTTTTAACAAAAGTGGGATCATCCTGTCCCCAGTGCTCTGCAACATTCGGCTTTCATTCATTTTTTTTTTTTTAATTTTTATTTATTTATGATAGTCTCACAGAGAGAGAGAGAGAGGCAGAGACACAGGCAGAGGGAGAAGCAGGCTCCATGCACGGGGAGCCCGATGTGGGATTCGATCCCGGGTCTCCAGGATCGCGCCCTGGGCCAAAGGCAGGCGCCAAACCGCTGCGCCACCCAGGGATCCCTCAGCTTTCATTCAAATGAGGATCTCAATCATCCCTCCAGATTAAGGGATAGTCCAGTCTCCTTATTCGCGGTAGTCAACTGGATAAAGTTGTGGAGAGCACTGAGTTAGCAAATGCTGCATCCTTGCTCCTAGGGCAAAAGAGGGTGAGGTTCCTGTGAGCCTCTGGTCACAACAGCTTTATCGATTGAATCAATACATAACTACATAAGCTCGTTTTATGTGTGTTTCTACCTAAAGACAGCTTATTTAATAGATATTGCTGGTTCATTAACTTTGAACTCTGGGTCAGCAGCACAATGACTCATGCCTGAAGGAAGCGTATCTATCCTGTATTTGCTCTGTAAGGCACATCTTAGTCTTGGGCTTAGCAACACCAGATAGCACATTAGCACCATGCTTGGGGGCATTTTAAACAGCAAAATCACATATAAAGAGCATAAAAATAGGAAAAATGTGGCTCCTAGTAAACTGCCAAAAAAGACACTTGTTTGTGGTGTGAGAACTGAAGCAAGAAGGCAGAGTGTCTGTCACCTTGTTTCCTGGTGGCCATACCACTGGAAAGGAGTAGATTTCCTTCTCTCTTCTGGGAGGCTGTGGCTAGAGACCCTGAGGATATAAAGGTCCCTAAAGAGCGGCAGACCTTGCAGCACAGCCGAGTGGAGGTCTTGGAAGGAAACGAGATTGGATCCTGGCTCCATCTGTCCAAGCTATGTGACCTCAAGCAAATCATACTGGATCTCCCTGGGCCTCAGTGTCCTCATCTCTAGAATGGGAGAGTAATGGCCTCCCAGGAAGTTTGTGCACTTGAGTCACTGTGATATGTACTAATTCCCTACTCACAGGAGGCTGTGGTTGTGTGCCCACCTGCCCTGAGCTGGCTGGCCTGGCAGCAGGGCAGGTAACATCAGGATAGGGCCAGAGAAGATGACCAAGTAAATGCCTTATCTTCCTTTGGCCCAACCTCCTGAATGCAGTGTTCCAAGACAGATATTCTGCTTGACATTGAGAAGAATGGTCTATATTGAAGTCCCTCTGCCCCTGGGTGGGGACAGTCACAGCCAGGCCAGGCCTCAGCTCACTCCAGTGTACAGAGGTGGGTTTGGGGCAAGGGCTTTGCCCCCCAGACCAACCCAACAGCCCCTTTATTTACAGAGGGGAAGGTCAGTCACTCAGAATTCTTTTGGCCACAAGCACCAGAAACCTGATTCAAGCCAATTTTGGCAGACAAAGAGGGAATTTATTGGCTCTTATTGTCAAGCTGCAGCAAGAGAAGGGACAACAGGAACCCGATGTCATTGAGGTCTTGTCCAGCCCTTCTCTTTCCTGTCTGAAGATCAGACCAGCTTTCTCCACATCCTAAGTGCATGGCTGTAGCAGCTCTAATTGTACATTCACCAGATTTGAGACCTGGCCCCCTCTTCTAGCTATGGTTTAAAACAAATCCCAAGCAGAGAATGATGGGCGCCTTGTTTGGATCACCTGCTGCTCTTAGGTGCAACCAGAGTGGCACCTGCAACTCTTTTCAGGCCACCTATAAGAGGCAGGGGTGCATATCGGGGTGGGTGGGGAGCAGTGATATAGGCCTGCCCAAGTAATCACAGTGACCTGAGTGCCCCTGCCCCTGAATGTGTCAACTATAGATGTGGATAGTATTTATTTATTTTTTAAAGATTTATTTATTTATTTATGATAGAGAGAGAGAGACAGAGAGAGAGAGGGAGGGAGGCAGAGACACAGGAGGAGGGAGAAGCAGGCTCCATGCCAGGAGCCCGACGTGGGACTGGATCCCAGGACTCCAGGATTGCGCCGTGGGCCAAAGGCAGGCCCTAAACCGATGAGCCTCCTAGGGATCCCTGTGGATAGTATTTAGAGATGGAAAAATCACTGTTTTTTAAAAGTTTTTATTTATTTATTCATGAGAGACACAGGGAGAGGCAGAGACTAGGCAGAGGGAGAAGCAGGCTCCCTAAGGGGAGCCTGATGCGGCACTTGATCCCCAGACCCTGGGATCATGACCTGAGCCAAAGATAGATGCTCAACCACTGAACCACCTGAGTGCCCCTCATTTTTTCTTTCTTGAATAATATTTTAGCTTAATATTCAAATATACATTATTTTTGAAGAGGTAAGAAGTTCACAACTCACAATTCAAAAGCTGCAACAGAATTGAACAAAGAAGTCTATGTCGTCATCCCCTGGAAGCATCATGGTGCCAGCTCTTTGCATTTCTGGGGAGAGATGGAGACTTGGTGCTCCCTTTAGGACTTCCAGGGTGGAGGCGAGGCCACAGGTTGGCTGAGAGCCAGCCTTTGCTGCACCCATCTGACCCTGGGGTCGCACCTTCCCTGATGGACCCAGCCTCCCCTGCCCAACCCTGGGCTCCCAGCTAAGCCCTGGGGAAGACCCTTCTGAACCACTGCCATTCCTGATCAGAGCTGGAGTGTGTCAGCAGCTACCACAGGTCCTCCCTCCTCTCTTGGCCCCCACCTGCTGGATCTTAGATTCCCCATCTCCAGGTCTCTTCATAGCCCATCAAACCCAGAACTGGTAGAAGGCTAGAGAACCTTGACTGGGTGGGCTGCATCTGCCCTCTGTCAGGTATGGGTTATAGAGGGGACCCAACACGTGCTCACGCCCTCATAAGATACTGAGTAAGGATGAATCAGAACAGCCAATTACACCAACTTATAGTTGAGGGGTGAGGAGCCCCATGTTGGCAGGTCAAGGGAGCCATTATGTTTTCTCTGACCCTTGCATAGGGACTCAGTCCTCTTTGGGTCCCTGCCTCTCAAGCACTAGTCACAGTTCAACGGGCTTTGCTCACATCTGGGGGCTATGGAGGCTCTCTGCAAACCCAGAGAGGGAGAGCTGACCCATGTCTTCTCTTCCTGTGGACTCCTGCAGTAATATGTCTTGCCCAGGCCTCCTGACACTGGGCGTACCCCTTGTCTGGAGCCACCAGGCTTCACTGGCAGGGTTCCCAGCTTCCTCTTTCTATCTGGTCCAAGCCTGACTTCCTGCCGGCCCATGCCCTCTGCTTTCCAAGATGCTGCTGGTCCCTGAGCTGAGGGGGTACTTGTCCCAGGCCCTGGTGCTCAGCAGCTCCTCTGTTTGGCCTCTTTTTTTTTTAATTTTTTTTTTTTTGTTTGGCCTCTTGATTCCTGGGAGTAGGGGGGAAGGTGGGGTGGTAGCTTGCTGGCAATTTTAAGGGGTAGCCAGACTCTGCAGGATCCTAATCTCTGGGAGCCCTCAGAAATGGATGGAGAATTTGGCCAGAAACATCAATAGAGCACTTTTTGCCTTCAGACTGTGCCTGGTGCCGGAGGTCTAGGGTGATGAAGAAGCAGCCCATTCCCTCAGTGCTGGGAGCCATGCACATGCTCCCAGGTCCTGGGCCAGGCAGAAGATGACACATGTCATAGTAGAGGTGCAAATACAATGGTCCAGGCTTGTCTGCTAGATCTTGTCTGCTGGAACGTGGCCTCCATTCCCATGCTTTTCTCTGTTTCTCTGTTTCTGTAATGTAGAATTACAGGGGGTAGAAGGCTAAGAACTACACTTCCCACATGCCCTTGCAGCTGGGGTTCTGGTTGGGATTTATTTATTTTTTTAAAGATTTTATTCATTTATTCACGAGACACACACACGCACACACACAGAGAGAGAGAGAGAGAGAGAGAAAGAAAGAGGCAGAGACACAGGCAGAGGGAGAAGCAGGCTCCATGCAGGGAGCTCAATGCGGGACTCAATCCTGGGACTTCAAGATCACACCCTGAGCGGAAGGCAGACACCCAACCACTGAGCCACCCAGGGATTCCCCTGGTTGGGATTTATATTCTGCCTATGAGAGATACACAGGAGAGATTTCAAAGGTCACAGGAGGCAGGAACCATCTTTCTGTGGTATTGGCACAGACCAGCAAGCTCTGGCTGACAAGACTTGTCACAGCCCAACTGAGTGTGTCACCCTCCAGTCACCCGCTTTGCATTGTGGTGGCAGGAAAAGTGGTAGCCGTGGCAACAGCAGCCTCCTTTCCTCCAGAATCTGGCTCCAGATCACAGCTGTGGTGGTGGTGTGACCTTGAAGCAAGTCACCTGCTGGCGGCTGCCCCTCCAGCCCTCCCAACCATCCTTACCCACGTGAGTAAAGCCCTGTGTCACATCTCTTTTTGCTTTTCAAAACAACCAGACTGTTTCCTAGTTCCTGCTCTGAAATCTGAATGATACGACAGCTGTGGAGGTGAAAAACTTCATTGCCACTGGGCAGAGTCATTGGTTCACACAGTACATATGGAGTGGGCACCTTCTCTGTGAGGGCACTGTGCTATGTGCTGGGGTATAGAAGAAACAAGATGTGGCCCCTGCCTTCAGGGGGCCCATGGTTGGCAGGAAGGAGACATGAGATCCATACCACAGGGTGATGGGAGTCCAGAGGAGGGTCCTGGCATCAAGCAATTTTGGTTTCAGAAAGTAGAGACCTTTCCAGAATTGTAATATGAAAGAGACTTAGAACAGGAAATTAGATACCTAAAACTTTTTGGAAGGGCTGGAGGATGGTCTCCTGGCTGGGCCTTCAGAACAACTTCTAGAACTGGCCCTCTAGCAAAGCGACCACCTCTGCCACAGTCATGGCCATGCCTGGAACTGCAGACTCTGCTTCCATACAGTTCTCCAAGCAATGTGGGGAGAGCAGGCATGGATGCAGTGGTGGTTCTAGTGGCCCTGGGCATTTTGTCTTCACAGATAAAAATGGCCATGGTCCCTTTTCACACTTCCTGAAAGAGGATGCGATCAGGATGCTTTGTCACCATCAAGTTTGGATCACCCCTATTGGCTGAGCCCACTTCATTGACATTCAGTCTGGTCTCTCAGACCTGGTTGATTTATGGCTACACTGGCTCAGGTACCTGCCCGGGTCCAGCCAGTGTGGCTAGGAGAGCACAGCCAGGTTCCTGAGGAGTGTGGTGTAGCAGGCCCTGGTGAGCCTCTTGGCAGGACCCCAAAGCTGCTGACCCTACCAGATGCCAACCTGAGCTCAAACGGTAATGATGATGTGGTCACTACTAACCTCTACCACCTGAAAGTCTTTCTGGAACAAAGCAGGGAATAAATAAATAACTAGACCAATCCAAACTGAATGATACTTTACAGTTCCCAAACCTGTTCATCATTTTCCCTGAAGGATAAAAGGCAGCATCTTCTCCTGAAATCATGACAGTTAAATGCCAAAGCAAGGTAGCTACTTTCTTCCAGATACAGGATGTTGAAATGTTCCTCTCCCTACATGCAAACGCCTGTTGTCGGAGTCTGGCTCTCATTTTACTCCATGTGAATGGATGACTTAATCCTTTTCTTTTTGTTCCTGGGATGGGATTCGGTCTGTTCCGTTTTAACAGGAGAGCAAGACTATTTCTATGAAGGTTCTTGGTGCTTAGAGTTTTAGCCCAATGTACTCCTTAAAGGAAATGTCTCTGCAGAGAGAGTGATGCCTTTCTTTTCATGTTACAGCCTATGTTTTGAGCTTAAAATCTTTTGGACAATTTGCAAGAAATCTAATTACCAAAAAAAAAAAAATTATATAAATAAAGAAACCTATTTACCCCTCCAGTGGGCCATGCCATGTTCATCCCAACAGAGGGTGTTGCTCTGCAGGCTGGGATCTAATAGGTAAGGACATGGGATTTGCAATTTTGCAGCTGGCAAAACAGGCCACACGGCCCTAGCCAGGGCTCGGAGCCCATGAAGGTCTCATCTCTCAGGAACTTAGGGTTTTGTCCTTCTGTCTAGAAAGATATGGGACACCTGGGCAGCTCAGTGGTTGAGTGTCTGCCTTTGGTTCAGGTCGTGATCCAGGAGCCTGGGATTGAGTCCTGCATCAGGCTCCCCACAGGGAGCCTGCTTCTCCCTCTGCCTGTGTCTCTGCCTCTCTCTCTCCCTCTGAATAAATAAATAAATAAATAAATAAATCTTAAAAACAACAACAACAACAACAAAGAAAGACAGATTAAGCTGATGGCATGGCTGGCAAGATGGGTCCCTGTGTGCAAGCTCCACTCTTATGGGGACTTTTTTTCAGTAGTTTGTATGAATGGCCACATCAGAAATTGACACCTGTTTACTATGTGAAATATGTGTAAATATGCAAAAGTGTGTAAGAGAAGGCGGTACAGTACCTTTTGCCTTTCTGGTGACATACAAATGTGGATTGAAATTCCTGAGGCTGATTAACATCAAACTTTTGCAAATGAAATTGTCTTATTGATTTAGAACTTTATCTGAAACTAAGAGTCATCAACTATCTCCATTCTAACTACTGTTCATACAGTTTCATTCTTCTTCTTTTTTTTTTTTTTTTCAGTTTCATTCTTCTGATGGAGGAATTTATTTTCAGGTTTTCAGGTATGGATTTTTGTAAACTGGTTGAATTTCTTACTGGTATTTGTTATTTTAAGATTTCATATGTTAAGTTGGGCAGCCCCGGTGGCTCAGCGGTTTAGCATGGCCTTCAGCCCAGGGCTTGATCCTGGAGACCAGGGATCGAGTCCCACGTCAGGCTCCCTGCATGGAGCCTGCTTCTCCCTCTGCCTGTGTCTCTGCCTGTCTCTCTCTCTCTGTGTCTCATGAATAAATAAATACAATCTTAAAAAAAAAGATTTTATACATTAAGATATGTGAAATAGTCAATGTGTATTTGATATATCAATATGGTAATATGTAGTAGTATATATTATTATTTTTTAAAGATTATTTTTTCATTTATTCATAGAGACACAGAGAGAGAGAGAGAGAGAGAGAGGCACAGACACAGGCAGAGGGAGAAGCAGGCTCCATGCAGAGAGCCTGACATGGGACTGGATCCCAGGTCTCCAGGATCACGCCCTGGGCTGCAGGTGGCGCTAAACTGCTGTGCCACCCGGGCTGCCCCTGTAGTAGTATATATTAAAATTATATTTATAATGTGATAGTTTTCAATTTATGGTAGAAATACACCAAGTTTTCTTTTATTTTTATGTTTATTTTTTTAAGATTTTATTTTTTAATTGAGAGAGAGGAGAGAGCACAAGTAGGAGGAGAGGCAGAGGGAGAGGGAGAGGGAGAAGCAGACTCCCCGCTGAGTGGGGAGCCCAACTGCAGGGCTCATCCCAGGACCTAGGATCACAGCCTGAGCTCCTGGCCTGAGCTCCTGACCCAGCTCCTCATCCAAGCTGGAGGCAGTTAACCGACTAAGCCATCCAGGTGCCCTTCAAGTTTTCTTTTAAAATACTTACCTAGGGATCCCTGGGTGGCGCAGCGGTTTGACGCCTGCCTTTGGCCCAGGGCGCGATCCTGGAGACCCGGGATCGAATCCCGCATCGGGCTCCCGGTGCATGGAGCCTGCTTCTCCCTCTGCCTGTGTCTCTGCCTCTCTCTCTCTCACTGTGTGCCTATAATAAAAAAAAAAAAAAAAAAAATACTTACCTGTGTCAGAGACACCACCGGTATCATAAATAGTGGGGGAGCTAAGGTGGAATCATAAGGGTTTGCAAACTACAAACTGCAGAGCACTTTGCAAGTTAAGAATCTTATGCATAGTCTTGTCTCCTCTCAGGGAAATTCACTTCAGTGGAATTTAGAAAAAGACATGAAATAAAAAGCTCACTCATTTGTTCAGCAAATATTTAACAAGCACTTAATCAGTGAGAGCTCTTTCCATCACAAGTGACAGAAAATCCAACCCAAACTAGCTAAAGCAAAAAGAGGCTCTTGCCATTGGAAATTTCAACATTCACGGCTATTAGATGATATGAAGGAAATAACTGTTCATTTCTTGGTGGAATGCCTGATTGGCTCAGCTCAGTTAATAAGCCCCGTGTCTGGCTCCAGGGACAGAGAGCTCCTCAGCCGTTGGCCAGAAGCCAGAGAGGGACACTGGCGGTGGGGACAACAAGCATCTGCTTCTGTGTGCCAAGTTCCATGCTAGGAACAGAAAAACGGCTAGGGCACAGTCTCTTCCTGTCAGGGAACTTCTCATCCACAAAAACAATGGTTCTCGTTTTCATCAATTTCCTTTTTTCCTGCCTTAGACTACACAGGTCTGACATAATCAAATATCCACCTGAACTACAAAGCTTAATGTGAAAATAGCCTATTAACTCTCTCTCTTTTTAAGATTTTACCTATTTGAGAGAGAGAGAGAGAGACTGAGCAGGGGTAGGAGGGCGGGGGGGGGGGGAGGGAGAGAGAGAGAGAATCTCCAGTAGACTGCACTGAGCACAGAGCCTGACATGTGGGTTCGATCCTAGGACCCTAAGATGATGACCCAAGCTGAAACCAAGACTCAGATGCTCAACCAACTGAGCCACCTGGGCGCCAGCCTATTAACTCTCATCCCGAATTTCATATACATGCCAGTTTGATCCCATATGTGGTAGATGGAGACCCAGCATGGCATGAGCTGACCCCCCCAAATGAGCCCTCCCTTGCCCTTATATTTCTGCTAGAAACAGCTCAAAAGAGATTGGTGCCTGCTGCCTTCTGAAGCCAGGTCAGGCAGGTCTGGTTATTTCAGGGACAAATGCCCCGGAGGTGCTCAGCCCAGGCACAGCTTTTGTAGAGATGCTGACACAGAATAATCATACCTTACTTTTTTTTTTTTAAGATTTTATTTATCTATTCATGAGAGAGAGGCAGAGAGAGAGAGAGGCAGAGACACAGGCAGAAGGAGAAGCAGGCTCCATGCAGGGAGTCCGATAAAGGACTCGATCTGGAACTCCAGGATCATGCCCTGGGCTTAAGGCAGGTGGTAAACCACTGAGCCACCCAGGCGTCCCTATACCTTACATTTTGTGAGCAATTACTCTGAGTCAGGCATTGTTCTCAATACTTTTTTTTTTTTGTTTGTTTTGTTTTAAGATTTTGAAAGACACAAGAGAGGCAGAGACATAGGCAGAGGGAGAAGCAGTCTCCTGTAGGGAGCCTGGGATCACCACTCAAGCCAAAGGCAGATGCTCAACCACTGAGCCACCCAGGTGTCCCTCCTTGCTGAAGATTTTAATTCTGGGGTGAGGGCACAGAGACTGGCCTGAACCCGCCTTGTGATGGGACAGGCATCTTGATCGACGACATTTCCTGGCACTGAACCTAAGGGGAGGGTTGTTCTACCAGGGGATACCAGGCAGACCCAAGGAACAGTATCCCCTGGAAATGCCATTTGGTTAGGCCAGGGGTCTGTTCTTAGCTTTTTGTGTGTGTCATAGACACCTTCCTAGAATAATGTTTTTAAATGCATAAGAGACAGGATTACAAAGGAATGCAAAGATGATGAAATATTAGAATAGGTAATATGCATTTTTTTAAGATTTATTTATTTATTCATGACAGACACAGACTGGGAGACAGGCAGAGTCACAGGCAGAGGGAGAAGCAGGCTCCATGCAGGGAGCCCAATGCAGGACTCCATCCCAGATTCCGGGATCATGCCCTGAGCTGAAGGCCCAACCGCTGAGCCACCCAGGCGTCCTGGTAATATGCATTTTTTAATTAACTCATTAAATGACAAGCTCTAGCAGTGACCTAGTGATATGGTTATTTTGAAGTACAGATGAGTATAAACAGTATTTTGAAAAATCTGCAGCAACTGGAATGTGTTATGAAAATATCTGTGATTGCTATTGAGAACAAAGTCTCAGGTACTGCTACTAGGACCGTGGCTGGTCATCTAACCTCACCAGTGAAGGAGAAGCTAAATTTCGGTAGCAGATTACGAGAAATAATGCAAGCATTTTCCTCACTCAGGGACTCCCTGATTTAAGCTGAGATCCTCTCTTGGCATCTTGCAAAAATGTGAACAGTATAAGATTAAGTGGAAAAAAAACCCAACCAAAACCAAAACCAAACCCAACAACAGATTACAATACAGTGGATTTGCAGTTGATTGTATTTTTCCCCCCAGGAGAAAATCAAACATTTGTGTGTTTATGAAATACACCCAGAACGGTTTATGAAAAATATTTCATACTTCAAAATAAAGAAAGGGGAGATATATGGAGAAACCAAGCCTCAGCATTGCCTTCCCAAGCCTTGGCCTGGGGCTTCCCAGGGCCTCTTTGGGGGCCACAGCGTGGGGGGCCGGCGCGAGGAGGGTGTTTGCCTGGGTATCTCCCCACCCTACCCTTGAACAATACCGAAGTCAGTTTGTCAAATAAGTTCAGGGTGTCCTGACACACGCATAGGCTGGAAGGTGGGGAATGATTTTCAGCGAGGCCTGAATTTGGTCCATAATCAGCGCTGTGAACTCAGGTCGACCTCAAATCTCTCTTGATCTCAAATCCGCGCAGCTGGGTCTCCGGGCTCCAACCTCCAGGCTCTTGTTATTCACGTGGGCCTTATTCCACCAGGTACTTTACAGTCTATCAACCTCGGACCAAGGAGCACGGAAAGCAGAGCTGCTGCGGCCCCTGGAGCAAGAGGAGGTGGATGGAGAGCGGCAGGAGACCGCAGAGACTGGAAGGCTCCGCAGGCGGGGGCTTGCGACCAATGCTGATTCGGGTTCCAGGAAAGAGAGCACGTTGTCCCATCAGGATTGCCCAGGATGGAGACAGGGAGCACGGGGCGGGGCAGGACGCGGCTCCCTTCCAGTTGCGAACCCTTGTCATTCCCACGTACCAACCGATTGTAAAGTGGGATTTCCGTAAAAGACGCCCCTCGCCCTCCTGGCTCCTCCCCCTGCGTCGGGGGTACGATTTAGAAACGAGCCCCCGCGCCAGGAACACAGTTGAACAACTTCGCTGGGGCGTGTAGAGCCGCAGCAGTTACTTCCGAGGATCGGGGTAGTCCCAGGTCTTTTGTGGGGTGGAAACAGACGTTAACATTTCCTAGGTCCCGACGCTAACCTTCCTAAGGAGGACTGAACCAAAAATTGTAGGCAGACTCCCTTGCGACCGCGGCAGGACTCGAACCTGCAATCTTCTGATCCGAAGTCAGACGCCTTATCCATTAGGCCACGCGGCCGCCCGACGCCTAGTGCTCTTCGGGCAATCTGAAAAGTAGCATGACCGCCCACCGGCTTGCCTGGGACCAATCCACTTGTTGCTTGGGCAGGGGGGAGTTTGGACTTTGGCTCTCAGAGTTCCGTAGGGAGAACCCACCCGGAAGTTCCCCTCTCCCCCCTGCGGCCGGACCGGTCCACTTGCGGCCCTCCTATTGGTCGCGCCGGGAGTCTCCCGCCTGCCTCTCGGTAGCCGCGGGACCGAGCGGGGCGCAGACGGGAAGTTGCGGCTGCCAGCGAGGCGCACTGGTCGGCTGGAGGCCACACGCCACCCCGAGGCTGCGTAGGCCGCGCGGAGAGGGACGCCGCGCCGTCGGCCTGGGGTCGGGAGCCGCGGCCCGGGAAGCACCGGACGGACCGAGGTTTCCGGCGGGTCGGCCCGGGGAAGTGGAGGCGGGGGAAGCCGGGTCGCCGAGCGGCGGCGCGGCCCCTCCCTCTCCAGTCAGGGAGCGAGGCCCGGAGCTGGGCGGAGGCTTGTCCCAGGGCGCACCGCGGCGCCGCGGGGCTCGGGCTCGGGCTCGGGCACGGCCGGGCGCGCGGGGGCTGCGGGGAGCCCGAAGCCGCGGGGCCGCCACCGGGGGTGGGTGGGGGCCCGGGAGGCCGGCGGCCCGCCCTGCGGTTTCCCTAAGGAGGCCTGGCACCTGGCGGCGTAGGCCCTCGGGGCCGCGCCGGTCGCCGTCATGGCAGCCACCGTCTGCCGGGCGTTCGCCGGGGGTCGGGTCTCGCGACTTGTTCGCCCTGAGTCCCTCGGACAGCGGTCTCGTGTGACAGGTAGAATCCGTACCCCCATTTCACGGAGCAGGAGACTGGGGCCTTAGGGAGCTCGCCCAAGGTCACGCATCTCCTAACAGCCGGAGCCGGGATTCAAACCCGCCGCCGCGCCTCCTCCCGGACCATCGCTCTTAACCGTGCTTCCCCCCCTCCCCGCCCGCCGCCAAGTTCACTGATGAACCTGCTTGCACCTCCGTGTCCTCAGGAGGGCTCTTGGTAATTGCCGTGGTTGTCCGATGCTCCACGGAGAACCTGCCCCTAAAGCGCCTGGCACGCTGCCTGGGACGCAGTCAGTGCCGGAGGAGCGAGGGCTTAGCACGGAATGCGGGCCGCACGCATAAGAAATAACACTTGCTGTCGTCTGTCTCCTTCAGAATTTGTGGGTGGAAGGCAGGCATGGTCAGACCCATTTCACTGACTGGAAAACAGAGACAGGACGTGTCTCCCTCCACGTCTTTCGGCCAGTAAAAGCAGCCAAGCTGGAGCCCAAAGCCAGGTGTCCTGACTCCCAGCGGGGGGCTTCCTGCACCCACCATGAGCCGCCTGCTCTGGAAGAGGGTGGCCGGCGCCACCACCGTCGCGCCAGGGTCAGTGCCAGCTCCGGGGCGCTGGGTCTCCAGCTCCGGCCCCGCCCCCGTCCCCAGCGACGGGCCGCCGCCGCCGCCGCCGCCGCCGCCGCCGCCGCAGCAGCAGCAGCAGCCGCAGCCAGCGCGGTCCTCGGAGGGCGGGCAGCTGCGGCACAACCCCTTGCACATCCAGATGCTCTCGAGAGGGCTTCACGAGCAAATCTTCGGGAGCGGCGGGGAGACGCCCGGCGAGGCCGCCGTGCGCCGCAGCATCGAGCACCTGCAGAGGCACGGGCTCTGGGGGCAGCCGGCCACGCCCTTGCCGGACGTGGAGCTGCGCCTGCCGCCCCTCTACGGGGGCAGCCTGGACCAGCACTTCCGCCTCCTGGCCCAGAAGCAGAGCCTGCCCTACCTGGAGGCGGCCAACTCGTTATTGCGGGCCCAGCCGCCCCCGCGGCCCCTGAGCTGGGCCTGGGTGGAGGGCTGGACCCGGTACGGCCCCGCGGGGGAGGCCGTACCCGTGGCCATCCCCGAGGAGCGGGCCCTGGTGTTCGACGTGGAGGTCTGCTTGGCAGAGGGAACTTGCCCCACATTGGCGGTGGCCATATCCCCCTCGGCCTGGTGAGTAGGGGCTGGGCGCTGGGGACTTCACATGTGCAGGAGGTGGGTGGGGGGTGTCCCAGCTTAGTAGTTCCGTTCAGTGAATTTTACTGAGCTCCCAGTCTGTGCTACTCGGGTGCTCTCCTAGGGACTGCGGATTCTGTGGTGAAGTCCAGTAAAATAGGCTTGACCTCAGGTTTCACAGAGCTTACTTTTTGGCGGAAAGACACAGGCAGTAAACAAATATCCAAGCACAAGTCAGGTGGCGAAAGGGGCTGTGTGGAGAACAACAGTAGGTTGTACTTGGGACTGTGGTGGGAGACCACTCGAGGTCACCTTGATTTGGTGCTTTCCCCCCTCCCCTAAATGCTTCCTGAGAAGTTAGTCCAAGGCATTTGAACAGTGTCTCTATTTGGGAATGCTGTTGATTATTGTGGGCAGAGAAACATCCCTTTCCTGGGGCTGTCCCTGATGTTATGAGACATTTAGCCTCCCCAGCCGCTCTCGTAAACGCTGGACCAAGTATCTCCCCAGTGTCGCCAAACACACTCCCACCCCGAGGTAGCATTCCCCCACACCTAGCCTATTGCCCCCAGTTGAGAACCATTGCTTCCTGCCCCCAGCCTCCCAGATGCATTTTGGTCCCAAACAGGTGTATCCAAATCTCTCTCTCTCCTTTTTAAATAACTTTCTAAGTGCTACCCACGTTTCTTTTTCAAACAATGATGGCAGTCCTGTTTCTCCCCTTTTTTTATTCTTCATTCCAGGATTAAAATACTATTTACAACCTTAATGCTTTCAGGCATGGCCAGCACAAAAGTTAGCAGTTTCTTTAATCCTATTGGAAGCTACATCTTTGTAAAGAAAGCTGCGAAATGTTAAATATGCAGTTGAAAATGGTGAAAACATGGCTAAATAGATAAGGTAGGCATTAATGGCTGCAAAGAGCAAAACCAGGTTCCGCATTGATTTAGTTCCAGTTGAGATGAGAATCTCCGTGCTTACTTTGTAACTTGATGGTCAAAACAGAGGGAGTACCAGCCACCGATTGAGAAGGTGAAGCAGGCTCTGGTGGCTGAGGGAAAATTAGGAGACCAGTGACAAGAAAGCCTTGTATTTTGATCTCTTGGTCATTCTTGGCCATTTTACCTGAAGTCCACCTTTTCTCTTCCTCCTCCTCCCTCTCCCTGTCCTCCTCTCATCCTCATTCCATTCTCACCGGTATGGGGGGTGGCGCTGTTCAGTATATGCCTGGTGGCACAGGGACCTTCTCCTGGGGAGCCTGATTGTGTAGGGGGGTGTGCAGGGTACCGGATGGGGCCATCAGAGCAGTCCGCTGTGAGCTTGGGCACGTCCCTGCCATGGCTGTGTAACCTTAAGTTCCAGGCCAGCCCAAGATTTCAGGGCTGCAGTGGAGGGTTCAGCTTCCCAAAGGCTGTGGCTGAGGACTTTGGTTGTCACCCTAGGGGACATCGCACAGGGGCCAGCATTTGTCTGAGATTCACAGGATGAGCGTAGAGTTTTGATGGCATTGATCTGGTTCCTCTTAAACGTACCGAAGGTGTTTGCACATTGGCTTCTTTTATCACAAATGTGTAGTGAGATGGCTCTCATGCGCAGCTGTAGACCTGGATCTTGCCACCAGTCTAGCCTTTTATTGCACCTAGAGTTCCTGTCGTCACCATAGCCTCAAATATTTGACATCTTCAGGCCTCTTCTACAGTGTTGTTTTTAAGGGCTCTAAATGGGGAGGATGTTTCACCTTGAGTCCTTGAGTGTATCGCCACCACTTGGAGTGTGGGTTAGATTTTAGCAGGTTTAAAACGAGGAACCCCTTTTTGCCGGTAGCCCCCTTCCCTGCAGAAACCACTGTCTGTTGAAACTGGAGGCAGATGCCCCCCCACCCCCTGCCAGGGTTGCCTGGAGCTCTGTGCACAGCTGTGAGGGCCCCATGTGGCCCCGGCGCTCATTTGATGCTGAGTGGCTCTGACCTTTTGGCATCACCTGTGATTTACAGTGGGCTTTGGCTCGGCAGCCATTTCCCCATGCTCAGCCTTGTGAATCTTGGGCACCCTCCAGCCTTTCCCTGCGTCAGGGTCCGGCACCCACAGGCAGTGCTCCTACTCTGCCCTCAGTCCACCCATTATGTGGGCAGGTGGTCGTCCAGTCCAGTCCCTTCCAGTCCTAACACTTGCCCTTGGCTCCCCCATGGGGGGCTCAGGCCCAGCACCTGCTCCGAGGTGCAGGACATTCTCTTGGGCCTTTGGAATCTCTCCAGCTGTTAGATGATTCATCCTGTACGTGTGTGGCATTTGTCTTTTTTTTTCCTATTGCTACCCCCCCCCACCCCCCCAATTTGCCACTTGTAATCGTCTCTTCTACTGGCATTTTGAATGCCTACTGTTTTGTGCTTATGGACCTGAGGAGTTGACCGTGCTTGGAAACGGCACAGACTTTGTGAGTGCCGGACCTCACACACACCTTGGTGGCCCAGGCCCTGGTGCCCTTGTAGGACATCCAGTACCGTGGCATTTAGCTCCATCTGTATCTGTGGATGCGAAAAGTAAAGGAGTTTTTCTGGCCTCCCCCCACACACCCGCAGCCGCTCTCTAGCTCTGTGAGGGTCGGGAGTACCCCCCTGGTCTTGCCTACATCCCAGCTGCTAGCATGGGAGCTGACTTGCGACGGTACGTGTGCTGTGGGTGTCGTGGAGCGGAAGTGTCATGCCTCCTGCCGAACTTGCTGCCTTTCGCCCCCCTCAGGTATTCCTGGTGCAGCCGGCGGCTGGTGGAAGAGCGTTACTCTTGGACCAGCCAGCTGTCGCCGGCTGACCTCATTCCTCTGGAGGTCCCTGCCAGCGCAGGCGGCCCCACCCAGCGTGATTGGCAGGAGCAGTTAGTTGTGGGGCACAACGTTTGCTTTGATCGAGCCCATATCAGGGAGCAGTACCTGATCCAGGTGAGGTTCCTGGGGCTGGGATAGCTTCTGGTAGGGGATGGCCTAGCTCTGACCTCAGTGGCTAGGGAAGGCGTTGCTTTTCCTGGCCAGGTCTCCTGTGTCTCTATAGTGGCTGTGGGGCCTCCTGCTGGCCAGCCCTGCCCCTGGTCCCTGGGCCCAGCTGTTCATTCCCCTGGACTTGCCTGGTACGGGACCTGAGTGGTCTCAGAGTGCGAGTAACCCTGCTGTCTGTGTGGTGTTTGAGAGTTAGCATGGGTCTTTGGAGAGTCTGGCCACATGGCCTGGGCTCATGGCCTGGGCTCACGTCCTGCTTCTGCCAGGGACAAAGTGGTGTGAGTGCCTTCATGTTCCTGAGCCTCAGTTTCCTTATTTGTAAAGCATGCTTGTGGCATTCTTAATATTACAAGAAGTGCTCTTCTATCTAGTCCTCACAACTACCGCAGCAGAGAAGCAGGGCAGGTGTGAGCAGCCTTAGCGTATAGCTTCAGGTCAGCCTTACCGATCTGAGCAGGAGCTGCAGTTTGTGAGCTGCAGGCTGGGGCTGGGGGCTAAGTCTGGGAGCTCAGATGGCCTCGATTTGGCTACCCTGTTCCCAAGGCAGCCCTCAGAGCTGTTGCTGGATGCTGGGAAGGACTAGTGTGTTGGAATTGAGCCAGGCCTGTACCTTCAGGGGTAGCTGGGATTTGGGAGGGCAAGCCTGTCATGGCTGGAGGGGAAGCATGGGTAAGCATGAGGGGATAGCTTTAGTGTTGGAAGGCTGTGTGATGGGAGGGGGCTGAGGTGGGTTTGGGGGGGGGGTGACGGCACCAAAGCAGGGCTGAGTGGCTTCAGCTGCAGCCTCTGTCCTCAGGGCTCCCGCATGCGCTTCCTGGACACCATGAGCATGCACATGGCCATCTCAGGGCTCAGCGGCTTCCAGCGCAGTCTGTGGATGGCAGCCAAGCAGGGCAAGCGCAAGGCCCGCCACCCCACACAGCGAGGCCAGAAGTCCCAAAACAAAGCCAGTGGCCCGGTGGTGAGTGCTTACTGTGGGGGGCTGGAGCCGGGCGCTTGGGACTGTCTCACCTGCCTGTCTGTCCCAGGGCTGAGCTAATCTGCTGTATTCCTTGGTCTGTCCCCCGCCAGATCTCCTCCTGGGACTGGCTGGATATCAGCAGTGTCAATAATCTGGCAGATGTGCACAGCCTCTATGTGGGGGGGCCTCCCTTAGAGAAGGAGCCTCGAGAACTGTTCGTCAAGGGTAGCATGAAGGACATCCGTGAGAACTTCCAGGTATAGTGCTGGGGAGGGACTCTGGGGAGGTGAGTGGGGGCAGACCTAGCTGACCCCGGGGAGTATAGCGGCAATACCTGACCCTGAGACCGGCGATGGTAGTGGGACAACTGCCCACCCAGCGCCTTCCTGTCGCCTGTGCCAGGCTCTGATGCAGTACTGTGCCCAGGACGTGTGGGCTACCTATGAGATTTTCCAGCAGCAGCTACCGCTCTTCTTGGAGAGGTGAGGGGGAGCCCCTGGGGGAACCCCTGGGGGTTGGCAGTGTCCTAGTATCTGGTCCTCTGTCAGAAGGTGGTACTGGGTCTTTCTCAGCCTATGGACCTTAGCCTTTCTGGGTTGAAAGAACAGAGCCATTCTGTATAGTGGTGGCCACCTGGGTCCTGGACTCTGGTTTTCTAGAGGCCCTGGAGGGGGGAGCCAAGGGCTGTGGTTATGTTCCATGTGTGTGTTCCCGGGTGATTCAGCACCCTCTCTCTATGTACCCAGATCCTGGTCATGTTTGTTAGTGAGTCACTCTTGTGGTGTGGTCAGTCACAAGTATCCCCTAGACCAAGTTTGAATCTTGACTGTCCTCCCTCACTCTTTTGCCCTTGGGTAAGTCACTTGGTTTGTCAGAGCCTCAGTGTTTTTGTCTGTGAAGCAAATAATACTTGACCACTCTGGTAGTGAGGTTTGTCTGTGACCTAGCACAGTGCCTGGCACATGGTCGTTACTCAGGAGAGGGCACCCGTTTTCATTTTCACTCCTAACTCCTAATAGGAGTAACTCCTATTTCTCCTGGGGACGGGATGGTACTTTAGATACTTTATAGATAAAGGAACTGAGGCTCAGAGAAGCGGAGCCACTTACTCAGCCAGTGTCTCACGGCTCCAAAGTCGTTGATCTGGGGTCAAGCTGTGGTTGAGACCCTGGTCTCCCTTCAGAGCTATGTCACATGGGTAGTTAGGTTGAGGCTTGCTAGACGGGCTCAGGGATTGGGCCAGAACCTTGCTTTCTGTGGTCATTTATGACCACCCTGGTGTTTGTCCCCCCCCCCCCCCCCCCAGGTGTCCCCACCCGGTGACTCTGGCTGGCATGTTGGAGATGGGGGTCTCCTACCTGCCTGTCAACCAGAACTGGGAGCGGTACCTGGCAGAGGCACAGAACACCTATGAGGAACTCCAGTGGGAGATGAAGAAGTCGCTGATGGACCTGGCCAATGATGCCTGCCAGCTGCTCTCAGGGGAGAGGTAGCCAGGCCTTGGGAGTGTGGGAGCTAGGTGAGTACGGGCAGGCCAGAGGCCTGCCTCTGGATTGGCCTAAAGCTTCTCTGGTGGACTGGCTCTGCAGGTA
Organism: Canis lupus dingo; assembly: GCF_003254725.2. Taxonomy (NCBI): domain Eukaryota; kingdom Metazoa; phylum Chordata; class Mammalia; order Carnivora; family Canidae; genus Canis; species Canis lupus. Next base: position 52,417,970 of record NC_064245.1, on the reverse strand, counting down.
CAAGGAGGACCCCTGGCTCTGGGATCTGGAGTGGGACCTGCAAGAGTTTAAGCAGAAGAAGGCAAAGAAGGTGAAGAGGAAGGAGCCAACTGCAGCCAGCAAGTTGCCCATCGAGAGGGCTGGGGACCCCAAGGATCAGGAAGGTGGGGAGCATGGGCGGGAGGTGGGGTGGGGATGGACCTTGGGAAGGTTGGAAGGGATCTCTCCAGCCTTCAGAGATGAGTCGGCTGGGAAGGTCTTCCTGAGAGACCCTTCTTCTGATTGTCATGCCTACTGTGTGCAGACCCTGGCCCTCCCAGTGAGGAGGAGGAGGTTCAGCGAGATGTCACGGCCCGCGCCTGCTTGGAGCACCTGAAGGGGACTGCAGAGAGCCTGCCAAAGCGGCCCCAGCACCTTCCCGGACACCCTGGGTGAGCCCTAGCTCCTCATATATGTAGAGTCTACTCTTCCCCTGCCTTAGGGCTTCTCTGTCACTGGTGTGTGTGTGGCCCTTACTGACCTGCTGCTGTTCGTTCTGTCTTCCAGTCACTTGCTCACTCTGACCCCTGGCTCCCTGGTCTCAGTACAACTGCACTGAGCACCTGCTGTGTGCTCGGCCTACCACCACCACCACCTCTGGGGGTGCAGATAGGAACATAGCTCCTTTCTAGGAGCTGCTGCTCCCTGGGAGGAGCTAGGCGTGAAGACCAAGCAGTGCAGCTGGCCTTCATATTCATGATGAGAAGGAAGAGTGAGCAGTGTTGAGGCAGTACCTAAGTTTGCCTGGGGAAGTCAGGGATGGCTTCCTTAAGGGAGGGGATTTTTTTTATTTTTTATTTTTTATTTTTTATTTTATTCGATCCCGGGTCTCCAGGATCGCGCCCTGGGCCAAAGGCAGGCGCCAAACTGCTGCGCCATCCAGGGATCCCAGGGAGGGGATTTTTTTTATTTGAGCCTCATAGACTGGCAGAGATGAGAAAATAGGGGCAGCCAGGGTTAAGAACAGGGTGTGGACTTGGCACTTGCAGGATCCTGAGAGTGAGGTCTCCTTAAGCTGTGTGCTTCAGGTGCCTCCCTTGGCTCCCCCTCGGGTTGGCCCTTGTGAACAGCATGTGAGAGATGGAGCTCTGAAGGCCCTGCTGTGTCCCTGGAGCAGCGGTGTGGCACTGTCTCCTGGCCAGTTACCCTGTGTGGACTGGAGCTGGGGAAGGAGCCCGGTGCTGGGACATCCTTGTAGGTCCTTGGCTTCTGATGAGGCCAGTGGGCCTGACCTAGGATGTTCCTTTTCAGATACTTGAATTATTCTAGGGGAGCTCATGGGGATTATGGGTGTACGCCCGAGGGAGGGGCCTGTGGCTATAGGCTGAGGTTACTGGAAAGCCTTGGGGCTTTAAAGGGTGGACAGGTGGGTCAGGTCATGGGAGAGAGAACCTGGCTTGTGGTCACATGCTGTCCATCCCCAACACTGTGACACTGCTCTCCTCTGGCGGGGCATAGGTGGTACCGGAAGCTCTGCCCCCGGCTAGATGACCCTGCATGGACCCCGGGCCCCAGTCTCCTCAGCCTGCAGATGCGGGTCACTCCAAAACTCATGGCGATGACCTGGGATGGCTTCCCTCTGCACTACTCGGAGCGGCATGGCTGGGGATACCTGGTGCCCGGGCGGCGGGACAACCTGGCTCAGGCACCAGCGGAAACCGCCCCAGCCTCAGCTGGGGTGGCCTGCCCGTACAGGTGAGGCTCAGGCTCAGGGAAGGAAGGGGTGGATCTAGGGCCCCCTCCCCTTGCTGGAAAACCCAAGCCCAGCTCTGGTTAGTGGAAGAGTTAGGGTCTGAGAGTTCTGGTGGGCGTCTTTTTTTTACCTTTGGGTCTCAGAGCCCTCCGCTTGGGTCCACTGGCACAGCTGCCTTCACAGGACTGTTGCAGAGCGGGGGCTGTCAGGGGCAGCCGGGGATATGGGCTGTCTTTCTTTTTTGTGTGTGATTGATTGAGCACTAGTTATATTCTGTGATTGGAAACCTTTTGTAGTGCTCTCTCATTTGTTTCCAGGCAGCCACGTGACATAGAATGGCTATCCCCATTTTAGAGTTGGCAAAATAAAGGCCTAGGGAAATCCTTTGACTTGTCTGAGATTCTAAACCTCAGGCTTTTGACAGGCAGGTGTGGGGGACAAGCCATGGCACTTGACGTGGCCCAGGTTGGGAGCCCTGGCTCTGCAGGATAGCCTGAGTCACCTGTGGGGCCCTTGGGGACAGAAGGGGCTGGAGCCTAGTGGGGACGGCTGCACGGCCTCCAGAGCTTTCCCAGGGAAGGCAACAGCTGAGCTGGTGAGGAGCTTAGATTTGGGTCAGAGCAGCCCCTGCATCCTCACCTGCCACCGCGTGGTGTTTTACTTGTGATTTGTCACTCCCTGTCTGAAAACCAGGGGAGAGCACTGCGCACCTCTGCCTCAGAGCTGGTTCTGAGGCCTAAGCAAAGGGAATTGTGCAAGGCCCCAGTGAGCTCCCTGGCCCGGAGTGGGCCCCCAGTAATCAGGGGCTGCTGCTGCTGTTCTCTGCCCAGAGCCATCGAGTCCCTGTACAGGAAGCACTGTCTTGAACAGGGGAAGCGGCAGCCGGAGCCCCAGCAGGCAGGCCTGGCGGAGGAGTTCCTGCTCACCGACGGCAGCGCCGTATGGCAGACGGTGAGGGCAGCCCGAACCTGGGCTCTAGAGTCTTTGCTCCCTCCCAAGGATGGGGGGCCTCCTGGGTGGGGGTGGTAACCCAAGGGCACTGGGTGGCTCCCCCTGGGCCGGCTGTCTGCGTGTGGTGGGTGGAGCTGGGCCAGCCAGTCCCCCTACTTTACTTCCTGTGTACCTGAGCCCATCCAGGTGGAAGAACTGGGCTGCATGGAAGCGGAGGTGGAGGCGGAAGCCGAGGTGGAGGCCAGGGTGGAGCGCTGCGGAAGGGCAGGCCTCAGTCAGCCCCTGGCTCTGGTGAGCAGGGCTTCTGCTCTGGGGTTCTCTGGCTCTTGTGCCCAGGTAGCTCTCTCCTGCCAGAGAGTTGCCAAGGTCCTGGGCAGGGGGTAGAGGCTTGGGGGTGGAAGGCAGCATGCATGTTGCTGCCTTCCCTTTGGGTGGCTCTGTATTTGTTGGGAGTCCAAGGAGGGAGCCTGAGGCCATCCTGCCATTTCTCAGCACGCTGTTGGCCACTTCAGGCCCATTTCCCACACCCTACCCCATGGCCCTCGCTGAATGCAGGTGCTGGAGCAGGGCCTCATCTAGGTGTGTGGCCCCCACAGACTGCTGCTGGTGGCCCCAGAGCCAGCCAGCCAGCCTATCACCATGGCAACGGACCTTACAACGATGTGGACATCCCTGGCTGCTGGTTCTTCAAGCTGCCTCACAAGGTATGTGTCCTGACTCATGCCTGTCCCATGCTGCCCTGTGTCTCAAGCCCCCAGGCCCCAGAGTGACTCAGCCCAGAACCACCCTTGCACGGGATCAACATGCGTAGTGGAACAGGGTGTGCTCCTAGGCAGTTCTCTAGGACTCCTCCACCAGGCCTGCCTGCTGGGGCCCCATCTTTCCCAGTCTTTGCCTCCTGGAAATGGGGTAGTGAGGGGTGTGGTGGTGCGATTAAATGACGGGGCCTGTCGGTGTCTGACACCACTACACGATGGGCTCTGTCCACCACCCATGACAGTCTGTTGCTCTGGTCACCTGTGGTTCCAAAGCAGATGACCTTCCTGCTGGTGTGTCCTCAGAGGGTCACTAGTAGGCTGACACTGCTGCACTCGCCTCACTTCATTGCTTTATGGGAGGCGTTGTATCCGCTCATGTCAGGGTAAGAAGAGTGAATACAGTATATGAGAGATTTTGAGAGAGAGGAGCCAAGTTCACTAACTTATTACAGTTTACTATTACAGTTCTCTTTACTAGGTAGTAATAATTTATCATAGATACACATAAGGATCAGCACTCTCTGCACTTGGAGGCATCTGTGGGAATGTGGAAACACCCACCCTCCACCCCCGTGTATGTCTCTGTGCTGCATGTGTGTTGCAGTCAGAGGTGTGCCCCAGACTGCTCTGCTCAAGGTTCTGGGCTCAGTGTGGGCAGAGCTGAGGAGCATGGGGCACCAGGGGGCTCCCTGGCCAGGGGTCTGCGCCAGCTTCCAGCCCCTGATGCTTTTGCCCTTTGCAGGATGGTAGCGGCTGCAATGTGGGCAGCCCTTTCGCCAAGGACTTCCTGCCCAAGATGGAGGATGGCACCCTGCAGGCCGGCCCAGGAGGTGCCAGTGGGCCCCGTGCCTTAGAGATCAACAAAATGATTTCTTTCTGGAGGAACGCCCATAAACGAATCAGGTGGGCTGCTGTGGGAGGGCAGAAATGGGACCCCTTTCCTGCACCTCTCCCACCCAGGGCCCCCCGACCCCATCTGTGCTGTACTAGAGGGACAAGCCTGTCCAGTCTGGCTGCCTGTGGTTCTGGTGTCATGTGACTGTGGGCAAGTCCCTCCGTGGCCTCTGTTTCCATGTCTGTGTGGAAAATGGTGCGGTAGGGCCCAGATATGGCGTAGCTGCTGAAGCCCTGATGTGGCTGAGGAGCATAGGGGGCTGCCGGCCTGGGAACTAGGGTTCCCCCTGCAGGGCTGGCACTGGGGGGCCGTGGCTCCAGCAGCATGCATGCTGCTGCCAGAAGGGCGCTGCCGTCACCGCTGAGGTCCACTCCACGTGTGGCCGAGGCGCTCATGGCAGGGCTGAGGTCAGATGCCTCACAAGCACTATAGTGCAGAAGCTATTGGATGGCGTATGACCCTGGATGGCAGATTCTGGGGCCCCAGGCCTTGGCCGTGTCACAGCCCACCCTGGTTAAAGTCAGTGGGAAGAGCGTGAGGCTGGGCCAGGAGGGAGCACAGTAGCCCCGAGTTGGGTGTGGGGGTGGATTCTGCTCCTTGGGGCTGCTCTGAGCCTTAGTTCCATCTGTCCCCACAGTTCCCAGATGGTGGTATGGCTTCCCAGGTCGGCTCTGCCCCGTGCTGTGACCAGGTATGGGCTGCCTAGTGATTGTGGGGACAGGAGAACTGAGCAGGGTGGGACATAGGACCAAAGCTGCCAGGACTCATGTGTCCTGCCCCCGGCCAGGCACCCAGACTACGACGAGGAAGGCCGCTATGGGGCCATCTTGCCGCAGGTGGTGACCGCTGGCACCATCACCCGCCGGGCTGTGGAGCCGACGTGGCTCACCGCCAGCAATGCCCGGGTACGTGCCCTCTGCACCTCCGATCCCTGTTCTTCCTCTCCTCTGTCTCTAGAAACTTGGGTATGGAGGGCTTTCCATGAGGAGCAGGAAAAGGAACCTAAGATCAGGGGCAGGCAGGACTCAGGCCAGAAGTAGCTCTGCTACTTGTCCATTCCTTCAGCCGACTGGATCTGGGCCCCCCTCATTGACAGACATTGAGGAGGCACGAGGGGTGTGCGGCTGTGGTGGAGTGGAGGTGGGGTCCAGAGCCAGGCAGGTGTGGAGGGAGGAGTGGTTTCCTCCTGCCACCAGGCAGCCGTCCCGGGGTTTCGGGCAGTGCTTGGCAGTTCCTGGACCCCAGCCCCCCTCAGGAGAGGCCCAGTGCTCTCAGTCCAGTCTGGCTTCAGGGAATGCGGGGGCGGGAGTCTCCCTGGGGTGTCTGGGTAGGGCCTGACCTCCCTCTTCTGCAGCCTGACCGAGTAGGCAGCGAGTTGAAGGCCATGGTGCAGGCCCCACCTGGCTATGTCTTCGTGGGCGCCGACGTGGACTCGCAGGAGCTGTGGATCGCAGCCGTGCTGGGAGATGCCCACTTTGCTGGCATGCATGGTGAGCAGGGGCCAGGGCTGGGCCAAAGCGGTGGCCGCGTTGCTGGCAGCGTGTTCCCGAGCTGCTTTTCTCAAGCCAGTCTTCCCCCACCGCCCCACAGGCTGCACGGCCTTTGGCTGGATGACCCTGCAGGGCAGGAAGAGCAGGGGCACCGATCTGCACAGTAAGACAGCTGCGACCGTGGGCATCAGCCGTGAGCACGCCAAGATCTTCAACTATGGCCGCATCTACGGGGCGGGGCAGCCATTCGCTGAGCGCCTGCTGATGCAGTTCAACCATCGGCTCACACGGCAGGAGGCGGCTGAGAAGGCCCAGCAGATGTACGCCGTCACCAAGGGCCTTCGCCGGTGAGGGTCCCTCCCCCCATCCATAGCACCCTCTGCGTGTTCTGCTCCCTGTAACAAGGGCCCCTCTCCCTCTAGATCTCTGACCTGGCTCCAGGATGCTGGTCCTGGGGTTGTGGAAATTCCTTACTTAATTATCTTAAACAGTTTCTCTCACAATTAAGGCTGCACCTTGACATTGCCACCAAGCTAGCAGGTCAACAGCTGCAGTGGTGCGGCGCTGTGAACACGCTTGCAGGGAACACATGAGGGCAGGGGCAGGGGTGGGACGGTAGTGTCAGCAGCAGGTAGCCGCCAACCCCAGAGACCTGGGACTGACTTTGCTGTAGGAGGATGCCTGGGCCTGCTCCGGCCTCTTTGTCCTGGGAGTACCACCTTGTGGGCTCCTAAGCAGCCGTGAGGGAGGGAGGTGCATGTCTACCTTCCATGGGGATGCTGTGCAGTGGCTGTGTTTGCTTAGCTGGCCTCCTCGAGGGAGACTAAGGGGGGGTGGTAGCTGAGCGAGGGTGCAGTGGTAGGTGTGGGGGACTGTGTGCTGGGGGCAGGCAGGGGAGAGCCGTGAGGACAGGGGAGGTTGGGCCTTGGTTGGAGGCCTCTGAAGAGGTTCCAGGGGAGTCTGGACGGAGGGCGCAGGTCGTGGGGAAGCCCTGGTGCAGCTCTGAAGGGGGTACACCGGGGCTGTGAGGCTGCACCGGAGCTGGGAACCGATGTGTCCGCCCGACCCAGCTGTATGTTGTCTTCCCCAAGTGCCCATTCCCTTCAGGGAGTAGCCCATAGCCTACCGTCCCTCCCTTCTGGGCTGGGAGCTCTTTTGTGCCTCCTGAGCTAAAACGTGCCTGTGGGGCACCAGGCAGTTCCGTGTCTGGGGGTCAGGACGGTAGTAACCCTGCTGGCTCTCGTGTTGGGGGTATGGCGTTTACTGGGCTACGGAGGCATAGCCCACAGAAGCCTGGGGTCCTGTCTGCTGTCTGGGCTTCGCCTCTTCCTGGCAAGTCACTTGGCTTCCTGCAGCCTATTCCCTCTTGGGAACGGAGCCTCCGGGGATGGTCATGAGTACTGGGCTAAAGCACTACCACGGGAGTGACGGTGGTGACACTGCCCCCAGGTATCGGCTGTCGGAGGAGGGTGAGTGGCTGGTGAGGGAATTGGACCTCCCCGTGGACAGGACTGAAGATGGCTGGGTTTCCCTGCAGGATCTGCGCAAGATCCAGAGAGAAGCTTCGAGGAAGTGAGAGCCTTCTGTGTATTAAAGATGGAAGGAGGGTCTGGGCTGGTCCCTGGAGAGCTGGGATGCTTTGTTCTTCACTCTGAGAAGCTGAAAGGCAAAGCTTGCCTCCCCCTGCTTTTTTGTTTTGGTCTCCAGGTCACGTTGGAAGAAGTGGGAGGTGGCTGCCGAGCGAGCGTGGAGGGGGGGCACAGAATCAGAAATGTTCAATAAGCTGGAGAGCATTGCCATGTCTGACACCCCATGTACCCCGGTGCTGGGCTGCCGCATCAGCCGCGCCCTGGAGCCCTCGGCTGTCAAGGGGGAGGTAGATTGCTCTCCTTGGAGGGGGGAGATGGGTCACAGGGAAGGGCAGGGCTCCCTTACCTCCCAGCCCTCCACACTGCCCAGAGTGAGCCAGGGTGTGGCAAAATCCCTAACCTGTGCCCCCTTCGCCCCCAAGTTTATGACCAGCCGTGTGAACTGGGTGGTGCAGAGCTCTGCCGTGGACTATTTACACCTCATGCTCGTGGCCATGAAGTGGCTGTTTGAGGAATTTGCCATTGACGGGCGCTTCTGCATCAGCATCCACGATGAGGTCCGCTACCTGGTGCGAGAGGAGGACCGCTACCGCGCAGCCCTGGCCCTGCAGATCACCAACCTCCTGACCAGGTAGGTGGGGGCCTGTGGCCGCTTGGGCCTTTGGACCAGGCTGAGCATGCTCTTTGCGTTTTCATCTTCCTAGGAATGAGTGTTTCTTTTCCTATTGCTCGTTGAAAAAATTTTCAAAAAGACAGGCTTCAACTTTAAAATTTCTCGGGTTTGAAAAGATCATAAACCCAGACTAGATGAGAGGTAGTGAGGAGGTCAGGTGTCCCAAGAGTAGCTGCCGTCTTGTACTCCCCTAGATGCATACCTTTGTTTTGAAAATCAAATGGAAAAAAAAAAAAAAACGAGATTTTTTTTAAATCCCTAAGTTTCCTTAAGTGCCAAAAGTTTGTAATTCAGACTACCACCAGAAGACGTTGTGAATGAGAAAATTCATAGTAAAGTTCCTAATTTACATGTTTGAATTCAGTAATTACAGTTCTGTGTGAGTCTGCCATCTAGAACTAGTTTGGGAAGCAGATCTCTCCTAATGGGTAGACGAGGTCCCTCTCCATCTTCCCCTGGGGGGTCGTGCCTGACAAAGCTAACAGAGTCCTTGGGCCACTCGATATTCAAATACACAAAAAGTCAAATGTTTTACATCAATAGTGTACTGAACTGCAGGACAAGAGGTGTGTCTGGAGTCTCTCACTGCATTTTGGTGTGCCAGGGGGACGGGGAAGTGCCGGGCCGCGCCTGAGAGGAGGTCGGGTCTCTTGCAGGTGCATGTTCGCCTACAAGCTGGGTCTCAATGACCTACCCCAGTCCGTCGCCTTTTTCAGCACAGTCGATATTGACCAGTGCCTCAGGAAGGAAGTGACCATGGATTGTAAAACCCCTTCCAACCCAACTGGGATGGAAAGGAGATACGGGATTCCCCAGGGTGAGCTCCACACATCTGTTGATTGTGCATGGAATGTATGGTGGATGGGCTGTTCAGTGGACAGTGCCCCAGGTCCAAAGAGAACGTAATCACATGGAGGAAGAAACCAGGACTCAAGTATTCCCTCTGTACTGTTTATTATTCCTTCTTCAACCACAGCAGAAACATATTTTAAGATTTCTTGTTTAAGGCTAAAGTGCATTCTTAGGTGAGAACTGTGCAATGAATATCAAACAAGTAAAGCAGAAAGATACATTTAAAAAGAAAATAAGCTTAGACAAACTTATTTATACAGAAAACGGACAGTCCCAAACATAGCATTACCGTCCCTGACAGGTCCTCTGCTTGCTCGCTCCCGGACACGGGTTCCAGTCCTGGAGGAAGCGTCCTAACCCCTCTACACTGTCTTTCAGGTGAAGCGCTGGATATTTACCAGATAATTGAACTCACCAAAGGCTCCTTGGAACAGTGAAGCCAGCCTGGACCCTAGCTCTGCCTGGAGGTGCCCTGTATTTGCTCCCGTGGAGCTTCATCGGGACGGTGTGGGCTCCCACACCCAGGCTTTGCGCTGTGCTTGTGCAGAAGGGCTTGCGGGAGGTCAGCCCTCCTCGGTAGCAGGACCTGCCTAGAACGGACTGCCTCCGAGTGAAGGTGCAGTGGAGCTCCTGGGTTCAGAGCCAAGATGCCACTGCTGGTGCAGGCTGTAGGACAAGGGGGTACTGCTGCTTGTTGGGTAAAAAAGAAAGCAGAAGCCCCAAAGTTCACATTAACTCAGGCATTTCATTTCTTTTTTCCTTTTCTTCTTGGCTGGTTCTTTGTTCTGTCCCTCGTGCTCTGATGCAGTGCCCTAGCGGGGGAGAGAAGCAATGCTCAAATGTGATAAGCCTGCTCAGAGGCAGTGGAAATAAAAATCCTTTATCTTCTCATCTAAGCCTGTGGTAGTCCTGCTTTCTCCCCCTTCCCACTCCTAGGTCATTCCGTCTGGATGAAGAGGACCGCCTCCCAAGTGGCCGAGCAGCAGCACTATGGCCTTTCCTGGGAGGGGGCAAGGAGGGAGAGGACAGCTGCCTCCGTGTAGTCGAGCCCCTTGACAGCTCTGTGACAGGCCAGGTGCCTTATGGCCTGGAATGTGATCATTGGAAGCACAAAGGTTCGGAATGTTTGAGAAGCCAGACATGAGGGTGTCTCACGTAAACTTCACTGACTTCCATCTCAGACAAACCCGAGCTCCCTGGCTCTCCTGCTGCAGCCATACAGCTAAAGGGTGGCAGGGAAAGGAACTGAACTGGTTTTGGAGCTGTAACTCTGGGGCTAGTAATTTCCTAATAGTTCAGAAGGTCACGGGGGAAGACCCACAGTAAGAACTGGTGTCCTTGCCCCCTTTCTAGAAAGGTCTACCCCAAATGTGCACCACTCTGGGTGACTTCTGTGACAGGCCTTGGTTCTGGCCATGCCTGACCGTCTCAGCCTTCTCCATGCTGCTCCCAGCCAGGCTTTGCCATCAGGCAGGAGAGGGGTCAGCTTCGAAGCAGGCACTGACCTCGTTGTCATCTTCGTCCTCTCGAAGAACCACATCCAGGATGTTTCCCTTAATCTTGAAGTCCCTTGAGGTGCTGAGCTTCATGTGCTGCATCAGGTTCACCTAGGACAGAATCGCAGGTGTGGGCACGTTTCCTTCTGGCTAGGACAGGCCCTTCAGCCTCTCCGCCAGGCATGCACACCCTCCTGACCTGGTTTTCCTAGTTCCTACATGATGTCTGGATTCAGGTCATCAGGTCACAAACAGAGAACAGGGTTCTAGTTTCTTCCCCAGTTCCCCAGAGGCAGTTGTGTTGCCTCTGGGCTGGGACCCCGCCCAGGTAAATGGAAATAGTAACAAAGAACAGCAGGTTTACCTTGGACTTCTTTGAAAGGTGGATGAGGAATTTTTCATACTGTTCAATGGCGAAGATGAGATTAGGGATTGGCTTGGTTTCCCGAAGGACTCGGGCCTATGGGGCAAAGAGGAGAAAACCTAAGTTTCAGGTTCAAGGGTTTTTGGAGTTGTCCTCTGAAGCATTTAGTAGCCTTCCAAGCAAAGGGGGATTCCCTATGTTCCAATACTCTAGGATTTCTGGCAGTCAAATCTCAAAGGACCATAAGGATGGCCCTGAATCCGGTTTGTAATTTCTCAGTATTTAGTGTTTATAGGCTGGCTGACAGAGAAGGACCATATCGAGGATGTGAGGGAAAAAAGGGATGGGAATGACATTATCTTGGAGAGAATTGTGTATGTGAACATTTAAATTTGTGTGTTCCTCTTGCCTCTGTCGTATTCTACAGTATAAATCCACTTATTTTAATTTTTTTTTAAGTTTATTTTTCTAATAAATGCATTTATATAGCCGGTTTCGCCAGTCCACTTAGTGTGCATCTGAGGCCTTGCTAGGCCCATCCTGTACACAGGCCTTAGTCTCCACTCCCTGCAAGCAGAACTGGAAAGTGCACCAGGGCAGCTCCTGAAATCCAGTGGTTATTGCCAAGCTGCCGAGACTGGACAGCCACCTTTGCCAGCAGCGTCCTAGAACACCCTGGTCCCTGCTCTTGCCTCACCTCTTCCATGTCCTCTCAGGAGCATCTTCTGGGCTCATTAACTTTTCCTAAAACAATTCCTTCCCAATGAGAATCCTAAGTCATTTTTAAAGAAAGCTTAAGATCATCAGGTGCTTACTGAAAACTGTGTGGTTTTTGGTTCAGAGGAGAAAGATGTTCCCTCTGAACACAAAACCTGTGAGCAGAGAAGCAGCTCCCCCACTTCTGTAAAATCACAGTTGCGATTACAGTGCACACGTGCCACAGTTTACCCATCGACACTGCACGGCTTAGTGGTCAGTACACAGAGTTGTGCAACCACCACTCTGATCAAAGGACATTTTCGTTACCTCAGAGGAATCTCGGACCATTTCAGCAGGCACCCCCCAGCCGCTGATCCACGCTGTTTCTAGCTCTGCCTGTCCCAGGCCCCTTCTATAAATGGAATCCTGCTGCACGTGGGCTCTGTGTGATCAGCCTCTGTCCCTGCCGTTTCCACAGCTCCCCGGGGCTGCTGTGCGAGCAGCGGCTGCTTACCATGGCCGTGGCAACAGCCGGGGCTTTCCCCTTCTTCTCTCCCGTACATGTTAGGCTCTGACTCTTGTTCTAAAAACACAGAGACAAATTCTCTCATTCCTGAAGATGCTGTTGGTAATGTTCTAAAAAGGGGATTGCAGCAGAATATGGGGGCTTGTAAAGGAATCAAGTCTGCGTGAAGAGAACGGACGGCAGATGCTGGAAGATGGAAAACACTCTGACATTTATGATCCTCAGATGTTCTGGGGTTTTTGCTGGAGGGAGGTTTACAGTCTTGGTCTTAAAAACTAGCACATAGGGAGGGGGCAGTTGGATGGCTCAGTGGTTCAGCATCTGCCTTTGGCTCCGGTCATGATCCCAGGGTCCTGGGATTGAGTTCTGCATCGGGCTCCCCGCAGGGATCCTGCTTCTCCCTCTGCCTGGGTCTCTGCGTCTCTCATGAATAAATTTAAAAAATCTTAAAAAGAACTAGCGTATGGAAGGCGGGACTGACTGTTCTTATACCAGAACAGCCAAGGGACTGGCGAGGTCCAGAGATGGTCACAGTGGGGACGGTCAGGATGGTGGCAGGAATAGTGATTTCCCAACTGGCAGTTGGCTCAGAGGGTTTCCATAAAGGAGAGGAAGCCAGAGAGTGCTCCCAGGGCCTGCTATCTTCTCACTTAAAGGCAGACACCAGACAGGTCTTGTGTGCCAGGTGGTTATGTACTTGAGAAAGGCTTATAGGTCAAAGGAACACGTCCCTATGTTGTAACTATTGCAGACTAAAGAGCTCCTGGAGAAAGAATAAAGGGAACCAAGGATAAGGCAGATGAGAGTCAAGACCCGTGCCACAGGAGGGCTACACAAAATACAGGAGACTACCTGGAGGGATGTGCTGTGCCTGCTAGGAATGAACACACCTGCCCCATGGGACAGGTAAGAGGATCAAAAACAGAGACCTGGAAATAGGGAAAACTGTACCACTGCAACCATGTGAGTGGCAGGAGGCTTAGTCCACGTGGCACGTTTTGGAAACTGAGAAATGACAGGGATTCCAGAGGGCCTGGTGTGAAGAATTCTACTACTAGCCAGGCTGGAGGGTGGGGCCCTTTTAAGAGAGGGTCAGGGAGGCACCGTAGAACCCGTGTGACCAAATGGGAAGCGAGATGTCTCCAGAGGTGGGACCCACGATGGAACCCTGCTGAAACTCCTTAAAGCACTCCCTATCCACTGCGGGGACTGCCCATTCCTGCTGGGTCAGGAGGGCTAGAAGAGGCATCTTGGACAGGTGCACAGCTCTGAGCAGGATGCTAAGGGTTTGAAAGTACCAGTTTTCATTGCTTTCTTCCCATTGAGAGCCAAGGCTGGGGTGGGAGTGATGGTGGTGGTGGTGAAGGGGCTCTAAGAGAATAAATAGCTCTCTGAAAGATGTGACAAATGCAATCCTGGTTTCTAGATAAGAACTGTAATTAATGGAACCATTCATTAGTCTTTTAGGGTTGCTCGTGAAGCACATTTCACAGAGAACAAGGTCTGTGCACAACACATAGGCGGAAAGCAAGTAGGGCATTGCTATAAAAGTGGTTATAATCGATTGCTTTAACAAGTGGTTCTAGACTCTTGGCCCAGGTTAACCCATTAGTGCACATCTGATTGATTCCTTGACAATCAGTAACTGCCCTGCAATCCTCTTCACTTCAGGGACTAAGGGACCTCGGGAGACCATGTGTTTTCATGCGTTTAAGCCAGAGGTTCTCAACTGGGGGTGATTTTGCCCTTTTGGGACATTTAGTAATTTCTAGAGACGTTTTTGAATGTCTGCTACTGGGGCCGCTACTGGCATTTAGTAGGTGGAGGCCAGCAATGCTGCTAAATGTTCCAGAATGCACAGAAGAGGCCCCAAGTCAAGGAATTATCTGGCTCAAGAGATGTCAATAATGCAGGGGCCTAAAATCCCTGGTTTAAGCCAACGGTAACAGTGTCTCAGGTATCACAAGAACCTGGTGGTATTTGCGACCAGAGGATATTTAAAATTTCTCCTAATCCTAAAAGACCCTACTACCTTATTTAGGAGAACTTCATTAATTTGTCTGGCAGAAACAGCCCACATGCCCTCCGCTCCTTGAAAGGGCTGCTACTCCCACATACACTGTGCCATCTGGCCCATGGGCTCGCTGCTACTTTACTCACACACCAAAGGATGGCCAATGGCATGAATTTAGAATCACCCAGAAATGAACTAAGTCACAGCTCAAGCATGCGTGTTCCTTCCCTGCTCCAAATGCAAGCCTATCAAACACTTTCTCCAAATTAAGAAAAACTTTTTTTCTTTGTATAATTAAAGATTTCTTTGCTGCAAAAACCTCAAGCCTTGGCTTGGTCCCAAGTGGGTGCCTTTAGCTTATGGTAAGTAGGAAAGAATCTGCCTGGACGCTGGGCTCAAGGGGTCAGGCAGTCCCCTAGGGACACAAGAAATCCTTCCCTACCGGAAGATCTATTGGGATATTGACTCTGAATCGCTTACCTGTATGTAAGAAATGAAAGAATAGCACAGGGGGGTCAGATGAGAACCGGACAGTTTCACCTGCAGCAAAAGAGAAGGAAATCAATTTAACTGTAGGAACAGAAGGCTTCCCCCATTCCTAGGAAAGGAATTTTCAACTCACCAGCTTTTCCATATTTTTCAGAATTCCTCCGGAGCTCTGACATACCTGCAGATACTAAGATACCAAAGATTCCCAGATTTAGCCTAGGTCCTCTAAGAGCATCACGACATCTACAGGTGAGTCAGTGAGCTAGGGGAGTGGGATCTGCAGCTGACAGGAGGGGGGAAAAGGAAACAAGCGCACACACGTTTATGGGGAATCCTAGCCACAAAGCTTCCTCTGCCCCTCCTCAAAGCTCCTGAGCCTCCTAGACAACAGGCAATGAAGGGTTTCTGTTTCTGACTGGTTCAGCTTACTGCTTTAAAAATCCTTCAGGCTGGGGATCCCTGGGTGGCGCAGCGGTTTAGCGCCTGCCTTTGGCCCAGGGCGCGATCCTGGAGACCCGGGATCGAATCCCACGTCGGGCTCCCGGTGCATGGAGCCTGCTTCTCCCTCTGCCTGTGTCTCTGCCTCTCTCTCTCGCTCTCTGATGACTATCATAAATAAATAAGTTAATTAAAAAATTAAAAAAAAAAAAATCCTTCAGGCTGATGGCCCCTGCATCTAAAAAAACCAATGACTTTGCTGTCTTTTCCTTTAAACAATGACAGTAAAGAGAAGAGGCTTTTAGTATTTCCACTACAGAATTTTAGGAGCCACATCATGTGGCCAGAGCTGTACCTTCTCAGAGATGGCTGCACTGCTGTTTGGGGACATCACACGGTAGTCTACCATCTTTCTTGGGCTGTCTATGCATTTTTTTTTAAATAATTTTATAGTTTTTTTTATAGTTTTATAGTTTTTATAGTTTTTTTTATAGTTTAATGTATTTTAATAGCAAACTTACAGGAACAGCACAGAAGACAGACAACATTAAAAACACGTACTTGCATGTAGGACAACTCAGTTAGAAAAGTATAGTGAATGGATGGAATCTACTGTATGATAAAAATGCTACAAACACCATTTAGCTGCCATCAATAAGAAATTTACTTGTTTTAAAAAAATCCAAATGCTGGCATTGTTCAGAAAAATTTAACAGGTTTATTTATAATTGTTATAAAGTTGAACTGCTGAAACGTGTTCACTGAAACATTTTGACTTGCATTAATGCTTTATGTCCCCACATTTTTATTAAAAATTCACACACAAATGAAAATGGAAAAACTGCCAATACCTGATTTCTGTCCACTATTTTTCCACTTGCAATCATATACTTAGGTACCTTTTGACCCCATGGAAAAAAAAATATCTAACGTTCAGAGAACTACCTACCAATAACAGGAAGAAGAGAAAAAAAAAGATGGATCACTGCAAGAATCAGAACTAAGTCACTTAGTTCTCATCATCACCTTCTGAATGTCTGCTGAGGACTAAAAACACTGCAAGAGCAGAGGTCCTTGTTAATAGACACCAGGGAGCATTAGCTCAAACTCAGGGCAGCGTATGCCTTGTATTTAAAAAAGAAAAAACAAAAACACCTTTCTCCCACCCAAGTACCTGACCTGTAATAAGGCATCTAACACTGACTTGTTAAAGAACAAAAGGAGGACTAAACACCTCTTTAGTGCCCAGACTGGTTTGAAATAGTGTAATTAAGGGACACCCGGGTGGCTCAGGGGTTGAGTGTCTGCCTTCGGCTCAGGTTGTGATCCCAGGATCCAGGATTGAGTTCCACATTGGGCTCCTTGCAGGGAGCCTGCTTCTCCCTCTGCCCGTGTCTCTGTCTCTGTCTCTCTCATAAAAAAAAAAAAAAAAAAAAAAGGTAGTGTAATTTTGTGTGCAATAAGGAGTTGGACTGAATTCTATAGCTGTAGATTAGATTAAGTCTCAGAAGCATTGAAGGAGGTATTCACCATCAATTAGATGCCATATACTTACACACACACACCTGTAAGTGTAATCCTCTTCACTTCAAGAAGTGAAACACATAAAGAAGCCAAACACATAAAGAAGCCCCCCCTCCCCCCCCCCCCCCCCCCCCCACCCAACGCCAAGGCCTCTACAAGCAGATTTAGAATTATGCCATCAACTTGGTTTTTTTCTGGCCTGTTGAGACACCTGCCACCTACTGACCAAACCAGAATCAAACCACAACTTGCCCAGGTGGTAGAGCTCTATGCAGGGGCGTTCCACAGCAGTAAGCTGCTGCCCTGGCCTAGTCTCCAGCTGGCTAGGGCAGCACAGCAGCAGTGACTCAGGTCATCTCTGATACTCACGTATCTGACAAGTGCCGTGAGAATGGTGTACATTTTGCAAAGGTCCTTTAACAAGATGTCCACGCAGCTGCCCGATGGCAGGGCTGTCTGCACCAGCTCATGGAAAAATGTAAGCAGAGTTCCCAGCTGCATGATGATGGCTTTCTCCACGGGATGATTTGGTAGGGTTGCCTGAGAAGAGGCTTCTTCTGAAAGGAAATGAAATTGGTACATTCAAACCCACTGACCTTATTTCCTAGTTAAAGTGAAGAAGATTTAGAAATCAGCTATCCATGATTAAATGGAAACCTGTAGGGACAACGAGCATGCAATTCATCGTGCAGAGTGAATCGATAGCCATTCTATCATAAGTCACACTATGATCTGCTTTTTTTCCATCACACTGGAAATCTGGCTCAAACTGAGAAACAAATTGAGCTGCACTTCTATGCAGCAGTCCAATTTGGATTTTGGTGGGCTCTCTCTTACCATAATCCTTGGGATTCTACCCCGAATGCATCTTACCTGATAAAATTTCTTGGCTCACTTGTCCCTTAAGCTTGGTGATCAGCCAGTCTACTTCTTCCAGGACTTTCTCCGCCTGACTCAGAACAAGTAACTGTGAAAGAAAAGAAGGCCTGGCATGGCTCCTGTGCACAGCTACAGGACATGCACAGCTAAACGTAACAAGCATGGCCACCTGCGAGCAGGTAACAGGCCTCAGGACTTGAGCCACAACCATTTACTCTTTACGTGGAACGAAATGGAAGGAATGGCAAGGCGGCTTCCCATGGCTTGGGGTTCCACACTTACACAAACAGTAGGGGCAGCTGTTCTCAAATTCACCATCGCAAAGTGGTTTGTTTTCTCCACCTCTATATCCTAAGGAGGCAGAGAGAGATGTGATTGCAGTAAGGCTGGCCCCAGGCTCCTATCCCCACTCGGAGAGTTGTGGCGACAGCTGTGGTACCTACCTGGTCTATGTCTCCAAGATGCCCATGGATATCCTGGGACAAGTCACGCAGCAAGGTGACAGGACTCTTGTACAAAACATGGAGGCTGAAGAGCAAATTCATCAAACCCTTGCAAAATGAGGCATCCTCTAACGGTGGGAAGGAAAGAAAATTAAAAGGTTAAGTTCTAACCCTGTCAGTCTTCAAGGTACAAGATGCCAAACCAGAAACACAGCTTGCCACATCCTATATATACTATCCCAGTGCTGGACACAGTCCACCTAAGGCAGCTCTCCCACAAAGGTGCATCTGTCCACAGGCACAAAGAAAGCAGAGGTTTCCTGTTATTCACCAGTCACTATCACTGGGAACTAGCACCCAGATAAAGAAACACAACATTACCAACACCCCAGAAATCCCCTTCTACCTCACTCGCCCCAGCAAGGAATCTGCTATCTTGACTTCTACCATCACATCTAGTTGTGTCCGATTTTGAACTTTATCTAAATGGAATCATGCAGGAAGTACTCTTTATGTGTTTGGCTTCTTTGGTCCCACAACATGTTTGTGCAATTCCTGCATGTTGTGTTGGTGCTTTACCATTCTCACTGCTGCTCAGTGTTCCACTATGTGTGCACACTGTCACTCCCTCGCCCCCTCCACTGCTGACAGACACGTGAGTCTGTCTCTGCCTGCAGAATTTGTCCCTTGTGTCCCCATGGTGGTACTGCTGGATGTAACTGGACGCTGCCAAGTCTTCCAGGGTGGCTACATCGTGGCCTTCACCCGGTGGTGAATGAGAGGGCCAACTGCTCTGCACTTGGTATTTCAGCTTTTTCATTTTGGTCACTCTGGTGACTAGGTAATGAGTACCTTTCCATCTTTAAATGCTATTTGATAATGATGATTTTACATAAAGCCTACAGGGAAACAAGGAAGGAAACTTACCCCAGCTGTTCTCCTTACAAATCTTCAATGTCCAGGATAACATCTGCACAAACTGGAGATATCACAGGTATTAAAGAAACATGTGAAGAGACAGACAGAGCTCAGTGTTCAGATTACAAGAGCTCTAGACCTTTCCAATTCTTATCACCTGCCCAAACATGTGCTTGGATCTAAAGTGGTCATTTACTAAGATCAGCATTAAAAATAGGTCCAAAATTATGAGAATTACTGGTCCTTCTCTCCTAATATAATACCATATGACTCAATTCTCAAAGTTCACAGCCTCATTAAGGACTGAAGGTCCTGTCATTTGGGTTCTTGTCCCAAGCTTCCTCTCCCCTCCTGACCACAGCCTGGGGTTGATGAGCCTCTTCCTTTTCCATGCCTCACACTCTCCACAACTGCCGTATCTGTAAGAAGATCAGTCTAATGGAGATCCCTGAATCAGCTTCTAGGAGCCAAAAGGCCAGAGGTTAGAAAGGAGTAGGGAAAAAAAGGAAAGGCAAACAACCAGCTGGAGTTTTCTCAGGTAAGGATAGGAGGCCTAAGGTCTTGGTGGCAGCGTCCTGCGCTGCAGATACCTGTTCCAGCTCAGCGCTTTGGCAGTTCCTTGGGACAGGTTTTCAGCTACAAAGGCAATGAGAGGTAGTATGCCTAAGTAAAGAGTGACAAGTAAAAACTCAAATTTTGATCTACTGGGGTAAAAAATAAATTCAGAAGCTAATTCTGAAAGGTCTCTGTGAACGATATAAAAAGGTCTTTATAATACGGTGTTAAATGTAATAAGCAGGATGCAAACAGACTTCTGGGTGAAGACGGACAACAGGGTTGGGAATAAAGATCTATATTTGTTTTTGCTTCTGTAGGAATAAAGAACTCTTGAGGGATACACCAGAAACTAAAAAAAGGTTATTCACTTATTTGGGGAAAAGACTTGAACAGGTGGAGGTGGACAGTTAAAGGTGGGGGACTACTCACTGCAAAACTAATAATTTCCAGTTTTCAAATCATAGGACTTTATTACCCACTCAAAACCAGATTTTAAAAAAATTGGAAAGAGATTATCTGAAGTTATGGGGATGGTGGGTGATGAGTTTTGAATTAAAAAATTTTCCTGTCTATATGAGCCTTTTAAATCTGCCTATTTTCCCTCAGATCTCCCAGGCCCCATTTCCCTGTGGCTGTCTCCTTGCTAGTGCTCTGTTTGCTGCAGCAGTAGCAGCACAAAAATGACAAGCAGAAAGTAAGGTGGGGAGGAGCAGCGTGGTGCTAAGACGAAGGGAGTAGCCAGCAAGGGGGGCTTTGTTTGGGCTGCCGGGATCTCCAATAGGAAGCTCAGGCTTGCTTTTCAGCACTCGGATACACTGCCATTCTCCCAGGCTACTAGCTCTTCCTGAAGAGAGGGCTCACACAAGGAGCCAGTCTTCCTCACAGATCAGGAAGCAGATGTGGTAGGAGCACACGGCCCTAGGCATCAAGGATGTTCTTTGTCATCCTCTGAGGAAATCACCCCTGAACAGAACAGACCCACAAAATGCAGCCCTTCTCTTCTGTGTGTGAACGCTCATGGGGTCCACATTCCTACACATGTGTGCACACTGACATGCATATTCACACAACCCATCCCACGGAGTTGTTTCTGCTTTGGGACTGTAGACATGCTTTCTGACTTAACCACCTTTTGTTGAATTTCTCCCAAACTCCATACCAGCTACCCTTGCTAAGAAAGTCAAAACTGCTCGATGTCAGCTACCTTCATGATAATGAATACACTTTCATGTTAGAAAGGAGCAAACACCAAGAGTGAGTAAACATACAAGCTTAGAAGGTTGGATGCACCAAAGATAAACATGATTTTTTTTTTCTATAGTGCTTACTGCTGACAAGGGTCAGGGCAATAGCCAAACAAAAAGCAGTATGTTTTTGTTCTGTATGGCTGCAGATAATTATGTCATGGTAGAAACACTATGTAAGAAAAGGAATACTACCCAGATCTTATATTACTTAAAAATGAATTTGAAAGAAGACATTGAAAAAAAAAAAAAAAAAGAAAGAAAGAAGACATTGAAATATATACAGTTGATTCTTAAAAAATGCAGGGGCAAAAAAAAAAAAGCAGGGGCTGGGGGCGCTGACCCCTGGCCAAGCCAAAAATCCATGTAGAATTTCCTGACTCATGAAAAACATAACTACTAACAGCCCCCTGCTGACCAGAAACCGGACTGATGGTATAGTCGATCAATGCTTATTTTGTATGTTTTAGGTACTACATACTGTATTTTTACAATAAAGTAGGCTAGAGAAAAGCAAGGTTATTGAGAAAATCATAAGGAGAAAATACATTTACAGTTCTGTACCGTATTAGGAACAGTCCATGTATAAGGGAACCAACAATCCATGTATAAGGGAACCACACAGTTCAACCCTGTGAGGCAACACTCCTGGCCTTCTGAGGGCTGCTGGTGGGACTGAGCTGGGGCTTCTACCTGAGGGGAGGATGGCTCCAGCAGCCTGGACAAGTTGGAGAGAACAGTGACGAGGAGGAGGGCTTCTTTGCTGTCAAAGTCTTCCTCTTGGCTAAGTAAATTCAACAAACACCTCTGGGAAAAAAAGGAACACAGAGACATCAGCAGGTATGTTCCTGTCATGGAGCAGAGACATATAGCCAGAGATTCCTAAGGCTGGGACAGAAAGGATTCAAAGCTACCAAAATTCAGAGCACAAAATCTGAAAATAAACCTGGATTGAACAAGCAGTTTCCTACCCCGTTCCTGACCACAAATCCAAGTGTCCTCTTGAGAACTGTGGACTCTAACTTCTTGCCAAACATGTTAGGAATGAATACTGCACCCACTCTTGAGGGTAGCTCATGACATCCTGAGGCCTGTCTACTGACCTCCGATTTAGCTCCAGCCCCAGCCCCGCCTGCACACCTTCCCCGATTCCCTTGCCCAATTCCTCTCTCACCACCTGAAATACTCTTCTATTTTGTGTGCCAGCTTCTTCCCCATTCTGTAAGCTCCCCAAGGATAGGGATTTTGTTTCTTTTGTTTCCTGCTACATCCCCAACACCTAGAACAGTCCCTAGCACAGAGCAGAAACTTTAAAAAAAATTATGTGTTAAATACAGAAATCCTCTGTGACAGAAAATCCTGATACTGTGACAACTACTGATTAGAAATGAACAGGCTGGGACGCCTGGGTGGCTTAGCGGTTGACCATCTGCCTTTGGCTCAGGGCGCGATCCTGGAGTCCTGGGATTGAGTCCTGCATTGGGTTCCCTGTGAGGTGTCTCCCTCTGCCTGTGTCTCTCATGAATAAATAAATAAAATCCTTAAAAAAAAAAAAAAAGAAAAAAAAAAGAAAAAAGAAAAAAACAGGATTCACTGTCCAGTCTGTGCAGTTTGACTAAGTCAAATATACCACGCACAGAAACAAAGACACACTCCATACCTTAATGGGCTCCTGGCTATCTCTTCATATCGATTCAAACAGTAATTCTTGGAGGCAACAGTGCTGCAGGTTGGGGTGGCTTTCACACCCATCCTCCCCAGAATCCTTTTTTAAAAAATATTTTATTTATTCATTCATGAGACACAGGGAGGGAGAGGCAGAGACACAGGCAGAGGGAGAAGCAGGCTCCCTATAGGGAACCCGATGTGGGATTCCATCCCAGGATCCCGGGACCACGACCTGAGCTGAAGACAGACACTCAACTACTGAGCCATCCAGGTGTCCCCTTCCCCAGAATCCTTTTACAGGCGTTACCTTCCACTCAGCAGTTATGTCCTGTGGCTTAGATGATGACCCAGAAGAAATCCTGTCCTACTTGCGTTCTGTCTGCCCATTCCCACCAGCTGGCCCAGCTAACAGTCCCTCTGCAGGGGCCCTCAGGCAAGCAGAGCGTTTTGCCAAGGCTACTTACCTGAAACTGCCGGATCTGGAATGCTGCTCTGTGACTGACGCTGCCTTCCGCCTCTTCTCCCTCATTATCTGTGACATCTAGGAAAGGGAAAAGAATGTGTTCTTTGAAATGGACCGACTCACTATGCTTTTTTGGCTTTTTAATATTAAACTAAAATTTTAGAATGCCAAAAAAAGGTCTGGGGGCAGAATTAAATATATTCCTAACATTCTGCAATTTCTTAGCACTATCTTCCAATTTCCAGTCACTATTTGTGGTCATGTGTAAAATCCAGTAAATGCTAATTCTGAATCCACTAGATGTCACTCATTAGCAACACTGGGACCTGCTCTCAGATGTCGTGTGGTAGATTAGTAAATAGAATCAAGAGGTTTGGTTAAGAATAAGAAACCCAGATGAAGCCAATTTATTCAAAACTGAAAAGCTCACCCAGAGCCCTGAGAAAGTGGTGAATCTTGGGCTGATAGAACTGTTGCACAGCACTGAATATCTTCTGCAAACCCTCCAAGCACAACAGTGAGATGCTCTTTCCTTTTTCTTTCTTTCCCAAATCTTCCACTGAAGTAGGAATGGAAGTATATCTCCAAAGTAAGACCCTGAAAAGAAGAAATGTGATTATTTATTAAAAGATTTTATTTTGTAAGTAATCTTTACACCTAACACGGGGATGGAACTCAAGACCTCAAGATCCAGAGTTGTACACTCTACTGACTGAGGCAGCCAGGTGCCACAGAAAAGTAATTTTATTAACGTCAGGTTCACTGAGGTAAAATTTTATATATTGTAAAATTCACACCTTCCCCTATTCCCTTGCCCCATTCCTCTCTCACCACCTGAAATACTCTTCTATTTTGTGTGCTGGCCTCTTCCCCATTCTGTAAGCTCCCCAAGGATAGGGATTTTGTTTCTTTTGTTTCTTCCCCGAAGAAACTGTCCCATTCAGACAGAACGCAAGTAGGACAGGAAACTTCCCCGAAGAACTGAACATGTACAGTTCAATAAATTTTAACAAACTTATACAATCGTGTAATCATCCCCATAATCAAGATATTTCTATCATCCCAAAAGTTCTCCTACATTGCTCTGTAAGTTAGTTCTCTCCCGATTTTCCAATCACTGATCTGATTCTCTCCCTATGGTTATATTATTTACAAAATAGTATATAAAAATGGTAGCATTCAGTATGTAGCCTTCTGAATCTAGCTGTTAATTTAGCATATGCTTCTGAGATTCCCCTCTGTTGCTACATGTATGGTAGATAATCTCATTTTATTGCTAAGTAGAATATTTCATTGTATAGATGTACCAGTTTCTCCATTCAACTGGATATGGATGTTTGGTTTCCAAATTTTGCTATTACAGATAAAGAGGCAATCAAAAACCTTTATTTATTTATTTATTTATTTATTTATTTATTTATTTATTTATTTATTAATCAAAAACCTTTATATGGATATATGCTTTCATTTCTTTTGGGTAAACATCTAAGAGTGGAATCTGTAGATAATATGGTAGGTGTGTGCTTAACTTTTGAAGAAAATGCCAAACTGTTTTCTCAAGTGGTTGTACTGTTTTACATTCCCATTGTGTATAAGAGTTCAAATTTCTACACATCCACATTTTGGTATTGTCAGCCTTTTTTAAAAAGAATATTTGCTTATTTTTAAAAGTTTCTAGTTATCTCTATGCCTAGAACTCACAATCCCAGAGTTCAAGAGTCATACGCTCTTCTAACTGAGCCAGACAGAGGTGCCAAGTATCATCAGTCTTTTTACTTTCAGGTATTCTAATAAATATTCAGTGATATCTCATTGTGATTTAATTTGCATTTACCTAAGAACTAATTATCCTATCCTTTTGTGTCCTTATCAGCCATCTATTGGTCAAGTATCTGTTCAAATATCTTACTCATTTTTAAATTTGGTTGTTTGCTGTTTTAAATTTAATTAAGCTTGAGTGTTCTTTATATACTCTGGTTACCAGTCCTTCATCAGGCATGTGCTTTGCAAGTATTTCCTCATCTATGGCTTGTCTTTTTAATCTCCTTAAAGCGTTTTCCAAAGAGCAGAGTTAAACGTTTTTTTTTTTTAAATATAGCTTGTGCTTCTGGTACTCTAAGAAATCTTTACCTAAAACATGATCACAGAAATTTTTCTAGTTTCCTGTAGATATTTTACAATTTTTGGCTTTATTATTTTGTTTTTTTTAAGATTTTATTTATTCATGAAAGACACACTGGGAGAGGCAGAGACACAGACAGAGGGAGAAGCAGGCTCCCTGCAGGGAGCCCGATGTGGGACCTGATCCTGGGAACCAAGTTTTGGTTTTACATTTTTGTCTTTGACCCATTTCAAATTAATTTTTTGTTTATGACATGTAGAGTGAATAAAGGTTCATTTTTTCCCCACATAGTCAACTGTTCCAAAACCATTAAATTATCTCTTTTGTAAAAAATCAAATGACCATATTTGTGTAATCTATTTCTGATCTATTCTGCTCCAATGATTCTGCCAATACCACGCTATCTTAAATAAAGTAACTTTATCATCTGTCTTGACAGTGTGAATCCTCTTTAAGTCCTCTTTGTTTTTATTTCAAACTTGTTTAATTATTCTAGGTCCTTGTCCTTTACTTTTCCACAAAAATTCTAGAATCATCTTGTCAATTACTAAAGTAAAGCTTGATAGGATTTTGATTGAAACTGTGTTGAGGGTGCCTGGGTGGCTCAGTCAGGTGAGCATCTGCCTTTGGCTCAGGTCATTATCCCGGAGAGTCAGGATCAAGCCCTGTGTTGGGCTCTGTGCTCAGTGGGGAGTCTGCTTCTCTTTCTCATTTATTCATTCATTCATAAACAAATAAATAAAATCTTTAAAAACAAAAAGAGAAACTATTGAATCTATGGGTTGATATGCGAAGAATTCACACCTTGACGATACTGAATCTTCTCTTCTGTGGACACTGGGTACCTTTACATTTACTTGGGTCTTCTTTGATTGCTCTAATGTTCTGAGTTTTCATCACATAAATCTTACATGTTAGACTTATTGCAGGGAAGTTCGTATTTTATGATGCTACAGTAAATGGTTCTGTTTTTAAAGTTCTTCCAATTGTTCACTGCTAGCATGTACATGAAAACACAATTTAAAAAATACTGTCCTTGTTTTCTGTAGACAATTATAATATCCCCAAAGACACTTATTTTTTCCTTCTCAATTTGGATGCTGTTTACTTTTTTTTTCCTGTCTTACTGCTTTGGCTACAACCTCTAGTATGTTGTTGAAGAGCAGTGGTGAGAGCACAGGGAGGGAAAGCATTCAGTCCACTTAATCATTAAGTATGGTGCTGACTATAGGTTTTTTGTGGATTCCCCTTATTGGATTGATCAAGTTCTTTTTATTTTTTTAAAAATTTATTTATTCATGAGAGAGAGAGAGAAAGAGACAGAGAGAGACTGAGAGAGAGAGAGAGAGGCAGAGACACAGGCTCCATGCAGGGAGCCTGATGTGGGACTTGATCCTGGGTCTCCAGGATCACACCCTGGGCTGAAGGTGGCACTATACCGCTGAGCCACCCGGGCTGCCCGATAAAGTTCTTTTATTTCTACTTTGCTAAGAGATTTGATCATAAATTTATGTCAAATTTTCTGCATCTTTTAAGATGATTATAGGGTGTTTCCTTTTTCTTTTTAAGATTTTTATTTATTTGTTCATGAGAGATACAGAGAGAAGCAGGCTTCATGCAGGGAGCCTGACGCGGGACTCAATCTCAGGTCACCAGGATCACACCCTGGGCCAAAGGCAGGCGCCAAACTGCTGAGCCACCCAGGCGTCCCCCTAAGGTGTTTGCTTTAATCTGTTGATACATGCTGAATTATATTGACTGATTTACAAATTTTGAGCCAATTTTGCATTCTTGAGAAAATATTCCACTCAACTCCATCATCCTTCTTACAAACTGCTGGGCTCAATTTGCTAATATTTTTAATATCTATATTCATAAGGGAAATTGGTTAGTAGTCATCTTATGTCTTTGACTGGGTTTGGCATTAGGGTAATGCTGGCCTCATAAAACGATTTAGGACATGTCCTTCCTATTCTATCTTCTGGGATAATTTACATACATTAGTATTCTTATTTTTAGGGGGGTGGCAGAGAGAGAGGGAGAGGGACAATCTTAAGCAGGCTACATGACCAGCGCAGAGCCTGACACTTGATCCTAAGACCCTGAAATGACCTCACCTGAAATCAAGAGTCAGATGCTTAACCAATTGAGCCACCCAGGCGCCCTGGTATATTATTTCATCCTTAAATGTTTGGTAGAATTCACCAGTAATTCATCTAGGTATGGAGCTTTCTTTGAGGCAAAATTTTGAACTACAAATTAAATTTCTTCTTTTTAAAAAAATTTTAATTTTAAGCAATCTCTCTACCCAACATGGGGCTTGAATTTACAACCCCCATGATCAAGAGTCAATGCTCCACTGACTAGCCAGCCAGATGCTCCTCAATTTCTTTAAAGAGTCACAAGATTATTCAGGTTGCCTATTTCTTCTTGAGTTTCAAAACCTTTGTCAAATTTAAGTAATCCAGTTTATTGGCATAAAGTTGCTAACATTCTATTATTATCAATTTTTATAGACTGTAGAATTAGTAGTGATTATCTCCTCTTCCTCATATCTGGTATCAGTACTTTGTGTCTTCACTCTTTTCCTCATCAGTCTGGCTACAATTTATTGCATTTCTTGATTTCCAAGAATCAGCTTCTGGTTTTATTCTTTTTTCTCTGTTGTTTCTTTTTTCAATGATTTTATTTTGTCTTTATAACTTCCTTCTGCTCACCTTCATCTTAATCTTTTCTTAATGTGGAAGCTTTGAGATTTTTTTTCTTATATAACCACTGACAGTTATAAATTTCCTAAGCATTGATTTACCTGGATCATACAAATTTTGAAATGCAGTGTGTTCAGTTTCATTCTGTTCCAGGTATTTTCTGATTTCTAACTTCCTCTTGGACTATGGGTTATTTAGAATGCATCTAATTTCCAAATCTACAAGGATAATCCAGTTGTTTAAAAAAATATATTACAAAATAAAAATATTTTTGTTACTGCTTTCTTGTTTAATTCTGTTGTGCTCAGGGGCATCTAGGTGGCTCAGTCCGTTAAGCATTCAACTTGTGATTATGGCTCAGGTCATGATCTCAGAGTCAAGAGATTGAGCCCCATGCTGGACTCCATGCTAGGCGAGGAGTCTGCTCCAGATGCTCTTTCTCCTCGCTCTCCCTCTGCCCCTCTCACCTGTGCTCTCTCTAAACTAAATAAATAAATCTTTAAAAACAATTCTGCTGTGCTCAGAGAACATACTGATTTCTATTCTAAAAATGTGTTCAGTTTGTTTTATGGCCCCAAATATGGTCAATTTTGATGAATACACCATGTGCACATGAAAAAATGTGCATTTTGAAACTGTTGCTAAATTTTGTATAAATATCATTTAAATCAAGCTGGATGACAGTGTGGCTCAAGTCTTCCATGTCTTCTTGGTTTTCTACCTACCAGTTCTCTACTGATTTTTGAGAGAGGATGAACCACTTTTTTATTTCTCCTTCAGTTCTATAGGTTTTTGCTTCAAGTATTTTGGTGCTTTGTTGTTAGGTGCTTATTCATTTATTTATTTATTTAAAGATTTTATTCATTTATTCATGAGGGACAGAGAGAGAGAGAGAATGAGAATGAGAATGAGGGGCAGGGACACAGGCAGAGGGAGAAGCAGGCTCCATGCAAGGAGTATGACGCGGGACTCGATCCCAGGACTCCAGGATAACACCCTGGGCTGAAGGCAGCCACCAAACCATGGAGCCACCAGGGATCCCCAGTGCATACACATTTGAAGTTGTTATGTCTACTTGCTGATGAACTGGTCATTATGTAATATCCCTCTTTATTCCTGGTAATAGAATAACATTTTCTATGTGGCTAATATTCCACATCAAAGCAGGACAAGAAAAAAAGGCTCAATATTAATGATTGTACTTTTACTGTAAAGGCATTTCCAACTTCAAACTGCCTTCATTTCTACCCCCAAATTTCCCCTCTTAGAGATTCCACAGCAAGTGGAACAGGTTTCTGAGGGTGAGAATGACTTACCGAGTTATATCACAGAGATTCTGAAAGATCTTCTCAGGGTTTTGACCATCAGGGCCACTCACATGTCCGGTTTCCTTTAGCTGCTGTACCTTTTGTAGAGCTACACTCACTGCATAGCGCATAAACTCATTGCTGGACCTTAGAACAGACAGGCTCTCTTCGTGGCTTTGGGTACTATCCCTAGAGAGAGAGAGAGAGAGAGAGAGAGAGAGAGAGAGAGAGAGGGAAAGAAGAGATTCTCCTATTGCTACTGGGATCTGGAATTAGGTTTTCTAGGGACTGTTTAGAAGAGCAGGACCTATGAAGCTCTTAATGACAGACCCCAGGCAGCACATCCAGTCACAGCAATAACTGCCCTTCTACAACCCTCATTCTCTATGTGACCTCATTTTATTCCCTCCCCCAATCCCTTTGCTTTGGTAAGACTTAAATTTCAGTCTTAGTTTCCCATGTTTTTTGTTGTTGTTCCTCCTTTGTTTTTTCAATTCAGGTTTTTCTTTCTTCTCTTTTTATACTGTTATAGTAGCTAGAACTTAGGCAGATTTTCCTATAATGCCTTATTGCAAGCCATTCCTATCTTTTCTTCAGTAGTCCATTGTTTCTGAATTTTCCATTAATAATTCAAGATAGTTCTTGAGTGCCTACCTAGAATTATCCAGATTTTTTTTTTAAGATTCTATTTATTCATGAGACACACACACACACACACATGCAGAGAGAGAAGCAGGCTCCATACAGGGAGCTCGATATGGGACTCAATCCCGGGACTCCAGGATTATGCCTCGAGTCGAAGGCAGATGCTTACTGCTGAGCCACTCAGGTGTCCCAAATTATCCGACTTTCATTTCAAGAAACCTACAAACCTCTTACTTATTATATATACATTAAGCATTGTGAATAAAGGGATCCCTGGGTGGCGCAGCGGTTTGGTGCCTGCCTTTGGCCCAGGGCGCGATCCTGGAGACCCGGGATCGAATCCCACGTCGGGCTCCCGGTGCATGGAGCCTGCTTCTGCCTCTGCCTGTGTCTCTGCCTCTCTCTCTCTCTGTGTGAGTATCATAAATAAATAAAAATTAAAAAAAAAAAAAAAGAATTGTGAATCCAAACTAGATAATACTAGTTTATTATAGAAGCTGGTAGCTGTTAATACCTTTATTGCACAAACATCTTTAAGCACTCCATCACAAACTTACCTGAAAAGAGCAGTGAGAAGATCAGATACAAATTTCATGGACAAAAAACTATCCATTTTGTTGGCTGTTTTAGCTTTGCCTTTACCAGCTTTTTCATTAAGGATGTCAGAGAGTTTCTTGTAACACATAAATAAGCTCAGAACCTCCTCAAACTTATTCTTACTGTATAAAAAGAAAAAGAGACCACTAAGGACAAGCATCAGAATATTGTGGTTTACTTTCACACCCAATAATAAAGATATCAATGTTTCTTTAGATGTTCTATTCTAAACACAAGATTATAAATGAATAAATCTGCATTAATTTCCAGATCACTCTAATCCATCTGAGTTACTTTTTTTCTCCCTTATCCCTTATTTATACCAGTCAATGCAGAGCACAAAAGCTCAAAACTACCAACCAAACAAAATTTCCCTACTGAAACCAGAACTTCTTGAGTTCAGGGTCTGGGAATTTTGAATAAATGAAAGCATGCTACTCCTGTGGCAAATGTTTGGTGCTCTCTGGTAGAAAGAATATAATCTGGTAGACTAGATATTCATCTAAGAGGCAGCGTCATGACCTGTGGTATGTTCACTGCCTAGTACAGTTAGAATTAAAAACAAAACAAAAAAAAAATAAAAAATGGAGTATTCATCAAATTGCAAGGAGAGTAGTAGCAATACCTTACCTAAAATTACTTATGGAGAAATTGTATTCTATTAGAACCTCACAAATTCCCATCACAAGAGAAGCACAGATATTATTTTTGATGCCAACACCACTGTTCTGAGAAAAATCTGCTGATTTATCCTAAAAGACACAAGATAAAAATTAATGAGCTACTGGGAGTCAGTAGAGCAAGCAACTCTTGATCTCAGGGTTGTGAGTCTGAGCTTCACAATGGGTGCAGAGATTACTTAAAAATGAAATCTTGAAAGCAAAACAAAACACCCTCCCCCATGAGGTATTAACAACCTCTATCATTCTATACAACTGAGATTTAGCAATTACCAATTCAAAGTCCTCTAGTTCACTCTTAATCATTCTACTAGTAACAGATTCCAACATATCCTCTAAGTCTTGGTAGAACCCTTCTTCCTCCTCTTCTTCCTGCTGTAGGGGCATCACTCTACTCTTATACCAGACCAAACAGTGCTGGACACAACACAGCAGATAATCCTGTAGAAGAAAACAGTAAACATTTTTGAGGGCTTAAGGGGTAACCTATGAGGCTGTTGATAATCAACAAATAATTCTTATCTATAAGGCTAAATAAATTAAGTTATTCATTACCATTACAAATTAAGTCAACCTGAAATAACAAAACTGGAAAAAATGAATTGAACCAACAAAAGCATTCTTTCCTGACCTTTCCCAGAAACTGGCTTTGTAAGTACTGGACAACATTAGAATGCAACATCAGAATGTATTACTTCTGACCTAATAAAAATACCACAGAGCCAGGTTGTGAAGTTAAATCCTTTCTGACTCCTCAGTCCCAGATGCTGTTCTAAAGGTAGGGGTTTATGTCGAGGGAATCTTTGGGAGACCAATAGAGCATCTCCACCTCTAGGCACAAGAAGGGCTATTTATGAAAGCAGAATCTGACAACTTAAAGACCATTTCCCTATCCCCTTCATGAGCTCTAGTTACTTGGGGTAGTGAATTTTAAATTTTTATCTTTTCTCCATTTTTCTGAGGCTAGAGCACAAGAACAGAAAAACACCTGTCCTAGTTGCCCTGAAGATTCAAGAGTGCTCGGTATATATCATATACTCCCTCTAGACTAATTAAGTAGGTTCCCTGGTTCGTCTGCTACCAGGTGACCTTCCTTCCCCATTCCAAAGTATATTTTTACTTATTTTTGTAAAAATTTTATTTATTTATTCATGAGAGACACACAGAGAGAGAGAGAGGCAGAGACACAGGCAGAGGGAGAAGCAGAATCCACACAGGGAGCCCAATGCAGGACTTGATCCTGGGACTCCAGGATCATATCCTGGGCCGGAAGCAGGCACTAAATCGCTGAGCCACCCAGGCGTCCCCCAAAGTATATTTTAGTATATTATGTAGCCAAAGAGCCATAAATGGGAGACAAATGATCCTTGGAGGAAGTCATGGATGCCTTGATTTAGTAAAGTGCTGACACGGAGATACTTTTAATAGATCCAACATAATGATTGGCCAGAAAAGACAAGGAGGGAAGATTTAAGAGTAAAATTTCATTGGGAGAACCAGAAGAGTGCTTTCAGGAAATATCTCTCTTCCTGAAGACTAACTCTATCAACAGGGTTGATGTTTTTACTTAACAGTAAAAATAATGGTTTTAGGAGGAATAAAGTCTCACCAGTGGTTCTTGTAGAGAGATCCGATCTCCTTGGGTCAAAATACAAGCTTCTAACTTCAGAGGCGGCAGCACATCAGGTTCTGGCTCATAAAACTGTTTTAACTATGTATGGTAAAGAGAAAAAGACACCAGTGCTCATGAATGCTTTTTACTTCTTTAACTGGTCAAACTAATAGCGCCTTTAATGTCTTATGTCTTCTAGGACATATGTCTCAAGTGTCCAAAGAACAATGCAACAAAATTTGTGTTGTTTGGGCTCACACACATCTTTTACCCTTGCTTCAGATATCATGTTGAGCTCTTTCCTACTCCATTTTTATTAACTCTCCCACAAAACATCATACTCTCTCATACCAATTCCTAAACTTGTACAAGTAATCAGCCTTTCCAGTATAGCTTGATGGTTAACAATATACAGGATTCAGAGTCAGAATGGCTGAGTCCAAGTCCCAGTATGACCACTTATTAATAATTCTGATAAAGGCATCCATGCCTTGGTTCCTCATCTGTGATAGAAGATTATTAGTATTATAAACATCTAAGGCTGCATAAGGATTAAACATGTCAATATATATAAAGTGCTAAAAACACTACTTAGCACAAAATAGAGCTCAAGAAATGTTAGCGATTACTTTTTTTTTTTTTTTTTTACTTTTAGCATCTGAACAATTTTACTGGTCCACATACTAACCTGAGTTGAGAAGCACTGCTCTATGCATTCAATCACAATTTTTTTATGCTTGTTAAGTGTGTGAATGTTGATGAGCTGATTATTACAGTTTGAAAGGTCCACTATACTTAATAGGATATAAATTTTATATAGGATCATATAGGATCCGCCTGAGGCCCAATGGAAAGCTTTTGATAAATAGTATAGGACCTTCCAATAATTTCTACACATCTGAGATCTTAACTTCAAATGTAGCTTCTTCAGCAGAATTATAACAAAGCAATGGCATACAAAAGGGGAAGAAGAAGAGAAAAAGAACTTCCATTTTTAGCAAAGTGGTGGACAAGGGGTCTAGAGAAACTCTCCTGGTAGAGAACAATTTTAAAAATGCATTAGGGATCCCTGGGTGGCGCAGCGGTTTGGCGCCTGCCTTTGGCCCAGGGCGCGATCCTGGAGGATACCCGGGATCGAATCCCACGTCGGGCTCCCGGTGCATGGAGCCTGCTTCTCCTTCTGCCTGTGTCTCTGCCTCTCTCTCTCTCTCTCTCTCTCTCTCTCTGTGTGACTATCATAAAGAAATCAAAATTAAAAAATAAAAAAATAAAAAAAAAAATAAAAAAAAAAAATAAAAATGCATTAAAAAATTTAAAAACATAGCTAAGACAATGGGAAAGTAAGAAAAGTCTTCAAATATCTCATTATATTAGAAAATGTTATAAAGCATGAATCTAGCAACTACACGAGCAAATGAACTCTGAAGCCAGTGTTTATTCTGGCAGCATCTGCCAATCCTGGAGGCCTAAAGCTACAGTTGTAGAGCTCATGGACCTGAAGATAAAGCCTAAGGCCCTCATGGGGTGAAGGCTGAATCAGAGAACCTCACACAAAGCTGGACTTCTCAAAAGGAGATACACTTTATGGATAAACCTAAAAAAAAATCTATTACATGGAGAAAACTAAAAGGGATATGTATCAAAATAAGCCTTGACTTTAAGTAGAAGAGGAAAAAAGCGTCTCCTGGGAATTTAGAACCATAAGCTAATCTCCAAATGTAATTTGGGCTAGAATTCACATCACTTGTGTGGCCTAAAGAATCAAAAGCCAATAATTTAAAGTTTAGATTAAAGAAATAGCATGTATCTTCCAAACAAGGGAAGAGAAGGAAGAGAAATAACTAGATCATTTCAAATTTTACACAAACTAGAAAAAGTGGGAATATTCCCCAGTCATTTTTTAAATTTTTTTAAAGATTTTTTTATTCATGAGAGAGAGAGAGAGAGAGAGAGAGAGAGAGAGAGAGAGAGATAGGCAGAAGGAGAAGCAGGCTGTGGGGAGCCCGATGTGGGACTTGATTCCAGGACCCTGGGATCACACCCTGAGCCAAAGGCAGATGTTCAATCACTGAGCCACCCAGGCGTCCCACCCCAATCATTTTAAGTCACATTAATCATCATTTAGCTCATATTAAGCCAAGAAGTTGAGTATGAGAAATAAAAACTATAGGTTGTTCTCTCTTACAAACATATACATAAAAATTCTAAATGAAATATCAGTAAATTGAATCCAACAATGTACAAAAGGTAATATATCATAATCACTTGGGTTTATCTCAGGAGTGCAATGTTGGCTTAGAAGATCAAATAATACAACTCACCACAGTTAACACATTAAAGGAGAAAAATCATATAGTTGCCTCTCAATAGATACAAAAGTGCATTTGCTAAAATTGAAGACACATCCATAAGTAAAACAGATCTAAGATGGCAGAAGAAGGGATAAGTAACCTGAAGACAGGGAAAATATCAAATCTGAAAGGTAAAAAATACTGAAGAAAAAATGAATCAAATCGCAAAGATCTGCAGGAAAAAAATCAGGCACTCCAATATATGTACAACTGAAGTCCCCGAATGAAAGCAGTGAGGGGGGGAAATTGATGAGATAATGATAATTTCTAAAATTTGGTGAAAAGCATCAATTTAGAGTTTTATGAAGTTTAATAAACTCAAAATAGAAACACAAAGACAATCCCATGTAAACATACAGTCAAACCCTTAAAACCCTAAGACAAGGAGAAAAATCTTGAAAGGAGCAAGAGAAAAATGACATAGAAAAAACAGAAAACAAAGACACAATAATTGGTTCACTCAGGAATCAGCAACTTGAGAAACAATGAAACCAGAAGACAATGGAATGACATACTTAAAGTACCAAAAGAAAAAGCTATCAACTAAGAATTCTGTATTCAGTGAAACTATCCTTCAAAAATGAAGGCAAAAAGATATAGCTCTATAGAGATGAAAACTGAGAAGTCACTGGCAGCAGACCTATACAACAGACATACTAAAAAAAGGCTCCTCAGGCTGAAGAGAAGTTATTGAAGATGGTAAACCTGAACCCACAGGAATGAAGAGCATTGGCAATGGTAAAAAGTTGGTATATATGAGAGACTGTGTACACTTTTTTCTTTTCTTAATTTCTATGGAAGACATACATATAACTATTTAAAACAAACGTAACACTGGCTTGCTGGGATATAACATGTATGATAATATCATAAAGGCGGGAGGATGGATCAAAGTTCCTATATTTTATTGGAAGTACCTCAGTATTAACCTAAATATATAGTGATCAATTAAAAATGCATACTATAATCTCTAGAGCAAATTAAAAGTACAACAAAAGAGGCACATGGGTGGCTCAGTGATTGAGTGCCCAACTCCTGGTTTCAGCTTAGGTCATGATCTCATGAGTCATGGGTGGTGCCCCATGTCTGGCTCTGTGCTCAGTAGGGAGTCTGGTTGAAGATTCTCTCCCTCTGCCCTTCCCCCAACTTGTTTTCTCATTCTTGCTCTCTCTCTAAAGTAAATAAATATTTAAAATAAAAAAAATACAAAAAATACAGTTAAAGTCAATAAAGGAATTAAGTAACAAAACAGCAGACCTAAATCCAACCATAACAATAATTACATTAAATGTGAATTGACTAGACATTCCCATTCAAAGGAGGGTGTCATATTGGATTAAAAATGTTAAGATCTCTGTTTTCACTTCTTTTGGGCAGATACCTGAAGTGGAAATGCTGGATCAAATGGTAATTCTGCTTAATTTTTTTAAAGAATTGCCATACTTTTTCTCATAGTAGCTGTACCATTTACCACCATTAATGCACACACACCACCACTTATTATTTTTCACTTGATTGTAGCCATCCTAATGGGTATGAAGTTGCATCTCATTGTGGCTATATTATTTGCTTTTCCCTAATGATTAGTGATGTTGAGCATCTTTTCATGTGTTTATTGGCTATTTGTGTGTGTATATACATACACTTACATATATATGTATATATATATATATTTTCGATGAATGTCTATTCAAGCCCATTTTTTTCTATGCCCATTTTTTAACTGGGTTGTTTTTTGTTGAGTTGTAGGAGTTCTATATATTTGCTAGATATTGATCTCTTATCATATATATGATTTGTAAATATTTTCTCCCACTCTGTGGAGAGTGCTTTTTGCACAAAAGTTTTTAATTTTAATGAGGACAATTTCTTTCTTTTTTCTTTTATTACCTGTTCTTCTGGTTAATGTCCAAGAAATCGTTAAAAAATCCAATGTCATGAACCCCTTCCCTTGTATTTTAGGAGGTTTATAATTTTGCTCTTAATGTTTTGGTCTTTGATCCATACTCAGTTAATTTTGTACACCGTGTAAGTTAAGAATCCAAATTCATTTTCAGAATGTGAACATCCAGTTTTCACAACATCATTTGTTGAAAAGATTCTCCTTGTTTTTAATCTAGTGCTTTTTAATGAAGCTTTTCATGCTTGGGATCTTGAGCCAGGAAGACGTGAGTTCATATTCCAGCTTTGCCACTTCCTAACTATGTGACCTTGGACAAATGAAATTACTTAACCTTTCAGAATCTAAAATGGAGGTAACCATTTTTAGTTCACATAGTTTTGTAAGATCAAATAAGATCACCCACATAAAGTGCTTCATAAACACTTGGCTCTCTCTATAATAGAGTAGGTATTGTTATTTTCAGTACATAATAGCATAGCATCATGAGCTCTGTTGGGAAGTTAACCAAGATGTCACCAGTTTACTCATGACCAGACCTGGGGGATCAGAGGTCCTCACCATTCCCTCCCCTGTCCTTGGAATGTGAGTTCTGCTTGCTTTCCCTGCTCCCAGAGGCTGCTCCAAGGACATGGCCTTGAGATGGTGATGTGGTGCTGAGAACACCTACACAGTCTATGTGATTGAACCCAGTTAAGGCCTTTATTTAACCTTTTACAATGTAGCAGATGAGTGTGGAGATGCACTAATCTTGCTGCTGTCCAAGACAAGTTCCTTTGCTTCTTTTTTTTTTTTTTTTTTGTTCCTTTGCTTCTTAAAACTGCTACCTACCAACCTGGAGTGGCCTGCCTCTTTTGCTGGTGTCTCCCTGCCCTATGAGTTTCAGATTATACATGGGAAACTCTGACAGGGTTATGAACAGACAAACTCTCAATATATAAAAAGATTCAAACAGTATATAGTAAAATATTATTTAACTGTAAAAGGGAATGAAGTATTGACAGATGCTACAACATGGATAAATCATGAAAACATTAAGTGGAAGACATCAGCCACAAAAGACCACATATTTATGATTCCATTTATATGAAGTGTCCGCAACAAGGAAATCTATTAAGACAGAAAGAGATTAGTGGCTGCTTAGGGCTAGGTGGGTAGGAGAACGATGAGAAAATTAGGGGGTGGTAGCAGAGGGGTGTAAAGCTTCTGAGGTGATAAAATGTTCTAAAATTGCCTCTGTGTCCATTAAAGATGAATGGATAAAGAAGATGTGGTATATGTATACAATGGAATATTACTCAGCCATTAGAAATGACAAATATACACCATTTGCTTCGACATGGATGGAACTGGAGGGTATTATGCTGAGTGAAATAAGTCAATCGGAGAAGGACAAACATTATATGGTCTCATTCATTTGGGGAATATAAAAAATAGTGAAAGTGAATAAAGGGGAAAGGAGAAAAAATGAGTGAAAATATCAGTGAGGGTGACAGAACTTGAGAGACTCCTAACTCTGGGAAACGAACAAGGGGTGGTGGAAAGGGGGGTGGGTGGGGGATTGGGGTGACTCAGTGACAGGCACTGAGGTGGGCACTTGACGGGATGAGCACTGGGTGTTATGCTTTATGTTGGCAAATTGAACGCCAATAAAAAACAAATAAATTTTAAAAAATGTTCTAAAATTGGCTGTGGTGATGATCTTGTACAACTCTGAATACACTAAAAACCAAATTAGTTGTACACTTTAAATGGGTGAATCATATGGTATGTAAATTATATCTCAATAAAGCAATTTAAAAAAAGATTCAAACAATGCTTAATGAATAAATGTTCATGGTAAAAGGTCTTATTTATGCCAGATATTCTACAGCTGAATTCTTTTCATAGTGATAATCCTGTGAAATATTTCTTAATTAAAAAATCTTATTTTAAACTAAAAAGTACAGAAAATAACCTATAGACACCCATGCATCTGTAACCCAGATTTAACATGCCTATTTTGCTATATTTACTTTAGATCTCTCTCTTTTTAAAAAATATTTTATCTATTTATTCATGAGAGACACAGATAGAGGCAGAGACACAGGCAGAGGGAGAAGCAGGCTCCATGCAGGGAGCCTGATGTGGGACTCCATCCCGGAACTCCAGGATCATGCCCTGAGCCGAAGGCAGATGCTCAACCGCTGAGTCACCCAGGCATCCCCAGATCCCTCTTTTCTTTTAGAAGTAAAACAGACAGACACAGCTGATAGCCCTTATACAAATGGTTCTTTAAAAGGTTCTTCTGGGGAGCCTAGGTGGCTCAGTTGGTTAAGTGTCTGCCTTTGGCTCAGGTCATGATCCCAGGGTCCTAGAATCGAGCCCCACATGGGCCTCCGTGCTTAGCAGGAGCCTACTTCTCCATCTCCCAGCTACTCTTGCTCCCTCTTGCTATCTTCCTCTCTCTCAGGTAAATAAATTAAAATCTCTGCTCAGCAGGGAGTCTGCTTCTTCCTCTCCCTCTTCTGCTCATGCTCTTTCTCTCACTCTCAAATAAGTAAAATCTTTAAAAATTTTTTTCAAAAATTTTTGAAACCCTTCTGACCTAGGGTGCACACCTTAACTGGGAGGATAACTTAAGATGATGGCAAGAGGGTGGACAGGTAAGTGGTAATAAAAATAAAACAGCAGGATAGCATACCCAGGTTATGTTCCCAATGCACCAACCACGATATTATTTGGGAATTAGTTTATATTTTGAAAAGTCTGGAAAATGTCAATCATTTCTCCATGCCTTATTATCTGTTCTTTATATCCATAAAATAATAAAAATATATTACCTGTGAAAGTAGAGTCTGCATGATTGAATTAGCCAGCTGAGAGTTCCTTCGAAGGACATCATAGAACCCCTAAGAGGAAACAAACAATAAGCTCTTTAACAGATATACTAGTGATTTGAAAAATCATAACTTTAAAACAATACTCTTTCTTTACCCTACTCTCAATTCTTTGGAAAAGACTAAGACCATATTTGCAGAGGAAGAAATAAATCAGGAAGTTTAGGTTATTTCCATAAGAACTAAAAAGAGATCTCTGATCACTGAGAACTAGATTAATAAACTGACCATAACTGTTACAATTTTTAAACAATAGGTCACTTCTGGCTTTGGAGTACTTTGCTCCTTTACAGTTAAGAATGTCTCAGGCCTCATTCTTTTCTCTCATCCTCCATTAACAACCTTCCCTTCTAAGACATTCTGTCCACTTAGTTTCCAGTGCTTCAAAAGTGTCTCCTGGCCCAAAGCACCCTAATGTAAAGGACAATGATAGTTCTTCCCATCCAAAATTTCCCAGTCATAGTTTAAAACTATTGAAATTAAAGGGCACCTGGGTGGCTCAGTTGTTTAAGCATCCCACTCTTGATTTGGGCTCAGGTCATGATCTCAGGGACGTGAGATAAAGGCCCATGTCAGGCTCCACACTGGGCACAAAACCTGCTTAAGATCTCTCTCCCTTTTGCTTTGCCCCTTTGCTCCCCCAACCATTAAAATAATCTTAAAAAATATTTTTCTCTATTTTTAAAATTTCCTACAAAAAGCCTGAAAAGTTCAGCGCCTGGCAACTACTGTAGCTCAATAAATGCTATTTTAAGAATGCTGAATGAAAGTATTATAAAAGCTGCTCTTTTTCTTAAATTTATTTTTAAAAAATATTTTACGTATTTGAGAGCGAGCAAGAAAGCACAAACAGGGAGAGAGAGCAGCAGAGGGAGAGGGAGAAGCGGATTCCCCACTGAGTAGAGCCTGACACGGGGCTTGATTCCAGGAGCCGAAGGCAGATGCTTAACCGGCTTAGCCATCCAGGAACCCTAATATAATAGCTGCTCTTTGAAATGACTTCCATTTAGTATACTTGCTAGATTATCTGCTATTCTCCATCTATATATGAAACGTTGTGTTTTGAAGTACATGGTCTATTAAATGTCTGAAATGGTAGTGTATCCTCCCTGATGGCATACTTTAGTCCCACTGGATGGAATTATATACTAATCACAAATCAGTAGTTATATTTGCCTGACTCATTCTTGCTAATTGTACTGGTCATTATGAGATTTAATCAGGCATCCTGTAAATTGTTAAAAATCAAACACAAAAAGAAAAAGAAGCGGATTTATAAAAACTAGGTTAAATGTTTTGGAAG
Organism: Canis lupus dingo; assembly: GCF_003254725.2. Taxonomy (NCBI): domain Eukaryota; kingdom Metazoa; phylum Chordata; class Mammalia; order Carnivora; family Canidae; genus Canis; species Canis lupus. Next base: position 52,377,224 of record NC_064245.1, on the reverse strand, counting down.
GAATAAGTAAGTTTCTAAAACCAGTTTCTAAAAAACAAAAAAATAAAAAATAAAACCAGTTTCTGATAAATTAAGGGTAAGAAAATTATAAAAAATTAGGGAAAAAACCCTAAACTTATCTAAGACTGTATCTGAAGTATCTTGTATTTCTCTCACTTTAGGTAAACAAAACCTTGAAATTATAGTCAATAAATTAAGGTTCTGGTTTGAGAGACAGGAAGTTCTAAATGACAGACTCATAATCAAAAAAACAAACAAAAAAAGGTTTGGCCCCACACAATGTACCAGTATATTTAAATATTTCAAATTAAGGGGCATCTAGGTGACTCAGTTATTTAAGCAGCTGCCTTTGGCTCACGTCATGATCTGGGGGTACCTGCGATCCAATCCCACATTGGGCTCCCTGCTGAGTGGGGAGTCTGCTTCTCCCTCTCCCCCTTCCCCTGCTCATGGTCTCTCTCTCAAATAAATAAATCTTAAAAAAATATTTCAAATTAAATTAAAACAAAACATTCAAGTTGTTTCAAATATTCTTTATGATTCCTCACCTTTAACAACCTTTTGGCTAACCATCACAAACTACCAATCTTAACTGCATCAAATAGGAGTGAACTATACTTTTATAATCAGAAAAAATTTATTAAAATAGAAATGGATTATTAGTTGCATTCCTTCCGCTCCTGACTTACCTCATAAAGCATGAGTCGAACATCAGCCTGCTGGCCTAAGCATCTCCTCAAACTATCTATGATCTCGAGGCAAAATGTTTCATTGGCAACAGAATTGTAACGGCTATGAACATCCACATGGACCTGAAAGGAAAAAAGGCCAGTTCTTATGTATTCTGCCAAATCAATTTTCATAAAGGAGTTAAAATGAGCCTATGTTCTTGGTCAAAGAATCTTAGACTTAGCTTTCCCCACATGCCAAAATCCAGGACTGGGGCTGACATTACAATCATCATGAGGCTATGAGAAGTGTCACTCTTATTCTGGTTTGAGATAAGAATTTTCAAGTATTTTAACAACATTAACTTTTCTCCAACCCTTAAGGTCTTCCTTGACAATGTCAGTTGCTGAAGAAGGCACACAGATGATTTCATACCAGTAGAATCCGGGAGTCATAATATACTTGATTTTACTTGAAAGGCCTAAGATGCTTCCCTTAAAGGTCTTCAGAATCTAGTTTTTGTATCTATAAATTCCTGGTTTAGAAGGTTTAGAAGTGGGTAATTTTTAGTTTAGAAATGACAAGACATTTAGTTTAGAAATGGACAAGACAAAGAATAATAGCCCTTGTTTGATTTACATCATAAATCCAACAACTGTAGACCAAGATGCCTAACCCTTACTACAGGCCTGTCCATGAGGTAGTTCAAACTGAGCAAATTCCCGCTCTGCCCATAGCTGTTTGTATCACCCTGGGCAAGTTATTTAACCTTCCTGGGCCTTAGTCTCCTCATCCTTAAGATGGGAACACTGATAACAATACACTAAGATTCCATGCTCCTAATATTTAATCTGTCCCATAAGTTATAAACAAAAGTTTTGTATAATTACACTAGATCAATAAAGGGTTCCTGATAGGGGTGCCTGGGTGGCTCAGTTGGTTGAGTGTCTGCCCCAGGCTTGGATTGTGATTCTGGAGTCCTGGGACTGAGCTCCAAGTTGTGCTCCCCGCTCAGTGGGGAGTTGGCTTGTCCCACTGCCCACCCCCAGCTCGTGCTCACTCTCTCTCAAATAAATAAGATCTCAAAAAAAAAAAAAAAAAAAAGATTCCTGATAAAGTCTGGATTACCAAAAAATTGTAAAAAGTTTTTTTTTAAGATTTATCTATCTATCTATCTATCTATCTATCTATCTATCTATCTATCTGACAGAGAAAGAGAGGGAGTACAGAGGGAGTGGGAGAAGCAGACTCCCTGGTAAGCAGAGCCTGACACAAGGCTTGATCCCAGGACCCTGAGATCATGACTTGAGCTGAAGGCAGACATTTAACCACCTACTGTAAAAAGTTTTATTTTCTCAGATTACTGGGCTTAACAGAAGTTCATGTGCAAAGTAAATAAACTATTAAAAATGAGGATAATAATAGCATCTAGATTCAGACTCTCAGTTTCAGGATCATTTGTACAACCAGAACAGGAGGGAAAAAGCACAGCTTACACATCATCAACTCCTGCACCGAAGCACACTACAGTGCTGTGTGAACAATCTGTGGTGCCATGTGTTACAATGCTTACCTGGCTAACACCGATGGACTGACTGCATTGAGAGGACGACAAGCTGCCTAGAACCTTAAAGTTCTTCAGGAGCAGCAAAAAGCCTGCAACTGCAGATTTTCGGGCATCAAGCTGGCTAGCTCAGGGACAGAAAGAGTAGTTAACAAATAGTACTAAGTTCACAGGAACAGGCTTCTGCATCAGAAAAATCCAGTTGGTTCTGTACAGGGAAGGAATAAGCCATGAAGCACAGAGCAAAATAAAATGAATTTATGTACTCAAAATAAGCCATCAGCTGTTCCTGGCAGTTTTGTGGTAGAGGAATTCGGCTGACTCTGCACTATCTACTCAACCTCAAGACACTACCTATACTTTCTTCTACATGGAGAACAAGCACAGGAGTACAGAGAAGCTATCTGATGGGCCAATAACTCAAATATAAATATGAAATAGCAAAGGGAATTGTTGATTTTCTGTGTCTGAAGGACCACTTCCCTTCTTCACAGAGGAGTACAGTGTTTGAGGCTTTGTCAACTCTCCATCCAGAAAAATGATATACTCATCTGAGTGAGGCTCTGATTAATTCATGGACATACTACGACATATACATCTTGGCCTCTGGGTAAGGAAGGAATAACAAGTCAATTCTAGAAGAGGGATAATGGCATATGGTTACTTACTAGCTGTTCCCCTGGATATCCACAAGTACAATGTAATAGAGCCAATGTGATACTGATCATCTTTTATTTAAAGTACCAAATGCTTTCCACCTATTAGTGGGCTCATAATACTTTTTAGAAGGTAGTATCATCATCTCTAGCTTATACACTAAGAAATAAAGGAAGGAGGTCAGGAGGCATTGGCTAAACCAAAAAACCTCAGACCACTTAACAGTTAATATGGTCTACACTCACTAGACCACAGTTTTGATGTTCACTAGATTGAGTTTCCTGAATATTTTAATTAAGATGTTTTCCTCTTCAGAACTATCGCCAACTGGCACTGGAACCTTGTCCTGATGATTACTGTAGGGGCAGAGTACATGAGATCAAAAGCTTGAATTATAGCCCCACCAACCTCTGTTTGACTTCTGGAAAGTCACCTATATTCTCTAAGTCAGAGTTCCTGATCTGTATGGTGGAAACTATAATAATCCTGGTTTTATATGTTTACTCTGAAGATTGAATAAGACGATTGAATGAGGAAGCCTGTACTTGGCACAAGGCCTTATTGATGAAAGCTGTTCTGTTGGGTCGGACATGTGCATGACCACTATTAACAGGTTGTACAAGAAGACGGCAGGGAGGACAGTGAGTAACATCAGAAGGCATTACTTGCGAGGGTCTCATGAGATGCTCCATACCTAGCAAACATGGCTTTCCGGAGGACAAGTATCAAGGAGTCTCTCACGGACATGCTGACTTTGAGAAGAGGCTGAAAGACAAAGAATAAGTGGGAAAAATAAAAAGAGACAAAGAATAAGTGGGTAAAAAAAAGCCTTAGCTCATTTCTACCTAATACTGCTATAATTTGGCTTATAGGAGGAAATTTGGTTGTTTTTAAATACATGTTTCAGTATGACACTTAGTAATAAGGACAATAGCATACTTTTAATTATTAAATTTAAACTAATTGTGAATGCTTTTAAACCTATTGTCCTCAATTAAAAAAATATTTTATTTATTTATTCATGGAAGACACAGAGAGAGAGAGGCAGAGAGACATAGGCAAAGGGAGAAGCAGGCTCCATGCAGGAAGCCTGATGTGGGACTTGATTCCAGGACTCCAGGATCACGCCCTGAGCCAAAGGCAGATGCTCAACCACTGAGTCGCCCAGGCGTCCCTGTCCTCAATTTTCTAATCACTTCACTGACTTGAAAATGAGTCAAAGGAGAGAGCATTGTGCCAGGAAGAAGGGGTAAACTTGGAAACATCGAGTCCAGCTCAGGGTTCCTGCCCTTTTAAAACAAAATTTTATGCTTTAGTATCAAGGGATATAGAATTTATCACATTTATGAAGAATTCCATTAGGTAGAGTTCAACCTCAGTTTTGTCAAGTTCCTAAGGAGTAAGAAGACTTACCTGCACTGCCTTCAGCAGCCCTTGTACAGTTTGAAGGGGCAGAAAGGATAAATAGTCAAAAGTTTCTGTGACTTTAGAAGAACAGCTCTGAAGAACTAGGGGTGCATACATGATGATACTTGAAAGCAGATCTGAAAAACAAAATCTATAGTAAGTTGCCTCAAAGCATAAAGATATTTCTTTTTCTTTTTTTGGTATTTTTTTATTGGAGTTCGATATGCCAACATATAGTATAACACAAATAAAAGAAAAATAAATATGGGAAAAGAAATGGTAAAAAGTTTTTGGTTTCTTTTCCCAAGTCAAATATATCACAAAATAAATTTCTCTGATCCTATATAATTTTTCTATGGTCAGTGTAACCAGAATACTTCAAACTTTCTTCTGTGATAATATTAAGACTACAAAAATTAATCTAAAAGAAGGGAAGAAATCCATTAGACTGACAAGTAGCAGATGTCTTCCTATTTCCAGGCTAAAGTAAATCAAGAGATATCTATGAACTTTTATTATGTGTAAGCACATATACATATATAAATAAATATATATAAATATGTATGTAGATATACAAAATATAAATATACAAAACCATAAAGCATGGTTTCTCTTCCTTCAAGAATTTTAATTTAGTTTGGAGTCAAGAAAAATATATCTTGAAAGAATGAAAGAGGTAAATAACAGATCAATACCAGGTATCTAATAATCCCAAATACAGTTTATTTCCTAGCAAATGTTAAAGAGAGAGTCTAAGAGGAGCTCAAAGAAGAGGAGATCATTATGAATTGGTGTGCTTTAGGAGAGTGAAGAGGAGAAGAATTTAAACTGGATTCTGAAAGAAGGAATGCTAAGGAGAGATGGAAAAATATGAAAATGATACAAATGTCTCAAGATGAAAAATTTACTGGACGAGAACAATAGCAGAAAAAAAGATTTGGGAACTTCAAGTTATACTAATACAAACGATTTAAAACAAAACAGTAAAAAAGACTAAAAAAGAAAATCTATGAGCTACATTAACAATGTGGGGCAGCCTACTATATACATAATGCTGTGGGGCTGAGGGAGATGTGGGGAGTGTGTGCTGGTGGGAAGGAGATGACAGAAAAAAATTTTTTAAGAAATAATATATCAGGATGTGAGGGTGATCTGGCTGCAACATCTGTCACCCCATTGATTGCCAGGGTTGATTCAGCTGATCTGGCTAGCTAGGCGGGTGTCCCCTTCCTCCCTCACTGCTCCTTGTGCATTCCTCCTGAAGCTGCGTGCTCGGTCGAAGAGGACGACCATCCCCGATAGAGAACTATTCTTTGGTCAAGGGTATATGAGCAGCTGTGCTCCCCTGCTAGAACCTCCAAACAAGCTCTCAAGAAATAATATATCGGGATCCCTGAGTGGCGCAGCTGTTTGGCGCCTGCCTTTGGCCCAGGGCGCGATCCTGGAGACCCGGGATCGAATCCCACGTCGGGCTCCCGGTGCATGGAGCCTGCTTCTCCCTCTGCCTGTCTCTGCCTCTCTCTCTCTCTGTGACTATCATAAATAAATAAAAATTAAAAAAAAAAGAAATAATATATCAAAATATGCCAAACTTTTAAAAAAAAATATATACATTTTTAAAAATTTTTATTTATTTATGATAGTCACAGAGAGAGAGAGAGAGAGAGAGAGGGGCAGAGACTCAGGCAGAGGGAGAAGCAGGCTCCATGCACCGGGAGCCCGAGGTGGGATTTGATCCCAGGTCTCCAGGATCGCGCCCTGGGCCAAAGGCAGGCGCCAAACCGCTGCGCCACTCAGGGATCCCCAAAATATGCCAAACTTAATGAAAACCAAAAACCTACAAATCTAAGAAGCTTGACAAACTCCAATCACCGGAAACATGGAGGAAGCTACACTAAAGCACACATAATTGCTTAAAACCACCAATAAAAATCTGAAAAGAAAAAAATTATATAGAGAGGAACAAGGATATTAATGAAAGTTGACATTAGAAATGATGAAAACCAAAAGAACAGTAAAGTAACATCTTTAGAGCACTAAAAGGAAAAAACCTTGTCAATTTATTTTTTAAAAAGATTTTAAAAATTTATTATTTATTCATAGACCTGGAGAGAGAGAGAGAGAGAGAGGCAGAGACACAGGAGGAGGGAGAAGCAGGCTCCATGCAGGGAGCCCGACGCAACTCGATCCTGGGACTCCAGGATCGCGTCCTAGGCCAAAGGCAGGCGTTAAACCACGGAACCACCCAGGGATCCCCAAACCCTGTCAATGTAGAACTCTATACCCAGCAAAAATATCTTTCAAAAAGCTAACACTAAATGAAGACTTTTTGTGACACACAGAAGAATCCAACAACGGTAGATCAACAGTATAAGAAAGTTAAAGGTAGTCGGACAGAAAATGATACTGGATAGAAATCTGGATCTAGGGGTGTTTGGGTGGCTCAGGGGTTGAGCGTCTGCCTTCAGCTCAGGACATGATCCTATGGTCCCGGGATTGAGCCCCACATCAGGCTTCCTGAATGGAGCCCCTGCTTCTTCCTCTGCCTTTCTCTGTCTCTCATGAATAAATAAATCTTAAAAAAAAAAAAAGAACGAAAGAAATCTGGATATACACAAAAGCACCAGAAATGGTAAATGCATGGGTAAAAATAAAAGATATTTTCTTATTTTAAAAAATTTGAAAGACAACTGACTGTTTAAAGCAAACATAACAACAATGTAGATATAATTCAATAACTAAAGAAATAAAATGTATGAGAACAGCACAAGTCACAGGAGTGGAGGTAAGAAATGGAGGTATACTGTTGGGGTATACCACTACTTAAAGGTATTAACTATAGTAAGTTAAAGATGTATCATAAACACTAAACCAAACACAAAAGAAAATAAAACAGAGGTGGAGGCAATCAAATTAGCAAGATAAAATGGAATTAAAAAAATTTCAATCCAAAAGAAGGCAGAAGAGGAGGAAAATGGAAACCAAGTACAGAAGAAAAAAGAGCCAGATGATAATCACATTAAAAAAATCATATTAAACGTAAATGACGTGCCCTGATTTAAAAAGTCCAAGATTATCAAAAAAGATTTAAAAAGACGCAATTGTATGTTTTCTATAAGAAACTCATGCTAACTAAAAAGATATAAATAACTTAAAAGCAAAAAGATGGGGAAAAGAAAACCCATGCTATCACTGATCAAACAAAAACTGCAGAGGAGAGTCTGGATTGTACAGTAGGTTAGGCATCCAACTCTTGGTTTTGGCTCAGGTCATGATCTCAGGGTTGTAAGATAAGCCCTGCATTGGGTTCCGGGCTCAGCACAGTGTCTGCTTAAGATTCTCTCTCCAAAAAAAAAAAAAAAAAAAAGGATTCTCTCTCCCTGTCCCTCTGCCCCTCCTGCTCATGTTCTCTCTCTAAAACAAACAAATAAATAAATCTTAAAAGAAAACTGGAGAAGTTATATTTATATCAAGGTAGACTTCAGAACAAATAGTATTCCCAGGAACAAAAAAGATCATTTCTTTTCTTGTTCTTTTTTAAAAAGTTTTTATTTATTTATTTGACAGAGAGAGTGCATGACAGCACAAGGGCAAGGGCAGAGGGAGAGAAAGAAGCAGGCTCCTGGCAAAGCAGGGAGCCTGATGTGGGGCTCAATCTCAGAACCCTGGGATCAGGACCTGAGCTGAAGGTAGAGTCTTAACCAACTGAGCCACCAGGCACCCTAAAAGATCATTTCATACTGATTAATAGGTCAATTAAGCAAGATGACATAACAATCCTAAACAAGTATGTCTCTAATAACAAAGTTTAAAAACACATAAAGCAGGAAAGGATAGAACTAAAAGAAACAGACACATTGATAATTACAAAGCAGATACCTCAATACTCTTTTTTTTTTTTTAAAGATTTTATTTATTTATTCATGAGAAACACACACAGAGAGGGGCAGAGACACAGGCAAAGGGAGAAGCAGGCCCCATGTAAGGAGCCCGATGTGAGACTCAATCTCGGATCCCAGGATCATGCCCTGAGCCAAAGGTGGATGTTCAACCGCTGAGCCACCCAAGTGTCCCTCAATACTCCGCTCTTAATAGTTAACAGAAGTAGACAGAAAATCTTAAAAGGACATAGAAGATTTGAATCATCTGATATAATTGAGTTATGGAAAACTGCACCTAACAACAGCAGAATACATATTCTTTCCAAAGTAAACAGAACATTTTTCAAAATGGACCATATTCTGAGAATTATAAAGCAAGTCACAATAAATTTTTAAAAATTTATGTCGTAGGGGTGCCTGGCTGGCTCCATTGCAAAAGCATGTGACTCTTAACCTTGGGGTTGTGAGTTTGGGCCTCACACTAGGGGTAGAGATTACTTAAATAAATAAACTTTATAAAAAACCATTCAGTTGGAGGCAGTATGTTTTATAACCACAAACCAGAAATGAACAACAGAAAAATATCTGGAAAATTTTCAAATATTCAAAGACTGAACAATATACTTCTAAACGACAGATGAGTTGGGATACCTGGGTGGCTCAGCGGTTGAGTGTCTGCCTTTGGCTCAGGGTGTGATCCTGGGGTCCTGGGATCAAGTCCCACATTGGGCTCCCTGCATGGAGCCTACTTCTCCCTCTGCCTATGTCTCTGCCTCTCTCTCTGTGTCTCTCATGAATAAATAAATAAAATCTTTAAAATGATACATAGGTTAAAGAACAAATCACAAGGGAAATTAAAAAGTATTTGGAACTGAATGAAAATTTTAAAAATTTATGGGATGTAGCTAAAGCAATTTTTGATGGAAATTTATAATTTAATGCTTGCTTTGGGATAAAAAAAAAGTCTCAAATTCATGCCCAAGCTTCTAACCAAAAACACAGATTAAACCCAAAGTAAGCAGTAGAAAGGCAACAAAAAAGAGCAGAAATAAATGAAACTAAAAACAAAAACAAGGAGAAATCCAGTGAAACCAAAAGCTGTTTTTTTAAGATTAATAAAATTGATCAATCTCTTGCTTCAGTGAAGGAAAAAGAAGATGCACATCATGGCTATCAGGAATAAGAATACTGATGTGCGTCAATACAGAACATACAGTCATTAAGAGGAACACATTCTCAACAACTTCATGGTAAATTTGATAAATCATATGAAATGGTGAAATTCCTTTAAAGACATAAACTACCAATGTTCACCCAGATTTAGAGAACTTGAACAACAGTTTTTATTAAGCAAATGTTAGTTAAAACCCTTCACACAAACAAAAGGAAACTTGAAACATCAGGAAGAAAAAGCAATGTACACATCCAAGTGAATATAATAGACTACAAGCTGGCATACTTTTTCCATAAAGGGCCAGATAGTAACTATTTTATGCTTTATTGACCACATGGTATAAATGACAACTATGCAACTCTGTTAGTATATTGTAAAGGCAAGATAGATAACACACAAATGATCGAGCTTGGCTATATTCCAATAATACTGTACTATAAACTCAAATCTACATTTTTCATAGGACATGAAATACCCTTCTTTTGATTTTTTTTTCAATCACTTACAAGACTAAAATAAACCCAAAGCAAGCAAAAAATAAGAAATAAGAAGCAGAAGGGCATCTGGGTAGCTCAGTCTGTCAAGCATTCAACTCTTGGTTTTGGCTCAGGTCATGATCTCAGGGTCATGGGATCGAGTCCTGTGTCAAGCTCAGTGCAGAGTCTGTTTGAAATTCTTTCCCCCTACCCCTCCCTCTGCTCCTTCCTTGGCTTGTACTTTCTCTCTCTCAAATAAATAAATGAAATTTTTACAAAAGAAGAAGAAATCAAAGAAATTGTAAACAGAGAACACTGGAGAGCATCTAAGCCAGAAGGTCATTCTTCAAAAGATCAGTAAAACTGACAAGTCCCTAAGCCAAACTGATAAAGAAGATGAAAACCACTGATATCAGGAATGTTTTGATTTATAGGTGACATGATTTCTATATAGAAAATCCTAAGGCATTGCCAAAAAGCAATTATAACTAATAAAGTGGGTTTAGCAATGCTGCAGGATATAAGATCAGTATAAAAAAGAAGCCGTTTCTATTTCTACATGCTAACAGTTAACAATAAGAAATTGAAATTTTAAAAATACCATGTACAATAGCATCAAAAAAATGAAATAGGGATAAAGCTGAAAGATATGCAAGATTCACATTGAAGTTTACAAACATTGCTAAAAGAAATTAAGGAAGGTCTAAATAAAAGGAGATCTCTACTGTGTTCACGGATGGGTTGGAAGACTCATATTATTAAGATGTCAACTGTCTCCCAAATTGATCCATAGATTCAAGGCAATCTTAATCAAAACATGACCAGGTTTTTAAATTTAATTTTTTAAAGTTTTATTTATTTATTTATTTATTTTTAAAAAGATTTTATTTATTTATTCATGAGACACACAGAGAGCAAGAGCGAGCGAGTGAGCGAGCACCAGAGACACAGGCAGAGGGAGAAGCAGGCTCCATGCAAGGAGCCCAATGTGGGACTCGATCCCGGATCTCCAGGATCAGGCCCTGGGCTGAAAGCAGTGCTAAATCACTGAGCTATCCGGGCTGCCCCTGCCCAGGTTTTTATAATTAAAAAAAATTTTTTTTTTAATTTTTATTTATTTATGATAGGCACACAGTGAGAGAGAGAGAGGCAGAGACACAGGCAGAGGGAGAAGCAGGCTCCATGCACCGGGAGCCTGACGTGGGATTTGATCCTGGGTCTCCAGGATCGCGCCCTGGGCCAAAGGCAGGCGCTAAACCGCTGCGCCACCCAGGGATCCCTAAAAAAAGTTTTTTTTTAAAAGATTTTATTTATTTATTCATGAGAGACAGAGAGAGAAAGAGAAAGAGAGAGAGAGAGGCAGGCAGACACACAGGCAGAGGGAGAAGCAGGCTCTATGCAGGGAGCCTGACATGGGACTCAATCCCAGGTCTCCAGGATCAGGCCCTGGGCTCAAGGCGGTGCTAAACTGCTGAGCCATCCGGGCTGCCCTCTGACCAGGTTTTTTAAAATAAAAATTGACAAGCTAATTCTACAACTTATTTGGAAATGAGATTTTCCAAATAGAAATTTGGAATTTAGATTAACCAAAATTATTTTGAAAAAGAACAAAATTGAAAGATTTACACTATTTCATTTATTACAAAGGTATAGTAATCAAGACAATAACAGATAACTGGAACAGAAGATTCCTAAAATAGACCCATATTTATATGGTTGGTTGATTTTAGCCAAGGTGCCATGGTAATTCAATGAAAACAAGAAAATCTTTTTAAAAAATTGTGAAGTAACTGGATAGCCAAATGGTGGGGGGACGCTGTTACTTCACATCACACATAAAATTTAACAAAAATGGATCACAGATCTAAGTATAAGAGCTAAAATCATAAAGCTTCTAGTAGAAAACATAGGAAAAAATCTTAGTGAATCTTTGTGATTTTATTTGGCAAAGATTCTTTAATACATGACATAAAAAGCAGGAACTATAAAAAGAAACTGATTGATAATTGACAAGTTAAAAATACTTGCTCTTTAAACAACAACACTGTTAAAAAAATTAAGTCAAACCACAGACTAGGAGAAAGTATTTGCAAAACACATATCTGACAAAGGACTTGTATTTAGAATATGTAAAGAAGTTTTACAACTCAGTAATAAGGGGGCAAACAATTCCATTTTTAAAAATTGACAAAAGATTTGAACAGACATTTGAAAACCATGAGATACTATCATGCACCTATCAGAATGACTAAAATTAAAGACTAACCATACCAAGTATTAGTTACAATGTGGAGTGACTAGCAACATCTGGTAGGAATATAAAATGGATTACCACTTTGGAAAGCAGTCTGGCAGTTTTATTAAACGTAGATCTCCCATATGATGCAGCATTCCACTACCAGATATTTTCCCAAGAGAAATGAAAGCATATTTCCTCAAAAGATTTACACCTGAATGTTCACAGCAGCTTTATCCATAATAGCCCCAAACCAGAAACAACCTACATAACCTGTCCACAAGTGAATGAATAAAAAAGTCGAGATTATATTCTCAGCAAATAGTGTACTACCAACAATAAAAAGGGATCAACTACTGATACATGCAACAACCATGGAAAAATCTCACAAGAATTATGCTGAGTGAAAGAAGCCAGACAAAAAAAGGAGTGCATACAGTAGGAGTCCATTTACATACAATTCTAAAAATGGTAGCTGTACATGTCAAAAGTCATCAAACTGTTATGCTTAAATATGTATATATTACTGTACTTCAGTTATAATTCAATAAAGCTGTAAAGAAAGAAAAAAAAGTAGAATAAAGTGTCAAGTACTGAACTTTGTAAAATCTTGACACTTAAGTATAGAAGGAAAAGAACCATTAAAGGAGGAAGAGAAGAACTGATCACATGCAGGGTAAGAAGCAAACTGTTAGTTATCAGAGAACCTATCTAAGCAAGTTTCAGGGGAGTTATAAACTGTGTTGAAAGAAGAGAAATTAGGAAAGTCAGTGGCTAAGAAAAGACCAGTGGATTTGGCATTAGAAGATATGCATCAAACTACAGAGAGGAGAATTGAAGCCAGAATGTCAAGGGTTAAAGGAACGGGAGGTCAATGAGATGCAGTGTAAGGACAATACTCACTGGAGAAATAGTAAAACTGAAGAGACTGAGCTGATGCAAGATAGAAGTTTCACTCATCGGTTATATGCTCCTTTCCTTCTTGATGACCACAAACAATATAAATACACTTATGGCTCATTGGCATTATAATCAAAGATATTGGACTAAGCTACTGCAACATTAAATTTTTTTTTCCAGGACCTGGGCACCTGGGTGGCTCAGTCGGCTAAGCATTTGACTCTTGATCTCCACTCAGGTCTTTTTTTTTTTTTTTTTTTTAAAGATTTTTTATTTATTTATTCATAGAGACACACACACACACAGAGAGGCAGAGACACAGGCAGAGGGAGAAGCAGGCTCCATGAAGGGAGTCTGACGTGGGACTCGATCCCGGGTCTCCAGGATCCCGCCCTAGGCTGCAGGCGGCGCTAAATCGCTGCACCACTGGGGCTGCCCCATCCACTCAGGTCTTGATCTCAGCATTGTGAGCTCAAGCCCTGCGCTGGCTTCTATGCTGGGCACGGAGCCTATTTAAATAAAAAATTCCAGGGCCAAAACAGTATATTTGCATGAAAATATTCCTTAGAACTTTCACACCTTTTCACAGTTCAATACCTAAGTAATGACTGATGGGAGAGGATGCTCTAGTAACAACCCTGTTGAGTACTTGCTCCAGAATTTCTTGTCTGATCATCTCATGGATCTAAAAAAATAGAACAGTCAATAAAATATTCCATAGTGACCTTCAGCTTACAATTGCATCAATTCATGTTAGGCAAAACTTGACTATTTCAAAGACAAATATAGTGTGAGTCATCTGGAAAGACAGAATCACTTAATTCTATCCTCATTCTGTTCTCAGAAGATTCATTAGCAGGGTGAACTACCATGTTTATTAGCCTAAGAGAGAGCTCACACAAAAGTATTGCCATGTCTTAGGTTCAGCATCAAAAAGGAAAACTTCTACTTAAGGTATCCATTACATGCCAATACTCATTATCTGACAGTATGCTATGCATGACTTTCATCTTAAAATTTAAAAGCCCATGAAAACTTCTGGAAATCTCAAAAATCTTAACCAAACCCTTCCTCAGTTTCTGGAAGCACAGCAGTCACCTAAAAAAAAGACCTGTTTTAAACTTTCACTCAAATTTTCATTAAAATTCTTACCTCAACTTGATTACTTCAAGGTACAGACTAATTTCTTTCAGACTTCAGAATAACAATAGATTATTAGTAAATTATATGCTCTACAGATGCTTTGACAAAGACAACATAACATCTGTGTGAAAGCAAAGAGAACCTCACTAGTTTAAAAAAAAAACATTTAAAATAAAAAATATTAAAATCTCTTACTCTTTTAATCAGATTACTATTAAAAAGGGCCGTTTATATCATCTAACACACAACAGTCAAGGACTATTATATGCATTCGCTTCATAGTTCTGGATCAGAACACTAGATTCACATTTAAATTAGTCTCCAAATAGTATATTCAGCACATACTTTTGGCATGTAGCTATATTAATTCGATGTCAAGAAAATGACATAGAGGAATCATTAACAGAGTTGTTTGGCCTCAGACATAACCTAGCTTTTGTTTTAGTTGAAAGGAAATGCATTTTTGAAAGCTATTTCAGAAATTAAGATTGAGAGGACAGTTGTTATATAGCAATAGATTTAAAAAATATAAGAATTATTTTGGTTTCTTTAAAAACAATGAACCAATAAGCATGATTCTTCAAGCTTGATGTAGCGACCTAAAAGATTATCTTTTATATAAAGTAATAGCGTCCAAAAGCACCCCCTAAAACAGAAAATGATCAAAAATGATTTACTACTAGAGGAAGAAGAGGAAATCATGGAAAGCTAATTTATATTCAAACTTCTAAGAAGCAGAAAAAAGGAGAAATTAAAATAAATGAAGAACTCATATAAATAAAGGATGAAAAAGTAAATATTCCAGCTGGATCTGTCATGTTTTAATTACTATCCCAACCTCTGTTCCTGGAAACTGCTGCATACTCAAATATCCTTGTCCTCCGAACTCCCAGACTAATGTCATGCCCTGTTGATAATATAATTTTACAGAATTAACTGGAGACTCACCTTAAAAGTTTCCAACAGAATATTAGCTCCCAGCTTACATGCATGCTGGTTTGGTATTTTAGAAAGACTTGAGCTGGTTTCAATAGTCTTTCCATCAAGAATCTTCTTTGGCCCATATGAATCCATCAAAATGAAGCCAAATTCTACCAGGCCCTGAGTAACATGATCCCAACTATGAACACTGCAAGAAAACAAAGCTTAGTTAAAAAGAAAAACCTTCACATTCACTGCCATATTTACACATTTCTCAAAACTTGATCTGGATCACCAACACTCTTCACATGAACCTTTTTTTTTCATGCGTACTTATCTGTTGGATTTTGGAATTCCTGTCAGTATTTCCACTGAGAGAACACTGGGAAAATCCAGAAACTACAGAATATTCAAAAACATACAGATGAAACTAGAATATTTCAGTGTACTAACCATTACATGTTTCCATTCAGGATTTCATGACTCAAGTTAATTGTTGCTTCTTCTATTTCCCCCATGACACTAACAACACTTATATTCTATCCATGCTTTAAAGTTTGCCTCTCTCCCTAGACTGAGTTTCTACATGGTAGAGACCCATCTTGTAGTCATATTTCTACCCATACAGCCTGGCTTAAGACTAACATTTAGAAGGCACACAGTAAATATTTATAGCATGAATATTTACATTCATATTTATATATTTATATCACATGCACACTTATAGTACAAATCAATGTATGATCTGGTTTCAAAAACATGAGGTAAACCTACAAATAACCTTTTGCACAGCAGCAGAATCCTTGGTGATTTTATAACTTTTAATGTTACCCACAGTACTGGAAATGATACGCTTACAATAACCTCTATATTATTATATCTACCTGCTAAACAGCAACAGATTATAATATAGGATTAAAGAATAAAGGCCACACTTGTGAAAATTCTCATAATATTTTGACAGATTTTAATAATATTCATACTCTGGAAATCTGGGATCAAGATAATAGACTGAGCTCATGCTCTATTTTTCTTACTCCCAATACCTATAAATGATGGAAAAGATACACATCTGTATGTATGTGGCTATATAAGGTGCACATACACAGTCCATAATATGGAAAATTAAGATGTGTTTTTGACTGACGAGAAATTATAAAGAATCCTTAAAAAGTGAAAGAAATGTAACACAAGAATGAAAGATGAAGCCACAGACCACATGGTGCAAAATGAAGGGGTAGTTCCCAAAGCAGATACCTAAAGTAGATATGCTGGGAACTGGAAGGGACTTTAGGGCAACTGGGGTGAGGACTAGCTGGAATTTCCCAGCACGAACAGTTAGGTACACAACATTCTTCTCTACCTTCTTCCCCAACAGCCCACTGCACCCCCAGTTTATGGTAAGAAGTGAGCAAAAATGAGGCCTGTCCTTAGGTGGGATCTGTGAGTAGAGGAGCTTGGGCCTCAGTGGTGGAGAAGCACTCTGAGAGTATGGCAACATGCTGGAGAATTAGGGAGGTCAGCCCCTGGCATATCCCACCACTATCTTCACATCAGAGGTAAACCGTATTAAACAGTACAGCACTGTCAGACAAACTAACGGTGAACACCAACAACGAGACAACCAATAATCACCAAATATAAGGGAAAAGAGCACGTTGAAAGAGAAGCACCAAAATTCAATGAACACCTGAGGGAAAGGGTTAATGGAACAAAAAGAAGATTTTTAAAAGTCTAATAAATACCCTTAAGTGATATTATAGCATGAAACAAAAAATAGACTGTTATGAAAAAAACAATTGGAAATGTTAGAAATGAAAAACATGATTGCTAGAGTGTAAAACTCAACAGATAAACCTAAAGGTAAAATAAACAGAGCTGAAGAACAAATTAATGAAATAAAAGAATCAAGGGATTTTTGTAGAATTTCACATAAAAAGACAAAAATATGAAAAGCTTGAAAGAAAAATTAAGAAACGCAGCACACAAGGACATTCCAACAGCTAACAGGAGGGAATGGAGATAAAAAAGGGAGGGATTAATTAAAGAAAATAAGGAGAAAAGCAGAGTTTAGGACATGAATCCTTATAATTGAAAGGGCATGTATCAAGCAGGAATGAATTAAAAAGGAATCTATGTAAATTGTGTTAAATTTCAGAACATCAAAAATAGAAATGAAGTCTTGTAAGTGCCCATGAATATTATCTGCAATAGTACAAAGAATCAGGTAATCAGACTTTCCGTCAGTAATTCTAGATGCAAAAAGACAACAGAAAATGATTATAAACCTAAAATTTTATGTCAAACTATTGTTCAGTGGGAGGGCAAAAATCAAAACATTTTCAGATATGACAATACTCAGATTATTGCTTAACAATCTTTATAAGGATTATTGAAAGAAGTGGATAAATATGTGTACTAAGGTTCTTTTTTTTTTTTTTTTAAAGATATTTATTTATTTATTCATGAGAGAGAGAGAGAGAGAGAGAGAGAGAGAGAGAGGCAGAGGGAGGAGAAGCAGGCTCCATGCAGGGAGCCTGATACGGAACTCGATCCCAGGACTCCAGGATCACGCTCTGGGCCAAAGGCAGGTGCTCAACTGCTGAGCCACCCAGGTGTCCCAAAATAGATTTGTTTAGGGGCACTTGAGTAGCTCAGTCACTTAAGTGTCTGCCTTCAGCTCCCTGCTTGACAGGGAGCCTGCTTCTTCTGACCCTCTCCCCAACTCATGTTCTCTCTTTCCAATAAAAAAATCAATCAAATGGATTTGTCTAAAACTGCTGATTCAGTTTCATTCCACCGGCCCTAAACTTCAACAGTTAAAGCAAATAAAACTTTTAATGTGTGTGTGCGTGTTTTTTTTTTTTTTTTTTTAACTCACCTAAAAAGCCAATAAAGACTCAGACCAAGAAAGAGTTGTAATATCATGACAGGGTCAAAGGCACCTAGTTTAGTTTTGTATTCTTGCTATCAAGGTGGCCAAGAAATCAAATCTTGGGATTTAAGGATTTTTTGATACAGGAAAAGTTTGCTTGACCAATTTCAAGGGATTAAACCTCAATGTGTGAAGACAACAGCCACCATCATCAGTTCTCTCTGCTGAGCCCCACATATGACATCATGGTGCATTTTCTAACACTAAAATACCTTATGAACCTACTGGGGTTTGGTTCAGGAACTCACCTATTCTTTACGACTTCCAAGATCATGGTTGAAACACAAGACCTTTGAGTGACTAGATTCTGAAGAAATTTTGAACCTTGAAGAAGCTGAAGATCTTTAAAGCTTTTTACAACTGAAGCTTTTAAAAGGTCAAACACCTAAAATAATGAAAGAAATAGGAAAATGAAGCAAAAAATAATAGCCCATGCTTTAGAATCTTTACTTTGTTAACTTCCTACTTGCTGCCATATACTGGTGTCCCTAAGATAGCTATTTTACTAGCTGAATATGATACAAAAATCATGACTTTCAGTGGGTGTTTAAGAGTTGAAGACAGGTAGGCATTCCTTAAGAGAGAAAAGGGCTGGAGCCCCTGAGTGGCCTCACTTCGTTATGTGTCTAACTCTTGATTTCAGCTCAGGTCATGATCTCAAGGTTGTGAGACCATGTCAGGCTCCACGCTGGGTATGGAGTCTGCTTAAGATTTTCTTACTCTGGCACACCTGGGTGGCTCAGTCATTTAAGCATCTGCCTTCAGCTCAGGTCATGATCACAGGGTCCTGGGATGGAGCCCCACATCGGGCTCCCTGCTCAGTGGGGAGCCTGTTTCTCTCTCTCCCTCTGCCCGTCTCCCTGCTTATGCTCTCTCTCTCAAATAAAATCTTAAAAAAAATTTTTTTTCACTATTATTTAAAAAAAAAAAATTCTTTCATTCTCCCACTCCTTCTGCTCCTCCCTACCTGCCTTGCTCTCTCTTCGAGAGAGAGAGAGAGAGAGAGAGAAGAAAGGGGTAAAAATCAGTATCAATATTACCCACAATCAGGGAACACACATGATAAAAAAAGGGAAAGTAGTTTATATTTCCATATTTGCAACGAAATGGTTCTCATTAATTTCAACTCAATCAGGGACAACTTCTTAGAAAGCTGCAACATCACAGACCGCAAGTGAATTCCCAGCTAAAGTTCCCATCTCACCACCCGGACTGTGTGATAAGCTTCCACTCTGATTCCCATCTTACCACTGGGCTTATCACCCACAAGAAGTAAAGGTATAAACCAAGAACCTGAGACATCTCCAGGCAGCTCCCAGGAAACAGAGTGGGCCTACACACCTTACAGAGGACTTTTCTGCCAGCAGAAGGCTAATAAAGGGTTCTTGTACTCCATATCAACTACAGAAAGAACCAAAAAGTCAGTAATGAATACCTGTTCCTCATATCTTTGTATTCTTGTTACAGAGAGCAGGAGGGCAATGCTGAAGGGACATATGTTATTACTGAAATCTTGTCCTGCCTACAGAGAAACCAAAAAGGAGTCATTATTTACATCTTAAAAGAAGAACAAAACCTACTGAAAACAGGTCCTTAAATGGATCAGAAACCTGAACTTAAGACCTAAAACTGTAAAACTTTAAAAACAAAATGTATTGGAAAATCTTTAAAACTTTGGATTCAGTAAAAATTATTTAGATACAACCCAAATGCATAATTTATAGCAGAAAAAATTGAAAAACTGGACCCCATAAAAATTCTAACTTTAGTGCTTCAAAGGACACCATTAAGAAAACAGATGAGCCACAGGCTGGGAGAAGTACTTGCTAACTATATACATGATAAAGGACTTAGAATACATAAAAAATTCTTAAAATTCAAGAAGACACACAATCAAAAAATGGGCAAAAGATTTAAATAGACATTTCCCCAGAGAAGGCAAAACACACAAAAAAATGCTCAATTATCAGTCATTAAGAGACTGTAAAGAAAAACAGTGAGATACTGTTTCACACACACTGAAACAGCTATGATAAAAAAGACAGTAACAAATGTTGGTGAGGATGTTCAGAAATAGGAACTCTCATACAGTGCCAGTTTGGGAATGCAAAATAACCACTTTGGTGGTTTCTTAAAAATGTAAACATATATTTATCACTTGTAGGTGTCTGTTCAAGAGAAGTGAAAACACATGTCCACAAAAAAGACCTGCATGTGAATGTTCATAACAGCATTATTCGTAACAGCCCAGAATTGGAAACAGTTCAAAAGTCCATCAACTGGTGAACAGCTAAACCAACTGATAGATCGACACGATAGAATACTATTAAACAAGAAAAAGGAATGAAATACTGACACGGGCTACAACACATGGATAAACTTTGAAAACTTGATGCTAAACAAAAGAAGCCATACACAAAAGATCATATACTGTATGATCCCATTTATAGGAACTGTCTAGCAAAGGTAAATCTATAGAGACAGTAGATTAGTGGTTGCCTGGGCCTGGGACGGGAAAACTGGGAATGGGACTTCACAATAAATGGGCTGAAGGATCTTACAGGGTGATGAAAATGTTTTAAACCTGGATGACGGTGATGGTTGCACAACAAGGTAAACTTATGAAAAATTACTGCATTGTAAACTTAAAATGGGTGAATTTTATGTTATGTAAATTATGTCTCAGAGAAAGACAAATACCATATGATTTCATTCATATGTGGAATTTAAGAAACAAAACAGATGAACATAGGGGAAGGGAAGGAAAAAGAAGATAAAAACAGAGAGGGAGGCAAACCCTAAAGAGACTTTTAACTCTAGGAAACAAACAGGATTGCTGGAGGGCAGGTGGGTGGGCAGATGCAGTAATTGGGTGATGGGCATTAAGGAGGGCACTTAATGTAATGAGCCCTAGGTGTTATATGCATCTGATGGATCATTACATTCTACCTCTGAAACTAATAATATACCATATGTTAACTAAATCGAATTTAAATTTAAAAAATAAAATAAAGGGATCCCTGGGTGGCGCAGCGGTTTGGCGCCTGCCTTTGGCCCAGGGCGCGATCCTGGAGACCCGGGATCGAATCCCACGTCAGGCTCCCGGTGCATGGAGCCTGCTTCTCCCTCCTCCTGTGTCTCTGCCTCTTTCACTCTCTCTATGTCTATCATGAATAAATAAATAAATCTTTAAAAAAAAAAAATAAAAATAAAAAATAAAAAATAAAATAAAAATTAAAAAATCATATCTCAGTAAAATTTTAAAAATAGGTCTTTGAGGCCTAAAATAAATGATAACCAAAAGACAACAACACCCAAAGACAAAACAGAAAACCAACAAACAAAAATACAGTGGAGTAGACCAAGAAACACAAAACTTGGTGAGTGGTGCCTGGGTGGCTCAGTACATTAAGTATCTGCCTTTGGCTCAGGTCATGATCCTAGGATCCTCCTCCTGTTTAGCAGGAGCCTGTTTCTTCCTCTCCAGACTGCTTGTGCTCTCTCTGGCTATATTTCTCTCTCTCAGGTAATAAATTAAAAAAAAAAAAAAAAGAAAATCTCTGCTCAGCAGGGAGTCTGCTCCTCCCTCTCCCTCCGCCCCCCCCTTGTCCCTGCTTATACTTTCTCCAAAATAAATAAATAAAATCTTAAAAAAAAAAAAAGAAAGAAATACAACAGAGAGCCCAATGCGAGGCTCCATCCCAGGACCCTCAGATCATGACCTGAGCCAAAGGCAGACGCTTACCTGATTGAGCCACTCAGGTGCCCCTGATTTCTAACTTTTAAATGATCCCCCCTCCAAAAAAATTAATAATAATAATAATAATAATAACATATGCAAGAAAGTGAAATAAAGTAAATGTGGCAAGATATTTAAAAACTGGTGAACCTAAATGAGAGGCATATAGATGCTCACTGTGCTACAGTGTTTCAAATTTTCTGTGGGTTAAAAATTTCTAAATAAAATGCTGAAGGAAAAAATAGGTCCTTTATCTGTATACTACTTTTCTTTAAAAGAGTTTGAAACACTTCTGGTTTTTACCTTACCATTTCACAAATACTTAATGATAAATGACTTATTTTCATAAAACCCCATAATATACTACTAAAAATAGGCAATATCCCAATTCTTAAATGGGGAAACAGAGCTCAAGGTTGAAGCTCACATAAGAGGGGATCCCTGGGTGGTGCAGCGGTTTAGAGCCTGCCTTTAGCCCAGGGCCCGATCCTGGAGACCCGGGATCTAATCCCACGTTGGGCTCCCGGTGCATGGAGCCTGCTTCTCCATCTGCCTATGTCTCTGCCTCTCTCTCTCTGTGACTATCATAAATAAATAAAAATTAAAAAAAAAAAAAAAAAGCTCACATAAGACGACAATGGAACTATGATTAAATGTTAAGCTTCCTGCTGAACAGTCCCCATTTTTTTTCTTTTTAAACATCAAAACATTTAAGGCATAGTTTTAAAATGGAATTTGCTTAAGAATGTAGTGACATATATTTCCTACTTTCTTTTTTTTAATTTAATTTAATTTTTAAATTTCCTACTTTCAAAGTAAAAGGCACCCTCTAAATCCAGGGTCATCGGCCCCAGGCGTCCCCGCCCGCGTCCCTCCCGCCGTGGCCGCCCGGGACCTCCGACCTGAGCCATGTTCACCCGCACCCACGCCCGGGGGCCGCGCACGGAGCCAGGCCTGCCGCAGGGTCCCTGCCCCGGCGTGGAGGGGGCGCCCCGGAGCCCCGCGGAGGACAGCCCCGGGCCCGCCGCCCCCCAGGCGCATATACCATGATAGCACCCAATGAAAACCGAAGAAGTCAGATACAAAGGATTGCTGAGCAAGAGCTGAAGAATCTTGAGAAGTGGAAGGAGCAACATAGAGCGAAGCCTGTTAACCTGGTGCCAAGGCGGTTAGGTGGAAGCCAATCACAGGCTGAAGTCCGGCAGAAACAACAACTCCAACTGATGCAATCTAAATACCAGCAAAAGCTAAAAAGAGAAGAATCTGTGAGAATCAAGAAGGAAGCAGAAGAAGCCCAAATCCAAAAGATGAAGGCAATTCAGAGAGAGAAGAGCAATAAACTAGAGGAGAAAAAAAGATTTCAAGAAAACCTCAGAAGAGAAGCATTTAGAGAGCACCACCAATACAAAACTGCTGAGTTCTTGAGCAGACTGGACACAGAGTTGCCAGACCGGAGTACCCGTCCAATTGCTTTTCCTGACCCACAGTCTTCAACTTGGGCCAGAAGCCGGGCTTATAAGGATTCTCTAAAGGAGGAAGAAAATAAAAAATTGCAAAAGATGAAGGAGGAACAACATCAGAAGAGGGAATTACTGGAATTTAACCAACAGCAACAGGAGGAAGCAAGAACCAAAATCCACCAAGCTGAACACAGGAGGGTAAATAATGTTTTTCTGGACCGGCTCCAAGGCAAAAGTCAACCAGGTGGTTTGGAGCACTTTGGAGGCCACTGGAATATGAATAGTGGTAACAGCTGGGATGTGTGAGAAATATTTACTTACATCTGTCCTTTGTCAACTGACCTTGAAGGACCTCACTTGATGCTTTTCCTTAATGCTACTTTGTTTACCCTTGCTATTTTACCTTGACTTCAAATTGCCCACCTACTCAGCTGAACAATTGAGGATGACCAGTTTTTCCCTATCATTATTTATGGGTGTTCGCAGGAGCTGCTTGCTAAGCTCATATTAAATTTCTACTACCAGTGGAATTTTACACTATTTTCCTCATTGGTTTCACATGTTGTTGGAAGCATAATTACAGCAATGTTAGTATGATGAAAAAGGAGGGAATCATTTGATAGTCTCACGCTTGCAAGAGCTTTGGACGCTACATGCTTGTCTCTTTAAGCAGCTAATTCTTATGTAATTCTCAGATCAGGTTTGGGGAAGCTTTGGCATTTTTTAGATTTTAAGCTCTATGTAATCCGGGGTACAAACTTGGGCAAAAGAAAATGATAAATCTTTTATACTCTTTTAAATACATTTACAAATAAATTTTGAAATACTTCTAAAAATAAATAAATAAATAAATCCAGGGTCATCGTACAATGCTTCCACTTGTCTTCTATAATTAAGGGATATCAGAGAGGCTTGAGTTCAAATATCCGTTTCATAAAGAGATCCTAGATCACCATAAGTCTGTAGCTACCTTTAAGTGCTTCAGGAGTTCTCTGCCTAGTTCACAGTCCAGTTTGATGGCAAACACGATGTGTAGGATAACGGTGCCTTCAACATGACGAAGTTCACCTGATGGCACAGTAACAAGATCCAACAGCCTAAAAGATTCAACAGAAAAGGATGAGCTACAGTTTGAGCAAGAGACAAAAGTACAGACAGTACAGTTGTACAGTTGGTCAGCTGAACAAGCAGACCAACTCAAGGTGAATTCATACTATCACTGGAGGCAGCAAATAGAAATTCTACTGCTCTATTCCTGCTCCTTTATAACAAAACTTGACAGAATTGTCTATTGTCATTAATTACACTTTTTTACCTCTTCTCAGTTAAATCCAATTCAACCAGGCTTCTGCCCCTCTCCACCCACTCTCCTCAAATTGACTATTCTTGTAAATTACAAATGACCTCTATGTTGCCAAAACCAATAATCTAGTTCCACCTTAACACCTCAGCAGACATGAAACAGTTGACAATTTCTTTCTTGAAACACTCTCTTCTCTTCTGGTGTACTGTCACTCAATTCTTCTCCATTTTTTTTTTTTTTTCCCTGCTGGCTCATCCTCGCTTTACGTGGTGGAATGCTCCTGAGCTCAGTCTTGATTTTCTTTTTCTTCACAATTTCCCTAGGATTCCCCAGTCAGTCCTGTGGCTTTAGTTCTTTCCAATCTCTTATTTCCAGTCCTGACCTCTCCCTCTAACTCTAGACTCTCTGCTTAATACCTCCATATGGGATGCTAATACACATCTGAAACTTAACATGATTAAAACTGAGCTTATTTTGTCTTACATCTGCTTTTCAGTCTTTCCTAACTCAGTATATAAGACCACCTTCTAATCAATTGCTCAAGCCAAATAACAAAGTTACCCTAGAGTAGAAGCGGTAGGCTGCAATTGGATTAACAGCATGAGCTCTGCAGCCAAACTGCCCTGATTGAACTCTCAGCTCTACTACTATATATAACCTTGGGATATTCCTTAATTCCTCTGTGCCTCAGTTTCCACATGCATAAAGTAGAAGCAAAATAGGGTTCTTGTGAGGTTAAGGTGCTTAGAACAGCACCAGGCACAGGTGCTTCAGAAAAAATCTTTTTCAGACACGTTAACTATTCCACTAGCTGAGAATGTTTTCTCTGATTTATATATTGTGGTTCTTATCATTCAGGCTTCAGTTAAAGTGGCACGCTCTCCAAGAGGTTTCCCTTGACCACTCAATGTTAAGTAGCTACACTGTCACTATCACTTCATCCATTTGAGTTACCTGCATAGCACTTCCTAATATTTTTATTTATTTCCTGTTCTCTTCTCACCAATACTTAAACTCCTGGAGAACAGGGACCTTGCCTGACTGGTTCATCATTGTAGCCCCAGGGCCAAAGAGTTTCTGGCTCAGAACAGATAAAAATAGCTTATTAACTTGCAATTTACACAACAATTACTGCTCTGCTCCTGAAGAGCTGTAAATGAGCAAGGCGAAGAGGCTGCTTTAGTACTGAGCAGCTCAGAGAGGACTAGGGAAGTTCTGTGCTGAGGTGAAGGTAGGGACTGGAAGGTTAAATAACAAGGGTAAAACACACATAAGATGCAACTGTAAAAAAGATTTTATTTCTGTACTGTATTACTCACTCATCACCACTCTGTTCCTCATTGTGCTGCTTATCTAGCTCGCTGAAGAAAGTTATGATTCCTTCCAAAGCCCTCCTTCTGCTTCCCTAAAAAAATACAGAACAGGTAAGGTCTCCTCATAAAAGACAAGATCACCAAGTTGAACTTCCTAAATAGGTAAATTACAACCTGAAGTCACACTAAGCATTTATAGAATTTTTTTTTGTTGTTGAAATTGTGTTTGAAATGCATCTTAGTGTTAGACTTAGGTTAAGGGGCCGTTAGCCCACCCTCTTTGAGATCTTCATCCCTTCTGCTACCACGCATACACAGATTGTGAGAGTACAAGAGTCATATAGGTTTCTGAGGCTGAGAAGCATGATCCTTTTACCCATCATATCATCAGACATGAAATGAAAGCATTTATGCCTTAGTATGTAAGCCAAGAGTATGAAAAGCTGAATGGCCCAACTGATCATTCCACCAGAGATATAAAAAACATCTGTATATTTGTTATTTATACCTTTGAGGAGAGAACCAGAAGCTGATAGACAAGAGGTGGTATTTCTTGAAGATTCAACTTGGAGAACATTCTCAACACTTTTTCCATCACAAATTCCACCTCTTCTGCAGTCAGAGGGACATCCCTGTGGATCAAAGACTCTCAAGGCCAGAGCTATGGCCTAATTTGGGAGATACCAGAATATTATAACTGACCTTTGGTTTTTATCAAAGAGAGAACTTTATTTTTTTTTAATTTTTATTTATTTATGATAGTCACACAGAGAGAGAGAGGCAGAGACACAGGTAGAGGGAGAAGCAGGCTCCATGCACGGGAGCCCGATGTGGGATTCGATCCCAGGTCTCCAGGATCGCACCCTGGGCCAAAGGCAGGCGCTAAACCACTGCGCCACCCAGGGTTCCCCAAAGAGAGAACTTTAAAGGGGACCAAAAAACTTACATAAGCAAAGTCACATTGGAAAAGAAACCATAGTTATACTTTAAATAAGCAATTAAAGTAAAAAGAGGGGAGAAAATCTTAGAAAAGAGAGGTACAAATACTCTT
The DNA here is from genome assembly GCF_003254725.2 of Canis lupus dingo. NCBI lineage: Eukaryota > Metazoa > Chordata > Mammalia > Carnivora > Canidae > Canis > Canis lupus. Next base: position 52,350,395 of record NC_064245.1, on the reverse strand, counting down.
AATTGGGGGAAAGCAGTGTGTGAGCTTCCTAAATTTCAATTTCTAGCAGGCAAGTTCAAATAGCAGGGTATAAAGAGAAAAGGGAATAATGATACTTACTTGAACATGGAAGTGAGTTGGATTACATATTGCCGATCCCATCTGGTTAAAGAAAATGACAAGTATGAAAATTTATCTCAATTTAACTTATTTGCATATTACTTTGAAAAAATTAATAAGGAGGGAAAAAATTAAGGCCATTTCAAGTACCACCGGAAAACAAGATAAAATAACCAATGAAATAACAGCTTTTAACCTCTAAAACTATAAAAATAAAAGTCTGGTGATAGTACTAGGAATTTTTGGGAAACAAATGCTCTCCACATACTGTTTTAGATAGTATATACTGATATAACCCTTCTGGAAAGACAAGCTGACAATACTTATCAAGTTTAAAAATGCAAATAACCACAGATCCCCTAATTAGTATTAGAAATATATCCCAAGTACATGCTTATATAAGGTCACCTAGATATCTAAGGATGTTCATTGCAACACTTTTTATAGTAGCAAAAAACCCAAATTACCATATATTATTTGTTGGGAAAAAAAAAAACCCTACTCTTAACAACTGGAGATTAGCCACTTACAACAGAATAGCATGGAACTATTAAAAAGAATGATGTAGAGTTGTATATACCGACATGAATAGATGTGTTAAATGAAAAATGCAAGGTGGGATCCCTGGGTGGCACAGCGGTTTGGCGCCTGCCTTTGGCCCAGGGCGTGATCCTGGAGACCTGGGATCGAATCCCACGTTGGGCTCCCAGAGCATGGAGCCTGCTTCTCCCTCTGCCTGTGTCTCTGCCTCTCTCTCTCTCAATCTGTGTGACTATCATAAATAAATAAAAATTAAAAAAAATATTTAAAAAAAAGAAAAAGAAAAATGCAAGGTATATTACAATGTGTATTGAATAAACTCTTTAGTGTATTAAAAACAAACAAGGGGAGCCTGGCTGGCTCTGTGAGGAACATGTGACTCTTGATCTCAGGGTCGAGTTTAAGCCCCATGTTGGGTATATAGGGATTATTTAAAGCTAAAACTTAAAAAAAAAATCTTTTTTTTAAAGATTTGATTTATTTATTCATGAGAGACAGAGAGAGGCAGAGACACAGCCCTGCAGGGAACCTAATGCAAGACCCAATCCCAGAACCCTGGGATCATGACCTAAGTTGAAGGCAGAAGCTCAACCACTGAGCCACTCAGGTGCCTCTCTTTAAAAAAAAAAAAATTTTTTTTTAAATATTTTATTTATTTATTCATAGAGACAGAGAGAGAGAGAGAGAGGCAGACACAGGCAGAGGGAGAAGCAGGCTCCATGAAGAGAGCCTGACGTGGGACTCGATCCAGGGTCTCCAGGATCACACCCTGAGCTGCAGGCGGCGCTAAACCGCTGTGCCACCGGGGCTGCCCGTTTTTTTTGTTGTTGTTTTTATGTTTTAAGATTTTTAATTTAAAAACAAATAGATAAGCACACGTGAGCTGATACATACTTATAATGTCATAAAAGCTGTTACTTCTGATTTACATAATCTTGTGGGCTCCCTTCTGTTTCTTTTTAATGTACCCAAATGTAATCATTCTATTTTACAACCAAGTATTCTCTTTATTTCACTGACTATATAGCAAGAAGTTTTCATCTTTGGTGGTTTTGTGCATCTCATTTTTAATGGGTTTAAGTTTCATGGAGTGTTCTATCTTACCTAACATAGGTTACACACCATAACCTACATTTCTCTATCATTGTAACGCTTAAGCGGGTCACAAAGTTCTGGGTTGAACATTTGTATGTATGAGTATTTTCTTATTATGTTGGAATCTTTCCTTAAAGTAGATTCTCATATTTCTGGTTTAAAGATACAACCATTATTTATATATCCCACCCATTCAAAAAACATATAAAAGATATACAGCAGCAGAGTGACTTCCCAGCCTTAAGGACCTTGGGAGTCCATAAAACACTGGAGGACAAAACTGCTTTAAGATGAACAATCAAGTAAAGAGAAACTATATTGTAGTCTTAGAACAGAAAATATAGGTATTTCTCAAAAATTCATCACAGACTAAATGGTTTTACAGTTGTACATTATAAACAAACAAAAAAAGACTAAAAACTTAATGACACAAATTCCTGATATAAACAATAATCCTGTTTTTTTGCCAATTGTATGTCTGAGAAAGTGCTACACATTTTAAGACTTACCTGCCAGAACACAGGGTGTTAATCAACTGCTTCTTACATTCTTCCCCACTCAGTACACCTAGAAATGCAAAATACACTGAGAAATAAATCTGATTAAGTGACTAGCTGAAAATGCCACTAAAATTCAAAGAAAATTACCTTTTCCATAAGCGAGATTTTCTTTATTGGCAACAAGGGCAGTGAGAATAATGGGTAACAACTCCAAAGATCTTCCATTCGTTAAGCTGCCCTCTTCGATAGCACCAACAAACTCCCTGGCTAATTCAACCAGCAATGGTCCTGGAAAATTATGAGCCTAAAAATTCATGGGATAAAGAAAATGTTAAGCAGAAATCTAGAGTCTTGGTATCTCTTTCCACAAAGCAGTGTCTTTTGCTGAATTAATAGAAGTGGCACTAAAACCCAGAACTGGTCCTATAAGGGATCCAGGAAATCGTTCTGATCTAGAGAAACTTATAATTGTAAAAGATTTCAAAGGTCAAAATCCTAAATTAGTTCTCCAATGTTTTCTTTTTTTCCAATGTTTTCAAATACTCTTCAAAGATATCAGATACCCACAATATCAGAAATTAACATAAACATGGGTTTATGGCTCATCCATCAACTATTCTTTTTTTTTTTTTTTTTAACAGTTCTTATTCATAGTAGGAACTATGCTATGTTTGGCACATTTAAGTTTTCCCACCCTTAACAAATTACAACCCTCCCTGCCTCCGGCCAATTTACCCAAAACCAAAAAAGTTTTTGTTTTCTATCTTACCTCTAGCATTAGTAATCCTATGATCTCGGATGCTACTTCTTTCTGCAAATCCCCTGATTCCACCAAGTGAATACCACAAATGTATATCTTAAGTCTCCTAAGAGCTCCAGCTTCCTCAGAGCAGGGGGAACCTTATTGTTTTAAACGAATGGTACAGAAACAAAGAAAGAAGAAAAGAAGAAGTCTTATAAAGTTGAAGGGCAAATAGGAAAAGCGAACAGCATTATAGTTTAATATAGAAGTAGAATTATCAAACTACTGATTGCTATAGTGTTTAGAACAGCAAAATTTAGGAGCTTTACAAAAGTACTTAAATTAGATAACTCAAATGTCATCTTTTCTTCCTCTATCTATATCATTAATTTTTATTTATATCATTAAATTTTTAACATAAGCTTATAGTACAAAAGGGGAAATACCTTCTAAGATACCTCAGAGCCTTTTTGGGTCCAGTAACACAAATTAAATGTCTTTACATATTCCACTTCAAAACATCATCACTGAGTAATGTCAGCAGGAATGGCAGAATAATAATGACCTCAGAAAATCCTTTCCTCCATAAAAGCAGTAAGAAAACTGACAGAAATAATGAAAACTATCAAAAACAACAATCCTAAGAGAGGAGAGTGGTTATCTGATTTCCAGAATTCTCACAAAATATCACAAGAGGGGGCACCTGGGTGGTTCAGTGGTTGAGCATCTGCCTTTGGTTCAGGTCGTGATCTGGGATCCTAGGACTGAGTCCCATATTGGGCAGCCTGCGAGGAGCCTGCTTCCCTCTCTGCCTATGTCTCTGCCTCTCTCTCTGTCTCTCATGAAAAAATAAATAAAATCTTTAAAAAAAAAATGTCCCAAGAGTATGGCCCGTAAACAGGAAAAAGGAAAAATCAATAGAAAACTGTCCCTGACAGAGCTTAGATGCTAGTTTACAAGATTTTAAATCAGCTGTTTTCAGTATGTTCAAAGAAGAGGAGGAAACCATGCCTAAAGAACTAAAGGAAATATAAGAACAATATCTCACCAAGTAGAGAATATCAACAGAGACAGAAATTATAAATAAGTAGGGACGTCTGGGTGGTTCAGTCAATTGAGCATTTAATTCTTTTTTTTTTTTTTTTTTTTGAGCATTTAATTCTTGATTTCAGCCCAAGTTATGATCTCAGGGTCATGAGCTTGAGCCCCACTCCAGGCTCTGAACTCAGCATGGACTCTGCTTGAGTTTCTCTCCTTGCCCCTCCCCCCACTCATGCATACATGTATGCACATGCATGCATGCTCTGTCAAATCTTTAAAAAAAGAGAAATTGTAAATAAATAAATTAATTAAAATTCCGGAATAAAAAAAAATAATTGATCTGAAAAACCTATGATAAGGTCTCAATAGGAGATCTGACCTGATGGAAGAAAGGACCAGAGAACTTAAAGATAGGGCAACTGGGATTATCATCTGAGGGACAGAAAGTGAAGAAAAATGAACAGAGCCTCAAAGTCCTGTGGGCTATCATCATGAATGCTAACACAGACACAATGAAAATCCAGAAAAGGAAAGAAAGAAAGGGGTAAAAAGAAGAAATCATCAGCAGCCTTTGAGGAGGGGCTCCTTTGGCAACCCCCGGTGCCAGGGCTTGTGCCTGAACCTTTTTCCCTGCAGCCACTAGGCAGCTTTTTAACCATCCCGGAGCCCTTTCCCAAAACGTGGGCCAAATGGAGACAATAAAGCTTTTTGCAGAAGAAAAAAAAAAAAAAAGGAGAAGAAAGAAGAAGAAGAAGAAGAAGAAGAAGAAGAAGAAGAAGAAGAAGAAGGAAGAAAGAAGAAAGAAGAAAGAAGAAAGAAGAAAGAAGAAGAAGAAGAAGAAGAAATAATCATGGCCAAAAACTTCCCAATTTTAATGAATGCTAATTTACAAATTTAAGAAACTCAATAAATTCCAATGATAAACACAAGAGAAGTACACTTAGACATACCATAGCAAACAGTCAAAATCAGAGACACCTCATCATAGCAAAAGCCATATATGAAAAATCCACAACTAACACCATATCCAATTACTAAAGATTGAAAGCATTTCCATAAAACATGAAAACTATAAGGATGCCTACTCTTATCACTTCTATTCAACACAGTATTAAAATTCTAGATAGACTAATTATTGTATTTAGGGCCACTGAACTGTATACTTAAAAAAGGTCAAATACAGAATCTTAAAAGCAATAAGAGAGAAGCAAGTCATCTGGAAAAGAGATAGTCAATATAATTAACGGCCAATTTCTCAAAAACAACAACAGAAGCAACAAAACACCTCCCTGTCCCCCCCCCCCACAACATGGAAAGGCAGAAAAAAACATAGTAACATAGTCAAAATGCTGAAAGAAGGACTATCAACCAAGAATTCTACAACCAGAAAAAATGTCCTTCAAAAATGAAGGAGAAATTAAGACATTCCCAGATAAACAACAGAAAGAAAGAATTTGCTGCTAGAAGACTTACCCTACTGCCAAAGGGAATCCTTCAGGCTGAAATGAAAGAATACTAGAAGTAACGTGACTCCACATGAAATAGCACCAGTACAGGTACTACATAGGAAAATACAAAAGGCAATAGAAATGTACTTCTTATTTGTAAATAGTTTTTCTCCTAGCTAATTTATAAGATCTGCATAAAGTAGTAATTATAAATCTGTGCTGATGGGCATAAATGTGTAAAGATGTCATTTGTATGACAATAACAACACAAAAGAGGGAGGAAGAGAAAGAAGCTACATACAGAACAAAGTACTATAAACTATTAAAACTAAGCTAGTATTAATCTGAACTAGACTGTTATTTAATAAATAGTATATTAGAAAATAGTACACTAGAAAATATTTAAACAGAACAGTTTTTTTAAAAAGGATTTTATTTATTTATTATTTTTAAAAAATTTTTATTTATTTATGATAGTCACACAGAGAGAGAGAGAGAGAGAGAGGCAGAGACACAGGCAGAGGGAGAAGCAGCTCCCTCTGGGGAGCCTGATATGGGACTCGATCCTGGACCCCAGGATCATGCCCTGAGTCAAAGGCAGATGTTGAACCATTGAACTACCCAGGTATCCCCAAAACACATAAATTTTAAAAATACATAAGACAAAAAAAGCAGAGGAACTTGGCTAACTCAGTTGCAGAGCATGCAACTCTTGATCTCAGGATGTAAGGCTGAGCCCCACAGTGGGTGTAAAGATTACTTAAAAAAAACAAAAACAAACACACCACTTAAAAAAAGACATAAAGAGTAAAATGGCAGATGTAAACCCTACCTTATCAATAACTACAATAAGGTGATTAGACATTCTAACCAAAAGACAGAGATTGGCAGAATAAATTTTTTAAAAATTCAGTTATATGCTGTTAACCAGAGACACAATTTAGACTCAAAGGTATACAGTTTGAAAGTTAAGGGACAGAGAAAGATTTACCAGTCAAGCAGTAACCAAAGAGTTAGATTGGCTATATACATATTAGAAAAAAGTAGACTTTAAGACAAAAATTACTACTGGAGACAAAGGACATTTTATAATGATTAAAAGATCATCAAGGTATGTACAATTACAAATATATAAGTACTTAACAAAAGAGCTCCAAAATACACAAAGTAAAAACCAACAGAACTGGAGAAATAGACAATTCAACAATAATTAAAGACTTCAATATCCTGCTTTCAATAATGGATAGAACAATTAGAAGATCAACAAGGACACACACATAAACAACACACTAGATCTAACATATCTATAGAACACTACACCTAGGGCACTCGGGTGGCCCAGTAGTTGAGCATCTGCCTTTGGCTCAGGTCATGATCTCAGGGTCCTGGGATTGAGTCCCACATCAGGCTCTCTGCAGGGAGTCTGCTTCTCCCTCTGCCTATGTTTCTGCCTCTCTCTCTCTGTGTCTTCTCATGAATAAATAAATAAAATCTTAAAAAAAAAAAGCCTACTGCATTTCTATACATTAGTAATGAACAATCAGATGATTAAATTAAGAAATCCCATTTACAATATAATAAAAAATAGAACATTTAGGAAGAAATTTAAGAAAAGTATAAGAGTTGTATTCTGAAGATTATAAATATTACTGAGAAATAAAGAGAACCTAAGTAAATGGAAAGACATTCCATATTCATGTAATCAAAGACTTATGCTAAAATAGCAATACTTCTCAAATTCATACACAGACCCAACACAATCTCTGCTAAAACTCCAGCTTTTCTTTTTCAGGAACTGATAAGCTAATCTTAAAATTCATATGGAAACACAAGGGACCCTGAATATCCAAAATAATCCTGAAAAAAGAAAAACAAAGTTGGAGGACTCAAACTTCCCAGTTTTAAAACGTACTACGAAGTTACAGTGATTAATAGCATGGTCTTGCCATAAGGAGCCACATAGAGTAAGGGACTAGCACTCTGAGTCTAGACACAAACCCTCACATTAATGGGCAATTGATTTTCAGTTAAGGGGCTACTGAAAACAAGAAAGGATGAAGTTGGATTCCTACCTCACACCATACACCAAAATAAACTTAAAATGGATCAAAGATCTAACTGTAAGAGGTAAGCCTAGAAAACTTTGAAGAGAAAATAGAAGTTTAAATCTTCATGACTTTGGATTAAGCAATCGTTCCTTAAATAAAACACCCAATGCACAAGCTACAAAAAACAAAACAAAAAAAGGACATCAAAAAACTTTGCACTTCAAAGCATACTATCAAAAAAGTGAAAAAACAACCCAGAACGGGATAAAATTTTTGCAAATCATATATTTAATAAGGGACATATATCTAGAATATATAAGAAATGATTATAACTCGATAATAAAAAGACAATCCAATTTTTAAAAGTGCAAATGATCTGAGTAGACAGTTCTCCAAAGAAGATACACAAATGGCCAGTAGGCACATGAAACGATGCTCAACATCATTAGCCATCAGGGAAATGCTTATCAAAACCACAGTGAGATACCACTTCATCTTCCCTAGTATGGACTGCAATGAAAAAGACAGCCAGTAACAAATGTTGACAAGGTTACAGAGAAATCATCATCCTCATTCAGTGCTGATAGGAACATAATATAGAAGTCACTGAGATATTCCAAATCATGAAACCCCAACGCTCACTTGCCCCCTGTTAAGCACAGATTAAATACTCAATGTTGCTGTTCTCTACCATTTTAAAAGCACAAGTAAACCAAAGTGGATTTTAAGATGTGCGTCCTTTATGGGCCCCCAAACCAGCAATACAATCTCAGGTACCCACTTGAACCTCCTTCAGTAAAATTATTTCAATCCACAAGACAAGAGACTGCTGCTGTAGTTGATTTTGTAAAATCCTGAAAACATAGGAAAGCTTCATTCAAACAGTAAAAAAAAAAGTAGCAGTATATGCACCCAACCCAGGGGGGTAGAAGTGGCATTTATTATTACCTTTGAAGATGGCTCGCAGGAGTGCTCCGGCAGCTTTTCCTTTCACTGCCTGATTCTGAAGGAGATTAGCCAACTGCAATCAAAAAAGGAAAAAGCTACAAGTCTCTGGCAACAATTTCTCTACTCCAATGACTTAAATTCCCAATGTGAGTCATCTGTCAGGTTCATACCCTTCAGAGACTTCAAGTATCACAAATAACATTGATTTAGATAGAGCAGAGTAGATTTTTTTTGTTTTGTTTTTATTTTTTTTTAGCAAGGTGGATCTTAACATGATGCAGGGCTGTCAGACTGAAATTTATTCCTATCTTCATTCTGTAATTGTCTAAGTACAACAGAACTTGCTAAAGAGAGAAAAGAGAAGAGTGAAAGAATGTTTTCAAATAGATCAGTCTTGGGATCCCTGCGTGGCTCAGCGGTTTAGCGCCTGCCTTCGGCCTAGGGTGTGATCCTGGAGTCCCAGGATCGAGTCCCGCATCGGGCTCCCTGCATGGAGCCTGCTTGTGTCTCTGCCTCTCTCTTTGTGTGTGTCTCTCATGAATTAAAAAAAAAAAAAAAAAAAAAAAAAAGATCAGTCTTGCTCCTTATGTAGAGAATGGCTTGTGTGGGGGGGGTTTAAGAGTGAAATAGGGATATGTTAGGAGACTGCTACACTGTTCAAAAGTGATAGTGGTATAGCCCAGACAGCAGGGGAGATGCTACTGGTTGAACTGTGCCCCCTCACCCAAATTCACGTTAGAGTTCTAACTCCCAGGACCCCAGAATATGACCTTATTTGAAAAGAGGGCTGTTGCAAATGTAATTAGTTAGGTTGAGGTCATTAAGGTTGGTGCTAATACAACTATCCTTATAAAAGGGGGAATCTTGGACAGAGAGACACATGTATAACAAGTGTGCCATGTGAAAATGAAGGCAGAGATCAGGGTGATAGAAGTTAAGGACGTTAACTTCTATCTTCTTCTAAGAAGTTAAAGATAGCCAGCAAACCCCTGGAAGCTAGGTTTCTCACAGCCTCAAAGAAACCAACACTACGAGCACTTCGATTTTGGACTTTGAGTCTCCAGAACTCTAAAAATAAATTTTGTTTAAACTACTGTTTGTAGCGCTTTTGTAATCGGCAGCCCTGGCAAACTAATAAAGATGATGAGATAGACTGAAGATGTATTTGAGAGCTCAAATCAATAGGACTTTGCTGTGCTCTGAATGTTTATGTTCTCCACCCTCTTCCCATTGGTATGTTGGTATCCTAATGCCTGATGCGATAATATTTGGAGATAATTAGGTCAGGAGGGTAGAACTCCCATGAATGGGCCCACCGAGCTTCCTATCTCCTTCCACTGTGAGGATAGAAGATGAAGTCTGCAACCCAGAAGGGAGCCTTCATCTGACCATACTGGCACTCTCATCTCGGACTTCCAGCCTACAGAACCAGGAAAAATAAATGTTCCTCATTTACAAGCTACCCTGTCTGCCATAGTTTCTTATAACAGCCTGAATGGACTAAGATGGACTTCCTCATGGGTGAGCAGTGAAAAGAGGGTGTGATGAAGAAACAGAAATCAAGAAGGATTCTAACATTTCTAGCTTAAGCAACTAACTGGGTGAATGGTGGCATGAGCCATTGACATGGTGAAAATTAGGTATTTAGCATCTAAATCACCCAGAGTTTGTTAAAACGAATTGCAAGGTACCACGAATTGCAAGGTACCAGTTTCTGATGCGGGGCTCAGAGCTACTTCTTAGTTCAAGTGGAAATGCCAAGTAGTTAACAGGATAATGCCACAATGAAGCTTGAAAAGAAAGAGTTCAATGAGACATACAAGATCATTCAGAGAAAGATGTAAAAAGAGAACCACCAATATTCAGGGATTTAAAAGGAGCAGCAGCCAATAAACACTGAGAAGTAAGGTTGTCAATATCCAGAGAAATGAAGTGTCACAGAAGCCAAGACTAATAAAACGTGAATTTGTTCTCTTCCACAACTACATCTGCCTGGTCTTTTGGACTGGAGTCCATCTCCCCCTTCCTAAATACATAATAAGGAAGTACCTGACTGCTTCACCTGAAACCTCCAACAGAATAGTCAGCCCTTGACACAGCCCTCAGAGAAGGGGAGTTCTCAACAGACTTAACCATCTTAAGTCTCAACCAATCTTTAAAAAAAAAAATCCTACTTAAAAAGTTCATGGTTTATTTGTATTTCTCCCTTCAATCCCCTGCCCAGGGCTGAGGGCACAGAGTCAAATACTTGGATTAGTTCCTTTTTTTTCCTCTTCCTCCCCACCTTCAGTATGGTTATAGAATTCTTCCTGAGTTTCTTTATTATAAGGATACACAGATACACGTATGCTTTATTTCCTTCTTTCTTATGTAAAAGGTAGAATAATACACATTTTTCATCTTAAGTTAATAATATCTCCTGGAAATCAAAATCAGTCCAGAGTGAACTTCATTCTTTTTCACAGATTCAAAGAATAACTGTGTGCATAATATAACTTCGTATTGCTGGAAGGCCATCTTTAGGGTATTCCTAGAAGTGGAGTGAGTGGGCTGAGGGGAAATGCAGTTTTGTTAAATAGCATCAAATTCTAATCACGGTCTTACTATTTCTGCATTCCTACCAGCACTGTATGAGTGACTGTTACCCCAGTCTCACCAAGAATGTATAGAGGTGTTCATTTCTTTTCCTAGTCTGACAGGAAAGAAATAGTAGCTGTTTCATTTTATTTTTTATTTATTTTTTTAAAGATTTTATTTATTTATTCATGAGAGACACAGAGAGAGGCAGAGACACAAGCAGAGGGAGAAGCAGGCTCCATGCAGGGAGCCTTACGCAGGACTCAATCCCAGGTCTCCAGGATCAGGCCCTGGGGTGAAGGTGGTGCTAAACCGCTGAGCCACATGGGCTGCCCTCTTTTTAAAAAAAAAAAAAAAAAAAAAAAAAAAAGATTTTACTTATTTACTTGACAGAGAGACTGAGAGAGCATAGGCTGGGGAAGCACCAGAGGGAGAGGGAGAAGCAGGTTCCCCAGTAAGCAGGGAGCCCCATGTGGGGCTTGATCCCAGGACCCTAGAATGACCTCAGTAGAAGGCAAGCACTCAACTGATTGAGCCACTTAGGCACCCTTCTACCTTGCTTCTTGTAGATGGTTTGATCACAGATTCTTTCTGGTTTTCTAGGAATACTAGTAGGACATCTGCAAAGACAGATGACTTTATATCTTTTTTCCTATTCTTCTGCCTTTGTTTTCTCTAGGTTAACTGCACTGGCTAACACACCAGGACAATGTTGAACAGTAGTGGAGACAGTAGGCATGCTGCCTGGTTCTTGGTCTCAGTGGTCTCATTACCATGCCTCTAGGGTTTCCCATTAAAATGCTGACTTCAGGGATGCCTGGGTGGTTCAGCGGTTTCACACCGCCTTCGGCCCAGGGCCTGATCCTGGAGACCCGGGATTGAGTCCCATGTCAGGCTCCCTGCATGGAGCCTGTTTCTCCCTCTGCCTGTGTCTCTGCCTCTCTCTCTCTCTCTCTCTGTGTGTCTCATGAATAAATAAATAAAATCTTAAAAAAAAAAAGTACAGTAATTTGTTTATATATACACAGTTGCACAAATGTTTAAATGTCATATAGCTGTATATAAACGTTGCCTATTTGTTGTCTATCTCTCTTCCTTTCCCCCATTTCTTTACATCTGAGTTGTTATTAACTAACCTTGTCTCCTAAGAACAGTTAGGGGTAGACCAAGTGGCAGAATAATTTTTTTAAATGTCCTTTGAATTTGTCATCATCCTTGACATTCGCTTTTAGCAGAACGTGCTTCCTAATACTTACATCATTATCTTTCAGGCTTTGAAGAAATTCCTGCAGTCGGTCTGCTGTTTTTTCTGCTGCCAGAGATATTATTTTCTGGTCCATCGTTGCACATATCAGGGAACTGTAAGGGAAAGTGTCAGAACTGGATGAAACTTCCAGCAGTAAACAAGCCTGTTTTCCTTCCCTACTTGTTAACTGAGTATTTCATACATATTATAGACCATGTACACATCAGGTACTCATTAGGCTAAGGATTACTAACTAGTATGAGTAGGTGATTCTTTTCTAAACCAAAATAATCTGGCATTTCCATATTAGAAATCTGCCCTCTAGACAAGTAGTTCCATAATTTTTGCCCCCATTTTAAATATTTTTTAGCATCTACCTAGCACACTACCTAGACAAAGCTGCCACTTAATAGTGTATCAAAAAATAATTATTTCATTTATTTTTAAAGATTTTATTTACTTATTCATGAGAGACACAGAGAGAGAGAGAGACAGAGAGAGGAAGAGACACAGGCAGAGAGAGAAGGAGGCTCCATGAAGGGAGCCCGATGTGGGATTCGATCCTGGGACTCCAGGATCATGCCCTGGACTGAGGACGGCACTAAACCGCCGAGCCACCCGGGCTGCCGTCAAATAATAATTATAAGCATATACACAAGAATATGTATCACAAGCACATAATAAAGTGATATTTGATAAAGTAACATATCAACAACACTGTAAATACAAAGTGCCAATTAAATGGCATAAAACAAATGAGAAGTTAATAAGACTAATGACATAAATGTGTGCCCAGAGGTCAAAAAGGCTTCTTAGCAGGGAGCTTGAACTGGAACTTAGAGATTAAATTTAGATAGTCAAGACAACCAGGTGGTGTACTTAATATGCTACCAGGAAGGAAAATGTCATGAACAAAGGCCTTTGTAGGAGAATTTGAAAGACCTATTAAGAGAAAATGAGGTATAGAAGTGTGAAGTTCAAGTATGGAAGTAATGAGTAGGAAGGCTAGAAAGATAGGCTGGGAATAAACCATGTAAAATCTTTTTTTTTTTTTTTAAGATTTTATTTTTAAGTAATCTCTACACCCAACAGGGGCTCAAACTCAGAACCCCAAGATCAAGAGTTGCATGCTAAACCTACTGAACAAGCCAGATGCCCCTAAACTGTGCAAGATTTTAATGCCAGATTAAGAGATTTCGATTTTAATCTGTAAATAATAGCAACCAAAATTTCTGGACCAAAAAAGAATCTGCCTCATTCAATTTCTGCCTGTTTCAGACTGAACAAAGTGTTTGAGCAAACAATCTAGCACTAACACCTTGATTAAAGTGGGGAGAGAGTAAGGACAAAGAACAGAGACTAGGAAGTTAATCAGGGCTATTTTAGTGATGGACTCAAAGGCCCATATTAGGGTGGTGATTCTGGGGCATGTAAAGGAGATGAAATAAACTTATACCAAGAGGCAGGATTTAGTGCACAGCTATTATGCACTAAATTATGGGAAGGGGGAAATGCAGACTGGTGCAAAGACCTACTCCCCCTCCTGTATTTCTTCCTGTTTCCCATCCCCATGAAGTGTACCATTCTCCGCCCAGCTACTGAAACTAGACGCCTAGACAACATTCTTAACAATTTCACCTTCATCCTTCCCATCCACTACAAGTCCTGGCAATGTTACCTCCTAGACATCTCTCAAATCTACTTCTCAGATCCACTACTGCCACATCACTCCAAAGCCACCGTCACCTCTCACCTGAACTACTACAAAAGCTTCCTAACCTGTCCCCCACACAGCAACTAATCTTTTTGAAATACAGACCAGATTATGTGGCTTAAACTCCCTCCACCTCCATTCCATCCTCACCCTAAAATTCTTCCGAGCCTTTCCACTGCTCTACCAGTGCAATATCCAAAAGTTAGGATAATGAAGTCCTGCAGGGTCTGGCCTACACCTAAATCCCCTTCATCGCTATACTCCCCAGCCACAGTGAATTGCTTTCAGGAACCTCCAAGTTCTCCTGCCATAGGTCCTTACACTTGACTTTTGGTCTGGAACCTTTATACATACCCCTCCTTTCATTCCCTGCCCCTCAATTCCTACAAATCCTTCAGATCTCAGCTCAATCTACACTTCCCCCAGAAACTCAGTCTAGGTTAACTATGCCCTGCGTTTGGATTTATTTATTTAGACAGGAAGAGAGTGAACAAGCAAGCAAGGGGAGAGGGAGAGAATCTCAAGCTGACTCCCCGCTGAGCCCTACCAGGGGCTCCATCTTACAACATGAGATCCAGACCTGAGAAAAAAAATCAAGAACCCAAAGCCTGACGGAGCTACCCAGGTGCCCCTAAATGCTCTCCTGTTATATCAAGACAACAGTCATTTCTCTTACCATCTGTACACCTTTATCATGCCATTTGTAATTACTAGATTAAGGACCATCTCCCAATGGACTATAAAGTCCATGGCTGGGGGGAGGGGGAGCGTGTCTGGTTTTGTTTATTACCATGAACCTCCACTACCCTTTTCTCTTTTTTAAAAAGATTTTATTTATTTGGGAGGGAGAGAGAGAGAACACGGGCACAAGAAGGGGAAGCTGCAGGCAGAGGGAGAAAGGGAGAAGCAGGCTCTCCACTGAGCAGGGAGCCCCACTGGGGCTCGATCCCAGGGTCCTGGGATCACGACCTGTGCAGAAGGCAGACGCTTAACTGGCTGAGCCACCCAGGCGCCCCTGAACCTCCACTATTTAATCACAGTACCTCTCTAGTAATAGGTGCCCCATAAATATTTGCTGAGCAAACGAATTACTGAAGTCCCTACAATGAAATGTCAAGCCCCTTGGCCCAGCCCTTTACATTCATTAATTCGATCCTCATACCAACCCTATGAAGGAGGGGTTATTACCCCAACTTAGATGAAGAGCTTTCAGGATTTGGGGAGATTAAATAATTTCTCCGAGGGTTGGAATCTGGCCCGCAGTGGCAGAGGCAGAAATGAAACTCAGGTCTGTCTGGCTCCAGACCCCCAAATCCCATGCTCTTAGTACCCCCCCCCCCCCGCCCCCGGCAGGGCCTCGGCGGGGAGGATTGAGAAAATGCAGAGAGACGTGCAGCCAGAAGGAGAACATGCTGAAAACTAGCGATAGCAGCAGGTGCATCTGCTAAATTCGGCGGAAAACCAGAGCTGAGGAATCCCCAGGCGGCGGCGAAGCGCCGCAGCGCGCGCACTACCCCGCCCAGAGGCGCTGAGACCAGCGCGGCTCCGGGACGAGCAACGCGCGGGTTTTCGCGCCGCCCCCATCCCCCACCCCCACCCCCAGCAATATGTAAACACAAACTCGGAAGCAAGGCGGCCGGCGATAGCCAAGGAAGGGAGACACGGTGACACGTCCCAGCCCCGGGAGCTGAGCCCCGACGGAGAAAATAACCTAACAGGAGAGCGGAGAGTGCAGCACGCCCGGGAAGCCGAGGGGCGCGGCGGGAGACAGGCCGGAGGAAACTCCAGAACGCCGGCTGCAAACGACAGCCCTCCAGCCCTCCAGTCCTCCCAGCCCCGCGGCCTCCCACCCCGGCGCCGAGTCCCTGCACCCGCGCAGCCAGCGAAGCCCCTCCGCACGGTCCCCTCGGCCTCACCACAACAAAGTTCCAAAAGCCCGCGCTACCGCACGCAGCCGCGCTTCCGTCACGGGACACGACAGGCCCCGCCTCCCGCCGCTTAGTTCCGCTGCCCAGGCGCATGCGCGTGGGGTGTACCATTAAAGCACAAGGGGCAGGGAGTCCTCGGACGTTCCCACTCGCAGTCGCGGGGAGGCGCAGCAGGCAAACTCGCATTCGGGACTGCGGAGAGCGTGCGCAGTGTGGCTGGAACGTTGCGGGTTTTTTTTGTTTTTTGTTTTTTTTTAAATTTATGATAGTCACAGAGAGAGAGAGAGGGGGAGGGGGGGCAGAGAGAGAAGCAGGCTCCATGCACCGGGAGCCCGACGTGGGATTTGATCCCGGGTCTCCAGGATCGCGCCCTGGGCCAAAGGCAGGCGCCAAACCGCTGCGCCACCCAGGGATCCCTGTTGTGTTTTTTTTTTTTTTTTTTTTTTTTAAGATTTTATTTATTTATGAGACACACACAGAGACAGGCAGAGACATAGGCAGAGGGAGAAGCAGGCTCCTTGTGGGGAGCCTGATATGGGACTCGATTCCAGGACTCCGGGATCACCCCCCCAGGCCCCCCAGCCAAAGGCAGATGCTCAACCACTGAGCCACCTAGGCGTCCCTAGCGTGTGGTTTTGACCGGGTAACACTTCTTGGTTACTGTTTGGTTAGGAGTCAGTGCTGATAGGGACCAAATCAAAGGATGGCCCCTACAGGTCTGCATTGGAAACACCTGGAAGGCAGATGAAAGTGTCCTACTCCTTGTGCTAGGGGACGTGCCCTAGCACCCCTAAGATGTCAATCCCACCTGGCCAGTCCCACCTGGTTTTGTTCTTCCGCCTACAAAACCTCAGCATTTAACGCATAGCTTAGCAAAGCGCTTTGTGTTCAGTAAATATTTGTTAAATGAACAACCAACAGTACAGCAAAAAGCAATGGAGCGGCAGATCTAGAGTCTATTTTAGGTTGAAGGAGCAGCTTGTGCAAAGGGCCTGAGAGCAACAGGTGAGCAAGCCCCTGGCTAGTTGGGGAGGTGAAGGTGCTTGGGGTAAGGGGGTGGGAAGGCAGGGGCTTGGAAGTCCTTTTCATACCAGTGGTAGCAGAGAACAGCTGAAGTGGAAGGACGTGACTATATTTACATTGTAGAAAAATCTCTCTGGCTGGTGGGTGCCCTGGAGTCTAAAAAAGAGGTGATGGGAGTGGAGAGGACTGAAGCTAGGACCCTTTAGGGGGCTATAAGTTGCCCTGGAAATAGGTGGTTGCAGTGGGGACAGGAGGAAAGAAGTGGACCACATGTGAGAGAGATTAGGAAGTCCAGCTAGTGCACCAGCTTTGGGGAAATGTGGGAGGAGCTGAGGAATATTCTGGCTTGAGTGACAGATGAGGGTGGGTCGATACTGCCAGGGAGCTAACCCAGGGAACACAGGGAAAGGTGCAGGTTTGGTGGTGGGGGAATGGTGATGATGAGTCCTTCAGATTTGGACCTTGCCAAATGGCATGTGAAAGAATGATAAGATCAGAGGCATTCAGTCTGGAGCCTGACCCTCCTCACACCGCCCACCCCCCAGGTCCCCAGGGTGGTATGGGTCTACTTGGCCAATTCTGGAAGAAACAGCTGCTGGAAGAGAATGATGCCTCTCAGCTGTCCAGACTGGCTCCTTGCTTATGACACTTCTTTTTTTATTTTATTTTATTTTATTTATTTTAATTTTTAAAAGATTTTTATTTATTTATTAATGAGAGACACACAGAGAGAGGCAGAGACATAGGCAGAGGGAGAAGCAGGCTCCATGCAAGGAGCCCGATGTAGGACTTGAACCTGGGAATCCGGGATCACTCCCTGAGCCAATGGCAGACACTCAACCGCTGGGCCACTCAGGCGTCCCAATGCTTCTTTTTTTATTTTATTTACTTAAAAAAATTTTTTAAAAATATTTTATTTATTTATTCATGAGAGACACACACAGAGAAAGAGAGAGGCAGAGACACAGGTAGAGGGAGAAGCAGGCTCCATGCAGGGAGCCTGATGTGGGACTTGATCCTGGGTCTCCAGGATCAGGCCCTGGGCTGAAGGCAGTGCTAAACCACTGAGCCACCCGGGCTGCCCGCTTCTTTTTTTAAATAAGATTTTATTCATTTATTCAGAGAGACAGCATGATTGAGCAGGGTGAGGGGCAGAGGGAGAAGCAGAGCCCCATGCAGTGCTTGATCCCAGTACCCCGGGATCATGACCTGAGCTGAAGGCAGACACTTTTTTTGTTTTTTTAAACATTTTTTTTAAATTTATTTATTTACGATAGTCACACTCAGAGAGAGAGAGAGAGGCAGAGACACAGGCAGAGGGAGAAGCAGGCTCCATGCACCGGGAACCCGACGTGGGATTCGATCCCGGGTCTCCAGGATCGCACCCTGAGCCAAAGGCAGGCGCCAAACCGCTGCGCCACCCAGGGATCCCTGAAGGCAGACACTTAACTGACTGAGCCACCCAGGTGCTTGCTTATGACCCATCTTAAGCAACTTTTACTTCTATCACGTTTCTGGGCCAATATCAAGCTATTATATGTGCTTAAAACACAACAGCTGAATTGAAAGATGACTCCTGAAAGGGATCCTTTAGCTTGCCAAGGAAACAGATGACTTTACCTCATCTTCTCCCCACGAAGCCTCCCTTCTGGGCTGCTTATGGGACTGACTGGGCCATACAGCTACAAGTTTATGTGTTTCTGTAGTCAAACAGCCCATTTGCCTTTTTGAGTCTCCAGGTGTGCATCCCAGGTGCACTTACTGAACTGCCTGAGTGTCTACCCAGTGGCATTGACAGTACAGTGTCTTTTCTCCTTGTTGCATGAATATAGCATCTGTGTTTTCCATTAGCACTAATGAGTGTTACATATGCAAAGGAAAAGAACAGACTCAAATTAATAACAATGTTTTCCACCCTGGCGCAGGCTTCCTTCCTAAGCAGTGAATCTTACTCATCTGCTTCAACCAACTACACTCCTACACTGGGCAGCTAGTGATACCCTGACTTTAGAAAACACAGCCAATTAGGGATGCCTGGGTGGCTCAGCGGTTAAACGTCCGCCTTTGGCTCAGGACGTGATCCTGGAGTCCCAGGTCCTGCGTCGGGCTCCCTGCATGGAGCCTGCTTCTCCTCCCTCTGCCTGGGTCTCTGCCTCTCTCTCTGTGTGTCTCTTGTGAATAAATAAATAAAATCTTAAAAAAAAAACCGCACAGCCAATTAAAAACAGGTTTACAATAGCAGAACTAAATGTTCTCCAGACCTTGTCAGTAGTTCACATTTGTATGTGATAACATTATAACTACTGATATTTGCAAGAGTCCAGAGTCCAGAGAAAAGGACAAATGGAGGCCTCCTATCATTCAGGATAGTGGGTCCTGTAGTATGAGGGACTTCATATGCTTGCATGTAAACAAACAGCCTGAAGATCCATTCACACCATGCTTCACCCCTAGAGTTGACATTGGCTACCCTTTGGGCCTATGTGCACTCTAGCTGGCCTACCCAGGAGAGGGTGGACCTAGGAAGGGGCTTGATAGGGCAAGGAAATGAGTTTGGGGATGTTTTGGAAGGTACCCAGAGGGTGGTCTGAAGGAAGGCATGTGGGTTTTGGTGGGTAGAAGAAGCCTGTAGGCTTCTTGATCTCATCATCTAGGAAGGGAGCTAATAGGCCCATGGAGCTACCCAGCCCATGAACTCCAGTTGCCTGGATTTAAGGGTGACATTGCTTAAGAGAATAATCATGGTAGCACATAAGAAAGCCTAGCACTTAGAAACACACCATAGTGTTAGTTTCCTCCAGCAATCCCATATTTGGGTATACATATATGGAAGAATTGAAATCAGGGTATTAAGCACATATCTGTACACCCACACATAGCAGCATAGTTCACAATGGCCAAAAGGTGGAAACAACCCAAATATTCCTGGAAAGTGAATGAATAAACAGAATGCAATATATCCATACAAAGGAATATCTTCAGCATTAAAAAGGGAGCAAATGCTGTCAGTTACTACAATGTGGATGAACCCAAAGGACATTACGCTAAGTAAAATCAGCCAGTCACAAAAAGACAAATATGTATGATTCCAGGAGGTATCAATAAGAGTGAAATTCACAGAAACAGAAAGGCTGCAGAAGTGGGGTGGTCATCCATCTTACACAGGGCCTCTGGGTTGATTCTGGCCCTATCTCTCCATTTGCATCCAGGTCACCTGAGCCACTCACACTCCTGGCCCCATCCTGCACCACCTCCCAAGTCACAACTCATCAACATCCTACCGGTCCTCCCATCCCACCCACCTGGCAAACTCTGCCCCTTTATGAAGCCAGCCATTCCCTCCGTGGGAGCGACACCTGGGCTGCTGGGTTGTGTTGGACAGTTTGCATGGCTGTGCTCATGGGTGCCTGCAAGAAGCTACTGTAAATGATCTCCAGGGGGCCTTCAACATTTCTACAACCTTCCCTAGTAAGTTTATCCTTCCTGCCTTCATGAGGATGATTTCACTCTTCTCTTTTTTTCACTCCTGACCAATGACCTCTGCTTTACTACCAAATCTTTTTTTTTTTTTTTAAGATTTTATTTATTTATTCATGACAGACACACAGAGAGAGAGGCAGAGACACAGGCAGAGGGAGAGGCAGGCTCCATGCAGGGAGCCTGATGTGGGACTCGATCCGAGGTCTCTAGGATCACGCCTCAGGCTGAAGGCGGCGCCAAACCCCTGGACCACTGGGGCTGCCCTTTACTACCAAATCTTTAAACTCAACTGTCACCAGCACCAACTCTTTCCTTCAGCTCCCTGTAGCAATGGGAGAGTGTTCAACCACCCAGGCAAGGGCTAGTACCTCTACTGAGGCATTGAGTCCCGCCCCCTCCCACCTTCTCAGTAAGGACCTCACTCTCACTTACCCCTCTCTGACCTGAGTTTTTAACTTCTCTCTTTCTACAGCTTCCCTCCTACAAATACTGCCACAACAAAATACCACAGACTGGGTGGCATAAACAACATATACCTATTTTCTGGTCATTCTGGAGGCTGAAAGTATGAGATCAGGGCACCAGCGTGGTCAGGTTCTAGCACAAACCCTCCTCCTGGCTTGCAGATGGCCACCCTCTCAGGGGCTCCCCTAATGAGTCTGTGTGAAGAGAGCACTCTAGTATCTCTTCCTCTTCCCATAAGGGTACGAATCCCATCACAAGGGCCCCACCTCCTCTAAATCTATTTACCTCACTAAGGCCCCACCTCCTAATACTATCATATTGAGGGGTAGGGCTTCAGTGTGTGATTTGGGGGTGGGGGGGGTGGACACAAATTCAGTCCACAGCAAACACATCCTTTCCTTGGGCGGTGGGAAGTTAAAGCCAAGTTCCTACCTGACAGCACTTGTTTGTTTTAACTCATGTTGTTAAACCTTATTTAACTTATAATATGTTTTGAATGGGCATACTGATAGATTTTATTTATCCTTACTGCTTTCATCTCTGGTGCTGCCTGGTCCCCCACTGCCACAGGGCCAACCCTTCTTTGGGGAATGAGCATGGCTCTGGGAGACCTGCAGCATTTTAGCTTTGTGGGAGAGTCAAGGCACTCTCATTACCATGGTGAAACTTTAGGGAAGGTACAGAATGTCCCTCAACTTGGGTTTTCCCATTTTCCAAAGGAGAAGTTGAGGCCAGGGCATTCCATAGGGCCCTCCTTTTTTCCAGGACAATTACTGGCCAAAAGGGAATGGCAGTGACCAGACTCTGGCCCATTGGGGCTGTTTCCAGGAAAGTGAGATGATGTCACCTCCCCCAGAAGCTAGGAGGAAGTAGCACCTGTGTCATTCTCCCTTCTGGAGGAGGGAGAACAGCCTTGCGTGTTGAATGGTAAAAGGGCTTTAGAGTGACCCGGGACCCCACTCCCTACCGACCAAGTAGCTCTGGGCAAGGCCTCCCACCTCTCTGATTTTCAGCTCCCTATTCTGTAAGGGAGAACATTCTCTCTCCCTCACATCTGGGAGGACTGGATGAGAGATACACAAGTCAGGCACCCGTCACAGCACAGCCAATCTGAGCCCCCTCCCTGCTTGCCTCTAGCCTGGGAGAGAGAGCCAGGGAGCCCACAGTTTCTGCCAACATGGTCAGCACAGGTGTCTGAGCCAATGAGGGCATGTCTCCCTTCACACAAGGGCACTATTGTTCTAGCACAGGAGCTAGACAAGAACGTGACTCTTGGGGGTGGGGGTAGGCAGGGTAGAGGCAGGGCTGGGAGCAGAAAATAATGCCACAGAAAGCTCTGATTCCTAAAAAGGGCCTCGTGGCCTGCAAGCATCCATAAAAGCTCTGTGTAGACCTCTCTTGTCAGGTCTGTGCCATTAACCCACAAGTGTTCTTGGTGCACAGGAGTGTTCCTCATGATGCACCCCATCAGCTGGCTTTAAGTAGCTTGTGCTGGGCCTTCTGCGGCTCCTTCATGTGGGGCAGCCTGAGCTGTCACCTGTCCCCCTGGTCTCCCACGATGCTCACATTCTGTGAAGTACCTGGGGGCATATCCTCTAACACATCTACATTAGTTTGCTAAGGCTGCTGTACAGAGTACTACAGACTGTGTAGCTTATGCAACAGAAATGTATTTTCTCACAATTCTAGAGGTTAGACATCCAAGATCAAGGTGACCACAGGACTGGTTTCTCCCGAGGCCTCTCTCCTTGGCTTGTAGATGGTTATCTTTTCCCTGTGTCTTCACATCATCTTCCCTCTGTAACTGTCTGTGTCCAAAATTCCTCTTCATATAAGGACAGCACTCACATTAGATTAGAGCCTCTGCTGAGGACTCATTTTACCTTACGTACCTTTTTTTTTTTTAAGATTTTATTTATTTATTCATGAGAGACACAGAGAGAGAGAGGCAGAGACACAGGCAGAGGGAGAAGCAGGCTCCATGCAGAGAGCCCGACATGGGACTCGATCCTGGGACTCTAGGATCACGCCCTGGGCCAAAGGCAGATGCTCAACCACTGCACCACCTGGGCTGCCCTGAGGTACCCTTTAAAGGCCTTATCTCTAAATAGTCGCATTCTGAGGTCCTGGAGGATAGTATGTGAATTTGGAGGAACACAACTCAGCCCATGACACTGTTTTACAGATGTCCAGCAGAGGCCTGAGAGCAACTGTCGCCTAGAATCAGGTTAGGATCCCCCATTCTGTCCTCCTTTCTCTGCTTCCTACACCCTCAACCAGTCCACCATGGGCCTGCCCAAAGAGGAAGAGGATGGTGGCAAGGATAGTCCCCAGTTTACTTCCCTACCAATCCTCAGAGCTGATGGGACATGAGAGGTCAGGCAATGTACTATGCTGGGCACAGGCAGGAGGGGGAGATGGGCAGAACCTTTTAAATTTTTCTGTGTGTAGGAATCACAGGGGTTGGGGGGCGGGGGGATGCAGGGGAGGGTCCTTGTTAACACGCAGATTCTGATTTAGCCTGTCTGGGGAAGAGTCTGGGACTCTGCATTTCTAACAAGCTCCCAAACAATGCTGATACTCCTTGGTCTACAAGCTACACTCAATGAGTATCAATGTTTTGACCAGCACTGTCCATTAGAAATACAACGGAAGTCATTAAAATTAGAAAAATGTTAAATTTTCTAATAACCACATAAAAAAAGGAAAAAGAAACAATTAAAATTAATATATTTTCAACCCAATATATCCAAAGCACTACCACTTCAGAATGCTAAGTCATGTAAAAATCCTTAATAAGAAAATTTTATGCTGGGGTGCATGGGTGGCTCAGTTGGTTAAGCCTCTGACTCTTGATTTTGGCTCAGGTCATGATCCCACAGTCTTGAGATAAAGTCCTGAGTGGGTTCTGTGCTTAGCAGAGAGTTTGCTTAAGATTCTCTCTCCCTCTGCCCTCCCCCTGCTTGTGCACACATACTCTCTCCCACTCTTTCTCTAAAATAAATAAATAAAAATCCAAAAAAAAATTCATGCCCTTTTTTGGTACTCAGTTTTCAAAATCCAGTAGATATTTTATATTTACAGCACACCTTATGTTGAACTTTTTATCAGAAATAGCTGATCACAGTATTTATAGTTAAAAAAGTATGATCATACACCTAAGTTATTCCAAAAGTACTTAGCAATTTTCCAACAACTGGACCTAGTACCAACTTTTTAATTTAAATTTAAGTTCACTAAGATTGTAATTTAGTTCTTTGGTGCCATTTTCTAATTTCAGGTGCTAAATTCCTACATGCAGCTAGTGGCTTCAGTATTGGATAATGCTCCCCCCAGGGAGCAGAATGATAGAAATGAGGGGTTCTCCAGCTCCAGGAAGGACTCGGGAGGGAAACAGCCCAAAAAGTGAGACAGCACCCCAAGCAGAAGCCCAGGGAAGGGGCTGTCACAAGGAAAGAGCTCAAGGTTACTTAGCTGCACCCCAAGATCCAAGCCCAGGCATTGTGGCCTGCTCTAGAGGAAGGGGTCTAGAGAGACAAGTGGGAGTCAGGCACTGCTCCCAGGGGCTGCCCCTCAGTGACACTCTCATAAGCCCCAGGACGTCTGGAGAGGGCACAGGAGAGTGAAGGGATACCAAACCCATCCAAGTAGGAATGGGTTGAAAACTAAGAACTATTTCTGGGGAAAACCAAAAAGCATTTCTGGGAATGGATTCTGGAAAACATCCTGTGCACAGAATCTTGACCCTGTCCCAGATGCCCCCAGGAGGCAAAATCAGGACCAAGGGTGACATTAGAGAAGGCTGCTTGGGGGTCAGACCAAGGATGAGTTTTAACACAAGGAGGGTTGCCCAGTAGTAAAAACAGGGAGTTCCCTGCCCTTGGAATCCCAGAGGAAGAATACCCTAAAGTAATCATCTCACATCCTCCCTGACCCTGAGCAGAGAAATACCAAAGCAGAGACTGGGAAGTCACTTGCTGAGGGGCAGTAGAGGGGTTTCTGGTTTTACAGAGGGTTGGGTTGAGGGTTGGAAAACATGGGTCCCCTCCACCCAGATGTATATCGATTGTGTATTTGGAGTAAATGCCAGCATTTACTGAGCATTTACGTTTACTAAGCATCAGGCGCTAAGCTAAGCTCTTTCATCCTTACTAAAGCCATGAGCCTGTCCTCTTATTATCCCTACCTCTCAGAGAAGGAAACTGAGTCAGGGTGTTGAAGTTAATTCTCACAGCTAGAAGGTGCTGGAGTTAGGACTTGAAAGTGGGCAGTCTGATTCCCCAGCAGAAGGTGGCCTAGAAGGTGGCTTGGCTTGTCTTGCCCTCTTCCCACTCTGCCTTAACCAACTGGCCCCACTCACTGTGGAGGTGACACCTACCACGACAGCAGAAGAGTGACAGGCTACCACAGCTGCCACTGCATCCACAATCACATGTAAAATTTCCCTCCATCTCTTGCATGTCTTACCCTGGGATGTGCTTTCTCAGACCCCCCCCACCCCCCACCTCGCAATGAGAGAGAGAGCAAGGAGGAGGAAATGCAACTGGCCCAGATCCTCCCACCCCCACTGCTGGGCTTCCACATGGCTGAGCAGGAACTTGGGAGCAGAAGTACACAAAGGAGGGCTTTGAGGTGGCTGCAGCCAGGCCCAGGCTGATCCCCTCTCCCCCCTGGTGCTTCACTTGCCCCAATCTGGGCCTCCCTGTAAGCCTGATTTAACAGGAAATTGTGGGCCTTGAGAACTTCCTTGTGACATACTAATCCCAGCCTGCTGATCGGACCACGCCCCCAGTGGAGGCAACCTCCAGGCTCCCCAACAAGGAGGAGGAGGAGGAGGACACAGGCACCAGGTAGCCCTAAGGAGGAGCTGGGAGGTAAGTCAGTGGCAGGGGTCTGCCGGGCCAGGGAGCCCAGGACTGGGGTGAGGAGTTGGGGGTGGGGAGACCACATACCAGGCTGCTTGTAAAACTGACACCAACTGGCCATTCTCCAAGTTGTGCTAGATCAACCCTGATGGCAGGTTTAGCAAATAAAAAATATGGGACATCCAGTTCAATGTGAATTTCAGATGAATAAAGACTTCTTTTAGTGTAAGTATGTCCCAAATGTCTCATGGGACATACTTATACTTCCAAGGTTTTTGTTGTTCATCTGAAATGGATGTGGGATGGGGGCTTTCTGTATTTTATTGGGCATCCTTAGATGGCACGGAACAGCCTCAGTATGCAATGGAGGGGGGTAAATGTTTTTTCACTGTATACGGTTCGTAAATCAGTATTTTAAAAACTCAAAATTAATTAGATTGGGCATATTTTAAAAAGAGCTGCTGTACTGATTTTAACCATCTATTTTGTCCTAATGATCGCCTTAACTGGCTGAGGGTGTCTAGCCACTATCTCTCTCATCTAAGCTCAAGACAATTCTATCAGCTTTTCCATTCCTGTTCCAGCAAAACCCAAGTAAGAGAGGCCACATCAGTATTGCAGTCCATCTCTGCATCCACACATTTGGAAAACTTCCTGCCAGCCAGAGAGAAAGCTTAGGTTTGGTTCCTGTTGGTGGGTTCCCTGCCCTGGCTGGGTTTGGGAAGTGGGAGAGACAGGGAATTAGGAGATCCTCAGATATTCCCTGGGATCCTCCAAGTCTCTCTGGGCACACTAGGGTAATGATCAATCTGATGCTAAGAAAGGGAAGGGAAGTCATGTTTTAGAGCAAAACACTGTGCTAGGTACCTTATAAAAATGGTAGGATCTTCATTACAACTTTATTTGGTAGGTACAGTTTTTATGACCAATTCTGAGGCTCAGAATGGTTAAATAACTTGTCTAAGGTCATACAAGTGGTAAGTGACAATTCTCGGTTCAAACCCAGGTTTCTCTGACCCTAAAGGGTTTTCTGCAACACCCATTTCCCTAGGGAGTTTGTCTGGAGAGGTTTTGGCTCTAACTGTCAAAGTGGTGGTTCAAGTCCCAACTTTGCTGCTCATCAACAGTGAATAGGTGACAGAACTGACACCAGTGGAAACCTGGTCAGAGACAGGAGCAGGGTGGTGATGGCCCCTTAAAAGGGATGTTTAGGCAAGAGAGGGGAAAAAATCTGGAAACAGGAGAGCTGTCTCCAAAATTACACAGTGGGTTGAGCAGGTTGTCATGTGGGCAATGGGTGAGATTTGTTCTGGTGGCCAAGCGTTGCTTCTGTGCACAGTATTTAATTTAACCTTCATTACCCTCCTTCCACCTCCCTTTTACAGGGGACAACCAAGACTCAGGTTAAATTACATAGCTTGCAAGTGGAAGAGACAGAATTTGAACCCAGGTCCAACTTATGCCACAAAGAACTGGGTCTCAGTGCTGATGGGAAGTCACAGCCTGGGCTCAAGGCCTGATCCTTGGCTATTTCTGGTTGTGTGACAGTGGACAACTCACTTATTCTCCCTGGGACCTGCTTCTTGCTATGTAATATGGGAAGAATAATGCCAGCTCTGGCTCTGAGATATGGATTTTATTTTTATTTATTTATTTATTTTTTGAGATACGGATTTTAAATTACCCAGTACATCACAAAGCACAGAACACACACTCAGTAATTGTTTATGTGACTAGTCATCACCCCTCCTGAGAATGAATGCACTGGAGAAGGGGCCATCCACTAGGCTGGGAAGTTTCTGAGATCCCCCTTTGGGAAAAAGAAGGAAGGCCACAGACAGGAGGAGAGGGATTGCCTTACGCTGCAGTGATCATGTAACTTCAGAATAGAGGCCAAAGCTAGTTTTTCCCTGGTTGGACCACCTTACCTTAAGAGCAAAGGTTTGCAGTATTTTTGTGTGTATTCCTTCTCAAAGGAGTGTTTCCCAAAGTGTAGCCCAAGGATCATTTTCTTCAGGGCCATCTGGGGGTCCTGCTTTAAAATACAGATCCCTGGGCCCCAGTTCAGACCTCCTGACTTAGAGTCACAGGGTGCAGGCCCAGGCACCCGCATTTCTACCAGATTCCTCGGGTGATTCTCATGAACTCAAAAGTTTGAGATCTACTGTTCTGAGACAATAACGGAATGGTCTGTCCAGACCACTGCAGCCTTGACTTCTTGCCCTAGGGAGGAGGCTGCCTGGAGAGGCCAGGACCAAAGCGGGGCCCTTCTTTTTTTGAGGACTCTGAGTCTCCCAGAGGCAGCATGTCAGAAGGCGTGAGTATCCCTGTGCCTTGGTCTCCCCTCCATCTACCTTCCCACCCTCCCTACCTCCCCTTTCTCTATTGTTTGGTCCACTCGGGTTATGTGCACCCATTCATACAACATTTCTGTGGTCCATGACCCCACCCAAAGGGAGAAGGCTTAACAGTGACCTTGCACAAAAGTACTAATTTAAGGTCTGAGCAGGCCCATTTAACTGGATTGATGGGGGCTCTCCCTGCTTCTTCTTGACTTCTCTCTGCCTAGGTGGGCACATTCCGTGTGGTCCCTGAAGAGGAACAGGAGCTCCGTGCCCAGCTGGAGCGGCTTACAACCAAGGACCATGGGCCTGTCTTTGGCCCTTGCAGCCAGCTCCCTCGTCATACCTTACAGAAGGTGAGGTGGCCCATGGTGTGGGGAGGGGTGGCTAGGGCAGGCTAACAAGGGGGGGATGTTGATAGCATCCTCTCTCCTGTAGGACGGGTCCAGTCCCAGCGCTCTAGGCTATCCTAGACCTAATGGACTGGCTTATTCTAGGGGCCATCCTGGAGGCCAGGGCCATGACCTCCTGGGCTGACCAGACATCCAGGCCAGCCTAATCCAAGACTACAGCACCAACAGAGTCCCTTGTTATCAATGCCAGGATGTAGGGCCCCTGGACAAGGGCTCA
Source organism: Canis lupus dingo (assembly GCF_003254725.2). Classification (NCBI taxonomy): domain Eukaryota; kingdom Metazoa; phylum Chordata; class Mammalia; order Carnivora; family Canidae; genus Canis; species Canis lupus. The sequence goes on along the minus strand of NC_064245.1, from coordinate 52,321,664 downwards.
TCCTAGATTCAAATATGGGGAACATTGGTTTGCAAGTGGCCCAGGGGAACAGGAATCTAGCTGCTGCCCTCATTGGATAGGCAAGAGGCCGAGTTCTAGAATCAGACCTAACTTTCAACTTGCTGTATGACCATGAACAGGTTGCTTTTCCTCTCTGGGTCTTGCCTAATGTACCTCTGAAAGAAGGTTGTTTCACAAGCTCAGAGAGGATCAGACTGTGCTCTGTGGAAATTGGCAGAGCTGTCTTAGGGCTTAGCTGAGCCTGGGCTTTTAGGTTCCATCTCTGCTAACCTATGCATCTCAAGGGAAAAGTGCTGAGTTCTCCCAGACCTGAGTCCCCCTCCTTGCCTTCTCCCCTTTCATGCTGCCCAAGGACAGAGCTGCCTGAGGCCTGGGGAAGGGTTCTTCAGGCCCAGCCAAGGGAAGGAATATGAGGCTCTAGGGCAGGGGTGGGTGTCAGGCTACTGTTTTTGGGGGTATCTTTGTTTTTGAAAAGATCAGAATCAAGCCTGGGAAGCTGCAGAAAGAAGTGATTGAAAGTCCAACCTGAGTGTGAGCCTTAGCTCTGCCCCTTCCTGCCTGGGTCACCTTCCCCGCTATGTGTCTTAGTCTACTCACCCTGAGAAATGCGACGTAAATAAGCACTTTATGGTGATAGGTTGTGGCCTGAGGTATTTAAAAGCCTTAGCAGGGGATCCCTGGGTGGCGCAGCGGTTTAGCGCCTACCTTTGGCCCAGGGCGCGATCCTGGAGACCCGGGATCGAATCCCACGTCGGGTTCCCGGTGCATGGAGCCTGCTTCTCCCTCTGCCTATGTCTCTGCCTCTCTCTCTCTCTCTCCCCGTGTGTGACTATCAAAAATAAATACAAATTAAAAAAAATAAAAATAAAAGCCTTAGCAGAGGGCTATGTAAGGGCTCCAGGAAGTAGAGGCTATTGTCGTTGGAAACGTTTACACCTTTGGAGGTCTCTGGCCAACAAACCCAGGATAGGCAGTTTGACCCAATTTTCTGCAAATGTAACTGGTGGCCTGAGGTGCTGCCAGTGCAGATGCTGCTCTTGGGGGCCAAGGAGCGATGGCCCCAGAGGCAACCCTCCACCCTGTGGCCAGCCAGCCTGTGCGTCTTGCTCTGCACCCGTGCACCTGCCAATGACTTGCTGCCTCCATCCCACCCTGTTCCAGGCCAAGGACGAGCTGAACGAGAGGGAGGAGACCCGGGAGGAGGTGGTGCGAGAGCTGCAGGAGCTGGTGCAGGCACAGGCTGCCACCGGGCAGGAGCTGGCCAGGGCGGTGGCTGAGAGGGTGCAGGGAAGGGACAGTGCCTTCTTCCTGCGCTTCATCCGCGCGCGGAAGTTCCATGTGGGGCGTGCCTACGAGCTGCTTCGAGGTGAGGCTGGCACTGAGGGATGGCCTCCTGAAGGCTGGAGGGCGGGCGCAGAGGTGGTGGGAATGGCGTTGACTCTCACCCAGGCACTGACCAGACCGTCCCCTCCATTCCTGCTCATTCCCTGCCCTGTGAGAGTCACTTTCTCTGAGCCTCCCTATCCCTACCTGAAACATGGATTGTGAACTAAACAGCCTCCACATTCCTAGAGGTCTGGCTCCCTTCTATCTCCTGGTCCTGGAGAGCGGTCCCCACCCCGCTCCTGCCCAGCCTAGGCTTTGGCTGGAGTGCTGCAGGAAAGGCAGTGTGTGCCCAAGGCCCTGCGGGTACCTAAAACCTCATGCAGAGTGAGACTGGAGATGGTGCCAGCCCTGGGAAGGAGCCCTGAGGACAGATTTGCCCAGGCCCTGCTGTCTGGCTGAAGACAAGTTTCCTGAGGAAATCCAATCCTTGGTGCCTTGGTGCCGGGGTGAGAGAAGGGGTGTCCGAACAGGTCTTCCACAGCCTAACGATTCTCCTTTTCTTACTTCTTCCTTCCTTCCCCAAATGTTAATTCACAGCCAACCTGTGCCAACCACTCTTAGGTCAAAGGATGCAGCAGAGAGCAAAGCAGACAACAACTGCCTGCCTTCATGGACTTCATGCACTAACGGCAGAAATAATAAACCAGAGAAATAAAATACAATTACATAGACTGTTTGGTAGTAAGAAAGGAGGGACACCTGTGTGACTCAGTGGTTGAGCATTCGGCTCAGGTTGTGATCCTGGGGTCCTGGGATCAAGTCCTGCATCCAGCTCCCTGCAGGGAGACTGCTTCTCCCTCTGCCTAGGTCTCTGCCTCTTTCTGTCTCTCCTGAATAAATAAATAAAATCTTAATTAAAAAAAAAAAAAGGAAGGATAACAAGGAAAAATAGAGGAGGTGGATGTAAGGAACTGAGAGGTTGGAGTTTTAGGTAAAGTGGCCAGGAAGGCTCTCATGCAGAGGGAACTTCTGAAGAAAAATGCAAAGGAAATGAGGTATCTTGAGGGAAGAACAGTAGGGCAGAGGGAACAGCAAGGTGATGGGGGTATACCTAGAGTGCAGTAGGAACAGTGAGGAGGTCAGTGGCATTTCCTAGGCAAAGGCTCCCCGAACACCTGTCCTGGGCCTGGTTCCTCTAGAGTTCAAGGGTAGAGAGGCAGCAGACTTGTTCAGGAAAGGTAAGGGTGGGTTTGTAGGTGATAGAAGTGCTTCTGGAATCAGGAAGGGCCTTTGTGTTCTGCTTCGAGTTGGGGTTTTATCTTGGGGTCTTCTCACCGCTACTCAGTTAACCCTGTGCCCACCTGGGGAGCCCGCGCCTCTGCCTGTGGGCAAGAGAAAATAACAAGTAATAATCATCCTTAGACTTAGGATTACATTTCCTGCATGCACAATTTACAAATGATGTTCATACCTAGAATCTCATTGATTACTGCAGCAATTTGGTGAGATAGGCCAATAGTATCCTCCTGTGTTTTGAGAAGTGACAAGGGGCTCAGAGAGGTTGCGTATCCTGCTCAGTCACGATACATAGGATGCATGTGGAGGAGCCAGGCAGGAGCCCAGGTCTCTGGAAGTTCACCCTGTGCCACCCCCAGATGGGCTGGCTCCCTGAGAAGTTCCTCTGCCTTCCTCCTGCCAGGCTACGTGAACTTCCGGCTGCAGTACCCAGAGCTCTTCGACAGCCTGTCCCTGGAGGCTGTCCGTTGCACCGTCGAGGCCGGCTATCCTGGGGTCCTCCCCAGTCGGGACAAGTATGGCCGAGTGGTCATGCTCTTCAACATCGAGAACTGGGACTCCGAAGAAATCACCTTCGATGAGGTCAGTGGGGGCTGACCTTCCCAGGCAGGGAGTTCCTAGGGTGAGCCAGGGCGGCCAGAAGACCCAGCAGCTTCACAGGGGGGCCACTGGCCCATACCTGGTTGCTCCCTGGTACCCCCGCCAGGTGGAAGTGAGGTGTGGGTCAGTCCTGCCAGTGCTGAAGGCTGAGAGTGACACAGAGCCCGGGGATTAATAGACGGTGGGTTGGGAGAGATTCTGGAAAGCCCAAGTTTCAACCCATTAAGCAGCCTGAGTTCTCTGTATATATTTATTTATTTGAGCATATGACTTTTTTCTTTTTTCTTTTTGTCATGTTATTTTTTTTCTTCATGGTAAGTATACTCTTTAATCCCCATCACTTATTTACCCCCTCCCCTATGGTGACCATCAGTATGTTCTCTATAGTTAAGAGTCTGTTTCTTGGTTTACCTCTCTCTCTCTTTTCTCCCTTTAGCTCATTTATTTCTTAAATTCCACATATGAGTGAAATCATATGGTATTTGTCTTTCTCTGACAGATTTACTTCATTTAGCATTACATTATACTCTGTAGCTCCATCCATGCCATTGCAAATTTCATTCTATTTTATGGCTCAATAATATTCCACTGTGTATCTACGTATCTTCTATATCTATTTGTGTATCATTGGACACTAGGGCTGCTTCCCTAGGTTGGCTATTGTAAACAATTCTGCAGTAAACATAGGGGTGCATGTATTCCTTTGAATTAGTGTTTTTGTATTTTTTGGTCTCTGCATTTAATTTTTAAAGAGATTTTATTTATTTATTTGAGAGAGAGAGAGAGAGAAAGAAAGAAAGAGAGACAAAAGAGCACAAGCAGGGAGAAGGAGAAGCAGGCTCTCTGCTGAGCAGGGAGCCAGACACAGGGCTCAATCCCAGGACCCTGAGACCATGACCTGAGCCAAAGTCCATCTTTTCCCCCAATGACTTGAAATGCCATCTTTATCATAGTCTATATTTTCATATATATTTGGGTCTATTTCTGGATTTGTATTCTGTGCCATTGGTCTCTGTCGATTCATGCTCCAATACCACACTGTTTCAATTACAGAGATTGTGTAGAATGTTTAATATATTAGGGTTAATTCTATTCTTATTATTCCACTTTTTCAGGGCTTTTATAGCTATTTTTATTTGTCCACTTTTTCCTATAGACTTTTCTTTTCCCTATAGACTTGAGAATTAACTTGTCTAGCTCCAGGAGAAATGTATTTTTATTGGGAACACACTGGAGGGAGGTTAGCATCTTTACGAATGCAACATCCGTGGCCAGCCATGTTGTCCACAGACGAGGGGTGCAGTCCCTTTTATAAGCCTACTTTGAACTTTTATTTTTTTATTTTATTATTTTTAAAATTAAATATTTGTTTAGGTAATGTCTTCACCCAATGTGGGGCTCAAAGTCATGATCCTAAGATTAAGAATTGCATGCTCTATGCACTGAGTCAGTTGGTGCCCCCTACTTTTAAATTTTTAGAAGCCTTTAAAATTTTCTTCACAAACATTATGTATATTTCTCCTTAAGTTTGTCTTAAGTGTAGCTGTAAATGGGGTTTTCTCTACCATTGTATCTCCTGATTGGTTATTGTTGGTATATATGAAAATTATTGTTTTTGAATATTGATTTAATATCCTGAATTATTTTGTTATTTATGTTAGTTTTATAGTAGATTCTCTTGGGTTTTCCAAGAATGCTAACATATTATATAAATATAAAAGGCAATTTTTCTTTTCCTTTTCTACTTATGCCCTTAATTAAAAAAAAACAAACAAACAACTTGGTTGCATTGGCTAATATCTCTAAGAGAGAGTTAAATGGTCCTGGAGCTAGCCAACATCCTATGGTGTTTTACACTAAGATACTGGCGTTAGGACTGAGGGGTGAGTGTGTGCATGTGTGTGTTTGTGGAAGAGACTTAACAATATTTTTTCTTGGGGTACCCGCCTGGCTTAGTTGGAGCAAGCACCTCTTGGTCTCAGGGTTGTGAGTTCGAGCCCCACATTGGGTGTAAAGATTACTTAAAACTAAAATCTTTAAAAAAAGAAACAAAACTTAAAAAAAAAAAAATTAGGCTCCATGCACAGTGTGGAGCCCAATGCAGGGCTTGAACTCATGATCCTGAGATCAAGTCCCGAGCTAAGATCAAGAGTCAGACACTTAACCAGCTGAGCCACCCCCAAAAATAAAATCTTAAAAAGAGATTATTTAAAATATATTTTTGGGGTACCTGGGTGGCTCAGTGATTGAGTGTCTGCCTTTGGCCCAGGGCATGATCCTGGGATCCTGGGATTGAATCCTGCATCAGGCTTCTCGAAGAGAGCCTGCTTCTCCTTCTGCCTATGTCTCTGCTTCTCTATGTCTCTCATGAGTAAATAAATAAAATCTTAAAAAAATAAAAATATTTTTCTTATTACATAAGTGGTATCTGCTCATTAGAAAATGCAAAAAATCATAAATTAAAAATCATCTACAATTCTACTACCCAGAGATTTCTACCATTGACATCCTTCCAATCCACTCTTTTTAAGAAACATGCACATACGTGCACACTACACATATTTTTTCTTATAAAAATGGAATCATACCCTACCATAGTATATCATGAATAAATATTTTCCTATATCATTGTATAGATATCATTTTAACTGTTCCAGAATATTCCATGGCATGAATGTACCATAATTTCACCAGTCCCTTATTGTTGAGCATTTAGGTTGCTTATAACATTTCTACTATTATAAGGGTACAGGGATAAACACCCCAGCTTCTAACCATGGATATGACACTCAAGGTTATTTTCTTGGGGCACATCCACAGAGGTGGAATGTCCCAGTTTAAAGAGTATGACAAGTTTCCTCCAGTAAGGGATGTACTAGTTAGCTCTCCCCTCAATTATCTTTGCATGTTGAGTCTTACAACCTGTTCACTCTGTATCCAAGATCTTGCAGGCATATTGTTTCATCCTGGAGAAGCTACTAGAGAATGAGGAAACTCAAATTAATGGCTTCTGCATTATTGAGAACTTTAAGGGCTTTACCATGCAGCAGGCTGCTGGACTTCGGGCTTCCGATCTCAGGAAGATGGTGGACATGCTCCAGGTGAGGCCTTAGCACTCAGTTCTGTAGGAGCCTCTCACAGATCAGGAGGCTGGGAAGCTGGGCCCAGGTTCCCGGCTTAATGGTGCTGGCAGTGACCCGAGAAGCAGACCGCCGAGCACCATAATGAGCAAACCACAAACACTTGCATGGTGATCGACAGTGTGCCAAGCATTCGTATTCATTGTTTAATTCCTTGAGAGCAGACTCTCCCCTCTTCCCTGCTTCATTTTACAAACCTTGGCTCAAACCGTGGCTCAGAGAGTTGAGTGACTTCTCAAGGTCATAAAACTAAAGTGGCAGAGGTCAGACTTGAACCTGCCTACACCTTTTTTTTTTTTTTTTCCCTGCCTACACCTTTTGACCTGGAATCCTCTTCTCTTTGAATGTGAATTTGTCTCAGGAAAGGGATTATAGCTAACGTCCCTGACTCACTCCTGCATATACTGATGTGTCAGAAAGTCTGCTTTAAGTATACCTGGGAAAGGAGTGTGAGATGGGTGTCATGAAGGGATGTTGGAGGACAGTGATGTGTGACAGTAGTGTCCCTGGGTTCTATAATAATTGTAGTCTAGTCAGCAGGCAAGTTGGTTTGAAAAAGCTCCATCACCTAAAAACCAAGCAAGGCTCCCATTTCATTTCCTCACTGTACTTAATGGCGAGGTATTAGGCATCGGCAGGGAGAGGGTTGGGCTGCTTGGCCCCTGGGGCTTCCTCCCTGCAGTTTGGAGCCTTGGTGAAGCCAGAGCTCCCCAGTTGCTGGCCCAGGGATGGAACTCCTAGTGGGCTATCCTTTGGGGCAACCATGTGAGGAGACAAGTGTGTCCTGGAGCCATGGGGAGAGGCAATGGGGGTGTGAATGGGAGCCTCTGAACCCACAGGGGCCACAGGGTGGGGCACTCTCTGTCCCTGTAGGATTCCTTCCCAGCGCGGTTCAAAGCCATCCACTTCATTCACCAACCATGGTACTTCACCACCACCTACAACATGGTCAAGCCCCTCCTGAAGAACAAGCTGCTCCAAAGAGTGAGTGCATGGCCACACCGGGAGGGTGCTCAGTGATTATCTGGCCAGTGGGGGGCATGGGAGCGTGTAAGAGGAAAGAGTTCGTGAGACAAGGAGGGGATGATGGTGAAAGGAGGAAGGGACCTCACTCAGGCCCTCCTTGGGCTCTGTCCATGGTTCTGAGCGGAGTGACAGCACAACATGGAGGACGGTGGAGATGGACACCACCAGGCAGATATGGCATGCTGTGGCCTTCCCCTCCGTCCCTCTTCCTCAGGGCACTCCCCACTCAGCTCTGTCTCCCTGGTTTCCTTCCCTGCAGGTCTTTGTCCATGGAGATGACCTCTCTGGCTTCTTCCAGGAGATTGATGAAGACATACTGCCCGCTGACTTTGGGGGCACACTGCCCAAGTATGATGGCAAGGTGGTTGCTGAGCAGCTCTTTGGCCCCCGGGCCCAAGCTGAGAACACAGCCTTCTGAGGGTGTCTCCTGCCATCACCCTGTAGTTAGCATCTCTAGGCTCTCCTCAGTCATCCTGGACCAGAAGTTGGGAAAAGGACTGTCTAAGGTGGCTGTGGCCCCCCTGAACGTCCCTACACTTGGATGAGTTCAGGTGTCCCTCTCCTCCCAAGTCAGTGAAACAGGGGGAGTTTTCTTGAACAAGAATAATTGGGGGCAGTTATATTCCTACTGCCTCGAGGTTTAGGACTTGTGTGTGGGATTGAGTTTCAAAGACTGTCATCTTCTTGATTTCCTCTCTAGCAGTTTTAGCTCTTAGGGTCTGTGAAAACAGGCAAAGAGATTGATTTAAAGGTCTCTTCCCTGCCAAAATAAAACACAATAAAATACAATAAAAGGATAAAAGAGAGTGGCTACAAAATGATCTGGCAAACACAATAATTTTGGCAGCCAGCAGGCAGGGGAGGGCTTTCTCACGTGGCATTCTGGGGTGGGAGTGGCCTCGAAATGGCTCCATTTTGGGGTGACCTGTCTTCTCAGTTGGGCGCAGTGTGATTTGTGCAGCGATGGCCAGGGGCTTGGACCCATTCCTAGGGTTGCGGCTGTGTCCCCTCCTACCTGGGGTCTTTCCACCAAAGGCTCTCTCCTCTAGACCCCTTTCCTTGACTGGTAGCTTCACTTAGGTGTACAGATGACATCTCCTAGCCTGCTCATCCTACTGTCAGCCAGGGAAAGTTTTGTCTTCAGTCTTTACAGTGATAAAAGTTGACTTTCCAGCTGTACATGTTTCTTTTTTAAAATTTTATTTACTCATGAGAGACACACAGAGAGAGGCAGAGATATAGGCAGAGGGAGAAGCTCCCTACAGGAACCCTGGGAACATGACCTGAGCCAAAGTCATGTGCTGAGCCACCCAGGCCTCCCTGAGCGTGCTCCTGTTTGTGAGACTCCTCTCAGAGGCCTCTGGGTGCTGAACACCCTTCTCCCTCCTGGAGAAAGGTTGGCTGCTGGCCCTGGGCTCGTGGGCATTGCCAGGGACTTCTCCCAAGATCCTCCACTGCCTTGCCCACCTGGGGGCACACACTTGTTCCTATAGCCTGGCTAGTGTGGTGGTTGAGGGCCGGCTGGCCTGGCTACACCCATCCAGATCCTCAGTGATCATCCTAGGTGGGTGTGAAGCACCCTTGATATTGCATCTACTTTTTGGGGCAGGACCTTCAGCTATTTTCCTGGGCTGTAGATTCAATCAGACACCATCTGTTTTCACTCCTTCAGATATTTTTCTGATTCACTCAGAGTCCTCGTATTTGGTTTCCAGTATGGGTCTGTGTGTGTACACGTGAGTGTGAGTGTACACACAGGTGCATTTATTTCTTATATCCTTTCTTTCATTTCTAGGGTTTGCAGTGTATGCTCATCATCCAGGTAGCTGCCTTCTTAATAATGACCACAGTTGACAGTCCATGGTCATCAATGATATTTACATAGGGCTTCCGAGCTGGAGGAGGAATCGAAGCAAATTATCGTGGGTGGAGGTGTGGGAGGCTTGACAGTGAGGATTTCCCTCAAACTCTTTCTTCAAACCCCTTTGAAAGTGAGGGTCCCCTTTTCCAAATCAAATCTTACATGGAACTCTTGTATTTAAGCCTAAGAGTGAAGCTACTCTGGTTGTGTCCCAGGGCATCTCCTAGAACATCTGGAGCTAAGAAGATACTTCAAGTATGAGGGCATGAACCACCATGCAGTGGTGCCAAGGGGTCAAGTGATCAGAGAATGGAGACTTGCACTGGCCAGGATGGGGAGCACAGGTGACCCTACGGTCAAGGTGTTGGTAGACTGAGGATGGGGCTATACTTCTAATTGTCTTGTATAAAGAGTTGCATCCCAAATCTAAGGGAAACAGAGGATGGTCCCTCTTGAAAGACTTGTCTTTCCAGTCATCCCCAATTGCCAGGAGCCCTTGTAAATGCAGCGCAGGCCCATCCTCTGATTGATGGAGGCTCTAATTTACTAATAAGATCAGGATGTGGAGAAAACTGCAGGCAGATGCTGACCAGGATGCTCTTGCGGAGGCTTTGCCTCTCAGATGCAAAAGGGATGCTGAGGTCTCCCCTACAGTCAGTAGGGCTAGAGCTTCAGCTCAGGGTAAGGGTCTGGCAAGAAAGCCCAGGGGCTTTCTGAGGAAGAGGGTGTGGGGTTGGGACCCGAGGAGTCAGCTCTGATTGTGGGCTGGCATTGCCCTCTGCTGGTCATGCCCTGATACTGCTCCTCCAGGCACAGAGACAAGACCCGCAGGAAAGAGGTGGGGGTGGGGGGGAGGTGGGGGGTGTGTGTCAGACCTTGTCCGGAAAGGTAGTGCCACCTTTGGGAGAATGTGTTTGAAGACCTTGAATGTTAATATTAAAATCAGTCAGGACACCTCGGTGGCTCAGTGGTTGAGCGTCTGTCTTCAGCTCGGGGTGTGATCCCGGGGTCCTGGGATCGAGTCCCACATTGGGCTCCCCATAGGGAGTCTGCTTCTCCCTCTGCCTGTGTCTCTGCTTCTCATTCTGTGTGTCTCAGGAATTAAGAAAAAAAATCTTAAAAAAAATCAGCAATGCTCAGCCTCACAAAATCCCAGCTGCCTATATGCTGGATTCCTGTAGGTGACCAGTGCCACGTTAATGAGAGAAGAGGGACAATAAAATACTCCTTTGAAAGCCACCAAGTATGGGAAGGGGGACAACGAAACATGAGTTCTATGATAGCTGTCTGCTGCCCTGAGTGGCTTTCTTGCTGGAGACATTTGGGATGAGGTGAGGATTCGGCCACATAGAAGTAATTTGAACAAAGTGAGGGTTTGCAAAGTCACAAAGATGAATTTCTGCCATCCTCATGTGGACCTTTGGGGAATATTGTCAGCTATCAGATAAAGGCAATTGGTTATCAAGGTGTGGATGGAGGTATCAGTAGTGCAATGGGCCACCAGCTTCAGAGAGCCTTGAACGAGACTGGCCACACTGCACAGGATGCTGGAGGAGTCTAATGCTACCTGTTGGTCTGCATAACTTCCTGGAAGAGGAAGCCAGGGTCAAGCCAGCTAGGAAAGGGCTAAAGTCATCAGAGGGGGTGAACTGGACCATCTTTCAATCCCAATTACCATGGTGGGAGTAGCTCTGGTATTGGCTCCAGTGCAGGGTCTGGAAGCTCACAGGATCCCCAGGAACCTCACTACCTACCATGAGGTCCCAGGATGGTGGTGTCTGGCCCACTTGGGAGCTTGCTAGTAGTGCAGAATCTTAGGCCCCACCTCAGATCTGCCAAATTAGAATCTTTATTTTAAAGAGATCCCTGCAGGCTGGAATTCCCTGGGGAGCTTTAACACTACAAGGGCTGGGCCCCATCCTCAGAGACCCTGATGTACTTGGTCTGTGTGGCCTGGGCATCAACCTCTCTCTAAGCTTCCCAGGTGGCTCAAATATGCACTGCTGCAAGTCCTGTGTGTTGACATAGGGAGGAAGTGAGGATGTGGAGGAAGCCACTCAGGCACGTTTTAATATCTAAGGATTTAAAAAGCAAACTTTGCACTTGGCTCTTTTCCCTGAGCAGAGAGGACAGAGAAGCAGGGCTGCAAAAGCCGCTGTGGGAATGCAGCAGCTGATGCTGGCTATCTGTCTCAGAATGAGAACAATTTCCTCCTTGGGGGCTGTGCCCAGAAGTTGCCCTGGCTTCAGGCAGGAAATGTGTAGGCGGGTATACTTGATTCCTGAGGGTGACCATATTAAGGAAGGAAAAGACTGGGATCGGGGCTTGATGATGCACATACATGGCTGGCCGGCACTGCCAAGCCCGGGAGTGTTTTTGAAAACCATATCCAAGCCCACTCAGCTCTCCCGTGGGCCCAGCAGTTAAGACATCCCAGTTGGAGCCACACATTCTTTTCTTCTGGTTTCTACACTGTCCCAGGAGGTGATTCATGAGTGGGAACCAAGCAGATGAAGCCAAAACCACTGCCCAAAATAACACTAGCATGTTGAAAAATATTCTTGTATTTGAGCCTCTCAATATCCAGAGATAGGCATTCTTCTTATAATTATTCCCTTCTTACAGGTGAAAAACAACCCCCCCCCACCCCAAACCCTGAGGTTAAATCTAGCTCAGGGTCAGAGAGCTGGGAAATGGCTAGGATGGGACCTTAACCAATAACTTTGGCTCTAAACCCATCTGGCCCCATCACTACTCATGCTTTGCATCAGATGTTTATTTCTGGAGATGGGGGAGGTGTGGGTAGGAAGGAGAAGAGGAACAATGAAATCAGAACTTCATTTATTCCAGATCTGTTTCACCAACCATCATCAGATAAAGGAGGAGGTAACCTTAAGAGGAAGCCATACAGTCTTTGCTAGAGATGCTGGGCATTTATAAATGGGATAGAGGGCATGGATAAAAAGGAAGTTTCTGGGTGCGAGTAGGGGGGTTTAACTTATTTCTTTTGAGGAGAGATTCAGGAGTTCAAGGCCAAACTGCCTGTAATGCAGTTTGGTCCCTACCATGGGAAGGTACTCCCCCATAGTGCCAGAGCAGAGGGGCCTGTTGATGAAAAGTATAATAACAAATAGCACCATTGGGATGGTGAGTGATTCTATTTTTTTAAACATGTTATTTATTTTAATTTTTATTTATTTATGATAGTCACACACACACACAGAGAGGCAGAGATATAGGCAGAGGGAGAAGCAGGCTCCATGCACCAGGAGCCCGAAGTGGGATTCGATCCCGGTCTCCAGGATCACGCTCTGGGCCAAAGGCAGGTGCCAAACTGCTGCACCACCCAGGGATCCCTGGTGAGTGATTCTAAATGTTACGGAGCACAGATGTACAGGGTTGCCTCAGGAGATGCTCAGCTTTGTGCTGACCACCTTGGCAAGCTGCTGTCGTCAACCAACCCAACACCCTGGACCTGAAATCTCTTCCATCTGGCACTTTCCATAGGTAGTCTTCTTTACAGGTTGGTTTTCTTGGATCAAAAGAATCTGGCTATTTGGTGGGGGAAAGGAATTGGGGAAGCTTGCTTACCAGAGAGGGATGCACTGTGAAATTTGATTTTGGGCATTCTTAGGTCACGTTAATGCACATCCTCCAAAACCAACACTGCCTACTCCACCTAACTTGACAGAGGTTTTACACAGCCCAGGAGGGAAGAAAACTGAGTGCAGGGGTGGGAGAGCATGGGCAGTACACCTCTCCTGGTGGGGCCAGTCCCAAAGACCCTTAGCTTGGATTCAGACAGATACAAAGGAGAAGAAACCACCACCACCAATCAACCAACCCAAGATACTCCTTTTTAAAAAGATTTATTTATTTGAGGGGTGCCTGGGTGGCTCAGTCGGTTAAGTGTCTGCCTTCAGCTTGGATTGTGATCCCAGGGTTCTGGGATCACGTCAGGCTGTCTGCTCAGTGGGGAGACTGTTTCTCCCTTTCCCTTTGCCTCTCCCCCTGCTTGTGCTCTCTCATGGTCTCTTCTCTTTCAAATAAATATATAAGATCTTAAAAAAAAAAAGATGTATTTATTTGAGAGTGAGTGAGTGAGAGAGAGCATGGAGGGGGGAGAGGGAGAAGCAGACTCCCTGCTGAGCAAAGAGCAGGATGCAGGACACAATCCCAGAACTCTGGGATCACGATCTGAGCCTAAGGCTTCACTGACTGAACCACCCAGGCACCCCCAATCCAATATAATCTTGATTTGGGTCATGTTCACTCAGTCTTTTCAAAGAACATCCTTAGGAAAGCATCCAAATCACGCATGGCAACTACCATTTACATCTGGCCTTACATTTCATCTGTAAGGTTCGCTTTGGAGAGCAGGTAACTCCAGTGCTGGTATCTCATGCCCAGGCTTTCTTGCCTGGAGACGTTGGGTCTGTGAAGACACCTGTGGGCTGGTCATTTCTTTGGCTGGGACAAAATCACTTGTGATAAGAACTTGGTGTTTTGCCTTCTTCTTTTTTTTTTTTTTTCTTCTCTTAAAGATTTTAGTTATTTATTCATGAGAGACAGAGAGAGACAGAGACACAGAGACACAGGCAGAGGGAGAAGCAGGCTCCATGCAGGGAGCCCGATGTGGGACTCAATCCCGGGTCTTCAGGATCAGGCCCTGGACCGAAGGCAGGCGCTAAACTGCTGAGCCACCCTGGCTGCCCTGCCTTCTTCCTTTGAGCTCACATTTGGTGCAGGCATAGGAAGACAGAAACTCCCACTGTACAAAGGACACGTGGCCATGCCACATTTTTAGCTTTTTATTTATTTTTTTAAGTAAAGAAATTCCATGAATCAAAGATAATAAAATTACAGTTTTTGTTTGTAATGATCTTCATTTACCACCACACAGAATCAAAATAGAGCCAAAAGTAGTATGAGAATGTAACATGATCAAGGACACTGTTGTTTTGTATAATTTCTTAATAAAGGTAAATATCCTCATATTTAGAAAAAATTGCATTGCTAGTTGCAAATCTTAAATGCCTCTGTGCTGGAGGATCCTGTATTCCCCCCCCCCCCAAAATCCGGCAGCACGGAGGCTTTCAGAACACAAACTCAAAAACACATGATTTTCAGGGCAGCGTTGTATGTTTCAGAAAAATCAAAACAAAATCAAACAAAACAAACAAAAATTAGGAATGTGAAAGTGATGGTTCTTAAAAATCAATCTGGAAGCAGATCTGCCAACAGAAGAACGTGGTTGAGCAAGTCCAACCAGGAAAAGGAAAAATGGAACCGGCCTCCCATGCCGCCCCCCAGCCCTGGTGTTGCTAAGGCAGCTGCAGTGGCAGAAGTCAAAAGCTCAGGTACAGTGAAGGTCTTCCTGAGGCAGTGGGAGAGACCCAGATCATCTGGAACTGGTGTGGAGAGGCGACAGGATTCTACATGGACTTGTGCTTTAGGAAAACTGAAGAGGCCAAGAAAAAAAGCCAGACAAGACCTAAGTCCTACACTCAGATAGACCAGGTCCCCGGGAACAGTCTGCGAGAGAAGTGGCTGGCGCTGGACCCAGGGGGTCAGCAGTTATTCTTTATTCTCAGTGACTGGGGACTCCCCAACATGGGTGGTCAGGAGGGAGCATGCCCATTGAGATGAAGGCTATTTCTGCAGGTGCTAGAGGTGAACTGTCCCCAATTTATGGCGATAGATTTCTTGGCTAGTGGGGACTGGAATGGGGAGAAGGTAGGTCCTAGATTTTATTACCAATCAACCAGAGTTAAGGTAGAAGATTTAACCCACCAGTTAGAAATGGACTCCAGCTTGTTCATTAGAGATACACGAACGCTCTCCCCACATACATGCCAGGAAAGACAGTTCAGAGTGGCAGGGGGAGGCTGAGTCTTCCAGAAGGGGCAGCTGTCTACTGTCTGGGAGGCTGAGAATGGCTGGTGTGCTGGACTTTGCAGCCTGCTTCCAAGGGCCATCTGGGGATGACTCCCGGGGTGCAGTACCTAGAGGCAGCAGCAGTGAGGCAGGGAGAGGGAGCAGCCTTTGTTCTGGATAGCCTTCCAGTTCTCACTGCCAGCAGGGGCCAGTTCCCCTTCCCTCAGCTTCAAGTACAATTTGGCAAAACCAATCCCAGTTTATGAAGAAGGGGGTCCCGTCCTTCTGCTTAGATAACAGAGGGAAGAAAATAAAATCCTTCTCCTCGACTGCTAGGCCTCTAAATGCCACAGACACACCACATTTTGTGGCTTTTTGAAGCATCCAAATAATTCGAAGTGGCTTTGAACCACAGAGCAAGGCTGAGAAGGGAGAGAGAGGCATCAGGGGATGAGACATTTGGCCAGTTCTAAGTTGAGGGGTGAGGGTGCCTAATAGAATGAGGCACACACAGGCCACAAGAAGAGATTCTCTGGCTTTGCTGCGGCTTTGCTTTAAACTTCCACAGCTTTTGAAGTCTGGTGCCACAATATTGTTGGAATACCAGAGGATATGCTATAAGTGAGGCTTTCTGGGCACAGTGAACAATTCCAGATGATGCTGCGTGTGGTGCTGCAGTGAGAAACGCTCTTTAATAACTCTCCTGTCCTGCCTGGAGGACAAAGCCCTGAGTTCTTTTGACTCCATGTGATGTTTCAGGGATCCTGACTTGAGCTCTAAGAATCAACGCTGCAGGAAAAGAAAAGCCTCTCACATCTCAGACATCTGCTTGCCTGGCAAACATAAACAAGAACACAAGCCTTGTTTCCCTGGAGCTGGCCAAAGTGATCTCAAAGTCACACAGTTACAAAGAAAGCTCTCATTCAGATGCCAGGCATATAAGCTCAGCGATCCAGAAAGCTCAGCTTTAATGAAGACTTGTAGTTTCAGAATGAAAGGCTGGGCGGTAAGGATTTCTGCTCTGGGAAATATGACTATGAATCTCAATGCTTTGCCTGAGTCACACAAAAAGTTGGGACATTCGCCTTGTTCCCAATGTTCAGCACCTGTCCCAGTCATAAGACCACCCTCGGGACAGTGAGGATATTGAGAGGACAATGGAAATTCTAAAGAGAAGTCAGTCAGAGATACAGGGCTTTGGGCAATATTGTGGATCTTCACTGGCAAAGACTTAGTGCCGAAGCTCCCTCGTCTCCAAGTCCCCCCAAGATGAGGCTGGAGCCTTGACACAGCCACTGCCACTCGCAAGGGCTGTGGAAGGCAGTGGGGAGTGTTTGGGCAAATGATGTGTAAATAGATTAGCGGTCTTCTAGGTGGCCTAAGGTGAGGGCACTGGGGCTCAGAGAAGTGGGTTGCCTGCAATCCAACCTGAATTAGAGACAATTGGGATGAGAACCCAGGTCTCTTGAACCCTGGTTCCATAACATTAGCTCAAGAAAGGAACGCTCCTCTTTCAGGTCTATTTCCCCTATATGGTATGTCACAGGGTCCCCTGCAAGGGTATAAAGCTGCAGAGGGGTTCAAAGAATCTAGCGACAACAAACAACATTCTGCTTTCCTTGTGCTCTGGAATCACTGGTGCAAACTCGCAGCAGGGAAAAGAGGAGCTTTTCCTGAATTCTGCTAAACTTCCTTCTAACAAAATGTACGAAGGAAACTTGACATCATTTTCTAGGTGATCTTAAGTTGACTGGAATCCATTACTCATTAGCTGTCTTCAAATTGTTTAAGAGGCAGGGAGCATTGCCAGAAGAAATATGGGTGCTTTTCCTCCTTGGTTTTTAATGTGTTATCCCTGCGATAGGATTGTCTAAGGTCTATGCAACTTGTATCTGTAATTCTGATTTTAGGATGTTCAAATGCTCTTTGAAAATTCGGCCCTGTGTTAGGCCAGACAGGACCTTCATAGCAAGAAGAGCACTCCCATTGTCATCAGACCTGAATGACTTCAGGAAGAAAAGCAAAGAAAGCTGGAGGAAGGAAAAAGCTAACCTACATTTAAAATGCTGCTCCCGTTTATTAGGCAGGTTTGCATCTCTGTAAATTCAATGCCTCTGTGCTCTCATTCAGGGACAAACAAGAATTTTCCTGTAAGACTGCTGCGGTCACATTCTCATTTCCATGCCGGAGAGCCTGAAGCCTGAACAAAGGACTTCAGTTGATTTCATGTGAGCCAAAATGGAATGTGAGTGCCATTCAGAGTCCACACACTAGAAAGATTTCAGCTGGGAAGCGGCCCCCACAGGCCTGTGGGGTAAATCCCGGTCGGTCGTGTGGCGACAAAGGCCAGGCCCCACGCCCTGCCTCACCACCACCAGCACCACCACCACCAGCACTTCTGGTCCCTTGCCAGCCCCCCTGGTGTGGGACAACAGGACTGTCTTTCCTCTTGCTGAATGGAGCTGGTACCTGGCCACTACTTTGCCAGAACAGGTCAAGAGATGTGACCTAAGGCAAAGGAAAAGGCACCTCTTGCTTCCTGGAATGGTGATCTGGCCCCACTCAGTTATCGCTTCGTTTACCTACTTTCACACAAAGGGTCTTGAGAAACAAAGGCAGTAGTAGGAAGCAGGACTATGAATCTTCTAGGTTACAGCTGTGTTACTGGGTGGAGGGAAAAGCAACAGAGGAGAGGGACCAGCTTCCAAATTGAGGGAGTAGATGATAAAGTGCCAATGTGTGCTAAAAGAACATGGGAAAGGAAATGTACTAGAAAAATACCAGTTGGGGGCGGGGGGGTGTGTGTGTCACAATAATGAATTTGGTGTGTGTGAGGAATTACAACAAAGCAATGTGGAGACCACAGAAATCTCAATCTTTTGAGACAGTGGCTGTTCTTGATGATATTAGGATGATTTGGTGATTGTCAGAAAACTTCAGGTTACAGACGTTATCGTCAGAGTCACGTGGACCGACACCCAAACAATATCCACCTGCGGCTATGAGGAGTATATCCAGGCCCTCATAGGGCTCCCTTTACCCCTGAAACATCCACACACACCCACTATTTATAATCCTGTCCTGGAGCAAAGGAGATGAAGCAAGGACATTAAAAAAAAAAAAAAGTGTATCCAGGCAATTTTACTTAGAGTTCAGTTTAGTTCCAGATAGCAACTGCTTTTCAAAGTGCAGGGTTTTTTAGATATTCAAGTACCACAGGACTGGGAAAAAGGAGTACTTGAAACCTTGAATGACATTTTCATTTGAAAAGACACACTTTGGAAAGATCCATCCACCAGACTATAAATATGGGCTATTAAATTAAAAATCTGGTTTCAAAATAACACCCTTTTCTGTTGGAAAGATCTTTCTCCAAACTCAGATCCAGCTTTTGAATGGTTTGGGCACCAAAAGCCAGAGCTAGAAAGACTTGGGTTAAAAAAGTAAAATTACCATTAAATGTTTAAAACAAACACCTCTTTATATGAAAATGAGGGACAGAAAAAAAAAAAAAAAGGCAAACAGTGACATCCACAGGTGTAGACAAGGAGAATCACTTCCCTGGAGGGATGTTCTCTCAAACCTCAGCAAGCTGAGTTTGTCATGGATCTTTAGAACTGGCAGTGGTCTCGGCAATCCACCTGGTCCAAGTCCCCTGTTTTACAGGTGAAGAGACTATAAAGTTCAGAGGGACCTTTCCAGGGTCATACAGCCAGGGAAAAGCAGAGTCTGGCGTAGCCCAAACTCTTCACTGCCCACCAGGCCCTCTCCTGAGACATCACACTGTGACCACACAGGGGCAGTTGGACGTGATAGGTGCCACTGCTTTTGGAGGCCCCTGGGAACTAAGAGCCATATCTACCTATAAATTTCCATAAAATTAGCTACCAAGATGTTTCTAATTTAAAGGCCCTGCAAAAAAACGTGTTTCCCAAATTTGCCTGGTGATGAGGATCACCGGGGGCACTTGTCAAAAATTAAAATCTCCAGACCCCTTCCCAGACCCACTGAATCGGCCTCTTCCAGGGAAGGGACCTGGGAGGCTGAATTTTTAACCAGTGCCCCAGATAACCCTCATCATTGGCAAAGGTGTGGGGAGACTGTCTTAGAAGATTGGAAGGGAGAAACCTGGCTCAAGTTTGGCCATGTAAGGAGCTACACTGCAGCGTGGGAGGCCCAGGTGATTAGGCTCCCAGGCTGACCAGCCTCTTCAGTGTTGGCTTATGTTGACAAGGGCTTTCCAGGGCCTACGTAAGGACACACCCGACCACCACAAAATAGCACACAGCCTTCACTGCTCTTGGGGGCCAGCCTTTTGATTGGCAAAGCAAAACTGCTGTTCAGACACATTTTTAATAGGGAAACTAGATGTAATTGGCTGAAAAGCAATCAAATGCTGAAAGTGGACAGGAGGGTGAGGATCCTGTCACTTGTCACCGTGGATAACAATGCAATGGCAAAAACCAGTAACTAAGCACAAAAATAGCCTGGAGCTCCCAGGGACAGCAGCCTACTCCAGCATGGGTATGCCTGGTGGGTGGTCCCCGTAGATGGTGTGAGGTCAGATCCAGGTCACTGAGGGAGATGGGGGACCTGAAACAGCCGGTGAGGGACGCGGATTCCAGGGGAGGCCGCTGGACCGCGCCGGAGTCTGGGAGGCCTCACTCTGGGTCGGCCTCCACCTGCTCTGTGTCAGAGCACTGTGACTTGTTGCGCTCCCACTGGCAAATGGCGTTGGCGTACTCCACCACCAGCTTATCCATCCACGTCAGGGGCTCGGGGAACAGCACGGAACCCTCAAAGAAGCCCAGGTGGCCCCCGTGCAGAGGCAGCACAAACATGACGTTCTCCCGTTTCTCTGCAGGGAAAAGGCAGTTCAGTGAATCACTGTCTGTCTGGTCAGCTCCATGGCAGGCGGTGCCAAAGCGAGCTGGCCAGGGTGGCCCAGGCTTTCCCCACAGGTAAAGGTCACCAAAAGAGAGCATTTGACTTCTACGCATTCTTCCTCCTTCACCAGAGCAGGAGGGAGATTAGGTGGGCTGGGCAAGGCTGTGGGATCTAGCAGGTATTGGAACAGCAGCTTGGCTTGGGGGCGGAATGAGCACCAGCTAAAGAAATACTTTGAAATCTAAGTGGTTCTCAAATTTGGATGTGTGTGTGTGTGTGTGTGTGTGTGTGTGTGTGTGAGAGAGAGAGAGAGAGAGAGAGAGAGAGAGAGAACGAACCCAGGCATTGGTATTGCTAAAGCTTACCACATCATTTGATTATATAGCCAGATGTTTCCCAAATTTCACCATGCCTCCAAATCATTGTGATATCAGCTTAAAAAGCAGATCCTGCTCTAACAGGCCCAGATGAGGAGCTGAGATTTTGCATTCCTAACAAGCTCCCAGGTGATGCCAATGCTAAGGGTGGGGACCAGGCTTTGAGTAGGGATTCCTCACATTTATGCTATTATTTACTAGGGAACAAGTTCAATTCAGTGGAATCAATGTTTTTTAATTACACTTATTTATTTTTTTTTTAAAGATTTATTTATCCATGAGAGACATACACAGTGAAAGAGAGGCAGAGACACAGGCAGAGGGAGAGGCAGGCTCCCTGCAGGGAGCCCCATATGGGACTTGATCCGGGATCCCAGGATCACACCCTGAGCCGAAGGCAGATGCCCAACCGCTGAGCCACCCAGGCGTCCCTAGACATTTATCTTTTAAGACTAAACCAGAACTTGGGTGTCTGGGTGGCTCAGTGGTTGAGCATCTGTCTTTTGCTCAGGTCAGGATCCTAGGGTCCTGAGATGATGTCCCACATTGGGCTCCTTGCAGGGAGTCTGCTTCTCCCTCTGCCTATGTCTCTGTGTCTCTCATAAATAAATAAAATCTTAAAAGTTAAAAAAAAAAAAAGACTAAACCAGAACTTAAAGCCACAGGTTGTGTTGAAGATGCTCAGTGACATATACGAAATGGCCATCCTGAGCACCGCTGACCTGAAGCCTGGCTTCATGAGTCCACGGGTGGGTCAGCCCTGCATGCCCTAGGAGAAGGCATTGCTGGAGATGTGGCCAAGGGGCAGCCGTGTGCAGCCAGGGACTGCAGGACATGTCTGTCTTCCCAGGGGACACACCGAGAGGGGCCTGGCTGCTCCGGGCCTCGGAGGGATGGTTCTGGCTCTGTGGGGCTCTTTTCTTGTCTGACCCCTTTTATTATTCCTTTTCAGTTATTTCATAAATTCTACGTGACAGCATGAGAGCTCTAGGTGTTGCCTTGGACACCAGAAGGAAGCAGCACTGTTGCTCTCACTGCTGCATGTGGCTGAGCGAGTTGCTTTTGTGCAGGGAGCCTATGGCTCGATAGCAGTTGGTGAGAGCCAGCGTTTATCACCCAACACACCTGCATCACATGCAACTTCCACTCTGGGCAGGGCCCTGGCTGGGTCTCTGCCTGCCAGATTATTTACTTGTCTAGCTTGGGGTTGGAGAGAATCAGACGTGCCCCCTGCTCTGGTTAATGCAGGATATTTACAAAAGAAATGTAACCACACAGGGCTACAGAGGGCGGGCAAATGGGCCCCAGGGATTGGAACTGCAGTGCAAAGTGGCATTGGAATTCCCATGTGTCTCCCTCCCTGGTGTGCAGCAAGACCCAGCCGGCCTGATGCACAGCCATGCTCCCATGAGCTACAAAGTACTTTGCTTTCTCAGTTGCTTATATTTTTATCTTCAAAGCAGATGGAGAAGCTGTCAGAAGAGGTAGGAGAACTGGCTTTTTTGTTTTGCTTTCATATCAGTTTTTTTAAAAAAATAATTAATTGACAGAGATAAAGAGAGAGCACAGCAGGGGGAGCAGGAGAGGGAGAAGCAGGCTCCCTGCTGAGTAGGGAGCCTCATGTGGGCCTCCATCCCAGGACCCTGGGATCATGATCTGAGCCAAAGGCAAACACCCACCCAACTGAGCCACCCAGGCACCCCTCATATCAGGTTTTAAGTCGAAATCTCTCTTTAAGTCAAACACTCAGACTTAATGGAACCATAACCTTGGAATGATAATTTCACAGACCACGAGGGGACTCCCCCAAACCCCTCTTGGCTGTGGATATAAATGATACTCGTCCCTGGCCCCAGGACAGGACATGAGAAGGCTCTGCCCAGACCCCATCACAGCCCCAGGACTATCAGGCCAGGCTGAACGAGAACTCTGCCAGGGGATGTCCTTCTCCATAGAGGCTGGCCTTCAGGAGATGACAGCAGGGTGAAGGTGACACAATTTACCAAGGCAATGTGCTGAATGGCTGGGGGAGCGGCAGCAGGAAGGAGTACTTACCTGAAAGAGATTTGGGAATGGTTAAGAGGCTCTCGTGCACCAATGGATCATCAGCTGCGTTAACCAGCATGAGAGGCACATAAATCTGCAACCAGAAAATAAGGCAGAAATAAATGATCGATTCCCTTTTTTAGACCTCCTTGATTCAAGGTTTAAATTCACTACCAGACACGTCACTGATAAAAAGGGAAGGAGGTCACGACTCAGTGTGTGGCATGGGTAGATTAAAGGCACTTTGTCTTCCTGGGCAGCAGCCTGAATTATAACTGCTCTCATGGCAGCCCTGGCAGGTGTGCTGGGGTTCTAGGTGACACACATGCTCTGAGTGAGGGTGCGGCTTGGTGGGGCTCACTGGCAAATGTCTCTGATGATCTTCACAGTATCTCAAGTTAGCCCACCTTCCAGAATGATGACCTTACAAAGAGTTACATACACGTTCATTCCATTTCTATTGTGGGTGGGAAAAATGGGAGGGTGCTCCCCTCCAGACAGAGGAGACTTTCTAGAAGAATCTGAAGGCAAGAAACAGGAGTAGGTTGGTGGATATTGGGAAGCATTCAACAGCCATTTTTATAAAATAGGCCT
Source organism: Canis lupus dingo (assembly GCF_003254725.2). NCBI lineage: Eukaryota > Metazoa > Chordata > Mammalia > Carnivora > Canidae > Canis > Canis lupus. The sequence continues at coordinate 52,298,613 of NC_064245.1, read as the reverse complement.
CTTCATTTTAGTGGAGACGGGCTGATGGGAGGCGGGCACTGAAATACTATTGAACAGCCATGCCCAGACAGCACAGCCTACTGCTTGTACTAACCTGGAGGTCTCTAACACTGGCTCTAGGCAGCTCAGCATCTTCGTTGCGGCTTAAATGAAGATGCCCAAAGCCTGGGGGATGGTGCTAAGTGAGGAGGGGTGGCCAGTATGATAGGGGGCAGAACTGCAATTCACAATCACCTGCTTCAGCTGCACGAATGGTGGACCAAACCACCAGGTGGACATTGATGGGGATTAACGTGAAGTCCTGTGTTTGAGTAAAAGGAGCAATTGTACAAAGGCAGAATGAGAAGAGACTGGTTTGGTGGGAATACAGGTGAAAAACAGGGGGCTTACGGTCAGCCACAAACTTCACTGAGTCCACGTAAAGTTTACTGCACCTGCTAAGAACTGTGTTCATATAAACCCATCTACCTTGTCACCAGACCTGTTTCCTCACCATTTTGATACAGAAATATATCTATTTTCCTCTGCGTTCACCAGATCATGGCAGGAACTTTGAGTTTAGCCCTAGTCACCACACTAAGAAAATGCACAGTGGCCAAAGACAGGTCTACGATTGTAAGAAACCTACACAGATGTATGAGGAGTTGAGGCAGGAAGCCAGCAAGATTACATTGCCAAAGGAAGACTAAGAAAAACATGGTGTGCAGTAACTTTAAGGGCTTTTCCCCAGATACGGGAGCAGACTGGTCCCGCTCTGCCCTGAAGGCCCACTCTGGGATTAATATCTGGAGGTCACAGGAGGATAGGGTTTGGTGCAAAAACAAAACCCAAGTCAACAGCCACAGATGTCCAAGCCCAATTCCAGCTGAGCCTCCACCAGGGAAGTTGAGGAACATGCTTGGTGCACCATGCATGAAGCCAGAGGACAGGCCACTGATTCTGAGAGGCTGCTACCTCTGAGTTCATGCTGCCACTCACCCTGTGCAGGTATCGCATGCAGCTTTCCTCCTCGTAATATTCCTTCAGGGAGTTGTAGCCATGGAACTTCCTGGGACACAGACACACAGAAGAGGAGGACAAAGCAATGCTTGTCATAAGATGGGATGCTGAGTGGACTTTATTACCCTGCTCCAAGCCCACGCCAATGTGTCACATCGGTAGACTCTACAGAGGTGTCAGAGTTAGGGCTTGAGAGCTCTGGCTCTGGCACCTAGCTTCAAATGGTGACTTTGCCACCTCCAGGCTCTGTGATCGTAGGCAAACTCTTCAAACTCTCTGAGCTTCTCCCTCTGTAAAATGGAGCTAGAGATGATACTTTTGCTAATAGTACTGAGATTCATGGCATTAAAGTGCCTGGCTTAGGGTAATTACTCAGTTAAGTGCTAGCTACAGTACTTATTAGCAGATGTGACACCTGCGAGTCAGTAGAAAACCAGATGTCACTGCAGATGCCAGGAAACTGACATTCAAAGGCAGTTACGAGAACTTTTCTCTTCAATAGAATTCTTCCTGGCTGAGTCACCCAGACGACTGTGAACTACTGGAATGAAACCTGTCTCAGGTAATGGATACGAGACAGAGATTCAGAGTTACCAATTCTGTCTACCCATGGAGCAGTAGTCAGAGATAAATTGACATTTAACAAAACCTTCCGTGTTCCAGCACAAAGTGCAGCACGTCTGCTCTGCCCTGTGCTCTGTTGAGCCTGGAGCTCTGACACCAGCAGGCCGACTCAACCCCAGGCCAGAGGATCTCTGGAAACTCTCTGGAAACCTCTTTCTGAGACACACTAGTGCCTCTGGTTTTTCAGTGGTGGTTTTGTTCTATTCTGACTGGGGTCTTGAAGATACCATGCCTCCCCTGGCACTGTGGATCTCTCCCACTGCCAGGCTCTGTAGATGTCTCTGCCCAGGAAGGACCCAGAGAGCTCAGGCTGCACTGTGAAGGTTCACATGACAGGGAGTGGCCAATAGCAGTGATCACCTCTGTGACATCAGTCCTTTTGTGGTCTTAGGGGGCTGGGGAAGCACTCCCATCCTCCAGTTAACTGGTGATGAGTTAATGAGGAGGCTGCCCAACTGGCCATTTTCATGGAAACTGCTATGATCCAACACTATTCAAAAGGAAGAGCTTTAGGAAGAGTTGAAGAACTTCTCTTTGGGGCTTATACAAAGTCCAAAGATGGTTCCTTTCTCGTTAGATACCACGATAAAGTCACACGATACAGTGAGGGTGGGTATCCATTCTCACCTTCTTTTTTAAAAAATTTATTTATTTATTCATGAGAGACACAGAGAGAGAGGCAGAGACATAGGCAGAGGGAGAAGCAGGCTCCCGGGACTTGAACCCGTTCTGGGGATCATGCCCTGAGCCAAAGGGAGATGCTCAATAGCTGAGCCACCCGGGCCTCCCTCCATTCTCATCTTCTTAATGTACCAGTGATTTTCTGGTTTCTGTTCTCTTTGCCTAACCGTTAACAGGCATATTTCAAGGCTACTTGGTGTAAGAAAGCTACTAAAATCCCATAAGGAAGGTAAATACCCTCAGGTCAATATCTGCCTATCTATTGGATAAACACTAGCTTGCTTTAGATCATGCCTGAATGGTCACTAAGTAAAAAGGATGAGGTTTTTAAAGAGAATGGTGAGGTCAGAGATCAACATTATCTTTTCTAGCTAAGGCTAAGCTCAAGCAGATACTATGCGTACCAGGAAAGAGGACGGTGTCAGGGTCTCAGCCTCAGATGCCTGAAGGGGGCAGGCAAGTGAAAGATAAAGGAACAAAGTGGGTGGGGTTTGTGTATGACACTCAGAGAGGCTTCTCGCCCCCAAAGAAAGGCTCTGCTTTCTTGCAACACACAGACCTCTTGGTCTATTTTTTGTTTTTAGCTTTTGATAGAGACATAGGCAGGTACAAGAAATATTTCCTTTTCCTGCCAATGCAAATTATCTGGCCCCTGATCCCTGCCCCTGTGTCAGGGCACAGCAGGTAGGGTAAGGACTGAACAAAGAGGGTGTACGCACCCCCCATTTCCCCAGTTCAAGCCCAGTTATGCCACATAAGATCGTGGAATGAGTAGTGAGATCCTCTTCTTGTTTTCTAAGAGCAACTAGAAATTTGGATTTTTCTGTGCAGTCTTCAGTTTAAAACCCTAGACATTCAAAGAATAAAAAAAGCCCTGGGGCACCTGGGTGGCACAATTGGTTAACTGACTGAATCTTGGTTTTAGCTCATGGTTTGTGTGATTGAGCCCCATGTCTGGCTCTGTGCTCAGCTTAGAGAGGAGTCTGCTTGAGTTTCTCTCTCCTTCTGTTTCTGTTCCTCTCCCCTGTACTCACTCTCTCAATAAATAGTCTTTAAAAACAACAACAAAAACCCCTTAACACTAAGGTGGGCGTAGAAAGCCCTCGTGCTGGGCAGTGCTGGCTTGCTACCTCCCACCTGGCACCCCATCCCCAAGCATGGGCACACCTCATCACGTTATCATCGATCTGCATCAGGGACGTGGCTGTGTAGAGACGGCTCAAGTCTGTGTCCTCCAGGCTCTGGGGTTTCTTAACATGGTCTCCAAAAAGAGCTTGCCTAGAATGTGACAGAATAGTAAACAATAAAAAGCAGATGATAAACCAAATCCGCATGTTGTACATTTGAAACATCCTACAATTTTGTCAATTATACCTCAAACTGAAAAACATTTTAAGGAACAGATGATAAACCACCACAGCAGAGCCCGCTTCCCCACACAGACGCAAGCCAGGAGACAAGTCTTTGAGAAGGCATGTGGAGGCAAGTTAAAAGTAGATGCCTTCGGCCTTCAGAATGTCCCAGAGGATGAGCTTGCAATGTTGACTTTTCAATAACTGAAGAAAGATGACTGCCAAGATCTTATTTTCCTTTTCCGGGACAGCTAGACACACTAAAGATTGGGTTTGAGCCTAGGCGAATACAGTTGGCCCTTGAAAAATGTGGGGGTAGGGATGCCAACTTACAGTAAAAAACCCACATAGAACTTCTGATTCTCCCACAACCTAATATCCCACTGTTGACCAGAAGCCTTGCCAACAGTATTGTCGATGAACATGTATTTTGTGTGTTACATGTATTACATACTGTATTCCTACAATAAAATATGCTACAGAAAAGGACACATTATTTAGAATGTCAAAGGAAGAGAAAATACATTTACAGCACTGGCCTGAGAAAAATCCATGTATAGGTGGCCCACGAAGTTCAAATCCAAATTTTTCAAGGGTTCGACTCTATTACAAATCCTTTGTTGCAGGGGAGGTCTTAGGATGGGCTCTGTGGTGAGTGGTAAGTGGTGAACCAAACTGTGGGGGGCCTGTCTTTACACTGGTGACACTGCCCCTTTCTCTTTGGAAGTTGTTTCTGTCATTTAATGAGGAAGACAGTGGTAAACTATCTAGCATTGGGGCAAGTCAACGGCTCTCCAATGTGTCAGCTAAAAAAGCTTACGTATACCCCGAAGAGTCATTATTTCTATTAAGAAAAAGATTTATCTTGAGAGGATGATAATAAAGGTAGAGAGCAAAATGTACACATTTAGACTTTCATGTCCTGTGAGGTCTCTAGCACACAGCTGAAGGAGGAGTTTGTGGTCTGGCCCTATGGTGAGAAAGGTCATCATGGAAACTTGACGTTCTGGAATCTCCTCACAACCTCTCTCAAAGAGGAACACATTTCTTTAGCATTTTTTCCCCCAAAAGACTATTAGGAAGATTATATATTTTGAGTTTAGAATCCACAATTTGAAGTGGTCCTAAAATTTCTAAATGTTTGGCTTTCTGTAGTAGATTTTTAAAATGTAAATACACCTAGAGCATATTCAGAGGGCTCAATTTGTTAAGAATTACATGATGGACCTTTTGGACTAATTAGTGGCAAGATTGGACCTGTAGTAAAACAAACGTTCCCTGGGAGGAGTCCATCCATTCCAGAGGTGGAGAGGCAGAGGACCTGTACTTGGTGTCAGAGGCTTGGCTTCACCCCTTCTGGAACCTCAGCAAAACTCCAGCCCCATAGGAACCTCAGCGAAGCCATGGCTGACTCAGGGCCCAGACGCCATGAGCTGAGTGAAAACAGTTTACATCCAGTCAGCCCAGGGGACCTAAGTCTCCTGTCCTTCACCTGCCTGTCACCAGGGCCCAGCAGCTTGGTGGTCTGAAGGGCCCACAAGCACAGCCTCGCCCAGACTCCATGTAAATCCCGCCAACAGGAAGCCCAATCTGGTGTGCTCAGCTGGGATGGGCAATACCATATTTTCTTTTAACCATTGAAATAAAGAGAATAAGAAATGGATCATTCAGTCAGATTGTCTTTTCCATGATGACATCAACCCCTCCACCTAAAATTGGGTGCCCCTGAGTGCCCATAACATGCCAGGCTCTCGGGGAAATCAAAACGAGCCCAGGGATACCTGGGTGGCTCAGTGGTTGAGCATTTGCCTTGGCTCAGGTCATGATCCCGGGGTCCTAGGATGGAGTCCTGCACTGGGCTCCCCATGGGGAGGCTGTTTCTCCCTCTGCCTATATCTGTGCCTCTTTCTGTCTCTCATGAATAAATCAATAACACCCTTAAAAACAACAACAACAAAATGAACCCAAGCCCTCCTGCACTTTACAGTTTAGTTCAAGACACAGAATTCACCGCGGGGAAGCAACAGAAGAACAAGATGGGGGTGAAAGAGTTGGCTTCATGGAGGAGAACTGAGATGGACCTAAAGAACAGGCAGACATGATGGGAAGGGCCTTCTCAGGAAGGCCCTAGTGGTGTGGGAGTGGGAGAGGCTAGAGGGCGCATGAGCCTCCATGTGGCCCAGTCCAGCTAGAGGGAAGGCAGGTGTGTGGGAAGAGGGAGGGATGGCATCCATTATAACAACTGTAACAATAAAATCATTGCTAATTATTTATTGACTTCTGCACGCCACTGGTCTAAGCAGTGGTCAGGGGCTACCCTACCGAAGTATTCTGAGCAGGAGTGAGGCAAGATGAGCATGGGGAATGTGCAGACGTGTGACCGGGCGGTGTGGACACTACGTGGTGCCCAGTGGTGGGACTCTTGTCGTGCAGCTGCTGGTCAGAATCCCACAAGCCAGCAGAGAGTGATTCCTGATTCTTAAGCCAAGAGCAGCCCAAGAAGGAAGGTTCCTACACTATGACAAGCCACCCTGAGGATTGCTCTAATGTGGGAAAGAATCATGGGATGGGTTTCTTATCTCGGATATAGTGGGAATCACGAGGGCAAGAAAAGGATTAGGTGAATACGGCAGCTTGGGACAAGTTTGTTTCTAAGCAAGTCACAGAGCAGCCAGCAGAGAATCTGCAACACCCCTCCCTGCCTTTATTTTATTTTTTTGGAGAAACAAGAGTTCTGGCTTTTAGTGACTCCAAAGTAAGTGTAGGTGTCATACCTGTGCGAGAGGATGATCTTCTTCATGTTGTCTGCCATGAGGAAGTTGTAGAAGCGCCGGCACTGATCCCACTGCATGAAGGTCTCCTGGGCCCTGAAAAAACGGCAGGCCAGAGTGAGAGGCTGTGCCCTGGAGGGATGCACTGGCTCCCGACCCTGGAACACGGGTCTCTGCACATGGCCTCAAACTCTCGCTTAGAGAGATCTTGTGGAGACACCAAACAGCCTTGCTGAACATGCAGTCCCAGCGAGAAAGCTCTGTAGTGGCACAGGCTTTGTGGGGGACAGTCCCAACACCCTCCTCAAGCATGGCAGCCTTCTCTTAGTCACAGAGCTCGCGAGTACTGGCATTTGAACACCTCTATTTGGCTTTCTACCTTGCAGGAAGACTTTCTTGGTTTAATTACAGGTGTATGTAAGGGGAAGGTGGGTATGGAGAGGCACAGTGCAGGGCAGAGCCTAAAAGAATCTCTTTTGTTGTTGTTTGAGAACCAAAGGGAAATCATACCATTTGAGCTCTCTTGATTAGGCTTAGAACATTCAAGGGGCAAGGAAACGGAAGGAGAGGTAGAGCGGCAATCCACTCCTTCTGGACATGGCTGTGGGGGCTGGTTCTGAGGAGCTAGTGTGTGTAGTTAGCACGATCAGGCCTACCTGACATGAGGGTCACCGCCTAACCCCCCAGCAGTGGCACTAGGCAGATAATATTATCCCTCCCTAGATCAGGAGACCACAATGGACTCAGAGAGGTCAAGGGACTGGTTCTGGGTGACACTAGGACAGTAAGGGGCGGCCTTCTCTATGCGCCAGCAGGGTGGATTTCCTCCCTCCAGCTGGTTTAGCCCTTCCTGCTCTGTGCCCTCTTCCCTGTGTGTAAACCCAAACGCAGCTGCCACAGAGTCCATGCTAACCCCCACCTCGCAGATGTCTGAGTCTCAAGGCGTGCTTCTACCCTGGAAGTGAATCTGGGTGTCACCATTCTCACACAGAATCCCTTGGTGCCAGATGGCTAAAGAGGGGACTGGGGAATTTTTTTTTTCCCTAAAAATCCAGGGGTTTATGAGGCAATTTCCACAAGGCTGCCACACTTCAGTTTTGGAACGGCAAACATTTTCCATAATACTGTGGTTAAAAAAATAAGAGGTAGTGAGAGGTTAAAAGTGAAAGGGTTTGTGGCTTTAATGGTCTATGATGTGCTCCTGAGAGCCAGGGCTGAGGCTCAAGGGGAAAACCAACACTGCCTTCAAAGGTCAAAAGACCATTCTGTAAATGTATGAGGGGCTTCCCAAATGTTGCAGAAATAGAAAGGATGGGTCAGATCACTGTGCGCAGGACCCCAAGTAAGGCAGGGATCTGGACACTTGCCTCTTGGTCTGAGTGAGGAGGGAGGAGGGAGTCACCCAATCCATGAGCCAAAACCTGCTTCCTCTGCCAGCACCCCTCCCCCCGACCTTGGACCCAGCTGCCCCTTCCTCAGGCAGCCAACTGTCCCAGCTTTCTCTGGCCCTTGGCCATTTCTGCCTTTGCTGACTTCCTAACTGCTTCGGTTAGTATGTCCTGCATATTAGAGGGGATGCAGAGGGAAGGAAGTGGGGGGTGCTGGCCAGACACATAAGACATGAAAGCTGCTCCAGCCCTGCAGAGGATCTTGAACTAAAAAACAAGAGCCACGCACTGAAAGGCTCCGGGGACCCCCAGGGGCCCAGGGTCGAGGAGGACTGGGATGAGGATGCTGCAACCACCATCTCCCCCAGTCTTGCTGGCTGACACAGATTCCTAGCATCTCTGCTTTACCACTCAGCATCCATGGGGGGCTTTCATAACCTTTGGGTATAAATTATGGAACTGAAACAATTTTAGTATATGTGCTGCCGAAGCGAGCACAGGAACTGAAACAATTTTATATTGGCCTAATAAAACCTAATCAAGAGCAATGTATTATAAATACATTCATTCCAAATATTTTTTTAAAGGACTAATTTCTTCAATACCACCACGACCACCACCAACATATGGAAAGAAATCAGGGCGGGGAATGTAGAGACTCAAACTTACAAGACAGATCAACAAAAGCAATGCATGGGCATTATGTGGATCCTGATTCAAATAAGTCAACTGTTAAAACACTTCTGTGAGACAATCAAGGAAATCTGACCCCTGGGTAGAAATGGGCTATTAGAGAATCATTCATTTCTTGGTATGATAATGGTATTGTGGTTATATTTTTAAAAAGTCCTTAGAGTTTTTTAGTGTGAACTAATGACATATTTTCAGATGATATGATGCCTGGGATCTGATTTAAAATAATCCAATTTCGGGGCAGCCCCGATGGCTCAGCAGTTTAGCACCGCCTTCGACCCGGGGCATGATCCTGGAGACCTAGGATCGAATTCCATGTCAGGTTCCCTGCATAGAGCCTACTTCTCCCTCTGCCTGTGTCTCTGCCTCTCACTCTCTGTGTCTCTCATGAATAAATAAATAAACTGTTTAAAAAATAAAATAAAATAAAATAAAATAAAATAAAATAAAATAATCCAATTTTTAGGGGAGTGGGGTGTGCCTGAGGTGTAGAGGGAGCAGAACAGCTATGAACTAAGCATTGCTGAAGTGGGTGATGGGCACCCAGGAGTTCAATATCCTACTCTTTTTTATATGTGCCTAAAATTTTCCATAATAATGAAGGAAGAGGAGGAAGAAAGAGAAAAAAATAGAAAATCATTTTGAATTATGAGCTACTGAAAATGATTTGCCCCACTGAGGACAGTCAAAGACTTACAGAGAAGAGTCAGAGTTAGTTTTAACTGCTTAAACCCATGAGACTCCACAACCATTTCCAGGGACAGTAAAGAAGCTGGCAGGTTATATGGAACCATGACCCACAAAGCCCCACCAAACCTCACTCATGCAGTTCCCACCGAGGCCAAACTCCCATTGTCTTGTTTTTGCAGCGAGAGGAGGCAGGAGACAGGACCAGGTTGGTGGTGTGGCAGATGAGCCTGGGGCCTTTGGGTAGGCGGTGATATGAAGGTCTTACAAGATGTCCAGGCCACCCAGGAGGCAAGACACGGACCTGAATACAGCCCATCTGACCCCACTGCAGACTCTAAAGGCCACTTCACCTCGCCAAGCCTCAGCTTTTTTATCTGACAAATCAGGGGGTTGAACAAGAGAATCCATTTCACACCCAGATTGTTCTACGGCTGGGGTTTCTAGATAGCTTTAGCACAGGCTGTGCAGAGCCCACCCTGGGGGACCTCAGTGGTGTTTCTGCTGCTTCTCTTAATGGTGGATGTGGGGAAGTGGGAGAGCTGGCCGGCTGGTGGTGTTAGGAAGGAGTCTGGATTCTGGCCTCAGCTGAGGAGACCTGGGGTACAGGCTCCTGGGAGAGATGTCTCCTAAGGATGGGGCAAATGTCTGCCTGGAAACCAGAGGAGTCCGGCAGGAGGTTTAAAAGGAACAGTGGTGATGTGGGGGGAAAGAACACTCAGCTGAAACCCTGATGACATGGTGGACTGCCAGCAAATGGGAAAGGCAAGGGAAGAAGAAACCATCATGGTTCCTGATGGTGGCAGGCCACTGGGCAGAGCATGCACACGGTGAATGTCACTCAAGAGAGGATACAAGATCTCGCAGCCGTCAGCAGGACATGCAAAGATGGGACCAGGACTGGAAGAAACTGGTCTTCCTGTGGAGGACCCCGGGTGGCTACTCAAAATGAGGGAAACTTCTAGAAAGAAAAGCAGAGAAGTCCTCTCTGGCAAGAAAACACACTCCTGTGTTGAGCTCAAAGTCTGAGGTAAAAAAAAAACATGCAGAGAACATTTGGATGAGACCTGGCTGATTCAATGGAAGAAACGAATTTTAAGTTGCTTGAGGCATGCCACAAAATGGGCACCAAAGTCAGGGAACTCTGGCTTTCTGGACACTGAATGAGTCTCTTCATTTGGCCAAAGAGCAGAACCTCCATGTTCCTGACTTGTCTCTAGACATCTACATCCTCCAGAAGAGAGAGGAGACAGCAGGAAGTGCTCCCTGGGCTGAGCCACTGAGAGGGTCTGGCTGAGGACACAGGAGAGACATGTGGAACCCAGGAGAACCCAGCCAGGTCATAATTACAGGCAGGGGATGGCTTTGAATTCTCCAGGAAGGCCGGTTTCATCTACTTCAGGAAGGCTCAGGATGACTCCGAGAAGGCTGATGCCTCCTGAGAATTGCAAAGACCTCAGAAAGTGATTCTGTCATTGAGGATGCAAATGAGAGGAAGAGAGTATCCCCCAAACCAGCAGGGGAAATATACGGACTTTTATTTTTAATTTTTTAATTTTTATTTTTTTAAGATTTTATTTATTTATTCATGAGAGGCACAGAGAGAGAGAGAGAGAGAAAGAGAGAGAGAGAGAGAGAGAGACAGGCAGAGACAGGCAGAGGAAGAAGCAGGCTCCATGCACGGAGCCTGATGTGGGACTCAATCCCGGGACTCCAGGACCACACCCTGGGCCAAAGGCAGGCGCCCAACCGTTGAGCCACCCCCTATATACGGACTTTTAAAGAACGCTATCCCTCCATCTGTCTACCTATCTATTATCAAAACAAATAAATGCCTTTATGTCTGATCAATGTAACATTAAATAATAAGATACTATCTGTACTGGTTTCCCAGCTACCTGGTGAGTGATTTCCTTTGGAATACTTACAAGAGTTTTAAAGAGTTTTAAACAAGAGTTGTGGAAGGAGATGGATTTTTTTTTTTTTAATTTTAAAGATTTATTTGAAAGAGAGAGAGAGAAAGAGAGAGCATGAGCAGGGGGAGGGGCAGAGGGAGAAGGAGCATCTCAAGCAGACTCCTCGGTGAGCATGGAGCCCCATGCCAGGCTTGATCTCACAACCCTGAGATCAGAACCTGAGCTGAAACCAAAACCTGGACACTTAACTGTTGGAGCCACTCAGGTGCCCCAGGATATGGATTTTTAAATCACATAGAAGAGGGTCCAAACGAATGGGCACCTACAGTCATATGCAGGGCAACCTACTAGAGTAAGGAAGAGCCGAGCTGACTGCTTTATGCCGCTGGAGGGCTTCTCAGAGAAAGCACAACTTCCCAACTCCTTCTTTGCACAATGAGGGGACCAAGCATTGACTAAAAGGAACTGAAGTCAGAAGAGAATGAGCTGGGGAAAGAGGGCACCTAACACCTAAAGGAATTCAAATCTCCTGACTCACATAAATAAGATCTCAGAGTGCTGAGAGGCTGTGAGAGTGATCAAAGTGCTTTCCTGGGGTCTTCGAGAAGACAGTGGGAGAAAGGTTCTGTGAGACTGGGAGCCCGTGATTCTAACAGGCCAGAAAAGGACAAGAAGACAGGTGTGCTGCAAATTAAGGCAGGTGATGAATTTACAGGGTGTGGATGTAGGCAATATTAAAACACACCTTAAAAGTAATATGCTAATGAAACTGCAAAATCACAGTACCTTTTCCCAGAATGCTACCACACCAATGTAAGAAAATTGTTCTTATTTGGGGAGGGGAGTTTCTCTTCCAGACTTTGCCCGTCTTTAATCTTAAAAAAAATTTTTTTTCAAAGATAAGTATTTTATTTATTTATTTTTAAAGATTTATTTATTTATGATAGAGAGAGAGAGGCAGAGACACAGGCAGAGGGAGAAGCAGGCTCCATGCCAGGAGCCTGATGTGGGACTCGATCCTGGGACTCCAGGATTGCACCCTGGGCCGAAGGCAGGCGCCAAACCACTGAGCCACCCAGGGATCCTCTTTTTTTAAAAATTTTTAATCATGGTGGTAAAAAACTCATAAGATTTACCTTAACCATTTTTAAGTATACAGTTCAGTAGTGTTAAGTCTATTTACACTGTTGTGTAATAGATCCCCAGAACTTTTCTATCATGTGAATATGAAAGTCTATACTCATTGAAGTAGGACTTCCCATTTCCCCTATCCTACTATCATAATTTTACATAGTTGCCTTCCTCACTACGTTTTTTCCCCTCATTTTATTATTTTATTATCATTATTTTTAAGTAGGTTCCGTGCCTAGCATGGAGCCCAACACGGGGCTTGAACTCACAACCCTGAGATTGAGACCTGAGCTGAGCTCAAGAGTCAGACACCTAGCCAACTGAACCACCCAGGCCCCACCCCCACTACTTTTAATATATATATTCTGTAATGTTATAGATTTTCTTGATTTTTTTAAAAAATAGAATCTTCCTTGTTTGCCACTGTAATTTGTAGGTCATAATTTACAATTCTCTCTCATGCTGGACAGGTGCTGGTTACCTCTAGCTTGGCCCTACAAGAGTCATACTGTAGTGGCGGCAAAGCCAAGACCACCCTTGAACAGTGTGGCTTCTGGGAGGAGGGATGGTGGAGCCTCTGGACCTGAGAGACCCAAGTGAGAGGGCTCCAGGCTGGCCACTGCTTCCGGGGCAGGGCTGATCTGCAGAGACGTCAGCTTGAGAGTGCAGGCAAAAGAAAACCATCTCTGCACCCCTCTATGCACTGGGGAGTGGGCCCAGAGTCCTTCATTCCAGCCTTGCTAGGCTTTGCAGGGAGGATGGGGCATGAAGCTCAGACAAAGGTAGGGATGGCCACCCACTAACTGCTCTCTGCCTGGTCAGAATGTTTTCCCTTAGGATGTACTTTTACAGGAATGTGATTACTAAGTGAAAGGGGCTGTCCCCCTCATTTTTCTGATAGAAAAAAATTAGCAATAAAAAGTAAACAAATCCCCAAGATACTAAGGGCAAGCCATTTGGTCAGCTTCACAACCCACTGGTGGAGAAGCCAAGCTGTTTCCTAGGTTGGAGTTCTGCCCACAGAGTTTTGTCTAAACTCAGTAGATTTTCCCCTTTTGCTTGGCTCTGATACAAAACTACCGATCGTTAAAACTGTCATACAGCTCTTGCACTATAAACACAGACTTGATGAAGGGACAACTCTATAGAAGGACTTTATGAATGACAGCCCTCGCTCTTGCCATAAATGCATCCATAGTCTGGAGGTTGCCCATTCAAAGCAAAAGAGAGAATACATACACCATTTGCCAGAAAGTGGTGCTTACACACCCATTCAGCTAGGGGCAGGACTATACTTAGGGAGATCTGCTCACTCTCTATTGTCCTCCAAGGGGCCCCTGACCCTCGCCTGGGCCCTGTACCACTGTCCTCTCTACCCTCACCTGCTGCCCAAATCCCTCTCCATTGGCCTTCACTTGACTTAGGATTTCCTTGCACCATATGCCTAGTGGTAATATTTTAAGATAGATAGATAGATAGATAGATAGATAGATAGATAGATAGATTGATAGATAGCTGATAGATTTATTGATTGATTGAGTAATTGATTGAGAGGTTGAGGGGGAGGGGCAGAAGGAAAGGGAGAGAGAGAATTCCAAGCAGACTCCAGGCTGAGTGCATAGCCCATTGTGGGGTGTGACCCCATGACCCTGAGCTCATGACCTGAAATCAAACGTCAGACATTCAACCAACTGAGCCACCCAGATGCCCCACCTGGCATGGTGTGTAATCTATTAGTGATATTTACTCGTTGGTTTGCTGCTTTGCAAACATCATAAGTGCTGTGATGTCCTCATACACAGACTATGTCTCATACCCAAACTGCAATGAAATACTGGTATTTTGATCATAGTATGATTGGCAGATCTGCAATGCAAGATTGTTGAGGGCTTCCTTAGGAATGAAGAATTGATTTTACCTGAAACCAGTCCAAAAAAGCCTCCCTTCCCTTTTCTTTAGGCCCCATGAGGGGCCTGTCTTGTTTGGAGGCTGTGTCCTCATTACCTAGAAGGGTGTCTAGCTGAATGAACCAAATGAATCAAGGGATGAATTAACCTGCAGGTAACCTGCTGGTACCACTTCTTTTCCCTCTCACACTCCTGGCTGGTCACTACTCATTGGATGAATTTATAATCACGAGTCTTCATAAGTAAACTTCAAATGATTAATTCCACCAGAATTAGACTGAGTCTGACCATACACATTTCCAGGACTAGTTAGTAGCTCTCTGTGTGGAGGGAACGATGCTAAGTTCATAAGCAGCAGGTACTTTTTGGGTACCCGTGCGCCCCTTTGAGCGGTTCAGCACAGCATAAATGTGAGCTTCTCTAGCAGCAGCTAGGCTTTGCTAACTACGGCAAGCGGGTGCTGGCTTCTGGGCCTTGGGTGGGCTCTGGCTAGAGGGATGGTGCGCTATCAGGGTGAGAAGCCAGCAGGAGGGGATGGGTCACTGACAAGCGGTTCTCAGGACTCAACTAGGGGAGATTTACCGGTGGAATGGACTCCTGTGTGGCCCCTGCAGAGGCAGCCGGGCCCTCCCTGCTCCACCTCGGCGTAAAGGAAACATGGCTGCCATCGTCCCAGTGCTGAGAAGGCTCATTGCCCTCAAGCCTTGGCAGAAACAAAAGGTGACACTTGTTTAAAGTAAGGCACTGTCCTTCGGTGAGTAGATCTCATTAGGATGTTGAGGGCACCCGAGCCCCAGGCAGCACCTGCACACACAGGGTGATGGGGTCTCCTTGACCAGGCACCACTTCGGTGTGTGGGGCCACAGGATCTGAGCCCTGGCATTATTCTCTGTGCTCCATGGGATAAAGCTGCCTCTTTCTCTCCTCAGTGGACGGGGTTGATGTGACAGTACGTGATTAGAGTCTGAAGAGCTCTGAGGTCACAAAAAGGGGTGGTATACACAGTGCCTCACAGATTCTAGAGTCCCTGTTTCCTAAGTTTGCACAGATTTCCTGCGAACACCTTCATTCACCCAATGCAAGGATCACCTGCTTTTGCCAACAGCAGGTGGCGTTCACGCAAGCAAAATGAAATGCAGATGCTGTCACTTAAGATTTTGTGCTTTGGGGGAAAAAAATGAAAACAAACTTGTCCTGCATCCTCCTACTTATCAAACGCTGTGCTCTCTGAACACAAAGTGTGTGCTCACAGTAATTTTGCAGGTGATAGAAGGCTTGTTGAAAACTGTACCATTTGTCAGGTGTGAGCAGGCAGGTAGGTAGGCCCTTTCAGTGACTAGGCAGGATGGGACTTCGGTTAACTCCAGCTCCATAATGGCTATGAATTGGGAATTGGGTATTTCTAGGCAAGCCAAAATAAAGGGATGTGTCCTTTCATCTGGCTCTCCAGAGCACAGAGGAGGACTGAAGGGGAGGATTCCCAGCAGGAGCATTAGGGGATCAACCTCATCCTGTGACAACAGAGCTGGAGGGGCCCACTCAGGTCCCTAGGCCCAATGACTGCTAAATGTGGCTATGTATCATTAGTTACTTGTGAACTGTGTCCAAATGCAGAGTCCTGGCTCTATACCCCAGATCCTTGAGTCCAAATCAACAAGACTGGGGCCCAAGAAACTGAATTTATTTCTATGATCCCCCAAGTGACTCTTAAGTGAAATAGCAATTCACCGGACTGGTCTCTATGACCCAGTGGCCTAACCTACACTTCTTGACTCACAGTGACTGACAGTAATTACCAGTTCCAGACCATACACGCCTGTCCTGCATACGTGTGTATGCCTCTGTCCCTCACAATGGTGCTGTGAGGTAGGTACTATGTAGTATTACTGCTGTCCCCATTGTGCAGGTGAGGAAAATGAGAACCCAGGCCTCGGCCCTAGAACTCAGGAACGGTTCCTTCAGGGATATGTTTCAAGTCTTCTTTCGGGCACGTTTAAATCCTCCTTTTGGGCCAACTTTATGCCTCGTGGGCAGAGCCTGAATTCTGGGCCTGCATTTGCCCTTTGGATATGCTGGCTTCAAATTCCAGTAATACATATTTGGAAATAACAGGCAGCCTCTATCCCTCAGAAAATGCTGCAAAAGGTTGAAACTATACTATGAGATAGAGGCAAGGCCAAAAGGCAGGAATCATTTATTAACTATAAGGACTGTTGGGCATTAGGTTGGATCAATAAGGGAGACTTTTTAAAACTTTCTTGTGCAATTCTGGATTTCTTCAAGAGATCTTTAATAACTGGTCACATTCATTTGAAATACAAAAGACATTGTGAAGAGGGAGTAAGGGAAAAATGTGAGTGCATTTCAAGAGTCTGGAGAAGGTAGTGTGTGAATGAGTGTGTGTGTGCGCGCACACACGCACATGTGTGGTGACCCTCAAGAGATCTGGGATGAAACATCTCAGAGCAGATGAAAATGCCCTCCTAAGGGCTCATCCTGCAGGGCTCTGTTGGCAGGACACTAGGGGCGAGATAAACCTTTACCAGCCAGGTCGTTTCCCTTGTGGTGACGTCTGGGATGTCGATAGGAGATGGACACTGTGAGGGCACAGATTACGTGTTTCTACAGATCGCTTCCCCATGCCATCTGAGGGTCAACTCTCCTGTAGGCAGGAGGGATCTGGGATCATAAGGCCGAGGTCTCAGATTCTGGCTTGCCAGTCTCTTGTGTTCTTCCAATAAACTCTCGGTTCTACAAAACTCTTAGAGCATTAACAGACTAAGTCACCTCACAGAGACTCTGTAGGGAAACCACAGCTATTATGGGGAAAGCCCTTATTCAGTTACAGATCTGATCCCCAAATACAGCTGTAGATCGGTCTTAAGGAGTCTGGTAAGACAGTGTATGATATGAGAGCAAAACCCACATGCTTCTGCTCAGTCTGGTCTTCACAGATATGTACCGGTGTCCTGGGGCATCCCCCCACACAAGTGCTGACCAAGGGAGGGGACAGGTGGGAGCATGCAGTGGACATCACTCACCTCAGTGCGCTGTACCCCTGGCACACGCTGACACAGCACAGGACCTTATCTTGGTTTGCCTGAGTCTCTCCCAAGTATTTACACACGATGTTACCACCTAGGCTGAAGCCCACAACGACCAGCTGGGTCTGGGGATATGTCTTCTTGATGTAGTTTACCATTGCTCCAAACTCCCAGGTGCAGCCTGTGGGCAGAGAGGTGAGGCCAATCACTGTGGGTGCAACAAAATGACTGAGCTGCAGAGAGCTAGAAGGTTCCTGCCTGAGCCCCAAGTTGCTGACAGACAGGTATGTGTGTGTTTGTGTGTGTGTGTGTGTGTAGGAAAGAGAGAGAGAGAGGGAGAGAGAGAGAGAGAGAGAGAGGCATATATACACACACTTTGGCGACCTGGAGAAAAGTTTCCAGATGTTCCTCAGGACAAGAGGAGAACCAGCCTTTAGTGGTGCCCATGATGCCACTCATCATGGGCAGATGTGCAATGCTCCCTGAAGGGGGCTTGTGGAAAAGCCTGTCTAGAAGCTCATGGAAATCAAAATAGATATTCAGAGTGTGTGCGAGCATGTCTGTTCACAAAAGCAACAGCAAGACCCTTTGGGATTAGCTTCTTTGGCTGCAAAACAGGATGCTATACCCCTGTGTATGATGACTCATGGTGTTAAGAAAAGTACCAAGTGAATGTTATTTACAGGATCTTGTCAGCGTGGGGGAAGGAAGGAAGGACAAACTTCAGTCTGGAGGGACGGCCAGGACTCTCTACGGGATTAGAATATTAAACTCTTGATGATGTAAGGACAGAGTGCCAAGAGAGGCAGGCTCACTGAGAAGCACACAGAGGAGACCCCTGCGCGGAGAGGGCCTGGTTTGTCCAAGAGAGATGATCTCAGTTGGTCCCACGCGGAAGCCCGCAAAGCCATGTTCTGTTCTCCGTGGCTTTGCTAAGAGGAGGAGGTTAGTGCCGCGCATGGGTGAAGGGGTCTGTCACACCCTTCTAAGACCCAACCCCAGGCTCCTCAGGGAGCCAACTTAAAGCCCAACAGGGAAAGTCAGGGACATTGGCAAGACACATGCACGTGACAGGCCAGCATGAGGAGACTCTGGATTTACAGTCGAAACAGGCCGCTGACCTAGGCAGCGGTTCAGAGGTTTTACCATTCCTCGCGGGGGTTGACCGCTGCTTCTCACACCGGCAAGGCACAGGAGATGCTGCCTTTGGAGCCCTGGGCACGCGCCTTGTATAGCTTCCTTTCATAGAGGGATGCGGCCCACGCCAGACCAGCACAACCCCAGGCAGAGGGGTTCTCAGACTACAGGGGGTATAGGATCACTTGGAGGGGCTGTGAGATAGGGGCAGCCCTGGGCCCCACCCCCAGACCAGCTGTCTGGAGACTCAGTAAGAGGGGGGCCAGGCCCAGGAACCTGCATTAACATTTTTTTTGAATAGGTAAAATCTGCATATGGCCCAAAATTCAAAAAACATTAGAGATGTGGTAACAGGTAATTTCTTATATTCTTTTAAAAAATGTCAGTGGTAGCATACAGATTATTTAATACCTTGTTTTCTTTGTTTTTCTTATTTTAACACTATGTCTTGGAAACCACTATGTAACAATACACAGAAATCTGCCCTATTCTTTTTTTTTTTAAGTCATATCTACTCCCAATGGGAGCTCGAACTCACAACCCCCAGATCAAGAGTCCCACTCCAACCAACTGAGTCAGCCAGGTACCCCCACTCTATTCTTTTTTATTTTTATTTTTATTTGATGAGGCATAATGTAATAGGAAAGTGCATGATGAGTTTATACATGCTTACACCCATATAAACATTGCCCAAACCTTTTAAACTATTGTTTAAATTATTTTGAACAAGTAATTATAGCTTAAGACTTGAAAAGGCCAATCTAGGCTTCTAGATTTTTCTCCCAAAGCAGTGTTCTTCAATCCAACTGCATCGATCTAACAGCACATTAAATCACCTGGGGATCTTGAAAAACAGTAACACTAATGCCTAGGCTGTCCACAGGCCGTCCTCCCAGGCCTGGGAGGTCCTTTACAGGATCTCCAGGTGCCTCCAAAGTACAATCAGGGCCCAGGACCACTCATGTGAGGAGAAAGGACCTCTCCAGCTCCGACAAATACAGAAAAGTGGTTTCTGAAGCATACTCTTGCTCTGTCTCTGGGCCATCCCTTTACAGACTTCCTGTGCCCTTCAGTAAGCAGCCTTCACATGTGGAGGCGCTGCTCTACCTTTTGGAAGCTTCCAAAGTGGGTTGTTGGCCTAGTAGCAGCTTTCCGAATATATCCTCAAAGCCAGGTTTCACTGGGTGTTATTCTGTATGTTGGTAAATTGAACACCAATAAAAAATTAATTTATTTTTTTTAAAAAAAGCCAGGTTTCTACAGCAGGGGTGAGTCCCCACTCTACACCACCAGGCACCTTTTCCAGGTCCACCAAATGCCCAATCTTTAAAGCCTTGAATACAGACAGGTGCTTTCTGGTACTCTTTCTTGTAAAGAGTGAACCAGAAAAGTAGCATCAAGGTTAGATCACTGTATGTTTTAAGCACTAGCAGTGGCCAGTGGTTCTCAAAGTATGGTCCCTGGGCCTGCTGCATCAGCACTGCAGAGCTGTTCAAATGCATGTTCTCATGTTGCACCCCATCTCCTGAATCAGGAACTCTAAGGCTGGGGCCTAAGCAAAGGGTTCAAACACAGATTGCTGGGCCCTACCTCCAGAATTTCTGATTCAGGAGATCTGGTCTGGGTGAGCTAACAATTTGCCTTTCTAACAGGTTCCCAGGCAATGATGTTGTTGCTGGTACAGGGACCACACTTTGAGAACCATTGTCCTAGTTGACAAAAAAAGTGGAGGATATCTTTGATTTTGTTTCTTTTGTCTTTCAAATAGGCAGTTCAAAAAGTTGCTTCATGTCACTCAGACTTAAATGCAAGTTTAAAAGATGATTAGGAATCATTTTCCATTGCCCTTGCTAGAAAAGGTCACCAATGCCCCAGATCAGAAGGGGGTGTGGGTATTTGGGCTACTGGCCTGTCCACTGATGTAGGGAGTGTATGCTGGCACAGCCTTCAGAAGGCAACGTGGTAGCATCTATTAGTGCTGGTCTAAGTACAAATGGCCTAGCAATTCCACTTCTGGGGGCTTTATACTACAGGTGTGCAAAGAGGTATGCACGTAAGTGCAAAGATATGTGAGCAAGAATGTTCACTGCAGCATTGCTGGTCACAGTAAAGGAGTAGAAATTCCCATCAGCAGAAGCCCAGTGAAGTCGCTATGAAAAAGAATGAAGTTGAGACCAAACTGCTGACATGGAGTGCCTCTGATCACCTCATGGATCAGGGTGGGAGATGCCACCATCTCCAGTGTGTGCCTGGGCTTGAAAGGGCTTATAGCACAATCTATCTGACTGAATATTCACTAAAAAGCCACAGCAGATACTGACCTCCTGGAGAGGAGAATTGGGGATTGAGGGTGGGAGGGAGACACAGCTTGACTCATGGTATATAGACTTTTGCACCGCTGGAATAGTTTTACTATGTACATACACTAGTTTTTCTTTTTAAAAGATTTTATTTATTTATTCATGAGACACACACAGAGAAAGAGAGAGAGAGAGAGGCAGAGACACAGGTAGAGGGAGAAGCAGGCTCCCTGCAAGGGGCCTGATGCGGGACTCAATCTCAGAACCTCGGGATCAGGACCTGAGTCAAAGGCAGATGCTCAACTGCTGAGCCACCCAGGTGCCCCTGTTTTTCAACAAAAATCCAGCTAGTTAAAAAAAACAATGAAAATAAAGAATAAAAAACAATAGTTTAAATCCCTTTAGACCAGTTTAACCTAGGTTTCAGACACTCAGCACATCCCTCACACTGGAGCAGAGGTTTGTGCTGCTTGCAATGGGAACATCATTTGCCTACATAAGAAATGGGACTTATTTTAAATTGTTACTAAAATCTTTACTTTTCCACCATTTTCTTGGGGTTCTACCTAATTTCGTTTATCCCTTGACTACCTACAACCCTATGTTTTGTTCTAATATGAAGGAACCTCTATTAGGTGGTATACTCTTTATGGCAAAGATGCTCCTGGTCTTGTTTCTCACTGTATCCGTGGGCCAGCCACTGGGTGGCCACTCAGTCAGTATGACCTAAATGAATGGATGAAAGCCAGCGTGCACTGTGCCCCAGGCCCTGTCCTGGGAATACCAACACAGCAGAGGAAGTAGATCCGAAGGGATGAAGTGACTTGCCTGACCTCACAAAGTGAGCCAACGGGAGCGCTGGACTTTGGACCTACATCTAACCCCAAATCCCAAGTCCTTTGCCTCATAGCACAAACCCACAAAAGTAACAGTACTGCAGGGATTTATTTTTTCATTATTAAAAGTCTTTGTTTTTTCATCATCTGATTCCTTTTAGACTTGTCTTTTTTTTAATAGTATTTTTAAAAGTTTTTTAAAAAAAGTTTTACTTATTTATACAATCTCTACACCCAATGTGGGGCTTGAACTCACGACCCCGAGATCAAGAGTCACATGCTCCACTGACTGAGCCAGCCAGGCACCCCAGGACCTGTCTATCTTTATTCGGCTTTGAGACTACTTGAGACCTAGAGCAGATGTTCAGATGTCACTGTGGCAGTTACAAAACTCAGATTTGCTACACTACCGAGGAGCAATTATAGCTAATCGCATAGGCACCTGGGGAGCCTCAATTTAATTAAATCCAAATACACCTGATCTGGATAAAGGGCCAGCCTCGCCTACTGCTGGACAAGCTGTTGGTTGTTGTGTGAAGAGCTGCCATCTCTCCCAGGCAAGGGCACAGTGTTCTCAGCTCTAGGATATGTCTTCTACTAGGTGCTGGGTCCTTCTGGGATTTCCACCTGATGACAGTTTACCAAATGCCCTCAGTGACTGAGAGCTGCTCCCTGAACTGTTCTACTAAAAGCTACAGGGACCTGTTCTTTCATACTAGAAGGATTTTAATGAGGCTCTGTGTGTTTAATCCTTATGGGATTAGCACCGGTAATAAGATTTGGGTATCTAATCTTGCTGCAGCTTTTAAAGGCAAGATGAAACATAAGACACTAACCTGGCTTTGGAGAGGTGAATACCACAGGGCCATCTTGGAAAGGGAACCTGCTGAGAACAGGAAAGAGCTTTTCTTCAACCTCACACCCCTAAAGAAAGACAAAGCTAAGGCTACCCGAAAACTACTCTCACAAAAGCCATTTCCAAGAGGCACTAACGTGACTAAGTATGCTCAAATATGGGGATGCAGAAACTTGGTGCTCCTTTTGGATGGAGACTGAGTCATCTCCACGTTCCCCACCATGCCAGGCCTGGGCTAGAACGTGGTGGGTGTGCCACACGTTAGCTGTGTAAAGAGGTTTGAATCATGTAGCACGAAAGCACACATCACTGGCCAGCGTGACTGTGATGACTGTATTGGAGACAGGAAAGGCGTACCTAAATATCTTTCCCCCTGAGAGTAATCCAAGAGAATGACCTGGACAGGCTAACAACATGGCTCCTGGCAGGCATCTGGGGGCCAGCAGCCCCTGTCGTTTCTCAGAGCTGTGATAGCCACTGCACAGCTACAGAAACAAAATGAGAGGAAAACAGCTACAGAAATAAAATGAGAGCCCCCTTTGTGCAGCAGATGAGCTGGTCTTGTCCTTATCTCTGAAACAGATTTTCACAAAGGAAAGCTTTTAGCTTTGTTTGCCCAGGTACCAAATACCTAAACCTGCCTTCTTTGGGCTGAAAGGTAAGCATCCAGGTCTGATCCCAGAAGCCAGAACCTGTCATTGCTTCTCCACAATTCTACTCTGGATATTTACTGCCCCCATCACATTCCCTAATGCTGGCCGCTTGGCACCATCTTGATATGCAGTGACTCCCAGCATGTGATCTCACCAGATGGTTTACCAAGATGCTTGAGCTTCTGCAAATTCACCACCTTCACAGTCATGTTCTCTCTCTCTCCACCCATCTCCTCCTTCCCCCTATCTTCCCACCGTGTCCTCCTGCCATTGTAACACTCAACTGTTGTAGAGGCCATGCGACTCGTGGTTGTCAATCTGGAATCATGAATACAATTCAAAATTGAGTCTGCATCAATCAAAATGCTACGAGAATCTTATAGAAACATCTATGCTCATGACCTAACCAAAGATCTTCAGGTAGATTGAGCAGTAAAAACAAAACAGAAGTTCCTTAAAAATCACTGTTTGTACCCCCTTATGGCAAAATGTCTTGGATCCTGGGTGATCTCTACAGCATGCCAAGCAGGGTGGTCTTACATTCTAGTTTGCCTGGGAGATTCCTGGAGTTTGTCATTCTGATGCAGTCATTACTAAGGGCCTCTTTCACACTCAAAAGTAATCCTGTTGGGATGCTAAATTATGGGGTCCCCCCAGGTACAGGCTCTCCCACTCTTCTAAGACTGAAATGCCACCTTCTAAGCAAGGCAAGGCAAAGTTTTCTGGCTTTCCCTTGTGGTTCCAAAAGATAGTTTAAAAAACAAAAATTTCAAAAAAAAAAAAAAACAAAACAAAAATTTCCAGTATTTTTTTTAAATTTTTATTTATTTATGATAGTCTCACAGAGAGAGAGAGAGAGAGAGAGAGAGGCAGAGACACAGGTAGAGGGAGAAGCAGGCTCCATGCACCGGGAGCCCGATGTGGGATTCGATCCCGGGTCTCCAGGATCGCGCCCTGGGCCAAAGGCAGGCGCCAAACCGCTGCGCCACCCAGGGATCCCAAATTTCCAGTATTAAACTCAGTTGGACATTATAGAACTTCTCTATGCAACAGAAGACAGTGCTGGGATCCCAGACACCTCCTCTCTGGTGCCAGATATTCAAATGTTTTGAAAGAAGGGAAGGGCCCACTTCTGTGTGTAAATTCACAAGGGAGGCAATTTAAATCTTTTGGGACAGCATTCAATGCCACAATACCCGCAGCTCGGTGTTTGGTCAGAGATGACTACTAAGTTCTCAGGAGGCCTGTGATCCTAAGGACTTGGTCACCTTGTGGGGGCCAATTCCAGGCTGTTTTTATTCCTTTCATCTGATATAGAACTGACTTTAAAAATCTTCAATTTTCTCTCTTACAGTCAAGATCAGACTCATGGTCTCTTTGTCACTTGGCTCAATTTCAAGAAAAACAGAGGTCAGAACAACCACAGCTGGGTGATTCTGGTTTTCAGTTCTTTCCTTGGGTGATGGACTTGATGCCACTGTACTTTGCTCTGAACATGAATCCTGGAAGATTGGGAGAAGGCATTGAGCCAAAGACACAAAGATGAAACAAAATGCTTCCTTAATTTACTGGTCTCCTGCGTCACCACTTGACAAAACTACTTATATTCCAAACAGTGTCTGCATTAAAAAATCAATTCAGTCAATAAAGAGGAAGCCATCATGTCCACTGCTATAGTGATTCAATTAAAGATTAGGCTTTTTAGAATAAACACACTTCAAAAAAAAATCTTCAAGACTCCTATATCTTCTATCATTTTTAAGTGTTATTTATTGACTCATCCATGACAAGGTTGGGTACTTGGTCTGATCCAGTACAGTACTCAAGCTCAATAAGAAATTTAAAAGACTTACACATTTCACTCTTGTGGGTTCCACTTGTCATCCTAACAGTTTCACATTTTATTTATGGTCAGATCAGTTAATGTCATTCAATTTAATTTAATTCATTTAATCTGTCACAAAATAAATATTTAATATTTTCTAGCTTAAAAAATATATGAAAAAAAATATGAACTATAGAGGCACTTCAATTGGTTAAGTGTCTGACTCTTAATTTTGGCTTAGGTCATGATCTCAGGGTCATGAGATCGAGCCCAGCCTTGGGCTTTGTGCTAGGCATGGAACCTATTTAAGATTCTCTCTCCCTCTTCTTCTGTTCCGTAACCCCTACCCCTCACTACTACTTGCACTCTCTCTCTCAAAAAAAAAAAAAAAAAAAAAAAAAAAATATATATATATATATATGAATTACACTGCAGCAAGTGGAATTTTTTTAAGAATGAAAAGAATTTTTAGAAGGCTAAAATACAGCAAAAAGAGCAGGTACTACAATAAAAATGACTTGCCCACAGTGACTGTGAGAGCTGACTGTGCCCTCAGAAGCCAGTAGTGTTGAGCTGGAGGTGTGTGACCCCAGCCCTGGGGCCCAGTGCACTGTGCAGGGCCAGTTCTGCAGGCCATGAAGTCAGAAAGAACAGACTGTATCTTTCGAGGTCACCACCAGGGCCAGGCTGTCTCTGTACAGTCATAACTTATAGCATACTCAAGACAGGATTCTCTGCTTAGCAAGCACAGCTTCTCAATGAATCCTTGCAAAAGTTCACATGCAGTTAACTGCATGAGGCTGAGGCAGAGGTGAGATCATTTGGCTGCTCAAGTCACCTTTCACCTGTTCTCCCTAGGTTGGTTCTCAGAAAACAAGAGTGGAAAACATAAAGACAAAAGTCACTGCCATTTACTGCCAATTGCTGGACTCCATGCTACACACTTTTGTTTATATTAATACTTTCTCGACAACGTTGGTGAACTAGGTGTTCAAACCCCCATCTGTTGGACTCGAAAACCTAGGCTCTTTCCTTATGCAGGCATTTCCTAAGCATCTCTCTCTAAGTGACATACCACCTGTAGGAGATGAACGTGAAAAATTACATACAAAATTGAAGGATCCCTGGGTGGCGCAGCAGTTTGGAGCCTGCCTTTGGCCCAGGGCGCGATCCTGGAGACCCGGGATCGAATCCCACGTCGGGCTCCGGGTGCATGGAGCCTGCTTCTCCCTCTGCCTGTGTCTCTGCCTCTCTCTCTCTCTCTGTGTGACTATCATAAATAAATAAAAATTAAAAATAATAACAAACAAACAAACAAAAAAACCAAAATTGAAAACCAAGATCTGGTCCCTGTCCTTGAAAAAGACAATGCCTGGTCAACGTTCTTTTTAGACAGACTCAGCCAAGAAGCTCAGACTGATTCTGACTGTGCCAGGAGGAGCAGCTCCTTACTAGCCTGGTAGCTTCAGGATGGCAGGCACTCTACACGCTTCCTGTTTTCCCCACATGGGGGGTGCTGGCTCCACAAATGTCTCTGGGATGCTCGATGAACAAAAGAGCACCAGACCCATTGTTGTGGCTCTGAGAAGCTCCTGGATGCACTTTTGCCTTAAACCTAAAATGTGTCTGGGTGGGAACAATCTCCTTGCTCGTGAAATGTATGGGCAGGATGCAGTCTCTCACACAGAGAAGGGATGTAGGCCATTGTTCAAAAGCATGAGCTTCAGGGCTAGACTGTCTGGGTTGGAAATCTGGACCACTCACTCATCAGCCTTGTGGAGCAAGTTATGCAACCTCACTGGGCCTCAGGTTCCTGGTCTGTTGAAGGGAGGATGTCTCATTTAATACATCCTATCAAGTACTCAGCACAGTGTCTGCCACACAACAAATGCTATGTAAGTGATACTATTAATGTAAACAGTAATAATGATCACCGCCACTACAGTGGGGGAAAAGTCTTTTTTTAATGCTTAGCCATCTCCCTGCTCCTGTGTAGTCCTCAGGAACAATATCCTGCATAGGAAGCATGCACCACCACAGAGCTGGTGCTAATTGGGGTTGAGAACCATACGATCCGAATGCTGGTTCTGTCACGTACTAGTTGGGTGACCCCAGGCAAGCCTGTGGCATGAGGACACTAGCACCTACCTCTGGATGTCAGTGAGGATCGGGCTAAGTAGAGTATGCACATGCTTGGTGCGCCCTGGCATTCGTCAGTGTGAAATAAATGGGAACTGCTGTCATGCAGGATTTTCCTTAATGACTTCATCCTTCAAAGGCAGCATGAAGGACTCTTAAGTCACAAGAATGCGTAAGTATCCATTTAGGAAATTCTTCTGTTTGAGAGAGATCTGTTTTTAACAATTTCTAATTACACCAGCAAAGATGTCCAATGGCGAGGGATTGGTGCCTATGCGGTCTGGAACAGTCTAAGTGGGGCAAGGTCTTTTACAATGTTCTCAGATCTAAGGTGGGTGTATAACAGGAAAAGAAGAATGGAAGGCTTCTTGTTCACACCCTGTTTAGTTTTCCTCTGGTCAAGATCAGTCTCAAAAGGCCCAAAAGGGGTATTCACGGTGACTTGATGGCCTGCCATCTGCTCAAGAGCAGTGCAGCTTGCACAAGGGAAGGCTCTCGTGTTTGAGATGTGGTTTGCCAAATCACTTTACAAACGATCATTTCACATCTCTCACCTCAGTCCTCAGTCAGCCCTGGCAGAGTGAGCATTTTCTAGAGGATGAGCAGGATTCGGGGCATGGGGAGCCACACCAGGGAGCATGAAGACTGCTGGCTCCCATGGAATAGAGTCGGGGAGACACGGGATTAGAGAATGATTAAGGGGTGAGGGCAGGGGACAAAGACTCTCCGAGAAGGTGACATCTTAGCCGAGACCCAAACGACAAGATGCAGCTAAGTGAAGACCAGAGAAGGGCTGTCCATACAGAGCTCAGGCCAGTGCCTGGTGTCGGCATACACTCTGCAGCATGTCCTGGGAACCAGAGCCCCCACAATGTCTCATCCGGTCCTCCCTCATGGACGAGGCTGACTTGGTTGAGGGATCTATGAAAAGTGCAGGGAAGGAGATTTAAAAAAGGCTTAAGATGGCTCTGCTTTCTTTTTCCTTTTCTATTGAAAAGTAGAGGAAGGGAAGAAAGAGGGAGGGACAGTAACACTAAAAAAATAAGTAAGAGGCTCAAGAAACCTACCATCCAACAGCAATGTATGGAACTGATTTTGATCCTGAACCAAGTAATTACAAAAGAAAAAAACAAAGAAGTCAGCTGGAGAAACAGAACTGCTATTAAGGAATGCTGGTGTCTTAGGTGTGATGGTGGTGTTGTGCTTATGTTATTTTATGAGTTTAACTGTGTCCACCACAAATTCATCTGTTGAAGTCCTAGCCCCGCTGACTCAGAATATGACTGTATTTGGAGAAAGGGGCTTTAAAGAAATAATTAAGTTGAAACAGGGTCAGTTGGGTTGAGCCCTAATTCAGCCTGACTGGTGTCTTTATAAGAGGAGACCAGGACACAGATAGAGGGAGATACACACACATGGGCATATAAGACAAGGAGGAGACGGCCACCTACAAGCCCAGGAGGGAAGCTCAGAGAAAACCAAGCCTGCCCACACCTTGACCTTGAACTCCCAGCCTCCAGTGCTGTGACAAGACAAACGTCTGTAGTTTAGGCCACCCAGACGGTGATATTTTGTTAGAGCTCCTAGCAAATTAAAACAGTTTACAAAGAGTCCGCGTCGCTTAGCATCCTACACTAAAATAGTCGCAGATGGAAGGAAGGGCTCTCTAGGACGAGCTCCAAAATAATCTCTGAAAAGGAAGGAAAGGGCAGGAAGGGGGTTATGGATGAAATGAGACTGGCTATAAGTGGAGTAACCGTTGATGCTGAGTGGTGCGCACACAGGGGTTTGTTTGGGCTCATTTTACTGTTCTCCCCACTTTTGTATTTTGAACATTTTCTCTAACAGAAAGGTTTTTTTAAAAACTGCAGGGGAAACATATCTTCTAGAACATAGAAGATCCGCCTTTCTGGACAAATACAGGAATACAGCAAACTATAGGAATTCTCTTCTAAAATTCTGATGGAACAAACAGTAACAACAATAAATGAAAGGAAGCAGTTAACTGACTGCAAACCTGTGGGGCTGAGCTCTCCCTAGAAGGGCTGACTTGGCCCAGTGGGTTCTCCTCGTTGGGAGTCAGCTCACCAGCCTAGACATACCATGCTCTTAAGAGGCAGCTGTGCATGCCGACCACCCCCAGAGCCCACTCCCTTCTGTTTATGAGCTCCAACCCCTGGGACCCTGAGGACCCAGTTCAAATACTGTTTCCAGAACAATCCTACCACAATACCACTGCTTGCCTACGGAGACATGCTGGTTTCCCTTCGCTGCCACCTCACCCACCCCACTGTGGTGTGATTATTTACTGAAGGAACATATTTATCTGGGCCACAGAGAGCATGGCTCATCCCTTGCTCAGATCTGCAAGTATCTGGATAGGAACAGATCTGCAAGTATCTGGATAAGAATAAACCGAACATTTAGTGAACAGCTACTATATGGTAGGCGCTCAGCTGCTTGCTAAGTCCTTAGTAACCCATGTTTAAGTGTAAAATTGTAAACCCCCATTTGGGGCTGTTGAGGAATCTGGCACGTTAAGTAAGCTGTTCAAGGCTAAACCACCAGTCAGCAGCAAGGCCAGGGTCCTGTCTCTGTGACCTTGTGCCACACTGAGCCTACTCTTCTTTTCTCCTCACCCAATTTCCCTGGCGTGTGCGCAGATGTCTCCCAATCTACTGTCCCTTCCCCCTGGGGTCCCTAGCACAGCATTCCCAGGGTGGGGACCTGGGCCACACACACACAGAGCTTCTCCCAGCTCTGAGATGGGAGCCAGCCCCAGGCTCTCCTCTTAGCTCTCCTGCTCCCTGGCTCTCTGCCTTGCCCGATGATTTAACCTCTCTGTGCCTCTGTGTGCCTTTTCATCACAATTTCACTAAGTGTCTCGCTGGTTGCTGTGGAGATTAAAGGGATTATGTCTGCACGAGACATCAGCTTTGGTTCAGGCACACATTAAGTGCCCTCACTGGCATTTCTTGTCTTGTTTTTGGTATATCGTGCTATTAGAGAGCCCTCCCAAGTCTGTCTCTGTCTCAGGTCCTAAGGCCAAGCCATGTCTCCCCATCTTCAACTTGTATAGATGGATTTTTATATCCAAGTTCAGGACCTTATAATCATTCCCCACATTGTTTTCATTTTTGTAAGATTCTGCCCATGTCTGCCTTTTGGACGTAATCCTGTCTCCCACATACTCACAATGTGCCTGACTTATCTGTAAATCTGGATCTTCACCTATATCTTCGGGCCACTCACCAAACTGTTGAACAGAAGAGTCTGTAACATGGTGTCTTTAGTTGTGGGAGTGAGTGCAGAGAAGCAGCAGGGCGCGAGGCAGCCAGGCTGGCACGGAGCAGGTACCCCCGCTCATGATTCCCTATCTGTGCCCTACACATCACCAGTAGCAGCATACACCGGAACAACCTTGCTGGAGTACAATGTGACAATATGTACAAATATGCATCCAGAATGTTGCCTTTGAAATTCTAGCCCTGGAAATTCAGCCCAAAGTAGTCATTAAAGAGAAAAACAAATTCTATGCAGAAGATATTTATAGCATCATTATTTGGAATGCTGAAAAACTCTAAATAAGCTAAATGGACTCCAAAGAGGAATGGTTAGATAAATTATAATGGGGGAATAACAGCAATGTGGCTCTTAAAAAGATTAAATGTAACAACTATGCACCTTTATGCTAGTGAATATAAGATTATTTAAATTAAGCCATCACAGATATACATACTATGACTGCATCTAAATAAAAACTACATACACACAGATAAAATAATGGGAAAATAAACAAATAGAAAATTATAGTTATGGTGAGATTATAGATGCGATTTTCAGTTGTTTCCCATTAAAACTCATAATAATTTATCTGGTTATAAACAACCCAATGTTTGTGCATACTTACATATTTTATGTGTTTGTTATTTATGTGTGCATGTATAATATGAAGGGAAACTTAAATAAGAATCAAGAACCGGCAGTCCAGAAGACAGAGCTAATGCAGGACTTCAATAAAGGCAAGAAGCATTTGTCTCAATTATGAGATCCAATTCCTCTCTTGAAGGAACTTGAAATCCTATGAGTTGTCGATGTGCCAGAATCCCTTCCCACAGACATGCACGTGCCTCCTCACGACCCTTGCTGGCCAGTCACAAGAGTTCTGAGGATGGTGCAGTGTGATACAGGGCACTGGCTATGGGGCTCCTGGTCCTGCTCTGACACCTCCCTACCTGCAGGGGGCGGTGGGGAAGACCCGCCCCTGTTACTTGCACTCTGTCTCTTGGAGGCATGATGAGCTGGGCATGGCTCAGGTACCCATCTGAAAGGCTGATGGGAAGTATGGCATCATAAATCCCAGTACCCACTGGCTGATGGTATAACCATGTGCCCCACTGCCTCCCTACATGGGCATAAATTCTGAACCCAGAAAGGGAAAGCAGAACAGAAGTAACAGCATGCTTGTACTGAAGACAACAATAAGGGGGATTCCACTTGGCCATGCCTGTACTTACCATACGTGAACATGCGCGGTGAGGTCAGCTCAATGTTGGGCAAGGCGCCCAGGTGGTTGAGCACGGCGCACCGGTAGCCATTTTTCTGGGCGTAGTCGACAAAGGTGCGGATGTATTGCTTCTCACTGTGATTGGCAATGCCAGGGCAGATGACCATGGTAATGTCATCTACAGGGTGAAGAAAGAGATCCCAACATATCCAATGAATAGTGAAGATAAAGGGCCACAATTATACATCACTGGCGGAGAAAACAGTAGGAGGGAACCTGACATGCATCTTTTCACTCAATTCTCTGGGGAAGAGCATCTTTCCCTTCCAGATGGAGTTGTCTGGATCAGTGGTTCTCAAACTATTTATGGTGAAGGGTCAGTTTTTAAAATATCTGATCGTGCACAGCTAATTTTGAAAAATATGATAAAAATTACTAGAAAGATGAAATGAAAACAATTTAAATCTCAATTTTTTTATTATTAGATTCAGCAGGTTTAAAATTACCACTGTACAAGTTTCCAAACCTTACTCCTAATTTCTGTATGAATGATGGAATGAACAAATAGAAAAATGAAAAGTAGTGTCTACACAGGCTTCTTTGATCAAGGAATTTCACTTCCAGGTATTTGTCTACAGATACACCTGTACACATACAGAACAAGATGTGTACAGTAGAGGTGATAATGGCAAAAGAATGAACACATGCTAAATGCCCAGAAACAGGGGTCTGGTTAAATAAATGATTGCACATCCAAGTGATGAAATGTTATGTAGCCCTTAAAAATAATGAGAGACATCTTTGCATATACTGACTGATAGGGCAAGCTCTCTAACATGTATTAAGTGGAAGAAAAGCAAGGTGCAGAAAAGGGTTATGATATACTGCCATTTGCAGGGAGGGGAAAAGATATCTATATTTAGAAATGCATCCACTAGCTCCAGAATAATACATGAGAAACCGAACAGTGGATACCATGGGGGAGGTGCTTGGGTGGGGAGTAGGAGTAGAAGAAAGACTTAGACTTTCTCTGTGTATCTTAAAGGTAACTTTTGAATTTTCTATCATGACCATGAACTACCTTCCAAGGGAGTGGCAGGTGTCATGAAGAGCTAAAGCAGGAAGGTGTGATGGATTTACTGGGAAGAGAACACTAGTGAATGGAGGCAAGGGCCATCCCTTTGAGGAGGTGACATCTGAGTTGAGACCCGAATGACAAGAAGGAGGCAGCCATGGGGATGAGTGTTCTAGGCAAAGGGAACATCAACTTAAACCTTTGTCATTAGCTAATTGGCAGTGCTGATTACTGTGAAGAACTGAAAGGTGCAAGAGGTTTACTGGAATTCCTCCCAAGTAGTTACCAAGCTCCTGTAAAAACCAAAGTGCCTTGGGGCACCTGGGTGGCTGAGTCAGTTGTCGTCAGACTCTTGATTTTGGCTCAGGTCATGATCTCAGGGTCGTGAGATCACGCTCCTCATTGCGCTCCATGCTCAGTGGGGAGTCTGCTTGAGATTCTCTCTCTCTCTCTCTTTCCCTTTGCCTTTCCCACCCTACTTGTGCATGCATGCATGCTCTCTCTCTGAATAAATAAATAAATAAAATCTTAAAAATAAAACCCCGAATCCCCCCAAACCTTGGTGCTTTGCATACTACAGAACTGAAAAGACATGTCCTCCTCTTATAAGAGCAGCAGAGGCAGCTGCCATCCTAACTCTACTTCCTCACTGCAAAGCTCTTTATAACAGGTGCTCACTATATAGAATGGACAGAGCAATGCCAAATTCCAGCAGCAACAGTAATCAGAGTGGTTTCTGACAGACAGGTATCCCAAACCCCTGCATAAATGGGCCCAAATGTGTCTTTTCATCCATGGAATGTATGCAGAGGGTACCTGAGAGCCTCCACCATCTGCTATTACCAACAAACAAGATTGGCCTATCCCGAATTTCTGAGCTTTATCTTCTTTATCAGTAGAGTCAGGATAATAAGGCATCAACCTCTCAGGGTTGCTATAAGGCTTAACTGGGATAATAGTATCTACAAAGCACTTAGAAGAGTCTGGCTTCTATTGCTGTCATCAAAGCAGAGGCCTGGTCCTGCAGGACCTGGGCTCCACATTCTCCCTCATCCCCTCACACCAAGCTTCTGTATGTCATGGGAGGACTAACTACATTCAGCAATGCTGTCTGAGGGGCCCTATGTAGTGACTGGCAAGCACATAATGGTGTGAATCCTTGCGGGCTGTCCCTGAATGATGTACCTCAGGAGGCTTCCTACCAGCCCCTGGGTGTGATGCTGAGCCAGTGACAGGAGCATGTACACTGTGCTCCCTCACTGACCAATGGGCCACATTGTAGACCTAGAGTAGCTTACCTCCAACACAGTGCTCGGCCAAGGGTTCAAAGAGGTCAAAGGTTGAAGTGGCTCCGTCGGACATGGTGATGAACTTGCGGTGCCCGTACGGGTGTGGTGACCTCACCCTTCCCATCTTCCCATACAAGGCTGTTTGGATGTGTCCACTTTTCCCCCAGATCAATGGTGGAATGTATCTAAGAGAGGAGGAGAGGAAAGGTCAATTCTCCCACACTCCTTGAACAACACATGGAAAAATTTTTGAGCCAAAATCTTTCAACCTATTTGAGTTTTTTTCCTGACAAGTTTTGCATACTAAAGTATAAATATGGGATTTTCTTTACCTTACATTCATGCCATGATTTACCTCCTTTCCCCATTTACTAATACACCCCGTATCAGACTAGCCTTAGAAATCATCAGGACATGCTTATTCAGGCAGGATTTCAAATTTACAGTGTTAAGCAATTCAATATGGGTTGTTGCTGTAATGTAGATTAAAAAGAAAGCAAGTTATACATTTTGACCACATGCTACTTGACGGGGTTAGCCTCATTATCAAATGAGCTAATGTATATAAAACAGCTATCACGCTGCCTACACTCACTAAATGTTCACTTTTTTGCCTTCCTCTAACAAGACAGGCCCCAGCCACAGTGGTCACCATGTTAACCAAACCACCTGCTCTCCATTACACTGGGAAGGGCAGCAAGCTTTCCCAAGAGCCTGTAGGTGCCTTGTGTGTGTGTTATGAGGTGCTGTGTACCCTCTGGAGAATGTCCTGGAAGGGAAGCAGTGTAAATATTTGTTGGGTTAGATGAAGGATAAAGGCTTGTCTAGTTTAAGCAAGTCATGACACCACCCTGACAACTGTCCTTCATGAACACACGGAGTGACGCTGGTTCCTGGGAGTAAATGCAAAAACCTCAAACTAGTTAATTACTGGGAAAACAAGGCATTCTGTTACAACTAAGAAATGATTCTAGTTCACAACCACAGTGCAGGATGATCCCATTTCCTGAACTGCCACTGGTTGCTCTTGCTCAGCTTGGAGGCCCAGGCCTGGTGGTTGGCCAGATTTGTGTTCTGCGTACACTTGAGTCATAGAACATAAAATATGGTAATGACATCCATCCTACATCTCTGTAATCTGTAGATAATACAGATTTTTAAAAAAGATTTTTTAGAAGATTTATTTATTTTTTTGGGGGGTGGGGGAGAGAGAGAGAGATAAAGAGAAAGAGCAGGGGGAGGGGTTGAGGGAGACAAGTAGACTCCCTACCGAGTGGCGAGCCTGACACAGGGCTTGATCCCAGGACCCTGAGATCATGACCTGAGCCTAAACCAAGAGTCAGAGGCTTAACTGACCAAGCCACCCAGGCATGCCATGGTGAGCATTTTCTTAAGGGTTTACCTTAACCTGCTTCCCAATTCATGCCTATTATTTCTATCATACCAGTTGATCCTAAAAACCTTCCTTAAATTCTACCAGATTTACTGTTTTTTAAAAATAATAAGTCTCCACAAATTGAAGAGAAGTGATCATCTTAAGCAAGCCAGTTCCCAGACGAACTTCCTCTGTGAGTGTAGGGAGGAGAGGAAAGAGTATTTTAAGACCTTGGGACATGAAGCCATTTGCCAGCATGACACCACAGGTGCAAATCTTAGTGCAGAGGCCATGGCATTTGGAAAACAGAAGCATTTAAAAGAGATGAGGATTCATTTGGGGAATATAAATAATAGTGAAAGGGAATATAAGGGAAGGGAGAAGAAATGTATGGGAAATATCAGAAAGGGAGACAGAACGTAAAGACTGCTAACTCTGGGAAATGAACTAGGGGTGGTAGAAGGGGAGGAGGGCGGGGGGTGGGAGTGAATGGGTGATGGGCACTGGGGGTTATTCTGTATGTTAGTAAATTGAACACCAATAAAAAATAAAAAAAAATAAAAGAGATGAGGAGATTATGAGAGCAACAAAAAGCAAGCCTATAAAAATAACATCAACTGGACAACCCAGTATTACACAAGATTTAGATGTAGGATTTATAAAGGGTTTTGGTCAAAAAATTATGCATAGGGGGAGACAAGTGATCCAAGAAGCCAAATTCCTGGTTGCTCCCAGAGGGAAATTCAAAGAAAATTTAGTTTATAATATAAATTAAAAATAGAAACGTGCTGAGGTTAAACAGAAGAAATATGAATTCAGTCTCATATACGTATCTTCTGATCTTGTTTTAAATACAATATAATCTCAGAAAATGATGGAAGAATAAAATAAAATAATAAAATAAAATTTTTCTCTGGGCTGGTTACAGACTTCCCATGGAATGATGACACAGGTGGTTATCCAATCAGGCTACTAGGGGAGCTGCCCCACCTCTGTGTCCCCTGGCAAAGGACCCCTCGGCAGAGCTCTATCCTGGCAGCCAGAGGGCTTGATTGACATGAGGGCTCTTTTCAAGCACATTCCTTCCCATCACCTGCAGGAGCCAGGCTCATTTATCTTTGTGTCTCTCCCAGGGTACTCCACACACTTCCCCTTAGTAAATCTGAGAAGGCACAGATACACTTAAAAAATAATATACATCCACTTGACGGGATGAGTACTGTGTGTTATACTATATGTTGGCAAATCGAACTCCAATAAAAGAATATACAAAAAAATATACATTCTCAAATGAGTTGGGCTATAGCATGACTGCTGTTTGGTTACTGTCCTCTTTCCAGGTGATCCAGCACCATTCTCAGAGAAAATCCTGATGGTGCACATGTGTCCGTGTGTGTGCATGCACGTGTATGCATGAGAATAAGTGACTGTCTCAGGATTACCTGGCATATTCTCACTTCGGTGTAGGGTCAGTTGTGCATAGTGGGCATTTTACAATCTTTAATTTTATGACAATACCACCTACTGATAAAGCACTGTTTTCAATCAACTTTACAATAACACAACACCAGTGTTTATCGCATCGCATTTTTACACACTTTTTACCATGGTGAAGTTTTGCTGTGTGTTTTCATTTGTTTATGAGTTACCTACAGATCACATGAAAAACTAAAAAAAAAAAAAAAAAAAGAAAAGAAAAACCAGTGGGGCGTCTGGTTGGCTCAGTCAGTTAAGCCACTGCCTTTGGCTCAGGTCATGATCTTGGGGTCCTGGGATCGAGTCCTACATTGGGTTCCCTGCTCAGTGAGGAGTCTGCTTCTCCCTCTCCCTCTGCCCCTCCCCCTGCTTGTGTTCTCTTTCTCTGTCAACTAAATAAAATCTTTAAAAAAAAAACAATTAGAATGAGTGGAGTTAGTTACATGGTTTAGGTCAAGGAGGAAATATGGACCAAAACAATAGGGTATTTTGAAATTTATATAACCATATAAGCACTTAAGAGATGCTGGAAAGTGAACATGGAGGAATCTGCTTTACTCTGGGTCTGGCCTTTCAAGCAGAGCCTGGCAGCTTCCGCTTTTATCTCCTTAGAAGCCTGGTATCATGCTGTAAAGGAGCTAGGGCTCAACTACCCAATGAAGAGAGGTATCTCCTAGGGGGCCTAGAGACATAGAACTGAGCACTGTGTGCATTTTAAATTAGGGCACCACCAAACTGTCTTTCAAGACAGATGGACCAATTTACATTCCCAACAGTTTTGCATGGAAGTACCTGTCTTCCTCACCCTCATCAACAATTAGCATTGTCAATCTTTTACATTCTGGCCATCTTGATGGGTAAAATATGGGTATTTAACTTCAATTTGTGTTTTTAAAGATGGATCCAATCTGCGGTAAGCAAGTTTCTTACTTGAATTTGCATATTCTTGATTCATAGGTTTACTAGTCATTCATTTCTCTTATGTAAACTGTACCCTTTGTCCATTTTCCTGTTACATTTTTATCTTTTTCCAATCGATTTGTAGGTACTGTTCTTATCACTCCTACACCCATCATTTTCTATTATATGTTGCAAAGGCTTTCTCCCAGTTTATTGTATATTTTAATTTTATCTTATATAACTTTCTTTTTTTTAATTTATTTTTTATTGGTGTTCAATTTGCCAACATATAGAATAACACCCAGTGCTCATCCCATCAAGTCCCCTCCTCAGTGCCCGTCACCCAGTCACCCCCACCCCCCACCCACCTTATATAACTTTCATACCTTGTGGTTAAATTTGTTAGTTTCTCTCTCTCTCTCTTTTTAAAAGATATGTTTTTAAAAGTAATCTCTCCACCCAGCATGGGGCTTGAACTCATGGCCCCAAGATCAAGAGTTACACATTCCTCTGAGCCAGCCAGATTTAGGTGCCCCAAATTTGTTAGATTTTTCTACTAAAACCTTTATGTTTTACATTTTGTTTTAAAAGGAGTTATTCTAGCACCTAATCTTAAATATATTCTCCAATATTTCCTTCTATTATGCCTCTAGTTTTAAAAACTGTATTACCCTTAAATCCTCTTATTTTGTAAAAGGTGCAAAGTGAAGATCTAATTCATTTTTTCCTGACAGCCACTTGACTTTACACCATAAATGGTTCATCCTTTCCCTACAGATTTCAACTGTCATCTTTTATACCACGTTCCCAATTAAATATTTAGATATTTTTCTTTTCTTTTTTTTAAAGATATTTTTCTATATTTTCTTTTCTTGATTCATTGATCTATTTGTCTATTCTTGTGCCAATATGACTCTGCCTTAATTAATATAGCTTTATGGACTATTTTGAGCATTGGCCCACAGTGTGGGCCTCCTTTTCTTTTTCAAAATTTTCTTGCCAGATTTTTGGCATTTTATTTTCCAGATGAATTACAGGATTAGCTTGTTCTGGGAAAATTTTGGGATTTCTAATTGGAAACACACCAAACTTATACATTATCTTGGGGAAAAATTGACATCTTTACAGTTTTTACTTATCCTATTAAAAAAACATGCTTTATCTCTCTGTTATTCAGGTATTTACATCCTACAGTAAAACTTTATAGCTTGTTTCACATTTTAATACTCAGTTTTTACTACACTAATTTGCATGCATCTCTACATTTTTAAAAAAGCTATTCTTAAAAAAAAAAAAAAAAAAGCTATTCTTAGAGTTAGCATCTGGTCATGTTTTACTCCTAACTCCCTGAAAGCAGAGGCGATGTCTTCTGTACTAACACATATACTAGTTTATCCAATGTTGTGCCATGGCCAGTGATTAATAAATGGTTGTTATAAATAAACAAATATTACTAAGAAAGAAGCTAGACCACAACAAAATGTAGAGGCCAGCAGGTCCTTACCTTCTGAATCTATTTGTAACACCTGGCTAGCCTAACAGAATTGTCCAATGGGAAAGCCCACAAGGG
The DNA here is from genome assembly GCF_003254725.2 of Canis lupus dingo. Lineage (NCBI taxonomy): Eukaryota > Metazoa > Chordata > Mammalia > Carnivora > Canidae > Canis > Canis lupus. Next base: position 52,259,482 of record NC_064245.1, on the reverse strand, counting down.
AAAATCTGGACCTCCCTCTCACTCACGTCCCTACACACACACACACACACACACACACACACTCACTCACTCACACTGCCTTCAGGCAGACAGAGCTCACACTAGCAAGGACAGATGGTTGGCAGGCTGTTTACAAAAGAGCTGGAAAAAAGCATACTAACGCTTATCTTTGCCCTCAATCTGTGGGTAACTAATCAATTCTTTCCTATGGGACCTGGGTTTTTAGATGATGTCAAACTACTTTATAGCCACTGAATCCAGACTTAGCTGTCATTCCCTCTGATTCTCACCAGCAGCCCTCCAGCAAACTGGCACAAGGTTGGCACACATATGGCATCAGAGACTGAGTCCCACCGCCACCCCTCCTTCCTAGCAGGTCCCTTCCAGTGAAACAGATGCTCAGCAGCAGTTACTCCTTGGCTAAAATTTTATGTTTGTTTCAGACAAAATGTTTTGGTTAAAGTAACACAATCCACCCCCCAACTAACTTGAGGAGGGACAATGCTGGGGTGCTCGCCAAATGGACAGGAGGTTGGAGGACCAGGCTCAAAGAGGTCAGGTTCCGGGAAAGAAACTGGGGCTGCTGCACAAATGTGCTGTTTATGCAGTCAGCAGCTCCCCAGGAGGCAATGCCCCAGGAATGGGCTGTCTTGAAGAAGGTAATTATGGGTGGGGTCAGGGCATCTCCATGCCATTGCCTGCATGCAATGGGAGAGAAGGACTTTCCCAAAAGGAAATGTGTGTGTGCTTGGAGAGGAAGAATGGATGTGGGGCACCAAGAAAGTGACAAATGTTCCCTACCAGGTCTTGGCCTAGCCTCATCTTTGCTTCAAGAGGCTTCTTCAGTGCCCCCGATATCCCACAAGCCTCTCCAAACTATCATATTCCCACCTAGTTCTTTCAAAGTCTCTTCTTTCTGTCCTTGGTCCCACCTCAGCATTTCCCATAATTCCCAAATGCATTAACTTTGAAGCTTTCGCTTCTCCTGTAACACAGTATAGATCACAAACAGGCACCTTACTTGCTCAAGTGGTGTTCTCTCTCACACACCCAGCTTTCTGAATGTAAACTTCATCACATACAAGAGTTTGTGCTGTTTCCTTTAAAAAAAGAAATCTAGAAAAGTAGAGTTTTTATGACTCCTGGTCAATGATTTTTACTGGCCTTACAGTAGCACATTTTGTGCAACCCATCACTTTGCCTCACTATTTTTTTGACGTAAGATTCCCATAACAGGAAATTAACCATTTTAAAGTGCACGATACTATGGCATTTGGTACAATGGGAATACTGCATAGTCATCACCTCTGTCTGGTTCCAGAACATTTCTTCATTCCCAAAGGAGACCTCATATGTGTTAAGCAGCCACTCATCATTCTTGCTTCCCTGTGGCCCCTGGCAACCACTTACCAGCTTCCTGTTCCTATGGAACTACATATTCTGGGTATTTTACATAAATGGAATCATTGAATATGTGACTATTTGTCTTGTGATTTTTCACTTAGCATAAAGTTTCAAGGTTCATCCATGTTGTAACATGGACCAGTACTTCATTCCTTTCTGTGTCAGAATAATATTTCATTGTATGCCTTACCTATCACATTTTCTTTATCCATTTATTAGCTGATGGACATTGGGTTATTTCCACCTGTTGGCTATTGTGTACAGTGCTGCTGTGCACATTTGATTACAAGTTTTTGTTTGAATACCTGTTTTCAGTCCTTTTAAATATATATCTAGGAGCAGAATTTCTGGGTCATGTGGTCATTCTATGCTTAAGTTTTTGTGGAACCTCCAAACTCTTTTTCATAGTGGCTGCACAATTTTACATTCCTACCAGCAATACACGAGGGGTTCCAATTTTTCCACATTCTCACCAACCCTTGTTTTTTTTTTTTTTTTTTTTTAATTTTGTTTTGAATTGTTATAGCCAGGGATACCTGAGTGGCTCAGTTGGTTAAGTGTCTGTCTTTGGCTCACCTCAGCTCAGGTCATGATCTCAGGATCCTGGGATTGAGCCATGTATTGAGCTCCCTGCTCAGTGGGGAGTCTGCTTCTCCCTTACCTTCTGCCTCTCTCATCCACTTGTGCACTCTCTCTCTCAAATAAATAAATAAAATCTTAAAAAAAATGTTATTACCATCCTAGAGATATTGAATATCCCTACTATTTTGACTCTAGGCCATGTCCTTCTACTGTATCTCTACTTCTGTCTTCAACATTTATCATAATTTATTTTTTATTTTTTTTATTTTTTATTTTTTTTCATTTATCATAATTTAAAAAATGAATTAGTTGACAAATAAATACATACAATCAGTCCTGTTCACTTCACCATGGCTATTACGGATGGAAAAAATCGTATCAGAATAAAACTGGCAACAGTCAAAACTGCCTGTAGTATAATTTAACAAAATTATTGACAAAAGAATCCAGGTTTTTTTTTAAAGAAGAAGATGAAGAATCCAGTTTTCATAATGGAATTTAGGCTTGCAAATTTAACCTAGAGAATTGCATTAGTGGCAATAACAGGCACAAAAGAACTTGCTACAACAGAAGCTATAGTCAGTAGCACATAATATGGACAAAAAACTGATTCCAAGCTTTGTTGTAAAATTTAAATGGAAAACAAACCTGATGAAGATAAGATCTGTGTAACAGTGAAAAATCATCATGGAATCAAATTGCTTCAGTAAAATTGTTCCAGAAAATATTCTCTGAAATGATTTAATGTTAGCCTAACTTTGATGAAAATATTTATATTTTATTTTATTTTTATTTTTATTTTTATTTATTTATTTATTTTTAAAAATATTTGTATTTTAAATGTCCTTGGGTTCAGCCCCTCCTGACTTTTCCCAATGGGAGTGCAAGTGGTTAGAAGTCAGCTCACACTCTCTTCCTGTATTTTCCTCCTTCCTGGGACCAACAAAGAAGATGGTATAAGCTGGGGGATAAGAAGCTGGGGATAGGAGAAGATCCATAATGCAGGGGCCACTCAGGGTCTGTGGAGGGGTGGCTGGGCAGACCACTTGCTGAGGAACTCCAGGGAGGACACCTGAGCAGTCCTGCTTTTACTCTATAAGAAGGAAATAACAGGGCTCATGGTTTCATGGAGACAAAGGGAATGCAAAGGAAGAGTTACCATGCTCCAATTATCTGCAAAAATGAGATATAGGCCAAGGCCAAGGCTGCTGGAATCTTACTACAGCACAGAAATATCACTTTGAGTGAAACATGGACCTCTCCGTTAGTGACTGTGGGCACATCAAGGAGGTTCAACTGGGCTTTTGAGCAGAGGAAGTCAGGGGTGTTTGAGATAGTCACCGTGGCTCTATCACCACGAATATATTGACCTCTTTCTTTGAACACAGAACATGATAAATTAAGCAGCCATTTTATCTATCTACAACACTTCACAATTTTTCTTTTTTTTTTTTAACTTCACAATTTTTCAAAGTTCTTTTTGTTTATGATCTCATTTGCCTTTGATTAAGGTTTGTGAAATGGTAGATGTTGTTAGCCTCATTTTACTGCAGGGACTCAGAGGCCAGAGAGGTAATGGCTTGGCCCTGGTCACTAAGCTAACCAAGGTAGAGTTAAGACTTCAGCTGGGTCCTTGCCCACCGTGTCCAGTGTTTACTTGGATGATAAAATAGCCATGATGGGAACAAGTAGATGTTGTCATTACAGAGGCTCCTATGACTCCATTAGTCATCCTTTAAAAATATTAGAGTTATCTAGAACCAATAGGTTATTCACATATCTTAAATAGTTAACAGCCTCTAGCTTTAAAAATATATCAAATTATATATAATTTGGTATAATTGGGTGGCTCAGTGGTTGAGTGTCTGCCTTTGGCTCAGGTTGTGATCCCAGGGTCCTGGGATCCAGTCCTGCATCAGGCTCCCCACAGAAAGCCTGCTTCTCCTGCTGCCTATGTCTTTGCCTGTGTCTCTCATGAATAAATAAATAAAATCTTTAAAAAAATAAAATAAAATAAAGTAAAATAAAAATAAAATATTACCATTAGTGAACTCAGTACCAGATGGGAAGCCTCACAAGTCCACAGGCTTTGCCTTTGTTCCCTATGCTGGCTGCTTCCCTACAGGTGCAGGTCTGCCATTTTATATCTGCCCTTCATGTTTCCCTCTCTGTCAGCAAACCCCAACCAAAGGGACACTTCAACGACAGAGCCAAAAACAGGAGTTACACTGTCCTGGGAATCTCATCTTCAAGTTGATGACAGTGTCCTTGGCTGGCTTTGTGTCAAGCACCAGCCAGGAGCAAGACAGGTACTGGGATAACTCAGGAGACATGGGCTCAGAACCCTTCCTCAGTTTCCATAGGAAATGCCCATCTCCAGCGGCCCTCCACTCTGCTCAGAGTACACACTCAGATAAAGAAAAACAAATTTTCCATTTCAAGAAAAATATTTGTTCCACCAAGCAGAAAGATGACCTTTACTCAGGCCAAGAGATTTATTTTGAGAGGTCCATCCTTCATGGACCAGAAAGGCTTCAGGGCTGGCCTCTGGGACCCAACCAAAGACCCGTGACTGGGACAGCCTGGCCTTGGACTATGCATTCTTTTGGCTCTTAGATATTGAGTTTGACTCAATAGTGCCTGCCCTTGTAGGGTTCACAATCTGGGGGTGGAAGCACGTGAGAACAGACAACTACTGTCATGGAGAAGAGCAGGCACTGGGGTCAGAAAGTCAGAATGAGGTGATCTTATGAGGAGGTTTGGTCATGTGGCTGAGAAATACCAACTTAACTCAGTGCATGATGGGGAGTGTTGAGGACTGAATGTGCCCCCTCAACATTCACGTGTTGAAGTCTTGCACTGCAATGTAAAAGTGCAGGAGGGACCTTTGGGAGGTAAGCCAGTGTGGACAAGGTCATGAGAGTAGAGCCCTAAGATGAGACTGGTGTCTCTATAAGAGGAGGAGACACCAGACACCAGAGCTCTCCTCTCTGCCTGTGTTAAGACAGGGAGTCTAAGGCACTCAGAGAGTAGGGACGTTTCTGAACTTCTAATTCTAATCTCTGTGTCAAGGACAGAACGACATAACAGCTCTGAGTGATGACATCGCCCCCATTGTACAGATGAGGAAAACAGAGCCTTGATTTGCCTGAGTCACAGTGTCGGCACTAGGGGACAATTGTCTGGCTTCCTTTCAGAGCCTTTCTTACTGTGCCACAGCAACTCCCTCAACCAGAGGCTAAAATAACAAACAGTTTTGATCCTGGTTTTTCCTGTTTGAGCATTTGTCTGAATGTTGTATTAAATAATGTTTCTCCCAATTGAGAACTGAATTTGTTAGAACTTCTCCTAGGTTTTCTTCACATACATTAGGCAAAAAACTGTTTCTTTGATTTTACAATGTTTTTCACAACTGTAACTGACTCCCTAATGTTAGTGAAGTTTTTTTGTGTGTGCAGGATATCCATCTGGAGGGTAATTAATTTGAATATTCACATTTGATTATTTCTAAGATGAGGCCAGGATGTTAACAAAATCATACTGAATGTCTCCCCAGAGGTAATGAGACTCAGGAGAGAGGATGGAGGCACTGTGGAAAGGCGAGAGGTGCCTGATTTGGGGAAGCATTTTTATCCTACATTAATGAGGGAGAATAAATTAATTAGGATGAGCATCAGTAGGCATGGGGGAAGGGCATGAACACAGGGAACAAAGCTTTGTGGCAGCTCCAGAAATCAGAAAACTGAGTTCCAGGCCTTCCTCGTGTGTGTGTGTGTGTGTGTGTGTGTGTGTGTACACAAAAGGCAGATAAAGAAGCAGGGAAGGTGTAGAGCCCTCCGGAGATAAGGGGGACATTTCATAGATACTTATCCTGAATCCTGACTGCCAGAGCTTCCCCTTTACAGGCCTTGAGCCCAGGACCTCCCACTGCTTCTACCACGGACCCCCACAATTCCCTCTGTGCCCTGTGTCCCCTCATCCAGCCTGGCTGACCGGAAGCCAGCAGATCTGCATGAGCCCACCTCACTGGGCCTCAGCCTTCTCCAGACACAAAGCAGACTGTGCACTACACCGCCCTAGTCCTGCTGGGGAGGCAGGGAAAGGATTTCATCATTTGCTTCGGGCCTTTCATCTCAAAGTGGCAAGTGGCATATTCAGCTTCCCAAACACCCATTAATAGGCTCATCAGAAATCTGCTTTGTACACAGCATTTTCCCCCACTGGCGGCAAATACTTCTTCACAGCTGTCACACATTACATTTTCACTGTTGTTGCTAGAAATGTTCTATTCCTGAATTGCAGGATTCTGCACAGGAAAAATCCAGTGCAGAGATGTTTTGTTTCTGCCTGAGATGACCAAAAGTGGCCTGAGGAAACAAGAGAGAAGTCATCTTCTGTTCCTGGAACTGGTTTTTAAACACAGGACAGGTGCCAGCCACGGTGGCATATCGATGACCCACCCTGTGTCCTGTGTAAGCTATAAAACATGAATGTTAGAGAGAATAGGCACAGGAGTTACAGTCAAACCACTTAAGGAGAAATCACACTCTTTTTGCTTCAAGGAAAAATAAACTCAATTTTAAAGTTCAAAGAAAAGCAGTGAGAAACCCTGAGAATTGTATTCACATGTCAAATGCATCTGATCTCATTATTTTTCTGCTCCACAAACAGCTTCTAGGACTGGCCACACCCCTCCCTACGAAGATGAAAGCATGATCTTGTCTATCTCAGTCTGGTCTTGACACTGCTTTCAGAAGGTTGGTAGGTTGGTAGCTTATTAAGAGGCTCCAGGGTTCTACCTAACAAATACTATCCATGAAAGAGCTAGTTCTGCCAAGAGCCAGTAGGAGATTGTATTGTAGACTAGCTTGGCTCACCCACACTTTGCCCAAAATCTGCTCCTCCCTGGCCTCACCCTTCCTACTGCTAAATTATGGATTTGGAAAACTTGCTTGTGCTGAGTGAACAGGACATGTGCACAACATACTGAACACCTCTGTTTTGTCCCTGTTCCCCTACAGAGACCCCTCTCCTTTCACCCACACAGATGTCAACCATCTGCTCTTTGCCCAATCCAGGACAGCTTTTTTTTTTTTTTTTTTTTTTTTTAGATTTGATTTATTTGAGAGAGAAAGAGAGAGAGAACACACACAGCAGTGGGAAGGGGCATAGGGAGCTTGATGCAGGGCTTGATCCCAGGACCCCGAGGTCACAACCTGAGCCCAAGACTGACAGACTGAGCCACCCAGGTGCCCCCAGGATTGCCTCTTGTCTGGCTTCTCAGCCCAAGGCCACTTTAAAATCTGTGCCAGACCCAGGCAGGAGGGATGATGGAGGCTGAAAAGTCACATTGTATTTCCTACTATTCCCAGTTGGGGGAACCCAGACCATGTAATGTGAAGATCCACCTGGAATGCTCTTGACTTCTAAGAGTTAAAATGCTGGCATGCAAGTGACCCCAAGCATGTATCTTGCTTTACTTTCATATGCAGATAATAATTCACAAAATGGAAAGCTGTGACATTTGAAAAAAGAGGGGTTCTTAAAATATTTAATAAAAAATACGTTTCTTTTGTCAGTAATTATTTATATAATTACTAATAACTTGCATTTGAAACCTGACTCCATTCCTGTTCCCAGGGAGTTTATGATCATGAGAAGGTAAGAAAGAAATCATATAATGCTCTTCGGGCTCTGGAGATATTGGAACAAATAAACTTGCATTGGAAAACCCAGCACCAGACATGTTAATTCTCCCTAAATTCTCTAGAAGTTTAACAGATACACAGAAAAAAAAATCATATTTGGAATAAAACAAGCATTATAAAGTTCATATGGAAAACTGAACAGGCTATAACTGCCAAGGAAAGCATGAAAAAGCAGAGTAGTGAGGGGGGATTAGCACCCCCCGCACTGCTTATAGTAAAACATATTTAAAAACTACAAATCTGCGAACGATATATATTCAGGATTATCGACAGAATGGAACAGACTGGAAATGTGCCTAAATACATCCAAGAAACTTAGCAAGAGAAAAAGGTGGCATTTCAGTAAGTGGGGTAAAGAGGGATTGTTCAATAAAGGGTGCTGGGTAAAGGATAGCCATCAGCAAAAAAATTAAGGTGGAGCTGCACTTTGCGCCAGGATACCTTCCAGAGAGACCATGCATTTCAAAACCAAATAGTACCATACATGTGCTAGAAAAAAGTGTGGAATTAAAAAAAGAATCATACAATGAAGGCCTTTCTGAGAAAAATTGAAATCCCCAAAGCCAAAGGAAATAATAAAAAAATTTGGCTATGCAAACATTAAAAAAAAAAAAAATTCTGCATGGCAAATACCACCAGAGGCAAAATCAGAAGAAAAAGGACAAACTGAGAACAAATATTTGCAACTCAGACCACAAAGGGCTAATGTCCCCAGCACATAAAGAGCTCTCCCAGGTGACTGGGAAAAAGACCAATGACCATCAGGAAAATGGGTGGTGGCTACCAATAGGCAGTTAATATGAATGGAAATAAAAATAGTTCTTAAATGTAAAAAAGATGTAAAGCCTCTTTCATAAGAGGAAACACAAATAAAATTCACAGCAGGATTTTTACCTACCAGACTGGCAAATATAAAAAAGTAGAACCCCTTCTGTTGGCAAGGTGTTGGGGAAAGAGAGGCGGGGCTTTCATGCAGGGCTGGTGGTGACAAGCTTGGGGGCGCTAGCCAACCATGTCTTCCAGGTACATGACCCTTGCACTCAGCAACTGTGTTTCCGGCTTATCCTACTTGGACACATGTGCATCATAACATAAACGTAAAATTATCTGTTATAGCATTGTGAAAGTAAAAGGCTAGAAACCAGTGAAGCCTCCGTCAGCAGACTGATGAAACAAACGGCTCTCCACTGTGGAATAACAAGCATCCAAGACGTATGTGGTGGAAGCATTTTGTACACTCATGTAGAAAAATCTCTTGGTGCTATTTCATCAAGAAAAGCAAGGTGCCCAAGAGTCTATGTATAGCATGCTACTCTGTGCAATGAAATGAAAAGCAACGTGTGTGTGTTTGTGTGTGTGTGTGTATAAGTGCTGTTTTTGCATGGAATAATCACAAAACTGTGAACACAGGCTAAAGGGACACTCAAGCCCACCGTCCACGAGGACAATGCTGCAGGAGAAAACCAGATCACACACTCTGCTGCTTGGGAGAACTTCCGGGAAACAGCTACTGCTGCTGCAGCAAGGTGAGCCCTGAGTTGAAAGTAAAAAGGAAATGATGGAGCTGCTCTGGAGCTCTCAAGGAGAGGAACACAGCTTCAAAAAGCTGAAAGAAGCCACTGTGGGTGGCTGTGCTTGAGCTCTGTTGAAATGGCCACCCTCTACAGCATGAGGATGCAGAAAAATATTTCCTCAAATATCAACAACTCCACCCTTGTGAAGACAACCTTTGTTCTTGTCCATACAACAAGACAGAGCACCACAAAACCATATAGGTGAGCATGTTCTAGAGAGTTCTGCTAAAGCAAAGTATCTCTTTGCAGGTGAAGGGAAAATGTGAAAGCGGCTGGCCTTGCTGCTTATAGTTATAACTGGACTATACTTATAACACATGACTTTGAAAACTGTGAAGGATGAAATGCATGTTTGGAGGCCTCTTGATTTTATTTCATATCAGTTTGAAACAGCTAGAAGAAATAAAGAGTTGAAAATTCATCCACATTCTCACAACCCTTATGAAACTAATAAGGGTTTCATTGCTGTTTCCTTTTTATTTTCCCTTCTATCTATTTGAATATAGGATATTTATATAGTCATAATAATAACATACAGATATATAATTTTGTCTTCTGCTTTTTTCCCCACTTAGACCCTGCTTTCTCATACACATGGTCACTACCCTAAGTTCTAGATGACCATACAAAATTCTACCCTGTACATCTACCCTGTACATCAGGGTAGAATTACACTTTGGGGAGCAAACATCTGTGTAGCACCTTCTATGGGCACATTACATAATCTGACTCACCCCTTACAGCAAATCTTACTGTTTGGAACCACCCCTTTGTTTATGGACCAGGAAACCCAGTGTCCAAAGATATAGTAAGCAGTAGGCCCTGCCTTTGAACCCCATGGTGTGTCTGACCTGACACATCCTGCATCACACCGCCGGTGCCTCCAGCATGTGATGTGTCTGTGCCCATGTCTACTACCATAAACAATGCTGGTGGAATATCTCCCCATATTTCGTTTTTCCCTTTCCAGATTTCTTTTTTCATTTTTGTCAACCTATGTGTCCAGAGTCCAACGAGATGCTCCCTGACCCCTCTCCCCTCCCAATTCCTGCTTCTGAGAGACAAATATTTTCAAGTCTTTTATGGTCCCTGTCATCCCACACCTGCCTCTATATTTCTGGATGCCATGTGTGGCCTGCTGGTCCTTGCCTGCCAATTTCTGTATCACCTACTGCATCTCCCATTATGGAGGCTGTTGGCTCTTTCCCACTGCCCAGAAAACACACATTGTTTCCTCCTTCCCTCTTCTCAACCTCCTTATGACAATACCTTTGGTTACGTTAATGCCTGGGTGGCTCAGTGGTTGAGCGCCTGCTTTAATGCCTGGGTGGCTCAGTGGTTGAGCGCCTGCCTTCCCGGATTCCTGTGTTCGAGTTCACTGCATGGAGCCTGCTTCTTCCTCTGCCTGTGTCTCTGCCTCTCTCTCTCTCTCTCTGTGTGTGTCTCTCATGACTAAATAAATAAAATCTTAAAAAAATTTTTTTCAGGGTTCAGATGATTCTGTAAATGTCAGTCACAACTAAGTCACGTGCTGTACCTGGTTTTTTTTTTTTTTTTTTTGTAAAGCTCTATATTTCTTCCAGGTTATCACTTTTGCATTCCCTCATGAGCTCAGCGTCCCAATCACCAGCTTATTTCCAAACTCTGTGGGACACGACGTTTCTGCACAAAGGCTTCAGGCCATCACTGATTTCACTTTCTCCTAAGGACACCGTCTGGGGAGCCCTTCCTCTATCCTGTGAGGCCCCTCGTCTTCTTCCTGCATCTTGGGCCCCATGGCCAATCTTCCTTGGCTTCCTTCCTTCTTGTGGTGGAGGATGGCTGGCTTTTACTTAGCCTCTTGAGAAAAAATGAATTTGGGGATTAAGAAAGCCTTTTTTTTTGAGACCAACTCCCCATATCTGCAAATGCCTTTCTTCTACCTTCACACTAACTAGGGTGAGTTTGGCTGGTATGGAATTCTAAGTGAGAATCCATTTTTACCTCAGGATTTTGAAGGCCTTGCTCCACTGTTCCCCAGCTTCTGGTCTCCTGCTGACATCCAGAGTCATTCTGACGCCTGATCCTCATGTGTCTCCTGACCTGAGAGTCTGGCGATCTGGCTTTGTTGTCAGGATTCCAAAACATCACCAGGAGCCTCTGGTGGGTCTTTTTCATTATCTGGGCTAGGATTTCAGAAGCTCTTTCAATCTGGGGTTTTAGGCCCCACACCCCCAGGCCAGCTAGGGGATGTTTCTCTGATAATTTCTTTTCCTCTGCTTTCTCTAGCCTCTTTCTAGAACCACTATTATTTGCATATTAGATTTCTTAGGACTGACCCTCTGATTTCTCTTTCACTTGCCATCTTTTGTCTGTTCATTCCACTTTCTAGAAGAGAGCCTCAATTTTATCTCTAAATCCCTCTATCAACCTTCTTCATTTGTGCTCCAAGAGCTCTTCCTGTTCTTGGAATGCTCCAATTTTAGTCTCTTCTTGCCACGCAGATGTGTACCTTCTCTGCTCTCCAAGTATGCTCATTACAGGTTTTCTTAACTTTACTTTGGCTCATTTCACTGTGTTTCCTCCACTTCCTTTCTTCTGCGTGCTTTAGATCTGTCTCTCATGTTTCTAGGCTCTCCTTCTATGCCCGGCGACTCCTGGTTGTCTGCTCCTACCAAAGGGTGAGGCCCTAAAAGTAGATCCACAGCTAGCTGACTACATAGACCCACATCCTGCCAACCTGTGGGTTCCATCCTCTCTGTTAGAGGACCCTCAAATAATAGTGACTCTGGGACTCTTCTCCTGAGCACCGTGGTCAGTCTTCTCAGAGGGGAAGCCTCCTATCTCCTTGGGGAACCTGGTCATGGCTGGGGCCTTCCACATGCGTCTTTATGGCCCTGGTGCCTCTCTCCCACTCTTAACCTACCCAGGCAGAGGCAGAGCCATCACCTGGCTGTGTGAGTGGGGAGAAGGCTGGGGGCCTTCCCACCAATCTGTTTGTTTTCAGATATGTTTCCCACTCCATCCTCACAGGTACCGGGAACCTCTGGTTCCTGAGGCCTCAACTCAACTCTGTTCTTGTAGGGTTCCCACACTGCAGGTCTGGGTTTCCGCCTTCTCTGCTCTTCTATGTTAGTTTCTGCTTGTTCATTTGCTTTCCACCTGCCTGCTCTTATCTCCTCTTCTGTTCTCGATGTTCTTGAGAATTTGTGCCTTTCTACTCTTTGGTATCACATTAGTGAGGATTCAGGAAGTGGTGACTATAAACGTGTGTTGAATCTACTACTTTTAATCAAGGCTTTTAGCTTTTCTTTGTGTTTAAATGATTCCTTTGGCTTAAATTCATCATAGTGGAATCAACATTTTTGTTCCTTTATTTATGATCTGTGTATTCATCTATTCACCCAATAAGCATTTATGAAACACCTGTTATGTGCTGGATACTACACTGGGCAGTGAGGACACAGGTACAGGGAAAAGAACAGGGATTATGGGATCAGAGGAAGCAGGGTCCAGTCTCAGTCCTGACACTCTGCGATGCTACTCTGCGATGCTGAGCAACTCAACTCATTTTGTTGAGTCACATTTACTCATTAGTTAAAAACTGAAACACGGAGGTCGGGTGAGGAATAATGACACCTATTTCTTACTTTCTTTTTCTTTTTCTTTTTTTTAAATAGCTTCTGTGTTATTTTATTTTATTTATTTTATTTTTAAGATTTTATTTATTTATTCATGAGAGACGGGGGGGGGGGGGGGTGGTGCAGAGACACAGGCAGAGGGAGAAGCAGGCTCCATACAGGGATCCCAATGTGGGACTCGATCCCGGGTCTCCAGGATCACACCCTGGGCTGAAGGCAGCGCTAAACTGCTGAGCCACCCAGATGCCCCACAAATGTGCTTCTGTTATGGAAGTCCCATATGCAACGAGACAACACAGAAGAGACAAACAATTTTGTCTCTTCTAAAGAGAGAGACTTCCCAGCTAAGGGACAGTAGCTGAACTTCCCAGCTAAGGGACAGTAGCCACCCAAGTAATGACAGTCTTTGTTATTATTGTTGCTGTGAACAGTAACTTAGGTCACAATTTATCATGGGATGCAGACTAATTAAAAATTTTAATGCAAACGAATGTGCTTATTTTTTTAAGATTTTATTTATTTATTCATGAGAGACACAGAGAGAGGCAGAGATACAGGCAGAGGAAGAAGCAGGCTTCCCGTGGGGAGCCTGATATGGGACTTGATCCCAGGACCCTGCGATCACAACCTGAGCCAAAGGCAGACCCTCAACCACTGAGCCACCCAGATGCCCCACAAATGTGCTTCTGTTATGGAAGTCCCATATGCAACGAGACAACACAGAAGAGAAGCACTGACTGAGTATGGAGGAGGACATCCAGGAAGGCTTCCCCCCCAGAGGTGCTATCTGTGTGCTCTCAAATAAGGAGGCTGTACAAAGGTGTAGAAGGACCTCAGATAGAAGGATTGGCAAGTGTTAAGACCCAGGCAGGAGAGAAACATAGGGTGACCCAATGTGTTTAGAACACGAGGCACAAGGACAAGGAACCAGGCTGATGCTGGACCTCACCCTACAGGCAGCTTAAAGCGGGGCCCTGACATGCTTAGATTTGTGCTTCAGAGGATATTTTAGCAGCCTGTGAGGTGAACTAGAAGGGGCAGAGAATAGAGATGAGGCTATGGTGTCAGTCCAAACAAGGGATGGAGGTAGAAGCAATGGAATGAGGACGAGATGCAGATTGAGAAGGTTCAGCTTAGGAGGCAGTGACTTTTGTGGCTATTCCACCGACACCATCACCACCACCCTACCACTACCCCAGACACAGGGTATGTCTTCTGAAGTTAGGCCTAGCCATGAACCTTGCTTTAACCAATGAAATGGAAATGAAAATGACCCAGTGTCACTTCTGGGTAGCAGCCATTAAGAGCCAGCATGTGAGTTGTCTCATTCCTTTTCCTGCCCGTGGATGTACATGCTGAGGTGACACCTCTATCGGCTGGGGCCTAGTGAGAATACAATCAGCAGAGCCCTCTCACCAGTCAAAGTAAAGGTGTAGCATGAGTGAGAAGTAAGTGTTTGTGGTTTTAAGACACTGGAATGATTTAGGATAGATATTAGCCTATCTTGACTAATACTGTGTCCAACTTAATTTCATGCTAATAATATGAGAATATTGCCAGATTTTCCTCTGAGTATCAAATAATACTTCATTTTTAGAAATTTCATTGTTACCAAGGCTGAACATTATTTGGTGTTTACTGATAGTATTTCATCTTGTGAAAATTATCTAGGTGTATCCTATACTCACTTGTCCATGGCAGTCTCATCAATATTCAAATATACTTGCATGAACTCGTATATTATGCCCTTTGTCATTTTCACCACCAATCTAGCTATTATTAGTATAAAATTAGCTCCAGGGGTGCCTGAGTGGCTCAGTTGGTTAAGTGTCCAACTCTTGATTTCAGCTCAGATCATAATCTCAGGGTCTTGGGATCCAGCCCTGAGTTGGGCCCTCTGCCCTATGGGGAGTCTGCTGAGGATTCTCTCTCTGCCTCTGCCCTTCCCCACCCCTGTTCGTGTACACACACATGTGCATGTGCTTTCTCTAAAATAAATCTTTAAAAAATAAAAATAGCTCTGATAATAGCAGCTATGCTTACTGAAGTCTTACGCATGCTCAGCATCCTATAAATCATTTCATATGCTGTCTCTCCTTATCCTCATACCAAACCTATGAAGTACTATAACCCCCATTTTACAAGTGAGGAAGTAGAAACTTGGTAAGGTGGGGTCGCCCAGCCAGTGGGGGGCAGAGTCAGAGCTCCTGGGTGTGGCGGGGTCGAGGGAGGCTAACTTCCCCTCCCCAAGCACCTCTGCCGTCCCCTTCACAATCCTGGTACAAATTTCATCCAGTCTGGTCTTCTCAGCCAATTCAATCAGTTTCCTGTCTTCCTCCTTCCTTCCTCAGCTCTTCTGTTCTGGTGTGGACCAGTTTCTTTGGTGGCTCTAAGCTGACTTCTTTCCTCACCCTTTGCAACAGTCAGCCTCAAAGTCCCCTTGTCATTCTGGTGCAGCTCAAAGGCCTCTGGTTGGCCCTCACCATTCCTTTCTGTGGTTGATGCCTTCCTTCTCTGGCTTCTATGACACTCAAGGCTCCTGCTTCTCCTCTGAACCTGTCTTACTGCCTGTCTCTGGCTCCCTCACTGGCTCTTCCTCCTGCCCTAACCTGCCATGGGCCACCAATCCTCAGTCTCTCTCCTGCTCTCTGCTTTCGTATCCCGGGCTGGCAGCTGATCTGGAGCCTGGCCTTCAGCTCATACAGGAGCTCTGCTGCCACATTGATGCCTGCCCACCTGCACATCCCACAGAGTGTCCAAAACTAAACCACTTTCTCTCAGAAAGCAGCTTCCCTGTGACTTCTCTATTTCTGTTCACCAATCTATTCTCTCTGCTGTTCAGCAACCTTAACATTATCTGTGATTCAGCCCTTTTTGCCAACACCCAAGGACATTCCATTATCCACCACACCTAACTGATTCCCATTCTTTCCTAATGACACAAGTGCTTATGGGATCAAATCCAAACTCTTCCTTTCTGGAAATTTGAGCCCCCATGTGATCCTGACCTCTTTCTCTCCCAAAGACCAGGGCTTTCTGCTATAATCAGACAGCTCTTGTCACACCACCTCCTGACATAGGGGCTTGGCAATGGACTGGCCAGGAAGCAGCTGTGGAGACCAAGCCAGTGATGGGGCTAGAGCACAGAAGCAAACAAAACCAAGGGCACAGTGAGCAAAGGGCAGAGAGGGTGGCAGGTCCAAAGGCCACACAAAGAGCATCAAGAAGATCTTTAGGAATCACAAGAGAGCTGGTCTGAGTCCAGCCACATGAAGATCTGAGGATCTGGGGGCATGGGACTAGGAGCAGAGTGGCTTCGAGGTCAGGGCAAACCAGTGATAATGAGAAAATGTGCCAAATCCTTACCCAAGCAGGCTGGCTGGAAGGCTGACAGGACAAAGAAAGAAAAGTGGGTAGATGAGAAGTGCTGGCCTGGAGAGCAAAGTTGGTTTTCTATCAGAAGTGTTGGCTCTTGCTCACACTGACCTCTCTACCTTTACCCATATCGCCCCACTCATCCAAGTCAACTCATCTCACAGGGTCACTCAAAACCTCAACATCCAAGCCTCCACAGTACTATCTCCCTTTTTCTCTAAATTCTTTTAGCGTTTAACTGAATTGTTCATTCTGACACTTCATCACATGGGTTCCTACCAAAGGTATCTACAAACATTAGTGTACACTGAGTGTGTGCAACATAGCAGCCATAGAAAATTCAGAAAATCTTAAGACAGTCATCCTCCTTAAGCCTCTCAGAATAGAGCTGATCCAAAAAGAAATACACACATGGAAAGATATTGTTTCTCTTCCTGTCGTCAGGTAGGAGCCATAGGGACAGCACAGGGTCAGGGCTGGAGAGTTATGGGAAGAGCCAGCATATGAGGCAACCTTGAGGGATGGACAGGATTTTGATGGACATGGAAGGTGGAAATATGAGAAAAAGGATTATGTGTGTATGAGAGGGGATGAGTGTGATGGCCACATGTGAAGAGACTGGAAGAGCAGGGTACTAAAGATTAATTGTCTAAACTCAAAAAATATAGAGGTCTACTTATTCACTGAGAGGAATTTCCCTTATTGAAATGCTGAGGAAGGAGAAGTCCCAACTGTTATGGCTTGGCAGATTTCAAATAAAAAAAAAATATATATATATATACACACACATACACACAATTTCTTAGTTCATATTAGTAAGGAATTAGTTTTCAAGCTTTTGTGATCTGGCTGAAAACACCAGTTCAGGGTCTTGCCAGCTGGTGCTACAAGTCACAGAAATGTCAGGTTGGTTGTGGCAATGGCATTAGTAGCCAGCAGAAAGGTGGAAAAATACACAACCTGCTGCTTCTCATGGATCTCTCCCTTCCCAGGAGGCCACAGATAGTTCTGGATCAACCACTGTCCTCCAGGCAAGAAGGCTTCCCAAATGTTCTGGGTGATGGCCTCTTTTAATGGTTACCTCAGAAGGGAAGCTGTTTGGCTGACCTAGAGCCCTCACTCCATGATTAGAAACTGGCATGGGCACAGGTTTGGGGTGGTTCAAAAGCTGCCACAAGAGCTGACTCATTTCCGTGGATCATGGAGAGACTGCACCACAGGCAGCCATGCTGGGCAGATGAATAGTTCATAGGAGCACACGGCCCTGGTGGCAACAGGGAGGGCACTGCATCCAATCACATGAAACATCAATTCGTCAAGGATTATCTTTTTGTAGCAGTAAAAGCTTCGTTTCCTAGGACTTCATGGAGTGGCAGATCTCCTTTAGAAACCCCAGAAAATTCCTTCCTTGAGTGAATATTCTGCTACCTGGTAGATTGTGATCCTAAGGCCCAGTGCCCTGGACAGACTCCATCTGCAGGGAGGTTATTCTTGAGGCTGCTGAGGAGGAGCAGACTTCCTGCATTTGTGCCTCAGATGAGGACAAACTGCAGTCAGCTCGCTCTTCACCACAGTGCTGCATGGAAGCAGTGATCCCACTCACTCACCCTCTAGAAAACAGTCCATGTTACTGTCCTAATTATACTGTATCAGTAAAGTAGACACTGTTCTGGGACACCTACGTGGCTCGGTTGGTTGAGCATCTGACTCTTGATTTGGGCTCAGGTCTTGAACTTGGGGTCGTGAGTTCAAACTCACAATGGGCTCCACATGGAGCCCACTTAAAAATGTTATAAAAATTAGATATTGTTCTATAGTATAAAGTGAACTATCTGTCATAATGAAGGGAGATGTGCCAGGCAGGCAGTGGGCAGAGAAAAAGAACAGCTTAGAATTTCTCCATAGCCTCGGCCTGGTCATCTTAATTCAATACAAGTGGCCTCAAGGATGATAGCACTTTCCTCCTGGCCTCCTGCTGGACAGGTGACCTGCTAGGGCAGAGACCGTGCAGTTGGGCAACATTTGAGAGTTAAATTAAACCTGGATCCTGGTGAACTAACTACTTGCACCTAAATGCATACCCATTTATAAAAACCTCACTATCTGAGGGCAGAAGACAGTGAGTAACAGACAGAGGGACCAACTCACCCCTGTTTGGTACTTCCCTGGTTTTAGCACTGAAAGCCCCATGTTCTACAACCCATCAGTTCTGGGAAAACTGGGTTGTTTGGTTAGTGTGGGCACGGAAGACAGTGTCCTGGGCTTAGTAATTCTCACCTTGACAATTTGGGTTTGGGTCATTTCATTAGAAACACAAGCAATTTTAAGACGAAGTTGTCTGAAAACGTGACCTCATTCATGCTGACCATCAATAATTGGTCCTAGTAAAGATGATTTTGAATATTTCATCCTTCAAGAGTTCTTTTACAATGTAGATTTCCAGGTGAGTGTGCTCTGAAGGCTTGGTGCCTACAGAAGGAGCGCACTGGGAGCACTACAGATCGACTTATCAATTGTTAATGGCTCACCACAAGTATCTAAGGAAATACTTGCACAGTTCTTACAATGGGTAACATTAGGTCAGTGGAATTAAGACACTTGGCAATTAGGAGTTTATCCTATAAAAAGCACAAAGCTGTAGTGTTCAGCCAAGGAGGAAAGGATCAAAATCTGATCTGGAATGTGTCTGTGAACAAGAGGGAATTAAGAGGAATTTAAGCCCCAAATAATGAAATTCTTCTCAACTTGAACTCACTATAAATAAGCTGCTCTGGCTCCAGAATTTCCCAGAAGGGGCCCAGGGGCAGCAATCTGACTGGAAGGGAGTGTGCGAAGCTGCGTTTACACAGTGTCTTGTTGAAGACTGCACACATCAGTTGTCTGTACCCAAGCCCCTCACCCTAATGTCTCCTCTGGCACTGCTGCTGCAAATGGGCAGCCTTACAAGAGGAAGCAAGGAAGGAAAATGCGAGGAGTGGAGGGTCTCCAATAACTCAATATTGCACTATCAGAGTGATCTGAATTAGTGCTTTTCTCTGTAGTGTACTTCTAATTAATTAATTAATTTAAAATATTTGATATTTTAATATTAATTAAAGTCATTATTAGATATTTAAAATATTTAAATATTTAAATATCAATAATATTAAAATATTAGATATTTAAAATATTAGATATTAGATATTTAAAATCTCTCTCTCTCTTTTAGAGAGAGAGAGTGAGAATATACTCAAGCAGGAGGAGGGGCAGAGGGAATGGGAGAGAGAATCTCAAGCAGACTCCCTGTTAAGCATGGAACCCAACGTGAGGCTCAATCTCATGACCCTTAGATCATGATCTGAACCAAAGTCAAGAGTCAAGACTCTTAAATGACTGAGCCACCCAAGTGCCCCTCTAATTATTTAATACATCCTTGGTACACAAAAATTGTGTATCTTGCACATCTGTGACAAATACAGTATTTTTATATATAGAATCAGGCTTTTATTGAGAGAATAAAAGAAAAATGAATATTTACTGTTAGGAAGTAGAAGATGTAAGAAGCAAGAGGGATGGAACTGATACCGTTTGAGAGAAAAATCAAAAGCAGATCTGCTCTGCTGTCTCAGAAATAATTAGCATAGTTGTGCAAAAACCAACAAAAAAGTGCCTCTAGAAAGTACCTCTTTTTCTATAATGAAAAAGTTTTTAGAAATAATCCTTTTTGGGGTACCTGGGTGTCTCAGTTGGTTCCAAGTGTCTGACTCTTGATTTCGGTTCAGGTTGTACATGATCTCAGGGGGGTGAAATCGAGCCCCGAATTGGGCTACACAATGGGAGCCTCTTAATATTCTCTCTCTCCCTCTGCCCCTCTCAAAAAAAAAAAAAACCTTCTTTAATACCTCCAACAATGGAACCAGAGGAGTAACTCCTCAGATGTTGGTTAACCAAGGCTCATGGCAGGAAACCAAACATGGGAACTAATTATAATGAGCGCAACAGTTCAGCAAGATTCTTGTTTGGAGTTTGTACTCTGGTGAGTGCAAAGAAGAAACTGGGAAGAGCATAGATCACAAACCCATTAACAGTCTATGGAAAGGTTATGGTGTTTCTGCCATTCTCTTCCCGAGTATCTGAAGCAGCTTCAAAGAGGAAATGCACAGAGAGGGCACTATGCATGCAGCGTCAGCTATGGTTTTTGATTTTCAGCTCAGTTTGGAATGGGTGGCACCCTCATCTCCAAGTCTCCTATACCTCACACCCCACGGAGAACAGTAATACCCAGGTCTTATGAGTACAGGTGGCAGCTGGGTGCAGAAGAAAGCTGTTATGTTTTAGTCCAGGAAAGAAAGAGCCTACAATCATGTGGCTGTGGTTTTGATCACACTGCTTCCCCTCTCCAGACCCTGAAGGGGCTCCTGGTTGTCTCTTATGCCCAGTGAAAGCCCTTCAACTGTCTGTTTCTAGGCTGGTCTATTAGCTAAGCACTCCACCACACTCCTAAATACCTCCATCTTTAGCTAGACTACGACCCACACAGACAGGCTTGCTAATGAGTGAAAAACCAGAAGCCTGGCTTCCCACAAGGAATATATAAATTTCAACAGCAGGCTTCTAGAGATGGGGAACCTGCTTCCTATCTTCACTTCCAAACCAGGGCTTGGTGATGGAAACTTTGACAAGGCCCAAGGGAAGGGTAGAGGCTGCAAGCTGCCTTTAGTCATATATCTGGAGTTGCCCTGCTTTAATTTAAGACTGAAACAACAATCCATGTCTTTCAGAAACAGGGTAAGTGACTCCCCACCCCAAATAAAATTCCATCAGAGCTCAAGATACAGTCAATTCCCTGGAGTGCCTGTGCCCCTGGGCAGGGCTGGTTGCGTGAGCTGGAAGCAGAAGTGTGGTTTCTCCTGCCCAAGCACACATGGCACTCACCAAAATGGGAATATCCCAGACCTATGCCTGTTGAAGGAAAACAAAAGACAGAATGGCATTATACTGAAGATCTGGGAGCACTACAGATCCTGTTCTGTCTCATCAAGAATGTGGCTCTGCATTTGGGATATACCTACTTTATTGATAAAGAAAAGAGATAGATATGAATTCCCATAAAACAAGGTGGAATGTGATAAATGGACACCAAAGCTACATGCTGAGGAAACACACAGGCAGGAAGAAGGAAGGGGGGCTCATTCTGACTGAAGAGGAGTGGGGAGAAATCGGGGAAAGTTTCTCAGAACAGATGCTAAGGTTTTCTTACAGGGTAAGAAGCAATTTGGTGGAGAGAGAAAGGAGGAGATATGGGAATAGCCCAGGGCAGGAGCTCAGGAGACAGGCACTCAATGGGCAATGGGAGAATGCTGAGGTGATGAGGTGCACAGGTAGGTTGGGGTTACCCTGCAGCATGTGTAGGGTGCTGGTGTGCTTGAGGAAGCCAGTTCAAGTGGTATTGTGACACATGGGTGGGGCTGAGGCAAGGATGTGACTCAGGGCACTCATGTAAAAGCCCAAGGGAGTGGTGGTTACACAGGTGGATACATATGCAAAAGGTCCTGAACTGTATACTTAAGGTTTGTGTATTGTACTATACGTAAATGATAGCTTAAAATACCTTTCTATTTAGAGCACATAAAGAAAGGGAATGCCCCATGCCCCTCCTTGATGTAACCCCCCTGGGTTTTTCTGGGCCTTACACAGAGCAGGCTGGAAGATCTGGGAGGGAGAGTTGTTATTTACGATTAATAAGGCATGTGGAGCTTTCAGGATAAAATAGATAAATAAGAGATGCAACTGCATAAGCTGACTTGGGTTCAGACTCTTGTATTTGTACTGAATGTAAAGCGATTGGCTCGATGTCTAGCACATAAGAAGTCAGTGAGGGGGGACGGGAGAGAATCAGCAACTCCAGGATAGGTTGAATGAAGACACAGTAAGACACAGAATAGCAGGTTATTGGAAAATTCTCCACCAGGACCTTGGAACTTCAAGCTTCTAATTCTTTAAATAAACCATTTGCAAATACTATTGCAATCAGTTTTCCTAACAAGCCTAGGAAGTGGGAAAGAATTTTATTGTTATATTATTATTATTATTCCTGTTTTGCAGATGATGAAACAGAGGCAAAAATATGAAGAAAAGAGAAACCAGCAATGTTGCTGAGATTATAACCTGTGAAAACTCCCCCAGAAGACAGTTTGGCAATTTATGTAAAATTCCTTAAACAGAGCACATCTTTTTATATAGCAGATAGATTAACAAGAATTCAGGAAGCAATCAGATCCAAATATGTATCCACCACAGCAATGGTTATAATTACAAAGATATAAAAAGGGAAAAACAACTGCCCTATAAAATAGGAAACTAGTTAAATATGTTATGATGCTTTATATGATGAAATGGCATTAAATTTAAGTTCTCGATGGAATTTTTTATGCAGTATGTATCTAATTGAAATTTTCAAGTTGCTGAACAGTTTGTATGGTATCAGTCAATTTTGTTAAATAATAAACATGAATGCACAAAAAAGACTGGGGAAAAAAGTGTTCTTATGAAAACAAAAGTCCAAGTGGGCTAGTGCCAGCCCAACATAGAACGCAGGGGTGGAAACAATCAGGAGAAGGCAGATACACAAGAAAACCTTCTCTTGGGTTCTCGTTCTTACTCTGTAGCCATGACCCTCACCCCCGGGTCTTTCATCTAAGAGGACTTCTCTGATGCTTAGTGACAACAGTGGTACTAGACTTGGTTGCTAGTGCTAAAAGGCATCATGGGAATGCTGCCTGTTTCATTTTATACAGGAGGAGCCAGGCGGGCTGTCACCTGGTCCACGTTTCTGTGGCTAGTTTAGAAGCAGAAGATGTAGGTTGCCATTCTAGTCCAAATTTCAATTCAAGGCTTTTTCTCTACACCACTGCTGCCAACAGCCATTAGGAAATTTGAATGATTGACAGAATTCTGCAGCTGTTAGATGCATGTTAGAGCATACATAGCAGCGTGGCAAATGTCCATGGCACACTCAGTATTAAAGCAGGCCACCCAACACTATATAGATCCCTGATTTTGGGAGGTGGGGGAAGTATTTGCAAAAGAAAAAAAACCCACAGGGATATTCACCCAAGTAATAATGGGATATATCTCTAAGTAGGAGAACTATAGATGATTTTCATGTGCTTTACCTTATTTTTTGTTTTTAGAAAATGAATATGTATTAAATTTTTAATTCACAAAAAAAGTGGAGATTTGTAACATCATGTAGATCTTCTCAAAACTCTGAACCAAGCTTTAGTCTGCTCATTCTACTGAAAGCAAACAGTTCTGGAGAATAAAAAAAAAAAGTGAATCACTAGATAAATATTGATCTGTTGCTAAGTGAACAAGAGACACATCATCCCATGTAAGCAAAGTTTTCCTCTAGACATTAAAAGATGCATTTCTAATGTATCTTTGGCTAGATTAGCTTAAACAGATTCAAAAGTAAACTTTAATGCTGAAAGAAAGGAAAAAAACATTCTCATAACATGCTTTCAATCTTCACCTTTCATCAGCTTTTTTTTCTCTACCAGAACAGCAGGAGGATGTGCTCTGATTCCACACAGAAGTCATAATAACCATAATAACCTGCCTTCTGTAAGGATTACCGAGTAACACCATTAGCTTGTGGTAAATCAGTTAACTGAACTTTCTAGCCCAGACAATTGTTTGTGAAGGCTGCAGACAGGCTTCCTCTAGGAAAAAAATCTTCAAAGTCTCAAGAGAAGCACTTTTACCCATAACAGACATGTTTCCTGCCCTCAGCTTCAAATATATGGAGGCTGTTACAGAAATGTGACACAGAGAAAGAACATGAAGGACAGTGGCTTCTGACAGAGGGATTAAAATAGAAAGAGGGTCACGTGGGAATTCGAAGGCCACTCTGGGGCCAGTCCTGCTAAAGGCTCTCATCTCGGGCCGGCCCCTTATGCTCTCTGCTCACTTCTTTCCTCTGTACCCTGGGAAGAGTCTGTCCACTTGCCCACAGATAAGAGAGGGATCAAGACTGGATTCAGTTACCCTCTCTGCTCCTGGGAAGTTTCTTCAAATGAGAGGAAAAATGAGTCTAACGTCAAAGTCATTAAAAAGATTAAAAGCAGGCAGCCCCGGTGGCTCAGCGGTTTAGCACCGCCTTCAGCCCAAGGTGTGATCCTGAGGACCCGGGATCGAGTCCCGCATCGGGCTCCCTGCATGGAGCCTACTTCTGTCTCTGCCTGTGTCTCTGCCTCTCTCTATGTGTCTCTCATGAATAAATAAATAAAATCTTAAAAAAAAAAAAGATTAAATGCTGGGGCACCTGGGTGGCTCAGTGTGTTAAGTGGCTGCCTTCGGCTCAGGTCATGATCCCGGGGTCCTGGGATTGAGTCCCACATCGGGCTCCTGGCTCAGTGGGGAGTCTGCTTCTCCCTCTCCCTCTGCTGCTCCCCCTGCTTGTGCTTGCTCTCTCTCTTTCTATCTCAAAGAAATAAATAAAATCTTAAAAAAAAGAAGATTAAATGCACAATGTCTATGAGACACACTCAACAAATTCAAAATGCATGAATGAGGATAAAAGGCAGTATTGTAAAGACATTCTCATGATAAGCTACATAAGTGCAGGATATAGTTATTCCTAAAATTAGAACCTAAATAAAAAATAAGAGGTTAGTTGGGGCACCTGAGTGGTTCAGTCGGTTGAGCATCTGACTCTTGATCTCAGTTCAGGTCTTGAGCTCAGGGTCATGAGCTTGAGCCCTGTGTTAGGCTCCAGTGTGGAGGCTACTTTAAAACAATTTTTTTTTTTTTTAAATAAGAGGTTAGTTAAAATAGAGGCTAAAAAGAGGTTAGTGAATCCTTTTGTTCTTTAATCATTTGTCATGGTCAAGTCAGAGAGCTTGGATGTTTGAAATTTAGCTGTTTAATGTGCCAACATGCTCTAAGGAGGCTGGTTTTCTTCTCAAAGGGACAGATCTTGGAAGGAAACAGTTTCTGGGGAACTTGTCCCTTTGCTATAGGGACATAGCTAAGTAACTGAGGCTGATCTCCACTCTTTCCTAATTTGGGTTTTACCAGGATAGATCAGGCGACTGGTTAATGACAAGGGTAGTACAGTGGTAGACACTGCCATGAGGTCCAAGGAGATCTGTGGCCAGGACACACTTCCACACCAGAAGAGTGGGCAGGGCCATCTCAACAGAGTCACATAATGCCACATCAGCACCTAAAGCTCAGAGAGGGTATGTGCCAGGGGGGAAAATGGGAAAGAGAACAGTTGGACTTAATGTTTTGCTTTTTTTTTTAAACGAAAATATGAAAAGAGGTAAAAACCTGCCATGTTGAACCTTTTTTTTTTTTTTTTTTTTTTTTTTTTTTTTACTTTGAACAATTAGTACAGGATCAAGTGATCCATGGTGTCTTTCTGGAGCCTAGACAATAGTAGCTTTTCTGTGGCTTCTTCTGGTTACTCAGGAACCAATGCTGGGTAGAACTTCACATTCATCTACATTATTCACTTACATATTGACTTAATACTTTTGTTTTCTTCTCTAAAAATGAGATGGCTGAGAGACTTGGGTCTAGCTGGGTCCCACTCAAAATGAGAATAGGTGCAAATGTTACTTGTCAGACCAGACTGGTGAATCCTCTAAATTCAGGGGTGAAGAATGATGCCGGCCGATGCAGAAAGCATACAGATTCTGTGCACACCTGCTAGGGGAGGCGCTTTTTCACTGCATACACTGCTGAATAAGATTGCCTTTTCTAGTACCCAGTTGTGGGGTTACTCTGCTCCCACAGTGACGTGAAGCCCCCTCCAAAGTCAACAGGATGACATTTATACTGTATCTGGCACTCAACACAAGTATTAGGCAACGTGACTGAGTTATAGGTCACTCTTAGGTGATAGGAACTTTTGGGTCCTGGCATCACTGTTAAAAGTGAGAAAAGTCCATGCAAACACTGCAAACACCCAAAGCTCACAATGGCAGCACTTTGCCCTTGGCTGAGAGCATATAAAAATCAACTAGACAATTGCACAAGACAAAGCAAGAACCCAAACTCTCAGATGTGTCGGCTGCTCACTTGTCCACTCTTAGAAGAAAATCATTTACCCAATTGTCTCCAACTCCAGAGACGGTGAAAGATTCTATCAGGAGAGGGGGGAAGCTCCCACTACTATCTACCGAGTATTAGAAACTTCACTGAGTTTAGTCCTCATGCTGAGGGGACACAGTGTAGTAAGACAGCTCTATAAGCAGCTCCCCTTTTAAGGCACGCTTGGCCGAATGGTATCAGTTTGAAGAAGCATAACAGTGAATCAGCAATAATGAGCGAGGATAAAGGAATTCAGATCCAGGAGAGCAGAGAATGTTTCATGCTCCAGGCTTGACCGGAGCCCTGAAGGAAGACAGAGTTATTCAGAGGACATCAAGAGGGGAAAAATTTAACCACGCACCTCTTGAAAATAGGGGATGACAGGGAATGCAGATTCCTGTTACTTTGCCACTATGTTTCCCCTCGCAGAAACAGGAGGCACCCTTGCCACCTCCAAAATATAGTCCTGGGGCTGACATAGGGAAACCCCGGTTTATTCACAATGCAAATATTCTCTTAGACGATATTCAGTAGATTTTTCAAGAATGCGGATGGAGAGTACCCAACCAGTCAATCTGTGCTTTTTTTTGTTTATTAATTATTTTAGGTAAATGGTTCCTCCATCCTAAGACTGGCAACAGCGTACTTGATAAAGGCCTAGAATACTATCCAAGTTTTCTGTATCTCCCTAAAAATGACTACTGCATTCTGCAAAGCCCTTATCATGGATGCTGACACCACAGTGTGGAGGAAGGGATATTTCCAGGCAAAAAAAAAAGCTGACCCTGTCCCCTGTCCTCCAGGATTCAAACACCAGGTTTGTATTGAGACCGTGGCTATTTTAACACTAATGACACTACTTTACATGGATGCCATAAGGACACAACATGAGAAGATTCTTCTTTGAACACTGTACTAGCCAAACAGATCAGCGGTTGGGCATACAGTGGGGTGTGCGATATACTCACTCTTTGGTCAGAAGAGGACAGGACTTGAGCAGAAAACGCGAGAGCCCCGAGTCCTGGAAGTAGAGGTCAGGTGGGGCTGTGGGGCTCTTCAGATTCAAACACCGGACGATCACATACAACACGGCAGCCACTGCAGCCAGCTTCACCCCATCAAACACGGCCGGGAGCTCAGGGGTCTCTAGCATGGCATTCATCTTGATCTGGGGAGCAGAAGCACACACATAGGGTTAGGAGCACAGTGAGGAGGGGTGAAGCCCACCACACTAAGAGGCAAATCTAGCGATGACATGTCACAATCCAGATATGTCCATAGGGCCACTCAGGGCAATTGCCATCACGGCCTTTAAGTCACCAATGAACTGGCACGAACCCAAATCACAGTCTTGAGCACTGATAAACTGTTTAAGTTGTTTTTGTTTTTGTTTTTTTTTTTTTAAATCTAATGAGTACTTCTAAGATAAGCAAATTAGAAAATGCTGATCTTTTGGATCTTTTGGGAGCAGGAGAAAGAAGTCCAGCCAAAGAGGCTCCAGCTGGACTGGAGGTGGCACACGGAATTCCACAAGCAGGCAGCCTTGAATGGCTCTGCACCAGGTGTGTGTAAGGCATCATGTTTACAGTCTGGGACAGAGATATGGGAGGGACGATTACTGTTCACAGGTACGATGGTCTGGCCTGCTGGCCCCACCCCCTACTTTTAGAGCAAGAGGAGACAAAACAACTTGGGCCTGACTGCCATCTGCTCCTGGGCTGTGGGGGTTGGGGGGTAGGGGTTGTAGAGCTGGAATCAAGTCTGGACTTGGTCCAGGGGGTCAGTGATCCTTGAGCCTGGGGGTTTCAGGCAGAGTGAAACAGAACTCCACTTATTTCTTTCCCCATTGAAGGTACCTGATGATAGCCATTAGTCCAAAATCCAGACCAAAATTAAAAATTGGGAGTGCAGGAAATGTGTATGCAGGTCTGGCTTTTCCTCAAGCTCTCCTAATATTTTAAATTTTAAGGTAGCTTTACCTTGTATATAACACACACACACACACACACACACACACACACACACACACATCCCCTCCAAATACATAAAATGAAACATCAACAACAGCAACAAAAATCCAGTCTTTTCTTTGCTCCTTGGCAGGAAAACAGAACATTAGCTGTTACCTTAAAAATCAGGGAAACCACGAGCTGTTAACTCACAGCCAAGGTAGCCATGGCAACAGCTTCCCTGGAATGGTGTCAAGTAGCCTCTGCTAAAAACAGTCAGCACGAGGACTCTGGTGGCCAACAGTGCAGACAGAACGGGCAAGACAAAACAATCTCCCGAAAATGTGTGTGGGGCATGACCGAATGAACTCTCCAGAGATCTACAATGAGGCCAAAGAGGCCTGAGAGACCCTTTTCTAAAGTCAGGGTGATGTTGGCAAACACAGGACCTGAACACACAGCTGATGACCTCTGGCAGGTGTGGTGTTCCAACTCAGTGAGGAAAGGCCATCATAGTTCAGGACTCAACTAGCCTTCCACCATCAGAACAAGAAAATAACTTAGAAAAATGTATCCAATATGATTTTGAATCAAAATATACTTCCAGGGAATCCCTGGGTGGCTCATCAGTTTAGCGCCTGCCTTCGGCCCAGGGTGTGGTCCTGGAGTCCTGGGATCGAGTCCCACGTTGGGCTCCCTGCATGGAGCCTGCTTCTCCCTCTGCCTGTGTCTCTGCCTTTCTCTCTTGAATAAATAAATAAAAATCTTTAAAAAAAAATACTTCCAGCTGCATCAACCGTTGAACCTTTATGACCTGAGAGTTGCCTTAAAAACCTAACTTTAGGAGATGTATAATCTCATTCCTAGGACCATTGTCCCTTAAAGGCTGGCTCTTTATAAACCCCTAAAAAAGGATTCTTAACTTGGGGTCTGTGGGTTCCCTATAGGATTCTAGGGTCCAGGAACCCCCTGAAATTATATGTGAATGTTTATATGTGGTTTTCTGTGGTAAGGATCTGTGGATTTAAAGATTTATTTATTTGAGAGAGAGACAGAGAGAGAGAGAGTGCAAGCATGTGCTCTGGGGAGGGTCAGAGGGAGAGAATCTCAAGCACACTCCTTGCTGAGCCTGGAGCCTGACTCGGGGCTTGATCTCACGACCCCGAGATTGACAATCTGCAGATTTAATCAGGTTCTCCAAGGGATGTGTGGCCTAAAAATGCATACAACACCACAAAGTGTGCTATAGGTGGGAGCCCTGCCACCTAAGGCAGTCAAGCCAGCAGGAGACAAATATCCAAGAGCTTACTGTTCATTAATATGGATTTTTAAGTCTAGTGAATGAAATGCCCCAAATAAGATCCAGCAGGAGTTCCAAAGTTTCTCTGACATGGTGCTGTTAACATGCTCTTTCCTGTCCCCTTTAGTGGAAAGAGAACAGAGAAATGCAGCAGGTGGCTTTACCAGTTTCTTTGTTCATCAAGGAGTGTAACTTAATTGAATTAAAAAAATAAGTCCCTCCCTTCCCACTTCCTCTCCCTACTTAGTAACATAAGGGGAAATGAAGAAGAGAAACAAACAAAAAGTCTGAACCATACATACCTATGTCCCTGGTTCCTCTCTACTGCAAATATGAACTGTCCTTGAAGAGTTGTACAGCTGGGCCACTCAGGTCAGATCTCTTATTCAAATTAACCTAAAAGCTGAAAAGATTAGATGGTCACATTCTAAAGAATGAGAAAGAAGCAATTTAATTAAAATAAAAGCACCATCCAAGTCTCTTCATTTCAAGTCTTTGGGGAGAAAGACCATTTCTTTAATTAACACATGTGTCACACTCTTGGCTGCTTGGCCATTTGAACAAACCTGCTGGGGGACTTCTTTGTGGAGCCACAAACTGACAGTCTCTCTGGTTTCCAGGATGAGTTATCCAGGATTCTGGCTAAAGCAAACCCATATGGCTTTCATGCTATATCTTATAGCGTCATCTTCAGAAATGCCTGAGAGGTAGCATCTGGGTGACCAAGGAAATAACTTATTAGCAAGGCCTGAGGTCAAGGCAGCAGTGGGTTGACTCATCCCTTGTCTCCCAAACACACAGCAGCGACAGAACGAAATGTGGAAATGTGAGCTGAGAGAGGAGGATATGAACACGGATGGGCTTGGAGGCCCAGGACCAGAAGCAGAACAGTACTGAAGGCATGGAATGGGAAGCTACACAGCCTGCAGGTCTTGATGGGGCTGGGGACTGGCTGTGGAGGAGTGTCAGGAGTTAAAAGTTCTCTCTGTGGGTGGGGACCCAGGGCTGGGCCCACTGGGCTGCAAATGCTTTGCTTCCAAGCAGAAAAGAGAAGGGTGAGGGCAGAGAGGACAGCCAGGGTTTATACAGTGCTACCTATGCACCAAGCCCCGTCCCGGGTACTTTACATATGCCAGCCTTACTGCACCCTATGGAGCAGGTACTATTATTATCCCTTTTTCACAGACGAGGAAATTGAGGCATAAGAAGTTTGAGTAACTCGCCCAAGGCCACTTAGCTAGTAGGTGGAGAAACCAGGATTCATTCAGGTTCCAGGAGCCCTCCTCTTCACCACCACACTGTAAAAAGGAAAGTAAAGAGAGAGAAAGAGAAGCAGGCAAGAAAGAAATGGATGGAACAAAATGGATGGGACAAAAGACATAGAGGACACACCAGAGGCTTGCCCAAAGTCACACAGTGGTGAGAGCAGAGCTGGAATTCGAGCCCAGTGTTCTCTGATTCCACAACATCAAAATGACTTCAAAAGGAAATGAAAGCCACTTGAAAGGGAGACTCAATTAACCCTCAGAGTAGTCATGCTCAACCTCAAATTTTTATTATTTCTTCATATTCTGAGACCAATTCGCCACAGAGGACCAGGCTTTGTTGAGGTGGGGACTAAAGAGCAAAGTCTCTAGCCACATCACAAGGCACCTGACCTTTCCAGGGTTCAGCTGCTGGCTAGCATTTTAAACAATTAAGGTTATTAGCCAGCAAGTTTTTGTTTTTGTTTTTTTAGCCGGCAAGTTTTTGTTTTTGTTTTTTTAGCCGGCAAGTTATAAATACCGGGGGACTTCAAATAAAAATCCAAACTTCTGGTTTTTCTTGAAAAAAAAAAAAAAATCGTAAGAGTTGGCAACACCAAGCTTGGTTCTCATCTGGCAAAACGGTTGGAGCTGAAAGGTGGCTGCCCCTCCAGACAGGACCTGTGATCTCTGTGCTGTCACGGTCCCCACCACTCCATACGGTCCACAACACTGACCACCCCCCCATCACCTGCTTAATCACCCATGGTGCTGGAGTGGTTCCTATGGGCATCAAAATATGCGACCCTTGGAGAAACCTGTGTTAAGATCCCTCTGGCCCTGCATAAGTCTGTATTGACTGAATATTCAAAGCATACACTAATCAGTATATGTATAAATAATAAATTCACAGAAAAATTATGGAAAGACAAAGCAGCACATAAGATGTGATACATTTTGTTGTTATTCACACTGTTTATCCACACCTTGACGTTTATCTACACCTTGACTTTTTCCACAAACTATCTGGGATGGTTTCAATAATACACATGTAGAACAGCCCAGAAATGTGGCAGATGGCTGACTGCTTCTCAAAAGGAAAGCTCTCCTTCCTCCCACTAAGAGACCTGTAAAATGGGCCTGCCTTGCTGGAAAAAACTATAGATCCCAGCTGCCCTTGCAGGTAGGTGAGTTCATGTGACTTAATTCTAGCCAAATCTGAAGGTGCTGGTCTGATTTCTCCGAAGCCTCCTTAAAAAGCAGGGGGTAAACTCTTCTTCTACCTTTTTCCCTTCACATATCCCTGGAATGCAGATGATGTGGCTACAACCCCAGAGCCATCTTTGGCCATGAAGTAACCTTGAGGTTGCTCGAGGAGCCCATTAAGAGGACAGCAGAGTGGAAAAACAGAAGCCTGGGGTCCCTGATGATTTCATGGGTCTACCATGTCAGACTTAGACTGACTACCTCCGGGTTTCTTTTACAGAACTGAATAATCCCTTGCATGTTTAAGCCATTGTTACATCTAGAGTCTTCAAGTCTACAATTAAAAAAAAAAAGATATATTTTTTTTATTTGAGAGACAGAGGAGAGTGTGTAAGCAGGGGGAAGAGCAGAGTGAGAAGGACAAGCAAACTCATCAAGTACGGAGCCCAGTGTGAGGCTTGACCCTGAGATCACACCCGGAGCTGAAAGCAAGAATTGGATGCTTAACTGACTGAGCCTAGGCACCCCTTGTCTGCAATTTCTAATGATACAGAAGGAAACACTATATATTCAAATCTTTCTGGATGCTACAATCACTGGGTCATTAGAGTGCAGGTAATTTTTCTTTTTTTTCTTTTCTAAAATTCATAATAATAGGAAAATAGAAAATAATAAAAATCCATAATAATAATAGGAAAACAGAAAAAAAAAAGCCCTAAAATAGCAACTAACAAAACCTAAGAAGGAGTTACAAACCTCTAGACAAGAAGAATACCTCTGTCCACATACACAACAATTACAGATGTGAGTAAGCCTAGAATGGACCTGAGCTTGCTGACTACAAGAGTAAAAAGAGAAACCCAAACTCTTGGTTCTCCAAAGTGGAAAGAAAGACAACGTGTCCTGTGCTCTTATCCCAGAAAGCATGACAGATATGGAAGGGAAGGAGGGCTTTTCTGGCAGAGAATCATTAAAAAAAAAAAAAAAACCCTCTGTGGGACTTTATATAAGTGGCTCTTGAGTGATGTGATAGGCAATGTCCTCCTACAACGTTTTTTTTTTAATAGCAAATGCAGTAGAGAATTAATTTCCTCAACCCTCAAAAAACACCAAGGGTTTTAAATTGAATTCAGTTCAGTGAAGGGAATCCTATGAGAGATTTGTAATTATTATGGTCCAAATATGCACCCTTGATCCAAGGCTTGAACCTGACATCCCAAGAAGCAGGACAGTTCTACTACATGTCCTCAGGGTCACTTCCCTTGAACTCCAGTGGCTCAAGGACCCAGCAACCTACTGTGCACCTAGCACTGTGTTAAACATTGTGTTGGCCCACAATGAAGTAGAATTCTCATTTTAACTGGGAGAAAAGAAGCTAATCTTTAAAAAATTTTTTTATTTTAATTTTGGTTCAGTTAACATACAGTGTAACATTAGTGTCAGGTGTACACCATAGGGATTCAACACTCCCATATATCACTTAGTGCTCCTCATGACAAGTGTGCTTCTTCAACCCCATTACCTGTTTTCCCCATCCACCCACCCACTTCCCTGCTGGTCAACCATCAGTGTGTGCTCTACAGTTAAGAGTCTATTTCTTGGTTTGTCTCTCTCTTTTCCTCCTCTGTTCATTTGTTTTGTTTCTTAAATTCCACATGAGTAGTCATATGGAATTTGTCTTTCTCTGAAATTTTGCTTAGCACTATACTCTCTAGCTCCATCCGTGCCATTGCAAATGGCCAGATTCCATTCTTTTTGATAGCTGAGTAATATTCCACATATATATGGAATATATATATATTCCATGTTCTTTACCCATTCATCTACTGATGGACCCTTGGGCTGCTTCCTTATCTTGGTTATTGCAAATAATGCTGTGATAAACACAGGGGTGCATGTATCCTTTTGAATTGGTATTTTTGTATTTTGGGGTAAATACTCAGTAGTGTGATTAGTGGATCATAGAATAGCTCTATTTTTAACTTTTTGTAGAACATCCATACTGTTTTCCACAGTGGCTCCACCACTTTGCATTCCCACCAGCACTGCACAAGGGTTCAAAAAGAAGCTTATCTTATGGCTGTCCATACTTTAGAAACTTGAGGATGAGAATAATTTTGTCTAGGGAAAATTAATCAGAGAAGGACTTATGGAGTAGCTAGATCTACAAATGGGACTTGAGTATAGGATTTGGAAGACATATGTGTAAGTGTGAATGTGAGTGTTTACAGTATATACTTGAGGTCGAGGCTCTGCAATGAGACAGATTATACACAAATACATATTTAATACATATATTAAATACATATATGTGTATGTATAAAACCAGGCATTGAGGCACCTGGGTGACTCAGTGATTGAGCTTCTGCCTTTGGCTCAGGTTGTGATCCTGGAGTCCTGGAATTGAGTCTTACATCGGGCTCTCTGCAGGGAGCCTGCTTCTCCCTCTGCCTGTGTCTCTGCCTCTCTCTCTCTGTCTCTCATGAATAAATAAATCTTTCAAAAAAACAACCCGGCATTAATCAACTGGCAATTTCAGAACAAAACTCTTGACATTGATTTTAACTTATCTTGCTACATTTTATTTTATGGCGTTCTCTCCTTCCAAGTTCGACCTGCCACAAAATATTAATATTCTGAACTTGTTCCAGACATAACAAAATAAGCTGCCATTGTACTATTTCGTGTGCCCGCCCCCTCCCTTTCCTGGGCTGGCAAAATCGGGTTACCATGAACATCAAGGAGCTCCGGTGGGGAAAAGGCCATACAGACCAGCCTGGGGGCTAAAGCATCATCCCACTCCACCCCACCCCACCACACCCCACGTCCATCTCCAATCCAAGGAAGGACTGGGCTTACTGCATACCTGATCCAGTCTTTCCTCAGCCAGAGAGCCACACACCTCCCCTGCTCCTACTGGTCATTTTATAAGACCAGTGAAATAAAATTCTGTATGCAGTCTCTACATTAACAAGGAAACCCAACATACAAGGGGCCCCCAAATGCCCACCCGTAATGGAACTTTAGGTCGTGTCTCATTCTCTATGACGTGCTTGCCCAGTCTTTCCACCAGTGCGAAGGCCAGGACTTCTCTCAGCTCTCCCTTGGCTCAGGGTGTTATTTTGAGATGGAGACACAGATGCCTGGAGAGATGGGGGCCCCAGGGCTGGGAGAAGCTCCAGCCTTGGGGATCTGAGACCTGGGTCCTAGTGCCTGCTCTGCTCCTGCCTAGCCAGGGACCATGAATAAGTCAAGTCCCATAACCTTTCTGAGCCCTAAAGACCTCAGCCCTAAAGTGAGCAGATTAGGTTAGAAGTAGATGATGCCAAAGGTCTCCGACAGCTCAGAATTTCTGAGATTCTAGGGATAGAATTGCAGTCCTTGGCTAAAGAGCACAGGAAAAACTCTGTGTCCTGTAACAAGAGACAGCCCTGTCTGCCAGCTTACTTTGTGGACTATTAACAACAAAACTCCCAAGAACGACTACCTTCATGGCCTTTGTTCTTCCTTCAAATAAGGCAAACAGTTATGCCTTCTCAGCTGTGCCATTTATGCCAAAAATTCTGTCATATTCCTTCTACCTGCATGGGTGAGCCATGATTTCAGCCTCAGAATATTAATGTTCCCTGAAAGTACAAAACTTACAGTGAGGAAAGAAAGAAAAAAACCAGGTAGAGAGCTCAAACACAGACAACTCATTACAGGGTGAAGTGGGATGCACAGTGTTCCCCCCGAATTCATGTTTGCCTGGGACCTGTGAACATGGCTTCCTTCGGAAATTGGGTCCTTGGCAGGTGTAATTAAGGTAAGACGGGGCCACGCTGATTAGAGTTGGCCCTGACCCCATGACTGGTGTCCTTGTCAGGACTGGGAAGTTTGGACACAGAGACACAGATGTGCAGAGACCTTTTAAAGGTGGAAGCAGAGACTAGTGCGAACCATCGCTGAGATGAGGAATGCCAAGGATTGCTGGCAATCAAGAGAAATTAGGAATACAGAACAGACTGTCCCTCAGAGCCCTCAGGGAGGAACCCACCTTGGAGACACCTTGATTTCAGAATTACTCAGAACTGTGAGAGAATATGCCCAAATTACCTCTCGTGACTCTGTAGTTGTCTGATTCTGTCCTTACAGGTCAAAGATACCCTTTGCCACGTCCTCCTTACCCAGACAAGCTCCAATCAATTCAGACCCAAATCAGCTAACTGACATGAACATTCACAGGCTACTTATTAACACAATATAAATGGTATTCTGTGCACAAATATTTATTGGCTTGGCTTCTCTTCCTCTTTGATTCGGCTGTCAGACCACCCTTTCCTCTCCGTGTACCAGTGACTTATGGAAGCCTTGAGATGGAGACATTTGGGGAGGGGGTGTCTCCCTCCCTGGCAACTCAAGAGGACCTGACATATTAGAACGAGCTCCAATAATTCTGTGGGTCCCCTGATAAATACCTCTTAAGGAAAACCAAACCAAACCAAACTTCTAAAGAATTCCTCTGTTCCTCTTCCACTCTGGTCGGATGTGGATTTCGTTTAGTTCGAGGCTCTGCAATGAGATAGCCCAGGGTCAAATCCTGGCCCCACCAGTTACAGATCTTGTCCTTCGCCCTCATCTAAAGGTGTTGATACAGAGATGGTATTTTACAACAATCCTGGCATATGGTAAGTGCTTCCAAATATCAGCTGTACCATCACTACTGCTAACCTCTCATCCAGTTTTCCTTAGTAAACTCCCACATCTGGCAGAAGTGATCCCAAGAGATACTCTTTCCTACCTGACACAGAGACCTCACCGACAATGAAGGAACTGGCTGGCCGACTGGTTGGACTTCCTCCAACAAGTCTGCAATTAACCCCAAGAGTCACTTTATTCTTTATTCTTCTAACATGGAACCATGGTCAACTTAATGAATCACTGGATAGTATGTGTTCTTCATCACGTTCTGTAACAGCTCCAACAGGTGTTCTTGTTTCTGTGCTAAAAGGGGTTCTGGCAGTGCACAACCTGGAGCCCTCTCCTCTCTCTCCTGCTGGGGGTCCCTCTCTTCCCAAGAAGGCCTGTCCCCTCACACACTCCCTTCCTGCAGGTAAACCTACTCTTGCTTGGCGTGGCTTTGCTGACTAACCTCTTCAACGCCCTGAAATAAAACCCTAGGCCAGCACTGGGAGCCTCTGGCAGACTCTGCTCCTCAAAACTGCCCTGTGAATAGTGTTGTGTCAAGAGAAGGATAGCAGAAGGCCAAGTATAATGACGACAAAAACCTCATGTCACCCCAGTCCATTAGCCTTGTTGATGGCAGCTTAGACAAAACATAATCGACTCTAGATGGAGGCCACATGACAGCTTTGAGGAGAAAGCAGGGAGGAAGAGGGCCAGTTTCTCCTCCACTGTATCTGCGATTTAACTAAACAAGTCAGAGTAGAGGAAAAAATAAAATAAAATAAAAATAAAATAAAAAACAACTCCACAGCAGGAGAGAAGCAAGTCCAGAGGTAGGAGAAAGCCCAGCCATCCACACTTACTGCCATGGGGCTGGAATGGTGTCAGAGGCATTGCTGGAAGGAGCCAAGGTACATCCTGGGCTACCCAGAACCATGCCCTTCTGGCAACCTGGGCTGACTCCGGCCCTGCTCTCACTCACAGTGAGGTTTTGATGCCCTGGGTGAGCCCCTCTGCCAGCACAGAACCACTCTTGGCATATGCAGGCTGGGCCAGGCCTGCCTATTCTCTCCAGGGAGAGTTAGTTCTGTTGGAGCTGTCCTCAGAGTAACCACCTCAAATCCAAAGTGATGGAGAGCACTGGCAATGGCAGGGCCAATCCTATTTCCAACAGATGCCACGAGAAGTGTATTTATTTTTGAATACTGAGCACTGATGACTAGATCTAGACTAGATCTCATTCATCAAACCAGACTGGCTGGCTGCAAGGAAGGAGGAAGCCCCTCGGCAATCTCGTGCAACATCTTTCCCAAATCAGGTGCCACAAAATGAAAGGACCGTCCGAAGTCACACACAATTTGGGAAAGAGAAGGGGTGGATCAACAGAGAACTAAACACATTGATATGAACATTATTCTCAGTAGGCCACAATTCAGGCCCTGAAATTGCCTTTGTGCAAACTCACTCATGTGGTAACTGTTAATTTTAACCATCTTCTTCCACAAAGTCATAAGGTCGCACACTCAACCTGCAGAAATTTTGGAAGATGTCCTACAAGTTCCTAGTAAGAGGAAAGTTACCCTATGAGAGAAATGTGAACCTCACATTTAAATGTCAGGAATGGCTACTAACCCACGAGTTTTCCCAAAAGAAAATCACTGACCTAAAAATATCTGGAGATTGAGTCACCGTTAAGCACGCACATTTAACTGAGTACTTTTACAGGCTCTTCTTCAAATACAGAAAGGAAGCTGGCTTCTCCCATGAGCAAGCATCCCTGCTGTACTCTCACTGGAGGACAAATGGGTAAAGCACTCAGTAAAATCACAAGCAAAGTTGTTCTCGCTATCACAGAGAGACCATTCAATCTTTACCTGAGAACAAACAAAAAATCATAAGCCAGGTGTTTCCTCTGTGGAAATCCTAGACTTTTCTAAAAAGACAGGCACTTTAATGAAGATATTTTATAGCTGTACACATGTGTTAAAGCCCCTAGACTGGGGGCACCTGGGTGGCTCAGTGTTTGAGCGTCTGCCTTCGGCTCAGGTCCTGGATCCTGGGATGGTGGGATTGAGTCCTGCATAGGGCTCCTCCTAGGGAGCCTGCTTCTCCCTCTGCCTATGTTTCTGCCTCTCTCTGTGTGTCTTTCATGAATAAATATTTAACATCTTAAAAACAAAACAAAACAAAACCCTATACTGTAGGGCGCCTCGGTGGCTCAGTCAGTTAAGCGTCTGACTCTTGATCTCAACTCAGGTCTTGATCTCAGGGTTGTGAGTTCAAGCCCTGCGCTGGGCTCCCTGCTAGGCATGGAGCCTACTTAAAAAGCAAAACAAAAAAACCCTTATACTGTAATTAAACTCTGTAATATCAAAAGCATCTCAGTTTACTAGAACCTAAGGAACCTAAGCACTTAGTTTGCTGGAATTTTTAAGGGAAGGGTACAATTGAAGAGAAGAGCCTCTCTAGATTTACTGCACTAAAGAAATTTCCTGGACCTGTCCTAGGAACAGTACAGATCTCATTCAGTCTTCTGAGTCTGCAAACAAACTGCCAGAAGGAGGAAACTAGAGGAAGTGGCTAGAGGCAAGACGTAGTTTGTGCCTGGCACAACCCTTGACTAAAGAACCATGGACCCCATGGAACTCACTAAAGCAAAGAGGCAAGTGTCACTCAGAGCTAAAACAGGAGACTTACAGCTACCCAGAAAGAGAGAAATAAATGTAACTGGGAATCTCCATTTTTGAGCATTCTGGTTTCCCAAGGCCCCCAGCGCCAGAGCAGAGCACAGTGACCTGGCTAAGACGGCCAGTGTGCACACCCCCCACAAAAGCATTGACACCTGCAGCCCACTATAGCTGTGGCATTTGCCCTTCACCCAGGCAGCTAGTGTCAAGAAGTAGATGTGTGAGAAGACCTAACCAACAGGTCAAGCCCCTTGCCTCCTTCCCAAAGGAGAGAGACTCTGCCCACAGGGCTAGCTCACCAGTTCTCTAGGTCCTCCTGGCTCTGTGGCTCTCTGATGATAAATTCTGTCACTTGTGGAAGCAAGAGCTCCTCTCGGGGCTCAGCCACCAGACCCTTTAACACAGGCTTAGAAAGCAGGAAAGGTTCTGGGCCCCTTGCCCTTCCAAGACCGAGAAGGTTCTAGAGACAAGGGTATACAATGTGCATGGCTTTTTATTTTTATTTTATTTTATTATTTTATTTTTATTTTTATTTTTTTGTGTGTGTGCATGGCTTTTTAAGGAACGTTTTACTTATTTCTGTTTTATAACCTCAGACGCTGTGAGTAGAAACAGGATCTCATGCCAGCTTAGAACAGCAGGCTTAAAGGTCACATGGATTCCATTGTGACAAGTGCCCAAGTCTTAGAAGATAAAATCCACTAGCTAAATGCTAATAGGAAGGACTGATTCACACTCGGGTCCTTGGGCTAAGAATGAAAGGAAGGGTAGTGTGAGATAGTTACCACCTGGTACTAAACAAGCCAGGTCCAGCACTGGGCCTCCATGGAGGCCCTGCCTAGCATCTGCCATCAGTTCTGCTGATTCTGGGCACTCAACAGAGCCCCGTCCCCAGCTTCTGGGTCACAACCCAAGTGGAAGGACCCAGAGGTGCAGGATTCTGGCTGTGAGAAGAGGGAAGGGATCCCATTTGTGTCTCCACACCGGTGGCTTCTCTTCTCAAAATGTGCTGTGCTGTGCAACTCTGGGTAGATCACTTGCCCTCTATGAGGATTTTGAAGCTTACCCTAGCTTCATGGAGCCCATGTTGTTCATAAATGAACAAGAGCTTTTAGAATCTGAGGACCTGGGATCCCTGGGTGGCGCAGCGGTTTGGCGCCTGTCTTTGGCCCAGGGCACGATCCTGGAGACCCGGGATCAAATCCCACGTCAGGCTCCCGGTACATGGAGCCTGCTTCTCCCTCTGCCTATGTCTCTGCCTCTCTTTCTCTCTCTCTCTCTCTGTGACTATCATAAATAAATTAAAAAAAAAATTTAGAATCTGAGGACCTGCGTTTGAGTTCAGATTCTGCCAAATGACCTTGAGTGACCTTGGGTAAATTATCTAAGTTTTATGAAAGTTTCTTTTTCTTCTATAAAATGGGGGAGGGGAGATTGCATACATTACAGGTTACTAAAGGGAAAGCAGTTAATGAAATTATGTAGATTTTTAAAAAGCTTTATAATTACAAAATACCCACAGATATACTCAGGATAAAATTTATAAAATGCCTTGAGCTTTTTAGAGAAAAGCTGCCTTATTAAATATTTCAAGATGAGAAAAATGTTAGTTTTAAAGCAATAGCTAGGGACTTTTAACACATGAAGAACATGGAATTGGGTCCTCCAGGCAGTCCTGAGCTTGGCTTTATCAGATCCTTTACTGATAACACTGAAATAGATAGCAAAACAAAAATTCAAAAGCTCTAAGACAGAAAGGGCTGATATATTTGGGGTCTCTGCTACCTAGACTGCTTTTCGAAGTAAACAGATAGAAGTAGGTTCACATCCTCAAATGTTCCTGTCTCCTCATCCATCCAACACAAACATCTCTCCCAGCCTTGGGAAACAAGCTTTCAGCCTTCTCTAAGGCCCAAGGGC
Source organism: Canis lupus dingo (assembly GCF_003254725.2). Classification (NCBI taxonomy): domain Eukaryota; kingdom Metazoa; phylum Chordata; class Mammalia; order Carnivora; family Canidae; genus Canis; species Canis lupus. Next base: position 52,218,168 of record NC_064245.1, on the reverse strand, counting down.
AAGTCCCAACTGCTACCCCTCGTCACCCAGTGGCCTCCTCCTCCTCTGGTTTCTATCTAAAGCTTACCTGTGTCAGCCATTCATCTGCTCAGAGCCCACCTCCATATACCTCCACCCAACACCACAGGGGAGAGTTTTCAATACTATGCACCATAAGGCAGGTGCATCTCAACTGCTAGCTCACTTTACAGGGGTTCCTCCTCTCCTGGGCTTCCCCTACGCACACATGTCTCCCAAGAGATGAGGAGCCAGCCATCAAGAAAGACTCTATCATCAAAAATGAGGAAACTGCTTCTCCATAATGGGGAAAAAAACCGTGATCTCATTTCTCAAAAATTGATACACCTGTATACATTGGAAGCACCCTCATGGATAAAACAGTGGTTTGTAAGTGGAGAGGACAGAGCTGTCCCCACCCCAGCCCCGCCAAAAAAGTGTGTCAATATCACAGGGGTGGGGAGGATGTTATGTAAATCTACACCCTTCTTCTGATATTCCACCCAGCTCCCAAGGGTACCAAAGGCATTAGCTTCATTCTAAACTCTGTGAAGAGTATGAAAGAAGTATAATACATGGCATCCATGAAATAACTGGGAAATAGTGCAGCTCTATGAGTATTTTAGGTACAGAATCCTAAAGTACCAACTACAAATACTAGAGGAATTCAGACAAAGGAAGCAAGGAGGATGACTAGATAGCTAGGGACTCATGGGAAGAGATGGGACACAAGAGGAGGTGAGAAGCAGGGGTGGGGTGCAGACATCAGGCTGGGCTCACTGGCTGACCCAGGACCCAAGAATGCTGGACAGTCAGGAGACAGGCAGACAGGGCAAGAGGGAGGATGTAGGGGCAGAGGTGGTGATTCACTGTGAAATGAAATTTCAGGGCTTTACTTACAAGGAAAAGGTGGCGTCCCACACATATTTGGCTGTGGCTATGTGTGCTGTGCAGACACACTGAAGGTCTGAGTGCACATGGCAGGAGGTGTGAGAAGCATTTCTTTGGCTCTGTGTAACCTGATCCATGGGGCACTAGACAAGCGTTGTCATGCATCATTTGAATATCATTGCAAGCCCACGATGGCATTCAAATCATTTTTCTTTTTTAAAATATAGTTAACACACAACGTCACCATGCAAATAGTTTTGAACAATCTACTGATCTATATGGGAATTTTCATTTGGGAACCCATCCCCTTAAGGCCCTAAAAATCATACCGTCTCCCACCTTTGCATTTTGCAAATACCCCTTTCATAACTAGAAAATGTGCAAGCCTCATTTCTACATAAAAGTAATGACTTATGTTCCTTTTGTTTCTATTGGGGATTCTGGTCTATGCCCTTCTAATTCAATCCTCATGTAAATTCTATACAAGTTTAAATTTAATGGTGTTGAGCACGCAGTGGGGCACTCAGTACATATTTATTGGCCAAGTCTGTGGGAAGGCCTAACGCATCACCATTCTGATCCCTTAAGCAGAATTTTCTCAGGAGGAGATTATTTCATTAGGCTGAGAGGTACAGATCTTTGTAACTGCCACACTCTGTGGAGCAAAAGACAAAGCTCAATGTGACCTGGGCTGTCAGCAGCTTTTGGATATTTTAAAGACCATCTCAGAATTCAGGCAAATAATTATCCATCTAAATGAAACTTTTCCCCTTTCCATCACTCAGAGAAGCTACTGTCCAATACCATATTTCTTTTACCTTTTCCCTTGTTTGTCTGAAGCGTATCTTGGCAGGTTCAAAGAGCTATAAATCAATCTACTTCAAAACCTGCTCACATAAAAAGAAAGAGAAATCAGAGCCCAAATGGGCTGTTTTAGGGAGTAGAAGGAAGGAAAGGCACCCAAAAAAAAGTTAGACAGAAAGCCACTCATTTAAAAAAAGAAAGAAAGCTACACATTGATTGTTGGCATTCAGCTAAATACCCAAATACCGCTAGAAGACTCACAACTTCTACTAACTTCCTCCAAACATCCAAAACAACAAGATTACCTATGGTATTTTCCCACCAACATGAGTTTAGGACGTAATCCAGAAAATTAAAAGTCAAATACAATTAATCCTAGGTTAGTTAACCCGGATTGAAACATTGGTGGAATTGTAACATGGAGATCCTTTCTGGCATCTAAGGAAAATGCAAAAATCCCTCCTCAAATATCTATGGTATGTGAAACAAATTTGTATAAATAGGTCAGAACAATTGTTACAAAGATTTCTACTTCATCTAGATGCTTTCTGTGGGTATACACCGATGATGTCGGGGTAGTGAGGCAACTCACGTCAAGGCGGAGAAATTCACAGGCTTTAGGGGACAGACAGACCTGGCCTAAATGGCAACTGTACCATTTATTGTGTGACTTTGGGCAAGCCTCTTAACCTCTCTGCACCTCAGCTTCCTTACCCATTAAATAGGGGGGGTGGTGATAAGAGTGTCCTGCTATTACAATAAAAATGAAAAAATGCAACCCCAGTGCTAACTTGGCAGTGGTGTCCTCACTAGAGAAGGCAGGGGAGGGGCTTGCTTTATCCAACAAGGCTAGAGAATCACAGTCCAGAGCCGCATGTCCAGGGTTTCAGGTCTGGTTGGTCCTGCTTCTACACTTGCCTGTGAGTGATCATGACCAATCCAATCTAAACATCTTCTACAGGGGACGAGTGGGTCACACGCATCCACATTCCTGTCCCCACTCCAGACCATTTGCTTCTCCATCAGCCACCCAGAGAAAAAGATGAAGTTTACAAACCCACAGGATAGAGTTTGAAGACTCTCACGCCTTGAACCCAGTAGTGCTAGTGTTCTCTGGCTGGTGCTACCAAATCACTGTATCTTGAAAATGAAGGGGCAGAACCAGATGATAGTAAAAACGCCTATTTGTGTAACTCCACAATTTATCGGATGCTTGGGAGTTAAATACATGACCTCAGTTATTCCTCAAACATGTCACAAAATGCCCTGAAGTTGACAGTAGAGACCAATTACATAATGTACTGTTTACAAAGTGCATCCTCAGACGTTATCTCATTTGGTATTTGCGATAGTTCTGTGAGTTATTATTAATGCAAGCAAGGAAACTGAGACCCGGGACCCTCCTTGTGCCACGCTGCGTGTAAGGCTCTAGGAGTATCTATCTCAGAGGCCCCTCGCAGAGCTGGATGGATCCTGACTACTCCACCCCCAGCGATGGTCTCTGAGGCCTCTCCCATCCAAAGAGAGCCTTAAAAAAAAGAAAAAAGAAATCTGCATTCCTCTTAGAAGCTCTCTGGTGGCAAAGATAAGATTTCTCTGGCAATTTCCCTGCAACATTCAGCTTTCTAAGCAGAGTCAATAAGTAGTCTGATGAGTGATATTACTGATAGACCCAGGAAAGGGACTGTGTTTTCCAAATTGGGGAAAATATCCTTGGCTACATGCTACTTGGCATTTCCCATCATCTTACTATTTAGAAGGGCACATTCTTCAAGGTCATTGACAAGAGAGGGTAAGCACTTTATTTATACTATCAGAATAGAGAAAAGCATCACAGCCAAGGTATTTGGAAGCTGAGAAGTTGAAGTCCACGGTGGGAACATAGTTCAGGACACACAGGGAGCTAGCTGTGTGGAACTGGAAGCTCGGCAGGCAATGATGGACAGTAACCTCTGGGCCAAGCATGGCCTGATGGTGGGGCAAAGGGTGTGCAGGCACCACGGAAGGGTCAGAGGGCAGAGGCCCAGCAGAAAGAGGGCTTGATAAATGTTTGCTGAACAAATGAAAGGCTCTGGTGCATCACACACTCCTAGGAATACTATGTCTCCCTCAATTTTAGAGAGAATAACGTCATCATTGGATGCCTGAGAAAGTTAATAGGAAACCACGTAATGCATATGGAAATTTACTAAAATGCATCATTCCACATTAAGTGAACAAAGCTAGGAAGGGAACATGCACAATATGGTGCCAGTTATATAAGAAAGAAAGAGGGGCGCCAGGGTAGCTCAGTTGAGTGCCCGACTCTTGATTTTGGCTCAGGTCTTGATCTCAGGGTCATGATATCGAGCCCTGAGTTGGGCTCCATGCTGGGTGTGGAGCCTGCTTGGGATTCTTTCTCTCCTTCTCCCTCTGCCCCTCTCTCCCTGCTTGTGCTCTCTAAAAAATAAATAAATAAATGAATGAATGAATGAATAAATAAATAAATAAATAAATAATACTACCTTCTAAAAAAGAAAAGTATTTCTGACATTTTAAACAATTGGAAATTTGAACACATAGTTCAAATTTGATTAGAGAGTTGATAGTAAAGAATCACTGTTACTTTTTAAAAGTGTAATGATAGTATTATAATCATGTTTAATAAAGGGATCCTTATTTTTTAGGTGATATCATAGAAATATTTACAGATAGAAGGACATGATGTTTGGAATCTACTTCCAAATTAACATGGGCTGGGGAGTGGCTAGAATAGAGGGGTCAGGAGTGGTCACTGCTGAAGCTGGTGATGGGTACGTGGGGGTTCACTATAGGATTCTATTTCTGTATATCTTTAAAATTCCCATAACAAACGCCTATAAATGAATGAATGATTATATTTAGCTACATTCCAAATAGTTTCCTATAGTCACTGAGGTTCAAGTGTACGTTCAACTACAGTAACAGTCAAGACTCTTTTGTTCTTGGGATGATTATGGTAAATAATAGTCACTTATGGCAAATATGTCGTAGGCTGCTCCCACTAGTGTGCAGGTCATGCAAATCTCATTAGAAAATGAACTCCAAATTTAATTCCAAAATTAACAAGCAAAAATAACCAAAGATATTACTTTTGAAGGGCTCCCTTCCATTAATGTAGACACTTAGTGCCGGTTGCACATACAAACAGGCTCTTTATTAAGGCAGGACCCCAATGATGCAAACTAACTCTTCATTTCAACTCAACTAATATTCCCAAAGTGCTCAGCACACAGGAAGGAGCTGCACATGACACAACTATGACTGGAAACCTCTGTCTGCTCCACAGAGCTTAGGGCTCCTCCTATATTGGGATTCTTCAAACTCAGGTGCTAGATGCTCCCCCACCCCTGGAGGAAAATATAGTCCTGACAGATTGCCTCAGGGCTTTTATTCAATTCTTAGAGTTAAGTTACTTTTATTCAATTATTATTTATTATACTGTTTCTTAAAATGTAAACACATAAAACTCGGCATAAACTTCTTTTAGCACTTTTAAACGATGGCGACCAAGATAAATGTACAAATAAATACAAATAATACTATTCAAACACTGAAAGTCAGATTAACTACATTAATATAATGAGGCTGATGTCATTTTTTTAAAAACTTAAGTTTCTTTGTTTTTAGGTAATCTCTGCACCCAACGTGGGGCTCAAACTCATGACTCCGAGATCAAGAGGTGCAAGCTCTTCTGACTGAGCCAGCTAGGCGCCCCTGATGCCATCTTTCAGACCTGAAATCCAGAGACAATGTCACCATGTTCCTGCCTCCTCCTGAGCAGGTCCTGTGGGTAAGCACTGGGCACAGTGTGACAGCTGCATTCTTGAGCCCCCTCCTCTCTGCTGGGAGCGCTGCTGCAGCCCTGCATGGACACAGTGCTCTGTGCTATCCCTTGGCTGCCCCAGTGCTACTCACCTTCTCCATGCTAAGTCCTTTTATACTTTTCTCTATAGCAGCTTACCTGGATCCAACTCGTGAGAAATTCACACACAAATGGGGAGCATTGGGGCCATGTGGCTGGACCCAGGTATAATGAGGTTATCCCAGTGATCCAGGGCAAGCTTTTTAAATATTTCCAATTATTGTTTTTTTATAGATTTTATTTATTTATTTGTCAGAGAGAGAGAGAGAAAGAGAGAGAGAGAGAGAGGGTGAGCACAAGCAGTGGGGAGAGGCAGAGGAAGAGGGAAAAGCAGACTCCTGGCTGAGCAGGAAGCCTGATATGAAACTTGAACCCAGGTTCCTGGGATCATGACCTGAGGCAAAGGCAGACACTTAACCGACTGAGCCACCCAAGTACCCTCCAATTATTGTTAATGCAAAACCAATATGTCTGAGTGTTCTTAATTTAAGGAGAACTCAAGGAATCTCTAGAAAATATCCTTGACTTGGGATAGAATGTCATGGTGCTACTGGAGCAGAGAAAAAGTACCACAGGGACACAGATGAGAAGTCACAATCTATCTCAGAAACAATATAAGCCACCACCTGACATAGTAAATTGAGAATTTAATAAGTTTAAGCACATGCTTAAAAAGATTGATGTAAAAATACACTGGAGGGTCTCGATTCCAGTGAGTGGCTAGGGTCCTAATCCAACCTCCTCTTCTCCTTGTCCTTTAGAACCACAATATGGTATTTTGGCATGAACAAATCAAGACATGGAGCATTGTCTCATATCACTCTAAGGTGTTACAACTGGGATCTATACTGTATAGTCTATACCTCCCGAAAACACTGAGGACAATCTATACCAAACAATGCCACAACTAGGCCAGCTGGGCTGCATGAATGGCATGGCGTACCAGCAAGAGAACAGCCAGCACTGCTTAAGGAAACTGAAAAAGTAGAAACCTCCTTGAACAGAATCCCCTTCTTCAGACACCCCCCTCCCATGCCCACCCCATGCTATGATGCCATTTCCACAGCTCAATCTTTTGATCAATCTAAATCAGTTTTTTTTTTTCAAGGTTGTTCTTTATTCTGGGACACTGACTTTCCTACATTTTTGGTGTTAAAATATCTTTTCTCAATAGATGGCAACAACAGAGGCACCTGGCTGGCTCAGTCGGTAGTGCATGTGACTCTTGATCTCGAGGTTGTGAGTTCGAGCCCTAGCACAGAGATTACTTAAAAAGAAATGAACAAGAGGGGCACCCTGGTGGCTCAGTTAAGCATCTGCCTTGGGCTCAGGTCACAATCCCTGGGTCCTGGGATCAAGTCCCATAGTGGGCTCCCTGCTCAGTGGAGAGTATGCTTCTTCCTCTCCCTCTGTCCTGTGCTTGTTCTGTCTCTCTAGTGCTCTCTCTCTCTCTCAAATAAATAAAATATTAAAAAAAACAAAAAACAATAACAAAAAAACAAACAAGGGGTGCTTGGCTGGCTGAGTCAATTAAGCATCCAACTGTTAATTCATTCAGCTTGGTTCGTGATCTCAAGGTTGTGAGACTGAACCCTGCGTTGGGCTCTGCACTCAGTGTGGGGTCTGCTTGTCCCTCTCCCTCTGCTCCTCCTCATTCTCTCTCTTTCTTTCTCAAATAATAAATAAAATCTTAAAAAAATAAACAAACAGGGCGCCTGGGTGATTCAGTCAATTAAACATCTGCTTCGGCTCAGGTAATAATTCCAGGGTCCTGGGATCAAGTCCCACATCAGGCTCTCTACTCATTGGGAAGTCTGCTTCTCCCTCTCCCTCTGCCTGCCACTCCTTCTGCTTGTTCTCTCTCTGTCAGGGAAATAAGTAAAATCTTTAAAAAATATAAACAAATAAATAAAAAGATGGCAACACAGGAGATGACAAGGGTTTTTTATTTCCTTCCCTAAAAAGATGAAAATTTGGCAATCCCATGTTGGACTTCCTCCTTTGTTTTTTTTATGCTCTGACACGACTAAGGGAACGGTATACAAACACATGTTTGGACTGATTGTGCACAAATGGGGCAATTTTCAAAGCTTCTTCTTCTTTTGCCCCCAGGATACTGGATAAAACATAGCTGATAAGACTACCTCCCTCTCCTATCACATACATACCACATGGTACAACTCAGTGATAATGTGGACGCCCAGCACTGAGCAAAGACCAGAAAGTAATGACTCCAGATTAGACTGGCTAACACCTTGGCAGTTCTATTCAATTTCAAAGTGACACTAAATTAGACTTGGAGCTAAATGAAAGCATGATGCAGAGTAAGGCACATTGGAAGAAAAGAGAGAAACCGAACATCAGGCAAGATCTGGGAGCCACAGAAGACCACAAGACCATGTTTAATTCAATGCATAGAAAACATAAGCACAGCCATAGAAAATTCTTTTTTTTTAAAAAAAGATTTTAGTTATTTATTTATTCATAAGAGACACAGATAGAGAGGTAGAGACACAGGCAGAAGAAGAAGCAGGCTCCATGCAGGAAGCCCAATGTGGGACTTGGTCCCAGGACTCTAGGATCATGCCCTGAGCCAAAGGCAGAGAGCCACCCAGGCATCCTGCCATAGAAAATTCTAATGTGAGGAACCCCGAAACTCTCAGAACTACTGTCAGAAAGCCTGGCCATACCATGTCAGGTTCAGACCTTGGAGATGGCAAAGTGACGTAGAGAATTCGGAAAATGCTCATAAATATGACCGAAATTATATTCCCAAGTATTGGTTTAGGAGAGGGACAGGTGGGAGAGCTGGTTTTTCCTGGGCTGAGAGAGAAGAGGCGGGGCCCTTAACAAAGCTATCCAAACAGGAAGCTGGGCAGTGAGGTGCAGGGCTCCTTCCTGATGCTCTGGGGTGAGGACAAACAGGACCAGTGCCGTGGTACAGGAGCCAGGATTAGATGTGACAGAGGAACTGACACATGTATCAAGAAGGCCAGGAGACTTCTCTGGAGACCAGAGAAAATATGGCCAGCTTTCCCTGGCAATTCCAGCACATTCTGCCCAGAGGGCAAGGTGGAAGGCCCCAGGTCCACTGCTCCTCATTTCCCAATGATCCTATTCTCCCTTCATAGGATGACCTTTTAAGAGAAGTGCTCTACGTCACCTGGTCTCTTCTTAGGCTTAGAGTGACGGTATGTAGAAAAGAAACATAGTTGGCCCTAAACATCCAAAAAATGCTTTAGGATCTCCATGTAAGGCTGCTGCCTAAGTAAGACTGGTTCTTAGCATTCTTAGAAATGGAAAAGAGACATTTAAAATAGACCACCCTCATAGAAAAATGACACAGAAGCTCTCTTTCTATACTGCCAAGAAATATTAAGTGGGGGAAAAAAGCAAGGTTCCAAATGGTGTGTACAGTATGGTACCGTTTGGGTGAAAGGGAAGGGGATATTCTTGGTGAATTTGCTAATGTCATTCACCTGGCATATAATATCCTGGCTGTGCACAGAACACTTCTGGAGGATGAAGAAACCAGTAACGCTGGTCGCCTCGTAAGGAACAAAACTAGGTAGCAGGAGTCAGGGGCAGACGGAGATGTATTTAATGTCTCACCTTTTGTGCCTTTCGAACATTTTCTTTCATCACATAAATGCATTACCCAGTTTTAAAATTTGAATTAAAAGCGTTAAAAGTGTTGTCAATGTAAAGTAAAAACAAAACAGGCCTTATGCAGCAAAGGGAACACTTTGGTTGTTCCTCTGGACAGCTGTTTGCCTGGCACACAACCAGATGCTCAGTTTGTTGAACTTAATGAACCTCTACTTAAAGGCAACAAAAGAGGATCAGAAACAGGGCAAACCCACATGTTCCAGTTCTTTCGTAAGCTCTTTACCTGGCTGCTACTTCACTATGACAAGAGATCGGTAAAGGGGGCCTTGCAATGGGGTCTGGTGCCCAGCCTTCACAGGTAATGATAGATCTGATCATCTGTCCACATCAGCCATTTTATAAAAAGAAGACATTTATTTATTTATTTATTTTATTGGTGTTCAATTTACCAACATACAGAATAACCCCCAGTGCCCGTCACCCAATCACTCCCACCCCCCACCCTCCTCCCCTTCTACCACCCCTACTTCGTTTCCCAGAGTTAGCAGTCTTTACGTTATGTCTCCCTTTCTGATATTTCCCACACATTTAAAAGAAGACATTTAATCCAAAAAACATGATGCCCTGGAACCAAGACAACACAAATAAATATGCAGATATGAAAAATGATCCTTCAGGGAGATGACGTCAGCAGGTACACAGTATTAACACAAAAATAGAAGGACAGGGGGTTACCAATGTCCATGCATGGCCAAAGAAATTGGAATATAAAAAGCTGCTATATGGGCAACCCAGGTGGCTCAGAGGTTTAGCACCGCCTTCAGTCCAGGTCGTGATCCTGGAGACCTGGGATCGAGTCCCATGTCAGGCTTCCTGCATGAAGCCTGCTTCTCCCTCTCTCTGCCTGTGTCTCTGCCCTCTCTCTCTCTCTCTGTCTCTCATGAATAAATAAATAAATAATTTTTTTTTTTTTAAAGCTGCTATATAAAATTCTCAAGCCAGGGGCACTTGGGTGGCTCAGTGGTTGAGTGTCTGCCTTTGGCTCAGATCATGATCCTAGGGTCCTGGGATCCAGTCCCATATCAGGGTCCCCGGAGGGAGCCTGCTTCTCCCTCTGCCTGTGTCTCTGCCTCTCTCTGTCTCTCATAAATGAATACATAAAATCTTTAAAAATTAAAAAAATAAAATTCTCCAGCCAGATCACATTAAGAGGCATTTGAATTTCCAGGGCTCCATTCCTGGGGACAATTTACCCCAAAATGGACCAGGAAGGCTTTGATACCTCATGCTCCAGTCATCTCCACTCTCAGATTGGTCAAGGAGCACTCAAAACCCACACTGCAATAAGCACCAGAATACTATTAACAGAAGATCACAGCAGAAATTCTGCCACATGAAATTCTCTTACTTTGGAAGTCTCCCTGCTAGGGTTTTTCAAAGAACCAGGATTTAGGAAAAAAAAAAAAAAAAAAAAAGGAAAAAAAGACAGACTCCACCCCATCTTTCATAGGATCAAAGAAATTATCTTGCATTCTGGGCAGAGGGGAACCACTATAGTCTTGGCAGGCTCTGACGGGGATTAGCAGGAAAAAGGTGACCAGCGGGACAATTAAAGAATAACAGCAAACGAGACTCCTTTCGCTGAGATGTTATAGAAAAGAAAGCAAGGTAGGGGCCCGTATGAACACACAAAGAAACTAAAACAATTATTCTAAGATGGCTGAACTCTATCGAACATCCGAGACAAAAACCCAAAACTCAAAATTCAACTCTTAAGAAGGTGCCAGTCAATAATGGTTCGTTCTAGAAAACTCATAAAAACAGAGAAGGGAAAACCAAAGGTGACTGGCTTCCTGCCAGAAATAAAGGTAACAGGTATCTTCCAATTAAAAGAGAATTGGCCGGCAAGCTGAGAGAAGATATTTATCAAAACCATGAAGACAATAAAAGAAATGAAGCTGAAAGGAAAAAAAGAAAGGGAACTCTTCCAATTGCAACGAGAGGAAAAGCTGTTCCATTGTACTTGCCATATCGTTTATTTCAAGCTCAAGAAGAGGAGAAAAACCGGTGAAGAAGCTACATTACCAGCAGAAATCAGTCACACACTTGTGTTCCTGCCAGGCAAGGCAGGCGCTGCTGGTGCTGCCCCTGCTCGAATGACTAAGTAACTTGCTTAAATGCATTTGACACACGATCCTTGAACTTCCGAAAAGCACTTAATACAGTAGCTCATGAAATCTTAATCTAAAAATGTTCATCCATTTATAATCAAGCTGCATCACACTGACAAATGGGCAGGAGGGCCAAAGATATTTGGGAAGATGCTGTGAGGACTGGTATTACCAGGGACTTTGTTTATCACTTCGAGGGGTTTCTTTCCCCCTTTATAAAGAGAATAAAAGAGATCTGTCATCTAAAAGCAGGTGTAATTACAAGGACTAACAAAGAAAATGAATTACACAATTCAATAAAAGAAAAAAATGTTTTAAATGCAATGTGACTTAGAAAACTCCACAGACGTTTATGCGTTAGTGAAATATGGAATATGTTTAATGAACTGGGGGCAGGAGGCAGGGGAAAAAATTAGTTCCTGATAGAAAAAGACTTCATGGTAGATATGGGGGAGGGGGGAGCATAAAAAGGCGACAGAACATTGTATTTGGCAAATCGGTAGTGGTTACTGTGTGCCAGGCACTGTTCTAAATGCTTCAGCTATAGGAAGTCCTGTAATCTTCAAAACAACCTTCCAATCTAAGTACCATCGTTATGCCTGTTTGATAGGTGAGAAAACAGAGGCATGGAGAGGTTAGCTAACTTGCCCAAGGTTACAGCTTATCAGAAGTAGGGCTAGGACTCTAATCCAGGCACTCACTCCAAAATCTGTCTGCTTCAGCTCTCTGGACTCCCTTAGAATTTAAATACTGAGAGTACAAGTAAAATACAAGTCATGCACTGGCTAAATCCAGGGTCAAGAGATCATCCCTTAGTCATAGCTCTGTGATGACCAGTGAGCCCTGTGACCACTGTGGGCCTTAGTTTCCTCACCTGTCCTTTGAAAAGACAAATTAGACAGAGCTCTAACTAAGGGATCATCAGCTCTAAAACGCCCCCCAGTCCATGCTGACCACCCACAGTCTATGACCTGGTCTGCTTTCTGATGGGTTACTCAAAGATTAGTTTATCCCGAAACAGGCAGCAAGTTATGTTAAGGTTCTTTCTCTGCCTCCTGACCTTCAGAAGATTACTATGTCCTCTCCATTCAAGGCAAATGACAGACAGTAATGAAAGAGGTACTGTATGGTTTCTCTTTTGGACTCGACTTAACGCGGTTTGTAACGAAATGGCCCTCAAAAAGCTCTGGGCGCAGACCACATTAACTGTGCCAAACCTACAGTCTCTCCCAGGCCCCTCTCATGAGCCTGTTCTTGGAACCTGCCCTTGGATCTGGTTACTGGAATGCAGGTGAAACGGACACACTGGAGGGGGAAAAACAACCAAAAGAGAGGAATTGCAGGGATTAAGAAATGCGGCCCAGGGTGGTTCTAATTACAGAGTTTCATGATGGCTAAATAAACCTTATCTTCTTGGTATACTCCATTCTCTTTGCTGACACCCACTCTTGAGAGTTGAAACTACAGAATTCATTATGGTGAATTCAACACCTAACAGACCTAACAGACCCCCCTGAAATAGCCTTGTCAAGCTAGGCATTAAAGGTTACGCAGAGTGCATCTGTGAGTGGAGAAGGGCCTTACAGGTGGGTCATGCAGCCCTCCTTTGAGAGTCTTTTCTAAGCATCCCTGACAGGTGGCTGTCATCTGGCCTGTGCCTGGACACTTCCAAGGTCGAGGCACTGGCTGCCTCCCGGACAGCCGCTTGCACTGCTGGACAGCTCTCTGTGGGTAAGGTTCACGAAGCGCCTAGAACAGTGCTTGGCTTGGGGCCAAGGTCAATAAGCGCGCCTCCAACTAGGTCAAAAGCTGCCTCCTTACAACTTGAATCCATCGGTCCTTGGTGCCCCCCTGGAGCCCTGAAACGCAGAGGCCCCCCGGACACCCAGAGCTGTGATCAAGCCCCTCAGCCCTCTCGTTCCAGGAGCGGATCCCGGACCTCCATCACCAGGCCTGGGTCGCAGACCCCCTCCCCACACCCTAGAGGTCCCGGGAATGAGCACCGATGGAGGGATGGCCGGCATGGAGGCCTCGGTCGGGGATGTCCCCATCCTCGGTACCCGGGGCAGGAGCGGACAAAGGGCTTTCAGAAAGGCGTATCCCACCTGCCGCGGTCCAGGCTGCCTCCCTCCCCGCAGCCGGGCGAGCCTGCCCTCGGGACCCCCACGGCGCCAGGTGACAGGCCCCGGAGGACCGGAGGCGCAGGCAGCGGCGCGATGGGCCGAGCCACGACGGGGACCTCGGGGCTCAGAGGTCTGGCCCGACGGATACCGGGCGCCATCCCGGCTTAGCAGAGCTCGCTCGGCCGTGGCTTTACCTGCGCGTGGTTGACTACCGCGGCCCAGCTTGCCCCCAGCCCGGTTCCTGCAGCTCCGCGGCTGCCGGCGGCACTCATGGAAATGCAGCCGGAACCCCTGGCCAGTGCAGCTCCCGCCGCTACCGGCCCCGCCCAAGCAACTGCCGCCACGCCCCTGACGACAGCTCCTGCCACGCCCCCGGTACGGAACTCGTCCGCTCATTGGGCAGCCCAGCTGCTGCTCTACGAGCCCCGAGAGCTCTCTGCGCCCGGCGGGCAGCCCATTGGTTGGCGGAGCTGCTCCTCAGGGCGGAGGCGGAACCTTCGGCGAACAGCTCCTCCACCGTTGGTTACCTTTGACGTCTTTAGCCCGTGGGCTGAGACGCTATTGGATAAGGCCGGAGGGGGCGGGGAAAGGGGAGGTGGGCTAAAGGATCGTGCTTGATGTTGATGGGGGCGGGTGCGGAGAGGGAGGCAATTGTGACTGCGAGCTTGTTTTGGGGGCTGGGTAAGGTCAGGTGTCCTGTGAGGTGGAGAGGAGGGAGGCCGACAAGGTAGCTCAGCTGCAGTCTGCTGGCTCCAGGCCGACCCACTTACTCACCTGTAGCCCAGGATACAGCCGACGTCACGGGTCGTGACCGGGGGAGACGCGAGGGGAGTGAGTCACTGAGCAGCAAAAAGAGGAAAGGATGTGGAGGCAGTAGCCCCTGACTCTTTCCAGCCCGGTTAGGGCGAAGGGAAAGTGCTGGGCAGCGTGGACCTGCTCCTGTCCCACTTCCCTGGAAGCACTCAAGATGACCCAAGCCCAGGGGAGGCAGCCTGTAGGAAAGTAGCCCTTAGAGTCAGACCTGCTGTTGACTCACACTGGTTACATGGGCCTGAGCAAGTCACTTAACCTTTCTGCATGCACCTTGATTTCTTTGACTCCTGAGAGTAACTACAGTAGTTGACGAGATTAAATAAACCTGGTAAACACTACCAGTGCCTGGCACTCACCAGGCTTTTAATCAAGACTGGTTCCCCACCCACTCTCCTCCATGGGTCCATGGAACTAGGCCCAGTTCTAAAATTCTATGAGCCTGAAACTACTTTTGCAGTGGCATGTGCTTTACCAAGAATAGAATACTTGACTGACTTGAAATGCAACCCCTTTAAGGGTAGACAGGGCCACCCTACCAGGGCACCGTTTGGCTGGAAGAGAGAGAGAGCAGGGGTTGAGATGGGAGGAGCATTCAGTGAGAGAAGGGAAGTGGTATTTCTAGCAATGTTAATTTTTTTCCAGTACATTTCAGGATTATGACAAGGAAAAATGGAGCTTTCCTCATCCTGTTCAGCCTTCCAAGTGTCCAATGGCTCAAGTTTCATGGAGCATGACCAAACAACCCTTTGAAGGCTGATCAGCACTGAACTAGAAACCACTGCATAACATTTTCCAGGGACTCCTGAAACCCAGTCCCCATTCTGAAGACATGGAAGTCCTAGTGTGCAAACAGAAATAGCCTCTTTGGCCTGAATTTAGCCCCAGACCCTTTGGGTCTACTTTTGAGAGAAACTTCACCCAAGATATTCCAGGTAGAGGAGAATCCTTTGCCAATGGTGTATTTTTCAGTCAGTTGCCATGTTACCTTAAAAAAAAAATTGCACCTCAGCTATTTGTTCCTCTATATTATTTTCCAGCTTGAAAAAGAAAAACCCAGGCTTCAGTAGGACCCCCGAGATTCTGACTCTCGTGTTAACACAGTTTGGGCCACCAGTAAAGAGCTAGCTTGCTTTCTTCCTTTCTTTCTGTCATTTTTAAAGATTTTATTTATTTATTCATGAGAGACACAGAGAGGCAGAGACCTAGGCAGAGGGAGAAGCAGGCTCCCTGCAGGGAGCCTGATGCAGCACTTGATCCCAAGACCCTGGGATCACAACCTGAGCCAAAGGCAGACGCTCAACCACTGAGCCACCCCGATGCTCAAAATAGAGCTTTAGATCTGTTGCCAGTTGTGTGTGTGTGTGTGTGTGTGTGTGTATGTGTGTATGCACGCATCTGGGTGCATGCACATGCGTGAAGGCACACTTTTTTCTGCTCCAGTTTTCCAATTCTTATGTCTTTAAATAGTGCTGCTTGGTGGCCATACAATGTCTGCACAGGTTCTGAGGAAACTGGCCTGGCTCCATACAGGTCTACTCCTGCTTGTGTTTGCTAAAGGAAACTGAGATGTCATGTCAGGTCCGGCGCGGCATTAAAGTGGCTCCTGAGATCTGGGAAGATTACTCCACTTGATTCAGAGCCACAGAAAGCAGCTGTTAGGAGTAGACTGCTCTACTGGATGGATTTTTTCTCTTCCAAGTCAGGGGCATAGCTTTAGCCAAGAGTTCCAGAAAGGGACATTCATCCCATTCAGGAATTCTAAAACAAAATTGCATCACAAAGGCTCAAAAAGATGCACAGAGGGGAGCCTGGATGGCTCAGTTATGTTTCAGACTCATGATTTCCATTCACGTAGTGATCTCAGGGTCATGAGGTCGGGCTCTGTGCTGGGTGTGGAGCCTGCTTAACATTTTCTCTCTTGCTCACCCTATGTGCACCCACCCCCCAAAAGATGCACAGAATGAGCACACTTAGAGTCTTTCTCTAAAGTGATCATTTTTAAGTCCCTCAGAAGTGGTAATCACAGAATTCGGGATTTGTTTTCATATACACTTTATTTTTAAAATAATTAAAAAATAATAATAATAAAAAAAAATAAATAAAAAATAATTTTAGATTCAGAGTGCCTGGCTGGCTCAGTCAGAAAAGCATGTAACTTTGATCTTGGTGTTGTGAGTTTGAGCCCCACACTGAGTATAGAGATTATTTAAGTAAATAAAATAAAATAAATAGTTTTAGACTCATAGCAAAATTGGGCAGAAAGTACAGATAGTTCCCATTTATCTGTCCCCTCAGCAAAGGTAGTATGATTTTTTTTAAGATTTTATTTAACAGTGAGAGAGCACATGGGTGGAAAGAGGGACAGAGGGAGAAAAAGAGAATCTCAAGCAGACTGCACTGAGCACAGAGCCCAAGGTGGGGCCCAATCTCACAACCTTGAGATCATGACCTGAGCTGAAATCAACAGTTGGACACTCAACCAAGCCACCCAGGCACCCAGGATTATTATTTTTTTTAGCATTTACTTATTTATTTGAGAGGCAGAGCATGAGTGTGTGTGTAGCAGCAAGGGGAGAAGGAGAGAGAGAATCGCAAGCATACTCCCCTTGAGTGTGGGGCTGTTGTGGGGGCTTGATCCCACAACCCCAAGATCATGACCTGAACTGAAACAAAAAATCAGATGCTCAACTGACTGAGCTGCTCAGGTGCCCCACAGGCAGGATTACTCTTATTAGCAATATCTACAGCTGGTGAAATTTTTCCTTTAGAATATCCTTATCAAAAGAGGAAGGTTCCCAGGACTGAGTTAAGGTTTTTGAGACTAGACCTCATCACCATAGTCTATGAGAGGGAAATGGGAATGGATTTGGCTAACAAAACAGTGCTAAAAACTGCAGCCTGGGTGTTCATGAAATATCTCAGAAGGTCTAAGAGCCTTAGCTCTCAGGAGCCAAAGTTTGCTGCTTTCTTTTTACACCCAGTGCTGCCTATGTAAAGTCTAGGAAAGGAGGTCAGAGTTCCTGGCTACCTTCTCATTGTTAATGGAGATGAAGTTTGTTTAGAAGTTCTAAGCCCCAGTATGCAATAGTTGCATCAAGACAAACTATGATGAAATTCAAGGGTTTGGCTTGTTTTGTTATTGGAAAAATCTTCCCACTGGCTGTTTAAAATAGTGATGAATATAGTAAGTTTATGTTTTAGGCTGCTTTCTTAAACCTTCATGTGAAGTTGTCTATAAAAAATGCATAGGGTGGGGGCACATGGGTGGCTCAGGCAGTTAAGCATCTGTCTTCAGCTCAGGTCATGATCCCAGGGTCCTGGGACTCCTTGCAAGTGGGGAACCTGCTTCTCCCTTTCCCCCTTCTCATGCTCTCTCTCACTATCTCTCTCAAATAAATTTAACAAATCTTTTAAAAATGCTTAGGGTGGTTTTATGCCCAGGAGAGTCTGGGTTTATGCCTATTGCTGTGGAGAATTTTTAATAGTGCGCCTCTTTCATCTCAAATAGTCTCAGTTTGGATGATAAACAATACAGTAATATTTACACTTACATACACAGGACCCAGCACTAAAAATGCTCATAAAGCGCACTCACAGCCACACAGGTGAAAAGTGGTTTCAGCCTTATAATCAGATACAGAGTATCAGACAGGTGGTTGGCTAAAGATGATTTCTTAGTCACCATGCATTCCTCTTCTTGACGTCATCCTTAATTACAGTAATAAAAATTGAGTTCTTCATGCTATCAACTCGAAAGGAATCAATAAAACCTGTGCATTAAATAAGTGCATCACACACCCTTTCCTGTGTAATTTCATGTTATTGAGCTATTTTAAAGCTGTTTACTTCCTACCAAGATCCCTATTTTGTTTTTCTATATATTCGAATTAGCAATAGAGTAAATATTTTTACTGCACAGGACATATAGTACTAATGAGATAAACAGAACAATAAATCAAAGTCCCATCTTAATATAGGACAAATACTTGAAAAGATACCAAAGAGACTGAGCAGTAAGCAATAAAGCATAATCAACAAAGTGAATAATTATGCAGAGGAGAAAACAATTTCTTCTGATTCCCCTTGATTTAGATTCTTACAGATTTGAACTAGGCCTCGAGAAGGTCTATGGGACTGAAGTTGGGGTGGGGCTGGGGTGGAATTCCCAGTAGATGAGGACAATAGGAACAGAGGCCTCGAAGTGGAAAAATACAAGTTGTTTTGTCTGGAGCAGAGTCCAAGTGGAGAATCAGCAGGAGTGAAGATGTAAAGGGTAGACAGGGCTGGGGATGAATGGTAGTTAATGCCTTCATCTGAGTTCATGCCTTCATCTCAGCTGCCTGAGTGTTTGGACATCCTACCACAGTCCATAGCATGCTCCAGGAATCTGCAGATTGCCTTCATAATTTTGAACCTATCTCTTTATCACCTGGTTGTTAATAGTTTCATTAAATTCACCCACTTTTTAAATTAAATACCTTCTTCAGCCTCATACAGAATTAGTAGTTCTCAACCAGGGGCAAGTTCATCCCCCAACCAGGGACATTGGCAATATCTGGAGACATTTTTTGGTTGTCACAACTGCAGGGAGTGCTGCTAGCATTTAGTAGGTAGATGCCAGGGATGCTGCTGAAAGGACAGCCCCCACAACAAAGAATTATCTGGCCCCAAAGGTCAGTAGTGCTGAGGTTGAAAAAACTGTGCACACCTAAGCAATAGTATCAGTGATATTACCAGCTTGATGTGCTGCTTATATTTGGTTCTACTTTACATGAAAATAATTTTACAACTATTAAATTTTAAAATGTTCTTCCCAGAGGGCACCTGGGTGGCGCAGTCAGTTAAGTGTCTGCCTTCAGCTCAGGTCATGATCTCAGGGTCCTGGGATGGAGCTCCGCATCTGGGTCCCTGCTCAGTGGAGAGTCTGCTTCTGCCTCCCCTTCTGCCCTTCCCCCTGTCTGTGCTCTCTCTCAAATAAATAAAATCTTTTAAAAAATAAAATAAAATGTTCTTCTTCGTGCTACTTGATTCAAACAGATATTTGTACACCCATGTTTACTGCAGCATTATTCACAATGGCTAAAGGTAAAAACCCAACTGTCTATTGATGGATGAATAAACAAAGTGTAGCATATAGACACTATGGAATATTATCCCACCTTAAAAAGGAATTAAATTCTGAAACATACTATATCAGAGGGGAACCTTGAAGACATTATGCTAAGTGAAATAAGCCAGTCATAAAAGGACAAATGTTGCAAGATTCCACTTATATGAAGAACCTAGAGGAGTCACAGTCATAGGGACAGGAAAATAGAATAGTGCTACTAGGCACTGGGAGAGGGGGTGATGGGTAGTTATTTAGAGGGTACTGAGTTTCTGTTTTGCAAGATGAAAAAGTTCAGGAGCTGGAGGGTGGTGATGATTGTATAACAATATGAATGTATTTAATATCACTGAATTGTCCATGTAAAAGTGATTGAGAAGGGGGACGCCTGGGTGACTCAGAGGGTTAAGTGTCTGCCTTTCACTTGGGTCCTGATCTCTGGATCTTGGGATTAAGCCCCATGTCAAGCTCCCAGCTCAGGGAGGGAGTCTGCTTCTGCCTCTTTCCCCTATTCGTGCTCTCTCTCTCTCACTCTCTCAAGTGAATAAATAAAATCCTTTAAAAAAATAAATAGTAAAGAAAATAAAAGTGGTTGAGAAGGTAAACTCACCACACATTCCTCCACAATAAAAAAGCTTTTTCTCAAGATCACCTATAATACATTTCAACCCACTTTCAAAAACATGAGACCTAGCTCACAATAGATGGTAACATTTGTTGAATGAAATGGAAAGGAGTTAGATTTATCTTCTTCTAAGTCAAAGGAAGCAATTGAAGAACATGAGCTTTAGAAGCAGAAAAATCTAAATTTAAATCCAGGCTGTGGCATTTGTTGGTTGTATTCTCTATAGAAAGTGAACTAACATTTTGAGTCTTGATTTCTTCATCTATACTATAAAGAAAACAACCTTCATCTCATAATGTTGAAAAATGACATAACGTATGTGAAATGCTTAATTACAGTACCTAGTAGTATATTGTATGTGCTCTATGAGCGATAGCTATTGCTATTATCATGATTATTTTTAAACAGCTTTATTGGGATATAATTCGCATATAATGCAATTTACCTATTTTAAAGTATGCAATTTGGGCACCTGGGGGCTCAGTTGTTTAAGCGTCTGCCTTTGGTTCAGGTTATGATCTCAGGGTCCTGGGATCAAGCCCCACATCAGGCTCTCTGCTCCCAGGGAAGTCTGCTTCCCCCTCTCCCACCATCCCCTCATTCTCTCTCTCTCTCTCACCCATTCTCTCTCAAAAAAAATAAATAAAATATTTTTTTAAAGTGTATAATTCAATGGGTTTTGTATATTTACAGAGTGTGCAACTATCACCATGGTCAATTTAGAACATTTTTATCATCCAGAAAGAAAAACCTGCCCACTAGAAGTCACTCCCTATATCCATATTTTATTCCTTTCTTTTAAATCGAGTTATATATTCTAGATGCAAGTCCTTTATTGGATACATGATTTGCAGATACTTGCTGATGTTCTGTGAAGTGTCTTTTCATATTCTTAATGGTGGCCTTGGAAACACAGAAGTTTTTAATTTTGATGAAGTCAAGTTTATCTATTTATGTTTGTGCTTTTGTTATCATATTGAAGAAAGCTTTCCCTAATCCAAGATCTGTGAGGATTTACTGCTGTATTTTCTTCTAAGAGTTTTCTAGTTTTAGCTCTTATGTCTAGGTCTATGACTTATTTTGAGCTAACTTTTGTGTCATGTAACTGCATTCTTGTGCATGTGAATGTCCAGTTGTCTAGAACCATTTATTGAAAAACACTTCTTTTCCTGTTGAATATCACGCTTGTCAAAAATCAGTTGGCCAGAGATGTATGGGTTTCCTTCTGTGTTCTCTAGTTCTCTGATCTATATGTCTCTCATTAAGCCAGTATTATGGCTTAATACTGTCATGATCACAGTAGTTTTTGTGGTAAGTTTTAAAAAATTAGTTAAGTGTGGGTGCTCCAACTTTATTTTCCTTTTTCAAGGTTGTGTTGCCTCTTCCAGGTCCCCTAATGAATTTTTAACTTCAGTTATTGAAGTGTCCTGACTCCAGAACTTCCATTGGTTCTTTTATAAATTTTCTTTACTGAGATTCTCTCCTTAGTGAGACACTGTCATCAGACCTTCTTTTTACCACTTTAAACATGGTTTCCTATATTTCTTTGACCATATTTGTAACAATTGCTTTGAAGTCTTTGTCTGCTAAGTCTGACATCTGAGCCCCCTCAAAGGCAGTTTCTGATATCTGATTTTTTTTTCTTGTATATAGGTCATACACTCCTGTGTCTTTGTGTGTATCATAATTTTCTTTGAAAACGGCATATTTGAGGTAACTTTCAATATAGGTTCCTTTCCACTCTGGGGTTTGTTGTTGTTGTTTGTTTGCTAACTTGTTCAGTGACTTGGCTGGACTATTCTAATAGTCAATTCCCTCATAGCATGCACTCAGATGTTACTCCTGAGAGGGTACAGCCTTGGATATGTGTCCTGTCTCTCTGGGATGACAGTGGTCTTAACGAGACTTGTCTCCTGGGGCACCTGGGTGGTTCAGTCAGTTAAGTGTCTGACTTTGGCTCAGGTCATGATCTCAGGGTCCTGGGATCGAGCCCCTTGTCAGCAGGGAGTCTGCTTCTGTCTCTCCCTCTGGCCTCCCTCTGCTTGTGCTCTCTCTTTCAAATAAATAAATAAAATCTGAAAAAAACTTAAACCAACAAGACTTTGTCCCTTTACCTGATTTCTCTGTTAACTTGTCTGCCTCCTGTAGTATCTCACATCTAATTGTTAGCCTCCACCAGCTGCTGGCTGGTTATTCCACTGGGTTTAACATTGTCTTGGGTGTACACTGCTCCACAGTCTTGTCGAACTAAATCTAAGCCCCTTTCCAGGGGTAATCTTCAAGGTTTATTCCATCCAAGAGGGCTCTCTACAGCTGTCTCCTTCCCTGATTCTCTCTAATTTACATCTAGCCAGTTGGCAGTTTAACTTCTTGCTCAAATGGAGCTCCCAGACTCCTCTTAGCTGTTTACCAACAAAATTTCCATTGTTTTCAAGAATACCTTATGCTTGAAGTTCTCCACATTGTATTACAAATAAAGTCAGTTTCCATGGAGGTGAGCTTTGGAGATCTCTGTTCTTATGGCTTGCTGCTTCTCCTAGGCAAAACCACTGCTCCAGAACATGAAGAGTGTGGGCAGGCACAATGATCTTCTTATCTTGGTGTGATAACAATGCTTTATGAACAGAGTGCTGGACAAGGGCAGTAGCCTCTAGTCTTGTCAGCTTGCCTTCTCCCCATAGAATCTCTACCCTGTGAGCAAGCTGGGGCAAAGGTGATTGAGGCCATAGTTTTTCAGCCTGTTACACCTAGGATAGAGATTATGCCTTATGAGTGGGAGGTGGGTAGAGGCAATGAGCACCAAACCTCTCAGCTAATCTTTCTTGGAATAGAGCATTTGCAACATGAAGCTGGAGGGGATGAGAATCAGGAATCAGGACCTCTCTGCAGAATAAATGTGGGGTGCGGGGGGGTGGGGAAGGAAAAGTCAGAGAGGACACCAAGGTGATTCTAATATGGAAGAGGATGGGTGAGTCTGATGTAGATCTCTTGAGACCGTGGTAACAGATCTATTTGAGGGAAAGGGCAAATAGTGCATTGTGACCAGAAAACTAGGACTGGAGAGTAGGTGAAAGGTCAAGCTTTGTAGGCAAGGAACTTTGCAGTCATACATTTTGTGTAACACTTTGCAATGTTGCCCACACACAAGATAGCAGAAGTCATGAGAATAGATAAGTTCCAGAGAGAGAGAAAAGCAGACCAGGTCACCTTAAATGTGAGAGAACAGAACTTCAAGCAGGCAGGAAAGAGGGAGATTGAAAAGTCATCACAAAAAGGTAGAAATAATGAGAGCTAACACTTATTAACCCTTACTAGGAGCCAGGCATTGTTTTTATAGCTTGACATGTTTTCTTCCATTTAATCCTCACAGTAATGCCACAGGGTTGGTATTAATTATCCCCATTTTTCAGATCAGAAAACTAAGACTAGAGAGTTGAACTAATGGGTTTAAGGTCACATGGGTGGTATGCAATAGAGTCCAAATTAAAACCTAAGCAGTGAAGAACGTAACATTTATTCCCAAGTGTGCACCTCAGAAAAAATGTGCATACACCAGTGTTCATGGTGGTACTATTTGTAATTGCCTAAGACTATAAATCAGCCCTCATGTCCATCAACATTGTAGCATCTTCATATTCAATGGAATATTATACAGCAGTGAAAATGTAAACCCATTGCTAGAAGCAACAACATGGACATAATGTGGAGCAAAAGAAGCCAGTCACAATTTCTATTGTATGATTCTATTTATTGTGTGAGTCTACTTATATTGAGGCAAAATGAATCTATAGTGTGAATGAGTCAGGTCACCTCTGTGGGGTAGCAGAGACCAGGAGAGGGCATGAGGAGGAGGTCCAGTAATGTTTTGTTTCCTGAGCTGGGTGGGGGTTACACGGGTGTGTTCACTTATGAAAATTCACCAGGCTGCACACTTACAATTCATGTACTTTTCTGTGGCTAGCTAACACTTCACTACAAAGTCTCCTAAAACAAAAGAAAGCTGTGTGATTTGAGGAAATACCCTTTTAACCACAGAGCTGTCAAGATGGCAGCTGTCCTGTTTCCTCTTCAATGAATGAAATGCAAAGAAAAATGCAGAGAGGATTCCATAAAATTGTACATTTAAAAGAAGTTTAAGAAGCTAATTTTTTTTTTACCAAATGCAACATATGGGACTTGTGAGCATCGTTATTAAAACAACTGGAAAAAAATCAAAATAATGAAACAAAAACAAAACAAAACAAAAAACAAAATAATGAAACAATCAGAGACTTTGAACACATTGCATCTCGGATAACTTTAAGGTATTGTTGATTTTAGGTATATTAATTGTATTCTGATGGTTTTTTAAAGGCTTTATATTCCAGAGGTACATAGTAACATGTTTATGAGTCAAATGATGTAGCACTGGGATTTGCTTCAAAAAGGCATCTGCCTTTGGCTCAGGTCATGGTCCTGGAGTCCTGGGATCAAGCCCCACGTCAGGCTCCCTGTTCAGTAGGGAGTCTGCTTCTCCCTCTCCCTCTGCTCCTCCTCCCTGTTCGTGCTCCCTCTCAAATAACTAAATAAAATATTTTTTAAAAATACATTTTTAAATAAGAAGGTTTTTTTTAAGATTCTATTTATTTATTTGAGAGAGAGAGAGAGAGAGAGCACAAGCAGAGGGAGAGAGAGAGAGAGAAGCAGACTTCCCACTGAGCAGGGAGCCTGATGAAAGAATTGATCCCAGGACCCTTGGACCAGGACTGGAGCCAAAGGCAGACACTCAACCGACTGAACCACTCAGGCACCCCAAATAAAAAGGTTTTTTAAAAAGAAGAAAACTAACATTAAGGGTGCCAGCAAAGTAATTGATTTCCATGGCTCCATATTTTTAAGTTTGTTTCTCCACTGAGATGGAGAGATCGCAGGTACCCGATTATGGATACCAAGGGAGGAGGGAATGTTCTTGCAATGCCCATGGCTATGGTTCTATTTCTCCCCGCACTGCTCCACTGGAATGGTTCTGGCGCAGGTCACCATGACTCCCCCCACTCACTGCCACACCTACCAGTTGGTTTTCATTTCCCCCTACTTGACTTCTTGGTAGCCTGGGACTCTAGTGGCAGGCACCCCTGCTCTCTTCTTCCTCCCTGTTAGTCTACACTACAGACCTTTCTTCCCGAAGCTGACTCAGCCATGTGTTCTGACCTCCACCTTTCTACCCCATACACTCTTCTCAAGTACTTTCATCTCCTCCATGTAGCTCAAGTTGCTGCCAGGCTGTCTTCCTAAAATGCAATTTTGATCACTTGACTCCCTTGTTAAAACCCAGGAGCCGCTTCCCATTCCCCAGGGACCATGTTCTACCCTTTCTCAGAGGCACAGAAGGACTTTCAGTATCTCTTTGAACTCCACCTCCTTTCCAACTACCTCCCAGTCTTCCTCCTTCCATTCCCCTTCACACCTTCTATGTCCACCTGTTACATCACCAACACTTCTGGAATGTGCCATGCTATTTCTTGCTCCCATACCTTTGACTCCATCTGGAATACCCACTGATACACTACCTCACCTGGAAAACTCTACTCATCCTTTGGGACTCTGCTACAGGGCCATTTCACGTGTAAAGCCTTTCCTCATCTTTCTGTGGAGTTCATTCATTCAGTCAATCATTTATTAATTCATTCAAAAGATATTTATGCTCAGGGCCCTATGCTAAGGTTGGGTGCTGAGGTCAAGAACCTACAGGGACACCTGGGTGGCTCAATAGGTTAAGTGCTTTTGGCTCAGGTCATAATCCCAGGGTCCTGTGGTCAAGCCCTGGGTCAGGCTCCCTGCTCAGCAGAGTCTGCTACTTACTCTTCTTCTGCCCCTCCCCCTTCTCAAAATAAATAAAACTAAAAAAAAAAAAAAAGAAAGAAAAAAAAAAAAGAACCCACATAGTTCACACTTTACATCAAGGCTCTTATCTCACCAATAGTATTGACTTACTTGTATAATAGCCAGTCTTACACTTACACCCCACCCCTTGAGGTCAAAGATGGTGACTTACTCATCTTTATACCCCAGTGATAGTAAGCACTAAATACGTTTGTTCAGTTGAATTGAAGGAGAGCAGTCACTGAGAAAAGGCCTTTGGGTTTGACTATCCAAACACTCTTGATAGTCTTTGGGTGTCTATGGAGTAAAGTTCAGGATCAAGGGTGGACAGAAGGGCAGCCCCTGTGGCGCAGTGGTTTAGTGCTGCCTGCAGCCTGGGGTGTGATCCTGAAGACCCAGGATCGGGTCCCACGTTGGGCTCCCTTCATGGAGCCTGCTTCTCCCTCTGCCTGTGTCTCTCCCTCTCTCTCTCTCTCTCTCTCTCTGTCTCTATGAATAAAAAAAAAAAAAGTGTGGACAGAAGAAGCCCTTTCCTTCTTGGAAACAAGAGGGCAGCAAGATTGAGTGATGAGGGTGTTCAGAGTATTTTAAAAGGCATTGGGAAGAGCAAATAGGAAATAGACTTCAGATGCTGGTAAGGGGTGCCTGGCTGGCTCAGCAGATGGAGCCTATGACTCTTGATCTTGGGGTTGAGAGTTCCAGTCCTACATTGGGTGTAGAGATAACTTAAAAACAGAATCTTTTCTTAAAAGGAAAAAAAAGGATGCTAGTGAGAGGAGGCAACCATTCAGAAACAAAATGACAAAGGAGACAAGGTTTGCTTTTTTTTTTGGTTGTGGGTGGAATGGGAAGGTGGGCCTTGGACAGGCCCAGAGACAGCATTGATGAAAAGGGGGAGTAGTCATTGTGGTCCCCTGGTGTGCCTGTGTCAAACTACATTCTTTGCATCTTTTCTTTTTAAGTTTCTTTTTATTTATTTTTAAGTAACCCCCATGCCCAAGGTTGGGCTTGAGCTTACAACTCCGAGATTGAGAGTTGCATGCTCTCCCAACTGAGCCAGCCAGATGCCCCTGTCTTCATTTTTACTTAATCCTCACAGTATTTGTATTTGGGTGAAGAGATTGGCTCAACGTATGTCAGTGACTCTCCACCCTGTCTACACATCAGAATCACTGGAGGAACTTGTAAAAACATGGTTCTGGGTCTCTTGGCTTTTCTGGTTTAATCTGATCTGGGATAGAACACTGGTATCTGAATTTTTGAAGTCCTTCAGGTGATTCTGTTGTACAGTCAGAGGGAGAGCAAACAAGGAATCTGTCAGTGCACTTGCTGGGATGGAATTTAACTCCTGTGGCCTGATTCCAAAGCCTACACATTCCCCCTAGAGCTGTGGTTCTCAATGTGTGGTCTCTGGAATGCTTCTAGCAAGCGGAGACCCACTTACTTGTTAACCTACTAAATCAGAACTCTGGGGTGGAGCCCAGCAATCTAGTTTGACAAGCCCTCCACAGAGCTCTGATGTTCATTCAAGTTTGAGAAGACTGGAAGACTTGCTCCACAAATGTGCAGCATCAGCATCAGCTGGGAGCCTGTTAGAAATGCAGAACCTTTGGCGCCTGCCTTTGGCCCAGGGCGCGATCCTGGAGACCCGGGATCGAATCCCACGTCAGGCTCCCGGTACATGGAGCCTGCTTCTCCCTCTGCCTGTGTCTCTGCCTCTCTCTCTCTCTCTCTCTCTCTCTCTCTCTCTCTGTGTGACTATTATAAAAAAAAAAAAAAAAAAAAAGAAATGCAGAACCTTAGGCCCTATCCCACACTGACTAAATAAGAATCTGTGTTTGGCAAGACCCTTGAGTGCTTCATACGTGCATTTAAGTTGGACAAGCACTACCTTAAACCAGTAGCTCCCAAATGTGGCAAACAGAATTAACTCAGGAGCTTTTTGTTTGCAAGTACAAATTCCCAGCGCCCCTGGCTCAGTTGGAAGAGTATGCAACTCTCTGTCTTGGGGTCATGAGTTCAAGCTCATGGGTGGGGTGTAGAGCTTACTTAAAAAAAAAAAGGATACAGACTCCTGCTTTGCCTCTGAGAAAACACCAAATGGTGGATGGTGCTGGCCCTGTGGTTGGGCCTTGGCAGGAGGCCCTGGCGGCTTCCACAGAGGCTTTGGCAGCAGCACGCAAGGCAGGGTCTCTCCCCGGAGCTGAAAGAGTCAAGGCTGAGCACCAAGAGTGGATCCCTATCACCATATTGGGTCAAGGACACAAAAATCAGGTCCCTGGAGGAGATCTATCTCTTCTCCTTGTCCATAAAGGAATCTGAGATCTTTCCTGGGGGAAAGACTGACTCTTTCCTGGGGGCATCCCTCGGATGAGACCTTAAAGAATATGCCTGTGCAGAAGCAAACCCCGCGCTGGCCAATGACCAGGTTCAAGGCATTTGTTGCCTTCAGAGATTACATTGGTCTGGGTGTTCAGTGCTCCAAGCACATAGCCATGGCCACCCATGGGGCCATCATCTTGGGCAAGCTTTCCATTATCCATGTGTAGTGAGGCTACTGGGAAAACAGGATGATCAAACTCCATAGTGTCTCATGCAAGGTGACTAGCTGCTGTGCTCTGTGCTGGTGCGCCTCATCCCCAACACCAGGGGCATGGCACTGTCTCAGCCCTTGTGTCCAAGAAGCTACTGATGATGGCAGGTGTTGATGATGGCTACCCCTCAGCCAGGGGCTTCATTGCCACCATGGGCAACTTTGCCAAGACCCCTTTTGATGCCATTCCCAAGACCTACAGAAAGAGACTGTGTTCACCAAGGCTCCCTATCAGGAATTCACTGACATCTTGTAGAGACCCACACTGAGGAGTCTCCTTGTGGAGGGTCCAGGCTCCATCTGTGACCACCACATAGTTTTATACAAGAAAAATGAAAATGAATTAAAGCCTCATAAAAAAAAATAGGGGCCCCTGGCCGGCTCAGTTGGTAGAGCATGCAACTCTTGATCTCCGGATCATGAGTTCAAGCCCTGTGTTGAGTGTAGAGATGACTTAAAAAAAATCAGCGGTGCTTGGGTGGCTCAGTCGGTGAAGCCTCTGCCTTTAGCTGGGGTCATAGACTCCAGGTCTGGGACTCCCGCTTGGGGCTCCCTGCTCTGCCCAGAGTCTGTTTCTCTCTCTCCTTCTGCCCCTCTCCCCTGCTTGTGTGTGCTCTCTCTTGCAAATAAATAAATAAATACATAAAATCTTTAAAATAAAATCTTTAGAAAAAAATAAAATGAAAAAAAAACCCACAAATATTAAGTACAAATTCTCTAGGTATCCCACCCAGGTTTCAAATTCATTAGGTTTGAGGTCATGCCTAGGTCCCTTCTTTAAACCTCCCCCCCTCCCATAAATCTGATGATCAGTTCATTTTAGGGACTATTCCATTCCATGATGCTGCCTCTCTGCAGAAGAAGGAATTTTCTGAGTATTTATTCTTATTTTTAAAAAAGATTTAATTTATTTGAAAGAGAGAGAAAGAGAGCGAGCTGGAGTAGGGGGCAGCAGAGGGAGAGGGAGAAGCAGGCTCCCCGCTGAGCAGGGACCCGGAGGTGGGGCCTGACCCCAGATCGTGACCTAAGCCTGAGGCAAAGGCTTAACGGCCTGAGCGCCCCCACCCCCCAGGGGGCCCTCATTATAATTATTTTAAATAGTAACACGTCTAAATTTTCGGGACAAGAACTGAGGCTCCTCAGTCACCCCAAACCTCTCTTCTTCTTTGCCAAGAACCCACATGATGGCAGGAGTGGATTAGGAGCTGCAGAGGACCTTCCGCAGAGTCACCCACCGCGGGCGGCAGGTTGAGTGGACCTGGACCTCCGGCCTGGACCCGTCCCACCAGCGGCTGCGGCTCACGGCGCCTCCCGGTGGTGGTGGTGGAGGCAGCACTCCCAGGGGTTCCCCTGACCCCCTAGGTGCTGAAGGAGCACCCGTGAGCCGCTGGGCAGCCTGGAGGTGTCTGTAACCGCAAGACCAGGTGGATATCCAGCCTGGGATGATGGGCCACTACCTGGGTGGGTTCTCTATCACCTACAATCCCGTGGAGCACGGTGATGGCAGGGCCCTTACTCCTCCCTCTCCCACCCCCCTCAAGTAGCCTGCTGAGCTGACAAAGGCACAGACTTCTCTAAAAACAAAGCAAAACAAACCTCTTGCCTTGGCCCCACAGAATCTGGAGTGGAAAGAGTTGTGAATCGCAAGACCTTTGGCCCTTTATTCAGGGCCCAAACTCCCTGAGCCCTGTGACCTCCCAAGGGCCCAGCCACATTTTCCAGAGATCAAGGCATCCGGAGGGATGACTACCACCGCTGGGCCAGTCAGAGTCACCCTGCCCTCAGATAGCTGCAGACACTAGAGGGAAACACTTCACCATGGGTCTTGCTCAGACTGTCTGCTGGCCTGCCGGCTCTCTTGGCCTGAAACCAAGAGGTCCTGCTCAGTGGCTCAGCACACGTTTGTATCCATCATTCCTGTTGGGGAGTTGGCTCAGGAAAGGCCTCTGGCACCTCCTGTTTACTTGTCTGAACAGAGAGTAGTGTTCCTGCCATGTCCCAGAAAGGATATAGGGCAGGAGGATGGCTTGCTGCCAAGGATGCCTAGGGTAGGGGTGCCTGGGTAGCTCAGTTGGTTAAGCATTTGATCATGGTCCCAGGGTCCTGGGATTGAGTCCCATATCCGGCTCTCTGCTCAGTGGGGGGTCTGCTTCTCTCTCTGCTGCCCTTTGCCCACCCCTGGCTCATGTTCTCTCTCTCATATAAAATAAATAAAATCTTAAAAAAATAAAAAAGAATGCCCAGGGTAGTGGGTTGAATTTTGTTCTCCAAAAGATATGTTTAGGTCCTTACCCCTGATATCTGTGAGTATAACTTTATTTGGAAGTAGGGTCTTTGTAGGTACATTCAAGTTGGCATCACACTGGGTTAGGGTGAGCCCTAGATCCAATGACAGGTGTGTTGGGTGTAGATATTCCTAAAAAAAATAAACCTTAAAAAAAAAGAGAGAGAAAAGGGAAAGGAAATTTTGAATAGAGAGACAAAGAGAGACATAGAGAAATAGCCCTGGGAGGATAGAGGCGGAGGTTGGAGTGACACACTGCAAGGAAGACCAAGGCTGGCCAGCAACTACCAGAAGTTAGGAGGTGGGGAAGAGATTCTCCTTCATAGCCCTCACAGGGATGGATCATGCCCAAACCTGAAATTTACCCTTCAGAACTATGGGAGCATAAAGTTCTGCTGGTTTTTTTTTTATTAAATATTTTATTTATTTATTCACAAGAGACAGAGAGAGAGAGGCAGAGACACAGGCAGAGGGAGAAGCAGGCTCCATGCAGGAAGCCCGATGTGGGACTTGATCCTCAGACTTCAGGATCATGCCCTGGGCTGAAGGCAGGCTCTAAACCACTGAGCCACCCAGGGATCCCCAAGTTCTGTTGTTTTAAGCCACTAGGTTTGTGGTACTTTGTTACAGCAGCTGTCTCCCAGAGGGAAAAATGCTGAATGTTGCAGGACTTTAACCCTTTCCAAAGACAGAATACAGAGCATAGTGTTTGCACACAGATGCTTTTGTGATGCACAGAGCAGATCTGAATTCCAAATTGATCATCCACCAGGCAGTGTCTTTGGATGGAGAGTTGAACTTGAGTTTCCTTATATACAAAACTAGTGAAATTTATTTTTCAGATAACCTATGTAAAGTGCCAGAAACATGGCCAGCTTGAAGTAAATGGTAACTGACACTAACATACTAGCCCA
Source organism: Canis lupus dingo (assembly GCF_003254725.2). Taxonomy (NCBI): domain Eukaryota; kingdom Metazoa; phylum Chordata; class Mammalia; order Carnivora; family Canidae; genus Canis; species Canis lupus. Next base: position 52,186,492 of record NC_064245.1, on the reverse strand, counting down.
GACTCCATTCTCTACAATCACCAAGGAAGCTTTCCTTTTCCACAGGGTCTTGCAAAAGGATAGAAGCAGAAGATGTCTGAGGATAACCAAAACTATAATCTGGTTAGGAGGGTGAGGTAAAGGGGGAACCAGAACTTCTCTAAATAATCATGAAAAAGCCTATATTCATTTGGGATAGCAGAAATCATAAGCAGTTATATTGTTTTTAATTAAAGGTCTCCTCAATATAAAAATATAGTGTCTGGGATCACTGTTTGTAGAGAGCACTGGTTTGTGTATTCATTTTACCCTTGAGTTATCTACAGGTTGTTAGGAAAAGAAGCAGGAGGACCTCAGCAGGAAGGAGGAGGCCTCTCCTAGTCTAGAGGAGAGGTCCCCAAAGTGATGAGTTGGGGATACGAGAGTCCATTCTGGACAATTCTGCTGGAACCCTCTAGCATAGTGTTACTCTAGATCTATTATTCAGATTTCAGGAAAATATACTGTGGGAAATCATTGTTCCTGTGGATTTGCCATAATGGTTGGATAAGAATGGGGGTGGAAGGTGGAGGGATCCTAAAGTGATACCAACCTTGTGTGTTGGGGGGAGGGTTCTCACAGATGGAAAGAATTATATATTCATTTTTTAGTAAACTCTATACCCAACGTGTGGCTCAAACCCAGGACTCTGAGATCAATATTTGCATACTCTATCGAAAGAGTGAGCCAGGTGCCCCAAGAATGAGATATTTTGAGTCTGGAAAGGAAGGCCAGAATCAAGATGCTCATAGCACTCTTGTTCTTTTATCCTGTAAGTGCATATTAGAATCTCATCTCTTGGGGTAGAGGATACATACACCTATGATAAAATTATGGAGAAAAGCATGGGAATAACTAACACAAACTTCAAGATAGTGGAACCTCTGGGGACAGGGCCTCCAGGGTGCTCCTATAGTCCTGATAATGTTCTATTTCTTAAGCAGGTAGTGGGAGTACAAAGGTATCCCTTTTACTATTATCCTTCAAACTTTATATATACATTAAATATTATATATACTCCCATGTATGATATATTTCTCAATAAAAATCTGTAAAGATTGTTCATCACCAAGAGGTTTATTGAGTAAAAATTTGGAACCAATCAAGTATTTATTATCTATAATCTGGTTAAATAACTTAGAGAGCATCTATTTAACAGGATATTAACTAGCCATTAAAAATAATACTCTAGGGGTGCCTGGTTGGCTCAGTCAGTTAAGCATCTGCCTTCGGCTCAGGTCATGATCCCAGGATTCTGGGATTGAGCCCCACGTGGGCTCCTTGCTTAGTGGGGAGTGGGGAGTCCGCTTCTCCCTCTCCCTCTGCTCCTCCTCCCTTCTTGAGCTCTCTCTCTCAAATAAATAAATAAAATCTTAATACTGTAGGGGCATCTGGCTGGCTTAGTTGGTAGAGCATGCAACTCTGGATCTTGGGGTTGTGGATTCAAGCCCGCATTGGGGTAGAGATTACTTAAAAATAAAATCTTTATTTTTTTAAATAAAATCTTTTAAAAATACTGTAATCTTACTTTATTGACATGAAACAATGACCACAATATGTTAAATGAAAAAGGCAGCTTAAAATTACTTATGTACCAAGTGCCCCATTGATGGATGGATAAACAAAGTGTGTACACAATGGAGTATTACTTAGACTTGAAAAGGAGGGAAAGTCTGACACAGGCTACCACATGGATGAAACTTGAAGACATTACATTAAGTGAAATAAGCCAGGCACAAAAAATCAAAATACTCAGATTCCACTCCTATGAGATTCTTAGAGGAGTCCAACTCAGAGAGATAGAAAGTCATAAGGTGGCCACCAGAGACTGGGGCAGGAGGGGAGTGGGGCGTTGGTGTTTCATGGGGACGGAGTTTCAGTTTGGGAAGATGAAAAAGTTCTAGAGGCGGATGGTGATGCTGGTTGCCCAACAGTGTGAATGTACTTAATGTCACTAAACTGTACACTTAAAATGGTTAAAATGGTGGATTTTATGTTTTCTATATTTTGCCACAATAAAAAAAAACCCAGCTATGTGTACAATATGATTATCTCCTCTCTTGTGAGACAGAGAGAGAGGAAATGTATAGGAAAAAATTCTGGCAAGATTTATATCAACATGTCCACAGTAGTTATCTTTTTGGTGGTCAGGTTACAAATGATGTTTATCTTCTTCCTTATACTTCACATTTTTCTGTATATTATGGTTTTTGGCCATGACTAAGTTTTACTTGCCTAATCAGAAAAAAATAAACTTGATTTAAAAAGAAAGGGGGGAATGCCTGGGTGGTGCAATCACTTAAGCATCTGACTCTTGATTTTGGCTCAGGTCATGATCTCTGCAGTTGGGAGATCCAACCCCACATCACGCTCTGCTCTCAGCACAGAGTCTGCTTGAGATTCTCCCTTTCTCTGTCTCCCTCTGCCCCCTCCACTTGCTCTAAATAAATAAATAAATACATGCATACATAAATATCTTTAAAAAGAAAGGGATCCCATGTTCTATCAAGAGGCATTGTGATTGACACAGTCGAATGAACAGGATAAAAATAATTAAAAGGAAATTATCCTTCAATCAAAGTGACTCATCCAGTAAGGAGAAATCGATCAGGTGAGTGGGCCAGCCTCAGATCTCTTCTTTGACGTAGTCATGCCCATCTTACAATCCAAAATCTTCGGAAATGACCCCATTATCTTCTTGCCAGCCTTAGAGCCAACCACCACCCCGAGTCTGTTCCTAAATGGTTTTAAAAAAATCAATTGCTTGACCTCCTCCTGACATACCCCTGGTGCACATCGTGCCCAATCTGAATGGACAACACTGGATCACCTGAACACCCTTCTTTACAACTGTTGTTTTCTTGGACTTGGGTATGGCCTCAGGACTCCACTGTCCTTTCAGCCCTAGGGGCCAACAGCTCTCTCTCTTCTGATTTGTGTGCTTTATCCTCCAGAACTCATGTCTTAAAAGTGTAGTCTGGCCACCTGGGTGGCTCAGTGGTTGAGCGTCTGCCTTCAGCTCAGGTCACGATCCCTGGATCTGAGGATTGAGCCCCACATCGGGCTCAGCGGGAGCCCCTCTCCCTCTGCTGCTCCCCCTGCTTGTGCTCTCTTTCTCAAATAAATAAATAAATAAATAAATAAATAAATAAATAAATAAATAAAATCTTTTCTTTTTTTTTTTAAGCGCAGGCTCTGGCAGACCTGAGCCTCACCCTCGAGAGAGTCCTGCCTGTTCTCCTTCCTCAAGCAAGTGCAGCAGTCACCCCTTGCTGGTGTGGCTTTGCCCTATGATCCGGGGTAGGGGGCTTAGAATTAAAAGTCTTGTAGACACAGCCCTCTGCTCAGCTGGTGAGTAAAACCTTCCAGAGCAACCACTTGGCGATATGAGAGAAGGCCCTGAAAATGTTCATAGCCTTTGAGACTCTGACTTTATAATTCAATTTCCAGGAATATTTCCTTTGGAAATGAAACTGATGGATGAGGATTTATACAGAAATATGAATCAGATCATTTAAATCAGAAAAACAAGAGGAGCAACTTAGATGTCCAAGAGCAGAGAATTGATCAGGCAAATTATGGCATACATAAATTATGTACAGTTGTGCAGGCATGAATATGCTTGCAAAGTATTATTAATGTCATGGAAAAATACTCTTGATCAAAACAATGTATTTGGTATGATTTCAAATGCAAAAAAAGGACATAGAGCAAAAATAGGAAAGAAATACATCAAGATATTGATGATTTGCCTCTGTAGTGAAATAATAGAATCTCCCCCCTGCCATTTGTCTTTATACTTACAGTTTTTGAGTGTTCTATGTGAGTACAAATCACTTTTTTTAAAAAAAGATTTTATTTATTTATTCACGAGATACACAGGGAAGGAGAGGCAGGGACACAGGCAGAGGAAGAAGCAGGCTCCCGGTAGGGAGCCTGATGCGGGACTTGATCCCAGGACCCCAGGAACATGCCCTGAGCCAAAGGCAGACACTCAACCACTGAGGCACCCAGGTGCCCCTTACTTTTATAATCTGAAGGAAAAAAGCCCCACAGACTTCTAGCATGTAGAAGAAAAAATAATCAAAATACACTTGAACTTGGTGTCTTAGTGTGCTATTGTGATTTATAATATGAAACATATATTTGGTCTTTGTCCATGGTTCTGGCATAGAGCTCCTAAAATCATTGGAATTTCCTAAGTAATGAAAGAGGTTAAAGTATCTTTTGTGTGTGTTAATGAGTGACTTTGGGAAGCACTTGAGGGTGGGGGTTGTTTTCCAGGGGAGCCAACCCTGTCATTAGAGAGCTAGAACTTATAGTCTCACTTTCCAATCTCTCAGGAGGGGAGAAGATTGGAGGTTGAGTTCAATCGCCAATGGCCAATGATTTAACCTGTCATGGGAGCTAATGAGGCCGTCCTAAAAACCCCAAATGAGGGGATTCAGAGAACTTCCAGGTTGAGGAATCAAAACGCTTCCATGGGCAACCATGCTGCACTCCAAACTCCACAGGGACAGAAGCTCCTTTGTTTGGGACCTTGTTCTAAGTATTTCTTCACTTGGCTGCTGACTCATATCTTTTAATATCCTTTGTAATAAATTAGTAACCTAGTGAGTAACCAGGTTTATATCTGAGTGTTTTAAGCTGCTCTAGCAAGTTAATGGAACCTAAGGAGATCATGGGAATCTCTATATAATAGAGAGCCAGTTGGTCAGAAGTACAGGATCTGGACTTGTGATTGGCATCTGAAGTGGAGGTTGGTCTTATAGGACTGAGCCCTTTACCTGCACTCTCTCTCCCCTGCAGATCTCTAATTCAGAGGAAATGGCTGAACAAATCCTTTGCTTGGGAGAATTGGTGTTGAAAAGCCAGAGGTAGTTCTCAGGGACAGGAAGGTGGGGCAGGATTGCTTTGTGATGAGAGGCAGCTGCCCTAGTCACATCCCTCTTGGAATGGGAAGGGCTTCATGAATGTCTAAAAAAACTGGTAACCAAGAGCCAAGGCATTGGGAGCCTGAGAGAGGTCCCCAAGCTGTGTTCCTTTGGGGTGGGGGCCCCACTTGGCCTGCAGGGGACAGTGGACTGAGATTTTCCGTCAGCCATGGACAGTGGCTCCTGTGGGTGGGAGGAGGCATGGCAGCTCTACAGTAAGAGACCCAAGTTCCCCTGGGTCTTCTCACTGAGAGTAGTTTGGTGGACTTCTTTTGTGGCAGATTCCTGTCCAATGACAACCTGCCGTCCTACCCCATTTCTACCCCAGTGCTTCATCTTCTCTGGGACAGCATCCGGGACTCTTCTGCCATCTTGCATATCATAGGCTAACCACTCACACTTCTCAAGCCCATCCCTACATGAGAGTCAAATTCCCCAACTCTTATGGTTTGAGAAATTTTTTTCCCTTTAACTTTATCCAAACCATTACATGCCCTGCGTGGTGACAAGAGATCCAAGGCTTCCTTCACAAGTTGAATTATGACCATCTGACCAACCATATGAATTTTGATCAGAAGTGTGGTTTAGGGAATTAGAACAGGAAGTAATCTGTAGGGTCCCCCCAAGAGACAAATAATAGCCATATAGTTTGGGGCCCTTCCAGGTCTGGCAGGTAGTCAGCCTACGAGCTTGCTCTAGGATGCACATTTTGTTGACATTGCTCGTGGGTGCCTGGTCTGGGTAAGGAGAGGTACCCTCTACCTGAATGTCCTAGCACATGGATATTGGCGGTGCAGTTCCAGGGGGCTGAAATAAGATGGAAAGGGTATGACCAGGCATAGCAGAAAAGAGAGCCCTGCAGAACAAGGAGAGCATGATGGCAGAGAAGAGAAAATTTCCATTTGGCTTTTCAAGCTCCTTGCCATGTCCCCAGAGGACAGTAACTTGGCAGCTATCCGAATGCCCGATCCCTAGTCTTTCTTCATGAATTTTTTATTTCAGGCAAAGAGCCTTATCTCTCACTGGAGCTGCTTCAGGAGCCTGCTTTCCCATCAGCTGGAGACTGGGCAGATGAAGAGTTGCATTAAGGCACGAATTATCTGTCCCTTGAGAAACGAAGGGCACTCTGTGCTTTTGAAAGGACAGCTCCTACCCCTTCCTTCCCCACCCCGGTTACTGTAGGCTTCTATGGTTCATGTAAATGTTAAGTTGCTGTTTTTACTGAGATACTATTGAGGGCTCAGAGAAAAAGGTTTTGGGGGGCAACTGCTGTGGTCTCACCTGCAGCAGGCTCTTTCCTGGTGCTACTCATTGAACATCCACGCTAAAACTGAGGAACCAAGGTGGGGGGGGGGGGGCTTGACCTCTCACGATTTAGATTTCTAGGAGTCTAGATGCCTAGGGGCATGCCCAAATGGTGGCGGGGTTAAAGACGTCATCTCTTCCTGCCCCAGAGCAAGAGAAGCCCTGCTCTTTACCTCTTCAGTCTGATCCCTTCACCCCCTGTTATGGGTTGAATAATATCCCCCAAAAGGTATGTTGAAATCCTAACCCCCAGTACTTCAGATTGTGACCTTAGGGGTACCTGGTGGCTCTGTTGGTTAAGCATCTGTCTTTAGCTCAGGTCACGATCTCAAGGTCCTGGGATCGAGTCCCAAATGGTGCTCCCTGCTCAGCGGGGGGTCTACTTCTCCCTCTGCCACTCCCCTGTTTGTTCTCTCTCTCTGTATCAAATAAATAAGTAAATAAATAAAAATATTTTTTAAAAAAGAATATGACCTTAATTGGAGATAAGATTGCTGTAGATGTAATTAGTTCACATGAATCATGGACATATGAGGAGAGAGCGCCACGTGAACAGAGAGAGATAGAGATGCTGCAGCCGCAAGCTGAAAGCCACAGAACGGCAAGCCACAGATTGCCAATGAGCTACCAGAAACTAGGAAGAGGCAAGCAAGGGTTCTCCCCGTGGGCTTCACAGGGAGCATCGCTTTGCTCCCCCTGGATTTTGGACTTCCAGCCTCCAGATCTGTGAGAAAAAATATTTCTGTTGTCTTAAGCCACTCAGTTTGTGGTACCTTATCATGGTAGCACCAGGAAACTAATACACACTCCCAGCCTAGACTCTTGGTACCAGAACCCCAAGTTCCTACCTGATGGTACCATGCCCTCTGCCAAAGCCTGCAGGGCTCTGGGTCTGTCTGTTCTGGGTGTTCCTCACTACCAGTGCTCATGCCCTAGGTCCTCAGAATAGCAAAGGGGTGGCATTTTTTCAGGTCATGGTTATTAGTTGGTTGCTATATATATATATATATATATATATATATATATTACTATATATAACCAATAATATATATTACTATATATAATATATATAATATAAATATATAATTGGTTATTATATGGGGTGGCTAAAGATTATATGTATGGGCTGGAGTGTCCATAGCCATGCATGCAAGGTTACTCACAATATAGCAAGATCAGGGGTGATTTGAAAAGACAAGGGGTGGATCAAGGGCCAGAGATGGGAAGCGAGGAGCCAATTCTCCCAAGCCACTGTATTCTGACATCAATCCCTAAAGAATCTGAAAAATCCTAAGTCTGAACAATCTGAACCCAGCCTTCTCGGTTGTCATGAAAGGGCATAAATGTCAAGGTGGGTGGATGGAACATAATTTATTTAAGAGCTTATTAGCTTGATTGAATAACTTAAAAGTATTTGGACACAGTGTACATCAGCTTTCACTTGTCCTCTTGCCCAGAGCTCTTGCAGATGTAGTTGGCTTAAAATCTGGAGGTGGGGACCAGGCAATCCTAGTCCCTCTGGTTGAAATGGACTGTGAGCTGCAGGACACAAGCGAGACCTGGCAAGCTAGAGTTTTAGCCCGTGATGCCCTCTGAGTCTATTTTCTTTTACCCAGCTTTTAGGATGGTCTTGTTGGAAGGTTCCAGCTGGGGTTTCATCTCCCTGAGAGGCAGAGAGAGGCCACTGTTGCAGAGGAAGCAGTGCCATCTTGAGGCCAGGTTGGGAATGACAGCAGGAATCTTGGAGTGACCCCAGGGAGGCTTGCCTCTCCAGGAGCCTGATGCATCAGACAGGTGTCCTCTGGGATTCCATACAGCTTTATTAGAGATTCTACTTCTTGTTTTCTTACCCCCAATCCCATTTTCCTCCTAGAACATCCCTGGGCACTCTCAGCTGTTTTCTTATGGTGAAAATCAATCCTGGAAGTTTCCAAGGAATGTGGCCCCTGTGTGACCTCTCTGCTCCTATCCCCAGATAGGGGCCTACCATGCTAATCACCAATCACCGTCACAGTTCAGAGATAAAAGAAGGGAATTAAGTATGAGGAGCTTAGAAGAGCTAATCTGGGGGCAGCCACTGAAGCAGAATTCACATGTTTGCAGAGGGGGTTAAATAACTCCCCCTTCACTGAGCGTTATTTTAAATTGTACCAATTATAGATTAAACTGGATTGAGTGTGCAAAAATGTTAATGCCTATTTGCCACTATCCCTGGCATTGCTCTCACATCAACCTTGACAGGTAGAGATGGTTACCATCCCCATTTTACAGACAAGGAAACTGAGGCATGGGGAGATTAATGATCTCAAGGCTAGGGAATAGTAAGGGGCTTTGCCGGCTCTGTCTGATTATGTTTTTTGTGTTGTCATTGTTGCACTGTTCTGCAAGCATCTCTGAAAGGATTAAACGTTGAAATTCCTCCTGCCATCTCTGCACTGGGGCATGGCATTCTTTTTTTCTGTTACTTCTTAAAATGTCTCCTACTACATTACTCAAGTTGCAAAATCAATACATAGTTATTGTAACTAGTCAAATATCTCCAACACCATCTCCTGGGGTGAACAGTATTAACAGTTTTGTGAGTTATTTTCCCTACGGAGATACACATAGATGCAAATTTGGAAAAATGCATGTAGAGATTCCCCACCTCCATCTGCAAAATTTAAATCAGAAGCAAAAATCACATTATGCAACTAGTTTGTGACCTACATTTTCACTTAACAATATATCATGATCATTTGTACAAATAATATTCACCCATCTCATCCCTAATAGCAGTCCAAAATTGCCTCGTACAAATGTGCCTTAGGTTATTAAGCCACTCCCCTATTGGTGGATATCTAGGTTGTCCTGGTGATTTGTGCTTTTATCAATAATATTGTGGAGTGCCTGGGGGCTCAGTCAGATAAGCATCCGACTCTTGGTTTCCGCTCAGGTCCTGATCTCAGGGTTGTTGGATGAAGCCCTGCTTTGGGCTCTGTGTTCAGCGCAGAGTCTGCTGACAATTTTCTCCCCCTCCCTCTGCTCCCCTCCACCCTGCACACATTTTCTCTCTCTTTCAAAAAAATAAATAAAATCTTTAAAAATAATATTGCAATAAATATTTATGTAACTATGCTCTCAGAAACCAGTGTTTCACTCTTGTGGGATATATTTCCAGTGGTAAAATTATTAGCTCAAAGGACATGAACGTGAAAACTGGAACAAGCTAAATTTCCGACAACAGGAGATTGGTCAATGCACGTCCCACACAACAGAACATAGCGTACAGATAATGACAAAATTTTGTTGATTTTGAAGAATAGTTATTAGAAGCTATTTAGATAAGTGCCATGTTCTAAAACAGCATACGAGTACTACCTGATTTTGTAAAAATATGTGCATTGAATAAATGACCGAGGAAGGAGGAACACTGAAATACTAACAGTGGTTATTTCTGAGTGGTGGAGTTATAGATGACCTTTATTTTCTTGTTGTGCTTGGTCTGTTTTTCCTGTACTCTTTACAGGGGTCGCCTGCTGTGTGTCATAATGTGTTAGGCTCCCTTGGGTTGCAGGGGGTCAGAGCCCAGCTCAGATGTTTCACTTAGCAGGGGTGAGATTATTCTACGGGGAGTGGGTGAGGATGCCAGGCATCTGGGTGACTGGCCCATTATCCAGGATAATGGGGTTCTGCCAACCTCTAGGTATGTGGGGGGGGGCGGTGAGCATCTTCTCATTCTTCAGGGGTGCGGGGGACCATGCACAGTTCTTCCACGGCTTCTGTTCATGGAGCTCTTTGTTTCATCTCCTCTCTGCCACCCGTGTTCCCCTCCTCTGAGGGTCTTGTACTTCCCTTCTTTTTAAAGATTGGTTTATAAGATTGATTTATTTGAGAGAGAGAGAGAGAAGGAGAGAAAGAGAGAGAACAGGAGCAGCAGAGAGAGAGGGAGAGAGAGAATTTCAAGTAGATTCTGAGTTCAGGTGTGGAGCCTGACTTAGGGCTCGATCCCACTACCATGAGATCACGACCTGAGCCGAAACCAAGATTGGACACTTAACCAACTGCACCACCCAGATGCCCCTCCTTTTTTAAAGATTTTATTTTTAGGTAATCTCTACACCCCACATGGGGCTTGAACTCCCAACCCTGAGATCAAGAGTCGCATGCTCTACCAACTGAGCCAGCTGGACCACCCTCCTGCACTTCCTTTAAACCCTTCAAGAAAGCTAATCTGCTTGGGTGCCTGGTACTGGAAGCATGTGCTGGGCATAGCTCCAGGAGCAGGCCATGTCATAGGGCACTGGTCCTACAGATGACAGCCTTGGTTGGGGATCCTTGGCCCAGCTGTTACAAAGGTGGTGGGGTTACATTGTATGTTATCTGTTGCCACTCTAATGGCAGTAGTGGTTTCTAGAACTGCAGTGACAAAGTATGGCCACCTAACAGAAGTGTAGTTTGTTACAGTTCTGGGGACCAGAAGACTGAGTATAAGATAATCAGCAGGATTGTTTTTTTTCTGAAGGCTATGCGGGAGAGTCTGGCTCATGTCTCTTTGAGTGGTTTGCTGGCAATCCTGAGAATTCCTTGGCTCCTAGAAGCATAACCATAATGGACACCGTCCTCTCTTACGGCATTTTCCCTGTGTGAGTGTTTGTGTTCACATTCCTTCTTTTTATAAGGACATCAGTCGTGCTGGATTAGGAATTAGAAGCCTTTACATCAAACAGAACTGTTTTGGCGACTGTAAAATTCTAAGACTAGCCCAGCTGCTGATTTGTTAGCAATTTAGAACTTATTTCTTCTCTACTTCCTGCAAACTATTTCTTTAATATGCAATTATAAATGTATGTCAGTGGGGAGCTTTGTTATTAAATACAATTAAAACTAACCTAATGCCAGGACGTCTGTGTGGTTCAGGTCACAATCCCAGGGTCCTGGGATCGAGTCCCACATCAGGCTCCCTGCAGGGAACCTGCCTCTCCCTCTGCCTATGTCTCTGTCTGTCTCTCTCTGTGTGTCTCTTATGTATGAATGAATGAATGAATGAATAAATAAATAAATCTTAAATAGAAATTAACCTAATGCCTTTTTAAGTTTAATCCTTTCCTAAACCATACCAAAGCACAGACCAGAAGACCACGTTGGTCTAAGGCCACTCCCGCCCCCCAGAAAGGAGTTATGCCACAAGTCTCCCATCTCTTTGAGCCCTGATCTGGGGAATAGCTATGACTAATCTAGCCAAATAACATTGTGGGGTAAACCAGCTTCCATCCTCTGGCCTGAGAACCTAGCCTCCATTTACGGTATTGTTCCCATGGGAAAATGAATTCCAAATTCCAAACAACTGATTTGTACATGAACTTTCACTCTGGAGGTTAGGAACTGCCAAAATGTATTCTCTTGTGGCTCAGTCTCCTGACAGCTTCCCATGAGTCGTGTCCCCTGTCTCCCTCCACATGTCCCACCACTCCTGTATACACGCTGGACCCTCATATGGCTCCTCTACTGTGAAGCCTCCCTTGAACCCCTGGATCCTTGGGCCTGGGCTACATTGCTACTGTGTTCGGCCTGTGTTGTAGAAAAATGTCCACAAGGGTCCTGACCTCTTATAGGATCTTCAGATCCTTGAGGGTGAAATGGTATTTTCTTTATCTTGTATCCTTCCAGGAAGAACACAGGGGATATAGCATTTATGAAGCACCTACTGTATACCAGGCTCTGACACAATGCTTTCCTGCATTCTTTCTTTTTCTTACCCACCAGCACCTAGCTTTGGACCTAACATATAACGCATGCTCAGTAGATAACCCTGAAATGGACTGAAAATCCCCTGCTATGATGATTTCCATGCGGCCTCCTTTCCTTCGGTCTTCTGGCCACTGAAGCACACTCTCCCAAGCTCCCTGATGCATGAGGCTGAGGGAACCAGGCAAATGGCAGGATTAGCTCCCTGGGGAACTGTCATCTGGTGTCTCAGGGTAAGTTGGCCCCTCCTCTCCACCTCCTGCCCCAGCAGATGGGACTCAGTGAGTTTGCTGGGAACAGGAACAGATTGGATCCCCAGGACTCAGAATGTAAGAACAGGTGCACTGGGTAGAAAGCTCAGTCTGCAAACACAGGTGCACATGAGGTTTTAACTTTGTTTTTCGTGAATCGACTATTCTGCTGAAGTGGGTGGGGTGGGGGGCACCTAATTGCAGTTCCCTTTAGAAATGAGCTCCCTACTCTCCTGCTCCCACACCATTGTTGCGCTCCAGCCCCCCAAATCTTAGACTGTGCCAAGCCATCCCACTGGACAAATTCCACATGGTTACTACTGAGATGTTCATAGTCCCTGGCCCCTGGTCCCTATGCCCTCAAACTCTGCAAATTCTGTCTAAACTACCTCCCACACCTAGACTTGCTCTCTTGCCATCCTTCCCAGGGGTTGCACATGAAGCTTTAGGGGTGTGTCAGGGAGCCAGGTCAGCTCTGTGCTGCTCCTGGGACCCAGGACCTCTCCGTCCTTGCAGGGCTAGCGTCCAAGGGGAGGGGATGCCCAGCTGCCTTCACTTGTCTTGAAGACATTTTATCTGCTCCAGGAAGGCCTCTCAACCTCAAGGACTTTGGCTAGACCTACAGAGACAGTCCAGGCTCTGGACTGATATTCAATGACTTTTGTTTTCTGCCCTGCAATAGCCCTGCCCAGAGACAATATACATTTGGAGGATTGGACAATGTGCACTTGCTGTACATTTGGAGGGATTGCAAAAATAATAATACAAGGACCAGGGGAAAAATTAATCAATAAATATATTGAAATATTTATCCCAACCTTATAGATTGCCCCTAACATCAACTCTTTCACCAATAGCAGTCATGCCTTGATTTAGGTGCCAGGAACAGCTTGGGTAGGGTGCACTGCCACCTTCTCAGGGACTTCATGTCTTACTGTTGTCTGTCCCCAGCCATGTCACTCACTCTTTCTGGGACACCCTGATGCTGCTGGGAAGAGCCCTTGCTCACATTCCAATTGTCAGCACAGGCACAAAAGCAGATTATGGCAAGCGCTGGAATGAGAGTGGGAAAACCAATGAGTTTAGGCAAGTTAAGAAAGAAGGGATACATTTCCAGGAGGAGAGCAAGCAGGAAGTCTTCGTGGAGGAGGTGGCATTCAGTGTAAGGATTTATTTATTTTGAAAGATTTATTTATTTATTCATGAGAGACACAGAGAGAGAGGCAGAGACACAGGCAGAAGAAGAAGCAGGCTCCTCAAGGGAAGCCTGATGTGGGACTTGATCCCAGGATTCCAGGACCACACCCTGAGTCGAAGGCAGATGCTCAACCACTGAGCCACCCAGATGTCCCCAGTGTAAGAATTTAGATGTATACATCAAAGGAGATAATCAATAAAACTACAGGATTGCCTACAGAATGGAAGAAGATACATATCTTAAAAAGGTTTGTAACCAAAATATAAAAAGAACTTATAAAACAACACTCCAAAAGCAAATAATCCAATAAAAATGGGCAGAAGACACAAGTAGACATTTTTCTAAAGAAGGCATGTAGATAGCCAATAGATATAATAAGAGGCAGGGGCAGCAAGAGTGGCTGGCTGGGGAGCAGGGGTGATGGGGTGTATTGTACCCTGAGAATTTGCTCCAAAAGCAGAAGCTTTCTAATTTTTAAGCTAAAATGTTGACCTTATGAAAAGATGTGTGAGGGAGCAGAGGAAAAGCAAGACCATGGAATTATAGGGAGGGTGTTCAAAGTCTGAGACGGTATCACTGAGTGGTTCTGAGCAGGCTTGAGAGCCAGACTGCCAGGGATCAAATCCTGGCTGTGCTCCTGACCAGCTGCATGCCCTTCACCAATTTCAAAAGCCCTCTATCCTATGGATTCCCAAGCTGCAATGTGGAGATAATAATAATCCTCATGGGGGTGCCAGTTGGTTAGGTCCAACTCTAGATTTCAGCTCTGGTCATGATCTCAGGGTTGTGAGATCAGGCGCCTAGTTGAGTTTGCATTCAGCATGGAGTCTGCTTGAGATTCTCTCCCTCTCCCTCTACCTCCTCTCATGCACTCTCTCTCTCTCAAAAAATAAATAAAATGATAATAATAATCTTCATAAAGTGGGTATGCAAATGAGTTAACACACGTAAAAGACATAGACTGGTACCTGGTACATAGTAATGGCTCAGTGGATGTCAACAATGTTGGTGACAATGATGGTGGTGGTGATGGAGGTGATGATGGGCTCCCCTACCAATCAAACATTCTAGGGTACCTCTGTCCCCAATCCACTCCCAGCCCCACCTCCCAATGTTAGATCCCAGCTATGCCTCCGATTTCAGGCAGGAGAAGATGCTCGTGCCTCCCAGGTCTCAAGTCCCTAATTCTGTGACCATCTCCCTGTTGCCAACCCCTATCTCCTATTTCTGCTTGTCTGTCCCTCAGGAGTAGGGTCTGGGAGAGGCGAGCCCTGTTGATAGAGGCAGTATGTCATGCATGGTCATCAGAGCAGGTTGAAGGCAGAGCTGCTTCCCCAGCAGGGCAGTGGCCCTTGCCCTTGACTTCACCTTTACTTGCTTCAACTTTCTACTTAGTGACATCTACCCTGACAGAGGCACAAACTTGACCCAGATCTCACAGCTAATGAATGGCCAAGGCTGGATTCAAACTCAGGGAGTCTGATCTTTCACCACTGCACTAAAAGCCACTGCTGTGGGTCCAGGTATCAAGGAAGTTCCTTGAATCTTGAAACTTTGAGTGGTCTTGCCAGGTCAATGCTGATGAGCCTAAATGGAATTACCATAAGTATGTAATAAATAAATTATAAAAAAGCAAAAATTCAGGCCCCAACTCAGAAAAATCAATTCCTTCTATTCCAGTGCAAACAACTCCAAAACTTTGTTGACTTAAATCCACAAAACTCAGGCACCTGGCTGGCTTGGTCAGTGGAGCATGTGACTCTTGGTCTTGGAGTTTTAAGTTTGAGTTCCATGTTGAGTATAGAGATGACTTTAAAAATAAAATCTTTAAAAACAAAACAGAATGAAACAAAACTCACAATACTCATGTTTGCTTGTGATTCTACAATATAGGTAGAGCTTGGCAGGAACAGCTCATCTCTGCTCCACATGGCATTCTTTGGGGCCACTCCACTGAGGATGTAGTTCTAGGAGGATGCACTCACTTGGCTGGAAACTGATGCTGGCTGTTGGCTGAGGGCACAGCTGGGGCTATCAGCCCAGGGACCCTCCTCCTGTGGCCTCTCCACAAAGCTAAGTCCAATTTCTGTAGCATGACAGCTGGGTTCCAAGAGGGAGGACCCCAAGAGGACAAGCCCAGTGTGCAAGCATTTCTTATGCGTCTGCTGGCATCTTCTTGCTAATGCTGCACTGGCCAAAGCTTGTCACTTGGCCAAGCCCAGAGTCCATGTAAGGGGGACTACACAAAGGCATGAGCACTAGACGGTGCAGCTTATTGAGAGTCAGCAAAGCGGCAGTCCACCTCCACTTATTTTTCCTAAGGTTCACCCCTCCTACTCTTGACCTCCTCTCTGCCAGTACCGCCCCCAAATCCTTGCTCCCAACCACTTTCCTCTTTCTCCCCTCAGCCATTGTTCTCTCTTCACTGAACTGCCCCTTTTCAGCCAACAAACCACTTGAGTCACAGCTGTCCCCAAACAGCTTCCCTCAGCCTTGCTTCCCCTTGACCCTCTCCATTCCTTCCCTTTCAAAATTCTTCAAAGAGCTGTTGATGCTGGAAGCAGAAGAAATAATCTAAAGTCAGTTTACTGAATATTCTGATTTGCTCACTTAAAAAATATCTTTAATATCTTCAATGAATATGAAGATATACTTTCTATTAATGTATTAATGAATGTATTCAATAATATACTTTTCATGAATATAAGTAAAAGAAAAATGTATTCATAAGAGGCCTAAACTATGCTATGACCCTTGGCTTACAGTAAATTGATATTCCATAAAAAAATATACTCATGGGATGTCTGGGTGGCTCCGTGGTTGGGCGTCTGCCTCTGGCTCAGGGCATGATCCTGGGATCCTGGGATCGAGTCTGGCATCAGGCTCCCTGAAGGAAGGCTGTTTCTCTCTCTGTTTGTGTCTCTGCCTCTCTCTCTGTATCTCTCATGAATAAATGAACAAAATCTTTATACACACACACACACACACACACACACACTCATGTTTTGTTAGGAAAACTTTCTTCAAAATTAGTTTTTAATGAATTTGCCAAAATTGGTACAAATCCCTCAATTGAAAAATTCTAATCCATCCACCCACCCATCCATCTATCTATCCATCCATTCATCCATTCATTTATCCTACAGATATTTACTGAATGTCATTATGTGCCCAACATTTGGGACAAATGTAATCAAACACAGACTTGGCCCAGGCCTTCACGGAGTTGACAGTCTAATAGGGGAGGCAATTGTGACTCAAATGATTGTTTAAAAGAAACAATCAAACTGCAAGTATGACTAGTGCTACCAAGTAGAGGCACTTAGTGCCCTGACAGTCTATATTATGGGGTTTGATCTGCCAGGTGAGAGTTGGGGGTTGTTCTCCTTCAGAAGGGCTGCTGTTGGAGGCTAGAGCTGATGGATAAGTAGGAGTTAAGTAGGTGAAGAGGAGCAAGTGGAGCTTCCAAGCAGAGAAGAAACGCCTTGAGATGGGAAGAAGCATGACAAACACAGGGGCCAAAGTCTTCTTCAGTCTTCATTAGCATCTCTACCTTCGATATCCCTTAGGTGTGTTCCCCAGACACTGTTCACTGGCTAAGCCAACAGATGCTTTCAATTACTTGCATGCTGTTTTCACTACAGGGGTAAAGGTGACCATGTGACATACTTCTGGCCAAAGGGACACAAATGTCTATTGAAGGCCCCAGGGAAAGCTTCTGCTTTGCTTTTTTCTTTTCTTTCTTTCTTTTTAAAATATTTTTTCAAAGATTTCATTTTTAAGTAATCTGTCCCTCCAAAGTGGGGCTCAAATGCACAACCCCCGAGATCAAGAGTTGTGTGCTCTACCACCTGAGCTAGCCAAGTGTCCCTGCTTTCCTTTTTCTTATCTTGAACATGGTTGTGATACCTGGAGCTACAGCAGTTATCTTGTGACCATGAAGAAACAGCAGGAGGGAAAGCCAAGAGGATTACAGAGATCCTTGCTAGTCATGACATCACTGGGCCACTTTAACCCCCAACATCCAACACCTCCAAACTTCTTATTATATAGGAAAAATGAACTCCTATTTGTTTGAGCCAGTGAAAGTCAGGTTCTTTTTGTTACCTGCAGCTGAATACATTTGATATACTCAGGTTTCTATCCTTGACCTTTTTATTTTTCCACAGACTCTTACAAGGCATTCCCATGACTTTACATACAGCCTATTATGTCTAGACATGCAGATTTAGACCAAATCCCTATCTTTCTCTTGAGCTCTACTCATGTGTATCCACACCGCCTCAGGCTTGTGTCACAGGCCATGTCTGGTATTTTTACTGTCAGTATCTTTGCTGCAAGCCTTTTTGCTTCATAACTAATTGGCTGTAAGACAGTTTTGCCATAAAAGATAAAATCACAAAAAATAAAGAGGGGCATTCATTAAAAGGACATAATGAAACATGAAAAATGAATGACAAAATTAAAAACACTATTGAGAACTACAAAATATTTGAGTACATTCAAAATGTATAGTGTAGATTCATGGCAGTACTGTGCAAATAACTGTTTTTATTTTGTGGACTGTACCTAAGCACTTGTCTTCAAAATCTTTCCTTCATAGTATTAGAGTATTACACTTTTTCTCCCTTTTGCTTGATTTGTCTTCCTCATTTGGCATCCTGCTTTTCCTTTATTTGCTAAAATTTTTCCTTTATTAAAAGAGGTATCAGTTTTCAAATACTAGATGCATATTTGTAACTGAGCTTTATATTATGTTGTGAGAGCCTTCCACAGTGTTGCTTGTCCTTGGTGTATTGTCAAATATCCACTGATAGACATTCCAAAGTTATATGGGAAATGTTGGTTCCATACTGTGCATCATTGCATAGACCATTTTGAGGACTAATATTCATATAATATAAAAACGGGAGCCAGCTCCTGTAGGGATACCTGGCTGGCTCAGTTGGCAGAGGATCACACTTGATCTTAGGGTTGTGAGTCAAGCATCATGTTGGGTGTAGAGATTTCTTTTTAAGAATGGGAGTACTGAGTCAATGGAGAAGTGAGAGCAAACTATTAACCAGTTGATGAAACCAACAAACTATCAACAGTTATTTATCTTTTAGGTCAGAATTGCCTTATGGCCAATTATGTCGTGAAAATTCTGCAGCAAAATGCTTACATTGACACAACCTAGAGCCAGGGTGCCTGGATAATTCAGTCAGTTAATCATCTGCGTTAGGCTTAGATTGTGATCCCAGGGTCCTGGGATCAAGCCCTGCATCAAGGTCTCTGCTCTGCGGTGAGCCTGCGTCTCCCTTTCCCTCTGCCTGCCTCTCTGCCTATTGTGCTTTCTCTCTCTGCCAAATAAAAAAATAAATAAATAAATAAATAAATAAATAAATAAATAAATAAATCTTTTAAAAAAGAAACTACCTAGAACCCTTATAGGCAACTCAAGCCCAATATATCCCAATATAAGTTTATTTATTTATTTTTTTTTTTAAATTTTTATTTATTTATGATAGTCACAGAGAGAGAGGCAGAGACACAGGCAGAGGGAGAAGCAGGCTCCATGCACCGGGAGCCTGATGTGGGATTCGATCCTGGGTCTCCAGGATCGTGCCCTGGGACAAAGGCAGGCGCCAAACCGCTGCGCCACCCAGGGATCCCTCCAATATAAGTTTATATTTTCTCCTAAACCTCCTTATTTTTCTGTGTTCCCAAATTAATTGACTATCTCTCTATTTACTCCTCATTTTCCCACAGTGCCTAATGCCTTCCAACTCTTTTTTAGGTTCTTATATTTGAAAGGCTGAAGTTCAGCTGCTGTAACAAAGACCCCCAAGTAACAGGGACTAAAACAAGGTAAGAATTTATTTCCCTGTCACATAACCATAACCGGCTGGGAATAAGCAATACAGGCTGGTCTGGGAGCTTTATGGTGGTGGAATCTAGCCTCCTCCTAACATTCTGTTGTTCGGCCACCACTGAGTCATCTTCCTTAGCATGGGCTCTTCCTTAGCTTGACTTGCCCTCACAGGTAGATCACAGCTAGCTGGCAGGGGAGAATTTACAGGTGGTCCTTTAATGAGATCTCCAGGAAATTGTGTGTATTACTTCTGCTTTCATTCCATTAACTAGAACTTAGTCATATGACCACACTGTGCTGCAAGGGAGGCTGGGAAATGTAGTCTTTATCCTGGATAGCTATGTGCCCAGCTAACATTTGGAGACTATTGTTCTTATAGAAGGGAAGGATGGGCATTAGAGACAACTACCAGTCTCTGCCATTCCCTATCATCTGAGCTGGACTTTTTCAGTAGCTTCCTCACTAGTCTCCCTGGTCTTTCTCTCCCCTGTCTGCCCTTCATGGCACAGTCAATAGGATCTCTCTAATGCTCAGATCTGAGCTCTTCTGTACCCGATTTTAAGACTCTTTGGGGTGCTTGGCTGGCTCAGTTGGTAGAGCGTATGACTCTTGATCTCAGGGTCATGAGTTCAAGCCCCATGTTAGGTGTGGACCTATTAAACAAATAAATAAATAAACCTTCAAAAAAATTTAAAAATAGGGGACCTGGGAGGCTCAGTGGATTAAGCATCTGCATTTGGCTCAGGTCATGATCTTGGGGTCCTGGGATATAGTCTCACATTAGGCTCCCTGCTGAGTGGGGAGTCTACTTTTCCCTCTCTGCACCTCCCCTCCACCCTGCTCATGTGTGTTCTCTCTCTCTCTCAAATAAAAAAAATATTTTTAAAAAAAATTTAAATAAAAACTCTTCATCAGAACTCAGTGCTTATAGGTTAAAATCTAAACACTTAAAATAACATTCAAGACCATTTACAGACTCACAGGCCCCAACTTGCTTTTCCAACCTTGATTACTGTTTTTTCTTTTTTCTCCCTCACCAACTCCACACTCAACCTCACCTTTATCAGCTCCTAGCACTCCTTTTGGCATTCATCCCTTTGATGTTTTGATAATACACTCCCTTCGTGTGCAGTGCTTCTCCTGCGTTCTCTGCTTCCACATACCACTTATACTTCAAGACCCCAGTGGAATGGCACTTTACTCTGTGAGTTCTACTCTGGCTCTCATCCCTAGGAAGGATTAATTGCTCCTTTCCTTATGCTATAACAGTATTTGGTATAAGTCTGGAGAAGAGAACATATCAAACCAGAATCTATTATGTGTTTGTGTCTTTTCTATTAGATTGCAAGCTTAAGAGGGTCAGGAATTCTATCTTCAGAGCCTTGCTTGTGGTAGGTGTGAAATAAATGTTAAAAAAAAAAAAGGCCATATCTGACGTGGAAAAATTCCCCTCAGCACCCATCAGGGGACAGACATCCCTATTTATTTTTAGATTCTCTCAGGTCCTTTTAAAGACTTAAAATCTCTCTCACAATATAGACATTAATAATAAACTTGAGGGGAAAAATAATACATTTATGTATTTGCTTTTTTATGTGCAAGATATCTCTGGGAATATCCACAAGAAACTGTTATATTTCATCAAAACTAAAGTGTCATCAATCCCAAGATGTTTTGTTATTTTGTATCTGACAAAGACATAAAAAAGCCTGCCAAATGGAGAGACAAAAGATCCAGAATAGCCAATACAATTTGAAGAAGAAGAACAAAGTTGGAGGATTGATATTACCCTCTTCAAGACTTATTATAAAGCTACAGTGATTAAGACACCATGGTAGTGTGGAGGAATAGACAAGTTCATCAGTGGAACAGAACACAGAGCCCAGAAATAGATCCTTATACATATAGTCAACTGATGTTTGATAAAGGAGCAAAGGCAATATAATGAAGGAAAAATAATGTTTTCAACAAATGGGTTTGGAACAACTGGACCTCACATGCAAAAAATTGAATCTAGACACAGACCTTAAACTCTTCAGAAAAATTAACTCAAAATGGATCATAGACCTAAATGTAAAATGCAAACCTATAAAACCCTAGAAAATGCTGCAGGAGGAAATCTAGAGAACCTTGGGTATGGTGATAATTTTTAAAATATAACACCAAAAATGCAATCCATTAAAGAAATCGTTGATAGACTAGACTTCATGAAAGGTAACACTTCTGCTCTGTGAAAGACACTGCCAGGGGGATGAGAAGACAAGGCACAGACTGGAAGAAAACATTCACAAAAGACAGTTCTGATAAAGGACCATTATCCAGGGATCCCTGGGTGGCGCAGCGGTTTAGCGCCTGCCTTTGGCCCAGGGGGCGATCCTGGAGACCTGGGATCGAATCCCACATCGGGCTCCCAGTGCATGGAGCCTGCCTGCTTCTCCCTCTGCCTGTGTCTCTGCCTCTCTCTCTCTCTCTCTGATGTGACTATCATAAATAAATAAAAATTTAAAAAAAAAAAAAAAAAAAAAAAAAAAAAAAAAAAGGACCATTATCCAAAATATACAAAGAACTCTTAAAACCCATCAATGCAAAAACAAACGATCTGACTTAAAATTGGGCAAAAGATTTGAAAAGACATCTCCCTAGAGAAGACATACAGATGGCAAATAAGCATATGAAAAGGTGCTTCACATCATACCTCATGAATGAAATGCATATTAAAACAGCAACGGCAGAGTGCCTGACTGGCTCAATCAGTGGAGCATGTGACTCTTGATCTTGGGATTGTGAGTTCGAGCCCCATGTTGGGTATAGAGATGACTTAAAAATAAAATCTTAAAAAACAAAACAAAACAGAATGTAACAATGAGATATTATTAGGATGACCCAAATCCGGAATACTGACAACACCACATGCTGATGAGGATTTGAAGCAACACAGACTCTCATTCATTGCTGGTGGGAATGCAAAATGATGCAGTCACTCTGGAAGACAGTTCAGCAGTTTCTTACAAAATTAAACATACCCTTACCATACAATCCAGCAATTGTGCATCTTGGTAGTTACCCAAGGGAAATGAAAATTTATGTCCACCCAAAACCCTGCACAAAGATGTTTATAGCAGCTTTATTCATAATTGCCAAAACTTGGAAGTAACTAAGATGCTCTTCAATAGATTGGCTTTTTGGAAGTCTCCATCATACACCCATAGTTCATTTCAAGGTTATAGAAGAAAACAAATCCTCTGTTTTCAATCTCCTAAGCCTTTTTTGCAAGGGCTGTGAAATGACTTATGTCCCTTGTAAATAATGGTTTTTTAATTCTTTTTTGGGTGTGGACAGATGGGTGGAGTGAGGGAGGAGGTTAACATTTATCCTTGTTAAATAGGATGCTGTTGGTGGCAGCCCATTGGTCTAAAACTCTCGGCCCACTGTTCTCAAACATCAGAGCCACTTGGAGGGCTTATTAAAACAAATTTCTGGGCCCCATATCCAGAGTTGATTCATTAAGTCAGGATAGAGACCAAGAATTTGCATTTCTGACAAGTTCCCAAGTGATGTTGATGATGCTGGTCTAAGGACCACACTACTACTACTACTACTACTACTACTACTACTACTACTATATTGCTGCTGCTGCTTCTTGAAGAGAAAAAATAATACATTTTTTGTATTTATTAATTTTGCTTCACGTGATATGCTTTGTCCCGTTTTCTGTATGTATG
Organism: Canis lupus dingo; assembly: GCF_003254725.2. Classification (NCBI taxonomy): domain Eukaryota; kingdom Metazoa; phylum Chordata; class Mammalia; order Carnivora; family Canidae; genus Canis; species Canis lupus. The sequence goes on along the minus strand of NC_064245.1, from coordinate 52,163,483 downwards.
TATGTGTTCTTTTTAAAATGGAATATGTATCCCTCCAATATCTGGTATTTTGGCCCATGAACTTTTGTTTCCTTGTCTTTGGGAATGTTCATGCCTTTTTGTTGTTGGGGATGCTCATGCCTTTTGGGGATATTGCATTTCCCTGTGAGTCACAGAGAGAGGCTTCTCACATCCAAGCTTCTCTCTGCTTCTATAGCTTCTCTAGCATTTACTTGGTGGACAGGAGCCCATGCTAGATTGCTGGTTCATGGGAAATTCGAAGAGACTCTTCTTCTTTTTTTAAGATTTTATTTATTTATTCATACACACACACACACACACACACACAGAGGCAGAGGGAGAAGCAGGCTCCATGCAGGGAGCCCCACACAGGACTCGATCCAGGGTCTCCAGGATCACACCCTGGACTGAAGGCGGCGTTAAACTGCTGAGCCACCTGGGCTGCCCCGAAGAGACTCTTCCATCTCAACTTCTTTCCTCTATAGATATATTATATCTATAAAATAATGCGGGTAGATTAGGTCAGGGTCATACACTCAAACGCCCTCTGGTTTGATTGTAAACAGATTACTATAATGAATGAAGCTGGCTAAGGGTGAGGCAAGAGGGAATGAGGGAGTCTGGGGTCAAGTGGAGTATGCACATTCCTGCTTTATCTGTTGAGGGTGGTGATGCTCATGGCCGGGCAGTGATGTAGACCAGTGTTATCATGAAGCCAGAACGGTAGATTTAATAGGAAAGTTCCCCATTTACTTAAAATGTCTGAGAATTCAGGGCACCTGAGTGACTGGGTTGGTTGAGCACCTGACTCTCAATTTTGGCTCAGGTTGTGATTTCAAGATCATGAGATCGAGCCCTGTGCCATGCTCTGTGCTCAGCAGGGAGTCTATCTGAAGTTTCTCTCTCTCTCTCACTCGTGCTCTATCTCTCTCTCTCAAATAAATAAATAAATCTTAAAAAATAAAATGTCTTAGGTTTGAATTCAGCTGGGGGTCGCAAGTCTGCCATCCCTGGCTTTTTAGGGCCAAAAAGGTTTTTTTCAGATTTAACAAGCCAGGAGTCTTGGAGTCTAGAGTATTCCCTTGAGTGACCTGCCAGGGTGAGAACTTCCTCAAAAATGGAAACGAGGCCTGTCTGGCATAACCTGTTCTTAGCAAGCCCACACTGGAGCCTTGTCCAGCTCGCCAGTCTGCACTTCTTAGAAAATGCTTGTTCCTCTTTTGGAAAGTCAGAACATTTGCCCATCTTCAGTCAGGTGGAGCCTCACCCGTTCTTAAAAATTCCTCAAAGATTACAAACACTGAGGAGGCCTTGGAACTTAACCAGAGAGGCCCTTGTTGACTTTAGAAGTTATTGGTTTTTAAAAAATTCTACTTTTTAAAAATAAGCCTCACCTCATTCTACACTTAGGTTTTTCCCAAACTCTCTTGTTACAGTATTCCATCACCATTTAAACAATGTTTGTCTTGACTCTAAATTCAGACCAGGTTTTGACCGCTTTTTCTCATATATCCCTTCCTCAATTCATATCAAATCAATATGGAGTCCTATCATAGTTGTGTGATGTTAGGAAAGTCACCCAAACTCTCTGTACCTCCATATTCCCTTCTACAAAGTGAGAGAATTCAACTGGGTGGTCTTCAAGTTTATTTCTACAGCGAGGTTTTTGGGTTAGGGATCTTTGACAATTGGTTAAAAACTATGGACACTTGGGGTGCCCAACTGGTTTAGCTGGTGGAGCATGCAACTCTTGATCTCAGGGTCGTGAGTTTAAGCCCCACATTGGGCATAGAGATAACTTTAAAAAAAAATCTGTGGATCCTTATTTCAGAAAAAAAAAAAAAAAGATTACATGGCTTATACTAGTTTACCTTGTTGCACTTGCATTTGCCAAGACCAGCATTATGTTTTCTTTTAGAAGACAGTTCTCCCCACTCCAACAATTTGGTTCTAGATGAGCTGCCAATAAAAGTGCTCCCCCCAACTCTGTGCAGAAGAGTGGGCATATCAAGTCCTTTTCTGTTTTTGTTTGTTTCTCTTCTTTTGAATGGAACCAAAAAGGAAGATTCTTTTTCCTCTTTGGTATAAAGTCAAAGGTATGAATCCGGATCTGCCTGGGGCCATTTTCCTGCTTTGCAAAGAAAGCCTTTCTGTGTAGACCTGAGGGAAGAAAGAGGCTCAGAGATTGAGGGATTGGGAGGGAAGAGGAGAGAGATTTCTCCTGGTATTTCAGTCCTGTATCTAGCTGTCCCTGACACCCATTTCTACCTTTTTAAACATTTGGTTCAGTGAACTAATAAATTCCTTTGTTTTGTTTTGTTTATGTGAGTTTGAGTTGACTAACTGACATTTATAGCAAAATGAATCCTGGTTAGTACAGGTTAAACATTAGCATCTTTTATACCATCAACCCTTATACTTCAATACTGTCCCATTCCTTGTCCTTGTTGTCTTCCCAAAGTCTATCTTCTTTTAACGCACCTTTAAAATGTGTTATGTAACTCTGTACACAAGGGCTCAACTGGTTTTGCTGAAATCAAACAGAATTTTAGTTATTATCTTCTATGTACTTCATGTTTTCACCTCCCTTCCCATAAGACTATGTTTTGGAGGACAGGAACCTGTGCCTGGGTGGCTCAATTGGTTCAGCATCTGCCTTTGGCTCAGGTCATGATCCCAGAGTCCTGGATGGAGCCCCATGTTCGGGCTTCCTGCTTAGCAGGGAGCCTGCTTCTCCCTCTCCCTCTGCCCCTCCACCCTGCTCATGCTCTGTGTGTGTCTCTCTCTGTCAAATAAACAAATAAAATCTTAAAAGAAAAAAGTTCTGAAAAGTGCTTTGCACATAGTAGAACTCACAAAATGCTGGGAATTGTGAGGACAGGATGGATGCATCATGAGAGGAGCCCACTAACCTCATGCACTGTGACACTCTTAAACATGCCATGGGGATCCCTGGGTGGCGCAGCTGTTTGGCGCCTGCCTTTGGCCCAGGGCGTGATCCTGGAGACCCGGGATCGAATCCCACATCGGGCTCCCGGTGCATGGAGCCTGCTTCTTCCTCTGCCTGTGTCTCTGCCTCTCTCTCTCTCTCTCTCGGTGACTATCATAAATAAATAAAAATTAAAAAAAAAAAAACAAACATGCCATGAATGCTGGCAGCACTGAGAGCCTGAGTCTCATGGATGACGACAAGGTCACAAGGCAAAGGAGACCCTCCTGCCAGGAGTCCCAGGGTCCAGCCTGGAAGTGGAGAGCACACGTGACTCCCAACAATATCCCACTTCCCTTGGGAATCCCAGTCAGCCATGGCTAAGGAGGACAGCAGCTTCTGGAACTTCCCCCAGTGAAACAGAGCACCAGCAGTGAGAGCCTAATTACTGACAGTAGTGGCCACAATCACCGTCTGTTTTTAACCTGGGAGCCCCTGGCCTGGCCAGTGGGTCCCTGTCCTGAGGTCCTGGGAAGCTCCTGCAATTATATATAGCAAGGGAGCTGGGTACACACATAGCACACCCATCCCTACACTAGGGACGTTGTTAGCAGACAAATAGCATGCTTTATTTACTTACGTAACTGCAATCTTCCAAAGACATGTTCTCAAGCAATGGATATTAAAAGCACATTTACTGTCATGAACGTGCGGGGAGCTGGGGGTGGATGTGTGACGGTGTGATACCACCAGGGAAGTGTTTTGACTTGAAGGAGCGTCCTTGACATCCCAGAACCACTGCTTGGATGGTGGTGGAGGGGGGCTAGAAAGCAATGGGTCTGGTTAGCCGCTAGGGGGTGCTGGGGAAGCAGGACACCTTAAATTTGGGCAACGCGTTTCCCTCGCTGGCTCTCAGAGGCCTGGGGTGGGGCTGCTTTTCCAGACCGAGCCGAAGGCACGTGGCCCGTGGGGACTGGGTGGGGACAGACCTGCGTCGCCCAGTCTCGTGCTATGGGTTCTTTCCGGCTTCCGCTACCAGGAAAAGCCAGGGAAGTTCTGCACCCCCCCGGAGTGAGAGGGGGGTAAGCAGCCCCAGAGATGTCTCTTAGCTTCATTACACTTCTAAATTGGGCTTCTACGTCCAGGCCACTTCTCCAGCCCCTGAGCCAGCTGTGTTCCTTCCCGCTCCTTCAGGCATTGAGGGCATCAGGGTAAGACGGGGAGAGGACAGGGGAGACAAGCATTTCTCCCGACAATGATCTTGTTGTCTCCCCTTGCAGGCAACGGGACACCCACTTCTGGGCAGCAGCCACCTCAGTTTTTCCAGATGAGTGGGTGTCCAGGAAGTACCCACCGAGGCGCCTCCAGCAGAATGAGTCACTCACTGGTAAAATGGCAAAAGAATGTATTTGCCGAAACCACGGAGACATTTTGCCCAGGATCTGGAAGCCTGGGGCTTTTCCGATGCTGCTTTGGTGTTGTTTGGCACTGGCCAAGGTGACCCACTGCAGCGGCCCAGAGAAGGTTTCCTGTCCCTTAAAGAGCCCTTTGGGTAACAGAACATGGCTGGGAACGGTTCACCCACCAAGGGTGCTCCCCTGCACTTGAAAGGGTCGACAGAAATGGAATCCCTTTTAAATCCTCAATCCCACCCTCTTCTACATCAGCAGAACCCATTGCTTTTTTTTTTTTTTTAAAGATTTTACCTTTAGATAATCTCTATCCCCAAGGTGAGGCTCAAACTCACAACTAGGAAGTCAAGAGTCCCAGGCTCCTCTAACTGAGCCTGCCAGGTGCCACTCCCCACCCTATTGCCTTCTGGATAAATGAGCAGCTTCAGAGCCTCTACTGAGTCAAGAAGCTTGCTTGCTTGCTTTATTTATTGGAATTTTTTATTTATTTAAGATTTTATTTATTTATTCTTGAGAGACACACACACACAGAGGTAGAAACAGGCAGAGGGAGAAGGAGGCTCCCTGCGGGGAGCCCAATGTGGGACTCAATCCCAGGACCTGGAGATGGCACCCTAAGGCTAAGGCCATCAGTGGCTCAACAGCTGAGCCACCCAGGTACCCCCTCCCATTGCAATTTTGATTTGCATTTCTCCCATGGATGATGATGTCAAGCCTCTTTTCATGTGCTTATTGGCCATTTGGATGTCTTCTTTTGAGAAATATCGATTCAGATCCTTTGCCCATTTGTCAACTGGTTTGTCTTTTTGTTGTTGAGTTATAAGAGTTCTTTGTATTCTGGGGGCTCCTGGCTGGCTTAGTCAGGAGAGCATGTGACTCTGACCTTAAGGTTGTGAGTTCGAGCCCCACATTGGGTATACAGATTACTTAAAATTTTTTTTAAAGTTCTTTATATTCTGGATATTAGACTCTTATCAGCCATGTTATCTGCCAAGTATTTTCTCCCATTTTGTAACTTTTTTCACTTTTTTAAAAAAGTATTTTATTTTTAAGTTATTTCCACCCTCAACATGGGGCTGGAACTCACAGCCTTGAGGTCAAGAGTCACATACTCCACCGACTGAGCCAGCTAGTCACCCCTCACTTTTTTGATAGTGTTTTTTGAAATACAAAAATTTCTGGTTTTGATAAAATCCAATTTATCTATTTTTTCTTTTGTTGCTTATGCTTTAGCTGTCATATGTGATAAATCATTGTTTAACCCCAGTTCACAAAAATTTACTACTATGTTTTCTTCTAGGAATTTCATAATTTTAGCTCTTACATTTAGATGTTGATCCATTTTGAGTTAATTTTTGTAAATGGTATGAGGTAAGGGTCCAAACTAATTGTTTTTCATGTCAACCTGCCCCAGTGCCATTTGTTGAAAAGACTTTTCTTTCCCCCCCATTAAATGGTCTTGCCACCCTTGTTGAAAATCAATTGCCCATGAATATATTTCTAGACTCTCAGTTCTGTTCTCTTAACTTATTTTACTTCATATAATGCCCTCAAGGCCCATCTGTGTTGTTGTAAATGTCAGGATTTCCTTTTTTATGGCTGAATAATATTCCTTTGTGTATACATATACCACATTTTCCTTATCCATTCATCCATTGTTGGACACTTAGATTGTTTCCATGTCTTGGCTATTGTGAATAATGCTGCAGTGAACATGGGGGTGCAGATATCTCTTTAAGATAGTGATTTCATTTCCTTTGGATAAATACTCAGAAGTGGAATTGAAGGATCATAGGGTAGCTCTGTTTTATTTTAATTTTTTTAATTTAATTTAATTTTTTAAGATTTTTATGTATTTATTTGACAGAAGATAAAGCCAGAGAGCACAAGCAGGGGGAAGGGCAGGGGGAGGGGGAGAAGCAGGCTCCTCACTAAGCAGGGAGCCCAACATGGGACTCCATCCCAGGACCCTGAGATCATGACCTGAGTTGAAGGCAGATGCTTAACCAGCTGAGCTACCCAGGAGCCCAAAAGATGAGCTTTTGGAACATGGCCTTGTTGACACCTTGATTTCAGATTTCTGGCCCTCAGAACTGTGAAAAGAAATTTCTATTGTCTTAAGCCACCAAGTTGAAGGTAATTTGTTGTAGCAGCTCTAGGAAACCAATATACCAATAAATATCACTTATAATATTAGGACAAATAATTGTTATTGGATCCCTAGAGAAGCAAATGTAGTTTTTTTACACTATGCTTGTGTTGCTTGAAAGAGATTTTCTAACAATCAAGGTCAAATGGACTCTTGTTTGTTACACACCATCTGCTTCCCAATATTGCCTTGTTTCAGATAGTGGTTGCTTTTGGTGGAGAGACTCTACGAGGAAGAGACACAACAGAATCTCCTGGGTGATACAAATATTCCTCATCTTGATAGTGGTGTCAATGAGTGATGGTAAGTAAACATTCATATTTGTCACAACCCACTGAGTAGTACTCTTAAGATCTGAGCATTTTCCTTTACATAACTTATGCCTTAGTTAAAAAAGAAGAAAGCATGTGGTACCTGGGTGGCTGAGTTGGTGAAGCATGTGATTCTCAATCTCTGGGTCGTGAGTTCGAGCCACACTAGGTATAAAGATTACTTAATAATGAAATTTTTTTGGGCACCTGGGTGGCTCAGTTGGTTTGTGGCCAACTCCTGATTTTGGCTCAGGTCATGGTCTCAGGGTCATGAGATTAAGTCTTGCATGGGGCTCTGTGCCCAGCGCTGGAGTCCAAGATTCTCTCCCTCTCTGTCCCCCTGCTTGCACATGTGCTCTCTTTCTCTCTCAAATAAATAAATAAATAAATAAATAAATAAATAGATAAATAAATAAATAAATAAATAAATAGATAAATAAATAAATAAATAAAATCTTTATTAAAAAAATAAAATCTTAAAAAAGAAAAGTAGCTTGGGCAGCCCGGGTGGCTCAGCAGTTTAGTGCCACCTTCAGCCCAGGGTGTGATCCTGGAGACCCGGGATCGAGTCCCACGTCCGGCTCCCTGCATGGAGCCTGCTTCTCCCTCTGCCTGTGTCTCTGTGTCTCTGCCTCTCTCTCTCTGTGTGTCTGTCATGAATAAATAAATAAACTCTTAAAAAAAAAAGTAGCTTGCTTGACAGGGCACCTGGGTGGCTCAGTTGGTTGAACTTCTGAGTCTTTATTATGGCTCAGGTCATGATCTCAGGGTGGTGAGATCAAGCTCGCCATGTTATGCTCTGCAGTCATCGAGGAGTCTGCTTGAGATTCTCCCTCTCTCCCCCCCACCTATTCACTCTCTTCTCTCTCTCTCAAGTAAATAAATAAATCTTTAAAACAATGTGGGTTGGAGCTCTGGGTGGCTCAATTGGTTAAGCATCTGCTGCCAGCTCACGTCATGATCCCAAGGTCCTGGGACTGAGCCCCACATCAGGCTCCTTGCTCAGCAGGGAGTCTGCTTCTCCCTCTCCCTCTGCCTGCTGCCCTCCCTTCTTGCGCTCTATCTCTCTCTGTCAAACAAACAAATAAATAAAACATTAAAAAAAGCAAACATATGTGGGTCATGACTGTTTTTCCCCAGACTTTTTTTTTTTTTGGTCCCTCTGTTTTTTTTTAAATATTTTTTTAAATTTTTATTTATTTATGATAGTCACAGAGAGAGAGGCAGAGACACAGGCAGAGGGAGAAGCAGGCTCCATGCACCGGGAGCCTGATGTGGGATTCGATCCTGGGTCTCCAGGATCGCGCCCTGGGCCAAAGGCAGGCGCCAAATCGCTGCGCCACCCAGGGATCCCCAGGTCCCTCTGTTTTTAATTGAGGTAGAGAAAAAGATCATCCACCAATTAATATTAGGGTTTTTTTAAGTTTTTTTTTTTTTTTTTTTTTTTTAGTAATCTCAACACCCCATGTGGGGCTCAGCCACAACCATGAGATCAAGAGGCTCTCATGCTGTTCTGACTGAGCCAGCCAGGTGCCCCTAATATGACCTGTCGGTTTAAATCCACTTTCTCCTTGAAAGCATTCTTAGTGTAACTCCCTGACTTCCTATGCCAAATGAGCCACTAATTTACAGGTCTGTGGATAGCTGCCATTCTGGGATTTCTCCCCCGCCCCCCCCCCCAACGAACCCATTGTATTCCTTAGTAGATTTCACTTTCCTTCTCCTGAATTCCAATTTCATCTCACTAAGGTATTTCCTTGTGGTTTTATGTTTGTTTTGTTTTGTTTTTGTTTTTGTCCCACCCGCCCCAGAAAAGGCTATGGGGAGTCAATGATGGGTCCCTCTACATCTGAAAAAAAATTTTTTTTTGAAAAACATTTTTATTTGATCTTTTGGCTGGGCATACAGTGGCTTGCAGGGTCAAAACAACATTTCCTGAGAAGTCAGACGGTATTGTTTCAATTATATTCTAGAATCTAATATTGCTGATGAGAAGTTTGAGGCTGACTGGATATTTATTTTGCAGGTGACCTGATTTCCTCTCTCCAGAAATTTTAGGATGTTCTTCATGATCCTTAGAGAACTGTATCATCAGGCTCTGTCTAGGGGTTTTGCTGGGCTTTGGTTTTGTTTTGTTTGTTCATCTTGCTTGATACCTGAGCCTTTTCCATCTGAAGATTCAGGCCTTTCTTCAGTTTATATAGATATTTTCTTCTGTTATTTTCAGCCTCTCTGTTTCCTTCCTTCCCTTCTTCTCTTCCTCTGGAACTTCCAGCCGGGCTGCTGTTCTTGTGCTTTAGTTTTTCTCTTTTCTGGCTCCGTGTAATCTGCTAGTCCTTTCAGGGCTAGAATGTCCCCAGCAGCCAGCCCCAAAGCCTCCAGGCACTCACCTGTCCTCGCTGGCTGGTCACATCCCCTCCCACAGCTGTATTTTGTGGTCTGTCCAAACATACCTTCTCCACAACTCTCAGATTCAGACCCAGATTTTCCTCTACCTGTTCAGTCCACACAGATGTCTCACAAATGACTTAGGATCTTAACCGCAATCAGGGTGCCTGACTGGCTCAGTTGGTGGAGGGTGAGACTTTTTTTTTTTTTTCAAGATTTTATTTATTTATTCATGAGAGACACAGAGAGGCAGAGACATAGACAGAGGGAGAAGCAGGCTCCATGCAGGGAGCCCGATGCAGTACCCAGGATTACAACCTGAGCCATAAGCAGACACTCAACCTCTGAGCCACCCAGGTGCCCCAAGCATGAGACTTTTGATCTCAGGGTTGTGAGTTTGAGCCCCACTTTGGGCGTAGAGGTTACTATCAATCAATCAATCAATCAATCAATCAATCAGAAAGGATAAAAGTCTTAAATCACAATTTCTCCTACCTGTAAAGATAAAACACCCCTGGTGTCTCCTCTACCTTCACTGTACACTACAACTGCTGACACTTCTGATCACCAAATATGTGTGGGGTGGGGTAGTGGGGAACGAGGGATCCCCACACTGAACAATCTTGACACACCAACCGGATGTCCCGCAGCTCACTCAGTTCTGACATCGTCTATCTGGAAGTGGCATAAGATCCCACAGGTTAGGGGGCTCAGTCCCCAAAAGACCGCCCCCTCTTCAGATACCAATCACCAATCATGGGTCCAGTTGCTACCTGTGATTCTGACCCACTGGCTATAAATCGGGTTCCCACGACCCCTTCCTCAAATTTGATTATTTGCTTGTGTGGGTTACAGAACTCAGGGAAACAGGGATCTACTTACTAGATCACTCGTTTCTTAGAAAGGATAAAGGAGCAGCTAGATGAAGAAATACATAGGTGAGGTGCAGAAGGGTTCTGAGCACCAGAGCTTTGGAGCCTGTGGAGCCCAGTACCACCCTCCTGGTGTGTGGATGCATTCTTGTTCACCAACTCATCCTTCTGGGTTTTTGTGGAGGCTTCGTTAAGTAGGCACAATTGATTAAATCTTTAGCCATCGGTGATTAAACTCAGTCACCATGCCCTCTCCCTTCCCCAACTGTGGGAGGTGGGAGCGGGAAGGTTGGGCTGAAAGTTTGAACCCTCTAATTAACCCTCAAGGTTGGTTCCTCCAGCTACCAGCCCCCTTGTCCTTAGGGGCTTTCCATAAGTCCTTCATTGATGTAAACTTGTGTGATTGAAAGCAGATTGCTATGAATAACAAAGAGCAACTTTTTTGCTCTTATCACTTAGGAAACTCCTAGGATTTTTCGGAGCTAGGTGCCAGAACCAGTGAAGACAAAATATATCTTCTTCTTATAAATCGCTGTGTCACGTAACTTCCCCAACTCTCTCCCTCTCCTGTGTCAGTGAGTGGCTTCACCAGTCAACCAGGCTTTCAGACACTGCCAGCCCCCTGGGTTCAGCCCACAGGGTCTCTGGGGGATATCTTGTACCTGTTCCTGTCCCTGCCTCTCTGAGCCATGGGTCTGGCTGTGTTCCCACCTTTGTTCTTCACAATCACCTTCCAGAGCACTCCACTTTTTTCACCATATTGATTGTCCTTACTTTTGTGTAAATGAGAGAAAATTTGGGAAAGGAGTGAGGAAGAGAAGGGGAAAGGGGCAAGGTGCAGGAGTGGGGGTGGTACGGGAGGGAAAGACAAAAAAAAAAAAACAAAAAAAAAAAGAATGGAGACTCAAAGAATAGGTCATTTCTGAAAGGATAAAGACTGCCAGTAGATCTTTGCTTTTAAGGGGCCCCTGGGTAGCTCAGCTGGTTAAGCATCGGACTTTTGATCTCAGCTCTGGTCTTGATCCTCAGGGTAATGAGATAGAGCCCTGAATTGGGCACCATGCTGGGCATGGAGACTACTTTAAAAATGGAGAGAGAGAGAGAGAGAGAGAGAGAGAGAGAGAGAGAGAGGGAAGAGAGAAGAGAGAAGAGAGAGAATTGCTTTTATACTGATGAAATTAGGGTGAAGTCACACTCTGGGACAGTTTTAAAGGGGAAAGGAAGTCAACAAAGGATGACTGTCATGCTGTGGGGTGAATGTGAAGGGAGGACTCTGAAGGGGCAGGGAAGATGGGGAGGGGTTCCCCAGCTCACTCCGTGCTGAGCTTTTTGAGGATGAGCTGAGGGGAGACCTCCTTCTCAGATGCTCCCTCACCTCCCCCAGTGTTCAGAGTGCCAGCTGAGACCAAAGGCCTCAGTCCCAGAAGCCCCACAAAGAGTGAGAACGGGTCACATCTGGGATTACAGCAAAATCTGGATTGGTCTAGATGGGGAAGAATGGGGTGAGAGAGAGCAAAAGAGAGCAAGAGAGAGATTGATTGATTTTAAGGACCAGATTGGTTAGTCTGAAATCCATAGGGCGGGCTAGAAACTCAGGCAGGAATTGGCGAAACAGAATTCCTGCTTCCAGAAAACCTCTGTTTTTTACCCATGTGGCATTCAACCCATTGGGTGAGGCCTACACACATAATCAAAGATCATATCCTTTCCTGAAAGGCAGCCACATCTACAAGGCATCTTCACGGCAACACCTAGGGTGGTGTTTGATTAAGTACCAGGTACTAGAGCCTACCCAAATTGATGCTTAAAACTTACCATCAAAATAGTGAGACTGAGACCCAAAGAAATGACCAAGGTGGGCAGCTTTTCTACTTTTGAGACAAACAACCACCTGAGAGGAATTGACGAGATAAAAGCAAACCAACAAACAATCCCAAACCATGTATGTTTGGGAGCTTTAATTAGTGAGGAATTCTAAACAGAATTTGGTTCAGGACAGGAAATTAGTAAAAATAACAAGGTGTGTGTATCAAGACTTCTCCAGCTCTGGATTGTCCTCCTCTGATGGTACAGATGTCTGGAAGTCTCTGCTTCATGCTGCAGGGACGTACTGTTCACATCAGAGATGGATAATCTTGCTTTCTGGAGGGGAAAGGGAGTCAGAGCATTCTTCCTGCCCTGACCATTTCTTCCATAACTTAAACTAAAAAACATCAATATACCACTGTGACAGATTTGGGGGCCACCTGCCCAGGGCTGCTGCGGTAGGTAAGATGGAAACCAGAGCAACCAGGTTTGGTGTTGCTTGTTCCACAAATGTAGAGATTCATGCCGTGTGGAAACAGCACTGCCTTCACATGACTCACCTTTCTGAATCAAAGTCCGGCTGTTTCCTGAGGTCTAGCTCCCGCTGATTAGAACACTGGTTAGAGCTGGTTTCACAGAAGTCCTGATGCTTTCCCACCAGGGGTGGGATAATGATGGGACAGGGACTCAGAGATGAATTTTGGCATTCATGTTTTTTATGTTTATTTAATTTAAGATTTTATTTATTTATTTATTTATTTATTCATTCATTCATTCATTCATGAGAGACACAGAGAGAGGCAAAGACATAGGCAGAGGGGAGCCCTGTGGGGAGCCAGATGTGGGACTCAATCCCAGGACCCTGAGATCACGCCCTGAGCCCAAGGCAGATGCTCAACCACTGAACCACCCAGGGGTCCTGTCTTTTATATTTAAATCCCTTTCACCATGATGGGCGCTGAGGGGGGCACTTGGCGGGATGAGTACTGGGTGTTATGCTATATGTTGGCAAATTGAACTCCAATAAAAAATTTTTTTTAAAAAATCCCTTTCACCTATTTCATCCTTCCTCCTCCCCTCTGGCAACCTCCAGTTTGTCCTCTGTATTTAGGAATCTGTTTCTTTCTTTCTTTTTTCTTGTTTGTTCATTGTTTTTTTTTTTTTTAGGTTCCACATAGAAGTGAAATCCCATGGTATTTGTCTTTCTCTGAGTTATTTCACTGAGCATAATACCCTCTGGGTCCATCTGTTTTGTTGTAAATAGCAAGATCTCATTCTTTTTTATGATGAAGTAATATTCCATCATGTGTATACACCACATCTTCTGTATCCATTTGTTTATTGTTGGACCCTTGGGTTTCTTCCATATCTCAGCTATTGTAAATAATCTTCCAATTCACAGAGAAGTGCATGTCTCCCTTTGAATTAGTGTTTTCCTATTCTTTGGGTAGATATCCAGGAGTGGGATTGCTGGATCTTTTGGTATTTCTATTTTTACTATTTTGAGGAACCCCCATACTGTTTCCCACAGTGACTGCACCAATTTACATTCCCACCCACAGTGCACAAAGATCTCTTTTCCTTCACATCCTCGCCAACATTTTTTCTTGCCCTTTTGATTTTAGCCATTCTAACAGGTATGAGGTGATATCTCATTGTGGTTTTGTTTTGCATTTCACTGATGATGAGTGATGCTGGGCATCTTTCATGTGTCTGTTGGTAATCTCTATGTCTTCTTTGGGAAAATGTCTATACAAGTCTTCTGCCCATTTTCTTTTTAGATTATTTCTTTTTTTATGTTGAGTTGTATACATTCTTTATATATTTTGGTTATATTAATATAACTATAGACTACTAATAATATATTAATGATGTAACATTTATATTAATCCTTTATAGGGTGTATCATTTGCAAGTATCTTCTCCTATTCAATAGGGTGCCTTTCATTTTATTGATGATTTCCTTTGCTGAGCAAAAGCTTTAAATTTTGGTGTAGGCAGTGTTCAAATTTTAACATGAATAGGCAAACTAGAAAAATAGGCAGGTCCTGACACCAACCTGGGGTAATATTGCTGGATTAGTCAGCTTCTGCTAGGTGATGATGCAGTAAGAAATACTCCCAAATCTCAGTGGTTTATAACAAGCACGGCTTACTTCTCACTTACATTATATGTTGGTGGCTGTAGCTGTGCCGCATATGATTCTCAGCCCAGGACCCAAGTTGAGGGAGCTGCTTTCTGGAACTTGGTGTTCTCAAGGCCAAAGGAAAGTGCAAGGCCCCCAGAGGAAATGTAAAATGGCTCTTAAAGCTTCTGTTTGGAGCTGGCATATGTTATTTCTACCCTCATCTCTCAGGTCATACTAAATCACATGGCCAGGCCTGATGATGGGGTGGGGAAGGTCTGTCCTGAGGGAAGTCATGCAAATCTCATGGCAGGGACAAACAGTTCTTTTACAGGAAGGGGCACAATGGATAATGGGGACCATGCTTCAACCTACCACTCCTGGTCAGCTTTCTTTTCAGAGTGACATCTAGTCGTCGTCTTCTTCTTCTTCTTCTTCTTCTTCTTCTTCTTCTTCTTCTTCGTCTTCTTTAAAAGATTTTATTTACTTATTCATGAGAGACACATAGAGAGAGGCAGAGACATAGGCAGAGGGAGAAGCAAGCTCCTTGTGGGGAGCCTGATGTGGGACTCGATCCTAGGACCTTGGGATCATGTCCTGAGCCAAAGGCAGATGCTCAGCCACAGAGCCAGCCAGGTGCCTGACAACTGGCCTTCTTCACAGCATTATTTAATTAATGCAGCTAACAGTAAGAGTCTTTTTATGCCAAGGAGGCCATGGGAGCACAATAATAAGAACAGGCACTGAGGTGAAGAGGTCAGAACTTGACAAGAAGGTCTCTTGCCAGTTCATGGTATTCAATCCGCAGCATCAGAAGGAGGCCCAGCCCTCTCCAGGCCACTGGGATTTCCTCTGGGCACAGACTCAGGTCACTACGTTCCCTTAGGTCATGGGTTCAGCCTGTCTGGGATCTTGGTAGTCGGATTTTTTGGTGGTTTTTCTTTCCCCTCCTAATAAACAAAGTCAGGGGTCAGTTGGGATGAGCTGGCCACTGTCTGAAACCTACGGAAGAGTTGTGGTTTTGCCTGCTGTAAACATGTAGGAGGTGGGGCAGGCAGATGCAGGCTGAGAGGTGAACCATCATCTCCAGAAGCCACAGGCCCCCAATTTCTCTCTCCCCTCTGATTTGTCAAAAGAATCAGATGGTTCAAATAGTAGCATTTCAGATCAAAAATAGAATCATATAATCACAGAAGGCAAGATTTGGAAGGAACTATAGATATCATCTGGGTGCCCCCTCTGGAAAAAAGAGAGCCCAGATGTGGTAAGTGAGGAGCCCAAGGTCCCCCAGGGAAAACTGGGCATGTGGCATCCCCTCATCCCAGGCCCAGCATCTGCAGGGTGGCTGGTGAATATTTGCTCCATGAGGGGAGATTGAGGAAATGGACTTGTCCATGGACACCACTCCAGGATTTCTAGGTGACAGGGCTCCAGTGGAGGGTCAGGCAGCAGTTCAAGGTCTTCCAGAAAGGAGAAGATTCCTCCTGTTCAGCTAGTGTGGGGGGGAGGGACGTTGTCACTTGTGAAGCCCTCCTGGTTTGTCACTCCAGCTTCTCAAGGTTGTGCCAACTTAACCCAAAAGCATTTCCGAATACTCTGGGAACAATCTGTGACCCACACACAGAGCAAGCAAATCAGAACATAACTCGCGGACTCGAAGGGCTGACATTCCTGCTAGGAAAATGGCAGGAGCCTTGGGGGCGTGGTCCAATGGAGGTGAAACTTCTGAGACTTTCCTTCTTTCCTTCTTCCAGGCTTTCCTAAAGCTGATACTCTGAGATTCCACCTCAGAAGGAGGATGTGTATAGTGTGAATGGAATGCCAAAATAAGTTCAAAGGCTGTATTAACAGTACCAAAGCCAACCTTTATTGAACCCTTACTACTCACCAAGTGCTATTCCCAGTGCTCTAAATGTACTTGCCGAACAAAACACCTAGGTGTTAGACAATGCTGTTAAAACACTGGGGCACAGAGAGGGTCAGCAACTTGTCCAAGGTCACATAGCTAGAAGCTGAGAGTTGGGATTCGAACCCTAGGCAATCAGGCTCCAGAACCCTGTTGGGGAAGAAGAATTTCCTCTAACCTTCAAGGTCCTTCTAGCTGGACTAAATCAAATTGCCATGAGACAGTTTAATAGAAGAAAGTCAGATTTCATGGCATACATATGGGAAATCCACACAGACATGAAAATTCCAAAGACAGTCAGGCAAGATGATGCTTGTATGAGCTACAGAGAGGGGTAGGGAACTGAGGCTACAAAGGGGAGGAAGACCATTAGCAGGAAGGTGAGAGGACATGTTTGTTAAACAAAAGTTACCCTATTATGCAGATACATTTCTTAGGTAAACAGGAATTTCTATTAATAGCTATTTTCCTGGTACAAGCAGGCCATGTAGGGGAAGTGAAGAGCTGTTCCTGAATCTGCTGGGTTTTGATTGCTTTTGACTCAAACAAATGTGCATGCCAAAGTGGTCTATCTTGGGGCAGTCTGCCTTGGGCCCCTACAACCCACACTCCTAACTTCTAGGACATTGCCTCTAGCACAGATTATCGCTAATGATTGAGCACTTACTTTGTTGGGGACATTCAGCTAGTGCCTTAGAACTATCTTATTTCATTTACTACAGAACAAGGAGTTCTCAAGGTGATTATTCGCAATTATCATTCCCACTTAAATGCATCAGGAAACAGAATGATTGAACAACTTGCCTAGAGTCTCAGCATTAATTGGTGGTAGGACTGGAAATGGGACATTGAGTTGGTCCCTAAATCTCTCCTCCCTCATGTTCGTAAGTATTGATCGTTATTGAAGGTGATCCAAAGGGTTTATTTTACTATCTACACTACTTCTATGTATTTGAAAATTGCCTTTAAAACAACTTCAAAAACAAAAACCCCAACTGCACCCTTAGTCACTGTGTTGTCCCAACCCCACAGGTTACTATGCGTTTTCTTGATGGTCAAGAATGGGAAGGGAGAGAGGGCTGGATCTGGTCATCAGAATTTCCCGAACTTTTCAACCATAAAACTACTTCTCTTTCTTCTCCTTTTCTCTCTCCTCCTCTTCCTCCTCCCTCCCCTATGAGATGGGGATTCTCACATTCTGGGAGGATGCTCAGCCATCAGAGTTGCCTCCTGGTGGCTCTTGTCCTGGGCTAGGTATCAACAGGAAGTTGGAGACGTGGTCCCAGGGGGAGGACAGTCAGCGAGACGTGCTCACAAGGCCCTAAGCACTGTCCAACCCAGCACTGAGGAAACCTCTCTGAGCACTGATTGGCCTGGCCTGTACAGACAGGCCCTAGGGGTTAGGGAAAGAGCCCATGTGGTATTTCCAGGTAACTGCAGGAGACAGAGGAGAATGTGCCACGTCAGGCTGGGGCTTGAAATTTCTCAAGTTTATCACCATAATCTATCTTTGTGACATACCTTTCCTCCTGCAAGGCACTTTCCCACATATCAGCTCACTTCATCTTCACGATGCTCAAGTAAGGTAGGCCTTGTGGCTATCATGCCCCTCATTATGGCACTGACACTGTCAAGGTCATACCAGGGAGAACACTGGGCAGGCCCAAGGCATCATTGCCTTTGCCACTCTGTTACCCAGAGTTGCCGTAGCTTGGAATCATTGCTTTTGGAGGATCTATTTGGTCTAGAAAATGTGGGTACAGCCCAAGGTCATGTGGGCATGTCAGGAGGTAGCCACACAAGCTACAGGATGCTGGGAATGAAATGCCCCCAGTTAAGAGATGAGTCCTTCATGCAAGCTCTGGTTTCGGATACAGAAGCTGGAATCATAAGCAAGGGATAGCTTGGATGTGGAGGAGGGAGCCATAGTCAAGAGGGACAGAGAACAAGGGATCCAGGAGGGGCTTCCAGGGCCTTTGGATCCTGAGCGGGTTTATCTGGCATGTCCTTGGTCTGTGCCCTGCCTCCCCAAGGGGCCATTGGAAGGAGGGACCGCCAAGTGTCCAGGCTGACTCACTGCCTGGCCACCCCTGTCTTGGATCCTCTCCCTCCCACATTCCATCAGCCGCTGCTCCTTTTGCTGGTGTTTACTCCTGGTTTTACCCAGTCTCAACCTCCTCATTATTGCCTTGTGTTATCGTCTTGTGTTATCACTAGCGGTTTTGCTGTGAGTGACACCTACCTTCTCTGGTTCTTTGCTTCATGACTTTCTTTAAAATTTTTTTTCTTTCTTTTTTTTTTTTAAAGAAGGTCATTTGGATGTTTACAAAAAACAAAAACAAGGCAGGGTCCGGTCCTCTAGGCTTGGAAAGGTGTGGCCAGCCACACCTCATCCTCTTGCTTTGGCTCTGCAGGTACAGCAGTGCTGGGTACCTACGGTGTGTTTATTTCTTTGTTCCCTGCAGGGACTGTCCTCTCAGGATTTCAAAGCACTTCTGGTGTCTCAATAATCATGTTTGTCTGGTGGATGGATCCCTGCTTTTCAGACATCAACTAAAAATGTAAAACCAGAGAGGTACCTGGCTGGCTTAGTTGGTAGAGCATGTGACTCTTGATCTCAGGGTTGTGAGTTCAAGCCCATGTTGGGCATAGAGCTTACTTAAAAAAAAAAAAAAAAAGTAAAGTCAGTGAGTCATTTTATAACTAGAATGATCATCCTGTTTTATCGTCTCTTCTAAAATTTCGGTTTTTATAAATGAAGTTTCCCAAAGTGGTTACATATATAAAGGAAGAAAAGGAGGAAAGCAAGTTCTGTTCTTGTATGTTCCAAAGAAGTAGCTACTATATACTAGTCAGGGCTTACTATGTGCTGGACACTCTTTTAAGTCATTAAACACATTATCTCATTTAATTTTTATAAGCACTCCATATGGCATTACCCTTTTTAGGGGTGGACCAGGGTTTTTGAGGCTCAGAAACTTATAAAATTGGAGGCCCTCTTCTGTAATCATACAATTGCAAACTATATGTAAATTTTAATTATATGATTATAAACACTGTACAGAGTTAGATACAGAACCTTGGCAAATAAGGGTTCCTACTTTCATGGCCTGGTCTGCAAATGCACAAATTGAATGTCCGAAAGGATAAGTCATTGTCTAAGGTCACACAGCTCATCATCAGTGGGATTTAAAGGCAGTTCTGCTCAGCTCTTCATCATCATGTTATCCTTCTCTGAGAATGAGAACACACACGCATAGTGTGTACATAGTGTATACACACACTATGTACAGCACTGTTCTAAGCACTTCACATATTTTAACATCATTTCATTCTCACACAACACTATGTATGATGTTGTGGAAATTGGGGCACAGAGGTTAAATAACTTGCTCAAAGTTACACAGCAGTCAATGGGAACCCTAAGAGACAATGAGAATGGGTTTGCTGAGACATACAGTTTGAGCTTGCATTAAATAGAATGCATACCCCCAGGCCCCTTCAGTACCAAATGCTCTTAAAAGGAAAATTGAACCTGAGCTTCTTGCTTCATGACTTCTCTAAGAGCTACTCTGACCCCAGCAAAATCCTTGGCTCTCAGCTTGACCTATGGCAACTTTGTTGAGAAGTCTGGTCTAGAGAGGCAGGATTTAAAAGGATAAGATGTACCTTAAAGAGGTAGGTGGTGAGTTTATCATAACTCATACTGTTAAGTGGTGTGTGGATGTTTTTCAACACAATAATTCTTATGGAAATACACTCTAAAAAAATCTTCTTAAAGATGATGTTTTAGGGGCACCTGGATGGTTCAGTCAGTAAGCATCTAACTCTTGGTTTTGGTTCAGGTCATGATTTCAGGGTTGTGAGATTGAATACCATGTCTGTCTCTGTGCTCAGTGGGGCATCAGCTTAGGATTCTCTCTCTCTCTCTCTCTCTCCCCCTCTGCTCCTTCCCCTGCTCATGCTCACTCTCAATACATACATACATACATACAATCGTTTTAAAAAGATGATGTT
This sequence comes from Canis lupus dingo, assembly GCF_003254725.2. Lineage (NCBI taxonomy): Eukaryota > Metazoa > Chordata > Mammalia > Carnivora > Canidae > Canis > Canis lupus. The sequence goes on along the minus strand of NC_064245.1, from coordinate 52,143,568 downwards.
TTGTGCATAACAATGTTAACCACACAGTGCAAACCTAAAAATAATTCAAATGTCCTATCATGGCAGGATGGTTAAACAAATTATGGATGAAGCATTCCACAACATGCAAGCACAATGTTTGCAGAGAGAATAATGAAGGAGAATGCTTATGTTGTCATGTTAGGCTTTAAAATTAGTTTAAAAAATTATATACATAGCTTATTATTATTATACATTGTTGCATAACACATTATTCCAAAACATAGCTTAAAACAATACACATTTATTATATCACACTCTGTGTGTCACACAGACACAGCTGAGCTGGTCCACCTCTTCTCACAAGTGGTGAGACCTCTTTTCTTGAGTTTCTCACAAGGCTATAAAGTGTCAGCTGGGGCTGCAGTCTTATCTGAGGACTATGGGGGCAGGGTCTGTTGGCGAGCTCACTCACATGGTTGTTGGTAGGATTTAGGACCTCAAGGGTGTAGGAATCAGTGTGCCATCAGTTCCTTGCTGAGTGATCCTTCCTATCAGGGCAGCCTGTGAGGAGAGCCAGAGAGAAAGATGGACCAGTAAGATGGACCCTCATCTCAAAAATGACATTATATCATTTTTACCATATTCTCTTTATAAGCAAGTCACCAAGTCCGGCCCATACTCAAAGGGAGGGGATCACACAAGGGTGTGACTTCAAGGAGGTGAGGATCAGTGAAGCCATTTTAGAAGGATGTTGATCAAACATGCCCCAATTTTTGACTTTGTCAAAACAGTGTGTGTAGGACCAGGATCTGAAGGACATACATGGTCAAATGATTACCGAAATTCTTTCTGGGTTGGAGGATGAAGGTATTGATTCTTTTCTTCTTAAAGTATTCCTATATTTTCTGAAGCTCTAATAATGAGCATGTATTGTTATGAACAGATGGTACTGAGTTTTACTGACTGCCCAAGCATAGAAGAATCTGACTGTGATGGGGACCGTCATTGTGAAGACAGTGGGCACAGAGTCAGGCTGCCTGTACCTACTGGCCTTTCCCAGGATTGGGAATGGAGCATCCCTGACTTTGAATCCTTTGAGGCAGTCTTGGTCTTGGCAGCAGGACCCAGAGAGAGGAGGTACAGGAATTCTGGGTGGCCTCTGGCCCAGCCTGGGTGCTTCCAGGAGAGGGCTGCAGAAGCTGGCTTCGGATCCTGGTGTTTCATCTACAGGATGAGGGGCTAATTCCCCAAAGACAAGTCTGCAGTCTTGGTTCCCTTCGGCCCCATGTATGGATCTCATGCCTTTATTCCCACCTTTGCCATGACTGAGCCTCTTCCTTGGAATGTCATCTCCTCTATTTTTTTTTTAAGACTTTATTTTTAAGTAATCTCTACATTGAATATGGGGCTTGAACTCACAACCCCAAGATCAAGAATCACAGGCTCTTCCAACTGAACCAGCCAGGTGTCCCTGGAATGTTGTCTTCTTTTTCCTCTGCTTCAAGGCCCAGTTCAAGCTCTACTTGATCATGGAGCCCTTCTAGACTATCCCGCATCCCCTCCCGGAATCTCAATAATGTTAATGCTGTGTAGGCTTCATCACTCATCCAACTTTTGGTCCTGTCTGTCTTAAAATGCACTTTTTCCCTTTCTCTCTTGCGTGACAGTATAGCTGATAGAGCTATAGTCGAGCATTTCCCATATATAGTTTACAAGCCTTCTATGGACTATCATTCAATCCTCAAAACAAGCTAGGCAGCTGCTTTTTTAATGCCCATTTTACAGATGAGGAAGCAGAGGCTGCAAGATGTGAAGTGTCTGACTCAAGGTCACATAGTTAGGGAGTGACAGACCCAGGGCTCCAAGAACAGATACTTGTCTGCTCTTAACTTCAAATTAACCTAGAAGCTTCAAGAGGTTCCTTAGACCTCTTGCTGTTCCCATGGCCTGGCTGAGTGCCTCTTGGTAGAGGGGGTGCCTGCTGGGTGAGGGATGGGCCAGGGGCATTTTGAGAAGGGATTCCTCTCTAGCTGATGCCAAGTAGGGGGCTGGTTAGAGAAAGCACAGAAATGTGTGTTCATTCTACGAATGGATCCGCTCTGGCCAGAGGCTAGATTCTGGGTGAGCCTCCCTACCCTTACGCCCCAGCTCAAATTTCTGCCCTGATCACCCAAGGCTGGGTCCCCTTGCTCTTCTGAAGGCTGACCTTGCAAGTCATGCCTTCTCGGAAGGGTCTGATTTTCACCTAGTGATGGTATCTCCAGAGATCTTAGTTTTTCTAGTTTCTACACGTTCCCAGGCTCCTCCTGAGAACAAGAATCCAGTCCAAAATCCAACTTCTGTCACTTATAGCTGTGTGACTTTGGGCATGTCCCTTCTGAACCTCCAGGTCCTACTTGCATGGCCAGAACCACTGTGCCTGGTCTCACCCTTCCCTACCAAGCTATATGGACTTGTGCACATGTTTCATAAGCTCTAGGGCTCTAACACCACTTCCTGAGGTCCTGTCATGCACTGGGCATCCTCCTGCCATTTCATTGATATTAACTCACCCTCACAGCCATCCAGTGAGGTCTATACTGTTACGCTTGTGTTTTGTGCATCTAATTCAAATAATATTTTTAAATATATAGTAACTGAAACAATTCAAAACTTGAAAGCTCTAAAATGTATGCCCTGAAAAGTCTCCCTCCCTCCACTGTTCCTCAGCCAGTCACCCATTTTCCTTCCTGGAGGTAACCCAAACGGCCCATTTTCTGTTTATCCTTCCGGAGATGCTTTTGGGTGCACACAAACAAACCGCCTAAACATTGTGGCTCCCCTCTCCCGCCTCCTTGAATGGTGGCACACTGTCCACGCACTCTGCACCTTGCCTTTTTCACCGCATGACGTACCCCATCTTTATCATTTTTAGCAGGAGGACCCTGCCGTTCGCAGATGTTATGTGGCCTGGCCGGGGCATGTGGCTCTCCCGGGACGCAGAGCCTGCGAGGCTGACTCCGGGGGCAGGTCTCATCCGCTGGCCGGGCCTCCAGGAGAGGTCTATTCGGCACCTCTCCTCAATGGGCCCTGGGCAGCTCTGCTCGCCACACCTCCCCAGAGCTGGGAAAGAACCAGCCAATGGCCCAGCCTGGCAGAAGATTCGAGGCCCTGGAGAAAAAGCGTTTTGTTCTCCACCCCTTCGAGACTGGCAGAAGTTGGCCTGCCAGGCCACGCTGCCTTTCTCTTTCCTCTCTCTAAGAGGAGGATGTTTTCTCCTCCTGCCAAGGCCTGATGGCCGCCCGGAGGGTCTGGTGGTGGCCCCTCTAAGGGCCCGGCTCCCACGCCTCACTCCCTTGGATGCCCTTGCTGGCGGTGGGCAGCTGCGGCGGGCCCTGCCAAGGCCGCGGGACCCCGCCTCCCTGAGAATGTGCATCTGCTCCCGTGTCTGGAGCTAATTGCCGTGCTGGGAAGGAACTCTCCGTGCTCGTGCTCCGTGCCAGCCGGCCTTCTGGGACCGCGTGGGGGCAGGGGGACAGGGAGAGCTGGCCAGCGTGGGCTGATGAGGAAATGTCACCGGTGCTTAAGTGCGTATTTACGCTTTTCTCTGCAGAGTTCCATTTGCAGCCTCCCTGTTGTCTGGTGTCCTCCAGGCTCTCTGATCCTCAAAAACAACTCGGTCTGAAAGGTCCCCTGGGAGGCTGCGAGCAGTTTCCGGTGCCCCCTGGGTGCCCGCTCCCTGTCCAAGCTTGCTGGCGGAGGGAGTGAGGGAGGCCTGGCTGGAGGCAGTGCTGGGAGCCTGGGGGCTGCTCACTGCAGCTGGCTCTGACAACTTCTCTTCCCAGGAGAGCCAGTGTCCCAAGCCAGGATCCACTCTTTTTGCCCTCAGGGCCTAGGCTACCAGGCAAAAGGCCCAGCAGCTGTGCCCCTGAGCAAATAGCAGTGAGAGATTTCTCTGTGCCTCATCCTCCCTACTGTGAGATGGGCACAATGAGAAGATTTGATGAAGGAAGGAGCTCTGATGATGCAGGAAGAGGGGCTACAGCTGGAGTCTATACTGGGAGAAGTTTGGTTGGAAGAGCAGAAATAGAAGGCCTGCTGGGGGCTGGGGAGCGGAGAGGGTGTTGTGTTGGCTGGGTCCCACCCTCCCTCCTGGGGGGACATGGGTCCCTAACCTGGCATGGTGGAGACATGACCCAGGGTATCTTTAGCAATGGGTCAGCCATTTGGGGGATGGCGTAGGGGCATAGGGCAGGCTGCCCCAAGATGGGCCACTTTGGCATAAAGATTATTTTGAGTTAAAAAGCAATTGAAATCTGGTAGATTCCAGAAAAGCTCTTTCCCTCCCCCTCATTGCCTAAAAAGAATGTAGATAGAGGAGCTGCTTCAGGAAGAGTGCTATCAGCACAGATACCTACGTTATAATATGAGCTGGGTACGGCAGACAGGGAGGCCCTTTGATCCAAGTCCTTTGTGTCCCGCTGTTTCTGAGCAGCTGCCGCCAGCAAACATTTGTTTACAACACGTTTACTCTTTCTCCTCTTCCTATGAATTGCATCTGTTCCCTTTGAAGCCTGGACCCCCGCCCTCTTCTCAGTTCAGAATGACCACGTGTATACCTCCTTTTGCCCAACCATCTTTGGAATGTCTGTGGCTGCTTGGATTCTCCGAGAATGTATGGAACTAAATTCGACTTTCTCCTTGTTAACCTGTCCATGTCAATTTGACTCTTAGTCTAGGTAGAAGGACCTTGAAGGGGACAGGAAATTCTTGCTCCCCAGCGGTGTCCTAGAGAGAGGCATGAAGTATGCAGAGTGTAGGGCCTGCACCCCAAGAACTGAGCAGCGTGGTAGGGTCAGAGCCCACTTGAGGGGGGCCCATTGGTGGCAGGCTTGTGGAGGTGGCACAGGCTTGGAGATTCAATGGCAGCCTCAGGAACATGGTTGGGAGGCTTGGAGTGAGCAAGAAAGGGGCTGATGGTTCTCCCCAGGGAGTCCAAGACAGCAGGGGTGTGACAGTTCTCTGAGACGTGTGGAGGAAGCCACCCCAAGGACTCACAAGTCAGGTGCCAGGAGCAAACTCTGTAGGAGAGGGCCTTGGGAGAGCCCCTCCTGCCCATTCCAGGGAGGTCCCGCAACAAGGGGGCATCCGTTTGCTACTTCAGGGAGGAGATGAGTTTAGAGCTCTGCTGGTACCTCTGGCTTTGAGAGGCATCGAAGCTGCCACTGGAGGCCCTTATAGAGAGAGGCAGGGAGTGTGGGGTCTGCCATCTGTCCTGTCTCTGAGAGCTGCTGCGGTCTTTGCTAGAACCTGTCATGCGGCCCTTACTGCACTTTGTCCTACTTCCCTCACTGGGCTTCGAGCTCCTTCTGGTCACCTCTGACATTCAGTCAGCATCAGGCCTGGCAGATCCTAAATGCTCAGTATGAAGACAGGGAATTTCACAAAGCATCTATAACTTTCCAGGGCCACCACTCACAAGCGTGAATAAGTGTCTGGATCAACTGTGGCTTGTAGTTCAAGGGGCCTGGCTGGTTTTCTGTGTGCCTCCCTGCCTAAGTTGCTTTCCTCCTACCTGGTAAAAGAGCTTCGGTAGCATAATTCGGTTCTTTCTATATATATATTTTTTAGGATTTTATTTTTAAGTAACCTCTACACCCAACATGGGAGTCAAACTCAGGAACCTGAGATCAAGAGTCACAAGCTTTTCTGACTTAGTTACCCAGGCTCCTCTGTAGCATGATAATGAAGCCAGGTCAAGTCAGGGGAGGTGACAGAAAGGTCTGCCTGCCCTGTTGACCCTCACCTTGATGAATCTGAGAGCCTGAGGCTCCTGGAGCCCCCATTCCACCTCCCTCCTAGGATAGAAGCAGAAACAAGATCCTAGGTGTCTGGACCACACAGGGCAGCTGCCAGGATGAAGCCAGGCTTTCAGGAAGTGTGGAGAGGACACATAGGGGACAGGAGGGTTACCAGAGAGAAAAGGAGGTGTCTTGGTCTCTTGCCAAGCCTTGCCTTCACAGGAAAAGTAATGTTTTGTACCATCCTCTGAAATTCAGGATTGACCAATAAGATTTTTTTTTCCAGGTAAGGGGCAGTATCTGTATAACCTTCTTGAGCATTGTAACTGGAGGATACAGTTACACCCAAGCAGATGCTTGAGAGTGCAATTGTGTAAGAAAACTAGAGAAGTGGACAATCTAATTCCTGGCGTAGGTGTGGGGACTTGGGGGTCAAGGTCTAAGGTCCCCGTGACCCAAGGAAGGAACTAGGACATCGAGAGAAGCGGCTGGTAGACCAGTCATCTTTGGAAGGGAGGCAGGTTCAAGGATCAGCAAGAACTTGAGAACATCGTGCTTCTGTAACATTTATTGAACACCTACTATATGCCAAGTGCTGTGATCACAAAAGATGGAAAAGATCACCATTTCCCTCAAGGAAATAATCGTCTTGTGGATAAAGAAAGGATATGGGAACAACCCAACTTTAGCTCCATCTGGTACCTGGCCCGGTGGAGGTCACAACTACTTCCTTTTAACATCGACCTTTGGAGAAGCAAGAGAATCAAAGGGAAGGAAAAGAACATGCCCCAGATTGCTCCAGGCCTCCTTCCTGTGTGCAGACCTGTCTCATGGGGCTGTTCACTGAGAAGGACCTGCCCTTGGCTTAAAGCTCGGTTTTCTGCAGGCAGCCCCGGTGGCTCGGCGGTTTAGCACCACCTTCAGCCCAGGGCGTGATCCTGGAGGCTCGGGATCTAGTCCCACATCAGGCTCCCTGCGTGGAGCCTGCTTCTCCCTCTGCCTGTGTCTCTGCCCCTCTCTCTCTCTGTGTCTCTCATGGATAAATAAATAAAATCTTAAAAAAAAAAAAAAAAGCTCTGCTGCTGTCATTTTGAAATTCTTTATAATTTTTGAACAAAGTATTTTCATTGCCTGGTATTTTCATTTTGCACTGAGCCCCACACATTATTTGCTGGTTCTGGTCGTCCCATTACAAAAATGGCAGAGCCAGGCTCGATCCCCATTTGGAGGACTCGGAACGCCGTGGCCTGCTTGCGTCCTAATGTTGCCTTATGGCTCATAGGCACCCAGAACTTCTTAGTTCGGTCCTGTCCCTTCTTCTGCTTCAAGCACCTGGGGGAGTTGGCCAGATGAGGGGGGTCATCTTCACAGAGCCTGGCAGGTGAAGACACACAGTTTCTGCCTCGCTCCTGCATGCGCCTCCAGGGAGGCACCCCCATTTTCACTGGTGGGTTTGCCACCTTAAAACTGACATTTTCACAACTGTGTGTTTGGATTAACTAGCTCTCAGGAGCTTTATTTCCAACTGCCTGGATGCCTCCTGGGACATTTCAACTTTACATTCCCAAACACACAGATCACCGGAAGAATGACTTCCCCTCACTGCCCCCCATACCCACCCCCAGACAGTGGCAGAGAGGGAGGGCTACCCTCCCTTAGAATGCAACTGGGCCTTTACTGAGTGATCATTTCAAAGCCTCAGCTGGTCTTTGTGTGTGTAGCTGAGAGCTGCCTGAAAGAAGTCTGGGCTCACTGGGACCCTTTCTTGCTCCTGGCAGGACCAAGGGGTGGGGGCAGGGTGGCCGTAAAATACTCCACTCATTATCAGAGGGGCAGCCCAGCTGATTACAGGGTCCTTAGGAACACTGTCCTGTCCTCCATAAGGAGTAGGTGGTACTATCACTGAGGACGAAAGTATGCCCTTTAAGAATGTGGGGGTATCTGAGATAGCAATGATGGGCTGGATTATTGGGGAAACAAAGAGGCTTTTCTGTCATTCACCTTGATGGTGAGACTTTGAGGGGTCTAGACTCTGTGCCAAAGCTCCTTTGGCCAAAAGTCACCATATTGTCTGGTAAGAGCCCTCAGGGCATCAATCAACATTCTAGATTGTAGAAAGACAAATAGAGTCTAGAATCTAATTTCTAGAAAGACAAATAGGCTAGGCCCATGGTTGTGCTGGGGAAGGAGTGGATTCTGAGCCCAAGACTCACATACCAGGGAGTTACTCTGCTGAGGTTAGTAGATACTTGGTATGTAAGGCTAGGAGCAGGGACACCCTCAGGGGCCCATGGGAAGGTTTGATGTCTTAGGATCAAGAGGTTGGCAGTGCTAGGTGAGGGGCTCAGGGGCTTCAGGCCCTGCTGAGAACTAAAGGGTAAAAGAAGATTCAGTACAAACTACTGCTGGAGAGGGAAAAAAAAACCCTTTCTTCTATCCTCTTAAGGATAGAAGATCTGAACCTGGAGGCTTGTGACTTAAACTGACAAAAAACTGGTTAACAAATGAAAAGAGTTTGTACACACTGGAGTGTTTAATGATGAGTAACTCAAAATGGAGGGTCAGAATTAGGGGCTCATATATCTAACTTAGTAGGGAAAAGGAAAGGTGGAACAAGAAGTTTCTTTAGGAGAACAAAGTGGACAGAAGAATGTTTGTGATAATGTTTGTCTATAAATGTATGAGTGGTCTTTCTGTCGTCTTTGGGGCCCTAAAACTCCTCCAGAAAGGGGATTTCTGGTAGTTTACTCCTTCCTGGGAGTAGACCTGCCCCAAAGAAGAAATTTATGGCAATCCTCATTTCTTAGAAGTTTCTGCTTTTAGTCAGATATCCATTTGTTGAATCTCAAATGTCTTCAGTTTAAAATATTCTTGGGGGGGGGATCCCTGGGTGGCTCAGGGGTTTAGCGCCTGCCTCTTTGGCCCAGGGCATGATCCTGGAGACCCGGGATCGAGTCCCACTTCGGGCTCCCTGCATGGAGCCTGCTTCTCCCTCTGCCTGTGTCTCTGCCTCTCTCTCTCTGTGTGTCTCTCATGAATAAATAAATAAAATCTTAAAAAAAAATATTCTTGGGGCACCTGGCTGGCTCCGTCAGTGAAACGTGCAACTTTTTTTTTAGAAGATTTTATTTATTTATTTATGAGAGACAGAGAGAGAGAGAGGCAGAGACACAGGCAGAGGGAGAAGCAGGCTCCATGCAGAGAGCCTGACGCGATCTCAGGTCTCCAGGATCACACCCTGGGCTGAAGGTGGCGCTAAACCGCTGAGCCACCCGGGCTGCCCTGAACTTGCAACTCTTAATCTCTGAGTCATGAGTTCAAACCATGTTGGGTGTAGTTTACTTAATAAATTAAAATTCAAGTTAGAAAAAATTCTTTGCATCAACTCTGGGGTTCTGCGTGGCTTCTCACACCACACAACTTGGCATTTGCTCCATAAATATTTTTGAATGAATGAATGAACACAGGAAGGGTTAGGTAGGAAGGCTATTGCCTGATAGCCAAGTGTGTGGCACAGGAATTGGGACAGGAAATAAAGTCCAAATTCCCCTTTCTGGTGAGGAGGTTGCCCCAGACAGCCAAACTGGGCTCCTACCAGGCTCGGTGGCATATGTGAAATTTGGCAAAGGCTGGGCCGATCAGCTTGCTCCCCTGGTAGTTATGTGGAGGTTCATCTCACATCTCCTGGGACTCAGAAGGCTTTGAGACGAGAGCCACAGAGCAGTAGGTTTGGGGAAAGAAGTCAGACATTTTAAGTCTGCTATTTCAGCTCATGGAGAGGGTTAAGTTTTTCTTGGGACAAATGGCAGAAAGAGGAGGGTCTGCCAAGCAGAGCTGCTGGCTCAAAAGGTGGGGAGCTTACTGCTACTTTCTTGTAGTAAGACAAAGAAGACAACCAGTTCCCAAACAGGTCCGTGATCTGTGCTTAGACAAGTCTACTAGATCCTTTTATTAAGAGTTTTATTTATTTATTTGAGACACACACACACACACACACACACACACACACACACACACGAGCAGGGGGTAGGGATAGAGGGAGAAGCGGGGAGCCTGATACAGGATTTGTGGGATCATGACCTGAGCTGAAGGTAGAAGCTTAATTGAGCCACCCCCCGGATGCCCCAAGGCTACCAGAGCTTTAAAGAGAGGCCCTTCCAGCTGGGGGATGAGATGAGGGGAGACTGGGTATTGGGGCAATGTCAGAGTGTTGAGTGGTTAGCCAGTGATAAACCCTCCTGGACCTGCAGTTTGCTGGCCACCCCTCAATCCTGCCCTCCTGGGGCTCTGCCTCCAGCCCTCCTTGGGTTTGATATTGTTCAAAAGAAAGCCACAGGCCTAAAATGGAGTCTCTTAGGTTAAGGCCCCACATCAGAAAACCAACACTTAATACCTAACTTAAGTGCACTTTCAATCCTCCAAGGAATGTAACCTTTAACCAACCAGCCAACATGGTATTTCCCAGTCAGCTCTAGGAAATTTACTAATAGACCCTTTACAAGGAGGAAAATCTTGCCTAAGACAATGCATTCCTTGCTAATAATTTCCTTGTTTCCTGTTCCCTCTGTGATTTAAAAAAAAATCTTACCTTTTCTATAGCGTGACAGAGCTCCTTTCTGCTTGCTAGAGGTGATGCTGCCCAATTCACGAATTATTTAATAAAGCCCATTAGATCTTCAAGTTTACTGGGGTTAATTTTGTTTTTCTAACAATTTCCAGGGAAGAACTTGATGTTCTTCCGGAAATGGCCTCAATCCGGTCTCATTCATGAGATGGGTTGTCCAGATGTCCAGCTGGCCTGCATAGAAAGGCTTTGAGCAGGGCTCCATACAAATAGATCTTTCTAAGGCATTTCTTCCACATCCTTTCGATTCTGCAGACCAAAACCCAACCCAGATGTAGACAAGTTCCCTCGCAGGTGAAGACCGCTAGGACTTCTCTGGGCTCAGGAATCAATTCTCCCTCATGTCACTGACCTCCTGGAAAGGAGGAAAGGAGATGAGCTTTACAGGAAGAAAATAAATGTGCCTGAGTAGCTGCTTGGTAAAGATCACCAGGTAAGATGCAAAGTTGGAGCTTGAATCCAGGTGCTCAGTCTGATTCTTTCTGCCTGACACCCGGCTGCCCATCTCAGGAGCAGACGATCCAGGTGAGGACACATCTCAGGCTCCCCTATGAATAGATCTTGGCTGGTTCTGAGTGTCGGGGCTTCAGGTGTTCAGAGGAAGAGAAATTTGCCAGGGTGGAGGGAGTCGCCAGAGAAACCCATGAGGACAGCGGTCCATTGAAGCCGCAGCCAAAGTATGTAAAATCACATAAAGGAACCTCAGAATCTGGCCAATGCCTTTAATTTCAGTGAGAAAACACTTTAGCGTTTTTTCAACTGAAAGCATATTTATTCGCCAGCCCTGGCCCCTGGCCCTTGGTCTCTGGCTTGGAAACAAAAGGGGGTTGTTTGGTCCTGGGCCGGGATGTTTGCTCACAGATCATGATGTGTGTTCAGAGCATCTGGTTTGGGAAAGAGGGTGTGCTCTTGGAGGGTGTGAGGGTGGGCCCACCGCTTGGCTCTGCTCAAGCCCAAGTGATGTCACCAATGCTGGAAAGCAGAGGAGGAGGGAGCCAGCCGAGGCACCCCTTGACTCCGTGCACTCGGATGGCATTGGGCATTGCTGACAGGTAATCACAAACCAGCAGCCTGGAGGTGATGTAGACCTTTGAGGTCACCTGTCCTCACTGTCTTGCTTCTGCACTGTCTTTCTGACACAGGCTCTTTGCCTACTCTTCCAGCACAGGGAGCCCACCACCAAGAAGGGGAGTCCATCTTCTATTGAATACATAGCTGCCATCCCTGGGGAGCACTTCCTTCTCTCTCTCTCTCTCTTTAAAAAAAAATATTTTTATTTGAGTATAGTTGACACTCAATGTTACATTAGTTTCAGGTGTACAACACGGTGAGTCCGCTTTTCACTACACTATGCTGTGCTCGCCCCAAGGACAGTCCCCATCTGTGTCACCACAAAACATCATTACAATATCATTCACCGTATTCCCTATTCTGTCCTTGTTGTTCTTGCGACTTACACATCTCTCTCATATATGATCTGCTTTGCTGTCACCTCCATGCCCTGGATCTGGTTCTTTCCAAAGGGGATAGTCTTGTCATTCATTCCATAAATATTTTAGGGGTGCTTCATTTCCTATTGCTGGGCACTGTGCCCAGGCCTGGAGATAAGAAGCCTCCCCAGTATGGATGAGATACATGAGTGACAGGCAATTTGTTTTGATAAAAGTGACTTCCATCCACTTGGTTGCTCAGGCCAGAACCTGGGTATCATCCTTGACTGCTCTCTTGCCTAACCCCACACATCCTGTCCAGCTGTCCTGTCAGCTCTACTTCCGAAATACTTCCAGGATTTATCCTTTCCAACTCCCCCTGTCACTCACCATCCCCCAGCTCCAAACACCCACTGTCCCTCCCCTGGACCACTGCCTTAGCCTCCTAGCTGGTCTCTGCATCTCTCTCTTGTTTCCCTGTAACCCATTCTCCACAAAGCAGCCCAACCTTTAAAAATAAAGGCACTCTTCTTCCTAAAGTCCTTCAGTAGAATTTTCTTTAATGTAAGCTTTTCCTAAAATGCAATGTATATTCAAAACACACACCTTGGTGCATTTTCGCATAGTAAACACACCCATGTAGCTAGCCACCAGGGCGAGAAACAGAACATCTCCAGCCCCTAGGAGGCCCTCAGTCCCTAGCCCTCTGGCAAGGGTAACCACTTGTTCCAACTTCTAAGCCATTGGTTAGTTTTGTCTTTGGATATACATAATTACAGAACATGTACTCTTTTGTGTTTGGCTTCTTTTCCTCAACATTCCACTTTCTGAGTGGTGAAGAGTGTGGATTTTAGTCTATGTGCAAAAGTAAATACATGAAATCTGTTGAAGGGTTATAGCCATGTTGGGACACAGTTTGGAGGATCTACTACAGCTGAGTATGTAGTATGATTGCCTTGCCTTATGATTTAGCAATTCCTAGATAAATATCTAACAGTTATGTGTGCCCATGTTCACCTAACGACATGTACAAAGATGTTCATATCAGCCTCAAACTGGAAACCATTAGGAAAGCATTATTATTATTATTATTATTATTATTATTATTAAAGATTTTATTTATTTATTCATGAGAGAGAGAGAGAGAGAGAGGCGGAGACACAGGCAGAGGGAGAAGCAGGCTCCATGCAAGGAGTCTGACGTGGGACTCGATCCCGGGTCTCCAGGATCACGCCCTGGGCTGAAGGCAGCGCTAAACCGCTGGGCCACCCGGGCTGCCCGGAAAGCATTATTATTGCTCCATTTTACAGATGAGAAAAACAGAGGCTCAGAGAGATTGAAGAATGTCTAAGCCCATTCTTGCTGCTATAACAAAGTACCAGAGACTGGATAGTTTATAAACAATGGATATTTACTGCACACAGTTCTTGAGGCTGGGAAGTCCAAGATTGAGACACCAGCAGATTCGGTGTCTAGCAGAGGCCTGCTTTCAGATTTGTGGATGATGCCTTCTCCATGAGCCTGTAATGTGCTGGAAGGGGCAAAAGAGCTCTCTGGCCTCTTTTATGAGAGAACTAATCCCATTCATGAGGATCCACTCTCCTGACCGAGGCGCCTCCCAAAGCCCCACCTCCTATCACCATCATGCTGGGCATTAGGTTTCAACATACAAATTTGAAAGCAGAGGACTTGCCCAAGATCACCCACTTGGCATAAGGCCAAACCAGGATTCAAATGCAGGTTGACAAGGCCCTGCCAGGGCTCTGGTCTGACTCTGGGTTCCATCCACTCCCTTCACCCTTTGTCGGTGGTGATATGTTGGCCCTTGTGCTCTTGGCTGATCAGCTAGGCTTGTGCCTTTCTCAAAAATGTTTAAATTTTAGAATACTTTCATATTTATAAAAAAAATTTGCAAAGACAGTTGGGGAGTCCCTATCAATTCTTTACCTAGTTTCCCCATCGTCAATACCTTACCTTATCATGGCACATTTGTCATAACTAAGCCACCAACATTGGCCCATTATCAAGAACTAGCCTCTATATTTTATTTGGGTTTCACATTAACTTTTCCATTAATGTCCTTCTATTCCAGGATGGCATCCAGAATGCCACAGACACTTATCATCATGTCTTTTTGTTTCCTTTGGCCTGGGACAATTTCTCACACTTGTCTTGATAGTTTTGTGGAGGATTGGCCTAAGGTTTGTTTGTTTTTTTTTAAGATTTTTTTTTTAATTGTTTGAGAGAGTGAGAGTGAGAGAGCACAAGCAGAGGGAGTGGCAGAGGGAGAGGGAGAAACAGGCTCCCCACTGAACAGGGAGCCTGATGCAGGGCTCCATCCCAGAACCCTGGGATCATGACCTGAGCCAAAGGCAGACGCTTAACCAACTGAGCCACCCAGACACCCCTAGGGTTCTGTAGAATGCCCTTGCAGCTTAGGTTTGTCTGCTGTTTTTCTAATGGTTGGACTGGGTTTATGGGCTCTTGGGACAAAGACTAGAGAGGCAAAGTACACTTCTTATCATATCATTTTGGGCAATGCTATCCAGAGGGACTTATCACTGATTCTGTTCATCTTGACCACCTGGGAAAATACATTTTCTGAAACATCATTCCACTGAAAAGCTACTTCTCTTTCCATCCATCCCTTGCTTTACTTTTTGGAAACTATTCACCGAGCATAGTCCAGGCTCAAAGTGTGGGGAGGGCCAGTAAGCTCTTCTTGCTGGAGGGAGGGAGTAGCTACATAAATTATTAGCATTTCTTCTGGATTCAATCATTCATTCATCTGTACTGCTATGGACTCATGGATATTTATTTTACATTTTGGGTTCTATTCCAATAACACATTATTTATTTTATTGCTTACCTTTCCCATTCTGGTGAGTGGGAACTCTTTTATTTTATTTATTAAATTTTAAAAAAGATTATTCATTCATTCATTCATTCATTCATTCATTCATTCGAGACACAGAGAGAGAGGCAGAGACACAGGCAGAGGGAGAAGCAGGCTCCCTGCAGGGAGCCCTATGCTGGACTCGATCCCAGGACCCCGGGAGGATGACCTGAGCCAAAGGCAGATGCTCAACCACTGAGCCACCCAGGTGCCCCTGGGAACTCTTTTAGCTTAGTTTTTTTATGTTTCACATGCCTTCATCCTTTTGTTCGTTAAAACATGTTCTGGATGCCCCAGGCTCATTTTGTGTTCTCTTTGCCCTAACCCTAGAATTGGCCATTTCTCTAAGGAACCCCGATTTCTTTCATTGGAAACATGTAATACAGACCAAGGTCTGAGCCCTGCGCTGTTGCTGCTTCTAGTCCTTGTCAGCAGACGGAGCCAGGAAATACGCGCATGCATTCTAACCTATGGGTGCCTATACTCGTATCTATAATTATTTCTGTACGTGTCATCCATTTCTAAATGAAGTTAAGCAGGAATGCACAGTGATGTCTGTGATAAACCCAGCACAGTCTGCTTTGTTCCAGCCTCCCTCCTTTGCTGCCCTAGAACTTCCCTATCCAGCAGTGAGAATCCTGACTACTCCCATTCACCAGCCACTTCCTTGTCTCAACCCAGGAGATGGGCACAAGCAATGTCAGAATTGTTAACCCATATCCCTGTGAGGAACAACTGGACTGCCCCAGGGAGTCAGTGGTTATGTACAGTTCCTTTTCTCTTTAGCCCTATGGTTTCTAGTTAAAACACTATTTCCCAAAGTTATTTAGGTAAATTCCTCTGCACACCCCTCCCCGCCCCCACCCCCTGCAACTACTTACAGTAAATTTTTGTCATACATTTGCAATACATTTAGATTCTTCTACCACAGTCTGGAGTCTTCCAACATTCTGGGTGATTTTTTTGAATGTGTGTATGTTAAAGCTCAATCTTTGGGCTGTTAAGTTCCATGCATTTGGCAGTTGCTTAGCATTCTGTATTTACCATCCCAGGATCCTACAGGATGGTCCCATCACCTAAAATCACCCCGTGTCTACCCTCTGCAGTCAACCTCTTTCCGTTCCCCAAGCCCTTGTTGTCAACCACTCATCTGGTTTTCTGGCCCAGAATGTCACGTGAATATAATCATACAACATGTAGGCATTTTGATCTGTGTTCTCTCACCTAGCAAGGTGCATTTAAGGTTTATCCATGTTGTTGTGTGTCAATAGCTCAGTTCTTTTATCACAGAACAGTATCCCATTGTATGAGGGTTTCATAGTTTATTGGTTCACCTATGAAAAGATGACGTGGTGACTTCCAGTTTTTGATGATGAGGAACAAAGCTGTGGTACACATTTGTTTTAAGGAAACAGATTTTTGTGTTAACCTAAGTTTCGATTTGCTTGGTAAATTACCTAGGAGTGTGATTACTTCGGGGTCATATGGTAAGTCTACGTTTAACTTTATAAGAAACTGCCAGACTGTCTTCCAAAGTGGCTATACCGTTGTGCATTCCTCACGAGCAATGAATGAGCGTTCCTGTCGCTCTGCATTGCTGTCAGCATTGGTGTAGTTGAGTTTTCTGGATTTTAGCCATCCCAATAGATAGGTTGTGATATTTAATAGTTGTTAGCAATTTGTAAAAAAGATTTATTTATGTATTCATGAGAGATACACAGAAAGAAGCAGAGACATAGGCAGAGGGAGAAGCAGGCTCCTCATAGGGACTTGATCCCAGAGCCTGGGATCATGTCCTGACCCAAAGGCAGATGCTCAACCACTGAGCCACCCAGGTGCCCAGTTATTAGCACTTTTATTTCCTTAATGGAAAATTATATTGAGCATCTCTTCATATGCTTATTTGCCAGGCATAGGTCTTTTTTTTTCCCATTTAAATCTTTTGTCCATTTAAAAAAGTGGGTTGCGTGTGTTTTTATTTTTGAGTTTTAAGATTTATTTATTCTGTATACATGTTCTTTATTAGATATGTGATTAGTAAATATTTTCTATCGGTTTGTGACTTGTCTGTTCATTCTCTTAGTGATATCTTTCACAGAGCACACCCTCTATTTTTGATAAAGTCCAATTTATATTGATTTTTCTCTTGAGGATCCTGCTTTTGGTATTGTATGTAAAACTGATCCCAAACCAAAGATCATGCAGATTTTCTTCTGTTTCTTCTAGAAGTTTTATGTTTTTGTGTTTTACAGTTAGACCTATGATCCATTTTGAGTTAAATTTTGTACAAGGTGTGAAGTTTATTTTTGACTTTATTTTTGGCATAGAATATTTTGGCATAGAATAACATCCAGTTATTCTAGCATTATCTGTTGCAAAGACTCCCTTTTCTTCACGTATATTGCACAGCCCCTTTGTTGAAACTTAGTGGACTTTGTTGGTGTTGCTCAGTTTCTGAGGTCCGGGTTCTCTTTCTTTCTCAGAACTTTTGCCTCCTCAGATCCTTGTAAGGCTGGCTTCTTACTGCTCTGGTCTCAGTGTGAGTATTACCTTTGCAGAGAAGACTTTGCTAGTCACCTACCTAAACTGGTCTCCCTTCTCTCCTCCGTGTTATGTCACGCGATCCTCTCCTGTTGTCTTTGTATCACTTGTTAGCACTGTAATATCTTCTTTTTCTTTCTTTCTTTTCTTTCTTTCTCTCTTTCTCTTTCTTTCCTTCTTTAAAAAGATTTTGTTTATTTATTTGACACAGAGAGAGGGAGAGAGAGCCCAAGCAGAGGGAGCGGCAGGTAGAGGGAGAGAGAGAAGTAGACTCCTTGCTGAGCAGGGAACCCCATGTGGGACTCCATCCCAGGACCCTGGGATCATGACCTGCGCTGAAGGCAGACACTTAACCAACTGAGCCACTGAGGCACCCCTCTTTTTCTTTTTTTAAATTGAGGTATAATTGGGGAACCTAGTTGGTTCAGTCAGGAGAGCATGTGACTTTTTTTTTTAAAGATTTTATTTATTTATTCATGAGAGATATATAGAGAGAGGCAGAGACATAGGCAGAGGGAGGAGCAGGCTCCCTGCAGGGAGCCCAATGTGGGACTCGATTCCAGGACCCCAGGATCACACCCTGAGCCAAAGGCAGATGCTCAACCACTGAGCCACCCAGGCATCCCAGAGAGTGTGTGACTCTTGATCTCAGGGTCGTGAG
Organism: Canis lupus dingo; assembly: GCF_003254725.2. NCBI lineage: Eukaryota > Metazoa > Chordata > Mammalia > Carnivora > Canidae > Canis > Canis lupus. The sequence continues at coordinate 52,125,675 of NC_064245.1, read as the reverse complement.
TTCAAGCCCCACCTTGAGTGTAGAGATGACTTAAATAAATAAACTTAAAAAAATAAACTGAAATGTACTTTACATGTAACATTATATTAATGATCTTTTTATCTTACCTATATAAGGTCCAAGTGGATAGCTCTTCCCTTCGTGCCAGGAATGGTGCTTGGCTCACTGTTAGTAGTAGGATAAAATAATAATTTAATTCTCTCTTTTTTTATTTTATTTTTTAAAGATTTTATTTATTTATTCATGAGAGACACAGAGAGGCAGAGACACAGGCAGAGGGAGAAGCAGGATCCCTGTGGGGAGCCTGTTGCAGAACTGGATCCCAGGACACCAGGATCACACCCTGAGCCAAAGGCAAATGCTCAACCACTGAGCCACCCAGGTGTCCCTAATTCACTCTCTTTTTAAATTTTATTTATTTGGGCAGCCCCGGTGGTGCAGTGGTTTAGCGCCGCCTGCAGCCTGGGGTTTGACCTGGGGACCCTGGATCGAGTCCCACATCGGGCTCCCTGCATGGAGCCTGCTTCTCCCTCTGCCTGTGCCTCTGCCCCTCTCTCTCTGTGTCTCTATGAATAAATAAATAAAATCTTTAATAAAAATAAAAATAAATTTTATTTATTTATTTAGTAAACTCTATCCCCCAACAAAGATCAAGAGTCACATGCTCTACCGACTAAGCCAGTCAGGCACCCTATTCTCTCTTTCTCTTCTAAATTAATTTTTTTGTTGTTGTAAAAAAGCACATATATGATTTATCATATAAATCATCCTTAAGTATACAGTTTGGTGGGGTTAATTATGTTTGTGCTGTGGTGAAGTAGAATCTCCAGAACTATTTCATCTTGCAGAACTGAAACTCTGCATGCCTTAAAGAGCAGCTCTCCTTTTCCCCTATTCCCCCAGCGCCTGGCAACCACGATTCCACTTTTTCTTCCTATAAATTTGACTACTTTATTTTTTTTTAAAGATTATATTTTAAAGTATCTGCACATCCAACGTGGGCCTCGACCTACAACCCTGAGACGAAGAGTTGTGTGCTCCTCCAACAGAGCCAGCCCGGCGCTCCTCTATGAATTTGACTACTTTAGATATCTCATATGAGGGGAACCATGGGATCAAACATTTTTTGTTCATTTGTGACTCCGTTGTCTTTCGATTGTTGTTTGTTAGATACATATCTCTGTGTGAGGTAGTTTTGACCTAGGTATGCTTTTGGTGAGTACGGAGGCTATGGACAGGCCTCCTGCTTTGCCAAGGCACGTTCTTTCACCTGCAAACTTACACATCCTTTTCACTTGTTAAAACTATACTGTGCTGTGTCTTAGCATGTTTGTGTAGCTCTTCACCTCTGGGCAGTTTGGACTGTTATCAATTTTTCGGAACCATAAATAGTAGTACCATGTGCATCTTTGTACATTACTTTTTTATTTGGGTAATTTCCTTTCAGTGAATTCGCCCAAAGCAGAATACCAGGTTTTGTAGGTCTTTTAGGTCTTGCTACAAGTTTTGTAGTTTTGTAGGTCTTGCTACAAAAAGTCAGACTGTGATTTAGATGCTGAATCAACTTGTAGTACCACCAAGTAGGTGTAAATGTATATTTTCCCATAACCCTATCAGCTTCGATTTTTGCCAATTTAATGGACTTAATTGTTAAGTTTCTGGAAGACAAAATATGTTCTCTGATGGTGTAGAGGCATGATTAAAAAATAAAAGTATACCTGGTTTCTTGTCATTTATATGAACAAAAATCTGAAGCTTTTAAGTGGACTACAAGAAAATCCCCTCCTTCTCTATCGTTCCTTCACCCAGTCAGCTCCTGGTCCCAAGGCCTAGGTCTTTTGTCTTTTTCCACAGTGATTCTAGTCAGTGATTCTCTTATAAGTTTCACATTAGCCTCATCTGGGGAGCTTTTAAAAAATACTCATTCCTGGGCTCCACAGGGATTGAGATTTATTTGCTTTGGAATGCATCCTGGTCATCTGTATTTCCATAAAAATATTCCCAAGTGGCATCGATGTGTAGTGAGGGTTTCCAGCTAATGCTCACTGCAGTTACTGCTCAATAAATGCTTGTTGAGTGACTTCATGATTGAATGTGACCTAACTGAGTAACTGTGCCTTTGTGCCAGGCAACTGGTGAGGATGAACAGGACCTTTTATTCTGCAAGTGGCATTAACCAGCAGGGACACAATGCTCCTACACCTCTCCGTCATCTGAGACAGATTTCTGAGAGTTGTATTCCTTTTTTATTGAGATGTAATTCACACAACATAAAATCTGTCCTTTTAGAATGCGAAGTTCTGTGGTTTTTAGTAATACTCACAAAGTTATACAATCACTATCACTATTAAATTTCAGGATGGTCCCATCACCCTTAGAAGAAGTCTGGCTCCCATGAGCTATAACTTCTCATTCTGCCCTCACCCCAGCCCCTGGCAGCCACTCATCAACTTACTGTCTTTATAGATTTGCCTAGAACATTTTTTTTAAAGATCTTATTTATTTACTCATGAGAGACACAGAGAGAGGGGCAGAGACATAGGCAGACAGAGAAGCAGGCTCCCTGCAAGGAGCCTGATGCGGGACTCGATCCCTGGACCCTGGGATCACGCCCTGAGCCAAAGGCAGATGCAACTGCTGAGCCACCCCGATGTCCCTGCCTAGGACATTTCATATAAGTGGAACCATGGCCTTTTGTGTCTGGCTTCTTTCACTGAGCATCATGTTTTCAAGGTTCAGCAATGTTGCAGCAAATATTAGTACTTCATTTATTTTTATGGCTGAATAATAGTCCACTACATGGATATACTGCTTGGTTTATCCATCCATCAGCTAATGGACATTTGGGTGGTTCCCAGTTGGGAGCTATTCATGCTGTTATGAGCATTCATGTGTCAGGTTTTGTATAAACATATGTTTTCAGTTTTCTTGGGCATATATCTAGGAATAGAATTGTTGGGTCATATGATAACTCTCTGCTTAACCTTTTGAGGAACTGCCAAACTGGTTTTCAGTGTCTGCACCATTTTAAAATCCCATCGTAATGTGTGAAGGTTCCAATTTCTCTATATCCTAACACTTGTTATGATTTTTTTTTATTATAGTCACCCTAGTGGGTGTGTGAAGTGGTAGCTCATATGGTTTTGATTCTGATTTTCATTTTCCTGATGACTACTAATGTTAAACATCTTTTTGTGGGCTTATTGGCTGTTAGTATATCTTCTTTGGAGAAATATCTATTCAAATTCTTTGCCCATTTTAAAATTGGGTTGTCCTTTGCTGTTATGAGCTATTAATATTCTAATATTCTTGATGTTAGACCCTTATTGGACATGTGATTTGCAAATATTGCTTCTCATTTTGTGGATTGTCGTCTTGCCTTTTTGATAGTGTCCTTGGACATGTAAAAGTTTTAAATTTTGCAGTTCAATTAATCTATTCTTTCCTTTGGTTGTTAGTGTGTTTGGCGTCATGTCTAAGAAACTTTTGCCTAATACAGAGTCATGATGATTTACATCTGCTCTCTTTCAAGAGGTTTAATAGTTTGAGTTCTTATATTTAGGTCGTTGACCTATTTGGAGTTAATTTTTATATAAAGTGTGATTTGGGAGTCCAACTTTATTCTTTTGTGGTTCTTCAGTCTTTCTTGCACAATTTGTTGAAAAAAATTGCTCTTTTCCAAATGACTTGTCTTGGCACTTTTGTTGAAAATCAATTGACATAGATGTATGGATTTACTTTTGTATTCTTAATTCTATTCCATTGATTTATATATCTATCTTTATCCCAGTACCACACAGTCTTGATTACTGTAGCTCTGTACTCTGTTTTGAAATTGGGAAGTTTAATTCTTCCAACTTTTTTTTTTTCCTACAGTATTGCTTTAGCTATTCTGGGTTCCATCCATTTCCTTATTAGTTATTCTAGGATCAGTTTGTGAATTTCCGCAAAAGGACAGCTAAAAATTTTATGGGGATCATGTTGAACTTGTATATCAATTTGGGGAGAGATTGTCATCTTAACAAGAGAAGTCTTCCAACCGATGAACAAGGATGACTTTCCATTTATTTAGGTCTTTAATTTCTTTCAGTGATGTTTTGTAGTGTTCAGTATATAAGTCTTGCGTGTTAAATTTATGCCTAAGTATTTTATTCTTTTTATGATCTTATAAATTATTTTTAAAAACTTACTAAGAAATTATTTTCTTAAAAAAGAAACTGTTTCCTTAATTACATTTTTGTATATTAAATTCTAGTGTAAGAAATACAAATGCTTTTTGTATATTAATCTTGCGACCTTACTGAACTTGTTTATTAGCTTTAATAGGTGTGTGTGTGTGTGTGTGTGTGTGTGTGCGTGTGTATTCTCTGGGGTTTTCTATATATAAGATCGTGTCATTTGTGAATAAAGATTAAGATAGTGTTACTTCTTTCTTTCCAGCCTGGCTAGAACCTCCACAGCGGTGTTGAATAGAAGGGGTGAGGGCAGACATCCATGTCTTATTTCTGATCTTAGGGGAAACATTTAGCCTTTCATCGTTAAGTATGATATTAGTTGTGGGTTTTTCATAGATACTCTATTAGGTGAGGAAGCTCCCTCTTATTCCAAGTTTGTTGATGAAGGGGTGATGGATTTTATCAAACGGTTTTTCTGTGGCTATTGGCTTGATCATCTGTGGAATTTTTTCCCTTTCGAACGGCTTTTTTTTTTTTTTTAAGATTTTATTTATTCATGAGAGACATACAGAGAGAGGCAGAGACATAGTCAGAAGGAGAAGCAGGTTTCCTGTGGGGAGCCTGATGCAGGACTCCATCCTGGGACCCCCCTCCCCCTCTTTCTGAACAGTTTTAAGAGCCTCCTGCCAGTAGTTAAGTCTGGCTCCAGTCTTAACCTAGTACTCAAAATAGACGGGAGGGGAGGTGTCTCATTTGTTTTTGTTTTTTCTTTTTTGGCTAATCTGACTGCAATACTATTATTAAAATTATTCATTTGTAAATGAGTAATGTTTCCTTATGATACAAAAGAGTCATTTAGATGAAGGTCAATGTGACCAGCAAACCTCTCCCTGTCCAGGCCCCCTGGTCTCCCTCCCCTTAGGCAACCACCATGCTCATTTCCTGGGAGACTGTGTGTAGCTGCTTTCCCCGCTACACGGGCAGAGGTGAATAGTTTGCCCTGGAGACCGTATATAGCCTGCTTATCCTAAGATATTTTTCTATCTGACCCTTTATAGCAAAAGTTTGCCAATTCCCTTTTTAGTTTATCATTTCAAAGATATGCTATGATATGCTAGGACATCTCTGTATGTATGTCATTTTACACAGTGAATTTGGACGGCAGGAATCCTGTGAGCGGGATTGCTAGGTCTTAGGGCCTCGGCATTGGTCACTTGGATAGGTATTACCAAGTAGCTCTCTCTAGAAAGTGAACCAATTTATACTCCCCCCAACAATGGCATGCTCTGGCCTGCTCCCGCAGCCTCCCATTAACAAGTGTGCTAATAATTCGACAGTTGCCAATCTGATAGGTGAAACCCGGCCCTCGCTGTACTTTTAATTTGCATTTTTCCCCTGACGGCTGAGGGCGAAGCATCTTTTCTGAAGTCTGAAAAAAAACCCCACAAACAACAAAAAACAAACCCGAAACACCAAGCGGCTCCCCCCTCCCCCCGCCCCCCGAGCCCAAGCCTGTCGGGTCGGCTCAGGACCGGGCGCCCGGGCCCCAGCACCCCGCTGGCCGAGGGGCGTGGCCCGGGGCGGGCGGCGGGCGGTGGACCCCTGGGCGCCCCCTCTCCCCCCGCGGGCCGCGGAGCCCCGCCCCGGGGCCGCCTCCCGAGGGCCGGGGCGGAGCGCGCGGGCGGGGGCGGGGGCGGGGGCGGTGCCGCGCTGCCTGATTTATCCCGGTGCAGGAGCCGAGGGAGAGCCCCGCGCGCACGGCCCGAGCGCCCGCTCCGCACGGCATGCTCGGCCCCCGCCTGCTGGCCGCGCTCTGCGGCGCGCTGCTCTGCGCCTCGGGACTCCGCGCCGCCTCGGGTGAGTCGACCGCGCCGCCCCGCGGCCCTCGCCCCTCCTCCGCGCGCCGCTGGAAGCTCGCCGCCGCGCCTCCCTCCACCTCCACTGTTGACCAACTCGAGCCGAGAGCCCCGCGGTGCGGAGGGGCCGCTTCTCCCGCCGCCCCCGGTCGGGCGCGGGGATGCGCTCGGCCCCTCCCGCGCTCCCTGCGCCCGGGCGGCCCGGCCAGCGCTGGAGGGAGGCGGGGACTCGGGCGGCGGGGGACGGCCCCGCGGCCCCCCGGGAGGCGGCTTACACTTAACAAAGGAATCTGCTGTGTCGGGCCTCTCTTTTCCCATCTGTAAAATGAGGCTGTGCCCGCCTCTCGCGCGTCTTCCACCTGGAAGTTTCTAAGGACTCCTGTACTGAGAAGTCCCGTCCGGCCAGCTTTCTCCGCAGCTCTCCCAAGCTCTGGCGGCTGCTGTGCTCATTCTGAGTTTTGCATCCCCGAGTGTAGGTGCCTGCGGGGATAAGCCAGGGCCGGGGTGGCCGAGGAAGGGCGGCCTCCAGATGGGCTCCAGGAGGGGGACCCAGAGCCTGTGGAGGGACTTGGAGAGGGCTGCCTCCTTGGGCTGCTGGCTTCCGCCCCCCCCCCCCCCGCCCCCCGCGGCCTTGGCCTGCTGCTGTATCTTCCTCGCTCCTCCTCCCCCGCCTCGGAGGCCTCCCGCGCACAGCTGGGCCTCCGGCAGGCGGGTCCCAGGGATGCCCCATTTCTTCCCCGTGGGGCCCACGCGGTTGCCTCCAGGGCTGGGAAGAGGTGCCCGTGGTTGGTGCACTGCAGGCACCCCCTTTATCGCTTTCTCAAAGAAAGCGGTGTGTGTGTGTGGGGGGGGCCAAGGTGAGCCCTGGTGCTGCCCTCCTGGGACAGTGTCACCCCTAGGCCTGGAGCCAGACCTTAGGACCTCCAAGCTCCCGCACCCTTGGGGACTCCCGGCAGGTGACTGTCCAGCGACCCAGAGAGGCAGCTGGGTCTCCGGAGTCCCTTTCCACTCCTCTCTGTCCCCACAACTTGTTCCTGGGGAAATCTCCCAAAAGGCAGGACACTGAGGCCCTGAAGGTGGTTTTGTAGAAGGAGATCTGGCTTTTTCAGGAAAGGGGAAGCACCATGGCTGCGGTGCGCAGGTGAGTCAGCCTGAGACCTGTGGGGTGGGGGCTACCTTTCACTTTCCTTTTTCCCCAGTGGACTGCTTAGCCCTAGAGCAGAATGGAGAGAGGGTTGCGGTTGGTTGGGGATAAGAGGAGTTGGATTTTGTTGGGATGGGATCCCAGGACTCTGGCCATTCCCAAGAGTCTGTCTGTGGCAGTGCCCACAGTCTGCCAGGTCAGGGGAGGGGATTAACCTGCTATTTAAAGCCAATGACTAATAGCTCATTGGGAGCCGCCTTAAGCTCCCAGGCGTGGCCCAGGCGGAGCTCTGAGGGCTCCAGCGCTCATTAACGGTGTGTTCCCTGCTCCCTCTGTCTCCTCCCGAGCTGGGCCCGGCACTCTGGGGCTTTGGGATTTCAGGAACTGCTCCCCCTATCCCCACCTCCAGCCTGGGATGACATGACTCTGTGCAGGGGAGGAAAAGCAGTTTCTTGTGTCTTACCCCAAATGATGGGCTAAGCCCTTCTGAGGTGCTGAGGTCAGTTAGCAGAAGCCCCTCCCACCTGGGGGACTTGGTGTGCTACACTCAGGGCTCACAGCTGTCACCCAGGGCTGCAGCTTGAAGCAGTGTGGTCCTCTGCGGCCCTCCTCTGACCTCTGCAGTGCTTCACAAGTCTGCTTTCCTCCTCACCGCTTCACCTGACTTTCCTCTCTCACCAGGAGGCCCGTGGCAGCTTCTCACCGCCCCACTCCTGTCCCATCCCTCCTGGGCTCTGGAGGGATCTTAGCTGTAGCCCCGGGACACCTCCCTGCCCCAGGGGAGCCCATCCACAACTCTGCAGATGGCCTTTTCTCCATATTCTCCATCCCGGAACGGGAAATCCCTTCCCCACTCCTACCACACAATTGACAATCTTTGATTTTTTTTTTTCTCCCTGGTGGACATTGGTGGGCAGCTGAAGGAAGGTTAAGAGCTCCTGGTTTACAGGGCAGAAAGTCTGAGCTCGTCGTCATTCCTTCCTAAGGTCCCTGCGGGTCTGGCCCCTACCTACCTTTTCCTCTGTTTTCCTGTTCGTCAGCTTACCAAGCCCCCGAGCTCTTGCTTTTCTGTAGAACATTATTTCCCTGCTCCCCATTCTGGTACAGTCCATCTCTTAGACCTAGCTCACATGTCCCTTCCTCGAAACTTCCAACTGTGGTGCGAACCATACCTCCAGTGGGCCTTCGTGTGTAGGCTTCTGGCAGAGCTCGGGACACCTCTTCATCATCCAGGGACTGTCCCGCTTTTTCCAATGGCTCTTTAGGCTTGGACCATACCTGGTTTCCCCAGCTCAGTAACCCAGCATGCACATGGTAGCATCTCTCCCGGCTCCCAGTCTTTACTGAATGAATGATTTGCTATTCTTGAGTCGGAGCTGGTGACATTGCAGGTGACTTCTGTGACTCTAGCCAGTGCCTGAATGGTGGGACCTGCTTGTTGGGCCAGGACAACACTCCCTTCTACTGCCTCTGCCCCCAAGGCTTCACAGGCCTGATCTGCAATGAGACTGAGAAAGGTATGTGTCCTGGGCCCTGCCTCCTGCCCCACGACCGGCTCACACTTGCAGCCCTAGTCCCCGGCACTTCTCCCACGGTCAGCCAGCATTTCCCTGGAAACTCCTGTGCTGCTTGGAAAGCTGGGTGCTTTCCTCCTGGGGACTGATTTCACCTCCACATGACCCTCCTTGGTGCCAGGCTGGCCCAGGCTCCCCGCAGGCAGAGGAGAGAGGGAGGAGATGGTGGGGGGAGGTAGGCCCTGGGCTGAGTTTGTGCAGAGGGTCCCCTTGGGCATCTGCTGCCGCCTGGCTCTGGCCCCAGCTCCTCCCTGATCCCTGGCCCCCCTCACCTGCCTCTCCATCCCTAGGCCCTTGTTTTCCCAATCCCTGCCACAATGATGCCGAATGCCAGGTGATCGATGACCTGCACAGAGGGGACGTCTTCACCCAGTATGTCTGCCAGTGTCCTCATGGCTACATAGGCACTCACTGTGAGATCAGTGAGTATCCGGGGGTGCTGCTCTTCTCAGGGAGGTCCTGAGCAGCCCAGGCAACGGGCTGGCCTCCTTCTCTGCAGCAGGGGCTAGTCAATTGAGGCTAAGACAGAGCCTCAGTTAGTGCTGCTGTCCTGGATTAATTCCTGCTTGGCCTCTGTCCTCAGACAGTGGGCCAGGCCTGATGTCGCAGCAGGGAGGCGAAGGGTGGTAGTGACCCCAGAGGTCATGGGAGTATTGCCGCCTGGGTCACCATGAACCAGACACACAGCATCAGGGTTAAGTCTCAAGAGTTTTCTACCAAGAGGGAAAAACAAACACATTCTTAATCTTAGGGCTCAGGAGGTCCATAGGTTAGGCCTGGGACTTGGAGTCTACAGTTCCTGGCCCAGGCTATGGCCTCATCGCAGAGCTCAGGGAGGAGGGAGAGGCCTGGGCAGGCTGGGCCGTCCTCTCACGGTCAGGCGGTCAGAGGCCCAGCGTGTGCAGAGGGGCTGACCCGCCTGCCCTGCTTGGTGATCCACTCAGCCACAGAATGGCCCTGGGTGGGTGCCCAGCCTCGGGTGCTGGCGGTGGCTGTCCACACTGTCCTCCCTTTGGGCCTAGCTGGAGCCTCTCCCACCAAACCAGGACTCCTCCCCGCCTGCTGCAGGAGGGCGAGTCCACATTTTGAAGGGTGTCCAGTTTCTTGCGTCTAGTGGGTCTGACACTGAGCATCTTGTTGGTGGGCGCAGGTGGGTTCCCCTTTAGGCAGCTGTGAGGATGCTGTCTGAGGTCTGCTGATCTGCAGAAGGGAGGGTGCTGGGTGGGTGCTGGAGTCCAGGGGAGGGCAGGCAGGGGGCCTCTGATGGCCTTCACCTCAGAGGAGGTGGCCCCGAGGGCCTGTCCCCTGGGCTCTGGGCTTAGGCCAATGTCGTTTGCGATCCTGGGTGGAGGAATGTGTGTGTGTGTCTGCAGTTGGGGGGTCTCTAAGGCAGACAGCCCTGGGTGGGGCCAGGTGTGCCCACTAATTACCATGCTGGGAGCCAAGGTAACCATGGGTATGCCTGAGTTGGGATTTGCCACCTTGCCTCCTGCTTGGCGGCCTGGGGTTTGTCCCGGGTTGGATATGGCAGCTCCTGGGACAGGAGGCAGGAGGCAGCCACAAAGGCGGGGAGCCCCCAGAGGACCTCTGCAGCCCCTCCTTGTTAGGCGGTGTGTTTCCTTGGAGCCCACAAGGACCCCACAGACCCAAAGGGTGTGGACCTGTGAGGTGTGAGGACCTGATTGCAAATCCCGGCTGAGCCCCTGCCAGTTCTGATCTTGGCTGTGTGGCTACACTCTCCCTGTGAGTGTCCTATCCTGGAGCTCAGCATGAACCTGGGCTGTTACAGCAGGAGTAGATCTGCCTCTGGCTTCTCTGCTGCGGGGGGTCTCTGGGGCATGAGAGGGGCCCAGCCCCCTAGGGCCACATCCCTGGGATAATGGTGAAGGGGACAGCCCCCTTGGCCAGGGGCAGCCCTGCAGATGGCTGGGTTAGGACCAACAGTTGGAAGGGGCAAACAGTCCGAGAGAAAACAGAATGGCATTCATACCACACCCAGAAAAGTCCTGCCAGTGGGATTGTAGAAAAGACTAGGCAAATTTGCTTTTTTTTTTTTCTTTAAGATTTTATTTATCTGAGAGAAAGAGAGAGCAAGAGAGCAAGAGAGCTCCAGCTAAAGTAGCGGGGAGGAGCAGAGGGAGAGGGATAAACAGAAGCAGACTTTCCACTGAGCAGGGAGCCTGCCCTGGGGCTTGGTCCTAGGACTCCAGGATCATGACCTGAGCCGAAGGCAGACGCTTCACTGACTGAGCCTTCTAGGTACCCCATGACTGTCCACCCCTCTCTTCCTCACCATGCACCTTATCTTAGGCCCTGAGAGTCCTTTCGTGGTCTCTGCTCTGGGTCTTCGGCAGAGGCCACACTGTTATTTTATGGTCCTCTGGGGGCCACCTGACGGCCCCTTCTCCCTTTTCCCCTCCCCTCTGCAGCCTGTGCCATGCCGCTGGGCATGGAGACGGGCTCCATTGCCGACTCGCAGATCTCTGCCTCTTCTGTGCACTTGGGCTTCATGGGTTTACAGCGCTGGGCCCCAGAGCTGGCTCGTCTGCACCGCACGGGCATTGTCAATGCTTGGACAGCCAGCAACTATGATAAGAACCCCTGGATCCAGGTATGGAAGGAATGGCTCTGGGATGGGCAGAGTGATGGGAGGGGGGCAAGGTAAGGCCACTCTGCCTGCCCGTGGGGGTTCATCACTGAGGTCCAGGTAGCAGGGTGGGTGGGTTCCCACAGGTGAGGGACCTGTAAGTGGAGGGCAGGCTTGCAGGAGGAAGGCCTTGGGGTGGGTGGGGGAGGGGGAGTGGATCCCAGGCTGTGGAGGGGTTGTTTGCACTGGACGAAGCCTCTGGGGTCCTTGTCCCACTTTTTGTGCCTGCCTGAGCACTAGGCCCAAACCTCTGAGACACCCTGATGAGAAATACCCCTTTCTCTGTCCTACTTGGGTCATTCCCTTTCTGGGTGAGGGGTAGGGTGGAGGGAGTGTAAGAACCTAGGGAATAAGGGTACTGCCCTCCCTGTCTGTGGTTTAGGTAAACCTGATGCGGAAGATGCGTGTGACAGGTGTGGTGACACAGGGTGCCAGCCGTGCAGGCAGTGCTGAGTACCTGAAGACTTTCAAGGTGGCCTATAGCGTCAATGGACGCAAGTTCCAGTTTATCCAGGATGCAGAGGGGACAGGAGACAAGGTGAGGACTCTAAAGAGGCACTGGGGCTACACCCTCTGGGGCCCCAGTAAGGGCTCCCGATGGAGTGAGGGTATGCTGAATGATGAGCCATGTGGTAGGTTGTCAGTTGCCTCTTGGATCCCACAAATAGGGAATCCCACATTATGCCCATGTTCTGTGGTTATGAGTGATATCTCCTACTTTATAGAGGAGAATAGTGAGACTCAGAAGGTTCAGTGACCTGTTGAGGGTGGCTGTAGTGCTGGAGGTGGGATCCATTCTGAGCCTTCAGGGCTACCATGTACAGTTGTGCAGGTTATATACTGCTCATAGATGTCACTACTAAGCAAGTGTCGTTCACAATGGCAGGCATCATGGGTTTGTGTACTTCTGTCATTTGGGAAATTATTATAATAAAATGTCTTGAGAAAGGAGTGAAAATTTTCCTAATTTGCAGAGGGCACCCTATAGATGATAGGTGGTCCTGTGTGGAAGACAGGGGTTTATTATGTCTAGGCCCCATGATGACCAAGAAAGGTGTGAGAAGGGGAATCTGTGTTGAGGGGTGTGAGTGGCCAGAGGAAGAACTGACCCCCTGCTGGCCTGGCTGAGCCCTGCCTCTGCTTCTCAGGCCTGAAGAGGGAGGTCAGGCCACCCCAGGAAGGTGGACTGTCCACACCAACCCATTCCTCCAATCTGCTTTCCTCCTAGATATTTGTTGGTAACATGGACAACAATGGTCTGAAGGTCAACCTGTTTGACTTCCCTCTGGAAGTGCAGTATGTGAGACTGGTGCCCATCATCTGCCACCGGGGCTGTACCCTCCGCTTTGAGCTCCTTGGCTGTGAGTTGAATGGTGAGTACGGGGCTGAGGGCTGTGGTCAATGCTACATAATGGGCTTCCCTGCCCTCGTTTGTCTGAGCTGGGTAGGACAGGAGCAAGGCGGAAGGGAGGGGGAGGGGGGCTGGGCTCATCCTGGAGATGCACAGTGGAGGGATCACCTGGCTCTCAGCATGCTCCCCTCTGTGTTTGCTGTCTGCCAACTGTTGGTATTCGAGGTGGTGAGAGGAGGAAAAAAAAAGAAAAACACATCCCTTCAGCTTCCAAAGAATTTTCTATTATTCTGATTGGTTCCTTGAGCTTCTAGAACTTGTAGCATTCTGGTTTGCAGATGTCAGCTCCCTGAGGGCAGGGAGTTTGTTTTGTTCACGGCTATAGTCCCCCAGTACCTAGAACAGTGCCTGGACTGTAGATGTTCAATAAACATTTAATGAACGAGTGAACGAATACAGAAAGTGAGGCCCTGATAAAAAATTTATCAAAGGCACACAGGCTGGTAGGTATTAAAACTTGATCCCTGGGCTTTTGACACCCACCCACCTACTACTTCCCCTCCACCCTCCTGTACCTCCTGTAACTCATCATTCAAGAGAAATGTGGGGACTTCCTAGAGTCCTAGGGCTGGGCTGGTGCTCTTCTCTTTTCCTTTTTCCTTTCCCCTTTCCTTTCCCCTTTCCTTTCCCCTTTCCTTTCCCCTTTCCTTTCCCTTTTCCTTTCCCTTTCCCTTTCCCTTTCCTTTTCCTTTCCTTTTCCTTTTCCTTTTTTTCCCTTTCCTTTCCTTTCCTTTCCTTTTTCCTTTCCTTTCCTTTCCTTTCCTTTTTCCTTTCCTTTCCTTTCCTTTCCTTTCCTTTCCTTTCCTTTCCTTTCCTTTCCTTTCCTTTCCTTTCCTTTCCTTTCCTTTCCTTTCCTTTCCTTTCCTTTCCTTTCCTTTCCTTTCCTATCTTATCCATTTATTTGAGAGAGCACAAGCAGGGGGAGAGGCAGAGGGAGAAGCAGGCTCCCCACTGAGCAGGGAGCGGGAGGCAGGGTTCCATCCCAGGCCCTGGGGATCACGACCTGAAGGGAAGGCAGATGCCCAACTGACTGGGCCACCCAGGTGCACCAGAGGTGGTGCTTTTCTGCTGCCTTTTCCAGAGAGAGCCCCAATGGAGGGATGGGGCAGGGGGTTGCCAGTAGGGGACAGGTTTCTGATGAGCCAGGAAGAAGTCATCACTAGACAGGTCAGGCTGCCGGTCAGGCTGCGTGTCAGGTCAGGCTGCTGGGGGGGGGGGGGGGGGGGGGGAGGAGGGGTGCAGCGGGAGCCGGGAGTGGGGGGGTGGGAGGAGTGTTGGCTTGAGTAGCTTGTCTCCGCCTAAGCTCTCACAGGGCTGGTTTTTCCCTTTTTGCGGCCATGGCGCCACCTGCTGGCCACTGTTGGAACTGCAGGGCTCGCTAGGCAGCGCTGCAGAGCAGAGAGGTGGCTCTTGCAACCTTTCTTGTCTTACCCTAGACCTGTCCTTTTAAAGTATGAATTTAAGTCCTCGCATTCCCTCTCCCAGGGTCATTGCTTTTTGAGCCTTATTGATTAAATGGAGAGTTAAAGACTGCTTTCTGCTAAAAGGAAATTTAGGCTCTTGGTACAGGGCAGGTCTAGGGGCTGGGCAGCGTTTGGCTATTAAAGTTGTCTGCATGGTCCTATCCTAGCCGGCTCCTTCCTAGGCCAAGAGAGGCCGAGCCTGGCAAGCTGTGGAAGCTGTCCTGTCTGCTTTCCTTGAGGTCTGGATCTCTTCCTTTCCCTAGTCAGCATCCCAGTGGGCTGATGAGAGTATTGGTGTGTGCATGTATGGGCATGTGTGTGTACATGTGTGTACATGTGTGACGCTGAGGTCTAGGTATGAGGACTCTCCCATTGGGATGATGGCTTTCAGTGGAGGCTTGAATGACAGAATGAACCACATGAAGAACTTGGAAAGAGCATTCTAGGCAAGTGTGGAGCTGGCAAGTGCAAAGGCCCTGGGGCACATTGAAGGATAGAAGGCAGGCCGTTGGGGCTGGAGCCTAGAGAGTGAGGAGCAGCTTGCTGGGTGGTAAGGCTGGAGAGGTGGATGGAGCTGGGTGGAGGAGTTGGGCTATGTGATTCAGTTTAAGGATTCAGGTGTTTATCCTCAGAAGAGGGGGCAGCCATTCAGGGGTAGGGGGAGTGCTAGTAGGACATGATTGGAGTGTGTCTAGAAGGGATCCCTTGGGCTGTGTGGGAGAATGAGGGCAAAAGACCATTGTGGGTGAAGGGAGTCTATGGGAAGGTAAGGTGGCTTGGATCAGGGTGTTAGACTCACTGGGTTGGGTGGATTACAGCCCTCAACTCCAAGTGAGCTCTGTGGACCCAGTAATATGAGCACCACCTAGGAGCTTGTAGCAGTGTGGGCTCCAGCCCCCACCAGACTTTGGAAACAGAACCTACTTTTTAACAAAATCCTTGGTTGCTCTATGAGAAGCACTACTCCATGGGGTGCTTCCCAGGGTCACACAGCAAGCAGTAGAGCAGAGTCCTGGCCCTTGGCTCAGGGCCCCTCCCAACTGCATTTCCCCTGGAAGGCTGTCTGACTTCCCCAGGAGGCCCAGAAGTGAGGAGGCACAAGCTGTGGGGAAGCAGTGGATCTGCAGGAGGGTCTACCTTGAGCATATGACGCCAACAGGGCATCCTCTGCAAAGCTGCCCCGGGCCTCCCAGCCCAGTGGCCTTGCTTTGTGGGAGGAGCCTGGGGATTACCTGGTGCATCACCAGCACCAGGAGGTGGTATGATTAGCAGACATCACACCTGGAGGCAGATGTCTTTTGGTAGCAGGAGTGCAAGTGTCTGGGGAGCTGGTGATGTAAAGCACTGTGTACTACAGCCTGCTCCCAGTTGGAGGCATGGCTTCCAGGGCCTGCTTCCCCGACTCCCAAGCTCCCCAAAAGGACGGACCGAGCACAGTGAGGATTCTGTGAGGTGTGAAACACACCCATCGTTCTCTTGGCAGTCTCCTCTTCTCCTGCCGGTCCCTAACTGTTGAGGCCACCTGCAGGTGGGGATGACTAGGGCAGAACAGCTGGGCCAGCTTCCCAGCTGTGTGTGACAGCACCCTACGTGTTCGTGTTCGGTGTTGAGTGTGAAGGCCCCCTGGGGGAAGGGCTCCGAGGGAGGGGCTGCTGGGCAAGGAGACAGGATCCATACTAAGCCCTGGGGGTTCTGACTTGTCTGACTTCTACCTGCTGGAGGGCAGCACTGTTGTCCCGGTCATCACCTGGTCACCACCGCCAGGCAGGCCTCCATGGTTCTGGGAGGGGGCATGGATGGTGGTGATGTCACAGCCTGGTGTGGTGATTGGGAGTTTGTGTGTGTGTGTGTGTGTGACTTGGGCACAAGGCTTAAGGTCTCAGCCTGTTTTCTCACCTGTAGAATGGGGTTACTGATACGGGCTTTGAGGTTTCTTGTGGTAGATTAGATGAGAGAAGTGAGCACTGGATCAGTGGGATGCTTGCATTAGCAAATGTTCCCAACTATGATCACGGGCCTCAGTAGCTGTCCCGTAGGAGTGAGAGAGAAGCGCTGAGTCCAGTGGAGGCACAAGTCCTGCCTGAGTGAGGTAGTCAGGGCAGGCTTCTTGGAGGAGGTCTCTCATGAGTCAGGCCTTGAAGGGGCTTGGAGGAGGTGGTGGCAGGGTCTGGCCTCGTGCAGAGGGGAAAAGTGATGGGTGACCTGGGAAGGGCAAGTCAGGGTGGGGGTGGGAACTGAGGGCAGCTGGCCCCGGCAAGGCATGGTGCCATGCCTGTGCGAGACTAGACGGTGAGGTGGGTGGAGGGACAGCAGAACGGTGGGCAATAAAAGGTGGAAGCGGCTTTTCTCTGTCGAGGATGCTTGGGGCTGGTCAGGGTCCACAGCCCCTCCCCGTGGTCACCTCATGCACACGCTTCTGGGGAGGCTGTGGGTCCTGATCTCCATGACAGACCTCCTTGCTGGCAGGATGTGCCGAACCCCTGGGCATGAAGGACAATACCATCCCTGACAAGCAGATCACAGCATCCAGCATCTACAGGACCTGGGGCCTGAATGCCTTCAGCTGGTATCCCTTCTACGCGCGGCTGGACAAGCAGGGCAAGTTCAATGCCTGGACTGCCCAGACCAATGATGCCTCGGAGTGGCTGCAGGTGGGTCTGGATGCGGGGCTGCGGGGCCCACTCGGCCGGGGTCAGTGGGATGCACGGGGCTGCTGATCTTTGGCCTCCGCCCAGCCTGGGCTTCTGTTCCCCAGGAGGGAGTGTCTCAAGAGCCTGGTTTCTTTTTTCCTCCTACATGCCCCACCTTCTTCTGATTCCCCACCCTCTGCAACTCCAGAGGGGCAGGGTGGGGGGACGCAGGGCTGCTTCCACCAAGACAGGGCCCTGAGCCCCAGGTGAAGGTGCGTGCATGTAACGGTACAGCCATCTCCACCAGCTGCCTGGGGTGACAAGGCTTGGCCCATGGCCAGTAGGGCCGCACACCCCAGGACTTCTCTGCTGGCCTTGGTGTCTGAGACACAAGGGACAGTTCTTGGATTTCATGAAATTGGGGCAACATGACAGTCACACAAAACCAGAATGTCTGCTGATTTCATAGGTGAGGAAACAGCCCTGGCAGCGTGAGGATTTGCTTGGGCCTCACCTCCTGGTTGGCAGCACATCAGGTGTGCAGGCCTGGTGTCTGGGGACTGCCTGTCTAGGAGCAGCTGGCAGGTTCCCCGGATGCTCAGGACTGGGGGCAGGAGGATTTTCTCTGGGCTCCAGGGGAGCCATTCACCTGTGGAGCCGGGTTCTGTGAGGAGCTGGACTCCTGCAGGATTAATGCCAGGCTGTGCAGAGCCCTGCAGGACACCTCAGGAACCCATCCACGGGCTTTCCTTTGCTTGTTCCCATTGTACCGGGGGTGGGGTGGGGGCTGGCTGTGGGTTGGCCAAGGCCCAGGCTCTGATGTCTAGCGTCACTGCAGTGAAGTGTCTAACAGAGTCTGACAAAGCAGGTGTTGTGATTTATGTCCATCTTACGGATGAGGAGGTTGTGCCAGATGAAGTAGCTTTCCCAGTACTAGAAGTTGTGCCCCAGCATGTCTGCCATTTCCCATTTACTGGAGGACGGTCTCAACAAAGAAAGTGAGGTTGCTTTTTTCCTGTAGGTGGACCTGGGCTTCCAGAGGCAAGTGACTGGCATCATTACCCAGGGGGCCCGAGACTTTGGCCACATCCAGTATGTGGCAGCCTACAAGGTAGCCTACAGTAATGACAGCAAGAACTGGACCGAGTACAAGGACCAGGGGGCGATCGAAGGCAAGGTGAGTGTCTGGCTGGCTGACCTCCTGTCACCCCTCCAGGGGTGCCCTTTGAGTCTGGCCCGAGGCTCTGAGGGCAGGGGTGGGGTGGGGGGCTGGCTCTGGGGCCCTCCTGACACCCCCTCTGCCTCCAGATCTTCCCTGGCAACTTGGACAATAATTCGCACAAGAAGAACATGTTTGAGATGCCCTTCCTGGCTCGTTTTGTGCGCATCCTGCCCGTAGCCTGGCACAACCGTATCACCATGCGTGTGGAACTGCTGGGCTGTTAGTGGTAGGCCTGGCCGGAGTGCCCGGAAGGGCCGTGGGGCACCTGCCCCTTATCTGGTCCTCCTAGCCTTCTGTTGGCCTGCTGTCTCCTCCACCCCACCTCCTGATTGTAGGCGACCGGGGGTAGGGGTTTCAGCCACCTCTCCTTCCCTCCTCTTTCCCCTCCCCCCCACGTGGCCCTGGCACCCACCCCTCCTGCCATCCCATTTTCTTAGGCACTGTGGGAGTTGAGGTGGTCCGGGATGGACAGAACAGGGCGAAATAGGGAGCGAGGGTTACCTGCACCTCTCCAGATCCCTGGTCCTAGTCTCCTGTGTTTTCCCTACACTCTCTGCCACACCCTACGTTCCCACGGCCCGGAAGAAGGCCCTGAGGCGCCAGGCTGGAGATAACAGTGTCCTGTCCCTCGGCAGGATGCTGCCACTCCTGCCGCTGCCACCTAGCCTCCAGCACTTCCCCCTTATCTCCCTGGAGGACCTCTCTTGACCCTTGGCCTAAAACGAGACAGGAGGCGGGAGGGGGGGGCAGGCTATGGAGAGAGAGGGGTAGAGGTGGGTGGGCATGGGGGGCACCCTCTGTGCTGGTTTTTTTACCCCAGAGTACACAGGCAGCTTCCAAAATATATTTATATCACCCCCTGGAACTCTTGCTGTGGTTTATTGGTTCATCACTTGCTCCGTCCAGATGGGCTTTGGCCTGGGCTGGCGCCCCCACCCTGGGCCCTCGGTCCTCCCAGAGGCCAGCATTCTTGTTTACCTGCCAGCTGTGGAGAGCTTAACAGCAGGAGAAGGGAGGAGACTCTGAGGAGTCCCACTTCCGAGGCCCGATCTATTGCCCTCAGTTCTCCACTGCCACCTGCCAGACCCACACTGCCCTGGGGCCCGTAGCTCTACCAGGTGAGGGGCCCCGGGGGGACGTGACACAGAGGCTGTCTCCGCGAATGCCTTTGCTGTCTTCCGGCACCAGTTGGACAACTAGTGCCGAGGCTGTTGGTTTTCCCCTTTGGCAATTTCTCTGCATCTGGAGTGGTGGCCTTGGAGAAACTGCTAGAAACTCTGAGAACCTGGGCTGCTTACAGACCTGTGGGAGGCTCCAGGGTGGGAAGGAAGTCATCACGAGGCCTCCTGGCTGAGCACACTGGTTCCTGGGAGGCTACTGGCAGGGCTGCAGGGGGCTGTACCCCTCTGCCCTCACCACCTTACCCCCCATGCAGGGACCATCAGGAAGTAACGGTGGGGGGGGGGGCAGTACAGGCCAGCATCCTGGTGATCTGGGAAGGGTTGCTGGCAAGTAGAGGAGGGACTGACTAGCTGGGAAGGGGGTGTAGGAAGCCACCCTAGTATCCCAGACTGTGGGGTACAAGGTGAATTTTCTGGAACAAACTTTGGGAGCCATGCTGTGATAAACATAGGCAACTCTGGGCAGCAGATCTGGGCCACGTGGCTGCCAAAGTAAGGGTGTGGCTTTGCTGGAACTTCATGAGGAAAATTAGTCTGGAAGTGACTCCTTCCTGAGAGCTGCCTTTGCCAGGGATTCTTAGCTGGGCAAGGACAGAATAAAAGGCCCGGGCTGTGGTCTCTGAGTGAACCAGGGGATTGGGGCTCCCTACCCCTGGGGATCTTTCAGCCCACTCCTTCCTGTATCAGAGATCTCTTCCCTGGAGCTGCATGGATTATGTGTCTGGAGTCAGTTTTTCCAGGTGGTTGCTGACCTCTGCACTCACTTTTGGTAGCATTTTCCATCCACAGCCCTGTTCTGGTCTCTTCTGGGAGCTAGCGGACAGTGGAGAAGCTTCTTTCCTCTATACCTGTGCCTCAGGATGTGCCTCCCCAGTAACAAGCTGCGTCTCTGAGCCTTGCTAGAACCCAAGGAATCCCCTACTTGTATCAGGGGAAGCTGGGAGCCTCACTTGTACTGTCCACCAATCCCTGTTCATGGCATTGAATGTTTGCTCTGGGCCAGTCTCATCAGCTGTAGTCATGAGGTCCCCACCAGGCCCAGGAGCCCTGAGGCTACTCTGGAATGGCCTAAGCCACCCATGCCCTTCTGCTCATCTCTGTAGCCTTGGATGAGTTGGCCACAGCCTTCTGAAAGTGCCCCTCTGGAGAGCCTGGGGCCTTCACTCCTGACCCTCCTCATTCTCCTGGGCAGCCTCCCCTACTTCCACACGCATTCACCATCTCCTCCCCAAATTTGCTTTTTTTGTTCCTAACCATTGTCTGGGGAGCCAGTACTGATATTCCACCTGCCAGCGGAATGGCAGGGGTGGGGGGGGGGGGGGGGTGAGTGGAGTTTCATGCTGGCCAGAGCATGAAACTTGTGTTGCTGCGGCAAAACTGACTTTCTTCCTGCTGTGGTCCCTCCCCCTTCATGTGTGGGTGTCAGCACTGAGACCTGGTGACTCATGTCTCCCAGGAGTCTGGTCTCCTTTCCAATTCTGGTTTATATAGAGTGGGGTCATTAGAAACTTAGGGTCCCAAGCTGGGAAACCAGATCACATCTTGGCTCTAAGTGGCCTTAGGCAATCTACCCTAAATCTCTCTGGGCCTCAATTTCTTCATCTGTAAAATGGAAATAATAGGACCAGCTCCATGGCCTTGTGGAGACTAATGGAGAGGATACCTGGATGCAAAGCCTGGCTCATTAGAGGCCTCAAACATGGTCCACATCATTGTCAGAGAAGCTTGCAAGAGTTTCCTAATTGGTATTTGAGTCTATTTCTCCTCCAATCCATCTCCGTGCAAAGGTCAGACAGGTCTCTGAAGCCTGGCATTCACTTTGGACACAATGTACCTTCTAGTTCACTGCAGCTCCTTGTGCTCTGACATCCTGGATGTCACACACACACACACACACACACACGCATGTATATGCACATGCATGCACTCAGGCTTTTGAAGTGTGTCTAGGAATAGGCTCTGGACTTGACCCCGTGACCTGTGGCCTTTCTCCCTGCCAGGGTTGAAGGACCTCTTGGCTTTTCTGCTGAGGGAAACTGTCCAGCCCAGGACCCCTGTTGGCCAGGCCAGAAACAAAACACCCTGTCCAAATAGGAGTCCTGGGAGGTGGTGCCTGCTGGATGTCAGGATTGTCTTCCTACCCCTGTAGGAGCACTAGTCAGAAGCCTGGTTGCCCCTGCTGGCTGCTGGGCACCCCTAACTTTGCCTTCCCTTCCCCCAAGACCGCTGTTTCAAGCCCCACCTCCTAGGGTCAGCGTCCTTGTGTCCTTATGCCCAACACTGACCTAACAGTCTGCCTGGAGATTTCATGATGACTAAAATCATGGGCAGGAGGGAGGACAGTGCCCCCTTGCCTTATATGGAGGGTAAGCATACAGAACGCTTGCCCTTCCTGCTCCTGTAAGTGGGGGCCGGCCATAGCCCCCTTGCAGAGTGCTGGAGAGGGCTCCCCTTGTTCAGTCCCACTGTTTCTGGTAAGCCGGAGTGATCTAATGGGACCGTCCCGCCTCAATAACGCGTCTCTTCCATCTCCCACTTACCCTCTTCAAGATGTGGCATGAAACTCCTGGTCTTTCCCTTTACAGCGCCGCCAGCATCTCTGAGGTTTGGAGGTGGTCCCCAGCGGCGCCTGGAGCCGGCCCAAGGAGGCAGCAACGCCTTCCTTTGGGCTCAGCCCTTGGGAGGGAAAGGGGCGTGTGTTCCTTTAAGGGGCTGGCCCGGCGGGATCGCGGGGGTTTGTCCGCCGCCGCTTCCTTTCAGGGCTTTCAAGATCCCCCAAATCCGCGCCTCCTCCGACCGGGACCCTGACGGCGAGGCTGGGAGCGCTGCAGCCGTCAAGGGCCGCCTGGGGACGGTACGTGGCTGCGGGTGGCCGGGCTCCTGGGGCGCCCTGCGGGCCCGGCCACCCCCTCTGGGTCTCCTGCGCCCCCCCCCCGCCCCCCCCGCCTCCTGGGGCGGCGTCGGGGCCGGGGCGGGGGCGGGGGCGGGGGCGGGGGCGGGGGCGGGGGCGGGGGCGGCTTGGGGAGCAGCGCGGGCGCGCCGCGAGGGGGCACAGCCCCAGCGAAACCCGATGCCCCTGAGGCCGCCGCCGGGCGCAGCCGCGTGGCCTCGGCCCGTCGGGTCGGGTCGGGTCGGGTCGGGTCGGGGTCGAGCAGCCCCCGCGCACGGTGCGGAGCACGAGTCGGGGCGCGGGGTCCGCGGGCGCCTCCTGGCCTCTGCCGCCCCCTCCGCCGCCCCAGGGAGAGGCAGAGGACGCCCGGCGCCTTCAGGCCCAGGTTCCCCGCGGTCTCCCTCGGCGGCGAGCGGACGCGCAGAGCCAGGGCGGCGACGGCGCCCTGCGGGGAGACATCTGGGGCAGGTGGGCGGCCAGCAAGGGACCGTCGCGGGCGCCGGGCCCCGCCGGCGGCGTCACCGACTCCCCGGGTGTCCCCGCAGCCCGGGACCCGGCCTGGACCGCGCCGCCCCCGCCGCCCCCGCCGCCCCCGCCGCCCCGGGCCGTGGCTCTGCTCCGTGCGGCAGGTGATGGAGAGGCGCCCTGGCCTCCCCCCGGGGCCCTGCGTGGGCCAGCGGGCTGCGGGTGCGGGTGCTGGTGCTGGTGCTGGTGGGAAACGCCTCCGCTCCTACTTGCGGGGGCCGCCGATGAGCCTCGTCTACACTGCGGGCACCGAAGTCCAGTTCCTCACCGGGAGCTGGGGCTGGTGGAGACCGGGAGGGCAATGCTGCTCCCTGCTGGTGGAGGGGGGAACCCTACTCTCCGCCTCACAAGTGAGGAGCGCCTGGGCCCGCCCCCCCAGTTCCTCCGAATTCGGGTTCGCTCATTCTGCTGTGGGGAGGGGGGCGGAGGCAAGGGGTCTGGGAAAGCGAAGGTTGGGCGGCCAGGGGACTTGGCTTTTCTCCAGCCTCTGCCTGTTTACCAAAGATACTTTGGTACCTCACTCACCTCCCCACCCTTGGCCTCAGTTTCACCAACTGTAAAGAGAAGGCAGTAGTGGCTGCTCTAGGCAGTGAGAGGGGAGAAAGATCCACCGAAACAAGCTGAGACTGCAGGTTGTGAATTGTTAACAACTGCAGTAACGGGAGGTGCCTGGGTGGCTCAGTCAGTTTTACGTGTCTGCTTTCCGGGAGGGTCATGATCCCAGAGTCCTGGGATTGAGCCCACATCAGGCTCCCTCCCTGCTCAGTGGGGAGCCTGCTCCCCCCTCTCCTCCTCACTTGTGCTCTCCCTCACTTTCTCTGTCTCTCTCTCTCTCTCTCCAGTAAATAAATAAAATCTTTTTGAAAAAGCAATAGTAATAACCACTAATATTTTGTGAGTGCTTACCCTCCTGCCAGGCAGCATTCTAAGTGCTTTGCAGACATTCTCTCCCTTAATTTTTACAGAAATGTTTTCTGGTTGTAATTGTTGTGACTCCCATCTTACAAGATGAGGAAAGTGAAGCTCAGTGACTTGTCCACTGATAGACTGTTAGTAACTGGGGGAACCAGAGCTGAATCCTGGTGACCAGTCTCATTCTAGAACCTGAAATTTGCCACTATGTTCTTCTGCCAGTACGTATTAGCAACTGTTTTTTGAGCACCTGCCATATGTTGGGGCTGGACATGATTCATCTTATATAATCCTCATCACAGCCCTACAGTGAGTATCTAGCCTTTTTTTCCAGATGAGGACATGGAGGCACAGAGAGGTTGAGTAACTTGCCCAAGGTCACACAGCAGGGTACGGGTGTATCTTTGCCCAGGCAAGGCTCCAGCTGATATGGGGAGTCTCCCACAGCCGAGATGACTGCGTTGGACTGGATCTTGGGCCTTCCAGCTGATGGCACCTCTGTGGTGGCTCTGAGGGGCTGGAGGCCAGGGTAGCCAGGGTCAGGGAGCTGAGGTTGACCATGGCTTCCCTGAGTGTTAGTGGTCAGAAATGGGCCTGGGGCAGGGTGGCAGTAAGTAGCAATTGCCACTGCTGGCTCACACCTGGGTCTCAGCTTTATACTGTCACCTAAAGTTCAGAGTGGTCATTTATCTTCAACCCCTGAGCTTCCTTATTAGTCTGCTCTGGAGGCAGGGAAACTTCTGTTCATAGAAATCAAAACATCCAGCCAGCAGTTGACAAGTCTAACTGGATACCTCAGGCTTTGTGTGCTGCACCCCTGCTCTCTAGAGAGGCCTAAGAGCAGATGGCCAGCTTCCACCTGGGTCATAGCTCCTGGATACAAGGTCAATCTTCCCTTCAGAACTCACTGTTTTTCTTGGCACCCCTCTGCTCATTCTAAAGTTGCTGGGTTAGCATCCAGCAAAGAGGGGTGTTGACCAAATCACACCTCTCCATTTGTGGTGGTGGTTTGTTTTTTAAGTAGGCTCCTTACCCAGCTTGAGGCTCGAACTCATGACCTTGAGGTCAAGAGTTACATGCTTCACTGACTGAGCCAACCAGGCGTCCCCGCAGTAGTGTTAACAAACCAGAGAGCAGACCAACGTGGGTGTCCAGACCAGAGAAGGGCCAGATGTAATGAAGAGAACTAGGGCTGTTTGGGGGCACCTGGGTGGCTCAGTCAGTGAGGCATCTGCCTTCAGCTCAGGTCATGATCTCAGGGTCCTGGGATAGAGCCTGCATCAGGCTTTCTGCTCAGCGTGGACTCTGCTTCTCCCTCTCCTTTGCCCTGCTTATGTGCTGTCTCTCTCAAATAAATAAAATCTTATTTTCATACACACACACACACACACCAAAAACTAAGGCTGTTTTTAGCTGGAAAGGAGGAGCCAAGGATGAGGACACTATCTGGAGCTGGGGTAGGAAGATAGCCAGCATGGCTCTTTTAGAATGTAAATCAGATTCGTGTCAGTGCCTTTCATTCAGTGCTGCATCATGGTGGACAACCAAATTGTCCCACCTCTCTCCCTCTTGCTCCTCACTGGATTTCAAACTGTTCCTGCCAAAGGCCTTTGCACTGGATGTTCCCTCCCCTGGAATGCTTTTCCCTAGGATTCTCAAAGCTCACACTTTCAGTTAGTCTCCTTCTCAGAGAATCCTTCCCAATCCATCCTGTCTCCACAAGCACCTCCCTCCCCTGCTTCAGCCTCCTCTATCATATGTAGCACCTTGACAACACGGATGTCCCATATCCTATTTGGTGTCTGTTTCCCTCCCTGGAATGTAAGCTCTGGCAGGACTTGTGATCTGTTTCCTGCATGCTGAGAACTGTGCCTGGCACATGGCAGATGTTTGATAAATACTTGCTGAGTGAGTGAGGCCATGTTCCAGCCCGTCTATTACCTGGGTAACCTTAACCATGCAACTTAGCATTTCTTTTCTTCTTAAAAATTTTATTAATTAAAAAAATTATTAATTAATTTATTTTTAAAAGATATTTATTTATTTATTTATGAGAGACATGAGAGACACAGAGAAAGAGGCAGAAACACAGGCAGAGAGAGAAGCAGACTCCCTGTGGGGACCCCAGTGCAGGACTTGATCTCAGGACCCTGGAATCACAACCTGAACCACAGGCAGATGCTCAACCACTGAGCCACCCAGGTGTTCCTATTTATTTTTTGCGGGGAGGGGAGGGATAGAGGGAGAGAATCTCAAGCAGACTCCCTGCTGAGCGTGGAGCCCGGGGACCCGACTCCGTCCCGTGACTCCAAGATCAGGACCTGAGCCAAAACCAAGAGTCAGATGCCCAACAAACTGAGCCACCTTGGCACCCTGCATCTTAGCATTTCTGAACCTGTTTCCTTGTCTGTACAATGGAGATAAAAATTTTGACATTGTGAAACTGATAGTGACATCATCCATGCAAATGCATTGTCACGTGGAAGGCAGTCCTTATATAGGACAGATCCTCAAGGGGGCTGGCTGAAGAGTTTACAACAGGGCCCTGCCTCTACCCTCTCGGCCATGTGACCTTTGGACAATTCATGTCTTGGTGCCTCTGTTTACCTGTGGATTAATTGGGGAGAATAAAATTCTTGCTGACTGACAGTTGGGGGGAGGAGGGTTTCTTAGAAGGGTCAAGGGAGCTGTTGGACATGGAAGCCCTTTAAAACTGAGGGAGTGAGTGATGCCCAGGCTCAAGGTTGGGAGCATGTGCTGGGTGCAGTCTCTGAGGCTGGGAAAGGGTACCTAGGAGCTTGCTGGAAGACACAGAAGATGCCATGGTTTTTCCTGCCTCAGTGCACGTTTCTGAATGAATGACTTCATCACGATTGATAAACACAATGGGGGACTGATGTCAGCATAACACCGCATTGGTCTGGCAGTGATTTTTCTCAACATGCTGACGTATTGGAGCAGCCATAACAGGCTTTCTCACAATCAAAGAGGAAGCTTTTTGCAAGTGCTGGATTCCTTAAGATAAGTGCTGACAGTCCTGCAGAAAGTACACATACAAATGTATCTCCCTATCCAGGCTCTTGCTGTTCAGTGTTGAAAACTCAGGAACCAAATAGATTTGGATAATGCAGCATCCCTTCTTACCAAATTGTCCCAGCTCTCAAGATCCAAACTTGCACCATCTCAACTCAAGGATGCAATAGGTTTGGGGAGAGAGAGGTGCCTGTTTGGCAGCTTCTCACAAAGTTTTCTTTTTTTCTTTTTTTTTTTTTTTTACTTTTTATTTATTTATTTATGATAGTCACACAGTGAGAGAGAGAGGCAGAGACATAGGCAGAGGGAGAAGCAGGCTCCATGCACCGGGAGCCCGACGTGGGATTCGATCCCGGGTCTCCAGGATCGCGCCCCAGGCCAAAGGCAGGCGCCAAACCGCTGCGCCACCCAGGGATCCCACAAAGTTTTCTGATAAATGTAGAAATCGCATGATGAAGTTGTAAAGACATTTCCCTTGAGTTAAAAAACAAAAATGATTGAAGAAGATGGCTCCACCTTGGATGGGTCAGAGTCTTAATTCTTAATTCTGGTTTCTCTTGGAATCCAATGCTCCCAGAAACCTACATCTCAAAGGAGGAACCACTTGTCCCTGTGCTGAGGGCTGCAAAGGGCATTGGGTACCAAGGTCAGTGGAGAGTGAACAGTACTGGTGGTGTTTATTAGGACTGTTCCTGGTTTTATTAACACTCTGGTTACAAAGCTGCATGTTTTTTTTTAAGATTTTATTTATTTATTCATGAGAGACACAGAGAGACAGAGACATAGGCAGAGGGAGAAGCAGGCTCCCTGTAGGGAGCCCAATGCGGGACTTGATCCCAGGACTCTGGATCACACCCTGAGCCAAAGGCGGATGCACAGCCATTGAGGTGCCTCACATAGGTTTTGAATGGCCCCAACCTTATTCTCCCCTTCATCTTATTTTTTAATGCATTTAATGCAAAAATATGCATTTTGTTTCAGGCACATAAGTGGCAGAAACACCTCCATTTGCTCATCCCAGGGAAGCCCTTTCTCATAGGAGGGCATCTGGGCCTGATGAACTGCTGTGAGGAGGCTGCGGGTGCCCAGGGACAAGGTGGGCCTTGTGACATCCAGCTCAATATCAACAGCCTCTTGGTCCTCATTCTCCTTCCTGGTTCCAGATGAGAGACCTCAGGAAGAGAAAAGAAATGATCTCCAATGAGGTCCTGCTGTGTACCAGGCTCTGAGGTGTGTGTTCTGCACATGTCACCTCCCTGAATTTGACATGGTCATTCCAGGCTCTGGAGCTGGAGTGGGTTCAGATCCCAACTCCACCATGTCCTTGCTGTATGACCTTGGCCAGATGATTTAATATGTCCGTGCCTTGGTTTTCCCAGCTGTGAAATGAGGATACTAAGAGGTTCCACCTCCAGGCATTGTGATAAGGAGTAAATGAGGTAGTACGTGCTCATTAAACTCAGCTGTTACTATTTTTATGCCCATGATCGCAGTCCAAGTGTGGCTAAGCTGTGTTCACAAAGAGACTCAAAACGTGGTGACTTAAATACGGTAAGACTTTGTTTCTCTCATGACACAGTGCAGATGGGGGAGTTCCAGGGCTGATGGGGCAGCTCTGCCATTCAACCCATGGTTTACATTTCTGAGACTAAGGTGGCTACTCTGGCGGCCAGCAGGTGGAGGAGGAGAATACCAGGAAGACCTATCCCTGTCTTAACACAAGACCTGCAGAAGGCACATGTTATTTCTGCTCCCTGCCATGGTCCAGCACAAGTCCCACGGCCTCTCCTCGCTGTAGGTGAGGAGACTGCAAATATAGCTTTCAGCTGACTGATCGTGCGCTATCTAGAACCAGGCTACCATAGGAAAGAAGTAGACGTATGGGTGAAAAATATGTGGTGGTGAGTTTTATGAACTTCATTTCGCAAATGAGGAAACCTGCCTAGAATCACAAGGCTTGTAAGTAGTGGAGATGGGATTTGAACCCAGATCTTCCTACCTCCGAACTTCTTTATTAGGTTGCCTGATTGGGCTGCCCAGATCCAAGTCCCCATGAGGCATTATGGGTGTCGCCTGAGGACTCCTCTTGGATGAGAAGTGAGACCTCAGGCCGGCAGTGTCCTACTGTAGTACATGGCACAGAGGGTGGGTCTGGGCCTCAGGATCTCCACAAGGGGCCTATGGGAGCAATGGGTTCTACCTGCCAGCTTATTCTACATCTGCTCCTTCCTTTCCAGCAAGGGCTCCTAACTGTTTCGGAAACAAGAAGGTTCTCTGTTCGAATCTCACCAATCTCACCACCCTTCCTTACAGATTCCATGCTTTCCTCACCTTTCTTTTTTGTTTAAAAGATCTATCGAGAGAGACAGGGAGAGCACGAGCCAGGTTCAGGTGGGAGAGGAGAGGGGCAAGCAGACTCCCTGCCTACCCTGAGCCTGATGTGAGGCTCAACTCTAGGACCCCAAGATTGCAACCTGAGCCAAAGTCAGACACTTAACCAACTGAGCCATCCAGGCGCCTCATTTCTTTTCTTTTTTTTTTTTCTTTTCCCTTCCCACCCTCCTCCTTCCCTTGTCTCTTTGCTCTTCCCTCCATTCTGGTTTTCATACAACAGGCATTCATGGGGCCACAGGCTTGCAATCATAGCAGAGGGGCAATTCTGGTGTTCTGCTTTGTCCATCTTAAATTATACCCTAAGCATTTTTCCACATTGCTACATGGTAATCATAGCTGTACTTCCAGATGCCCGCTGCCACCCTGGCCTTCCTGCCCCACCAGGTTCACCGTCAACACCGCCCCTGGAGGGGTGCTTCTGAGATGTTCTTCTGATCCTGTGGCTCTTCTGCTTACTGCCACCACTCGCACCCCGGGGCCTTTGGGACCAAGGAGAGAGGGAAAAGCCTGGGCCAGATACCCAAGGGCATCTAGCTGCTCACCTCGGCCTGCTGACCCCTCTCACCACCTCTCCCCTTTATCAGCCAGGGTTTTGGCAGGAAGCAGAATTCACCCTGGGTGGTTCCAATAAAGAGACTCTAATAAGGAAGGAATGGCTGGCTTCTAGAGTTCAGGGATGGGGCATTGAACGAGGGGGTGGAAGACATAGAGACAAGCAATGGCAGTCACCCTTCGAAGCCTGGGGGTGCAGAGGGAGGAGGGGAGGGAACAGTGTTACACACCTCACAAGAACCTCACCTGGGGTGAGGATGAGAAGATGCCAACAGGATTGTGGTCACAAGGAGACACAGTATTCCAGAGATGAAGCTTCTCCCTCCTGCCCATCTCTTGTGGGTGCCTCCCCCAAACCCCCGGGGCTGAATCCCACTGAAAGCCAGAGGCCAGGGTGCTGGAAGAAGCCATCCCAGGATCAGGGCAAAGAAACACACAAAGGAAGTACTTCCAGCACATTCCCAGGACCCCCCACCCCCCCGCCGCCACCTGCCCCACCACGTGTTCTCTTTGGTCTCTGGGCCTTTGTGTCTTTTCTGTACCCCATGTCTACACTCCCCATATAGCTCGTGACTCCTTGCCCAGGACTCTGTCCCTTTTCTGCATTAGAGTTCCTCCAAGGCTGCTGGTCTTTTAATCATTAAGCACTCAGCAAATGGCAATGAGCAGGGCGGGGGGAGGTGAGGAGGAGGTGATTGAGGCATTAGCCTTGGCTGCAAAATACATCAAGGGAGGAGAGGGTGTGCGCGCCAAGAAAACTTGGTAATCACCATATAATATTGAAATGCAATATATTTTTTAAAAATCAAATAAACCAACTATAGCCCATGGGCTAGCTGCCTGTTTTATTTGCATGTCCTCTGAAACCGGAATGACCCCTAGAAGTACCCTAAGCATGGTGCTTAAAAATTTTTTTGACCTTGACTCAGGGTAAGAAACAAATTTTGCATTGTGGCTTCCCCATCACCCCTGCAGATCTCTCTGGATGGAAACAGAAGCTCGACAATGCAGAACTCCTCTCGCTAAACAAATATATCCTGAGATTGTGTCGTCTGGTTTTCTCGATGTCATTAAAAAATGCTGCTCACGGGATCCCTGGGTGGTGCAGCGGTTTGGCGCCTGCCTTTGGCCCAGGGCACGATCCTGGAGACCCGGGATCGAATCCCACGTCGGGCTCCTGGTGCATGGAGCCTGCTTCTCCCTCTGCCTGTGTCTCTGCCTGTTTCTCTCTCTCTGTGTGACTATCATAAACTAAAAAAAAAAAAATGCTGCTCACAACCTTGCAAATTCAAACGTGCCATCTGAAACTGTTGATCCTGTCCTATTGCCCTATATAATTTTCTCCGAGGACTAGGTGCCTCCTCCTAACCCCTCCCTCGGCTTTGTTGGCTTGCTTACTGCCCATCTTGCCTGTGGCCTGCAGTCCCCTGGGCCTGCCAGGCAGAAGATGCTCCGTAATCACCCACTGAGCTAGTGAACAAGTGCTGGAACCCAGGGGTCCCCGGGCCCCCTGCAGCAGGCTTCTCTAATTGGCTTATTTTCTCCTCTTTCCAGCCTGCCCCAGACTCCAGCCTTGCCCCAGACACCCTGGCCCTGTGGCCGTGCCTGGCGTCATGGGCCTGCTGCTCCTCGTCCTGCTGTTCCTGCTGCCCTGCATCTCCGGGCTGCCCTTCTACAATGGCTTCTACTACTCCAACAATCCCAATGGCTGGAACCTGGGCAATGGCCACAGCGAAGGTGGGCAGCCTCCTGGCTCTGGCTCCATGTTCCACTGGGGTGACCGAGACCTCTCCTGGATCCTGCTGTGATATGCAGGTTCCAGGCCGGGACAGGGGATGGGGCGTGGAGCCAGTAGCCCCTTCCCTGTCTGGGCCCTTGTAGCAGGCCAGGCTCCTTTCTAAGACGAGTGCAAGGGATGGTTCAGTTACTCTGTTTGCTAGTCCCTCGGGCTTGGAGTGCATCGGAGCCAAATGTGCTTAAAGACAATCACTTCTGTACTTAAGGACGCTCCCAAAATGGGACCCTCCTGCCCATTTTCCAAGATCCAACTTACATGTGATCGCCCCTGCCTGGTGTCCCAAGTGGAAAGGATGTTTGAGGTTAGACAGATGTGAGTTTGAATCTTAATTTTGCCACTTAGTAGCTACATGGCTTTGGGCAGGTGACTTTTTTGGGGAAGAGGGGCAGAGGGAGAGGGAAAGAGAGAGAGAATCCCAAGCAGGCTCCATGCAGGGCATGGGGCTCGATTCCAAAACCCTGAGATCATGACCTGAAATCAAGAGTCAGATGCTTAACTGGCTGAGCCACCTCAGCGCCTTTGGGCAGGTGACTTTTTAGTTAGCAGTTGTGCACCTACTTTGTGTCAGGCACACTTCTAGCTGCCTTCCCAGCATTGCCTCAGACAATCCTCACAAAAAGCCTGATATATGGGCAAGGTTAACAGCCGGCACGGTGAGGACTCCACCAGGCCAAGCTAGTGCTGGCTGTCCTTGCAGCCCCGAAAGCACATAATGTGGATTATTTCATTTCATACATGAGGACAGCGAAGCTCAGACTTGAGCCAGCCTCCCGGGGCACACAGATCTGCAGAACCCGTGCTGAGATCTGCTTGTGGAAGGGTTGCTTTGATGAACACGACCCGGCCTCCCTCAGGCTCTTGGGGGTAGGGGTGGGGGGAATGTGTTCCTTACCTCTCCTGGTGTCCTTTGACTGCTGATGGGCCTGGGCTTGTGGCTGTGTCACTGTAGTCTCTGACCCCGGGGTCACATCTCGCTTGGCCCCCTTCTAAGAAGATACTTGTGACTGCAATCCTTAATTTAGTCTCTTTGCCATAGAAGGTAACTCTCACAGGTTCCAGGAATTAGGACCTAGGTATCTCGGGGCATCATTATTTGGCTTCCAACCTTCCTCCCTCCCCCACCGAGTTTATTTTGTTAGATAATCACGATTTTATTCTATTTTTAAAAAATATTTTATTTATTTGTTCATGAGAGACACTGAGAGAGGCAGAGACACAGGCAGAGGGAGAATAGGCTCTCTGCGGGGAGCCCAATGCAGGGCTCTATCCTAGGATCCTGGGGTCACACTCTGAGCCAGAGGGTGACGCTCAACCACTAAGCCACCCAGGTGTCCCAATAATCACGACTTTAATGAGATTCAAGAAAACTTAAAAACTTAAACTTTCTACCCATAATTTTACCACTTCTATCCATGAATATGTGTAAAATCACAAATAATCCCCCCTACCTGGGGGAAACCTTACTAACATTTCCCTCCAGCCTTTGATATAGGATTGAGAAAATTGTCTTTAACCTCTTGCTCTACATGTGGTTTGGGAATCTCCGTGTCACTTCATAGAATACAATTTTTCTCCCAAGGATGAGTGGATATCCAGCTGCCAGGTTATCTTACCTGGCTGTATAGTGTTTTGTCATACGGAGACATTATGATTTAGCTAAACATTCTCATCGTCTTTGGGTTAAAGCTTCAAACACAGCTTTACTAAAGAGCATGAAGGAGGGGCACCTGGGTGGCTCCGTGGTTGAGCGTCTGCCTTCGGCTCAGGTCATGATCCCGGGGTCCTGGGATCTAGTCCCACGTCGGGCTCCCGGCTCCATTGGGAGCCTGCTTTTCCCTCTCTCTCTGCCCCTCCACCCCTGTTCATGCTTTCTCTCTTGCTCTGTGTGCTTTCTCTCTCTCAAATAAATCAAATCTTAAAAAAAAAACATAAAGAGTACTAGGTGAAAACAAAGGACAAAGCCACTACATGAGAGTCCTGGCTCATGTCCGTTGAGCTTTTCCCATGTGCCAGGTGTCACACTTATCTGTGTTGAGACTCACCACAGCCAGCTATAGGTACCGATGTTACCCCATGCTACAAATAAGGAGAGCGGTTTGTAGAATCAGCTGATTTCTCTAGACTAGACTAGCTTGTGGAGAGTTGGAGCCAAGATTCAAACCGGGCTTCTCTGACTCCAGGCCTGTGGTCCCCAAGCCTCTGTGTTTACAGCCTGTCCAGAGCAGGCTTCTCCAACTTGAGTGACTGGCAAAATCACCCACCTGTAGAGCTGTTAGAACACTGATCACTGGGCCTTACCCCCAGAGGTTTTGATTCAGGAGGTCTGGGGTGGGGTCTAGGAGTTTGCATTTCTAGCAAGTTCCCAGTGATGCTGCTGCTGCTGCTGCTGCCTTGGGGACCCCACTTTGACAACCACCGCACCAGAGCTCCTGGCCTTTTCAGCATGAAAGCCTCTGCAGGGAGCCTCCTATCTCCTTACCCTGGAGACTACACTTCTCCCCCACCCTGTACCTCCAGGGGTCTAAGTCCAGGCCCAAGAGCATGAGATAGTGAGACCTCTATACGGGGTCTCAAGTTAAAGATGAGCCAGCTTCAGCCATAAACCTGGTGCTTGTGCCGCCATGGTAGGCTCTGGGTTTATTTGTACGGTGTTACTGTATGGTCTCCTATAGAAGTCCTGCCGCATCTCACCTGTGTTTCTAGGTATCTCGGGAACATCAGAATGGTGAGACAAAAAGTGAAGGGCAAGCTGTGCTCTCCTGTGGCCAGCATGGCAGGGAAGGACCCCAGGGAGATCTGAGTCCTAGCCAGCTGCCTGATACGGGGATGCTCATATTGCCTGCTATGTCAATTAGCTGCTTACACACAACACACTTAATGGCTTAAGACAACAGCTGTTTTTTTTTTTTTTTTTGGGGGGGGGTTGGCTTGTGATTTCATGGGTCAGCATTTTGGACTGGCTTCTATGTCCATGGTCCCAGCTGTGCTCACTGACTTAATTGTGCCTGCAGTCAGTAGGACAGGTCAGTGAGGGCTTGTCTCTGCTCCACGTGGGCTCTCCTCTAGCAGGTGAGCCCAGGCTTGTTGTCGTGGAGTGGAAGCAGCAGAGCCTCATGGAACCCAGACTCAGAGCAGGCACAGTGGAATAGTCACATTCATTTGGTCAAAGCAAGTGGCAAGGCCAGCCAAGGGGGAGGAGAAATAGAGTCCCCTCTTGATAGGGGCCACAAAGTCACAATGCAGGGCATGTGGGTGCAGCATTACGGCCATTCTTGCAATGGGCAACTGCTGAGCCTGGCAGAAGCCGGGGATGAGGCTCAGGGTGGCCCTTGCAGGGGTACGGGTGTGCTGCTGCAGATCCCCATTGGCACCTCCTCTCTCGCAGGCGTCTTCAATGGGGTGAAGCTGGTGGTAGAGACGCCCGAGGAGACCCTGTTCTCCCACCAGGGGGCCCAAGTGACCCTGCCCTGCCGCTACCACTACGAGCCCACCCTGCTGGCCCCGAGGACTGTACGCATCAAGTGGTGGAAGCTGTCGGAGAATGGGACCCCAGAGCAGGATGTGCTGGTGGCCATCGGGCAGAGGCACCGCTCCTTCGGAGACTACCGAGGCCGAGTGCGTCTGTGGCAGAACGGGGAGCACGAAGTGTCGCTGCAGATCAGGGACTTGCGGCTGGAGGACTCTGGGCGTTACCGCTGTGAGGTCATTGATGGGCTGGAGGACCAGAGTGGCCTGGTGGAGCTGGAGCTACGGGGTGAGGCCCCCCACGCAGGGGGATATGGGGGGCCTGAGCCATGGAGAGAGAGGGCCCCGAGAAACCGTCTAGAGCTCTGTGCTTCAGACCAGCACGTGGTCCTTGAAACCACCCCATGGGGACGCTACTGCTATCGTCACCCCCATTTAATTACTTATTTTTTTAATATGTATATTTTTACAGGTTTTATTTATTCATGAGACACAGAGAGGCAGAGACACAGGCAGAGGGAGAAGCAGGCTCCCTGTGGGGAGCCCGATGTGGGACTCGATCCCAGGACCCCAGGATCACACCCTGAGCTGAAGGCAGATGCTCAACCACTGAGCCACCCAGGCATCCCATCACCCCCGGTTTACAGATGAGGAAACAGAGGCACAGGGAGGTCAAACGAACTTCCCTAAGGCCATACTGCCCATAAATGGCAGAGTAGGAGTTTGACCTCAGGCAGTCGGTCACACTTTATTTAGATAGAGGAAAACAGGAGGACTGCAACCCTGCCTTGACTCCAGCAGGGTTGCAGGCAGCACAAACCAAGGGGGCCGCCCAGTGTGGGTGGCAGGAGTGGTGGGCACCTGGACACACGGCTGAGCCCTCATCATGTCCCAGAGGAGTGCCTTACTTGGGGCCAGGAGCAGACTCACACAGCCAGGTTTTCTGATTTGATAAGAGAAGCATATATTTTTCTGTGAAATCTCTGGATTTCTCTTTTTAAAGATTTTATTTATTCATGAGAGATACACAGAGAGAGGCAGAGGCACAGAGTGGGGGAATCTGATGCAGAAC
Source organism: Canis lupus dingo (assembly GCF_003254725.2). Classification (NCBI taxonomy): domain Eukaryota; kingdom Metazoa; phylum Chordata; class Mammalia; order Carnivora; family Canidae; genus Canis; species Canis lupus. Next base: position 52,089,731 of record NC_064245.1, on the reverse strand, counting down.
TTGATCCCAGGACCCCCAGGGATCACACCCTGAGCTGAAGGCAGATACTCAACCACTGAGCCACCCAGGCACCCCAAAATCTCTGGATTTCTTTTTTAATCTCTGGATTTTTATGTAAAAATATTCTCATGAAAAAACAATCACAGCTCAATGGTCTCCAAACCAGCCAGACCTTGTGTGTGGGCTCCTGTGGGTGATCTCTAGTGACTTTGACCTTCTCTCTTTCTAGGATGGGGCTATGTGTCCTCATACCTCTCCTACCTGTTAGGGAGGAGGTGGGATGGATAGAGAACGGTGTTCTGGCTCCAGGCCCACCCTGACTTAGCTGTGGGTGGGGTGGGTAGACACCCCATCCCCTACAGTATGAAATGAGTGCCTCCTTTACCTGCTTGTGAGGAGATGAGGATAAAGTGCAAGTCAGGGACTTACTTTTAGCATCAGCATCCACCTATCTAGTCCAGATGGTGACCAGAGGGGCCCCGTTCCTCATCCCTGATGCTGGATATGATTGGGGCGTAAGGGTGCTAGCTAGCATGATCAGGTGAGAGCCCTCTGCCAGGTCACAGACTGCTCTCTGTGTCCTCACATGGTGGAAGCGGGGAGAGATCTCTGTGTGGGATCTCTTATGGAGGGACACTAATCTCATTCATGACCTAAGTGACCTAAGTGCCTCCTGAAGGCCCCACCTCCTCATACCATCACCTTAGGCCTTGGGATTTCAGCACATGAGCTAGGGGGACACATTGAGACCCTAGCACTGGGGTTCTTGCAACAGCCCTGTGAATTAGGTGGCATTCCCATTCTAGAGTTGGGGACGTTAATTGGCTGATTCATTCATGACCTTACCAAGCTAATCAGTGTTTTCTGAGTACTGCTGTGTGCCAGCCTGGTTCTAGGAGGGAGCTGTAAGGCAGACATAGACTCTGCTTTGGACCTGGAGAATGGACGGGAGATGACAGGTTTGCTTCTCTGTGTGCGTAGGGGAGCCTCCTTCCCAGTGGGCATCCTTCCCTGCCCACCCCCTTCAAGCCCCTCTCTCTCCTCCCTCCCCAGGTGTGGTCTTTCCCTACCAGCACCCTCAGGGGCGCTATCAGCTCAACTTCCATGAGGCCCAGCGGGCGTGTGAGGAGCAGGATGCGGTGGTGGCATCCTTCGAGCAGTTGTTCCGGGCCTGGGAGGAGGGCCTGGACTGGTGTAATGCAGGCTGGCTGCAGGACGCCTCGGTGCAGTACCCCATCACGCTGGCCCGGCAGCCCTGCGGTGGCCTGGGCCTGGCGCCTGGTGTGCGCAGCTACGGCCCGCGTCACCACCGCCTGCACCGCTATGATGTATTCTGCTTTGCTCCTGCCCTCAGGGGTGAGTGCACTGGCCAAGCACAGGCCTGGGGGTCCGAGGGTGGCATCTGGGAAGTGTTAGGATCCAGAGAGGTCTCTGTCCACCCTGCTGGCACTTTCTCTTGGAGGCTTGGAGTAGGCATTGAAGGCATTGGAGCCACGTCTGGCAGAGTTTTGAGTGCTCTGCTGCGCTTCACACCAATCACTGGTTTACTTGTTCATCAGATATTTTTTGAGAGCCTACTCGTGCTGGGGCCAAGACTAGGTGCTGGGCATCATAGACAAATAAAGCACAGCCCGTCCTTGTGAAGAGGATCATTTTGGGGGAAGATAAATAAAAATAGAAATCGGTTCATTGTCACATCACAAGCATTCAGAAAAGTGTCCTGGCACATAGTAGGTACTCAGTAAATGATTTTTTTTAAACTTTTATTTTTAAGTCATCTCTGCACCCAGCGTGGGGCTCAAACCCACAACCCTAAGATCAAAAGTCACACGCTCCACCAGCTGAGCCAACCGAGTGCCCCAGTACTCAGTAAATGATTGAGTGGACAAGAGACCCTGATTGGTCCAGGCTAGGTGGGGTGCCCACCCAGGGTGAGTGAGGTAGAGTACAGACATGACAGGAAGGACCCAGCCCCATAGCAGGGGTGATGAAGCTCTCAGAGAGGGGGTCAGAATGGGGAAGGTACCTCCCAGAAGCATCCGTGGCAAATGCCCACAGCCTGATGTCTCCCTGGGCTCCTGATCGCCAGGGCTGTTTGGTGAGGTCTAATGGGCTGCCGTTCCTGCAGGCCCCACTGTCCTCTCTGGCTGCCTCCCCCCACCCAGTGCCTAACCCTCATGCCCCACCTTCCCACAGGGCAGGTGTACTACCTAGAACACCCTGAGAAGCTGACCCTGGCAGAGGCAAAGGAGGCCTGCCAGGAAGACGGTGCCCAGATCGCCAAGGTGGGCCAACTCTTTGCTGCCTGGAAGTTCCGTGGCCTGGACCGCTGTGATGCTGGCTGGCTGGCAGATGGCAGCGCCCGCTACCCTGTTGTTCACCCGCGTCCCAACTGCGGGCCCCTGGAGCCTGGGGTCCGAAGCTTTGGCTTCCCAGACCCGCAGAGCAGGGAGTATGGCGTCTACTGCTACCGGCCACGCCACTCCTGAGCTAGCCCCACGCCGGCTCTGCGCCGCCCTGTGGTCCTTCCCCTCTCGGGCTCTATTTATTGAGTGGTTCATTTTCCCTGGCAGCTTGGGGCAAGTTTTTTGTATTGTTTTTATTCTCACGTTAATTTTTTTTTAATTACTGCTTTTTGTTTGTTTTTTTGTAAATCCAACATTCCAAATCTTCCCTTTGCTCAGGTGGACACCCCAAGGCTCTCCCAGGAATCCCTCTTGCCTCCCTCTAGGACATTGGAGGTTCATGGGCCCACAAGTGCTTTCTGCCATCACCGAATGTAGCCCTGCTCCCTGCTCCAGGGAGGCTGGTGCCCAGAGCGGACAGTGACACATGGTGGCTGCAGCTGCCCCTCCCCCTCAACCTGGGGGAGGAGAGGGTAACCAGGGGGCCCCTGGAGCTAGGCACTGGGCATCATAGTCTCCTGCCTCCTTCTTCTCAGGCTGGGGGAGGGGAGGGTGTCCAGGGGGGCCCTGGAGCTGGGCCCTGGACATTATGGTCTCCTGCTGCCTCTGCTGCTGCCTCCTCCTCCTCTTCTTCCTCCACCACCACCTCCTCCTCCTCCTGTCCTCCTCTGCGAAGCAGCTGGCCCAGATCAGCACAGCTGTGGAGCTAGGGTTGGAAGCGGGTCCCTAGACTTCTATGTGAAGTCCCAGGAAACGGAGAAATTTCTCCATTTTTTCCTTCTCTCTCCGAAGAGTGTATTTTTTTCTCTCTCATCTTTCCCTGCTCAGGGAGTGGCCCTCAGGTGTCTGTACTTTCTCTGGACAATAAATGGTGCTGTGACCACCCACCCCCATCCCTGTGTCTGGCCTTCTGCTTCATTCAGTCCTGGGGCCCAGCTCCCTCCCCACGGAGAGTGGTGGGGAGTTCTGTTTTGGGGAGCTCCATGGGCTTCACCTGCAAGCTGCTGTGGTTCTGGCTTGCCTGATGGCCGAGACCTGCCTCTGGTGGCTGGCCTAGCAGTGGGAGGATCCGGCCTGTGTTCCCACTGTCTCCCCTCCCAGGCTGGGTGTCAGTGTCAGCCCAGAACACTAGGAGGTGCCTTGGAGGACACAGAGGAGGCCATGACTGTCCCCTACCCCAGCCCCAGGGGATCTCAGAGTTAGGCCCTCTCTGTGTCTCCCCCTCCGCCCCCTGTCCCCACCCCATCTTTGGGAAACCAGACCTGCCTCTGCTCAGGCACTCCTCTGCCGTTCACACTGTTACAGAGTCAGTTTTTCACGTGGGGTCCCTGCTTCTCAGAATGTGGCCAGGCAGCAATCCTGGGAAATTATTGGAAATGCAAATCTCTGGGCCCCACCCCAGACCTGCCAAACTTCAGTTCTCTCAGTGAGAAACTGTGTTATCACAAATCCTCTTGATTCTGATGGAGACTCAAGTTTGAACACCACATAGTTGCAGTCCCAACTCACCAGTGAATCCATTCATTACCTAATTATTGAGCCCCTTCTATGTGATCATCACTGGACCTCCTACTTTTGTCCACTCATTGCCTCCAGACTCGTAGGGAATCTGGACACATGTATCTAGTCACCAGTGAATCCTCAGCATACATAAGCACACCCAAAAAGATACCAGCAAACTCACAGCAGCATGCACCAGCTGGCACCCAGACGCCTTCACAAACACAGTCACCAGGGCCCACTGAGCAAGTGATGAGCAGGGTGGCACCTACCTGGCCTCCTAAGGAGCAGGCTAGTGGGGAGCCAATGCCCGGCCAATGCACATTCTGGCTCCTCTCAGGGTCTCTTGGAGAGCAATCGGAATTGTTTTCGTCGATAGCCTTCACCATTCTTGAGAGCAGGATGCCCAGACCTTCTTGCTAGTGGCCAGTGAACTAGCTAACCACAAATATGCATAAGCAAGATTCACTGTTCCTAGGCTGTCTGCAACTATTTTGTGTTCCCTCTTATAAATCCTGATTTTGCCTCTCCTTTTTTTTTTTTTAAATATTTATTTATTTATTTATTTATTTATTTATTTATTTATTTATTTATGAGAGGCAGGCTCCTTCCAGGGAGCCTGACATGGGACTTGATCCCAGGACCCCAGGATCCCGACGTGAACCAAAGGCTCAACCACTGAGCCACCCAGGTGCCCCTTACCTCTGCTCTTGACTCACTGTACCAACCATTCCCTATATGAGCATGAGCTATCAAAGAACCAAACTATGCCAAGTAACCAGATGTCTCATTTGTCTTTTGACAATGTGCCAACTCATAAATCACACACAAAACCCATTGGCTGTCGCACACACACACACACACACACTCCATCAAATGCACAGGTACCTTCACAAAAATGTGAAGTACAACATATTTGTACTGGTGTGACTGGTGTGACTGTTCCAGGCTTCATGAACAAAAAGATTCACCTAGTTTGGGTCATTGGGTTGAAACATGTCCCAACTACCCCCGCATTCCTAAGAGCCCCTTCTGTAGACCTCAGACCCTGTTTGCCTTCTCTTTAAAAAAAGGGAAAAGAAAAGAAATAGATCTCTTCCAATGTCTTTATTATTATAATTATCATAATCTTCAGTTTTCAAAAATATAAATAGGTGCACGGAACTCTGGTGCCTGCACGGTCCCGGGGGTGTGGGGGAGGGGGGAGGGGCGGGGCGGCACTCCCCCAACCCAGCCCTGCCGGAGATGGACACCTGCTCAGGGTGGCAGACCTGGGTGAGTGGACACTGGAAGAGGGATCCTGGGAGGGAACCCGACCCCCACACAACGGAAGATCCCTCGATGGCTCTCTCCTGCCCCCTCACTCTGAGTGGAAGCCACCCCCTCGCCCTCAGGCCTCTTCTTGACACAGATGGTGCCGCCCTCCTGGCTCCTCATCCAATACATTCAGCTGCGGTCAGGTTCCAGCTCCTCACGCCCCTTCCTCCCTCCTCCCTAACTCTTCCTGGAGTGAAAGAACCAACGATTGCACTGCTCTTGGATAAAGTCAGGAAACAAAAAATAATCTTCTTTATTTAACTTAACCCCTCCCCTTCTCCCCCTGTCCCTGCTCTGGTCCCTGGAAAGGCACAACGAGAGATTGGAGAAATGTCTCTAAACTCAGTCCATGGCTTACAATAGGTTTGCTTTGCTTTGGCATCGAGGAGGGAAAAATCAGATGCGGTTTTGGCGATTTGGGGGTGGGGTGGGGAGAGGTGGGTGCATACACAATGTGGGATTTGTTTTTTTTTCCTTCTTTAATGGAATTCCTTATATGACAGAAAGCGGCAAGAAGAGGACACCATCCATGTGGGATGTCAGCCTGGCGGGGCTCCTGGGCTCAGCATCCTGGGTGCGTCCTGGAAGCTCCTCTCAGTGGGCTGTGCTGGGGCGGCTCCTCCGTGGGGCCCGTGAGCTCCGCTTCTGTAGTCTGCGCTTGTAAGTGGAGGCTGGGGGGGAAGGGAGACCGCAAAATCTCAAACACTTGAAAGCTCGGAAGGAAGGAAGCATGGCAGTGCTGGGGGAGAGCAGCCTAACCTTTCCCCACTTGCCCCTCCTCTGCTGGCTCCCCTCCCTGCAGAAACCATGGGTTCAAGTAGTAACCTGAGGCTTTACCCACTTTCTGGTTTTGATTTTTCTTTTCTTTCTTTTTTTAAAAGAGAATTTTATTTATTTACTTGACAGAGCACAAGCAGGGGGAGCAGGAGAGGGAGAAGCAGGCTCAGCAGGGAACCCGATGCTGGTGGCTCCATCTCAGGACCCTGGGATCATGCCCCAAGCTGAAGCAGACACTTAACCGACTGAGCCACCCGGACATCCCTGGTTTTGATTTTTCTTGGCATCAGTTTGGGCTAAAAGGGTCTTTGAGTGTTGAAAAGGAAAGCAGACCAGCCACTTTTTCCTTGTCCTCAGTGAAAGTGAGCCTGCCCTGAGGGCCGAGGGAGTGAGTGTGATGAGCCCGCCCTGAGGGCCGAGGGAGTGAGTGTGATGAGCCCAGGGGTAGTGCAGACAGCAGGTGTTCAGGACCCCTCCCTCCCAGAGGGTCATGGGATGGAATGCTGTGCCCAGCGAGGGGTGGGGGGTGGGGGTGGCAGTGCTCACGGTCTGTGCAGGTGATGCGAGGTTTTTCCCAGTGGCCGCTAGGCTGGCACCGGATGGTCGGCACATGCCGCTGGACGAAACCCTCAGTGCACTGGTACCGTACCAACGAGTTGATCTCGTAGCGGTCCTTCTTCTGGCCGAAGGTCCTGGCGTGTTCCACCACAGGGGGGTCTCCGCAGGCCACTGAGGGGCACAAGCTCTTGAGAAAGGGCTCTGGGAGGGTCCCCCGAGATGACCCAGGCAAGTGATGAGCCCGTGTGCTCTCCTTTGGCTGTGATGAGACAGCCCAGAGCCCAAGGAAGGGGCACCGCACCTGGACACCCGGCCACGAGCCCTGGCTGCTGGCAAAGAGGCATTTTCATGCTGAACTAAAAGTCTGGAAACCACGGGTTCTGATGTCTGGGTTCCTCCGTGATTTAGAGCAGCAGGGTGGGAATAAAAGGAGGGTCTTGAGGGGATGAGGGAAAGACAACAGGAAGGGTGAAAGGTGGGAAAGGGGGCAAGAGCCAGGCAGATTGGCTGTGACTTTATGAAAACATTGGGACAGAAGGAGGCCTGGGCAGGGTGCAAGGCCAGGAGAGGGAACAAGAGGGGCCTGTTCTACCAGCACCTCCATGTCCACAGACTCCAAGCTGAGGATCGGGACCTGACAACTGACACTCTAGGGGACCCCATAAAGAGGGGGGCTCCTCACCCAGAAAAGTCACTGTGGGTGACTTTCTGTGCTGGCACCCAGGGGAACTGTGTGTGTAGGGGCCTGTCTGTCCTCTAGCCTATGACCTTCACCCTCCCTAGGAGTGGGCGAGGCTTTTGCCATTGGCCCTGGGACAAGGGGACCCTGGGAGAGCCCCCCCCCCGCCCCCCCCCTCCCAGACCAGAGCCCTGCCTGCTGGGTGGGTGAGGGTACTTCTTCAGCCAGGACACCAGCCCCAGGTCTCACAGCAGGAGCCTAACGTCTTGACTCTGTGACTCTATCTGGGCGGGGCCCCTCTGGGGCAGCTGCTCACCTGTGCCCTTTTTACACGTGAAGGGCAGGTAGTAATTGCAAGGCACGTCATTCCACTCTCCCTTCTCGTGCCAGATCATCACCACACAGTCCTCTCCGCTGACAAAGAAGTTGTCGGGCTGGTTGGGGCGCCAGTTCTCAAATTGCTGTGGTGGGGGGTGGGGTGGGGGCGAGGCAGGGGTGAGGATGCCGCAGGAGCTAGGCCTGGCCCCGCCCTCTCAGTCCCTGATGGTGAGAGTCCGTGCCCCTCCTCCTCCAGTCAGGCCAGCAGGGGCTGGTCTCATATGTTCCCTCGTTTGGATAGGCCCCCGTGGCAGAGACATGGCTCCCAAGTCCAAACTGTCTCCCTAGGCTTCTCCCTCCTGCTGCGCCATGGGACAGAGTCCCCTTCCCCCACCCACGACCCTGTTCCCATTCACCTCTTCCAGGAAGCCTTCCCTGACGTCCCCTGCTGATCTGCAGCATTTACTATGTGCACTGTCCCTTGGCGTCTATGTTGCTTTCTGTCTGCCTGCCTCCTTTAGTAGACAGAGTCCTCTGTGGGCAAGGAAGCCTTCGAAAGCCCCCATGTATCCCTTCTGGTGGTGTGTTTGCATTCCCTCATGGTCTTCCTCACCTCCCTCTTCCTTCATGCCAGGGTGCCCTCGACTGGCCCAGTCCTGGCAGAGATGACGGAGACGCAGTCTCTGCACCCAGGGCTCCCAGACCGGCAGCTGCTCAGTGAGTGTATGTGGTCTGAATACACCTCTCTATGGCGATCGCTATTCCCCATCTCTGGGCCGCCAACTCCCCCTAGTGCCCCTGGCGGAACTCACCAAGGAGTGTCCATCTGACCAGCGGAAGTCCCCTTCGATGGTCCTGTCATTCAGGCCAATCCACTGGTAGTCTTGGGCATTGTCTAGAGAGAGGCATGGGTGTTGGGCATGGTTCTGGACCCCCTGAGGGGGTCTGAGAAACAAGCTCGATAAGGCAGAGGGGATGGGGGCGGTGTCAGGAGGTGGGTAGGCTCCTAGGAGCATGCCACCTGCTTCTATGGCCTGACAAGGGTTTCAGCACACGCATGTCTGGAGTGTACTTCGGCCCACCATCCAAGCTGGCATGGCCTAGCGATAGGCACAGTGTTAGCCTGGGGCTTTGGGGTGTAGTCCTGGCTGTGAAAACCCCCTTCCTCCCCTTTTTGCACCTGCCACCACCCCCACCCCTGCAGCATCTCTGGATCCTGGTGAGTGAGGCCCTCTGCCCACAGACCCCTTGCCTCCCACACTCACTGTTGACAAACTCCTGTTCCTCAGGGGTGACAATGCTGCTCAGGTGTGACTGTTGTGCCCGACACCGGCTCTCCGCATCCACCCAGCTCTCACGGTCGGGGAAGTAGCGGTAACAGTGGCCCTGGAACTTGGTCCAGCCCTCCTCACACAGCTCCTGGTCTGCAACACAGGTCAGAGTCTTGAAGAGAGAGGTCCCGAGGCCAACTGGGGATGTCTGGTGCGGCCAGTCTTATGCCGTTTCCAACATCCACCCGCCTTCAACGTCTGTCCTTGAAGGGAGAGGCCCATCTGGATGCGACTCAAATCAGAAGCCAGGAAGGCCTGGCCCTGGAGCCCCAGAGCCTCTGGGCACATTCCCTGATGTCAGTGCCCCAGAGCTTTCCTCCTTGTTGACACCTGCTCTGTGGAGCTGGCAGGGTTCAGGAGGCCAGGAAAAATAAGTGGGAAGAGGGGAGGTGCTGAGATTAAGGCCAACATGGTTCAGGGCTCCCAGGGGACCTGGGAAGGGAGCTGTGTGTGTGTGTGTGGGGGGGGGGGTAGTTTTGGTGTGTGTGTAAAGGTGGCAGCAGCAGGCAGCCCTGGGGGCATGAAATAGCACTTCGGGTAGGTGTAGAAGAGCAGAAATAAGTCTGCTTTGGGTCTAAAGAAGAGTCAGAGCTCTAAGTCTGTCCATCCGGGCTGGCTCTGGCAGGACACATGATGCCTCCCTTTTGGAGGATGAGGTAGCCAACCAGGTGTCCACGACCCAGGGGCCTCAGCTTCTGATTTAACTTGTTGGTGGCAGATGAGCAGAGGGAGGAGCTTCTCTCCTCACAAACCTATCTGGGTTTACGGGTTCTGAATTTGGGAGAAGGGACTGGTTTGGAGCTCTTGGGCAGCCTGGAGGGACAGAGGCAGGGCAGGACCTGGATCCTTCAGGCTTGGGGGAGCCGTTAGGACTGTGTCTTCTCATCTCTGCCTTCAGTGACATCACGCTGGCAGCTGTAAAATGGTCCTGGTGGGAGTGTTAGAGCTCAGAAACTGGCAGATGCCACACATCAGGGCTCCCCCTTCCTCTTCAGGAGCTGGTTGTTAAACATCAGCCAGCACACCACTGGATGGAGGGGGCTGTGAGACCCTCTTTTCCTCCTTGCCCTGGGGCCTCCCAGGTGAGGGGCTGCTCCTCCTGCCTGGGGACCCGAGTGCAGGGCCTGAACCCCTCAGGCTGCGTGGAGCGTCCCTTACTGGGTGCCACTGATAGGCTGGCAGACCCAGGGAGGGAGGACCAGTACCTGATAGGAAGGAGGCTCAGTTGAAGGGGTGGATGCCTGGCGGGGTTGGAAGAGAGACACTTAGGGAAGGCAGAGACGGAGGACATGCAGAGGCCAGCAGCCCGAGGAGAAGAGGCCAAGCAGCAGGAGGGCTGAGGAAGAGGCCACTATCCCCTGTGGCCAACACCTCCTCCAGGGAGCAAGGCAGAGGTCTGGAGAGAAGGTAGCAAGGCCTCAGAGGTAACTCAGCACCTGAGGAGGCCAGAGACATCATTTCAGGGCTGACCATACCGAGGGTTGGGCTGAGGAGGCCAACCTGGAGGGTTTAACTGCTCTGGGAGGGGCCAGGGCATGCAGGATGGAGGCTCTGGGGAAACAGGGACAGCATTCCAGCCAGGGGGGAAGGCACAGCAGGCCCAGAACCAAGCTTGAAACACCCGCCCGACCAAAATGGGAGAAGAGGTAGAGCTTTGCTTTGGTTAGCTGGGCACATGACCCAGCACCCAGCTAGGTGGCACGAGCACCATCTCTGTGCGCTACCAGAGCACAGAGCCCAGTGAGGGCCCTGCCTCCATGCCCGCAGAGCGCCTCCTTTCCAGTCTGGCATCCAAGAGCTGTTGTCGTGCGGACATGCTAGACACTCCTCCTGGGGCAAATATTTTGGCATCCTGGGCAGAGATCCTTATGACTCTCCACTCTCTCCCCAGCCAAGACCACGCCCAATTCCTTGGTGCCTTGGGATGGAGGTGGAGGGTGGGAGGCTGCAAGGAAGGAAGAGCGTCTAGGCCTTTTCTTCCAGAAGACTTATGGTCCTCCACCAGTCTGTAATCTTGGCAGTGCCTCCAAGGAACATGCAATACCCAAAACTGCCTCCCCACCCTGCTTAGGGCCAAAGGGAGATTTCCCAGGAGTTTAATCTGCTTTCTGGAAGTTTCTGGGATATCCAACTTGACAGATCATAGGAAATGATTTCTCATTCTGCATGGCTTATTGCTACTAGTAATGTCAACCCTCATCTCCCCCTTCTGAGTTGGGATGACCCTGAGACCCAGGAGGATGGCAGGGGGAGAATAGAAGCACCAGAGGTGAGAGAGTTGGGGGGCTCCAGCTGGCCCTGGGACATTCCTGGCACACAGCTCCCTTGACAGAGCCTGGTCTGGGTACAGAAGCAAAGGTTGGCAAGGCCCAAGAGGGGAAACTCAGCCCCTTGTCCCCCCTGTGAGGCTCTGTTCTCCCTGGCCAGCCTTTTGGCACAAGAGTGGGGAAAAGGAAGCATGGGAATGGATGGAATGGCACTGACATCACCTGTCATTGGTGATGAGCAGAGGTTGACATGCAGCAGTCCCCACTCATGCATGAGTTGAGCATGCTGGTGACACGGGAGCTGTCAGGCAAACAAAACAGAGCTCCTGCCAGAGAACAAAGAGGTAGCATGGCCAGCATGGCCTGGTGGCTCCCAAGGCCATGGAGGCACCACAAAGGTCCCATGGGCAATACGGCAGGCAGACACATGCTCACGACCCTGCTGGAAGATCTGCGGTGTCATCCGGAGAGAGAACCAGTTACTCCCACCCATAGCTTCCTTCAAGACAAATGCACGAGATCAGCCTTGTCCTCTTATTCTGATGCATGCACCGACCTCAGGGTGGTATCAGCAGGTCTGGAAGCCCTGAAGAAGGTTAGTGTTTTAAAGATCCCCCAGAGCCCCACCTTCCAAAGTGTAGGCTTGGCCAGGCCTGCATGTCCAGCCCGCAATGTCTCTCCTGCGGTCAGATCAGCCAATGCCCCAGAGGAGGGTCTCCACAAGGACCAGCAAGAAGAGTGGGAGTGAGTGAGGCAGACTTCTCAGTTGAGGCCCTGGAATGGCTGTCTGGATGGACCGCGGGGGCCCCAGCCAGGGCCTAGAGCCTGTGGTTAGAAGGAAGGGTGATGGAGGAGGAGAGGGTGCAGCAGTTAGTAACATTAGCTGAAGCCGAGACGGCCGTACCGATCTCACACAGGTCCCCTCGGTAGCTGGGAAGGCATAAGCATGTGAAAGAGTCGATGGCGTCCACGCAGGTGGCTCCATTCAAACAAGGACTTGAGAGGCACTCGTCAATGTCTGCAAGAAACCAAGGGCCACTGTTAGGACTCTTGCCAGTAGCTCCTGCTTTGCAAGCATTGCAGGTGCTTTATGGGTGGCCAGCCCTGCTGCTCTCCAGAGCCCTGGGAGGGGTGGCTGGACTTCCTAAGAGCTGTTGCTGCTGCTGCTGCTGCCGCCATATTGGAGCACTGAGCCAAAGATTCAACAAGGCTTTTCTTGGATGTGTCTGATTCTTGACTGGCAAGCTTGGCGCACTGGGGCCAGGTTTCCCAGCAGGTGAAGTGAAGAGGTCTGGTGCTTCTGAAGGCAAATGCCCACTGTAAGAGTGAGCATGTAGCTCCTCCAAGATGCCTTCTCTTATGAATATTTCAAGAGGCCTTAGGGTTTCCACTGGCTCCGAATGTGAGCAAGGGATACTGGAAATCAAATTTTCTTTTCTTATCTTCCTCTGTAGTTATGAACCAAGGCAAGAGGGCAAGTCCATGAAACACTAGAATGAATAAGCCTGAAGTGGTCTGGAGAGTATAAAACCATGAGAAAATGGCAGCACGGGATGTCTGCATGAGACTCATTCAATTCTTGGGGGTCGCAGACATCTTTGTCTTCAGTAAATCCTCGAGTATCTTAAAGATGAAGGCGGCATCATTCTCTTGGCAGGAGGAAGAGAAACCAGCCCAACATTTCCCCATGCTCCTTCCAGCTTGGCGTCTTAGATCGTAGACATCTCCAGTGAGTCACAATTTCCAGAGAGCTCCATTCTGGCCAGTGGGAGACCAATATTTGGAGCTGGTGAGCCACTTAGTAAGTGGCCAGCCACCACACTGGGGTACAGGCAGCTCTCCATCAACCTCTTCTTCCCAGGCAGACTCTTCCTTCCTTCTGTTCTTCTGGCCCAAGATGTTCTTTCTAATCCAACTTCTTTGTGGGACTGCAATTGGTAAGCCATTGGCTTCTGCCCCAATTTTTATTCATCAGCCAAAGTGAGAAGTGAATTTCCTAATCCTGTCTTTCTGCCTCTTTCTGAGAAGCCAGAGACCTGGGGATCTTTTACTCTCTTCATGTTTGTACTACAAAGGCTCCTGCTGGTTTTCTCTGGGTTACTTTCCCTGGGAACATGATGAAAGGTATTGTGAAGCTCTTTTTCCCAGGAGATCAATAAGATTCTTCAATGAATGGGTGCCACTGGCTCATGGGGCATCATGATATATGGTTAAGCCTCAGTGTATGCAGCTGCGTTCATACAACCTTCAGGACCTGACATTGTCTATGGGTGTCCACGTGAGCAGCATCCTAAATATGTTGCAGGATTACTTCTTGCCTCTCAGAACAGCAGACTAGACCTTAAAGTCAATCCCCTCTTAAGAAGGCAAAAGCACTTTCTTGTGGCTCCTTTTTGCCAGCTGGTGCATAGTAGATAGATGTCTTCTGGACCAGAGTTGGGTTTGGGGCAGTGGGTGGCCTGAAAATCTCAAGTCCTCAGGTGTCTCTCTGTTCCCATGGAGTTCTTCATTTCAGCTCAGGGAGCGCGCACCATGGATTAGAGACCAACAGTTCCAAGGCTGGAACTGTTCCAAGCAAAACCAAAATGCATGGAGGAACTGATGCGAGTCCCAGCATGCACTTGGTCCCAGCATGCACCAGGATTCCCAGCAGCAGCAGTAGCAGCAATAGGTCAGGCTGGTCGGCTGGGCAGAAGCTGGGGGCTGCTCTCCTGCTCCAGGAGAGACACTGTTCTCTCGTGTCCACTAGCGTCCTCATGGGACATGGGAAGCACCGGGTGAGGGGGCATTAAGCAAATGTAGGCGCTAAAGCGGTTGTATAGAGCAGGGGACAGGAGTGGCCTGTGGGCACAAGAGCCAGATGGTAACCCTGGCACCTCTGGACTGAAACTCAGGGAATCCGTTCCCAGGTTCAGAAGCTGTTTTGTGCAGGGCCTGGATTCACAGATGAGAAGGGGAGGAAGGGTCAACATGCTGAAGACCAGAGAGCCTGTGGGTGCCAGTAGGGCACTTTGGGGAGGCCTTCAACTGTAGGAAGGGGGCTGAGCATTCTGCATGGGGCTGTCTCCAGAGCTGCTCAGGCCTGCCAGGCCTCATGTCCTCTCCCTCCGACTGAAAGAGCCACTGCACCCTTGCAGTGCCCACCTCTTTCTGTGAAGGGCACCTGGGACATTGCTGGTCTCCTGGAACCATGAGAGGAGTTGAGCTGGGCTTACCATAGAGTACGGGGGACCCCAGACAGGTGCCAGCAGGTGGGGGATGGGAAGGGCTTTGGGCAATGGGCAGACTGCAGGAAGGAAGAAAGGAAAGACAAAAACCCACTCTCTCACGAATCTTCCGTGAGACAGATGCTATGACTCCCACACACTTCACCAGCCCAACAGCCCCAGGGCACAGATGCCATGGGCCGTGAGACAGGTAAGGAAACAAGTGGCCTGCCCATGCTGGTAAGCCAGGGAGACAGACCGGAAGAATCAGGAGGAAAGAATCAGACATGGCCTAAAAGTTGGGCCTCTGTCCCCCATGGAGGGAGAGGGACACTGAAGTCTTGAATCTCGGGTGTCTCATTACCATTGAACCAGGGCTAAGGGCTCCCCTTTCATCTCTGAGCAGGGACCCTGGCGAGTGTCGGCACTGTGAGTAATCTTCCTATTACTATAACCAAAAGGGATGATTTGTTCCCGAACCAGATCTAACTTAAGGGAGAAAATAACTGAGAGCCTCCTGGTGAAAGCAAGGGGAATAAGATACTTCCAAATGATCACTTTGGCATCTGAATTGGAGAGCTCAGGCCTCCCCCTGACTAGGTCTTGCTGGGCTTTTGCTTATGTCAGAGCCTAGGACATTGGAGTGAGAATTTATTGGGCTCATAGAAAAGGCTGAAGGAAGAGTGACAGCAGGTACTTTGACTCAAATGACACCCAACTAAAAAGGTTGCCAATCATAAAGAGCATGATATGAAGGGTACTCAAGTTCAGTGCACAACCTGTGCAGTTGTATGTGGTGACCCTGGACATAACTTTCCTAGACAAAGATGAGAGAAAATCCCCTCAAGAAGCACAGAGACAATTTCTTAGCTCAGTGGATGTCCTAAACCCTGCAAAGACCTAGGATCAATCAGATGGACAGACCTGAGTAAATATATTTGCTTTCTGGTGTATCACAATGGACAGAAGGGTTATAAGAACATATTTATCAGTTCCAATTTGCTTTTAAAATAAACATCATCAAATTAAATAGTATGTTATAATTATACTATTAAGTCTTTTATATTTTTAAAGTTTGATCTTGAATGTAACTTTAATATCATGCTTCTTAAATCAATGACAGTTGGCCTTCGAACAACATGGGTTTGTGTGTGGGTCTGCTTATATGCAGATTTTTTATGCAGATTTTTTACAGTTTAGTATCATAAATGTATTTCCTCTTCCTTATGATTTTCTTTCTTTTTTTTAATTAAGTAAGCTCTATCTCCATTGTGAGGCTTGAACTCATGACCTGAGATCAAGAGTCTCCTGTTCTACCGACTGAGCCAGTCAGACGCCCGTCCTTATGATTTTCTGAATAATGTTTTCTTGTCTCTAGCTTACTTTATTATAAGAATACAGTATATGATACATATAACTTACAAAATAAGTATTAATTGACTTTCTGTTATCACTCAGGCTTCTGGTCAACAGGTGGCTATTACTAGTTAAGTATTTGGGTAGTCAGAATTTATATGCAGGTTTTTGACTTTGCGGAAGCTGACACCCTTAACCCCCCAGGGCTGTTCAAGGGTCGACTATAGTTCCCTGTTCAAATCTGCCCATAGAATTTTCGGTTCTGTCAAGTCATGAAGGTGTGATTGGTATTTGTACTTATAACCCTGTATTTTCACTCCCTTTGAAAGTGTCCCCACCCCCCACCCCCACCTGCCCTGGGGGTAAGATTTCACTGAAACGTAAACCTCTCCACTCTAGGGGAAGAGACAGTGTCAGATCATAGGTCAGAGCCTCAAGCCTACAAAGTGAAGAATGGCAGTAAGATAGAAAAGAGGCTGAATTTTAAGTTCATGACTTTCTAACCCAGGAGTTTAGAGAAGAAATCTACCCAGCACCATTGATTGCTGGAAAATTGGATGTGAGATGTGATTAGAAGAGAATGTCTCAACCTTAGCGGTGCATCAGAGTCACTGCGGTAGTTAACAAAAAAATTTTTAAAGGTTTTAAAAAATATACCAGCGTCAGAGTCCCTCTTCAGACCAATTGCATTGGGGTAGGTCCAGGTGGGGCCCAGGTGTGGTGCTAGTTACAAGCACCCAGCTGATTCTAAGGAGCAATGAGGATTAAAACCTAAGAGCCAGGAAATGTCTCTGCAAATGTCAGCAACAGAGGTGGGGAGTATGCTGGTGCTTTTTAAGTGGATCAGAATAGGATAGCCCTGCTTTTTCAACCACTAAAAAGATCTGCTTTTCCTAAACATTGGAGTGAGAGATCGGGAAGGGGAAGTAATCTTTATTAATGCGTCTTGGGGCCAGGTGCTGTACATAAATTGTTCTTAACCCATACAGCAGTTCCTAAGCCCTGGTTGCACACTAGACTCACCTGGGCAGCCTTAAAAACCCCCGTGCCATGGCCACAGGACCATTTCAATCAGAATCTTTGGAGTGAGACCCCAGGCATCAGGATATTCTTAAAGCTGAGAACCAGCACCTTTGACCCTATTACAAATGAGGTCCTGAGGGCTTGGCTAAGCCCCACTTCTAGAACCTCTCTCTGTTCTGGTTGCCCTGAAGTTCACCTCCTGAGTTAAGACCAGCACCTGAGAATATGTTCAAGAGGGAGCTTCTGATTTAGTTGAGTGCGTTGAACAAGTGAATGAAGACCCCAGTTCTGGATTTGACTCCAGAGGAGTCAGGAGCTAGGCAAATCCCTCAACTTTTCTGTGCCGCAGTTTCAGATGGGGATAACTGCCAAGCTACCCACAGAGCTGTTTGGGAAGAAACAGCAGAGCCATTCCCCCTGCTGACTGAGGACTCGGAGCCTCACTTGCTGGAAAGCATACATAAGGTCAGACGCTGACCCCAGTGGAGGAAAAGAGTGAATCACAGTCACCCCCACTGCCTGTTTACATGGAGCATTTCCTGTGTAAGTGCCAAGTGTACAGCATATTTATATGATGTAAGCATGTATTATTTTGCTCACATATATTTGCACATATATTATTTACATATATATTAATTTGCGTATATGTTAATATACACAAACACAAAATCTTTCTTTGTGTATGATGCAATGGCTATTGGAAGATAGCTGCCTGGCCCTATTTGTCTGGTGGCATCTGCCTTCCCCCAGGATTTGTGGCTCTGATTCTGCCTGTGTCATAGGAATGAAGCCCTTTTATGAACGATTCTGGGACAGAGGCTGGGGTGAGGGTGTGGGGGCAGTGCAGAGAGCTGCCCCCAAGCATATGAGCTTGGAGGTAACAGGGCATCAGTTCTTTTAAGGGTGGTCATCTGATGAGATGAAACGTCCTCATGGCCACAGGCCTCAAAGTGTTCAGGGAACACAGGAAGATCCTCATCATCTCTCGTTCTGGGGGCCACCTCCAATTAGAGGACTTCCCAGACTCCTCACCTACCCCACAAGCTGTTTGACCCATGGCTAAGGACAGAGACCCCAGAGTGGTGGGTGCCAAGGTGCAGGGCACTTCAAAGTCACAGCTGACCCGCAGCCGTGAATCCTGGAGCTGCGGGTGGCAGACACTGCCTGTCATTTCCTCCAGGGCAAGAAGGGGACCCAAATCTCACCCAGGTCCAAGCATGGAGGGGCTTTCCTGGAGAAGCTCTGCATGATGCAAGACCAGCCCCCCTCGGAGTTACCCTCCCAGGGCCTGTGAGGTACAACCGGCTCTACCTCATTTACATCCTAGCTCCCCCACTTCTTGAAATTCACAAGTTTTGAATTTCAAAGGAAATTCAAGCATATTTGGCATTTGACTCATAGAATGACCATTGACTTAACACAAAATGAACTATTTCTCAGTTTAATTACTTGAACTTTGTTCTTCTAAAGTGCCATGTAGAATAGACTCTCTAGAGAGATGCACCACGATTATCCTGTGGCTTCTACACTGATGCATCACTGTGTACCCCTCCTTCTCGGTCTGAGAAGCCTGGGCCTCAGCTGCCTTTGGTCACCTCCTCCTGCTTGTGGCCCATTCTGAGGATAAAAGTCCTGTGCCCCTCCTTCCCCTGCCTGTCCCCCCATGGCCAGTGAGGGGCTTACCTACATTGCAGTGCTGGCCAGTGTGGCCAGGGGGGCACAGACCTATGATGTGTCCCTTCATCTGCTGGCAGGTCCCGCATGGCTCCTTGGCAAAGGACCTAGTGGGGGCTGCAGCTCCCAGGGGGACTATGAGCATCAAGAACTCAGACCTCGAGCTTGGGGTATAAGGCCCATGAAGCCTACGAGGCTGGCTCTGGGTGAGCACGTTTCTAGGGACTCTATGCCTCTTGAACACCTGGTCCTAGCATCTCACTGGTGTCGGGGGAGGCTCTCTGACTGGGAAAGGTTTCTTGGCCTAGAGGGAGGTACAAGGGATCCCAAGGTAAAAAATAGAGGACAATCATCAGCTTCCTGTGCCTGGTGAGACAGGCTCTATGGTGCAGAGCAGTCACCTATGCCAAGGTGGGGGTGAAGGCTAAAGTCAGGACCCCCAAATAATCCTTCAGAGTTCCTTAAATTGTGCAGGGTCTTAACCCTACATGAAGTCAATGTTTGGCATAGAGGTCACTGGGTTCATTCTCTCATCTCACACTCACTCCACGGGAAAGGAGTGTGAGTAGAATTTCTAACACTATCTAAATAATCATCCTTCTCTCTCCCTGCACCAAGTACAGATACTTGGATTCACATATAAATGCTCTTGTGATGTTATTCCACTGTAACAATAGTAATCACTTATCTCTAAGTGTGTGCTGTGTGTAAGGCATGATACTAAGTGCTTGTTCCACATATATTTATATCCTGTTTAATATAAACAGGTCCCTGCTACTATTCCCATCTTACCGATGAGGCTCAGAGAGGTTAAGACACTTGCCCTGAGGCTGCACAGCTGTTCTGCGGTGGAGCTTGAATTTACACTCCTCCCACTGCACTATAGCCTGAACGCCCCGAACACATTTAAAGGAAAGAAATCCTGACAGTACCTGGAATGGCTGGTGCTGACTCATCTGTCCCTGATGGAGAAGTTGGGATGGAAGCATCATCTGTAGGGGAGGTGGCTGTCTCGGCTGTTTGGGTCTCCTCTCCTGAGTGCAAGGGGCTTGAGGCCTCGATTTCTAAATGCGCCTCTGCAGGGCGCTGGGTCTGCTGGATCCACTCAGACTCTGGGACGCTAGTGCTGATGACAACATCCAGCCCCGACGTGTGACCAGACAGGTCTCCACTGACTTCAATCCTGTCTCCAGATGCTGTTGGAGTGGCTGAAGGCCAGCCCAACGCCTCTCGGCCCACATCATAGGATGTGGTTGGCTCCTCCTGGACTTCTGGGGTGGCTGAGCCCTCCCTGGGGCCTTCAGGAAAGGCTGAGGTGCCACCACTCACTCCCAAGCCTGAGGCTCCCTCCACATCGGCTTCAGGGAAGGTGGAGGTGGCTTCGCTTACATCAGGGGCACCAGAAGCTCCTCCACTGGCCTCAGGGGCAGCAGACACCCCCACCGCACGCTCAGGAAAGTCAGATGTCTCGCTGCTAGATTCTGGGACTGATGACGCTTCCAGCCCAGACCCGGGGAACGCTGGTGTAGCTCCACTAATTTCCCCGGATGCAGAGGCTTCTCCACTGGACTCAAAAAGCTGAGGGGTGTGTGTCACAGGGGGTCTTTGGGCAAGTTCCTGGGAAACAGTTGGTTCAGTGACACCCTCCACAAACTCGGAAGTGATTAAAGTCACTTCTAAAAGTCCTGAGGCTTCCCCACTGGCGCTCATGGCTGTAGAGGGTTCTCCAGTGACATCCATGGTGCCAGAAAAGTCCCCACTAAAATATGGAGTACTTGATGGCTCTCCACTGGGCTCCACCAGCCCGGACTGCATCCCACTTAGGTCCAAAGATCCTGAATGGTCTCCAGACACGTCTGGTGCTCCAGAATGGGCACCACTGAGTTCCAAAATGCCTGAAGGCCCTTCTCCTGCTTCTTGGGCTGTCGGAGCCTGGGTTACAGATTCCACCAAAGTTCTGTCTACAAGAGATACAGTGGGGAAGCTGGATGGAAGTCCACTACCCTCATAGGTTCCTGAGGGCAGGCTGCTCCCAATCTCTGCTCCAGAGGATTCTCCACTGACCTCAGCAGCTCCACTTGGCAGGCCACTGAATTCTGGAAGCTGGGATGTCAACCCACTGGAGTCAGTTGCTCCAGAAGATTGTCCACTGATATCCATTGTCCCAGATGCGCCCGAGAGATCCACCTCCCCTGAAGGGAGTCCACTGAGTTCCACAGACCCTAAACCTTCTTCTTCTTTAAATGTAGTTGGGGTCACTTCGACCAAACTGGTATCCACAAACGTAATGCCAGAAGATTCACCACTGCCACTCATGGTACTAGAAACCAGGTCAGGGATTCCAGAGGTTGTCCCACTGAACTCTGGCAACCCCGATGGCTGCCCGCTGATATCAGGGACCCCAGATGTTTCTCCACTCAGGTCAGTCATGCCAAATGGTTGACCACTGCCAGAAGGAACTCCAGAGGCTTCTCCACTGACATCTGGTTGTCCAGAGTACAGTCCACTAAGCTCAGTCACTCCAGATGTTTCCCCAGAAAACCCTGATGGCTGCCCACTGATCTCAAAAAGCCCAGATGTACCCCCACTGATGTCAGGAAACCCTGATGGCTGTCCACTGACACCAAAGAACCCAGATGTTTCCCCACTCATATCAGGAGACCCAGATGCTTGGCCGCTGAGTTCAGCTCCTGAAGGGAGTCCACTAACTGCCCCACTAATGTCCAGCTCGCTGACGGGCAGCCCAGATGTTTCTCCAGCACCACTGATGCCAATAGTTCCCCTCCCTTCCAGTTCACTTGCAGAGGTGGTTGTGATCACTTCCACCAATGTGGTATCCACGAGGGAGATAGTTGGGAATCCAGAGGGAAGTCCACTAAAGTCAGGTAGGCCAGAGGATGGGCCACTCCCAAAGTCCACCCCTGAATACTCACCACTAAATCCAGAGGGGAGGCTACTTGCTTCTGGAGCTTGCCCACTTCCCAGAGTTCCAGAAGGTATTCTGCCAAAGTCCAAGGCTCCAGAAGCTGACCCAATCAAGTCTTCTTTTCCAGAGGGCAACCCACTGAGATCCTCAGCTCCAGAAGCAGAGGTCTCTAGACCCTCTCCTCCAGAAGAAAGTTCACTGAGATCCTCCACTCCAGAAGCAGAAGTCTCTGGATGACCCTCTACTCCAGAAGGCAATCCACTGAGGTCCTCTACTCCAGAGGCAGAAGTCTCTGGATGATCCTCTACTCCAGAGGAAGAGGTCTCTAGACCTTCTCTTCCAGAAGGCAGCCCACTGATGTCCCCTATACCAGAGGCAGAGGCTTCCGGACCTTCTCCAGAAGGCAACCCGCTGAGGTCCCCTACACCAGAGGTAGAGGTCTCTAGACCTTCTCTCCCAGAAGGCAACCCGCTGAGGTCCCCTACTCCAGAGGTAGAGGTCTCTAGACCTTCTCTCCCAGAAGGCAACCCGCTGAGGTCCCCTACTCCAGAGGCAGAGGCTTCTGGACCTTCTCCAGAAGGTAATATGCTGAGGTCCTCTACTCCAGAGGCAAAGGCTTCTGGACCTTCTCCAGAAGGCAACCCACTGAGGTCCCCTACACCAGAGGCAGAGGTCTCTAGACCTTCTCTTCCAGAAGGCAACCCGCTGAGCTCCCCTACTCCAGAGGCAGAGGCTTCTGGACCTTCTCCAGAAGGCAATCTGCTGAGGTCTTCTACTCCAGAGGCAGAGGCTTCCTGACCTTCTCCGGAAGGCAACCCACTGAGGTCCCCTACACCAGAGGCAGAGGTCTCTAGACCTTCTCTTCCAGAAGGCAACCCACTAAGGTCCCCAACTCCAGAGGCAGAAGCTTCTGGACTCTCTCCAGAAGATAATCCACTGAGGTCCTCTACTCCAGAGGCAGAGACTTCTGGACCTTCTCCAGAAGGCAGCCTGCTGAGATCCCCGACTCCAGAGGCAGAGGCTTCTGGACCTTCTCCAGAAGGCAACCCACTGAGGTCCCCAACTCCAGAGGCAGAAGCTTCTAGACCCTCTCCAGAAGGTAATCCACTGAGGTCCTCTACTCCAGAGGCAGAGACTTCTGGACCTTCTCCAGAAGGCAGCCTGCTGAGATCCCCAACTCCAGAGGTGGAGGCTTCTGGACCTTCTCCAGAAGGCAACCCACTGAGGTCCTCTACACCAGAGGTAGAGGTCTCTAGACCTTCTCTTCCAGAAGGAAGTCCACTGAGGTCTCCTACTCCAGAGGCAGAGACTTCTGGACCTTCTCCAGAAGGCAGCCTGCTGAGGTCCCCAACTCCAGAGGCAGATGTTTCTGGACCCTCTCCAGAAGGCAATCCACTGAGGTCCTCAACTCCAGAGGCAGAGACTTCTAGACCTTCTCCAGAAGGCAACCCACTGAGATCCCCGACTCCAGAGGTAGAAGTCTCTAGACCTTCTCTTCCAGAAGGCAGCCCGCTGAGGTCCTCGACTCCAGAGGCAGAGGTCTCTAGGCCCTCACCTTCTACTTTAGGAATGCTGGACAATGTAATTCTATCTTCATCCCCTGAGGCCAGTCCACTTCCCACAGCAGAGGTGAGCCCACTGGAGTCAAGATCTTCAGAGGGCAGTCCACTTGCACTTTCCCCTGAGAGTTGCCCACTGGAGTCTGGATGTCCCGAAACTTCTCCACTGCCTGTGAAGTCACCACTGACTTCAGGTACCCCAGATGCCTCCCCAGAGCCTGGCAGCTCAGTCCCACTGGGCCCTGGGGGTGAAAGTGTGGACAACTCCTCCCAGGGGAATGGCTCCTCTGAGGGGGATGGCTCCTCTGAGACTGAGGGCACTTCCGTTCCAGAAGGGCCTTCTGTGCTCTCCTCTGTTGCTGTGCTGGTGGGAGGCCATGTTGGAGGGATCCCTGGAAGAAAGGAAAAAGATGAGGTGTGTCTTTAGTAACTCTGCTCTCTTTTAAGCTCACTCATTCCTTCTACGGTAAAACTTTTCTTCAGAGGTATGCTCGGATATTTTCTGCTGGAACCCTACACAGTGTCTGGGGAAGGAAGGAGGGAGGGGACCAGGAAACTGTGCTCTTTGAGACTCCAGGGGGCACCATCCATACAACCCATGCAAGTAGCAAGTAGCAGTCTGGTTCCCATGTAAAGTATTCAGGATCACCTCTCAAGTACCTCCACACGATCATCTCATTTGTCTAAACCCATGATTTTCAAAGTGTGGTCCCTGGACTGGCAACATCAGAATTACCAGCAACACCAGCATTACCTGGGAGCTTGACAGATAAAGCAAATTCTCAGACCCCATCCTAGTTCCACTGAATCAGGAACTCTAGGGTAGGGGCAGCATGTTGTCTTTTGTTTTTTAAATTTTTTTAAAGGTTTATTTATGAGAGAGAGAGAGAGAGAAATGCACATGCACAAGGAGGGAGAGGGGCAGAGAGAGGGAGACAAGCAGACCCCCCCCTTTTGAGTGGGGAGCTGGATGCAGGGCTTGATTATAGGACCCCGAGGTCATGACCTGAGCTAAAATCAAGAGTCAGATGCTCAACCAACTAAACCACTCAGGTACCCCCAGCATGTTGTATTTTACGAAGTCCCTTTCCTACTTCTCCCATCCTGGAACCCTGACAATGCTGAGGCCCCTCCTGACTTTGAGAATCATTCATCCAAAACCATCCCTCTGAGGCAGGGGAGGCCAGGTAGTGCTGTTTGGAAAAATATATGAACTTTTTCAATTCTGAGAGTGTTGTTACAGAGGATTTGGAAAACAGAGGGAAAAAGTCTCATCATTCTAAATAATCACAGTTGCACTATTTTCTTTCCATCTTGTTCCTTTGGCATTTAAAAATAACCTTGCTGGCTGGGGTGCCTGGGTGGCTCAGTCTGACTCTTGGTTTCAGCTCAGGCCATGATCTCAGGGTCATAAGATTGAGCCCCACGTTGGGCTCCATGCTCAGTACAGAGTCTGTTTAAAATTCTCTCTCCCTTTGCCCCTCCCCCCACTTCCCACACATTCTCTCTCTCAAGTAAATGAATAGATCTTAAAAAAAATAACCCCACCTAGCTGGGATTGGACCTTGCATGTTTTTTGGGGCTTATTTCTTAGGTAGAGACCTGAGACAAGCAGGTGCTAGTCCACTGGGCAGGCTCACAGCCTATTCTGGCTTAAAGGTAAATACTGGAAGTGGGTGGGGGGTTCAGGATAGCAGTGGTGGCAGACAAGAGGATTTTAGGTGGAGATATATATATATATATATATATATATACCAGAAACACTCTGGGATGGCCACTTACAATCATGATCTAACATTTCTCTTTTAAATACATTTAGGTTTCTTTTTAAAAGCAAGTCAATTTAAAGAAAGAGACATAGAATTAACAACAGTACAGATGGTTCCTGATATGGCCAAGGGTGGTAGGGAACTGAAGCATGGAAAATATTTCTATGGGCCCGTTAGAGCCCCTTCCCATGGAAACTCCTACTAGTTGTTGCCAGGATCCTGTGCCAAGCCACAAACTCAAGCAAACAGGACTCGGTTGTGCTTGTCTTGCTGAGGGTGAGGAAGGTCACAGGCAGGTGTGGCTGCTGGGCTAGGTCTCTGGGTCAAATCCCACCTCACCTTCTGGCATGGAGAGACGGTGGGCTTTGCATTTCCGGCACCCAGAGGAGTGCCCAGGGTGGCTGAATTGCTTGGGAACAGTGCACTGAATGAGCAACTAGATAAAGTAGTGGAAGGCTCTGGTATACCATTTCTTCAAATGAACATGCCCCTGGGGGAGCTTTCTAGTAAGCACACACACATTATTGTGCATTGCTTTAATTCAGCCTTACCCAAACTGGGCCATATATGAATGTTCCATGGGGAAGAAAAAAGCCTTTGGTCAGATTCATTTGGAACACTTTGAATACATCAGCCCCTCTGCATTACAGCACATATTAGCATATCAAAGGCACTGAGAAGGTCTGTAGTGAAGAAACCTGTTAATCTTTCTGTAAGCCAGCATGTCCCAAACCGTATAACCACTAAACACTTTTTCTGACAAGGCTAGGGGGCTGAAGCTTTCATCCCATCATGTCCCATTGCACAGGATAGATAAGGCTGGAAGAGCTGGTTGGGGATGCCTGGCCCTTAAAGAGGACATAGAAGGAGGAGTGAAGCAAGGAGACAGGTCATACTTCCAACTACCCCTTTCCCCTTTCCCCTCTATTGAAGACCTTCCTAAAGAGAGATTTTAAAAGGTTAGAGGGTAACAGTGTAAATGTAGGAAGATAGAATGAGAGCCCTCTGATTGGCTCAGTGATGGGCACTGCAGTGAGAAGTGAGAGAAAGAAAAAGATGGGTACAGTGAGTTGGGGAGTGCAGAGAGAGAGGGAGAGAGAGAGAGATGTGTTTTGTGAACAAGGGTGTCCATTCACTTGGCGGTTGTCCTAGAGGCCAGTTAAGGTGGCTGACACTGTCCACGGCAGCACATCCAGCTAGTGTCAGGGCTGGCGAGACAGAGCTCCCCTGTGGCATACCCTAGGCAGATAGGACAGACTTCAGGACATGCCCCAGAGACCTAGCTGCACAGACCTGGCAGTGGGGAAGTGCCTGCTGGGCTGTAGGCTGGTTCCCATTCCGTCTGGTTTTCAGGCTCAATGGTGAAGTCCAGGATTGCAGTCGTCTCCTCCCCCATGGGGACAGCAGCCACACCAGGCCCCACCTGGGTAGCGATCCAGTCCTCCACTACAGAGGGGGTGGGTGTGCCACCTTCCTCTTCTCCTGGAGAGGGTACTGCTGAGACACCTAAAAAGAGGTAGGCTGTGAGCATTCCTTCCTGCCAGTGACCCATCCCAGGCCCTTCTGCAGGGGGACTAGGGGATTTTGAGGGGTATCAGACTGGTGCAAAAACCTTGCTGGACCTCAACGCCCCTTCCCCAAGCTTAGTGAGATGGCTCTCATCTTCCTCAATGAGGGTTGATTGCCTCACTTGCACAATACTGATATGCACACACCATCAGCACATACACATTATTTCAGGGTGGTCCCGGATCTCCCTTCTGCAGAATGTATTACATATGTCAGGCATTGTTTAAAGGTGTTATGTAAATTAAATCATTTTATCCCATAACAACCTTATGACACAGATACTATGATTTCATTTGCAGATAGGAAAACTAAGGCACAGAGTTAAATGACTTGCCCAGGGTCAGTGGCTTATAGTGGCAGATCTAGTCTCCAAACGCAAGCATCCGTGCCAGACTCTGCTCTCAACTATGGCATGATGCTGCTTTTCTTGGGGACAGAAATTATGTACCAAGCGTGTCTGGGTCAAATATAGGAAGCTGCTATTTAAAATCCATGAAGCCATCCTGGCACTGGA
Organism: Canis lupus dingo; assembly: GCF_003254725.2. Classification (NCBI taxonomy): domain Eukaryota; kingdom Metazoa; phylum Chordata; class Mammalia; order Carnivora; family Canidae; genus Canis; species Canis lupus. Next base: position 52,062,983 of record NC_064245.1, on the reverse strand, counting down.
GGGTGAAGGCAGGATTTATTGAAGGTGGGTAACTGGATTTAGGGGAAAACCAGCAGGTGGGCTCTGAGGGTCGGGGGATAGTGAGAGTGCATGGCTAAGAATGTACTGGGAGGCTAACTGGTTCGGCTTCTGCTGTCCAGAGCAGGGAGAGTGATACTGGCCAGGAGCCTCAACACATCCTCTGGGAGGGGTTTGGCTTTCTTGAGGCTGGCGGAGTGGGGCTGAACTTCCTTTGAATTGGGTTTTAAAAGGTGACCCTGGAAGTCTGAGAAGCTGGGGACAGCTCAGGTTTTATTTTTTGTTAACTTTAAAAAGACACTCAGTTTTGATGTATCATATATAAAACATGGCACAAGCTGTGACTACAATCTATATTCCAGTAGGTGAAGACCTGAGGATCTCATCTGGTCAGAGCCCAGCACGGCCTTGGCCATGCCCTGGCCACACCCCCTGGTCTGTTTGATGACATCACTCTCAGAACTCTGACAGGTAATGAGGATTGACTGATGTGACAAGGTCCTCAGCGTGGGTCAATTAAAAACCTGAATTTCTGGCGCTTAGCAAAGAGTCATAGAATACTTTGACTCAACTCACCACAAACATATTTACAAGCAGGAGAAAATTTGGCAAGGGTGTACACATGAAAACAGTATATATGTATGTGTGTGTGTGTGTTATTTTTATTTTTGTGTGTGTGTGTGTTATTTTTAATATTAAGGCTAACATTACCGAGAATTTACTATGTCCCAGGCACAATGCCAAGTGTTTTGTACGTTACCCCAGTTGATCTGCAGAGCAACTCTTTGAGGTAGAAACTATTATATCACTATTTTATAGACGAAGCAGAGGAACAGAGAGGTTAAGTAACTTGTCCTGGGTTATACAGCTACTAAGCAGCAGAACTATAATTAAAATTCAGGTCTGCCTGATTTGAGAGCCCCAGTTCTCACTCATTTCTCTCTGCTTGTCTCTGGGGACCTTTAGAAGGATGCACTTGCTTTGGGGTCAATGGCTAAGGTCATGCTAGCTCCAAAGCTGCCCCTGCTCCAGAGGGGCTGACTTTTTCCTCCTTGCTCTGATAGATGGGGATAGTGGACAGGAGCCAGAAAGGGTGAACCCAGAGGAGTCATGCCCCAGCCTGAAGGGAGGCTGGAGGAGAGGGGAGAACACATACCTCGGAAGCAGAAGGCATGGTGCCGGGACAGCGGGTCTGGGAGGCCTGTCTGGTTGGGGTAGAGGTAGACAGTTCTCACGCCTGGCTTGTCTCCACCGCAGGAGGGCCTCGGGGTCACAATGGGGTAACGGAGGCTGCCATCTGATAGCCAGCCGGCATAGCACTTGTCCAGGCCTTGGCTCCAGGCAGCATAGAGCTGGCCAGTGGAGGCCAGGGTGGCGTTATGAGATTCGCAGAATGCCAGGGCTTCCTGGAAGGTGAACTGCTCCAGGCGTGTGATGAAGAACACCTCCCCTGGGGGCAGAAGGAGGTGGCAGGTGTGACCCTCTTGCCAAAGCAGCCTCTGCTCACCAGGGGCAGGGGGTGGGGTGCAGGACAACTGAATTGAGACCAGTTGGTCACTCTACGTGGAAGCAACCTTCCCTCCTTCCCTCTTCTCTAGATTGTCTGGTCGGCAGATTGTCGGCACCCTCCCTCTAACCCTCCCTCTGACCCCCCGTGCTCCCCTATACCACAGCACTGAAGCACGGAGCATCTATATGCTGTGGGCCTGCAGTCCCCCATCCCCACCCCTGGGAGCTTATCGAGGGGAGAGTGGGTCCTGTAGCCACTCTTGTGGTTTGGATCCCCACATCCAGAATGGTTCCCAGGTGCCTGACTGATTCGGGGGAAGGAAGTTCATATTTACTAAATACCTGCTTGTACCAGAAACTTCTCATATGTATCTCATTTAATGTTCACAAGAGTCTCTGATATGCACACAATCAGCTCATATTTTATAGATGAGGATACTAAGGCCCAGAATGGTTAGGTAACTTGCTCCAGGTCCCAAAACAAGTGAGTGGGTATGATGAAATCTTTCCAGAACACCAGCATTTCCAAAATTTGGTTCACTAGGATAGTAATTTGGTGACTATAATTGAAATTAAAAGAAATGAGATGAAACAAAATTAAAGGCCTGTGGTTAAGGTTAAACAGCGTTAAAGAGGCTTTCTACTGCAGGACTTCTCAGAGCCTTTGATTTGTTCCTGGCCATCAGGACTCTCCATGAGGCAGATGGCATATGTAGCATTTATTTGTAATAAGTAAAGACTCATTTATCAGCAGAACTCATTGCTTTTTTAAGGAACCGATGCTTGCCTGCAGTGCTGGGGGAACCCACAGGAACCATGCAGGAAGAAGAAAAGGAGCTTTTCTGTTCCTAGGCCGGCCTTTCTCAAACAGGAACAGAACTGGGTAGATGGTAATTCCCCCTCCTTTTTGTGTCTCCCCAAAATTCGAGAATGTGGTCCATACCCTCAAGCTTGTCCACATAGCAGTAGACATCGTAGGTTTCTGATGGTGGCCGCACACCATAGGTCCTGACCCCCGGGCTGCTGTCCTTGTCACCCACACACGGGGTCCGTGGGCTCACAATGGGGTATCTGTAATGGAGGGCAGGAGGGACACATGAAGGCCTATTCCAGGGGTTGGGGGACACAGGGCCCAGGCAGAGGCTGGCAGGTCTCTCGGAGGCTCAAGCAAGGTGTATCTTCAGTTGTCTGGTGGGATTCACACCGGAAGGGAGGTTCTCATGCAATAAGCGACCTATGTGGCTGGGGGAAGGGTCTGGAAGCCCGTAGGGGATTCTTGGCTTCAGAAGAGAGCTTGTTATATGGAAGGGCACTGGGTCAAGCTGGAGGGGACGAGGGCAGGGGCCTCTGAGATTCTCCCTCTCTGTCTCTTGGGGGTAAACGACCAAGGACTTAATGTCACCTGGAGCCCTTCCCTACTAGCTCAGAATATGCTTGGTTCTGGGGGGGGTAATTAGGGGAGTAGCCATGGAGTCATTAATTACTGCAGTGTAGCAGGTGCCCGCTCTGCTGGGTGCGTGACGGGTTCTGGCTCCCCAAGCCCAACCTCTCATGGTTGGCTTTGGGCTGGCAGGGGTCGGGGTGGGGGGCGGCTCGTCCTTCACCTGACAGTCTGGTCCTGCAGCCAACCAGCATCACATTGTTCGTAGCCAGCTTCATAGGCAGCCTGGAGCTGCTCAGGAGAGGCGATGACAGCCCCAGTGCGTAGGCAGGCCTGCTGAGCCTCCTCAAAGGTCAGTGAGTAGCGGGCGGAGCCTGGGCGGTAGTGGAACACAACCCCTGGGTGGGGAGGAGAGGAAGAGAAGGAAAGACAAGGTAGGCTCAGGGCATGGACTGGATAGCACAATGCAGGTGCCCGTGGGGCATGGTTCTTTGGCTTTGAGGGCAGTGAGAGAGACTTGGGAATGACTTCAGGGAATGACTTCCCTTCGTCCCCTCCTTCCTTTCCTACTTCCATTCCTATTCTCAACCAACCTGGTTCCCTCTGCTTATTCAAGCTGTTTCTGAAATCCATCTCCCTGAAAGAGCCTTTGAGGACTCTTCTGCCCTGGGTGTCCCCAACTCTCCTCTCTGGGCTCCTCACTTCTAGGCTGCTCATTTGTTCCTTTACTCTTTAAAACAAATGCATTTTTTCTCATGATAAAAAGAATGCACATTCATTACAGAACATTAGGAAAATACAGAAAAGGCTAAGGAATACATCAAACAATGAATGGAATTTCTTCCATCTGGCCCAGGGCCCTGGGGGTGGGGGTGGGGGTTGCCCTAAGAGTGTCTGCCAGAGTTTTTATGGGTGTGCCCTGGACACATTCTGGGATGTGGCCTTGTAGCATTTACCAAGTTCTCAAAGGGTTAGAGCCCTTCCTTGAGCTGCCCACTTACTCTGCCTCTCTTGTATTTGGCTACATACACATTTGTTTCTATTTCTGACACTTCCCTGGGTGATTGGCCAGGTTATGTCACAGCTTCATATCCCTGGTCTGATACTGTCCCAAATCCCTTATCCTGTCCTGTAGCAGATGCTCATCTGTCCATTGGCACCTTCCCACATGGTGCCAGTGGCACTCTTTCCAGTCCTGGGCTAATCCTGGGACCCAGCCATCACAGGTGTTACCCCAAAACTTCCCCAACACATTGTATTTGGCAATTCAGGCTGAAATTCCACTTGGTGGCATCGTGGATGTGATGGTGGATGGCAGTGTCCACTTGCTCTTCCCCCAGAAGAGGGCACCACCAAGGCCCTTATGAGAGCCACCCCAGAATGTCCTTCCTTTTCTTGGATTGGAGTCTGGGGAACAGCTGGGCTCTCTGGGACATGACATCCTGAGCCCCAGACCTTGAGTAAATCCCTGGAACGCCCCTATCTTAGAAATGGGGCTGGCAAGCATTTTCTGGAAAGAGCCAGCCAGGACAGATTTTAGCCTTGGTGGGCTCAATGGTTTCTGTCACAGCTATTCAACTCTGCCGTGACAGCCCTAAATGAGCCACAGACAGCGCATTGACAAGCCAGTGTGGCTTTGTTCCAATCAAACTTTATTTGTGGACACCGACTCTTGAATTTTACGTAATTTTCATTATATGTCACAAAATATTATTCTTACTTTGACTTTGCTAACTATTCATTTATTTTTATTTTTTTAAAGATTCTATTTATTTATTCATGAGAGACACACAGAGAGAGAGGCAGAGGCATCGGCAGAGGGAGAAGCAGGCTCCCTGCGGGGAGCCCGATGTGGGACTCAATCCCAGGACTCTGGGATAATGCCCTGAGCCGAAGGCAGATGCTCAACCACTGAGCCACGCAGAAGCCCCTGTCTGCCAATTATTTAAAATTGCTGAGTGAAATAAGTCAATCAGAGAAGGACAAACATTATATGGTCTCATTCATTTGGGGAATATAAAAAATAGTGAAAGGGAATAAAGGGGAAAGGAGAAAAAATAAGTGGGGAATATCAGAAAGGGAGACGGAACATGAGGGACTCCTAACTCTGGGAAACGAACTAGGGGTGAGGGAAGGGAAGGTGGGCGGGGGGTGGGGGTGACTGGGTGACGGGCACTGAGGTGGGCACTTGACGGGATGAGCACTGGGTGTTATTCTATATGTTGGCAAATTGAACAACAATAAAAAAATAAATTTATTTAAAAAAAAAATAAAATTGTAAAACTGGGCAGCCCTGGTGGCTTAGCAGTTTAGCGCCACCTTCAGCCCAGGGTGTGATCCTGGAGACCCGGGCTCCAGTCCCACGTCGAGCTCCCTACATGGAGCCTGCTTCTCCCTCTGCCTGTCTCTCTCTCTCTCTTTGTTTCTCTAATAAATAAATAAAATCTTAAAAAAAAAAACTGTAAAACTATCCTTAGTTCGTGGGCCATATAAAAACAGGTGGCAATGGGGCACTTGGGTGGCTCAGTGGTTGAGCATCTGCCTTTGGCTCAGTTTGTGATCCAGGGGTCCTGGAATTGAGTTCTGCATCGAGTTCCCTGAAGGGAGTCTGCTTCTGCCTCTGCCTATGTCTCTGCCTCTCTCTCTCTCTCTGTGTCTCTTATGAATAAATAAATAAATTAAATTAAAAGAAAACAAAACAAGTGGCAAGCCGATATGGCTGTCAGAGCTTGGTTTGCTGACCCCTGTCCTGGAAGGTCAGCTCAGTAAGAAGCCCCAGGGTCACCTCACATAGCAGTTCTCAAGTGGCCTCTGTCCTGTGGCAGTGACTGATGGGATGGGGGATGGTGCCTGGACCCAAGAGCCCCAATTCTTTTCTCCACTTCACCTAGACCCATGTGGCATCTTTACTGGTTTGATGTCTACTCTGGTTTCCACCTAGGACTTCATTTGAAGAAAATGCTTTGTGGCAAAGGAGCATGGAAATCACTGTCTGGCCCACCCCCTTGTTTTATAAGCAAGGAGAACTGAGTATGAGAGAAGAAATATTTGGCCCAGGTCTCAGGCTAAGTTAAAGGTATAGATCCTTACTTCTTTCTATGTGGCCCCCAACCCCCATGCAGCCCCCCGAGGGGCGGGCACTTACCCCCCGGCAATCGTGGCTGCCCGGGCACCTCGGCCGCACCTGGAACTGCAGTCACCTGCACGACATGGTCCTCACTGGTGAAGGCGGTGAAGGCTGGGCCAGGTGTGGACTCCTCGGGAACACCCCAGGGCCTGGTGGCCTCTCCAGTCCTGTTCTCGGCCTCAGGGAAAGCAGTGACCCCTACATCGGTGGCGAAAGTGAAGGGCTTCTCGGGCTCCGGGACAAATGTGAAAGGCTCCTCAGGCTCCGGGGCAGTGGGAGAGAGGTCAAAGATGGGTTTCACAGTGAGGATCACGTTGCCTCGGGCTTCACCCTCAGTAATGTTTCGGGGCAGGGGCAGCTCCACATCAGGCCAGGTCACTGTCTGGATGGTGATGTCCTCCTCACCACCCACCCCAAAGAAGTTTTCTGGGATGTCCACAAAGTCTTCACCTGGGGTAGGGGAAAAGATGAACTTTAGTGGCTCAACCTGGGGCTGGCTTGAGGCAGATGGGCATCAGATCCACCTCCTTCCCTGCCGGGGATGGAAAGCACCTACTGTGTGCCTGGCTGGGCCCATTGCAGGTGGCCTCAACTATGCCGTAGAGTACTCATTCTAGAAGGCCTCAGTTCCCATGTTGCAAAATAGTGCAAAGTCATCATAGCATGACATACTGACCAAGCGGCTCACAGCTTATATAACCAACCAGTCTGGCTCCAACATCCCCTCTTGATCAATGTCCACCGCCTCCCTCCCTATCTTCTGGGCTCTGAAGTTGTAACTAGCCAGCAGGACAGTGTAAATCAGTTACAAAGTAGAATTGAAAAATCCTGCCAAAGATGTGGGAGCCCATGACATGGATGAAAGTGACATAAGGGCATTGCCTGCCTCGGTCGTGAGTAAATGAGGGTCTGGCAGGCACAAGCCAGTCAATAATTTAAGAAAGAGGAAACCCACAAGCGTGCTACCACTTCAAAAAGCCTGGTTAGGATATTGAAAGGTTAAGAGAGGCTTTGGGGAAAATCCTCCTTACTTTTGCAAAAGCACCCCTCTTCATGTAAAGTCACGCTGCGAGAGCCAAACATGAAGTCAGCTAGGCCATTGGGCTGTCACCAATTTTGTCACAAATGTGATGCAGCTCCCTATGACCCAAATTTTCCTCTAAAAATCAGCATGTAATTGTAATTATAACCTCGACTGTGTAAAATAGAAGAAAAAAATCTTCTATTTTTAAAAGTTGTAATCTAAATTTTCAAAATAAGTTGCTGGTCAAAACTGCCCCCCCCCACTCTCCCCACCACACTGACTCTTTTCAATAACAACATGGCCCTTCTTTTAAGCACACTGGATTCAAGAGGATGGGTAACAGCGCCCACCTGGGTGGGGCATGGTTTCGCATCAGGGCCCTGCCACCTGCCCCTCAGATGGAGGGGGACAGGGAGGCTTTCCCTGGTTGCACAGTCGCATGTGGCAGAGCTGTGATTCAAACCTGAGCAAATACAGACTCTAAAGCTCATGCTTTTAACCCTATTCTGAGCAGACGAGATGGGCTGGATCCTGCCCCTACAGCGCTGCTACCTTAGCTCTTCTAGGAGCTAGTGAAAACAAGGGCTGCTGAGACATGGGGTTCAGCTACCCTGTGGCCCCTTGAGGGGGTAGAAACCAACCTCCATTCTAAGCTCCCCTCCTCTGGGCCCCAATTTCCGTGGTGCTACGCCTGCCCCCTGGCTCCTGCCCCCACCTGTGTAGCAGATGGCGTCATAGCGGGATGAGGGGTCCGGGTAGCCTGTCTGGTTGGCGTGCAGGTAGACGGTCCGCACGCCTAGGAGGTTGCCTCCGCAGTTGGGCCGGGCCTTGGAGATGGGGTAGCGCACACTGCGGTCAGCCAGCCAGCCGGCACTGCACATGTCCATGCCGCCCTGCCAGGCCAGGTAGAGCTGGCCCGTGGTGGCCAGCCGGGCGCCCAGCCGCCGGCACTCGTTGGCTGCCTCTTGGAAGGTGAACTTCTCCGGAGATGTCGCATAGAAGACCTCACCTGCGAAGGACATGGCCACCAGGGTGAGGACCTCCATCCCCACTCCTGCTGTGCATCCCCAGCGAATCCACAGGGTTCCTAGGTTCCATACTCCTGCTCCAAAGCATCCTGGGTCATGCCCTGCTGTGAAACATGCCCTCTCCCAGGGCATCTTTCCATCTTTCCTATGTGTTAAGCATTGCCCACGCAAGCAATCCTTTAAAAAGATTCAAATTGTGATGGGAAGAGCAGGCATTAGACTTTGACATTCAGAGCAGTGGTTCCCAAAACAGGGTCTCTAGGCCCCGAAGCGTCCATAAGGGCATAGTGGGGGCTTGCGAACTCTTTGTACTATTTCCAAAACCTAAGAAGGTTGTATGCGGGGTAGGGGTGGGTGGTGGGCATCTGTTCCTGGGGAAGGCACTGGCTGTCCTTGCTTAGTGGCAACTCTGATTGGTCGTGTCTTTGGTTAGTCAAGAGTGGGAACACAAATACTTGCTGCTTTAAAGGCTCTGGGCCCAGGGGTGAGAATCAGGAAAGGGAGCCTGGGGGTGAGAAAGCAGGGGAATGTACCTGCCTCAGAATGAGCCAGGTTGTCAGGTCTTATCCCCAGCTGGGGGGGTGGGGTGGGGGAGAGCTGTGAACTTAGGTGGGGGTGGGGGCTGAGGCAGCAGAGCCTGGAATGTCAAAAGGGGTGATGGGTGCCAATGGGAGAAGGGGCGTCACCCACATGCCTGGGTAACTGGAGAAGCTCTGCTTGGACCAAAATAGCACCCTTTACAAAGCAGAGAAAGACTCGTTTCCTTCTTGCTACTGCCAGGGCTCTCCAGAAGAGCCCATTGGGCCAGACTGGATGGTGCTGGGGGCTGGAAGAAGGGAAGCCAGAGAGGGTGCTAGGGCAGCCAGCTCTCCTGGGAACTACATTTCTTTTCTTTTCTTTTAAAAGATTTTATTATTTATCTGACAGAGAAAGAGAGAGAGAGCAAGAGAGCACAAGCAGGGGAGCAGCAGGCAGAAGGAAAGGGAGAAGCAGGCTCCCCGCTGAGCAGGGAGCTCTTTGTGGGGTCCAATACCAGGACCCTGGGATCATGACCTCAGCCAAAGGCAGACACTTAACCAACTGAGACACCCAGGTGCCCTAGAACTCCATTTCTGATGGGCCCACCCTGGAGTGTCCTGGGATGTCCTCTGTGAGGGTGACAAGACTGGGCTGGGCTTTACTGGTACAATGAACCTCGGGAGTGATGGGCTGGTCAGAGCAGCGGGGATCCTGGCTGGGAGGGGCAGTCCCAGTCCAGAAACAGAGATAGTCTTGGGCCAAGCAGTCATGCCAGACAGTTGGCAGGTGCCCATGGCTACTGAGGCCCTTCCCAAAGTGGAGAGTGAGGGATCTGTGGGCCCCTTCCTTCCCTCCTCCCTCCCCCACCCTCTCTGGGCATGGCAAAGAGGGTAGGTCTGGTGTGTGCTGCCCTGGGTTAGTGCTCTGCCCCGGAGAAGGCCCATGTGATCCCTGGTATCTGTGGGGGGAAGGGGACAGGCAAGGGTCCTGGGAATGGGGGGGAGGGCAGGACCTCACCCTCCATCTCCTCAGCGAAGCAGTACACATCATAAGTCTCATTGGTGTCTCGGATGCCATAGGTCCTCACGCCTGGGAACTCATCCTTGTCTCCATAGCAGCCTTCCCTCGGGGTGTGGATGGGGTACCTGTCAGGAACCCAGAGTGGGCATCAGGGGACAGAAGAGAACAGAAAGGGGCCTGTGGTCTGTGGCCTTGTATCCTCCTCCCATGTGGGAGGAAACAGTGACTCATGGACACATTTGCCAGTATCTGCCCTAGATACGCACACTATTTATTTTTACACCTTTTCCTGCACTTCATTGAGATAAATGTTACCACAGTTATAGGTGATTTACAGGCAGCTCCCTTTACCGAATACTTATCAATACTGAACATGTTCTATCCCGGGCCTGCAAACCTTTTCTGCAGAAAAGCCAGATAGTAAATATTCTAGGTCTTGCAGCTCCTAGGGTCTCATCTTGACCCCTCAACTTTGCCACTGTAGTGTGAAGCAGCCACAGAGTTCCCACACAACTTTACGTAAGGAAACAAGGGTGGGTTGGATTTGGCCCGTGGGCCGTCATTTGCTGACTATCATTTGAATCTCATGTCAACCTAATGAGGCAAGTGCTATAAACACTCCATTTTAACCTGGAAGAAACGGGGGTGGGTGGGGGTGGGACCAGAGACGTTAAGCAATTTGTCCAAGGTCACACAGCTCTTTCTGTGTGGGTTTGATGTGGGTCTTGCATTCCTCTAGGCTGCTGTCTCATTTTGTTTTCCTCTTGGTAGCTTTTGTGTCCTAAGATCTCAAAGATCTATCCCAGGATTGTAAAGATATTTTCCTTTGTTTTCTTCCAGAGGTTTTGCACTTCTGGCTTTTCCGTTCAGAGTTCTCTCCACCCTGAAGCAATGTCTCATCTTGCCTTACCAGGCTCTCTCTCTCATGGGCTGAGATCCCTTGAGGGCAGAGCGCTATCTGTCCTTTTGGGTTACCCATCCCTCAGCAGCTGCACTCAGGGAAAAAGACGCCAAAAAGCTAAACTTATGTATGTCTTGCTTTGCCTATTAAAAAACAAAACGACAAAAAAACCCGCAAGCGGTTTACATAAAAATACACAAAGCACCAAACTTTCAGGAAACAGTGAAGAAACCGTGGCAAAGGAGAACATGGGCAGGAAGAGTAATGATGTGTAATTTGCACAGAGAACACAGAGGGCAAAGTTGCTAGGAGCTCTCACTCTGCTGCAGGGCAGAGTAACAAGGATTTGGACAGGTCATGGGGTGCCACGTCATTTCTATAAGCAGAGACACCAGACACTCCGGAATGTGTCCTAGCCCCAGGGGAGCTCCCGCCTGAGCATGTCTGAGATGGTCTGAGACAAGGGGCACATTTGCTTTATTGCTCAGGCTGCATCTTCAAATGAATACCATAAGCCCCCTTTAAAAAAAAATAAGTAAGGCACATAAAGGCCTACTGTGCAAGTTCTATATTATTTTAAAATTCCTATCAGCTAATAAGATTATTCTCACTGTAGCACTAGAGCTATCTAGAAACGCACATGATCAATTTTTTGCTTGCAGAATTCCCGAAACATGAGACATTATTATATCTTTCCTCGTAGCACAACCGAACAATCCCAAAATGAATGTCTGTTTCTGAGCAATGATATGAGGATTGTTAGAGTTGGCCCAGGCATTACTCCAGCCCCAACCCACGCTGGCATCAACTCCATGCTGGCCGGGGTTATAGCCCAGCGCCCACCCAGGGGCTCACCTGACAGTCTGGTCGGCCAGCCAGCCGGCGTCACACTGGTGAAAGCCGTCCTCATAGGCGGCCTGCAGCTGTTCGGGTGTAGCAATGATGGCACTGTTCTGCAGGCAGGCACGCTGTGCCCTGTCAAAGTCCAGCGTGTAGCGCGTGGAGATGGCTCTGTAATGGAACACAATGCCTGCAAGACACGTGTGGGTGGGAGAGCAGGTCAGGCACAGCCTCCTGTCATCAGTCCTCGAAGAATTATGGCTATGGTCAAAGGGGCCTTAGGGACATCGGTCTGGGCTCTCTCTGATACACAGATCTCCCCATAATTGCATGTGTTCCTTCTGCCTTTACTGAAACACCTCCAGTGACGGGGACCTCACTACCTCATAGAGTATCTTTTTTCAACATCTATGATAATTCTGATAATCATAAAGTTCTTTGAATTGAACTAAAATCTGCCTCCTGTTAATTTTTTCTTGGCACTTCCGGGCCCCATGTTTTTTTGGGGGAAAGAGACACTTAGAGCCCCATGTATCCTCAGCCTGGGGCATCCTAATGGGAAACCCATCCTTAAGTCACCCATGGACACAACCACTCTCCTTGCACCATTGAGAGAAATGAACCAGGGAGGCTTCATCCCTTTGGCTTCTGGAACTGAGAATGGGGCTGGGGTGGGAGGTGAGGGAGGTAAAGACATTTATCTGGACGAAGAGTCAGGAGACTGCTCTGGCTCACTTCCAGGAAAACTTCAGACAGATCACTTAACCTCAGTTTGCTTGTCTGTAAAGTGGGGATGATCGCAAGACCTACCAAATCATGGGATTGCTGCAAAGCACAAACACAAACTTTCATTTACATGTGACTGTGGCCAGGATGTGTTTAATTCCCTCAAAGTCCAGAGAGAATGGAAACACCAGCTCCAAGTTACAGAAACACAACTGAAGCTAAGTGACTTGACTCAGATGTGTGCAAGCTGGAGGGGGAGGAACTGGGCTTTGAAAACCAGACTGCCTCAGCCCACTCTCGTGAGGCTACCATTCTGGTTCTTTTCCCAGGTAAAGCAGTGTCCCTGTGGGACGTTCTCACCTTTCACCACGACCTCCAGGGTAGCCTCACTGTCCTCAATGCCGTGCATAACCTCACAGCGATAGATCCCAGAGTCGTTGGAGCGCAGGTTCTGGATTTCCAAGGTGGCATCGCTGGGGATGGCCGGGTAGTTGGGTAGCGAGACTTTGTCTTGGTAAGCACTGTTGATCCTCACCTGCCCTTCAGTGGCTACCAGCAGCACCACCTCCTTCTCCTTGGTAATGCGGCTCCACTTGATTCTTGGGGCGAGGGGGGCGGTGGAGGGGGCGGTGGTCACAGGGTGCATGGGGTCGATGAAGTAGCAGGGGATGGTGAGGGAGCTCCCCAGGAGGACCCGCATTGGGGACGGTTCGGGGATGCTGACACTCAGTGAGTTGTCTGGGTCTGTGGGGCAGGGACAGAACTGTTAGTGCCTGGAGAAGACCACCCAGCCTCCCTGTCAGTCCTTCTGGAAATGACCAGATCCCATGACCCTGTTTGTATTATGGCAGAGGGTTGTAGGGGGATACTCCTGTTCTATCCAGAATTCCCAGGAAGCTTTGCCACACCTTTTCCAGAGCAACATTTCTCAAGATCTCTGGTCTCTGTACCCCAAGACTGGAACTATGGAACCAGAAAAGAATTGCAGAGGAGGTCGAGGACAACTTTAGAGCTGAGCCCCTCCACCCTGCCCCACTCTCTGTTTCTCAAACTCAGGTACCCCAGGAGATACCAAACCATAAGAGAAACAGGACCCATCTTCCTGAAGTGACGGCTTGACTCAAAGATTTTGGGAAAAAAATCATTTTACGGCAGGAAAAATTGTTATGAGGAAGAATAAACACATCCACACAATGTTTAAAGCTCAGATGCAAAACTACACAGACGTGTCCCACTTGAGGTCTGCTTTGGACTCCATCCTGGCTTTGCTGAGGGACAAGGCATTCTCTTCTGCTGTTGGGGAATTGAGGGCAGGGGAGCTGGTTGGAGAAGCATCAGAGAAGAGCAGATATTTATGTAAAAGGTCCCCAAAAAGTTAGAGGTAAAGAGGGGGGTGGGGGTTGAAGTGTGGTGTATGATTAGCTTCACAAAAAATCATGGAGAGTATTGGTAGGGAAGATGCAACGTCTTTACTAAATCCAGTTAGAAGGAAAAGATCTTCCTGGAATGGGAAAGAGACAGCTTTTGCAAAAATAGTTCCTTTCATGGTAAGTCACACACTTATGGGGACTCTTGTTCCAGGAGGGCTTACAGGTTGAAAATAAAAATGTTTCAGATATTTGTGGGTGGTAGATACCATGACAGGGCAAGGAACAGGGAGCCAGGAATGTTTGGGGGTCCAGCCCTAACCTTTTGATCACTACCAGGTCCTTCCACAAAAATCTCCCTCTGGATGCTCAGCCCTAGCCCCACAATACAGCATGGTTTTAGAGCTGGCAGTTCTCCGGTTCTATGGGGAGAGCTAAAAGTGACTGTAGTGCCTAACCCTGCAGTTTTTAAAGCTCTTCACCAACCCTATGAACTGGGTTGCCTGTGTGGGCAAACCACCCAGGTTACAGCCAGGGGCTGGATATCTGTGGGTCCCAGAGCAAGGGTACAGATGGAGACCCATATATCCTATGTATAAATATTTAAAAGTTATAAATCAAGTCCACAAAATGTTAAATAAAATATGTTCTATCTTCCTATTCGACAATGATACCTTTCAAAATGAAAAGCCAGATTCAAATTTAGAAGTCTTGGATTCCTTAGAGTTTTGCATTGGGCTATGGTGGTCAAGCAGGAGGCTGTCTTTCTCTCTGCCAGTTTTCTGGACTGGGAGGGGTCTGGGCTTATCCCAGGCCTCACACCTCAGCTCTGTCCACACCACATACAAACAGCCACCCCTGGACTTTTCTCTCAGGCCTGAGATGGCTCTCATCAAGGGCATGGTCCCCCTGCTCTAGGAGGATGGGCCCAGAGGAGAGACCTATGTGGCCTTGAAAGTGGCTTGGGTCCACTTGGGCAGGGAATTTTGGGCATCCTGGCTATCTGGTGGGGTCTAAAGGGTGAGCATAGATCTGAGTGGACATGTCTCATTGGCCCTACAGACTCCTCATTGTTTAAAGAGTACTGGGGCAGGAGGAAGGCCAGAGGGAAGTCTCTAAAAGTGAAGAGCAGGGGCCTCTCTTGCCTCACTCTAAGGGAGATACAGCTCACCTTGGGGCAAACCCATCCTGCACTCACTGGATAGTTTGTTCATTTGGTTTAGGGCTTGATATTCAGAAACCTACTTCATGCCTACCATATGCAAGACACCATGCAGGGTCTTCCCAAGGATGGCTTGCCAAGAAAAACAAAGCCCTGTGTGATTTGTTGGGGACTTCTTTTCATTTCTCAAGGAATTTCCTCATCTTTGGTGTTCCAGCTGATCCTCTCTTGGCAGCTTTTCCTCTTTGGGCTTGTCTATAATCCTGCCCCAGCCCCAAGCTTGGTGTGTGGCAGTTTTGGGTAAGATGCACAGAGGGAGGATTGGGAAGATGGGCACCTGCCAGGAGCTCTCCCCCTCAGCTGTCCATCCTAGAGGGCTGTCGGGAGCAGTATTACCTGAGCAAGGGCTCCCAGACACACGTGTGTGTGTGTGTGTGTGTGTGTGTGTGTGTGTTCACATGCACGGGCACTCTCCTCTTGTGATCAGATCTGCAAGGTAGATAGATAGATAGAGATAGAGAAGGGGCAAGCAGGGCCACGAAAAGGCCAGGAGAGGGGAGATTATAACCTCGGAACTAGCAGCACTAAGTTCAGGCAGGACCCATTTACCCAGAATCCAGTTTTTTGTGTCCGCTGGCTACATGAGACATGCATGGGAGTGTCCTTACCTGAAGCTTCTAGTGAGCTGGCTGCTGTGATGACCCTCAGAGTCACAAACACCAAAAGTAAAGTGGTCATAGTTCACCTGGAAGAAGGGAGGCAGAGGTGTTAGTTGGAGGTTCAGATACAGTGAGGCTGAGGGTCACATGGCATGTGACACAAGGTGATCAATTCTATGTGCAAGTTGCTAAAATTGCATCAAGATAAAGAGGCTGTGTGTAGTTCTGGGGTTGTCTTCTCCAAGAATCCT
This sequence comes from Canis lupus dingo, assembly GCF_003254725.2. Lineage (NCBI taxonomy): Eukaryota > Metazoa > Chordata > Mammalia > Carnivora > Canidae > Canis > Canis lupus. The sequence continues at coordinate 52,047,451 of NC_064245.1, read as the reverse complement.
CTCTTCACAAAGCTTTCACAGATTTCTTAGTTTAATTAAACGTGTTAGGCCAGAAACCTCCTCCTGTCTCTTTTAGGGTGCTTCCCATCTTCTAACCTGAAAAGGCTCATTCTGAAGGATCCATCCTGTGATGGTTGGTTTTGTGTTGACTTGACTGGGCCCTGGGGTGCTCAGATATTTGTTCAAACACTATTCTGGGTGCGTCTGTGAGAGTGTTTTTGGATGAGGTGAATATTTAAGTTGGTAGACTAACTAGAGCAGATTGCCCTGATGATGTGGGTGGGCCTCATCCTATCAGTTGAAGGCATAAATAAAACAAAAAGACTAAACCTCCCCCGAGAGAGAAAATTCCTCCTGCCTGATGACCTTAAAACTGCCTTCTGATTTGAACTGAAACATGGGCTCTTCCTAGGTCTTGAGTCTTCAGACTCAGGTTGGAACTACACTGCTCCTTGGAGAGGAGGGAGGCAGAGGGGATTGAATATTTGGAACTAAAGACAAGCATGGGGCTTTGGGAGTGGTGCTCCTGGGGGTTCCCAGCTGTGTCAGTCTGACGGCCCAGCAGGTGTCGCTGTTGGCTTAGTCACCAACAGCTGGGGGGCTCCAGTCCCAGGAATGCTCAGTGGAGGGGTGGGCGGGGCCTGGGACTTTGGGGAACTCATTTGGGTGACCTGGCCTGTTGTTTTAAGTGACCTTTCTTTCCATCGCTGCCATTCATGCCACATACATTGGTCACCTGAGAGAAGTAGGGCTGGCTGTGTGGGCCCTGCTCGGGGGACAGAGACGAATGCATGAGGCATGTTTCCCTCACATCATAGGAAGTCTGAAAAATACCAAAGACCTAACAAGCAGTCCCTTTGCTTCTCCTCAAGTCTTCTCCTTCGATGCTGCCTGATGCTGCCTTCAAACAGCGATCTCTGGGGTTCCAGGGCCTGGCATGGAGGGGCCACTGAGTTGTGGCACTCTTGTTCAGACCCAGTGGGACCAGTCACAGGAAAGAGTCCTCCAGAGGCTAAAAGGGTGAGGCATTCCCTCCAGTCTGGGGAGGGGGCTAGACTGGTGGGCTCCTCTCTTCCCAGAGCCTCAGCGATACCATGTCCAGACACAGGACCCGCCTGTTTCTTCCCTCGGAACATGCTCCACTGGGAAGTTTTGGGTATGTTTTTGGAGTTGTGTTTCTTCCCAAACTCTGTGAACAAGCCCCACATTGTCTGGGATGCAGTGCCTCTCTGTGGGGCTTGGGCCTGCTCTGTTTTTCTCCCTGGCCTCCACCAGGAATGGAAAGGGCAGGGGTTTGGGGTAGGTAGGGGGGTACTGGGCAGAGAAGCTAATTTTATTTCTTCTTCTTTTTTTAAGACAAACTTTGGGATAGAAACATTGCAATAAATATGCTCTTGTGTTTGTATTTTCTCAGCTGTAAAGAAAATAGGGAGAAATCCCATTCTGTCCAGCTTCCAAGTGTCTCCAGGACTCACTGAGTCTTTCATGGGAGGGGATGGACTTTGCCAGCCTGTTGACAGGGAGGCCTTTCTCCATGGGAAGCATGGCGAGGTGGTGGCAAGGGGATGGTGGCAGAGGAAAGGGACAGGGGTGTCTGAAATGAAGTGAAAACAGGAGTTTAGGGGAGCAGGAATCGGGTGCTGGATGAAGACTGGGGTTGAGGGGTTCTGAGTGTGCTTGGGTTGGTCACCAAGGAAATGGCTTTCTCAGGAGAGAAGTACTAGGAGACCTGACCAGGGGAGAGTATGCTTAGTAGTGCTCTTGAACTAAGCTGGGTGTGTGTGTGAGTGTGTGTATGTGTATGCATATGTGTGCGTGGGCAAATGTGCACGCCCCATAGTTGGAGATAGGGAAACCCTCTACCTCTTCATTAGCTAGGCTCTGTCTCAGGGTTGCCGACCTGGCAGGGCTTTGGCCTCCTTTACTCCACCAAATTAAGAGACTGGATGGGAAGCTCACCCACTTGCTTTGAATTCCTCTTCCAGCAGCATACAGTGGAGGCCCCTAGACCTGAGAGCCCCCATCCCTCAAATGGGAGACCCCTACTTCCAGTCCTGGCTCAGCCATCTACTACTTTAACAACCCCAGAACCCAACCCCATGGCTGTTTCAAGCCTGAGTAAGTGAGATCATGGGCCAGTCAGGTTCCCCTCTCCAGAGTGGGAACTGTGTTTCTGGTTTGGAAGCTGGCACAGGGTCTGGCACTCAGTAGGCATCCAGCCAGCCAGCCCCCTCACGTCCCTGGGGGCAAGACTGGAGGAGCCTCTCAAGATGTGTGGACTGGAAGAGGGTCCTGTGGCTGGGGTTTTACAGCCATGACCTCCCTGCCAGAGATCCTGTCCACGTGGCTGAGACAGGGGTCTGTAGTCTCTAACTGAATAGGAGGTGCCCATTCCTTCACAAGGTGGCTCATGCCGTGGCTAGGTGGCTGGGATGGTGTTCGACATCCTTCAAGCTGGAGTTGGATGACCCAACCCATTATAATTTCCACCTCTGAGCTCCTCCTTCAAGAACCACACTAACGAGGTCCATTCCTCTTTCAAGGGACTCATGCCAGATCTTCAGGGGTCCCGCCTGCTCGACTGTCTGCTTTCTTCCACAGAGCTGTTCTGTTCCTTCAACTATTCCTCATGTACCTTCCAGATCTCACCTCCTTTCCTGGAGCCACAGAAGGCCAGAGCTTGAATAGACATTAGTGAATGTCAAGTTCAACTCCTTCATTTTACAGATCAAGAAACTAAGGCCCAAAGAAGTTAAGTGATTTGCTCGAGGCCACACAGTAAGTTGGAGATGAAGCCAGGACCAGTACTCAGTTCTAGAGCCCCAGTCATCATTGTCCTGTGTTTCCAGCTCAACACGTCTGTCTGATGCCTCTCCATCTCCACAGCCCCCCAGCAGAACGCCCAGCACAGAGAGAGGTCAATCAGGAAATACGTGCTGAGTGAATAAATGAACAAATGGAGGCTCAAGCACCCCAGGCCTCTGAGGAAGGAGAAGGGGTGCTAGAGGCTCACATTTGTTGACCACTCCCATTCTGCATTCAATAAATCTCAGAGAGATACATACTGCATGCGTGTGATGTACATAGCCGGCATGCCAGTGACTTTGGGAAGGTCACAGCCCATGTGTAGCCCATGGGTGTAACAAGTAGGGCCTTCCCTTCCCAGGGCCCCAGGGAGAACCCGTAGGGTACCAGAGCCAGCCTACACTGGCTGGTCAGAGATAACTTAAGATATCTCTTCCCAACTCTGTGTTCAGTGATGTCACATTGGTATCTTGAAATTGGTCACGATGGGACTATTTCCAGCACAGAAATGAGGAAAGACTACAAATGAGGGCTTTCATCTTTCTCTGCCTTTTTGGGAGTGGGCTTACCACCACACTACTGGAAGTAACAATACTTAATAAAGACTAAGGCTAGTTTGCCTCTCCTGACTGGGACTGCTTCTATAGCCATGTTAGCACTTACTTTTTCTGCTATGTATGCTAGCTCTGCCTCACCACGCAGATTGTGACCTCTTTAGGGCTGAAAGTCAAAGCCTAAGTTAAAAAAAAAAAATTCCCTCCATGTTAACTCATGCAGTGCCAGGAAAAATACAAAAAAAATGGTATTCAATACCTACTTATTGATGAACCAGGGGACATTGGAATTTGGTAGACTGGTTGACCAGTAGGATTTGTCAGTAACTGAGTGGCTCTGTATCCAAGACAATCCTGGGGGACGGATTTAAAATGACCAAAGCTACCCATTCCCCCAGCCATTAACCTCCAGCAAATCACTTATTTGCGGGCTAATTTCACAGCAGCACCTCTTTTCTGGTTGTTCATGGACAAGACCCATCCTAAATCTGCATGTAATGATGCATGTAATGATGGTGGATGCACTTGAGATTGGGATTTCAAACCTAGCATAGAGAAAGGGGCAGGGATCCCACACCAGGGACGCATCTAGCCAGAGTGATCCCAACTGCTGCTGCTAATTTTCCACATACTCTAAACAGACATGTTAGGATGGTGTGGAAAGGGGGAACCAGGCAGCTGATTGCAGTCCTAGCTCTGTCCTAAGTCACTGGGGAACTCATGGAAGCCCTCATTTTTCCCGTCTGTAAGCTAGAATCACAACATAAGCTTCACCCCTGTGGGAATTGTGAAGGTATTTTTTTGTGTGTGAATGCAAATATTCTTTTTGTATTTTCTCTTCTCTCCCTCTTCCTCCTATTCCTTGTTTTCTCTCTTTGTCTTTTTCCATATCATTAATTCCCTTATTCCTATTTTGTTATCTGCTCTGTTGTCACTGAAGCATCTTCAATTCTTGACAATCATTAATGCAGGGTCCAGCTGGGGGTTGGTGTGAGTTCCCAAGCAAGAGTCCCAACCCACTCCTGGACCTTCCATCAGTAGGGAGGAACCCTGCAGGTGTCCCAGCTCCTGGCTCTCCTGGTACCCCCAGAAGCCCAAAGAGGACTGGTTCCTGCAGCCCAGCATGGCACTCCTCCCCAAAGTCTGTCAGAGCAGGTGCCCGAGGGAAAAAGATGGCTGCTACAGGAATCCACTTCTGCTCTGTAGAACTGCAGGCAGTTCTTGCTAACTTCCTTCCAGGGATTTTCAGGATGCATTTCTAAAAAGCTCGAACCAAGCCATTCCTGATTAAATGGGTCATGTCTTAGCCAGGACCTGCAAAAACATGAATATCACTTGCTCAGCAGTGTCTGAATGCCCATCAGCCAACTTAGAAGAAACGCCAGCAGATCCCTCCGTTGAGTTGGGTCTTCTGGATCTTTCTAATGTCCCACCATGCCATGTGAGGACCCTCACCTTTGGCAGCTGGAAGAGCTGGCCAGCTCCTTGCTGCTTCCTGTGCCTCTGATCACAGGGAAGGGGCAGCTAAGGGAAGGAAGTCCTTTCTGAACTTCAGCTTCAGAAATTAGCCCAAGGAGCTGTTTCTGCCAATGCTAATCTGTGGCCAACCTCACCGCCCCCACCAGGGGCTAGGAGGGTGCTGGTTCCACAGTAAAAAAAAAAACAACAAAAAACAAAAAACAAAACCCTTGCCTGTGGAAGTAGGTGGTGAGCATAATAGGGAACTAAGTGGAAGGAGCAGGCCCTGGTCAAGGAATGAAGCCCATACAATACCTTAGAAGACATCCATTTCTTTCCTCTCTGGCGTTTCAGCCTTGATTTCCTTGACCCACTGATAAATGTCCTTACTGGGAACATTTAGCTGATAACTGATTTGAATCTCTTGTGACAAGAGATATGTTGTTCTCCATCTGCTCTCTGGGGTCTACTGTGAATACAGTCTTTGTGCAGTTTCCTGAAGTGGCCTCTTCTCAAGTTTTCCGGGAAACATAAGGTATGGGAGAAGATGAATACCTTGAAAATGCAACTTGAATTCATACCTTTGGCCTACAACTTGCTTTTTGGGTGAAGATGAGCAAGTTTCTTGGCATCTCTGGCCAAAAAAAATCCATGGATGAAGTCTCTCGAAATGGCTTATTTCCAGTTAGGAGAAGAGGGAGGGAACCATATCCTAAACTTCCTCTTGTTCCTTCCAAATCACAACAGAAGTGTCTATGTCCCCCAGGTAGTCTGACCCTGTGGGGTGAGGCGGCAGGAGGGGTGAGGAGAAAGGGAGCTTGTATCACATTGAAGGCTGAAGTCAGAAGGGATGGCTAAGGCAAAGGGAAGCTTGGCCTATGTACTTCGTGGCAGGATGAATGTTCTTGGAGTGAAAGCCAGTCCTCCTCTCCCATGGCCTGCGAGGCCCTACATGATCTGCTCCTGTCCCTGCTCATATCATGTCTTGTACTTCTATTTCCAGCTATATTCTAGCTGTTCCTTGATCACAAAATCTTGTTTCCTTCTAAGGGCTTTTTGTACCTGCTCTTCCTTCTCTCTGGCACACACCTGTGGATCTTTCCCTAGCTGGCCACTTTTCGGCATTCCAGGCTCAGCCCAAATGTCCCTTCCCTGACCACCCTGTTCCTTCACCCCCACCCAATTTTAGTTAGATGATGATGCTGATATGAAATTATTGTCTTTTCCTGTTTGTTGGTTATCTGTTTCCCCTATTAGAGTATACACTCCATGAAGGCAGGGACTTTGGTCTGTTTTGCTCACTACTATATTTCCAGCGCCTAGAACAATGCCTGGCACATAGTAGGTAAACAAGAAATATTCATTGAATAAATGAATGGATGGCTTTAATGAATGGGCAATGTCCCTTCTGGGTTAAGTTTGGAATGGAAGGAGTGGTGAGTTTAAGACTGATCATAACTGTTGAATGCACCTGATTTCAAAGCATTCCTGCCTCCTCAGCCTTGGAGACCCTTTAGAAACCTTCAGAGAAGGGGTAATGGGGAGCAGGGACTGTCAGGGGAGCCTGGAGCATTCCTGTAACCCATGGAAGCATCCATACATGGCCCATGGAAACACCTAATCATGTTCCTCTCCTGCTTGGAGAGGACCAGGAGTAGGGCAGGATGGCCATGCAGGGAGTGGTGACTTCAAAGATCCAGGGACAAAGCAGAGCTTGGAGCCATGCTGGTCCCTGACAAAGGCTGCATTTCCCAAGGGCTGGGAGGGACGCTGGCCATGGGTGGTGTTTCCAAGGGTTGGGTGCCTGCAGCCATCCTGGCCCCGAAGCATATCCCTGGGCTAGGGTGGGTAGGGGTCAGTGCTTGAGGGAAGAATTCAGCTCTACATCATCCCTGTTATACTCACCTCTCCCCATTCTCAGTTGCAAATTCCCAGTAAAATCAGTTTAAAGTGGAGGGGTACAGGCATGATTAATGACTCCTATTCACTCATCCAGGGACATTTAGCTTTGCCCTGTTCTCTCTGTGGAAAAAAACCCTAGGACTTGGGACCCGCCCCTTCCTGTTCTCAGCCTTCCCTTCCATCTGGGCATTTGGAGGTTTTCTCTGCATTAATTTCAGACTTTGTGTAAATATCGAACCTGGGATTTTGGAAGGGAGTGTCCTGCAGCCCAAACTTTCCATCAGGCACAAGCACCCTTTTTGGGGCAGGGATCCTGGGCCAAGAGCTGAGTTCCCTCCACTTGGTGCTGACCGCCAACCTGGCAGGACAGAGAGCTCCTTCCTGCAGGGCTTTGGGAAAGGGCTGGGGACCCAGTGTGACTCCGCAGTGGCCTCCCTGGCTGAGAAGGGAGGCCCAGTTTAAAAAATTATCCTCGGTAGAGGTTTCTGGAAGCTGAGAGTCTTGGTGGAAATGCCTGCTTGTCAGAAAGGGCCATCAGGTGTTTGGGGTTATAGTCGAGTCCCTGGGCAGGCAGAGGGCCAGATGCCTGGCTTGTGGCTGATGGGAAACAGCGGGCCACTGTCTCTCTGGGGCAGACGCTCCGGTTCTGTGGGTTTAGTCCTGGGTTCCAGTCAAGTCTAAGTAAGAAAATGGATTATTGGAGAAAAAAAAAAACCTCACTTTTTTTAAGACTTTTTATTTTGGGAGGTGCCTGGATGGCTCAGTTGGTTAAGCATATGCCTTCAGCTTGGGTCATGATGTTGGGATCTTGGGACTGAGCCCTGCGTTGGGCTCCCTGCTCAGTGGGGTGTCTGCTTCTCTCTCTCTCTCTGCCTCTGCCCCTCCCCTCCACTCATGCTCTCTCAAATAAGTAAATAAAATCTTTAAAAAGAAAAGATTTTTTATTTTTAAGTAATCTCTGCACCCAACATGGGGCTCCAACTCACAACTCTGAGATCAAGAGTTGCACGCTCTGAGTCAGCCAGGCACCCCAAACCTCATTCTTTTGACCCTAGTTTGCATGCCTCGGTTCCAGGACTGGGCAAGACTTCATGGTGAACATCCTTCTAACTCCTTTTGGGTCATGTTACTCTTTGACAGCCAGTGGGAGCTGGGGCCCCAGCTTCCAGGAGGTGATCTTTAAGTTCCTGTTCAGTTTACTTGGGGGCCTTAGGGCACATTTAAGAGTCTATGCTAACAGTGTGATCTATGGTGGGCATCTGGGGTCGTGTGGCATAAATTTGACCTTTGGAGGGGCTAGAGACTAAGGTCAACTATGTGGACAGTCAGCCACGTGACCCACCCCTCAGTAAAAACCCTAGACACTGAGGCTCTAGTGAACTTCTCTGGTTGGCAGTGCTCTGTATTGTAACGCACTGTGCACTGCTGTCGACACAACTCCACTGCACCAGCGCAGCTGGAACTCTGTACCTGGTCACCTTGGGACACTTTCCATGTGCCTCTTTGCTGATTTTGATCTGTATCATTTTGCTATAAAACACCGTATAACACCATAACTGTGAATATAACAGATTTACTGAGTTCTGTGCATCCTTCTAAGGAACTTTCTCTACAGAATGGTGCTCTTGGAGACCTCCTGACACTGCACTTTACCAGCTTCTTTGGGTGAGCTTGTCTTGCCCAGCATAGTTCAGGGCTGGCTGATGCGGCAGTGGACAAGACACCTTCACCCCGTGGCCATCCTTCACCCACATGGCTTTCCCTTCTTGGGGCATGTGCTCTGAAAAGCAGAGTATTCTTTTTTAGCTCTCGTGTGGAAGGAGCAATTGCCTCTCATCTGAAAAAGTTCCAACCATTTCTTGTCTTTCCTCCCTCCTTCTTTTCCTCTGTCAAATTCCCACCACATGGAAAACTCTGTGGTAGGTACTGACGAGGATCCAAGAATCGACCCGTGTAAATAAGATGTGTGAATAAATCCTACAGTACGAGAGGAAGAGCCTCTTTCAATGAAAGAATTCTGGGAGCTGAGAAGATGCAGAAACCGCTCCTGTCTGGGGGGGCCTGGGAGAGTTTTGAAGAAGAAGTGACATTTGAGTTGAGCCTTGACAGACAGGTACCCTATGGTAGAGGGAAAGGGCATTTAGGAGGGAGGGATCTCATGAACAGAGGCACGGAGAAAGGAGTACATCCAACCCATATAGGATCAAAAAAGTTAGGAACAAGGCTGGGACAGATTCTGAAGAATCTCTGTAATTAGGCTAGTGAGTTTGGCTTCTGTAGGAGACTCGCTGGCATGAGGGAGTGGAGTTCAGATCTCAGGTGTGTTTCAGAAGGAAACCAAAACTTCTGCTCCAGCTATTTCCGGCCCTACCTCTGTGAAGTCTCCCTGTTACCTCATCGTGACCAAGTTCACCCTCCTCCATGAGAGCAGGATCATACACTGCCTGCAGCTTTGTCTGCCTCTGCAAGGAGATGCCGCCCACTGGGGTGTGCACTAAGCTCATCCTTCCTTGGGTCTCCTGCATGCCTGAGCACCTACCCCCACTACTTCCTCTAAAAATTACCACGTATTGAAAGCTGACCCCTAGCCAGCATGGTGCCCAACAGCAATCGGAACAAATGCATCCTCTCATTCAATGCTCACAATTATCCCTGGAGGGGGACACGATTGCTACTTCCATTTTATAATGGAGGATACAGAGGCTCAGAACAGGTCAGTAACTTACCTCAAATCCTGCAGCCAGGGAGTGGAAGGGCCAGGATTCAAACCCAGGTCTGCCTGACTCCTAGCCTATTCTCTGCTTCCCACATATATGCTAGTGATGGGGGCAGGCGCAGAGGATGGAGGCTGTCAGGGGTTTGTTCTCATTATTCAAAGGCTTTTGGCAATCTATGGACACAGCCCTAAAGCATGGATTCTGTTCACAAACATCTGCTGCGTGCCTGCTACAGAAGGAGTCTTCCAACAGATCGGGTTAAGCGTCAAAGATGGATTCAGAGCACCAAGATCACCTTGAGGCTTTAGAATAAGGCTGAACACCCCAAAGAGCTTGCTCTCTGAGCTCCTCACAGACACCCTCTGACTCTCCACTTGCTCCAGAAGAGTTGGCAAAGAGCTGTGAGCACTGACATGATATTATGCTGCACTCCACTCTGTTTCCTCCCCTTCCAGCTGTCTCCAGCATGTCCCCAGTTCTCAGCCAGCCTTCTCTGGCTGTGTAGCTGTGCCCTGCACGGCTGTCAGGATTACGGTGCCTAATAGCCTCCCAATAGGAAGCCAGCATAGTAGCCTTCCAGAAAGCGCCTTCTAGGGACTCATGCTGTCTGCTGCCTCCCGGCTCCTCCCCGCCAGTGTTTCTTCAATGACATAGTCCTCACAAGAAGGCTGCCTTTCCGTTTGTGCTGTTTTAAATTCTTTTAAAAAGAATCGTGGCAAAATACACATAACACAAAATTTACCATCTTTTTTTGGTGGATCCCATGTTGCTTGAACTCATGACCCTAAGATCAAGACCTGAGCTGAGATCAAGAGTCAGATACTTAACGCACTGAGCCATCCAGGCGTCTCACAAAGTACCACCGTAACTGTTTTTAAGTCCGTATTTTTTATAGTTCAGTGACATGAGGCACATCCACATTGTCATGTTACTGTGCCACCATCACTACCATCTGCCAAACTGAAACTTTGTACCCATTAGAGGATAACTCCCATCTCCCCCTCCCCCAGCTCTTGGCAACCACCATTCTACTTTCTGTTTCTATGAATTTGACTACTGGCTTTCCTTTTGAGGAGGAAAATCAGTAACCCTATCTGACCCAGTATCTAGAGATCTTTATGTGCTATTCCAATTGGCCAATTGGACAGGTTCTTTTTTTTTTCTTTTTCTTCTTCTGGAGTGCTTTCTATATTCAAGGAGACTTTTGTGCACTCAGGGCTCTTCCGGATACCATACTGCCTTCAGCATCCTGGGACACCTGCAGCTTCATGGGGTTGGGCTCTAAAGGCACACAAGGCAGAGACCAGGTATGATCAACATTTCCCTTGAAAATTTCTTAGGAAGGCACCATGTTGGGGTCCCACATACTACCCCCAAATGAGTCAAACACAATTGTCTTTTTTCCATTTCTGGTTTATTTCTTTATCTGAGCAGCAGATGAATTAGTTGGCTTATTAGAAGGGCCATGTTTTACAAGCAACACTTCTCATTAAAACTAGAAAGATGCTTGGCTTTTCAAGATGCTCATACTGTGAGAGGAACAAGGGACCCGATGTTTACTCTGGGAGCAGGAAATTGAGTTTCTCATCTCTGGCTTGCTGGGGACACAGATACATCAGGTAGAGGAGCACCTGCAGACTTTCTCACTGAAGTGTGTTCTCTCTTGTTAACTACGCTGGCACTGTAGCTGAGCCTAACGCCCATCTGAGCTTGGTGGGAGCAGCGGTGGCCATCTTCTCGGATGGAAAAATTCACCCACAGCTGCACAGACAGTGGTCATGCTGGGATCAGGGCCTGGGGCTCTCTGCTTCCTATTTAGTTTTCATGGCAGTCATGGTTTCTCCCACCTAGACTGAGGGCTCTCCTAGAGGACAGGGCAGACTTCCCACTCCTTGTGTATTCCCCGCTGTGTCCCATAGAGAGCTTGGCACATGGAATATTCTAATTGTGGATAACTGCTTACTGACTTAGAAACATGTTCACATAAAAAGCAAACTGCAAAATATTATATGCAATGCAACTCCATTCCATTTTTGTGTGTAGCTATTCATGGGGGAAAAGACCTGAAAGATATACATAAATTTAACTCTGGTTGTCTTTGGGTGTTAGGTTTTTTTTTTTTATTTTTTATTTATTTTTTTTTTTTTTGGGGTGTTAGGTTTATGGTAGACTTTTATTTTTCCATTTCTAGTGTTTACATTTCCTCAACTTTCTGTGATGTTCTCTACCATTTTTCAAAGGAAAAGTGTTTCCAAAAATAAAATGAAATTTTATATCCTTAAAAAAAAATCTACATTCAGGACAATAAACTCCCCAGTGACCAAGGTGCCAGCCAGTGAAGAAGGGATGGGGTGGGGGCGGGGAAGGGAGGGAGGGCAGGGTGGAGGAGAGGAGAATGTTCTCCATGTACTATAAAACTCTTGGGAATGTGCTGAGAGACAGAATTTTCTTGCATCACAGTTAAGTGTTCAACAGACTCTGGGTCGAAGATCTTTCAAGCTCATGACTCTCTTCCAAAGATGATCCTAACTGTGAGCCAAGGAATCCCCATGAAGTTCATAGGCATGGAATGCCAGAATGAGCAGAGCTTTATGCACATACCCTGATGGATGGGCCCCAGAATGAGCAACAAGTCCCTTTGCTTCTCTTTCTTATGCTGGATGTCTGGGTCCAATCTGAGAAATTGGCCTTCTCTCTGGGCATGAAATAGCCAGGAAACCAGGAACATTTGGAATCAGACAGCCATGAGTTCCAGCCTTGGCCATGCCTTAGTTTCACCATCTACAAAATGGGGATAATTAGACCTACTTCAAGCTTCTTGTGGCTTTGGGTCATGCAACATTTATATCCTTTCTACTCAATACATCCAGTCTCTGGTTAGCACAGAAGCACTGACCAATCAGAGAATATGTCATTTATTTGACTTGATAGAACTTCCTGGACATCTCAGATGAAGCATGGATCCAAAATATGGTAGCAAGTCAATAAAGGGTGTCACGAGTTGAATTGAGCCCCCCCCCACCCCCGCCCTGCAAAAAAAGGATATGTGGAAGCCCTAACCCCCAGGACCTGGGAATGTGACCTTATCTGGAAATAAGTCCTTTCAGATATAATCAAGTTAAGGTGAGGTCATTAGGATGGACCCTTAATCCAGTATGACTGGTGTCCTCGAAAGAAATGTAAGCAGCATGTGGAGATCCTGGCATCCATGCAGAGATCAGGGAGACAGAGATCGGAGTGAGACAGGTGCTGGCCCAGGAATGCCAAAAACTGAAACCAGAAGCTGAGAAGAGTCTAGGAAGGATTCTTTCCTTCAGGATTCAGAGGGAACATGGCCCTGAAGAGACCCTGATTTTGGACTTCTAGCCTCCAGAACTGAGAGACAATACACTTCTGTCATTTTTTTTTAAAGAATTTTATTTATTTATTCATGAGAGACACACAGAGAGAGGCAGAGACACAGGCAGAGGGAGAGGGAGAAGCAGGCTCCATGCAGGGAGCCTGATGTGGGACTCAATCCTGGGTCTCCAGGATCACACCCCAGGCTTCAGGCGGCGCTAAACCGCTGTGCCACCGGGGCTGCCCCTACTTCTGTCATTTTAAGCCTGCATTTTGCGGCGCTTTGTGATGGCAGTCCTTGAAACTAATACAATGGGTAACTCTTTATTTTACTACCACCACGACCAAAGACACTACTACAAAAGGAGATTGCCCCATCTTACTTGGGGGTCAAGTCAGGATGATTTAGATTTCTCTAGAAAATTATTTTTCATGTCTAATCTAAATCTCTCCTGCCCTCCTTTTCTCAGTGGGGACGTATCACGCCTTGGGATTTGATTTGATTTTTTAAGATTTTATTTTTAAGTCATCTCTATAACCACTTTGAACCCAGGGCTCAAATTCACAACCCTGAGAATAAGAGTCGCAGGCTCTACCTATTGAGCCAGCCAGGAGCCCTGGGCTTGTTCTTGATGGATTTTTCTAGAACCTTCTTGGTTGCCCTTTGAACCTGATCTTCGTGATTGTGATATTGTGATTTGAGAATCTTGTGATTCTCTTGGTTTGGCTCTTTGACCCTCATGCCATCATTGGGCTCATCCATATCCCCTTCTGCTCTCACTGATTGATGACAGTGGCTCTCTGCCTTTCTAGGGAGCCAGGAGAAAGGAGAAACATATCCTCGATCCTGGTCTGGATTCTGTCTTTTATTAACAAAAACCCAGAAGTGAACGTTTCTTTGAGGTTTCTGGCCCGTCTGGACTCAGAGCATCTTTTCTCCTAGGGTCTGCATAGGACCAAGAAAGGCTGACATTTCAACAGAGGCACATCTCAGGCTGTTCAGCTGCCTTAACTTTTTCAGAACCATCAACGGTTCTCCTGGGATAATTAGACTTCCTGGTTCCCCAGTCCCACGAGGGGAGGACAGGGCACTAAGCAGGAGATTGGCAGGGCCAGAGAAGCCCAGTTCTGCACCAGCTCCTCCCTCCACAGCCTGCCTCCTGAAAGCACAGCCACAGAGCTGGTGGCAGGTAGAACACCTGAAAGAATTTCTTGCTGGTCCACCTTTTGCCAGTATGGTGCAGTCCCAAGAGGTAGTTGAAGGATTCGAGTAGGATCAGGGCTGGGGTGTAAAGCTCTAATCAGCTGTGCCCTGTACCACCCCAAGGGGCTGTCTACCCACGGAACACAATGGAATGGGATCCCCTGGAATTGTGCAGTGGGGGCCCCTTGGTACAACAGGGCTTGCTGCAGGGGACCGGCCCTGTTCCCCAGCTAGCTTCAAGGTGACAGAAGGCACAAGGCTCTTCTTGCATTTCCCACGTGCCTCCGTGCTCCAAGCTTGCATGGCTGCCTTAAGAGCATAAGTGGTCAGGAAATCAGCCGAGGAGCTTCAGGTTGGGCAAGAAGAGGTAGTCACGTGACTACCTTACCCATTGCTACAAAATGTCAGGTTCTCAGATACCAGGAACGACCCCAGGGATATTCATGATGAACAGCTATTACTGCTTTGAGGGCATTTGCTCTGTGCTCGGTACCTTGCTTTAGCTATGTTATATTATCCTCACAAACTCATGAGTTAAGAGACATTATACCTGATTTACAGATGTGGAAACTGAGGCATGCAAGACTAACCAACTCTGGCAAGGTCACACTGCTAGTGAATTAGCCAGATTGAGTCTGGAGCCCATCCACCTGACTTCCACTCCTATAAGACAATGGCCTGATGGATCCTTTTGTGAATCGAAGTGCTACAATGTCATCAGGAAGGGGGCTGGGAATAAATCATAGGCGACCATTGGTGCTCATCCCAAGTGCCCTCCTTCAAGTTGCCCAGGTGGCTCAGCGGTTTAGTGCCTGCCTTTGGCCCAGGGCATGATCCAGGAGTCCCAGGATCGAGTCCCACATCAGGCTCCCTGCATGGAGCCTGCTCCCCCCTCTCCCTGTGTCTCTGCCTCTCTCTGTGTGTCTCTCATGAATAAATAAATAAAATAAAATAAAAAAGTGCCCTCTTTCATGCCCATCATCTGTTCCCCTATCCCAGCTCCCACCTCCCCACTGCTAACCTGCAATTTGTAATTGTTAAGAGTCTATTTCTTCGGATGCCTGGGTGGCTCAGCGTTTGAGCGTCTGCCTTTGGCTCAGGGCATGATCTCGGATCCGGGGATCGAGTCCCACATCTGGCTCCCTGTAGGGAGCCCACTTCTCCTTCTGCCTATGTCTCTCTGCCTCACTCTGTGTGTCATTAATAAAGAAATAAAATCCTTAAAGACAAAAAAAGAGTCTATTTCTTGGTTTGCCTCTCTCTCTTTTTTCCACTCTCCTTTTTGCTCATTTGTTTTATTTCTTAAATTCTACATAGGAGTGAGATCATATGGCATTCATCTTTCTCTGACAGATTTATTTCACTTAGCCATTTCATCAGACATATTCCTTTTTAGGTCTCAGTTTTCTGATCTCTGACAAGAGTAGAAAAGCACCAGATCAGTGGCTTTCAAAAGACATAAAAGTGGAGATGTTCTGATCAAATCTGACATGGGGACCCCTAAAATCACTGCCTCTCTCTCCTTACCTCTATGGCCCCTGTAGGGTGTCATAGACAACCCCTGAAGACTCTCGAGCGCAGTTTGAAAAGTACTGGGCTAAAGTCATTTGTCTGGTCAGCATATTTTTACTAAGCATTTTCTAGGTGTTGGAGATTGAAGAAGATCAAGACAGGGCATCTGTGTGATGGGCTCCTGTCCCATGCAACTTTTGATTTGGTGTGACCGGGGCAGGGGGCAGAAAACCAGCAAGGAAAACAACCAACCAGCATTTTTTAGACAGTGGCACACTACAAAGAAAGTTCAACCCAGGGCTGCTGGAACATGGGGGTGGGCATGTTTATCTTTAAACTGGGTGATAATGAAAGGCCTCCTGGAAGAGGTGTCATTTGAACTGAATGACTAGAATGAGCCAATCTTGCAAAGCCAAATGAGAAGAACCTCAGGCAGGAGAGACCAGGAAGGCAAAGGCCCTGAGGCAGGAATTAATTGGGAGATGCTGAAGGTGGTGGGTGAGGGGAAGGTGATGGGGAAGCTCAAGGGGAAGAGGAAACAGGCTCCTGAGGGCCTGTGGGCCAAGGAAGAGAACTGGGCTGTATTCCAAGTATAAAAGGTCTTCTGAGAGCCTCTGTAATTCCCAGAGGCTTGAGAAGGGATGTGCAAATAACCTGACCTGATTGCTGCAAGCATAAGCATCTATGGGCCAGTCATCGACACCATACTTGCAGTAACTACAGAGGGAGCTGGAGTAGTTACAGTTTTCCAGCCACTGAACATTACAGGAGCCTTATTTGGCACGTGTGAGTCTTGCTGACCCCTGAGGGTAGGCCCCTGGAGTCCCGAAGGCATTGAGATGGCAGCTGGAGCTCCTCGAGAGAAGAGTGGATGAGAGGGCCCAGGTGAGCAGAGGAAGCAGTGGGAGGTGAGGCTCTAAGCCCCTGCTAGGTCTTCCCTCAGCTAATAAAGCTGCTTCTACCTCCAACCCAGCCTTACAGCACTCTTCTCTCTCAGGGCTGGGTGTGGAGACAATCTATGCAATCAGGTCCCCCATACCAGGGGGATCCACTCTGCTATAACAGTAACAAAAGATCAGTGGAAGCCATTGCAGGTTGGGCTTAGGAAAGAAGAATCACAAAATGAGGCTGCTTTAAGGGGGAATAAATGGCCCACAGGAGGGTGAAGAAGCTCTCTGGTTGAACGGTGTGGGGCTGAGGTGGGGTCGGTACTCATGGATGTAGTGTTGGGGACAGGGGACAGAGGTAAGCATGCAGACACAGCTCTTTCTTGCTCAGCTCCAGGGGCAGGGGTTCACTTCAGGGGCAAGGGCTATACATAGACATGTCCATGAGACTGGCACTCCCTGAAGTCACAGGGCAAATTGAGCACACAGGGCTAGGCCTCTGGTCCAGGTGGGAGGGCTCCACCTCACTCACCTGTTTTTCAATCCTGGGAAACAATGAAACTAAAACGATCATCCTGCATGGCCTACCTTTAAAGAGAAGGTGGCAGGTATCAGGTGAACAAGAAGAAGGTGTCCAGCCTTGCTCTGAGGGTGAAGAAAGCTTGCTGGGTCAGTGACCAGTGTTTAAGATTAGGGTTCTAAGCACTCCTCGTCCCTGGGCCCCCGCCTTGGGTCCCGTGCAGCTGCCTCGTTCCTGCTGCAGGATCAGAGCTGGCTGACTGTATGGACCCTCAGTTCACTCTAGGAGAGAAGAGCTCCCTGGCCAAATTTGACTTAAGAAACTCAGGGAGATTTCCAATATCCATCAGCATATTGAGAATTCCTGCAGAGCAGGGGTGCTGTTTGAGCCGTGGGGATGAGACCCCCTTTTACATATAATGTCCATTGACCATCTCTGAAACAGATGTTCTAGGGAACCCATTTTTGGGAATCTTGGCCTAGCTTCATTCTCCAGGGACAAATATACATGAATCCAGGGTCAATGACAACTATGTTAAGGAAGCAGGGCCTATGTGTCAGGCAGGAGAGAGGAGTCAGAGAGGCAGACTGTAACCTTCCCATTCCCCTAAAGGGCAAACTTGGGGCAGAGGCTGTCATTCTGCCTGCAGGGAGAGTTGGGGCAGGTGACCCTTAGAGGAAGGGCTACAAGAAAGTAGTTTAGAACCAAATGCACCCAGAGGAACTGTTTTGGGCTTTATACTAAGAGTTCAGAAACCAGACTGCATTGCAATCACCTGGGGTGATTCTGAAAAGCACAGATTCCTACCCTGTCCCCCAACCCCATGCAGAATCTCTGGGGTACATTATGATTTAGGCATACTTTTTTTCCCCCAAAGCTACTCCAATGCTTTTGATTCTAGGGACAGAGGCTACTTCTGATGACAGCATCCGAGTCTCTTTTAGAGCATCTTGTCAAGCTGAAAAACATCCACTACATTCCTGAGTCATCATAAAATCCAGGTGTTTCCCTAAGCCATCTGGATATGAGGTCAAAGTGAGAGTGGTTTTTTTTTTTTGGGGGGGGTGCACCTAATGGGTGAAGGAAGGGATGGGAGGAAGGTCAGGCCAAGGTCCAGGTTTGGTTGGAGAAAATCCCTCCAATATGATCAAGGGTGGAGGCTGAGATAAGAAAGCCCAGGGGTTCTGAGGGACTTGGAAGGCTGGGCTCCCCTTTGCCCTGGACATTTCCCCTAACAAGACTTTCTTCCCCCAAGCATCTGGGCAACCATCAAGGACTCTGGAGGCACACAGTGAGAAGGTGGCCCAAGGGTAGACAACGGGTAGTCTCAAGATGAAGTCTGTCTGCATTTGGGCTCTTATGGGATGGCACAGTGTTTCTGTGATAAGGCACCTCCTTTTATTGGTTTGAATGTGACATGTGATGTGGAGGGAGGAGCTTCAGCAGCCCTGACAGGAGCCCATGGCTCTGCTGAGAGCCCCTGAACTCTCTCTCTGAGACTCAGGCTCCTCATTTGCATAACTAAGGAGGCGGGTGATTTAGGTGTCCCCCGTGTCCCTTTCTGATTTAATGCTTTTTTTTTTTTTTTAAAGATTTTGTTTATTTGATGAGAGAGCACGTGAGCACAAAGAGGAGGGAACAGCAGAGGGAGAGGGAGAAGCAGGCTCCCCACTGAGCAGGGAGCAGGATGTGGAGCTTGATCCCAGGACCAAGGCAAACACTCAACCCACTGAGCTACCCAAGTGCCCCAATGCTTCATGACTGAAAAAATAGAGGCTCAGGGAAGCCTGGCAATTCCCAAATCCACCCCTTTGGCTAGTGACTTTCAGTCAGGCCTTAATATACTGTTAAGTTCAACTCCATGGAGTGGAGCAAAGGCCTTGTTGTACAGATGGGGCTCACCCACACCTCCTGCTACCACGGAGGTTCCCTCCTCCTGGCTGGCACAACTCAACTGCTAATAACTGCAGTACCCTCTAGAGGGTGCTGCTGTCAGCGCTGTAACTCGTGCCTGGTGCCCTACAGGAACTAGAGGACCAGGCTTCCGGGGGGCTGGGGATGGAGGCATGGCAAAGTGGAGGACCGCCCATTTGAAAATTGCTGGTATTCTTCTCCTCAAGCATTGGAGGTAATTTATAGTGCGAAGGTCCGCTCATTCATTCATTCATTCATTCAACCAGCCTGACTGTGTGTGCCAGGCGCTGGATTAAGTGTAGCACACACCATGAAGGCAGGCCTTAGGATGTCCATTGTACAGAGAAGAAAACCAAGGCTCAGAAAGGCAAAGCAATTTGCCCACATTATGCAGCCAGGCAGTGCGCAGTTCAAGTGGCTTCAAGCTCAGCGTTCTCCCACTGCCCATGCTATAGGATACACACATTGGCCTTCCCACTGGAGCAAACCCCACCCCTTGATTCTCACCCCCTGCTGGGAGTTGTGTGTGTGGGGAGGTGCTGACCCACATGCCACCCCCCACCCAACAGAATGCATTACTGTGGCAATTGTGTCCCCAATGGCAACCTTCTTTGGCCTCATGATCACACATCCATACTTGCTGATGCTATGATTTTTCAGAGTGGGATTTCGGAAAACCTCAAAAATTATAATAGCAGTTTGATATTTTGTTGCAGGTCTACTTTGTGCCAGGTCCTGTCTTCGCTTTATCTTGAACTCTCTCAGTCATCAGATGAGCCTCATTTCATGGATGTGAAAAGTGAGGCTCAGAGAGCTTAAGTGACTTGCCCAAGGGCACATAGCTGGGATTTCAACCTACATCCGGGGCTGCCAAAGTCCCCGTTCTTTCTGCTTTACCACTGGGGCCTGGCTCCTTGTTTTCTTTTGTTGTCTGCCCTTCATCGCCTGCCTAACCCTCCCTTCTTGCCGCCCTCCTCCCCCTTCCCCCAGCCGTTGGACTTCTGTTGCACACAGCTGGGCATGCTCTGGCCCCATAACTAAATGAAGGTCTGGAGCAGGACTTCTCAATATTGGCACTACTGACATTTTGGGCTGGATAATTCTCTGCTGGTAGAAGGAAAGTGCTATCCTCTGCATTTTCAGATGTTTAGTAGCATCCCTGGTCTCCACCCACTGGATGCTAGTACTATCACCCCTCCCCTATGGCGACAACAAAAAAAGTCTCTCCACATAAGGTCAAATGTTCCCTGGGGAGCAAAATAGCCCCCAGTTGAGAGCCATTGCTTTATAGGAATTCGGGGTTGGGGTCAAGTTGATTATAGCCTGTCTTCTTCAATAGACAATGAGCAGCTGGAGGGCCAGAAGAGTGAATGGTTTACCCACATCTAGTGCAGTGCCTGTAGCATGTAGCAAGTGGTGCTGCAGGGAGAATGAATGAATGCTTTCCATGGATATGGTATGTTTCAGGATGAGGGCCTGAAGGCCTGCGTTCCCATCCAGATCCTCACTAGTCTGCTCTGGGCCAGCCGGGGGCACACACCTACCCCCTCCTGGGCCTCTGTCCCCTTTGTGATCTCTTAGAAGATTATCACAGCCCCAAGTGCCCTGGACACCTATGGAACTGCCATGCTCCACCTCAGAGGCCCAGAGTCCAGGGGCTGAGGAGGGGCTGTTCGCCAGGTTGGATGCTACACAACTGCCCGGTACTCAGTTCCTTCATTGGACCCTTGCCCCTCAAGCCAAATCAATCACAGAGAGAAGAGCAAGCCCTCCCACACCCAAAAGAGACCCAATGCAGGAGAGGTGGCTTCTTTTTTGGGTGTGTGTCTTAAAAGGGAAAACACATAACCTCAAAGGTAACCAAATATCCAAATCATGATGGCCAGCAGCGCACACCCCAAATCCACCTATTCATGAGTTTAACAAAAAGCTTCTTTAGGATACACTGTAAGGCCATTGAGAGGGAGAAAAGTCGCCTCTCACAAGCTCAGGCCAGCCCGCAGGCCCGCCCGCCTAGTGTGTGCACACACGCACGCGCTGCGCGCGCACACACACACACACACACGAACACACACACACACACACACACACATACACATTCGGCTGCTTACAAGGAGGCTCTGAGTTTTTAAAAGTAAACTCTATGGTTTCCGTTCTTGCCCTGGATTCAACTTTTGAAAAAAGGAACTGTTTTCCCGTTTTCCCTACAAAGGCCCACGCGCCCCCCTCCCTCCATTCTGGTCCTCCGGCCTCTCTCGGGCTCTCCCTCTCTAACCCTGAACCCGCCCAGCACCACTGCCCCTCTCAGCCACTCCTCCCCTGCAACAAGGACTCCGTTTCCAGCCACGCCCAGGGGCCCAGACCTCCTCTCGGGGATGGGGGTATCCTATCCGGTCTGGGGGAAGGAGAGCAGCTAGGGGAGACGCCACAATCTCCTTTCCCTCCATTGAACAGAGAGCTTTCTTAAGGAAAGAGGGTAGCAGTGAAGCTCCCATCAAGGCCCACAGCATGGTCAAAAGGCCAGCCTGGTGATAGCAGGAGAGGATGGCTCCTGTTTGGAGATGTTCCCACCCACAGGGGCACCTGGGTGGTTCAGTGGGTTAGGCATCTGACTCTTGATTTCAGCTCAGGTCATGATCTTAGCTCTGTGCTCAGCACACCATCTGCTTGTCCCTCTCCCTCTGTGCCTCCCTCATTCATATTCTCTCTCTCTCTCTCTCTTTAAAAATAAATAAATAAATAAATAAATAAATAAATAAATAAATAAATAAATAGATAAATAAATAAATGAATAAAATATTTTTAAAAAAGGTTCATTGGCCCTGTCACTCCTCACACTCCACTTGCAAGCAGGCCTGTTCTCCACACATTGCTTCCTGTCTGAGTCTGGGTTGTCTTCCTTGAACTTGCCTTTCACTCCCACCCCCAGCTTCTACTTCTTGCTGCCCCCACTCCCAAGATGTTCAAGGGTCCAGTCCAGGTGTTAGCACAGAGGCAGCAAGGATGCCCCAGGACCTGCCAGCTGGAGCCCCGGGGCAGGGATTTCTCAGACAGAAACATTACCAGGATCAGGGGCTTTCAAGCTGTTTTGACCATAGCCCGCAGTAAGAAATCATCAGTTAAACACCAAGTTTGTATGTATTGTGTACATACAAATACCTATGTATTATAATCACATATACACTTATCTAGGACTGCAAAATATTTAACAGTAATAGAAGTTTTCAGAAATAATACTTACCTTTATTACATGGAAGGCACTATGAGATTTCTCTTTCCTATGTCATTACACTGCCCTAAATTGATTTTACCAGCTGCAGATGGACATGTTCTGTGCTAGATGTCCCTGCAGGAGCAGACACAGACTAAAAGTGAGACTCCAAGCAGGGGCCCGTGGGCCTCCCGTTGCTCAGCCGAGGCCCTTCTCAGCCCAAGAAGAAGGGGCTTGCGAGGGACCAGGTTCTACAAGGCATCATGAAAAAAATCCACGTGAAAAGTTGGGACATGGCCTTTTACTATTACAGAACATTCTAAATGAGTACTCCTGAACCTACAGATTGTGACCCCAAGGGGACCTAGAAGCCATTAGAGGAGAGGAATTAAGGTTTATGGTGCCTACTGAGAGCCTGACAAGGACCTCTTCAATATCATGTAGCCAATTAACTGGCTGAGTTGGGATTTGCACTCAGGTCTGCCCTACCTGGCAGGTTCCCACCTTAGCAGCTCCACCCCACCATCCAGGGAGTGAGGTCCCTTGGAGCTCCTGCTCTGACTGGGGAGTTCGACAGTTTGTTCTCAACATGTGGGGATAGAAGGCGCCCCCATGGGCATGCAGGGGTGCAGGCTGCCTGGGATGTGGGTGCATGTGAGATGGGGAGCAGGGGCAAAGTATGTGCATAGCTGTAAGAAGGGGCCTGGAGTCAGGTGTGGCTCAGACAGCACACAGACTCCCTGCAAATAAGTAATACTACATCTATCATTTTACCCTCTTGGATTCTTTACTCCTATATTGACCAGAGGGCTTTCAAATAATAAAGAGAGAATCCCAACTTAAGTATAATTTTTATGGAAAATTCTAGGAAAAGAAAAATATTTACTTAATATTGAAATTAGTACTACTACTAATAAATGATATTGAACGGTTATTGAGTTCAATAACTGCCCAGTGGCAGGCACCATGCTAAGGGCTTTGCTTGTATCGTTGCAGCTACTGTTTATCGAGAGGGCCAGCTACGGGCCTGCACTGAGCACAGACCTGGCACCTAGGTGGCGCTCAGAAGTTACTGGAGAATGAATGAAGGTACCAGGTGATGCGCTAGAAAGTGGACCTACATACATCTCATTTAAACCCAACTTGATATAACCTGAAAAGTTCCAGTATTTCTCTGAGAGAGTTTTTCTTCCTTTTGATTATTCCTTCATCTGAAACTTTTTAAATTGGAGGAGCGATCTCTCCTTCTGGGTTAGAGGCACCACCTCCTTTGGGTTTTCTCCGCCATGGCCATGCGGTTTTCTCCCCAATGGCCTTTCCATTCCTGGGCAGTCTCTTCCAGGCTCAGTGCCTGACAGGCCAACACTCCTACACTGATCTTCAAAGCACCTCCTAAGCCGCCCTGCCCAGGGCCACAGGCGATCTGATCGTCCCTTCTCCTTGGCAACCCAGAGGCAAGGGAGGAACAAGGATTAGAGCCTAGACATCTGGGTTCTTTAATCAAGATGAGCAACTGACTAGAGCCTCAGAAAACCCAGATTCTAGTTCTGCCCTTCCCCTAAGTCACATATGACCTTTAGAAAGTCATCATCACACCTTTCTGGGTTCACTTTCTTTCAAATGTGTTTCCCAAGATCCAGGGTTCCCCCAAATGGTCAGATACCCACCCACCACAGTATCCCGGACCTGAAACACCACACTAATCCATCCAGCTTCCTTCCTTTCCTCCTGGCAGTCACCCTGACAGAATTGGAATTTATGCACCAAACAAAATGCTGGCTGGGTCCTGGGCTCCTTCGTGGTGAAACCCTAGAGGAATCCTATCAGAACCATTCTCACAATTGCAAGGAGTAGAATGATGGAAAAGTTTGGGTTGGATACTGTCTTTCAACAGGAGACAAGCCGGCACCCCACAGTTGGGTCTGGCCTAGAATGCAGGTTAACACTGACAACCGTCCACCCAACCCCAGGGTTAGAAAGGCTCCACCTCCATTGGCTTCAACTGCAGAGGAACCCAGAGATGGAAAAACTGTCTCTGGTCATGTGTCCTCATTTAGTCTCCTCTTTCTTGAGAGATGCCCCTGCTTGGTGACACAGTCAGAGTTTGTCTCCCTTGCGGACAGCTCAGTGGCCCTGTCCCAGGTTCTGTCAATTCCCCCCAGCTTTTTGCCAGCCCTCTGGGGCGCCCTGTGGCTCCTGGAGTAGGCCAAGTGGCCAAGGCGGTGGGACCAATGGGTTCTTACAGCCTCTGCTTGGGCACCTGCGGTGCCCCTGACACACTGTTCCTCCCACTTCGTGTATCCCTCAGAGCCTCCTCCTTCCCGCTGCCAGCACAGGCCACGGCTCAGAATCAGGAGGCGCCTCTTCCAGCTCAGAAGTAGCAGCGGGGATCGGACCCCGCAAACCCACTCTAAAGCTGCTAGCCTGCCCACCCCGGCTCGTTCCTGACCCTAGGACTTGAAAGCACGCGCGGGCGTTTGGTGTAAAAGCTCCCTTAATTTCGGGGGATCGGCAGACCGGAGCCCCTCCTCACGTGTCCCTTTGCCCCATTCGCGCTGCGTCTGCAACAGCCAGAAAGTTTGCTCAACTCCACGGGCCGGCGGGGGGCCCCGGCACACGCCTCCCCCCACAGGGGACACGGAGCGGGGCAGCCGGGCGCGCCGCGGGCTGGTCCAGGCCCCCCACCCGCCGCCGGGAGAGCCTCTCCCGGAGGGAAGGAGACAGTTACCTTGAAGAGTTGGACTCCCTTCCGCAAGAACTTCAGGGCCACACACCTGGCCAGGCGGCGGGGGCTCCTGGGGCCGGGGGCGCGGGTGTCGCGGCGCTGCGGGGAGGCGCTCCTGCGCGCGCCGCGCACCCCTCTGGCGGCTGCCGGCGTGCTGTCCGCAGGTCCCCGGCGGCGGCTGGGTGGCCGAGTCCCGGCGGGCCGAGCGAAGGGCCGCTGCAGGGTGCCCGGAGCCCCTGGCACCCGCGTCAGACGCGCGGAGGGAGGCCGGAGAGAGGGACCTTGAGCGGCGCGGCGCGCGTCCTCAGCTCTGCGAGCCCCCTCTGGAGCGGCGGGGAGGTAGGTGGGCGGGCGGGCGGGCGGGCATGGCGCGCGGTGACACATACATAGGGGCGGGCGGGGGAGGGGAGGCCGGCGCCGAGGGAAACCCCACCCCCGGGAGACCCGAGGGGCGGCCGGGGGGGGAGGGGCGGGGAGGGCGGAGGCGTCTGGAGAGCGCTGGACCCCGGCTCCGGACCGGCGCGCCGCGGGGAAGCCGCCGGGGCGCAGGGGCGCGAGAGGAGCGCGCGGCCCGGGCCCGCGGGAGGCAGCGGCGCGGGAAGGGCTGCAATGCGGTCGGCGGCTCCGCAGTCCGAGGGGCCCTGGAGGGCTGCGTCGCCCCGGCGCCGGCGCCCGCACCCGCACCCGCGCCCGCGCCCGCACCCGCACCCGCACCCGCGCCCGCGGTGACCGGCCGCGGCTCCCGGGCGCCCGGCGCGGGGAGTGCAGCGGACGCCCCGCGGAAGCCACCCGGCGGGGCGCGCCCGCTGCTCCCGGGCCACGGTTTGGAAGGACCCTCAGGAGGAGCTGGCTCAAAGTTTCTGGGGATGGGGTGCGCCGGGATGGCAGGGCGCACGGAGGTTAGGGCGCAGCGGGGAGGCGCGCTGGGCACTCGACCCTCAGGGCAAAAGGCTGAGGTTCTTCAAAGTCCCGGAGAGACCAAGGACGCCTCAAACCAAGCAGGCTTCTCCGGCACTTCTGTAGCTCCAGACACCACCCTCCTTAATAATTTCGTTTCCAGTCAAAAGAATAAGAGAACCAACAGCGCTTAACACCTTCGGTGAGCTGGTTGCTTAACATGCATTAATATCTCACTTAAATTTCCCCAAAGCCCAGTGAGGTAAATATTAGGATTCCTCCATTCCCAAAGGATGTGAAAACGGAGGCTCAGACAGTGATGGAGTTACCTACTCAAGGCGGGGTCTGAATTCAAACCCAAAGTCGTGCTCTCTCTGCTACACGAGCTGCTGACTAAGCCACGGGAGTTTTGGAGCCACCCAGGCTGGTTGGTGGCCCTCGGGGTCCTTATGAAGGATGCTGGTGATGCTTGACCCTAAGATTTAGTGGCCTCGGTCAGTGTGGTGGAAGCCGCTTGACTCCCTCACTGGGCATGGATTGAATGAAGAAGAGCAAGAAGTGGGGTGTTTGTGGGCTGCCCATGACAGAGATAGTAGACTAAGCTTTTTCTTGATTAAAAGGCATGAAAGTGGCTCCGTTTCCCAGGGGTGACAACTCTGGAATGTGTGGGTTTTTTGCTGGCCATCTCTGCTAGGGGGCAGGACTGGCCCTGGCCCAGCACATTCCCTTGTCTGTTCTCTACACAGGCCGGTGAAGCCTGGAGAGGGCGTGGTTCCCACTCCACCCACTGGTCCCCAGGAGCCATGGTGAGGTGTTCCACTGATGGGCAGTTCTTGGCTGTACCCCTTTTCTACCTGAATCTGTTGGTTTCTTCCCGTCAGGTCTCCAAGTTACAGAGCATCTTGGGCAGTGCTGACAGGAGGGTGACTAGAACCTCTCAGGGGGGAGAACAGCATCTTGTCTTTCAAACAAAAAAGTGGGATGAAATCTTATTAGTTACTGACCCAAGACTGCCTCGATCAGGAGAAATGATTCTTCTAGGAAAAAAAAAATATAATCCTTAAAATTCCAACAGGAGGAGTCATGGGTTCTCATGCCAATATTTGCCTGATGCTCTAGGTGAGAACAAACCACACCCTCATCTGTAAAACGGGGTCATATCTGACTTACATCCCAGAATGTGTAGGGTTAGTGAAGGACAATTCAATTCAAAGACAAATATTGATTAGATAATTTATCTTTGTAATGAAGTGAACAAATTCTTATTGATTATCTAATTTTGTAATGAGGCTGAGAGACATACAATGGGCTCCTATTATATGCCAGACGCTGTTTGATACAGCAGCCTTGCAGGTGGATATTATTTCCATTTTGCACACTAAGAAACTGAGACTCACAGGCCACCCAGGTAGTGAATGAGTGCAGGTTAGCATTAGGTCATTAGTGACTCCACACTGCTGCCCCTTCGGGCTACGGCAAACACAGGATGATTGGAAAGTGCTGGGACAATTTAAAGACCACGTTCCAAAAATTAAAGGATGTAGTGTCAGAAAGCCATTGGTGGCATGTGGATGTTCCCCTGTTTAATGCAGAGTGCTCTTCCTTGTGTAGTATTTCTGATGCTGGTCATCTCTCCTCTGCTCAAATACTTAATGCCCTTTCCAGGCTGCCTGATCCTATCTGCTGCTATGGGCGACCTTTTAACCTCTGGCTGCTCCAAGTGTGGTCCACAGACTAGTGGCGTCAGCTGGGCACTTGTTCAAAATGCAAAAATCTCAGGCCTACTCCAGACCTTCTGCCTCAGAATCTGCATTTTAATGAGATCCCCCCAGGGGAGTTTTATATGCCTTCTGAAGTTTTAAGAACCACTGTGCTGGCATCATTCAGCAGGTTTTACTCAGTCAACCACAAAACTGCAGAGTAAGAGGATCTCAGAGCTGAGAAGGGCTCTAGGAGAAGATTGAGGACCACATCCTCATTGTCTGGAACATAGGATCCTTGAACATGCTCATGGATTTGACTCCCTTCTGAGTCCATGTCCCATTTTCACATGGTTCTCAGATTTTGTAGAAGCACCTGCTGGTTCCCATCACTGTGGGTTCAACAGTGAACAAAACAGGCCCATTTCCACCTCCTGGCCTTGTCTGCCAGACCTCCTTCCACATGGCAGATCTTTTTGTGTTTGAAATCAATGATTCCACTGCTCGTGCACTTTCCCCCTTCCCCTTTAGGATTGGGCATCACCACTTCATTCTCTCCTTCCTCATCTCTCTCTAGCCATGGATGCTACCCACTGCCACCAGTCTTCTTCCAGCAGGTTGGACTGCCCTGTCTCGTGTAGTGAGTGATTCAGACCTAAACAAAGTCCTGCTAAGTGTGCTTAGCCCAGGGAGCTCACCTCCTTTGATGGGGTACTATGCTTCTGTTAATGTAGCCTACATTTATGTGCTTTTCTGGCAACCTCATCACAGCTCATTCTGAGCCTGTAGTCAACTCAGATCTCCTTTCTACATGTACTGCCATGGCCCAGTGTCTTCCCTGGTTTGTTCTGGTATGGTGGGTTGTTCTAATCTAAGTGTGGGACTTCACCTTTACCTATCTTAAAAATTTCCCTGATAAGATAAGCTCAACACTCCTAACCCTCTCGGTTCCTGTTTCTGTCATTCTCTGTGTTTGCTGTTGTTCTCATCAGTGGACTTTCTACAAAGCTGACTGGTGTCCCACTTTTCTGTCTTCACTTATCCTGGGGCTGAGTTCTAGAGCAGGGCAGGATGCCATGGCTCCCTATCCCAATTATAATGGCTGCATAATGCATCACCCCAAACCTTAGTGGCTTAAAGCAATGAGTCGTTTAATGTCGTTCCGGGTTTCTCTGAGTCAGGAATCTGGGAGAAGCATGGCCAGGCAGTTCTGCCTTGGGTTATCTCGTGGGGTTGCAGTTAGATGTCAGCTGAAGGCTTGACTGGGGCTTGAAGTTCCAGGTCTAGTGTGGCCGGCAAGTCGGTGTTGGCTGTTGGCCAGTGGCCTCAGCTCTTCTCCATCCAGCCTGCCAGTGGAACTGCCTCATGACATGGCAGCTGGCTTCTGCCAGAGCAAGTGATACAGGAGGCTGAGTGGAAGCTGCAGTACTCAGATGTCCTAGCTTTGGAAGTCAGTCACACACTGTCATGTCTACCATATTCTTTTAGCACACAGCCCACCCTGAATTAATGTGTGAGTACCAGGGGTAGGGATTCCTGGGAAGCATCTTGGAGATTGGCTTCCACAATCCATTAAATTGACTCTTAGAGGATGGCCAGTCTCCTTTCAGTTCACTTAAGTGTAGCACCACTAGCACTTGTTTCTGTCCATTACATGGGGACACCATGTACATATCTTGCTAAGTCCCAGTGCAAGCTCTTTGCAGAATTCCTTTGAAGCATCCTTCGAATACTCTTGTATGAGCAAGCAGTCTAGCTTGTGCTCTGGGACAACATATCTGTCCCAATTTCTAATTTTTTTTATTTTTTAAATTCAGTTAGCCAATATAGAGTACATCATTAGTTTCAGATGTAGTGTTCAATAATTTATCAGTTGTGTATACCACCCGGTGCTCATAAGGAGGGCATGTGATATGATGTCCCAATTTCTGCAGGACAGCCTTCAGCATCCCACTCCTCCTGATACAGCCAAAGATTGTTGTGTTGCTCTGCTACGTCACACTTTTGGTTGATATTAAAACTTGTGGACAATTAAAACCATCAGACCGTTTTCATGCTGGCCCCCGTAAAAAAGGATTCCTGTCTATCTCAAGCAACAAAACAGAGTTAAGGAGGGAGAGGTTCCCTGTGTGTTCAGTAGTATTGGAAGTGAACCCCCAGTCTGGCACAGAGGACTTAGGGGAGTTTCTTAACTTCTCTGGATATCAGTTTTCTCATCTGTGAAATGGAACCGTATGGAATTGTAGAATTGGAATGAGGGATGTCAGTCAACACCTAGTCAGTGATCTGGCTCCAGGAGCAAGATGGTGAATTTTCTTCCCTTTCCTCTCCACTACAATTCAATGTCCCTCAGTAAGTGTGTGCTGCTTTCTAGGTTTGTAAAAGAAGCTAAAATACCTCCTCAGAGGGCAGCAATGATAAATACTGTATGTAATGCATGTAGAGAGGTTGTGATCTTTTCTGGAAGCAAAGGGCCATGGAAGTATGATATAGAAAAGTCTACTTATTGCAGAACGGGGTGGGGGAGTGGTCTTCTGAGAATTAGTGGAACATTTGAAATGTGCCGTTTTATTACTATAACACTGTGCAAGTGACAAATTCAGAGAGAAATGTTCTAATAATAAAGACCATGGGGTAAGCTAATGAAACACTTACAATTCCCCACAGGTCTATGTGGCATAATGACGTTCAGACACTGGAAATTGCTGTGTCACATAAGACATAGAAATTGAAGGGCACATTTAAGGAAACTCACATTTCTTGAAGATTCAGTTTGATTTATTTTCCCCCTGAATTTATAGCAGATTCTATTTTCAGTAGAACCCTGCCATTTATAACAGAGGAAATTATGGCAAGCATTTTACTCATGACTCACTAGTGTTTTTATCATTGAGAATACGCAGGGAATGACACTGAGTGGGATGTTACCATGTTGGTGTACAGCATCGTCACCATCATCATCACCACCACCATCATCAGCTAAAACAATATTTTCCAAACAGGTCTAGGGTAAGAGGAGAGGTAGAAGGAGTCTTCTCTTGGCAGCCTCAGCCCCTGAAACTCGTGGGAGCTTGCTCACTTTCTCTGTCCCCAACCCTGAATCCTAAGGGGCTGCCTCCCACAACCCCTACCTGCCTGAACTGGCTCTTTCTTGTTCTTTCCCTTATCCCTGCTATCAGAGAGTTCTGGGAACTGATTGCTCAGCCCTTGTCCCATTGTGCTTGCTGATTTTATTTTCTTTCATTGATAAACATGGGATCATTCTGAAAATTTTTTGTCCTAAATATTTCACACATTCCAGTAGAGATACAAAATGCATGCTTTCTAGGGATGCCTGGGTGGCTTAGCACGTGATCTCGGGGTCCTAGGATCGAGTGTTGCATCAGGCTTCCTACGGGGAGTTTGCTTCTCCCTCTGCCTATGGTCTCTACCTCTCTCTCTGTGTCTCTCATGAATAAATAATAAATAAATAAAATATTTTAAAAATATATGCTTTCTAAATGCAGATATGGTATC
This sequence comes from Canis lupus dingo, assembly GCF_003254725.2. NCBI lineage: Eukaryota > Metazoa > Chordata > Mammalia > Carnivora > Canidae > Canis > Canis lupus. The sequence continues at coordinate 52,016,590 of NC_064245.1, read as the reverse complement.
CCATGCTTGCTTGCTAAAGACCAAATGTAAGAAGTACAGAAAGCATTTCCATGGCTCAAAAATCATCTGTTAATACACAGACATGGCTTTCCCCCACAAAACTTGGCATTTATTTGACACTAAAGCCTTGGGGAATAGTTATCTTGACATTTTAGCTGTTGCTATTGATCTGTTTGGTTTCTTAATGTGTATTCCTTTAAGGGGAGAACACACAGAATGTGTAAGGGAGGAAAAAGCAGTATTTAACTAGGTAATCTTTTATCCTTAGGGCATTTACTTATTAGCATTTAATCTTGAAATAATCATGAAAAAACAAGCATTATCAAAATGCTGGAGGGTGCATTGTCTACCCTGAAAACCTTAAGTTCAAAGATATGAAATGTCAGTTCCTTCATGGGCTAGCGCAGCTCATCTGTTTTCTTTCCTGCCTTCCTTCCTTCTTTTTCTTTCTCTTTCTTTGTTATCTTTGTAAAATATGCATAACCCAAAGTTTATCATTTTAACCACTTTAAGTGTACAGTTCAGTGGCGTTAAGCACATTCACAATGTTCTACAACCATCTCCACCCTCTGTGTTCAGAGCTTTTTCATCTTCCCAGACTGAAACTCTAGACCTGTGTCTATTAGACACTAACTCCCCATCCCCATCCAAGTCTCGGGCCACCACCATTGGATGTTCTGTCTCTATGAATTTAGTTACTCTAAGTACTTCATATAAGTGGAATCATACAGTATTTATGTTCTTTATTGACTGGTTTCCTCACAACTCAATGCATTTTTAGCATATACAAACACCATTATAATCACAATGAAGTGAGGACCTGGTTCCCTGGAAGGTTCCTTTGTGTCACTTCTAGTGGGTACATCCCACTCAGGGAGACCACTATTTTGCCCTTACTGACAGACCAACCAGTTTTGTCTATTCTTAAACTTGATAGAAATATTATTATCCTATGAATAATTTGTTGTGCCTGGCTTCATTTGCTCAAGCTGAAGGCAAACTGGAGAGTGTAGGCCCATCCAAGGAAACAGCCACTACTTTGCTCCAACTAAATATCACCAGTCAGGAATTCAGACTCATTGTTGTTGGATCATATAGTATTAATATTAGTATTGGTAGTGGTGGTGAAGATGATAGGGATGGTGGTGGTAGTACTAGCAGTGGTGGTGGTAGTAGTGGTGGTAGTGGTAGTGGTAGTGGTAGTAATAGTGGTGGCAGTGTTAGTAGTAGTGGTAGTGGTGGTGGTGGTAGTACTAGAAGTGGTGGGAGTGGTGGTGATGGTGATGGTAGTAATAGTGGTGGCAGTGATAGTGGTGTTGGTAGTAATAGTGGTGGTAGTGGTAGTAATATTGGTGGCAGTGATAGTGGTCTTGGTAGTAATAGTGGCGGTGATGGTGGTAGTAATAGTGGTGGCAGTGATAATGGTGTTGGTAGTAATGGTGGTGGTGGTAGTGGTGGCGGTGGTAGTACTAGTGGTGGTGGTGGTAGTACTGGTGGCAGTGGTAGTGGTGGTGGTAGTAGTAGTGGTGGTGGTGGTAGTAGTAGTGTGGCAGTGGTGGTACTTGTTTTCCTTGAAAGCGAAATTTCTGGATTTTTACATAAAGTCAGGCAATAACTACCTTAAACATTAAAATATGGTGTGCATCAAAACATTAAAGGATTGACAGGACACATCTGTGAGTGGTGGGATCATGCTCTGGTGATGGCAGTTGATTAACGGACAAGGGATAATTGAAAGGAAAAATCAAAGACACTGGATCTTAAGGGAGAAGCATGAAAGGCCTCCGATTTTTGAACCTGCCTGCCTCAGGGACGGGGAGTCCCTACGACAGCAGCAGAGATGTCAGGAAGAGTAGCCGACTTGGGGAAAAAGGCAGCAGGTGCCATGGTAGTCAGTTGTGTTTTCGGACAGAGTTGGAGGGACCATTGGGGGAGGTGGCCAGCAGGCTGAGAGAAATGTGGAGTCCAGGACTTGGGGAGATGCTCAGCCTGAGGAGAGTCCACTCACAGGAAAGCAGGGAATGTGGAATTCTACCCAATAAATGTTAAAATAGACTTTAATTGCATACTGTAACCAATTAAGGGAGAGAAGCACAGTAAAGATGGAGGATGAGAGATTGTTGGATAGAAATGCAAGGATGCTGAGAGACACAGAGACAGCCCCAGAAATGTAGAGAGGGAATGCCAGAGACCCTGACACACTCAAGGAAAAGTGATGCAGATACACCCCGGCCGGGTCCCACCTACTGGGCCCACCTTTGGTTTCAGATCAAGTCAGAAGTCCAGTCCCTCAAAAGTCACCCCAGCCTTCCTGAGGTTTCCTGGCTTTATAGGAGCTCTGTCTAATTTGAGCTAGAGGTTCTCTCCAGAGCTGTGTTGGAGCCAGTTTAACCTTTGAAGGATGAAGAGGAGAAAAAAGGGTGAACGTCATTTATTTTGTGTGTGGGGGGTGGGTGCTTATCATTTTGTTGTTATTTCTGGCCTCCCATTTCCCACAGTTGATGGATGAGGACCACTGAGTCCCACTGTTGTGCCTACAGAGTAAAGCATTTGACCAGGTCCTAAGTTGCGTGTGTCAAAAAAAATAGCAGCCATAAGGCTACCAAAGGGACACTTACATTTTAATAAGGGAACAGGAAATTGACAAATTAGAGCAATTTAGAGCCTTGACAAACAAATATGAATATATGAGAAAATCAATACTGAGTAAAACTCACTGATCAAGAGGAGGTAGATGACAGATACTGAGTGGAGTTAACCAGGGAAGGGTAAGAGTGCCAGGAAAACCTATGAATTAATTGAAAGGGGGGCAAATAAACAGAAATTGCACAGGAGGGAGAAGAAGGGCTTCCTCCCAGCCCCCCAGCTTGAAAATCAGTTGTTCCCCACGTCCAGGTGAGCTGGGTCCTGCTGCCTGCCCAAATCGCACACCGGTGCGCGCTCTCCCCACCCCTGGCCCCTCTGCATGCCGTGGTTGGAAACGTGGCTTTTCCAGAGTCAAAAGCCAGAACACAAGGCACCTATTCACCCTGCTGGGTTTGAAATTCTCCTCCGAAATTCCTTTAACTGCAAACACCTTCTCCCGAGTACACTGTGCATCTTTTCAAATTTCAGACATAAACAGCAGCATGACCCCGCCTGGCAACCCCCTCTCACTCTCCTGATAAAAATAGAAAGGGCCAAGGTGGGGAAAGTCGTGGGCACAGTGGGGGTTTTGTGGATCAGCTGTTTGCATGGGTGTTCCTGACCCTCTCTGCCTATTTTGGGGAGGGGTGTCTCTCAGGGGAGCTTCAAACTGAATTCTCGGGGGATTTGTCATCCCTGGCACCTTGGCCCCTTCCATTCTGGGCCCGAGACACATCTCTGTAGTTGTGTGTTTAACTGTGTGTCCCAGGGAGAAACACGTTTACTTGTGGTCATTGGCGTGGTTGTGGGGGATGGAAAAAGTGGTGGGTAAGAAGTGCGGGGAAGCAGTTCATTTCCAGAAGCCATTGGTATGAAAACTATCACGAGACACCCAATTGCACATGGTGGAGGCCTGGGTGTGGTGTGAGTTTAAACCAAGACAGGCACCATGACCCCATGAATAAGTGAAGGGCTTTGGGAGGTCACGAGGTGTTCCTGGCGCAGTTGGCTCCTGTCCTATGGGACGGGGGTGAGCTAGGAGGGCAGGGTGAATTGACCAATTCCCTGAGCTGGGGCTTAGGGGACCTGTTCTAGTTCCAGATGCACCCTTTACCAGTGACATGAAATATCCCCCAGAGAAAGATGGAGGATGGGATCCTGCTGCTTCTCTGCCCACAGCCATCCAGTGGCTTCTGGTCGCACTCAGGGCACTGTGGCCAGCAGAACTGGAATGATCTGGCCCTGCCTCTCCCACCTATCTCCTCACCCCCACGGGGCTCCCTTACTCTTGCCCTTAATGTTCTGGCTCCATCTCCTCTTTGGATCGTGCTTTCAACATCAGGGAGGCCTTTGCTGACCACCCTGGCTTTTCTACCTCCTTCGCTTCTCTCTTATGGCACCTGGTCCCTCCCTTATTAGCCTGGACCACAGCTCGCTGGTGTATATTTTGATCTGTTTACTTGTGCAGTGTCTGCTAGCCTCTCTTAATGGACTGCAAACTTTGTGAGGGTGGAGACACATATTCCCTGGCCCCCACCGCAGTGTGTGGCACATGCAGCTTCTCAGTCAATATTTGTTGGATGAACGAATAGGTCTATTTTGTCCTCCTCTGTATCTTCTGTGTCTGACACATTTAGATACTCTATAAGTGAGTCACAACAACTCACGTGCATGGAGCACTCTGTGTTAGACATTGTTCTAAGCATTCTCCGTCTAGCAGCTGATTTAGTAGCCATAATTATTTATTGTTTTATAACGGAAAGGAAGAAAAGGGAAGAATGGAAAGGAAAGGCAAGGAAAGAAAAGGGAAAGGAAAAGAAAAAGAGAAGAAACAGGCCCAGAGAGGTCAAGCACCATGCCTCAAATCACACAGCAAGTGAGTGGTAGAGCAGATTTGATGCCAGACAGTGAAGTTTCAGAGCCTGTGCCTTTACCCTCCTCATCCTGCTTGAATGAAGGCGTGAACAACTAGCTCATTGCAGAGGTTCATAAACATTAATTTATCACCACCCCACACACTTGATTGAAAGGGTCAGATTGGATCTTTATAAGACAGTGAAGATGCAGTCAAGTGTATAATCAGGAATAAGAATCAGTGGGGTAGGGTGAGGCCTCAGTACCGACCAGGCAGCCTCTCTGTCAGGAACCCCTCCCGGGGGTAGAGGGGTTGGAGCTGTTTAAATGATGAGAGAGAAAGTTGTGATGGGCCAAGCCAAGGCTTGAGGCTTGAGCAGGCAAGGTTTGGAAGCAAAGACATGAGACAAGAAGGTGCATCTCCCGTGAGAGATAGTCAGAGCCATCAGATGATGAAACTGATGAGAGAACAGAAGTACCACGAAGATTTGCTAGGATGTAAGGCTGAAAGTGGTGCCCAGTGCAGTCGTCAGGGTGGGACCGACAGGTGGGGATTCTCTTTGGCCAAAAAGAAGTCAGGGAAGGGAAAAGTCTGTTTGTTTAGTCAAACCAGAAAACAAGTGTTGGAGCTCTGGAGTGATATCAGACGTCAGTTCACATGCCACGGTTCAACTCCTGGCATTTGGTTGGTGCCCCGAATGTTGCCATTTGCAGCCACCTAAACCCCACCCTAACTGCACTGGAATCCACCAAATTCTGAAGTACTGCCATCTTGGTCTCTGGGAAAAAGATCATCACCTCAGAATCTTCAAGCTGGACAAGACTCCAGCATCCTTACTCTTGTGTTAGGACTGAGCTGGTGGCTTGGACCCAAAGTTCAAAGTGGGTGATTGGGAATCAAGGTTGTATGGGCACTGGGAATAGGTGATATTGATCACCTAAAGTGCCAGTTGACTTTTGACCCCTGTTTCAGTCAGCATAGGTAGGGTTATGCTGCAGTAACAACAGCCCCCCAAATCTTAGTGACTTAAAATAACAAAGATCTAATTCTCATGTATGCTTGTGTCTACCAAAGTTAGACTGGGAGCTTTGCACCAGGTTATCATTGGCATCACTCTAGGTCAGCCTGGTGGAGCAGCCACTATCTGAAGCATTGCTGGTTGCCATGGCAGAGAGGAGAGAAAGTTCTGGAGCATGATGTATTAGCAACTGAGTGCTCCAACCCAGAGTTGACACATGTCACTTCTGGTTACAAATTGCTGGCTAGAACTGGCCATGTGACCCCCATCCAGCTAAAGTGGGAGGAGAAGTATAATCCTATGTGCTAGCAAGATGAAGGACTGAAATATTGTGAACACTCAATATTACTATCTCTAGTCAATCTCTTAGTGATAAAGTAAGGTTTGGGTTTCACCTATCTATATTGTCACTGAGATCCTTTCCTTAGGGGACGGAATGCTTCCCAGAGTAGGTGGGGATGGTAATGGTGCACGGGAGGTCCTGATAGCCCCAATACTGGGTACCTGTTTCCAGAACAACCCCATCAAACCTTGAGGCAGGTTTTGGACATCTGTTGGAGCCCCATTTGGTGGCTGGTATGCCCAAGGTCTAGACCTACTCTACTAAAGAGTAGGACAGCCTCCTCCCTATAGCTGTTCCTCACCAAGGCATTCACCTTAAGATATGTTCTGGGTCAAAGTCTTTGACCCAAGGTGGTGGGTCACCTTGACAGATGAGGCCTCCTCTGAGATCCTCAGAAGGCCTCATGGCTTCACTCCTCATCTCCTGGGACCTGGTCTTAGAGGCCACAGAGCTCTCCAAAAGATGGAGGCATCACTGGACCTGGACCTCAGACCATCATCTGAACCCTGCAGGCTACACACATCTCATCTTGGGACCCCTGCTCACTCCATAAAGATGGTACAATCAGAGAATGGAGCATCTTGTGTGGTGAGAGCAAGGACATAGGGAGGCATACCTGGAGCCCACTGTGTTCAGATTTTGACTTGTAGCTTGGACCTGGCTCTGGGAAGCCTGCCCTTCCTCACTTAGCAAAGCAGGGAGGGCTGGGGGAGAAGCTTCCTAGCTAATTGGGAGATGGAGACAATACAGGCTGAGAGATCCCAAGCTGCTTTCTTTAGACAAGCACACAGGATCAAATCCAGGGATTGTGCTGGAGCTAGGATCTGAGACACTTCAAATTGCTTCATTTTGTGTTCAGAGAGGCCCCAAGGCCTTGGTCCAAGTCCATTCCCTAGAGTCTCGGAGTTGAGTGATGGAAGCCTAAGAAGGGTCAGGGATGCGGCATGGAGGTAAGGATCAGATGCCAGGTCATAGGAGAAGAGCTCACTGTGAATGGAATCCCTCTGCTGTGCAGGGCAGAGACCACTTGGAAATCGGGTAAAGGCTTCATGAGAAACCAGGGTGGTACAGAGGACCCAGAGGGTACTAAGGGGACATCATGAGCAGGAAGGAACTGGCATTGATGTTTCTACATGTCAAAATCCTGCCCCATTGTCAGGACCCAGCTCATAGGCTACCCTGTTAGCAGAGTTTTATCTTAATCTGGAATCAAAGTTCATCTTCTTTTGTGATTCTGTAACTATTGACTTTTGTCATACCCACCTGTGCTGGAGTTAGTTATGGGTGTCCTAATACCCTGATCTCACTGAATACAGGACTTCACTGCAGGGCACCTCCAGCTCAGCAACTGGCTATCAGGTATCTGAGGAGCCAAAGGGAAGGCAGCAGGGTGAGGTAGGCCCTTTCCCCAACTTCCAGACTGTTTCAGTGGGGTTCCAGGGCCACTTGCCTTCCAGGCCCCTGGGCTGTTTGTTTCAGAAGCACCCCGGAGGGATCCCTGGGTGGCGCAGCGGTTTGGCGCCTGCCTTTGGCCCAGGGCGCGATCCTGGAGACCCGGGATCGAATCCCACGTCGGGCTCCCGGTGCATGGAGCCTGCTTCTCCCTCTGCCTGCCTCTCTTTCTCTCTCTCTCTCTCTGTGACTATCATAAATAAATAAAAATTAAAAAAAAAAAAAAGAAGCACCCCGGACTTGCCAAATCTGACTGGCTAAGATTGGTCCCCCAAGTGTACACTTTTCAGCTTTCTTTTAAAATTAATTTTGCAAAAAAAATAAAAAATAAAAATAAAATTAATTTTGCTGAGGCAAATTTATATATAATGAAATGTAACCATTGTAAGGGTCAAGTATGATGAGTTTTGATAAATTTACAGTCATGTAATCACCATCTCGATCATCATATATAGTATTTCCTTCACACTAGAATGTTTCCTCAGGCCCCTCTGCAGTTAATTTACGACTCCTATAGACTCCAGACAACCACTTCTTTTTATTACTATAGATTAGTTTTATTTCCTCTAGAATTTCATATAAATGGAATCATTACATGTGGTGGGTTGAGCGATGGCCCCAAAGATATGATGTCCTAATCCCTGAAACTTGTAACTGTTACCTTATTTGGAAAAAAGTGCCTTTGCAGATGGAACTAAGTTGAAGATTCTGAGATGAGAAGATAGTTCTGGATTATCTAAGTGAGCCCTAAATACCATCACAAGTGTCCTTATATGAGAGTAATAGAGGAAACCTAACACCACACACACAGAAGAAGAGGGTGTAAAATGGAGTCAGAGATTGGAATGTGGGGGACACCTTAATTTTGGGCTTCTGGTGTCAGGAATTCTGAGAGAGTAAATTTCAGTTGTTTTAAGCCACCAAAGTTGTGATCATTTGTTACAGCAGCCCTAGGAAATGAATGCATGTAGTATGTAATTGTCTTCGCCTGATTGCTTTTGCTCAGCCTAAGTTTAATATTCCTTCATGTTGTTTGTAGCCATAGTTCATGTTTTTATATTACCAAGGAGTCATTCATTGTACAGATGACATTTATTTCTTTATCTGACCTACTGATTAAAATTTAATTGTTCCTAGATTCAGGCTGTTATGAGTAAAGCTGCTATGAACAACTTCATATGTGTATACAATACATATTATTTCTCTTGGATAAATATCAAGGGGCAGAATTGTTGAGTTATATAATACATGTATGTTCAATTTAATAAGGAATTCTCAAATACTTTCCTGAAGTGGTTGTCCCATTTTGATTTTCCCAATCAAGAGCAATGTATCAGAGTTACAGTTACTTCCCATCTTCACCAACACCCGATTTTGTTAGTTTTTTTATTTATTATATATGTATATGTATTATGTGTATATATAATAAATGGAAATATGTAATTCCATTTTAATTGGAATATATGATATGTAATAGATTTATATAGACAATGGACCCTTGAATAATGCTGACATTAGGGTGCTGACCAACTGCCACTCCGTGTGGTTAAATATTTGCATATAACTTTTGACTCTCCAGAAACTTTATCAGTAGTCCACTGTTGACTTGAAAGCCTTATCTATAACATAAAGGTGGATTAACACTTTTTTTGTAGAAGTATTATATACTGTATTCTTACACTAACATAAGCTAGAGAAAGAAAATGTTATTAAGAAAATCATTATGAAAGAGAAAATACATTTATAATACTGGACTGTATTTACTTTAAAAAGTCCATGTTTAAGTGGACTCACAGTTCAGATCTGTTTGGTTCAAGAGTATGTGTGTGTGTGTGTGTGTGTGTGTGTGTGTGTGTGTGTGTATTCTCGACTTAAATTGAAAAACATTTACTTGTAAAGAAATGTTCTTTTAAAAAAGTATTTATTTATTCATGAAGACAGAGAGTGAGGGAGGTAGAGGGAGAAGCAGGCTGTCCACAGAGCAGGGAGCCTGATGCAGGACTTGATCCCAAGACCCTGGAATCATGACCTGAAGCCAAAGGCAGATGCTTGACCGACTGAGCCACCCAGGCACCCAAGAAATATTCTTTAAAATAAAAAGAAGAGTTCCTTTATTTCCCCAAAGGAAAAGTTTAAAAATTCATGATACAAAGATGATCCTATAATATTAGTGGAAAATAAGAAGATACAACAAGTAGGTTAATTTCTAGAAACATCTCAATATGAACCACATAATAGTGTCCAGTGTGCATATTTAGTCAAATGTGAAGTTGTTGACTTACTGAAATTTTCCTTCTTAATTTTCTTGACTTTTAAGTGTTAAAAATCAAAGTAAGCCTTTGAATGTTCTTTCATAATTCCTATCAAGCCTGTCTTGTCATTTAAAAATGTGGACTGCCTCACAAATTTGTGCACCATCTTTGTACAGAGGGCTTGGCTTGCTGGTCCCTGTCATTCTGATATTTTATTTTAAAGATTTATTTATTTGAGAGAGAGAGAGAAAGAGAGAGCATGGGGGCGGGGGGAGAGACAGAGAGCATCTCCAGTAGACCCTGTGTGAGCATAGAACCCTACATGAGGCTCCATCTCATGGCCCTGAATCACGACCTGAGCCCAAACCAAGAGTCAGTGACCCAACTGACTGCACCACCCAGGCGCCCCCTCTATCATTCTGATTTGATTTATTTTAAAGATGTATTTGTTTATTTTAGAGAGAGAAAGAAAGAGCACGAGGGCTAGAGGAGAGACAGAGAGAATCTCTGGTAGACCCTGTGCAAGTCCAGAGCCCTACATGGGGCTCCATCTCATGCCCCTGAATCATGACCTGAGCCAAAACCAAGAGTTGGCCACCCAACTGATTACACCATCCAGGTGCCCCATCTGTCATTCTGATTTAGAATGTGTGCATTGTCAGTCTTCCAAACATGAGTTATTTAAGTGAATATATAGAGGTACCTCACTGTGGCTTTAACTTGCACTAATGATTACCACATTGAGCATTTTTTTTTTTTTGGTGTGTTTATTGGCCATCTGTGTATCTTCTTTTTGAAAAGTCTGTTCAAATCTTTTGCCCACTCTGTGTGTAGGGGGTATTTTTCAGCTTCTTACTGAGTTTACAGAATTCTTGATATATTCTGGATATGAGTCCTCTATTTTATGTAAGGATTGCAAATATTTTTCTTCCAGTCTGTGCCTTTCCCTTTCATTTCTTTAACAGTGACTTTCAAAGAGCAGAAGTCTTTAATTTTGAGAAAGCCCAGTTTTCCAATTGTTCCCTCTTTATATTTACTGTCTTTTGTGTCCCACCTAAGAAATCTTTGCCTATCAAGGTCACAAAAATGTTTCTTCTGTTTTCTTCTAGAAGCTCTATAGTTTTAATGTTTTATAGTTAGGTCTGGAGTAATACATCCTGAATCATTTGTGTGTATGTGTGTGTGTGGTGTGGTATGAGATAAGAGTCCAGGTTATTTTTTTTTTTCTTACAGATATTCAGCTTTCTAGCACCAGTTGTTGAAAAGATTAGTTTTTCCCAATGAATTACCTTGGCATCTATGTTGGAAATCAACATGTAGGTTGTTTATACATTCATCCATGGTTGGATCATTTTTTTTTAAGATTTTATTTATTTATTCATGAAAGACACACAGAGAGAGGCAGAAACATAGGCTGAGGGAGAAGCAGGCTCCCTATGGGGAGCCCGATGCAGGACTTGATCCCGGGACCCTGGGATCACAACCTGAGCTGAAGGCAGGCACTCAACCACGGAGCTACAGGGTGCCCCGGATCATGTTTTTAGATGCTACTGGGCGATATTACTCTTTAGATTTCCTTTTTCCCATTGGTTTGTGGCTCAAATCTGCATTTTTATTGAGCAGCTCTGGTGATTCTTATGCCCGCTAAAGTGGGAGACCCTTTTTTTTGTAAGGGCAGTGGTTCCTAACTAGGAATATGAAGGACACAGCCCCATCTTTAAAGGGCCTGATTTAGCAGGTATGGAGTAAAGCCCTCAGAATAAAACTTGACCAAGAGCTAAAAGCTGTTGATTCTTTGCCAAGAACAGTGGATACATCCTGTCTTCTTCATTCATCCATTCATTAGACACATCACGATTGACCCTTCTACTAGGCTCTAAGGTGTCACAGTGAACAAGGTTTGGTAAAGGGAGAGATAAGCACAGGCCAATGCAGCTTCATGTGTGGGGTACAGATGGAAGGCAACTGAACCTTGTGGGAAGAGTGGATGAATCTGGTGGTCCTGGATGCCACTGGGAATGCTACCATTTGGGGTCCCAGAGGGGCCTCTCTTTGTCCTACAAAGACACCCTAAGGCCGGGCTACACCTCCATGCTGGTTGGCGTCCAAACATGAGGCTCCTTCCTGGGGTTAAGACCACATGTCATGTTCCTTATGTGGACTTTCTGGCTTTGTCTTAGGACAGCCACCTCATGCTGTCTCCAAAAGCTGTCCCTAAGTGGAAAGTTTTGGTCTCTGGAGGTACAGAGAGGAGGCAGCTCTGTTGGCTCTGTTGGAGTTCTGTGACCACTGAGCTGTCCACATAACTTGGTCTCACCTCACCCTGCCCTGTTTGTTTTGCCGTCTGGGTTGTTCTCCTAGTAGAATGGACTGTCCCTCATGCCCAGTTTCACACCACACCTGAAGCCATTTGGGCTTCCTTCCCTGCCTTCCTCCACCTGAGAGAGCATCGAGCCTGATTGCTTACAATGTGCAAAGCCAGTGAATAGGCAGGGTACTCAGGCCCCAGAGGCATTAACCAAGATTAGTTTTGCCTGATTCTCTTTCTGACCTGGACTAGAGCCTCACAATTCTATAAGCAGAGGGGAGGCTGTTTGTGGTTCTCTAGAATGGTCCAGAAACCCTTGTGGCACAGTTTCCCTTGGTAGATTTACCTCCCTGGACAAAACATGCCACACTCTGTTGCATTTGCGATTAAAATTGTAGAGATATCACCTCTCTTTCTTTAAAGAGAGCCTAGACTAATACGGTTTCAGTGTTAGGTTCTAAGATCACCACCTTATGAACGCAAAATATACTCCCTTGGGTGGGGGAACAGGGTGTGGAGGGTACAGGATTTGTTTGGCTCCATGTTTTCGTCTGACTGCATGCTGCTGTGATTTCTCTGGTTGGGGAGGACTGGCAGGGGAAGGCAGGGGTGCTGACAGTGGCTCAGAAGAGCCTGTGCATTCGGTGCTGCCACTCCCTGGCTTCTCCTATGCTTACCTCACCCACTCGCACCCTGCTTCTCACTGTGAGCCTGTCATCCCTGCAAAGCTGCAGGCAGCCCTAACCACATCCCTCTCTTTCCACCCACCATGGCCCCACTCCCACACCCCTACTTCAGAAAAAACAGAAGCCCCATATAAAGACCCTACACCTCAAACCCACAGCAGTCAACTGTGGGATCTTCCTCTCATCTGGTGGGGCTTCCCTCCCCTCTGAGGCCAATCCTCCATTCACCTGGGGCGCCCCTATCTCCATCATATCTTCTCAGGATCCCATGCTGATGGGCTCTTCTCTCTTGTGCACATTCAACCGCTGGGTTTTTCCGAACTTCCATCATCCTGCTGAAGAAGCTCCTCCGGCTGCTGTTACCTCTAACCCCCATATAACCAAACCTGATGGATTTCTCACTCTTTGTCTGAAGGGACAGTTGACCACTCCCTTCCTCAGATGCTCCCTCCGCTTGGCTCTTGCTAGTATTCTTTCTACCTCTCTACCTGCTCATCCATGTCCTGTAGACTCATTATTTTCCTACAAGCCATTACCTGTAGACATTCCCCAAGCTGGGGCCTACGTGCCTTTATCTTTCCATTCAAAGCCAGTCACATCCTGAGCCCTCATGACTACCAAGTCCTAGATATTCCACATATTTCATCTCCAGCCTAGATTTTTATTTTGAGCTCAAAGCAGATACATCCAATTGCCTCCTTGCCCTTAAAAAAAAAAAAAAAACAACTGGGGTAAAAAATGCATAAAATAAAATTGGCCTTAAATGGTTGAAATTTTCCAAGAACATAGTTCAGTAGTGTTAATTATATTTACATTGTTGTGCAACCAGTTTCCAGAGATTTTTCATGTTGCAAAATTGAAACTCTATACTCATTAAACAAGCATTCCCCATTTCCCTCTCCCATGTCCCCTAGTAACCACTATTCTGCTTTTTGTTTCCATGAATTTGATGCTTTAGATTCCTCACAGAAGTGAAATATTACAGTATTTGTCTTTTGGTAACTGACCTATTTTACTGAACATAATGTCCTCAGGATTCATCTATGTTGTAGCATGTGATAGGATTTCCTTCCTTTTTAAAGCTGAATAATATTCCATTGTATATACATATCACATTTTTAAAAAAGATTTTATTTATTCATGAAAGACAGAGAGAGAGAGAGAGAGAGGCAGAGACACAGGCAGAGGGAGAAACAGGCTCCATGCCGGGTGCCTGATGTGGGACTCGATCCCGGGACTCCAGGACCACGCCCTGAGCCGAAGGCAGGCGCTAAACCGCTGAGCCACCCAGGGATCCCACATTTTGTTTATCCACTCATCCACTGGAGGACATTTGGGTTGCTTCCACCTCTTGACTATTATGAATGATGCTGCTATGAACATGGGTGTGCAAATATTTCTTTGAGATCTTGCTTTCAATTCTTGTGGATGTAGACCCAGAAGTAGAATTGCTGAATCATATAGTGGTTCTAGTTTCAATTTTTTGAGGAAGTTGTGTACCATTTTCCAAAGCAGTTGCACCATTTAACAACCCCACTGCTAATGAATAAGTGTCTCGATTTCTTCACATCCTTACAAACACTTGTTATTTTCTGGGTTTTGTTTTGTTTATGGTGGTTGTTCTAATGGGTGTGAGGTGATATCTCATTGTGGTTATGATTTGCATTTTCTTAGTGATCAGTGATGTTGTTTTCATATGCTTGTCTCTCATTTGTACATCTTCTTTGAAGAATGTCTATTTTATCTTCGTCCATTTTTAACTATTGGTTATTTGTTTTTTGTAGTTGAATTGTAAGAGTTCTTTATATATTCTGTGTTATTAGCCCCTTATCAGTACATAATTGACAAATATTTTCTCCTATTACCTAGGTCTCCTTTTGCTCTGTTTCTTGTGTCCTCAGATGCACACAAATTCTAAAATTTTTTTAAAGATTTTATTTATTCATGAGACACACACACACACACACACACACACACACACACACACAGAGACACACAGACAGAGGGAGAAGCAGGCTCCATGCAGGGAGCCTGGGACTCCAGGATCATGCTCTGAGCCAAAGGCAGACTTGCTTAACTGCTGAGCCACTTAGGCGTCCCAAATTCTAATTTTTTAAAAAGATTTATTTATTCATGAGAGACACATAGAGACAGAGAGAGAGGCAGAGACATAGGCAGAGGGAGAAGCAGACTCTTTGCAAGAGCCCGATGCAGGACTTGATCCCAGATCCTGGGATCACAACCTGAGCCGAAGGCAGCCGTCCAACTGCTGAGCCACCCAGATGTCCCACAAATTCTAAATTTTGACATAGTCTAATTTGTTTATTTTCACTTCTGTCACCTGTGCTTTTAGCATCATGTTCAGGAAATCTTTGCCAAACCCAGCATCATGACAATTTTCCCCCCTATGTTTTCTTCTACAGGTTATATAGTTTTAGGTCTTTGATGCAGTTTGATATGACATAGTGTCCATCTTCATTCTTTTGCATGTGGATGTCCAGTTTTCCCAACCCCATTTTTTAAAGTTTTTTTTTATTTGAGAGAGAGAGAGAGAGAAAGAGAGTACAAGCAGGGAGAGCAACAGAGGGAGAAGGAGAAACAGACTCCCTGCTGAGCAGGGAACCCAATGTGGGTCTCTATCCCAGGACCCTGGGATCATGACCTGAGCTGAAGGCAGACAGACACTTAACTGACTGAGCCACCCAGGCGCTCCCCCCACACACACACCATTTTTTAAAGAGACTATCCTTTCTCCATTGGACAGTCTTAACACCCTAGATGTGTTAATCATTTGACCATTTCTTTAAGGGTTTATATCTGGGCTCTTTATTCTATTCCATTGGTCTATATATATGTCTATCTTTATGACAGCACCATGCTGCTCTGATCACTGTATCATTGCAATTAGTTCCTCCTTGTTCTTTTAAAAAATGTTTAGTTTTTGTTTCTGTTCATAGATGTGTGCATATATCTGTCTGTGAATGCAATTTAAGGAGGCAATTATTCTATGAGGCTTATTCTTCTTTTGCCCAAATCAGATGCTGCCCCTCTCTGTTTTTTTTGTTAGTTTGTTTTTGCTCCCTGGAGGCAACCACTTCAAGTCTTATATTTTTCATGTGGAATTCATCTTCATATACTTAAATAATATGCATAAACTTCTTGGCTTTTAAATTTTAGGCATTATCTTCTGACTTCTTATTGTTCTGGAAATGAGGCTTTCATTTCCTTTCACCACCCCCTTCCAGTTTGTGCACATGTTTTGGTCCCCTTATCTTCCCAATAGAGTTAAATCAAAATTTTGGACAAGTCAGTATGCAGCATTATTATGACTATGGAATTTGCTTCACAGCTGAGGCATGTGGTGTACAGTCATATTTTCTTACAGAACCTTCTGTTTTCCCCAGGCTTAATAATATTTCTATTTGATTACAATGTTTTCTGCATATGTATCATCAATTCAACAGCAAAAGATACATGGGAACACCCTTGGTACAAATCTGCTAAACACGAAGAAGTCTACAGCTTGGGGATGGGTCACATATCCCTGGACAGAGCACCTTCCTTTGCTGGGGAGAGCCTTATTCGCCAGGAATCAAGTTCAAAAGTAATTGTCCGTGATGGAATTTCTTTTACATATAAGGTGTGAGGCTAGGGTGACAGGGATGGATATGACAGTATTCTGCACACAATTGAGTGGGAGATAGGCTCACTGAGGCAGTCATTCCCATAGGAGGCAAACATTGAAGAGCAGAATAAAAGAGAATACTCTAGGAACAGTTGTTTCTCAGTAGAAGATTCAAGGGGGGCTTGAGCTTAGAGCTGGTGTTTGAGATGAATTAAGATTCCAATAGGAAGAATTGATAGTGTGGAGAGAAGGACATTTAGGTGCAGGAAGAAGGGGGAATCAAAGGTACTGCGACAGGAAGGTACAGCATGGGGTCAGGGGAAGGGGAAAGGCTGTGTGGCCATGGTGTGGGATGCATGGGTCAATATCATATAAACGAGAACTGACATCTGTATTGGGCATCTGTGATACCCACTGAACTCAGTCTATTATGGTTACTATACTAGTGGTTCCCCAAATGCCATCACCTGGGAAATTCCTAGAAATGCAAATCTTGGAGCCCTATCCAGACTCATTGAATCAGAAACTCTGGGAGTGGAATCCAACAATATCTGTTTCAATGAGCTCTCCAGATGACTCTGAGGCATGCTAATATTTTAGAATTATTATACTATACAATTTGATCCTTACAACAATGATGGAGCTAGACATACTTAAGAACAAATTATGAGCACCTCTTGCCGGCTTTAGGTTTAGTGATGTCATATTAGTAGCTTGAAGTTGGCCCTAGTGGAAGTGTTAATGCCATGGAAATTGGCAAATGCTACAAATCAGGGTATCAAGTCCACCCCACAGGCCAGTTATTAAATACTCACTAGCATACCACTGTCAGGTCACTTGGTTGGTAAGTGGTTGGTAGGATGGATCTTGTACACTGACAGTCTGGCTCCTGAGTGCCATGCTCTTTAACCACCAAGTCAAACTTATTCCAAAAGTCTGGAAAGACAGGCTGGGGCTGCAATGTGGAAATCTTTAAGTGCATGTTAAAAATTTGGGCTTTATTCTGCACACCCTGGATTTTTCAGAGTTTTGAATAGATAAGTGATATGGTTGTATGTTTAGGCAGGATAATGAAATTGTTGGCTGTGGCTTTTCACTTTGCAAATACGGTGAAAAATGGGGTGACAGGGTATTGTGAGGAGAGCCAAAATAGTTGCTCTTCACAGAGAAGGGCCTCAGCATCCAGTGGGTTGTGCATTCGCAGAAGAGGTCGTGAAGCACTGCAGAGCAGAAGCCACATGCCTCACAAAGCCTCCTTGTCCTGCAGGAGAAAGGTTCCCTGTCTCTTATTCCAACGGTCTGCCACAGCATGTACTGGGCTTGACGCAACCGCTGCTGGCCAAATTTGTCCCAGGAGCCCCTAGTGCAGGTCAGGATTCACTTAGCAGCCACTGTAGCAGACCACTTGGTCACTTACCCAAATTTGTTCCTCATTCCTCCTTCCTCATAGAACCGTGAAGGTTTTCAGGCCCTTTAGACAGCTATGGACTTTGGGGGAGGCTGCACCCCACCTTAAATACCAAAGGGTGAATCTTGATTGAATTTAAGCCATCCATTCTCAAACTTTTGGTTTCAGGACATTTAAAAATGAGGCCCCCTAAAGAGCTTTTGTTTATGTGTCATATTGTTCAATTTTCCTATATCAGAAATTAAATCTGACAATTAAACATTTTAAAATTCATTAAAAAGTAACCACCATAGACACAATGCATGGTAACACAAATAACATATTTTTATGAGAAATTAATATATTTTTATTTATTTATTCATGAGACACACACACACACACACACACACACAGAAGCAGAGACACAGGCAGAAGGAGAAGCAGGTTCCATGCAGGGAGCCTGATGTGGGACTCAATC
Source organism: Canis lupus dingo (assembly GCF_003254725.2). NCBI lineage: Eukaryota > Metazoa > Chordata > Mammalia > Carnivora > Canidae > Canis > Canis lupus. The sequence continues at coordinate 51,998,561 of NC_064245.1, read as the reverse complement.
CTAGGACTCCAGGATCATGCCCTGGGCTGAATGCGGCTCTAAACTGTTGAGCCACCCGGGCTGCCCCAAAATTAATATTTTTTAACACAAAAATATTCTGTGGGAATATCTAGTTATAAAAGAGTGTTTATGTACCATATAGTTAAAATTTACTAAGAGAGTACATCTCAAGCATTTTTACCACACATACACACACAGAATAGCTATGTAAGTTGATGGATATATTAATTAGCTTGATTGTGGTAATCATTTCACAATGTATATCTATAGCAAAATATTAAGTTATACAACCTAATGTATATAGTTTTTATTTGGAAATTATATCTCAATGCAGCTTGGTGAAATTTTTTTAAATGAATATTTTAATAGCTTTTTCAGGTAGTTATGGATATTTTTCTTTGATACTACACCAAAACTCAGCAAGAGATCATTTTTTTAAAGTTTAGGTATAATGTGATATCTGAAATGGGATCAATGAACTTTTCATACCCTGTTACATTAAAATCTATTGGAATATCTTGCTCTTTGGTTGGATCTTCTACCCACCCACAATCATTTGGAAAATGTAGCTCACTGAGTATGCACATCTTCCAAATGTTGACACATTTTGTTATACAACATAAAAAAAATCACATTTATCAATATCACCACCAAAAAGTCTTTATTGGGAAGCTGCCAAGTTCATGTTTCCCCAAATTCCTAGTTTTTGCTTGAAAGGTTGGATTTTATTATTGACCACAAACTGTCAGTTGTTTTCCTTGAAATAATGCAGGCTTTTGTTCATTTTTGAGAAACTTTTGCTACACACCCAGGTTTGAGTGACTCTAGTTTGCCAATTATTCTTTCACATGCAAATAATGTTCTCTGAAAAAAAGTGGCTAGTTTAGTCTGCAACTCAAATGATTGTTGTAAGTGCTTTTTCTCTAGATAACCATTTTCTTCAGTGTATCAGATAGCTTCAGGCTTTGATGCTTTATGCATGCTTTTCATTTCATTGCATAGGATATTAAAAAGCCATGCTAAAATAAGACATGCAGTAGGTGTTAAGATTTACCAAACTAATACTCTTACTGCTTCATCAAGGACATTCTCAAGTGAAACTGGCTTTAAAATTTTTCCTTTTAGGAGCACCTGGGTGGCTCAGGGGTTAAGCATCTGCCTTTGCCTCAGGTTGTGATCCTGAGGTCCTGGGATGAATCCCGCATTGGGCTTCCTATAGGGAGCCTGCTTCTCCCTCTGCCTATGTCTTTGCCTCTCTCTGTGTCTCCCATGAATAAATAAACAAAATCTTAAATAAATAAATAAATAAATACATACATACATACATACATACATACATACAATCTTTAACTAAATAAATAAAATTTCCCTTTTAATTGGCAGTGGCTGACAGTGAAGTGCACAATGGCTGTGAGTGCAGTTTGCCCCTGTCTGGGTGCTAAGACCTTGGTGGTTTTATCCACCACTGCATTTGTCTCATCAACACAAATGTCAACACAATTGTTTCAGGATAAAATGTAAGGTTCAAAAAAATTCTTCAATGCTTTGAATACTTCTACACCACTTGTGTTTGTGGCCAAACATTACCATAAAATTACCTTAAAAGATCTTCAATGTTTGTTAGTGCTGATCCTGGACAACTATAAGCCTAAATAGCCCTCCAGCCACACACATCTATACATTCATGCATTTATAATGCAAAACACAACTCTGCTGACAAGGGATCAACTCAGTCTTCATGTTGTAGTTAAGTCTTGCATTTGGCAAGTTGCTGTGCCATTGGGAAGTGGTGATGTTATTTCTTTTACTGACTTTTCATTCAGTGGGAGGATTCCGCAGCATCAACTCTACAAGACTTTTTTAATCTTCCAATTGTATGACTTACTCTGTAAGATGCTCCTGTGGCTTTTTTCATTTCTAGTTTGAAGAGCTATAATAAATAATTTTTGGCTTTTTAAGAGCTCATAATGTCTACATTTAAACTACTTCAATTCTTTTTCTTTGAACTTTGGCCTTAAAATGGTGCTACAACTTAAATGGCCCATCAAGACTGAGGCAAGAGTGAGACAAGCAAGTACCTAGGGCACAGGATTTATGGAGGTGGTCACAGTGCCACCCTGCACTTTCAGGGCCCTGAGAGTGTGTGCCTCCTGAGAATTTGCACCCTGGGTGCCTCACTTGCCTCTCCCTGGTCCTGGCCCTGGGCACCATAATGATAATCAGAAATGTTCTGTTGTATAAGATGCAATAAGGAAAGCAGTTAATTTCTGTGAAGTTGAGGGGGAGATTGCTTTCATCATAGTTTTGCTTCTTATTTACAGTTTCTCCCAGTTTCTTTGGAGTAACTTTCTCCTATCCATGAGTCTGAAAATGCTCTGACATATCACTTTCCTCTTTTTCAGGATCTCTAGCTTTCAGTGGTGCTGTAGTGTGTTAAGAAAGCAAGTCTTCTAAGTATCCCCTCTTTTAAAGCTAATGGTTTTGGGATGCCTGGGTGGCTCAGTCGGTTAAGCATCTACCTTTGGCTCAGGTCGTGATCCCAGGGTCCTGGGATTGAGTGCCACATTGGGCTCCCTGCTCAGTGAGGATCCTGCTTCTCCCTCTCCCTCTGCTGCTCCTTGTGTTCTCTCTCTCTTTCATGCTCTCTCTTGCTGTCAAATAAACAAATAAAATATTTTTTAAAAATAGAGCTAATGACTCATTATTGAAAGTAAGAAAATATATAAGTAAAATATCTTTTATTTCAGAATAAAACACAATTGTTCTAAAATAATAGCTATAGAGAAAAAATTTTAATTCCCTCCAATTTTTGAACATTTAACACATAGTATTTCAAAACAAAACAACAAGTTGTACTTCTTGTGTTTCTGTATAAGTGCAAGGGAAACTTTGGGATTTCAGAATGTCCATTTGTGGGTGATAATGAGGTTATAAATTACAGCAAGTATAATTAAAGATAAAAAAAAGATAGCTAATAAGAACACATTGGAAATACTGAAAACAAATAAAGTTAATATCAGAAAAATGCATATATTTATGCCTTATGCTTACTTTCCTTAAGATATTCTAGAAAACACAAGAATACACAGTATATTTTCCATGAACTGTTAGAGCAATGACATCCTCACCTGAGATGTAGTTTCTGGAAACCTCTGCTCTATGCTCATGGGAGAATGAGCACGAATAAGGCAAATGGAGTCTTGTTATTATAATGGAAATAGTTTTGATGTCATTTAAAGGGGTTCCAGAATCACACTATGAGAACCACTGGTCTAAGATCCTATTAATCTCCTTACCAGCAATTAGTTTAGGCACAGGTATGTGACATTGTTCTGGCCGAGAGACATGAGGAGAATTCTGCTCAGTGGTTTCTGGGAAGGTTTCCTAGCCATTAAGAGAGAAATAGAAGGGATAACCTTTTCTTCCATTGGCCATTTTTGGAATTGGTTGTAATGCCCTGAATGTGGCAGCCATCTTATGCCTGTAAATTATACTTCATTGCTGCCTTCCTCTCACATTCAACATCCAGTGTGTTGGCAGATCCCATTAGCTCCACTGTTAAAATATATCTAGCATCAGACCTTCTTCCACACCCAGTCCAAGCCACTATCATTTCTCACTTAGGTTATTGCAATATTTTCCTAACTAATTTTTCTGTTTCCCTTGCTCCTCTTATTATCTACAAGGCAGCCAGGGTGAGTCTTTCAAAAACAAATTCAGATCCTATTACTCTTCTGTCCAAAATCTTGTGGCAATTTTCCCTTTCTCAGGGTGAAGGCCCAACTTCTTATCATAGCCACAGGACCTAACTGATCTGGCTCCTAGCTGCGTCTCTGTGCTGCTCTGCCCCTTCCTTACTCATTCTCGCTTCCTGGCTCCTTCTGTTCCTCTGACAAGCCAAGTAGGCTCCTGTCCCAAGGCCGTTGCCCTTGCGTTTCTCTCTGCCTGTAATTCTCTTTCCCTAGATGTCTGCATGTCTTGCTCCTTTAGTTCTTTTAGTCCTTTACTCCAAGATACCTTCCTCACCCCAGCCCCACCTGGAATCCCCAAGCCCCTTTATCCTGCTTTATTTTTCTCCGTGGCATTTTCTTCTTTGACATATTACATTGTCAAGTTAGGTACATTTCAGAGAAAATTCTGAAAGTTTACAGAAAGAAAAAGCAGTTCATGTACAAATATAAGAATTACATTGATGAGTGCCTGAGTGCCTTGGTTGGTTAAGCGGCTGACTCTTGATTTCAGTTCGGTCATGATCTCAGGGTCCTGGGATCTTGCCCTGATTGGTCAGGCTTTGCACTCAGTGGGGAGTCTGCTTTAGGCTTTTTCCTTCTGCCCTTTCTCACTCTCTCTCTCTAAAATAAATAAATAAGTCTTTTTAAAAAATTACATTGACATAAGATTTCTCAACAGGAGGAAAAATGATGCATGGGAAGTAAAGACTTACAAATAACTTAATAAGATTTGTCATTCTCTAAAAAAGAAATTTTTAATAGAGAAGAATTACTCATAACTATCAAGAACCAATTCTAGGTGATATCAGTATGGCAAGTGGAGATGATGTAGGGGATGTGAAGACCAGAAAGAGGTGAGTGAGTGCCAGGGAAAAATAAATTAATAATAAAAAATAAGCATAAATATGTTTAAGTTAGGGAAAGCAACTAGAAGAATAAAAATAAAATATAAAACTTTCAGTCCAGCAGAATAAAATCTGATTCATGCAATGAAAAGTAGAGAAGAGAGAAAATCTATATAAGTAAAAGTAAACACAAAATAAAATGGCTGAAATAAGACATAATATACTAGTAATCAAAATAAATGTGAATGAGCTAAACTCACTGATCAGATTGGATTATAAACAAAACAGAACAAGTCTAAGCAATATAATGTCTTCTTAAGATGACATTATTATTATACATTATACAAATTTTCCAGAAAATAGAATTGAAATAAATAAAGTGATTCTATGAGGCTAACATATATATTTTTTTAAGTTCTAGTTAGTTGACATACAGTTCAATATTGGTTGAGGAGTAGAGTTCAGTGGTTCATCATTTACATATAACACCCAGTGCTCATCATAACAAGTGCTCTCTTTGATACCTATCACCCACCCATCTCCCTCCATCAACCCTTGGTTTGTTTTCTGTAGTTAAGAGCTTCTCATGATTTGTTTCCCTCTTTTTCCTCCTCTTGAATGTTTATCTGTTTTGCTTCCTAAATTCCACATATGAGTGGCTAGCATATTCTTGATTCTAACACTGATAAAGGACATCACAAGAAAAGAATATTGTACACCTGTTTCATTTATAAGCACAACTACAAAAATCTTAAGTAAGACATCAATTTAATCCAAATATGTATTTCTTAAATAAGAAATTATGATCAATTAGAATTTATCCTAGGAAAGCAAAATTGTTGAACATCAGAAAAACAAAGTCAGTGTAATTCACCATTTTAATGGACTAAAGGAGAAAAAGCACACCAGAGACAAGAAGATAATTCTATCTATTCTATTCAATAGATACATAAATGGTTTTTAATAGAGTACACACTTATTTATGATTTTTAAAATTCTTAGAAAATTGAGAATAGACTCCCTTGATAAAATTTATCTATCCAAAATCTCATAGTTAAAGAGAAGCATTTCTTTTAATAGTAGGAATAAGACATAGATGCTTGGTATTCAACATAGCAATTGAAGTGTTGTCAATGCAATAAGACAAGAAAAACAAATAATAAACATTTAGAAAGGAAGAGTAAAAATTGTCATTGTTTATAGATAAAGATTATCAATTATGTAAAAACTCAGGAGAATCTAAAGAATTTTTGGTATTAATAAGAGAGTTTCACACATTTTTGAAAAGATTTTTATTTATTTATTCATGAGAGACACACACACACAGAGAGGCAGAGACACAGGCAGAGGAAGAAGCAGGGTCCATGCAGGGAGCCCGATGTGGGACTCAATCCTGGGACTCCAGAATCACGCCCTGGGCCAAAGGCAGGCGCTAAACTGCTGAGTCACCCAGGGATTCCCTCACACATTTTTTAGATTCAAGATCAATGAGAAAAAATCACTAACATTTCCATACTCGAGGAAAGACCAACCAGAAAATAAGATAACATTTGCAATTGTAACAAAAAAAAATTTTTTTTAAGACTTTATTTATTCATAAGGCGCACACACACACACACACACACACAGAGGCAGAGACAGAGACAGAGACAGAGACAGAGACAGAGACAGAGGGAGAAGCAGGCTTCCTGCAAGCAGCCTAATGAAGGACTCAATCTCAGGCCCTGATCACACCCTGAGCCAAAGGCAGACACTCAACCACTGAGCACCCAGGCCTCCCGGTAAAAAAATTTTAATGAAAAAAGTTCTTGAGATATTTATAAATAAAATTTTAAAAATAAAATCAAGGACTTAAAATTAATATATGAATAAGTTAAGCATTAGACCTATGCCACCCAATCCATAGCAACTAGCCACACGTGGCTACTGAGCACTTAAAATGTAACTAGTTCCAATTGAAATGTGATATAAGTGTATAACAAACATTCCATTTCAAAGACTCAGTTAAACAAAATGTGCTATTGATTTCACCTGCATCTTTTTACTTTTTTTTTTTTTTTTAAATTTTTATTTATTTATGATAGTCACAGAGAGAGAGAGAGGCACAGAGACACAGGCAGAGGGAGAAGCAGGCTCCATGCACCGGGAGCCCGACGTGGGATTCGATCCCGGGTCTCCAGGATCGCGCCCTGGGCCAAAGGCAGGCGCCAAACCGCTGCGCCACCCAGGGATCCCATCTTTTTACTTTTTTAAGTGAAAGTTACTACTAAAATTTTTTGAATTACATATGTAGCTCATGTTATATTTCTAGTAGACAATGGTAGACCATAATTCTGTATGGAATGGCTTCACAATGTAATGATGCAAAGTATTGTATATATGTATTGTATATGATGATGTAAACTCTTTATTCAATCCAATTTCAATCATAATTCCAGCAGACAGTTTTTGTTTGTTTATTTGCTTTTTGTTTTGGTGGTCATGGTGGGGAGCATGGAAAAATCTCAAAGAAAGGATATAAGTAGGCAGTTTACAGAAGATGAAATCTGCATGGTAAGAACCCTTTGAAGAGATACTTTACCTCAGTAGCAATAAGAAAAATACTTAAACAAAAAAGCAATACCATTTTGTACTTAAGTATTGGTAATAGTTAAAAAGTTGGATAATATCAAGTGCTGGTAAGATGGTGAGGAAACCTATTGGTTAGACTGTAAACTGGTTATAGGTGTCTGGAAACCAATCCAACAGTACTTAGTGAAAACAAGTTAGTGTGTATCTTGAAAGTCAGCAGTCCAAATCCTGGGTATAAAGGCTCACAAGTTTCTTGCCAAGATCCATAGAGGGACATGCACATGGATGTTCATCATTACCTTATTTGTGGTAGCAGGGAGGTGGAGACAACACAGGTATCCATCACCAGGCAAGTGTATGCATGGGTGGACTGTTACACAGTGGTCCTGTATAGAAGGGCTATAGAGCATCAAGGATACACCTTCCAAACATAGGACCAAGATGAAAAAGAGTGCATCTCTACCAGTACCACTGATATCAATTAAAATCACATACACTCACCACAGCAATATCTTCAAAGGAACACATGTATATAAAAGAATGTGTATTCAACAAATTCAAATGTATAATGGAGATGGCCTGAGAGTGAATATCTGGGGGAGAAGGAAGTACTGGAAACAAGAGATGGTGGCCACTTAGGAATGATGATATGGATCATCTTCTCTATTTTGTACCTGAAACCCTAAAATAAAAGAATAGCATAAAATGACAAATATTTCCCCAGAGGTGAAAAATTATTTGACTGGATCTGGAAAACAGTTCCTGTCCTCCGGGGAAGGCTCCCTGCCTTGCATCCCTCCCTGAACACCTTACTTTTCTCAGAGATGTTTTCCTGGGGCCTCACAGTGTGCCAGGCCTGTGTGAGGCTCCTGTAAGCCTGTGTAGAAGGTGAAGAACAAACTGAAACCCACTCTTTCTCCTGAGGGGGCGGATCGCTTCCCTGGTCAGGCCTGGGAGGCACCTTGGCCGGGGCAGGCAGCTTGCGAAACACAGCAGGGTCTCTGTGCAGCCCTGAGGTGACCCAACAGGAGCGAGGCTGCTCCTCCTGGGCCAGAGAGAATGGGCTTCTCTGTGTGCGCTTGTTTGCTTTGGTTTCGAGCTAAAAAAAAATGATTTCACACATAATTAGGGCTGTGGCAGTGAGATTGTGTCTGAGGTGCTTTTACTGGAAATATCAAGAGGAGGGACAAGGGAGGGCTGTGTTCCTCTTCCAGCCAGGGCTTGGAAGGAGGAGGAGGAGCCCAGCAGCTACATGGAGGAGACAACAGGCAGTGTTCAGGGCAGAGAAGCAGCTTTCATGGAGGCAGGCCCAGCTGTGAGGGGCTGAGGTTGGCTGTGGAGGTGGGCAGAGCGTGTGGTGTGTTGGGGATGGGAAGCGGGGGGTTAAGGAATGGGGGCTGCTACCTACTCCTGCCTCTCCTTCCCTTCTCCATCCCTCCAGCTGCCTGTGGAGGAAGACAGGCAGTCCTCGTAGAAAGAAGAGGTGGGGAACAGGTTGGGGGTGAAGAAAGAGATGGGGTGAGAGGTGCAGGCCACAGGAGAGGCTGAAGGGATGGAGAAGGAGATGTGGCAAGAAAGAGCTACCATGCTCTTCTGAATCTGCACTATCCATGTGCCTGACAACCGAGCTTCCCCTAAGCCCAGCACCATGTGACCAGGGTACTAGTCCTGACTCTGGGTATATCTGGACAGGTCCCTGAACATTTCTGGGCCTCCAGTGCTTCCCCATGAAGCTAAGGCTGGACCCTTAGCCCTTTGCAGAACGATAGCCCAAAACGTTTGGGGAATACCCAATACCATATCTCCCTCTTGGAGATTCACAGGGCACATTATGTATTAAAGACTATGAAGAGCCCTGTTATAAAATAAAACCCTGTTTTATTTGGAATTTGTGTAACAAAGTACTTTCCAAACATTTAATTACAGGAACCCTCCCCCCTCCTTTTTGTGTAATATCTATTAACATCATGTGTGTCCCAGTAACTATTGCTGCATAAGCAACCATCCCAAAACTCAATGGCCTGAACAACCATTTTATTATGCCCATAGATTTTGTGGGTCAGAAATTCGAACAGGACACAGCAGAGATGGCTTGTCTCCATTCCACTCAGGGCCTCATCTGAAAAAAACTTGAAGGCTGGGGTGACTATGGCCGGAGGTTGTCTTCACTCAGTTCCTGGTGGTTGATGCTGGCTGTGGTTGGGACCTCAGCTGGGGCTATGAGCTGGGACACCTCCATGTGGCCTGTCCATGTGCCTAGAGCTTAGCAGCCTCAGTCACATGGTGACTCATGGCTCCAAGGCAAGTGTCCCAAGAGACCCAGACAGAGGCTTACACCTCTTACTCCTTAGTTTTGGGTGTCAAGGTCACATTAAGAAGGGGACATGGGATGGGAGAGATTGAGGTGTCCATATTGGGAAAATGCAATCTGCCATACTCCCAGAAATAGAGGGCTAAAGGTCTGAGGACATCTAAGGACTGCTTGAAATCTGAAATTCTACCAGGACTCTATTCTCTGGGTCCCATACCCCTATTCTCTTGCTCACATTCAGGCCCAAACAGCCAGTGCCAGGTACCTCCCTGTTGCCTGTGATCTTGCTCTTTCCCTGCTATACAGCCCCCACATGGCCCTGGAGAGCATCGCAGGCTATAGAACTGAAGGATGGATGTAGGTGAGCAAGGTAGAGGGGCAGGGTGAGAACGAGTACCTTCCAGCTACAGGGAGTAGCCCCTGCAAAGACACTGAGGTGACAAGGAGCAGAGTGAACACCAGGCACTTGGACAGCCTGTGGTTGGGGTGTGCAGAGCTATATGTGGAGAGTGTGAGATCAAGCTCTTGGAATATACCGTTTGAGGTCTTCAAGGTCTTGTTGAAGCTTTTGGATTTTATTGTAAGAGTCGCTTACAACTCTTACCCTCTTTGGAAGAAAGAGGGTTTTAAAGAGAGATGGGCTTGATGATGATTTTTATTTTGAGAAGAACCTTCTGGTTGTTGCCAAAGAACGGGCTTGAGGGTGAGTATGGACAGCTGGGAGGTCATTTTAGAGCTGGAAAGAAGTGGATGGCTTGGACTGATATTTAAGAGGCAGGGCCTGGCTTGGGCAACTGCATGCTACTTTTTCTGTCAGAGGGAACCTGGGAGAAGAATGAGTTTGAGCTACCTCTGGGACATAGTTGTCAAGGAGGTAGTTGAATATGAAGGGCTGAAGTTAAAGAAGAGGCTAATACATAATATGAGAGTTAGCACTTTGTATCCAGTGAGCAAAAACTATGGTGTGGATGACCATGCCCAGGGAAAGGGTAGAGAGAGAGGAGAAAGGGACCCAGCAGTGAGGAGGTGCCTCACCATGTATAAGCATTCCAAATTAACATGGTCTTGGCTTAAGAACCTGAACAAAACCCTGAGTGTCTTCAACTTATCAAAATCTGGATGGAACCAGCTGAGTCTCTGGTCGTTCAGCTGGCACCTGAGCATGGACCAGCCTCTCTGAGGGGTCCTTGCCCCTCCTCTTTCTATATATAGAGAGAGGATGAAGGGTAAGGTGAGATCCTCTTGTGGCTGAAAAATCACAACAGATCTGGGCTTTTTTGTGGTTTTGGAGACTTTTGCTATATTAGAAATGAATAAATTCTAAAACATGGCTATAGAAATTGTGGGAACATTTTTTAAAAGATTTTATTTACTTATTTGAGAAAGAGAGAGCATGCACAAGAGAACGAGAGAGAGAGAGAGAGAACATGAGCAGGGTGTGAGGAGAGGGAGAAACAGATTCCCTGCTGAGCAAGGAGCCCAGTGCAAGCCTGAGCCAAAGGCCTACACTTAACTGACTGAACCACCCAGATGCCCCTAAAATTGTGGGAAAATTTTAAAGATTTGTTTTATTTGGAAATAATTTCAATCTTACAGACAACACATACAAATAAAACTAGTACAATCACACCTGTAACCCTTTATCCAGATTCTGTTAACACTTTACCCATCTGCCTTATTGTTTGCTTCCCACTCTTCCTCTTTCATCTGTCCATCCATCCATCTATCCATCCATCTATCCATCACCCATCTACCCATCCATCTACCCACCCATCCACCCCATTCATCCACTTACCCATCCACCAAGGCATCCATCCATCCATCCATCCATCCATCCACCCATCCATTTACCTAACTATCATATATCCATTTATCACCAGTCTAATTTCTGAGTCATTTGCAGGTAAGTTAAATGTATCATGGCCCTCTGTCCCTAAATATTTCAGTGTGTATTTTCTAAAAATAGGGATCTTCTTGTACATAATGATAGTACACTTATCAGCTTCAGCAAATTTAACATTGATATAGTACTTTTATAAAATCTATTATTTGTATTCCAGTTTTATCAGTTGACCCAATAATGTTCGTAATAGCATTTCCCCCCCACCTTCCATGTAGGATCCAGCCTAGGGTCAGGTTTAAATGTCATGTCTCTTTACCTCTCTTTAATTAAGAATATTCCACAGCTCTCTTTGTTTTGCATGATACTGACATTTTAAAATTTAAATCCAATATGTCAACATACAGTATAATACCCAGTGCTTGTCACATCACATTCCCTCCTTAATGCCTGTCACCCATTTACCCTATCTCCCCACCCATACCCCCTTCTGGAACCTTTTGTTTGTTTCCCAGAGTTAGGAGTCTTTCATTGTTTGTCTTCCTCTCTAATTTTTCCCCACTCAGTTTCTCCCCCTTCCCTTATGGTCTCTTTCACTATTTCTTACATTCCACATATGAGTGAAACCAGATGACAATTGTCTTTCACTGATTGACTTATTTCACTCAACATAATACCCTCCAGTTCCATCCACATCAGTGTAAATGGTAGATATTCATCCCTTCTGATGGCTGAGTGATATTCCATTGTATGTATATACCACATTTTCTTTACCCATTCATCTGTGGAAGGACATCTCAGCTCCTTCCACAGTTCGGCTATCGTGGACATTGATGCTATGAACATTGGGGTGCAGGTGTCTCATCATTTTAATACATCTGTATCTTTTGGGGTAAATACCCAATAAAGCAATTGCTGGATCATGCGGTAGCTTTATTTTTAATTTCTTAAATTAAACCTAGGAATCTCCACACTATTTTCCAGAGTGGTTGTACCAGTTTGTGTTCCCACCAACACCAGTGTTCCCACCAGTGCAAGAGGATTCTCCATTCTCTACATCCTCACCAACATTTGCTGTTTCCTGTCTTGTTCATTTTAGCCATTCTCACTGGTGCAAAGTGGTATTTCATTGTGTTTTGATTTGTATTTCCCTGGTGACAAGTGATGTGGAGCATTTTTTTTTCATGTGCTTGTTGGCCATGTGTAGGTCTTCTTTGGAGTAATGTCCTGTTCATGCCCATTTCTTGACTGGATTGTTAATTTTTTCTGTGTTGAGTTTGATAAATTCTTTATATGATACTGACATTTTTTGAAGGAATACAGCATCCCTCCCTTAATAGAATGTGGCTCATTCTATGTTTGCCTGATGGTTAGATTGAGGTTTATATTTTTGGCTGGAACACTGCATAGGTGATAATGTGTCCTTCCTAGGGCATCACATCTGAAAGGCACATGACACCCATTTGTCTCTCATTGATTATGCTAATTTTTTTTTAAGAGAGGGAGCAGAGAGGGTCAGAGGGAGAGAGAGAATCTTGAGCTGGCTCTGTGCCCAGCATGGAAGCTGCCTTGGGGCTCAATCTCACAACCCTGAGGTCATGGCCTAAGCTGAAATTGAGTCAGACACTTAAATGACTGAGCCACCAGGCACCCCAATGATGCTAATTTTTTATCACCCAGTCTAGGTGTTATCTGATTTTTTTCTATTGTAAAATAATTATTTTCTCCCTTGTAACCAACACATAATCTGTGGAAGAACAGTTTAAGACTACATAAATATCCTTTTTCTTGTCTCAGTTGCCCCCTAGATTTAGCATCCATGATGCTTCTTGCCTGATTTAGTCTTTACTATCAGGCTTGCAAAGTGAAGATTTTCCAGCTTCACCAATTTCATCACATTTAATAGTCGATCCTCAAGAGTCCTGTTTCAACCAAAAGTTCTTCCTGTTCTCTATTTTTGTACCTATGTATTATCAGATTGGACTCATGAATTCCAGTCTTTTTTAGCAATTTGTAATTCATTACTATTTAATTACATGGCACTTAATTACCTTGCTCAGATTGTTGTGGATGTAGTCAGTGGCTGTCTTTCCAAGCTGGGTCCCATGACCTTATGGCATGTGCCTCTCGTTTTTGAGCACCTACTTTCTGGCATAACAAGATATTCCAGGCCATTTTTTTTTTTCAGGCTCATCTTATACCAGCTAGAACAAGCCTTTTCTTGAGCAGCCCTGGTTCCTTTTAGTGGAGGATGATATTAGAGACCAAGATCTGAGCACTAGGGGTGCTCATTACTGCTTTGCTTCTGGGAGGCATGGAATATTTTAAATATTTTAAGTGTTGACAAAACTTAATGCTTTTATAAAAATGCAATATAGTAGAATTGCTCTATTTTCAAGAGAATAATGGGGTTTATAAAACCATATTATTTCATTGTGCTTCATGGCCCTACCCTGGGACATTGGAGCCAAGGCATGATCGTCCTCTTCTCTCTATGCTGCTAGTTGGTGTCTGCAACCATAAAAAAAGCCTCAGTGGGGAGAATTGTTAAAGCCTGTGTTCAAAACACTTTATGGAGTTTGAAGTCAAATCCTAATGACTCATCTATGCTGCACTTCTGGGTTCCTCTGATTCCAGCCACCTTCTGATTACATTTGCATAGTACTGGTCACAAAGTACCTCTTATATTGCAAATGCCCAATATTGTTTACCCAAAGAACAAGGTCCTCTCTGTGACCTTGTGGCCCTGACCTAGAGTTAACTAGTGATGCTAACCTTCTTGCAGTTGGGCATCTCAGTCCACCTGGGTCTCTAACAATAGGTCTTTTTTGGCTTCTTTGAGCTTCTCCTTTCTCCTGTAAACAGTGTTAAAACAGGCTGTCCCTCCTGAGCTTGGTCCAATCAGTGCCAGAGAGAAGCTCAGACTGGCTGTGATGCTGAACATGGCTAAAGCCCTGTGTTTTGAGAAAAAATTCATGTTTAATCTTTTTATTATTATAGCCTATTCCATTTTTAAAGTTGTGACCTCACCCTCTGACCTGTAGCATCTGAGGCCTCTGAACTGCAAATCTTTTGGGAAGGGGGTGAACTTCACCCCAGGATGCCCCTCAGGACTTACCCTATTAGACAAGGTCAGATATTGGGTCTGGAGGAATAAGGACTTGGGGCTTGGGAGGAAGGTATTTAAACAGCCTGTTACAAGGAGCATCTTCAAGTTAATCCATGAAGACTATTGGGTTACAGTCCTGTGCAAGCAGCAGAGAAGGAAGAGTACATTCAATTTTAGCCTCAAGGAGCCCACATTTTGTGGGAAAATGGGCTCAATCAACCGGAATATAATAGGCTGTGGCTTCTGATTTTAGAAGAGAGAATTGCTATGTCAATCCAAAGAAGAAAGAAGTTCTTTCAACAGGAGGGAGACTTCCTGGATGGGGTGGCATGCCAGTGGGATTCTGGAAATGAGGAAGAAGATGAAAGGAGAAGAGGAAGAATGGAGAAGTAGGCTTGAAGTGAGCCTAGGGAAGCAAGCCTCACATCCACAGACCTGACTACCTCCCCAGAGGCTCCCCTGCTGGCTTCAGCTGAGGGTGTGAAGGCTGGCATTAAGCAGAGAATATGTGGGACAGAGCAGCCAGATGGGGGTGGGAACCAGAATTCTCTGTTGTGGGTACTTGCTGGCACCTGGGATAGGGCCTACACTCTGGGTGTGTCTACTGCCCCAAACAGTAACCTCAGGGAGGAGTCAAGGTCAAACTCAGGAGTCCCAGGAGAGCAGTGGCCACTGAACTCCTCTTTTGATGAGTTCCTGATGAGGATGGGATTGAAGTAGAAGCAGGCCAGGAAGGACATTTCTCCACTGAATATATATTCAGCTCACTCAGGAAAAAGAATAATTAATCACACTGAGGAGGGAGCTGCTCTAATTTTAAAATGATGTCTTTAGTTTGACTGAGTAATCTGGGACCAGATTCTGGGAACATGAGCCTTTCTTCTCAAACATGCTTCTACCTCAGGGACTTTGCATTTGCTGGTTCTTCTTCCTGGATCACCCTGTCACTGAATACATACATGCCTCCCTCCTTCATTCACTTCAGGTCTTTGTTCATCTGTTAGCTTCTCCATGAAGCTTCACTGACCCCCTGGCGTGAAACTGCACACTGCCATGCTGACATTTCCTCTCCTTCCTCCATTTTTCCTCAGTTCTACTTATTGACACTTGACATGCCACATATTTAGCTTACCTATTTTATCTGTCTCTTCCTTCCTTCTTCCATCACACATACCAGAATGTAAGCTCCACGAGGGCAGACATATTTGTCTGTTTTGTCCATTGCTTTATCCCCAGTGCCTATGTTAGTATTTGGCTCATTGTAGGCCCTCAATAAATATTTGTTAATAGATATAGAACCTGGGGGATCCCTGGGTGGCTCAGTGGTTTAGCGCCTGCCTTTGGCCCAGGGCTGATCCAGGAGACTCGGGACTGAGTCCCACATGGGGCTCCCTGCATGGAGCCTGCTTCTCCCTCTGCCTGTGTCTCTGCCTCTCTCTCTCTCTCTCTGTGTGTCTATCATGAATAAATAAATAAAATCTTAAAAAAAAAGACATAGAACCTATTGGAGCAAAAGAGCCTAGGCTGGTCCGTCTGAGCATTGCATTCAGCAGCAGTAGCTGAGTAACAATGTGATCTGGGGGATGTGTGTAGTAGCCTCAGCATCCTTGGCATAGGGCCTTAGGAGAAAACACAGTAGAAAGTCTCTTTCCTGGTGGTTGATGCCCAGCACTCAGTAAATTTCCATCTTGAACTCATGGCCACTTATGAGGGCTGTTTGCAAATATAACAGGGTTCTGAGGCATCCCCCATCTTCCCTGGCTCATGCTGGGTGGTAGGGAACTTTAGCTGGCCCTGTGCTTCTTGTCACAGCCCATTCCCTCCAGGGGGCTCTGTCTCCTGCAGAATATATACTTTGCATCCTCAAATTTGGGCACAGATTATAGACTTTAGTCACAGCTATACAGTCAATTTTTATTCTAGACTGTTGAGTCCATGTATGAGATCTAAGTTTCTAAGTACTGATTGACAGTGCTGATAAGAAATGCATCTTAAAAAGTTCATCATCTGTGCTAGTCTTGGGTGAAGCATAGCTTCCAACAGAACAAATGCAGACTTCATAGAGTACCTTAAGTAGAGCATCCTTCATTTCTCTTTGGATCCAACTATTTTCTTTGCTTAAGATATAATAAAACATCTTAGAAGTGGAAGACTAAGAGGCAGGCTAAGTGACATAAAATGCTATCAATGGGGCCCATTATGATTCAGGGGCAGACTGTCAAGACTGTTTAATTATTGTACATTGGCCAGTGTGGTAGATTAGATCAGGGATCTGGAAACTTTTACTGTAAGTGACCAGTTTGTAAATATTTTCAGCTTCCGGGCCCGGATACTCTGCCATTGTACTACAAAAGCAGCAACAGGCAAACAAGTGTACCAATAAAACTTTATTTACAAAAAATAAAGGTGTGGCTTACAGTTTATAGTGTGCTGAGCCCTGAATTTAAGTATTGTTTGGTAGTTATTTGCTCCTTTCTCTTTTCTCCCTGTCCCTGGACTTTGGGCTCAGTCATGTGACTTTCTTCGGCCAATGCATGTCAGCATATGTGATACAAACAGAGACTTGAAATGTGTTTGTGTAGTTGGGCTTGCCTTCTGAAGCTTCTGTCATTCCCAGGAGAAGATCACACTTTGAATAGTACATTGGCTGAAGTATGATAAGAGAGCCATAGAACAACTCAGCCTAGAACAGCCAACATACAGTTGACCCATAAACATGTGGATGAGAAGAAATGACTATTGATTTAAGATGCTGAGCTTTGAGGTGGTTTGTTATACAGCATTATCATGGCAATGGCTGACTGACACAGCAGTTGACACAGCTCACTCTTGTGTCAACACAACTCATCCAAAGTGAATTATCTTCTCTCCCAAACCTGCTCCTCCTCTCCTCTTTCTGTTCTTCCCAGTAACACAGATGTGGTCCAACCTCCTTATCCCTGGTCCCCAACCATGTGATGAGTCTCTAAGTTCTGTTTATTCTACCCTTTTCATTTATCTTACAACAGTTCAATATTTTTTATCCCTACAGCCACTTCCATCCATTATCTGTCTTCAGTATTACTACAATATTCTTCTGGCAAGTCTCCTTTTTGCTGAAACAAAAGTTAAGTTACATCACTTTCCTCTGCAAAAGCCAGGATTGGATCCCCCATTGCTTCTATCCAGACGTTTAAAATCTGGGGTGTTAAGAGAAATGAGGAGGCAGGCAAAGAGTTCTTTTGGCAAAGCTTATCCAATATCGTGGCTTCTCTGTCTTGGCAAAGCTTATCCAGCATCGTGGCTTCTCTGTCCACCACTCTGTCTTGCCCAGTGATTGGTACCTTTTTTTAAAGATTTTATTTATTTATTCATGAGACACACACACACACACACACACAGAGAGAGAGAGAGATTGAGAGAGAGAGAGAGGCAGAGACACAGGCAGAGGGAGAAGCAAGCTCCATTGCAGGGAGCTCCACGTGGGACTCAGTCCCGAGTCTCCAGGATCAGCCCTGGGCCGAAGGCAGCACTAAACCACTGAGCCACCCAGGCTGCCCTGATTGGACCTTCAACTGCAACTTTCTCCATGCCATGCAACAGTTGGGATGTGAAACTCAGCTTTGCCACCCCCTGAAGAATTCAACTGACTTCCCTGATGTTCTGACAGTAGAGCTCAAAGATGTGAGATTCCCAAAGCCCCCTGCTGCGTCACCCAAAAGCCCAGGTCTAATGGCACCAGGTATCATGAGTTTCACTTCCTTTTAGACTTCCTGACTTCATTGGTTAGCCCAGGAGCTCTGCAGGCAATGGGATGGTGAGATGAGGCAGGACAGGGTCCTTTCTTCAGCTCTGTTATATGACCCACTGCCCATCTAACATCTCTACTTAAGTGTCTAACTGGCATCTCAAATATGAGCTCCTGATCCTGTCTCACAGATTTGCTCCTTCTAGAATCTTCTCCATCTCCATTAGCAACAACTCCAGCCTTCCAGTATCTGAGGCACAAAATCTTGGAGTCATTCTTGGCACCTCTTTCTCTCACACCTCATCTTCATTATATAGGGAAATCTTTTTGACTCTACCTTCAAAATGTATTCAGAATCCAACCACTTTTCACTTCCGCTGTTAGCACCGTGGTCCTTGCCATTGTCATGGATCCTGTGAGTTACAACATTAGCCTTCTAGCGGGTATATTTGCTTCTATTTTGTCCCCTGTTAGTCTCAACACAGAAGCCAGCATTAAAAACCAAGTCAGATCATGATGCTTTTCAACTCAGACACATTTATCATCTCCTCCACTTCACCGGCTCTCCCTTCCTTCACTGTCCTCATCTCCTATTACTCTCTCCTTTAATCTACTGCATCTGCTCTGGCCTCCATGTTGTTCCCGGAACATGCCAGGCACATTCCTGCCACAAGGCCTTTGTAGGTGTCATTCCTTTGAGTTCTGTTTCCTATGCTCGCGTGCTGATGGGTGCTCTGTCTCTCCATTTGCATTCAAAGGTCACATACTCATGACACTCTATCAAAAATTCAGTCCCCCTCTGGACTGCATTCCCTGTTCCCTGCTTGATTTTCTCCTCTGCATTTATCACAAACATACTGCATATTTTGCTTTTTCCTCTTGTTGGCTGTCCATCTCCATTATGAGTACAAAAATTCTCTGAGTGTCTTTGTTCACTCAGGCTGCTAGAAGAGGCTAACATAATCCAGTGGCTATAGCAACAAACATTTACTCCTCACACTTCTGGAGGTCAGGAAGTCCAAGGTCAAGGTGCTGGCAGATTCTGTGTGGTGACCCGCTTCCTGGGTCACAGACTGCCTTTTTTCACGGTGTCCTCACAGGGTGGGAGTGGAGACGGAGCTCTCTGAGGTTAAGGGCGCTGATCCCCTTCCTCAGGGTTCACAGTCATGACCCAGTCAGCTCCCCGAAGCCTCACCTCCTAACATCATCATTTTGGGGGGTTAGAATTTCAACATAGGAATTTGGGGAGAAGGGACGCCTGGGTGGCTCAGCGATTGAGCACCTGCCTTTCGCTCAGGGCATGATCCCAAGGTCCAGGGATCAAGTCCCACATCAGGCTCCCCGCAGGAAGCCTACTTCTCCCTCTGCCTACGTCTCTGCCTCTCTCTGTGTCTCTCATGAATAAATAAATAAAAATCTTAAAAAATAGAATTTGGGGGGGAAGGAGACACAAACATTCAATTTGTAGCACTAGGTATCTTCATCTGGTTCCCGAGAAGCAAACTGTGAGGTGAGGATTGGTGTGTAAGTGATTTATTAAGAAAATTCTCCTGAGGTAGGGTGGGGGGTGGAGTGAAGGAATGTAAAACAGGGAAGAGGAAGAGGCTAAGCAATGGCAATTTGAAGTGAGGTTCCAGCCTCAGCCTGGTTCCCTGGGGAAGTCTGGAGTATATATTACATCTCAGAATTTTCCTTCTATGCGGATCAGTCACTGGCTGCTGACTGCCCTCGCCCCTCCATGTGTGTGTTGGTGGGGGGGGGGGCCCTGATATCAATTCCCAGGCATTTCCTGCTTAGAGGGAATGGCTCTACAGCCCAGAGCAGCCCTCTGAAGATGACAGATGTGAGCCTTTAAAGCAAAGCATACAGAAGCTGGGGATGGGCTCACAGAATGGACAAAGGGACAGGAGGTAGAGTGTGTAGAGTGTCTGCTAAGATGGGTAAAGGGATATTTTTAAAGAGAAAGGAGTTAATATTTATCAAAGTCCTACTTTTTTAACAAGAGCTTTATATACATTGTCTTATTTAATTCTCAGAAAAGAAAAAAAAAAAACTCTTTAAAGTACACATTTCTCCTTATTTCACAGAAAAGAAAATGGGAGGATAACCCATTAAACAGGATAACCAACTCACTCCACCCAGAGAATGTCAGAGCCCATCCCAGTTCCAACGCAGAGTTCTCTGGTGTGAAACCCATGCTCTTTCCACTAGGACACTATCATTCCCAAAGAAAGAAATTAAAAATCAAGTTATAAAGTGGCAGAGAGAGAGGGGGGCGGGTGGTGCCTGGCTGGCTCAATTGGTGGAGCACAAAACTCTTGATTTCAGGGTGGTGAATTCAAGCCCCATGTTGGACGTAGAGCTTACTCTAAAAAACAACAACAACAACAACACTCATTTGAATTGCTGAAATAAGCTAAAGAATTATTTTAAAAAAAAATAAAGTGGTAGGGCCCACTGTGGGCCATTGAGCAGACCAAATAAATTAAACAGTTAACATTAAAAAAAAAGTGGTAGACAGAGGAGGAAATCCTGCTGAGGGCTTTAATAATAAAATGCAAAATGTCTCTGAGCCTCTGAGAAAAGGGATTTTTTTGTATTTGTTTTTAAGATTTCATTACTTGAGAGAGAGAGCTTGCATAAGCAGGGGGAGTGGCAGAGGGAGAGGGAGAAACAGGCTCCCCACTGAGCAGGGAGCCCAACTTAGGGCTCCATCTCAGAAACCCAAGATCATGACCCGAGCCAAAGGCAGATGCCCAGCTGACTGAGCCACCCAAGTGCCCCAAGAAAAAGGAGTTTTGTTGATTTTGTTTTTAGCTGTGTCCATAGTGCCTGGGCCATAGCTGGGGCTCCATAAATACTTGCTGAATGAGTGAGAGAGCAAGCGAGCAGGAGTCTAGGGATTAGCTGCACCCACCTGAGTGGCTGGGGTGGGTAGCTTAAGGAAAAGGCTACCCTGGCAGCTGTCCATGGCTTCTGGGCAGTGTGATGTCTGCTGAAAGGGCTCTGTGGGGGATGAGATTTGAGGGCAGGAGGCTCAGCATGGAGTGGCAGGTGGACATCTCACCAGGTGTGTGTAACTCAGTGCTGGGAGGGCTGCAGGAGGCACTGTCCAGAGATGCAGGTGGGCCGTGCATCAGAGATATCTGGTGGCAGCAAACAACAAGGCTCACACAGGCACGAGACCCCAGGCCTGTGGGGCTATTGGAAGGGAACCCCCGGGGTCCAGGCCTGGGGAAGCCAGTGTTTAAACTGAATCTTGGTAGAAGGATTGGATCACCAGGGTGGCCCCTAGATTGGGGGTGCAACTCAAAGCAGGATCAACATTGCATTTAATTGGGTTCCATGCCTGAGGAGTGTGCCAGAGACTCTTAATTCCCACTGGGCTGGGTCTGCAGAGGAAGGCAGAGGAGGGCAGGTGGGTCTAAATGTGAGGGTGGCTGCCACGTGCCACTCCCAGTTCTGCACTCAGCTTCCCTCTGGAGTCCCATTCCTGCCCGCCCCCTGCATCGGCAGTTCATCTGGTCTTGGTTCAGAGCTGCAGTGACTGGCAGCTGCCTTCCTAAGCCCATGACCCCTGCCCACAACACACACCTGGCCAGTCTCCCTGAAGCACCTTACAGTCCTCACCTCCTTTCCACGCCAGGCTGCTTTGAAGAGGTGTTATGAGGAGGAAATAAACACATGTATGGAAAGCCTGGAGAACAGTGCATGGCACATGCTAAGCACTCAGCAAACATTAACTGTTGTTGTGCGGTGTCAGGTCTTTGGGCTCAGCTAGGGGCTTGGAAGCCTGCTTAGGAAGATGATTCAAACATAGTTGAGGTTTAGGATGATGTCCTGATGCTGCTGGCTTTGTGCCTTCCCACCTTCTGCATTTATCTCTCATAGCTGTCATCAGGAGATTAAAGCTGCAACTTTTTTTTGGTCATGTAACAGACACTGTGGTTTGGCATGGAAAAGAAGATCCCTCTGGGGACATATAACTTCATATTCACCAGCATTTATATGAAGGAAAGTGAAGTATTTATAATAAGAAATCATGTCAATTTGCTTTCCAAAAGCACAAATCATAGTATACCAAATAGAGTGAACATGAACAAAAAGAATCTACATCCTAGAGCCAGCCTCTATCTTAGATGTCATCTGCTCCATTCTTCCCATAGTAAAGGATGGAAAGCCTGGGCTGGGAGATGGGAGGGATTTGCCAGGGTCATGCTGGTCAGTTACAAAGCTGGACCTAGAACCAGGCAATCCGATTTCCTAGTTATGGCTCTGACTTCATCCAGCCATGTTGATTTTCCAGGACACTCCTCGGGCAGGCCTTGTCCTCAGAGTCCCTTTGTATTTCCTTCTCTTGACAAACCAAGTGCAAAGAAAACTCTGAGGTTTGCCTTGGGCTGATCTTAGCATATCAGCAATTGTGAGCCTTGGGCAACTCATTTCATTTCTCCAAGCATTAAATGATTTCCCTTTTGAAAATTCATAATTCAGAGTGGCCTGTTGACTACAAACTGTAGTGAGGATCGGGATGTGATAATGTATGTCAAATTGCTTAGAGTTTGAATGAACATATATAAGCGGCAGACCACTAGGTATTTACCTGAAGAAAATAAAGACATTAATTCAAAAAGGTACATGGGCCCCTATGTTTATGGCAGCATATTTGCAATAGCCAAGATATGGAAGCAGCTAAAGTGTCCATTAATAGACAAATGGATAAGGAATATGTGGTATACACACACGTGCGTGCGCACGTACACACATACAGAAATATTATGCAGCCAAAAAGGACAAGATCATGCTGTTTGCAACAACATGGATGGACCTAGAGGACATTATGCTAAATGAGATAGGTCAAACAGAGAAAGACAAATAACATGATTTCACTCATATGTGGAATCTATAAAAATAAATGAATCAACAAGCAAATGAAAAGCAGAATCAGACCCATAAATACAGAGAATAAATTAACGGTTGCCAGAGGGGCAGATGAAGGGGTCGGGCAAAATGGATGAAGGGGAGTGGGAGGTATGGGCTTCTAGTCATGGGATGAATAAGTCACAGAAATAAAAGGCACAGAATAGGGAATATGGATAATAGTATCATAGTGGCATTGTGTGGTGTGGGATGGTGGCTCCACTTGAGGTGAGCACAGCATAATGTATAAACTTGTCCAATCATTGTGTTGTATACCAGAAACTAATGTGATATAGTATGCTAACTATACTCAAATGAAAAAATTCGAGGCACCTAAGTGGCTCAGTGCATGATCCTAGTGTCTGGGATCAAGTCCGGCATGGGACTCCCCACAGGGAGCCTGCTTCTTCCTCTGCTTGTGTCTCTGCCTCTCTCTGTGTGTCTCTCATGAATAAATAAATAAAAATCCTTAAAAATTTAAAAATTTTAAAAATGGTGTGCTGGGGTGACTTCTCCTTTGGATGTATTGACTTTACCTTGCCTTTGAGACATTAACAATCAGTATACACTGGGACAGCCATAGCCTATTACAGAAGGCTTGAGAATTTGTACTTGGGATACCCAAATCACTAAGTCCACAGTTCCTGTCCCTCTATGAGGAGCAACTGATGGCAGTAACCGAACAAAGACTGAGCCTTTGGTGTGATAGAAGGGGAAAACACAACATTGCCCAGGTGGTATTTTTTTTTTTTTTTTGAAAGGGTCTAACCTACCCACAATCATGTACTCAGATTGTGGTGGTTTTGGCCAAACAAGCCTGAACTCTTAAAATAAATAAATAAATAAAAAGTTAATGTGATGAAAGAAGAAATGAACAGGGCTTGGGACCACTGTAGGTTAAAAGGAGACCAAAGAGCCGTGACAACCATGATGATCCTTGATTGGAGCTGGATTTAAGAAAATAGCTATAAGGAACATTTTAAGGACAAGTGGAGAAAGTTGAATATGGGTTCTATATTAGATCATATATTCTATCAGTACTGATATCTTGGGTGTGATAATGATACTGGGCTCATATAGGTCACAATGATAGTTCTCAGGAGATGAGACACATGCTACAGTGCTTGGGGGTGGAGTGAGAATGTCTGCAGCTGATTTTCCAAGGAATCTGAAAAAACACAAGACAACCAAAAAACTCACACAACAGAACATACACCCAAATATGAATATAGTAGGAGAAGGAGAGAATGTGAATCTAGGTAAAGGTTATATTGGTAGTCATTGTACAATTCAAATTTCTGCCAGTTTGATGTTTTAATTTTTTAAAAGATTTTATTTATTGGTTTGACAGAGAGAGAGAAAGTACAAACTGGGGGAGCAGCAGGCAGAGGGAGAGGGAGAAGCAGGCTCCCTGCTGAACAGGGAGCATGACACAGAGCTCAATCCCAGGACGCTGGGGCCAAGACCTGAGCCGAAGGCAGATGCTTAACAGACTGAACCTCCCAGGTACCCCCAGTTTGATGTTTTTGAAATAAAAAGAGGAAATTGTTACATTATGGTAGTCTCCTCCACTAAATACTGTTATTTTGATGATGCATACTATTTTGCTATAGAAATATAGTACAATGTACTTAACCAAATTGGCTGCTAGATCATATATTTTATTTTATTTATTTATATTTTTATTGTTATAAACTGTAAATGTCCTTGTAATTAAACTTGAGCACACATTCTTGATTATGTCCCATACTGGTCTTCTTATTCTCATGCTAAAGGGAAAGAATTTCTAAGCAATTTTTTAGGTCTAATGGGATGAATTTGTAAATTAAGAGGATCTACAATATAAGCAAATGTGAAGAGCAGGGGTTCTGACAGCACAGTAGGGGCACCTGAGTAGCTTCAAACAATAATAGCCTCAGCTAAGAGCACAAGCAGAGGGAGCAACAGGCAGAGGGAGAGGGAGAAGCAGATGCCCTGCTAAGCAGGGAGCTGGACACAGGCTCCATTCCAGGACCTTGATCATGACCTGAGCCGAAGGCAGACACTTAACCACCTGGGCCACCCCGGTGCCCCAAAGTAGTTGGGATTTTTGGAAAGGGGAGTAATATTTAGATTTCTCTCAAGGTGGGGACTAGGTGAGAGTAGAGGGGGCCAAAGAGGTCCCCAATTACTCTAATTCCCAGTGGGAGGGAGAGTTGGCAGGGCTGCAAAGGATAGTGTCATATTCTGACTTGCCACCTCACTCTCTGGGGCACAAGTTCATGAGTTGGCTCTGCTAGGTCACTCTTCTCCCTTCCTGCCCAACACATTCTAAAGGTTACAGAGTTGTAACCATTCTATTATTTTATTATTAGATTTACGAGACACTCAGTCTCTCTTTATTTGATCAGAATATGCCACAGTTTTCAAGGGTGTATTGATTCAAAGCCAACCAAGATCATTCAAACCACAACCAAAATCTCTCGAGAAAGCTGGTTTTAATCTTTTGTCCCTAGTAAAATGGCATACTTGCTCCTTGTTACATTTTCTTTGTAGTATAAGAGGTAGATAGACCTCCTGTTCTGAAGGCGTACCTGGGAATTTTAAGCAGTGATTTATTTTGACGATTTTTCAGCTTCGTTTGGCATCTACATCAGAAAATTGAATAATTCCTTCTTTCTCCATAAATGCCTGCTGAAGCAGTTGTTGAGAGGAGAGAAATAGTAGTTTGTGAGGGTTTTTTTTTGTTGTTGTTTGTTTCTTTTTCGTGTCATGATTGCCCATTTAGGACAGCAACCACCACCAAAAATAAGACATGAGAACTTCAATGAAAGCAACAAGTGTATTTGCTTATATTCTTCCATAAAAGACATGATTCCTTTATAATAATAACATATAGAGGAAAGCTGAAATGTATGGTTTTTAAAAAGTAAAGGTAGGTCACTTCAGCTGGGACTTAGAATGTTGCATTATGTGGTCACCTCAGACTTCCTCTTCTTGTTTGCTCCGATAAGAAAAAAGTTAGGATGCATTTTTATACCTTATTCTCAGTCAATTTATTACTTTGGGATTTACTAGAGCAAAGAAAAAATATTATTTTTAAAATACATAGAAGATGCTCCTTCTCTAAAAGGATTTTGAAGATTGCTTGCAACGAAAATTCTGTGAATCTAGGCTGGAGTCACATAATCAAATCCCCACAGGGACTGTGTAATAAAAACAACTTAGTAATCTTGACATTAAATGACCCCTGGAACTGTTAGAGGTAAAAGAGGGAGGGCTGGACGCTATAAAAAACTGTAAAGAATCCTGTGTCTCAAGGGGAAGTCCCTTAGCTCAGTGTCATTTTTTGAGTGTGTGAGAAGCCAGAAATCTATAGTTTTGTGTTAAGTTTCCCAATTATTAAATGTTGGTCTACAATTCATTAGCATGTGGGCCAAGCAAAACTGATTTGTGGGCAAGGTCTGGTTTTCAGGTTGACAGTTTGAGATATGTTATCAGATAGGAAAATCTGAAGTGCATCATTGGCAGAAGGGAGCAAATGCACAGGATGTTCTGGAGGAAAACCTGGAGGGTTTGGTGATGGGCACGGTGCAAGGGGATGAAGGGTCTGACTGCCCGAGAGGACTCAGGATGTGGACTAGGGAGAGCTTGATTTGGTGCAAGGATTGTATGTGTGTGTGTGTGTGTGTGTGTGTGTGTGTTTCTCTCAGTGAGTCGGGGGCAGGGTGGGTGGGTGGGGGAGATGTGCAGAAGGGGAGCCAGAGGAAAATGAGTCCTGTTTTAACAGGTTATACTTGAGGTCATTACTGGGCATATCCAAGAGGAAAGGACAAGGAG
The DNA here is from genome assembly GCF_003254725.2 of Canis lupus dingo. NCBI lineage: Eukaryota > Metazoa > Chordata > Mammalia > Carnivora > Canidae > Canis > Canis lupus. The sequence continues at coordinate 51,971,688 of NC_064245.1, read as the reverse complement.
GATGTAATTAACCTTGAATTCAATATGTACCTACAGCATTACACAGCTGCAGTGTTATATGATCAGAGTTAGTGTCTGGCATCATCAAGGAGGCATTTGTCTGTACTTTGTCCTGCTCTACGTTTATCAGAAGATTGTACTCTGTTCTGGGTATCACCTAAAAAAAACAAACACTCTTTTTCTCTTAAATTACAAAAGTAATGTTCTCGTTGCAGAAAACTGGGAAACTACTGAAATTGGGAAAAGGAAAATTGCCCCAAATCCTGCCACCTATACTAACAATATATATTCTTCAAGCCTTTTTTTCCCCATAAGTGTAGACCTAAATATATTACCGAATAGGAATCATAGTATGAACACTACATTGCAATAGGTGTTTTTTTCCATAACATATCTTGAATATTTTCTCACATCAGTAAAATGGTCTGCTACAGCATTATTTTTAATGGCTATTTAGAATTTATTCCAGTCGACATAGGTATCAAAATTCAGAGCTAAGAGTCTATTGCTGAATGCATACTACTTCTCCATTATATATATAAAAAAATGTCATCTTTAATGCTAAATCTTTGCATATATTTCTGGTGATTTTCTTAGGATAAAATGTTCCCAAGAAAATGGAATTATTAGGTGTGTCAAAGGTAGAGGGCACCTACAAACCTGAAACAAGAAGTGGAATCTATTGTTTGTGAAGCAGGGGAATCTATTGTTTGTGCCTTGGGACACAGTCTTACAGAACAAAGCAAAGGAGTTCAAGGAGTAAGGGAATTTGAGGAGTGAGGGTGTGCAGGATTGGTTGACCATTAGCGGAGATGCAGCTCTTGGAGGGCAATTATTGCTGATTGGCTGGCAGAGGCATAGGACTCTCTCTGATTGGCTGGCCTTCAGAAGCATGAGCCATTGATTGGCTGACTCTCAGAAGCTTGGATTCTAGGGTTTAAATTCTTTGTGGTACTTGTTACTATGGGTGAGGAGCAATTAGTCTTATTCTAAGAGTTAAGAGGAACTTTTTATTCTCAAGTCAAAGGACCAAACTGTTGACCATATGTATTCTTATCGTGATAAAAAAAAAAACAAAAACAAAAAACTAAGGAACAAACTTCTAACAGGAGATCTACCTTTTTCACAAACTTCCAAGTGCACAATATAGTATCGTTAACTAGAAGCACAATGTTGTCCAGCAAATCTCCAGAAGTTTTGTGTTTTGTTTTGTTTTGTTTGTATCTTGTATGACTGAAACTTCATATCCATTGAACAACAACTCTTCATTTCCCTGTTCTAGCTCCTGGCATGCACACTTCTACTTTTTGCTTCTATGAGTTTGACTACTCATTTTATTTTATTTTATTTTATTTTATTTTATTTTATTTTATTTTATTTTTTTAGTTTGACTACTTTAGATACCTCCTATATGTGGAATCATGTAGTATTTGTCCTTCAGTGACCAGCTTATTTCTGGTATCATAATATCTCTAAGGTTCATTCATATTGTAGTTCATGACAATTTTTTCTTTTGCATGGCTGAATAATATTTAAGAGTATGTGTATATACCACATTTTGTTTATCCATTCCTCTGCTAGTGGACATTTAGGTTGTTTATATCTCTTGGCTATTGTGAATAATGCTGCGATGAACATGAGAGTGCAAATATCTTTTCAAGATCTTGATTTCAATGCTTTTGGATCAATACCCAGAAGTGGGGCTCTATAGTATATTCCATAGCAGCTGCACCATTTCACATTCCAGTAGTGCACAAACGCTCCAATTTCTCTACATCCTAATGTTTATTATTTTCTGAGGTTTTGTGTGTGTGTGTGTGTGTGTGTGTGTTTTCATGTATATAGCTCCGCCATTCTAACAGGTGTGAAGTAATAGCTCATTGTGGTTTTTTTTTTAAGATTTATTTTTTTATTTTTAGAGAGAGATAGAGAGAAATGGGGGGCAAAGGGAGAGACAATCCTCAAGCAGACTTCTCGGTGAGTGGGAAGCCTGACATGGGGCTTGGTCCCAAGATCCTGAGATCATGACCTGAGCTGCAATCAAGAGTCGGATGCTTAACTGACTGAATCACCCAGGTGCTCCTCTCATTGTGGTTTTGATTGCATTTCCTGATGATTTGTGATGTCAAGCATCTTTTCATATGCTTGATGGCCATTTGTATGTTTTCTTTGGAGAAATATCTATACAAGTCCTTTGCCCAATTTTTAATTGGGTTACTTGGTTTTTTGTTGTTGAGTTGTAGGAGTTCCTATAAATTCCTGATATTAATCCACTACCAGATATATGGCATATAAATATTTTCTCCCATTCAGTAGGTTGCCTCACACTCTGTTGATGGCTTCCTTGGCATGCAGAAGCTCTTTAGTTTTATACAGTCTCACTTGTCTATTTTTGCTTTGGTGGCCTGTTCTTTTGGTGTCACGTACAGAAAACCATTGTCAAGATCAATGTCTTACAGCTTATCTTCTATTTTTTCTCATAGGAGTTTTATAATTTCAGGTCTTACTTTTAAGTCCTTCATTCACTTTGAGTTGATTTTTATATATTGTGTAAGTTAAGCATCCAGTTCACATTCTTTCACATGTAGATATCCAGTTTCCCCAAAACCATTTGTTGAAGAAACCATCTCTTCCCCATTGTGTATTCTTGGCATCTATGTTGAAGATCAGTTGAAAGTGTATATGTGAGTTTATATCTGGACTTTCTATTCTGTGCTGTTGTTTTATTTGTCTATGCTAGTACCATACTGTTTTGATTTCTATAGCTTTGTAGTATGTTTTGAAATCAGGAAGTGTGAAGCCTTCCACTTTGTTCTTTCTCAAGATTGTTTTGGCTATTCAGGCTCTTTTGTGATCCCATATGAATTTTAGGATTATTTTTTCTATTTCTGTTTTTAAAAATGCCATTGGGGTGTTGGTAGGGATTGCACTGAATCTGTAAGATCACTTTGGATAGCATAGACACATTAACAATGTTAAATCTTCCAACCCATGAACATGAGATGTTTTTCCATTTATTTGCATCTTTTAAAATTTCTCTCAGCACTGTTTTGTGGTTTTAGCATACAAGTTTTTGGCCTTTTAGGCTAAGTTTATTCCTAAGTATCATTATTTTGGATGCTATTGTAAATAAGATTGTTTTCTTAAATACTTTATGGATTGTTTATTGTTTCTGGCACCACATTTGAAACAATATATACACAGATTCAAATACTTCTAGAAGAGACTGATAGTTATGGGAAAACTAGGAACCCTACACTATGAAGGAAAGTTTAAGAAACATGGTGGAAGGGTGCCTGGGTGGCCCAGTCAGTTAAGCATCCAGTTCTTGGTTTTGGCTCAAGTCATGATCTCATGATTAATGGAATTAAGCCCCATGTTGGGCTTTGTGCTCAGATGGGGAGTCTATTTGGGTTCTCTCTCTGCTCCCCCCTTGCTCGCTCTCTCTCTCTCTCAAATAAATAAATACATCTTAAAAAAAGAAAGAGAGAAAGAGGAAAGAAAGAGAGAGAGAGAAAGAGAGAAAGAAAGAAAGAAGAAAGAAAGAAGAAAGAAAGAAAGAAAGAAAGAAAGAAAGAAAGAAGAAAGAAAGAAAGAAAAAGAAAGAAAGAAAGAAAGAGAAAGAAAGAAAATGAAAGAATAGAGAAGACCAGGGTGGACTTGAACATAGACTGCAAAGCCAGTCATCTCCAAGAGGTACACTTGGCTTTTCTCTAATGATAAAGGCCCTCCAACTTTGGAATAAAGGCATTTGTAAAGTGAGAAGCTTCTGTATTCACTAGACACTCATCATACAAGCTGGTTAGGCATCTGGCATTGAGAAATATCAGGCCTGTGAGTGAATCCTAGCTGGGCCACTTGTCAGCTGTATGGCCCAGGGCAGGTTATTTAAGCTCTCTGAATCTGAACTCACTCATATATCAAATGTGGAATTCAACAGTATCTTCCTCATAATAATGCCATGAGATTTATGTACAGCATGTGAACTATAATTCTGAAGACTTAGAGTGCTCTTTGCTCTTTGGTGATTTCAGTAAATATTATTGGGAATTTTAGTGAATATTACTGAGAGCACACAGCATGTGCCTCGTGCTGTGCCCTCAAGAGTCTCACAGAGAGGCAAAGATACAATCTGTACCCTGGACGGGATGACAGAGAGAAAAAAGGAAAGGAACTGAACTGGACTTGACACTGAAAGGTGGGGTGGGGGGCATTTTTCAGAAAATAAAGAATGGGGCACAAGAATGTATGTAAGCAAATATAATAAATATTTTTGTGAACCAACAACAGCAACAGCAAAAAGATTTTTTAAAAAGGAAAGAAAGGAAGAAAGAAACTCTCAAAAATGTTTTCATTTGGGAATGCTTTCTTTTATTTTCTGAATTTTATGCAACATTTATATAACCATGTGAAGAAATTTTATTCTCAGCCACTGCTAAAGTGGACATAGAAGAGGAAAGAATGAGGAGGGATGAGGGGACCATTGACATTTGGATTATATTACATTTAAAAATAACTTTATTTTTCAGTAGTATAGAGAAACCCATATTTGGTGACATGAGTAGATTTGCAGGACAAATTTAGCATGCTACCATCTGCAAATAACTTTTTTTTTTTGCAAATAACTTTTAATCCGTTAGTTGCATCAGTATTTTTGTAGCCAGTAAAGTGGTGCTGATTTATGTCTGCTTTTAAAGAAACCATTTACAGAAATGTTGTTTCCACTCATTGAAACAGCAAGCTTGAGAAGTTTTAGATTCACAAAGAGCTATTTTCTGAGGGCGGTTATATTCTAAATGTAACTCTTATGTAAAAATATAGAAATGTCATTCCAAGTCACAAAATAAAGCCAATAGGTCAAAGACCACATTCAAATGAAGCTTTTAATAGATATTTCAGTAAGTGAAAAATTCACTGCTTTGCTCAGCAGATAGTGATTGAGTGCAGCATGTCTAGGAAAGCCCACTCTGGTTTTGTGACTTCACCTCTCTGTCCTCAGGAGAGATTAGGCAGGGAGCATTGTCACCAGCTCAGGAAAGTAAGTTGTAGAGGGCATTCTTGACATAGGTGAGTGCTGTCTTTAATTGGATGACCATCAAACTTCTGTGTTCCTGTGACATGGCAGGTGTCCTCACCAATTCTACAGCATAGCTTTGTTTACAGCCAGTTGAAAAAGAAGCATGTATTTCTTTACTAGTTTTATTCCTATCCCTAAAGTTCTCCCTAGAGGCATAATGCAGGAATGTCAGGCATGCTACAGGTGTACCATGGCCAATATAAAGCATTAGGTCTCTCAGCAGGATTGTATACCTGTGATATCACCATATCTTGATTACTATTTGTTTTTACCTTCTACCTTGATGAAAACATTAGCAATTTTTACCTATCTCAGAAAAAACAAACAAACAAACAGAACCATGAATTATGTTTGGCATTCTTTGATACTGATGGAGGCTGGTGGTCTTCTGGGATTGATTCTAAATTGTATCCACACTTGGGAGTTCAAATACACAGGAATGGGGTAGAGAAGCCAATAGACACTTAATTGCAAGGGGGATTAATATTTGAGAACCTGGAAGAAAATCTACCACAGAGAAAGGAGGACAAGCCATGGTGAAACTGACTCAGCAATGGGCTTGAGTATTGAAGGGGACCAGTATTTCATTAGTCACAGTGTTTGGTTGTGAGTTGGACCTGCTGAAGCCCAGCCCCCCAGAAGTATATATGCCACTTGAAGAAGAAGAGGTTATGTGTGTCTAATTCCTGAGGACCTGGACAGTTCTAATAGAGTATATCACTGGGCAGGAGACAGGTGAGCTTTGGCACCTGAGAGAGGCAGTGGAGAGCACTGGGCTGTGGTCAGCAGCCCATTGGACGGAAGATAGTAGAAAGGAGTGGGGTGTGACAGCATAGGATGGTAAGCATGGTGTTGAGCTCCTGTGGCCGGTAACTAAGGTGTAAGCAGTTAGTTTTAATTTGCATCCTCCCATTCCCAGAGCAGTACAGAATCCCAAGTTTGGTAGTCATTCTACCTTCCTTTTTAAAAATTGGATCTTCATATCCTTTTACTTTTGAGCTTGATTTTTTTGTTGATACTTAAGAATTCTTTTATAAATTCTGGAGACTAATCCAGTGTCAGGTTGATCTATTATAAATATCTTCTTCCAGCCTATGGTTTGTATTTCTCTTTTGTCTGTAATGTCTTGTCATGAAGGAAGTTTTAGTTCGAAGATTGTTAATTTTATTGGCTTTTTACATTCTTTCTGCATGTCTTTTTATGTCTTATTTAAGACATTCTTCCCAGCCCTGAGGCCATAAATACGCTAGCCTATATTTTCTTGAAATATTTTAAAAAACGTGAATCCTTCTGTCATCAGTTATTGTTGCACATCATTATGAATTTTTCATCTGTGGTGATGAGTGCAGCTATGGTTCATTGATATTTTTGGATCTGTGGTGTTACCTTGTATGAATAGATCATGATTTTTTTGGTCTACTCTATGAACACTTAATTTGTTTTTCTTTTTTGACTATTACAAACAACACTGCAAAGAGCATTCTTGTACTGTCTTTTGGGGCATATGAAGAAGTTTTTGAGGGTGAAATTGCTGGGTCATAGGTTATGCACATATTAAACTTTACCAAAGGAAAATTGTTTTTTTCATTGGTTGTATAAAGTTACATTCTCTCCGTAAGTGTGGAAACATTGCCCTGACCTTATGACATTGCCAACATTTATCTCTTATTTCCTTCCTTCTACTTTCTTTAGATTTAATCTGTTTTTCTTTCTCAAATGTCTTGGTACTTTGTTGGTTGAGTTGCAATCTTCTTTTCTCTATAAGCCTTTAGGCTATAAGATGTTGCTTTATTGCTCTAGGTGCACGCTGTAAGGTTTTTAAATGAATTTTTAAAACATAATCTCCAACTTATAGAAAAGTTTCAAGTAAAGTACAAAAAAAATGGTTCTTTTGGGTAAAGTACAAAAAAATGGCATTAAAAAAATAAAGTACAAAAAAATGTTGGAGACCAAGCCAGGTTAGAAGGTCTGTCTACTTAGAGGGGAGGAGGCAGCAGTGGTAGAGACTGTTTTCAAGGGGAATGGACTAAATGGTTGCTATATTAGAGATCATGGGAGCCAGATTTCTCACTGTTAGTGAAGGAAGTTGTACCTATGGAGAGGAGAATAGTGCATGAACTCTTGATGTTAAATTGGAATTGGAGGCATTAGCATGCGGTCTGTGGGTGTCCTCATGCAGCTTGGACTCTGGCACCTCCCACAAGGTACCCCCCCTAGGCTGATGGATGCTGTTCTCACCAGGTTGGGGCTTCAGCCCCCCCACACCAGGCTGCTTCCTTACACAGATGCCATCCTCTCCCAGCTGAGGCTCTGACTCCCCATGTAAGCCTCCCCACCACATGGATGTGCTCCTCACTCCTTGGCTGTGATACCCATTCCAGGTCACCTCTCAGTGGGCACCTCTCTTTTACCCAGCTCTGTCCATCCACCTACTGGTTTAGGACTCCATGGCTCAAGAAGGGAGAGAAGGAGAAAGGCATCCCATAAGTTTTGATATGTAATATTTTCAATGTCATTCAGTTTCTATCTACTAATTTCCAATTTTGTTTTTCCTGTAACCCATGAGTTATCGAGAAGCGTGTTTTAAATTTTCCAAAAATGTACGCTATTATATTTGTTTTCTTTTAGTTCTTGATTTGTCTTATTAATTGCACTGCATCAGAGCATATGATTTATATGACACTGATTCTAGTTTTTATTATGATTTGCTTTGTGCCTGGTAAATAATTTTCCCAAATGTGTTATGTGTTCTTGAAAAGTATTTCTAAGTGTTGAGTACATGTAGAAATGTATGGTTCTATACATCTTCATAGATTAAACTTAATTGGATTACTCAAATATTCTGTCCTTCCTAAATTTTTATCTGCTTAACATATCAGTTATCAAGAGAAGTACAATAAAAGTCTATCACTATGATTGAGGGTTTGTACATTTTTTTTGTAAAAAAAAAATTCTGTCACTTTTTGTTTTATAAAATTTAGATACTAAGCCTACTATGTTATTGCAGTTGTTATAGCTTCCTGGTGAATCACTCCTTTTGTAATCATGTAGCTATTGATATTTTCAGTAATTGTTTTCCCTTTAAAGTTAAACGTAACCATGGCAGCTTGGTGTGGGGCCGGGGGAGGGTTGTATTTCTTGGTGTATCATTTTCAGCCTTAGTTTTAGCCTTTCTCTTTCATGTTTTGATTGTTTCTCTCATAAATATTATATATAAGATTGTGGATTTATAAATGTCTTCTTGTAACTTTTGATTTGTGCATATTTTTTAACCAAATCGGCAATTTTTTAAATGTGGAGTTTAGACTTTTGCTGTCTGTAATAATTACTGACAGTTCTTATTTTTGCCATCCTACTGTATGTTTTCTATTTATCCTGCATTTCCTATGCATCTTTAACCACTTTTCTGCTTTTCCGTTGTCATCATCTAGTTCTTTAAAATTTCTCTCTACATCATCAACACTTAGTGAATGCTAGCTAGTACTATTTCATTTGGTCATCCAGAAAACTCTGTGCTATATATTGCTAGGCATGGATGTATATTTGGAAATCCTGACTTCTTTTTATTTTAGTATTCTGTTTCTGCATACTCACAACACTGGCTTCCTTGGACCTACCAGAGCAATTACAACTGAAAACGTATGACTCTATGACTTACATTTCCGCCCCACCAAATATATGTATCATGACAAATTTTCTCATGTCCATGCTTTGTAATATCTGTGTTATAGTTTATTGTTGGCCATAAATTAACTCCTAGTTGCTGTGTCATTATAGGTAATGCCACAGTGAACATCTTTGTGCATATTTATAATTCCTCTCTTAGGATAGATTGCTTGAAGCTACTGATCAGAAGGAAGAACCATTTTAAAGGCCTTGCCACGTATTGCCAAGTTGCCTCCTGAAATGCCACACTCCTTTGTGTGGACATTTTTCAGCAGTGTAAGAACGCCTAGAGAACATTCCAACAGTGTCCTTCTCAAGGTCACACTGACCCCAGGCGGAGTGGGGAGGGGGGGAAGAGGCAGGGGATCGGGTGCTGGTGGGTGTGGCTTGGGTGGGAACCTGAGGGACCTTCCTCAGGCTGCCACCTGCTTTGGCCGGGCAATTGGTGGGCTCAGCATAGAGTCCCCACGGCAGCAGGACCAGGCAAGATACTCAGGTGTCTCAGGTGTGCAAGCCCCCTTACTCCTGGGGACCACGGGAGGCTGGGCGCTGGGGCCGGGAGAGGGAGGACCGACCCCCTGGCACCCTGAAACCCCGCGGGGGCAGTCGGATGGGCCCCTTCAGGTGGGGAGGAGGAGCCAGGTGGGCCCCGTTGGCCCTGGCGCCGGCTCGCGCGGGGAGCAAGCCTGTGCGGAGGTCGCCGCCTTGACTTGGTGGACCTTCTGCCTCCCTCGGGGGCCGGGGCGCCTCTGCCCGCTGCGGGGCTCCTCTCGCGGAGACGAGGGGAGCGCCAGGGCCCGGGGCTAAGCCAGCCGCTCTGCCAGGTCCCAGCGGCCGCAGGAATCCGCGGGCAGCGGCCGGGCAGGGGCGGGAGGGGCGCGGGGACTCGCCGTCCTGCCCGCCGCCGCGGCACAAAGCGCGCCCTTGTTCGGCGGCCTCGGATGCGCGCCCTGGGCCCAGACCTCCCGGGGTCCCCGACTGAGCCCGGGCCGGGGACGTGCCGCCTGCCGCGGACGCCGGCCCGGAAAGGGGGGGCGGGGCGCTCTGCCAGGGCTCCTGGGGCCCTGCCCGGGGCTCTGCGCCGCCCTGACCGCCTGCTGGGCCTAGGATCCCCCCCCCCCCCCGGGTGCTTGGCCCCCAGCCGGTGGGCTTCTCAACCTGCGGGTCATGGGCATCCCTCCTAGGGAGGCCGAGGGGGTGAAGGTGCGCGGTCACCCTCCCCGCGCCCCCCGGGGTGGCGGCTGGATGGAGGTGCTGGGTGGGGGTGGGGCAGAGGAGGACGTGGGCGCTGAGCTGGTTTTTTCTTTTCTTTTTTTTTTTTTTTAGATTTTATTTATTTATTCATGAGAGACACAGAGGGAGAAGCAGGCTCCCTGCAGGGAACCCCACGTGGGACTCAGTCCCACGACCCCGGGATCATGACCTGAGTCCAAGGCAGGCGCTCAACCACCGAGCCACCCAGGTACCCTGCGCCCAGCTGTTTTGACATAGTAGTTCACTCGGAGCATTCCTCGCCGAACTCCTCCTTTGGAGGTGGACCTGCTAGCACACCCCTGCCCACCTGCCCTTCATTTTTAAATTTATTTATTTATTTTATTTATTTATTTATTTATTTATTTATTTATTTATTTATTTTTAAAGATTTTATTTATTTATTCATGAGAGAGACACAGGCAGAGGGAGAAGCAGGCAGAGGGAGAAGCAGGCTCCATGCAGGGAGCCCGACCTGGAACTCGATCCCAGGTCTCCAGGACCAGGCCCTGGGCCAAAGATGGCTCTAAACCCCCGAGCCACTGGGGCTGCCCCCACCTGCCCTTCAATACATGCCCTTTACCCACCTCCCACCGTGCACGGTGAGGAGTGGCTGCCCTCTTCCAACCTCTGGCAGATGGCCCCAAGGCACCTCTGAGCTGGAGCTCCCCGGACCCTGCATAACGTTCCTTACACTTGCACAGGTCATGATGATGGGCATTCGTCCCTCCACTCACTGCTCTAACTTAGCATCCATTTATTGAGCACCTGCTGTGTGCCAGGCACTGTTCCAAGTGCTGGGAATGCATCAGAGAACAAGGCAGACCCAGTGTCTACCTTCAGGGGTCCCATGGCCTGATTCCAAAGCCTGAGCTCCTTTACTGTGATTACACTGACTTTGGCAGATCACTCTCAGCTGGCCCCAGCTCTCCCTACCTACAGATTCAACATGATGGGTGTGTGAGACAGACTGCCAGGCCTGGGCCATTCTTTGCTAAGAATCCCCTTATTGGAGACTGGCAGAGAGAACTGCAGAGGGGAAAGAAAAAGGAAAAAAAAAAAAAAAAAGAAATCCCAGGGAAGTGAGAAGAAACATGTGTGAAAACTAGCCCTGGACGAGCATTAAATAAATGAGGGCCTGGTTAAAAAGGAGTGCAGAGCTGCTATTTCTCACTGAGTTCTGTTATTTTCACTCAGCAAATTCGAGCAAGATTTCACGTTCACATTCAGGGACAGGAGAAGAAAGCCATGATCCTCAGTGGCAAGACTGTCCCTTCTCGCTGTGTAGGCTGAGGGTGGAGAGTGGTGTTGGCCTGATCTGAACATAGGGCATTGGTGACAAGACCACAGGCTGAGTCCTCCTCTGTCTCTAAACTCTCCATTCTCACCTTATTCCCTGGCACCAGCGCTGTTCTCCTCTTTCTCCTGCTCACAAACCTTCAATGGCTCCCTATGACCACTGATTTAAGTATAAACTTCCCACAGGCCATAGCTGTGGCATGACCTCCAATCTGTCTTTTGTGCCATTTCATACCTGCCCCTAGCTCCAGCCAAGTAGGACAACCTCTTGCTGCCTGTGTACCCCTCTGTCTTTGCACTTGATAATCATGGTACCTGATACATGCTCAGCACTCTTGATGTGTTAGGTTCCATGCTTCCCATATTCCGATCCTACAAGGTAGCAAGCTTTTGACAGATGAGGAAACTGATGCTTAGAATAGTTTCTGTCTTGCCCAAAGTCACCCAGTAAATGGGAATTGGAACCCAGGCCTCCCAGTCCCAAGAACCTAAACCTTTGGTACACAGACCTGTGTTGGGAATCATGATGCTGTGTCTTGTATGATCTCTAGTAAATGACCTTACAAAAATGCTAGAAGTTTGGGGTAAGTTACCAAAAGCAAGAGATGATACCAATGACTTATATCTCTCAGAAAACCTTAGAGTGTCTCCTGTTAGAACTTTCTTTCTTCCTTCAATACATTCTCACACCCCACATCCTCCCACCTGGTTCCGTTATGCGCCACCTTCTCCACTAGCCACTCTGAAGCCAACTCAACTGGGGCACAAGTTTCTGGGCCAGTGCCCAGGAGCACCTGCCCTTCTCAAGCATGCCAATGTGCAAGGGGAAGTGGCTGTAATTGCCTAGGCCACCTGGAATCCTCACACTGGTTAGTCAGTACTTTTGTTACAATTTAAGATCACTGAACACCATGGTCCCCTACCATGGCAAAGGAAGACAAGGAAAGGGGGAACACAGTGGTCCAGGTTCTGTGACCACAGAAAGGAGCCTCCTAACTTTTGGTGCCAACTGGCACCTGACCCAGAGGGAAAGGTGGGGGGGAATGTTGTGGTCTTCTGTGCTTTCCAAGGTCACAGAAAACCCAGAGAGTGCCGAATGGGAAGTCCAAGAGTAAGAGAGTAAGCCGTGGGCTGGTGGAAGGCCATTTGTTACAGGCCTTCCCTGGGCTTTGCCCACTGCCCGTTAGGCCCCAAAGGTCAAGTGAGGCAGTTGAGAAAAAATCCTCACCGTGAGGTATCTGAGGCCTTTCTGAGATGAGAGAAAGGCCCCCTTTTAGCAGCTCTGCTTGGAGCCAGGACAGTATTCCCAGAGGGAGCAGGCCGGTGAATGGTCATCTGTATGCCCAGATGGACCAAGGCCTGGTCTGGAAGGGAGGAGACGCCAATTCTGGTTTCTGTTTGCAAATTCAGGGGCTCTGGAGTACTTCAATAAATAAACACCTATTTATTGAGCTCCTACTGTGTGCATAGCCCTGGGAGGGAAACAGACAAGCACTGATTGGAAAAACCACAGATCAGAATTTATCCATGCAAATGAGTTTGCTCCTTGGGGAAGGTAGGATACTCACATGTCCAGGGAAGCTGGACTATTTGAGGAACTGATCCCAGCCCCTTCTCCAAACTGTCTTCAATTTTCTCAGGGGAGATGGCTGATGTTTTAAAATTAAAAATAGCTCATAGTCGTTTGGAGCTCTTTCATCCGTTGCCTGCTATGAGCCAGGCATTGTTCTTGTTGCTTGGGGAGGAGAATATCCTCGAAGTGTTTATGGTTTGCAAGAGGCGTGATTAGCAGGTTGGCTGGTTATCCTGCTAAGAGCCACCCCCCCCCCAATCCCACCCAGTCTGGGAATGACCCCAGCCCTCAGAGAGCGTAACTTAGACACTTTGCCCTCAGAGACCCCAGCCCTCAGAGAGCACACTTAGACACATTGTCTGGCGTAAAGTGGCAGACAATGCCAATGCCCAGAATCCTAAATGATAATGATAGGCATCCTGGGGTGCTGAGGGAGCAAAGAGGAGGGAGCCTTAACCATATGTGGAAGGGATGGGGAGCAGTCCAGGGCTTTCCTGGGAAGGATAGTAATTGCCAGTGTTCACTGAACACCCTTTATGCACTAGGCATGGTGTTAAGCACTTTACGTGCATAGATTACCTTATTGTGTCCTCACAGCCCCTTCCAGGAGCTAGAATAGGATTCCCTTGTCCACAGTTTACATATGAGAAAACGGAGGTATAGAGAGTATAAGTAACTTATCCAACATCACCCAGCAGGAAAGAAGTTTCAAACCCATTTGGTCTGATACCTGAGTCTACCTGTTTAACTTCCACACTGTGCTGTTTTCAGAGAGAAGGGGAGAAGGCATATGGCTAACCAATAATATTCAACCAAATTTCAATGAGACTGGTTTTTTTGGCACTGAAGACAGCTCTTAAGGAAGATACATGAGCCGTAACAATGGATGCAGAGCTTGGCCTCCTGACAGGGAAAGTATAGAATCTTGGAGACACAGAGGCTCTGGGAGGCAGACATCCTTGGGTTCGCACTCTAGTTCCCCCACGTTAGACATCAACCCCTGGGCATTGGCTTCCTCATATATAAAGTGGAGCTACTGATACCAGTTTGGCAGTGTTCTTATGAGGACTCAAAAGGATCATTTATAGAAAGCATTTAGCAGATTAGCCACTCCATGAATGCCAATCATCCTTTCTCTTGCTAAAGACAAGAAAGAGAATACTCAACATGTAGGCTGATGGGATTAAAACTCTCATAGCCATCATGGGCCTGTTAGAAAATGCAGAAGACAGTGGCCAGATTAGAAGCTGGCAAAAGAACCAGAGGAACTGACCACGTTTTGTCCTAGAGAAAGGACCAAAGGGGAAGGAGAGAGGACCATTATTTTATTCTTTGCTGCTGTTCTGGGATACATTGACTCCCTGGCTTCCATAGAATCACCTTGCTGTCTTCACTCTACATAATTGCATAATTGATGGTGATATGACACATCCCTCATGTTGACCTCTTTTCTGGGCAGGACATGTTCACAGGCATTGCCTCAGTGAAATCATGGCCTCAGACCAGCAGTTCTCCACCATATGTTGTGCAGAGATGGTAGCCTTATTTTCCAGCAGGGAAACTGAGGCCCAGAATGAATGCCATGTAACTAATGAGTAGAGTCAGAACTGGAAACCAAGTATCTCCCCCTACCCACCCCCCCCAACCCACACACACACACCACGAGACAAGTCCTTGGGAGCAGATTGTTTATTTGATAGGTCATCCTATTGAAAGAGTGAACAAAGTGAGACAGGGGGAAGGGGAAAGCCCATACAGAGCACATTAATGCAGATGACAGAAAGGGCAAATGAAGCTCCATCTCATGGGGGGGCCATCTGAGAAACTATGTGGATTGTGCCTCTGACTTGTGCCCAGGGCAGGAGGTTGGAGCACGAATCCACCGGTTCCTATCCCTGCTGGCTGAGGGTTGCCCTTGGCAGAGAGCAAGCCCTGGTCTGGGAGAAATCTTGAAGCCAGACAGGAAGAGAGAAGGAATACGTGATGAGGGTGGATTTTACTTTCCTGGGCCCCGATGCCTCAATGAGAACCTACCTTGTAGAGCTTGTGAAGTTCAAATGAGACGATGCATAGAAAGCACTTAGAACCTCCCTGGTCCATTTCAGATCTGGCTGCACGGAACTGCCAAGACTCAACCAGTCTGCCCATTGAAGTGGAAATTTCATCAAGCTCAAACTGAACTGTGTTGAGTGCCAAGGGATATTAATACTTACTATTATCACATATGATCTTAGTCCTCATATTCCACACAGCCAAAGGGAGGCAGTTGGGAACGCTAACATCCCCAGTCCTAGAATTGGGATCAGCTGGTGTTTGTCTCTCCTTCCAGGTGCGGGAAGGGCTCACAGCCTGGGTGAGTCAGCAAGGGTCCCACTCAGAAGGACTGACTCAGGGTCCTGCCCCTCCCCTCTCATGACTGGCCTCCTTCATGCCTCATTATGGGTGGAGTGTGGAATGCTTTGCTCACCGGAGTCCAAATGCCACGTCCTGCCGAGTTCAGGAGGAATTTCACATTCTCTGTACAAACCCAGCCTGTGGAAGGATCTGACCCTTGGCCTCTCCCTGTGGGCTGCTTCTCCCCCTGCTTGCTGACTCCCCTGAGCCTTTGGAGGGGAAGAGGTGTGGTAGTCATCACCATGCTCACACTGGGCTCCATGGCTCCCTGTCTCACCAGGTCCTGGATATTTACACATCTGATTCCGGGCAGTTTTCTTGGCCTGGAAGGGGCAAAAGTGGCCTGAGATCCCGAGGACATAGCTGAGGAAGCACTGGTAGATTTTGCTTCTTGTTTTCCTCCTTCCTCAAGGAACAAAACCTCTCTGAACACACGATAAACAAAGTCAGGGGCACCTGGGTGGCTCAGTGGTTGAGTGTCTGCCTTTGGCTCAGGGTGTGATCCCGGGGTCCTGGGGTTGAGTCCTGCATGGGACTCCCCGCAGGGAGCCTGCTTCTCCCTCTGCCTGTGTCTCTGCCTCTCTCTGTGTCTCTCATGAATAAATAAAATCTTTTAAAAAAGCCACCCCAAAGTCAAAAGACAAATGACATGCTTCAAGGGGGAGGGCAGTGGGTATTTGCAATCTATATCACAGGTAAAGCATTGATATATAAATCAGTCTTTGAAATTGAGAAGGAAGGAGCAAAAATGTAATAGAAAAATGGGTGAGTGACGTGGGCAGACAGTTCACAGCAAAAAGAAAGGCAAACGGCTCCAGTGTAGAAAACTGTGTTCAGTCTTACAATTAGAGAAATGCATATGAACACTTCATGGAACCTTCGTTTCTCACTTATCACATTGCCAAAAATCCCAAAGTGTGACAATCCAGGCTGAGGCTATGCTGTGTGAGTACAAAATGGTGGGGAACTTGACATCCAAGCCAGTGGCGTAGGCGAGTACCCTCTGACCCAACCATTTTATTCCAGGGATCTACCCTGAAGGTACAACTTGACAAACCAAAACATGGCTATTCACTGTGGCATTATTTATAAAATCAAAAGATTGGGCGAACCCCAATGCCCACCAGTAGGGGACTGTTTGGTTAAATAAACCCTGGTAGGTCCCAATCATGAGTACCAGGCAGGCCTAAAACAGAATGAAAGTCCCTGTGAACACATGTATAGTGATTTCTAGGATATACTGTTAAATGTAAAAACGCAAGATGCCTAAGAGTACATAGTGTTACCTTTTGTGTAAGAAAGAAATGAAAATAGTAATTAGGTGTTGACTTAGGCTATAGCATGAGCTGGAGGAGGCAAAGACGATAGGTAGACTTTTCTGAGTAAGTCCTTTATATCATTTTAACTTTTGAACTATGTAAACGTTTTATATATTTGAAAGTAAAATTAAATAGAAAGAAAAAAAGCAAACACTAAAACCGAATAGAAATAGAAGCAAATGAACCTAACTCCATGTTAAATTGATAATATTACCTTCAGGAGGGAATAACTACTTCAGACAACTTTTATTTATTTATTTATTTATTTATTTATTTATTTATTTATAATATTTTATTTAAATTCAATTTGCCAACATATAGTATAACACCCAGTGCTCATCCCATCAAGTGCCCTCCTTAGTGCCTGTCACCCACTTACCCCATCCTCTCACCCACCTCCCCTTTCACAATCCTTTGTTTCCCATAGTCAGGAATCTCTCGTGATTTGTTCAGATAACCACTCCTGACCAGAGTGGAATTTATTCTAAGGCAAAAAAGAAATTTTAGAAGAAAATTTAAATTTCACTTAGTAAGTTTATTGTTATAAGTAATATCAGTACTGTAATTTTGAAACTATTTTATTTTTGTAGAATAAAACAAATAAGAAAATAGATTAATTTTGTTAGGAACCAAGATCTGCAAAAGAAATACAAATAAAAAAATAATTCTGGGGCTTGAATTCACAATGTTGAGATCAAGACCTGAGCTGAGATCAATAGTCGATGCTTGACCAACTAAGCCACCAGGCACCCCAAGCATGATCTTGGATCATGAATTTGAGCTCCATGTTGGGGACAGAGTTTACTTAAAAAAGAAAGAAAAGCACATAAAGCAGGGACACTCCAGTGACAATGAGCACACCTAGTGCCCAGATCTTGGTTTCTAAACACTATGCAGGCAAAGCATAAGAGGAGCTTGGAACATTGTCTGCAGAAAGCAAGGAGGTGCTCAAAGATGAATGGGAGTCATGTCAAAAGAACAGAGCCGCCAAATAAAAGGGGCATCCTCTGAACAAATGTGGCTCAATTTGAGCCAAATCACAAAGAACAATGATGATAATTAATTAATAATATGAATATAAAAAAGAATCCTTAGGGATGTCCCCCCAAATTAAATACAGAGGGTTAGGGTTAGGGAAAACTCTCTCTTTTTAAATGATTAAGGTCTATTGGCACACGTAAAGAGTGATAGAAGTAGAAAGATAAGTTTTACAAGCTCAGCATAAGAATTAATTAAGGCAAAGATCATCAATGGATACCAACATCATTAGATGAAAGGTCACTGCAGAACTCCCCAGTGTCTAGTAACACTCCACAGAATTACTTACTTCAAAGAGAAAAATGTGCTTTTACAATAGAAATTCCTGGAGATCATCATCACCAGAAGATTTAATAGCATCACTCAAGGACACCTGGGTGGCTCAGCGGTTGAGCGTTTGCCTTCGGCTTAGAGCGTGATTCCAGGATCCGGGATCGAGGACTACATTTTGCTTCTTGTAGGGAGCCTGCTTCTCCCTCTGCCTATGTCTCTGCTTCTCTCTCTCTCTGTCTCTCATAAATAAGTAAAATCTTAAAAAAAAAAATACAAGCATCACTCAGAGAGAGGCAACATGATAGTATATGCCTTCTGGGATGAGTACGCTAAGTGTTAAGTACGCTAAGTCACTTATGAAATATTCTTACCAAAATTTGTTTGACCCAAATCTACCCAAGCATCCAAACTTAACGTCTAGTTTATAAGAAATATGAAGCTTGAGGGGTGGCACAGTTGGTGAAGCTGCTGCCTTCAGCTCAGGTCATGATCCTAGGGTCCTGGGATCAAGACCCTCACCGGGCTCTGCGCTCACCAGGAAGCCTGCTTCTCCCTCTTCCTCTGCCCCTCCCCCTGCCCGTGCTCTTCCTCTGGCTGTCGCTCAAATGGATAAATATTCTTTTAAAATTTTTTAAAAAGGAAATACAAAGTTTGAGGAACAAATGAAATAATACCATATGGATGCAATTAGGTAATGTGGGACCTTCTACAGAGACTCTTCAAAAAGCCAGTGTCATAGGTCTGGCTACATAATTTGCAGAGCCCAGTGCAAAGGGCAAATGTGTAGTCCTATGTTCAAAAAGCAAGAAAATAGTGCTATTAAAGGTATTCCTTTTTTCCCGTGGTTTCTCTCTCTCTTGATTGGACATGATATTTTTAATGTGTTATTTAATGCCATTTTTTAAATGACTATTTATTTATGTGAGAAAGAGAGAGTGAACGTGAAAGAGAGAGCACAAGCAGGGGGAGCGGCAGAGGGGAGAGAAAAGCAGACCCCCCACTGAGCAGGGAGCCCAACATGAGGCTTGATCCAAGGACCCTGGGATCATGACCTGAGCCAAAGGCAGACGTTAACCTACTGAGCCACCCAGGCGCCCTTAATGCCATTTTAGGTAAAGAGAAATTAGAATTTTGTGTTATTAGCATGTAATATATGTAATCTCTATATTGCGCAATGCCACTTTTAAAACACAAATGTAAAAGCATTAGGCTTACATGTGGAATCAAGAAAATTACATATTTCGTGTTTCATACTTTGTACAGGCATATGTATTTGGTTCTTACCAGAACAGTGGAAATGTTGCACAAAACTAACACGGCTGTTTTTATGTCATTTCTCAATACACTCTGCCAACCCTCTCTTCATTTCATGTATTTATAGATAAGGAAGTACTGGAGGGAAAAGATTGCTCTGTCTTTCCCTTTCCTTGAATGTCCTCTTTTGCAGAGTAAGTTACAGGGAAGCTGGTCACAGGGAAGTAAGGTGCATAGGGAAGGGTGTGACAGAATCTTGTGGTCACGTGTGTTTCTTAGAACCCTCCTGCCTCCTGTCTGCATTTGAATCCAGTTCTGGTTTGAGTAGAAAGACTCTGGTTTGAACAAAGGTGTCCCGCTTACTCTGTTGTAGATGTAACATACATCATGAGTCCAGTGGAACTGTGTGCTCGTGGGACACCAGGGACACTATACATAGATGGGTGGCAGGGATTGGCAGCACACACCCACATTGTGTGTTTCTCCTCCCCTCATGCACATAATCCACTGTCTGTTCATCAGACTCCACTTCCAAGTTGAAGATAAAATTTCAGGAGAGCTATAACATGGACATCAAACCAAGCACTGGGTCCTTGTGAGCACCCAAGTCTTCAGACAATGCACAGGTCACACATCCATGGTCACCAGATAGAAAATGAGGACAGAGGGCTCTAACTCAGAAGGTGGCAACCTACAGCTCATGTAATAAATCTAGCTCATTGCCTTTTTTTTTTCTTGGTTTGCAAAACATAACATTTTTATTATCTGGCGCTTTGCAGAAAGATCCAGACTCTTGCTCTAGATTAAAGGAGACTAAAGAAAAGAAACAGAGCAAGGAGCAAAACAACAAAATGCAATGGGGAGCTTTACTTTGATCTTTGTTTGGGAGAGAAGACAGAAAAAGACATTCTTGGTACAATTGAAGAAAATGTGAATATGTATTTGTAAACTATATACATGGTTACTGTATGTTCCTTCAGCTTTTCTGTACATTTGAATTTTCTCATAATAAAAAGTTCTGGGGAAATAAACAAACCTACCTGATGAGTTTCCCTGCCTATTGGGGGTTCGAAATTACTGCAAGACTCCTATTGGGGTTCTCGGAGAGCAGTCGGTGGTGTGGTGTTAAATGTTTAACAATTGGATCTCCAAGAACAGGAAGTTGGCTGTAAGTTGGCTTCAACTTACAGCATTTGCCAGTCTCTATGGTATAAAAACTCTCACCACAGCTGATACCAAACTACCAGTGTGTCACTGAATTTGAAGTTGAGAAGACATTCCCACAATCAGCGCTCACAGGCCCTTTTGAGTTGACTACAGCATGCCACTGCAATCAAGCCCGGCAAAGGGTCAGATCTGACAAAATGCATCCTGATTTTTTGGGTGTCACTGAATTAGAGTTAAGGTATGGGGGTGGTTGGAATCTGGACCTCCTTTGGGAAAGAAGGAGCAAATAAGCCAAGACTTAAGGTTAAATGATCCTCCAGCCAGAGCCAGCCCCTTCCCTGCTGGGAACCTGGCTCTCATCACTGAGTTCCCAAGGGTTCGGGTTCGGCATCTCCATGCCCGATGCCACACCTCCCAGCAGACGGCTTACCATTTCCAGACCACCCACAGCACACCTTTTTTCCTAATAGCCCGGGCTTCCAGGGTTCTCCATTCGCCACCCAGAATCTGAACCCCTCAGTCTGGGTTTATTCTCCTTGTGGCACTCCATTCCCCCATGGCATTCATCATCCCCTCTACCAGGGTGCTCTCTTCCCTGCCCCACAGATACAGCCTACTTATTCTGTCCCCACTTATTCTCACTCACCTTCCCCTGGCTTGAGATGTCCTGCTCTATCTTCTTTATCTAAATTCTAGGTGTCTGTAAATGCTGGTTCAAGACCCAACCACTCCAGGATTCCCTCCCTGACTGCTCCAGCTCCAACTTCTTTATTTGCCACCTTGCTGGAGTGATTGCGCACTTCACCTCTGTCTCCACCTTTATGTTCACTGGCTTCATCTCCCGCATCACCTCTGCCATCCCTGGTCTGCTACTTCCACTGCTACTTTTGCCATCACCTCCACCACCAATGCTCTGTTACTTCCAGTATCTCTTCTGCCATAATTATCCTCACCTCCAGTTCTATCTCCACTGACTTCTCCTCCATCACCCACCACTGTGGGATCCACCTTACCTTCCACGGTTCAGTCTCAGCTGCCAGCTTCACCATTATGACCACTACTACCTGTCACCACTTTTCTGTCCTCTACTCTTCATTCCTCCTCCTCCATAATTGTCAGATTTTATCTTAATTCCCTCCATGCCCCTACCCCTGACACTGAACATAGAAACCTCATATCTGACTCTTGCCCATTAGTGATATCAGTGTAAAAATGAGCATTTTCCTGTTGAGCTAAAGAGACCTGTAAGCTCAGATACTGCTCAAAGCCCATGGAAGGGGCATCCATAGTCCTTCTCAGGAACTAGAGGTTGGCACATGTGTGTGCGGCTGGAAGAGAGAGCAGGGACTGTTCTCTAGGGTGGGTTCCCAGGCTCAGCAACTCCTGCTCTGAGTCCTGCTTCCCCATCATTATCAGAACCAGGGTCACCCGGGCTTGCAGCCAGTGGTGCAGGAAGCAGCAGCAGTGCCAGCTGGGTTGGATGAGTGGTCAGTCTGGCCCAGCCCTTGGTCTCCCCTGTCTGCAAAGCTTGCTGGGAAAATATGCTGGTGCTCCAAGACTCCAGCCTCAAGTGGTTAGGCCTAAGTCCCAAACATCCCTGGCTTCCCTTAATAATCACTGTGCCCTCCCACCCCTGAAATTATCAAAACCCCCCTTGAACTCATTTCTCTTTGCCTCCCTACCATCTCTAGGGTGTATTAATTCCAGATGTTTTTTCTTAAAGATTTTATTTATTTATTTATGAGAGACACAGAGACAGAGGCAGAGACACAGGCAGAGGGCGAAGCAGGCTCCCTGTAAGGAGCCTGATGTGGGACTTGATCCCAGATCCCAGGATCACACCCTGAACCCAAGGCAGACTCTCAACCGCTGAGCCACTCTGGCGTCCCAAGATTAATTCCAGATGTATACAGCTTCCTGGATAAAGTACTGCTTCCTGTCATTCCCTCACAAACACCTCTTTCTGAGCTTGTTGGGGGTACTCCCCACTACCTCCATTTGGAAGTGCTAAGCCTTCTCCGTGTGCTTCATGATGTGAACACTTTGTCTCTTCTCAATTCTCTAGAGATTGAACAAGACAAATATTTACATCTATTTCTGGTCTAGGTCTTCTGTGTGCTCTGATAGGTGTAATCACTGTTTTCTGGACCTCCTTTTGTGTAGTAATGCCTTTATCCCTGGGACACGGGCGGTGAGTCAGAGGCAGCTCCGCAGCATGAAACCCATGTTGCCGGTTACTCATCTGATTCTCATGTTTGTGTCTTCCGGGTAAATCAAAAAGAGAAGCATGGCCTAAGTCTCCTTCCAAACTAGATCTTCTCTCTCCCCATCCCGCTTCCCTCCCTCAGGTTTCCTGCCACCTGCTAAGCACTCACAGCTCTGCTTTTGCACCTGTGGCTTCTCCTCCTGGAATGTCCTTCCCTTCTCTTCTGGCTCAAAACCCAGCTCAGATACTGAGTCACTGGAAGGCTTCCCTGCTACCCTAGGAGGGGCTAGCTGTCCTCCTCCAGGCACCCAAAGTCCCCTGCTCTCCCCCACTCAGAGCATTTAACACACTCCACTGTAACTGTGAGTTTAGGTCCTGCATCAGCTTTGTTCTCTCTCCATGGGTTGGGGATGGGGAGATCCTGGCTTCACCTCTAACTTGAATTTGTATTATTGGTTTGAGATGTCTCAAGTAAGAAGTTCCTTGAACCATCTATAAACCTTATCAAGGCAGCCCATTGGGTACCTGGCTGACTCTGTTGGTTAAGTGTCTGCCTTCAGCTCAGGTCATGATCCCGGGGTCCTGGGATGGAGTCCTGCATCAGGCTCCCTGCTCAGTGGGGAGTCTGCTTCTCCCTCTCCATCTGCCCCTTCTCCCTGCTCATGCTCTCTCTCCCTCTCTCTCAAATAAATAAATAAAATCTTTTTAGATAAAAAAAAGCCCATAAAAGAAGGGCTTATGGATGAGAGAATTCAGTACTTCTATTAGAGGAATTTATTTTATTTTTTGTGTTTTATTTTATTTTTAAAAATATTTTTAAATTAAATTTTATTTTTTTATTTAAATTCAATTTGCCAACATATAGTATAACATCCAGTGCTCATCCCATTGCATGCCCTCCTTAATGCCCATGACCCAATTAGCCCCATCCCTCCACTACTTCTCCTTTCGAAACCCTTTGTTTCCCAGAGTCAAGAGTCTCTCATAGTTTATCTTTCTCTCTAATTTTTCCCCACTCAGTATCCCCCACCCCTTCCCTGTGGTCCCTTTCACTATTTCTTATATTCCACATATGAGTGAAACTATATGATTGTCTTTCTCCAACTGACTTAACTTCACTCAGCATAAAACCCTCCAGTTCTATCCATGTCAGTGTAAATGGTGAATATTTGTCCTTTCTGATGGCTGAGTAATATCCCATGGAATATATATACCACATCTTCTTATGAGAGGAATTTTGAATGCACAGAGGACAGAGGAGAGCCTTGAATGAATCAGGGAGCGGTGCAGGTGTGCAGGGGCAGGGGCCAGCTTAGCGTCTGGGCTAGACAGCACCAGCTGCCTCTCTGCAGGGGCTTCTGGGTTCCTGTGTTTCCTAAGACTTGCTTCCCACTTTGGAAATGACACCTTTCCTCTGCAAATGATCTGAAGCTTCACCAGCCCAGAGAAACAGGTTCACTTTTTAGCAGCTACTTCTTTGGAGCCCAGCTCACATCTTTCCTGGACTTTCAATATGAGATTTTAAAATAGTCTTGTGGCTTCCTGTGGACTATTTGCTTTTAAAGCAGGAGAAATTTCTATTTATTTCTATTTTTTCCTAACAATATTTTCCAACTGTTCCTCTTACTAAAAATGGCACATTTCTCTGGTTCTCCCCTATCAACAGGAGGTAAAGTTTAATCAAGTGTGTGTGTTGAGGTGGGAGGTTTACTCAAATATTTCCTGTGTAAGATCCAGGTCCCTACTTAGGACTGAGCCCCATATGTGTCCTTTCCCTGTGGGTTCTGAAGCCATAGTGCTTGCTCCAGGAAATGCTTGCATATCGCCTTGTCAAACATCTCTTCCGTTCTGGGTTTGGAAGAGGTGATTTCAGCTCTTAGGGAAGATGTCATGTGGGGCATGCAAGCCACTGTGGGTGGATATAGGGCCCCTGATCCAGGGGCTTCCTGGATCTCTATCGGCACAACCCTTGCCTGGCAATGTCTGTGGGAGGAGAAGAGCTGTGAGGCATGGATGGGCAGCAGTGTGGCTGAAGGGCCAGCACTCTGGAACTAGCTCTGCTGTGGCTTGGTGTGGGTGACCTGGATCCCAGTGTTCACAAGTTTCACTGGCAGTGGGTGCCTACTCATGACATGAAAACAGAGAAGTTCCCCCTCAGAGATTTCACTTTCCCTGGCTTCTCTCTCCCCATCCTTTCCAACAGGGAACATACACTCTGTTTAAGCACATGAGGGGCAACTTCAGAGCATGGTGGATGGCTGCTCACAGGCTCAAATATAGCTTGACAGGGCTCACTTAGCTAGCTGAGATCATGACCACCACCCCCCGCCAATCCCAGATTCATCATGGCTTTCCAAGGACCACCTGCTTCCCTTCTCCTTTGGTTATCAGTCTCCTTCCTGAGCTGTGCCACCAGAAAGTCTAGTTCTTTCTGGTCCTGTGTCCTCTCAAACATAAGACTAAAGTCATCCTAGAAAATAACATTTCTATTTTATCTGTATTGAAGTAGACTTGGCATTATGAGTAAAGCCGCTGTAGACATTCTTGTTTGTGTCTTTTTGCTGACTATTCATACTTTCTGTTGGTTACCGGCCTACAGGTGGAATCACTGGGTCAGGGTGCTATTTACCTTTAGTAGATTCTACCAAATGCTTTCCCAACCTGGCCGAACCAACTTGCCCTCGCACCTGCTCCACCTCCTCCCCAACACTTGGTGGTGTCAGTCTCTTTAATTTCAGTCGTTCTGACAGGTATGCCATTAGGTTGAGGCCTTATGGTTTTAAATTCCATTTCTCTGGTGAATCATGATGTTGGGTATTTTTTCCTAGGCTTACCTGCAACTTTGGATATGTTTTTTAATGTCTCTGTTAAAATATTTTACCTATTTTATAACCAAGTTATTTCTTTCCTTATATCTGACTTGCAGAGTTTTAAAAACACACATTCTGAATAGGACTACTTTGTCAGACATGTGTATTGCAAATATCTCCCAGTCTTTGGCTTGCCTATTCAGATTCTTAATGATGTCTTTGATGTAAAGGTTATTAGTTTTAATGAAGTTCACTTTCTTTTTATTTTTTTCTTTAATGGTTAATGTCTTTTATGTCCCATTTAAAACATGCTTGCCCTTCCCAAAGTCATGAAGATATTCTCTTGTTTTCTTGTAGAAGAATGTTTTATTTTCCTACTTCAGGTCTGTGATCCACCTTGCATCCATTTTTGTGTGACGTGTAAATTAGAGGTAAATGTTAGTTTTCTCCCAAACAGATATCCAGTTGCTCCAGTACCATTTCAAGATGGTTTCTCCCATAGAATATCAAATGGAGTTTTGTTGTAAATCAGAGCAGCTTCATTCATAACAGCCCCAAATGGAAAACAACCCAAATGTCCATGAAGACATAAGCAATTTATGATACATTTATACAATGGAATACTTCTCAGCCAATCAGAAGAATGAACTGTGGATATGCACAACAACATGAATGAATCTCAAAAACACACTGAGGAAAGGAAGACAGAAATAAAAGAATACATACAGTTTGGTTCCATTTATGAGGCATAATTAATGTATGGTGATAAAGTCAGAAAAGTGGGTTACCACATTCCCAGAAGAATGGGAAGGTGTTGACTGGGTGGGCTGGGTGGGAGGCACTCTTTATATGCTCTGCACAGTCACACTGGCTGCAGAGGTCAAGAGAGGATGTGTGGCATCAGAGTCATGTTACCTGTTTGTATCATAGCTGGGCTTTTCCTATTCCTACTCTGAGCAGGACCATATCAGGGCATTAACTCTTTGCTGGGGAGTTCCAGAATGTGTCAAGTCCCAGAGTCCTAAGTCTTTGTCTCTAGCAGCAATCTTGGAGGAGGGGCTGTGGAAATGGAAGCTTGGATTAATGTATGCCTTCACTGCCATGAGCTGAAAGAATTCAGTCATCATCCTCATCATCTTTGTCATCATGGTTGCTAAGGTTTTGCAGACTTATTACATGTCAAACATTGTCCTGAACCTTCTCTAATTAACCCTCCCAACAAGCCTGGGGTGGGAGGTGCTAGCATTAGCCCGTGGTACAGATGAAGAGTTTGGATCCCTGTCTTCTCTGGTCCCTGAGGCCACATTCATATGGGAGCTCCCTTCCATGAGTGCAGATGTGGAGGGTCGCCACCCAGAGCTATGCTCCTTTCCCATCTTCTCTATCTTTTAGGGCTTCTGTCTTCTGTGTGGTATGGGGCCAATCCCCTCTAGGTTCCTCTTATGGAGCCCAGAAGAGTGGTATGAGGCTGCATTTTGTACAGACCTGTAGAAGGCTTGTGAGCAAGTGTGAAAGATGACTCACTTTCACACCAACCCACAGTTCCTGTCAACCCTCAAGGCCCAGGATTCACGTCCTGGATTTTCTCAATTTTCTCTATGGGGTGGAGACTTTATAGATAGAAGTGACACATTGAAAAGACATGCTAAACCAATCTGAGATTCCTTTCCCATCCTGTGGACCATGAGGCTGTGTTTGTATGTGTGTGTATGTGTACCTGTGCATTCATGGGGTCAGAGCCACGGGGTTTCAGGACTGGGGCTGCCTTTAACCAGAGGCAAATCTGTGCCATGGGTTTCAAGGAGGCTGGGAATTTATTTTCTTCTCCATTCACTTGGCCCACTGTCTAATATCCCCTTCCCTGGGAAGTCATTTCTTTGTGTTTGGTGGGACTCTGTTGGGAGTGCTTGCCTTACCCTGGATCTGAACACAGCTGCCTGCAGGTTTGTGAAGACCCCAAGAGATGCAGTTCCAGGGGGTCTCCAGCCAAGTGCAGCCAAGTGCAGCCAGGGGGACTGTTATGCCCCCTGGACCATCTGCATGGGCGAGGAAGAGCTGACTTAACAACTCAGAATCAAAGACTTCTGTTACTCAGGTCCCAGAAACCCTGGAACAAAGGCAATCCTCAGCAGCCACTGGCTACCCTGCTTTCCCTGGGGAGAGAAAGAGAAGGAGAAAAAGGTAGAGAAAGGAAAGGAATAAGGAGGAGGAAGGAGGAAGAAAGAAGGAGGAGGAGCTCACTATCATAATCTAAACTGTATGCCCCTCTGGACCTTTCCCTAAGGAAAATGTGGGGATAGGAGGCCAGCAGATACCTCATCCCTGGAGAAGTGTCTGTAATTTTTGAAGCTGCTTTCAGACAGAGTCTCAGGGGGCTTTGTTTTTAAATATGATCATGGAGTTGGTTTGACATATGTTTAAAGAGTTTTGGAGTCAAAAGTTGGGTCCTGTGCAGTCATAAAGATGGGACATTCATTGATTTATGTATTTATTTGTCATTACAGCACATCCCTGTTGTACTAGACCTGACATGTCAAAGAGCAAGATAGTTGTGATTCCTGCCCTTGGGTCCCATGCAGTTTTAGGGGGGATTTCCACCATAGCTAGGTAAAAATGGATGTTGCTCAGGAGGCAGAGAGCGATGAGCCCAGGGAGAGAGAGAAATGTGATAAGGAGACAGGATGCTGGTAGACCAGGAGTCCGTGGACAGACCACAGCCTAGCACCTGTTTGTAGGTGCTCGTTCATCTATGTGATCTCTCAGAATTACAGTGGCAGAGTTGGGTAGTTGTGACAGAGACCATATGCCCTGCAAAACCTGAAATACTTACTTTTTGGCCCTGTACAGAAAAAGTGTGTCACCCTTGACCTAGACTCCGATCCATTTTCTGGAGCCCCAAACAAAGTCCTTAGCACAGTGCCTGGTACATACTTGTTGTTCAATAAATGTTTGCTGTGTGAACAGGTAAGGAAGTGCCTATGTGGGGACAGAGTGGACAAAGGTGGGACATGGCAGAGAGGATCCAGAAGTATTTGGTGAAGGAAAGGAGGAAGGGTGGGGAGAGCAAGAGGCACACACACAATCCTCGTTATTCGTAGATTACATTTTTGTGAATTTGCCTACTTGCTAACATTTATCTGCAATCCAAAACCAACACTGTGGGCATAGTCACTTATGGACACCCACAGATCAGTGACAACTTTGTATTGCCACCTCTGCGTGTTCCCACTGAGGTTGAACAAGGCGACACTCTGCCTGCTTATTTCTGCTCTCACACAGTTTGCAAGTGTCCTTCTTGTTGTCTATTCAGTGCCACGTTTGTTTACATGTTTATGCTTTTCATGGGTGATTCTTCTGTTTAAAGTGGCCCTCACGTGAAGTTCTGCAGTGCAGGCTGGTGTGACATGCCTTATGAAGGAAATACGGGTTAGATAAGCTTTGTTCAGGCAGGAGTCATAGTTTAATGTTAATGGACCCACTAAGACATCTTTAAATGGAAACACATGTAAGGGAAAGTTGTGGATTAATGGGTTGATGAAAATGTGACCAGAGGCTCACAGGAACCAACCTTGTTCACTCCGAAGAATGACAGTAGGCTCTTGGCTAATTCGATGTTCATGGCAAATTTATAGGACATAACTATTGTGAATGACAAGAATTCTCTATGGATCAAGTAAGTGATCTCAAGGAATAGACAAAGTCTATTAGAATTGACCAAGACAAGAGAGGTGTAGTGTGGGATGAAAATGCAAGATGGAGGGGTGCCTGAGTGGCTCAGTGGTTGAGCGTCTGCCTTTGGCTCAGATTGTGATCCCGGGATCCAGGGATCAAGTCCTGCATTGGGCTCCCTGTAGGAAGTCTGCTTCTCCCTCTGCCTATGTATCTGTGTCTCCATGAATAAATAAATAAAATCTTTAAAAAGAAAGAGAAGAAAGAAAGAAAGAAAGAAAGAAAGAAAGAAAGAAAGAAAGAAAGAAAGGAAAGAGAGAGGGAGGGAGGGAGGGAGGAAGGAAGGAAGGAAGGAAGGCAGGAAGGAAGAAAATGCAAAATGGAGATTGGAGAGGCAAGGAGCCGGGACTCTTTGGGATGCGTCAGGGCCAGCAGCTGTGGGACCATGAGGACAACCACTGTGATGTCGGCACTTTCAGCCAGAGGCCACAGCAAGCACCAGGGACCCACACAGAAAAGGATCTGAACCCACAGAAATGCAATGAGAGATAAACGATGGCCCAGCTGGGAGGCAGGATGGGACAAGCACACTTGGAAGGGAAGGCTCTCCTTGCCCAGGAGAGCACCCCATGGTGCAGTGCGGAGATGGGCCTTGAGGATGGAAGCCTTCCATCCATCCCTCCATGGTGTGGGACACAGAGTGGGCAGGACCTTTCAGCGGCACCAGACTTCCTGAACCAGGCACGGGCACTCATGGAGGCATATGCCTCTAGTGTGTGCCCCCAATTGCCCTTGGAGCAGAGGAGCACTGCCCTGGGCACCAGGCCTGCGCCATGGGCCAGCTGGCCGTGGGCAAGGTCAGGGGCAGAGGGGCCTTAGCAGAGGATGCCCAGCCAAGGCTGGGGGCTTCAGGGGAACGTCGGCCCCAGGAGGGGTGGTGTAGAGGAAACCATAAAGGCCTTTCTATTCAGAAACCATCCCCCAAGGAAGACTGGCTGTGATTTAGAATGGGATTTAATCCTTACCACTGATCTGGAAGTCACCAGGCAGAAAGCTACTTCCCTCCTCCACCCCAGGCACATCTTGTTATGTCAATGTTCTGTTTGCACACAAATAACCTTTTATTGGCATTAAAAGAAAAAACACAAAACTATTAAGTCATAGGTTTTCAAACTGGAAAGTACCTCAAGAAGTCCAGTTCCTTACCTTGGAGCAAATAAAATATTATCATTTCCACGTTACAGATGAGGAGCAGGGTGCCGGGGCCCGACGCTGACAGATACTAAGGGACCCCTCTTCCTAGGGTCCCCTTTAGCCTGGCTCGGCGCTACCTTCTTCTCTCCACCTGGTTTTGGGACTTGACTTATCTCCATCCGGCCCCTGATTTTCTCCAGCAAGTCTCTGTGTAAGGGGGCTTTGTGCCAGCTGTGCATTGGTCCGTGAGCTCCTGCGCCTGCTGACTCGGGCCTCTCTGCGCCCCCCCTTCTTGGCGCTCAGTCCTGGCCCTGCCTCCACCACTCTGTCCAGGGCTGCTCTCCGCAGCCCTCGAGGGAACTGGCAGCTGGGGGCTCAGACACGGGTGGGCTGCTGCGCAGAGCAGGGTTCTGTGGCTCCTCAAAAACAAGCCTTGCTCTGTGTGCTATGCTGCTGAGGCCAGCTGCCGGGGGAGTTGAGGGAGGCGGACAGGGGGGTGGTGGGGAGCAAAGGAAAGAAAATCTGTTGTAAAAAGCTCAGGTGAAGGCAGCCAAGACAAATATACCCAGCCAAAGGAACAGGAGTGCTGGAAGATTCCAGATGCAGAGGCCTCCCTCCACCGCCATGCTCTGTCTGAGGGGCTGGGTAAGGGAAGGAGGAAGGTAAGTGTCAGGGCCAGGCATCCTTTACCTGCTGCCCCCTGAACCCAAGTGGGAGCAGCTTCCCTGGGGACAGACCCTTACTGAGGACCACAGGGGAGGTGAGGAGGGTTCAACCCAACATCTCGGGCCTGGCTTTGAAACCCACAGTCCCATGAGGGGCAGCCGGGGAAGGGGCACGTGGACAATGCCAGGCTTTGTTGCAGGTGACATGCGGCCACGAGCTCCTGCCCTCCTCCTCCTTCTCCCTGTCCTGTTCCTTCCAGATCCCTGCCTTCCTCACTCTCATGTCACGTGGCCCTTCTGTCAACACTGGCTGAGCCCCAGGGGAGGGCGGCGGTGGGGGGGGCTGAGGGAATGTGTGGGTCCTTCCTTTATGGCTGTTCTGGGAACTGAATCTGGGCCTCATGGAAATGTACGCTCTGAAAGGACAGCCCAGCACGGGACATTTACCCAGGGCGGACCCCGGGTGAGTCAGGGGGCCACACGTCCTGGGAGAGATTCAGGCCAGCGCATCGCAGGCCATGAACAGTAGGGCATTTTGCTGCCTTCTCACTAATCATGCTCTCTACACACTGGGAAAGAGAGGAGAACAGAACCTACTGTGGACAAAAAGTTGGCACAAGGTGGGGGGATCTCATGGGGCTGAAGCAAGTTTGAGGACCTGGTGGGACAAAAGCCCCTGGGGCTGGTCACTAGGCAGAGGCTCTGGGGTCTGCAAATGGCATTGGCCTCATGCCAGGGCAGAACCACAGGGCAGTGGGACAGGAGCCACCATAGGCAGCCTCCCTGTATGTCTGAGGCCACCTGGCTAAGACCCTAGGGTCTTTTCCAAATTTTTGGAGGGCTGGCCTCTGAAGAGAGTGATGCTGCTCTATACGGCCCCCAGAGGGCACAGGGGTGATGGAGAAAGAGTGACACTCAAAATAAGGAAGAACTTGTTAGTAACTGTGAAATCTCTCTGAGGACAAGTGATGTGTTCTAGAAGATCATGAGTTATCTCCAATTAAATGTGCTCAGGCAAAAGCTAGGGCAATAGGAGACTTTGAAGGGACTTCTTGAGGGGAGTCGCCAACTGGATAGCTCGCCAAAACAAATACTCTTGAAGGGCCCATCCTTAAAAGTCTTTGAATCCTAGAAACCATGTCTGTGACATGCACCCTGGCAAGGGTCTTCATATCACCGAGCCTCAGGTTCTCCATCTGCAAACCTGAACTTGTCTAGGCCTCATCATGGTGGGGACCAAATGAGCTTTGACACCCTTGAGGGTGTACTGACACAGAACGTATCCCGAACATGGGGTCTCAGTAGATATGTATGGCTGTGAAATTACCAAGGTCAGTAGTTGATGAAACCAATGGCAAGACCCCAAGAAGGTCCACAAGCTCTAGAGTCAAGCCTTGCCTCACTGTTCCTTCTATCAACCGTCTCTCCTATCTGGCTTTTATCTTTTCTTAAAAGACTGATCTCAAAGATAATCTCTTCTAAGTTTAACCTCCTTGCCCTGTGAGAGCTAGACCAGCTGCCCCTTCCCGCCTAAGCTGGTGTTCCCTAAGGCTTTTCTGTAATGATCTGTTTTCTGGCTGCTCTTTCCCAGCCCTGGCTGGGCTCCCGGAGGACAGGGGTGGTGCTTTCTGCATCATTGAGGTGGGAGAGTTTAGTGGGGAAGAACATGTGCTTTGGAATCGAGCTCACCTGGGTCCCAGTCCCTGCCTGTTCTTGGCTAAGGGCAGAAACTTGGCCTCCCAAAGTCTCAGTTTGCTCATCTGTGAAATGGGGGTAATAAAGAGAGGCTGTCCCACTCGCAGTTGTTGTGGGGATTAAAGCAAGAACACATGTGGAGTGCGTAGCACAGGGCCAGGTGCACTGTGCACATCCCATAGATGGAGCGCTGTGACCGCGGTTATGGAGGCAATGGCCAACACACTATGAGTACTGAATAGGTGGAGACAGACATCTCCTTCTGCGTGGGCACCATGTACCATCTCCCCGCAGCAGAAAGGGCCCTGTGTTAGGAGGCAACGAACAAGATGAGCCTCTCAAGGGCAGGGAACTTGGGCACCAAGGAGTCCAGACTTTTCCTCCCCCACCCACCCCTCAACAGCTGCCTGGAATCCTTCAGAGGCCCTAGAGGACAGTCCTTGCTGGGGAGCCTTGCTGGGGCACCAAGGTCCCTGGTGCCACAGACCGGGCTCATCCACTCTGACACAAGCCTCACTCCCAGGCTGACCTTTGCGTCTGGAGTTTGTTTAAGGGAAGTGGCAGAAGGAGCAGGAGTATTGCAACCACTCATTGTCTGGCTGGGTCTGACACACGACAAAGCAGCCCATTGAGGGCTGGAACCCCCCTAGTCCCATAAACAGCCTGCAGCAGGGACACCTCCTCCCACATTGACAGAAATGCCCCCAGGGGGCTCTATTTAAAGTTCCACACACTGGAATAAGCACAGGTAGGTTTATTTCTGATTGTCCACATGGCCCTCTGGGATTCTCTCTGAAGAATGACTCCACTTCCCTGTTGCCCCAAAATAACCCCCTCACACACACACACCCATCCCCAGACATTTTAGTCTCTCTGGGTCTTTTCATTAAAACAAACAACCAACCTAGTCTATTAGCTCTTTTGCTGTTGTTGTTTCTTTCCGAAACATGGTTCAGCCCAGTCTCTCTGAGAGGTCAGAGTCTGGGCCAAATGGGAATGTTTAAAATTTAATTGTTTTGATGTCACCAAGTAGCAGAGACCAGAATTTTTTTTTCTTTTTTTCTTTTTTTCTTTTTTTTTTTTTTTTTGAGACCAGGATTTTTTGGTAGGGAGGTAGGTTGTGGGGCAGGTGCAGGTTGTGAAATCCAGGCCACCTTCAAATTTAGAGCACATGATGATTGCTCTCTGCCTGGCAGAAAGGACTTCTGAAAGCACAGATGAGAGCAAAATGACCCCTGGGCCCCAAAGGCCTGCCTTCCATCTGGCCACTCAAGGGGAACTCACTGGTGATGACAGAGCCAGTGCCAGGTGTCAGGCTCTGAGCCCGGCATGTGTGTGTTGTGCACCCATCCTGGGTGGCAGTATAATGAGAGATGAGGGGAGCTCTGCAGATAGGCATTGGAGTCCTGGCTGCACCAGACAAGCTGCTTATGTGTCTGTGCCTCAGTTTCTTTGCCTGTATGAGAGGATAACAAAAGAACCACTTCAGAGGGTTGTGGCAAAGTCAAAATGAGGTCATGTTTGCCAAAAAGTTAGAACAGAGCCTGGGTCTTGGCAAACGATCGATGATTACTATTTCTACATTAGAGAGGAAGAACCCAGGCTTCAGAGGTCATGCGACTTGCCCAGGGTCACCCAGCCAGTCATCAGTGGAGACAGGATTCAAGCCCAGATCAGCTTGTCCCACTTTATATGGCCAAAGAGAGGAAGAGGATTCCAGCTGGCTCCTGAGCTGAAGGAGCTGGTGAGCACCCTGCCTACCCTCTTCCATGCCCACAACCAAGGGGGGACCAGGGAAATCAGGTGAGTCCTAGGATTCTGGGTTTTTGTCACACTGAAATGTAGCCAATGCTTCCTGTGGCTTATATCCGATGCATATACACTTTACATATATTAACTCAGTTCTTGTAATAATCCCCTAGGAGATAGCTACTATTATTATCATCCCCATTTTATAGATGAGGAAACTGAGGCCCAGAGAGGTTAAGTGACTGACTCCCTATCACACAGCTACCACATGCTAGGATTTAAACCCAGGTCTGGCTCCAGAATCCATGCTCTTAACCATCATGTCAAACGTTTTACACCCAAAAACACCTAATACGGCAACTTACCCTTGCCCCTGCCCCTGCCCTCAGCACTCCATTCCCTATATCCTTTGTCACTTTTTGTCTCTATGGCACTTGTCCTTCTATAACTTACCATATACTTTGCTTATTGATTGTATCTATTGTTTATTGTCTCTGCTCCATCTTTAGTGAATGGAAGCACCGCCAGGTGCTTGCACACAGTAAGCACTCAATAAATACTGAGCTCATAAATGAATGAATGAATGAATGAATGAATGAATGAATCACTGGATGAAGAAGCAAAGGGCTCCTAGGAGTTGCACTGTATTAAGTATACTAAATACTGTGATTTGTTTAAGCACTCATTTGGTTGAGTGGTGAGCCAGGACTCAAATCCACATCTCCAAAAGGCTCTTCTTAATCATGGCTTTTCTCTTAAGAAATGATGCATTTAGGGGCGCCTGGATGGCTCAGTGGTTGAGTATCTATCTGCCTTTGGCTCAGTTTATGATCCCAGGGTTCTGGGATTGAGTCCACATCAGGCTCCCTGCAGGGAACCTGCCTCTCCCTCGGCCTATGTCACTGCCTCTCTCTATGTGTCTCTCATGAATAAATAAATAAAATCTTTAGAAAAAGAAAAAGAAAAAAAAGAAAGGATGCATTTAGCCATTATGTTACTGTATATAAATATACATACATATGTATATAGGTATGTATTTTTAAAGGACAAAACTCTGAAAGAAGTCTGCAATGGGGCTCATTGTTCGCTTAGCAAACAGCTAATGCCAAACTTTCCAGGTGCTGCATCGAGAAACCAAAACAGAGAAGCAAACAGTTCGTAAGCAGAGCTGCTGGGTGAAAAAGACTTTGAAAGTTGTAGTGGACCCAAAAGAATATGCCCCCCTATGTAAATCAAAATGAAAGTCCCACTGAAACAATGGAAGTGTAAGGGAGTCCAGCAAAATTCTGATTTTTCTGGTGTTGGGGACTTTGATGCTTCTCTTAGAAATATCAAAACTCCAACTTTTTCTCAAAAAAATCTTGTGTGTGTGTGTGTGTGTGTCTGTGTGTCTGTGTGCCCCTGCCATACTGGTGCTCTAAGAGGCTGAGCCAGCATGGGGATGACACTGTCGCTGCCCTCAGGGAGCTCAGTCCAGTGGGGATACCAGAACACAGCACCCAGCAGACTGTGAGGCATGGTGCATAGAAGCCAAGGATGAGGTACGGGCCAGGTATGTGGGAACTCCAAGAGTCCCAAGAGGCATGGTGCATAGAAGCCAAGGATGTGGGCCAGGTATTGGGGAACTCCCACAAAGCTTCAGAGAATCCACCCAGAAGAAGGAGGGGACATTTGGGCCAGCTTCTTCCATCACCCAGGTTCCCCAAGGTTTGAGGTTCATCCATTTGGGTCACCTCCATGAGGGTCCCATGGGAGTGCTTGGCCTGGGATGATAGGATGATGCCACCTGTCATGACGCAGCTCCTGTGATCACAGAGCCTGATCCCCACGGGGGTAACCAGAGTCCATTCCAGGGAGCATCCCCTGTGCTCCACCTCCTGCTCCACCCTTAGAGCAGCTGTCCTCCCATTAGACCCCTGCTTTACTGTGAACCCCTGGGGGCAGGGCTCGTCTCTCTCCCAGTCCTGTAGTGCTCTGTCTTGCCCCACTGCTGGGCCCCACACACTTCCTGGAGATGCCCCAGAGCTGTCCTCATGCAGCTCCTCCAGCATTGGTTAGTTTCCTGACAGCTAACATTTATCAAGCACCGAACATGCTCCCAAAGCTCTGCTGCTTTATCTCAACCCTCACATCCAATGCCCACCCTTCCCACCCCACTCCCACCCCCACCTTGCAGGGAAATGCTGCTGTTATTTCCATTTCACAGATGAAGTAACAGAGGTGGAGAGAGAAGTCAGCTACTTCCCGCGTCACACAGACTGCAGGGGCTTCGCTGACCCTGATGGCAGGTGGTTGACTCTGGGTCATCAGGCTTTCTCCATTGCCTCCCTCCTTTGCAGGGGAGTGGCCCTCGGGCCTGGAGGTGGACTTGGGAGGGGCAGATATGGGGACATCCTAGACATAGCTCCACCGCCTCAACTTAGGTTCACCTTGCAGCTGGAATGCAAGAACATTCCCATGAGGTCTTTCCACTCCCATCCTGGGTGGGGGTCCAGGCATGCCCCTTACACCAATCTTGTGGAACCTGAAAGCTGATATCTCCTAGGCTTGCCCTCCTACGAAGGTGGTGTGCTCCAGACTTCTCTTGACACATCTTCCACCCCTACCATGGCTTCTTGGGCTTCCCAAGGTGCTCTCCCCCCAAGAATGTATTAAAGGCATCTGTCCTTCTTCCCCAAGTGGGGCTTTGGGGAGACATGGCATTAAGACTGCGATGAGAATTTTAATGATGAATTTTTTGGTGTGAATGAAATTTTGGTAGGGCCGCTAAGCTGACTTTGAGCCTTCTAACTAGAGCTCCTCCATCCAGGGCTCTTGATGGTTCTGAGCTGGTCTGCCTGGGGTCATCTCCGTACCTCTCCTCCTGGAGCAGTATGAGCTCAGATGGCAGCCAGCCTCAGTATGTGGGCTCAGCACCCACTCCCTGCCAGGCCCCAGGGGAGCTGCGGGTTTGAGCACATTTCACCTTGGGATCAGCTCCTGCTGTCTCGGATGCACCAGGCATCCAAGGACCTCAGGACAGAGCTGAAGCTCTTCCTTCTTCAGGAACTGGGAGATTGCTGGCAACCTCAGGGAAAGATTTCATATTTTTTGTCTCTTGCTTCTCTTTAATAGCAAACGGATGGAAAATGCAGAAAACCCTGTGCTCAGCAAAATCTCCCTCTATAGGAAATAGCTGTAAACCACGGTCCAGGATGAACACCAGGCCAGCTTAGGTGTTTCTCAGAGGTTCTGGCTTGATTACATAATGCCTGCTGGCCCAGCCCAGGCGAGCTGGCACCCCTGGAGCTTGGCAAGCCCCCTTTACTCTGTGAGCCCCCTGCCCTGGGCTGGGCAGGCCCCTGGGAAGGCACAGGCTTTCTCTGTGGTTAACAATTGGTCTGTTTAATAACTGACTCCTCCCTCTGCCCCTTCTCTCCTACCCCCAGGCTCCTTTTTCATGGAAAAACAACAGTTTCCATGATGAGCTCAGTGTAGTGGCAGGAACCGAACCTGTCTGGGCCTTCGTCTCCCCATTGGAGGGGTGAGGATTAAGTGACCTGTGGTTTGTGCTCGGAGCCAACATTCCATGATTCTATGGTTTTTCTCATGGAGAAAAGCTTCTCCCTGTTCTTGAGTCTGCAGACCGTGACTGAGTGGGAAGGTTTCCAGGCAGAGCCATCAAGCCCCCCCTCCTGGTTGGCTGTGACTAATCTTGTTCTCTTCCCCACCTAGCAACGATGCACACATACACATAGGGTAGCAAGCAAGCATGCCTCACGTGGCTTGCTTTCATTCATCCATACATCCATCCACCCGTCCTTTCATTCACTTACTCATTCATTTGTTCCATGACAGTTCATTGAGCTCCCACTGAGTCCTGTAGACACAAAGGTGATGGGATCCCCTCCTTGCCGTTGAACTCACCGATTACTAGGGAAGGGATAGCATGTAGGTCAGATAGAACGATGCTGAGTGAAAGGGCTAGGGGAATGGTCCTAAGGACAGAAGTGCCCGCAGCATCACAGAGATACATCCAGCAAGCATCACACTAGACCCAGAGTGTACACATGCCTACGAGGTGCCCTCAACAGTCTGGAGATGATGTCTCTGCTCCTGTGCCCAGGACGGTTGGCCAAGGTCAGGAAGGGCATGCACGTGGGGAAGTCCTGGGAACCAAACCCAGGACCCACGAAGGTCATCGGTTTGGCGATTCTTATCTTGACCACAGTACACAAAGTTCAGGCTTGGGACTCTAAGAGAAGACAGGGGGAGAAAAGTGCCTCATTGTAGAATTCGAGAGCCAGTGTTGTCATGTGCTCCTGCCTTCTCTTGAAGGCAAGAGAACTGAGGCATGGACTGGTCCAGTCACCTGCTCAGCGTTACCCAGCTAGGAAGAGGCTAAGCTAGAAGGGGGCCAGGTCTGCTGACTCCAGGCTGTCTCTGGCCGGCTCTGGTTCAGGCACACTGCTGTAACTGCTTATGCCACCCCGCCCCCCTTCCTAGAACTTTCCCTGGGAGATCCTGAATCAGACTGCCTGGCCGCAGCAAATGCTGCTGTGCTAGCAGACACGGGGTGAGCTCATCCCCTGAGGTGGCGTGGCAGGACTGTAGTGGCAGCTGGGCTTCTGCTCCCGTCTGAAATCATGGATGAAAATAGCTTGCCTGCGGTCCATTGATACTCAATACTCTATCATCAGATTGGGGAAGTCAATTAAAAGTGTCTCGTTTTTCCCCCCTGGGGGCCTGGGAACTGCACAGAAGCCAGAGACCAGTGACCCACAGGAACCAGGCCATAAGTTCCCCTTTACAACTGCACCAAAGTCAGAGGCTGCAGGCTGCACCTCACCATTCTATGGGCTGTGTCAGGCAGCTCCCAGGGACTGGCGACAAGAACTGAGCTCTAGTCTGGAGAATGGGCTCAGGCTCAGGTTGCAGGAACATCTGGTGCTCCTGGAAAATGCACAGGAAACAGCTCAGGACGGGAGGGCCCTGGGATTGCCCTGAAACTTCCTGTGGGCAATGAGGCAGAGGCCAGGAGACCAGGCTGGTATGAGTTGAGAGCGACTGTGGCCGGTGCCAAATGGGACCTCAGGGACACTGGTTAATGCTCAGACCAGGCCAGAGGTATGAGTACCCAGGGGAATGCAAACGCCTCTCCTGTCACATGGGAAATGCAGAGAGGTGGACCACTTCTCCTCTGCAGCTCAGTGCTGACTCAGGGCCAGGGAACTGGGCTCCTCCAGCCCCACTCCCGCTCTGACATCAAACCGGACCCTTCCTCGAGACCCAGTCCTCTGTGGGCTGTAGGTGTAATGTAGCTCCCTCCACCTTATGACTCAGCTTGCCCCCCTTCCACCTTTGCCCCCCACAGCCCTTCCCCTCTCTAGGCCTCCTGGGGTTCCAGCTTTCCTCAGCTGGCAGGTGATAGCTATGATAGCACCGGGATAAGAGGCTGACCCAGCGTTTCTTCCTACTTAAGAATCTAACACCAGCATCACCTGGAGGGATTGTTAAACCGGAGTGTTGGGCCCTACCTCCAGAGTTTCTGATTCAGTAGGTCTGGAGTGGATCCTAAGAACATGCATTTTGAACAAGTTCCCAGGTGATGGTAATGCTGCTGGTCCAGGGACCACACTTTGAGAGCCACTGTGCTAGGCAATGACTGCATGAGAAGGGGACGAAGCAGTTAGCTGACCTAGCCAAGAAACCCCCCCCCCCCCCCCCCCCCCCGCAAGAGGTGACATTACGCTAGGACCTGAATGACAAGGAAGAGCTAGTCGTGCAAAGGTCTAGGTCTTTTTTTTTTTTTTAAGATTTTTTTAAAATTTTTATTTATTTATGATAGTCACACAGAGAGAGAGAGAGAGAGAGAGAGAGAGAGGCAGAGAGAGAAGCAGGCTCCATGCACCGGGAGCCTGACGTGGGATTTGATCCCTGGTCTCCAGGATCGTGCCCTGGGCCAAAGGCAGGCGCTAAACCGCTGCGCCACCCAGGGATCCTGGTCTAGGGGTTTCTAAACTCTCCATGGGCACTGGGCAGTTTAGCGAAGCCTACGGAACCCTTCCCAAAGCCATGTTTTCAAATCCATAACATAATACACATCGGGTTGCACAGGAAAATGATGAAATTGAAATCCAGCTCAAGCCACAGCCCGCCCCCCCTCGTTTAAAAATCCCCCCTTCCCCGGAAGGAGTGTTTGGAATAATCCGTGCAAAGTCCCTGGGGTAGAAGGGACTTTGGCAGGTTGGGGGATGAGACTGGCTATGGGCAGGCGGGTGAAAGCGGGGGGCGGCCAGGTGGCTGGCTTTCGCGCCTAGTCCCAGCTGCTGGACTCCCTCCCATCTCCCTCCTACAGATCGCGCTGGCCGCCCGACGGAGAAGGCGGTGTTGGCAGAACCAGAGGGGCGCCGAGGGCACAGGCCCCTCGGGCCTCCTGCCGGCCTGGGGCTGGGACAGGGCGCGAGTCTCGGGCTGTGAGCGCCAACGCCCGGAGCGCGGAGAGCCTGCGGCTCCCTCGGGATTCGGGGGCAGCGCGCGGGGACCGGCCGGGGCGCAGGACGCGCGGCGAGGAGGGGACGCGCCCCCGAGTCGGAGCCCAGGGCTCGCGCGGGTCCCAGGCACCGTGTGACCGGGGGCCAGCGGCTTCCCCGCCCGGGCGGCACGGGCGGCCCCGCCGGCTGAGAAGGGCTGTTTGCGGGGGGAGGCGGAGGCCCCAGGCGGCGGGCGCCCCGAGGCTGCCCAGCCGGGCTGCGGGCGGAGGGGGCCGGGCCGGGGGGCGCCTCCACTCTGCTGCCCGCGGCGCCCGCCCGGGACAGTGGAAACCCGGCGGGGCGGGGGCGGGGCTAGCCTCGGGCACCCCTCCGCCCCCTCCCCTCCGCCCCCTTCTTTCCCTTGCTCCTTCTCCTTCCCCCTTCCCTCTCCTTCCTCCTCCTCGCCCCACCTCCTCCTCTTTCCTCCCGCTCCTCCCCCCATCTCGCCTCCTCCATCCTCGTCTCACCTTCTCCCCCTCTTCCTTCCCCTCTCCCCTCTTCTGCCCCTCCTCTCCCCCGCCCCCCTCCTTTCCCTTCCTCCTCCCCCACCTCTTCGTCCTCCCCCCGCCCTTTCTTCCTTCCGGTCCTCCTCCCTGCAGAGTGGTTGGAAAAAAGGGTACAGCACTGGGGCTGACGCCAGGGCAGACCAGTGCTCAAGACCACCTCTCAGTGCTGCTGCTCCCACCCACCTGGGTCCTTGGTCTTGGAGTCCAGGGCTAGAGGCCTGGAGGAGAGGCCTCCCCCACCTATCCACCGGACAGCTGTTGGCTTCCTGTGTAGAGAATGGGTTCCCCACATTCCCAGGTTCATTGCCACAGCCCCCCATTCCCTCACTCGGATCCTTCAATTGCAATCTGGAGATTGTTTCGGGGAGGCTCCATCATTTATTCAATCAAAAAGCTTTATTGATCAAAACCACAATGAGATACCACTCTAAGTGGTGAGAATGGCTAAAATGAACAAGACAGGAAACAACAAATGTTGGAGAGGATGTGGAAAAAGGGGAACCCTCTTGCACTGTTGGTGGGAATGCCAGCTGGTGCAGCCCCTCTGAAAAACAGTGTGGAGTTCCTCAAGAAGTTAAAAATAGAGCTACCCTACAACCCAGCAATTGCACTATTGGGTATTTACCGGAAAGATACTGATGTAGTGAAACGATGGACGCCTGCACCCCAATGTTCATAGCAGCAATGTCCACAATAGCCAAACTGTGGGTGTCCATCGACAGATGAATGGATAAAGAAGATGTGGTCTATATATACAATGAAATATTACTCAGCTATCAGAAAGTATAAATACCCATCACTTACATCGATGTGGATCGAACTTAAGGGTATTATGCAGAGTGAAATAAGTCAGAGAAAGACAATTATCATATGGTTTCACTCATTTGTGGAATATAAGAAATTGTGCAGAGGTCCATAACGGAAGGGGGGGGACACTGAGTGGGGAAAAATTAGAGAGGAAGAGGGATCCCTGGGTGGCGCAGCGGTTTGGCGCCTGCCTTTGGCCCAGGGCGCGATCCTGGAGACCCGGGATCGAATCCCACGTCGGGCTTCCGGTGCATGGAGCCTGCTTCTCCCTCTGCCTGTGTCTCTGCCTCTCTCTCTCTCTCTCTCTCTCTGTGACTATCATAAATAAATAAAAGTTTAAAAAAAAATTAGAGAGGAAGATAAGCCATGAGAACCTCCTAACTCTGGGAAACAAAGGGTTGCAGAAGGGGAGGTGGGTTGGGGGATGGGGTAACTGAGTGACAAGGGCACGGCATTGGGTGTTATCTATATATTGGCAAATTGAACTTAAATAAAAAATAAAAGAGTGCACAAGTTTACCACACCTAAAAACACCACACACAGAAAACTTTATTGAAAAACTGCTCCTTACTGGCTCCAAGTAAGGCCCTAACACAAATTAAAATTCAGTCCCTCTGACATGGAAGACAGAAAGGTATAATAGCATAGTGGTGGAGACAGATATAGAAGCATGAATTCAGTACTTATTGTTTGCCAGGTCTTTGAAAGTAGATAGTATTATCCTCATTTACATATGAGGAGACAGGTACCATAGAAGGTGGACAAAGATAATAGATGAGTGAAATTTCCATTTACAATATATAAAACCCCCAAAAGGTCAATCTCTTAGGTTATAGAGATTGCTTTCAAAACCGACCAGCGTGGATATAATTTAAAAAACTGAAAATGTCAAGTATTGGCAGGACAAGGAGCAACTGGAATTTTCATACACTCCTGGTACAACACGGTGCAAACACTTTAGAAAAATGTTTGGCAGTTCCCACTAAAGCTAAGCCTGCAAAATCCCGGTGATGCAACAGCTCCACTCCCAACTGGACTGAGTGCTTCTATTCACCAAAAAACATTTTTCAGTAATGTTCATAGTCATAGAAGCTTTATTCATGTATACTAGCCCCAAATTGGAAACAACCAAATGTCCATCAACAAGGAAATAAATCATGGTATAGGCATGTGGTGGAATATTATGCAGCAATGAAAAAGCATGCATTAGTGCAGCAGACACAACATAAATGGATCTCACAGATAATATTGAATGAAAAAAAAGCCAGACACAAAGGGGAACATACTGTATGACTCCATCCATATGAGGTTTTAGGACAGGAAAACTGACCTAAAATGACAAAGATCAGGGTAGTGGTTACTTTAAGAGGTTATGGACTATGGGGACACACAGAGCCTTTGTGGGAGCTGGAAATGCTCTAAATCTCCATCTAAGCAGTGGTTGCACTAGCATAAGCATGCATAAAAACTAACCACGCTCCACACTGCAGATCTATGTACTTCACATCATGTAAGTTATGTCTCAATTTAAATAAAACAAAGAGCTCCTGCCAATCTACAGGAAAAGCTAGGAAATACAAACATTTTATCAGCAAAGACTATACATTGGTAATTCACAGAAAGAGAAGTCCTAAGAGCTAACAAGTATTTGAAAAGATGCCCAATCTCACTAGTAGTTAGACAAATATAGATTGAAACATCTGATCACTCCACAACCGTGAGAATGACAAATATTAGCAAAGTGGACAGTACCAAGTGTTG
The DNA here is from genome assembly GCF_003254725.2 of Canis lupus dingo. NCBI lineage: Eukaryota > Metazoa > Chordata > Mammalia > Carnivora > Canidae > Canis > Canis lupus. Next base: position 51,927,803 of record NC_064245.1, on the reverse strand, counting down.
GCCAAGATGTGGGGAGCTGCGCTGCTGGAGGGGATATGATTAGTTGGCTTAGGCAGTGCGAAAGCAAGCAAGCCAGCAGCCCTTGGTGATATCAAGTAAGCGCACACCTTGGAACCCAGAGATCCAACTCTCAGTGCTTGAACAGGTTGGCAAGGGGGCCAGAAGGATAACATGTTCACTGGGACATTTTAAATGGGAATGCTGCGTTGTACTCAACCTTGGTATTCCTCAAAGGAAGGGATAAGTCAGGTGGTGGGACACACTATGGAATGTTAAACAGTAGTTAGAAGCAACAAATTTGTAATTGCTGAATGTGCATACATGGATCTAAAAAAAATAGAATGAATTGAAACAATTCTAGATTGAAACAGAACTAGATTTCCAGCATGGTACCACATATATAAAATAACACCCTCCCCCCACGCACACACACACACACACACACACGCACACACAATTGCCCTGCACATTTTATGAAAATATGTGCATATTTAAGGGCATATGGTAAACATCAGAGTAGATGCTTAAGGGAGATTGAAAATAAATATTGGGGAAGAAAGAGAAATAGAAAATAAAATAGAACCCGGTCATTCTACTTCAAGAGAGAAATGAAAGCATATGTCTACACTGAGACTTCTTTTTTTTTTAAGATTTTATTTATTTATTCATGAGAGACACAGAGAGTCAGAGACAGAGGCAGAGGGAGAAGCAGGCTGCCTGCGGGGAACCTGATATGGGACTTGATCCCAGGACCCTGGGATCACAACCTGAGCCAAAGGCAGATGCTCAACCACTGAGCCACCCAGGTGTCCCTACACTGAGATTTCTATATGCATGATCATAGAAGCTTTATTTGTGATAGCTCCAAACTAGAAACAACCCAGGTGTCCATCAACAGATAAATGGATGAACAGATTTTACCTCAACCATACAATGGAATGCTACAATTAAAGAGGAAAAAAAAAAAAAACACTGATACGCACAACAATATGAATGACTCCAAAAATAATTATACTCAATGACAGAATCCAGACTGTATCATGCCACTCACATAAACTCCTAGAAAATGTGAACTAGTCTAGAGTGAGAGAAAGCAGATGAGTGGTTGCCTCCAGAGTGGGGGGTAGGGAGAGAGGAGAAGTGGGCAGAGGGATTACCAAAGGGTTTGAGGAAACTTTTGGGGGTGGAAGATTTGTGCCTTATCTTGATCATGGTGCTGATTTCTCAGGTGTATACATATGCTGAAACTCATCAGATTGCACACTTTAAATATGTGCAGTTTGTTTAATGTCAATTGAAGCTACAAAAATAAAAGAAAATAAGAAGAGGGTTTTGCATTAACTGATACTGATAATATACCTGGAACCAAAGGATGTGGTGATTAACCCACCTTGTTGCCCTTGAAATTAAAGCTAACAAAAACCAAAAACGAAGACAGCACATAATAAAGCTTAGCTGGTTAAATGGCATGCTCAGGCCCTGCAACTGGGATGCTGATTCCTACACTACCAGGATGACCTCTGTGGCTCAGGGCTTGAGCTAGTTCAAGGTTCTCTGTAAGCACTTGTGTTTGGTGAAGGCATTCATCCAAGCCCTACGGTCATCTCTAAGAAAGGCTCTGGGCACTCAGAGATGGGGGATAAGGTCTCTAGGCCCTCCCACCCACTTGGACAGAGAGTCACAAAGCTAGGTGAAGTCAGGGAGGGCTTCCTGTAAGAGGTGATGCTTGAGTTCAGAGGTGTGTGGGTCAGAGTAAACACTTGCTATTATCTGTATTATTATGGCTCCCCATGATCTTAGAGAGAGGAAAACGGAGAGGAAGAGGGAGTTCCAGGAAGCAGGCCCTGATGGGTGAGTGTGTGGGAGAGGTGGAGGTGGGCATGTGCAGGCCCTGATGGGTGAGTGTGTGGGAGAGGTGGAGGTGGGCATGTTGATTGGATTTGGCTGTGACCAGGGAATAGTTCAAATTACAGGGGAAGTCTTTTCAGGGCTGGTTGCCATCCCCTGGAAAGTAAGCGTCCCAAAAGACATGGAGGCTCAGGTGTAACGAAGACTCCCCCCAAGTATTCACCTGGCCTGGAGCTTTGAGTGGGTGACCCAGAGTCTCAGCAGTAACCTGACATCCTGAGCAATCTAATCTGCAGATGCTTTAATCCATCAAGAGTGTCCTCACTGGGCCTCTGTCTGCTCCAAGCACAATAGGAAATCCATCAGTGTTGGGTTCCTCCCTTGCTTTCTTCCTTTCCCCACACACTTACAGGCTCTGCTCAAGACCTACCCACAGGGCCACTGTCCGCATCAGGCCATGACCAGGGCAGGTGGATCCCGAGTCCCAGGAAGTGTCCGGCAAAGGCTGCAGGGATGAGCAGCCCCTCAGCCATGTGGAGGGCGGCGGCTGTTCTTGATTCCCTGCCATGAAAAAGCCCCATTGTGGGGTCTTTGAAGGAGGATATATTTATTTTGTTTCCTGAGCTGTGTGAACAGTGCACTGTGCCACCAGGATTGAGAGGGCTCTGTGTGGCTGGGGAGGGATTACGTCCCCCTCCTGGGTGGTGTGATGTCAAAAGGCCCCATTCAGTGGGGGCTGGCAGCCCACCAGCAGCCCCAGACTCCTGAGCTGTCCCTGGGGGGCAGCTTGGTTTCCCTCTTTCTCTCTGAAGGAGGGGCTTGGGGCTAGGTGTGGGGCGGGAGGGGGCGGGGGGGGGGGGCTCAGGCAGCCGTCTGAGGCCTAGTCCCTGAGTCTCCAACCTCTTCAAATTCAGGAGCTGTCCTCCTCCGAGGTGGAGCAGGGATGCAAGACTGCTGCTTGATCCCTGACTCACTTCCTGGAAGGACCTCTCATTTCTGCTTGAGATGTTACTTTGAAGGGAAGTTTCACACCAGGTCACAGAGATTTGCTAAAGGCAACCTTCGCTATACAACTCCAAATCCACGCTCTGAATTTATGTGCATATCATTTCTATGATTATTTTGTGAATAGCACAACTGTGTTATGTTATGCTTGGTGTGGGTGTGGGTGTGAATGTTGAGTGTGTGAGTGTGTGTGTGTGTGTAGTGTTAATTTGTTCACAGGAAATGTTTTAAACACATCTTAATTTTTGCAACCCTGTTCTGGCATTTTTCTGTTTTTTAGTACAATGGGAGCCTCAGTACCTGGAAATGGACCTGGAGTCTCTTGGGCTGAGGGCCCTTGGCAAAGGGACCCTGCGTCTTGAGCATGTCTGGACACGAGCGGTGAGGTGAGTGGGCAGGGTGCCTAAGTCTCTGGGCAACCATGGGAACAGTGGGTGGTGGGGCCAGGTATCCTGCCAATAGCCAGAGAGGCCAGGAAGAGGGTCCTTCCTCAAAGTTGGCTGGTTCCCCAGGGGATCAGGCCATTGGTAGGGAACGTGAAGTTCAAGTCTTTGCTGGGCTGTTCCTAGTCTCTCCCCTTATGCCAGTCTCCCAGGTCAAGCATGGGCTGCCTCTCACGGGACATGATCCCCACCTCTGCTCAGGAAACCCCACTCAGGTCTCTACTGTTCTGTCCTCACATGGTCTGCCTGGCTCCACTAACAGAACAGGTGTGACCTGTATGTGACCCCTGTATGAGGGGCAGAACCCAGAACCCCTTGGGCTTGTCCCTCCATCCATCAGCTCATCAACCCAAAATCAGGCTGCCATGGGGTCTTATGTCAGTGAGAAGGTAGCTCATTGTCTCCTTCCTGCTCAATGGGCTGGCCTCCTGCCTCTAGTTTCAGCTGTCTCTGCCTCACTGAGTGACCAAAGGAATTCACCAAGCTTTGGTTCTCCCATCTGCACAGGATTCCATTGGTTGGTCTCAGGGGGCCCTCTCAGCTCCGATTTTCTGTAAGCCTTGGAAACCGGATGCAGGTATAAATGGGATCCAATGGGAAATCTTTACATGGGCATCTGGAAGGTCACACTGGGATGCTGGCAACTCCGTGTGCCCCAACGCAGCCTGAAAGGAATTTTCTCCTGGCCATTTGCATCCATGCTCCTGGGAAGGTTAAAGATGTTTGACTAATATACAACCCTTCTCATCCTTTTTCCTCTTTGAAAAGAGCCATAGGGTGACGGGCACTGAGGGGGGCAGTTGACGGGATGAGCACTGGGTGTTATTCTGTATGTTGGCAAATTGAACACCAATAAAAAATAAATTTATTATTGAAAAAAAAAAAAGAAATTGCCATAGAGGAGGGCGTGATGCCGGCATTTGAAAGAGAGATGGGTAGTGTAGAGAGGAGGCTAAGGAGGGAAGGCATTGGAAGCTGGTAAGGAAAGGCTCTGCTCAGCCCTGGGGAGCCCTGAGCACCCAGCTGCCTATCCTAAAATAGGGTCTGTTTTGGGATTATGGCCCAGTCTCAGGAGAGACAGAGGCCCCCCCCCCCAAAAGAAGGAAGAGGGCCATTTGCTGTCCAGTAAGGCCTCCTGGTGGGGAGGCATCTCCATGTGTGGAGTAACTGGGCACACACTCTTGGCCTTGATCTTGTACTCAAGGGTGAAAGGAAGGTGAGGGGCTGTGGGTTCTGTGAGAGGCCAGGATCACCTGGGCTGGGCATGGCTTAAATGCCTGGTGGATGCATATGTGAGCAGCCTTAGCTCAGATATGACAATTACCCTGGGTTTGGGGAATAAGGCTCTGGCTTCCCTGGAACATGACCTAGTCATCCCAGAGTAAGCTGGAGTGTTCTTGAAGGATAAAGGATGGATTCATGGGTAGATGGATGGATAAAATCAAAGCAGTCTAAGGGAGGAATCCCTAATCTTTTGTAGATGACTAATTTCTATAACAAGAGAGGAAAGTGAAATTTTATCTCAATGTTTTGAGCCAGATGGACTAAGAGAATGGATTCTGGTTGGGGTTATGGAAATAGTCAGCAAAGGGGCAGTGGAGAGAGATACACTGTGGGAACCAAGGGAGGAGGACATATTAGGAAAACAAATAATGTCCAATCTCATGGAGCTCAAAGAGAGGGAAAGCAAGTTGGATTTTCTCTTTGCTGGATCCTGGGAGACAATTTTAGTAGACTGTTGGCAAGGGCTAAGGAGGGGTTGTCTCTGCTCCTGGAAGACAGACAGGAATGCCTCTGGCTTTTGCATCGTGCTTTGCAGAGGTGAAACCTTATTTCAGTACAGCCAGCACATTCACAAAGTACAGACATACTGCCTGCAATGTCCAAATAGGACTCCATCAGGACAGAGTTCCCCAAAATAGACCATATGCTCTATTGTCTCCCATCTAGTCATTTATGAGTGATACTATAGTGCATTGGGAAAAGCCCAGTGCCAGATGTCAGAAGATCTGGTTTCTGATCCAGCCTCTGATACCAACCAAGTGGATTTCCTTGGCCAGACCATTCAGCTGGATTCCTGTATCCGTGCACCAATGAAGTTACTTACCACTCCTTATCTGCTGTTGCTGTTCATATTGGACCCCCCCCCCCCCATAAATGTATTACCTTGCCTATGGTGACTGCTCAGTAAATACATTTGTTGATTGGATGGCTAGGTGGATGAACAAGTTCTGGAGCTTAGTTTGCATATCTATAAACCAGGGGGTATGAATTCAAGCTTCCTGAGGTCCCTTCCATCTCCAGTCATTTATGACTAAATATATATATTTTGTCATAAGCAGTGTTCTTCCAAAGTTTCTTCGACCTGGCTCATCTGAGGCAATTTGGCTTTTGTAGATTATTTAATTTAATCTCCTTGAGGGTAGAGACTGTGCCATGTATCATCACAGCTCCAAAGCCTAACTTCTATGACCAGTAATAAGATCTTAGCAGATAAACATGAAGCCTTCATTGACTGAAAAAGTAAATCACTTCCAACTATACTTTGATCCTCTAGGAACACATTCAAAGATATGTAGCATGTGGTTCTAATGCCATCATGTTGCCAGCTGATCAAGGATTATCCTGATGACAGGACAGGATGTGTCCGATGGCCAATTTCTGGTGTGACATCTGCATGTGGCTTTTTAACTTCAAGTTTGGGCTTGTCCCTCCATCCATCAGCTCATCAACCCAAAATCAGGAAGCATCATGTCCAGGCCCCAGGCACAGTATAAAAGGGATCCTGATGACTTGGAAAATGTCCAGAGGCAAGTGGCCAGGATGGTGAAGGGTCTGGAAATGACCATGAAGTGAGGAGTGATTAACAGAACCAGAGGAATAAGCCAGAGAAGATGGAGACATGGTAACTACTGAGAATATCTGAAGGGTTGTTACAAAGTGTGTTGTCCAAGCCAACTTGGACTAGGGTAGTTTTTATCCCTCCAAGGGCCTCCTGAGAACAGACCTGCCCCTGGCAAATGTAAAGTAACAGGGAGGCCAATTTCAGTTCCACTTAAGAACTCCAGAAGATTTTTCTGATCCGACGTATAAGAACATAGATTTGACCACCCAGTGAAGTAGAGAATGGGTGACAATTGCCAAGGATGAAGGACAGGAGATTGTCAGAGGCTGGGTGGTTGCACTAGGTGACTTCTGAGGTCCCTTTCAATGTAAAGATTCCAGGATTCTAGAGAATTTTGCACTAGAGGAAAAAGAAAGCTCCTTGCTTTGTCAATTTAGAAACAGTCCTCTGGTCTTAGCCGTGGTTCATCTCATTCCTGGCTGGTGTCCTCTAAACACATTTCTCTATTCGGCGGTTTTGGCCTTCCAGCTGAAGTGACTATAAACCTCTCTCCTCTTCATCTTAAAAAAAAAAAAAAAAAAAAAAAAAGATAAAAAGATCTTTTTCTTTTCCAAATAAAGAGCTAGGAGGTCTTGGGAAGCCTGTACCCAAATGGAGGAATTCCATTTAAAAAAATCATTAAATAATTAAACAAATAAGCAGTAAACCTCCAAGCCAAAATTAGATGACCAAATTCAATTGGCCCAGCTGTCCAGAAAACAGAGCTTTTGTCTGTCTTCTAGATTTCTTCAAGGATGATGGATTTGCCTGACCCGAGATTGGACTCATTAAATTCACATCTGGGGATAGGTAGATGGGAAACCCTCTGAAGCTCAGACCTCCTGATGGTGGTTGGAGAGGGAGAAACGTGGTCTCCATGGCAACTCCCTGGGGCAACCAGGACAGCCTCTTTTCACCTGGAGCCAAGCCTTCGAACTCAGCCACTCAGCCCAAGGTTTGTACACCAGGGGCCTCCTATCTGGTGGTTGGTGATGTCAGTGGAGCCTGTGATGGAGTGATTTTCTTGGAATTATGCAGAATGTGGCCCATAAAAAAGAAATGAATCTATCAGCTGCAAGGCTGAAAATAAAAACTGATTCACAACCACTTTATTTGTGACAATACCACGCCAACCAGAAGTCTCCCTTGGCTCCCCCACCCAGGGCTCTGTTGGGTTTTCTTTTCATAGTAGCACAAACTCTCAGAGTCAGAATGGCTCTCTGGGCTCATCCAACCCCCTCATTTTACAGATGAGGTTTCGTTTGAAGCTTAGTTCCAAGAGGGCTTGGCGTCCAACAGGAAAGCGTTAACATTTTCCAGAAGCAGCCCTAGCCTCCCAACTGAAGGCTACTTTAACATGTAAGTCCACGTCTTGTTTCAATTAGCTCTGGTGCTCTGGGCACAATTACTGGAAAATGGGTGAGTTGAGGGTTGAGGAAGTGATGTCACTGGAGACCCCAGGTAAAATCCGGGTGATGACGGGATGACAGCCACCAACAGAGCCCTCACTTGTTTGGTTAGTGATGGAGGGAGACACGGGGTACTGCTTCTGGAGCTGGTTCTAGGTGGTAGCTGCTGGTCACCAGGGGCCACTACTGGGAGAGGCAGGTCAGCGAGGTGGGTAACAGACACAAGGGCGCCGCCTCTTGGTTGCAGAGATCATGGGGCTCCCTGTTTGGATCCTTTGTGGGCAAAGGAACTGTATGTAGCTTAATTTGCTGGGCCTCTTCTCCAGGGGTTTGAGATGTTTGAAGAGGAGCCTTTTTACCAGCCACATCCTCAACACTATCATCCCCTTCACCAACCAGGGCTCATCCACCTGCTAGGTCTTTCAAGGAAACTAGGTTCTATTACCCTGACGAGGTGTCACAGAGGAAGGGTTCAAATTGCCTGGAATCATACTCTGTCTATAAACCCACAGGAGACCCTGCCTGCATGGGTTTCTCATCCGTGTGTGTGTGTGTGTGTGTGTGTGTGTGTGTGTGTGTGTGGTGTTTTGGGGGAAGGGAGGGTAGAGGAGGGAGGTTGAGCCGTTAATGCTGACAATTGCAAGTCTGTTCTGAAGCCAGAGGAAAAAATTAGTACAGACTAAAGAAAGAAAATTTCAGGGTTTCCAAGAATACTTAAATAATTGCTGTTATTCCGGCCCTCAGATTGGTGGTTTGTTTGAGTAATGGCCTGGCAGGAGTCTTTGACACCACACTTTGTCCTGGAGGCCAGGCTGGCTCTGTCATGCCTGTGGGGGATATCCTAAGGGCATGTGATATTCGGGGGTCCTTGGTGGCCAGGCGAAGTGATGAAACCTTGGGCTACAAGGTGAGGTGGTAAAGATGGCATTTCACTGTGGGAGCGCATGTCCACAGGCTTGTAGCCAGTCAGATATGCGGGCCTTCTCTGAGATGTGAGTTCCCTACCCTGCAGATGCCTAACCTATATTATTACCCAGTGAGATCTCAGTGCATAGAAGGAGGCTACAGATGTCCTTATCACTTGGGGGCACCCTCATCTTGCATCATGCTGCCCTGGGTTGAGCTGGAGGCTCGGTGCTTGCGGGATCCCTGAGCATCCGCTTTGTCCCTTGTGTCTTTGTGTGTATGGTTGGGATGTGATTGCTTTATCGGTCATGATTTGTTCAGGTGCCTCTTCCCCACATAGGTAAGGACATCAGCTCCCTAGGAGAGAAGGGAGTCTTTTCTGGAGCTCTCAGAGGAGCAGTAGGGCTGGATCCTGGAGGCCCAAGATCGGGTCCCAACTCTGCCATTAAGTGACTGTGTCCTTTTGAGCAAGTCATTTAATCCTGCCAAAAAAATGATGGGGGCAGGACTCAGCCCATATCCTCAAATACTGAAGGTTGTGACCCATCAGCCAGGGTTCATGACATCCATTTGGGCAGAGTAAATACAAGCAGCCCTACTCGAGGTGGGCTGCCTGTGAGCTCTGGGAATTGACTCTTCCCTTCCCTGGGGACTCCCACACCAAGCTCAGCAATCTTTCCTTTCTGACTTTTGAAACACCACCTTTCCAGGAGAGTAGGGCTCTTGAACCACTGTCATACCCCCTGAGTAACCTGAGTGTTTTCAGGGAACCCTACATGCCCCCTCTACACATTGCTTCCTAGGTGATCTTCCAAGGGTGGCCAATGTAACTTCCTCTTTTGCTAGAACAGAAACACACACACACACACACACACACACACACACACACTCACACAGAGGCTAAATCTGTTTCAGAACACTGTCATCTCCCTTAAGAGATGTCATTGTAAAGTTGAAGTGTGTAACTCTTGTTTCTCAGGGTGTACCCACTCACAACAGATAGATTCAAGACCTGGTTGCAGTAGAAGTGGTTTTAGTGTTTGAGTTCAGGGTCCCTCTCTCACTTCTTGGAACAGCCCTCATTGGGTATCTACCATTTTCTTATACTGAAGGACAATCCCAGAGGCTACTCCGTTAAGTGAATGTTGCTGTCCTGATGACAATTCAACCATGGCTTCCCACCAAGTCCCAAATACTTAATGTAGTACCCAGGCTGCAAATGGCCTGTCCCTGCCAGATTCTGCATCTTGATAGCTCTCTCTCTTTCTCTCTCTTTCTCTCTTTCCCCACCTCCCCCAACACTGCTCTGTTCTCCCTGCCCTTTGCTTCTCCTACCTATTGTGGCAAGTGGCCCCGGGGGGGTGGGGGTGGGGGAGCCCTAGTTCAGAAGAGAGCTCCTCATTTCCTCAGGATCTGCATGACAGACAACAGTCAACTCTGTGGAAAGTGTTTTAATCCAAATAATAAAAAATAAGACAGCAATCCACCTTCCTCAAAGATTTCAATAGTTACCTTCTGTAGGGTAATATAATGGGGTTCTCAAAAATCCCTGAGTCACATAAGGAAGGCAGGACCACGGTGATGAATGTGAGACATCGCTGGTAGGATCTAGACTCCTTGCCATGCCTCCGAGGACTCTCCTTGCTCACTTGAAGACCTTTGGCACTTGGAGAGCACCACAAGGGGGAGCCCTGAGCATAAACCCAAGACTGGCTTTACTCCCACCTGAGAAGAAAGTAGTCCAGGGACCAGCTGACTTATTCCTCCAAGGCAAGCTTCCTAGGTTCCTTTGAAGGTCCTGGGATGGACTATAGGTTGTCTTTAAAGGCCCTGCAACTCCATGCAATATTTTGGGCATATGTACATGTATATTTCTGGAATGAGGGTCCAAAGTCATATTCTCAAAGAGATTTTGAGAACAAAAGATTAGGAGCTTCCAAGGGGCCTTCTCATAACTCCCAAAGGAGCAGGGTTTCCCATTATTGCTGAACCAAACAGAGGAAATCAGGGAGCATGGATTTAAGATTCCCTCTGGGTTTGGCTATCTGAAGCAATGACCTCCCTTAGCATCTAGAGAAATGTGTTCAGAAACATTTGGTAGCCTGTCGGAGCATTTATTTTGTCCAGATTGTCTCCTTCCTGGACTACAGAATCAGAGCATCCCCGGGTTGAGGGACCTTGCAGCTTTCTCTACTTTACACCCTATCCTGGGTCACCCATCATTTCTCAGAGAGGGCCCCGTACAGTGTTGGTCAAAGTGGAGTTGGTGGGTTTGTGTTGGTGGCAGACTGTTACTGGTCCACAGGGAGGTTAGTACAGAGAGTGAGAGTAGGCATTTGGAAACTTTTATAGCAACTTGACATTGTTGAAAGACCCAAGAGAATGATCAGAGTCAGCAAATGTGGCTTGGAGTTTAGTTTTGTGCAGGAGCGTGTTCGGTGGCACAGCTGTGATAGGAAAAGTAATTACCCAGATTAAGGAGATTGGGCCAGAATGTGAATCAATGCACTGCTTCCCTTCAGCGAGAATGTCTTGCCAAAAAAAAAAAAGAAAGAAAGAAAAAGAAGAAAATAGCGAAATTAACAGGCTTAGTGAGGAAAGAAAAAGTGTGAGTTACAGAAAGCTAAGATGTTAAGCTGAAAATGATTGTCTTTATCATGTGTGTTAGTACGGGAGCTGGCTGTAAACAACTATTGTCCCATACAAAGTAAAATGGTTATTAAAGGGAAGGTCCTGTGGAAAAATTCATTCTACGGAATAAACTCTTGGAATTTCTGCAGCAAACTTTTTAAATATGTCGATTGGACAACCAGATTTGTGTATTTATCCAATATCCTCAGTTATTTTTGATGACCTGAATACTTCCCCGCCAGGAAAGGACTGTGCCATGCTTTTTATTAAAATTTTTTTCGTGTTATATCATTTTTACTAAATTAGCCATTCTATGCACATATGTCAGATGAATCTTCCAGAAACTTCATTTTTTAAATCATGTCATCACCCTTCTGAAAAATCTCAAACATTTTCAAAAAAGGCGAAAAATCCAAGCTTCTCTACGTGACAGTTAAGATCCCCTGTAACTGGGCACTGACTCATGTTTCCAGCCTTAGTACTGGCTGCCTTTTTAAAAAATAAAAATGGTATATATTTAAGGGGTAAATATGATTGTTTGCTATATAGATACACAGTGACGTGATTACTAGGATCAAGTTATTTATCATATCATCCCCTCCCAGTTAGCGTGCGTGATGAGAATATCTGTAATCTTCTCTCTTAACAAATTTCCAGGATGCAATTCAGTCTTAACTATGGTCACCATTCTAAACATTAACCTCTGGACTTACTCATCCTATGTAACTACAATGTTGAACCCTTTGACCAACATCTCCTGACTACTCCCATAGCCTGCCCCCTGGTAACCACTCTTTGTTCTACTTTCTGCTTCTATGAATTTAATTTTTTTTAATTTCACATATAAGCGAGATCATGCAGGGTTTTCTTTAAATTTCTGTGTCTGGCTTATTTCATTTAGCATTATGTCTGCTAAGTTCATCCATGTGGTTGCAAATGGCAGGGTCTCCTTCTTTTGGGGGGCTGAATGGTATCCCTGTGCGTGTCTGTATGTATATGTGTATGTATACATTTCTTTGTCCATTCATCTATCAATGGACACTAAGGTTGTTTCCGTATCACCATGCTTTCCAATATCAGATAAGATCAAAGGACAAAAACAAAGAATTAGAAATTTGGGGAAAAAAATAGAATTTCTACAGATTGTTGTAATGTGGTCCATAATTTGGGGTGCCTGGCTGGCTCTGTCAGTGGAGTACGCAACGCTTGATCTCAGGGTTCTACGTGTGCGCTTCACCTTGGATATAGAAATGACTTAAAAATAAAATCTTAAGAAAATGCCTTACATAATTTAAAACACTTATCAACAAGGTAGCATATGCGTAACTTGATGCTGCATATTTGTAAAAAGTTGTCAGTTTACAGAATGATGAAACTCTTTGAATTTTGAATAAATTGGAATGGAATGGAATTTTGAATTTGACTGGATTTTATTTTCCATCAAAAAAATCCATGCATAATAAATTCATGGTTCCAGAATCCATTTTCCACTGAAAGATTATTTAAATTTAAGTATAATTTTTCAGGATAGTTGTCGAAACTGGCTACTGAAGAAGTACTGGAGATGAATGTTTTAAAGCCTCATCATTTAGCTTGCCTTGGGTAAAGGTTAAAAAAATAAATATCCTGAGCTTGGCAAAACTTTTTAAAAATCTCTGTCCATCCCTACACTCCTATGAGACTGATTTCTTGTACAGAAATCTAAACTGTGAAACAGTTTAGAGGCACGTCGTCTCCTGTGACTAGCATTGTCATCAATTCAACCTAAATATATAAGATTTTTGTTCAAAATGTGTGATACAGTGTGATACAAAAGAGTGATACAGTGAATACCCATCTGCCCACTGCCTAGATTCTTCAATTAACATACATAATCCCTCCATCATGTGTCTTTTTTTAAATCTACTTGAAACATCAGTATACACCACTTCAGCCCTAAACACTTCAGCATTCCTAAATATTTCAGCATTCCAGGGTTTGATATTTATTCATGGTTATTTTTTATTCTTTGAGCTAAATTGTTTTAAAGATTTTATTTATTCATGAGAGACACAGAGAGAGAGGCAGAAACATAGGCAGAGGGAGAAGCAGGCTCATTGAGGGGAGCCCAATGCAGGACCCAAACCCAGGACCCTAGGATCATGACCTAGCCAAAGGCAGACGCTTAACCACTGAGCCACCCAGGTGCCCCTCAAGCTAAAATTTTTATGTAGTGCTATGCACACTCCTTGAGAGTGCCAGTCAGTGAGTTTTGGGAAATGTGAAAACCTGTGTGTTGCAAACATCTGAAAATTTAGAGCGATTTCATCACCCCAGAAAGTTTCCTCATGCCTTTTCTTAGTCCATGACCCCACCCAAGAGGGGACCACTGTTCTGATTTTTCTTCCCGCCGTAGATTAGCCTATGCCAAAATCCTACAGTATATACTCTTCTGTGCCGGGCTTCTTTCACTCAGCATAGTTTTTGAGATGCATTCATGTTGTGTGTGTGTGTGTGTGCTTCATTCCCTTGTACTGCTGAGTCACATGCTATGTCTGACTATGTCACCACAGGTTTTGCTGTTTTTCCTGTTGATTTCCAACTTCTGATCATTATGAAAAAGCTGCTATGAACATTCTTGCACACATCTTGTAGAGTATGCTTTCACTTGTGTTGAGAGAATAGCAAAGACAGGAGTTGCTGCTGGCTCATAGGGTGATCGAACGTTCACTACCTTCGCTGGTGAGGCATCCAGCACATGTCAGCTTGCGCATTTCCTGTAACTTTCCATCTCAAGGGCTCGCTGTTCCACGGGCACTCTTAACCCCCTAGATCTTACAACTCTGATGCACACAATCTCTTGATAGTCTTTGCACAGCTCTTCGCTCTATCTGGGACAGGGCCACCTCTTTCTTGCCCTCCAGTTCTCAAATGACATGTCACTTGCATAGAAGGATGTTCTAATAGTAGCGTCTGCCCATCATGCTCCATTCTATGACCCTATTTTGTCTTCTTCATCTTGCACATCACTGCTAAAAGTTCTCTTTAAAGTATTTAACAAGTTTATGGGTTTGTTGTCTGACTCTCTGACTCGAAGGGAGCTCTGTGAGACCAAGGGTCTGGCCTCTGCATTCAATGCTGGGTTTCTGGGCTTCCAACAGTCCCTGGCATAGTGTGGACACCATAAATTTTGGTTGAATGAACAACTTGAAACCAGTAGTCATGGAGTTGGGGAGAGTATTCTTGCCACACCCATACACACACACACAGGCACAATAGAAATAATTATAGGGCAGCCCGGGTGGCTCAGCGGTTTAGTGCTGTCTTCAGCCCAGAGCCTGATCCTGGAGATCCAGGTTTGAGTCCCACATCAGGCTCCCTGCATAGAGGCTGCTTCTCCCTCTGCCTGTCTCTCTCTCTCTCTCTCTCTCTCTCTCAGGAATAAATGAATAAAACATTAAAAGTAATAATAATAATAATAAAAGGGTGGAAGGAAAATTTTGAGGTAGTATAAATGTATATGGCCTTGGTGGTGATGGTTTCATGGTGTTTATTTATTCCCAGTTTGAGTTGTATACATTCAACATTTACAGCTTTTTACATGTCAATTACATGTCAGTAATGTTATTTCATTTCATTTTATTTTTTTAAAAGGTTTTATTTATTTTTTCATGAGAGACACAGGAGAGAAAGAGGCAGAGACATAGGCAGAGGGAGAAGCAGGCTTCCTGCAGGGAGCCCGATGGGGGACTCGATCCCAGGACCCCTGGAATCAGGACCTGAGCCAAAGGCAGACACTCAACCACTGAGCCAGCCAGGCATCCTCACTAATGTGATTTTAAAAACATAAAATAAGAAGGTAATTATGAACCCTACCGTGGTAACATGGCAAAGTGATTATAAACCTTTAAAAAGACAAAATCACATATTACAATTATAATAATGTAAAAATAAGATTTTATGGGGGCCCAAATTACAACAAAGCACAAGATTATAATACTAAAAAAAAAATCAATTGATCAATCAATAATCATGGGGATCTTGTCATCCAGTACAACACAGACTCTCCTTCAACGTACCGTCATAAATGAGCAGGTCACTGTTCAGACTGACTCTCAGGGGCTTTGAGTCACTGACCTTCTAACATAAGCTGATTCATCAAGAGCTGCCTCCGGCCGCCTGGCCAGCTCTGCGCAGTCGGGGCCTGTGAAAGGGGCCCTTGTCACGTTTTACTGTGTGGTCATTCACTGGAATTGGCTCTCCTGGCCGAGAATTTTAAGTTTTTGAAAAAATTCAAACCATCCTTGAAGCACACAAGCCAAGTGTCCAAGAGCAGGTAGGGGAAGGATGAATACATTTATTTGGGAGGCTCCTTAGGGAAACTGCAGAAGGCAGGAACCCCACCCCCTGCTGCCCCCCTGAAACCCTTCCAGACTTCCCTACCCAAAGCTCCCAATGTATCAGTGCTCAGAGGATGGGGTGGGCGGGAGCACCCAGGAGGGGCTCCGAGGTGGTTAAGGCAACAGGATAGAGGAGTGAAGCCATGGCTGCCCTTGGGAGCATCAGATATCTGGTGCTCCTGGGCTCTCCACATCATCAAGACTTGTTGAATGTTTGCTCCCTAAATATTTCATAAATCTGTCCCCACCCTCCGCCCCTGATCAGCCTTTGCTCCAGGGCCATCATCACTCACCTGGACTGTGGAATTTGGGTGCCTCCAAACTGGCCACACAGCTTCTTGGCTGGCCTCCACTCTGTTTTATTCCTAGCAGCCAGAGGGACAGTTCCAAAGTCGGCATCTGATTGAGCAGCCCCTCCTTACAAAACATCACCGAGCCATCATCACGGACAGCTAAAATCCAACTTCTTCCCTGGGACTCAGGCCCATCCACACCTGATGCTGCTGCATCACACCCATCCGCTGCTCTGGCTATGCCTCCCCTGCCACCCACCTGGGTTCAGGTAGGACCCAGGAGCTTACAGTGTCCTGCCCACACTGTGTCGCTTCATAGTAGGGCAAAAGCTCAAAACTGTCAGTCTGGGAGCAAGGGCAGATGGAGTTGGTAGACTCCAGGAAGGCTTCCTGGAGGAGGCGACAGGGAGATAAGTCTTAAAGGGAAAGAGTGAACAAGGCAAAGAAGAGGGAGAGGAGTTTCAGGATTAAATTCTTTGCTCCAGGATCTCCTGGATCTTATGTGGCAGAGTTAATACTTCTGCTGCTTGGGGGAGGTTGGGTGCTGGTATGGGGAAGTGGAAGGGAGAATAGAGCACGGCACTCTGGAAGCCAGTCTTTACGTCCAGTAGGGTCAGGGAAATGAGGCTTTGGGATGGCAAAGGGGAAGGAGTTGGAGCCAAGACACTTCCATAAAGCCAGGACTGCATGGTCTGCAGCCTCAGAGCAGGGGCTGACAAAGGAAAATCATGCACCAGCAAGAGGAAAGCACAAAGCCGCATATCTGCCTCCACAGGGGTTTTGGATTTTTTTTTTTAATTTTATTTATGATAGTCGCACACAGAGAGAGAGAGAAAGAGAAGCAGAGACACAGGCAGAGGGAGAAGCAGGCTCCATGCACCGGGAGCCTGACATGGGATTCGATCCCGGGTCTCCAGGATCGCGCCCTGGGCCAAAGGCAGGCGCTAAACCGCTGCGCCACCCAGGGATCCCCGGGTTTCGGATTTTTTAAGATTTTTTAATTTATTCATTCAGGAGAGACACAGAGAGAGAAGCAGAGACACAGGCAGAGGGAGAAGCAGGCTCACCACAGGGAGCTCGATGCAGGACTCGATCCCAGGACCCTGGGATCATGATCTGAGCCAAAGACAGATGCTCAACCACTGAGCCACCCAGGTGCCTGAATTTTGAATTTTTTTAAGTCTCCACAGGAGAAATTAAAATGTCGAGTCTGGGGATCCCTGGGTGGCGCAGCGGTTTAGTGCCTGTCTTTGGCCCAGGGCGCGATCCTGGAGACCTGGGATCGAATCCCACGTCGGGCTCCTGGTGCATGGAGCCTGCTTCTCCCTCTGCCTGTGTCTCTGCCTCTCTCTCTCTCTCTCTCTCTCTCTCTGTGTGTGTGACTATCATAAATTAAAAAAAATAAAATAAAATAAATAAATAAATAAAATGTCGAGTCTGCCCTTCTCGTGGATTTAGGTCCAAAGATACGTGATCTTGAGGTGCAGCAGCTCCCAGCCTAAGAAATTATCATAATTATGCCTCTCAGCTGATTGGCTAGAGGGCCTGGCCCTGGCGAGTGGATAGTTATTCTGGGTGAATGCTCCCAAGGCAGCAAGGGATCCTCACTAGGAAGAGGCCGTCCAGCCAAGACGAAGTTTAAAGAATGTTAAGAGTTGATAAGATATGATTCACCTGTTCACTGTGAGTAAAGATCAGGGGCCTGGGATCACAAGAATGCCAATGAACAGACACCGACCTGCAAGAGACAGTAAACAAAGAGACTTAGTAGATGAACACACTGGATAAAGACACTGTAAGAAAAGAAAAAAAAAGTAAGATTTGAAAGAGAACCATTGTGGGTTGAAGAGCATCCCCCTCGCAAACTCATACCTACTCTCAACCTCAGAAAGTGACCTGATTTGGAAAGAAGGATCTCCAGATGGAATTCACTCTCGATTGAAGGTGAGCTCTAAGTCCAACAGGGGCAGGAAGGAGAAATCTGGACGCACAGCTAGAGGCAGAGATTGGGGCGAAGCAGCCACAAGCCAAGGGCTGCCAGGAGCTGAAAGAGGCAAGGAAGGACCCCGCACCCCCACCCCTACAGCCTGCAGATAGCCCAGCCCTGCTGCCTCCTTGATTCAGACATGCAGCCTCCAGAATGGCAAGAGAATACCTTCTGGTTGCTTTAAGCCACCAAGGTTATGGTAATTTGTGGCAATTGCTCTTAAGAAGCCGAGATGAATACCCAGAAATGAAAAGTCTAGTCTTTATCACATTTTTAAAGTTGTTTTTTTTTTAAGATTATATATTTATTTATTCATGAGAGACACACAGAGAGAGGGACAGAGACATAGGCAGAGGGAGAAGCAAGCTCCCGGTGGGGAGCCTGATGCGGGATTCGATCCTAGGACCCCGGGATCATGACCTGAGCCAAAGGCAGATGTTCAACCACTGAACCACCCAGGTGCCCCACATTTTTTAGTTTATAGAAAAGTTTGCAGACCCCTGCTGTAGCGTACAGTGATCACCTGAATCCACCAGCCCCTCACCATAACCCGTGGTCCCCGGTCCGTGAGTCCCACTCATGCAGGTAGGGTAGCTGGTGGAGATGCCTACAGGAGCCACAGAGAGAATGAAACTAGTAAAGGAGTCTGAGGGGTGGAGGCCAATTTTGGGGGGGGCAAGCTGTACCCGTGGGGGGGCATTGGAAAGCTAGATGCAGAAACACCTCCGTAATATAACCTCATATTTATGAAACAGGGGGGAATCCACATGTACCCCCGACAGATGTGTGTGTTTATGCGGACACCTATGTCAAAATATGACTTCAGAGCTGGAGGAGTAGGCCAAAGGCTGTGTAGTAGGTGGGGGGCGTGGGTGTTACCTACGTGGAGGGGGGCGGGTGCTCCTGAGAGCAGGCGGGAAGCCGAGCCAGCCGGAGGGGAAACCGAGCATATGTGATACGATCATATTCCTGTTTTATGTCAGATTATATATGTAAAGAAGGAAAATATATAAGAACAAACCAAGTTGAAGAATTACAAGCAACAGAAGGTAAAGGCGCAGAGTAGCTGCTCAGCTGCAGCCAGCCACCGTCCTAAGGGAATGCAGCCCCCCACCCCCACCCCGTTTGTTCTGATCTCCCCATGCTGCAAAGAAAGCTGGAAATCTGGATTTGCGTGGGACATTGAAACACTGAGCAGCTACCAAATGCTTAAGGAAGAAATAATGCCAGTTCTACATCATCTCTTCTGGAAAACACTGAAGGAAAACCAGACGCATCTGGGGTGACCTCCAGCACACACAGGTTTGCAACTCCCGACCTGGAGCGATGGAGCCTGCACACCTATGACCAGAGTGGGGCCAGCGCCTTCTGATTCATCTTTGAGAAATGAGGGAGAGAGGGAGGGACATGTACTGAGCATGCCATGATGAGCCCTTCACATGCTTTTATTGATGGAATTGACCCCAAGCAGGTATTAAGCCCATTGCACAGATGGGGAGACTGAGGCTCTGTTGAGTAACTTGCCCCGATCATCCAGCTAGTAAGTGTCTCTGAGTGTCCCACCTCACCTGTCCCTCTCTGCTCTCCTTGCACATCTTCCCTCTGGTTCCTGCCCCCACCACTGTGTCCCAGGCTTACTTCTTCCAGGTCCAACAGGCATGCATGGCAGCTGGGCAGGCAGGGCTTAGCCAAATCCAGCATGTGTTCTGATGGGGGCACCATTCACCGACTCCTAACAAGCATGGACAAGGGGCTGCTCTGGAAAGTCAGGCGAACCTCTCACTTTATGGTTGGGAGACTTAAAGCCCAGAAGGGGCCACGCCTTGCCCAGGCTCACACAGCTGTTAACCCCCTTCCCCAAGCCCTCCCTCTCAGGCATTATTTAATGGATCCAGAGTTGTCTTTAAGCCTCAGCGGAAAGTCACAGGGTGAGTTCAGGGAGGTCGGTAGGGAACAGCCTGGGAGCCACCCAGGGTGACCCCCCAACACCTCCTTCCCAGATATGCCCTGCACCCCAGCCCCTGCCAGAGCCCCCTGGAAGGCCAGGTGGGTCCAGGGCTCCCCTAGCACCTGGGGGCTGAAGGAATACTGGGGAGCCCAGGCAGATTCTCAGGGTTTGCTCTGTTTCTCTTTCCAGCCACAGCTTTTCCCCAGGGTTTATTATTAGCAAAAATGACAAAGCCCCTCATGGCTAGAGGCTGGCTGCTGGCTCTTAAGCCCTGCTGGCGCCTCTCAGCAAATAGTTCCTTTGGAACAGGGCAGCTCTTCCTGAGGAGGGAGCAGGGCTGGGGGAGGTACCCATGTCCCCCACCCCACCCCTTGGGGGAGGTCCCTGTGCGAGGCATAACTGCTCCCCCAGGCAGGTAACTCTCTTGGGCAAGAGGCCTGAGCAATGCCATGCTCTCAAAAGGGTTGGTCCCTGCCACTCTTGCCACGGTGTTCCCTGGCATGACTTGGAAACCCAGTAGGCCTGTGGTTCTCCCTCTCTTGGTTGTGTTCCAGGCCCACTCACAGCACCAGGGAAGCTGGCTATGTCCTTGCATCTTAAGGATGATATGCATCCCTTCCTGCACCATCTCTCCTGCATTATAAGACATCTGCTGGGCTGCCTCAGGCCACTCGGACCCCAGGATTCCAGCCATCTTCACCTCACTGCCCCCTCCCTGACCAGTCCTGGCTGCATCCTCGGGGCTGCCACTTCCAAGAGGCCCAGCTACAGGTATCCTCCTCAGATCCTGCCCTTAAAGTGTGTGGGTGGGGGGGGGGGGGACTACGGTCCCTCCCTGCATTCCCCCTCCCCTGGGATGCCTGAAGGCCTCCCACATCTGCATCTGGGCACCACTCCATTGTTCACTTCCAACCCCCTCCTGCTCCCTGGATTGGAAGCTACTAATCAGTCTCCTGGGCCAGAAAAATCCTCACCCAGTAAGCACCACTCCTAGACCTTTCCAGACTAGCACCTGGAGGACAGCCCTGAAACTTAACATCAAGCATTATGGTCTTTTATTCTGTGCTTCCTCCATGACACTCCACTCTGGGGTGATGCTGGGTTTGTGTCTCCCTTCCCAGAGGAGAAAAGCCAAATGTGAAGGCAAAATTGGGGCGGTGGGAAATTCCAAACAGTTACTACTTCACATGGCATCTTGTCACCACCGTGTTGCTTTTAGCTCAAGGCAGGTCCCGGCTCACTTTTGAGCCTGCCCTCCTCCAGGTGGGGCTGTATCACCTCACATGGCAGCTTTTTCTGGTGTTCAGCAGTAGGGATGAAAACCCAGACACAGGTCTCTTCAGATTCCTATGAAAGGAGGCCATGGGCTGAAGGCAGTGGGCTCTGCAGGTGTCCTGGGTCCCCACAGCCTCCAGCTCCCACCCTCAGGGCCCTGCTAAAATGCTAGAGTGCTGGGTTGAGGACCACAGCCTTGATATTTTTATCTGGTGTTGCCATTTCCTAGCCATTTGCTCTCCGGAAAGGCACTTAAATTTCTTGAGCCTTAGGTTTCTCATCTGTAAAATGGGGTTAGCAGTACAATCCACAATCCCTTTTCTGAAACCCTTGATGTGTTTCAGAAATCAGAGTTTTTCAGCTTCACACGGGTAATATGGAACATGTACTCCATATTATGTTAACACCCTGATGGGGTCTGAAAGCATCTTGTAATCAAACACATTAATATTTCTTTAGCTGAACTCTTGAACAATCACACTAAGTGCAGTAAATAAAGACTATACCTTGCCCCATGTCTGTTCAGGTCAAATTTTGTTACCAAATAAATGTTTTAAAAGTTCTTTTTCAGGGGTGCCTGGGTGGCTCAGTGGTTGAGCGTCTGCCTTTGGCTCAGGGTGTGATCCCAGGGTCCTGGGATCAAGTCCCACAGTGAACTTCCCTCAGGGAGCCTGCTTCTCCCTCTGCCTGTGTCTCTTCCTCTCTTTCTCTGTGTTTCATGAGTAAATAAATAAAATCTTTTAAAAAATAATAAAAATTCTTTTTCAGTTTTCAGAGCCTTTCAGAGGTTTGGGGTTGTGGATAAGGACCATACCACCCTGTGTCTCCGTGGACAGTGGCACACGGCATAAAGAGATAAAACACGTTCACAGCTTTGAGGCCGCACCGAACCCAGCTGTAAGGCTTGGGATAAAACAAATCTCTTGACAAGGCCAAGGGCAATGAGTGGGGAGAATAATTCTGGAACGGCTGTGCCATTAGCCAAGTGTCTGAGCCATTGATTCAAAAATCAACGGATCCTGATTGCCCCAAATTTGCCTTGAGCTCAGAAGCTGCCAAGCAGATGTCTGGCATTTCTGTCCTCACCGACACCAGCATCTCTCTGAGCCCCTCCCTCTGCTTTGCCAATCACACCTGCCCCACCCACCCACACCCAACATCCTGTCCCTTGGCTCTGAAAGGGCCCTGCCAGCACCTGCAGCCTCTCCTCAAAGGTATATGCCTCGGGGTGCCTGGGTAGCTCAGTCAGTTGGTCATTCACCTCTCGATTTCGGCTCAGCTCAAGTCATGATCTCAGGGTTGTAAGATCGAGCCCTGTGTGGGGCTCTCTGCTCAGTGTGGAATCTGCTTGAGATCCTCTCTCTCCCTCTGTCCCTTCCCACCTCTCCCTCTCTAAAAAACTAAATAAATTAAATAAAGGTGTGTGCCTGCATGCATGCAATGTGTGTGTGTGTGTGCACGCACATATGCAATAAGACCAAAAGCCCTATACAGTAATTGGTAGCCAGGAAAGAACCACAAGCCTCTTCCTCTCTAACGCTCAGCCACAAAGCCTCAGAGCACAGCATCCTTCGTGTCACTAGAGGCAGAGGGAGAGCCATGGGGAGGGGCCAGGGACAGACCCATCTGGCTGCCACTCATCTCTGTACTGGGACGAGGCATGCATTCTTCCCATGGGAGCAGGCTGGGCGGACTGGGAGGGCTTACGGGAGGTGCCCCATGATGGGTGAATCTTAAGCAAGATTTGACTGTTTTTTTGTGACACCCTGCGTTCCACAATTCTGGGTGCAAGGAATCTCACATTTTTA
The DNA here is from genome assembly GCF_003254725.2 of Canis lupus dingo. Taxonomy (NCBI): domain Eukaryota; kingdom Metazoa; phylum Chordata; class Mammalia; order Carnivora; family Canidae; genus Canis; species Canis lupus. The sequence goes on along the minus strand of NC_064245.1, from coordinate 51,904,987 downwards.
CATTTTCCTAAATCAAACAGAATGCAACCTTGGATCTGGCTTCCCAGGACAATGAGAAATTCCATCTCAGGCCATCCCCTGGGTTTACCAAGCGAACTGGAGAGGAACGGGCTCATGTGAGGTGCTCCCTGTCCAAGTGCTCATGCTTCGTGAACATGGCTCTCGCTCCCTCCCTGGCTGATGGGGATTCACATGGGCCATTTGTCACAACTCCAAGGCAAGGTCCAGCCCCTTCACTTTGGAGCTCAAAAGAAAGTTTAGAAGCCACCACCCTTCAGTCCAACCTTCTGGTCCTAGAGAAGATACAACTGGGGAGGTGGCAGGGTCACCCACTGCGCAGCAGAGTCAAAGATTGGACCCAGGCTTCCTGGTTCCCAGGCCACCTCTGTTTTCACTACCACACCCTGCTTGTGACATGTGTGGCAACAACATCCTCGGGGCTAGTCCTAGGCCACATCCTCTCCGGTTCTGCCACAGACCTGCCACGTGACCCAGAGGAGGTCACCTTGCTGCTGGGTGAGTCCATTTCCTCGGCTCCAGGATGAGGGTAGGTGATGCCAGAGGTCCCTGGTCCCCTCCTAACCCTTCCTCTGCCCCATGTCCCTAGGCTGTGCCCATCTTGGAGATTCAGCCTTGCAGATGTGACCTGGCCTCCCTCCCCTTCTGCTCACCCTCCCTGCCTATTTTCCTCCTGGCCTGCTATGATCCTATTTATTAGTTAAATCCTTCCTGGTTCGACAAACCCTCCCTCCCCTTCACCTTTGCTTCGTGGTAAACATATTTCCCTTTCACCAAATATGTTTTTCTCAGTCACTTACCAGTAGTCACACTCTTGAGTGATCATTTTCAAAAACACAAATTGCTTACAGGTGCCTCGGAAGTCAGAGGCCTCCCAGACTTCCTTGCTCCTGCTCACTCCTGACTTTCCACTTATGGGTCTGGCTCAGCAGCCCAATGCCCTCATCCTGTTTGGGTAGCTCATCTTTCCTTTATGCTTAGAGAACCCTTCTGCTGGGGGTGCGAGGGGCTGACCCCGGGCAATAGGAAAGACGATGGAAACCCAGAGTAGAAGAGAGGTAGGCCTGGGGTCCACAGCCAGACCACAGAAACATCTGCCTCTCACTCCAGTCATGTGGCCCCAGAGCCCTGGTTGGGTACTGCTGGGGATGAAACAGGACTAGTGTGGAGGTTAGTACCCAAGAGACCTGGTTTCTTCTTCTAGGTCTGCCATAGGGCAACTTGTGACCATGGATCAGTCTGGTCCTTGCGGGGAGCCTGTTTCCCATTTAGAAAATAAGCAGGTTGGGATTCTGGAGCAGTGGTTCCTACAGTGTTCCCTGGAGGGCTGAGGTCCTGGCGAGGTTCTCCTAAGGCCTGGCAGGGGTGGTGGAAGTTGCTATGAGGGTGTTACCCTCACCTACCACTTCTCTAACCAGAGCAGCCTGGCATGAATCAAGCTTCCACCCAAGATCTCATTTGAAAATGAGGTTGGAAAGACTGGGAAAAACCCCTGTGCTGATCTTTAGGATGCTGGTTGATAGAATAACTGCAAGATGGACTAGCATGCAGCTGGAAAAAATGAGGATACTGTAAAAAATAATGATGAGGCAAGATCTCCGGGATACATTAGATAAAAACAGGAAGATACAGATGATGTGTAGTATGTTTTTTTTTTAAGATGTTATTTATTTAATTATTTGAGAGATATAGAGCACTAGAGAGACAGAGCAAGTACGAATGGGAGGCAGAGGGAGAGGGAGAAGCAGGCTTGCCGCTGAGCAGGGAGCCTGACATGGGGCTCGGTCCCGGACCCTGGGATCATGACCTGAGCCAATTTACCAACCGAGCCACCCAGGTGCCCTGTGGAAGTACTGTTCATAAGTATGGATACAATCCTCTCTCCTGATGGCTGGCAGCAACAGCGAGCTGCAGCTCCCAGCCAGCCACACAACCACACGGCTGACCAGCAGCCTGATACACTGAGAGCCATTCTGTGTCCATCACGCAGGCATGCTGGTTTTCCCTCTCAGGACACTCTGCAATAAATTGCAGGAGATATTCAACACTGTTATAAAACGGGCTTTGCCTGCCTGTAGGCTAATCACGTAAGTGTTCTGAGCATGTGTGAGGTAGGCAAGGCTAAGCTATGATGTTCAGTAGGTTAGCTGTATTAAATGCATTTTCATTGTATGATATTTTCAATTTACGATGGATTTAGCAGGATGTAACTTCATTGGAAGTCGGGAAGATCTGGATAGCTCTTTATAGCAGCTTGACTTTGAACCCTGTAAATACATTATGTTTTCGAGATAATCTCTACACTCCCTTGCAGCCTTGCTGAGCGGGCAGAGGGAAGAGCTAAGAGGTGCCCATAAATGTCTGTCTCGAAAGGCCAAAGGGGAAGGGAGGCACCTTGGGTCTAGAGGCCCCGGGGAGGAGGAGCCGTGGCCCCGGGTCCACCTGCTGGAATGCCGCAGCCTCCCCAGCCCTTTTGCACCAACAGCCCATGGAGAAGGCCCTTGCCGCCGAGGCTCCCACCCCATCCCTGCTCCCCAGGCTGGCCCGGGCTCCCTGTCTCCTGGGGTGGAGGCCAGCGCCGCCCTCATCAGCTGGCCAGCCAGGCCGGCCCCACCCGCCGCCAGCAAGCCAGAGCCTCCTCCACGCAGCGCTGTCTCCGCTGACGCCAGCCCCAGACTGTGGCCTGAGCCGCATCCAGAACAGAGCTCAGGGCACAGATGTTCCCATTCTCTGGCTCTGGACAAGCTTCTTGGAAAAATCACGGAGCCAGCCTTCCTCAATCCACCTTTGAGTGGAGAGAGAGGGGCCCTTCTCTCCTGCGGCTGTGGGCACCTGGCTGCCCGCCCCGGGGCCGCCGGGCTGATGCATGCGGCCCTTGTCTGCGCTGCTGGCTCCTGTCCGAAGGTCCCTGGTAGGGGCGGGTGGGCCGAGGGGCGGCGGAGGCTCCCTTCAGCCCCCGTCTCAGGGCTGCGTTCATTCTGGCTTTTTCTGGCTGGCTGACCAACAGGAAGTGGTCTGGCTGAGGTGGGGACGCTGTGCAGCACCCCGGGGTAAGGCATATGGCAGCCAGCCGGGGACAGACATAGTCCAACACAGACTCCCAGACTCAGGGAAGAGGGGGACGGGCTCGGGGTTTATTGAGGGGTTATTATGCGCTGAGCTTTGCAATGAGACAGACTTGTATTCAGATCCATAATTTGTCATGGAGTACCGGTATGGCCTCGAGGAAGTCCCATGATGTTCTAAGCCTCAGCTTCGTCATCTATAAAATGGGGATGACAATAGTTATATCCCTGAAGGTCAAATGAATGGGATACTCAATCACCCAGTCAGTTGTTGGTGCTGAAAAAAATACTCGGCGCCCTCTCTCTCTGGAGTATAAAGTGCAAAGTCAGTGCCAGGCGGGGTTTAAGATCCTGAACTCAACAGCATGGGTTCAAATCCCAGCTCTGCCCACTTACTAGCTCTGTGATCTTGGGCCAGTTACTTAATCTCTCTGTGCCTGTGAACATGGGGACAATGCATCCACAGTCCATAGGACTGCAGGGAGGACCAGGGAATCCCGAGTAGTGCCTGGCATGCAGTGAGCACTGTACATGTTACCCTCTGGTCAAGTCCACATGGACCCTGTTTTAGCTGACCAAATATGTGAGTTCTAATCTGAGGGTCTCCTCTGGAGCCAGGCTGGGCTGGTGAGGGTTCACCCCAGTTGGTCTTTCCTGGGTCTGCTCCTGGCCAGGGGTGGGAGGGGAGGGAGAGCTCAGTTCATCCCCATCCCCTCACCTCATTTCAACCACCATCTGTTTTTCATAAATCCCTCCAGTGGTTTTCCTGGGAAGGACAGTGAGTTTCCTTAGGCCACAAAGCCCTCCAAAACCACCCATCAGGGCAACCAGGCTGCTCATGGGGTGGGCGGGTCCCTTTGGGCCTCCTTCCCACCCTACATCTGGCCCTGACAAACCTTAGGGCCACCGCTACCCTCTTGGCATCACTGCCAAGGGAGGTCACTCCCCTGGTCCTGGCTGTAGCCTGCCCGCCCCTTGGGCTCCTGGGTGCCCACTGCTGCCAGCCACACACCATCCCCTGGGCTGCCTGATGACCATGGTGGTCCAAGTGCATGCTGATCCAAGGGCCAGCCGCCCAACCGCCCCAAACCACTGGTCCACGAGAGCACTGTCATTGTCAGCCTGGGACTGCTTTTTATGTGAACCCCTTAAAAGAAATAGTGAACTTTTTTTCTGATGCCCTGTGCAGACAGAGGGGCTTCTGGATTGTTTCTGGACCCTGGCAGAGGCTGGCAAGGCCCCTGGATCCCTCTATCATCTCTCTCACCCTCTGCCCTACTCCCACGGGTCCTGGGACCCCAAGCTTTCCTTCCCTCCTCCCAGAAACTTGGTTTAAGCTTTGTCCTTGGTGTCAACCAGAACTTGCCCAAGCACAGGCACCTAATGACACAGTTTTCTGTATCTTCAAGTCAATAGCAGGGCAGCCACCAACCCATTAGTAGGAAGCCATGACTTCTGTATTGAAATAAGCCTTCTGTGTTACGGGTGCATTATGAGTCCTACTACAAAACATGATGCAAAAGTCTGCACTCACTTCCAATAACAAGTGAGGCTTCAAAGACAAATAGTAAAATATAGATCCACCAAGCACAGGTTTGGTCTCTTCTGTTTATTGATGTTTTCCAATGTTAAGAAGAGAGCCTAGCCCACTGCAAGTGCTTGTTGAATAGAATATAACCCAAGCGTGCAACCCGAGGCTCCAGGCTGGACCGCCTGGCCGGGATACCTTCCATTGCTTCTACCTTTAGGGGAAATATTTGAGAATCACTGGGTCATGCATTATCTCATTTAATCTTCTTTACAGCCCTATGGCATTGTGCATCTTCACTGAGGGAAAGCACTGAGCACCTGGACTGCCCCCCATATTTGAGGATGTCCCCATTTCGTGAGTCTTGGTGAAAGACAGGGCATCACTCTCAATAAGAAGCTGGAAAAGCCCCCACTGGTGGGACTGGACACACACCTAAGGAGCAGGTGGCACAAAGATACAAGATTTGATTGGAATTCACCCTGCTGGGACCTACAGTAGCATAGCATCCAGTGTGCCCTGCCAGTGTCACGGTGCCTGGACCAGCCTTCCCCTGGCTGTGCCCTGGCTTCCCATCCCTGACAGGCAGTTGGAGCCCAAGCTGGATCTGGTCCCTTCCTGGTGATTCTCCAAGGTACCCAGCATCTTTCTAGCACCCATGCTTGAGGGATGTTTTGTGTAGATTGTAATCAAGATCTTTGACATCATGATCCCCATTTTGGGGGTGAGTAGCCAGGCTGAGGGGCAGCATTGACTGAGCACAGTACTACCATGTGCAAGGCTGTGCTTGGTCCCACTTTGAGGGTTAGAGATGTAAGGGGCAGTTTCATTAAAATGTGAGGGGGGGGGACCAGGGGCCATGGAAAGTGAGGGCTTGGGGGCAGCAGGGGGGCTTCACAGAGGAAGTGGCACAAGTTGAGACTCAAAGAGAGAGGAAGGGAAGGGATTTTCTAGGTGTGGTGTGTTTGGGGTACAGCGTGTTACTCTGCAGGCTGGAGTGAATGGTTCAGGGGAACCATGACAGAAGAGGACACAAGGGAAGGTGGAGGCCCCTCACTGCCTTATTAATGAGTCTGGACTTTGGAGCAGTCTTCCCCAGTTACAAGCAACAGAAATAGATTTGGGCTAATTTTATCAGAAAAGGGACTTTTTTGAAGAATATTCTAGTAACTCCCAGACCTGTAAGTTAAAAAAAAAAAAAAAAAGAAAAAAGAAAAGAGAAATGAAAAAGTTTCGTGAATTAGGTCTGGAAAAGAACAAGGAACTAGGAAATGCCAAGAGTTTAGATAGTGAGAGCTCCTGGTTTGTCAGGGTGCTACTGCTGTTGCTGCTTCTGAAATCAGTGAGAAATATTCCTGCAGACTTGAATCAAGCCACACGAGATTCAAAGCTTTTGGATGTGCTGCTTCAGTGGCTCAGTTGGTTGTGTCCAACTCTTGATTTTGGCTCAGGTCATGATTTCAGAGTCCTGAGATCAAGCCCCACGTTGGGTTCCATACTCAGTGGGGAATCCGCTGAAGATTCTCTCCCCCTCTCCCTCTGCCTCTACCCCTCCAAAAAGAAATAAAAATTAAAAAAAAAAAAAAGCTCTTGGATACAAAGACCAATTAGTCTAGCTTGGGTAGGCTTAGGAACTCTTGATCTGTAATCCCACCAGGTCTGCATACTCTAGAGAAGAGTAGATCTCAAGGAAATATTGAAGTGTCATTTCCAAAAGCAGGAGAAAAGAATACTATCCAATGAATACCCACCAGACTTGACTATGAAAGATACTTTGAATGGGAGGATGACACCTTTTTGACTTTTAGGAAGACAGATTGAAGTAAAGAGTAAAGCTAAGTGAGACTGATAAGGGCCCAATGGGAAAAAATTTACGTAGCCCAGGAGAGTGATGGTGTGCTCATGAGGTAAGGCAATGAAGATGCTACTGAATGCAAGAGATATTTGGAGAATGGAATCTGTAGGATTTGGAGAATGTTTGGACATAGAAGTGGAAGAGAGAAGGAGGGGCTGAGGAAAGCCCTGATCTCTGGCTTACATGACTGGATGGATGGATGGATGGATGGATGGATGGAATCATGAAAGCAAGATAGAAATAAACAAGAAAGGTAAAAGGGAATGATGATGCTCTGCAGAATTTGGGGACATGCTGGGTTTGAATGGGAGGTGGAGAATCCAGTTGGTCAGGTTCAAAATTTAAGAAAGAGGCTAGTGAGTCATCACCTAAAGGGACGATTGAAGTTATGGATGTAAGTAAAATCACCCAGGGAGTTTAGGCAAAGTGAGAAGTAGGCATGGCTGAGGAAGAAGAGCTGAAGGAAACACTGCCATTGAAAGGGTGGGCAGAAAAAGAACCTGAAGAGAAGTATGTAGCAGCCTGGAAAGAATCAGGAGGGGTTCATGTCAAAAAACAAAAAACAAAAAAACAAAAACACAATTCCTGGAGGGAGTGGCCGGGAGTCACAGAGGATAATCAATCTATTGCATTGGACAATTTGAAGGTCATTGAGTGCATTGGCTAGGGTTCTTCCAGCAAAATCCTTGGGACAGAAGCCAGTGCACTGGAGAGAGGGAAGGAGCAGACTGTAAATACATCTTTCCTGGGGCAAGTACTGGCTGGGAGGGGGGCGTGGAGGGCGAGAGGGGAGGTGCGACAGTAGCCGGAGAGGAGCCCAGGGGCAAGGGAACATAGATGATGAGTGTGAAGAGGGCCCTTTACCACATCTTGCCTTCAATCCAATGGATCATCCAAATATTGACCCTGCATTCCAAAGGAGACAAATAACTTTTAATGCCAAAAACATGATAAAACATGAATCATGATGACAGTGGATGACATCAGTTATGTACATAGTAGGCTACGTCTATTTGTTATCAAACAGTGTAAACAGTCCAATGTCTGCGGGGGCTCAAAACAGGAAATAAAGACAAAAATGATGAAGGTTCTTTTGATGGCCTGTCGCTCCCTGTTGCTTCATCAGCGCATTTCTGAGAGGAGTACATTCATTATTTCCAACTAGTATCATTGTTTGATTAGTTTCTCCTCCTAATTCTTTCAGTATTTTTTTTAATCTGTGTTGTTTACTAGAGTGGCCAGTAGCCAGTAACTACATGTGGTTTTTTCATTTTAAACAAATTAAACCTAAATAGAATTTTATTTTAAAGATTTATTTATTTATTTATTTATTTGAAAGAGAAGGAGAGAGACAGAATGAGTAGGGGGAGGGGCAGAGGGAGAGGGAACAGTAGACTCCCCATTGAGCAGGGAGATGGTCATGGGGCTCCATCCCAGGACTCAGAGATCATGACTTGAGCCAAAGGCAGACATTTAACCAACTGAGCCACCCAAGTGCCCCAAACCTAAATAGAGTTTAAAAACTCAATCACTCAGGCACACTAGCCACATTTCAAGTGCTCAAAAGCCACATGTTGTTAATGGCAACTGCATTGAATAGTGCAGATATAGAATATTTCTATCACTGTAGGAATGAACTGTGGATACATGCAACAATGTGGATGAATCTCAAAAATATTATGCTGAGCAAAAGGGTGTATACTATTTGATTCTGGTTGGATGACATTCTATAACAGGCAGAACTATTCATGGAGGTAGTAGACATTAGAACAGTGGTTGCTGGAGGGGGGCATTCAGTGGGAGGGATGATAAAGGAATTTTCTGGGACAATGAAAATGTTTATGTGTCCAGAGGTGTAGGTTATCTGGCTATATATGGTTTTATGGGCATTTGTCGAAGCTCATTGAGCCATATACTTCAGATTAGAGTATTTCTGTGAATAAGCCAGAAAAAAAAAAAAAAAAGAAAAGAGAAATACTGGATGGTCTCACTTGCATGTGAAATCTAAAAAAGTCAGATTCACAGAACCAGAGACCAGAATGATGGTTACCAGGGGCCCAGGGGGTAAGAGCAAGAAAGGAGATGCTGGTCAAAGGGAGGAGGAAGAGCTGAAGGAAATATGTTATGAGACAAGTAAGTTCTGCAGATCCAATGTACAGCATGGTGACTATTGGTAATATTGGCAATGATACTGTATTATATACTTGATAGTTGCTAAGAGAATGAATCTGAAATATTCTTACCACAAAAAACCAAAAGGTAATTATGGGAGGCGACAGATGTGCTAACTAACCTATAGTGGTAACCACTTTGCAATATATATCCGTATCAAATCATCATGTTGTACGCTTTAAATACACACAATGTTGCATGCTAATCATAACTCAATAAAGCTGGAAAAAATAACAAAATTTTATTCTTCACTTTGGGGATACAATGCCTTCTCTTAGTTTTCTGAAAATACTACTTTTTAAAAAAGTTTCCTCCTTGTATTGTGTTTTTTTGTTTTGTTTTGTGTTTTAAAGATTTTATTTTTAAGTCATCTCTACACCCAACCTGGGACTCCAACTCATAACCTTGAGATCAAGAGTCACATGCTCTACCAACTGAGCCAGCCAGGTGCCCCTCCTTGTGTTGTGTTTATTCCTTCTTGGTTCTCACCTTCTGTTCCTTTGAGTAACTTCCAGGTAGAAATAACTTTCCTCCAAGGCCCAGTGACCCATCCTTTGCTGTCTCCTCAGATTGCTGTGTGAGGCACTAAAAGCCTCATTGGGAAAGCTTTCTTTGAGTGGGAAGGGCTTACTGACTGTGGGCTCACTGTAGGGGAATGAAGCAGGGGTCCAGCTGGTTCGCTGGGAACCCCCATGGCGCTATCTGTAGGTCTTGGCCATTAGCTTGGTTGGTTTCCACAGGGAGAATCCAGACTGACAGCATTTTGGAGGTAGAGTATGGAAAGACATACAGACCTGAGAGGTGTCACTCAGAATGCTCCCAGTTCAGGGCTTCTCTAGGTGTACTTCCCCAGAGCCTAAGCCTCATGTTTTCCACCAGGGTGAGCATGAGGGAGGGGAAGCAATCACCAGCCTTACCCACTCAGCCTCATTCCAGTGATCTAACTGCTCCATATTCAGATTTCCAACCTACCCTCCAGTTTGCAACCTGCTGTTCACGCTTGCCCGTCACTCTCATTCTCGTTTTCCCCTAACCGCTTTATTGGGAGCATACAACAAACTTCTGCATAAAGGGTACAATTTGATAAAGTTGGGCGTATCTATTGCTATGGACTGAATGTTTGTGTCTTCCCAAAATTCCTATGTGGAGATCTCATCATCCTCCATATGACAGCATTTGGAGGTGGGGCTTCTGGGAGGTAATCAGGTCACAAATGGGGAGCCCACCTGAATGGGGTTAGTGCCCTCATACAATAGGCCACAGGGAGCTGGCTCACCCCTTTCACCACATGAGGACACCGTGAGAAAACTGTGGTCCCTGAACCAGACCTTCATTCTGCTGACACCTCGATCCTGGACCGCCCAGCCTCTAGAACTGTAAGAAATCCATTTTTGTTGTTTATACGCCACTCTGTGGACTAAAATGTGTATGTCTCCATGAAACCCTCACCACAATGGAGATAATGAACATTATCTATCCCTTCCAGAAGCTTCTCCATGTCCCTTTTAATTCTCGCTTTCCCTTCCTGCTCCTTCCTGTACCTCGTCCTTACATGACCTTTGCTCTGTTGCTGCTCTGTACTTTCTAGAACTTTGGAACCATACAGTGTGGACTCTTTCTGCGTCTGACTTCCTTTATTCAGCATAATCATTCTGAGATTTGTTTCTATTGTGTGTACTCATAGTTCATTCATGTTTATCGCCACAGTCTATTACACTTTGTTTATCCATTCACATGTTGAATGACATTTGGGTTATTTCCAGGTTAGGGCTGTTACAAATAAAGCTACTATGAATGTTTGCATACGAGTCTTATTATGAACAAAGGCTTTCATTTCTCCCAGGTAAATACCTACAAGTAGGATGGCTGGGTCATATGGCAGGTGTGCAACTCTCTCCTTCTTCTTCTCCTCCTCCTTCCCCCTTTTTCTTGTCCTCCTCCTCCTTCTTCTTCTTTTTAAGATTTTATTTATTTATTGACAGAGATAGAGCACGAGAGAGCATAAGCAAGGGAAGTAGTAGGGGGAAAGGAAGAAGCAGGATCCCCGCAGAGCAGGGAGCCCAATGTGGGGCTCAATCCCAAGACCCCAGAATCATGACCTGAGCCAAAGGCAGATGCTTAACCAATGAGCCACTAAGGCACCTTTAAAATTGAGCTTTTATTTTTTTTTTAAATATTTTATTTATTTATTCATCAGAGACACACACAGAGAGAGGCAGAGTCATAGGCAGAGAGAGAAGCAGACTCCCCACAGGGAGCCGGATGTAGGACTCGATCTCAGGACCCCAGGATCATGTGAGCCAAAGGCAGACACCCAACCACTGAGCCACTCAGGCACCTCTAAAATTGGGCTTTTAATAATAAAATTCTGGGGTGCCTGGCTGGCTCAGTTGGTAGAGCACATGAGTTTCAATCTCAGGGTTGTGAGTTCAAGCCCCACATTGGGTATAGAGATTATTTAAAAATAAAATCTTTTTTTTTTTAAAGAATAAAATTCTTTTTGTTGAGTTGCAAGTGTTCTTTATATATTCTAGATACAAGTCCTTTGTCTGATATATGCGTTGTTCTTTGCCTCTGGTAGATTTTTATTATGATGAAAGTTCCTATTTGGTCTCTTCCCATTAGTTCAGTTTTGCAGCCTTTGGCATAGGAGTTAAGTTCCTCAAGTACTTCAGTGCTCTTCCCTGCAAGCTCATCCATGACCTTCATCAGCTGCCTTGGCCGCCTCTGTCTTTCTGGGGACAGGACACCAGTCCCCCGCACACACTCCTTCAGGTGTGTCGGGCTCCCTGCTCAGTGGGAAGTCTGCTTCTCCCTCTCCCTCTGCCTGCTGCACCACCTGCTTGTACCTCTCTATGTCAAATAAATAAATAAAATCTTTTTTAAAATTAAAAAATCTTCTCTCAGCTCATGCAAGGCCATCTTGTCTGAAACCTAAAGCTCCTCTATGTTATTAATCTGCCCCACTGTCATCTCTTTGACAATTTATATAAGCGTGGTTATTGCCAGCTGACAAGATATTATATATTTAATTGCATTCCATACATTTCCTGTGCTAGAATGTAAGCTCCATGAGGACAGGAACCAGAGATTTTATTTTCTCTTCTCTCCAATGTCTAGAACTGTGCTTGGCACATACCAGGTACATGATAAATATTTGGTGATCAAATGGAGTCTTAAAGCCATTGGACTGGTTGAGGCAGAAAAGGCACACAGAGGAGAGATGGTAGAGGCCCAGGTCCTGAGGAATCACAGAGGAAGAAACTCACTCTAGAGAAGTTGAATTATGTAGAAAGATCTAATAAGATGAGAACCTAAAGTTTCTCAAAGTTGCCAATATGGAACCCACTGGTGATCAAGTGAGAATAGTTTCCATGAGAGGTGGGAAGAGAAGGCAGAGTTAGGATTTAGAGCAAATGAGAGATGAGAGAAAGGAAGAAGAGGGTGAGGTGTAGATGGTGTTCGAGATGCTTAGGGGGTGAAGGTGTCTCGGACAATAGCTGGGAAGATTTAGGAGCTAAGGTTTCCTTTTGTTGGCTTTTAAACTGGGAGATGCTACAGCATGCCTTGCAAATTTACGTGTGAATAATATAGGTTCAATTCCATTTCCCAATGCCTGGTGCTGAAGGCCAGGATTCCTGAGGCCTGGCCCCATTCTCTGCTTGGCCTGGGACCCTTTCCTCTCCACATTAGCATGGTGCTCGTGCCACTCTAGGAGCAGAAGACATGAGGTTTGTCATTCCCCTCCATAGGTGACAAATCCCAAGCATCTTTTCCCCTAAGATGAATTCAAGTCCCGAACCTTCCCCTGCATCCCTGCATGACTCCGGCCAAGTACCTTACCCTCCCATGCAGTGGTTTCCTCACCAACACCCTTCCCCTCATCTCCAGTGCCATGGTGTTGGTGGTGGGGCTGTAGGAGGGAGTCAGGTCATGAGTGCGGAGCCTTGGGAAGGGTATCTATGTCCTTAACAGAGACATGACTGAGCTGGCTCTGTCTCTACCATGTGAGGACACAGCAAGAAGACAGCTGTCTGCAAACCAGGAAGAGAGCCCTCACTAGATGTCAGATCTGCTGCCACCTGGAGCTTGGACTTCTTTCCCAGCCTGAAGAATTGTGAGAAATAAAAGTCTGTTATGTAAGCCACCCGGTCTATGGCATTCTGTTAGAGCGGCTCAGACTGCTAAGACACTGGCTATACCCCAGGAGGCATCATCTATTGAGTTGGAAGGTTTCATAGCTTAAGGGGCAGGCCCGAGAGGGCTGGACAAAACGTGCCTCTTTCTTGGAGGACCCAGAAACAGCTGGATCCCCCCTCCTGCATTCAGCCCTTGCCGGTGGCCAGGTCCCCCTTCCCGGTTCAGAGCCCCGATGCATCTTTGTTCAAGGCGATCTTTCACTGAGCACCCGTCTGCGCCCGGAACTTCACATCCATGTCCCTGACCCTTGCACTAGGTAGTGATTATGACTTCCCCACCTACAGATCAGGAACTGGAACCTCGGAGGGGCTCCAGCTCAGGAGTCGCTGGCCGGAAGCAACCGAGCCAGGGCTGGCCTCCAGCCTGCTGCCAGCCACATCTCGCCCTTCCGGTGGCTGCACTGCCGTCCAGGCTCCTGGGGCTTCCTCACTGCTGAAGAGTGCCAGCCTGGGTCTCTTGCTTCCAGCCTTTTCCTGTCCCTTAGAGGAAGGATGCTAGCTCATATCAAAAGAATTTTTATTTTAAATCATCCCCTCCTTCCTTTAGACTCCAGCTAGTCCTGGGTGCTGTAAGATCTGAACAGCCAGGACTTATCAGCTCTTTTTTCAGACTTGAGGGTCTTGGGTGGGGGTCCGCCAAGCAGAGTGCCACAGCCCTCGTTGGAGGACACTGTGCTGGTGGCGGGGTGGGGGTGCAGGGTGCTGAGCTGGGACTGGCTGGCAGAGCTGAGTTTGTGTCCCTCTTCCTCCGCCTGAGCCCTACACAGTGGAGGACAGAACAGGAACACAAAGAGATGGGGACACCCAACCCCAAGCAAGGGACGAGCCCAGTGTCCTGAAAACCTAGGTCCAGACTCGCATTCTCTGGGCCTCCTGCCCTGCCCCCGGGAACAGAGGCCAACGGGTTCTGCCACCGAACACACAGCACACGGTTTGAGATCAGGGTGCTGGGGCCCGGCCAACATTTGCCTTTTCCTACACGTCTCGGCAAAGCTGCTCCAAGCCCTCTCTCTTCCCCCAGCAGGAAAAGCATATGTTCTTTCCATATAGAGGGGAGATTGTTCCAGGAGTGAGTAAGCCTCTTGGCGGCGGAGCCCGGCCCAGCCCGCAGCACGCCGGGCAGGAAGCGGGCAGCCTTCTGACGGCTGTTGGAACCCGACTGGGCTGGCTCCTCACCCTCGGAGACAGCGGGCTTTTGGACGGGGCCGGGCCAGCGCCTGAACAGTTAGCAGGCCGGGCCGGAGAATCCTTTCCCCGAAGAGAAGCACTTTCATCCATTCAGGCCGGGGCCGGGCGAAGGGGGGTGGGAGGGCTAAGGGGCTTGGGAGGGGCACCAGAGCCTTCCAGTGCCCCACTCCAGGAGCAAAAGGGCCTGGCTCAGTGAAGCGGGGCCATTCTGAGACTGTCGTTCCCAGCCACTTCCAAATTCTCCTTGATGCCTCAGGGTTGGGTGGCGAAAAAGTGCCCCCATCCTGAGGACCTGCATTCTTCTGCCAGATATGTGTGAACATCCAGCCCTGGGCCTGAGGACGCCACTCATTCCTTTGTCCCCATGGAGTCCTGGTTCCCTTGCCTCTTTTTCCCCCACTTCAGAATCCACTGAGAATAGGCCTGATGGGAGTGGGCAGAGAAGGGGAAACCTTTGAAGAAACTGGGGGCCTAGAAATTCAAAGACTTCAAAGGGTAGGGGTGAGAGACGTGAGGACGATCTAAAGGTGGGCGACAGGTCACCATGTGGAAGTGGGATTGGCTGTAACCCCGGGCGGGAGCTTCAGTGGTGCAAGCCCGACACTTGCACATCAGGGGCCCCGACCCACCCAGGCGTGCTTTCAAGATAGTGAATTCTGTCTTTGGACATGTCCAGGGCCACCCCATCAAAAGGAGTCAGGTGGCAGGTGGACCAGAGCTGAGGTCTCAGACTGGCGGCCCGTGGGCCAGACACAGTCCTGAAGATGTCCCCGCTGGTCAGCGTGTCTGCATGGCCACAAGCCACTGAGGCAGAGTGGCAGCTGCCCAGTCCAGCCAGACACGGCCTCCCAGTTCTGCACTGGCCTGAGTCGCTCCTTTATTTCCTAGACTGGTCCCTTAGGCAGGCACGCCCAGGAGCTTTGGAGAAGAGGCCCTGCCCACACTCCCCCTTCTCTCAGCTTACCTGTAGGCCCACCTGGCACAAGAGGTGGCAGCAGTACCTTCCCATGGGCTCAGGGAGTTGCCCTGCCCCGGCTGAGGTGCCAGATAGAGCTTTCACTTGGCCAGGGAGCACCATCGCGCTCCCCTCCCCCTTCTTGAGCTGCTGTTATGTTGGGATCTATCGTGGTCTCTGGGGACTGGGTCTTATACCCAGGACGGCAGAATCCCTCACCTGGCCTTCCTGCCTTAGAGCAGAGCTAGTCCCCTGGGGGTATTTAGGGCCTGGGAAGGGCACCCTGAGCAGGTGTACTGTGAACTGAGATGAAGAGACAAAGTGAGGAAGGGCACCCCCCAGACCCCCCAGTCCAGGATGGTGGCCCAGGGGAGAATGCTAGCGGCAGTGCGTCTGAAGAAAAGCGGGGTGGGATTGGGGAGGTGGGGGATTGGAAACTGACGGTGGAGAGCAAAGTGGGGCAGCTAAAGCAATCGGGACAGAGAGAGCAGAAGGCAAGGCGGTGTAAGCCCGGCTCCTCCCTCCCCGTGTGCCTGGGTGGAGCCCCACTGCCCTTGCCAGAACTGAGGGTGGGAGAGCAGGAGGGGTGGCCTTCCTGGGCAAGGAGATGCCACCTGAAGGCAGATCGAAGGGCGGTGTCACTTCCCTGAGAGCTGTGGGAGTCAGGGCTAATATTCCCATTTTACACATGAGGAGACTGAGGCAGAAGCCGTGCAAGGGCCGAACCTAGCCCCTGGGCAGGAGCGGGGCTCCTGGGTGTCCACCTGGTCTGCTCTCTGAGCTGCTCGTCTAGGCCTCCGGGAGCGGGTCTGCTGCGGACGGCAGAATTCGTCACAAAGCAGCCGCTCGGCAAACATCACCTTCCTCTCTTCCCAGCGTCACGACCCCGTTGAATGACACCGACACGGGCAGGCAACAACCCCAGGTATGCTGGGACCCAGGTGGGTCAGGAGTCCAGGGTGCAGCCCACGGCAGGCCTTTATTTCTGTTATGATCACCAGCGCTGGGTGCTATTCACGGGTCCCTACCGCCCACCAGCTGGTGCCGGGCACCCCGTGTATGACATGTCCGTCGTCTCCTCTGCCCGAGGACGGCTGGGGCACCTGCTGTCTCGGAGGCGAGACACCGCCAAGTCAGCCTGACTCTGAAGCTGGTGCTCTCAGTGGGGACCAACCTCTGTGTCTCCTATGTGACTCTGCCACACCCGAGTACTGGCTCTGCAGGTGGTGGGCGCCCACAGCACACGCCCCACCCCCGGGGTCCTGACCCTCACCTTGGTGCCCACCTGGGAGGGGCACCCAAGCCCCAGCGCTGAAAGCCAGAAGCTGGGTTAATTCCCTCGGGGAAGGCCTTATCTCTGGGAATCCTGGCTCACCCCACAGCCTGTCGCCGCTGTGGAAAGGACTTTGGCCCGGGAGGCTGAGAGCCGGGGCTGTAAGTCACTCTAGCTCAGCGGTTAGTGGGGTGGCCTACAGGGTCCCCGCTGCAGCCCCGCTCCCGTCTCATGCCTAAGTGTTCCGGGGCTGGTTCTTAGGGGCCCCCTGGCGGACGGACGGCCCAAGGGCACCACCTGGTGGCCAGTCTCAGCCAGGCAAGGCGGCCGCAGAAAGTCCAACAGCAGGTGGGGCAGCAGCGCACCCAGGAGAGAACAGTGAGGGGAGCAGGCTGCACCTCCCCGCTCTCCCAGGCGTGGGACGGAGCACTCCGGGCTCCCCAGAGGTCCCTGGGCACATGAGAGGCGCTGCCTTTACAAGGCAGTCTGAGTGAAGAGCTCTCAAGTTTGGGGTCAGAGGAACCTGGATTTGAATCCCTTGGGTTCTTAACCTCACCCTGAGTCTCTGGTCTATGTAGTGAGGCTATTTAGGGCACAGTTTTCAGGGATGCGGACCTCTCTGCATGAGCAGGCAGCCAGGGGAGATGGCAGGGGTCAAGGCTGGACCAGCAGCATGTGTCTACCCTGGTGGTACTCAGACTGGAAGCCAGGGACTCTCAACTGTGGCCGTACATCACAACACCCGATGCTTAGCTGTGGGTCTCAAAGCGCGGTCCTGGACCAGCAGTGTCAGAATCATTGGGGAACTTGTGAGAAATGCAGATTCTGGGACTCTATCCCCCACCCCCTACCTGCTACATTGGAAATTCTGGGGGTGGGGTCCAGACTGTCCAGGTGATGTTGATGCTCCAGTGTGAGAACACTGTGCTTAGGGCCTGGAGTAGCTTAAAAGGCATCTCAGGTGATTCAAATGTCCTGGGCATCAGAATTACCTGCCCCCCCCCCACCTCCCCACACACAGGTTACAAGGCACCTGGGCAACTTATTACAATAACAGCTCTGCAGCTGCTTCTAACGAGCAGTCACTGCTCTGATGTGGACCCTTCTCCCCACATGCTGTGCATGCCCTTCCTTCAGAGGGCTGGGTTCCATGTCGGAATGCAGCTGCTCTCCCCGGGGTTCTCCTAGACCAGTGAGTGATGCAAACAATAACTGCCCGTTACTGACATTTCCTGGGTACCTAAGCTCTGACAGGCATGGTGCTGGGGGCTTTGTATGCAACATCTCACAAGAACCCTGTGGACTGTTAGAATTCCCCATTTTACAGATGGAGACACTGAGGCATAGAGAGGCTAAGTAACTCACTCTAGCTACTAAATGGCAGAACTAGGACTCTAGGGATCCCTGGGTGGCGCAGCGGTTTGGCGCCTGCCTTTGGCCCAGGGCGCGATCCTGGAGACCCGGGATCGAATCCCACGTCGGGCTCCCGGTGCATGGAGCCTACTTCTCCCTCTGCCTGTGTCTCTGCACCTCTCTCTCTCTCTCTCTGTGACTATCATAAATAAATGAATAAAAAAAAATTAAAAAAAAAAAAGAACTAGGACTCTAACCTAATTCTGATTTCAAAATCCACTCGCTTTGCTTCCCCATTTTACAAGAGGAGGGATGACTTGCTGAATTCTCAGGCCACATTGTTTACACCTTGGCTTCAGAGCTCACCAGTGCCGTGGCACCCATTTCAAGATGGCACACAGGGACCTCTGAGCCAGGTGTCACTCCCCTGAGCATCAGTGCAACAGGAAAAAGGAGGCAGAGGCAAGGGTTTAGTTGCATGCCACCCAGATCCCTCCAGTGTCTTCTTGGATGCACAGAATTCATTATTGAGGAAATGGCCCCCATTCCAGCTCAGTCTTCATTGTCCTCTAAGCATCACACAGACTGGGGCCCATCACCCTTATCCAGCTCAGAGAAAGGCAAGAGGAGCAACCAGTGATGGAGTAGAAAAAATAGCTATTTTACCACAAAATATGCATTTCCCAAAAGCAAGGGAGTTGTTGTCTTGAAGAGGCCAAGACCATGGGGAAGTTCCTGTGGAAGGGGCCGAAGGGAGCTCCTGTCCTGGAGCACCAGGTGGGCAGCCCTCAGCGGGCTCGAATTCGCCGGGAGAGTCGGTAAAGCTCCATCGCTGCCTTGGCGTCTTCCACCGAGCTGTGCCCAAAGCGGCTGTTCTGTAGACACATGTACAGAGGGGGGTATTGGGGTGGGCTGAATGCAGAGACCCCGTGTGATCAGGGCCTTCCCCTACTCACACCCCGGTTTCCAAGGCCCTGAGGTGGGTAAGTCTCCCCAGGCTTCGGACACCGTGGACTCAGCAGGTGGCGGGAGCAGGCCTGGCTTCTACCTGTTGGCCCCTGAGCTAGGACACAAGGCCCAGGCATGGCCAGGTATCCACCTTCCAGCTTCCAGAGAACCAGGCTATGCCCTCAAGGTGCTTATCATCCGGCGCAGGGAAGGGGGTGCTGCAGACTTGCTGTCAGACACATAGGGAGCTCCAGGGCACCAGGCAAATATAAAAAAAAATATGTCAAAATGATGTTTCTAAAGTGCCACTTGCTCAGCACTTCAGTGAACCCACATGCTAACCATTGTGTCCTTGGTCCTGTGTCCACCAGGCTGATGGAGGGGCCCCAGTTCAGGCCCATTCCCTGAGACCCACACAATTCCGGGTCACCTAGACAAGCAGTGCCTCACACCTCAGGCTGGGGCTCCTGCTCTGCTCTCCTCAAGGTCTCAGGAAGGTCTCCTTGGAAGGTCTCCCCTTCTAAGGCTCACCTTTTGGACATGTGCAAACCTGCCATATATCCTTCATGTCTTTGGGCTAATGGGCTGCCCTCCCTGCAACCTAGAGTTGCTCAAGCACAGGGCCCAGTCCTGGAGATCCAGCATCTCATCCAACCGGGCCCAGAGTAGGTGTTGATAAATATCTGTTGACAGGGGAGGCCTTCACGTGGAGCTGCTCCTGCTAGGGTGTGGCCCACCTCCCTCGGCCCTGCCACCTCAGTGATCTCCCAAGCACCAGTGCCCATGCGCCTTTGCCTGGGGCTTGCCAGAGACTTCGAGTGCTGAGGAATGGGCAGCAGCAGCAGCAGCCATGCCTGACAGGATGTGTGTCAATACCTCTGCTCCCTGCATGCATCGGAGCTCTGTGGGATTGCCCAGAGGCCCGCAGTGGAATTAAACCTCAGTTATCCCCAGAGTCACTGGCTTGAGTTTAAAAACAAATGAAAACTTTCTTGGGTGGTTTCCCTTCACTGCCTCTTATCCTCGCTCTACCGTGTGTCCCAGGGTCTCCTCTTGAATAAACCACCGTACTCTGGTCCTGGCCTGGGGCCTGGTGCCCAGGGAGCCTGAAGCCAGGACCCCTCCTTGCTGGCAAGCATACAGCCTCTCATGACTGTGGGGGAGACAGAGCATCTTTGGGGCCGCATGTTGGTTCTGGACCACTGGAAGACATTGGCACCCTGGTGGGAAGTCAGGGGGATGCTCACCTGGATGCGCCGCCCAAGGAGGCGCTCACTGAGCACCCGGAGAGAGACGCGCCTGCAGTTCTGTAGGTTGGCTTCCCGCCACAGCAGCCTGTCGGTGGATGTGTCATAGATGGCAGTAGTTGCTCATGTTCTCTTTCAGGGCCTGGAAGTCATGCTTCAGGTCGTGACCCACCACCAGCTTGCCTTCCAGGAGCTGCAGGATCTGGCCAGGGAGACACGCAGCACACACATCACGCAGGGTCCTCCGGACGGGTCTGGGGCTACTGACAGGAAACAGCCCCTCCTCGACGTGCTGTGTGACTTTCAGCAATCTGACCTCCCTCTCTGGGCTTCAAACCTATCATCTATAAAATGAGAAGACTGGACCAGGCCTCTCCTCTCACTCAATGGTTTGGGTCCATGCTAAAGGCATGTCCTGATGACTCCTTCAGTGGCTTCCCCATGTGATAGCTATGGCCCCTACTAAGCATGTCCCCTGTGCCAGGCACTCACCTAAGTACGTCACATACTTTATATCCTCTAATCTTTTCAACAAGCCCACTGTGGCAGGCAGAATAATGACCTCCGAAAGATGCCCATGCCCTAATCCCAGACTCTGTGAACCCATTGCTTGGCAGAGGAAAGTTACAGTTGCATACAAGCTTCAGGCTGAAGAGGACCTCCCAACAGGGCCATCACCGCCATCACCTGCGTGCACCCAACATATGGCAACGGCTCTTCTGTATGGAGGTCAGTGGTTTGCCCTGAGGACCTGACATGCAGCTGCTGGTCTTGAAGAGGGAGGAAGGGGGCTCTACAGATTGGTAAGGCCAGGAAGCGCACTCTCCCACAGAGCTATCAGAAGGGAACACAGCCCTGCCTACACCTTGATTCCAGCCCCGAGACCCGTGCCAGACTTTGAACTGTGGAACCGCGCAACTCAACACACCTGTGGGGCTTTGGACCACTCAGTTTATGGTGTTGTTACAGCAGCCATAGGAAGCCAAGGCAGCGATGAGAGAGGCCTGTATTTAATTGAAATTTTGCAGCTGGGAAAAACCGAAGCACCGAGAAAGTGAAATAATTTGCGGATTTTAAAGCAAGTTCTCAGATTCCTTGGCAGCTCCTCTCTCCAAAGATGAAGCTCAAGCCCCCTCGCCTCCAATGACTATAGGTCAGCCTATGTGGCCAGCACCCCAGCAGCTCCCAGGTCCCCCGAAGCCACCCTGCTGGAAAGACACACGGAGGTAGAGAGCTGGGCCTGAGGGCCCCAGGGCCAGCCACTGGCCAGGTGGGCTGACGAACCTCCCGGTGATCCCAGCTCCGGGCCTGCGGGACGCTTCAGCCGACCAGCTGGCCCCATCTGCCGAGCCCTGTCCAGATTGCAGATGCATGAGCAAAGTAAATATTGACATTGTTTAAAGCACTATGTTTAGAGGTGATTTGCTAAGCACCATTAGATAACCGGGGCCGTGACATAGCTAGTTAGTGAGTTAGTGGCAGAGCCAGCCTTCAAAGCCAGCAGGCTGCTTGTCACCGCCACACTTAGAGCAGGCCTGCTCCAGGCCTCTGCCAGCCAAGCCGCTGAGCTTTGAGGAGCAACCCCTAAAGTCCCCTCTCAAGTGCCCAGGCCTGCCATCTTGCCTCCCTCCTGACTCCGTCTCCAAGGTGGTCCTGTGGACAACCTCCTACCTCAGGCCACATGGGCCACTCCTTTTTCTTTACCTTGGCTGCCATTGGAGAGAATGGGAGAGGGAACTAGGGGGGAGCTGTATCAGGCCCCAGCTGGAGGGGCAGCTTGGGGCTCAGGCCTCCCCTTGGACGGGTCTCCAGTAGCTTCTATGCCTGAGCAAGGAGACTACTTACATGGCAAATACCCTCCCATGCCCTGCTTCTACTTCTAGTGGCCTCCTGGGACATCACATGGGGCATTATATGCTCTCCCTTGGCGATCACAGGATCACTGTGGCCACTCTACAGAAGAAGAAGCCAAGGCTCAGAGACACAAGGTGACTTGCCACATCATGATCACATTGGTGGTAGCAGGGTCTGTCCATCTACAGGCAACAGGCAATGTCACCAGCCTGCCCGTCACTCCCTACAGTGTTCCATGGTTTCATCGGGGCCACTGCTGAACAGAGCCCACAGTCAGCCTAGGGACTGGGGAGGCTCGCTTGAGGACTGAAGCTGTGCTTGTCGGACGGACACCAGGGCTGCTCCCACTTGGGCCAAGGCATCACCTGGAGAAGCCCCAGAAATTGGGGATTCTGAACTTCGAATTTCTACTAGCTGGCGCTGATGCTGCAGATCTAGGGGTCACGTGAGTGGTGAGGGTACACGCCCTGGGCAGCAGCTCCAGTCCTCTGTGTGGAGAAAAGTGCACCTGCTGGCACCTGGGGGAAGGGCAGCATGCACCAGGTCCAGGGCCATGCTGGGCGGCCATGGGTCATGTGCCTTTTTTTGCTGATATCTTTTAAGTTCCTGAACAATCTGGCCTGTTTTCCCTGACCGACAGGGAGCTGGCTCAGGCCCAGTTCACACAAAGCCCTGAGGGACTGTCTGCCATCCCAGAAGCGGCAGCCACGACAGCCACAGGTCCCAGGCACAAGAGGATTGAGTCACTGTGAGGCACATTCCTGGGAACTTCATCACTTCCTGAGCCCGCAGGTCCCAGGAGGCAAGCGGGGAGGTCACTACGGGAATCCCCATGGGACCCATGATGACACAAATGAAATACGAGGGGTCGACAAGCAGAAGGAACAGGAAGCAGGGAAAAGAGAAGACTATTTGGCAGAGAAAGAGAGATGCTGGCAACTTTTCAGACCAAAGATGCTGGGCTCTGGGCAGGGAGAGACAGCCAGCATTTGCTGTGCGCTCTCCGAGAGGTTAAAGACCATGTCTAGGCTCCTGTTTTCCCACCTGTAAGGTCAAGGCCTGGAGAGCTGAGGCTCCAGGGGTCCCTCAGCAGCCAGGGCTCTGCTGACTTTCTGAGGCAGGGCTAGGGAGGGAAGTGGGGGGGCCTGCTGGAGCCCGGGGACAGGGAGAAGGCACCAGCTGGCGGGACCTGCCCTGAGTCAGCGTGGGGAAGCAGGTGTGTACAGCACAGGAAGGGGGGTGGAGGGAGTGTCTCAAATTCCTGGAGAGAGTTGAGTGAGGAAGAGAAGGGACGTTCACCCGTCTGCTCTACCCGCCAGTGATGGGCCAGGGACTTTCCTCCCCCAGGAACCTCTTGACACAGAGTATTCTGATTCCCATGCCACAGAAGAGGGGCTTGGGGGTCAGAGGGGTTGAGAGGCTTGTCCAGGTGACACGGCTGGTGACTTGAGAGCTGCAGTGAGGTGTCCAGATCTGCCCGCCCCTGCCACTGTCTTTGTAGTTGTCATGGTTACCCCCCCCCCCCCCCCGCCACCAAGAACCTGGTTCTAGTTCAGCGTTACTACTGTCGGAGCTGAGGACAGTGCTGGGCACGGGTCAGCTCTCAGTGAAGCCTTCCTGAAGCAGGATGTGGCACCTGTGAGGCCGGGATGATCACACCATCTTACCAACAAGGAAAGGAGGGTGCAGAGTGGCATGTGCCCACGTCACATGGCAGGCAGGAGCAGGGCCTGTAGTGTCCTTCTGCTGCATACCCACGCTCCTTCCAGGTATTCCCCAGCTGAGCCTGATCAGGAAAATCACCTGGGGCCCTTGTTAAAAATCCAGAGGGCCGGGCCCCACTGTCACCCTTAAGAGTGGCCCAGTCCCCTCTTCCCTCCTGTCCCGTGCCCTGCTCTGCAGGTGCCCCCACCCAGCGTGTGACCGCATCCCACAAGGCTGCGTATGCTTGGGGTATCCTGGATGGTGAAGTCATCCTCTTTCATCTGGGCCCAGAAACACCCGCCCAGTGGCAGGGCCCCAACAGGGCACTTGGCCCAGGCAAGGCGGCTGTATTGGAAACAGCTGCAGGAGGCTACTGCGGCCTCCCTTCTGTCTGCATTTCCCTCCTAAACCAAGAAGCTTCATGGGGTTCAGCTAGTTTGTTTGCCAACTAAAAATGTAATTATCGGTCCCTGGTCCTGGTCATGGGTAAATGCTATTTGGCATACTGGGTTAACATTAAAAGAGCATTAACTTACAAAAATAAACTACAAGCTATTAAAAATTACTGTTAGGAAAGAAAAAAACAAAACCCAAAAAACCAGCATTCACCACCAGGTGAGAGCCCCATATCTGAACACTGAATTGTGTTACAGCTTGCTGTGTGTCCTTAAATAAGTTGCTGCCCCTCTCTGGACTTCAGTCTCCTCATGGGTTCTCTCCCACACTGACACCCTGATTTGTGGGGCTCTATAGACCAGTTTCTCAATTTCAGCACTGCCGATACTTCTTCAGTGTGTGTGTGGCCAGGGCAGGGGCAGTCCCGAGCATTATAGGATGGTTTAGCACCATCACAGTACTCTCCCCACTGGATGTCAGTAGCAGGCCCCTTGCCCCACTTATGACAACCATAAATGTCTCCAGATATTGCTAAATGTCCCTTGGGGAGCAAAACCACTTCACATTGGGAACTGCGGCTCTAGATGATGGTCAGACCTAGAGGTTTCAGAAGATAACAGGCGGTAACTTTCCATATATAAGTAATGTAACCACTTTACAAAAAATAAAAGTAAAGAAGAAATAAGGGAGTGGTGGGATCCCGTGCACAATCTCAGTGCCCTATGGCAAGGTTGTTGTGGGGACCAAAGGCAGAGGTGCATGGAAAGTCCTCAGAACAGTGCCAGGATGTGGTGCCGGATATAGACACCTGAGCTGCTTCACCCTGCATGTCACAGATGCTCCTACTGAAGGGCCCAGAGCAGTTTAGCAACAAGCCAGAGGACAGAGACCCACGTCCATGCAAGTCTAAAGACTGTGTGCTTGCACCTCCCCCCCCTTTCCTGAGCTATGTGTGTATCACTGTGTCTTGACAGCAAAGGCCAGCATGAGGCCAGAGGCAGTTTTGTTCCACGCAGCTACCAGAGCTCCTGTATTTTGTGAAAATCAGTTCAACTGCAACCCCACAAACATTCTCAGGGTACCTTCTGTGCACAAAGTATACCATCCCGTCTGGGGGCAGAATAAAATACATCAGAGGAACGTGGAACCAGGCAGGCCATGTGTGGACAGGCAAGCATTAAAGTCCAAGAGCCACTGCAAGGAAAACAAGAGGCCCCCACTGCGGGCCCCCATGCAGGGAGGCGGGGATGGGGGACAGGGCAGGGAAGCATCAGGAAGGACTCCTCTGGCCTGGGCCTGCAAGGATGCTGTCAGATGTAGGGGCAGGGTTGGGGGCCGGGGGAGAGTAGGGGTGTGGCAGAAGCACAGGCTGGATGATGGCTGAGCTGTGAGGGAAGGCAGCAAAGGCAGGCCGGTAGGGTTTGGAGGTCCGTGAGCATTGTGCTGGTGACCTTGGCCAACAGGGAGCCACGAGAGATACTTGAACAGTGGAATGGGGAGGCTGTGATCCCAGCCAGGCCGGGGAAAGCCTGTCTGCCACTGGGGTAGGAGAGATTGACGGCCAGCATACCTGCTGTTAGGCAGAAAAGGAGAGCCAGACCTAAGACCACAGTTCTCAAGGGAGGTCAGAAAGGGGACTCAGACGTATAATCTGGGTGTGCGCCCTCCTTCCTCCACGGGCACAGTTGGTGACCGTCAGCCATGGGCCGGGCACTGTGCTTAGTGCGACAGGCCACATCACTGAATCCAGTGTACATGAGGCCAGGGAGGAGGCATTAGCACTCCCTGTCACTGACAAACAGGTTCAGAAAGGTTTGATAACTTGCCAAAGGTCACACAAACCAGTGAGTGACGGAGCAGGAAATGTAAACCCCCAGATGTGGTTCAATGGTCTGGCCAGTCTGTAGATTCTTGGTTCGCCCTTTGAATGGCTGCTCAGTGCCTACTCGGGGCAGGGCTCCGAGTGACACACCTGAAGCATCAGGCCTAGCACGACCTCCGCCTGAGATACAAAGCATTCTGCACCAAATCTGGATGGGCGCCTAGGCATCCCAGTGCCCAGGCCAGGGCTCCAAGGCATGCTCTGGGCTCTCCTGCCCTTCCTGCCACTCTGCCAGGGACGGGGGGCGGGGAGGGACTGCGGAGACAAGGAGGAAGGACGGGCACATGTAGTCCAGCTGACTGCTCAGTGGGGATCTGAGTGTGAGGAGCTCCTGCCATGTCCCTGGGCCTCCCGTTGACACCTGAACACCCAACCCCTTTGACCACCTCCATCCTAGCATTCTCTGCCCCTGCTGATGGCTCCCCAGGGGCTCTGACTCACTCCCTATTGATATTTCTTTCCTCACTACCATCTATCCTCCACAGCACCCCCCCCCCCCCCGCCCAATTCTAGTCTTCTCAAAACTTGGGTTCGATCCTGCTATCCTCTTGCTCAAGGATCTCCCATGGCTCTCTGTGGCCCACTGGGTTGCAGACATGGACTCCTCCCACCCCTTCGAAAACCACCAGTCTCATGGAGTCTTTCTAGACCCTAACTGATTACTGTACCCCCGGCTCTGGGCTCCTGGCCTCCTCATAGTCCCTATAGAACAGCATTGTCCAGTAGACATATATTGTGAGCCACATATGTAATTTTAAATCATCTGATCACCATATTGAAAAAGGTAAAAATAGGTGAAATTAGTTTGAATGTTTTATTTAACCTAATATTGTCAAATACTATAATTGTAACATGTAATTGATATAAAAGATTATTGAGACCTCTTATGAATTTTTTGATACAAATCTCTGAAATTGGGACGTCTGGGTGGCTCAGTGGTTGAGCGTCTGCCTTCGGCTCAGGTCCTGGGATCGAGTCCCACATCGTGCTCCCTGCAGGGAGCCTGCTTCTCCCTCTGCCTATCTCTCTGCCTCTCTCTGTGTCTCTCATGAATAAATAAAACAAACAAGCAAAGCAAAACAAATCTCTGAAATCCCATGCACATTTTATACTTACAGCACATCACGGTTCAGACCAGCCACTTTTGGGGGCTCATAGCCACATGCAGCTTGGCAGCCCCCTACTGGACACACAGCCCTTGAGGCATGAGCCTGACTTCTGAGTCCTGACCCCTCTAGTTATCTGGACCTTTGGGAGTCACTTAGTGTTAATGGGTTGAATTGTGTCCTCCCACCCTCCCTGCCCTCTGCCACCTCCATTCATATGTTGAAATCCTCACTCCCAGTCCCTGAAAATGTGACTTATTTGGAAATAGGGTCATTGCAGATGTAATCAGCAGAGGCCATCAGGGTGGACCCTGATACAATATGATCGGTGTCCTTATAAATGGGCAAGAGGGGGCCACAGAATGTGCACACCAGGAGAACACCACACGGACTGAAGGCAGAGATTGGGGTGATGCTTCTACAAGCCAAGAAACAGAAGACTGCCAGCCAGCCCCCAGAAGCTGGGAGAGAGACGCAGCATGGATTCTCCCGCAGGGCCTCAGAAGGAAGCAACCCTGCTTACACCTTGAGCTCTGACTTCCACCCTCCAGGATGATGGGACAATACATTTCTGTTGTTTGAGGCCCCAGGCCATGGTACTTTGCTGCGGTGGCCCTAGCAAACCAATACACTTGGTTCAAGGGGGTCTCAGTTTCCACATCTCTAATATGGGGATAACAGACGATCGTATCAGCTGACGTTTCTGGAGTCCTTACACAGGCACTCTCTCTAGGCACGTTCTCAATCCTCACAACAATCCTATGAAGTCGCTGCTATTATTATACCCAGTAATCTTTTACAGGTGCAGGAAGCTGGGTACACGGAGAGGCTGCCCAAGGAACTCGCCCAGGGTAACTGAGCTGCTATGTCAGCAGCCAGGGTTCAAGACTGGCCCTCTAACTCTGAGTTTACAGCTCCTGAAAACCATCCTGGAGGGCTGTCCCATGAGGCGTGAAGGAGGTCCGGCCATTGCTCAGGAAACGGGAGCTATTGTTATGTTTGATGTTTATCCCGAGTGTGGAGCCTGGCACACGTGTGGGGCGTGCAGTGGGGACCAGCCCCAGTCGGCGTTCCTCTGGGACTTCCCCCAAGCCTAGAAACCAATGCGCTGACTCGCCCTTCTAAACCTTCCCAGAAGTGACTCAAGCTAGTGCAAGACGGGTTGAGTTTACTTTCCATCTAGTGACTCAGAGAAATAGAAACAGAAACTGGGACCTGAAAAAGTTATCACAAGGTGAGGCAAGATGGTGGGAGATCTTGGGGCCGCATACCGACCTCAAACTGACGGAAGGTCCATGGTGGGTGTGAGTGCAAGCTCTTCCCCTCAGCCCAGGGACTCCAGCCTATTTTCCAAGACCGGGAGCCCCCGCCAAGGGCCCAGCCAGTGAGACCACATTTCCTCATTTCCTTGCTGGGGCCAACCCAGGGTAGAGAAGGAATCCCCCCATGGGAACATCAAGCAGAACCCAGTTTCCCCATGAGCAGCCCAGGAAGGTGGACCGGACGCCCTGAACGCTGCTCCCAGATGTGAGTCTAAGACTGTCTGAGGGCAGGAGGCCTTCTCGGATCTGAAGGAGACCCTGATAGGGTTCTCGAAGCCCGAGTGCTCCTTCACGCAGAGGTGGAGGGGATCTGTCGTGGCTGGGGTCATGGGTCACAGATCTGGCGCCTAGGGAAGGTGCCCGGGAAGTGTGCATGTGCGTGCATGTGTGTGCAGACACGCAGGGGTCCGCAGCCTCCCCGCCGCCCAGCCTGGCTGGCAGACAGCCCTCCACTTACCTCCAGCCTGGCCACGGCGAACGGCGTGGCCTGCTCCATGTGCCGAGGCGTGATCCCGCTGACCTGGGTCCTGTAGTCAGTGATCTCCCCCTCGGGCCGGATGAACTTGTCGTAGAGCACGGTGCCGTGGAGGTCCACGAGGCTGCAGCGGGCCAAGCCGCTCTTCCGACTGGGCCCCACGCCCACCATCTCACAGTCAATGGCCACCACGTCGGTGCCACTTGCCATGTCTCATCAGGACCCTGAGACACACTGGAGAGGGCAGGCGGGGGCGGGAGCATCACTCAGGGCCCACTCGGGCCACCACCCGGCAGCCTCTACCCAGTGCCCTGCCTGTCAGGAGCACTGCCTGGAGGCAGGCACAGCTGGCTTCCTGCCGCCCGCCCGCTTCCTGAGCCCCGCGGCCCCAGGGCCTGGGGAGCCCGCGGGCCCCTGTCACATCCTCCCCTGGCCACCACCGCGGCTCCCACTCACCTGCCTGCTGGCTGCCCGCGCCCTCTGCTCGCGTCTGCCCCTCTGGCGACGCCTCTTAGCTACTGCAGTGGCCCCGGGCGGTGACTCATCTCTGACCTCACGCCGGGAATCCCAGGCCCAGTTCAGTTTCTGGTTTGTTATCAGGCGAAGTCAGAGGCGGGAGGCTGGGCACGTGGGCTGCGCTGCTCCAGCTCCTTGCGCTGCCGGCAGGTGGGAAGCCCGGTGACCCGAGTCACCACCGACCCGGGAGGCAGGCTCCGCGTCCACCCATCTGACCGTTGCCCCTGCCCCTACCTGGGTGCTTGGAGCCCTCCCCATCTCAGATGACGCGGCTGATGAGAATGGGGTGGGTGGCCACACCTTTCCTTCCCTTTCTCACCCTCCATCTGCTGGGAGAATAAACATCCCCGGCACCGGAGGCCACAGAATGTCCCACAACTTCCCACCTGACACTCAGTGAGGTCTCTTATGGGGGCAAGGGAGAGCTGGCTCTTGGGACATTGAGCCTGGGGCTAGCCCCAACCCCCACCCAGGAAGGCTGAGAGGGAGCCCCTAGAGTCTCCAGAGCTTTGGGGGTGCTTCAGAAACAACCATCTGCCTGCCCTCAACGGGCTCTGCTTCCAGCTGGGCTAACACTCTTGGAGGACAAGGAAAGAAAGCCTGGAAGTAGCCCCACCAGCCTGGCCATACTTCCTGGGGACTACACCCAGCTCCCAGGCTCGAACTCTGACCTCTTACAGCAGTGCCTGACACGTAGACAGCATTCAATACTTATTGACTAGATGAATGAGTTATGGCTGGGACAAAACCAGAACCAGCTTTCAGTGAGGAAAAGGCAGAAATTGAAATCTTTCCTCACCATCAGCTATCCTCCACAGCACCCCTTCCCTATTCTAGTCTCCTCAAAATTGGGTTTGATCCTGCCATGCTCTTACTCAAGAATCCTCTATGGCTC
The DNA here is from genome assembly GCF_003254725.2 of Canis lupus dingo. Classification (NCBI taxonomy): domain Eukaryota; kingdom Metazoa; phylum Chordata; class Mammalia; order Carnivora; family Canidae; genus Canis; species Canis lupus. The sequence goes on along the minus strand of NC_064245.1, from coordinate 51,875,036 downwards.
TCTGTGGCCCACTGAGTTGAGAGGAAGTCGTCATCATATGCTGCAGCAAGACTCTTGCCTCCTACTCCAGATTCCCAAGGAGTAAGCTTTGAGCAGTGGGATCTGATTGCTCCCAGATGCCATCAAGATTTGTGGCTTGGAAAGGAATTTCCCCAGGCCCCTGGTATTTTCACCCAGTGATGTCTGACTGTAACAGACCTCAAAAATAAAACGAAGTATTGAAATATGTCTGAATAATAAGGTATTGCTCAAGTTCGCCATTGAATTGGCTCGAATTTGAAGTATGAAATTATTTTTGGTTCCCATCCTGATTGAGCAACTTTTGGTTGAATTCAGACTGGGGACTTTTTTGTTTCTCAAATGCACAAAGGATCATCACCCTGATTTAGGGAGAGAATGAAGCAAAACATGTCACTTTACATCAATGTGCATTGAAAAAGTAACCCCCTAAAGATCCAGTGGTGAGGTTTCTGCTTCTACAACCCCATAGGACCCGGTGCACCTCACCCCTTCACCCTGCTGGTTCCTCAGGTCTCCTCCTCTTTGTCCCAGCGTCCAGAGCCCACTCCGTGGTCACTGACCCTGCATTTCCCCTTTGCTCAGTCCCTACCTGTCCATCAGCTCCCAGGTCTTCCTGCCTCCATGCTGTCCTTCAAATCCCAACAGATTTATTTTCTCCAAATCTAATCTCTTGCACTGTGATTTCCAGTTGTCCAAAAAAAAAAAAAAAAGCAAACTTCAACGCCCATGCAGTTTCCAAGAACCTGGAAGTTTCCATGCCTGGGTCATGTTGAATTTTTTTTCCCAGGTACTGTGAGCTCTGAGGTTAGATACAGACACTTGTGAAAGCCTAGGAGAGGAATCCCTGACCCCAGCCAGGGGGAGGAGGTCCCAGAGGGGATGCTTCTCCAGTTTACCTGGTGTCATCCATTGGCCAGACCAAGCCTGCAAATCTCAGGTCAGGTGACAGCAGGAAAGTCAGTCACTCAGGGCAAACCTCTCAGCCCTTACAAGACACACCCTCTTTCAGTTGGCCCACCTGTGACTATACAAGGTACAGAGGCTGCCACCTTGTGGCACCAAGCACAGGGCACAGGCCAAGTGGGTGATTCATAACTGAGTCAGGCACCGATCCCTACCAGCACCTTGACCTTTGAATTCCTATTCAACCATGTCTCAGCTGTGCATGTGCTCAAAAATGCACAGATGTGAATTTCTCAATTCTGTGAGAGGTAGAAGTGTTTCAGTCAAATGTCAGCAATTTCATGTGGTTCATGTAAAATCACAATGGAATTGCTTTTTAAAAAGAAAAAAAGTGAAAAATGAACTATATATCAATAAACGTGCAAAAAGATGTTCAAAATCTCTAATCATTAGAGAAATGCAAATTAAAACCAAAATGACGTAGGTATCTACACCCACTAGGATACTGACCCTCCCCTGAAAAAAAAAAAAGCACACAAAAAAACCCCAAAATAACAAGTGTGGGTGACAATGTGGAGAAATGGGTAAGCTCATGGCTGTTGGTGGGACTGCAAATTGGTGCAGCCACTGTGGAACACAGTATGGCAGTTCCTCAAAAACTTCAAACAGAACCACCGTATGATCCAACAATCTTACTTCTGGGTATACACCCAAGGTAACCAAAAGCGGAGTTCCAAAGGTACCGCACACCTACCTTCAGTGTTATTCTCAAACAAGCGGGGGAAGTAACCCAAGTGTTGAGGACTGACCAGACCAACAAAATATGGTCTATACATCCAAATGATTATTCAGTCTTAAAAGGGAAGGAAATTCTAACATATTAAACATGAATGAACTTTGAGGACCATATGTTAAGCAAAATAAGCTCATCACAAAGACAAATACTATTTGATTCTACTTACATGGGGTAGTCAAATTCATAGAAACAGAAAGTAGAATGGTGGTGGCCAGGGGCTGGAGGGAGGAGGGTGTGGGGAGTGTGTTTAATGAGCAGTTTTAGTTTTGCAAGATGAAAATTTCTGTCATACAGATTGGCTGTACAATGGAAATATACTTACCATCACTGAGCTGTACCCTTAGAAAGGGTTAAGATGGAAACCTGTATGTTACGTGTGTTTTATCACAATTAGAACTAAACATCTTCTTGAAAAGTAACAGCTTCAGGAGAAACAAACTTTGTGCTCTGCAATAGGGCAGTTATAAAATTTTTAAAAATAAACTACATAAATTCTGTAGCTCTAGAATGTTGTCACATCCCAAAGCATTATCTTGAAAGCCCCCACCTCAAAGGCCAAAGCACCCAGCAAGACTCAGTGCCCCAGCACCCCTCAATCCCTCCACCAAGCCACCCTCCCACTCCAGCCTGAGAATTCAGAAAAGACCACTTCACTCGCTTTTCTAATTGAGTCTTATTTTTTTATTTTTAAAAATTACTTATTTATTTATTCATGAGAGACAGAGAGATAGAGAGGCAGAGAAGAGGGAGAAGCAGGCTCCATTCCCAGAGCCTGATATAGGACTCAATCCTGGAACTCCAGGATCTCACCCTGGGTGGGGGGAAGGCAGGCACTCAACCACTGAGCCATCTAGGCATCCCATCTGAGTTTTATTCCAGAACAAATGGTTTTATAACAAAGCTGATTTTAAACCCAGTACATTTCCCTACCGGTAATAACTCCATCTTTTTCAACTCACAGCCCAAAGAATCGAAACTACTACAGCCTGGCTGGCAGTTTGGCGCCAGCTACAGACAGATGTTTAAGGACTCCAGAACAAAGCCCTGGAACCAGGCCAGCAGAGGTCAATGCCTCAGCCAGGTCCCTGCTCTGCAGCCTGGGAGGGAGCTGACAGACAAGCTGGAAGTAGTGTGGTTTCAGTAGTGTCTGAGTTCCTGGCCCTGTTGCTTGGGTCAGGCTGACATAAAAACCATTGTTATTTCCCGCATGCAGAGGGATGCTTGAGCAGACACAGGTCACACCTCCACGCTGGGTCCTTAGACTGCCCCGGTTGGAACAGCCAAGCAAGGACAGCCCTGTTGCAGACAGAGCCACTCCATCCCAGGAGGCTGGCTCAGGTGTTATTCAGAAGAGGCCGCGACCAGCCTTAAAGAAAACAGAGCAGGTCACAATGACCTCAGCTTGCTGCGTGCCAGGCACTGGTACCTGATCCCCATGACAACCCAGGGAGGTGGGCTGTAGCATCATCCTCATTTTACAGAGGAGGAAACAGGCTCAAGAGTGAGGTCACATACTTGCTCAAGGTCGCAAAGCTATTAAGTGGCAAGCAAGGATGGGGCTCACAAGTCCGTGTGGACCTGAGGTCTTGGCTAACCTCAATACCCCAAATGGGCCCTTGTGAATCAATGAAAGAGGGGTGGCATAGGAGATCCCGACGGTTATCCCAATAACCGTGATGACTATGGATCAAAGAGCCTGAGGGGACACCAGCCCGGGAGTGGACACACTCCCTGGCCCTAGCCCCATGGACATGCACTCTGCCCCCTGCACACTGGCAGCCTTACTTTTTTCTTTTTTTTTAAGATTTTTAAAATTAAATTATTCATGACAGGCACAGAGAGAGAGAGAGAGGCAGAGACACAGGCAGAGGGAGAAGCAGGCTCCATGCCGGGAGCCCAAGCAGGACTTGACCCCAGGTCTCCAGGATCACACCCCGGTCTGAAGGCGGCACTAAATCGCTGGGCCACCCGGGCTGCCCTGGCTTTACTCTTAATAAATAAAGGTCCCTTGGTGGTAGCTCTGCACAGAGGTCCCAGAATTCAAACTGCTGTCTTGTTTCTCAGGCTTGTACTTAAGAGAGCCCAGCACTGTGGGCATGAGGAATGCCCGAGTTAGGTCAAAATTAATATGCCACAGTCTCCACCCAACATCAACACAGAGCTGCTTTCCCCACTCTCAGAAGAGTGCCTGGTGATGCCTGGTGCCAGCTCCCCTTGGGCCTGCGGGCTCTGCTATCCCATCACAGCCTAGCACTGAGTTCCTACTACGGCTACGGCCAGAGCTGCAAATCTGAGAAAGGCAGGAATGTCCCTTAGAGGGGCTTTCACTCTATAGATTCAGGACATGTTCACTGTGAACCTAACAATGCCCGCGGAGGAAGATGCAGAGGGCAGTAAGAGAAAAGGGCCTTACCCCAGGTCACTGAGCTGAGCTAACACCCCACGAGGAGACCTCACCCTCTGAGACAGCACACCGGGGGGGGGGGGGGGCAGTGACAGCTAGGATGGTCTGCTGGCACACTCCCTCCTCTGGCTCGGTCCCCATAGCTCACCCACCTGACATTTTCACAGTGCCTATAAAGTGCCATTAGCAAACCATGGGGGGGAAGTGCCCACAAGAGCCCTGGGCAGAGGGAGCCAAAAGGATAGATGGTCCCAACTCCCCGGACCCTGGCAACAGGCTAGCTGCACCCTGCCCTGCCCAGGATGAATTGCCCAGGGCTCTCCTGCCTCACTCCCTTCTGTCCTGTGCCTCCGTTTCTCCGTGGGTGCCCTGGGCCAGGTCCTCTGGCCAGTACTGGTCCTCCATGTACTGCTCCATGTCCGTGCTGCTGTCAGGCTCTCGGTCCTCCGGGCGGGGCGGCAGGCTGCTGGCCTGCTGCTGCTCCCACTGCACCTCCACCAGCCGATAGAGCTCCATGGCTGTCGTGGCATCTTCCACTGATGAGTGCCCGTGCTGGCCAGCCTGCAGACAAGAGCCCTCATCACTGCCCGCCATTCTGGATCTGGTGCAGGCCCAGAACTCTCGGAACAGCTGTGTATGGCTCGGGACGGGGGCAGGGCATGGGTGCTGCTCAGGAGAGCACAGCAATCTCAGACATCCCGTACCCCACCTATCCTCTCTGACCCTGCGTCCCCAACTCAAACATAACCCGTGGTATAACTGACTTCAGAGGCTTGAAGAGCGGACGGAATAATGAGAAGGACAGTGGGAGCGAGAGTTACTGGCTGCCCCTGGGAAAGGCTCCGCCTTGTGGATTCTCCATGAAGGGCAGGGACAGAGCCAGGGACCGGGTGGAGGACAGGTCTGCAAGAGCCCAGCCTGCAAGAACGTGGTTGGCTGTCACAATAGGGATGGTGGAGAAAACACCCAGGGCTGCCTCTACGTGTGGGACATCATACTTAGCGCCCTGGTCCCGGGGACTGGGGAAGGTGGAATGACTGGAAGCCCGAAGGCACACCCCATGGCCCCTTCTCCCGTCCCACGCACCTGGATCTTCTTGTGGAGCAGCTGCAGGGCCAGGTCCTTAAGAGACACCCGGGTGCGGGTGTGGAGGCCAGGCTGGTGGAGGAGGTTGGGCACGTAAGTGGTATCCCGGGTCTGGCTCCGAGGGTGCACGTACTTGAGGGCCTGGAAGTCATTGTGGAGCGCATGCCCCACCACCACCTTGCCCTTCAGGAGCTTGAGGATCTATGAGTGAAGGAGGGAGGAAGACCCTGCTGTCAAGCTGGCACGAGACATGTGCTGCCACCCTGGCCACTGGCACACAGATCCCTCCAAAGGGGGGGGGGGCAGTGTGGAGAGGGCACCCACGAGCTCCATGGTCAGCCACGCAGCCTCATGTCTGAGTCCTGGGCCTTCGACTCACTATGACCCGGGGCACACTTAGGCTCTCGAACAAGTAAGAGTGCTGTCTCCCCGGGGTGGGTCTGAGCATTTTAAGAAGTAGCTCCTGGAAGAAGTCTTCTAGTTGATCAATACAAGCAACTCTGTTCTACTGGCACAGGCTCTCTGCTCAGACTGGAAGACTTCCCTGCACTCCCCCACCCCACTCAACCTTGTGCCAAGTCCTCTCGGGGCGCCTCGGCTTCCATGCCAGGAGGCCTCCCACATGACTGGCCCAGCCACATCAGGACCCGGGCTGTTCTCTCCCATGGTGGTGGAGTGGATTCATCACGTTTTCTAAGGACACCTCTAGGTCTGGCACAGTCTATCCACCTGCCCCCATGTTAGCTCAGTGTAAACAGCAGGGACGGTGTTTGACTTGACTAGTGATGCTCGATGAAAGCTCAGTACATAGGAGGCGACGGATAAAGACCCACTGGATGACGTCCACAGAACTGTGCCTGGCACTAGAGATAAGCCCATTAACAGCAGCTTTTGTTAGCATTAGCCAACATGGCCTGTCTCCTCAGGATCCTGCCCCTGGACAAGGGGCCATACAGGACTCCGCTTCCCACCTCTGAAACCTTTGGTCTCTGGCTCAGCGCTCACCACGTGCATAGTGCATGCCTCTCTTCCCTGCCTTCCATCCTTCTCAGGCCCCAGGGAGGTCATGTGCACGTTTGCACAGCATGATGATTTTTCAAAGCCATCCCCAAGCCCATGAGAATCTCCATGGAAGGATCTGGGGACAAAGATTCAAGATTTAACAGTGCTTTAGGTGCTTCCTATGGTCAAATACGTTTGGGAACTCCTAGCACATTAGTGCGATCCCAATCACTAATTGATCTTTTTCAAAGCTCCGGATAACTAAAAAAATATGGAAACGCTGATGCCTGAAGATGACAGGACTGTGGGCCTTGCAAATTCTAAATAGATACATCATACTTTTACAACCGAAAAGAAAATGTAACTTGTGAGCCTTTCACATCTTCCAAGTGGCGGTCTTTCCACAAACATTATCCCAAAGACTACCCAGCAACCCTCCCATGGAGGTGGGTCCAGATTTTATGCACCCTTGTTTATGGAGAAGGAAGCCACACGTTACACAGAGGTTAAGTAACTTTCCCAAACTCGTTTCCAGCAGCTGAGTGGTGACTCAAACCCAGGGCTGCCCTTCCCTGGCCATCCCCCATCCACACATGTCCTCACCTATGTCCTCACCTCTTTCTGGGCCACCTGGAAGGGGATGGCCTTGCGCATGTGCTGCCGAGTGACACCACTCCAGCGAGTGCGGTAGTCCACGATGGGCATCTCAGGCCGAATGTACTTGTCATAGAGGACATCGCCATGGTAACTCACTACAGAGCAGCGGGCCAGCTCACTCACCCGCCCTCGGGGTCCTGTGCCCACCATCTCACAGTCGATGGCCACACATTTGCTGGGCCGGGGCCCTGCGGATTCCCGGGGGGTAGGCTTTCTGCTCCACGAGGCACCTCCAGGTTCATTCCTCAGACGCTGCATCCCACTGCTGGTGGCTTCAGTGCCCGGCAGTGCCTCTGATGGCATGGGCAGCGGGGAGGGTCCCAGCTTGGGGGGCATGCTCAGCAGCCCCTGCTCCTGCAGAAGGGCTTTCCGGGCCATGAATCGCTGGTGCTGTCGACTCTTCCGCTTGTGTTTTCTCCGAAGCACATCCTTGGTATTCAGGCTAGCCAGGGAAGGGCACGGGCACTGGGCAGACTCTGGGCCTTCCCGGGGTACCATCCCAATCAGCTCACACCTCGGGGCAGGCGTGGCCTGGTGGGGTGATCTGCCAGCGGGGCGGCGCTCTGCAGAGACAACACAGGGCAGAGAGGCTGGGTGAGAAGTGTGCAGGGCCAGCCCTGCCCCCGCCTGCAGGGCTCCACTGCCCACTGCCCACGAGCCCTGTACTTTGTCTCAGGCTCCCAGACTGAGCCCAGGACCTTTCAAATAATCACTGCACTGAGTCAAGCTCCCCTGTGAATCACTATCCCAAGTACTTTACATAGAATCACTAAATACTCCCAACAACCTGAACAAGTATGATCGTTCTCATCTCACAGGTGAGAAAGACAAGAGTTGATGCGAACCCAGCATCCAGGGTCTCAACCTTCAAGCCAGAGCACACCTTCAGGAGCATCAACAAGCTTTAGAGAGGTATAGATATGGGAAAAGAAAAGTTACAGAAACACCGTGTGTATGCATACACACATACACACGCAAATCTCATTTTTAAATTTTTTAAATTTAAGTTATCTCTACACCCAATGTGAGGCTCAAACTCATGACCCCAAGACCAAGAGTCGCATACTCTTCCAACTGAGCTGGCCACACAATCTAATCCCAGTTTTAAAAAAACCAAAAACCAAAAACCAAAAGAATCCTTTGTGAAAGCACAGGCCCTCATCCTCAGCAGAAACTAGAGAAAAAAAATTCACAAGAGGCTCACCATAGTTGCATTTTCGGTATCTGTCAACCAAAATAAGGTAATTCATTAAATGACTTTCTACCTCACTAATCACAACAGCATCTAAAACAGTTTTTGATAGCTAGGCATTTTGCTAAGTCACCAGAGACTAAAGGCAGGGGTATGCTCGTAAGCTGGCTCAACACACAAAAAGGGAAACAGAAAAGGCAGGGTCCGCAGGTCCCTCCATTACTGGACACTGGGGATTTCTGAAGTTCATGTGGGTTTGCAAATCCCATGCAACAAGGCCAGCAGGTGCCCAAGAGCGAGGGACCATGCTTGGACAGCTTCACTCACTTGCTAAGTCACCTGGTACATTTTTAACAGGCCAGAAAACCAGGACTTTCAAGAAGGCAGAGCAGGGTTTAACTCAGCTGTTTAGAAGTTACCTGAGCTGAGCTTCAGGTTCCTTGCTTGAGAAATGGCCCTACTACAACCTGTCCTAATGAAGATGGGAGGACACAATACACGTGTGCTCACTCTGCATCCATTGTATACAGTAGGGGCTCAGTAACTACCTGCTCCCTTCTCCCCAGAGCAGTTAAAGCTCTCCTCCTGACTGGTCACCAGCTCTTCCCAGGCCAAAGCTGCCTCGGCCAGGACTCACTGCCCTCCCAACCCACAGGCTTTCCCCTTACCTGTCTTCCCACTTACATACCTCCTAACCTTTCTACATCCTCCAGGGAGCCCTGCTGGAACAACCCTCTATCCCTAAGGGTTGTTCCACCCTAAGGCTCCCTTGGGTCCCAGCTGTGCCAGTTGCTGAGCAGAGAGTAACATAGGCAGATCCTGGCCTCGAAAATAATTAGTCTCACTGCAGAGACAGAAACAGAGCACAAGGCGTGCGCAGGGCTGGGTTAGAATTGCTAGGGAAGCAGAGCTGGCCCGATGATGATTCTGGAAGGCTGGCTGGAAGAAATTAAATCTCTGTGAAGAAGAAACAGTAACCCTCCAGGTGACAAGGAGATGAACTGGTGGCCATGTTAGGGGCAAAGGCCTGAAAGAGGAAGGAAGCCAGGGTCGGAAGAGGAGCCCCCCTCCCCAAGCAGCCTGATGCCACTAGGGCATAAAACACAAGGTAGGTCAGGTCCCAGCTGGAGGAACTGTCCCTCTCACCTTTTCACCACTTAACCTTCTGTCCCCACCCTGGGAAGGCTACCACACACCTTGGTGGCCCTACCCTCAGGCCCCTAAGCTGCTACCCCCAGAATGGCCGCTACTGATCAACTGAGGGAATCCCAAGTCCCAAGGTAAGTCACTGACTTCCTGAGCCCAGGCATTTACAATCTAGCTGGGGAACAGAGAAATTCACCCCTGCACACCTGACAGCACAACCAGAGAAGCATTTACTACACTTTAAGGCAACAGTTACAGAGCGTCTACCCCAAAGTGCTCCAAAGGCCGGGTCAGAGCCCTGTGTGTCTTTGCCTCTTCCCCAACAGCCAGCCCAGGACCCGGCATACAGCAAGTCCTCTTCAGAAGTGTGTGAAGGGAGCTGAGGCCGGGCCTGCCAGACTGTGGGAGCAGCAGGGCTGGAGGTGAACCAGACAGAATTCAGGGAACTCCTCATCTGGCAAGGAGGCAGCCAGCCTCTTCCCAGGGTGTGCTCAGGATGGGGGGTAGTGAATGAACTAAGGACTCATCTGTCCGAGTACTGGACAGACAAATGCCAGGTTAGTGACGCCTGCCAGTGGAGGGACATGTTGAAAGGTTTCAGGAAGGTCTGCTAGGAGCACAGAACGGGAAAGGCATTCAGAGGAAATACACACTGAAAGTCCAGAAGGCAAAGGTCCTCCACTGTGAGAGGGCAAAGAGGGCTGGTGGACCAACTGACCAGGAGGTAGGGGGTGAGGAGCCCGATGGAGGGAACAGTGAGAGACCGCTGTTTCTGGACGGTGGTGAAAGTTTGGGCGGAATCCAGGGATTGATGGAGAAAGAAATCCCTACTGCCTTATAGACAGAGCTCTGGAGAAGAATCCGAACAGGGACAGAGATTAAGAATCGTGGGAGGAGAGCCACTTGGTGATGCCTGGGCCAGGGCGAGGCTCCGTGACCCATCCTGACTCATCCTCCCTCTGGCTTGCTCATCCACTCCCCAAGAAGCCTTCTCCCTTTTAAAAGCGCACCTAACTATAATCAACGTCCTCACCTTGACGAGTCACAGATTAGAACCGACAAGCATAGAAGCTCAGTTTGCCTCAGCTCGGCAATGGGGAGAACTGGGCCCTTTCCCTTCCCTTCTCCCAGGTCAGGGGCTGAGCCTGGGAGCGCAGGGTGGGTGGCCTCCCTGACCCTGCCTTCAAGATTCCCAGGAATCCAGAAATCAAGTTCCCTGAGAAATAGTGGCCTTGTGTTTCAAGAGATGAAAGCAAGTCCTCTTCTACATGCCCTGACCTTGCTGACATGTCAGAACCAACAATTAATTATCTAGGACACGGCTTGCCCATCCTGGGCCACCATAGGGGTGGGGGTGGGGGGTGTTCAGCAACACTGGAGAGAAGTTTGGCTCAAATCACACGGCTATTTCAGTAAGGACACACTCAAATCTCCTCCCAGCCCAGAACCACCTCTTTGGGGATCAGCAGCCAGCAGGTCTTGCTTGCGGTGACAGGTGATGGGGTTTGTGGCCCAAGGCAAGGACTCCAGCAGGAGCCCCCCCGAGCCAAGGCCCCAAAAGCTACCAACCTGCGGGCAGATGGGGAAGGCAGTAGGCGGCTGTAGGCTGCCTTCCGGGTGCCCTGGCCCTAAAACCTAGATGTCCTGGGACCAAGTCACCGCCCCCCTGACCACAAAATGGGAGGTGGATGAAAATCGAGCGTGGATCTAGGTTTGGGGTTTCCCCCAAAGCAGTTAGAACGTCCGTGTCAAACGTCGAGTGCCAGGCCTGCCCCCCCACACCCGCCATCCCAACTGCCATTTAGGGCCACGGGGCCTGAGAAGCCGACCTTCGTATTTTGATGAGCGCGCGACCCCACCCCCGAGCCCTGGCCGAGTAATTGCCCGGATTTGGAAAACCCGGGCTCGCGGAGGTTATCCCCGCCCCCCGCCACACACACGCCCGGGGCCGCTCGAAGTTCTCGGCAGGGCGAGGAGAGCCCGGGAGCCCCGCCGACCCCCCGGCCCCCGAAGAGCGCCCCGGGGAGGCCCGGCCTCGGCCACGGAGGGCTCGGGTGGTCCCTCGCCGGCCGCAGGGCCGAGCCCGCCAGGCCGAGCCCCGTGCCCGGCGCCCCTGCGCCCGGCGCCGCCCCGCAGGCCCCAGGCCCCCGAGCACGGGAGGCGCCCGGGGCAGGACCTGCACGCCGCAGGGCCCCGAGAGCCGCTCGGCCGGGCCCCGGCGTCCCCGAGCGCAGGCCGGGAGCGGGCACCGCGCGCGGGACCCTAGGGCCGGGGGCGCGCCGCGCCAGCAGACCCCCCGCCCCCCCGCCCCGGCCGAGCCGAGCCCGAGCCGTGGCCCGAGCCCGAGCCCGGGCCCGCCGTCCCCAGCCGCGCCCCGGAGCACCTGAAGCGCCGCGCGCGTCCTCCGGGCCGCACGTGGTGTCCTGCAGCCCGCAGCTCCCACATGCCCGGGCAAGCCCCGCTCCGCTGCCCGCCCATTGGCCCGCCGCGCGGCAGCGCCCGCCCAGCGCCGCTGCTGATTGGCCGGGAGCCTGGCTCGCGGCGGATAGGCGCAGGCCCGCAGGGGGCGGGGACTCCTGAAGGGGCGTGGCTTGTGCGGGGAGCTGGCGGGACCCGCGGAAAATTTTAAAGCAACCGGAGCGGAGCGTGGCCTCCTGTTTCCCGGGTCCCATTCCCTTTTGCACGGCGCTCCCTGGGCCAGGATGCGGCCTCCTACGAGCTGCGTGCCACCAAAGGCAGAATGACTTGCAGGAGACACACCCACATTTGCGGAACGGGAATGGAGAGCCCTTCCCTCCTCTGTGTCGTGGGGATTCCGTGAAATAATACACATGAAGGGCACTAAAGAGATTGTGGGGGCACCTGGGTGGCTCAGTGTTTGAGCATCTGCCCAGAGTCCTGGGATCCATCCCCCTGTCGGGCTCCCTGCACAGAGCCTGCTTCTCCCTCTGCCTGTGTCTCTGCCTCTCTCTGTGTCTCTCGTGAATAAATAAATAAAACCTTTAAAAATAATAATAAACAGTTCACATTTATTTTGTGAGCACTGCTGTGTGCCAGGCAATATGCATATATAATCTGTACAAGAACCCCATGAAATATGTACTATTATTTCTATTTGACAGTTAAGGAAATTGACATTAGAAGAAATTAAGAGGAAACCGCTAAGATCCAAACAAAAGACCCTTACCAAAGCAGTCTGATTCCTCCTAGCTCTGTCTTGCAGTCTTGCAAAAAGAGGGCATTGCAAAGGTTCCCAGAAGGCCGGTGGTACCCGTGTCCAGGAATCTGCCACCTCTGACTGGAATATAGATTTGAGGGAAGCAGGACAAAAGACGAGGCCTCTAGAGAGATTAAGTCCTTCTACTCAGACTTCTGATGGCCTTGGGGAGCTAGGAGGAGTTTAATCCAGAGCTGGTTCATTTGCATTTGGGGAAGCTCCCTCTGGCTGCAGTGCTGGGAGGAATGGATTATTAGATCTGGAGAAAGAGGGATCCCTGGGTGGCGCAGCGGTTTGGCGCCTGCCTTTGGCCCGGGGCGCGATCCTGGAGACCCGGGGCGCGATCCTGGAGACCCGGAATCGAATCCCACGTCGGGCTCCCTGCATGGAGCCTGCTTCTCCCTCTGCCTGTGTCTCTGCCTCTCTGTCTCTCTCTGTGTAACTATCATGAATAAATAAATAAAATCTTAAAAAAAAAAAAAAAAAGATCTGGAGAAAGAGGGTTTGGGGGTGATTGTGGACATTCAGGCAAGGTAAGGTCCTGGGGGCCATCTTAGTAGAGAGGATAAAGAGCTTGGGACAGATTCCAGAGCTGCTTAGGAGGCAAGAGCGATAGGATAGAGAGTAGTAAAGAAGAGGACGGAAGGTCTTCAGACAGGGACACTTCGTGACAGTTTACTCTGGGGGCAAGGACGGTTTTCAGGGACTCCGTATTCAGATCCTCTACTCTATGGGTCTGGACCTAAGCACATGCCTGGAGTCCTGGACGTTCAGCCTCCTTCTCCTGTTTTATGAGGAGCTGTCTCCAACTTTACAAAGGAAAGTCTCAGGCACACACTCATTCTGCATCTTGCTCTGCTGCCTCCCCCTGGGAAATAAAGAAGGGTTTCTGATTTACTTTCACTGTGATCCAAGGAGGATTTAATCCTGTTGTCAGCCAATAAGTCATTCAAAATATATACTTTTTGAGCATGGGTAATCACCAGGAATTAAAAGAGCTGAGAGACACTGACAGATTAAACCTCCTTCTATCTGCTTTCTATGTGGACCAATGTTTATCGGTGCTTACAAAAGGCCCAAACTCTGTCTCGTTGTTGGAAAAATTAATAGTCATCCCTGGATCTAAAAAGTTACTGGAAAAGTAACTGACTCAATCTACTTCTGTAAAAGACATATTTTCAATAGCACTTCTTTTTTTTTTTTTTTTAAGCTTCTATTTATTTATTCATGAGAGACACACATGAGAGGCAGAGACATAAGCAGAAGAAGCAGGCTCCCTGCAGGGGAGGGACTGGATCCCTGAATGCGATCACAACCTGAGCCAAAGGCAGATGCTCAACCACTGAGCCACCCAGGCATCCTTTCAATGGCACTTCTAATGAAAATTTACTTCTTATGTTTAAAGAGGATCTCTCCTGTAACAAAGTGCTATATGTTTGTTATTTGATCACATGTACTGAAAATACTTGCAACAATATCTCAACTTAGAAGGGAAAAATTAACGCCTAGAACTCTATGGGTCACAGAGCACTTTTTAGTGTTAATGGGATCAAATTTATATACATAATTTTGTGACATAAAGGCATGATTGGCTGCTCCAGAAAATATTGCCAAGCATGAAAATATAGTATGCTGGGATTGACGCCATAGTGGCTGAATGGAACTAGAAGTTCAAGAAGGGAAAAGAATGTTGCATATAATGTAAATGAAAAACAAATCTGGTTTTAGTAAGGAGAGACAGTACTTGAAAGGATTATTTGGAACAGGGTGGGAGGAGGGGAGAACTATAGTCATAGGGGGAGTGCTCTGACCAGAAGATCTGCTAAATTAGGCAAAAAAAAGGGGGGGGGAGTTTCTTTTATAGGGAGGGGTAAACAAGGCTAGAAAGAATGCTAATGGGGGGAGGAATGAACATGAGTGATCTAATCCAATATCCAGATGGTAGGTCGTAGAGTCATTGGGAGATTGTTTTAGCCTAAGGTCTATTCTCTGGAGGGGTCATTAAGGAGGAATTGTAAACTGGCTGTCACTGAGGGTGGGCCATAGTTGAGGGATCTAGAGGAAGAAGAGAAGCTTAGCCAAAGTTTGGTTAACAAGCATTTTGTTGGGGATCCCTGGGTGGCTCAGCGGTTCAGCGTCTGCCTTTGGCCCAGGGTGTGATCCTGGAGTCCCAGGATCGAGACCCACGTCCGGCTCCCTGTGTGGAGCCTGCTTCTCCCTCTGCCTGTGTCTCCGCCTCTCTCTCTCTGTGTCTTTCATGAATAAATGAATAAAAATCTTTAAAAAAAATAAAAAGCAAGCATTTTGTTCTGACTGATCAGTGTGCCCAGCAGGTCAGATACCCATCCATGAGTCAAAGAATGGGCATTCAGAGTGTCTGTGCCAAGCCTCATTATAGGTAAACAAAGGGGTAACCCACTAGTCTTATCTCAGTGAAATGTGACAAAGTGTTTCTTTGAATAAGTCATTTCCAGAACACAAAAGGATTTGAGAATTTCTTAACCATTGCTGCTTTCCAGGAGCACAAGGCTCAGGGAAAATTCAACATTGTCAGTAAGAGTTTTTCATTTATTTTTAAAATAGATAACGATGGGGCACCTGTGTGACTCAGTCGGTTAAGTGTCTGCCTTTGGCTCAGGTCATGATCCTGGGGTCCAGAGATCCAGCCCCACATTGGGCTCCCTGCTCCACTGGGAGTCCACTTCTCCCTCTCCTTCTGCCCTTCCCCC
Source organism: Canis lupus dingo (assembly GCF_003254725.2). Lineage (NCBI taxonomy): Eukaryota > Metazoa > Chordata > Mammalia > Carnivora > Canidae > Canis > Canis lupus. The sequence continues at coordinate 51,859,883 of NC_064245.1, read as the reverse complement.
TGCTTGTGCTCTCTCTCTTTCTCTGTCAAAAAAATAAATTAAAATCTTAAATAAATAAAATACATAACATTATCAAATTGCTATGATATTTAGACTTCACTGCACTCATTTAAGGACACTTTTTAAAAAGATATCAATATTTACAATACATTTTTAAAAGATTTTATTTATTTATTTGACAGAGAATGAGAGACAGAGTACAAGCAGGCAGAGCAGCAGGCAGAGGGAGAGGGAGAAGCAGGCCCCTGCTAAGCAGAGAGCCTGATGTGGGGCTCCATCCCAGGACCCTGGGATCATGACCTGAGGCGAAGGCAGATGCTTAACTGACGGAGCCACCCAGACACCCCACAATACATTCTTTATAACTATGTACACTTATGATTAAAAATATTATCAAGCAGAAAGGCTCCTGAGTGGCTCAGTTAGTTGAGAATCAGCTCTTGATTTCAATTCAGGTCATGATCTAAGGATAGTGAAATGAGCACTGCATTGGGCTCCATGCTGGGTGTAGAGCCTGCTTAAGGTTCTCTCTCTCCTTCTCCACTGCCCCTCCCCACTTGTGTGCTCTCTCAGAAATAAAATAAAATAAAATAAAATAAAATAAAATAAAATAAAATAAAATAAAATATTAAAAACATATATAATCAAGCAGGGGCGCCTGGCTGGCTCATTCAGTGGAGCATGTGACCCTTGATCTTGAGGTTGTGAGTTCAAGCCCCATGTTGGGTGTAGAGGTTACTTAAAAAAGAATAAAATCTTTAAAATATATATTATCAAACAAAAAACTTGAAGGTCCCCGGGTATATAACACAGATGGCCCAATACTGGCATCTTGACTGTGGATGGAAATACCCCCAACCCCACCTTTAGGGATCTCACCCTCTCATTCCTAGAGTGAAAACATCTTCCACAGAGGCTGTGGCTTCTATATAGCAGAACCCTTGGAGCTGGGCTTGGTGGGAGAAAGTCCATAACCCAAGTCTTGTCGCTATAGACCCTACCATTTCCGCCTCTACCTTACCAATCTCGAAGCATTTGAGACATGCTCGATTGGTATTGCACTTACAAACCATCATTGCACTTAGAATTCATCAAAGCACCATTCTTCCTGCCACATATCAGTTTTGAGTACTGTTTAGGATGCTATGGGATTCTCATGCTGCTGGACCAGGTGCAGACTTGAAAGGTGGTGTCAATCTGGTCACTTTGTAGGCCAGTGGTTCTCTAAGTGTAGTCCTAGACCAGCAGCCGAGGCATCACCTGGGAATTGGCTGGACCTACTGAGGCAGAAATCCAAGGGGTTGGAGCCCAGCAATCTGTTTTAATGAGCTGTTTGACAGCTTTTGGGTTCATGTTCAAGTTTAAGAGTCCTTGTTTAGATCGTATAAAGCTGACAAAACTTTGGGAGCCAAATGAAAATAATTTACTCATTTTATTCAAGCAGATTCCCTCTGTATAGTATGCTTGATCCAACAGAGACTTTGGACTTATTTGGTCACAGCCTGTCACCAAGACGCTTGGGGTACCTTTATGCCTTCCCTCAACTTCTGAGAACTTCCAGGATTCTTAATGCAGGTTAAGTCTCACATAATTGAATTTGTTTAATGGAAAATGGAGGGGCTCTGATCCAGCGGAATTGTATCCTCCACCATTACGTGTTCTAGACAAGGGAATATCTTCACAGATAAAATCAACTTTTACATTTGTGGTCCTCAATCTCGGGTGAACATCGGAATCGCCTGCAGAGCTTTCAGAAATACTGAGGTTTGGTCACACCCCAAGACTCTGATTTAACTGGTCTAGAGATGCAGATCTTTTAAAGCTCATCAGAGGATTCCAGTTTGCAGCCAAGACAGAGACTCGCGGTCAAAGCGCAACTACCTAGAGAACCCAGCAGAGGGCGCTGCGTCCCCGCTCATCCAGGGAAGCAGATGTGCGCGCTGGAAACCTGCCTGCTGGTTGCACAAATCTGCTGCACGCAGTTAAGGAAAGAGGACCCAGATGTCCTGACCCTTGGATCATCAAGTCTTTTGTGTTCTGACACCTAGAAAGTTTCATTAAGAAGTTGTAAGCTGTGGGGCGCCTGGGTGGCTCAGCTGGTTAAGCATCTGCCTTTGGCTGGGGTCACGGTCTCTCTCTGGTCAGTGAGGCATCGGCTTCTCCCTCTGCCTCTGCCCCCTACTCGTGCTCTCTCGCTCTCTCTCTCTCTTCTCAAATAAATAAGTAAAACCTTAACGAAAAAAAAAAAGAAATTGTAAACTATTTTGCTGAATGACCTAGAGGTAAGTCACACGCCCTCTCTAAGCTTGGTTTCTACTTTTTCTGATAAAAAAAGGGTGGTTGCAGGGAGGGAGAGGGAATCTGTGGCCTATATTCATTCTTTCAATATATATTAAGTTGATGTAAATATATCAACATATATTTATATGTAAAATATAATTATATATTATATATTATATATATAATTATACAATGTAATTATGTATTATATAATATATGTATATATTAAATGGATAATATACTGATCTGGGGAGGGAAAAGATAAACATCTGAATGGGATAAAACTCCTACCTGATAGGGGAGACGATCTTAGAGAGACTGTGAGTAGTTCTCATGTGTTCCTACTTCAGGGAAGGAGACCTGTGGATGCCCCAGGTCAGGGAAGAGAAAACCATGAAAGACGAGGCAAAGAGACTACCACTGAGTATTTACATGTGCCATTATGTATTATGACACTTCTCTGGCGTAATTATCATTAACAGCTAGCATGGTTAGTTGTGATAAATTCCTTCGTACAAGTGAGAAATCTGAGGCTCAGAGATGTTAAGTGACTGGTTCAAAGTCACACAGCCAGTAAGTGCTGGAGCCAGGATCTGAACTGGGGTGTCTGGTTTCAAAGCCCAAATTCCATTCCCACCCCCACCCCCAGGGAGTGCCTAGTTCCCTCTGGTTTACATTCTGCTACACATCAGCAAGGGCTCTCTGACCCATCTCTCAACTCCAGAGTGCCGCAGCCCACTTTCCTCCCCAGATGTTCCTTTCACTGAGGCAAGGTCTCTCCCCCTCGATCCCCACACCAGGCCTGGTGGCTGAGGGCTGTCAGGGAGAGATTTGACTTCCTTCCTCTCTTGTTCCTTCTGCCCCAACGAAGGACAGACACCCGCTGAGTGACACCAATTTGCAGCCTTCTAAAGTGTGAATGAGATTTCTAATAGGACCGGTTGCCCACTGGCTTCAGGCAGGGTCAGGAATAAAGAGAAATTTAAGAGGCAGGAAATGGGGGAGAAGGGAGTCGGTTTGGAGGAGCTGAAGCAGCCACTGAAGCTGTGACAGCAGCAGCCTCTGGTGGGAGTGAAGCATTTGATTCTTTCAGAGGCTTAAGTTCTTTGCCAAAGGTCACACAGCTGGCAAGTGTAGAAGCAGGATGAGCGCAGCTAATGGTTGCATTTTTGGCATTCCCTAAAGGAATACAACTCCCAACCCAATTTAAGTTGGTAAGGGGCTTTAGTGTTAAGATTTTTTCCAGCCTTTGCCTCCCAAGGCGGCTGACCAATCCTCCGCTTCTTCAGCTGGAGGGTTCCAGGGTGCCTTGTGCCTGCTGTGAGTGAAGAAGGCTGGGAGGGTATTTGGGATTGTTGCTTGAAAAATGTGTCTCCACTGAGGGTCTCATCACAGGAACTTGGTGGCCATGTTAGAGCAAGTTGCCCCACATACAAAGCCATGGAGATGGGCTGGGAAATCCTTTTAAGGATGACCTCTTCTGTCACAATGGAGGTGGCCTCCCAGCACAGCTACCCTACCCCAGTGTTTCCCTTGGTGATGCCTCTGGACCCAGCAGCACTGAAGCAGATTCTGGGGTCCTGAAGTTGCATACATAGGAGTCCATGCTCTCAGCCCTGAGGTAGGCAGTGGAAATGCTCCAGATGAGCCAGGGGTCTCTGTATTGCTGCCAGGGCACTGAGCATGATAGGCGCCTCCCCCATGAGTACCTGCTCCTCTGTGTCTGCACATACCACTGCTCTGCTGCCAAACACAACCCAACTATGGGCACCCAAGGGAAAAATGGTGGTTGGGTGAATTCGTGAGTAATTGAGAGGGATTGTCTTTCCTTGCCCTTTAGGGATGTGGAAGGAGCCCAGCACTCCAGAGGACAGACACCCTCATCCTCACACCACACCAGCACACCCCCCTCCACGCTCCTCTGCTCACACTATAATCTGTCCTTGTTTCTGGAAGAGTCTGCTCCATGTGTGCTGGGTGGTTTCCAGAGGTGTTTTCCAGGACATAGAGAAAGCACAAAAAGAACCTTGGAAGGAGAGCCAAAAAGGGGGGCATGGCCCCTCTCCACACCCTGCTGCAGTGGCCAGCACCATGTGGCAGACTGGGACTTGTTGTTGGATGCAGTGAGACAACAACAAAATCACTAGTCTTCCAGATGGGGCGAGCCAGTCCACGCCCACACCCTGGCCTCTCCTGTAGGTGACTTCAGCGCAGGCATGTTCCAGGAGGGCCAGGCCTGCTCCCTGCACCCCTCGCCCAGCCCAGTGCATCCCCTCCCAGCACTCCTCCCTACCCCAACCTCCAACCTCTGAAATCTCCCCATCCTCTGCTCAGAAGGGGGAGTGAAGGGGAGGTGTCTTCTTTTCTTGTTCTTGCCTCTGGAGTGTTTCATTTTCTATAAGGAACATACTTCTTTAATAACAAAATCTTATTTTTCAAGGGAGTCAGGAAGGCAGCTCATTTCTCTACCTTTCTTCATTAATCATAAAGCAGTGTGTTATCATGGAGATGAGGAAAAAGGAAGGACTCCAGGTAACGGTGACCCCTCTCTACCAGGTTTCCCTGGTCTCCCCAAGCCCTGCAACAACACAGTCATGGTCCAAGGTGAAAATCCTCCCAGTGTTTACTGAGCCAGAGTCCAGAATGAAGTTGGGGGTGAGGGTGCGGGAGCAAGCAGAAGAGAAAGGAGATGAATAAGGGAACCAGTAGTGGCCTCTCAGCCCCCGCAGCGTCCCCTTCCCTGGAGCCCCAGTGCCTGGCTCCCCACTTCCCCAGCCCAGGTCACTGATGGAGGAGAGGCAAGGCTGCCCCTGTCTAGCCCAGCCCTTAATTGCACTGGCAGGACATATCTGCTTCTTAATTGCCAAAAGCCACAATATCCCGGTGGCTCAGAGCACGGCCCTAATTTTATTTCTGCAGCAGCTGAAGGATAATTACCCTTCCCTATTGGTGCTGCTTTTAATTCTTTCTCTTTTTGATTGAGAACTCTCTCTCTGTAGCCCAGCTTTCCAACCTTTGGTTTGTTATCTTCATCCAGAGTGGGGCAGTGCTTGCTGCGAGACACAGAGTGGGGACTTGGAGAAGACGGGAAGTGCCCGGCTGAGGCCCAACGCCTTCTAGCTGTTAGCCCCTCACCATGAGAGCACACGGCTTTTTTTTGTTCATTATTATATTCCAGTGCCTACTGCAGAGATGGGCTCATGAAACTCGTTAGCAAAGAGGCAGAATTCAGAGACAGAGTTTGATCATGGGGTGTGACTACAATAGATCCGTTTTCATTAATTTTTTCCTGGCAGGACCAATAGAAATGGACATAGCTCCAGTTTTCTTAATTTTTTTTTAACTCTGGGCACTTTCTCGGTTGGGTGAAGATGCAAATAGAGGGGCGCCTGGCTGGCTCAGTCCGTGGAGCATGCAACTCTTGATCTTGGGATCATGGGTTCCCGTCCCAGGCTGGGCATACAGCTTACTTAAAAAAATAATAAAATAAAAAATACTTTATTATTTTTTAAGATGCAAATAGTAAAGGAGGCCATTACAATCTCAGAGAAAAGTAGCTTGAAAACATGACCTGCCCTTGAGCTCTCCACCTCCCTCTCCCCACTTCTAGTTTCTTTCCTCTGAATTTAGAGCCATCCCCTTGGCAATGCTGGTTTCCATGGTTTCCTCCCTGACAATGATCCCCAAACCCCTCCTCTCTTTTTCCTCCAGACAGTAATGGGTGATAGGGATCCTCAGTGTGGCTACTCCATGTAACCATGGTAACGATGAACTGAGCCTTCATTTATCTTTTGTAAAGAGAGCTAGGGAATAGAAGCTTTTGGAAGGAAGAGATGGGGGAGGGTCCAGGGCTAGAGCTGCCATTGTCATAAAGAGGAAATTAAGAGACTTGTCTTGATACTAGCCTGTAGGATTCAGTTCAAATATTTTTGAGCCCCTGTTTTAAGCTCAACTAAGTTCCAGGGAATCAAAGGTGTGCATGACATAGCACCTAATATTGATGAGCTTATAGTCTAGTGCTAGGAATCATGGTGCCACTGAAACCCTGGCTAAGATGAGGCCATTAAAGGAGGTGGCCCTTGAGAACATCATCATGATCAAGTATGTGTCCACTCCAAGCATCCCCTCCAGCTAAGAACCAAGAAAAGATTGATTAAGGGGGTCTGTACTCACATTAAACCTTCTTCCAAACTGTTGTCAGTTTCTGTCTTGGATGGGGGAGGAGACTTTAATGCCCCTTTCTTTCACAGAAGTGTAAGCTAAATGCAGAATCTCCAAATAGGACTATTTGGTGTAGGGAGAAAGAAGGAAAACATACCTGCCCAAGTCCAGTGCCACAAGGGGCTGGGATAATCTTCAGTTCCAGGGATCATCATCACCTACCTGCCACAAACCCTCTTGGGAAGTGCTGTATCTGCTTCTACACTCAACTGGAGTGTCATCATCTTCATCCACCCAGATTGTTGTCACTGAAAATGCAAGCCGAAGAATTAAAGTAAAAAACAAAACAAACTAACAAAAACAAAGCTACCAGAGACACCAAAGTTGGACAGAATGAACCCAAAAGCTGAGATACAGGTTTGTCATAGGTAACACAGCTCTTCCCTCTTCTAGCTTCTCCTCCTCACTCTTGAAAGTTTTCACTAAATCCTTAAGGGTGGGAACCAATTCTGAACTTCTAGGAGAAATCTCAAAGATTCCATGGACCTTTCGAGTGCTGATACCACAAACCTGCACTGACTTGGAGAGATGCACAAGATATATTTTTATTTCTATTTTTAAAAATTTTTTTTCATTTTTAAAAAGATTTTATTTATTTATTCTTGAGAGACAGAGACACAGACAGAGGGTGAAGCAGGCTCCATACATGGAGCCGGATGTGGGACTCGATCCTGGGTCTCCAGGATCATGCCCTGGCCTGAAGGCAGGCGCCAAATCTCTGAGCCACCCGGGGCCGCCCTCAAGATATATTTTTAAATGAAAAGAAAAATCTATAGGACAATGTAATTTTTGTTCAAGAAAGCTACAAATAACTAGGTAGCAAAATTTGTTCTTGCAAAAGCAAGAACTGGATTAGCCAAACTTCCTGGGTCCTAGAACTCTGAGCTCCATCCTTTGCTGCTGGATGAAATTAAGGCATATTCAAACATTCTGGGTACTCTGTTCACTCAGCTAGTCAGAAAAGGATAAATGGCATCCTCTGGTTGGTTGGCAAGGCAATACAAACTAACCAATGAAATAATGTCTCTCCTTTACTGGCCAATAAGATCTCAGTTCTCTTCTTGAAAGGAAAGAAGATCCTTTGTCCATAAAGAAAATAGGCAAAAAAGGGAATAATAATTAAAAAAAAAAAAACACTGTTGCTATGGGACATTATTGATGTGATCAGTGATAGCTGTCCCAGAGAATTCATAAAGGAGGCATGTCTTTGGGAAGAAAAGTACAAAGTACCAGCTGTCTGGTCTGCATTAAAAAGAAGTTTCTATAGTAACATGTGAAGGAGAAGAATTTTAATGTAAATCTCCCCAAAACTAGCCAATGGAGGGTAATTTTGACCTTCAACTTAGGTCGAAGTTATAATGATTTTTCTTTTCTTTCTTTCTTTCTTTCTTTCTTTCTTTCTTTCTTTCTTTCTTTCTTAACATCGGCAATATGTGAAGGAAAAGGCAAAGAAGAGAAAATGAAATGTGTGTTTTCTGATGCAGGGCGTCACAGATAATGATATGACAGCTACAGTTTGAAACAGATTTCCCTGTTGTCAAGTCATAGCTCAGTTTAAAACAATGTTTTGGAAATGGAAAGTTCATGGCTCTTAAGGAAAAGTATTCTAGGTGAAATAGTGCACAGAACACAGGTTGTCCTATTAACCTGCTAATGATATTCCTTGAAATCATTCTGAGACTGTTACAAATGCCTTTGGGAAAGGATGGGTAAAATGCTTTCCCACAGATACTACAAACAAACGCAGGTGGATAAAGCAGACAGGTGAAAAATGGAGTCAGTGTTTGTCAATCAAAGGAAAGGACGAAGATCCGAGGATTAGAAGCGTTGAGTGCCATATTTGCTAACTATAAAGGCAGACTGGAGAAGAAATAAAGAGAGGAGAATCCCATGGAATCAAAGGTAGGTGATGCCCATGGCAATTTGCTGAGGGAGCAGCATTTCTACTGACCTGCACTATGTGGTCTGTGGGGAGAAGTCTGAAGAGGAGGTGATCTAGAATTCAGTTCCCCTCTCATGATGGATGTTGTTTAGGGAGGGAGGAACCACGGGCAAGCCAAGGAGAAATGCTTTCTGTACCAGAGACACCTTTGGACAATTCCCCTGGCTTCCTGGCATTCATCCATGAAGAACAAATATGTTTTTCTCATTTAAAGAGAAAATAAAGAGAGGGAAGATCAGACCTTCCATCTAAGGGACCAAATGAAAAAAAGGAAAAAGAAAAACCCCCAATTGTAAATCTCAGATAAAAGGCAGGATGGAATATGCTTACCTCAGTGAAGAGGTCGGGGGAGAGAGTGGGAAGTGTTGCCATGGTTGAAAGGTAGCTGCTTCACCATAAACCTTGACTTAAAAAAGAAAAAAAAATTCACCGTCTAGGATTTTCTTTTAAACCCCTGGGATTTTATAGGACTAGTTGTGCCTCACATCCAGCCCAAGGAAAGCAGGGCTCCCCAGTAGATAATTTAAAGAATCAGGGTGCTCACGGATAATCAATGGCCAAAACCCCACCACTCACTGTAACCAAGGCAACAGGAGGCTGGGGCTGGTTGCCAGGTAACCACACTCTAGCCTGGGTCCCGTCCGCTCTCCTCCTCCCCCACATCCGTTAGCCCTTTTGTGATAACGTCTTCCCCTCTGCGTCTTTTTTCCTCTCTGGCAAAAGAATCATTCTGCTCCTCGTGTTAAGGGCACGCTCTGGGCTCCTTTGGCTAAAACTGAGGACCTTAATGTTCATTTTGGACAGATTTCATCTGCACCCAGATACTCTGACCCAGATAAAATGTGCTTCTTATCTCGGCTTCAATAAATATCTTCTCCCTCCATCCCTTCCTTCATACGCGTTAGGGAGTAAGGAGATTGCGGAGAGAGAAGGAAGAAGCGCAGGTCGGTGGGAAGGAGAGAGAACACGGCTTGGATGTGGCAATACTTTGCAACAGAGCAGTACCTGGCGTTCCCACTGTCCAGCTTTCCCCTAAACTCACCTTTTCCAGGCGCGCCTCTTCTCTCTGGCACCCTCGGGCACTTTGCACCAAGTTATTCCTATTGGTCTTAGAGAAGGGGAGATAGAGTGTCCTCCTAGAATCCGACACCTACGCTCCCGGAGAAAGGGGGAGGATGAGTGTGTCCCCCACCCCACCCCGCCCTCGGCGAACTCTGCCTCCTGGCCTCCACCGCGTGGGGGTTGAGGAATTTAGGGCAAGCGGAGTCGGGGTGCCGGCGGGTCCGGGCGCTGTCCAGCCTCTGGTGCTGAAGCTGGAGCCTCGGATTTACCGTGGAGGGACTCGGGGACCTCCAGCTGCCGGCTCCTGGCATCCGAGGTGGGGATCCGAAGAGCAGGAGCCCTTTGCCCGGGGTAAGGGCGAGGCTAGGACGTGTCTGCCAAAGAAGTGCTTTTTCGGCTGACCGGAGTCCCTCCCGGGCGTCATCCCCTGAGCCTCTCCCTTCCCTTCCCGGAACTGTGTAATTATCTGCGGCCATCGCGGCGTGTAGAAAGAGCCCCTTGCCCTGGGATGATTATCCACCCAGGCGACTCCTGGCACTCCCCTCATTTTCTCCTTCGGAACAGGCTGTGTCCCGGGACTCCTGGGGTGGGCTCAGATCTGGTGGTGGGCAAAGCCGGGAAGGAAAGCCTGGAACGCCGAACCCCGCCACTTTTCTACATGCAACAGGTCTGCTGCATCTGGAGTCTGAAGGGCGAGCAGAGCGGAGACCGGGTTGCCGTGATGGGCTTGGGGAGACCTGGTCCGGAGAGCGCGCGCTCCCGAGGCTGGTGCTGCCCCTCGCCGAGCGGGCGTCTGGCCAGCCAGACCAACCGCCAGCCAGGCCGGCGTCCCGGGGCTGGGGAGCGCAAGAACCAAACTTGCCCCCAGAACTCGAGCGGGCCGGGGAGGCCAGCAGGAGTGCTCAGCCGCCGAGCTGCGGAGCCGCCTCCCGCTTCCCGGGCGCCCTCGCCGCCTTCTCTAGGTGAATCTGCCAGCAGGCAAGACACCTTTGGCAGGTGCCGAGCCCGCCCGCCCCGGGCCCCCCCGAAGCAGCCTCGGGCTCAGTCTCGCGAATTTCAGCTCCAGTTGGATGCTCCGCGGGTCTCCGGCCCTTGCCCCGGGGGGAGGTTGGACGGCGGACCCTGGTCGGGGTTTTACCTGGCACGGGTCGTCACGGCCAGGGAGGAAGACAGCTGCCCTCCACGTCTTTCTGGAAGAAAGCCCCCTTACGACCCCGCCTTGGGCTCGCCGCTTCTCCACCTAGAACTGCAGAGCAGGGGCGGGATGGGGGTGGGGGGCCGCGGGTTGAGGTAGGTATTTTGCGAAGCACCCCTTGATTACTTGCCTGTCTTGGGTGATCTTCTGTCTCAAGCGGTGGCCGCGCCGCCAGGGCGGGAGGCAGGTGCTCTGGCTGCAAACAGTCGCCACGGCTGCGGGGGCCCGGGGAGAACAGCTGCTTTAAAGCCGAGACCAGCCCACAGGTGGCCTGTCAGGGCCACGGACATCCATGACGTCATCCAGAGGACAAGTGGAGAAGGGAAGTCGGTGGTGCGGGGGGTGGGGGGGTGGTGGTGGTGGGGGGTGGTCACGGCGCTTCACATCAAAAGTCCCCTGTGGCCATGGCAACAGCTCGCGGGGGCCCGCGCACCAACCGCTCGCCGCCTCTCCTCTGTCCTGCGGCGGGGCTGGGCTCCGGCATCCCGCGCTCCACGGCCGCAGGATGCTGGAGCGGGAGCCAAAGCCGACCTTACCCGCCCTGGACGAAGCCCTAGAGCCAGTCCCGGGTCCACCTCTCCGTTCGCGCCCCTGTTTCGCGGTCCTAGCGAAACTGGGGAGGAGAGGGGCTGCCTGGCCTCAGGGAGACCCCAGAGAGCATCGCGCAGAAACCTTCGTTCCCACAGGGACATCCCATAGCCTTCCCCTTCAGCTCCCACTGCCCCGCCTGGGCCGTCGGACCCCGGGTCCCCTGACCGCACACACAGCCTGTCCTTCCTGAACTCAAGAATGTGAAGGCTTACCCTTCTCACCCACTCTTCACCTACTGAGGGAGCACACCCAGGGAGCGCCCACACAGAACCACCTGCCGGTGTCCTCACTCGCTGACACGGATCAACGAGGCTCCATTGCTTCAGAGAGCAGAGCAAACCGAGAAGAAAAGAGCAAGCCCACCATGGATCTAATGTACATCTAGGGTTTCCATGCTGGTTTCCAAATGGGGCACAGATGTGTTAACTGGGGGGGGGGGTGTCTCACAGATTTTTTTTTTTTAATGAAGTACTTGTAAACAAGATTGAAAATGTTCAGATAGAAATCTGGGCATTCTATGTCTTTCAAAGGTAGGACAGGGGTTCTGCATGCAGTGGAGTAGCACTAACCCTTGTAGAAAGGACTGGGGTCCAGTCCAACCCAATGAAGCCTTCTATCCTTTTTGTCAGTGTCACCAAGGCCATTAATCAACTATTTTCCTTTCTCCCCTTTATAATAGTAAAAAGGAAAGTGAAATATTTTTGTACCCATCTCAGTTGTTCACTTCCTTAATGCCACCTTCAGGCCCCCAAATCATGTGAATTTTCTGCCCCCCTATGTCCAACAGGAGCTGGTAAGGGCTTTACGCGGGCTGAAATTCTTGTTTCACTACTGGCTGGCAGGTGCTCTACAGGTCCAACCTTTGACTGACACATAGGCATCTGTGCTGCTCATATTTGGACAACATAGGGAGAAGGATGTTTCCTGCTAATAAGGCTAGGTTTCTTTTTCTCTTACATTTTCACATTTCAAAATACACAGATGTTGGAAACATTTAAAAATTTGTATTTTTCATTGATCACCATCGAGCCCCAAAAAGACAAATACTGTATGATTCTACTCATATGAGGTACCCAGAGCAGTCAAGTTCATAGAAACAGAAACTAGAACTGTGGTTGCCTGGGGCTGGGGGAGGAGAAATGAGAAATTACTATTTAATGAGCACAGAGTTTCAGTTTTGCAAGATGAAAAACTACTACGGATGGGTGGTGGTTATAGTCGCACAACAATGTGAATATGTTTCACGTCACTGAACTGTACACTTAAAAATGGTTAACTGCATATTATATGCAATTTATCATATTTAAAAAAATTTTAAAGGAGGTGGTTATAGTTATAATGTCCAGCAAACCTTGAATTGTTCTGTTTGGAGGTAAGAAGAAGAAGAAGAAGAAGAAGGAGGAGGAGGAGGAGGAGGAGGAGGAGGAGGAGGAGGAGGAGGAGGAGAAGGAGAAAGAGAAGGAGAAGGAGAAGGAGAAGGAGAAGGAGAAGGAGGAGGAGAAGAAGAAGAAGAAGAAGAAGAAGAAGAAGAAGAAGAAGAAGAAGAAGAAGAAGAAGAAAAAGAAGACGACTCGGGAGGAGAAATGCTAAGCATTACTACATTTTTTTCCCCTTTTTAAAAAGTTTTTATTAAGTAATCTCTACACTCGACATGGGGCTTGAACTTAACAACCTTGAGATCAAGAGTCCCACACTCTACTGACAGCCAGCCAAGCATCCCTGCTACATTTTTTCCAATGATTTGTTCAACAAATATATATGGAGTACATGGTATACGCCAGACAGTACACTGGGGCCTCAAACACAAAGACAGTGGGACAACCAGTAAAGTCTAAAAACAAATATACTTAAATTTTTGTAAGTTCTTAAAAAGAAAGAATAAAGAAAGGGGTACTTGGGTGGCTCAGTTGGGTATGAGATGGACTCTTGATCTCAGGGTTGCGAGTTTAAGCCCCAGATTGGGTTCCATGCTGGAGCCTACTTAAATAAATAAATTTTAAAAAACAGCTAAAAAGATAGAAATTATATTTAACCTCCAGACCAGTAGAGGAAAGAGGAGAAATGAGAAAAATTCAATCAATCAAGTAGAGGGTTAGATAGGAAAACAAAAGAAAAAAGCCCAAGGTAAACAGAAAACAACAAATAAAATGGTAAAAATACTTTTAATATTACTAATAACAACAGGGGCACCCGGGTGGCTCAGTTGGCTAAGTGTCTGCCTTCTGCTCAGGTCGTGATCTCAGGGTCCTGGGATGGAGCCCTACCCCCCACCCCTCGGGCTCTCTGCTCAGCTATAACCAAATTATAAGAGACATACATAGTCACATAAACATAGAAACTTTGAAAATCAAGAGTTGAAGAAAAAGTATATTTAGACAATATTAACTAGAATAAATCTCAGATGAAAACTTATGTAGGGGATGCCTGGATAGCTCAGTGGTTAAGCTCTGCTTTCATCTCAGGGCGTGATCCTGGAGTTCAGGGATCCAGTCTCACATCAGACTCCCTGAGGAGAGCTTGCTTCTCCCTCTGCCTATATCTCTGCCTCTTTCTCTCTGTGTGTGTGTCTCTAATGATTAAATAAATAAAATTAAAAAAAAACTTATGTAGAACTTAATGTAGAGTTTAAAGCAAAAAGCATTAAATGGGGCATGACAATGATTTTAATGATAAAAAAAGTAATTGGCCAGGAAGATAAAATTGAATTGGTGAATCTTTAACAAAATCTACCATGCTCTACCCTAAAATACATGTGACATAAAATTCAGATGGTTATACATGCAAATCTTACCACAACTTTGAGGAATAAAATATCTCTATATTACAGAACCAACCTGACCGGGGGGAAAAAAGAAAGGGGGAAAGGAAAGGAAAGGAAAGGAAAGGAAAGGAAAGGAAAGGAAAGGAAAGGAAAGGAAAGGAAAGGAAAGGAAAGGAAAGGAAAGGAAAGGAAAGGAAAAGAAAGGAAAGGAAAGAAACAATAACAAATCACAAGAAATAGGGGAAATAAATGTATAGAGCAAACTAACTTATAAACAAAGATGTAGAAAACAAATTTTTAGTAAGCCAAACTTACATAATAAGTAAGATTTATTCTATGAATGCAAGAATTTTTAACATCTGGAAAATCTAGTTATGTAAATTAATTCAATTTTAATAGATTAAAAGGAAAAAAATCTTATGAACAACTGAATAAATCTAGAAGCATTTGATAAAATTCAATATTGATTTAAGATTAAACTTTTTAACCAACCTAGCATGAAAGGAAATTGCCACTCCTTAATAAAGGGTATCTACTCACAGCTAATATCACATATAACATTGCAGTATGAGAAGCATTCTCTCTGAAGACAGGAATGTGACTGCTTGTAATCAACATAGTACTGGATTGGACTATGAGAATACCAAATTGTCCTCCTTTCAAAATATACATAGAAAATGTAAGAAAATCTATAGACAAATACTATGGACTACTAAGATTGTTTGAAATAATACTACTGTCAAAACTCAACAGCACAATTGAGAGAAATCAATGAAACTGAAAGTTCATTCTTTGAAAAGATCATTACAATTAACAGTTCTTTAGCTAGGCTGACTATGAAAAGAGAGAGGGAGATTAAAATTGCTAAAATCAAGAGTGAAAGAGGCAACATTACTATTAACATAGACATTTTTTAAAAAGATTTATCTATTTGAGAGAAACAGAGATAGTGACAGAGACAGCATGAAAGAACACGAGGAGGAGAGGGAGAAGCAGGCTCCTCACGGAGCAGGGAGCCTGGCATGGGACTCAATTCCAGGACCCTGGGATCATGACCTGGGCTGAAGGCAGATGCTTAATCAACTAAACCACCCAGGCGCCCCAACCTTACAGAAATTTAAAAATATATTTATATAAGACAATAATATAAACAATGGTATATTGACAAATTAGATAACCCAGATGAGAGTGGAGAATTCCTGGGGACACAGAAATTTGCTGAAACTAACTCAAGAAGAAATAGAAAATCTGAATGGACCATAATAAGTAAAGAGATCAAATCAATAGTCAAAAATAGTCTCACAAAGGAAAGCCCAGGACTAGATGGCTTCACTGTTGAAGTCTACCAAATGTTTCAAGGAGTAATAGCAATCTTTTGCAAAGTCTTCCAAAATAAAAAAGAGAAGAGGAGGGAATGTTTCTAAACTCATTCTCTGAGGCTAGTATTACCCGAACATCAAAACCAGATAGAGATATTGAAAAACTATACAACAGCCCTTATGAATATAAATGCAAAAATCTTCAACAAAATATTAGAAACAACAAAATATTAGAAAACCAAGTCCAGCAACTTGTTAAAAGGATTATACACCATGACCAAGAGGGATTTATCCCAAGAATGCAAGATTGGTTTAAAATACAGAAATCAGGGCAGCCCGGTGGCCCAGCGGTTTAGCGCCGCCTTCAGCCCAGGGCCTCGACCCGGGATCGAGTCGTGGAGCCTGCTTCTCTCTCTGCCTATGTGTCTGCCTCTCTCTCTGTGTCTCTCATGAATAAATAAATAAAATCTTTAAAAAAGTAAAAAGAAAATACAGAAATCCATATAATACCCTGTATTAATCGAATATGGATGAAACCCATAAGATCAACTCAACAGACATGAAAAAGCTTTTGACAAAATTCCACATCATTTCTTTCATATGGAACTCCCAACTAACTAAGAATAGAAAGGAACTTCCTCAACCTGATAAAAGTCATCTACAAAAAAACCCACAGCTAACATCACATTTAATGGTAAAAGAATAAAGCTTTCCTTCTTAGGAACAGGATGAAGATGTATACTCTCACCACTTATATTCAATGTTGTACTAAAGTTTCTATTCAGGACCAATTCAGACAATGAAATAAAATTAGATTAGAAAGAATTAGAAAGGAAAAAGTAAAACTTTATTTGCAGATGACATGGTCTTTATAAGTATAATGGAAAAGTCTGAGGAATCCACATACACGTACATGCCAATAAACAAAATTAGCAAGTTTGCAAAATATCAATATATATAAAATCACTTCTATTTCTAGCAATGAACAATCCAAAAATGAAGTTAAGAAAACAATTCTACTTGCTATAGCATCAAAAAGAATAAAATACTTGGAAATAAATTTAATGCAAGTTGTGTGAAACTTGTACATTGAAAACTACAAAGCATTGTTGAAAGAAACTTAAAAATCTAATAAGTAGAAAAATATCCAATGTCCATGGATTGGAATAATTAATATTGTTAAAATGGTCATACTCTCCAAATTGATCTGTAGATGCAACGCAATTCTTATCAAAATTCTAGCAATGTTTTGTGTTTTTTTTTTTGAGAAAGTGACATGCCCATTCTAATATTCATATGAGAATATAAGGAACCCACAATAGCAAAACATTCTTGAAAAGGAAGAGGAAAGTTGGAAGGACTCACACTTTGCAGTTTCAAAACTTACTGCAAAACTACCATAATTGAGATGTTATAGTACTGGCATAAATATAAATATAAATCAATGGAATAAAATTGAGGATCCAGAAATAAATCCATACATCCAACATCTATGATTTTCAACAAAGGCCTCAAGATAGTTCAATGGGGGAAAGAAGAGTTTCTTTAATAAATGGTGCTAAGACAACTGGATATCCATATGCAAAAGAATGAATTTGGACCTGTACCTCACACTTTACACAAAAATTTACTCAAAATAGATCAAAGTCTTAAATGTAAGAGTTAAAACTACAAAGTCCTCAGAAGAAAATATAGGTATAAGTTGTAGTGAACTTAGGTTAGGCAAAGGTTTTTAAAATACGACACTTAAGGCACATGCAATCAAAGAAAAAATATTGGACCAATAAAAAATATTTATTCAATTGGATAAATTGGACTTAATCAATACTTAAAAGTTTTTTGTTTCAAGGGACATTGCCAAGAAAATGGATGACCCACAGAATAGGAGAAAATGTTTGCAAATTATATCTGATAAAGGTCTAGGAACTTTAAAGAACTTTTACAACCCAATAATAAAAAGACAAATAACCAAATTTAAAAATCAGTAGAAGATTTGAATATGTTCCTTTAAAGAAGATACACAAATGGCCAATAAGCACATGAAAAGATGTTCAACATTGTTAGTTATCAGGGAAATGCAAATCAAAGCCAATGAGATACACTCACTAGGACAGCCATAATTTTAAAAGTGGACAATAACAGGGACTACTGGCTGGCTCAGTCAGTGAAGCATGTGGCTCTTGATCTCGAGGTCATGAGTTCAAGCCCCATGTTGGGTGTAGAGCTTACTTAAATAAATAAACCTTTTAAAAAGTGGACAATAACAAGTGTGGGTGAGGATATGAAGAAATTGGGACCCTCATACACTGCTGGTAGGAATGAAAAATGTTAGAAAACATTTTGGCAGTTCCTCAAAATGTTAACAAACATTACCCTATAACCCAGACCCAATGATTCCATACTTAGGTATATACTGAAGATAATTGAAAACATATGGTAGAATTAAAACTTGCATACAAATGGTCATATAGCATTATTCATAATAGCCCCAAAGCGGAAACAATCCACTGTCCATTAGCCAATAAATGAACAAACAAATGTGATAGAGCCATATAGTGGAATATTATTCAACCATCAAGACTGAAGTGCTGACAACATGGGTGTACCTTGTAAACATTTGGGATGCCTGGGTGGCTCAGTGGTTGAGCATATGACTTTGGCTCAGGGTGTTTTCCTGGGGTCCTGGGATCGAGTCCCGCATCAGCCTCCCTCCAGGGAGCCTATTTCTCCCTCTGCCTATGTCTCTGCACCTCTCTCTCTGTGTCTCTCATGAATAAATAAAATCTTTAAAAAGAAGAAAACATTTTGCTAAAGGTGATGGAGTTTCTTTTTGCAGGTGATAAAGATATTTCTGGAATTAGACGGTGATGTTTGCATAACCTTGTAAATATACTAGAAACCACTGAATTGTATACTTTAACAGGATTAAAATTTTATGGTATATGAATAGTTTCTCCATTTAAAAATATCAGTGGGGTGCCTGGGTGGCTCAGTCAGTTAAGCATCTGCCTTTGGTTCAGGTTATGATCTCAAGGTCCTGGGATTGAGCTCCACATCAGGCTCCCTGCTCAGTGGGGAGCCTGCTTCTCCCTCTCTCTCTGCTTGTGCTCTTTCTCTGTCAAATAAGTAAATGAAATCTTTAAAAAAAATCAGTAGCATTCCTGAGCAACACCTAATTTAAAAAGATAATTTAACAAATGAACTGATCCAAAAAACAAGAAAACCCTTTACGTATCAAGGAATAAATCTAATAATGATATGGCACTCATTGAGAAGATTCTAAAATTTTATTGAAGATTATAAAAGAAGACCTGAGTATGTGGGGGGACATGACATATTTGTGGATATGGCAATGACACTACAATGTTAATTTTCCTAAGTTAATTTATAAATTTATTGCAATTCTAATAAAAAGCCAGGGGATTTTCTTGTGCGAACTTAACAAACTGATGTTAAACTTAATATGAAGATGGCCAAAGAAAGCCAAGAGAATTATGAAGATTAAGGAAGAAGACTTTCTTGTCAAATATCAAGGTTTATAAGAAAACTATAGTAGGGGCACCTGGCTGTCTCACTCGGTGGAGTGTGGGACTCATGATCTTGGGGTTGTGAGTTCAAGCCCCACATCAGGTGTAGAGATTACTTAAAAATAAAATCTTTTAAAAAGTATTATTATTATTATTATTAAAATTTTATTTATTTATTCATGAGAGACAGAGAGAGAGAGGCAGAGACACAGGCAGAGGGAGAAGCAGGCTCCACGCAGAGAGCCCAATGTGGGACTCAATCCCTGGTCTCCAGGATCAGGCCCTGGGCTGAAGGTGGCACTAAACCGCTGGGCCACTGGGGCTATCCCATATTATTATTTTTTAAAAGAGTTTATTTACTCATGTGAGACACACAGAGAGAGGCAGAGACTTAGGCAGAGGGAGAAGCAGATTCCCCACAGGGAGCCTGATGCAGGACTTGATCCCAAAACCCTTGGATCACAACCTGAGCCAAAGGCAGATGCTCAACTACTGAACCACCCAGGTGACACTAAAATCTTTTTTTTTTTTTTTTAAAGCTATAGTAATGAGTATTGCCTGGAATAGCCATAGCGATGTTAAAATAGTCTAACAGACTAGAATAGAGAGCCCAGAAACTAACAGAAGCTAGTCTGTATGTGTTTGGCACTTGTAATATTTATATGAAAAAATTCTTAAGGGAAATAAAATAAAATTAGGTTCTTATCTCATTCGATTCCCTGAAGTAATTTACATTTAGAATTAAAAGCAAAAACGTTGTAAACTTTTATTTAAAAATAGAAAAATATACCAGGGCATATCTTTATGATTTCATGACAGTGAATGATTTCTTAAACAAGACCCAAAAAGCACAAAGAAAAAAAGTATTCAATAACATTTACCTTTGAGACTTTAGTGGAGGCTGGGGTGCCTGGGTGGCTCAGTCAGTTAAGTGTCTGCCTTCGGCTCAGGTCATGATCCTGGAGTCCCAGGATGGTGCCCCGGGGCTCCCTGCTTAGCAGGGAGTCTGCTTTTCCCTCTCTCTCTATGTTCTCTCTCTTTCAAATAAACAAATATATAATCTTAAAAATAAAAGAAACTTTAGTGGAGACAAAAGATATCAACTAAATTAGAACCAAGTTAATTGGGAGAAGATATTTGCAAAGCATATCAACAATAAAGAATTAATATCTAGAATCCCTTAAGAACTTGAATAAATAAGTAAGAAAAAGATAAAGAAATGTTGAAAATTGAATAAAGGATATAACCAGGCAATTCATAGAAAAGGGCACTCCAATGGCTAATAAACTTATGAAAGATGCCCAAACTGACTAGTTATGAGACTAATGCAATTAAAACAACCAATCGTACCCATTAAACTGGAAAATTAACCAGAATAATAATCCCAACTGTTGGTGAAGATACAGTGAAACAAGAATTTTTAGGCATTTGTTGGAAGTATAAATCGCTATCATGTGGCAGCATCTAACAAATTTGATGGTATGTATATCCTTCAACTCAGTAGCCCTCCTTCTAGTTACATACTCTAGGGAAATTCTCCTGCATGGTCACAAGGAAACATGAGGAAAATGGTCACTACACTGCTGTTTGAAGAATAAGACATGGGTACAGCTGGCTGGCTCAGTCAGTAGAACATGGAACTCTTGATCCTGGGGTCATGAGTTCAAAGATAGAGTTTACTTAAAAAAAGAAGAAGAATGGGGCACCAGGTGGCTCAGTTGGTTAGGTTACTGATTCAATTTCAGCTCAGCTCTTGATCTCGGGGTCATGAGTTTGAGCCCCATGTTTGACTCCATGCTGGGCATGGAGTCTACTTAAAAAAATTAAATTAAATTAAAAATTTTTTAAGAAAGTAAGGGGTGCCTGGGTGGCTCAGTCAGTTAAGTGACCATCTCCTGAGCTATTTCACAGCTTAGACTGGACCATACTAGCGTTCTGCTTTGTAGCTCTTGCCGAAATGACTTCTGCAAAATGTCCTAAAATAAGACAATTAAACACAAAGCATTTGTCAATATCACAGGCAAGGGGCAGTTAAGACATAAGCCCCCAGGTGTCAGCAAAAAAGACCATCAGCATGTTGACATTAACCTAATAGGTAGACAGATATGTGAGCAAAGCTATGATTGGCAGGACTCAGCACACCTTGATTGCTTAAGATAGTTCTGCAAAAGAGCTCATAAAACCCCTTAAACTCAGAAACTCCAAGGGCAACCCTTTAGGGTCCCCTCCCTCTTGAAGAGTTTTATATTATTGCTCAATAAACTTTGCATTCTGCCCACCACTCTTCATCTCGTCTACCTTTTTATTCTTCAAAGTGTCACGACCAAGAACTGCAGGCACTAAACATCTACATCCAACATGGGGCTGACTCACAATCCTAAGATCACAAGTAGCATGCTCAAAAAAAACAAAACCCAAAAAACAAAAACACAAGAATATCATGCTCCACTGATTGAGCCAGCCAGACATCCCTATATCATTTTATTTCTTGTTTAAAAGCATCTGAGGTGGGGCACCTGGGTGGCTCAATTGATTAGGCGTCTATCTTAGGCTCAGGTCATGATCCCAGAGTCCTGAAATTGAGCCCCATATTGGACTTCCTGCTCAGTAAGGAGTCTGCTTCTTTCTCTGCCCCTACTCCCCTTCCTTGTGCTTGCTCTCTCATTCTCTCTCTCTCAAATAAATAAATAAAATATTAAAAAAAAATCTGAGGCAAGTACATCAACAGCTGTTAAAACCAGGAAATAGATACATGGCCATGTTTTGTATTTTCTGAAGTATTTTACATATCTTTGAAATTTTTAATGATTTATTTTTAAAGTAGATACAAGCCCTGCACAAGGTTGTTTGATGGTAGAAATTGATGTTTGACTTTAGGAAGTTGTTGGACTTCTGGGTCACAGGTTCTTTTTCTTCAGATGAGGATGCCGACCCTTCTTTTGCTACCTGATAGGGTTTTGGTGAGCATCAAATACACTCACTCAAGAGAGCACTTGGAAAACTATAAATTCTGCTTAATGCTAATACTATTGTTATCACATAAAATGAAATGGCAAAAACATAATTAGCTAAGAACGGCTCAGTCCGAGATTTACAGTGAGAGCACACACTAATTTTGAATTAGATTAGAGACAAAGAGAAGGTACTCAATTTTTCCTTAATGTTTCCCCAGGGTGTTCTAAGCAGTACAGATAAAGGCCACTTGCCCAGGGAGGCAGGTGAGAAGGTCCTGGGCTTAACTGTAAGTATAAATCTCTCCTTTGGCAATCTACTAGACTATCCATCAGAGAAGCCTTTTAGTGGAAAATGCCAGAGGCAGCAACCAAAGGCAGCTTGTAGAAGTGATGGGCTAGTTACAGAGGCACATTTAAGAGAAGATGTAGGTGAATTCTCGGCATTTTCAGGGCAGGAAGGCCTGCAAGACTTTCCTGTGAGCAGCTCCATCTCTCCTGCCTTTGGAGAGGAAATTGCTGAGTTAATTATATACATGGGAGACACAGTGCTAGCTGACTGACTACTTCTGATTCGCATTATTATTACTGAAATGATCTCGGCTTTTTAGCTAGATTGGGAGAAACCAGTTTCCTGGACAAATCTCAATAGAATCATGGTTTTCCTATCATCAGGTGGAAATCTTGTTAAATGGTCCAAGGACCTTGGTTTTATGGGTTTATTTCCACAGCCCCTGGCACTTTAGCTAAGATTTCATTCTGAAATAACATTTCCCCTTGGTGAAAAATGTCTTGTTGCTCCAGGTTCTTGGGTTCAATGACCTTTATGAATTTCTGACTCCTGGAGGCCCAGGAGTAAATCAGAGGACACTCGCATATAACTTCTCAGCTGGCCTACAAGATGAAGAGGGGACTCCTATCAAAGGGAGTCTTGATAGGAGGGGACTCCTCCTAGCAAGGTCCCATCCAACCATTCAGAATGGTATTAAATGTAAATGTATTAAATTTAAGTAGATTTTATATTTTAGAGCAGTTTTAGGTCCATAGCAAGCTTGAGCAGAAAGTACAGAGTGTTCCCATATCTCCCCTGCCTCTACACGTGCCTAGCCTCCCCTCAACTCACATTTCTCACCAGACGGTACATTTCTTACAACTGATGAGCCTACACAGACACATTACTACACCCGAAGTCCATAGTTTACATTAGGGTCCACTCTTGGTGTTGGAATTCTATGCTGTGCATTTTGACAGATGTATAATGACATTTATCTACCATTATAGTATCGTCAAAGAATAGTTTCAGTGTCCTAAAAATCCTCTGTGCTCTGCCTGTTCATTCCTCCTTCCTCCCAACTCCTGGCAATCACTAGTCTTTTTATTGTCTCTACTAGTCTGTTTTACCTTTTTTTCCAAATATCATGTAGTTGGACTCACACAGTATATACACCTTCCACCTTCCATATCCACCTTCCATTGGCTTCTTCTGCTTAGTAATATGCATTTAGGTTTCCTTCATGTCTTTTTAATGGCTTGATAGCTAGTTTCTTTTTAGTTCTGGATAATACTATTCCATTGTCTGGATGTGCTACAGTTTATTTATCCATTCCCCTACTGAAGGATACCTTGGTTACTTTCAAGTTTTGGCAACCAGAATAAAGCTACTATAAACATCTGTGGGCAGGTTTTGTGTGGATATGTTTTCAACTCACTTGGGTAAAAAAAAAAAAAAAAAATTGCTAGATCTTATGGTAAGAGTATGTTTAGTTTTGTAAAAAAGTATCAAACTATTTTCTTTTCTTTTTTTTCTTTATTTATGATAGTCACAGAGAGAGAGAGGCAGAGGGAGAATCAGGCTCCATGCACCGGGAGCCGGATGTGGGATTCCATCCCGGGTCTCCAGGATCACGCCCTGGGCCAAAGGCAGGCGCCAAACCGCTGCGCCACCCAGGGATCCCTCAAACTATTTTCAAACAGTGGCTCCACCATTTTGCATTCCTGCCAACCACGAAGGAGAGTTCCTGTTGCTATATATCCTCACCAGCATTTGGTGTTGTCAGTGTTCCAGATTTTAGCCATTCAAACAGGTGTGTAGTAGTATCTTATTTTCATTTTAGTTTGCATTTTCCTAATGACAAATGATATGGACACATTTCCATCTGCTTGTTGGTCATCTGTATATCTTCTTTGGTGAGGTGTTCACTCAGGTTTTTCCTTTTCTTATTTTTGAGTTTTAAGAATTCGTTTATTTTTGGACATACAGATATTTATCAGACACTTATAAAATATTTGTCAGATATTTCTTTTACAAATATTTTCTCTCAGTCTGTGGCTTGTCTTCTCATTCTCTGGACAGTGTTTTTGGCACAGCAGAAAAATTTAATTTTAATGAAGTCCAGATGACCAACTATTTCTCATATGGATCATGCCTTTGGAGTTGTGAGAAAGTTTTTACCATGCCTAAGGCCATTTAGGTTTCCCCTGTGTAATTGTCCAGCAGTTTTATAGCTTTGCATTCTTCATTTAGGTCTATACAGTACTTTTGCTTTAATTTTTGTGATGCATATAAGGTCTGTGTCTAGATTCACTCATGTGACTGTCCAGTTGTTCAGCACCATGTGCTGAAAAAACTATTTCTATCTCTACAACTGAACAAAATTCCCAGTAGACTGAGTCATTTCCTGAAATTAGAACATTGCTTGCCAAATAAGAGATACCTAAGGCACTGTCAAATTCTGCTTTTCCAGCTCCTTTCCTTTTCTGTTTTTTATGTTTTATCAACCTCCCTTCTCTTGCACTCTTTCTACCTTCCTTCCTTCCCATTTTTAAGTAATTTTAGACTTACAGAAAAGTTGCAAAAATAATACAGAGAATTAATGTATACCCCTTACTTTGCTTCCCCTAATGTCAGCTACTTATATAGTCACAGGGTAATTATCAAGGCCAGAAAATTAACATCTTTACAATACTAATAATGAAACTACAGGCTTTATTTGAATTTCACCAGTTTTCCTGCTAATGCCCCTTTCTCTTCTTCTTGGATCTCACACTGTGTTTGGTTGACATAGCTCCCTAGTCTTCTCTGATCTGTAGAAGTTGCTAATTTTTTCCTTGACTTTCACATCCTTGACGAAGAGCATTGGTCAATTACTTGGTAGAATGTCTCTCAATTTGGCTTTGTGTGTTTTCTCATTGATTGGATTGAGGCCATGCATTACTGGGAAAAATAGTACAGAAGAGATCTCAGGTCTTTCACAGTACATTGTATCTGTGGGTACCTGATGTTATCTTACTACTGATGATGTTAGTGAAGTGGTGTCTGACAGGTTTCTCTACTATAAAGTTATTTTTCCCTTGTAATTGATAAATATCTTCGGGGAACTACTCTGAAATGATGCTCTATCTGCTTCCCCTGGTTTTAGCCTCTATCTTGTCTGCAACAAGTATTATTGGAGACACATTATTTCTTAAAACATTGTTAAAAACTACATGGATATATTCTTATATTCAGTTTACAGAATATAACTTTAAAGGTTTTTCTTCACTCTTGCCACTCAGTACCACTTCCAACCCAAAGATAATGTCTCTTCAATGGTGTCTGTCCAGTGCTTTTTCTATGTACATCAAGAAAAATTTCCATTCTATTCCTGCTCCTCAGCCACCCCTTGCTCTTTCTGAAGGCAAAAAATGTCATTGGTGGCTTGGCTATTTATCTAGGGATATTTATGAATATGTGAGTACTGTTTATATGTATACCTTCCCAATGCAAATGCAAATGGTAGTATACCTTAGATACAATTCTGCTCCTTAATTTATACCTTTCCCTAAATGCAACTTGGAGATCATTCCATATTGGTACAAAAAGCATCTCCTCCTTAAAGCTAATGATGGTAGAGCATTTCATTGTAAGGATTCCGTTGTATGGACTATTTAATTAGTCCCCAATTGGTGGATATTCAAGTAGCTTTCAAATCTTTTGGTCTCTCAGTAATGTGGCAGTGCATTATATCTTCATGTTGGTGCAAGTGTTATTTATACGATAAATTCCTGGAGGTGAAAATACTAGATAGAGGGCATGTGCATTGATAACTTCTACAGGATATTAGCAAATCATCTCCCTATCAAAGCTTTATCAGTTTGTACTTCCATTAGCAATATATGAGAGAACCCCTTTTTCCTCGCTCTTATTAACATAATGCATCATTAAATGATTCCATCTTTTTAAATCATATGTAAAAAATTATATTCAATGTAGTATTTTAAAGTAAATTTTATTGACATTTAACATACATGCGGACATATGTAGAAATCATAAGCATACAGCTCCATTTATTTTCATAAAGTGAATTCGTCTGTGTAATTGCACTCAGATCAAGAAATAGAATTCCAGCAGCCCCATCATATCTCCAGCTCCCTACCACCCAAGACAGATTTCTAAACACCTTCAATTAGTTTTGCCTGTTTTTGAATGTTATATAAAGGTCATTATGCAGTCTGTCCTTTTCCTGAACTCAATATCTCAATATAGTCTTATTTTGCAATTAAATATATTGTGTGTACAATGGGATATCACATTTTATGTTTTAACAGCCATTTCTTAAATCCCTTTTTCTGTGAACTCTTGATTCATATCCTTTGGGCATTTTTCTTTTGGGCTATTAGTCTCTATTTTTGTTGGTTTATGGAAGATTGTTACATATTAGGAAATAGCCCTTTGTGATATAAGTTGCAAATATTCTTTCCCAATTTATCATTTGATTTTGCCTATTGTAGTTTTTGTCACAGAATTAAAAAAAATGTATGGTGATTGAATGTATTAGTCTTTTGGAGATTCTGAAGTTTGCTGTCATATTTAGAAGGGACTTACCTATGCCAAAGTTATTCTTTAATTACCCATAATTTGCATAGTTTTGTTTACATTTAAATATTTAAACCAATTGGTGGTCTTTCATTTCTGAATACCTTGTAATTTGATTTTTTAATTTTTTCTTAACCTAAGCGTATTTAGGAGAATATTTTAGTGACTTTTTAAGGCAGATAATATTTTGGTTATCCTTTTAAAACTACTAATCTTGAATTTATTTCATTGTGTTCAGAGATTGTGGCCTCTTTATGATTTTTAGGATTTGTCTAGTTTTCCTTTGTAGCTCAAAGCTGGGTCATTTTTTGTTCCCCGTGTGCTGTATGTGTGCATAATTTCATTCGCTTTTGTGTGTATTTGGTATGTGTACACATATGTAAAATACATTTATATATGGTCAAGTTTAATTATGCCATCAAATCTTTTACTTTTATCTAATATCTGATCGATGTGGCCCAAACCTTCCACCATGTGGTTTTATTAATATCTCTTTGTTTTTCTATCCATTCTTGCTCTCTATATTCCAAAGCCATGCTCTTAAGAACATAAGGGATCATGATTTTTTTACTTTCATTTTACCACAGTTGATACACAAATGTGTCTCATTGTTAAAATGCAAAGAAACAGAAATAGAGGTGAAAAATCACTACTCCGTGTTATTACATTAAAGCAACAATGAGATACCATTTTTCCAGCAACAGATTGACAACATTTTTTAAATATTAGTAACGTTCTAGAGCGCCAGAGTGGCTCAGTTGGTTAAGTGTCTGCCTTTGGCTCAGGTCATGATCCCAGGGTCCTGGGATGGACCCTGTGCTAAGCTGCCCCCCACTCCCACCCACCCCATCTGATCTAACCATCAGACCCCCTCTCCTCCCCCTGTTCATTCTCTCTCAAATAAATAAATACAATCTTAAAAAAAAAAAAAGATCGGTAATATTCCGTGATAGCAAGCCCCTGTCATGGGTGAGAGTACCCCTGGGAAAGGTCCTAGAGCATTGCCTGGCATGTATGTTAGCAGAACAATAAACAAGACTTCTTGTTACAAGTGAAATGACTGGTTGTGCCATTTAAAAGTTTGGTAAGTATTACCAAGTTCTTTACCTAAAAAGTTTTGTGTGTGTTTTTTTTTAAGTTTATCTGTTCATTAAATAACCTCTATACCTAGCATGGGGCTTGAACTCACAACCCCAAGGTCAAGAGTCACATGTTCTTCTGACTCAGCCAGCCAGGCACCTCCTTCACCTAAAAAGTTGTAATCACTCTCTATCAAACCCACTGTGGGGATGCCTGGGTGGCTCAGTGGTTGAGCATCTGCCTTCCCCTCAGATCGTGATCCCGGAGTCCTGGGATCAAGTCCTGCATCTGGCTCCTCACAGGGAGCCTGCTTCTTCCTCTGCCTATGTCTCTGCCTCTTTCTGTGTGTCTCTCATGAATAAATAAATAATATCTAAAACACAAACAAACAAACAAACAAACAAACAAAAAAGAACAACCTGCTGTGCTCAGAGTAACCCCAGCCCTAGTCTCCTTGCCCTAGTAGAGTAAGAGAAATGCAATCTGAGCCATTGTTTTTTCTCCTCCCATCAGGGTCATGCAAAAGTTCTGGGTTTTTGGAGATGCTAAGGCATCGGCTTCTGGCTCACATGGGTTTCCTTGGAGCCATGCATTGTGCCAGCCAGCTGCCCACTGCACAGGTTAAGGAACGCTTTGTAAGGTTAGGAGTACAGGTACTCAACCCCACCTGAAGTTTTACCATCATCTTAGGAGTGTGCATGCTCCTTGATTAGTAAGGGCATAGACTTTGTCTCCTCAGATCCCAGGAAATCTCCCTTCCCCAACATCACAGCTCTTCCCTTGCCCCTCCAAGACTCCTCACCTTATCCCTTATTCTGTGGCTTACTATTTCATAAAAGGGAAAAGGCCTTTGCCTATAGGCTGTGTCTGTTTACTGTCCTATTTAGTATTTTCAAGTCCTGCTTGGCTGCCAGAATTGAGGAGACAGGAAGGAACATTTAAGGGTAAAGAGATAAAATGTGATATTTTATAAATTATCATACCACAATATCTGTCATTCTGTTTCCAGCTTAAAGGCTAACGCTACTTTATTCTTTTTTTTTAATTAAATTTTTTAAAATTAAAATTCAACTTGCCAACATAAAGTATAACACCCAGTGTAATGCTACTTTATTCTGTCCCAGCTCACTTCATATGTGCCCCCCAACACACACAGACACACACACACAGAGCTCCTGCACTCCATTTAAAAAGACAGCTGGACCATCGGGCGCCAGGGCCAGCCAGGCCTTTCTCACACCTTTCCAGGAGCTGCTAACTAGGCACTCTGGCTCTGTCTCTTCTGAGTTGGTTTCTCCTGCAGGAGCATCAAGGTTGCCTGGCAACCACCAGCAGGTTGGCCTCTCATATGGTTTCCTTTAAGAAAATGGCAAAGCTCTCTTTCCTGTCGCCGTGCAAGCAAGGCCTAATTAGTGTGAACCGGGAATCAATCACGGAGGATTGGGAGCTGTGGCGCAGGATGGTAAAAGGGTGTTAAAAGCACAGAGGCATCTGGAGTGGGCACTTGGGTGCTGGTGTGAAAATAGCCACCATTTCTGAATTTTACCTTTTATTCCCTCCATGATGGAGTTCAGGGCAGGGCTTAGCAACGGGGAGCTCCTTAGGCTGGAGCCTGAGCTCCTATTGAAGGAATAGGTCGTCTTTAATCTGGAGAAGACTCTTAAGGATTGGAGACATGGAAGTCTTTAAATATTTGGAAGCTGAGAGTGCAGGAAGGGGATTAGTCTGGTTCTAGTTGGTGTGAGAGGGAAACACACATGGGCCCATTTGATAGAGTGGATTTGAAAACCGTAAGTGGTCCATAGAGGAGAGAGGGTTTGTTTTGGGAGGCAGCAAGTTCCCAGCAGGACAGGTATGCATGCTGGGGGAGGGTATGCACAGGTAAGCACTGACGCCCACATCTATGACACCTCATCTTGGACAAGTCTGCATTCCTGAGTGGACACAGGTAGCTCAGTGTGTGGGCGCTGAGTCTACCTTCCTTGTACCCTGAGTTCCAAGAACTGGCCATCCTCTGGTCTCCACTGGCAAGTGGTGGGCCTGCTATCAACATCCACTGCATACACATGGGCATTTCAGCCCAAGATCTCCTGAATCCACAGGTAAGGTTGGGGTCACAGCTGGTGTGGCTGACGCCGCTGCTGGGGGACACTGAACACAGAAGGTTGGGGCGATCTTGTGGAATGGACAGTAGAAAGGAGCGGCCTACTCTTGCTGAAGTGGATAGCAGTGTGAGCAGGGACAGGGCAAGGGTTTTTTTGTTTGTTTGTTTGTTTGTTTTTAGGGCAAGGGTTTTTTTTTTTTAATTTTATTTATTTATGATAGTCACACAGAGAGAGAGAGAGAGAGAGAGAGAGAGGCAGAGACACAGGCAGAGGGAGAAGCAGGCTCCATGCACCGGGAGCCTGACGTGGGATTCGATCCCGGGTCTCCAGGATCGCGCCCTGGGCCAAAGGCAGGCGCCAAACCGCTGCGCCACCCAGGGATCCCTAGGGCAAGGGTTTTAAGTGGCACTTCTGGAGTTGCAATGGGGATGGGAAAATCATGGAGTGCATGAGAGGTCGGAGTGGAAGAAGTTGATGCCAAGTGATGTTGAAGTTCATTTAGATATTGAGTCTGTCAAGCAAGGAAGGACAAGTAATCAGGAGAAGCAGGCTCTTAAGGGACCAGCTATTACACAGGGACCCACACTGCCATTTGGTGTGATGTGCCAGGTGCTTTCTTTTTAACTGTCTTTAATCATCAACAATAGGTAAGGCAGGGAATATTACCCCCACTTTACAGATGAGGAAACTAAGGCACAGAGCAGACACGAGACCTGCCCTGAGTGACTTAGGAAACAGCAGAGTCAGGAGTCAAATACAGATGTGTCTTCTTTAAATTCTATCTCTTTCTGCCTTGCTGCTGCCCCCCACCTTCACCCCCACCCCACAGCGGACGGGGATCCAGGCAATAGGATGACAGTTGTACACACACAGTCTGGGTCTCTTGGTGGGGAAGGGGGGAGTTAAACCTGGGGAGCCTAAGGAGCTCCCTGTTGCTAATGCTCCCTGTTGCTCCCCGTTGTTAACGCTGAGTTCTGCATTCCTTTTTTTTTTTAAAATAGATTTTTCTTTTAAATGTATAAGTAGAGGGATAACAGACAGAGAGTACATGCATAAAGGACACTTAGGCATACAGCTGGATGACTTTTTACAAATGCACACGCCTGTACAATAATCACCCAGGCCAGGATACAGAACATTCCCAGCAGCCTCGATGTGTTTTTCTTAACACAAATCAGAACTCTATTGGAACAGCTAAATATATACATTAATGGGTCAGGTGCCACTGAATAGAGCCTAACAAGATTTGCTAACATAGGTACTGTGTTTTCTCTGCAAATGCTATGGTTTCCAGAGCCCAGAAGAGGAGGGGATGAGGCGATTGTACAGCAGATAAGATCCTGAAGGCCAGCGTTTGAGATGATTAATGGTCCCTGGGCTGCAGCTCCTTTTCAGACTGATATGGAGAGAGGGCAGCTTTGTTTAAATTCTCGCCGTTCCAGCCTCCCCCCTGTCCCCCAACCATGCTTCTGTTATCTCAGCGAGGTCAGAATTAACCCGTGTTTAAACCATCAGAAGCCTTAGAGAAGGTGAGTCATTGATAGAAACTCATTTCTTAACAAAGTCAAAGAGGAATTTCTGAAGTGTCACCTGGGAACACAGAACACTGCCTTATAGCCCTCAGGGTTTGGGGGGCTTCATTCTCCCTGGCAGGTGTGTGGGACCCCTGTGGCCCCCTGGCTTTGAGGAGGTGAGCTAGGAGGCCTGGGTGGCGTTTTCTGGAGGATGAAAGTGCCAGATGGCTGGGCAGGTGTTCCAGCTGACTTAACAACCTTATCAGATGCCCCGAGGGGCCCAGCCCTCAGCAGATAGTAATGTTTTGTGAAGGCAGCAGGGGAAGGTATCCCCGCTCCTCTCTTCCCTCTTCCCATCTTTTGAACCTGTCCCATGTTGATCAGAAGGCCATCCAGTGGTTCTTAGCTGCTGACTGTCACCCTGTCCCCCTCATACCAGATCCCTGGCAGAGGCTTCTGGCCAGGTCTCTAGAAGGACGTTGGCTGTCTCCCAAATTCACCAATTGTGGACTGGCAAATGTGGCAAATCACACCCTGGCTGGTTGTGAGGTAAGATTCCTGGTTGAGTGGAAGGTGAGTTATCTTACTATGGTCATGTGGAGGGTTTGGGCATGCCCAGACACCCACATCCTAAACTGTTCTGCCCTCCTGTATTAAGCTGTGGGATTATAGCCTTTAGTTTTGGTCAATGGGGTGGAAGAAAGAAGAGAGTAACTCTGGGTGGCCTTATCCATGGAAGTGGCCAAATTTCACATCCCAACTACTGTGGTTATTGGTTACATATCACAAATGTCAATTTCCAGTTGCAAATACCCACCTCCACCATCTTGGGACAAAGCCCGGTTCTTTACGATGATACCTAAAATGATGTCCTTTTCCTATATTCAGCCTTTGGAGACTAGGGAGGCTAGATGTCTCCAGGAACACAATCCTTCCCAGCACCTCTGCTCCCATAAAAGATAGAAAGGAGCCTCCAGGTCAAGGTGACTCCCTGCACACATGTGTTTTCCTCCTGCCTTCTCAAATCCCATGGTGAAGGCAATGATGTACAGAAGGACCCATGGCCCAAAAGTATAGAGCCATAATGTTGAGGGAAACAGGATGAGAGATCAACAAATTTCCAGAAGAAAGAAGGTAATGGGGGAACGCTGACCAGAGTAGCTGAACACTCAGTGTTGTAGAGGAAACGGTTGTCGCTTGCATAGAAAAGCTCAAAATTCAGAGTTTGATAAAAAGAGTGGCTAGCTGCTTAACATCTGTTCTAGGAGGAGGTGGGAAAGCTTGTCTGGGGACAGACCCCTGGGGCTCCTGCTATGTTTGATGGGGCTCTGGAGCAGCGGCCCTCAAACTCTGCTACCCTCTAGAATCCTCAGAAAGCTCTGAAATACCCCATGCTCAGGCTGTACCCCTGGTCAATTTAATCAGAATACTTGAGCATGGGTCCCAGGGCTCAGCAGCTGTAAAGCTCCCTAGCTGCATTCACTGGGCAGCCATGGTTGAGAACTACTAATCCAGAGGACACACTTTGTTCAGGCATTGGAGAGGGGGTGAGTCAGCTTGTTCACTGCCAGCTACCTCTAAGAGAAGCCTGCTAGTTGATAGGAGGGGCTCCCTGGATACATCCCCTAGCCTGGGCCCTCATCACGGGAAAGGTGGCCCCATGTTTCCCTCCCCATGTTGCTCTCTCTGTTCTCTACAGCCCCTAGATGATCTTCCTAGGGATTGATGCAAAAATCCTGTCACACCCCGCCCTCCATTGCAGATCAAGTTCAGGCCATAGAGACTTCCCCAAAGATCCCCTTGCTCTTCTTTCTAGCTGAATTTCCTACCCTGGCCCTATACTCTGGTCAAATGGAGGGCTCACCTCATCCTTCTTGTGTCCCCTTACCACCCCAGTGCCTAGCTAGGTGATCTGTGTATAGAAGATGCTCACATAAAGGGCTTGTTTTGCTGAATTGAGCTTCACCAAGTGCAGTATCTTTGTGCTGCAGAATGAAGGAAATATAATCTGTCTTCGCTGAGCTGCTCTGGCCATAGATGGCCTGTTCTGAGGGTAAAAGTGGGGATTATAAGCAGCATGAAAACTCAGCATTTTTCTCAACCTACCATTTATGCTATTATTTGTGTTTTATTTGCAATACTTTCAGAATAAATATCTGTGCTGATTTGCCAATAATTAAAATAAAACATGTTCATTATAAATTTAAAAACCAGAGATACCTAGGTAGTAGAAAGTGAATCTCTCCGTTACCCTTTCCAGGAATAACCATTGTCAACAGATCGATGTCTAAACCTGCTGACTCTTTATTACCTATGCAAACTTTTCTCCCTTTCAAGTGGGTCCACACTTCACATACAGCTTTCCCCATGAACGGTAGTCACCAATGTGTCTCCTGTTGATACTGGCTGATATTCCACCTCCATTTGTTGAATGAGTTCCCTCTTGGTAGATGGTTACATTGTTCCCAACTTGAGCTGTAGGGTTTTTAGTCTATGAAAAAGTAAAGGATAGAAATAATTCATGAAAAACAATGACAACAAAAGAAATAGCACTCTATCTCTCATCCAAGCACCACCATTTTGTCATAGTTGTTTACAAGCATTGCTCTTCCCATAGGTTTTCGTTAAAACATTTTAGACATAGCACGTACACAATTTGGGTCCTACTTTGACACTTGCTTCACCATAAATGTACACCATGTTGTGAGTCACTTGTCCTTACTGTTGGCTTTGGGAGTGGCTTTCTAGTCCTCGAGATGCCATCAGTTGCCCAGTAATTGCCCCGCTGCGGGATATTAATGGTTGCAATGAATAGTTTGTCATGGATGGTTCCACTCCCCTAAGACCTTTAGTTATAATTCCCGGTCGGAGTGATGGTACTCTCCTTCAAGAGGCTTACCACTGGTTCTATGGCTTTCTCAAAATGACTCTTTTAGAGTGGAGTATGTCTTCTAGGAGGTGTCTCTCACCATGTGCTTTCTCACCCATGCCCTTCTTCTGTGGCTTCCTCCCCTGACAGCTGTGCACCAGACCTGTAGTCAGAGATGACTTCTTGAAAACCATCCCTAACTAAGGGACACCCGGGCTCGCTGTCACCCGCTGTGTGTGTTCACATGGCCCTGTGCTTCCCCAGCCAGCATGCTCCACACCCATTCTGTTTTACAGTGTGAGTTACTCACCACTGGATCCTCTCTGGATGACAGGGAGGATCACAGGGACTGGGGAGCAGGAAGGAATGCCTGGTCTCTCTCCCACAGACAGCCCTCTGGCTCCCTCTAGGCCCTCTGGGGATCTGTAGCCTACAGGTAGACAGGGGTCAATTCTAGCTCAGCTACCCGCTTCACTCCTGCCCTCAGAACAGGTCCTCGTTCCATGGTGCTTGGGCGGCCAGACCCCAGAAGTTAGGTGGTGGTTGGGAGGAGGCTTGTGCTTTGTGGGTGGCCAGGCCACCCCTGTTCTTCCAGCCAACCCAGCTGCCCACCCCAGGAAGGACTGTTTGTTCAGTCTTCATAACAGAGGGGCGATTACCGGTGCTGGAGGGGAGGACCAGCTGTTCCAAGTCCCCAGCCAGTCCTGTCCCCTCACCTGATGGCCTCCCTATGTTTTATCGAATCTCTGTGTCTCACAATTACCTGTAATTTCATTGCCTTCATGGGAAGAAGAGTGCTTTTCCCTGCAGCTAAGATTTTTCATGTTCTCTGGACTTTGCCTCCTCAACCCCCAACCTCTTCTCTTCATTTCCAGCAAGTGACATGAGCAATCCTTTCCCCCGGAGCTCTGCCTGCACCCCTATCCCAGCCACTCACAGCTCAGCTGTTACCCCTTGTCCTGTCCCTGAGAGAGGAAGGTGGAACAGGATGGCCCTCGGGCACCTCTGGGACCCCCAGTTTAAGGGACCCACTCCATGAGGCCCTGCTATATGGCTGAAATAGCTACTGCCACAGGAAAGAATGTGCTGATGGTTCCCTACTTCTTTTTCCTCCCCAGAGACCTTCTTCCCACCCCAGATCACAGGCATATCTAGAAGGAGGAGACTTCAGGTTTGGCTTACCCCATTCATTCATTCACTATTATAAAAAATACTTGTTATGTCTCTAATATGTATTAGGCATTAGATAATAAAAAAACTATTTAATGCAGATTTATGAGACGTGGCCATAGATATAATTTTAAGACATGGTAGCTGCCTTTGAGAAGTTTCAAATCTGTCTGGGCATAGAAGTGATCGTTGATTAGATACCTAATCAGATCTGGTATCATTTGAAGTAATACTGTTATCCCTTTTTTAAAGGAATAGTGAACCTGAGTGAACCTCAGAGCCTTTAGCCCTCTATGCTGTCACTGCGTACTTTACCCTCTGTGATTCAGTAATGCCGAACTGCATTTTGTTCTCTGTAGACACTATGCTGTTTTGCATTTCATATCTTGGCCCATATAGTCCCTATTGTCTGGATCACCATCCCTACCTTTCCTTTGGCATCTTCTGTGGTGTTTGTTCTCAGAGTACTGGGGTGAGTGCCCATCTACCCACCTTGCACAGACCTCCAGCTGAGTGCTCCCCACATCATATAGAACTTAGCTGTTCATGAGTGTCTTTCCAACTAGACGGTAGGCTTCCTTGAGGCAGAAGTCATGTCTTATTCACCTTAGTCCTGCCATACCCAGCATAGGGCCTGGCACAGAGCCAGCAATCTAAAAAAGATTGGCTGAAAATAACAGACGGGTGAAGTCACGTGTCTAAAGTTGCACTGCTCACAAAGGACAAAAATGAGATTTGAGGGGTACCTGGGTGGTTCAGTGGTTGAGTGTCTGCCTTTGGCTCAGGTTGTAATCCTGGGGTCCTGGGACTGAGTCCCAAATTGGGCTCCCCAGAGGGAGCCTGCTTCTCCCTCTGCCTATGGATCTGCCTCTTGCTTTGTGTCTCATGAATAAATAAATAAAATCTTTTAAAAAATGAGATTTGAACCATGGTTGCTGCTACTGTAAGGCACCTTTGTGTGAATTAGGACAGAGCTTCCTCTCTGAGTGGATTGACTGCAAAAAATGCAAGTCTTCTGTGTGGACCACTGAGAAAAAGGCATTCCTTCTCTGGCTGATGCAGCGCTGTACCAGGATCCCAGCTCGGCTGAGCCAGCAAGGACGAGATTTCAGCCCCATTCTGCTGCCCAGGCATCCCAGTTCAGATACAGCAAGGGATGGCCTGTTTAAACTGTGTCAGTCCTCATTTTGAAGCCCATACTCTTTTTCTCTGCCGAATAAATGGGAGCAATTCTCCATAAACATTTCCAAGCCAAAAGGAAACTCGGGTGTGCATGTGTGTGTGTATGCTTTTGGGCAAGAGCAAACCTCATCCTGTTGCCTGAGCATAGGTACCTGAGGCAGTGGGAAGATTGTCCAAGACAGACTAAAAAGGCTGTGGGATCCTCAAGGACAAAGAAAAGCCATTGCTGGGGCAGGAAACATTTAGCTGAGAGCATGGAGGAAAGGTATGTCCTCAAACACTTGATAAGAATTTGGATTCATGGGGCACCCAGGTGGTTCAGTGGTTGAACATCTGCCTTTGGCTCAGGTCGTGATCTCGGGGTCCTGGGATCGAGTGCTGCATCGGGCTATCTGCAGGTAGCTTGCTTCTCCCTCTGCCTGTGTCTCTGCTTCTCTCTCTGTGTCTCTCATGAATAAATAAATAAAATCTTTAAGAATAAAAAAAGAATTGGGTTCAAAATCTGAAGGCTGAGGGACTACAAGCAGAAACTTTGCATTGCCTGCAATTAGCAATAGAGGATGTATTATAAGGAAGTGAGCCTTGTAGAGAGAGAAGAGAGTGGGGGGATCTAAATGAGGATCAAGTGAGACTGAGCTTAAGTTTCTGCATCTGTGAAGTGGGGGATAATAAGACTGAACTCGTGGGGGATTGAAGGACATAATATAGGTGAAATGATTGTCATAGCATCTGGCATATAATAAATATGTACTAAGTGCAGATTGTGAGGATTTTCATGAAAGGATAGATGATGGGGACGGTGATGGTGATGATGATGGTGTTAATCATGCTGTTTGTTGGTGATGGTGATGATGGGGAGTGGTGGTGTAATACTTAGGGTAAGAAATGTCTGCCACTGAATATAGAGGTGAAAAGAGCTCAGCCAGCCTCTTTTAGAATGGGAGAAAGAACAAGAGCCTCTCATCCTGCTTTTGTTCCCATCTCCTCCTCTTGTGGCTAATGCACATACCAAGCAGAGCTGCTAAAAGCCTTGGCAGAAGAGCCACAGGAGGACAGAGTGAGAGGAGAGAAAGCTCTCAGGTCCTCCAGGTCCCCCTCCCTAGTACTCCATCATCCCACTCACTTGGGGACCTGGTGTGCCCTGGGACTCCTGAGAGGGACAAAGGAGCACGGGCTGCGGTGGGGGCTCAGAACTCAATGTTCTTCCTGGGCTAGGAGCACAGTGGGAGGGAGTGGTGGGCAATTAGAAGTTGGAACATCTGGGAGAGGCAGGCTGAAGAGCCGTGGAATAACATGTGTCATCTGAGGCACTGCCTTGACTGGTGTCAGCATTCAGCAAATCTTTATTGCGTGTCTCTGTGCCCTGGCACTGTGTTAGGCCTCTGGAATCAGTAGCTGCAAAACCAAAGTGGTTACTGTTCTCACGGAGAGGACTTTAAACATGGCCCAATCCAAAGATACTATTACTTTTTGAGTAAAAGCATTCACAGTTACTCAGGCCAAATATTTTGGAACATGCTTGCCTCTTCTCTTTCTCTCTCTCTCACACTGCTTATCCAAGCCATAAGCAATATATCTTTAATGTATATTTCAAATCTGACCACTTCTTACCACCTTCAAGCCTTTATCACTCAAATCCAGGCAGCTATCATCTCTTGCCTGGACTACTGCAATAGCCTCCTGGCTGGTCTCTCAGGTGTCTCCTCTCCCCATGACAGCCAGAGTGAACCTTCTAAAACACAAGTCTGCTTCTGCTATTCCTCTGCTCAGAGCCATCCTGCAGCTCCTTATTTCATTCTGAATTGAAGGCAAAGTCCTTCCAAAGACCTCCCAGGCAGTCATAGTCTTGGTCACCTTTTTTAACATCAGACCCTGAGAGCAATGAAATGAAATCCACTTCCTGGAAAAGTCCAGGAGGAAAGACAGCCTCAGGCCTCCTCTACCACCAGCAGATCTTCCAGGAAGCCCAGTGAAACAGCCTCCCCATGCTAGACTCTGCCTTGAATCAACAAATAGCAAGAATAATAGTGGGAAGTCAGAGGGTTTTAAAGACACTCTTATAAATGAAAATCAAATGAAAGTTAAACGTTAGGGGGCACCTGAGTGGCTCAGTTGGTTAAGCTTCCAACTCTTGATCTCTGCTCAGCTTCTGCACTGGGCATGGAGCCTGCTTATGATACTCCTTCTCCCTCTCCCTCTGCCCCTCTGCCTCTAAAAAACAAACAAACAAACAAACAAACAAACAAACAAACAAAAAGAAACAAAACCTGCTGAACTATTTTCCACAATGACCGCACCATTCCTACCAGCAATGTAAGAGAATTCCAATGTTCTACAACTTCACTAATATTTATTATTTTCCTTTTTGAAAACCATAGCTGTCCTCGTGGCTGTGAAATGGTACCTCACTATGCTTTTGATTTGTGTTTTCCTGATAATTGATGATGTTGAGCACCTTTTTATGTGCTTATTGGCCATTTGTGTATACCATGTTTTGCCTATTTTTCAATTGGTTTGTCTTTTTGTTGCTGAGTTGCAAGAGTTCACTTTTCAAGATTTTTTTTTCTTTGCAAGATTTTTGAATTTATTCATCTGAGAGAGAGAGACAGAGGGAGCACAAGCAGTGGGAGGGGCAGAGGGAGAGGGAGAAGCACTGTGCAGGGAGCCCCACAGAGACTTGATCCCAGGACCTGGAGATCATGACCTGAGCCGAAGGCAGACAGTCAACCATTTGAGCCACTCAGATACCCTGAGTTGCAAGAGGTTTTTTTTTTTTTTTTTTTAAATATTCTTGGGGATCCCTGGGTGGCTCAGCGGTTTAGCCCTTGCCTTTGGCCCAGGGCGTGATCCTAGAGTCCTGGGATGGAGTCCCATGTCGGGCTCCCTGCATAGAGCCTGCTTCTCCCTCTGCCTGTGTCTCTGCTTCTCTCTCTCTGTATCTCATGGACAAATAAATAAAATCTTAAAAAAATAATAATAAAATAAATATTCTTGATACTAGACCTTTATCAAATATATGATTTGCCAATATTTTCTCCCATCCTGTGGGTTGTCTTTTCACTTTCTTGTGTGTTTTGAAGCACATTTTTAAATTTTAATGAAGTTCAATTTAATCTATTTTTTCCTTTGATTGCTTGTGCTTTTGACGCCATATCTAACAAACTATTGCCTAATCCAAGGTCATAAAGAATTATGCTTATGTTTCTTTCTAAGACTTTCATAGGTTGCTCTGCATTTGATAGTTTCAATGACATTCTCTTATGTTATCTAATAATCAAATCAGATAATTATCAAATATTAGATATAAGAACACAGACTTGGAGATGGTGATGCCTAAAATCACGACAGAGTCCGAACTTGGTAGTGTGGGAGAGAACCCTGGAAAAAGGGAGATAGGAGTCCTGGGTCACAGTCTCCATTCTGCCGCTTGGGTCTGTATGAACTTGTACAAGTCATGTCCCTCTTTGGGTCTCAATTTACTCATGCATGGGCAAGGGAGTTGGTCTTGAGTAATGGCAATAATATTTTACTGAGCATCTATCACATTCCAGGCTTTGTGCCAGGCACTTGAAGTATAACACCTCTAATTCTTTTTTTTTTTTTTTTAAAGATTTTGTCTATTTATTCATGAGAGACACAGAGAGGCAGAGACACAGGCAGAGGGAGAAGCAAGCTCCCTGCGGAGAGCCTGATGCAGGACTCGATCCCAGGACCCCAGGATCACACCCTAAGCGGAAGACAGATGCTCAATCACTGAGCCACCCAAGCATCTCTAACACCTCTAATTCTTTCAGTAACCTTACTAGGTAGGTAAATCTTCATTTCCCAGAAGAGAAAATGAAGACTCTGCAGTCAGTACCTGTGAACACTCAGCCTAGAAATATCAAGACTGGGCCAAGTACCCACCCTGTCCCCTCTTACCCACTCACCCTTCCTGAGTCAGTGTGCTCCTCTGTAAAGGCTAACCAACATTCCTTCCCTCCAGAGTTCCTGTGAACAGTGTGGGTAGAGCCACTCATTCACAGTCACAGACCCACTCCTTAATGGGCACCTCCAAGATCTCAAACCCTATTGCAGGCAGGACAGAACAGAAAACAAGACAAAATCCCTGCCCTCATGGAGTTGACATTCTAGCAGGGGGAAGGGAAGCACAACAAAGAAGGAAATTTGTGCGTGCACACACACAAACACACACACACTCCCCAGGTATTATCAGATAGTGATGGGTGCTAATGAGAGCAACCAGGAAAGCAGGTGACTCGTGCGCGAGAACTGCATGATTGACGCTGGGACGTGTGGGGGCAGCCTGTCCAAGTAAAGATCATGGGACTAGGTTGGAGCAGGAAGCTTTTCTGTACTTGCACTATATGCCAGCCACTGTATTGGAGCAGGGTGTTCAGAGAGAGCAGCACAGTCCTAGGGGTTCAAGGGCGCGCTGCGCAGGAGCGGACAACACAAAGCGGATCGTTCCTCCGCCCATGAAAAGGCCGCATCTAACCAAGAGATGAAACATTCTTTATCCACGCGCTTGCAAAGGTCTCCAGCAGGGCAGAGACATCACCCTAAGAGATCTCTGACGGGTCCAGGTTAGGGCTCCCGTTCATTTCTCTCCTTTGCAGCCGTGGGCCCCTTTGGCGGCGATCCCCCTCCGGACACCAGGGTGCGCTGTAACTGTCTCAGCGCCCACTGACGGCGCCGCGCTCTCCGCCCCCTCGTCTCGCTGCACCGCACTTCCGGGGGCGGCGGAAGCCGGGGCCTGCGGCGGCGGGCGCGGGGGCCAGAGGCATGGCGGGGGCGGGGCCGGGGGAGGCGCGCGCCGAGCAGGCCGGGGGGTCCCTCGCCCCGGCCCTTTGAATTCGGACCGTACAGGTGAGGACTTCTCCTTCCTTGGCCCAGCCTCCAAGCCCGTCCGGCCGTCCCGGGGGCCTGCCCCGGGTTCCCGGCGAGGGGCGGCTCCCTCCCGGCAGGCCGCCGAGGCCCCGCGGCCCCCGCCCTCCCTGAGCGGTCCCTTCCCATTGAGGCCCCGCCCCGGGCTTCTCTTTCCGGGGGCGCCCCCTTGGGTGCGTGTGCCCGCCCCTCGGTATCCCCTTACGGTTCTGGAAGCCGGCGGGCGAGGGGGGGGGGGCGCTGTGCGCCGGCGCCCCTGGGGAGGCTGGGACGCCGCCTCGGGGAAGGGACCTGCTCGCGTCCCGGCACGGCTAGGCTTTCTGCTGTCATTCACAAATAACGTACCGAACGCGTACGCAGGGAGCAGCCAGGCTCAGAAAACCGAGGTGACCCGAGCGGACGTGGTTGCTTCCTGCCTGGGGAGTACGGTTTAGTGGGAGAGTCGATCCTTAAAACACACAACCATGCAAGTAGCGGTGCGTGTTCACGTCGTGGCAGTCCCGATGGAGAGGACAAAACAGGAAAAGCAATGGGGGAGGCCTGCTTCGATAAGGATGATCAAGGAAGACTTCCTGGAGGAGGTGACCCTTGGGCTGCCACTGGAGAAGTTACGGCGAGGGCTTGGGGAAAGGCGCCCCACCCCTAGGCAGAGGGAAGAGCCCCTGTGGATACCCGAGTTAGCAAAAAACCCCTAGGGTGAGGCAGGTTCAACCTACAGGAGATGAGGCTTAAGGTGTGTCCACTGCGGTGCCGGGCAGACCCTATGTGTGCTGCTCAGGAGCTCACCTTCTGGTGCCACAGGTGGAATAACATGCAGAGACAAAGCTGCAAGCGTGGCAAGTGCCCTGAAGGCGACGTGTGGCCAGTAAGCCGCTCTTTTAGCTACTGGGCAGGTGGAGGCAGATTCCTCTCAGGAAACGACGGTTCGGCTGATGTCTGGAACGGGAGGTAGCAAGGGGCACAGAAGAGCTTTTTTAGGTTTCGGTTAATAGTTAAGTGTCGGGCTTCTGAGGCAGGAGATAGAATCCCTGTTGAAGCAAGGGATACAGTTAAGGGGAGAAGATGGGGGCACCTGGTGGCTCAGTGGTTGAGCAT
Organism: Canis lupus dingo; assembly: GCF_003254725.2. Lineage (NCBI taxonomy): Eukaryota > Metazoa > Chordata > Mammalia > Carnivora > Canidae > Canis > Canis lupus. Next base: position 51,817,277 of record NC_064245.1, on the reverse strand, counting down.
CTGCCTTTGGCTCAGGCGGTGAGTCGGCCTCCCCACAGGGAGCCTGCTTCTCCCTCTGCCTGTGTCTCTGCCTCTCTCTGTCTCTCACAAATAAATAAATAAAATCTTTATTAAAAAAAAAAAAAAAGGGAGAAGATGGGGTTGGAGAGACAGAGCTGGGACCTTTGAGCACCTGGCTGGGACGTTAAGGATTTTGATTCTGATCATAAAGAGCAACGGGAAGATAACTGGCCTGTTCTAATCCGTAGGGGAAAGGACGTGGTCACAAAAGCATTTTTGAAAAGATTACTGGCTGTTGAAAGAAATGGATTTAGGTAGGAAGCTGGTGCAGTTTTTGCAGATGCGAAACGATAAAAGTTTGGATGAAGGTGCTGGCAGGTTGTGGTAGAAATAAGTGGAAGATGAGAGGACTCTTTAGGAGATAAAACCTCCAGAGTTTGGTGACTGATCAGAGGGCTGAGGGAAAGGGGCGTGAAGGAGGACGGTCAGGGTTCTGGTTCTTGGTGGTGGGAGGGTTGCTGGGCCATTCACTGGACTAGGGGAGCTTGGACAGGGCAAGCTTTTGGGAAAATATCGTAAGTTACTCTGACTTTTTTTTCGTAAGTCTGACTAGAAGAGAGTATATAATACTTTTTTCTGTCGTATTTTAATTGTTATGAGTGTGTTTTATTTTTATAATGAGAACAATAAGAGAACAAATTTAAAAAGCCGTAAATGTCTCCACCATGTCTCTAAAAGTCATAATTGTGTGTTATAAAATTGTGTGTGTGTTGGGGGGTGGGGTGTAGGGAAGGGGAGAGAGTGCATATGCTGAGATAAGTGTTAGGAAAGTCAGTGAGGATTTCCTGTAGAATTTGGAGCTGGAACTAACAGGTCCTCTGCTTACCCTACCCCTTCACACCTCTCACCCCAGTTACTGGTGTCTTTGCCTTAAGAAGGCAAATGAGAGAGTTTAAGATGGGGCTATGCAAAGTATATGTCAGTTTTCTTACAGTTAAGCATTGATTTTGTTTAATAGGTTTAGTGGCTCTTTCTAAGTTGAGTACCTGTGATATACTTGGTTCGGCTCATCAGTTAGTCTGCTAGGTGTCCTGCCATCCCTGGCCTTATCTGCCTTTGCCTTCCCATTCTGGTCATCCTCTCTGACTCCAGCCCCCATCTTAGGTTGGCAGGGTGCTAGTTAGCAGGCTTGTCCTGGGCAGGGATTGAGTGATGCAGTTTTGTGTATTATTTGGTATTTTGAAATGCTTAAACCTTAATAGTGTGTTTTTTAGGCTGTATCAGAATAGCCACATCAACAATGTCAGTGTTACAAAGTGTAACTGTGTGCAACTTAGTATCTTACTGAGTTGTTCAGATATGGAGGATATTGCTCACTTTATCATGCCAAGGTCCTTTGAGAAAACTTATGAGAGAGATTGCTTTTAAGCTCTAGTATTGGGAAGGTGCTTCTTGCAAGCATCTATTAAGTTTTTATCTTATTGGCTGTGCAGATTCTGTAACTGATCGTGTTTTCCTTTTTACTTTGTATGCTGAGAAAATCAGGGCCACATTAGAAGGTTGGAAATCCTGCAGGTCCGCATGGTATGCATTTCTCTGTACATCTGGCTTCATCATCCTGTCCTACCTTAGTTTTCTCTTCATGATGATTGTTTTTTAAATAAAAATTTTGTACAAGTACAAATAATACTTTAAAAGCATATGTAATCTTTCTTAAAAAATTTTTTTTTACTTATTTGAGAAGACAGAGCCTGTACACAGAGGGAGAGGGAGAAGCAGACTCCCTACTGAGCAGGGGCTTGATCATGACCTGAGCCGAAGGCAGACGCCTTACTGACTGAGCCACCCAGGCACCCCAAAAGTATATGTAATCTTTAAAGAACAACAGTATAGTGAATGCTGATTTAAGAAAAAATACAGCCTTCACGTTTACCCTCATCCCATTTCTTACTTCTCACAGGTAACCACTGTTCTGAATTTTATGTTTATAATTCCTTTAGTTTTTGTAATTGTATACCACATATGTTGATAGCCTTAAACTAGAAATTGTTTGAAGCTTATATAAAGAGAATCACAAAAATATTCTGCTCCTTGCTTTCTTCAATCACCCTTGTATTCTGAGATCCGTGTAGGTTGTTATGTATTAACTGTAGTGCATTAATTGCTTCAAAGATTCCACTGTATGAATATGCCTGAAGGACTTGTTCTGGTCTTCTGTTGATGGGCACTTGAAGTGTCATCAGTTTTTACTTTGGCTGACAGTCCTACTGTGGACATTCATGTTATTTATGTGCAGACATTTCTCTAGATCAAGGTTTCTCATCCTTAGCACTGTTGACATCTTGGTCTAAATGTGGAGGGCTGTCCTGTTTACTAGTGGATGTTTGCCAACATCCTTGGCTTCTATTTGCTGGACACATATCACCCCTCCTTCCCAAATTATGACAACTAAACATTGTCTACAGATGTTCCAGAACTGCCCCAGTTAGGAACCAGTGGTCAAGATCAGTTGTTGGCAAACTTTTTGTGTAAAGGGCCAGCCAATAAGTATCAGGCTTGCGGGCCATGTGATCTTTGGTCTCAACTAATCATCTGTGCCTTTGTAAGGCAAAAGCAGCTATAGATAACGTGTAAATGAATGGGAATGGCTGTGTTCCAATAAAACTTTATTTACAGAAACAAGCAGGCAGACAAGATTTGGCCTGAGGGCAGTAAGCGCTCTTGCTGTAGTCTAGATCAGTAGGAAATATATTTATATTCTCACCAAGTACGTATAATTCATATATATAATGGAAACATTTTATAAAATAGTATTTACCCTTACTATGTATGATACAATTTGGTGTTTTCTATTTTATTCCACTTTTTATAATGTCAGCTATATCCACTAAATTGATTTCAAGGCCTCACTAATGAATTACGACTAGCAGTTTGAGAAATTTAATTTGCTCATAGAGGTATGCACATCTTTAAGTTGACTAGATAGTATCTATACTTACAGCATTTCAAATTTTTAGAAGGGGACAATATAAATAAATACCACATTGTGTGTATATTTTTATTTCTCAAATATAGACTGGATCAGTCTCTCCCCTGCCGAAAACCTGCAATAGCTGCTGTGGCACGGTGGGGCATGAAAATGTTTTCCAGTCTGGCTCCAGTCTACCTTCCTGGGCTTCTCTTTTATCACGCACACTGTGCCTCCTGGGCTCTTACCACTTGGAGTTACCCTGTTTCCCAAATATATCATGCCACACCTTCCAAGTGTATTTTTTAGGCTCCCTTCTTTCTAACTTGCTCCTCTTTTGAACTTTGCCTAATGAATTCTTTTCTTTTCTTTTCTTTTTTTTTTTTTTTAAGATTTTATTTATTTATTCATGAGAGGCTCAGAGAGGGAGGCAGAGACACAGGCAGAGGGAGAAGCAGGCTCTATGCTAGGAACCCTATGTGGGACTCAATCCCAGGTCCCCAGGCTGGGCTGAAGGCGGCGCTAAACCGCTGAGCCACCTGGCTGCCCTGTCTAGTGAATTCTTGATCCTGCAAGGCCCATGTTGGAAAGTTGCTCCATTCATTCACTTGACATATTTCTGAGCACTTAGTGTCTCAGGTACTACTCAAGGTGTTGAGGATTCAGCAAGGAATTGGGCTGGGTGCGTGGGGTCTGGTGTGTGATGACAGATACTAAAAAGGTAAACAAAATAATTTCAAAACATGATGAGGACTGAAGAAAATGAAACAAGGTAGGATGATAGTTGACGTGAATGGGAAGGTAGGGAAAAGCTGAAGAGTTGCTTTTTTAGCTGAGACTTGAATGTTGACACAGAATCAGCAAAAGGGAGCAAAGAAGTTGACCAGCTTCCTTCTGGTCTCCATGGTTTCTCAGGAAATCCACAGACATTTGAATCATTTCCCGCCAGGTAATAGATCATCTACCTGGTTACTTCTAAGATTTCTACTTTGTGTTTCAGTTAAGTTTGACCGTAATGTGTCTGGGCATGATTTCTTTGGGTTTATCACATTTGGGGTTTTCTGAACTTCTTAAACTTTGAGTTTACATCTGTGAGGGTTTGTTTCTGGATTCTCTGTTCTCTTCCATTGGTATATTTGTTTTTATGCCAGTACCACACTTTTTTTTTTTTTTTTTTTTTTTTTTAATTTGGCTTTGTAATATGTTTTGAAATCAAGAAGTCTGAGTCTTCCAGCCGTTCTTTTACAGAATTGTTTTGGCTGTTTGGGGTTCCTTGATGTTACATGTGCGCTTTAGGATGAATTTTTCTTTCTTTCTTTTTCTTTTCTTTTTTTTTTTTTTTTTTCAAAAAACACCTTTGGGATTTTGTTAGGGATTGCATTGAATTTATAGATTGTTTTAGGTAGTATGGATATCTTAACAGCCAGTAAATAAATATATTTCTTTAATGAATGTGCACTGAATGTCACTCTTAACACTGAACAAATTTGGTGTAATTCTATGTTTATTCTTCTGAGTATTCCCAACAGTGAAATGTGCTTTGAACGTGTTCTGGTGAATTAGGTCCTTCCCTCAGACCTGTTTTTATTTTTTTTTATTTTATTTTTTTTAAAGATTTTATTTATTTATGAGGATGCACAGAGAGGAGAGAGAGAGAGGCAGAGACGCAGGCAGAGGGAGAAGCAGGCTCCATGCACCGGGAGCCCGACGTGGGACTCGATCCCGGGGCTCCAGGATCGCGCCCTGGGCCAAAGGCAGGCGCCAAACTGCTGCGCCACCCAGGGATCCCCAGACCTGTTTTTAAAGTCAGAAATGTCAGGACTGCTTGCTGACTATAACCAGGGAAGGGAGAAATGCTGATCACTCTCATCCTGCGAGTTCCTGGGTCCAGGGCATAAGGAGGAAAATCTCTTTCACTTGTGTATATTTATGTTTTGGTCAATTCTGGTTTTGTTTTTTTTTTTCTTCTTTACTTTTCTACACAGAGATGTGATAATGGATCATCATGTTTCCACCATCAAACCTCGAAGAATCCAGAACCAAAATGTCATTCACCGCTTGGAGAGGCGGCGGATCAGCTCAGGCAAGGCAGGCACCCACTGGCATCAGGTCCGAGTATTCCACCAGAATGTCTTCCCCAACTTCACAGTTGTCAATGTCGAAAAGCCGCCCTGTTTCTTGCGTAAATTCTCACCTGATGGACGCTACTTTATTGCTTTCTCTTCAGACCAGACGTCTCTTGAAATCTATGAGTACCAGGGCTGCCAGGCAGCTGAGGACTTACTGCAGGGCTATGAGGGGGAAACCCTGTCCAATGGCAATGACCAGCGGTCAGTCAGCATCCGCGGTCGGCTCTTCGAACGCTTCTTTGTCCTGCTACACATTACCAACGTGGCTGCCAACGGGGAGCACCTGAACCGGGAGTGCAGCCTCTTCACTGACGACTGCCGGTGTGTCATTGTGGGCTCTGCTGCCTACCTCCCGGATGAGCCACACCCTCCGTTTTACGAGGTATATCGGAACAGCGAATCTGTGACCCCTAACCCGCGGTCTCCTCTGGAGGACTATTCCCTTCACATCATTGACCTTCACACTGGCCGCTTATGTGACACCCGTACCTTCAAGTGTGACAAGGTGGTCCTGTCACACAACCAGGGGCTATACCTGTACAAAAACATCCTGGCCATCTTGTCAGTGCAGCAGCAGACCATCCATGTCTTCCAGGTTACTCCGGAAGGCACTTTCATTGATGTGAGGACCATTGGCCGTTTCTGCTATGAGGACGACCTCCTCACTGTGTCAGCTGTGTTCCCTGAGGTGCAGCGGGACAGTCAGACAGGCATGGCCAATCCCTTCAGAGACCCCTTCATCAATTCCCTCAAACACCGGCTGCTCGTGTACTTGTGGCGCCGGGCAGAGCAGGATGGTAGTGCGATGGCCAAGAGGCGCTTCTTCCAGTATTTTGACCAGCTGCGGCAGCTGCGCATGTGGAAGATGCAGCTTCTGGATGAAAACCATCTGTTCATCAAATACACTAGTGAAGACGTGGTAACCCTTCGAGTCACAGATCCGTCACAGGTATGCTGTGCTCTCCTGCTCTTTACTACTCCCATCTGCTTGGTAAAATGGGAGAGTTTCTCTCTTGGCCTATAGCCAGCCTCTCAGAAATGTGCATTTTATGTATTCTTGAGTTTTTGTTATCCTTGGCCTCAGACTTAAAACAGTTCCATTTTTCTCTGGCCACATGTATTTATTTGGATGAATGGAAGCTCAGTCTCAAGCCATTGATATGTGGGTAGTCAACTCTGTGATCATTACCCTAATACTTGACCAGAGCATTTTCAGTATCCTTGAGATAGAAGCCCAAGTGCTACAAGGTCAAAATTTGGACTACCTGTGGATAACCCTGCCCTGATTTTCTGAGACTGTGGCTTTTTGGTCTGACCTCTTTAGTTCTAGGAATGAGAATGAGCCCACCATGCCACAAAAATTTTCTAAAAATTTGGTCTCTCTTTCCTGCTTAAATGGATAATGTCAGTGCATGTCTTCATAAAACCTTTGGGAGGTAACTAATAGGTAAGTTCATCTAACAGTTGAGTGTTATGACTTTATCCTGACCATACCCATGTGCTGGACCATAGGTTGGAGAGCAGTGAAAAAATTAAAAGGAAGCCAAGACTTATGGTCTCCCAAGTGAATCATCACGACCAAAGGTCCTAGGGTTTTTCAGTGTGGATGAAAGATCTTGGAGGGGAGAGAGCTATTTCTTAAATGGGAACCTAGGGGTGTTAAGGGCATAGAAACCTCCCAGGACTCTTGGGTTGAAATACCATGTTGAAATTCAGGCTACTTTTGGGCATTTTTCTTTGAGAAACTCTCTACTTTAGTGTTGATGGAGTAAGAGACCTACCTTTCTGTACCTTTGCCACCTATTCTCCCGTTTGCAGAATGTCTCCTTAGGTGTGAATTTGGGAAATCACAATAGAGAGCAAACCAGTCAGCTACAAAGAGGGCTGAGTGTTGTATCTCCCACTGACTTGCAGTTGGTTCTATTGCAAGAGACTGTACAGGCCATTGTTTCCTAAGACCTTACCAGTCATCCATGGTAAAATGTTTTCCAGTACTTTTCTTTGGAATCATAGCTTGTATATTCTAAACAAAGGTGGGTGGCAGGGAGTAATATGGTTGGAGATAGTTTTTCTGGATTCTTTTCTTCCCTGTTAATGATGAAGTCACCCATTGAGCCATCACAGATGAGCATCGAGTTCACGTTACGTTTCATAGGAGATTGTCAGTGACACTCTTGGCTCCTTTCACCTTCTGTCCTGTATTTCCCAGTCTGTCCTGGAGGGAAGGCTAGTAAAGTTTGTGTAATTTTATATTCACATAATTGTGATGGATCCTGGTGGAGCCCTGATAATGATCAAAGTGTTGTCCAGGTCTATAGAAAGGACATGAGTCAATCTTTTATTTAGGTTTGAGCTATAATTACCTTTTTCTTTTGGAGGGCATAAGTTATCTGCGATAGCCGCGTTTGAGATTATCCTCCTTCCCTTTGCTAAAACATGACCTACTTATTTCTGGTAGTTATAATGAATTGTGGCTGGAATCAGTACTAGAGCTCAGTGTTTTGCTTACAGAGTTTGTAACCTTAAACCCAGTTTGCCCTAGTTGTCCTCCCACCCCTTTCCCTGTTTTAATTTGAGAGGTTCCAATAAGGTTAATGAGTAAAAAGTGCACCTACATACAAAGCCTTGCTGATATTATGGGTATTATTCTCAGGTTACTCTCCAGCCTCCTTAATTTACAGCCATATTTAATTTCCAGGTGACTGTAAAAGTCATGTAATGAAAGCTCTGGGAAGGACTAATGACTAATAAAACAGGTGGGCACTGTGGCTCTAGGAATTGATGACAGAGACTTAAACTCAGTCATAGGAGGGGGAGTACTAACCTTAATGTTCTGGAAACTTCTAGATCAAGCTTGCCGATTGATTCACACTACCACATTCATTGTGACAAAAACCAGGGGTTCCTGGGGCTTCCTTGTTAGGTAGAGCAGAGCACTGGTTGTTTAGAGGGCTAGTCACCCAGGGCCCATTCAGAGAAAGTAGAAAACTCTGCCACCTATGGCATTTGAATGCTTTTCAGGTTCCCCCTCTGATCTTAATTGCTACAAATCTCAAATGTATCGTCCAAATGCTCTTGGCTGAAAGAACATTTATGAAGAAAGAAATGGAAAATGCCTCCCTGATTTTTCATTTGTTCAGCAGCAGTTCCCTGCTTGGTTACAACTTGCCTGGGCAGTTTTAGGACACAGTGTACTTCAGGTTTCTCTCTGCATGTTAGAAATCTTAAGAAGGAAAATAAATGTCCCTAAATTGAACTTTCAACTGTACATATACAAGAGAAAATAATTTGCCAACAGGCAGCTACAGGCTACCAATCACTTTCTCAGCAGGAAGGAAAATTAAATCTGGCATTTTAAAAAAGTGCTTTTTATTTCAGGCTGGGTTGGGTAGCAAGGAGGGGGAATAAAGAGTAGGAAGGAAAAATATTGAATTTGCAGAGTCAGAAATGCAAGATTGGAAACCTTTCTACACATGTATGTGGGCCAGTTCAGTAATTCTAGCAGCACAGATACGGTGGTAAATCCAGCAGTTCTGACCATAACTGATGGCCCTTGGCTGATAAAGTTTACTGAGGCTTCCTCCTCTCCCAGAACCACCTGGAGCCACATTTTTATGCTAGTGCAGGAGAAGTGTTTGCTTGTTTTACTTGAGTACTTTGAATTTTCAACCAAGTGGTAGGTTTCCAAGGCATGGCTGTATACCCAGCTGTCTCATAGCTGTCTCTGTTCTTCTGCAGGCATCTTTCTTTGTGGTGTACAATATGGTGACAACAGAGGTGATTGCCGTGTTTGAGAATACATCAGATGAGCTTCTAGAGCTCTTTGAGAACTTCTGTGACCTCTTCCGTAATGCAACCCTACACAGTGAAGTCCAGTTTCCCTGCTCAGCTTCCAGCAACAATTTTGCAAGGCAGATCCAGCGCCGGTAAGCTCTTCCACCAGGCTTAACAGGCTTAATTTTTCTTTAGACAATTCACTGGTGTTAGGCCAGTAGTCATGTCCTCCAAAAAACCCTTCCGATATTCTCTCTGCTACCTCGCTTTGGTTAGGTCTGCCTGTTGTAATCCCTTGGGTCATCCTGAACTTCTGTCTCTCAGCACCTATGGAATTAGTTGTGCGTTATCTGTGATTCCTCCTAGAGGAAGGAGAGCAGTGTGAGAGCTGCCTAAGAGATGCAGAAAGGTAGAGACTATATCTTTATTATTTATTCTTATAGTCTCATGATGCACTGTCAAGCATTTAAGCATTTTTTCAGTGAATGACTAAGGAAATAATTTTAGAACTTTTGGTTAAACATGATGTGTTGAGCACATGTGTTTATCTCTGCTCCATCCCCAAACCCCACTAAAATGACAATAAAGCAGTAAGAGGTATACATTTAACAAGAGCAAAGAGAATGGGAGAGGAGAGACATTGAAGACGGGAGATGATTGGCAACAGGAGAGGGATCTGAATCAGTGTCGGGAGCTGATAAGCTAATTGATCAGCGGTAACCTATGACTTGGCACACTCCAGAGAACAAAAACTTAAGACTGCAGAATTTAGCCATCAAGAAACAGGTTGCCTTGCTCCAGAGAACTCTGGAAAGGGTTGGGGAATCGGATGCTCCTAGTCACTCTGACAATACCTGTGACGTAGGCTTAAAGCAGGAGGATTGGGTAAAGGTCTGGAAAGGCCCCATTGCCCCCTTCTCTAAGCCTGCTCTGCCAGATAACTGTCTTCCCCACCTTCTCAGGAGGCTGGAGGTTTAGTCTCTGGAGAAATTGAGCCATATAGGCACTGGTTTCACATTCATGAGGCACAGCTGAGGCAAGGATGGGATTTGTCATGCTAAAAACAAGAATTAAGTGAAAGCCAACAAACTGAAGGTAAGATTCCTGTCCCCTTTATCAGATATGGCAGCCAAGTGTATACTTCTCAGGCAGGAGGTTAGAGATTTTTTACCTAGGGAAAAAAAAATGACCAACCCAGAGAAGAGACCCTCAGATATTCATACTTGGAGTCCCTCTTCAAACACCTGGGTGACCCTCACTTAATACCCCACATCAGCCAGGTCTTCCTATGAACTAGAGTTCCTGATAGAATTATCTGAGCACATGATTATGACATGAACGGTTACTTTGGGTCATTTGCCCAAGCTGAATCCACTCTAGTCTGTAATGCCTCATTCGACGCCACATACTAAATTGCTCCTCCAACTCTAGCCAGTTAGGGAAAATATCTGTTTTCAGGTTTCAAGATAGGTCAGACCAGAGTGAACAAATGACTCAGAATAAGCATCACTGCCACTGGAAAAAATGAACAAAGCAGGTACATTAATGTAGTGGCATCATCTTTATGTGAAAGGGTAGTACTCAATTAGAAATAGATGGATGCTGGTTTTCAGACAGGTTACTTGCCTTTTCCTTTTTTTCTGGTTCACATAAATTTTCTGCCCTATAAGCATTTCTGTTCAGCATAGAAGGATTTTTGGAGGCAGAACATGGATCAGATTTTGCTTTTTTCATTTTGGAATGAATGTTTCTGCTTTTATTATTTTTAAAAAGATTTATTTATTTATTTTGAGAGCAAGGTGAGGGGTAAAGAGAGAGGGAGAGAGCAAATCTCAAGCAGACTCTGTACTTAGAGCCCAGTGAGGGGCTGGATCAGGATGAGATGACCCTGAGATCAGGACCTGAGCTGAAACCAAGAATCCAGACACTTCACCAGCAGTGCCACCCAGGCGCCCCTGAATTTTCTTCTTTCAAATTAACTTTAAAATCAGGCAGATCATTATCAATAATTACAAAGCTCAGTACAGCTGGCTGAATGAAACCATCAAGGAAGTCACTAGGAGGTATACTTAAACGAGGACAGGGATTTTTATCTTATATTCACTGCTGTATCCATAGCACCTAGGCCAGTATCTTTCATGTGGGAGAAGCTTATTAGGTATTTGTTGAATGAATGAAGTCACCTAGTAATTAGAGGAAGCTGTGTTTTTTGAGAATTATTTCAGAATACATCTGGAATTAAGTGAAATTGTAGGAAGTCTCAGGAGGAGAAAATAAAGGTTTAAAAGAAAGGCAGGGTTCCAGCTCTGTGATCCTCAGAATTTTGCATCATACCACCAAAATATTTTGAACAACTGTAGATAGCCTCACACATGGATTTTTAAGTTGATCTTAAAATGTTCTTGCTGTTATATTTAAATAACTGCAGAAGATGCAATTTTCAGTGTATATTAAATATTGATTTTTAAAAATAAAATTATTACAAGCCTTTTCCCCCAGCTTTATTGAACTACAATTGGCATATAACATTGTATAAGTTTATGGTGTATAACTCAACACCTTTAAACATAACCCAGGGAATCTAGATGCCATAGTAGTTGGTCTTCAGTATTTGATTATAAAAAGGAGAGAGCCAATTATGCCCATACTTCTGAAATTTTACATTGTTTTTTCTTATGTTCAAATTCATATATCTATTTTATCTCCTCCACAGAATTGTATCCTAGTGCAACATATTCCATTAACTGTCTTGTCATGCTTTGCTGCATTGAAAATATGTATGTAAATTAGAGTTATTTTTTTTCTTGTGAACAATGACTCTATATGCTCAATTTTATAGTCCCTAGTAATCTTTTAGTAAAAATAAGTGAAAGTGGATCCATTATAGGTTAAATGTCCAAGAAAAAAAGGACACCAAGAATCATGAGTAACTTAAGAAAAATCTTTATTTTGAAAGAGACCAAAATAAAACAAGCAGTAGAAAAAATAAAGGAGGAACATTGCAATTGCTGAAATAATTGAAGCTGTAAAACAAAACAAAACAAAACAAAACAAACCCCAAAACATTCCTAGAACAGAAATTTAAACTTTGTTAGACATAGTTGAGGAATTCTCCAAGAAAGTAGAATAAATAGATGAAAGTAGGAAAATGGGAGAGAAATGATTTAAAAAAAAAAATCAGAAAATTTGCCCAGGAAGTCCAATATCTGGTTGTTTCCAGAAGATGCAGTAGAGAAAATGACAGGGAGGAAATAATGTAAATAGTTTTCTGGTCCTGAAGAACATAAATTTCCAGATTGGCAGGACCTTTCATTGGTGTGTTGGGGCTGGCTCCTAATGGCTCATGAAGAGCCAGTTAAGCTATCAGGAATTTTTGCAAGCTGTTGCCAAAAGTGGTCATTATTAAAAATTAATTATTTCCTAGTTATTTTACTATTATTCTCTTGAGTTTATATGCATATTTTATCTAGATGGTGAAAATACAGTATAGTTATGTGCTACTGCTCATCTTCAGACAGCTCCACATTCAGTGCTGTCACATTGGTACCCTGAAATTGACCACAGCAGTAGGATTTACAGCACAGAAAGTGGCAAGTGCTGTAAAGCATGGCTTTTGCCCTCAGATAAAAAGTTATTAAATCTTTATTAGGCTGTCTCCAGTTCCATCAAGTACCCAGTGAGAAAAAGACCCATACTGAGGCATATCATGAAATTCTGAGACATTGTGGGAATGCCTGGGTGGCTCAGTTGGTAGGGTGTCTGACCAGTATTTTTTTTTTTTTTTTAAGATTTTATCTATTTATTTGACAGAGCAGCAGTGGGAAAGGGAGAAGCCTGAGCAGGGAGTTTGACGTGAGGCTCCATCCCAGAACCCTGGGATCATGACCTGAGATGAAGCCAGATGCTTAGCCAACTGAGCCACCCAGGAACCCCTAGAGTGTCTCACTCTTGATTTTGGTTCAGGTCATGGCTCAGGTCATGTGAGATCAAGCCCCACTTTGGGCTCAAAGTAGAGCCTGCTAAGGATTCTCTTTCTCCCTCTCTTTGCCCCCCCCCCCAAATAAATAAAATCTTTTAAAATGAAATTTTGGATCATTGAGGATAAATAGAAAATTATAAAAACTTGCAGAAAGAACATACATTTCACATGTCAAAAAATAAGTCCTCAGAATGGTATTGGACTTAATAATAACACTGAAAGCTTGTAGCCAATAAAATCATGCCTTCTGTGAAAAAAAAATGATATCCAATCTAGAATTGTATATCCAATAGGATGGAACAAAGACCTTTTCAGACATGAAAGTTCTCAAAAAATTACCTCTCATGTACCTTTTCTAAGAGAGCCTCTGGAAAATGTGTTTTCCACACAAATCACAAAATATGGTACAGGAAATAGTCTGAAATTGTGTAGTTGGGTGAAACTGATGGTTTAGGAAAAGGTAAGAAGAATTGATTATACGAGAGGTTGTGGGATCTAATACCTAGGGAGGAGGTTCTGTGGTGCTGGAAGGATAAACTCTGCAAATTTAGAAATACTCATGAATTGAAAGAGTCACCTGGACAGAGTGAGAGTGAGCCAGGGGACATCACAGGGAAGACTGCCTCATCTTTTTGTCAGTGGGGAGCATGGAGAGTGGAGGTAGTGGTGCTGCTGGGGGAAGACAAACTGCTTCAACCTAGAGGTTGTCCTGGAGGCTTTGACTTAGGATCATCATATAGCTGTGGGCCGGCCAGCCCCCATGGTTTGAAGCCAGTGAGCCAGGCAAGGCATAGTGTGGATTATGAGAGGAGGTAGTAGGGGTGCCTAGGTGGCTCTCAGTGGGTTAAGTGTCTGCCTTGGCTCAGGTCATGATCAGAGTCCCTGGGATCAAACCCCATGTCAGGCTCCCTGCTCAGTGGGGAGTCTGCTTCCTTTCCCTCTGCCCCTCCCTGCCCTTGCTTGTGCATGCTCTCTCTCTCTCAAATAAAATCTTAAAAAAAAAAAAAATGAGAGGTAGTATTAGAACTTGGCTGAAAAGCAGCTGAAAACCAAAAACCTCAGGATCTTTGATTCAAACTCATTCAAAAGGGAAAGAAAGAAATTCTCCTTGGCCCAAGATTTAATGTTATGATTGACACCGAGGCTGTGAAAATTAGTCTCAAGAGGAGTAACAGAAAAGCAGTATTGATAGCTTGGCTGTCTTCGAGGGAAACAAAATTATTGATCTCCATCCAGCATCAGAGGTTAATGGTAAAGACAGAATCCATCTCATCAAGTTTTCTGGTCTCCACAAATTTGGGAGCATTCAAGTTTTAAAATTTATTTCATTAGTTTTCATTCCATTAATTTCAGGCATGAGATGTTATGTTTTTTCCTGGACTAAAAATATATTTTCCCCTTGAATTTTAAACCATATGATCTGCTTTGATATAGAGATTTTTAAAAATATATTATTGATAGTTGGACAGTCTTTCTAAGAAACTATAGGAAAGTGAAAAAGAAGAAAAAAAAATAAAAATGTGATTACACAAACACAATTATCATTTTGATGTATTACTACCAGTCTTTTTTTTTAAGTCCTAGATTTTTTTTCTTTGTTTTTTAAATCATACTGTGTATACAGAATGTATCTTGTTTCTTTCTTTTTTTTTTTTTTTTTTTTTTTTTAAGATTTTATTTATTCATGACAGAGAGAGAGAGAGAGGCAGAGACACAGGCAGAGGGAGAAGCAGGCTCCATGCAGGGAGCCTGACATGGGACTCCAGGATCATATCCCAGGCCAAAGGTGGTGCCAAACCGCTGGGTCACCGGGGCTGCTCTGTATCCTGTTTCTTTTACTTACCGTTATGGTAAATATTTCCTCTGTTACCATGTAATCTTTGAAAATCACAGTTTTCCATTAGGTTTTTAATTTTCTGTCAATTTATCATAAAGAACGCTGTATTGAATGTGCACAGCTATTTTTCTGCATATGGGATTGCTTGCTTAGGGTAAATTTCTGGAAGTGTAGAAATACTTGGTGACGGGATATGTATTTAGTATTCATGACAGTTGTGAAAAATGATTGCTTTGTTATTATTACTACAAATAAGTGAGATACGTGATTGTGTCCGTGTTACTATTCTTTAGATACTGGCGTTTCTGTGGGAGTACAGGTAGCTAGCTCTGAGCCTGAAACAAGGAATGAATAATTTGTCGAAAGTTTTGATGAAAGTTGGCTTATCACTGATCCTGAGAAGAGTCAGAGGCTGCTCTTCTCCAGGAGATCCTCTGTTCTCTATTAACTCCTTTCTAATGCAAGGTGAAGCTGTTATTTGGGGGAAGTAGATTTGAGTAGAAATGTTGTCATAGAATAGTTATGCTCGTTTTAAACTTGTTTGGAAAGTCTTTGTTAACTTTTCTAAAGTAATTTAATGTTCCCATTTCAAATTCTGTTTTCTGCTTTTTGACAATATTTGTAGCCAGGCCAACTTGTGATGTGTGAGTTCTGTCTGACTTCCTTCACTATCTAGATTTCTATTTACAGAATGAGTTGTTTTTAGACGTGTTTTATCAGTTTAAAATCCAAGGCAGCATTGTGTGCCTGCTAACACAGCCTTCCTCACTGGTGCTTTATTTTAGGTTTAAAGACACTATTGTAAATGCCAAGTATGGAGGGCACACGGAGGCAGTACGCCGACTACTGGGTCAGCTCCCCATCAGTGCCCAGTCTTACAGTGGTAGCCCCTACCTTGATCTGTCTCTCTTCAGCTACGATGACAAGTGGGTGTCTGTCATGGAGCGACCTAAGACTTGTGGAGATCACCCTATCAGGTATACTGTCACTGCTTCAGCTGCTAACTGTCTGAGGGCTAAAGATGGCCCACTTTCCACCTCTTCTTCTTGGACCTCATTTCACTGTGATTGTGTCCACTTGTACTCATGGGTCGAATTGGAAGGATAGGCTATTTCTATAATGTGAGTGCTTTTGATCATGTAGGCCCTGGTCTCATAAATGAAGGAGTTTTGCTCTCCCTGGTCTCATAAATGAAGGAGTTCTGGTCTTTGCTTCTCATCAGAACATCCAATCCAGATACGTGTTGTTCCTTTTTAAAGGTATCCAGGGTAGGAAACCACATTCCATTTCATGATAGTGTTTATAGTTGAGACTTTATAATTTTATTTCACTCAAATTATTTTATCTCCTCATGTTACCTAGTAGAAAAGATAGCAGAGATAATTTGGGAAATAGGCAGTTTTGGAGAAACTCCTTGCTTCCTCACTTGAGAAATTTTGGAATGTAAACTACTGCATTATTGCTATAGAATGTCTTAGAATCAGTCCTTCCCTTACAAATGTCCATTCCCCAGTCTCCCATTCTCTCCGTTTTGGGAGCTTGTGATGTTCTGTGTACTATGTTAGGTACTAGGGAGAGTAACTGAAACCTCCACTGCAGGGTGATTTCAGGGGATGTGTGTCCCTGGAACCTTGGGCTGAAGAGCGAAAGGCCTTTTTCACTCTGCAAAAGGTGGTAGGCAATGTTTCACGATCCAGCTTTGTTGTGTATTAAATAGGTTTGTGTAACACATTCTGTACAGTTAATCACAGTTCGTGGTATTTCCTTTGGGAAATTGCAGTCATGTTCCAAAAGCCAGTTAACTTTTTTTTTTTTTTTAAATTATAGAAAGCTTTAAACATATAAAATGGGAGAGTATAGTGAACCTGCATATACCCACCATCCAGTTTTAACAGTTATCAACTCATTGTTAATGTTATTATCTCTTACCACACCCTGCCCCCAACTGCCACCCTTGATTATTCCGAAGCAAAACCCAGATTTCAGAGCATTATACTCAAATTTTGGTATGAATTTCTAAGACATAAAGACTTAGAAAAAATACAACCATTATTTTATCTTAAGAAAATTATCAAAAATTAATTAAGACCACCAAGTACTTAATTTTCACGTTTTCCTGTTGTCTTGTAAATATTTTTTTTATGGTTCCAATTTGTTCCCATCAGAATCTAAACAAGGTTCATACATTGCCTTTGGTCGCTACTCCCTTAAATCCATTTTATCCTGTAGGTTCTGCTTCCCTCTTTATTTTCCTTGCAGTGAAATTGTCCTGTAGTGTTACCCACATTCTGGTGTCTGCACACTATCCCTGGAGTAGTATTTATGATTTTTCTCATTCTCCCACATTTCCTGTGAACTGGTAGTTAGATGTAGAAGCTCAAACAACTCACTTTACCTTACAAGCCCTTTGTGTGTTGGAGACTGTGTGGGTAAGGTGAATATGGTTTTCCCATGTAAAAGCATATCATGGACTTCATGTGATATTGTCAAAGTAGCATGGGATACATTCCTCTCCTTTCTAACCTACCTTTCTAATTTGAAAAGAATAAGCTAAGTAACAAATTTGGAAGTGGCTGTTGCCCCTAACTAAGGGAGTTTTTCACTTATTTTTAATTTAAAATGAGAAATGTGAGGATATTAAAGGCATTGGAGGAAGAAATGCCATGACTTGAACACTTGTATTATGTATTCCATTCTGGTCTTTGTCAGTATGCATGCTTACATGTATATTGTTGTCATCCTGGTTAGCATCATCCTTTGTAGTCTGCTTTTCTTTTAGAAATGTTTTTTCATGTTGTTCATAGTCCTCAGAGTTAGAGTCTTAATGACGGCATATTATTCCCTCAGTTAGTTGTACCACAATTGATTGAACTAGTCCCCTGTCACTGAACCTTAATTATGTCCTGAATTTTTACATTGGAGCTGCACTAGAGTAGCTGTCTTTATTCATACACTATGTTCTCCATTTAAATTAAATTCTGAGGATGTAAATTCTTGGAAATGGAGTTACTGAGTCAGAGGCTATTAATATCTTTATGTCTACCGTGTGTTTGCTTTCCAAAAGGGAAGTTATAGAGCTCTATAGTTCAAAGCTCTTCATTTTCTAGGACTTTCCCTAATTCAGCCCCAACCCCACTGAACATCTCTAGTTCCCAATACCCTAGGGTGTTTATTTTTACATATGGGAAAATGTCTTAAAGTATGAGGTTGAATGGAAGTATTAGATGAAAAATTAAAGGCTACTTAGTATTTTGTTTTTATCTGTGGAAAGAGGAACCTTCTAAAAGAATTTATTATTATTAGCACCATGCTCTAACCCACTAAGCTAACTGGCCGCTTGGTAAGAGTTTATTCTTAAAAGTGAAAAACTCAAATATGGGCTGAGATCTGTATTGTCGTGTATAGCAGCCACTCACCACGTGTGGATTGTTAAACACTTACAATGTGACTAGTCCAAGTTGAGATATGCTTAAGTGTCACACATCAGATTTCAAAGGCTTAATAAAAAAAAAAGTGAAATATCTCATTAATATTTGTTTACCTGGGTTACAGGTTTGGATACCAGGATTGGGTTAAATAAAGTATATTATTAAAATTATTTTCACCTTTTTCTTTTTAACCTTCTTAATGTGGCTACCTGGAAATTTAAAAGTATACATGTGGCTTAATTTCATTTCTAGCCCTGGCCTAGACAGTCTTGGGTCAGCTTTTCTGGAAAAGGGGAAGCTGTAGTTAAGGCTGTAACTAAGGGTCATCTTGGGAAAGAGAAATAATCCAATGACTCAGGACAGCACAGTAAAATTCATAATGACCCTGTGCATAAAATGAGTTGCTCAAAGGCAGTTTTGCGGTTCCAATAACTTGGGGCTGATGTAAGAGGAGATAGTGTAAGATTAAAAAATGAGTTGCCACATTCCTGTGCTGTGCAGATTTGTAGATGGTGGTGAATATCTGTACCATCCTCTCTTTCTCTCCTTGTTCTGTTTAGGTTCTATGCCCGGGACTCTGGTCTGCTCAAGTTTGAGATCCAGGCAGGCTTGCTTGGCCGCCCCATCAACCACACAGTGCGACGCCTTGTTGCCTTCACCTTTCACCCTTTTGAGCCTTTCGCTATTTCAGTGCAGAGGACTAATGCTGAGTATGTTGTCAACTTCCATATGCGACACTGCTGCACGTAGGTGCCTCACCAAAGTCCGGTTATCTGGTCTTCCAAGACATTCCCCCCTTCTCATCTCAAGGGGACTCTGAAGCAAAAGCTCCTGACTACCAGCTTTGTTGGTTCCAGACTGTAATACCTCAGATGGGGAGAGTCGGAGAGAGGAGTGAGGGTGTCTCAGTCTAATAGAATCTTTATCATATCCAACTACTACTGATTGATGGAAAGTCATCTGGTCTTTACCTTGTGGGAATGTCTAGCATTAATTAAGTCTGTTTAATTTTTGTTTTATATTGCATTTTATTGCTATGAAGATGAGAGCATTACCCCTTCCCCCTTGGCATCTGTTCTTTGGCATTATGGTATGCAGTCTGAAGCAGGGATGTCTTGTTTACTCACAGGGACTGTGTACATCCTTTCCACGTAGCCAACAACAGGGCTGTCTTTATAAAAAAAGAATAATAATAAAGCCTTGGTATTTTCTTACTTAAATATATCCCGTTTGATGATTGCCTTATGTCCTGATCTCACCAAATGCTTCTCACATCCGTGGGTTCTGGGAAGGACTGTGAAAGGGGCCAGAGGCCACGGCTCCAGCGGCCACCCTTGGGAGAACTTAGTGGTGTGTGCCTGCATGGAAGATTGTTCTCTGCCAGGACTGTTTTCTTCCCTGGGGTTTTCTCCTGGTAATTGTTACAGCTGGAGGAACTGGGCATAATTGTATGTTGTCATGTGGAAGCATGCTCCCATCTGTACCATCTGTGTCATGCAGGTGGAAGAGTGAGTAGTTCTCTTTGGCCATAGCAGATACAAACACTGTGTGGCACGTACGGCGATTGGGGAGCTCTAGCTGGCAGACACCAGGCGTCTCTAAAGAGATCAGACCGGTTGTGCCCGGACGGCTGAGCCATTGCAGCTCCTACAGATGCTTGCTGGGCCCCAGCCCACCCCCTTCTATATGGTCTCAGCTAGTGTTCTCCAGTGGGCTTGTCAGGCTGTTTATGTTTCATCTGCATAATGTATCCACTGTTTATGTAGTAAGCTTGTTCAGTAACATCTGACTTTGAAAGCAGCCTGGAAATGCTGGGTTTCAGAGCAGGTTGTGAAAGGAGCCATGGATGCAAACAGATGGATTCTGTATCCCTCTGCCATCCAGATTGACATCCCTTGGGAACATGACAAATGTAATATGAGATACTGATTCCCACTAAAAGCAGTTCAGCTAATTTCATCATCTTCAATATTGAACAACTAAATTCATTTTCATTTGGCATTCAATACAGGATTTGAGCACTTACTATGAATCAGGTAGATGCTGTGCTACTCTGTGAAGGATGAAGAGAGAAATAGACAAATAAAGAGAATTCTAGTGCAAAATGACAAAAGCCCCCATAGTGGTTACTTGGAGATAGTGGAGGAGGATGAAGGAGAGGTGGAGAAGGAAAGCTATCCTGGGGAAGGGCCATTGGAGCTGAATAAATGGAAGCATGTCCTGTGAACCAGGGCAGAGGACAGACATTTCAGGGAGAGCTCCAGCATGCCCAAAGACACACTAGCATGGACAGGGCCATTGGGATGATAACTAACACGGCTGAACACAAGCTATGGGGGAGGCCAGGGGAATGTGACTGAATCACAGAAGTCTGGCGCACAGTGCTAGAATTTTGTGCAGTGGAAGACCTACTCCGAATTTCACAAAGACCATCGTTAGCAGCCTGGAAGATGGTTTGGGGGAACTAGAGACTGGAGATTGGCTGACAGACCAGTGGTAGTAATCCAAAGGGGAATGGGAGAGAGGATGACATCCCTGGGCATCGGGAAGGGTGAAATACTGATTCTTCAAAGGTTATAACAACATCAGGGTCCCACAGCAGTCACACATATGTGGGACTCAGAGAATCTTCCTTTGTAGATGTACCTTACCTGCAGCTTTATCTTTGCACTGGGTTGCTCGATTGCACCTGAGGGACTCAGCAGCATGGAAGGAGCATGGAGTGTGAAGTTGCTGGGGTCTCAGTGTGAATCCCCCCACTTCCACCCATTAGCTGTGTGATCCTGGGTCCATTCCCTAATCTTTCTGAAGCTTAATTTGTACATACTTCCACCTTACTCATCCACTCTCCTAGTCAAATCTTAGGTCTTTCATCATGTCTGCCTACTGAGCAATCCTCATGTACCTTCCTTGTCTGTTTACTCTCCCTCTCCCTGGAATTGCCGATTGACACCTTCGTTTCTCTTCAAAACCCCTCCTGTTTCTCATGATCACCTTGCTACTGACTCCATGACAGCAAGAGAAACAATTGGAAAAAAAAAAAAAATACCATATCAACCATGTGACTTGCATATGCACTCCTTCCAGAGTGAAAGAGCCCTGCTTCTATAAAAGGCCAACTCCTCTACCAGTTCACTGGGTCCTCTCTCCTCTTGACTTCTCAATGTCCTCCCTCCTGCAATGATTTTTTTCTGCATCTTTCTCTTGATAGGTCATTTCAGTCAGTGCATTAGATGCCCTCTAGGATCTTTCCTGCTTTGGCCTCTGTTTTAGTTACCTTTAGTTATCACCCATCTCTCTGTTACCCCTCACAGAAAAACTTCTTGGAAGAGTTGTTGAAATTAAATGTTGTCACCCCACCACCCATTTTTCCTCAGCCCACTGCAGGTAGATTGTAGTGCTCACACTCACTGGAACTACTTGTCTAGGCACCAGTAACTTCGTGTTGCCAGTTCAGCACTCATCTCCTGTCCCTCTTCTACTCAGCCTCCCATCATTGGGCATGATTCATTTCTTTTCTTTTTTTTTTTTTTTTTTAAAGATTTTATTCATTTATTAATGAGAGACACAGAGAGAGAGGCAGAGACACAGGCAGAGAGAGAAGCAGGCTCCATGCAGGGAGCCCGATGTGGGACTCGATCCTGGGACTCCAGGATCACGCCTTGGGCTGAAGGCTGCACCAAACTGCTGAGCCACCCGGGCTGCCCCAGGCATGATTCATTTCTTAATCAAGAAACACTCGCTTCTCTTGGTTTCCATGAGTACATGTTTCTGGTTTTCTTCCTATCTTGCTGATTGTTGCTTCTTGGTCCCTTTGCTGTCTTTTCTTCTTCGATTCTATGTTTAGATGCTAAGTACCCCTGCCCTTGGCCTTGGAACCTCACTTCATTTCTTCTGTATATAATTTCTTTAATTGATTTCTTCCATTCCCCAGGTTTCAAATTCTATCCATATGCTGATGAGTCTCAAAACTATAACTCCAGCCCTGACCTCTTCATTCACCTCCAAATTCATATTCCCATGGCTTACATGGCATCTTCATTTGAATATCTAATAGATACTTCTTTTTTTTTGTAACCCTTTATTTTTATTTATTTTTTTAAGGATTTTATTTATTCATTCATAGAGACACAGAGAGAGAGGCAGAGACACAGGCAGAGGGAGAAGCAGGCCCCATGCAGGGAGCCCAACGCGGGACTCGATCCCAGGTCTCCAGGATCACACCTTGGGCTGCAGGCAGCACTAAACCGCTGCGCCACTGGGGCTGCCCCTCTAATAGATATTTCAAAACCACATCCAAAGCAATGGTCTTGATCCCATCCACCCATCTCCACCTCCAACCTGTTTTTCCTTCAAGAATTCCTATATGGCTTCAGTGTCTACCCATTGACTTCAGGCAAAAACTTAAGAACTGTTTTCAATTTTCTTTTTTTCTATCCCCCTCCACTCCCTGCACTGCTCGCACCTCTGACTTCACTCTGGGGATGTGCCCTGAGCAATCTAAACCAGTCATGGTAATCCTGTACTCCTTGTTAGTGACCAGAACTAGAACTTTGGTCGATAGCAATTGGCAGGAGGGATTGGTTTATGATTGTCATGTGACAAATCAGGTCAGTGATACTGTGAGGTAGAGGAACTGTTGGGGGAACCCTTTCTTTTGAAAATGTCAGTGAGGAACCGTGTGGCCCAAGTTCCACTCTCCACCGCCCTATGATCCTGTTCGAAGTTATCCGGAGAAGGAAGTTAACCTGGAGGGCAGAATGGAGAGAAAAGAACCCAGATCATAGATGACATAGTTGGTTGACTGGATCACACAACCCTGAAACCCACTCTACAGCTGGATTTCCAGTCCTGTGAGACAGTAAGTTTCCATACTGTTTAAGCCACTTCGAATTGGTTTTTTTGTTTCTTATAATTGAAAGCAAAGTAATAGATGCAAAGAGAAAGGCAAGTCCCCTGGGGAAAGACTCATGAAATTCCTGCCAGCTAGGTTCTTAGATTGGGTTTGAAAAGGCCTGACTGTGATTCCTGTTCTTTGATTTCTGTGAGATTCCTGGCTCCCCTAGAGCCCCCTGCATCCATACCTCAGGTGGCCTCTTGTACCTGAAAGGATGTAACTAAAATGAGAAAGCATGCAGCCCATTGAGCACTTGACCCATATGAACTTCGCAACCTCTGTGTCTTCATATTAACTTTGTTTCTAAAGAATTTAAGGCCACTCTTGGTAAATTCTAGTGCCTTCTCTCTACAGATATCCAGTGAATCTCAAGAATCTTTGGAGAAACAAGTTCTTTGCATTCAAAATGTTTAAGAAAAGTAGAGACTTCTGGGAATATATCTTTCAGATTTAATTCTTCCTGAAACTCTCCTCTCTTCCCTACTCTGCAGGGTCTGGCATGTCAACGATCAGTGCCAAGCTGCCCTGGACCTTTGAAAGGCTCCATTTAAATTTAGCAAAACCTCTTTCATTCTGAGTCCTTGTAGAGAAGCACAGTGTAAATCATTGAAAAGCCTAAATTAGATAATTTTTAAAAGAACGATAGCTTCATTATTTTCAAGTACACAGAGTAACTCCATCTCATCCATGAAGTGTTCCTTTGTAGAAGCCCTTAGAGACTTTTCCTTAATGAATGGATTATAATTATTGGTAATCAGCATAACAGTTCTCTGTGCTACGTGCTTCAAAAGGAATTGACCATATTAAGTGATTTTGATGTTCCAGAGGGCAATTTTATTTACAACATTCATCTGCTCGGTGTATACCCTTTATAGCTATAAACCTCTGTTTAAAAAAAAACAAAGAACAAAAAACTTTTGATGGCTCTCTCCATCATATAAGACATTTGATTACCAAAGGCAGAAATAATGTAGGAGGAGAGACATACATAGTGGGGCTCATTCTTTACCCATGGTGTCCTGACAGAAGAACCCCAGGAACCCCAAGTGCAGCCAATACAAACGCTGAGCTTGATAAAAGAACTTTACTGAGTTTCCATTCCTCCGTAATATGGGGCTGATGTTTACTTTGTAGGGCTGATATGAGCACTAAATGAGTATTAATTAAGCTCTTCATACAGTAAGTACTCAATACATGCTAGCTGCCTTTCTCTCTCTAGATTGCTTGATCTGTGTGGGAGGCTCATGCCTCTTTATTTTTTATTTTTTTTTTTTTAAATTTTTAAAATTTTTTTTATTTATGATAGTCACAGAGAGAGCGAGAGAGAGACACAGGCAGAGGGAGAAGCAGGCTCCATGCACCGGGAGCCCGTTGTGGGATTCGATCCCCGGTCTCCAGGATCGCGCCCTGGGCCAAAGGCAGGCGCCAAACCGCTGTGCCACCCAGGGATCCCTAATGCCTCTTTAATATCACAGAGACCACCCAGTCCTGGTAGTGCCTCTCCATTCCTTGCTGACCAAGAAACACAAACTTGCCCCTTCTCCACACCCACCCTGCACAGGAGACTGGTGGCTTGGCTTTGGAGGTGGTGCCATTCTGCTGCTATGGCCTCTGTCCCCAGCATACCCCCGTCTGAGAAGATGAGAACATCCCTAGCCCTCTTTGCGGCCAAACACATTGGACTTAGAGGAGCCGTGTTTGCTGAGTTTATTGTTGTCAATTGTGAACATGTATTAAGCATTTACGATGGGGCATGAAGCTATGTAAGCACCTTGTGCTGGAAGGTATTCCTTCGTTTCATCCATTCTGAGATACATTTCTCAGCATTGGAGCATGTCTAATACCGATGTCTTATCGGTGGTGCTAGACCATGACTTGACATCACTACTGTTGTCACCTGTGCATGTGAAGGCTGGGCATGCTCTTCTTATTGTCACATCCCTGTTGAGTAAATGCCCTGTGAATACCATGTGTGTTAAATGTACATGCTATTTAAAATGTCTCCAGAAAAAATTATGCTGTGATTTGGTACTGAAATGAAAGGTTATTTTTTTTTTGAAAGGTTATTTTGTATATAGAAAAGTATGGAAGCAGAGCAGTGTGGTTAATTTTGGTCTCAATGAAGTAAAGTTTTGCACTGAAGGAATGAACATGAGGCCGTATCTCTTTGCAAAATGCAGTCAAGGGCTTTTAGGAACTAAGAAAGAAAGCAAGGTAACCACTGGCAAATGAGATTTTATTGACATGCTGAGATTCGTGCAAAAGGACTGCCTGTCAAACACCCAACAAGGCACATGAATGAAGGGAAAGCTATCACATGCCTTGGAATAAATGGAAGAAGTTTTAATCGAATAAGAGGCCTGGTGTGATCGATTCATGCAAAGCACAGGACTAATCATTAAGGTGTGAACCAATTTGTCAGAAACTTCATGCTGACTTTGAACAGAAGCTGATTAACTTCCAGGGGCCACATGATTCCAAATAGGAAGAAGGTGAAACTATAGCTGAAGTCAAATGAGAAGTGCTGATGACTCGGGGTTCATAACATGCCCCTAATGCCTCTAAAAAAAAAAAAAAAAGCCAGCCTGAAATGCTCTTTGGATAAGTATATGTTTTAGGGGTACTAGGACTTGTTTTAATCCAACACAGACATGGAAGTGACTGTCACAAGGGAAGAAGTCTGTTTGACTTACAGGCCTCTAGAAACAGGTCATGAGGGATGACTTGCTTCTATGGGGAAGCACCTGGGTCACTCGGGAGATAAGGGGAGCCGGGGGAAATGTGGGTGAGAGCCTTTATTGTGGTTTCTACAGGAAGGAACAGACAAGGCAAGCTGAGTAGGTTTGGGATTGGCTAATTGGAATAATTTTGATGGGCTCTGGAACGTAGTGACTGTCCCTAGTTGTCTGATACTTGGCTCTGAGGTATTAGGGCAGCTGGATAGTGGCCCAGGATGTAAGAGCACTATAGAGGAGGTGGTTGGGGGTATTGGCTCTGTATTGATTGGTTTGCATAGAAAGTCACATTCCCAGGGGAGTTGTTACTCTCTCTAGGAATTAGCTAACTCTGGGAGGGGTGGTCCCTAGTAAGTGAAATCCTAACATGTCAAAGCATCAAAAATAAAAGGCATGGTTAATACAGTATAAAATAGTAGTTCCAACTAATAAGAAAGCATTGTCATGGTATAATTATCTGGGTTCTTTTTTGTTTGTTAGTGGCACATCGTTGGTAGCCAGCCTCCAAGATGGCCCACAGTGAGCCCACCTCTTAGGTTCATGCTCTTGTGTAGTTCCCTCTTACATTGTATCTGGGTTTCTCTGTGTGACTACAATACAGCAGAAGTGTGAGCAGGTCACTTTCAAGCCTAGGTTATAAAAGGCATTTCAGGGCTAGGCTTCCACATCCACTCTACTTCCCTTGAATCAACTCACTCGGGGAAACCAGCTGTCATGAGGATATTCAGGCAACCTTCTGGAGAGACTCACTTGGCTTCTTGCTAATAGCTATGTGAAAGAGACATTTTGGAAGTGGAGCCTCCAGCCTCAGTCAAGCCAACAGATGACTGCAGCCTTGTGGGAAACTCTGAATAGGAACCACTCAGCCAAGCCACGCTTGGTGTGGAGTCGGCTTGAGTTTCTCTCCCTCTGCCCCTCCCCCCCAAATAATTAAATCTTAAAAAAAATTATCTTTCTCCCTCCCTCTGCCCCTCTTGCTCATGTACACATTCTGTCTAAAATAAATCAATCTTTAAAAAAAAAAAACCAACAACAAAACACCTAGCCAAACCACTTTCAGATTCTTGACTCTCAGAGATTGTGTAAGATAAATGTTGTTTTAAGCTGCTGAATTTTGGGAGTAATTTGTCATATAATAATATATAATTAATGCAAATAATGGTGTGTTTTGCAATATGAAACCTTGTATTTGAAAAATGCCATATTATCCTCATTTTATAAATAAGGAAACTGATCTCAGAGAGACCAAGTGATGTGCTCATCATTACTAGTTAGTGGCAGGTAAAACTGTAATGCATCCTGTGTAATAATTAATTTAAATTTATATAGGTCTGGATATAGATAGGTCTAAACTGGTATTTTACTGATTACCAATAACATTAATAGGAAATTCTGCTGTTTTTGTGCTTCTGTATCCACTCCCTCCCTTATAAGGAGGATGACCAACAAAAGTATCTTTTATTAAAGGTTGAAAATATATTCCACATATTTCTCTCTTTACACTGGTGTGTTGATTGACTTACTTGTTCACTTATGTATTTGAAATTTATTGAGGACCTACGAAGTGTCAGGAACTAAGAACATAAGAATTTGGAAGCCAGAGACCCAACCTTTGAGCTTCTAGTCTGAAAATGTTTCCAAATACAGCCATGCCTCGGAGAGATTGCAGGTTCAGGTCCATAGCACTGCAAGAAAATAAATGAATACTCCGATAAGGCAAGTCAAATGAATGTTTTTGTTACCTGTGTGTATAAAAGCTATGTTTAAAAAAAAATTTAAAAAAAGCTATGTTTACACTATGCCATAGTCTGTTAAGTGTGCAACATTATGCCCAAAAGAGCAGTGTACATACCTTAATTAAAAAATACTTTATTACTAAAAAATGCTATCATCACTGCTTTCACTGAGTTATAATGTTTTTGCTGGTGGAGGGTCTTGCCTTGGACTGGTGGATGCTAAAGGTTGGCACAATTTCTTAAAATAAGACAACATGAGGTTTGCTGCATTGATGGACTCTCATATCACGAATGATTTTTCTGTAGCAGGTGATGCCATTTGATAACATTTTTCCCATAGTAGAACTTCTTTCAGAATTGAAGTCAGTCTTCTCAAACCCTGCGCTGCTATTTCAACTAAGTGTATGTGGTATTCTAAGTCCTTTGTTGTCATTCCAACAGTCTTCACAGCATCTCCACCAGGAATAGATGCCATCTTAAGAAACCACTTTCTTTGCTCATCCACAGGAAGCAACTCCTCACCCATTCAAGTTTGATCATGAGATTTCAGCACTTCTGTCCTTCTTCAGGTTCTACTTCTAATACTTGTTCTCTTGCTATTTCCACCACATCTGTAGTGCCTTCATCCACTCATGGCATGAACCCCTCAAAGTTATCCATGAGAGTTGAAATCAATTTCTTCCTGAATCCTGTTAATATTGATATTTTGACCTCTTTCCATAAGTTATGAGTGGTCTCAGTGGCAGCCAGAATGGTGAATCCTTTCCAGATTTTCAATTTACTTTGTCCAGATCCACCAGAGGAATTACTATCTGTGGTAGCTATAGCCTTACAAAATGCATTTCTTAAATAATAAGATTTAAAATTACTTCTAGGTCCATGGACTGCAGAATGGACATTGTGTTGGCAGGTGTGCAAACATGAGTCTCTGTACATCTCTGTCAGAGCTCTTGGAGGATCAGGTGCATTGTCAATGAGCAGTGATATTTTGACAGGAATCTTCTGAGCAGTAGACCTCAGTAGTGGGCTTGAAAAACATAGTACAGCATGTTGTAAACATATGTACTGTCTGGGCTTTGTTGTTCTCCTGATAGAGCACAGGCAGAGAGATTTAGCATCATTCTTCAGGTCCCTAGGATTTTCAGGATGGCACGTGAGCACAGGCTGAACTTCAGGTTAGCAGCTGCATTAGCCCCTAATGATAGAGTCAACACATCCTTTGGAGCTTTGAAGCCAGGCCCTGACTTCTCCTCTCTAGCTATGAGAGTCCTAAATGGCATCTTCTGATAGAAGGCTGTTTCATCCACATTGAAAATCCATTGTTTAGTGGAGCCACCTTCGTGAATGATCTCCTCTAGATCTTCTGGAGAATCTTTCCTTAAGCCTCATGAACCCACCTCTGCCAGCTTCAGACTTGTCTTCTGCAGTTTCGTCCCCTCCCTCAGACTGCACAGAATTGAGGAGAGTGAGGGCCTTGTTCTGGATTAGGCTTTGGCTTCAGGGATGTCCTGACTGTTGGATCTTCTGTCTAGACCACCAAGACTTTCTCCTTATCAGCAATAAGGCTGTTTCACTTTATCATTCTTGTGTTCAGTGGAGTAGCACCTATAACGTCCTTCCAGAACTCTTCCTTTGTATTCACAACTTGTCTGTTTGGGGCAAGAGGCCTAGCCTTTGGCTTATGTAGACTTTCAACACACCTTCCTTTCACTAGGCTTAATCATTTCCAGCTTTTGATTTAATGTGATAGTTGTGTGACTCTTCCTTTCACTTGGACACTTAGAGGCCATTGCTGGGTTTTTAATTGGCTTAATTTCAATATTGTTGTGTCTTGGGGATCAGGGAAGTCTGAGGAGCGGGGGCGGGGGGTAGACGGAGCAGGCAGAACACACACCAAACAATTACATAACATCAAAGATCGCTGATCACAGATCGCCCTAGTAAATATAATAACGAAAATCTTTGAAATATTGGAAGAATTATCAAATGTGACCCAGAGACTCAAAGTGAGCAAATGCTATTGGAACAACGGTGCCAATAAACTTGCTAGACATGGGGTGCCATGTGAACACAGGGTATCGGAAAAATACCATAATGTGAGGTATGTCTATGCCTACCTATCTCCCTACCTGTGAAAGAAAGAGGTGCCTGGGCATCCCTCTGGCTCACCCATCGCACCATCAATGAAGCACCAGGTAACCGGTGTCTGAGTGCGAAGTTGGGAAGAAGGAGCCACGGGGTGGACTGCTGTGCTGTGGGAGCCCATGCCTTCTCTGTGCCTTGTTTAACTATGTCTGATGATGAAGTTCTGTCCCCCACAGGGAGCACTTACAGCACCACAGGGCAGCTGTCTGAAACTGCTGCCTGGTTCTGCTGGCAGAAGCGGGATTCTTAGGCCCCATGCTGCACATCCCATTCATCTTCCTGAGACCAGAGATCTCCTGGTCTTCAACTACTGTTTCTCTTCCAAACTTAGTAATTAACTTTCCAGGATTAGGAGAGGAGACTGTCACTTAGCTTTAATTAATTGTTGAAAGAACAGAGAGGGGTCTATGTTTCTAATAAAAGGAAAATAAAAAAGGGAGAGATTGGAAATATTCTGAATGGGGGAACACAGAAATCAAATGAATGCTGATTTTCAAACTCAGCTTCTTCTCATTTTTCTTTAAAGGTTTTTTTGGGGGGAGGGGGTTTATGAAGTTTTAAATGTGTCCTTAAGGAAGGATGTATTACTCAGAATAAATGGCCTCTAGATTATTTTCCAAAGTCAGTTGTTAAAAAATTTTTTTTGAATGTCAGTCTGGTTACATTTTTTAAGAATAAAGCTTATCTGAAAAGTGACTGTCAACTCAGGGTGGGTTACAGATAAAACTGAAGTAGTGGGCATGTTAGAATCTTGAAGGAAGTTTCTTTTGAAAAAACCAAGTTGATATTTTTATTGAGAGAATGAAAAAAAAGTGTCAGTTTTCACATGACAAATTGTAGAGAGTTAAAAAAAAAAATCTCTGATGAGGTTATGTAGAAGAGAAGGATTCATGATTGAGATACATCTCAAAATCCTGGAGGACAGGACATGAGATTGTCCAGGTTGCCAAATAGAGGGATGAGTTTTAGAAGGTTGAAAAGTATTGTGTTGGAAAAATATCCATTTTCTGAAAAGGCAGAATGAAAAGAGCTGGAGTGGGAATCAGGTACATTTCTATGGGTCTCTTGAAGAGTGGGTTCTGGGAGCGTCAGGTGGAGGGCCAAGGTCAGAGAAAGACAAGTACCCCCTCACAGAGTGGATCCGTGATTACCTAGGTGCTTTTGTCTTCTCGATTTCGGTTTATAATCCTGCCATTGAGTAAGCGCCTTTTCAGAACGGGGGGTGGGGGGAGCCAATAAAGTTGAATACATACAAATAGAAACTTATATATAACAAAAATTATCAAAACAAAATCAAATGACAAATGACAATACATTTATCAAAAGATTGACTTCCTTAGCATAAGACATTTTGAAAATGTATGATGAAAAGATGAACAATCCCAAGTGAAAAATGGGCAAAGAATCTTATTAGCAGCGTGTTCACAGAAAACATAAATACACATGGACAAGAGCTACATGAAAATGTTCGCAGTATTTTCTTCTCACCCATCAGATTAGCAAAGGTTAAATGATGACCCCGTGTTGTCAAGAACGCAGAGTGCCCTCCCCACACTATTGGTGGGGGAGTAAGCTGACTCAGACTCCCTAAAGGACAAAAGAACAGTGTCTTGATAAATGTTCATATTTTTTAAACCCAGCTAAATTTTATATATTAAGGCAAAACATTTGCGTATGTAAGACATATGTACAAGGCTATTTCATTGCAGGTTTTTCATTATGAGAAACTAGAAACTACTAACTGTGCATCATAGAGAACAGACAAAATAAATTATAAATGTCCATAAAATTGAATCTGATACAGCTGTTGAAAATAACGAGGCAGGTCCATACTTATTGATTTGGAAAGCTCTGTGAGCCCTAGCAATTGAACAACTGTGTCTAGTGTGATGCCATTTTTTTGTAAAGATATAAAAACCAACTAAAATCTGTACTGAAATTGAAGTCAGCCTAGATATAAATATATACATGCTCACCGAGTCATGGAACACTTTGGAAAGCATATGAAGATGCTATTAATGATAGTTACCTCTGGAGAGCAAGCAAGCTTATTTCCTTTATCTTTGTAATTTTTTAATATCAGCATGTATTTCTTAAAAAATTTCAATGAGGTCTTTTTTCACTTTTTAACTGTACAATTAAAGCACAAACCAGAAGACTTGCCAGCTTATCTCTACGTATAGTTCAGTATTGTTAAATTTATTCACATTGCTGTGCGACCAATCTCTGCAGCTTTGTCATCTTGCAAATCTGAAACTCTGTAGCCATTAAATAATAATTCCCCATTTCCCCCTGCCCAGCCCCTGGCAACCACCACTGTGCTTTCTATGAGTTTGACTACTTGAATAACCTCATGTAAGTGGAATCGAACAGCGTTTGTCTTTTCCTGTGTCCTTTTGTGACTGGCTAATTTCACTTAGCATAATGTCCTCAGAGTTTGTGCATATTGTAGCTTGAGTCAGAATTTCCTTCATTTTTAAGGCTGAGTAATATTCCATTATATGTGGATACCACACTCGGTTTATCCATTCACCCATCAGTGGACACTTGGGTTGCTTCCATCTCTCGGCTATTGTGAATAGTGCCTCTGTGACCATGAGTATGCAAATTCAACTTTGAGTTGCTTTTAATTCTTTTGGATATATATGCATAAGTGGGATTCAATGAGTTATTTATTTTTTAATTTTTTTTAAAGATTTTATTTATTTATTCATGAGAGACACACAGAGAGAAGCAGAGACACAGGCAGAGGGAGAAGCAGGCTCCCTGCGGGGAGCCCAACGAGGCACTCGATCTCAGGACCCCAGGATCGTGCCCTGAGCCGAAGGCAGACACTCAACCACTTAGCCACCCAGGTGTCCCTCAATGAGTTTTTTAAATAGTACTTAGCCAGTGAATTCACCTGTAGCAGCTGAGGTGATATTAGGTAGGTGCCCTGTGGGCCAGTTGAGCTGTGTAGTCTGAGGCCGGGATTTTCTTTACTAGTCTCCAGGGGCTTAGCAATTTCATTCCTGTCCCCTGAGCCTTTCCTTTGTACAGACAGGAGGGGCGTTCTCGGGCTTGTGCACCCGCTGCTCCCTGCCCGCTCCTGCCTGCATTAATTCAGCACATTTCTATAGCTCCCCGAAGGAGGAGATGCTGCAGCAGCATTTAATTAGCGGCCTGGAACATGCTTTCCCAAGGACACGACTTATTTCGCAGCCAGCTGTTGCCAGTGGCTCCCTAGCAACATGCAGCACTCACATCTGATTGCTTCTCTCTTAGGGGGTGGCTGGTCCACCTGCTGTCACCAGCCTAGGGTGGGGGCACGAGGCAAGGGGTCCCTGGGTCTAGGGCTAATTCTCTAAAAGAAGTAAATGATCGGAACCTGGTATCCCTGCAAAGCCAAATGTGGTACTAAAGCCTCTTGACCCTTGAACTACTTATCCCACCCCTCCCTTAAGCTCATGATTAGAGCAGACAGAAAGAACATCACCAGCTATAGCACAGATAGAGCGACATGGTCTAGAAAGGTCCATTGGAATTGTGAAGTGCACTGAGAGACTTTGGGGAAGAGAGAATGGTCTCGCCCCATAGTAGGCAGAGCCTGCCTTTCAGAATGGACTTGGGGGTGGTGCCTGGGAACACCACCTCTAGGACAAGGGGAAGAGGAAAGCGTCATCCCCAGTGTCCCCCGAATTGCTCTGGGTTTCCTGAGGCTTTGGAAAGAGGGCGTGGGGAGAGAGCTACCACTTTGAACGTGAACTTGCCATTCCTCAAGGGGTCTGAGAGGTGGCTGCTCAGGGACCTGACTTCAGGCCTTGATTCCTCCCAGGGGCTTCTTCTGCAGAGGCTGCAACTGGACGTTTTGAGGCAAGGTGCTGCTCAGTGACCTGCTCTATTTGGCCTATGTGGTGCTTTCACAATTTTGAGGATTTGTAAAACATCTTGCTTTTTCACGCTGCCATCAGGAGCCCCACAGTGGGACCCCTTTAGACTGGCTCGTGTGGCCCCACTTCACCTGTCCATCAGCCTGTGGCATGTGGGAGCCCCACGCACACCCTTCTGCATCCACAGTGGTGAGGGAGGCTGCATCTGCAGGGGTCCACTTGCATTTCCTAATTTGTTCCACAAATGTTTCTTGAGTTGCTTCTGAGTGTCAGAGCCTGAGCTAGGCACTGGGCCGAAAGGACCAGTAAGATGTGGCCTTTGCAGTCCTGCATTTATGGGACAGATGGGGAGGCAGACGAGGAGACAGGTTGGGGATTCACTGAGAGACTAACCAGTGCACCTGGAGTCCAGGAGCAGAAAATCTGGGTGCCTGACCCACACTGGTGGGGTCAGGGCTGACTCTGGGCAGAGATGCCACCTGAGCCCAGTTCCCAAGGATGATGGGGGTTAGGCTGGTGAGGAGAGAGGAGTGGAGGGGAGAGGGAAGAGAAGGAGACCTCAGCCAGAGGGATCTGTTCAGGGATTGGCACACAAGACCAGAGACCCAGGTTCTCCCCTAGGCCAAGAGTGCCCAAGGGGGTGGCCTGCTGAGGGATTGCACTTAGCCCCGCAGAGTGTCATCGGGGAAACCATTTATCTGGCTCCAGAGTGGATCTGACGTGGTAAGGGCAGTCAGGAGGCAGGGAAGGGCTGGCAAGGAGGTTGTGGAGGTGACAGAGGAAGTGAGGTGTCTGTGTGGAGCTCTCTGCACTCCCCTCTGTCACTCCCCAGCAGGGAGCAAAGCTGCCTTAAGAGGTGGGCTCCAGGGGGGCCCCTCCTGTCCTCTGGGACCCAGCCCGCCTCTCACAGCCTCCTCTGCCCGCTTTGTGCCTTCTCCCACCTTACTACTCCTGAGGCCTGGCAGCGGGACGCTGGAGTATTATTGGAGGCTCAGCCAGGTGTGGCAGAGTCGGGGCTCTGGAAGTGACAGTTCTTGTTGGATGATGAAGCTGGTTGAGAACTCGGTTTCCCTCCAGCTTGCTGCCTCTCAGTGCTGGGCACCACTGCCCATGGCCTGTCCCAGCTGGCTCCTGGGCCCACCATACCTGACTGGGCCTCTGTGCCCTGTGGCCTATGGAGGGTGGTTAGGAGTGCTGGTGGCCGGGCAGTGACTGCGGGGTAGGGGGTGCAGAGCAGTTGTACATTGGGGGCCCGGGGAAGGAACACTTAGGGATGAGTTAGGCAGGTGGGAGACACAGTGCCTACCAAGACTGGGAACCCAGGGAGAGGCTGTCGTGGAAGGGACAGTATCCGACACGGTTGAGGGGCCATGGGACACCCAGTGAGGCATCCACAGGAGGCCCGGTAGTGAGCCTGGAGAGCCAGAGCTCTAGACTGGAGGTCAGGATTGAAGGGCCAAAATCACCCACGGCAATGTTTTGTTGAGAAAAAAATATAACAATTGCTGTGCCAAGTATTTGAAACCACACGCTCATTAACTCTTTTTTTTTTTTTTTTAAGATTTATTAATTCATGAGAGACACAGAGAGAGAGAGGCAGAGACACAGGCAGAGGAAGAAGCGGGCTCCCTGCGGGGACCCCAGTGCAGGCTGGAGGCACATTCACTTCACCTCTCGTTGAGGGCAGGCATCCAGTGAGGGCAGCAAGTTTGGCCTCTCCAATTCTGAGGCTACCTCTTCCTAGGCTCTGACCCCACTGTGTTGCCTCCCTCAGCCTCAGTTTCTTCACCTGTAAATGGGCACAAGAATACTGACTTTGGGGTCATGAGGATGGAATAAGGGACTGCACGCCCCACACAGTCTGTGGCCTGACATGCACGGCAGAGAGCGCCCTGTAAGGGAGCACATGGCCCCTCCAGCATCTGGGTGGAGCGAGCCAGTGTTGGAAGGGTTAACCAGGCAGTTTCTGGTCCTCTTACCCTTGAACGGAAAGGCTTCCTTTTTCCCATTTCTCGAGAGACCATGGGGGGACGACAACCTTTGGTTCTGGCTTCCCTTCCAGCTGCTTCTTATTGATGAAGTGAAAATGGAAGCCACCAGCTCAAGGTTGCCCTGCTGTGTGGGCAAAGGGCCGGCTTGCCTCAGCTCGCAGGCCCCTTCCAGGCCATGCTTCACATCCCTGGAGCCACAAATCAGCAGGAAGCCTGGCTCAGGGGTGGCCACGCAGACAAAGGCTGTGGGCGACAGTGTCTTCTCCAGAAAATATGAACATGTGTGTAGTGGCTGCAGTTGTCATAGAACCGAGGGCAATCTCATAAGGCACCCACAAGAGTTTCAAGTTCAAGGCCTCCATTCATTCCCGAATGATGTTAGTGGGCTCACCCTGCAGCTCTGCTTTCCATACATTGTCATTTGCTTGGTTCCCCCCCAGCATTCAAACCTCTTTTTGGAGTTTGCAGGATCCTACATTTTATGGGTTCTAGTAGAGAGCAGGACCCGCTCCCATGAAGGGGCCTCAGCTGAGGCTCTGCCGCTGGCCCACCCCCAACAGAGCTGTGGGGTCAGCTCTGCAAGAGGTGCATATGGGCAGCTCCCTTCCTGAGTCCCAACTACGAAGTCTTAGCATCAAAACTGCCTCTTCTAAGTACAGTTTGCATGTGGAAGTAGCCTACAGTTATCGAGATCATCTACTGCTGGAGTAATGAGAATCAGGCAAAATAATTCTAATTTTTATAGAATGGCAAAGCAACTCAGAACAAATGAGGGGAATTCTCTGACAGGCCAATACTAGTAGGTGGGCCTTTTGCTTTGTAGTCTTTCTTCTAGATTCTTAAGGTCCCTTCATAGGTTTCAGGACACGTTTTGAAGAGGGTTATAAAGCTATTGCTTTGGCTATTCTTTCTGGAGTGCAGACAGACCAAGCTGAAGGCCCTGCTTGAGTTAAAGGGGCTGTCTGCTGCCCAAGATGCCTTCTGGAAGGTCAGCTGGCATTTTCTTGGCCACTTGAGCCAGACACTGTGCAAACTTCTTTATGTATGTTAGCTTACTGAACCCTCTCAGCTAACTCTCTCGAGCACCTCCTATTGTCTCTACCTTATATGAGGAACTCAGGCACAGAGAGACTACGTAACGTGCCAACAGTCACACAGCTGGAACCAGAATTCAGATTAGACTTCTGAGTCTGCCACCCAGTCAGCCCCTTACCCCTGCGTGTGGTGAAGGGCCCTGGGGAATGACGTGGGATGGAGAAGGACAGATGGCATAGCTAGGGCTCACACTGCCAGCAGGAAGCTCTGTGGGAAGGATGGAAAATCCCCAACTGAGGTACAGATCCAAGCCTGGGGGAACAGGAGAGATGCTCTGAGGGATAAGGAGCCTCTAAAGACACCTGTGAATCTCTGGCTGGGGAGGGTGGGTGGCAGATGGGC
The DNA here is from genome assembly GCF_003254725.2 of Canis lupus dingo. Lineage (NCBI taxonomy): Eukaryota > Metazoa > Chordata > Mammalia > Carnivora > Canidae > Canis > Canis lupus. Next base: position 51,780,352 of record NC_064245.1, on the reverse strand, counting down.
AGCCATGGAGCACAGCCCTGACCAGCTGTTGTTTGCAGAGTAGGCCGAGTGCATGGTGACAGTTGGATTAGGTGTACCCAGCAACCTCAGTGACCATCAGGTGGAGACGCACTGTGGGCCCTTCTGGCTGGCCCTTCCAGCACCTACCCGCCCTTGGAGCTTAGCACTTGCTAATCTCTGTCCCCATGGCGGCAGGAGGTGACAGGGTCATCACTTAGGCCATGGAATCTCCCACCTCTTGCCGGCCAGGGAGCTTTTGATCAGAGAATCTTCTCCCTTCCAGAAAGTAAGATGTAAAATGAGAATGACAGGCCCAGCATCTGTAACTAGGGCGGACCGTCTCTCCTGGCCTACTCTCAATTCCCCTTTCTTCCCCAGCCTCCTGTCTCCTTTGATTTGGGTCCGCTGATTTCATTTGTGCCCTTGTGTTTCCTGCCTCATTTCACAAAAGTTTTTGAAGCAGTTATCAAAAATGCATTCCAAACAATAGGACAATAAAATAAATATCTGCATGACTTGGGGCCAGGAGAATACATGAATGAGCCTCTAGAGGTGTATGTGGGATGCTATGGTTCCTTAGAAACCCCTTTTCAGAATACTGCTTCTGCAACCGTTCCAGTCTGTCTCACACTTTAAAGCTAGACGGACATTTTGGGCATACCTTCTTTTTTTTTTTTTTTTTAAAGATTTTATTTATTTATTCATGAGAGACATAGAGAGAGAGAGAGGCAGAGACACAGGCAGAGGGAGAAGCAGGCTTCATGCAGGGAGCCTGATGTGGGACTTGATCCCGGGTCTCCAGGATCAGGCCCTGGGCTGAAGGCAGCGCTATACCACTAAGCCACCCGGGCTGCCCTGGGAATACCTTCTTTTTCATATTACACAAGCAGTTGGTTCATTCAGTAAATAGTCCTTAAGTATCTAATAATAAGAAAAAAAATCCCCCACCTTCATTTCTAAATTCTTTTGTCGCATTTTGGAAACAGCCCCTCAGAACCAGACACTGGCCGAGGTTTCAAATTCCAGGTAACACTCTAGAATCCATTCCTACATGTCATTTTAGCTGTTTGCCCTGTTGGTAATCCAGAGTCTTGCTACTTAGTGTTTTGGAATATTTCTCCAGAAATGTTCTAGAAAACTGCTGTAAAAATCACGTGATGGAATGCTCTCCAACATTCTCACGGCATCTTTCTGGAAAATGGCTCAGTCAGCAGCTGGATGGCATTCCTGTTCCTCTGCAGTGTGGAGCCGTGGAGAGCTGGTGAGGGGTACTGAGGCCAGAGGTGAGCCCCCTCCTCTTGTTGCTGAGCCCTCATTATGTACCCCCTCTCTCTTCTACTCTGCCCCCCCCCCGCCCCATAAATCCACAAGGGCCTGCCTTCGTGAAGTTACATTCCTTCTGACAAGCAGAAGCTAAACAAGTAACAAACGAGTGACATCCTCTGTTGTTGTTGTTGTTGTTGTTTTAAAGATCTCCCTGGCTGCTGGGTAGGAAGTGGGTCGTGCCTGGGGGAAGGGGCAAGAGGACACAGGGAGGCCACTCAGCAGTAGGCCAGGGCAGCAGGCCAGGCAGGACTAGGGCGGTAGTAGACACAGTGAGAAGTCAGAAGGAGATCTAATTTGGAGGTAAGGCCAACTGGACCAGCTGATGAATTTGGCATAGGGGTGAGGCAAAGGAACCAAGGATGCATCTTGGCCTGACCTGGGCCAGCTGTTCCATTAGCTGGCTTAGGTAAGACAGGGAGAGGGAAAGAGTTTTGCTCTGGCCACATCAGGTGGAGAGATCTGTTAGACCTTTCAGTGAGAAGATCTACAACTTCCTAGTGATCACCCAGCACTCTGCTGGATCTGGGCTGCGGGTGCAGGAGCAGAGGGGATGGTCCCAGGGGGTAGGCTGCCCAGGAATTCACTGCCTGGATCAGGGCAACCCAGACCCCTCTGGACGCCCAACCCCCACCCCCAGGCGACTTACTCTGGCCTCATACATTCATTCCCCTGACACACGCAACACATGTTCATTGAGCACCGTGGTGGATATTTTCCATTTGCCCCTGAAAGGCACAGTTTCTGGTGTCGTCAAACTGGACAACATGTCCTTTTCTGCTGTTCCATTTAGTATTCCAACTTTTGAAGAAACATGAAAGCCAGCTGAATGAACAGATGGATAATAAAATATAATGAATAAGGCCCACGAGGCTGGGCTCCAGTAACCTGGGCCAGCGGGAGGACAGGTGAACTCAGAACCTTTTTATCCTGTGTCTCCGCTCCTCAGGCCACCATGGCCCTCTACTGCGAGGCCCTCTGCTGCGAGGTGCTGTCATGCCTCTGATGGAGCCCTGCTCAGAAGCCTTAGGCTTGACCCAAACTCCTTTGCATGGCTTTCCCACGGTGGCCTCAGCAGCATTCCCAGCCTGCCCCTGCCCTGACTGCCACTGACCTGTCCCTACACTGTCCCAGAGGGCTGTTTCCAGAGCCTGGGGCTGGCCAGCCCCCTTTCCTGGCGTCTTGGCAGATAGTCTGCTGTTCCTTGCCGCGTCCCCACCCCCCAACCATGTCCTCCAGGCTGTCATTGTTGCAGCTCAGAGCCGCAGCCCTCTGAACTTTCCTTCCCTGGAAGGCACCCCCTCCTAGCCCCAACATGAATCCCAGCCTTGCTCCCCATGCTTCTTCTACACTCATCCTTCCCAGAAAGGAAACCCAGGTCCCCCCAGGAGGCACTGCTGACCTGTGTCTGGGAAGCGAGATTTCTTCAGTCACAAGGTATGGAGGAGGCAGGAAGCTGTGTCCTGTGGCCCACCAGGCTGTGTGTGCAGTACGAGCTTCTCACTTGATCCTCGAGGGCTCCGCCTGGGTCTAACTCACCTTCGTGCCTCCTGCTCACTTGGCCCAGCCCCACTTGTGCAGGATGGTCAAGGGGCCAACTCCTGGTGCTTTGGTTTTGTAGCTCGAGGCCCATAGCTGAGGGCAGGTGATGCTACGAACCCTCATGGTCTGAAGCCCTGAAGCCGTGCTCTTCAGCAGGCCTGGTATAGAGTTAGGGCGAAGGCATCACCAGGAACTAGTTAGAAATTCAGCCTCTTGGGTCTTTATCCAAGACCCATAGAATCAGACACCTACATTTTAACAAGTGTCCGGGTACTCATGTGCACAGTCAAGGATGAGGACTAGTCACATCCACGTGAGACCTTAATAAAAGATAGAAAAACAGTGCCAATAGCTGCCACCCCATCCGGCGAAGGAAGAGCTTCAAAGTTCAGAAAGGTGTACAGTTACAGGAAACAGAAAGGACTCTAGCTGTGTTTGGTTGAAGAGGATTTGTTATTGGAGATTAGGTGTTTACAATGCTGTCGGAGGGGCCCAGAACATCCCTGCAGACCCTCTAGGGAACTGTGCTTTTGTCCCATCAGGAAGGCTGGGCTTTCAGAGCGAGTGTGGGCCTGGGGGCCTCAGATCCCTGTCTCTCCTTGACCCCAGGGTGGGGACACTGCCACTGCCCCTGCCACCACCAGCTCTCGACACCAGCAGAACTGGAAGAAACCCAATATCTCGACTCAGCCAAATCAGCGGGATGGGGTTGATCTCTTCTTCCTTCCAAATCTTCTGCGTAGTGAGACCTTACATAGGGCCAGGACTGCTTTGGGCTTTGAAGTCAAGTGATGGGGGGAAGGCTGGCAGGGCTCAGGGTGCCTATGGAAGAGGACTAGAGAAGCATGCCTAGCTGCGGGAAAGCGGTGAGCCTGCTCCACGCCACCTCTAAGGCAAGATGGTTCTACGAGAGAGTTTTGGGGAGCAAAGTATTGATGGCACCTCTGGGAGCTTGGGTAGAACATTCGGGCACAGACAATGGTGCCTGCCTCTGCTTCTGGCCTGGAGGAGCCGGGAGGTGGGAGACTGGTGCAGGAGGGCTAGGGTAGGGCCAGGGTTGGGTAAGCCATGCTGCTGGCATTGGGTGGGGCCAGGGTCAGTGGGGCATCCCCAAGGTTTCTGTGGCTCAGTGGACACTGAGGAAGGAGCCCCATTCTGTCCGCCTTCCCACCCTACCCCATGCTTGGGAGGGTAGTGTCAGAGTCTGGAGACGGAAGGGGAGAAGCTCTGGACAGCCACAAGATCGAAGTTTCATTATGGGTTTGGCTGGGCTTTGGATCCCTGAAAGACAGTGGTAACCATCAAAATGGGACTTATTCTTACAGTTTAGCAGGTGATGGGGTTGAAGGAGTGCACCTGCTGTGACAAGCACTGGGTGATGGATGGGAGTGCTGAATCCCTATAGTGTACACCTGACATTCGTATTACACTGTATGTGAACCAGAAAAAAAAAATTCAAAGAAATTTTAAGAAGTACCCACAGAGCCTTGGAATCTTCCTGGGATGGAGGCTCAGGGGTGTTGAGAGGCGAGTCTCACAGGGTTGATTTGAGGCAGCGAGGAGAGGAAGAGAACCGGATCCTGTTAGACTCCATCCAGGATCTGTGCCTGGACTTGCCCCTCATCGAGGGGCTGTTGGAGCTAGCTGCGTCCTTGGGGGACCTGGGGGGTGAGTGGGCCTGCACGCTGCGTGTGGTGTCCTGGAGGCCCCGGGCCCACGCGGTGACCCAGTTTTCTGCCTCCGTCAGAGCCGAGTGAGCTCTGATTATAGGGGGTGTGAGGGCTCTAAATGACTGCAAAGTACGTTTCAATCAGATAGAAAATAGGTGAGAAATGCATTTCCGTTAATGCTCCAATTATCCCAATCCTGACAGGACCAAAAAAAAAAAAAAAAGCCCTGCTCCCTGGGACGTGCTGTCAGGATCCCCTGATTGTCCCGGCCTGCCTGGAAGCAGCTTTGTCCTCGGCTCACACAGCGAGGGGCTGCAGAGCCGTCCTGGCGGTCCTTGCTGTGGCCGAGCCCCATCTTCGAGGGCCTGGGAAGCAAAGCCCAAGGAGGGAGCCCCCCTGCCCCTTGGTGTGGGGTCTGCCCAGGGTGCACCTGTTCCTGCATGTCTGTGCCGACCCCTGACCCCGGCCCCTTCTGTGAGACCCTCCCTGCTGCTTCTCAGCTCTCTTCCACCCAGAAATAGGACTTCTGCCTCCCGGGCCTCTCTTGGATGGGCCCTGCCAACAGTTCTGATTGCTGCTGTCCTCCATCAGGTTCTCATCTCATTTCCAGGGGGAGAGCCCATTCGTTGCCTCTACCAGCTTCCAGTGGCCCCGGGTGGTCCCTGGCTGTGGCCACATCCTCTCCAGTCTCTGCCTCTTTGCTCGCACAGCCTTCCCTCTTCTGTCTGTGGTGCAGTCAGAGTCGTCTTCCATTTTATAAGGATACCTGTGATCTCGCTCAGGGCCCATCGGGATCGTCAAGGTCATCTCCCCATGTTGAGATCCTTAAGCACAATCTGCAAGGACCCGATTTGCATCGAGGTTGACATGTACAGGTTTCAGGCTTAAGACCTGAGATCTCTGGGGACCATGCTTCGGCCCGAGAGAGCCTCCCTACCTCACATTATGTTTTGAGCTGTGTGCAATTTACTGTGTCATCTCTGTCCTCTGCTTTTCGTTCATGCCATCCTCTGCTAGAAACAGGCCCTTTCGCCCCTCACCCCCAGCATCTGCCTTCTCATACTCTTATTTTCAGCTCAGATGTCACCTCCTCTAGGAAGTGTTCCTTGAACTATCACACATGTTCTTGCATGTGTGTGCATCCATGCACGCACACACACACACACACACACACACACACACACACACACAAGTGCCCCTGTTCTGTGGTAGTACTGGTGGTATTACAATAGACTTTTCCAGAATTTGTCTCTCCCCACATTAGCCTCTAAGCTGCTTAGGGCAGCAACCAGGTTTCACACATATTGTATCTGAGTGTTGATAGATTTTCGAGGAAGGAGGGAGGGAAGAAAGACCCCTGAGGGATAGACTCTTGAGTCATTTGGCTTTTTAATTTAATTTTTGGCTGCAAATTTTTAACAATCTGGCTTAATCTACAGTTGAGTGGATTTAAGGGAGTAGGAGGACAGGTGATTGGCTCCTACAGAACATTTTCTGATTAAAATCACAGGGGAAAAAAAAGCTTTTGAAAAGTAATGCTAATGATGGCTGCAAGAAGGCACCTGCATTCACCATTGTGTTCCCAGCCGGGTCCCCACAGCGTGCAGTGTGAGGGGGGCAGGGGCACCCTGCATGAGCACCCGCTGTGCAGCATGCGGTACACGGTTATCTTAGCAAATGTCCCTAACAGCCCTCTGAGGGTGAGAAGCTGAGGTTCAGACAGATGCAGAGATGGTCTCTAAGGGCTGAGCCCTTCCCACCTCAGCAGGCTAGAAGGGATGGGCAGCCGGGGGAGCCCTGGAGAAGGCACAGGGTTGGGGCAGAAGAGCTAATTGCCTTTCTAGGACACACAGGTAGACCTTCGTCACACCCCTGAAGCTTTCCCCCAATGCGGTCACGTGTGTCAAGGCCTTGGCTTTCCTCCCGGCCACACATGAGCTGCAGGCTCCTGGGAGGCCAGAGCCGCATCCCACTCAACCCCCTCTTTGACTCAAGGGGTAAACCGAAGTCTGACGGGGGACGGAGAGCGTGACCCGACAGCCTGTGTGTGGAGTCTTTGCTCAACTGGGTCTAGACGACATTTGTTCTGCTGGCCAGGGACCCTGGACACTATGCTGCCCCTGAGTTGACATTTTGTTTCTGTTCGATGGGATTACGCAAATCCAAATGGTTAAGCTGCCATTGGGTGCTATGGAAACGGAGCGCCCTGCTTTGTCTGCCCCCTCCTTCCAGCCAAGCAACAGAGGCCAGCTTCTCTGGCGAGACTCATGCTAAATCGCAGAGCATGTGCACAATTTAATTTGGACCTGGGCAGGCAGAGGGGAGAAGCCAGATTAATTACCAGAACAAATTTCCAAGCCAAGTCAGATGTCTTCCCCCAAACACTCGACCACCAGCAGGATGGGGGTGGGGTGGGCATTACAGGGTCTTTTCAAGTATCTATTAAAAATGTTATGTGCATACTTTAGCAGATAATTTATATAATGCCCAACTCTGCAGGTTCTATACCTTTTTTTTTTTTTTTTTTTTTTTTACAAACCAGTCCTTCATTTTGATTTTTATTCTATTTTAGTTGGCTCATTCAAGATTTTTTTTTTTTAAGATTTATTTATTCATGAGAGACATAGAGAGAGGCAGAGACACAGGCAGAGGAAGAAGCAGGCTCCCCACAGGGAGTCTGATATGGGGCTTGATCCTGGATCCTGGGATCAGGCCCTGAGCCAAAGGCAGACGCTCAACTGCTGAGTCACCCAGGCGTCCCTTAGTTGGCTTGTTCATTAATCTGTATAGGCACCAATGTGTACATGGCACCCCATCATAAGGATGGAAAAGGTAAAAAGTGAAGTCTTTTTTCCATCTGTTTCTCAGATACTGTTTCCCTCCCTGCTGAGATGCTACCATTTTGGGGTATGTCTTTTCAGACACTCAACACATATATTTATGTACCCATACCCTGTCCTTTTGTTCAAAAATGAGTAACTGTACTATGCACATTGTCCCCCTCCACACCCCTTTATTTTTCACTTAGCAATACATGTTGGCCTGTTTCAGGGCTAGTATTTCATTATATGGATGCGTCCTGATGTCTTTAGCTGGCCCGCCACTGATGGGACATTGAGGCTGCTGTATCTTGCCATTACTCACAGCGCTTCAGAGTCTAAGCTGCGCTGTCCAATATAGTCGCCACGAGCAATGTCTTCCTAGTCACATTTCTATTAATTTGAGTCAAATAAAACTTAAAATCCAGCTCCTCAGTCATGCTTGGCCACATCAGTGCTCGAGAGCTGCGTGGGGCTGGTGGCTCACAAGCCAGTGGTGAGGATATGGAGCATTTCCAGGGTACAGGGAGTTCTCTGGGATAGCGCCGTCCTGTAGGGTGAATTCCTAGAAGGGCATTCTGAAGCCAGAGGTCTATATATCTTAAGAGTTGACAGACACTGCTGAACGTCCCTCTGAAGAGGCTCTAGCTATTTCTCTTCCCTGCAATCAAAGCTCAGAGAGGAACAGCACGTTTTATTTCCGAACGACTGTATGCACTGCGGGGGGAAGAAATGTTCCCTGTGTGCTGCTTGCAAGGACATTGTGTTTTGTTGGTGGTGACCAGTTGAACATCGCTGTCCCCAGCTTAACAGGGGGCGCACCCATCACCGGGAGCCCCACATGGGCGGTCTCCCTGAGGCCTGGCTTCCTGCCCCCTTGTTAAGGGCTGCCTCTCCCCAGATCTAAGCCACCTCCATCTGCTCCTTGAGGTCCAGAGCACCTCCACGCCCTGGATCTGGACCCACTATGTCTCAGGGAAGAGTGCTGGCATCCTGGCACATTCCCTGTCTCCGTGACACAGCCTTTATTGGAAGACTCAGCCTCCTTCCTCGCCTCCCACTCTCTCCTAGCTCTTCTCTCTTTGGCAGGTGGTGACCTCTGCATCGCCAAATCCAGGTGGTGTTGCCCTGTCCTCATCTTGCCAGAGCTCTTAGCCACAGCCTGCACTTTGTCCCTTGGCTTCTGAGATGCCACGCCTGCTGCCTCTTTGATCATTTCATCCCTGCCTCCTTTGCAGCCTCCTCGTCCTCCAGCAGTTACAATCGGCCTCTTGTTTTCCTCCTTCTCTACCTTTTTTTCCTGGGCAGTCTCACTGCCACCATGGCTTTGATTAGCATCATGTGGGGAATAACGGTCATGCAGTTTAATTCCCATTTTCCGGTTACTAGTAAGACTGAGCATCTTTTCATGGTTTCTGGCCTTTGTAGTCCTTATGAAAGCAGGTTAGAAGCAGAGCAGACTGGGACCCAGGTTCCCGTGCAGACCAGGGCTATGGCCCTGACTTCCCTTTGTGGCCTCAGCAGTGAAGACTGACAGCTTTCTTTGTCTACAGCTCATAGTTTCTCGCCTTGAACCTGAGATTTACTCACACTCAGTTTTAGATGACAACATACCCAACTTCATCACCTGTAAAGGAGTGAGCTTTAGAGTCCCCACCGCTCAGGTTCCTTCTACAGCCTTCTGTGCGCCCACTTCCCCTTCTTCGCACCTGTTGAACCTGCTCTTTATTCTTGTGTTTGACTCCTTCCTCTTCTCTCACCCTCCGGTCAGCTCTTCCCTCCATTTGTCTTCCTATCTGGTTTGAACCCTATGACCCCCCAGAGCAACCAACCTGTACCTGGTAACCCGATGAGCTCTTACCTCCTTAACTCGGGCCTGGTTGCTTTGCCAGTTTCCAATCCTAAGGATGCTGATCCAGTTGCTTCTGCCTGCCATCTTCTCTTAAGGGACACAAGCCTTCCCTTGCATCCCTTAAACAGAGGGGCCATTCATACCTCTTTTCTGGAACTTCTTTCTTTCTAATTTGGCCCTGTGTCTGTCTAGCTTCCTTAGACTGTGAACTGCATACAGGACAGTCATGCCAGTGGCATCTCTGTTCCCCCAGGGCCCAATCTGTTTGTGCAAAATAACCTATGTTTGCCTAATTTGGTTGAACAGAAAATTTCTGCCTTGGCAGTGACTGCTCCCAATCACTTGGCGCTGATACTCCTCAGATTTAAAAAGCAAGATATTTATCGGGTACAGGAAAAAATGCATAGAGAGAAATGATAAAGGGGCCCAAGTGGATGGTATATATGCATTCTTTTGAATGGACATGTCAGGGTGAGGTTGCAGGCAGAGGTGTCTGGAGAATGGCTTTTCCTCAAGTGCAGTGGGATTCTGCTAGCATTCAGGGGCTCTCATGTCAAGCAGGCTCATTTTGGTGGTGATGATACATCTTGGTGTCTGGTGATGACCTTGGCTCAAAGATGGGAAAACATTGCATCTATGCAGAAAGGAAAGAAGTTGTACTTGTCTTTGCCTGCGTAGAGGCTTCCCTGATGTAACCAGTCCTGGGCCAGCAGCTCTGAGCCTGTAGGAACAAACCTGTGAATGCACTCATAGAAATAATCCGAGGGCCTGCTGCCTGGAAGCGAGGGAGTGTCTCACACAAGCTGATGCCAATACTCTGCTTGTGCAACTACTTGGGACCCACTGCCCAGCTCTGCCCCTTTCCGTCTCTGCCTGGGGGAAGTGCAAGCATGCAGCCCACCTGTGTTCTCAGGACTACCAGGAGGCCTGTTGCTGAGAAGGGTTTGTGGCAGCAGGGGGCGGGGTGGCCAGCGTTTGAAGTCAATGCTACCTGCCTTAATTGGTCAGGCTTCAGTGAATGTGCCTTAGTCTTCCCTAGGAGGGGCCGAGTCTTTGAGAGGCCAAGACCTAATGAAGAGAGCACGGCCTTCGTTGGCCTCCCTGGGCCTGGACACAGCAGCATGCCCTGAGAGCTCGCAGTAACAGTGCACATTCTCCTGCACACCTTGACCACCGGCTCTGGTGGTAGCACCAGGCATCCGTTTCTGGGCCCAACACCATTGATCTTGTATGGCTCCCAGTGTCCTCTCTGTGCTTGAGCATTATCTTCCATTTCAAAGCCCTTCTGTAAATAAAAGCATGTGTTGTTGTTTTTTTAATTTTAAATGTTATTTCATTTGAAGTCATTATTTAATTTTTGTACAGTTTCTTTGAAGGCTTTTTTTAAAAAAAATTTAAATTCAATTTGCCAACAAATAGTATAACACCCAGTGCTCATCACATGCCCTCCTTAATGCCCATCACCCGGTTACACCATCTCCCCACCCCCTTCCCCTTCTGCAACCCTTTGTTTGTTTCCCAGACTTAGGAGTGTCTCATGGTTTGATAAGTTTTCTGATGCTACAGCGTATGGAGGATTTCACTTCAGGAAGAACAAAGACCACCATTCTAACCACACCAGCCTGCTCCCCTCCCTTCTTGCTTCTGGTTGGGCTCAGCCCCTGGGACGCCCCACAGGGGATCAGAGAGTGGGTGGGCACAGTCAAGGCGTTTCCTTCCTTTCTGGGCCAGGCCTGGGTTTTGGCAGAGGCTGTGCTCCTCGCAGCCAGGTTCTGGGAACCTCCTTACCTTGGCCCTGCCAGCCTCGGGTGGGAATGGCTTCCTGTTCCTAATCCTTGAGCACTCCAGCACCTTTGTTTTCTCACCCCTGCCCACACCTCTGTAAAGAGCCCTCCTTCAACTTCTCTTCAAAACCTTTCCAGCCATCTGTCTCTTGCTGGGGCCCTGCTGGATAATCTGTCCAGGTGTCCTCTGTCCAACCAAGTAAAGGCTAAACCCTATCAAATCCTGGAGTGGTTCTTAGGAGCTGTGTGAGCGCTCGTGTTTTTTCGCGAATAACATTTACATGTAGTGAGACACAGGGCTCCTTCTAGCCTTGGCCTTGACCCGACAGGCCTCCAAGTGGGTTTTTTCAGTCAAGGGTCACAAGGAAACCTTCGCAGCTCCTGCTGAAAGAAGAGAGGGCAGCAGGGAGATATTTTTCCTCTTAAATTTGTGCCCCAGGGCAGTCCCGGTGGCACAGCGGTTTGGTGCGGCCTGCAATCCAGGGTGTGATCCTGGAGACCCGGGATCGAGTCCCATATCGGGCTCCCTGCGTGGAGCCTGCTTCTCCCTCTGCCTGTGTCTCTGCCTCTCTGTCTTTGATGAATAAATAAATAAAATCTTTAAAAAATAAATAAATTTGTGCCCCGGATGTGGTCTTTTCTGCCTCCAGCCCTGCATGACAGTGGTTTCCCCGTTCAAGAGGCGCCTGTGCATGAAGTCCCTGGGGTCCAGGCCTATGGCCTCTGTGTTCAGCAGGGCCCTTCCTTCGGCTGGCTCCCAAGTGAGGAACGATGCTTCTCTGGACGCGTGCTGCTCCTTCCCCTTGGCCATGCTCTCCACCCTGGCCCTCTCTGCCCATGGAGCCGGCGTCCCTCCCGTTGGGTCTCTAGAACCCCAGCCTCCCGCTCCCATTTGGTGTGTGTGTGTGGGGGGGGCTCAGAGCTGATGGGTGAGCAGCCAGTTCTGCCTGGAGCTCCTGCTTTTGTCCTCACTATCCGGGCTCCACACTATCTATTGCTCCTGCCCATTCCTCCATCCACTCTATTTTCTAGAAAAGCCCATTTTATACTCCTCTCCTTCCTCCCTCCAGGGTCCCTGGGTCTTGGGTGCTGGGAATGTGGAGGAAGGGCCTCAGCGTGTGTCAGGTGACGTCACCGCAGGGGAGTGCAGGTAGGCCTCTCACACCGCTGGGAACTTTAACTAGGCTCACTAATTTTAACTAGGCCTATTGACGGTGGAATTTCTACAACCAGAATACTCTAGAGGGAGGAGGCAAGAAGTTCTCAATCTGGGGCCCAAAAGGAAACACCTGGAAGCAGTGAGGAAGCTGCCTAGTAAACAGCGACTCATGTCTACATTTCCCCCGTGTCTGGGGTCTCCCCTCCATCCAGTCACCTTCTCACTTTTGGAAGGCAGCCTGGATTGCTGTTTGCAACTCTTCAAGCAAAAACAATCACAAATTACTTCAGGTGGCAGAGATATTTTTATTTTTGCAGAGCAGAGGCAGCATTTATTGGCTATGGAGTCTAAGTGGCAGCTGTCCTGGAGCTCCTCTCGAGTCCCTTCTGGACACTGGTCTCCAGTCAGAGGAGCAAGCAAGGCCGCCACGCTAGGGGGCAAGGCTCCCCCTTACTCCCTGAGAGGTCTCCAGCAAGCCCTCCACTGGAGACAGCTCTGACAGGGTGCCTTCTACGAGGTCCAGCTGGAGGTAGGACTTGAGGACAGGTTCAGGGGCAGGCTTCCTTTCCATCACAGCCTCCGAGCCTTCCTGGGGCGGCAGCCATTGTGCGGGATAGGAGTGTTGTCTGTGATGGAGATCACCTCCAGGCCCCCCATGGTCAGTCCCTTGATGGCAGACTGGAAGGAGCAGAAGAACAGCAGAATGCCGTGGTCCCACACACGATGACCCAGCATGTCCAGGCAGGGCTCGGAGGGGCATCGGGGGGCTGTGATACCTACAATTCTAACTGTTCTCTCACAACAGACACCCAACCGAACCAAACCCTTCACCGTGTCCTCACCACTGTCAATTTCTCTAGAAACACCTGACACTTCCCACCTCGTGCTTTACCATCTGAAAACCGAGATTACCTATGAACTCCTACACACCTACCTTAAGCATTATGCTTCTGTAGTGTCGTCTGTCTGGAATGTACCCTCCCTCCCCACATACCTGGCTAATGCCTCACTATTCTTGAAAGTCAGTACAGATATGTCACCTCTTTGGGGATATACCCAGTGGGCTCCCAGCACCTTGGGCGCAAGCTTTACCACTGTACCCACGAGTCTGTGCTAAGGGACCTGCCTGTGACAACCCCCCCCATGGAGCACCTTTCTATGCCCAGTGCCTGGCACACAGCAGGCACTCAATATGGGTCTGATGAATTAAACTCGATGACCTAGACTTGCTTTTGAGAAGCTCTGTAGGTTAGAAGACCAGAAAGAAACTCCAGCCATCCTGGAAATCCGCCAGAGGCTTCTTCCATTCTCGACTCTATGCTCAAGCCCGCTTCTCTCACTAAAGAAGCACACTCACTGCAGAGACTCCTGGCTACTTACCAAGCGCCCTGGCCCCAGGCCCTTCACCACCACTCGGATGTGGGTCACGCCCTTCCCCGTAGCTTTCTGGAGAGGAGAGGTGAGTGGTTAGTGCTCTAGAAAGAGAATTGCTACAGCCAAACTCTCTTGCTGCTACCATTTGGAGCAAGAGGGTTACGAGTTCTGGGGGAAAGGCACCCACACACGTAAACAGGCAGAAAACAGGGAAGGAAGCAAAGGACACATGGTCACAGTGCAGGGCAGACATCAGCAGAGAGCACAGAATGCGTCAGATTCTAGATTTATAGTCAACTGTGATCCTGGTTAACCCAGGGCGGCACTGCCACCTGATGGAGATTTCTAAATATCACTCACCTTTTCCTCAGTAAGTGCAGAATTTTAAGGCTGAGCCTAAATAACCCATTGAAAAAGTTATCGTTTTCAGGTGTTTTAAATTTTAAGTGTTATTTAATATTTTCTCTCTTGATTATAAAATAGTTCGTTATAGAAAGTCTGGAAAACACACAAAGTCACTCAACGTGCCATGCAGAAGCCACTATTAACACTGACCTAACTGTATACAATCTGTATTGTACACTGACGATCATTAATACATGGCAAATAATATGTTGGGGCATCGAGCTTTATTTGAAGGCCAAGGTTTTCCCTCAGGAAATACTTCTTGTTTGGCAGAGTGTGCACCTTTGTGAGGCTGGTGCTATGGTAGACAGCACGCAGGCCGCGATCCCAGACCAATGACTGAGCAAGTCACACTCTGGACTTTAACTGGCTCTTAAAGACATGGGTAATACTAAGCATCTTCTGAGGATTTAAGGTAACGAATGTAAAGTGTCTGGTGTACAGCAGACGGTCAATAGGAGCATATTGCCAATGTGCTTCTAGAAAGGTCCGCAACAGTTCACAATGAAATTGGTATTGCTTGAGAGAGAGAGAAAGCGACAGAGAGACCTCTTCAAACTGCCGCCAAGTGGAGTATCGAACAAGAGTTGTCCGACAGCATTGTTTCTGAATGACTTCAAGAACCTTCCTCACAGGGATCAGCCATGCAGAAAATGGAACCCATCATAGAGGGAGCCAGAAGGAACACACACTTACCACAGCGGCGGCTATGCCTGCTGTTTGTGCAGCAATGCCCGTGCCCTTCTTGGCGTTCCGGAATCCCTCCGTGCCACAGGAAGTGCGGGCAAGGGGCTGGTTAGCGGCAGAGACCACCTGGATCTGCGTGCTGAGGAGGCAGGGAAGTGCACAGGCTATGACCACTGGCCAGGGAAGTAAGGGCACTGAGCCAGGGCTGTATGAGCCCGCGGAAGATCAGCTGCTTTCCCTTTGAGCTTCTCAGATGAATGCTTTTTGAACTCCTACAGGAGGTGTCTAGAAAGGTCAGAACCATCCCCTAAACCTCATCAAAACCTGACATGTCAATCAATCTAAGGACTGCTCTGTTAATGGACCACATGTTTGTGTCACCCCAAATTCAAGTTGAAATCCTAACCCCAGGGATGCCTGGGTGGCTCAGTGGTTGAGCAGCTGCCTTTGCTTCAGGTCATGATCCTGGGGTCCTAGAATCAAGTCCCACATCGGGCTCCCCGCAAGGTGTCTGCTTCTCCCTCTGCCTGTGTCTCTGCCTCTCTGTGTGTGTCTCTCATGAATAAATAAATAAAATCTTAAAAAAAAAAAAAAAAAGAAATCCTAACCCCAAATGTGATTGTATTTGGAGGGGCCCATGGGAGGTGAGTAGGTCACAAGGGTGGAGCCCCCATGAGAGGAATTAATGCTCTTATTATAATAAGGATAGTGATTTAAAAAAAAAATCCCACAAAACTGTTATCATACCTAACACAGTAAGCAGTATTACTATAGTGGATAATTTTAATGCTAAATGACACTGTTCCACCATCAAAAAACTTTTAAGTGACACTTCTTTTCTAGTCATCTCTGACTTTAAGAAATACTTAGACATGATTTTCATTACTCCTTGGCCACCATCGCTCCATCTTCTGGCCTGAAGAGCTCCCTGAGGCATCATGTAAGGAGAGAGGGAGAGGAGCAGCTAGGAGGAAGATAGGGGGTGGCCCCGGTTCCGGGCCATCTGCCTGTCGGCCTGGCTACAACTGCCCTTCCCCCCTAGCGGAGCTCCCAGGGTGTCCAGTGCAAACAGAAGCGTAAGAGAAATGCCTGTCCCTGATACAACTTCAACAGTGATCTACAGGGCTGGCCATAGGTGCTTCTACACACAGGGAACACTAACCTATGTCCTCGTTAGCCTGAAGAGGGGAGAAAAAGAAATCCAGGTGCTCTCATTTGGAGCTTCTCACATGAATGCTGGGTGAATCCTGTGGCATCTCAGCTGTGCCCCACACTCCATCCCCAACGAGCAATGGTTTCTTGTATGGTTCTCTGAATTGCCTCATGGGCAGGCTGTGACCAAAGATTGACCCCCTCCCCCGGCAGGGGCTGGTCTGCAAAATTGTCCCTGATGTCAGGATGGCTTCTGCTGTCAACACGCAGCTGGGGAGGCCCTCAGCACTCACGTGGAAGTCACACATTAAATCACAACTCTCTTTTAGCCCTACAAGGTTGGGGGTCAGTGCACAATGGCCCAGGGTAAGTGCTTCTTGCAGATTTACATTTTGGTAGGTTTGTTTGTCAATAAATCATATCCTCTTAAACCACTGCTCTCATGTTTATCTCACCCCCTCTGTTCCCCAGGATCTAGTAACACTTAGCACACTTTCTTAAATGTTCTCTGCAACTCCTGAGTGAAGCCAGGAGATACTAGTCCTAAGGCATGCAGAGAGAGCTGAACACTGTAACGTGCTCAACCTAGCTCACATTTCATGAAATCTGAATAAACTTTACGAAGACATGTTGTTTCCCAAAACAAGGAGGAGAGGCGCTGGGGGGCCTCTGCATTGACACTACCAAGAGGAATGAGGGCCCCTGGGTGTGCCCCCCCACCCCTCTCCACCGCCCATGAAGGGGAAAGAAGCCTCCTTAAAACCAGCCCAGGTGCTTCTGCCACTTACTTGTTGTAGGATGCTTTAATGTGTGCGATTGGGATCTCTTCGAATTTCTTTCCTGCCCACCTCAGAGGGCTCTCCTGTCCTGGAACTGGAGGGTAAATGCTGTAATTAAAGAAACACTTGAGGTAAAAACTCTACCCCGGATCTGCTCCTAGGGTAGCCACCCCAGTCCGCCTCAGTTCAAAGCCCAGTTGGCCATGCTGTGCTCTCTTTAATTCAAATACACACAGGTGTCCTTCAAGATTCCAGACACAAGTAAGCCTGCTGTTGCATCCTGCCTACATGCTCGGATCAGACCCGTGTTTGTATCCCCTAACACCTCCTGAAATTCAATGGACTCTAGTTTAGAAAATACTCTATTACAGGAGTGCAATCCTGCCCCGGAGCCCTACCTGTCTTCCCAGAGATAGATTTCAAAAACAAAACAGAAAATAACATAACGGTCTTCAAGGGTGTTCCTTCCTGCCCGGCCTGATCTGGAGACAATGCGACCCCTCAGCAGGCTGTGGGCTTCTCGACCTCCAAGCCAAGATGGAGAGTGGATGGGGCTCTGATTGGACATTAATGTTTAAAACTGAATCATTTCCCCATAGATCGTTTCCCCTACTGACTCCGGGATCTAAGAACTAAGCCTACTAAAGTCTGGATGTGCTAGTGTAATACCTTTATATACAGCAAGGTTTTTGTTTGTTTTTTTAAGTTTTATTTATTTTAATGAGAGACAGAGAGAGGCAGAGACACAGGCAGAGGGAGAAGCAGGCTGCCTGCAGGGAACCTGATGTGGGACTCGATCTCAGGACCCTGGGATCACGCCCTGAGCCAAAGGCCGATGCACAACCACTGAGCCATCCAGGTGACCCACGGCAAGAGTTTTGAACTTGAGAGGATTTGGAGCTTGAACCATTTAACTGAAGGCACGGAGATCAGGCCTTTAAGCTGACCAGGTCCAATGTGCAAAGGAACGAGTGGTTCACCCTGGGGCAGCCCAGACCAAGGAAAGACGAAGCCTTCTGGGCACTGGCCTGCTGCCTCTTCATATCTGTCCTCACAACCGGGAGAATAGAGAGGGGCCAGCATACATAGCGTCTCTTCGGAAGGGCCATGGATTGAAAACAGCCTCTGCTCTCCACTGCTGAAGGGCTGGAAGGGAAGGCTGACTCCCATCACAAGCTGCTCAGGCAAAGAAGTGCCACCAACCCTGACGGAGTGGCAGCCGCTGGAACCTGGGCCAGCTCAGCTGTAGTTCCGCTCCCAGATAAAGAAAGCCTGGCCTCACGGTCTGCACCCCACTTCCTAATTGTGGCTAGAGACCATTTTTTAAAAATGCAAATGCATGTAGAAAAATGTGGGATTATAGCTCCTGGCTCACTACTCCTGTCACAATTCTATGCATGGCTTCTGTAAGATCCTTCCAATCCCTTGGCTTCTGTTTCTTGACCTCCTTTTCTCCAACGATCCTGTGTCCTCTGGCATAGCCTGACTGCTTCCTCATGTGGTCACACCTGGCCTTTGTCATTGCCACGTCTGCACACCTCGTCATGACGTCAGGCTACCACCTCCAGGCACACCCCTGCTACCCTCACTCTAGGAACCCTTCTCCAAGCCCACTGATTCACTTTCCCTCACTGCCCCCAGACCTTTACTTCTCTCCTGGCCTCTAGTAAATTCCATGACCAATCATTATAATTGCTCCTTTTGCATACCTCTGCCTCTTACTTCATCGTCCCCTCCTGGCAAACTCTAACCATGGCTGAATCCATCTCTCCTGCCACTCTGAACCTGGGCATGCCCCTGCACAGCTGCCTACGGAAAAATCCATACCAATGTTGACTGGTCTCTATACGTATCGTGGTTTCTCAACTTCAACACTATTGACATTTTGGGTAAGAGAATTCTTTGTTGTGAGGGGCTGGCCTACGTGTTGTGAGGTGTTCAGCAGCATCCTCAGCCTCTACCCGCTAGTTGTCCCTCTGCTGTCCTAAGTTCTAACCAAAATGCCTTCAGATATTGTCAAAAGTCCTCCTGGAGGCCAAACTGCCTCAGCTGGGAACTACTGCTTTATTTTATGACTTGTAGCATCAAGTGGGCCCTCAGGACTGCCTGGCAACCCGCACTGTACACATGTCCCCAATTCAATTATTCTTCCACTCTCCTGGATGAGTACTTTAAACCGTCCTTTGTCTCCCTAAGCCTCCACCTCCTTCTCGTTTCCTCACAGCCAAATGATGACCTTTGGAGAGAAATACAAGCAATCAGAATTTCTTCTTTCTTCTACTA
This sequence comes from Canis lupus dingo, assembly GCF_003254725.2. Classification (NCBI taxonomy): domain Eukaryota; kingdom Metazoa; phylum Chordata; class Mammalia; order Carnivora; family Canidae; genus Canis; species Canis lupus. The sequence goes on along the minus strand of NC_064245.1, from coordinate 51,761,523 downwards.
CCAAACATCTGTGCCCACAATCTTTCCCTTCTCTCCTCTTATCATGCTCCACTTGTGTTAGCCTCTCAAGGACATCATTCCACCAATGTTTCTACCGCATGTCATTCCTGTCAGCAGAACATGCTGACATCCCCCAACCTAAAAACAAACCTCTTTATCCCAAAACCTCCCTGAACTCCTGCCCATTTCTCTACTCCCTCTCAAAGAATGGACTATACTTGATATTTCTGTCTTCTATTTTCCTCGAAACCACTCCAATCAGACTTTAGTCCTATTATTCCACCAAAAATACTCTAGGCAAGGTCACCAACCAACTCACTGTGTTAAATCAATCGAGCAGTTCTGTCATCAGCACAGTGACTTATTATATCAATAACATCTGGCACAGCTGATCTCTCCAGCCTTGAAACCACTCTAGGTTTTCTTACCACCTCTCAGGAGTTTCCCTCTTTGTCTCCTTTGCTAATTTTTCCTCATCTCCTAAATTTCTAAACACCAGAGTGCTCTAGGTTTCGGTCTTAGGACCTCTTCTCCTCTTTATCTACACTTACATTCTTGATGATCTCGCAGTCTTGTGGTTTTAAACGTCATCTACACGATGAATCTTTCAAGTGTGTGTGTGTGTCTCTAGCCCCCCTCAGTCCCCTGATCTCCCTTTCTAAAAGCCCACACTGTATCTCCATTAGATGTTAATTAAGCATCTCAAACTTAACCACCCAAAGCCAAACTCCTACAGTCTTCCCTACTTTCAGAAATGACAACTCCACCTTTCCAGCTGCTTAGGCCAAAGATTTTAGTGTTCCTTCTTCATTCTTCTCCTTTTCTCACACCTTACATGAACACATCTTGTTGGTCCCACTTTCTGTATGTTCTTGCCCCGAAAGCTGTCATCTTGACCCAAGCCACCATCATTCCCTGCCTGGATTATTTAAAAATTCTTCTAACCACTGAGAAGACTTCTCCCGGCTTCCATCCTTGCTTCTTGACAGTTCCATTATCAACATGGCAGCCAAAGGGACTCTTTAAAATGAAGCAACATCATTTCAGCCCTCTCTTCAAAATTCTCCCGTGGCTTCCCATCTCATTCAGAGTCAAAGCTGTTTTAAGTCCTTAGGAAGACCTACAAGCAGGTAGGGCTGCCTCCTCACAGATGGGCGGCACCACTCATCCCCTTCCCCCATCACCTGTTTTACTCGTCATGCCACACTGACCTTCTTGCTACTCCTCCCAATTGCTAGACACACTCTCACCATCTGTCGTACCCTCACGTTTTATGTGTTTTCTATTTACTGCCCCCTCCCACGAGAATTTGAGTCCTACGGGGACAGGGTTTCTTGAGTGTTTGGTCATTGATGTATCCTTAATGCCTTAAACAGTGCCTGACATTGCTGAACGACTATAACAGGATGTTGGCTTAAATTCCTTCAGCAGCTCCCCACCCCCCACTGCTTACAGTGGGAACAGTGTGAAAGCTGCAGGGTTACAGATGAGACCCTCAGCATTCTGATTCCTTCTCCTGTTGGCCTCTTGTGCCATCACACACACAAATGAATGTACTGTACCACATGCCTTTACACAGACTATTAGCGTTGCCTAAGATGACCCCTTCCCCATTGTCCAGCTGAACTCCAACTCCGTTCGGTTCTCAGCTCCACATTATCTTGCCGGCAGTCTTGGCTGATCTCCTCGGGAGTGAGACACTCATTCCTTCACCTCTCATCCACTACTGACCAGATTATGCTGCATATGTTTGCATGGCTGTCTTCCCCAGTAGCCTGTGACCTACTCGTGGGGTAGAACCATCTTCTGTACTTGCATTCCCAGCATCTAGCACAGCGCCTGGCACCAAAACGGTTGTGAATGCACGCAGGGGTGGTGGCACTGATGGAAATGCAACGTGTCAGTCCCTAGGGTGGAGCACAAAACCCACCCTGCACCAACTCAATAACCTACACCACCGCGGGGCACCCCCAACTCCCATGTTGCAACCGAGACCCAGGGAAGGTTGTGAGTCAGCCGTGAGACCCCTCTCGGTGGGAAAAAGGTGATACTTCCGCTCATTCATTGATCAAAGTGTTCACAGAGCGTCTGCTGTGTGCCGAGGCTCATCGCATTTGACCCCCGCAACCTGTCTCGGCACCCTTTCCATCTGTCTATGAGAAAGCTGGGGCTCAGGGACTAATGTGCACAAGCTCCCAAAGACGTCAAGTGGCAGAGTTGGGAATGCACTGGTCCCCGGACTCTGCACCGCGACGCCGGTGTCCCGAGACGTAACTGGCCCTCACCTGAAGCCGCTGCGGCTGGGAGTCGAAGCCTCCGCCTTCTCCCCAGCGTCCTGCTTGGCCGCTTGGTTTTGCAGCTTCCGGGCGCCGGCGTGGACGGTGGAGGCTGGCGCCCCCGCCACGACCCTGAGGGGAGGGAAAGCTCAGTGAGGTCCAGGCCTAACGGCCACTGCAGTCCAAGCAGCTCAGGGGCACGCGCAGGAGCGCAGTCGCCGGGCGGGGAGGGGGGGCGGTGATCATTCTCACCTGGGCGTCGGGGACCAAGCCCACGACCGCAAGAGCCAAGACCTCGTCGTCCGTACCACCTGCATCACTGGAATTGGCCCCCGTCAGCCGCCGTCCGCGGCGACCGCGGCGCCAGCACCACGAGGGCTTGTGGGGGAGAGCGTACAAGGAAAGTCATCTCATTCCTCTTCATAAGGCCCACTAAAGATTTTTACTCCCATTCAAATGCTCTACGATAACTATCATTGCGAGTTCTCACCGATAGCTTCTTCCTTTTTCCCTAATCTTCTAACATGAAATCCTGGCCCACCCCTCCATATTGGAATGGTTCATTCTAGTAGCTCCCCGGACGGCCCGCTTGCTCTCCCGCGCTGCCTTGTGGGAACATGCGATTGGCCCAGGCCCCCGCGGGGAGCCGCGGTGCACTGTGGGAGGGCCGGAGCATGGCGGCGCCCGTAGGGCGGACTGTGCTTGGGGTGGCCAAGGGCTGGCGGCGGCTCGAGGGGCTCCGGACCGCTAGCCTGGGTTCTCGCAGCCTGTCCCTCGCGGCCGCACCCTCGAGCAGCGGGTCTCCATGGCGTCTTTTGGGCGCGTTGTGCCTGCAGCGGCCACCGCTGGTTTCGAAGCCGCTGACCCCGCTGCAGGAAGAGATGGCGGCTCTCTTCCAGCAGGTAGGATGGAGGTGCGGCCGGCGGCTTCAGGGTGCTGTTGCGGAACCCACAGAAGCACGTGGGCCGGGGCTGGATTCCGACTCCGGCACCAGTCAGTCTGCGTAACCTTGAGCAAGTCCCTTGGTTTCTCTGAACTTCACGCTCAACCTGCGCATCAGCATCTACCTTACAGGGTTGGCTCGCTGCGTACAAGGCGTTCGATAAAAGATAGTTTTCATTGGCATTCGATGTTGTCACGTTAGGCAGCTCTTTAGAATTGTTTTCCTTTGTGGTCGGATACACGAGGGGTGCGGTGGTGAACAAGACGACTTAGCTCCTATCGTAGGCACTCGGTAATTTTTTAAGTTTTTATTTTTTTAAAAGATTTTATTTATTTATTCACGAGAGACACACAGAGAGAGGCAGAGACACAGGCAGAGGGAGAAGCAGGCTCCATGCAGGGAGCCCGATGTGGGACTCGATCCCAGGACCCCAGGATCACGCCCTGAGCCGAAGGCAGCGCTAAACCACTGAGCCACCCAGGCGCCCTGGTACTTGCTGATTTAGAGAAGGGGGAGTCTGTGATGTGATGTTTATAGAGGAAGGTAGTGGGCACATCTATGAGATGCCTGTGATAAGCGGCAGGTGAGGAAACGGGCAAACATTAAGTGTAGTGGCTGTGAGGGGCGTAGATCCCCACAGATAGTGATTGAAGGTTGTTTCCCTAGAATTTGAGATGTTTGTGTGTGTGTGTGTGTGTGTGTGTTGGGGCCTAAAAGCTCTAAACTTCACTTCGTGGTTTTTACTTGGTTTATTTATTATGTAAATATTGATCATTTTATAGATAGTCACTTATCACCTATTTTGCTAAGTGCTAGAGACAAGTAAGACAGACCTGCTTCTGGTTCTCCGAGTGTTCAGTCTAGCGGAGGTGGGCCAGTCAATAATCAAATAATCCAATGACTATAACCGCAGACCCTGGTGAGTGTTGTAAAGGAAGACGCAGGGTAAAACGTTTTAACGGGGACATCTAAGTTGATTCTATGGGTGGTGTCAACGAATATCTCCCTAAGAAAGTGATGTTTAAATTGAAATCTGGGAGCACCTGGTTGGCTCAGTGGTTGAATGTCTACCTTTGGCTCGAGTCGGCTGCTTCTCCCTCTGCCTGTGTCTGCCTCTCTTTCTGTGTCTCTCATGAACAAATAATAAAATCTTTAAAGAAAATAAATTGAAATCTGAAGGATAAATAGGAATCTCCTAGAAGAGCATGAGGGAAAACATTCTAGGAAGAAGGGAGTGCATCTGTAAACTCCCCGAGGCAGGAAGGCTCATTGTGAGATCAAAGACTGACAGAGGAGTGTGGTAAGTGGGCAGGCAATGCCTGTCCCAATCCCTCTGTTCTTTGTAGCAGCTTGACTTCCAATCACATCCTAACATTTTAGCAAATGTAACTCAAGCCCAAAGTGCGGGTGACCTTTTTTTCTTTTTCTTTTTTTTTGGTGGTGATTTGATTGTATGTTTGGTTATGCTGGGTGGTAAACTTCTGAGTCCGTCAAGTGTGCTATAGCTCTGTTTTCTCCTCTACCTGTTCTTTGTTTTGGTTTGGCTATTTTGTGCTTTTAATTTTCCTAGATTGAGGTAGAGAGAAGTATGTACTCAGACCATGAGCTGCGTGCATTGGATGAAGCCCGCCGACTGGCAAAGAAGAAAGCTGACTTGTATGATGAGGAAGATGATGAACAGGATATACTGCTGGTGCAGGATTTGGAAGAAGTATGGGAGCAGAAATTCCTACAGTTCAAACCTGGAGCTCGCATAACAGGTGTGTGGTCTTTTCAGGCCAGCAGGAGAGAAGGGAAAGGGGAGTATTGTGGTTCCTAGATAAAGGACATTGGCTTAGCCCCTGCTTTGTATTTTAAGTAACAAGTAATTGCAGAACTTCCTTCAGGTGGGAGGAAAATCAATCCTTTTCCCTGTTTCTCACATCCACCCTAATAAAATTTTTAAAGGCACATGTTATTTTTGAGTGGAAGGTAGGGGTGTTGGGATAACCTATTCTCTCTCAGTTAAACTTTATGAACGTTATTTGAGTTTAACTCCTAGTTCAGGTGTGAGAGTGGGGGGAAATTAAGCCTTTCCCACTAGTTTCCTGTGTTTTATCTGAAAGCTCTCCTAAAGCAGAGGATTGAGTTCTCTTATCTTTGCTTCAGAGATGAAGCCTGAAGAACAGAGAAAGTGGGGCCAAGTTAAGTCACTAATAGTGTCAAAACCAGTGAAGTAGTAGTGTTTGAAGTAGTGTGGGTAGAGCTGCTTTTCCAGAGGCTCAAAGTACTTTGTGTTGTGCTCTTCAAAGGAGAAGTTCAGCTTTTGGTTTTCTCTTCTTACATTGTAGTTTTCTTAAGATTGTGAGACTCTGAAAGAGGTCTGAATTCGAGAGATGGATCAGGATTGTAATTTGATTGTAAGAGGACAGAGGTTGTGGCTCTACCTTAAAAGAAGACTACAAAACTCTGTTCTTTCTTGGTTCTGGCAGATCACAGTCTTTTTGTCTTCTGTGATCCCCTTTTCTTCACAGAAGCCGATAAAAAGAATGACCGAACCTCACTGCAGCGGAAGCTAGACAGGAACCTTGTTCTGTTGGTCAAAGAGAAGCTTGGAGACCAGGATGTTTGGATGCTTCCCCAGGCGGAGTGGCAGCCTGGGGAGACCCTCCGAGGAACAGCAGAGCGAACCCTGGCCACACTCTCAGGTGAGTTCTCTGCTTCCCTCTGAACCTCACAAGACTCGCTTCACACTAAGCCACAGGATATGCAGGCTGACTTGTTAGGATGGCTGGAAGGATTGGAGATGGGTTGTTAATGGGAACTCTGAAATCTATGAAAGTTTCAACTAGAAAAAAAATCTTAGATTAGGCAAAAGTCTTTGTCCCAGAGAGATTTTTAAGTTTTTCTTCTATTTCTTTTTTTCCTTATATATAATATTGCATTTGGTCTTCTTGATGGCAGAAGAAATAGTTCTTTTTTTCACTTGTAAAAAGTATTTGCTTTGTTGAACTCCATATTTTTTTTCTATCCTTCGTGTGGAGTTGAATTTTCCCCCCTCAAATCTACTATTTCATTCTCCACATAATATCCACCATGTCTGCTGCTGCTTCTGAAGGGAAAGCAAGAGGTCTGTCAACAGGTTTTGATCTGGAAGTTTTAGTCAGTGGCTCCTTTCTTCATAAAGACTCTGCTTGGTCTTAGTTCCAAGCCTGGGGAGGTTGGTAAAACTGCTGGGTTGGCTGAGTAGATCTTCTTGTTCTGCCTTCACCTCCTCTATGGAACTTGGGAGTTCCCTTGTGGGTCCTTCCTCCTCCCACACCTCTCTTTGAGTGGGCCGGTGTTGCATCAGTGCACTTTGTGGTTGCCTTAATAGATTTAACAACTGCTTTTGTACCTGAAGAACGGAGAGGTTCAATTTCTGCTCAGTGAACCTTGTCTTCCCAACAACATGCACAGCCTTCATTTCCAGGTTTTCATGGTTTTGCATATTCCACAGGAAGAGATAATTCTAGTACTTTTTCAGGTTTATTTGGCCCATACCTTCTCTTGAGTCCAGTGTTGTAAGATATTTAATTGTAGTAGGTAGCCATCATAGGTCCTGCCGATTCGATGGGTCCTACTCGCCTTCTCTTTAGTGGCATTTCTGTCTCTGTTTGGAACGCCAGTGGAATTCAAAGTTCAGACAGGATTCCGATCATTAGTATTTACGCCAGATTTTCAGATTTTATGCCACTGAAAACTTCATTATTTATTATTCATAAAAATGATCATGGTGTGCTTGTTTGGCTTTCTCTTTTCCCACAATTTTGATTAGTTTAATCTATGAATTTCTTGAAGTGGGTTTTATTTCATATCTGCATAGGATGAATCTTTTCCTGATCTGCTTCGCATAAACTTACCTTTTTTTTTTAAGCAATATCATTGTACTGAGAACTTAAAAAACACAAAGTACCTTTAATTCTTTCATATCTAGAATATGGCCTGTCACTCATAATTCTCTCTTTAGCCCATACTTTAGATCCTGAAGAAGTATTTGGTGTTTCAGAACGTTTCTGTCTAGATAATCCACTGCCTTCTGAAATTGACTTTGAATTTTGAGTGTCTCTTTGAAAATGAGGACATTTTTCATTTCTTGCCTCTGGTGTCATTTGGAGGAAGATGTCTTGGTGACTCAGTAATGGACAATCTGTATTTTCCCTGAGAAAGTTGTTTTTGCTGTGATTTAGGTTCTGCCCCAGGGCCCAGTACAGGAGCAGCCAATTAGAAAGTGCCTAGACTTTCTGTAAGAGGCTTATTTACTTATCTTAAAATGGGTGGTTTGAGGGGCAAGCATTCAATTCAACACACATCTAGGGGTCTGAAAATACCCTCTAGGGATACAGGCTAGCGGGATCATCCCTGTGCTTTCCCTGTCCCCCACTGAGATTTAAAAATTTAGTGTGTATTTTCAAAATTGACAGTCCTACCACTCTCAGCCTGCACCTCTTCTTATCCTTGCAGCTTTGCTTAGTGGCCTGACACTTAACTCCTTTACCCAACTGGAAATGTCAGAGTTATCTTTGACCTCATTCTTACAGTCTGAAGTTCTCAAGTTCCACCTGGTCTATTCTAAATATTCCTCTCTTTATTCCCACAGTGTTAACTGTCACCCTTTTTGCTTCTTGCCAGATCAGGTTTTCTCATCCTTGGCACTGTTGACATTTGGGGCCAGGTAATTCTTTGGGGCGGGGGGAGGCTGTTCTGAGCATTATGGGATGGTTAGCAGCATCCCTGGCCTCTACCCGCTAGATGCCAGTAGCACTAGCCCATCCTCACTTGTCCTAGTGTAACAGCCAAAAATGTCCCTAGACATTGCCAAATATTACCCTGGGAGTGAAATCACAGTGGTTGAGAACCATTGTGCTAGACCTTTGAATTAGATGCCAAATAAATTCCCCATGGCTTTCATGTCATGCCCTTCAGTGCTGCCAGAATGAACTTTCCAACAAATCTCTCTGCCTAGAAGGTTTCCCATAAAAGTTCAGACTTGCAAGAATGGCCTATAGATCCGTTTGCTCTGGTCCTGAGCTTGCCAGTCTTCCATCTGGCTGCACATTGATGTATATTCTGAGCTCCAACCTAGCAGACCTTCTGTGTTCCTCCAGTAATGTGGTCATTCATGTGTCTGTTTTGTGGCCTGCTGATCTCTGACTGGAATGGTATACTCCTCCTTGGAGTGACTACTCAGTTTTGAAGACTCGGCTTATACATTATACCTTCTGTGGTGGAACCTTCTCCAAGCCTCCATGTAGACAGAACTAATCCTCCCTCTAGGTTCCCATAGTATTTGTGTGTGCCTTGATTCACATTATGCAACATTTACTCTGAGCCTACCATTTGCTGGATACTGTCTGGGCAGTGGGGTTACAGTGATGAATAGGACACTACCCCTGCTCTATGGGAGCTTATGTTCTAGTGGAGTATGTGCTCTTTCACTTACTTCCATTGCCTGGTAATCTGTTTATTGACACATTTTTCCCCCAGCTATAATTCTGACTCCTTTGAAGGTATAGACAGGATCTATCCCCTTCCATCCTTCCAGCTCTTAGCACAGTGCCTGGCTCACAGCTGAGTGTTTACTGAATATGTAGATTTGGCAGTGTCAGTACCACTTTACTGGCCCTGCCACCAGCGCAAACACCTGCCAACAAAGCAGGAGCCAGTGTGTGACCCTTTGCTCCTTGGCCACGAAAGGCCTGGGGGCTTGCGAGAGCAGGAGTGAGACAGAATGGAGTGGGGAGGGGACCTTCACCATGCTTCCGTGTCCTCCTTGTCACCTAGGAGGTGGCATCTGGGTTTCCTGCCAGGATCACTGTGTTCAGATGCTCAGCTTCCCTCACACATATGTGAGTGACGCTTGCTCTCCCTCTCGTCTGCCACGCAGAAAGGGCTTCCACCTTGGCACAGCTTTTCCTCCTCCTAACGTTCCCGCTGTAATGAACAGACATGAAAGGAAACATACGAAAGACACATTGACATTAAACGGTGCATAACAAATAAAATGTGTTGATTTATTGTGAAGTTATTAAAATGGTAATATAGAATAATTAAAATGACAAAAGCTCAAGAAATGTAGAAGTGTACACCCATATATATATGTATATATGAGTCAGAGTCCATTTCTTTCCTCCCCATTGGCACCTCATTTCCCACGTCCTGCAAGATGGGCTTCCTCCAGGTGGAATTCATGGTGAAGGATGGACACATGTACGTTTTTGTTGGCTGCTGCCCGGTCCTGCAGAATGTACATAATGCTGGACATTTTCAGGTCTGGTGTAAGGAGTGCCTGCTTGTCTAGGCCCCACCAACATATGGAAACGTCTCCTTAATTTTTGCTTATCCAGTCAGTAAAAAATGGTCTCTTTTGGATTAGCAGTTTCCTGCTTGCTAGTAAGATTGACCGTATTTTATTTTCATGGGTTTATTGGCTGCTGAAATTTCTCCATGATCCTTTGCTCATCTTGTAGTGAACTGTTTCTTTTTTCTTCTTGATTTGACTGCATTTTTTAATCTGTTTTTCCAGATTATAGAAAAATATATATTCAGTGAAATAAGTGGAAAAATTCGGGGAAGTATAAAGAAGCTTGCCAATGTAGTTCCACCACTCATAGATACCCACAGCTGACATTTTGTGTTGTAGATGAACTCACGTCATGTATCAGTTCTTCATCGGATGCTCCAATAGTGTGTTGTTGTTTTTTTTTTTTTTCTGTAAAGTTTTTATCTATTCATGAGATACAGACAGAGAGGCAGAGACATGGGCAGAGGGAGGAACAGGCACTGGGGGTTGGAGGGGTGCCCAGTGTGGGACTCCATCCCAGGACCCCGGGATCACAACCTGAGCCAAAGGCAGATGCTCAACCACTGAGCCGCCCAAGCGCCCCCAGCAGTGGAGTGTTTTTGTGTTTTTGTTTTTTTAGTACTAAGAGAAGCAATTTGTTATATGTGGTGAAAAAAAAATTTTTTTTTTTTTAAAGATTTTATTTATTCATGAGAGACAGAGAGAGAGAGGCAGAGACACAGGCAGAAGGAGAAGCAGGCTCCTTGCAGGGAGCCCGACGTGGGACTCGATCCTGGGTCTCCAGGATCATGCCCTGGGCTGAAGGCGGTGCTAAACCGCTGAGCCACCCAGGCTGCTCTGAAAAAATTGTTAAAACAGTTTCTAGTACATGTAGTATAGGGTAAGAAGTAATATTACTGTTTTAGAGGCATCTGCTAGTAACAGTGTTTGGTGTATCCTTTTATTTTTTATTTATTTAAATTTTTTTTTTGGTCTTTTTAGGAATTACAAGCACATACATACTTCATCTGTTTTCCCCCCCCCGCACATAGTAGGAGCATGGTTATATACCTTCGCTTCTCTTCTTCGCAGCTTTTAAGCATCTCTCTGTATCAGCATGTGAAGCCATACCTTAACGCTTTCTGACACGAGCATATGATTCATAATATACATGTGCTACAGTTCATTTAACCAGTCTTGCTTTTACAAATAAGCTGTAGTGAATGTCTTGTGTACCTACCTTTGGTCACATGGGCAGAGAAACATTTCTGGGAAGATCAAGTTCTAGAAGCCAAGTCGCTGGATGAAGGGGTATGCATAAGGTACGCATAATTAAAGTTGATAATTCTTGCCAAAAATAGAGGTTAACACTAATTTCTACCCCCCTGATGGTGTGAGAGTGCTCATTTTTCTCTTGATAAGCAGTGTACAGCTCAAAGTTTTGGGACTTAGTAATGACATGTTGTTTGAATTCTTATTTCTTTAATTGTTAATAAGATTGAGCATCTTTTAATGAGTTTATAGGTCAGTGGTATTTATTTTTATGTGAACTTCTTGTTCTATGCTTAGTTCATTTTTCTTTTGGATCTATTGGCTTTTTCCACATTGATTTCTAAATACTTATACCCGAAATTACTCTTCCTTTGTGGAGTGTGTTGAAATATTTTTGTTAGTGTGCCATTTTGTCCTTGACTTTTATGCTTTGCTTTTCTTTATAGAAAGATTTAGTTTTATGTAAATAAAATGTTTTTTTCTTTTACAGATTTTTAAGATTTGTGTCTTGGTGAGGGCTTTCCCTCTCAAAAATGATATGGAAAGTATCCTACTTTTTTTCCTAATGCTCTTTCAGTTTCTTTTTTCTTTAATGAAAAATTTGAAAATACAAAAACATTCAGAAAATATTAAACATCTATGAAACCACCATCCAGAATGCACAATCCTTTTATGAAAGTTAAATTTCTATTCTTAAATCTTTGATCCGTGTAGTGTCAGTTTTGATGTAAGGACTGAGGTTGGTGGAATCCAGCTTCATTTTTCCTGTTGAGCTAGCCAGCTTTCCAAATGCCAGGATTCATTGGTCCTTTCCCCTTCCTTTGAAATGCTCGCTCGGTTGGGGTTAAACCTTTGTTATAGATTCTAGGTAAATTCCAACCACCTGTCTGTGTCTTTTAACTATTGATACGATGTTTTCACCCTACAGAAGTCAAATTGGGTCCTCTTTATGCTTTTCAAGTGACACTCCCTTTAAAAGGCTAAGAGTGGGGCAGCCCCGGTGGTGCAGCGGTTTAGCGCTGCCTGCAGCCTAGGGCGTGATCCTGGAGACCCTGGATCGAGTCCCACGTCGCGCTCTCTGCATGGAGCCTGCTTCTCCCTCTGCCTGTGTCTCTGCCTCTCTCTCTCTGTCCCTATGAATAAATGAATACAATCTTTAAAAAAAATAAATAAATAAAAGGCTAAGAGTGGGCAGCCCAGTGGCTCAGCGGTTTAGCGCTGCCTTCAGCCCAGGGCGTGATCCTGGAGACCTGGGATCGAGTCCCACGTCGGGCTCCCTGCATGGAGCTTGCTTCTCCCTCTGCCTGTGTCTCTCATGAATAAATAAATAAAATCTTTAAAAGATTAAAAAAAAATAAAAGGTTAAGAGCTTTGCTTTACAGATACCCAGTGTAATAGTCCTTCATTAACAAGTCCTTCATTAACAAGTCTAGAAGCTTGGTGCCCTGACTCCAGGTAATGGTATCTGAACTGCATCACTAACTTCAGTTTGAGAGTAGTAGCTTGGCACATGGGATGGATCCAGTGAATCTGGAGCCCATGAGCCCATGGGCCAGGAGCATTTGGATGGAGATGGGGAGAGGCTCTTCAGGAATGACCCTCGTCCTCACTCCCAGGGATTGCTTTACCTCACACTGGAAATGACTCTCACAGAGACCCCCTGGTGTTTGAGGGGCCAAAAGTAAACAGATGGGTGCATCCTCATCTTCCAAATCTTCCCCTCTTCCCTTCAGAGAACAACCTGGAAGCCAAGTTCTTGGGAAATGCCCCCTGTGGCCACTACAAGTTCAAGTTCCCTCAGGCATTGCGGACAGAGAGCAGCCTTGGTGCCAAAGTATTCTTCTTCAAAGCCCTGCTATTAACTGGAGACTTCTCTCAGACCAGCAAGAAGGACCATCACGTCTGGGTCTGTAAGGAGGAGCTGGGTGACTATTTGAAACCCAAGTATCTGACCCAGGTTAGGAGATTTCTTTTGGACCTATGATGGGCAGTGCCACCTGTGGACAATACTCGACCAGGCCTGGGACGGTGCCTCAAGGACATCATGTACTTATCCCGTCTTTGCAGGGAACAGCATGCAGCCAACTAAATTCAGAGAAATAAACAAGTTTATCATTGTGTGGGTCTCAGCTGATTTGTCCTTCGAGGATGACTGGCTTTTCCCTGTGCAGAGAGAGCTGTCCCGTAGGCTGCCTTTCCCTTGTTTCCAAGCTGATAGTTGTGTGTTGCATTACTTCATAGTGAATCAGTTGGTTTCCTGGGCCCAGAAAGAACCAAAGGAAATGACCTAAGAGCCCTGAGTTCTATAAAAGCTAGTCTCATGCAAAGAAGGTAGTTCTATGCAGTTCCTTAGCCATTATCCATTTTGTGTTTTCCTCCCTTTGTTTTTGATATGGAGGTGTATCAGGCCAGCCTAGGAAATTATTTCTTCCTTTTTCTTTTCTTCTCTCTTTTTTTAAGATTTTTTTTTTTTTTTTTTTTTTTTTTACTTTTTTACTTTTTTAAAGATTTTAACTTTTTTGGAGAGGGGCAAAGGGAGAGAGGGAAGCAGACTTCCTATTCAGCAGGGAGTCCAACCTAGGGCTCAATCCCAGGAGTCTGAGATTATGACCTGAGCCGGAGGCAGACACTAGGCTGGCTGAGCCATGCAGGAGCCCCCTTTTCTTCTCTTTGTTTTCTTTTTTTAAGCATTTTGTATTTAAGCATTTGAATTTAGTCCTACCTGTTTTGAAACAGTTGTGTGAAATAAGCAGGGTCCGATTGCCCTCTCCATTTTATAAATGGGGGAGTCATGGCCATATGGGATTTAGGCTGAGAATCTTAGGTCACTGATGGTACAGGAGGAGAAGGCTGACCTCTTGCTTCTGGTCTTGGGTTCTTGATCCCTCCTTCTGTTGCTTGAGTCCTCACTGGTCCCAGTGCTTGGCAAATGGGAGGTACTCTGAACATTTGTTAAATGATTAGAAGAGAGGGAAGGTCTCAGGCATGCCTCTGCACAGGATGGCGGTTCCAGTAGCAAGGCTGCTGTCCTGAATCCCAGTTTCCTGCTCTCCTCTCAGCCTTCTGGGTTAAACAGACTGGCCTGTCTGATGTAAGGTGGTGAAATGGAATTCCTGTTTCTGCTTCAGATGTAGCCTTTCATTCTGAGTCAGGGAAGTTGCTTTCCATGATCAAAATGAAGGTGCTTAGTCCTGATATGCCGTCCTTCCTCTGTACCCCCATGTGCCTGCTCTTCCCCCTCATCTCAGAGGGAGATGTCCTCCAGCTGAGGCTTGCAGATTTCATGGGCAGTTGTGATGCCCTGGGAGTGAGAGGTGGGTGCTAGGAGAGGGCAGATGGAGGACCAGGGGTGCATTTCTCTTTCAGGGTTTCAGGGTGAGTTGTGTATGTGAACTATACTGCTATACTGCGAACTATATTCGCCTGAGGGACCTCCAGCCTAGAACGGAGGGAATTCCCAGAGTGAGGTGGAGACTGTGGTGTTGTGATTTATAATAAATATACATTTGGTCTCTGTATCCACTCCTTTCATAAAACTAAAACCTGTGGAATTTCCTGTGCTTAGAGCAATCAAGGTGTCTTCTGTCATGTTAATGAGGTGAGTTTTGGGGAGCCCCTTGTAACCTAAGGATTGGGGCTGGTTGCCAGGGAAGCCAACCATGTGACTGGAGGGTGGGAACTTTAGTCTAACTCCCTGACCTGGGAGTGGGAAGGACCTAGATGGAGTTCAATCACCAATGGCCAGTAATGGAATCAACCTTGCCTAAGAGATGAGTCCTTCATAAAAATCCAAAAGGATGGGTTCAGAGAGTTTCCAGGGTTGGTGACCACTTGGGGATTTGGGGAGAGTAGTACAGTCCTAAGACAGCATGGAAGCTGTGCCCCCTTGTCCCCCATCTTGCCCTGTGCATTTCTTCCATCTGGCTGCTCCTGAGTTTATTCCTTTTATAATAAACTAGTATTCTAGTAAGTAACCTGTTTCTCTGAGTCCTGTGAGCCATTCTAGCAAATTAATTGAACCCAGTTTGGTAGTGGGGGTGGGGGGGAATGTCTTGGAACATCTGATGAACCTGTTGTTCAAAAGCACTAGAGCCTGGACAGGTGATTGGCATCTGAAGGATGGGGGGACGCGGGAGGTATCTTGAAGGACTGAGCCCTTAACCTGTTGGATCTGATGCTCTCTCCAGGTAGATGGTGTGAGAAGGGAGCAGAATTGTAGGACACCCAGCTAGTGTCTGAGAATTGCTTTGCGAGTGGGAAGAACTCACACACTGGGATTGGTACCAGAATCTTTTTTTTTTTTAAAACAGTTTAGTGTTTCTTTGTTTTGTTTTTTAAAGATTTTATTTATTCATTCATTCAATGAGAGACACAAGGAGAGAGAGAGAGGGAGAGACACAGGCAGAGGGAGAAGCAGGCTCCATGTAGGGAGCCTGATGTCGGACCCAGGCCCAGGGCTGAAGGCGGCTAAACCGCTGAGCCACCCGGGCTGCCGGGTAGCAGAATCTTAATGACTATTCTTAAGATGCTCTGTTTTGTTATCAAGTTGTTTCTTTAATGGGAAATAACACATACAATTGGTAAATAGAGAAACAGTGTCAGGATAACGCAAAATTAGGTTAGTTCGTATAACATTTTCCCCAGAACATTAATATTTTGAAGTGATCAGGGACAGGATTGAATTACCTTAAGAAAACCTCAAATTTTATAGAAGTGCCTTCCTTTATTACGAATAGTGGCTGGTTTAGTAGCTTCAAAAATCACTGTTAGTGACTCCACGGTGTTAGGCTGTCTGGGGAAATGGAGTGGAAAGAAAGATGCTGGGAAGGCACCACCCTCCCCTTTGTTTTACAGAATTGATGAAGAAGGTCCCTTCCTGGATCACGTTTTTTATTTTGATGGAACTAGTCCCTGTGTGTCAGGAAGAAGCATGAGCCCCGGGAGCAGAGGCTCAAAGGACCAGTGCACATGCCCAGTGGGGGCTTAACTGCAGCAGTGTCACTGGGTTATTTGTGCCCTGGCCACAAGATCCCATAGTATCTGTGTTGTCTGCTCTAACCCCCTTTTCCCAGAAGCCTTGTTATTTTTGGAGTGTGATCTTGCAGAATGCAAGCTCTTTGGGCATTACAGTCAAAATGACTATTTGCTGAATGCCGGCCTGAATCTTCTACCGGCTGGCAAACATGACCAAAAAATCGTTTCTAGTGTATCCTCTGGGGAAAAGATCATCAGGGAACCAGGAGGTGATGTTCTCTGTGTTTTATGGGGAACTTTCAAGAGAATGAGGGGAGGAAGGAAGAGTTAAGGTGTGAAATGCGGGCATCAGGAGTTGTGGTCTGAGGTGTGTTTGTGCACCCTTAGAAGAAAATGCAACTGTGTCTGTGTAAGACACATGAAACAGACTACCAAGCTCACTAGAAGTCTCCTCTAAAAGTTTAGGGTCCACCTGGTCCCTTGCCTTCCCAAGTGATTTCTAGTCACTTCCGTTTTTTTACCTTTGCTATTACTATGGAGAAAATATTAACCACTCTTAAAAAAACTTGTTTTCCTAGTAACCCAGCCTCAAGAGTACTTCCCTCTGTACCTTTTCTGCACCATGTAGGTGCTTCTAGACTTAGCACTTTATAAGACAATGAGTTGTCTGCCTCCTACACCTAACTGAACTTCTGAGTCCTAGGACAGAGCCTGCCTCATGGCCACCCTTTAAAAAATTATTTAAGTGAATCACTCCTCCCCTTTGAGCACTGAACTTAGGAGTCAGGAAACCTGGGTTTGAATTTCTTTTGACCTTAGGTAAGTGTCAACCGAGAAGGAATTCACTGAAAATTTAAGCAAACTGCAAATTATTTGGGTAGTTAGTTCTGCCGTTTGGGATACACGGTCTCAGGTAAAAACCTTACTGCATCCTGAGGAAGACAAAGAAGGGGCAGAGTGAAAAAGGCAAAAGGTCACAAGTACAGCTCTCATTCAGGTCCTCTATGTAAAACGGGGATTGAAACTAGGTTAACTAGGGGGCACTTACTTAGGTGGCTCAGTCAGTTAAAACGTCTTGCCTTCTCAGGGTCCTGGGATCGAGTACGTGCCAGCATGGGGTTCCCTGCAAGGAGACTGATCTTCCTTCTGCCCCTCCCCACCAACTCCTCTCTCTCAAATAAGTAAAATCTTTTTTAAAAAAAGGAAACTAGGTTAACTGGGGTTGGTTGGGCCAATATGCAAATGAAGGATTGAATTGGCTGTTTTCAAAGTGAAGAAGAGATGATTCAGGGGTGGTGAGTAAGGGAAGTCCTGGCTGAGGGCTTGTCGCTGGCAAAAAGTTCCTAGTTCCTCTGATAAGGATGGGCCTAAGTTTCTCCATCCTTGTGGCCTCCTGACCCTATCTTAAAGACATTCTCGGGGTGCCTGAGTGGTGCAGTCATTTGATCCTCCAACTTTTGATTTAGGCTCAGGCCATGATCTCAGGGTTCTGAGTTGTGGAGCTCTGTGTTGGGCTCTGCTCTCATGAGTGCTCTGAGTAGGCTTGTCCCTCCCTCTCTCCGCTTCCCCACCTACCCCCTCATTCTCATGTGCATGTGTGCACTCTCTCTTTCTCTCAAATAAATAAAACCTTTGAAAAAATAAAAGACATTTTCTCACTTAGACTTGCTTTCTCCATCCTGAAATCACCTTTTACACAAGTTGCTCGTGCTACTGGCCAAGTGGAGAAGCTGTACTCGGGACCCTACCTACACCTTACGTTTCTATATAAACTAGACATCGTGAGCCCTGGTTTATAGATGAGAAAATAGGGAGTTTAGTTAACTTGCTTAGGGTGACTCACTAGTAAGTCCTGGATCAGCACTTGAACTCAGATCTATGCACAAAGCTAGTTCTTAAGTTTTCTTGACTTAACCTTTCTCATCCATAAGAGGAAGATGATCCTCTTTCTCAGGTATTCTGATAATTTATGTGAGAATACTTCACACTGTGTCTGGCTTGTTGTAAACACTAAGCAAATGTTTGCCCCTTCCAACGTATTTCGGCTCCTGAATGCTCCCAAACCCACCTGTATCATCTTTAGCTTTTGCAGCTCCCAGTCTCACCTTTTCCAGGTGATGCCTTGTAGCAACCAAGTGTTTCTGACCTATTTGGAAAGGGACATGGGAAACTGGAGATTGATGGATTTCAGCAGACGATTTCGAAATGGGTGGGTGGCAGGTCAGCCCCCTAACCACATGCAGCTGGCTGGACATGCCAGCCTTGTCCCACCCTGGACCAGGCAGTCCAGAGCCATGGTTAGGTGCTGGCCTTCGGAGCACTGACAACAGGATGGACTTGCAGTCCTGTTCTGTTACCCCAGCAGGGGGGAACACACAGCTAAAAGGTCACCAACCCAATTATTAAGAGCTCACAGATCACTAAGCTGCAGGCACACACAGCAAGTTAAAGGCTGTTTGCCTAAAATATTAGGGCAGCTTCCGTGCCCCCTTCTCTGCTGTATTTATTTCCTAGAAGCCTGGATGATAGCCAGCCCCTGCAGGCTATCTGTCACCTCCCACCTGCCTTGGAATGTCAGTGCGAAGCCCACAGGAAGGGAAGGGGGGAATCGCTCTTCTTGCTTCCAGGAGAGGAGTCCAAAATAGACAGGCTCAGGGATAGGTCCAGGCAGCTGAATCACTGCTGCAGCTGAGGGCCTGGCCCTGGGGGTGCTCTGCAAATCGGGTTATGGATGGCCAGAGAGGGCATTACTTACTAGTCCAGAGCAAGGAATAGGTGCGTGTGCGTGTACACATATGTGCACGCACACACACATGCACACACGTGCACACACATCAGCTACCCTGACCCAAGTCATCCTCAAATGGACGGAGGAGTCAGCACCAGATTTTGTTGAGAGGATTTGGCAGCACAGACACACCATTAATTTTCTGAAGATACCCAGGCCCCGAGTATCTGCTAGGGGGCTGAAGAAGGGGCTAATGTGGGGAGAGAGACCCCTGGGTTCTCTGTTGGCCCAGAAGGGAGAAATTGGCTCTAATAGAATCACATGAGGGCCACTGAGGATAACAGGACTGTTGGCAAAACTGGGAACATCCTGAGACTACAGGGTTTGGCAGGACACCTCCAGGACACCTCCAGGTCAAGATGCCTTGGGGTAGACAGGGCTGAGAAGAGAGAGGACACCCCACACTAAGCGGCAGTAGAGGTGGAGAGGGGTGAGGCAGGGCTTCAGGATCCAGGCGGGGTTGCATCTTACGCACGAGCACCACAAGGTGGCAGAATTTGCTTGACAACCACTTTGTCCCTTGCAATCTCTCTGCACCTGGCCTTAGGCCACTGCCTGGAGAGGCTCCCTGCCCAGGCCCTGCAGAACCCCAGTGCCATGTCCCCTGGGGCCAAGGGGCAACCTGAAGCTGATGTGCCACTGGCCAGCCCAGATGCAGGGCATGTCTCGTACTCTGCTTCATTCAATTCTCCTGTCAGCCCCATGTGGCAGCAGACAATCTTGGGGAGGTGAAGGGACACAGGCCTCGTAGCCAATGTGTGGTGGAGCCAAGATCGAACCCAAAGCCACCCACTGCCCCATGCTGCCTAGACAGCCTTCTTTGTATCATTGAGTTCCCACACCTGTCACCAAGGGGCTGTCTGCTGCCGGAAAGGCCCGAACAGGAGTAGTTTGGGAGCATAGGAAGAAGATTTGGAGTTGAGAACAATGAGATTGAACGGAGCTTGAAACCATTGAACTTGGGGAATGATAAGAGTAGTGATCCTCACGTCTGCATGTTACTTCTACAAGGGAAGTCAATCAGGCTCCTTTGGCTCAGAGGCAGTAAGCTTGAAATGCAGCAGGAGGGATTTCGGGGAGACTACAACATGAGAAGACTTCCTTGACGTTTAGGATTATTAAACATCAAAGTGAAACATTTCACTGACCATTCAGCAAGTATTTGTGGAGGAGATGGTTTGATTGTCAAGCACTGAGGATAAAATGTTGATCAAAATACTCCTGGCCAACGTCTTCTCGACAGTTTAGTGCTGAGGGTGGCGGCAGGAAACAGACCCATCAACTAGCAAAAGGGAACTGTGCCATGGGAACCCAAGAGGTTGGTCTGGGGCCCAGTAAGGGCCTCTGGGACACACATGGCTAAGCTGAGGCCTGAAGAGTAAGGAGGACTGAGCTGGGGGAGTAGAAGGAGTAGGGAACATGTGCCCACAGAGGCCTGAAAGAAGTTCTGTGAGGCTGGAGTACAGTACATGTGGGAATTATTTTGCAATGTCTTAAAGACGCTTAACAGTTGTGTTGTCTGAAGGATGACTTCCATCCTTCCATCCTGCCAACCAAGAGAATGGGTTCCATCATCTCTTATTATGGTGAAGCCACATCTTCTCCCGGGGGCTGGATTCTAAAGTCAGTGCACAAATCATGTGCAAAGCTACTACTGAACCATCATTTAGAAAGATTTTGCTGGTGTTTCTTCCAATGATGGAACCAATCATGGTTTATTTGGTTGAGCACAAGATTAACTGGTGGCTTGTGCTCAGGGGCTAGGTCATATAAAACACTAGGACTCCCATACCTGTTACCAAGGGGAAATTGACTGCAGGTGTATGTACCCTGAGGAAGGGCCCGAATTGGGGGCAGTTTGGAGGAACATGAAGGTTCTTTTCTTGAGATGCTCACACAAAGATAGGCTTTCAATATCCAAGGTGGAGATGCCTTACCCATTGTAGGCTTACTCCAGAGCAGGAGCCCATGGGAGCAGTAGCCTCATTTACAGTGGATGGAAATGCCCATACTGTTTACACATTATTAGTCTCACCTTTAAAATCCCTGAATAGTATTTTGAATTCTTAGAAGTCAAAGGTTTATATGATGTGATTCTATGGGTATTTATCTGGTTCCCACTTGTTTCTGTAGCTCCCTGCACACTCTCATCTGCACTGGCTAATTATCAAGCAATGAAGCATATGTTTTAACTCATACACCCCAAAGAGACTTGATCTTAAGGGTGACAAATTGGCACATTTTTTTTTTTTTTTAAGAGGAGAGATTTGGGTTTAGGAAAATTCTTAAGCCAGAGATGGGAGTGAGTAAGTGATTAAGTTGGGTAATTCTAGCCTCAGCCAGTAAGAATATGGAGTGATTGTAGCAATGATTGTAGATTTTATGTATGGCACACAAACTGTCTGAAAGTGGTTCCAAAAACTTCACTGAACTGTAGCTGCATCAATAAAATAAGAATTTGGGGGATCCCTGGGTGGCTCAGCAGTTTACTGCCTGCCTTCGGCCCAGAGCGTGATCCTGGAGTCTGGGATCGAGTCCCACATCGGGCTCCTTGCATGGAGCCTGCTTGTGTCTCTACCTCTCTCTCTCTCTGTGTCTCTCATGAATAAACAAATAAAATCTTAAAAAAAAATAAAATAAGAATTTAAATTTTTAGAAGGTGACTGCTTTGGAGCAGGTGACACTCATTTGGATGGAAAAGTATGTTTGTTTAAAAAAAAAAGATGTTCCTTATATTCCTATTCATATACATCCTTCTCTGAACACCATCCTCATAGCCATTTTGTGTGCATACATGGCAATGACATGTTTTGTATACATATCCATCCCTGACAGAGACATACAGCCACATTTTCTACCACGTCCATAAAGAACATTTTAGTATACTTCCTTTCTGCCATCCCCATTTCTCATCAGTCTCTCACACAGCCACACACACCACCCCCCACACCCTTGAACATCATGCCACACAGCTTTGAACATTCACATCACACGTACACATAGCTTTGAGCATTCCCAGCACACACACACCTCTTTGAACATTCCCAGCACACACACATACCCCAAGAGCTCTAAGTATTCTCATCACACATACACATACCCTTGAACACTCACATCACACACAAACCCTTGGATGCTGGCTCCTATCACACATTTATACAAACCCTTGAAATCCATCTGATACACACACACACCCTTGAACAGTCACCCCAAAAGAAGCACATGCACATTCTATACACATGGACCTTTGAAACAGATAATGCACATGCGCATTCTTGAGCATTCACATCACACACAGACTTGAATATTCACCTCACATGCTGCTTGGGTCATTTGCCTGTTGCTCTCAGATCCACTCCTCATACTTTCCCGCTGTGCTCTATAGCGTGTGTGCATGCATGCATGTGCATGCATTGAGGTGGGTGCTGACCCCTGAAAATTGAGTTTTCCAAGCTTCCTTGCCGCTGGGTTCCAGTTGGGTTTGGCCAGTATGAGGTACTGGTGAGAGATGGGAAGGTGGAGGGAGGACCAAGTGTTTCTTCTCATTCTTTGCATAGGTGGCACTCCCAGCATGCTCTCTGTAGTCCCACCTTCCACTAGCAGCCTTTTTCTTGATTCCAGTTCCTGCAGGTTGATCAGGACTCCTGGCAGCACCACTTCCTTCCTCTGTCCTTCCACTCCAGGGGTGGTGGTAACCTCTACTCTTGCTCATCTCTGGACTGTTTCCCCATCCTCTGTTTTTGTTCAGTCTTTTCAAACACCTGTGTAAGTAGTTCCCTGGATTAAATTCCCTCTTCCTAACTATTTGGCATGGGTGGCTTTTCCCTAACTGGACCCGACTGCTGCTCTGCTGACATCCACACTTGGGAATAGTCTCTTCCCTAACCAACAGACTTTCTTCCAACTGTGCTCAGATCTTGGTTGGATCAAATGCTGGCATGGAGAAGGTGTTGGGTATTTGTTGAATGAATAAGTACAGCGGCCCCTCCTCCCTGTTCCAGCATATAGTGGGGACAGAACTTGTTGTATTCCTGGACTGAGTGGCTTGGGGGCATTTTCAGCCCTCCCTGGATGGGTCGCAGATGACAGCAGTGAACCCAGCCTCATGAGATCCAGGTCATCCCAGCCAGAGCCCATGTGGAGAGTAGAGCATGAACAGCCCTTGGCTGAGTCATGGAAACTTTCTTGGAGCCTAATGTGTAACCAGATTTTGCATTAGTAGGCTAGATATGATTTCAGAAACACAGAGACTCTCAGTGCCTGAGATAAATCAGAGAAAATGGAGATGTCTCTCTTTCCCTAGTGGTTTGGGTGTACCTGTGCTCTGAGCATGGGCCCCCAAATCTAAATCCCTGCTTCAGAAATTGATTGGGGCAAGCTGTTCTTTGTTTCAGCATTCTTGCCTAGGGAATCCTGAGCAACTGTTACCCATTGCTTATTCCAGTCTATAGAATGTCTAAGAAACCATCTGATCTTGAACAAGTGCCTCCATGTGAACAAGCCTCCATGTGAACCTTGGCTTTCTCATCTGCAACATAAAGAGGCTGGATTTACAATGCTGGTAGGGGCTGTGGTGAGCTGGTGATTAGGTGTTGGTGATCGGGGTGGGTCCCGGACAGTACATGTGTTGTCCACAGGGAGGCTCTACACACAAATGCATACACAGCCCCAGATTCTCCAGGCCAAAAGCTGTGCTGCCCTGTGGCTTTACAAGGCACATGGGGCCCCTCCGCAGAGTCTCCCTGCACGCGTATGCCTCTGAGTGGCCACCTACTTGTTGCAAACGGAGTTAAGGCATTGAAGGCCAATGCAAACATGCAATGATATGGTGAGGCCGAAGTCATCAACTAAGGCATTAACGCATTAAATGAGCTCATAAGAGTTAGGCAGAATTATGGAGAGGTTGTGGGAACTCAGGGGAGGTAAAATTTGAGAGGGAAGACACAGCCAGGGGAAATAAGTAATATTGCCAGCATCCAAATATTTTCACAGGTATTTGATTCATTTTTGCATCTTTTTACTTCAAGCAGACCGTGTGCCATGTCCTCTGTTGTCCAGTGTCCCACACTTAAGTGGACTTTGCAACAGGCCTGAGGAAGGCAGGGCTGTATCAGCATTCCTGGCAGACAAGGGAAGCCAAGAGCTGGGGATGTGAAGTGGCATCGCCCTTGTCCTACACCTAGTGAGTGGCAGAGCAGGGACTTCAAGTCCTTGTGAGGCAGGAGGACACCCCTGTGTATTGGACATAGTCAAGAGGGTGGTCACCTGCCTCAGGGTGGCCTTGAGTGATTCCATCTGGCGAGCAACAGCTCCTGACATGTGACAAGAAGTGATGCTGGCTGGATTCTCTAGGTCAGTGGATGGAGCAGGTGAGATCCTTTACATTTTAGTGTGATGAGGCGTCTCTAGTCTTGGATCTCATGCAGAGCCAGAGGCAAAGGCGAGAGACCCCAGGGAGGCCTGACTCCCAGCCTGGGGCTTCTGTTAGACACCATGTGGAGTCTGCCTGGCCTCAGTATGAGATACAATCCCTTCTGGAAGGCTCTGAGAACCTAGGATTCTCCCTTCTTGTCTCCAAATTCCAGGCTCTGAGGAACCCGCATGGCCATGGTGACAGGCTCCTTGGCCCTTATGACCCCCTCCCGGAAGACCAGGGAGTGTACTGCACATGGGGGCCTGTACAGGTAGAGAGGGCTAGGCTCTTTGCTCTGCACAGCTTTCCCTTGGATTACAAGATAATGCATATGAAGGAACATTAGCTCATCCAAGTTTATGGATTTTGTGGAAATCAAATTGTAGTAATCTCTCTGACCATCTGGTCTTGGTGCCGGTAGCCAGAATCTCCCAGAAACCTTCTCAGGTCCACATGTAGGGCTGGGGCTGGGGCTGGATGAGATCATTGTGCCCAGGGCCAGGCCAGGATTTTCCAAGGGGTCCGGATGGGTTTCTGCACCCAGTACCTGAGTGAGGAAGGCAGGACAGGGGTCCACTATAGCTTCAGGAGGGATGTGAATACCCATTCATTACCACTAATAGCACATATGGATGGTCCACCTGTTAGTGTAATGAAAACTCAACCTTGCATTTTAGAAGGCATCATTAGGCACATTTCTAGGGATTGGGGGAGGTGAGGGTGGCTTTTCTTAGATGCAAACATCTTCCATCCTCCTTAAAGAGTGCAACCTGAACAATGGAGTACACTTCTGGAGGCCTGGGTCTTCCCTGCCTGTGAGAAATTGAAGTCAGATTTTCTATAGCTAGTCATTCGGGCTCTGCTTTCATGGGTGACAGAGAGCCCATAGCCCACTGAAGCTTTTGAGTGAGAAAGAAGTGCAGCAG
Organism: Canis lupus dingo; assembly: GCF_003254725.2. Taxonomy (NCBI): domain Eukaryota; kingdom Metazoa; phylum Chordata; class Mammalia; order Carnivora; family Canidae; genus Canis; species Canis lupus. The sequence continues at coordinate 51,736,630 of NC_064245.1, read as the reverse complement.
GACAGTGTAATATAGAGGTGAGGCGTATGGACTCTGGCTCTAAACGATCACGTTTGTTTTTTTTTGTTTTTGGAGAGGGAGGGCGGGGGAGAGAAAATGGCTCACCCTGCACCCATGGCACCTAGGTTGCTACATGGAGCCCGACACAGGGCTCAATCTCATGACCCTGAGATCACGACCTGAGCCAAAATGAAGAGGCAGACGTTTAACGTACTGAGTCCCCCAGGCACTCCTAAACAATCAAGTTTGAACTCAGCTCTGCCACTTAAAGGCTGAATAGCCAATAGCTAAGTGGCCTTGGGCAAGTCATTTGACTTCTCTGCACCTCAGTTCCTCATCTGCAAAATGGAATATAAATAAGATGGACTAGTGGGGATAGTCTGACCCAGGAGTGTGTGGAAGAACGGGTGTCTAGAGGTGGTCGGCAGTGGGGAGGGAGTGCTGTTTTGTAGTACCTGCCAATCTCCATGGTGTAAACACTCCCACTCTGGCTAGTTTTGAACCACCATGGTGGTGTCACTAACTGAGGAATTAGGAAGAGGTGCCCATATTTGGCTCTCAAGAGCTGGCAGGAGCTCTGGCCTGGTACCACTGATATGATAAGGCTGCTTAAGAAATACTACAAATTAAAAAAAAAAAAAAGAAATACTACAAATTTTCATGCTGGCTGGTAAATAGGTACTGCCTCATGAGTCCTACTCCTAATCCGTTAGCCCTGGCCCCTTCCATCATGCTCCTCCCAGACGTCCCACAGGCCTGTTAACCCTGTCCCCTGATTTGGCCAATATCTGTTCTAACATGTTAAGGCTGGGCCAGACCAGTAGGCAAATTACTGGAATATCACGAGTCTGCAACCAAAAGGTGCCAGGACAGTAGGCTGATGACCCCAGCTTGTGGATATGATTCCCAGGTCCACCACTGTCAGCTTCCTGCCCATTGTGTTCGCCAGAACAGCTAAGAGACAGAGCTCTGTATCTGGTGGAACTGGGCAACAGGGAGTACACATTACTGTTAAAACAGAGTTTGCACATGATTTGCTTAAATGATTAAAAATTGTAATCAATATGAACTGCTTCACCAGGTTGGAATGCAAATACTGTCACATTTCTTTAATTTCTTCAATTAATTGCTTGAGCAGTCTTTATTATTCAGAAGTCCAGGATCTCTCTTTTGAGGCTTCCTGCCCTCATTGAATTGTTGGCTCAGTATGAAGGAAGAAGACCTACTTCCAAATGCCAGGAAAAAAACAAGAGTCTGATGAGCCTGCTAACTGGCTATCTGGGTGGGTGTTTGCTCTGGTGCCCTCATTAAGTGCTCCCATCCTGACCTGTGTGCTAAGGTGGTTGGATCTGGGCAGGCAGGAAGCAGAAATGAGTGTGATGGGTTGGGGGTGAGCAATAGAGAGTGGTGGGATCTGTGGTGAAGTGGCATGTGTACTCCCTCAGCCTGTTGTGGCCAATGTGGGTTCCATGTTGCCAGACTTTCTCATGCTTTCAAAATAAATGAGGTATATGTTGGGTTTTGTTTTTGAGTTCATGAAGCTTTATTAGAAATGGACATTTTTCCGTAGAGATTGTGTCAATTTACATCTCATCAGCAGTGTATGGGTCCTAGTGGCTGCATAGCCTCACCAGCACTTTTGGCTGTTCCAAGTGGGTGTAGAGTGGTACCTCATTATGGTTTTAATTTGCATTTTCATGATGAATAATGATATTGAGCATCTTTACCTATATCTATTGGCCATTCAGTGTTTTCTTTTGTGAAGTTCCTTTTCAAGTCCTTTTCCTCTTTAAAAAGTGACTTATTACTATATTTTATATGTATAATATGTATTATGTGTTATATATATTTGTTCTCTATTCCTTATATATTCTGAATACAGATGCTTTTCCAGATACATTTGCTGTGAATATGGCTTGCCTTTCACATTCTTGGTGGTGCTATTATTTTGTTCCTTAAATGTTTGGTAGAATCTATCAGTAAGCCATCAGGGTCTGAAGTTTAATCTGTATAAATTTTTAACTACAAATTCAACTAACAAAGATGGAACTTTTCTCTTTCTTCTTGTATGAGTTTCATAAGGTGGTGTTTTTCAAAGTATATTTTAAATTTCTTCTAAGTTGTCAAATCTATTAACAAATTCTTTGTACTATTATCCCCCTATTATCTTTTCAATATCTGTAGCATCTGTAATAATGCATTTTTCAACATCTGTAGCATCTCCTTATTATTCCACATATTAGTATTGTGTTCTATCTCCTTTTGCCTTGAAAATTCTTACTAGAGAGTAGCCAATTTTATTAATTTTAAATAACAACAAATTTCTGTTTTGTTGGACTTCTCTGTTAATTTTATTTTTTCTATTTAATTGATTTTTTTGCTCTTTCATTGTCTTTCCACTACTTTGGGTTACATATACTTTTTTTTAGCTTTTTGTGGTAGAATCATTGGCCATTATTTTTTACATGCCTTTAAAGCTATATATTTTCCTCTAAGCATTGCTTTAGGTTCATCCCATAGGTTTTAGTGTGCTGTTTTTTTCAGTTCAAAATATTTTCTCATTTCCTTGAAATTTCTTCTTTGTTACTTGGAGTTATTGTTTTTGTTGTTACAAAGAGAGTTACTTAATTCCTATATTTTTAGAGATTTTTAAGTTTTGCTTTATTAATGATTTCTATTTTAATCCACTGTGGTCAGAGAACAGATACTATATGCTTTTAACTCTTTGGGATTTATCAAGACTTGATTTATGTCCCAGCATAGGATTATTTTGGTGATTGTTCCATGTGACTTTAACAAAAGTTATATTCTGTAAGTGTTCAATCTTGGTTTTTAAAAAAGTATTCATTTATTTAAGTAATCTCTACACCCAGTGTGGGGTTTGATTTCATGATCCCAAGATCAAGAGTTGCATGCCCTACTGACTGAGCCAGCCAGGCATCTTGACTATTGTTTTCTATAAATATTAATTAGGTTAAGGTAGTGGTAATATTTCAAATCTACATAATTCTTAAAGTATACATCTGTGATTGTCGATTTATTTCTTTTATTTATGTGAGTTTTTGCTTCATGTATTTTGAAGCTCTGTTATTAGGTGGATATGCTCTATTATTAGATGCATATGCATTTATGATTGTTGAGTCTTCCTGATAAATGGACACTATTATCATTATAGCATATTCCATTTATTCCTAGTAATATTCTTTGTCTCAAAGTCTATTGGTCTGATATGAATACAGTTACACCAACTTTTTTCTGATAAACATTTATATGATATGCCTTTTTTCATCCTTTTACTTTCAAACTGTGTCCTTATATTTAAAGTTTGTCTTTTGAAAAAAGCATAATTTGAACTTGATTCTTTATCTGGACAATTTTTTTAATTGAAGTGTTTCATGTATTTACATTTAGTATAATTAAGGATATGTCAGGCTTTATGTTTGCCCTTTTACTATGTGTCTGATTTCTTTCTCATATATTTGTTCATTTCCAGTTTCCTTTTGAATTAATCAAGCATTTTTAACCATTCCATTTTATTCTTTTGTTGACTTTTATAAACTGTACCTTCTTATGTTATTTTTAAATGTCTAGTATAGAAATTACAATGATAATACTTAAATTTTTTTGCATTTAATATATCATATAATTAATATTAATCAGTATTATTACATTTAACAATGTTAGAATCTTAGAAACTATGATTCCTTTTACTTCCTCTCCCACTATTTCTGCTATTTTTCTTGTATTTCATATCTGGATATGATATAAATCCTACAGTTCAATGCTATTATTTGTTTGCTTTCAGTATTTTATATATATATAATATAAATATATATATTATATATTATAATATATAATATATATATATATGATTGCCAATATTTACCCTTTTTTGTACTCTTTATTCCTTCCTAAAGATCTGGGCTTCCATCTGTTCCTCAGCCTGAAGAGCTTCCTTTGGTATTTTTTTTTTTTTAGTGCAGTCTGCTGGTGATGAATATTCTCTTTTGTTTTTCTGAAAATGTCTTTATTTTGCTTTCATTTTTGAATAATGTTTTCATAGCATATAGAATTATAGATTGACCATTTTTTTTCTTGTAGCATCTAAACAATGTCATCCCATTGTTTTCTGAAATCCATTGTTTGCTATAAACAATGTTTACATTGTTGAGATGTTTGCTGTAAATCTTATGGTTATTCCTTTAAATTTAATGTTCCTCTTTTCTATGGCAGCTTTAAAATTTTCTCTCATCTTTGTTTTTCAGTGGTTTTACCATAACTTGCTTAGTTGTACTATTTGTATTTATTCTCTTTGGGATTCATTGAGCTTCTTGGATCTATGGGTTGGTATGTATCACAAAATTTAGAAAATTCTGGTCATTATTTCTTCAAATACTTCTTTTTGCTCCAATTCTCTCTTTCCTCTTCTTTTTGGATAATTGTATTTATATACACTGTTTGTTTGTTTGTTTTTTCCCCACAGCACTCTGATGCTGTATTCTGTTTAAAATTGTTTTTTTCCTTTGGACTCAGTTTTGTAATTTTCTCATTGACCTGTTTTTGAGTTTGCTGATCCTTTCCTTTGCTTTATCCAGTCCATTATGAAGTGATTTCTTCATTTCAGATACATATATTTTTTAGGTCTGAAATTTCCATTGATTCTTATTTAGAGTTTCTGTTTCTCCAATGAAATTCTCCTTCTTACCCATTATGTTTATACTTTCCACTTATTTCTTAAAATACTTATAATTGTTATTTCAGATTTCTTGTCTGTTAATTTCATTATCTAGGTCATCTATTGGTCTGCTTCTATTGACCATTTTCCTCTTGATTAGAGTTGTCATTTTTTTGCATTCATTGTAATTTTGGATCACAAACTAGATGTTCTGTGTAAAAAGACAATAGAAGCTGAAGTAGGTAATATTTATCCCCCTGAAATGTGATGTCCTTTCTTCTTTCAGCAATACAATAATGGTTTTATCACCATTGAACTCGAATGCCTTATGGATGGGATGCGGCTTCTCCTTGGGATCTAAATGTTAAATGATTATAAGATCTCTCTCTAATTTCCTTTCCTCTTTTTACATTTTCATTCTATGGGAGATTCTTGTTCTACTCTCCAGTCCAGGTCCACATGCTGCTGTGTGCTTGATAAACATCCTTTGAGGGAGAATTGGTGAGCAGAGAGTACCGTCTCTATATGAGGGCTCAATCAGAATCCAATCCATCATGTCAGCCCTTATGGTCATTATTAGTTAATCTGATTTCCTCTTAATTCAGCAAAGTACCCCTATCTATTGCAGATTTGCTTCTCTGCCTGCCCATGTCCCCAAGAATAAAAGCAGCCACTAGTCTCTATTCACTTATTAAAGGCTTGTCTCTCTTCAGAATTTAGTTCATTTAGATTTCTTGGCATCTGTAACTCTTTGTTGGGATTACAAAATATGATTTTATGGTTTACCTGATGTTTTCTCATTTTTATGGTAAGAGTGACTCTCTCTCATGACCTCCTCCATCTTAACTGGAATCCCAGATGATTGTTCCTTTTTTGTGAAATCATCTCATTTTCAAGGTAGCAAAAAAAGTCTCAGTATTTAAAAAATGTTATGAAGGCTGAAGGAAATAATTCTGTGAGTCAGACTGCATTTAGCCCATGTTTATAGTTCCAATCTAAAATTATTTATTGATTAATAAATCATTATTGATGGAATAATTGTAAATTACTATAATATCCTACTTAGTTTCCTGAAAAACAGTTTGAGGTTTTGTTAAAATCTATCAAGCTTAAGTTCTTCATATCCTTCACAAATGTTATAATGGTGGAAAATGTTAAGAATTTACTTGATAAATCTACTTTTGCTATTGGTGCTCATGGTTGATAGTCCTTCATTTATTTACATCCTTGGATCACAATAAGCCCTACCTTGAGTGCAAACAGGATGGGATCTCCTGGAGTGGAGAAGAGAAGGAACTGAGGTTGTCTCTGTGTGTGTGTTTGTGTGTCTGTTTGTGTGTGTATATGTGTGCATGTGCGCATGTGTTGGTAGGGAGCAATTAGAGAAACTGATTAGCTGGGTAGGTCCATCCAAATTACCAAGTCCAACATGCTATATAATCCCACCTGAACATAATGACATAATGCAAGGCTATTCTTTCTACAAGTCCAGTAAAGGCCAAAGTCTTGGATTAGGAAGTCTATCAGAAGGACTTAAAAGGTAGAGAATGTTTCCAGGGGCAGGGGCTGATGGGAAGTGAGCCATACCCAGGGTAATAAACATACTTCATTCTAGCAGATCTCACCTGCTAGTAATAAAATCATTTAAAAAATCTTTCTCATTGTGAAAAGTTATTCTTATTCTTTTCAGATATAACTCTAATGAGCTCAATGACCAAGGCCTTGAAAGAGCATATTATTTCTATGATTTGAAGTTCTGCCAAATTTTTTCTTTTGGGCTTGTGATCATTAAAAAAACCAGGAACCTATCCTTTTGAATATGTAGGGCAACAGGGGAAGTCAGAGGTAAATAGTGTCTGAGTTCACTGTGATACTCATTATTTGTTACATACTTCTTATCATGGGCCCAACCATGCTTACTATAGCTTGGGCTGCTGTAACAAAATACCACAGACCAGGTAGCTTGAACAATAGACATTTATTCCTCACAGTTCTGGATGCTGGGAAGTTCAAGATCAAGGTGCTGGCAGATTTGGTTCCAGGTGAGGGACCTCTTCATGGTTTGTAGACAGCTGCTTTCTTGCTGTGTCCTTATAGGGTGGAGAAGAACCTCTGGTGTCTTTCCTCTTTAAGGGCACCAGTGCCATCATCGTGGCTCCATGCTCATGACCTCATCTCAGCCTAATTATCTTCCAAGGCCTCACCTCCTAATACCATCACATTGGGCATTCAACATGTGGATTTGGGAGAACACAAACACTCTTTGTTCAGCCCACGACACTGATTGATTACTTATATCTGGAACATATCAATGTCTAACAATTCTGCAGCATTTTTCTCTTCTGTTTCTAGTGTTTTTTTCTCTCCACCTTCAGGCCTCTGCTCCCCTTCCTCAGCATTAGCCTTTATTTCACTGCTTCTTCAAAGCTGCATAAGCAATTATTTTGTGGTTGCTCAGAGTTCCTACATTTGGCTAGCCATCTTTACCCTTCTTGAAAATTAAAAACCGTCAATTAATTAAATGAATGCACAAACACACAAATTTTGATTAAGCAGATAAATGCTCAAAAACAATGCAATTCTCGTGCACATTTTTATGTACTATATTGAGAGAAAAAGAAGTGACATGCTTAGTGAGGCACTTTGCAGAAATTCAAAGGTTAATTTAGGAGATTAAGTAAATACTTGGAAATGCATACAGTTCTTATAAATGCTTTTATATACAGTTCAAAATAGGTGACACTATTTAATATCATTGCTGTAAAAATTCTAAATCTAATTTGTAAATATTAAGCAAACAAATGCTCAGAAGCGTATGAGTTCTTTCAAAGGCAGTCACCAAACAGAGAGGCGTGTTTTCTAGTGACTGGACTCATTATTTTAAAAATGTGTTTTCAGTGGAATCTTGAGGAAACAAACTTTTGGATTTTATATGTCAATAAATAAGGTCCATAACTCAGCCTTGCCCTGGCCCCAGCCTCAGTAGAGGCTTGAAGGGTGGTGGCAGGAGGGGGGCACTAAGAGAATCAGTCAGGTCGCCTAGCATCACACAGTTCGGCTATTTATTGCTGTCCCCAGGCCACATGACATGGCAGCAGGCCCTTCTCCAGATCTACAGGGAAGGAAACCCTGCTGACCAGCTTGGTGGGGGCAGGGGTGGGGGGAGCGGGGAGAGTCGATTATTGTATCTGAATCTGTCTGGGGTGGGGCAACAGGAACCCAAACTCTGGTGCTCATATCCTTTCTTTGCCCCTCTGGGTGACCACACCATGGAGAGAAAAGAGCTCATACTTTCTTTAAGATGAGAATCCTGGGTTGAGATTCTGTCCCAATACTCACTAGTTGGGCAAGTCACTTAGAGTTGACAAGTTACTTAGCTTTACTGATCTTCAGTTTTCTCATCTATAAAATGAGGACAATAATGCCTATTTTTACTGGGTTTTGGGGAGAATTAAATTAGATCATTGGATATGAGAGAGCTTGGTAAATTATATAAAGGCTGCACATAGTGCTAATTATGATGAGGTCCACTGCAGATACTCGATTCAATTCAAGAAGCGGGTATTAATCATTAACTGTTTACTCGCTGGGTCCTGTATTATGCACTTCAACTGTTAGAATGATGAATAAGAATCACCCCCTTGGGAGGCGGATACAGTATGTCTCCCCAAAGTAGCTGTGATGGAATCTTTTCCATGTGGATTTACATCTGCAGTGTAAATGCACTGTTGGCAGTATGTCCAGTTTAGGATAATTTGCTGTAGTGGCCACAAGTTATTTGCTTCTCAAGCATCCATTCCTCATTTTTCTTGTAATAGTACTTTCCCATTTTCATCTGAGGGTCTATCTCTCCCTTTCCTTCTGCTTTAAGTAGACTCCATCCCCAGTCCCAGGGGTGGAGCATAAGGTTCAGGCTTATATAATGGGTGCATTTCATTCCCCTGCTGACAGTCATTGCTTCAGGAAACCAGCACATAACTCAAGGCAGGCCAGTCAGAACCATTGAGATCGAACTCTAGGATTTTTATTTATTTCTAGGGAAGCAGACTCACACTTTCCTGTAGGCCTTGAACCTAGAAGTACATGGAGTTGGAGCCATTGTAGTCATCTGTGGTATTGTCAGAAGAGCCCTGCTGAGAATAGACCCTATCCAAAGAAAGTAGACTTTAGAGACAAAGAACCAAGTTTTGGTGATACACTTTGAACACCTATACCCAGCTATACCTGAAGCTAGCATTACCTCTGAACTTTTCAGTTGCATATATTGCTAAATTCTCTTTTGGCTTAAGACAGTTTGGGTGGGATTTCTGTGCCTCGTGACAGAAATGCCTCTAAGTCACACCAGGATACCATGAAGACTCCCCAGTAGACTTCCTGGAAACCTTGTAGAGAAGAGCATGCAAACCAAATGTTTCACTTCCTGTCTGCCCTCTACTACTATGGCTCCTCCCTATATGTACCCACACCTACTGAAGACTTGAGGCAACATCAGGACCTTTTATTTTCTAGCTTTATTGAGATATAATTGATATAAAACACTGTGTTGGTTTAGATGTACAATGTGATGATTTGATCACCACAATAAGGTTAGTTAACTCTTCCTTCACCTCACATACTTAACATCTTTATGTTGTGGTGGTGAGAACACTTAAGATCTAATCTTTCAACTTTCAAGCATGCAACACAGAATTGTTGACTATGTCACCATGCTGTATGTTAGATCTCAGAACTTATTCATCTCATCTTGGGAAATATGTACCCTTTGACCAATATCTCCTCACTTCCTCCACTCTGTAGCCCCTGGCAACCACCACTCTACTCTTTGTTTCTATGGGTTCGGCTTTTTAAGATTCCACATGTAAGTGAGATTATGCAGTATATGTCTTTCTCTCTCTGAACTTATTTCACTTATCAGAATGCCCTCAGGATCCATCCCTGTTGTTGCAAATGGCAGGATTTCCTTCTTTTTCATGGCTGAACATATCTTTTAACAGCAGGAGACCAGTCTATTGTATAACCACATGTACCTGTCCAATGGGAACAATCTAGCCTCTTCTCCCGGGTGGCACCTAGCCTGAAAATTCTTTCCAATTTACTGCCCTCTTCCCTCCCTCTTTTAACCAATTCTGGGACCTGACGTCATGCAGGTAATCTTTTCTAAGTAGGGGAAGATATGAACCATCTTCCATTTTACATACCACCCCACTAACCCTGTCCAAGATGACCCTCAACCAAACAAGCTGGAGAGGCAGACCATAGAGATCATCTAGGTATAAAGCAAGGAAGTGTCTTGTCCACTCTCACTTAGTGAGCTAGTTTCGGGGTCAGGACAAGCAACCAGGTCTCTGCATTTCTAGTTCAGCCCTCCTGCCAGCACTGTACTAGCTTTTTTTTTCCCCCCTTTACATTCTGTATTTTTGCATCATGACATCTTAGCTGCTTTTAGATCAGTGTGGTGTGTATTGAAATTTATGCTCCTAGAGAGCAGGGGTGGTATTGTTTGGTAGGGTCATAAAGCCACCTCTAATTTGGCATTCTGCTCACATAAGAGTATAGCAGGAATTTCTGATGGTAGGCTGAGGATGGAAGGGTTATGTTGGGCTACAGACCTAGGTGGACTAAATGTCAGGCTGGCCCCTGGGGGACAAGGATTGGGTCTGTGTGAAATGTGGGAGATTGCTCCCATAGGGCTCCAGCTGAATTCCTTACCTGCATAGGGACCTTTAGCTTTGGATTCGTTCCTCTCTGGGAAATGGGACTAATGCCTCACTCTCATTTCCTTCAAGGAAAGTCTACTTGAGGTCAAGCTTTCCCAGGAGATAATGAGGTTCTTGAGAGCCAGAGCCAGTCTGCAGTGCACATGTGAGTGAGTTTGTGTCTCTACCTCTATAATCTACTTATTCATCTCATGGGGTCCTAGCCACTGGAAGGAACAGCTCTTTGTTCCATGTCATCTCTTTCTCTGGACCTTAGCTGAGTAGACCAGAGGTGAACATATGACCTAATATGATCAGATCTTCTCTCAAAAATTTGAAATCAAGACTCCAAGGGGCTGAGTTGATAAGCATGGGGCACTGAGCTGGGAGTCCTGTGGAGCTCAAGTGTCCTGGAATGCAGATACCAATGGAAAGCCTGCATTATGGGTGAGCCGGAACCCTGGTAGCTAGACAAAACCATTCTATACAGAGAACTGGACACATAGTCATGATACCAGAAACAGGAGAGAGAGGGAGAGAGAAACTCTGCTTGGGAGTGGGGGGAACGATTTTCCAGCTCCTGTGAGCATGACTTTCACTTCCTGCTCAATACTTCCTCGAGTTTTCTTGATAATCCTTCAATAAAACCCTCTAATAGTTGAGCTCATTTGAGGCACTTCATTTCCTTGCAGCCAAACACTCCCTATTAGGACAGTGTCTCATGCCTCCTGCATCCCCAGCTCCTCACAGCAAACCCTGCCTGTTTGCTGAATGCAAACGTGTGCCTCTGAGGGCTGTGTGGCCACAGTGAAGCCACATCAGCAGCCTGGTGGGCCTAAGGCAGAGACTGGAGGAATACACAAATGCTTCTTAACTGGACAAGGGATGCTGGGGAGGGCTGAGGTGCTGGATGTTTCCAGGATTTTCCTAAGGGCTTGGTTTCAGGGACAGAAAGCAAACAACTCAAGCATCCTCTCCAGGTCCACATGGGACCAGGGTGTTACTGGTCTACAGTGTTCTTACCTATGCATTTAGAGCCCGGACGCCTCTCCTTTCCTGTGACCTGAGTTTCTCAAGTTGCTCCCCAGCTCCCCTTGGTTCCTACTTGGTCTTTTCTCTGTTGAGTCTCAATCAATTGCAGTGTCACTCTCTCTCTTCCTCTTCTTCTCCTCCTTCTCTTTTTCTTTTGATGCTGAAACCTGTACACCTAGCAATCAAAGGGCCTGTAATACAAGGTGGAAGATACTCCTTGCTCTCAGCCCCATGTCCTTGGGGCACAGCCTTTCTCCTGATTTTCAGCAGTGGTCCTGAGCCCTCTCATAGGTCTCACATCCTGTTCTGTGCCCAACACATGATAGGTGCTTGGGCAACATTAAATGGAATTAAATCTGAGGGAATATACTTGATATAATTGGATGCTCTTCTAGGGAGATTTAGGTAATTTGAGGGGAGCTGAAGAACTCTAAGTCTTTGGGGGATTGGAGATGAAGAGGCAGAAGTCTGGGAGGCAGGGATGTGATAGGAGGGGGAAGCAACCAAAGACTTGTTTTGTAACCGAATTCGTGAGGATAGTCCAACTGCTGCAGCAAAGAAGCTCAAGATTGCAATGTCTTAACACAATAGTGGGATCATGACCTGAGCCAAAGGCAGACGCTTAACCAGCTGAGCTACCCTGGCGCCCCACAGCTTACAGCTTCTTGGAGCAGAGAAATAGTGCCCCCCAGTGTAAGAGCCAAGAAAACAGGGGTTTGGGTTTGGATTGGTTTTCAGATGGCAAATATGCTCTTGGGAGAGTTGAGGATCTCTAGAAACCTGCTTACTTTGGGAGGGCAGTTTCTCCAGGTCAATTAAGGCTCCAGATGTGGAAACACCAGAATAAGAAGACATGGTTAATTCAATGCACAGTTAATTGTAAGAAAGGTAGGGAAATATAATCTAGCTGTTTGTCCAGGGAAAAGAGATCAATTTTGGTAGTGCATTTAGTGTTTACCACGGCAACCTAATTAAGTGGAAAGAGCTTCTGGTTTGGAATAGAAGACACGGATTGAACTCCTAGTCCTAAGACACAGAGCTATGTGAGCCTGGACCAGTTACTTTCTTTCTAAGAACACCAGTTCTACCAGCTTTCAAAAGGGGAAAATAATTAGAGCCGCATTTCATTGCGGTTGTGAGAATCAAATAAGATGTCATATAAGATGCTTTTGGTAGGGGTGCCTGGGTGCCTCAGTCAGTTAAGCATTTGCTTTCAGCTCAGGTTATGACTTCAAGGTCCTGGGATTGAGCCCCATGTGGGGCTCCTTGCTCCCTGGGGAGCCTGCTTTTGCCTCTCCTTCTGCCACTCACCCTGCTTGTGCTCTCTCTCTCTCTCTCAGTCTGTCAAATAAGTAAATAAAATCTTTTTTTTTTTTTTTTTTTTTTTTAAGATGCTTTTGGCAAACTCCAGGGCACTGCTCAAATGTTAATTGTAACTGGTGTTTTTTTGTGGTCTTTCCTAGTTTGGGGGCCTAGCTCTTGGAGGTGGAGCTATGCTGTCATATACGCACAGGGCCCGTCCCCAACTTGCTTGGAGTGGGACCAGAGAAGCAGCTGGGATGACCTGTTTCCCCAAAGCCACATGCAGAGGCTCAGAGGGTCTTTACAAGGATGGCTCAGGATTAACAGATGTGGCTGGGGGATTTCATGCCATATCCAGCTGGGAACACATGCAGCTCAACAGGAAAGATGGTGATTAGTGACTCTGCCAATGCTTTTTAAAAATGATTCTTTTTCCCATTTTAAATCAGTACATGCTCATTAAAGAAATAGGGTTAAATATAGAAAAATACAAAGCACAAGTAAAAGGCACTCCTGGTATCATCGCACAACCATTGGTAACATTTTGTTTGGGCATTTTCCCCTTTTGGTATTTTCCTACTGTGAAATGGCTTTTAATTCATTTGTTCTTAATCAAAAATTCATTTTGATACATAGTATATACAAAATTCAAAAGTTACAGAGTGTATGCAGTGCAGAAGAAGTGCCCCAGCCCCCACCAGCCCAGTTCCCTTCCTGGAAGGCAGCCTCAGTTACCAGTCCCTGCGTTTCCTTCCAAAGTTAATCAATGTACATATAAGTATATGCATGCATAGTATTTTATTTTTAAAACACACTCTCGCATGGTACACACCCTCCTAAATCGCTTGCTCTCCCACATAATAACGTATCTTAGGGAAGGCTCCACATCAGTTCATGGGAGCTGCCTCATTCGTTTTAAAGGCTGTATAATATTCATTATATGGATTGTTTCGTGATTTATTTAACTAGTCTGATATTGAAGGATATATAACTTGTTTACAGTGTTTTGAAATTTTAACACTGTTGCAACAAATACTTGATACATATGTCATTTCACACACATGCAAGCATATCCTACGATAATTTTCTAGAATTGCAGTTGCTGAATTAATGACTCTGCACATTTCAAATATTATGGTTACTGCCTCCAGAAAGGTCACATGCATAGAATGAGAGTGTTAGTTTCTTCATACCCTTGCCAACAATCTGCTATTAAGCTTTGTCAACTTGGCCAACCTGATAGGTAAACATGGTATATCATTTAAATTTTCATGTATTTCTCTATGTTTAAAATTCATCCTATTTCAGCTACTGTTAATTGTTTTATCTTGTCCACATTTTCCTATTGGAGTGTTGATTTTATTGATTTGTAGAAGCTCTTTATATATTAAGGGAATTGGCCTTTTGTCTATGATACACATTGCAAGTATTTCCCTCAGTTTACTTTTCTTATGACTCTTTTTCTCATAAAGAAAATTTTCATTTTTACGAAGTTAGTGTAATCATCTTTTCTTTTTTTTTTTTTTTTTTTTTTTTTTTTTTTTTGTAATCATCTTTTCTATCATAGTTTCTGCATTTGTATCATACTTTGAAAAAGCCCTTTCTCACTCCAAGAGTGTAAAAGTTCTTCTGGTACTTTCATGATTTTATTTTACACATTTGAACTTTTCTTCCATCAGGAATTTATTTTGGTATAAGAAATTAGGTTAAGATCAAACTTTTCTTCTCCAGCTAGAGATGCAGTTTATCCCAACATCACTTATTAAAACCACATCCTTCATTCTACTGATTCAAAATGTCATGTTGACCTTGGGCCATATTTTCACCTGGATTTGCATATGTTTCTGGAATCTGATATCTGTTTCCTTGATGGATTCTCTAAAAAGAATAGACTGAGGGAGGAAGGATCAGGTAAGGCCTATGCGAGAATGTGACAGTTTAGCAAAAGCTGGCAGGTGGAGGAAGCAGCATGTGGAACGGCTCTTAGGCAGGAAAAGACCTGGTGCACTGGAGGAACCAGAAGACTTCTATTTGGCTTCTGCCTGGCGAGGCTGGTTCTCAAGACAAGAAGCAAATGGTTCGAGATGAGCCTAGAGAGATGGGGAGGGGCTCCATTTGTCCTCCTGGGCTGGGAAAGTTTTTGTACCCTTTATATGCAGTCCAGAGGCTTTGAAAGGTCTTAAGCAGGGGAGTGACATGATCTGGATTATGGAGGCACTTAAAATTTCTCTGTAAAAGAAAAAGGCTTAAGATGTTTGTTGAATGAATGAAGACACTGGGTGTAAAACTCATTATGCAGGGCTTCTGAGGGATAGGGGAGAAGTGGCCATCGTTCTTTACTCTTGGGGTTTCTAGCATAGCCTCCAGGCTCTCCTGCTCCCTCTGCTTCATTGTGCTGAAAGCAGGGAGACTGGCATATTAGCCAGTAATTAGCTTTTAATTAGAAAAGCATGGCTTTGCCTCCACAAAGGGACAAATACCTTTAAAAATTCAATCACTTTAATTGAATAAATCTTTTACCAGATAGTTTTGAAAATTCCAGTCCTTTCATTAGAAGTCCCATCGAGCAAAACCATTTGAAATTGCCTGGTTAATATAGCAGTCACTGGAGCACCATCTTGAATATCTTGTATTTAGCACAAAGGGTAATCCAACACTGCCAGAACAATGCTCTCTCCCTGATGCTCCAGGGCTCCCTTGTAGGTCTGGGCAGTGCCCCTCAAAGTCTCATCCTGGGGCCAGCGGCAGCAACAGCAGCACCTGGGAGCTTGCTGAAGATACAGAATCTCTCTCTCTTTCTTTTAAATAATAAATTTATTTTTTATTGGTGTTCAATTTGCCAACATACAGAATAACACCCAGTGCTCATCCCATCAAGTGCCCACCTCAGTGCCCATCACCCAGTCACCCCCACCCCCCGCCCACCTCCCCTTCCACCACCCCTAGTTCGTTTCCCAGAGTTAGGAGTCTTCCATGTTCTGTCTCCCTTTCTGATATTTCCCACTTATTTTTCCTCCTTTCCCCTTTATTCCCTTTCACTATTATTTATATTCCCCAAATGAATGAGACCATATAATGTTTGTCCTTTTCCGATTGACTTACTTCACTCAGCATAATACCCTCCAGTTCCATCCACGTTGAAGCAAATGGTGGGTATTTGTCATTTCTAATGGCTGAGGAAGATTCCATTGTATACATAAACCACATCTTCTTTATCCATTCATCTTTCAGTGGACACCGAGGCTCCTTCCACAGTTTGGCTATTGTGGCCATTGCTGCTATAAACATCGGGGTGCAGGTGTCCCGGCATTTCATTGCATCTGTATCTTTGGGGTAAATCCCCAGCAGTGCAATTGCTGGGTCGTAGAGCAGATCTATTTTTAACTCTTTGAGGAACCTCCACACAGTTTTCCAGAGTGGCTGCACCAGTTCACATTCCCACCAACAGTGCAAGAGGGTTCCCTTTTCTCCGCATCCTCTCCAACATTTGTGGTTTCCTGCCTTGTTAATTTTCCCCATTCTCACTGGTGTGAGGTGGTATCTCATTGTGGTTTTGATTTGTATTTCCCTGATGGCAAGTGATGCTGAGCATTTTCTCATGTGTTTGTTGGCCATATCTGTGTCTTTCTCTGTGAGATTTCTGTTCATGTCTTTTGCCCATTTCATGATTGAATTGTTTCTTTGCTATTGAGTTTAATAAGTTCTTTATAGATCTTGGAAACTAGCCCTTTATCTGATACGTCGTTTGCAAATATCTTCTCCCATTCTGTAGGTTGTCTTTTAGTTTTGTTGACTGGAAGATACGGAATCTCAAACTCACCCCAGGCCTCCTGAATCAGTATCTGGGGTTGGGGCCCGGAAGGCAATTCCTAAGTACACTCAAGTCTGTATTCAGAGCTCAGAAGGCAACTAAGAAGTACTGTCCCATCGGCCTGTTGGGGAGATGGCCAGATGCAAGGCATTCTTGCTAAGTACTCCTGATCATATGTGCACTCTCATTTTTTGGGGATAACTTCTTATACTTTGGGGGAACCACCTCCTTCCCATCCTCAATATCAAATTTTTTCAGAAAAAGCTAAGCCCATGCTGGGCCCGCAGGGTGGCTGAAGCTCACAAGACAGGTCACAGGATTGCTGTGGCAATGGACACAGCCCTGCTCCAGAGCCATGAGGGGCAGCAAGCCCCTCAGTGAATTTCTGGGGGAGAGGCTTTTCTCTGCTGGATGTGAAAGTGAGTGGGTCTGACGTCTAGAGCTGCTACAGCCCCTGGCCACCCTGAGGGGGAGCCTGCTGAGAATCAAGACAACTATGCATGAGAACAGAGAGAGCCAAGCAAAGTGATGGAGTCCTCCAAGTTCTGGTGACAGTATTCAGGCCCTTGCAACCAAGCTGGGCTTGAAGGGAGCCCATCCCCTGGAGCCGTGAGACTTGTGAAGTCAATTTGGGCTGGGTTCTTACTGCTTGAAACTAACAGAATACCAATTGTTGATATTGGGACAAAATGATACTACTGTGGTTTAGCATTTATTTCACGTGAAGCCAAAATATTACTGTTAATACTGGTACTTTAAAATCAAGTATTTAAAATTCATTTTTTGAATAATCAGTGACACTAAAACCTTAATCCCTTTCAAATATAAACTATATATAAACATATTACAAGACATCAACTGAAAGTATTAATTAAGGTATGAACACAAAACAAACATTATTATTCTACTATCATTCTGATATGTGATATTAACCCCCCCCGCCCCGCCCCCTCCCCCCCCCAAGCCCTGCTGCTGCTTCTCCCTTCTCTCCTGGTCCTGATGAGCATTCTCTGCTGGTCTTATGTAGCCTCTGTGTGTGTGTGTGTGTGTGTGTGTGTGTGTGTGTGTGTGTGTGTTTCAGGATGCCCTCTGCTGCTAGCCGGTGCTGTCTCTCTTTATTCTCTTCAAGCCCTGCCTACACCTTTGTCAACAATCCCTTTATTAAACTCTTCTCAGTTAGCTGGTTTGAGTTTGCCATCTGTTTCCTGATACATGTCTTAACCCCAAAGCCAAAGCACTCACTGAAGAGCGCTGCTTGATGCAGCATCCAGCCTCACTGGAGGGGAGGGTGGTCAGGGAAGGCTTTCTGGGGAAGAAGCTATGTGTGCTGATATGGGAGAGTGAATAAGAGTTAGCCAGGTGTATGGTGATACAGCTCGTCCCTCCAGACTGATTAAGGACTCACTGCCTCTGGGAAGCCACCCTGATCTGGTGGAGCTGGAGGATGACAGGGAAGACTTTCCAGACAGAGGAAGTAGTACAGAAAGCCTAGGGAGACATCACAGGGCTGGGAGCTGCCAGTGTTTCCACAAGCTCTGACCTTAGGTCATAAGAACAAGTGGGGGTAAGGGACGTCTGGGTTGGCTCAGTCAGTTAAGCGTCTGCTTTTGGTTCAGGTTGTGATCTCAGAGTCCTGGGATGGAGCCCTGGGTGGGCTCCTTGCTCAGGGGGGAGTCTGCTTCTCCTGCTCCCCTCCCCTGCTTGTGCTCTCTTGCTCTCTCTTTCTCTCTCAAATCAATAAATAAAATCTTTAAAAAAAGAATGAGTGGAAGTAAATGGAAGATGGTTGAGGTAGGCAGAATCCAGGACCCCGGTTAGCCCAGTACATGATGTTTTCTCTAATATCTGGCCAGAGCAGGGATGGTAAGGAGCCACCCAGGGGGTATGGACCACATCTTCTGCTTGGATGTTTGAATTGGTCTTCATCCAAGATGGGAGTGGACCAGACTGTGCTCAGCCCATGGATTTCCCAAAAGCTCAGGAAGACCCTGAGGGGACCCTTGGTCCAGAAGACTTCTCACCAGGAGGAAAGGGCAGGGGGTCCTTTTGGCCCTGACCCATGAGATTGGCCAATGAGCCCGGGAGATGTTTCTTGATGGGACAATATGCCACTGAATATACATGTAGGGGGCAAACAGCTAAGGCCAGGGGATAGAAAGGAACCTAGTTGTGAAACTCTTATTAGCAAACCATGCCAGAAACAAAGAAGTCATCCTGAATGACAGGGGTTAATTAATGGCCTTAAAGGGTGGCTTCTGGCTGTGTGCTTGGACACAACCATGAACTCCGTTGTTGAGGGCTTCCCAGGACAGCCAGTGACTCCCTGCCCTCAGGTGGGCAAGGAGGTGGAGGCCCAGTTGACCTGGGATTGGAGGGAGCCTGACACCCCCAGGATACTCTCTGCTGTATCACTCTAAACCCAAAGACCAACAGACTGTGAATACTCCAGTGTGCTCACCTGAGACAGGTATACTCAGGGACAACCCAGTTGACTTCTCTTTGACATGTGGGAAGCAGCCACATTAAAAAAACTTGTGATGGGGGAAGATGGCGGCAGAAGAAGAGAGGGAAAGATCAGAATTTATTGAGTCCTTACTATGTGACAGACATAAGCTAGGTTCTCATAAAAACCTCACGGAAACACTGAATGGTAGGCATTGTTTATACCTATTCTGTAGATGATAAAGGAGAGAATGAAGAGGTTAGGAAAATTTCCCAAGGTCACACAACTAGTAAAGGTGAAGCTGGGATTTGAACCCAAGTTCCCCTGGTTTCAAAGGGGGTACTTACCTGTGCTACTGCAGGTGTGGTTGTGTTGAAAAATTGATTTTAAATGGCCCCTCTGTGATTTAAGAGCTGGACTGTGTGTGCAGACTTGAGACTCGTCCTGATTCCACTGCTCACCGGCTGGAGGATGCTGGGCAAAGTCTTGAAACTTTCCTTTCTTCGGGTCCTGCAGCTGCATCCTGTGATGGATCATGATGGGTGCCTTTTCCCTGCGCCAGTGCAAAAAAGCATCTAGTTAGAGGATATAGTGCAAAGAACCTCCAGAAAGTATTTCAAAGAATGGCAAGCTTTTCATTGTTTTCTGTGTTTGTTACCTCGTTCCCCACATGAGGACAGAGTTTCTCCTGGGTGAAGTCCAGTATCAATACTTCTTGTGAATGTCTTATGAAAGGCTGAGAAGTGGACTGGCCTTTTGGGCACTGGCATTTCCTCATCTCTGCCTTGCTCTTCCAGCCTTGCTCTGTAAATATTGGTCCTCATGATTTCCAGAGCTGTGGCTGGGTTTGCTGGCCCCTCTGTGGTTTGGGGCTTGCCCTGTGCCATAAGCTGGCACCGCCTGAAACTGGTCTGAGCCATTTCCCTTTGCCATCTCATATGCCACATGCCAGCCTGTCCAGATTGTCCTAGCTCCTGATACTCCTATTTCTGACTTGGCAAATTCAGCCTTCCTTCTTCCCTCAACTCCATTTTGGAGACTTCCTCAACCAACTCTGTCCCTGGATGCCCATCCCACCCAGCTCTCTGGACTGTCCAGCTCAGTACAGTAGGTTCATTGTGGTTCAGTGGGTGGGGCATGGAAGAGTTAAGGCCTCCTGTACCAAGACAGAGGCATGGTCTTGCTGAGGGGCTGCAAGAGTGGACAGGACCAGACATGCCTGCTCTCGGGTCTAGTTTGTGGGTTTCACCAGTCCAGTTTGGGAAAGTTGGTGTGCACTTTGGATAAGAGTGTTAGTTGCCTTTGAGAAGATTTCTAAAACACTGAATCTGAAAAAGAACCTAAGGGATTTATAGCAGTGTACCCCTTTCATTGATGGGAAGACTGAGGTTGAGTGTATTTGATGCACGTAACTCATTGTTGGCAGAGTTAGCCAGCATTTAGGTATCAGATTCTCATTTTGATGTTCTTGGCACCATATTGCATAGGTAAACACATTTTTCTTTGAATTTAAGACTTTTTTTCTCTAAGAGGGATAGTCATTTCTTGATGTCAGCCCCAAACAGAGGAACTAATGCAAAAGGGCATAGCATATGGTGAAGAACTGATGTGTCAGACAGTGCTAGGTGCTCTTAGAAATATCTCAGGAAGGGAGGCCTGGGTGGCTCAGTGGTTTAGCGCCTGCCTTCGGCCCAGGGCCTGATCCTGGAGACCCAGGATCGAGTCCCACATCAGGCTCCCTGCATGGAGCCTGCTTCTCCCTCTGCCTGTGTCTCTGCCTCTCTCTCTCTCTCTCTCTCTCTCTGTCTCTCCTGAATAAATAAATAAAATCTTAAAAAAAAAAAAAGAAAGAAAGAAAGATCGATTTCAGGGAGATCCTACCAGGGATGTATGAGGCGGGTTTTTTCTGGGTCCACTTTAAAGATATGGAAAACTGAGGCTTAGAGAGGACAAATGAGTCTGTAAGTGACCACTCATAAGGAATGGAAGAGAGCTGTACATAGTGGCTTGTTTGCTTCTAATGGCCAGGGTCTTCCCCTAATGTCATACTGTCCTTTAAAGTGTGTGCATACAGGTAAGGGTGTGAGCATATGTACGTGTGTGAGCAAGCATGTGTGTGCAACACTTGCCCAGATGTAGGTGGATAGAACAGAAACCCTGGATGGAGTGAGGATGGTTAATGTCTGTTCCAGGGCCACTTAATGTAGATGATAAAGATTTATGGAAGCTGATTTATGGAAGTCCTAGGATGGCCTTCCCATTAGAGCTAGTTCAGGCTGGGTGTCAGGAATGATCTGAAAGGGCCAAGTGACCCGCCATCCAGGAGGTGACCAGGGAAGTCTCTGTCCTGAGAGGAACTGGAGTAGATGGCACAAAGAGTCCCTCCCAGCTCTGAGACATTCCCATGATTGTCACAAGGTAACTGGGATGTCTGGTGAATCACAGGACTCTGGGTTTTCTCCTGGCAGGTGTGGGTGGCTACTGGTTGAGGTTAGTGTGTACAGGCACATGGCCTCTCTGGTGTATGTGTGCAGGAGTTGACAAGAACCATTTGGCTGGGCCTCATGCTCACAAAGGGCTTCAGATGTGGGCTCTTGATATTATCCCCAAATGAGGTTACACATGCAGTCCAAGATACGCTGACAAGATGGAGAGGAGAAGACATTTATCACACAGCTCTAAGCGCATTGCATTGCCCAAGTGCGCTGCCTGCAGTGCCCTAAGAATTAATAGTTCATAAATCCTGTGATTATTTTGTGGATAACACAATTATATTGCATTTAAAGCCTATGATGATAATTTGTTAAATGTTAACATTTAGGACAGCTACAAATATGGGGACTTGGTTGCAGCAATTTCTCATTCTGTAATATTCTGGAAGCCTCAAAACTGCAAGTGGCCTGGGTCTCTCATGACCTCTGAGGACCCCCGAGTGTGGATGTTCATGTTGTTATGATTATTTGTGTGGTGCTAGTGACAGTGCATGTTTATGAGACTGTGAGGCTGTGAGGGTGTGTGTGTGTATAGATGAGTATGTGGGGATGTGTCGTGAGAGAATGTGTTTCTATGGTGCTAGGGACCAGGGTAGGGCCACCCCTAGTCTATGGGGACAGGGGGAGGGGTGCTCTCAGATCATTGCAAACCTAAGACGTCAGGGACATAACTTGATTTGATGATTTGGCCCGAGTAACCCTCTCAAAATAGAAAAATCAAGGACCCAGCGTGGAGGCAGCCTGTCTGGGCTTGGGCTGGTAATGAGGACTAACAAGAGTTGATGGAGCCTGGGAGCGATGGGCTGAGATGGCCTCGAGCCGCCTGGCACCCTGGGCCCTGCAGCCATTTAGTGCTGCCCAGCCTGGCGTAATGCTATCACCCACAGAGATCCTCACTGATAAGGGCCAAGGGAAAGGAAGAGCAGCTTTGCAAGCCACAGCAGGACAGCCTACGGAGACCTAACAGGAAACTGCTCTTCTGGGCTGGCAAAGCTGAGATCCCTAGATGAAACTTTCTGAAGGGTACTTGACCAAGTACAAGGACAAGGGACTTTACCTATTCTTTAAAAATATGTCACATAAATACATGTTTATTTTAGGAAAGAGATCTAGATTATCATAAAGAAAAAAAAAAAAACCCAGCCTTACCCAGAGTATCCACACTGTTCACACTTTGTTGCGCAGGACGTGGCCGAGTGGGCGAGGGGGGTGGTCTACAAGGAGGAATATCACCCTGGACAATTCCTTAGGAGTTTATCACATTAGGAGTGGACATACCATCTCTCCATCCATGCAACCCAACCATTTTCTTCTGGGATGGGACAAGATGTTTTGTTGGTTGATCCCCAGAAAAAGTAGTTGGCTTGCATTTAGGGAACAGGTCGTATGAAAAATAAACGTCTTGAAACATTAGAGTCACACTCAGCATGGGAGGATGCTCACATTCTGGAAGGCAAACAGGAACTGAGAGGGACTGAAATTTCTGCAGCCTCGTGTCCACATCTGACTTATGTGCTTCAAGGAGGAAGGAGTGGTAGATCACAGCTACACACTGAGTTTGTTCTGTCCCTTTCTCCCCGCCCCTCCCCTACCTCGTGGAGGCACAACAGTGAATTCAGAGAAACTGAGTGCATGTATGATGTGACTCCACTATATATCTTTTGAATCCTTGTCTATGCATATTAATACATCTGTATGACGGATTGTTTGATAAAAACAGGATCATGCTGTATGTGCTCTTTTCAGCTATTAAACCTGGCTATCCTTCTATATAATATCTATATTTTACTTGACCTCCATCATTTGTGTAATGATGTAAAAGACAGAGATAATACCACCATTTGCATAATGATATAATCAATCCTTTATTGCAGGGCATTTACATTCAAATTTTTGTTATCCTAATAATTACCGCAATAAATTTCCTTCTGTAGGAATCCTTGCTTCTTTATCCAATCACTTTCCTAGAAGAAATGTTTACATTGAGGAATTCTGTGTCAAACATATTTGCGGAGTAAGCCTTTGGTTACGGCTCACGCGGTATTTTCACTCTTATCCAGGAAAGGGGAAGAACTCAGAAAAATGTGATCCATAGCCTAGAAAGACTGGATCGGTTCTGTCTGTGTGGTGAAGGGCAGGTGATAGTGGTTCCAATCTAAACTCCTCTATTTGTCTTAACCTCTTCCATCTACCTATGTTTCCCCATTATTATTTTTTTTTTTCAAACAGGATGAGCTAGGCTCAAGTCATCCTTGGTTTCCTTGGAGGCATAAAGATGATCCATTACATTTATGGAGTGCTTTACAGATTTTGATCAGTTTTATGAGTTTTATCTTGTTGAATCTTCACAAGGCAGGCTTTATTAGTTCTTCACTTGGCAGAGAAGGGGATGGAGGCCTAGAAAAGTTAAAGGAGATTCTCAAGTTCATAGACATCATAACTGGAAACCAGGCCCTCTGAATTTTAATACAGTAAACCAAAAGTGCTGCTGGGATCATATGGCAAGAAGAGTCGGGGTCTTTGCTTGCAGGCTGTGCCAGTCTCTGTCCCATGTGTAACTGAAGGGAAGAGCCAGAACTTCCAGTCTGGTGGATAGCTATTGTTTCTGCTGCCCACTACCCATTATCTTTTCTTTTAGTTACATCCTGATTTGTGTTTGAGAGCTACCCTCAGGTTAGTCATTGTGAACTTAAAGCATATGCCACATTTTGTGGGACAATACCTCAATCTCACCGCTGGTGACACAACTTCAATAGGCGGTTGCTTTGTCCTATAGCCATTTGCTTTTGGGTGATAAAATACAAGGGAGGAAATATACGGGAGAAATTTATTCTCCCCTTCAGACTTCATCCTGTTCTCACTGTTCAGAGTAGGCACATTACCCAGCCCTGGCATAGTCTATCCCCTTGGCTGTTGCAGTTGGTTCGTCAATGTGACCCAAATTGGATCAATGAGATTCAACCCAGGGACTCTTTTTTTGGAAAGAGAAACTGTCTTCCTACTGGATTGGAAGAGCCAGAAGCCACTTTGAGGGGACGGAGGATGGGGGCTGGGAAGAACCTGCATGAGAATACCCAATCCAAGGAAGTCTAGTGTAGAGGAAACCAGTGCTGGCACATGGAGATGGGTATAGTGAAATCTTGATGACATTATTTTATTTTGCTCAACCCCTACAAAAGCACAGATTGAACCTCCACTGCACCTTTTTCTGTTACAGCTCCTGCAAATCTGCCTAAGACCTCGTACTTGCTATAACTTCACTATTGTCCCTCTGCTTTCCGAGGGAACTTTGGCAGGAAGCTAGTCTTTTGTCTACGCCATACTTAAAAGGGAGGCTGGGACATGCAGGTTTTTTGTTTGTTTGTTTGTTTGTTTTTACTATATTTTAGAAAGACAGGATTTGCAATGTGGAAATGTTTAAAAGTTAACAGATTTTGCTACAATCTACTCCTTCACCACCTAGCATCAATATAGGCCCTGTTTCCATACTTATATTTCCAATCATAATAGTAACAGTAACCTGTGCTTGCCTAATATCAAATAACTATCACTTGTACAATGATAATATACTTGCCCAAAGGAAGGACTCAAAATTTCATGAGTTGCTGCTGCCAGGTGTAAGTTCTGGTTTCCTGGATCATAGCCATTTCTCCTATAGTTCTGCCTGCCATAATACCATATTGATAATCTGTTTTCAGTCCACAGTTTAGCCTATGGACTAAACTGTAAACACACATGGACTATGATAAATGGTAGAGCAAAGGGAGAAGGAAGAAAAAAGGAAATTTATTGAATATGCATAGATATGTACACGACACAGGGGACAGAGAAGCAAATGTGGTGCTACTGCAGAACTTATTTATGCAACTGGCTACAAGGCAGCAGCTGGTCTTCATTATGTCCTTTCTCTGCTACCCATTCATGTTCACTTTGTCCTCAGCAAAAGAGTCCATTGGCTATGATTCTTTATCTGGTGTGGTGACTCAGTCTTCATTCTTGGGGAATCTGAATGCTTACCGGCTTTGCCTGTATGGGGTTAGAATTTACCTTCTATTAACTTTTATCACTGGACATGGCAATCCCCAGGGATTCCCTTATGGTTTACAGAAATAGTCCTTTCTGTCTACATGCATGGCAGCAATCTACTTTGATAATCTGGATCAGTCATTTTGTCCAACAGGGCATGACAAGTCTCAAATGTCTGGGTAGAAGTCTCTGGTTCTAATTCAGTGCATCTATTATTGTGTCTCCTGGTCAAAATATCCCTCCCATTGGTTCAAAGACCTTTAAGTCAACAGAGCCTAAAGTCACAGAAAGCAAAAATTTAGTGAATGGTTCATCAGGCATCATATTGAAGGGAGCTACTCCTCCTTTTACTTTCTGTTTCTTGGCGAGAGATAGTGCTCATTAACTTAAAGAGTAGACTACATTTTGTAGGGCAACACCTGAGCCTTACCAGATGTCTGCTGGTGCCATCACTTCAACAGGTAGTTCTCCACTCTATAAGGCCAGTTGCTTTTAGATGATGGAATACATGGACGAAGCAGTGAATGTTATACACATGAGCCCTATCACTGCAATTAACTCACTGTATGTGAATTCCCTGGTGGGGTCCAGTGTTTAAAAGATGTCCAGATTTTGAATAAGGTGTCCAGTAATTCCACAAATTATGTGATTTTCAGAAGCATGGTAGGCAAGGAAGATGTATTAGTCTGCTAGGGCTGCCATAAGAACATACCACAGACTGGGTGGCTTAAACAATGGAAATGTATTTTCTCACAGTTCTAGAGGCTGGTTGTCCAAGATCAAAGTGTCAGCCAGTTCAGTTTCTCCTGAGGCCTCTCTCCATGGCTTGCAAATGGCCATCTTCTCGATGTGTCCTCACATGGTCTTTTCTCTATGCTCATGTATCTCTGGGGTCTCCTCATGTGTTCAAATTCCCTCCTTATAAGGATAGCAGTTAGATCACATTGAGGACCACTCTCACAGCCTGGTTTTAATTTCATCACCTTTAAAAAGACCAAGCTCCAAACAGAGTCGCAATCCGAGGTACTGAGTGTTACAGCTTCAAAATAGGAATTTTGGAGAGATACAATTCTGCCCAAACAGATCCATACCTAGAATAAGTGTCTGTTCCAGTAAGAATATATTACTGTCTCCTCTGTGGAGAAGGGATTGCAATGCAATCAGTCTGCCCAAAGGTGGCTGACTGTTTGCCAAGGTGTGTGACTTGTCCTGAGACCCTACGTAGTTATTACCACTGGCAAGTTGTGTGCTTCTTACCAGTGTCACTTTCCCCATCAGTGGAAGTCTTTGTCATTGAGCTCATGCATAATATCCATCTCTGTCATCATGGCCATGTTTTCTATGAGCTGTTGGGCAATCAAGAGTGGCCGAAGAAAGAGGCCTTGACATTCATAGAACAGCTTGTCTTATCCATACTTATATTGTGAACTTCCTCCTCAGTAGGAACCACAAAATAATTCTAACACTTTGTCTCTTCTGCGAGGTCCATCCACATGCCTCTTCTCCAGTACTCATTGTCACCAACCCCTCAATAATTGTTATCTCCAAGTCTGCTCAAACCATTTGCTGCTGCCTATGAAACCTTGAAGACCCTAGGGCATCTTTCTTTTCTTATACAGCAGAGCCTGAGATGTGCCCTTAAAAGTCTGTCCACTAGGAGAGATTTCTTTTCCTCACTGTTCTATAGGACTCTTTCTATGTGTGGTTATAGTCCATTTTCATCTGATGCCCACATAGTGTACAGAGCTACCTAATATCAGGCTTTAGTTTTTACTTTTCCATTCAACTGGTCATTTGGAACACCTGTTAAGGCTATCACATGTGTTGAAGAAAGGATGGAAATGTGGAGAGGGTAGGCACCCTGGGAATTGTGCAAATTTCTTGTATCTTTTGAATCATCTGGGTTTATACATTGCATACCACTTCCATCTGATCATGAAGCATTTTTGGATACACCCCATTGCTGGTTGGCAATCTCTGGTTCACAATGGGCAGCTTAATTGCAAGGCCTCCAATTTTCTCATGGTTGGACATTCTGCCTCTGCCAACAGAAAGCTGTGGACTATTGAGGTGATGTCAACAAGATGGTATCACAGGTCTTGACTTCCGTTTCTTCACAAGAAGAACTAACAACTCTTTGTGGGCAAGATGCCCCTGAGAGAATCCTAGAACACGGGTCTCTGCATCACAGAGACCAAGCCAGATTGCAGGAGGGGAAGAGGAGCAGCTGCAGGGACCAGCTCAGTACCCCACAGAGGTCCCCTGGAGCCCAGGGTCCTTCCAGTGGGAAAAGAAAGCCCCTGGGGGGACACCCAGCTTCTCCAGCATAGTGGGTTGCTTGTTGGAAGTCTCTGCTCCAGGAATGCCCCACAGAAATGGGAGAGGAACCTCGGGGCTCGCTTTGGGAATCTGACTGTGCTGGAGAAGTCGGGGGTGAGGGGGTGCATGCTGACAACTTGCACTGGGATCTAAGCAGACTAGGCTCCTCCCTGAAGAGCCCAAGCAGTGTCTCGACCAGCACTTTGTTCATCTATAGAACCAAGTCAATAGTGCCATCTGAGCAGACACCTATAACTCGCCTATGTGAACAGAAAGGCTGGCAAGAACTCATGGAAGCTGTGTAGCCCAAGCCGTGATCTGTTAATTTGCCCACTGAAAGGGAATGGCTTTGTTTCAAGACTCCAGATGTCTCAACTGTGGTTCTCTTCTTGGGGCTGGCCACAGGCTCCACATGGCTCTCAGGCGGCCACAGATCTACCAAGTCATGCAGGCCTAGTGGCAATTTTGTGCTTCATGAAAAGCCTTCCCTTGCTTTGTATCCCACACATATCAGGCAGCCTTCTGGGTAAATATTATCTGTTTCAACTACATGGTCATGAACTGGTGAAGTAGCCGAGGTAGAACTCACTTCCAAATCCAGTCACCCTTACTTCCACAAGCCTCTACCTTAGCAGTGGTCCATGCGATCTTTTGTGTTGCTGGAGATCAGTATTGGCTCAGAGGTATATCAAATAATCCTCCAAAGTCCAAGGAGTTTCTTTTTTCTCTCCAGTGTACAGTTACCCTGAAATGTATTTTATGTCCCTTTGGTAACAGTCTGGTGAAAGTTTGATGGTACACGCTTGAGATGTTACTACATAACTCATTTTTAAGGATACCCAATCTCCTTTTCAATCAGAAAGCTCTGGCTCCTTGAACTGACTTGGGCCTGGGAATTGGGTGAGTCTCTATAGTCCTGAGGTAGTGAGTCCCAGTAACTGTGGCTCAAATCAGATCAATCTTTGCTGCTTACTAAGCCTAGGGCTTTTGTTGTTGTTGTTTTTTGTTTTTTTACTTTGGGAGGTTTGGGTTTTTTTTTTTTTGGTCATGCATATTAAATAGGAATAGCCCATTTATTTCAGCCATTGAAACCTGATTACCTCCAAACATCCCTATAGGTAACACCATTCTGTTTGTTATTTTGGCTCTCCTGCCTATTTTGGTAACTACATCTATGTTTTTTCTCTGGTAGTTGAGTACATCTGCTAGATATTTGTCATTCTAAGTGTCCACCCTGTCACTTAAATCAAGGAACTCATTATAATGGCAGCATTTCCTACTTTTATATTTTACCTACAGTGGATAGCTACTAACTAATGTGATTTTAAAGGATGTTGGTGCTCTTCATCAACAATGTATTTTTCAATATCATGGTGAAGAGATTGCTTTCTGAACCCTCTTGTAGATTATTTTTGGGATAGAAATTGTGAACGTATGATAAATCTGCTCTTATATTCTTATCTGCTTAGTTTTTTTGGTTCTTTCCTCTATATTATATCAAGTTCTTCCTGGCATTTCAAATTCATATAGGCTACTGTTGACTCTAGTTTTAGTCCATCAACCAAGCAAATAAATGGAATCTTTCCCAGTTGCTTGAGTCAATATTTTGCATCCAGAATCTCTGGTAGGTGTTCACACATTGGAAATTTAACCTAATCTAAAATTACGTTTCTCTTTCTCTGTTCCAGGTCCATGAAATTCCATTCTCACACATGTTCCTCATAAATATATATTTTTTAATTTTAAAATTAACATATAGTAAAAATTGACTTTTTTGGGGCAAATAATTCTGTGAGTTTTAACATGCATATAGATTCAGGTAAATACCACCACAATCAAGTTACAGAATAATTCCATCACTCCCAAAATCTTTGTAGTAATCTGTATAGTCTTACCCTCCCTTCCCCCATGCCCAACTCTTGGAAACCATCGATCGGCTCTCCATCATAGTAGTTTTGTCATTTGGTGATGTCATATAAGTGGAATCATATAGTATGTAGTTTTTGGAGACTGGCTTCTTTATCTTAATGTTCTTGAGATTTACCCACATTGTTGGTATGTATCAATAGTCCATTCCTTTTTAAAGATGGATTTTCCATTGTGTGGATCTACCACAGTTTGTTCACCCACTTACCTCTGAAGGACGTTCTGGTTCTTTCTAGATTTTAGCAATTATGACTAGAGCTCCTCTAATCATTCACATGAGGGTTTCTGTGTGAATGTACATTTTCATTTCTTTAGGGTAAATGCCTGAGAAGTGGGATTGTTGGGTCACATGGTAGGTGTAGGTTGTAAGAAACGGCCAAAGTGTTTTCTGGAGTGAATACATTATTTTGCATTTCTGCCCACAACGTATGAAAATTTCACTTTCTCTCCACTCTTGAAAATGCTTGATACTGTCAGATTTTTTAAAATTTTACAATAGCCTTTCTAATAGGTGTGTTTTAATTTGTGTTTCCTTAATGGCCAATGAGATAACATCTTTTTGTGTGCTTATCTGCCATCTGTATATTTTCTTTGTCCAGGTGTTTTGTCCATTTTATTTTTTACTTATTTATTTTTGCTTTGTCCATTTTAAAACTGAGTTGTCTGGTTTCTTATTGTTGAGTTTTTAAAGATATCTATATTCTGGAAAGAATATATGATTTCACATATTTTTGTCAGATATATGATTTCACATATTTTTTTCCCAGTCTGTAGCTTGTATTTTCACTCTCCCAACAATACCTTTCACAGAGCAAAAGTTTATAATTTAGATGAAGTAAATTGCTCTTTATGGATCATGCTTTTGGTGTCAGATCTAAGAAAGCTTTTTCTAACTCGGGTTTTCTCTGACATTTTCCTCTAAAAGCTTTATAGAATTAAGTTTTACATTGAGATCTCTGATCCATTCAAAATTTTTTTTCTTATGTTGTGAAGTTTAGAATGAGGTTAGCATGAATGTCCAGTTGTTCTAACAAAATTTATTGAATGAGATTCTTTATTGAATTGGTTTTGCACCCTTGTTAAAAATCAGTTGTCCCTATGTGTGTGCTGATTTCTCATCTCCCTGTTCTGTTCTACTGACCTCTCTGCCTTTTACCATTACTACACTGCCTTGATTACCAAAGCTTTACATTAGACCTTGAAATTGGATAGTGTGATTCCTACAACTTTATTCTTCTTTTCCAAAATTGTTTTGGCTATTCTAATTCCTTTGCCTCCCATATAAACCTTAGAATTAAGTCATCTATATATCTATAAAAATTCCTGCTAGGATTTTGAATGGAATTGTATTAACTATAGATCAACTTGATGAGAATTGAATCTTATATTACTGTCTTCCAATTCTTCTGTAGGCCATCCATTGAGTTTTTAAAAATTTTTATTTCAACCAAAACAAAACCAAAATAGTTCACTCAATTCTTCAACCTCTTAAAAGATACGAGAAAAGTTAGCAGATGCCCTCCTGTCAGCCTTGAAGAAGCAAACTGCCTATTATAGAGAAGGCCACATGGCAAGGACCCAAACACAGCCTCTAGGAGCTGGTTGTATCCTCAGCTGACTGTTAAGAAAACAGAAACCTTATCACATGGCCATGAGGAAATTAATTCTGCCAATAACCTGAGAGAGCTTGGAAGTTAATCTTCCAAAGTCAAGCCTCCTGAAGAGGGCACAGTTGGCTGGCACCTTGATCTCCATTAAGTCCTGAGTGGAGGACCTAGGTAAAATGTGGAGGACTCTTGATTTATGCAAATTATGAGATAATTAATGTTTTAATATTAATGGTTGTTTTAAGCCACTAAGTTTGTGGCAATGTATTATATAGCAGTGAAAAACAAGTGCAGTATACTAATGGACTTACAGAATTTTTCAAGGTCCAGGACCCAAGCTTGAAAGCCACAAAGCTGATTCTTTTTTTTTTTTTTTTTAATTTTTTTTATTTATTTTTTTTTTATTTATGATAGTCACAGAGAGAGAGAGAGAGAGAGGCAGAGACACAGGCAGAGGGAGAAGCAGGCTCCATGCACTGGAAGCCCGACGTGGGATTCGATCCCGGGTCTCCAGGATCGCGCCCTGGGCCAAAGGCAGGCGCCAAACCGCTGCGCCACCCAGGGATCCCCACAAAGCTGATTCTATCAGCACAACCATGAGGTATGTCCAACCATATGATGAAACTGTCATAGCTGCAGTCCTGCTGCTTCTTTCATCTGATGCACAGCATTTATGAAACCAGGGATCAAACACCATGAAGAAAAACTGTCCACTATGGCAGGGCTCAGACAACATGTTATTATGGTATTGTTTTCTCATCTGTGAAATAGGACTAGTAATGATAACTACCTCATTAGTTATAAGGATTAAGTGAAATAAGGCTTTTAAAGTATTTGAATAACATATAGCTCTTAATGTTCTGTATATGTCTAGTTATTATTATTCATAATGGACTTGCCCAAGGCCACAAAAAAAATAAGAAGTTACTACCAAAATCTATTCTTTTCTTCATCTCTTGACTTTAGCAGGAAGAGTGATCCAGGAACCCAATTTTTAAAAGAAAAATTTAAAATTTTTAAAAGAAAAACCCATTCTCATTCTGGGTCTCTATCAGGAGAGATTCACTTCAGAGATACAGAGGAAATCCTGCGTAATGGAGCATGAATGTTCCATAAATTGGCCTTTACTGAGTAAATTGAAGGGTCATTAACATACTCATTAACAAGTACAGCACTTTGGAGTTCTGAAAATGAGTGGACAGTGCACAACCAAATGAGCTCATGAGAACTTCTTGAAATTCCCTAGATCAGTTTCTGTGCACTCACAATGTTCTCTCTCCCTGACTTCTGCCTTTGGTGTCATACACCATGTTCCAAATATACATCTCTTTTTCTCTTCTACTAATTGTCTGGAATTATTCTCTGCCTGTCACTGGGAGTAAAGGGTATAAAAGTTTGGAACATCTGCCTTAACATACACATCTGACGTATGTGTCTCTGTGTGGGCACGTGTGCATGTGTATTCATGAGAGGAGAGCAAAGCAGATGGTTTGGTGAGGATGTTATAGACTCTTATCACTCATGTAAAGGAGAGGAATTCCAACCAATAGGGTGCAGGTTGAAGGGGCTAGTGAAGCAGTGTCCAAATCATAGTATAGAATGATTTCATGGTATTGGGAAAAAGTAAATTTAGTAATATTCAGAAATATAATTATTATAAAAATAAAATATTTTAAGTCAAACTATTAACTAAAAAAGTGAAAAATTGATAAAAATTAAAGTTGGCAGTGATCTAGGATGTCATTTTCAGAGAGCCATGAATACTCAGTGGTTGTGTAGAGGTCTTTGAAGCAACTCATAGGCAAGATTTGAGCAATGTGCAGTCAGTGTAAACTCTAGGAATTGGTTCCAGCCCTCGATTGTAAACAACAGAACTTATTTAGGCTAATTCAAACCAAAATGGTTATACCTAGAAGGATATTAGGATGCTTACCAAATAAATGACAGATATCTGGAAGGCTGGGTTTCAAATGGTGAGCTATATGGACAACTGACTAAGATGTTGATCAATTTGAACACTAAAAATATTTCAAGAGATTATGGCTTCAAATAATGGCAGAGAACCTTATATCAGACTAATTTTCCCAGAGACAACAATTAAAAATTCTTGGAAGACATAAAAAATGATTGTTTGAAGGCACTGTAGAGTGACCAAAAGCAGGCAGAATCCAGAGGGACTACTACCCATAAAAAACGGGAAACATCCTAGGTGAGATCCCTATTTATGTTTTTTTTTTCCCTTGAGAGCACTCCCCAGTCTACTTAATGTATACGATTTCATATAGAATTCCAAATGGGCCAAGCAGAGATTAGAGCTCAGGGGTGCTAGAATGGCTGAAAGTTGAAGGAGTATATCCAGAAAAAGAGGGAGTCATGTGAGAGCAAACCTCTAAATCTGCATTCAGTCAGCTCTCAATCCTTGAGAATTGAGAAGACACTATGAAGACACAGAGCAAGACTCCAAGGTACCCAGAAGAAAGTTCTAGGGATCTTATTAAGCAGATATTATACCAACTCCCCAGGGTTATGAATATACAATTTAGAGTACAAGTTCTGACAAGTTAATAGAGCTTGCTGTACACTTCAGCTTTTCTATTAAAATGTCAGAAGAGGGGTGCCTGTGTGGCTCAGCAGTTGAATGTCTGCCTTCAGCTCAGGGCATGATCCTAGAGTCCCGGAATTGAGTCACACGTCGGGCTCCCCTCAAGGAGCCTGCTTCTCCCTCTCCCTATGTCTCTGCCTCTCTCTCTGTGTCTCTCATGAATAAATAAATAAAATCTTTTAAAAATAAATAAAATAAAATGTCAGAAGGGTCAAACTCTAGGTGTAAGAACCATGTACAAAATGAGTAAGGGATGCCCCTGAGGAAAAAGGAAAAACTGAAAAGACCTACCCTAATAACGCTTAAAATAAAGCCTCCAAAAAACTACTGGTTATCTGCCAGTAGTTTAAATGCTTGCTGGAACAAAAATCAATATTTGTCTAAGGAAGGTAACAGTATCCAGAGTCTCCATAGCACATCATCCATAAGGTCCAGGATATAATAAAATATTTATTAGACATGAGAAAAAACAGGAAAATGGGGCAAATAGTCGAGAGAAAAACCAGTCAATAGAAGCAGACCTTGCGTTGCTCTAAGTATTAGCTTTAGCAAATAAAATCTCAAAATAATTGTGATGAGTATGTTAGAGTCTACAGTAAAAGATGATATAATGGTGATGAGAAGGGGAATTTCAAAAGATATTTGAAATATAAAACAATAAAACAGAACTAAATGGAAATGTTAACACTAAAAATTAAAATATCTAAGAATCTATCAGATGAGATTTTTTTTTTTAAACAAGAAGTTTATTTAAACAACAAGATGCTTGACTTGAAGGGAAAACTATCTAGGATTCATTTCTTTTAGAGTAATTTATCCCTACAAAGACAGATTGCCCTACATGTAACAGCTACGTACAAAAAAGTTATAAAATTGTCCTTGGTTTTAAATGAAAAACATTAAAATTCTCCAATCGAACAAGGTATGCAAGGATTTTTATGTTGTTCTTTTTTTTTTTTTTTTTTTTTTTTTTTTTTGTTAAACAGTGAGAGCAAAATAACTTACTGGAATATAAAGATAAGAGCTGACTGAACATGCCACTAATGGAGAGAGGGGGTATTTTCACAGAAGCAGTATTTTCCCCCATCCCATCTCCATTTGATGTCAATCAAAACATACGATTGGCCATTTAGTTAAAAAAAATGCAATATGCTTGTGCACATACACAGTTATTTTATGTACAATAAAGGAATGGGGAAGGGGAAAATGAAAGAATGGAGAAAACTATACTGTAGTAGTCAGGATGTGGTGGAACCAAATTACGGCTTTCTATTTGAGAATGTCTTCTTGGTCTGGAGGAACAGAGTTCTAGAGTAAAGTAGCAGGTTCCCTTTTTAGTAGACACATTCTGTCTGCTGCTGGAACACATCAATTGTATCTTCATCCTCCATTTCCAACTGTGCAGGTGTGTCTGTTTCATTGATTGGCTGCCCATCAAATCAGAATCTGATCTGCCTCATTGACAAACCCTGTCATTCACAATAGGCTTTCATTAGTTTACTAAGTGGTGTATGCCTCTTAATCTTAAACTGCACCACAGAACCATCCTGCCCCGCCACCTTCAAATTAATATGATCATTGTTCTCAGTCTTCACTCCTTCCTTGGGCTTTTCGACGGCCATGGCGAGTGCCGGAGTCTCCTCAGCTGCCGCTTCACAAAAGAGGTATCAGGTCCGCCTATCAGATGAGATTAAGAACAGATTAGACAAAATAGAAAAAAGGATGAGTGAGCTTCAAGACAGGCCAATGGAAATTATCTGAACTGAAACAGAAAGAGAGGAAAAATGAAAATAAAAGAATAAGATCTCAATAACCTTTGAGAGGTATTTGAAGGAGTTTAGAATACATGTACTTGGAGCCCTGGGATGGCAAGATAGGGGCTTGAGGGGAGATAATAAAACCAAGAGGCTAAGAGCATAGATAGGGCACGAAAAATATTTGAACAAATATTGACCAAAATCTCCCAATTTGATCAAAGACAGCAATTTACAGATCCAAAAAGGAGAGCAAACCCCAAGGGAGATAAATACAAATAAAATCACACATGATCAAAATGATGAAAGCAATAGATAAGTAAAAAGTCTTAAAGACAGCTAGATAAAAACTCTAGAGAGGCAGCATAAAGGGAAATGATAAGAATAACAGCTGACTTCTCATAAAAAATAGTCAAGAAGAGAATGGCATGACATATTAAAATCCATCA
Source organism: Canis lupus dingo (assembly GCF_003254725.2). Lineage (NCBI taxonomy): Eukaryota > Metazoa > Chordata > Mammalia > Carnivora > Canidae > Canis > Canis lupus. Next base: position 51,700,496 of record NC_064245.1, on the reverse strand, counting down.
ACTTAGGATTCCATATCTAGTATAAAAATCTTCCAAAAATGAAAGTGAAATAAATAAGAAAAAATGAAGGCAAAAAATAAGGGTATTATCAGATAAATGGTATTGCATGGAAATTTGAATCTGTAAGGGGAAATAAAGAGTGATTAAATGGTAAATATATGGGAAAAAAGAAAGATTATTTTCTTAAAATATAATTCTTTAGCATAAAGACAATAACAATGTATTATGTAAAAGGTAAATATATGACAACAATTGCATAAAAGGGGGAAGAGTAAATGGAATTTTACTATTATAAGTTTTATGTGAAGTTGTGTAACATTAATTCAAGGTACACTGTGATAAATCTCTTGAAAAGAGAACCACCAAGAAGTAATGCAAAGAAGTATGGCTTAAAAGCCAATGGAAGGGGGCACCTTGGTGGAATAGTTGGTTAAATGTCTGACTCTTGGTTTCAGCTCAGGTTGTGATCTCAGGGTCGTAAGATCCAACCCCATGTCAGCTCAGCATGGAGTCTGCTTGAGAATCTTTCTTCCTCTCCCTCTTCCCCTCTCACTCATGCTTTCTCTTTCTAAAATAAATAAATAAATATTTTTTTTAAAGGCAATGGAAGAGATAGAATGGAATACTAAAAATAAATTATTTACCCAAATGATAATAGGAAAAGAAAAACAGAGAAACAAAAAAAAAACCACAGGGAAAATAGCAAAAAATAGTAAGATGATAGAACTAAATCCACCATATCAATGCATTTGTCAAATGTACATGGACTAATACTAAATACTCCAACTACAAGAGATATTAGAGGGATATAAAAGACCCAATTATATGCTTTTTATGAGAAATCCACTTTCTTCTTCTTTTTCTCTTTTTTTTTTTTTTTAAGTAGTCTCCATGCCCAGCATGGAGCCCAACACAGGGCTTGAACTCACAACCTTAAAATTAAGACCTAAGCCGAGATCAAGAATCAGCAGTTCAACCAAGTGGGCCACCCAGGCACCCTAGAAAACCACTTTCAATCTAGGGACATAGAGAGGTTGAAAGTAAAGGATGGAAAAATATATAACTTGTAAACACTTAGCAGAAGATACTATATTAATATGTCAATATCAGAAAAGTAAAGAATATTACAGATATAAAAGGATCATTTCATAATAAAAGGACCAATTCATTAAGAAGATATAGTAATCCTAAATGCATACCCCCCGAATGACAGGCTGCAAAAATACATGAGTGAAATATTGGTGGGAATAAAGGGAGAAAAAGAATTCTACAATCACAGTTGGATATTTTAATATCATCTCAGTGTAATTCATAGAACCAGTAACCAAAAGAAGTTTATAGAAAATTTGAACACTATGAACTAATGTGATCTAAGTGACAATTATAGAACAGCACATCCAACATCTGTAGAATGTACAATCATTCTTTTCCAGTGCATATGGGATGTGTACTATGCAGATCATATATTGGGCCATAAACTAGTCTTAGTGAATTTTAAAAGATTGAAATAATACAGAATGTGTAACAAAAAAACATTTGGAAAATCCCCGAATATTTAAAAATTAAACAGTGTACTTCTAAGAAAGCCATAGGTCATGGAAGTCATCATACAGGAAATTAGAAAGTACTTTGAACTGAATGATAATGAAAATACAGCATGTAAAAATCTGTGGGATAAAAATAAAGCGTGATAGCTTGAAATTCTCATATTAAGAGAAAGTTTAAAATCAATGATCTGACTTCCACCTTTTAGAAGCTAGAAGAAGAAAAGCAAATTAAACCTAAAGTTAATAGTGTAAAGGAAATAATATAGATAATTCTAGAAATCAATGAACTAAAAAGGAGTCAAAGAAAATGGAGATAATGGAAGAGTTAGTGAGCTTGAAGATGATGAGTGGAAATTGTATAATATGAAGCAGAGAGAGACAAATGACTGAATAAAACAGAGACTAGAGGGGCACCTGAGTGGCTCAGTCAGTTAAGCATCTGACTCTTGACCTCAGCTCAGATCTTGATCTCAGAGTTGTGAGTTTGAGCCCTGGGTTGGGCTCCAAGCTGGGCATGGAGCCTACTTAAAAAAGAGAGAGAGAAAGAGGGAGAGACTAGAGCATCAGATACCCTTGGGACAACATCCAATTGTCTAACATCTGTAGAATCGGTGTCCCAGAAAGAGAAAGTGAGGCAGAACCAGAAATGTTTGAAGAAGCAATGACTGAAATTCTCCATTTAGTGAAGACTTAAAGGGACACAATCAAGACGATCGATGAATCCCAAGAATAAATACAAGCACACTTCATTTTATTGTGCTTCACAGACATTGTGGGTTGTTTGTTTGATTTTTCAAGTTGCAGGTTAGTGGCCACCCTGCATTGAGCTTCTATTGGTGTCATTTCCCCACCAACATCTGCTCACTTTTTGTCTCTTTCACATTTTCGTTATTCTTGAAATATTTTGAACTTTCTTTTTATTACATTTGTTATGGTGATCTGTGATCAGTGATTACTACTTCCTGAAAGCTCAGTTAGTGGTTAGCATTTTTTTAAACAAATAGATCCTAGGTCCTTATGCCAGTGAAACCAATAGGAAAAGAAAGAAGTAATAGGGCAGGGGCAGTAATTGACTCTGATTACCATGAGGACCCAGGTTTGCTGTTACATAATGGGGACAGGAAAGAGTATGTCATGAAGATAGAGGATTCATTAGGGCCATATTTTGGTGCCACTCACTGTGTGCCTGTGGGCAACTCTAGCAACAATGGTTCTACAAGGTTGGGGCAACTAAGGATTCAGACCTATTGAGGTAGAAGTTCTAGGTCACTGTACCAGGGAACAGTCCAGGTCAGCCAAAATGGATGCTGAATGAAGCAGTGATGATTATCAGTTATAATGATCCCAGGACCAGCTGCCATCATACAGCTGTGCAAGTTTGGCCTGCTAACCGCCTGTAAGTCTTTTCACATGCCATCACCTTGAAGAACTGGATTTTAATCTCACTTCTTGTGGAAGAGTTGAAAGTGTCCTGTTCTGATATGGGGGATACATATGTTATAAATAGGAAGGAGTGGATCTTAAAGGCACAAGGAGTGGACTATACTGGACTCCATTTGTATGCCACTCTAGGTCCATGTGGCCACACCTTCCCTCTTCCTGGGCCTTGGTTACTTGCCTTGTCTTGCAGCTGAGCAGAGCCAGTAAGAGCCCAGCATATTATTCCCACAACTCTGGCTCTGTAATCACTCCCACTACAGATGGAAGGAAGATCCTAGAAGACACTACTGCATAATGAGATTGCTGTGCCCCAGACCCCCAGAAGCTCTGGCTCCTCTAGAGGTTGCCTGGGGAGACCATGTCACACATCTCAGAAGAGCTGAATTTGACCAGTGGGATATGAGGGCCAGGAAGCATCATTAGCCAAGTTCTGTTTCATTCCTCTGCACAAATGAATGAGGAAGAGGTGTGGCAGATGAACTGTTAAGATCTAAAGATGACCTGCCAGATTGAGCAATCAGTTGTATTTGCTGTGAAATGTGGCATGCTTCTTAAATATCCTCTTTTTATTTGCTCTCCCTCTTTCCCTGTGTCTGTCCCCTTTTTTTCTGGAATTGCACTCTCCAACAGAATATTAGTGTGTAAGCCTCTCTCCCAGGCAGGATGTCTTTTCCAGGGACCCTGGGTTAAGACAGTAGCATGTTGTTGATGAGGATGCTGATGTGATTCTGATGAGGTTGGGGGTAGTGGTGGTGGTGATGGACAGTGATGGGTTTCCTGCTGTGGGTAATGATGATGGTGGTAGTGCTTGTAATGGTGATTAAATTATAAGGACGATGGAAGCCTGGCAAGTCAAGGGTATGGTGGATTGTATAACTAGTTAACTCCTATTTGATATCCTCTCTCTAGTACTCCTCCCTGGGGAAGGATTATATATCCCTATCCCTTTGAACCTAATCATGGCCATGGGACTTGCTCTAGCCAATCAAGAAGCTCTAGAAGCCAACATGTACTTCTGACAAGTTCACTTTCCTTTTGCCTTGGTGATTGTCAATCTCCAGTAGTAGCTGCTCCTTTGGTTCTTGGGGCAGAGCCATAACTGACCTGTGACAGAAATGTAGCACGAGTGGGAAATCATCTTATAATCAAGAGTCAAGGAGATTTTAAGGAGTTTGTTACCAGCACATAATCTAGTGCACCCTGACTATATGAAAGAAAGGAAGTCTGAGAAACAGACTTTTGGGACTATGTGCCTTTGGAACTAGTGGTAAATAGGAAAAAACCCTGTCTTAAAAAGTTTTATTCTCCCATGGATCAACTTTCTTGATAGAAGTTTTGGGAGACTCCTAACCCATTTGAATCTGGCCAAAGGAGAAATGAGGAAAACTTTTTGTGGGTGAGGCAGCTGCTAGGTGATGCCACACTTGCATGGCTATATTAGTGGGCTTCTTCTCAAGCTTGGGAGTTCTGCACAGTTTTCAAGAAATGCATTCCTGTGCACACTGGTTGCAATGGAGCTGGGGAGAGGAAGATGGGTCCTCAGGCTGGGGAGCCTAGGGGTGGAGTGTCTCTGGATGTGCTTGGCTAATACAATCAGTTCTTCAAGGAGAGAGCTGTTCTCTGCTTCCCCCACCAGCCCAGAGGGGGTTCCTGCTAATTGTTAGCTCAGGTTGATTCCCATTAATGCCCTTTATTTATAGGCAAATGAGTTGATTATGGAAAGAACGGTGTTCTCTTCCTAGTTTTGTGCTTCGTTTTCTATCTGCTAGTGTTCTGGGTCTGGAGTGCCAAGCCCTGTCCTTCTGAGTGGCTGGATTGGATTGAGAAGAGGAGGGGGCATGTGTGTATCTCTCAGGGGAGTGGGAGAAAAGGGACAGAAGATTGCTTCCTTAGGAGCAGTCAGGGTGGAGACTCAGAGAGGAATGATCGAATTGAGTTTGCATCCTCCTCCCTTTCTCCACCTCACCCAGAATATGCAAATTATGATTCAAAGGAAGAGCTGGGGAGACAGTGTTCTCTCCCTCTGGAGGACTAATAATGCTCCCTTGCTAGTGGGAGGAAGCACACCTGACGCCAGCTATCAGAATTTGCGACTGCCTAAAGGCACATGCTCTGTGCTCCTTGACCTATATTTTCTTTGTAAAGGAGGTGGTGGGAGGTGGGGGGTGAGAGAAGGAAAAGTGGGAAGCCTGTGGATATTCATGCAGTCAACATCCATTTGCTGAGCACCTACTATGTTTTACTCTCTTGGGTCATGGAAGCACCTAGAAAAAAGACAGTCTCTCATAATATTCACATTCCAGCAAGGAAGACAAGAATTTGAACGATTAAAGATGGATCCATGAGAGCTTTAACCTGAGGCCTGACCTTGCTGGATGAGCAAGGTCAAAGAAAAAGTGTTTAAGAGGAGATCTGGAAATGAGTAGCAATTTGTGTTAGGGAATGCATTTATAAGAAATATGTACCTGTGCATGCATGTGGGAGTGCACACACCCAGGTGCACATGCAAAACCCTGGTTAATGAGGTAAATGAATTAGCACACAGAGGAAAATTTTCCAGATTGCCAAGTTTATAATTCATTGAGTACCTAGGTGATTTTATTGCTGACAAATTAGATGTAGATTTTTTTTTTTACAAAATTAACTTTTTGTTTTCCTGCCCTCTTAGGCAGCCTAAATATGGCTTTCTTCATATTTCAGGGACCCCACTGTGAATATCATGACTATTGTGACTAACTGATACTTGGAGAGAGTGCTTTCTCAGGATTTATTTAGGGGTGTATAATGACTTTATCCCCCTGAGATGGCCTCAGACTGCTTTGCTGTTTGAGTTCTTCTGTCTGCTTTTTATAGTTTGCTGTCTCTTTCTTTGCTATTGGCTGTCAACTGTCACTTCCTGCAGCTGTCAGAAATCTGGGCTTTGGCAGGGCTAACCACCGTCAGCATCTGCCCCGCCCCCAACACTCACACTCACTGACTTGATTCTGATCAGGTAACACTTGGGAGTCAGTTGACTTGTTTTATCTAAAGTGGAAAGGGATGATCCTTGGAGAGAGGCCCCTGTCCAGCAAGCATCGCTTCACCTAGGAACTTGTTAGAAATGCAAATTCTTGGGCTCTTTCCCAAACTTGCTGAATCAGAAACTCTGGGGGTGGGGCCAGGATCTGTATTTAACAAGCTGTCCTGGTGATTCAGCTGTCCCCATCATTTGAGGACCAGTGCTGTGAGGAAGGATAAATAGGGCCCAGTGAGGGCTGAGGTGCTCTGCCAGGGGCAGGCTGTGTGTGCTTTAATCAGTATTCTGTCCAGCAAGGGGCTTAGGTTTCTTCCTGGGTCTCAGCCGTTGTGCAGTGTGCTTGGATTATTGCAGGATGGCGGAGTCCTAGGAAGGAGTGTGTGCGCCTTTGTGCATGCAGAGGGAGGAAGGAGGGTAGAAAGAGAAAAAGCCAGGGACCAGAGAGAGACATATCTTATGCACTGCTCCCTGCACTTAGCAGCTGGAGTTTCCCCTGTGTCCTGGTTTCAGAGCTCTGGCCCAAGCTCTCCAGCCTTGGGTCTCAGTGGACCTTGGATAGCAGAAGTGTCTCCTGGTTCCCATTCTTTCCCACCCGTGAGTGGCTGCCTGGAGCCCAGGCTGAGAGGCACCAGCTGGCGGTGACGCTGCCACAGACTCTCCAAATGGAGATCTTGAGAACTACAGCTGGGTTGTGTGTGGGAGCCTCGGAGATGCATGGATTTGGGTTTGTAAACATGGGCCTGTTAAATTTAGGGTGGGCCACGGGCCTAGGAGAGCTCCGTAGCATCTTTTGGCAACTGCTGAACATTTTGAGTGGTTTTAAAACATTGCTCATACCTTATATAGTAGGAGGCCTGTTTTAGCGCAGCTTGTCGTCAGGGGGAGGAGAGAGGAGGGATTGGCACCCACCACCGTCTGTGTGCCAGGTACTTTGCATGCACTGTTTCATTTTGTCTTTATTCCCTCTGTGAAGAGCTGGGGACTGCTAGCTCTGCTTTATAGACTAGGTTGTTGACTGAGCAAACATCTGGGCCCCAGTGGTGTCCCAGTGAGTCCCACCTGACCTGGTGGCTGACATGATAGTGGTGAGGACACCCCGCCCACAGTGGGAGCACACAGTCATGCCAGCTGTCATGGGGAGCCAACATTCTCTTCTCTGCTCTTCCAGCTTGCCTAAACCAGAGTCTGCCAGAGAGAGAGGGAGAGAGAGACAAAAAGAGACACACACACACACATGCACACACACACACATACACACACACATACACGTACATATCTGCCCAACATGAATCCCATGAGATGCTCCTCAACTTTAGAGCTGCACTGGCTAAATCTGTTTTGGAATTGTCATAAAACTATATTCTCCTCTTGGAGATCATGAATCATAATAAAAATCGTATCAAACAGAGTTCAACCAGAGAAATAGGACCAGTAGGATGGATAGACAGATATGTAGATAGAGATTATTGCAAGAAATTTGTTTGTACAGTTTAAGGGTGCCTAGGCAAGTCCACAGGCTGCAGGGCAAGCCGACTGTCAGGAAGGGCAGGCTGGAGCCCTTGGGCTTTGGGTGAAGCATCAGTCCACAGGCAGACTTTGTTCTTCTCGGAAGCCTCAGCTCTGCCTTTGGACTGATTGAATCAAATGACCTAGCACAATCTCTCTTACTTGAAGGCAACTGATTGTAGATTTTAATCAGATCTATAAAATACCTACACAGTGACACTTAGATTCATGCTTGTTTGAGTAACTTGTGCCTTAATTCAGGCAGGTTGACTTATTAAAAACTGACCACACCAATAAACACACTGAGAAGTCCTGCACCAAAGACACCTTAGCTGTGATGACCTCTCTGGTTCCTAAAATTACAAGAGCAAGAACCATGCTTACCCCCCAATTCTCCACAAAAGCCATTTATTCCCAGTGTACCCTGCAGGATATTCTGGAGATCATTGGTCCAAACTCTCTGTCCCTACCTCAGAGGAGCTGTGCCATGAAAGCCCAGAGCACAACTCTGTCCTGTCTTCAGTGGCTCTAGGTCAGGGTTTCTCCTCTGTGGTGTTATGTACTTCCTGGTTCAGGGAGTCCTTTTTTGCAGGAGCTGTTTACCATAGGATGTGTAGTGGCACCCCCAGCCTCTACTCACTAGGTGCCAGTTATACACCATGTCCCCCCCAGCTGTCACAACTGAAAATGTCTCCAGACATTGCCAGATGTCCCCAGTGAGAACCACTGGTGCAGAGGAAGAAATTGTGGGACTGCACAGGGTCTTTGCAGGCCTAGCAGCCTGGGTCTGAATTCTACCTCTGTGTTATTTCTATTTACTTGCATTCTGACATATTCCAAGAAGATCTGAGTGTCTGAATCTGTCCTTTAATAGATCTGTGATTCTCGGGCATTTATTTTACTTTGTGAGCCTTGGTTTTTACCTCTGCAAAATGGGGATCACTTTAGAACTTGCCGTGTTAGGTTATTCAGGAGACTCCCTGGAGTAGAGCATGCAGGGTACCTGGATTTTGGTGGTTATTCTAGAAATGCTAGTTTCTTGCCCTCCAAGAGGGAAACCGAGTTTCACAGCTAGGCTTGCATAAGCACCAATGGGGACATGAGGCCCTTCAGAGTGATGGAGTTGGAAGGGTCTTAGCTGTCACCAGGTTCTGGATGAGAAGATCAGCTTAGCATCTGTCTGAGGCCCCAGAGCCCCAGGTCAGGGATTGTCCTCAACCATGAAGTGTGTCACTTCCCTGGACAGCCTGGATAAGAACAGTCAGGTGTTCCTCATGGTTCTCACTGCTGCAGAGTCCAGAGAAAAGGGCTTAGGGCAGGAGAGGCTCTCGGGTCCCCCTCCAAGGGCTCAGCATACCCCCAGCCTCTTCTGTAGGCTGCTCAAGCTAAGTCATCCCTTTCCCGCAGGCTGTGGTGCAGAAGCTAGAGCCCATGGCAGAGATTTATGAATGGCGCTCCCCTGTGCAGCCTAGGTCAGGCCTTGCCAGGAGGTTTATTAATGGGCTTTCATCTAGCACTTTAAGTTTGCAAGCTCTCTCTGTTCCCCTGGTTCACAGCCGGATGTGGGAAGATACAAAATCTTCCTCCTCACTTGGTGGTGGGGGTTTGGCAGAGGGAGGTGATGTAGATACTGTCCTACAGGGTCCACTGGGATCAGAACCCACGGCCTTTTCCCTCTCTTGGCTGTCTCTCAGCCCTCTGGGGGGAAGTAGCCTCATCTGCAGTCAGGATGGTGATCACCGCATCAGGCCTGTGGGCAAAGCTGAGCATACAAGCCTTGGGTCAGAAGCTATGGACTCTGTGCAGTTTCCTCATCTGTAAAATAGGGACAGTGACAGCCTCCCCACAGAGTGGTGTGACTATAAGGCCTCATGTTGGATTAGGCCCTCCTCTGTGTGCGGGGGTATGAATAGCTGTGGGACATCATTCAGCCAGTCACCCCAGAGGGTGGCAGCTTCAGAGAGGCTCTTGCCCCATCTCTCCAAAGGACACTGTCTTCCAGCCAGGAAGAGCTTGAGGAAGGACCTCTGTATTCCCCATCATCCCTCAGGAGCCATCCACACTGTTACCAGGACAGGGGCTGAGGAAGGGGGAAGGCCCCTAGCATTACATCACATGGCATTTCTAGGCTGCTAATCAGTCATCAGTTGAGGCCACCCACTCCCAAACAGAGGTAGAAAGGCTGCCTCTGCATCTTCTGAGCGGCTTGTTAAAAATACAGATTCTAGGAGCCCACTCCTGACCCCTGGGGTCAGAACTGCTCACTGTGGATGAGGGAGAAACCCTGAAGGATGAAGAGCCTTTTTGTTCAGTGTCACAGACTTGTGAAACCTTAGCACCCCATTCTCAGTGGTCCCGTAGGATACCAAGAACTCTGGGTATTCACTTCCAGTATGTCTGACTTAGGAGGTTGGCCTGGAAGAATCCAGAAGCCCCTTCCAGCTCTGACACTCTGTGCTTTCAGGAGAGGTGCTCCAGAGACAAGAGGAGCAGCACTGGGTCCTGGGGTGGCTGAGTGCTTAGTGGCACAGATAAGCCTGTCCTGGAGGGCAGGCCAGAACTGCAGTGCTGTTGTTCCTGGGACCACATCTGGCCTTGTATTCTGGGAGGCACCTGGTGACCTTGAGCCAAGAGTGGGTTCTAGGCAGCTCCTGGCCAAATTCCCCACCTTCCTCACCCCACTTGAAGATGGTGGTGAGCTGCAGAGTGGCTAGTAGCCTATAATACACCAGGCCATGTATGACGTGGACTTGTTGGTGACCCCTTTCCTACCCCACTGCTTCTCCCAGGCCATTTCTTTTTCTTTCTTTCTTTCTTTCTTTCTTTCTTTCTTTCTTTCTTTCTTTCTTTCTTTCTTTCTTTCTTTCTTTCTTTCTTTCTTTCTTTCTTTCTTTCTTTCTTTCTTTCTTTTTTTAAAGATTTTATTAATTTATTCATGGTAGACACACACAGAGAGAGAGAGAGAGAGAGAGACAGAGACACAGGCAGAGGGAGAAGCAGGCTCCATGCAGGGAGCCCGACGTGGGACTCGATCCGGGGCCTCCAGGATCACACCCCAGGCCAAAAGCAACGCTAAACCACTGTGCCACAGGGGCTGCCCTCCCAGGCCACTTCTTTATTCAGCAATCATTGACGAAGCACCCACTCTGGAGACACGAAAGTCATAGCCATTGAGTGTCAAGAAGGCAGCAGAGGGAGAAGACAGACGCGTGAGCCAGCAGGAGCTTTGCAGTATCGTAGGCTGATGGTGGACAGACATGTGCCCTGGGGTTCCAGATGGTGCCCCCTGGAGATGCAGCAGGAGAGATAGAAGGGCCAGTTCTAGCTTTTCTGCCCAAGACATGGGCATAACTTTGAGGTCAGTGCCTGCCCCACACCCCCAACTGCCCCTGGTCTGGTGGAGACCCTCCAACCCCAGTCAGTTCTAGGTCATGATGTGGGGTATGGGAGCCTGGGAACACTATCAGGCCCAAGCTGTCCTCCTGGCTGCCCATCCTCTCAGGCCCTGAGCACGCAGCTGCATTAGCTGAAAAGTTCTGCTGTTCTGGCCAAGATGAGCATACTCTCCTCCTCCCTCTTGGCCCAACCTGGTCCTGGCCTCAGAGAGGCCCCTGGGGGAGATGAACACAAAGGAGCCCTGCAGTTTAAAAGCCCTATAATTGCACTGTTGGTTTCTAGCACCACTCTGGGCTTCCCAAGTTAAAGAAAGTTTACAAGGTCCCGGAAATAGCTCTGATGCCATCAGGCTCCGGAGGGAGATGTGGGCTAGGGCAGCAGAGGGAGGAGTGTGTTTCCCAAAGGATCCCGGGGAGCCTCCTAGCCCTGTTAGCCCTTGGGGTCAGGAAGGGAAGCCTCTGAGACACAGGGAGTTCAAGGGATGGCAAATTTTAGGGAAGAGAATTTGACAAAAGTTTTTCTAGGGCTCTGGGTTTTCTTAGTGCATTCAGAAATATTTATTGAGAACTTGCTCTGGGTGCTTGTTGTAGATGGTAGGGATCCACCACTGAGCAAAATGGAGCATGGCCTTCCCTGCCCTTGTAGAGCTCAGGCTCTGCCCAGGGGACACAAAAGAAGCATGTGTACAAATACATACGTGGAATGGAGTCAGGCAATGAGACCTGGAAGAAGGAAAATAAAGCCAAATGAGAGATAGAAAGATGAAGAAGGATGGTTTTAGGCCCAAGAAGACTTCTGAGGAAGCAGTCTTTGCCCCAAGACTGGAGGGTGTGAAGGAAAGAAAGTCACAAGTGAGTGGGGGAGGGCTGGAGGGGCAAAGTCACCCCCAAGTTGGGAATGTGCACCGTCTGTTCAAGGAACAGCATCAGTGTGGGGAGAGGTGGGAAATGGGGTTGGCAAGGGAGCCAATGCCAGATCCTAAAGGGACTCCTGAAAAGATTCTGCCTTCAGATATAGGGATATTTGTGGATTTGGTGATGGCAGTTAAGGAGGCACCTGAGCATGGCTTCTGTTCTGAAACTAAGCTCCAAGCATGAGGTGAGATCAGCTTCGAGAGTGAGGGAGACTTGGGGAGCAGGGGCATGGGGGAGGGATATGGAGAGAAGAGGAGGTATTCAATGCTCTGTTCAGAGTGAGAAAGAAATTTCTAGAAAAACATGCTATGATTGCTGGGCAGTGCTGAGGGTGCTTTGTGGTTTGTGGTCTTGAAGTTAGAGGAACACCATCCTCACTGTGTGGTTTGCTCTGTTGAGTGGCTAAGATGCGCTGGCCAAGGGCTCAGCAGTAATGCTTGGGTCTGTGTGTGTGTGTGTGTGTGTGTGTGTGCGTGCACACACAGGTGCGCGTTAGCCACATTCCTGCCCTCAGGTGGTATCTAGCTCAGCAGGGGGATTATATCAAGAAACAAACAACTATAAATCAGACCCACATGACATGGTGCAGGGAGGAGGGTTCTGAAAGGTGTGAGGGACTTTGGAAAGAGCTCGAAAAAAGAATTTGGGAATAGCAAAGCTGGATGTGCCACCTATGAGCTGATACTGTAAGGCAAGTGACAAAAGCTCTCTGAAACTCAGATCTTCTAAACTATCAAATAGGGATCATCCTATTGATCTAATGAGGCTGGTGCAGTGATTAAATAAGGAAATGTAAGTGGAAGATGTTGTGTGAAGCAGGAATTTAATGAATGGCAGACACTGATGTTCATTTTTGAGAGCAAGGGTGGACAAATTGTGACCCATGTGCCTGAACCCAGCCTACTGACTCAGCTAAGAATGATTTTTTACATTTTTAAATGGTTGAAAAAAATAAAAATAAGAGTAATATTTCATGACATGTGAAAATTATGTGAGATTCAAATTTCAGTATCCATAAATAAAGTTTTATTGGAACTTTGCCATGCTCATTTGTCTATGTGTTGTCTCTGCTGCCTTTTCTCCACAACTGCAGAGCTGAGTAGTTGCTTGTGACAGAGACCATATGGCCTAGAAAGCCTAAAATATTTACTATGTGGACCTTTATAGAAAAGTTTGCCAACTTCTGATTTAGAGGAAGGGAAGTTGAACTGGACACTCAGAAAGGTTTACCATGGGTCTGGTCTTGAGTGCTGGGTGGGATTTCTATGGGTTGACCCTGGGTGAGGCATTGGGGATAAGGAGGCCATAGGTCTTGGGTGTGTTGGATGGGAGTGGAGAGTTACTGAAGGCAAATGAAAGAGCACAAGCAGAGATAGAGCTTGAGTGGAAGACTGACTTCCATCATGAACCAATTGCTTTCTTTCCAGCAGGAGCAGAATAAGAGGAAGGCCCCTCCCCACAAGGGCTTTGTGTTTTGGGGGGGTGGGGAGTCTCTGGCCTTGGGCCCTTGAGCTTGTCCCCTGGGAAGTAAGATTCAGTTTCTTCTTTTCAGAACCAAAAGGGAGATAAAATGAAAGACAAAGAAACATTACAGGAAAGAAGGCACTAGACTGTGTGGATCAGGCTGCAGTGGCCAGCCATGGGCAGCGGGCTCTTTGCACTGCAGCAATCTGCCATTTTTCTCTTGCTGACAATTATGGCAGCTGATCCAGCCTGTCCCCACTGTCCTCAAGCGTCTGAGACCACCCATGTGGCCATGCAGCAGAAGACACCAACCCTGAGCTTGAGGAAACTAGGCTGCTGTTCTTGCTCCCCACCTCAGCCTTTCTGAATTCCCCAGAGTTTCTTCTCACCACTCGTAAAAGGTGTCCCTTTCCTTGCTCTATCCCTGCTTGGGCTAAGCCTTCCACCCATGCATTGATCTCATCCCTCCTGGGTTCCTCTGGGCTCTTGTTCTGTTGATTATACATCTCTCTTGCATTCTCAATCTTGTGTCCACTGGCACTTTTCCCTTCCTCCTCTTGTTGGGAAGGTGACTAATATTTAATGAGTTCTTATTATGTGCCAGCAGTCTGTGAGGTGATTGTATATGCTGTTTCATTTGATTCTGACAAAAGCCCGGAGGTAGTATATTAGGACTTTTAGTTGCCAGTGAAAGAAACCAAACTCAAACTAGTTTGGAGGGAATTGATTGGTTCACATCATTGGGAGGCTTAGGGCCTCCCATGATCCTCAGACATGGCTAGGTCCAGCTCTTTAGATATTATCCTAAGGAATTTCTTTCTGTATTTCTCAGTTCTGTTTTCTTTTGTGTTGGTTTCATCCTCAGACAGGTGTGCCTCACATGGGGGCAAAGGTGACTACCAGCAGCTCTAGACTGCTTCTCTGCCTTTGTGGAAATTTCCAAGGGGGGAGAGCCTCAGCAAAAATCCAGGGCTGATTCTCATTGGTTTGGCCTGGGTCACATGGCCTTTCCTGGGCCAATCACTGTGGCCAGGCTGTTGCTGGGCTCCTCTGGGCTCTCACTGGCAAACCAGGGCAACCTGCTCACTTGTGGTGATGTGGCAGTAGCCCCATCTAAGCTACATGGATTGGGGATCCCTGGGTGGCGCAGCGGTTTGGCGCCTGCCTTTGGCCCAGGGCGCGATCCTGGAGACCCGGGATCGAATCCCACGTCGGGCTCCCTGTGCATGGAGCCTGCTTCTCCCTCTGCCTCTGTCTCTGCCTCTCTCTCTCTCTCTGTATGACTATCATAAACAAATAAAAAAATTAAAAAAAATAAACTACATGGATTAAGAATGAGAAAGATGTGGTTTCCTCAGATGAAAATAATGAGGTTGACACCAGAAGATGGGAGAATGGTTATTGGATTGGCAAAAATGGCAGTTGCCCATTAGAGGTAGATATTACAACCCCCATATTACAGGTAAAAAAAATGAGCCTAAGAGAGGTTAAGTGGCTTGGAGAAGGTTAACAGCGAAAACTCAATCAAGATGCAATTTTGACCCACATTGGGAGTCACTCTTTATTATACTTTGATTCCTAAGCTTGACAGGGGACTACAGGAAACTTCAGTTTGGCCAGAGAGTAGCAGGGAAGAGGGGATGAAATGATAAGAAAAAAAAATCCGGGGGATTCCTGGATGGCTCAGTGGTTTGGCACCTGCCTTCGGCCCAGGGCATGATCCTGGAGTCCTGGGATCGAGTCCCAAGTCAGGCTCCCTGCATGGAGCCTGCTTCTCCCTCAGTGCCTCTCTCTCTCTCTCTCTCTCTCTCTCTCTCTCTCTCTCTCTCATAAATAAATAAAATCTTTAAAAAAAATATGGTCTTCTGGAATAACCAGTGAGAAAAGAGCCTCTGGCTGGGTAAACCTCAGATGCATCCAGGTTGCTGGGCAGAAGTGTTGGGAATCGGGGTTATTTAAGGGACCTATCTACACTGGAGAGACCAGGCCTCTCTAATCTGCTCCAAGTGATGCTACCTGTCTTGCCCAAAGCCTTTTCCAGCCAGTCGTAACATAACGTAACGTTTGGTAAAAGCCCTTGTACTTTATCTAACATGACTGGGCTCAGAAAGCAGTGCTAGGAACATACTCAAACCCTGGTGTTTCACAGAATGACATCAGAGAGTTGAGGAGTCCTGTGACCCCCAGGAATGAATCCCTACATTGGGAGGAACAGGACAAATACTGCCCAACCAGATATTTCAGTTCTGTATCCATTTGGAACCTTGAAAGGGAGAAGGGCTCTTTGAGCAAGACCAAAAGAGATCTGAGAATTTGCCCAGAGGAAGCAGTTCTTTCTAGGCTGGGGCTATTTTCTAGAAAATGTGGGGCCAGCTCTGTTCATGTACACGTATGGAAAGAAGGGGAAATACACACATTCTTTCTGGAGCACTCTATCTGGGGCCTCTAAACCATGATGTGGATAAATAAAGCCTCCGGTCAAGGCTCTGGGGAAGAGGCTCTGGGAGTCTGGGAGCTGTAGGGGGATGCAGGGCACACCAGAAGGAGTAGCTTAGGGAAGATGAGAGTATGGACTCATAAAGGAAGGAATTGAGACCACATATGTTACCACCTCATGGTTCTGCTCCTGATTCTCCCAAGAGGCAGAGCTGGTGACAGGAGCCAGCAGCAGATCACAGAGATAGCCATGGGTTGCAGAAATGTTGTGTGAGAGCTTTGCCTTATCTCCATATCCCCAGCCCCACCCAGCTCTTCTGTGCTTCTGGAGCTTCTGGAGGCTGAAACAAAGTGGCTGGAGTATTTCTAGGTACAGAATGTACCTAATGTCTTGGGAGCCTCAGAAGCTAACTCATCCTTGCCTAGTGAAAAATGACTTTGGTTGGGCATCATTAGATGTCTCATCATTAGAGAAACTCCTTCTTATATCACACCCAAATCTGCCTCTCAGTAACTCCCAGATAATAGTCCCAGTTGTGGCCAGTTGGCTCTGCACTGGACACAGCTGTGCTCCTTTCCAAGCTAGAGCTGGTCCAGGAAGTGTCAGTGACGTCACACAGTGCCAGTAGCATCACTCCCTGTGCGTGTATGCATGGGCTTGGCATGTGTTGGGGTGGCGACGTGTATTGTTGTGCATTCAGGCAACCCAACTGGTGAGTAAATGAGTGGCTATATTTATCTCCGCCTCCCAGGCCCAGGAGCTCCTGCTCTGTGCCAGCAATGGGAAAAACAAGCATGCTGGGAGATGCCTCACATTATTGTGACAAGTAATTAGGGGATGTGAGATGTTCAGAAATTACTTTATTAGACAAATGCTGCTTATAAACCCCACGCAACAAACATTCCTGAGGAGTTGCTTCTGGTCCTGGGACTCTGCTGCGGAAGGAATCCCAGCTCCCCCGGGCGGAAGGGCTTTCTGGGTCCCTCTGCACGACAGTGGCTGGTCGTGTTTGGACAGGATGAGGGGGTAGTGTCAGCTTTGCAGGAAGGGTCTGCATTGCATCTCTGCTCTGCCCCTTCTACTCTTATGATCTTAGGTAGGTCCCCTCCCCTGGTTAGACTGTGATCTCCATGTCTATAGGTGAGAGTAATGCTTTCTGCTTTCTGCTTCAGGAAATATCTTTAGTAGGCTCTACTCCTGCCAGGGCTGGAGGGCCAAAGAGAAGTGGCAGTACCAGACCCCAGGCACTAGACCTGCCTATGGGAGCTGGAGCTGTTGAAGAGGTATTTTCACTGGGAACAGAACATTAATTGAGTATCTACTATTGCCAGAGATTGGAACTGGCCCAAGGGATAGAACTGAACAAAATTCATCCTCAGGTCTCTCCTTGTCCATGGCAAGACTGGTGGTCCTAGGACTGGAGCTGTTTAAAATGAAAACCATAACAACAAAAAGTGGGAGTCAGTAAGCCTTTCTGTAAGGCAGGGTCAGGGAGTGGACATTTCAGGCTTTGTGGGCCACATGGTCTCTTGGCACTACTGAACTCTGACATGGTTGCACAAAAGCAGACTGAGAATATGTAAACAAACATGTGTGCCTGAATTCTGATGAAACTGTTTGCAGATACTGACATTTGACTTTTGCATCATTCTCATGTGCCCTAATATTATCCTTCTGATGTTTTTCAAACACTTAAATATGTAAAAAACCATTCTCAGCTCGTGGTCCATAGGAAAAACATGTGGTTGACAGGATTTTGCAAACCCCTGGCATAGAGGGAAAAAAAAAGACAGTAGAGTCCCCTGGAAGTACCAGAGAAGGCTTTGCTGGGCTTCTTGGAACATATTCTCTGCAGAAAAGGGGGACTACTATAATTCCATTCCATCCCACTACTGCTCAAAAGTGCCCAACTCTAGTGTGTTGTCACTATCTACAGAGCACATGTGGCTGTCCAGCCTGACAGGGAAGACCTGACCACCACAAGGCTCCAGTCTTCTCTTTCAAGTCCACTTCATACCATCCCCAACAGAACCTTTGCTGCCCTCGCCCCCAGAGAGGTACAGTAGCCCTTTGCTGAGGTTACTCTGTCCCTATAAATTCAGGGAGATGTGTTCCTCAAGGTACAGCTGGATCCCCACTTTCCTTGGGTCTTCCCTAGCCAGCCAGCCCTCCCCTGATGTCATGGTAGTGTGATGTCCATGTTGCCCCCCAGGAAGTGATGCTGAGGGCTGGCCAAGGTAAAAGGGAAGCCAAGGGCTTGAATCTTAGAGCATAGAGGAAAAGGCCTAAAGAGGAAGCAGAGATCATGGGAGCCATCAGTCAACCACAGGATTCTGAGGGGGAGGTGGTTGTATTAGGGGAACATCTAAATTATAGGCAAGGGTCATCACAGGGTTCCCTCAGTCACCCTGTTCTCCATAGGACTATCATGGTCTCTGCTGGGAAAATACCTATTATGGGATATAGCCAAGGCTGTGGTTATTGGGTAGGACTGTGAGGGTTTTGTCTCAGGGAGAGGGCCTCATAGGGAATAAAATTTAATTGGATAAACCTTAAAACATCTCAATTTCCATGTTACTACAGTGGCTCCAGGAAGGTCCACAACTGGAGGAGGAAGGTCCTTCTAACACTTGTCACAATAATCATAAGGCTGTGACCTTGAGTTGCTCTTGAACATTCACAAGGGGCTTTCATGTGCATTACATCACCCCATCTTCATAATGACCCAGTTCAATGGGTATTGTCATCCCCATTTCACTGATGAGGATGCTGAGGCTTAAGATTAACCATGACTTGCTGGGTTCCTCCTAAGGGCTGCCACATATGACCTTCAAAGTCCCTGGGAAACATCCTTTAGAGTTCTCTTTCATAGCTGCAGAGAATTGTGTTTGCTAAGTGTTAACCAGAAGCACTCAAATTAGCTTTTAGAAGCTGCTCACATAACTGGTATGTGAAAAGCTTGGGAATCAAATCCTGGTTCTATGCTTTTACCCCCTTGTACTGGTCCTTCACTGCAGGTGTGTGTGCACATGTAGCCTTGTGAAATTATATACTCATTGAGGGTAGAGAATCTGTTCCTGTTCTGTGTACGTTTCCCTTCATGCCAGGGTCTAACACACAGTAAGTGCTCAGTCTATAGGCGGCTGATTATGCCTTCCTTCCTACCCCCAATTCAACATGCTTTACCCCTAAGTCATTCTGTTTAGGAAGAAGAGATGGAACACCGTCAGTTTCTCTCATATTCCCTTCCCTTTGGGAGTTTTTGTGGGGAGTTCCCATAGCTGACCTTCGGAACAGAGATCCGCTTCTTTCTGTCAGAGCATTTATATCCTGATTACATCCATTCCCATGATGCATCTTCTCATAATCTTGGACAATTTAGATCTTTTCCTGGTAGGGAGGTGGGAGAAAGATGGGGGCCTCTCACCATCCCTTAAGCTTCCTTGGATGCCAGTTTCTCATCTCTGACCTGTCCTACCATCAACTGTGGGATGCTTGCACTTGAGAACTTAAGATCTCAGTCCTGCTTTGGGGCTCAGGAAGAGCTGGTCCTCCCTCTCCCATCCAGCTCTGCTTCTGCTTTCCTCCATCTAATGGTTTGCCACCTTGGCAGGAAGGGTGCTGCTGGGAGCTGGGGAGGCCCCCTCTTCCAAGTTCTCTCTCCAAGCAGGAGGGCACTGTGTTTGCTAATAGGTGTTAAATGGGAGCATCAAACTTTAATCAGCTCCTTAATGGAGTCTGGGGACTGGGGGAGTTCTCAAGCCCTGCATTATGCTGCTTGCTGGAGCCAAGCTGGATGCAGTGAGTGGGAAGGTAGGATGGGCAGCTGCTGTCATAGCCAGAACTACTGGAAGATGAGGTGGTGCTGGCCCAATTGACAGCCACTTTCATCCAATGTGGCACAGCTCAAGCTGTCAGTGTCACTGTGTACTCAAGGCCAGTGTTACCACTGTGACTACTCTGGGTGACCCCTCCACTGATGGTTTCCTGTGGTAAGAAGCAGGTCTGGCAGCAAATGTGAAAATGAAAACACACAGGCACCACAAGACCCTGGTTCATATGCTGGAGGTTTTAGGTTGAATGAGCAACAATGGACAAGTTCTTTGGCATGGTACATCATTTTAAAAACAACTCTCAATGAAACAAGCTTCCTTGTGTTCCTTTTGTGATGGGATGTTGCCACTCCTCCCACTAAGAGGAGAGTACATTACTCCATCTCCTTCACATTGAGTTGGCCTATGGCTCACTTTGACCAATGGAATATGGTGGAAGAATTAGTTGAGTTCTGGAGCCTGGGCCTTAGGAGACCTTGGAGCTTTTGCTTTCCACTCTCTTGGAATACTGCCCTGAGACCACCATGAAAAGAAGCCTGTTTAGCTTAGTGAAGGGTGAGAACCCATACGGAGGAGAAGCCAAATGCCCTGCTCATAGCCAGCACCAGCTGCCAGATGCATGAGTGAGGGAATCTTCCAGCTCCAGAGGCACCATCAGCTGAGTAATGCCAGGTAAGACCTACAGAAGGACCACCCAGGTTGTAAGTCCTGATTGTGAGAAATAAAAAAAATCATCATTGTTTCAAGGGACTGAGTTTTAGGGTGCTTTGTTACTGATTCATCGATACCTGAAATGCTTGACTCTTCTGACCCTTGGGTTCTCATATGTAGCATGGGCCAACGATGAGCACCTTGTCATGGGGAGAGGGGTAACTGATGACAGGTGCTCGCTACTGTGCCTGGGATGTAGTTAGTCTGCCTGGGGAGAGGGGTACTATCAACGAGGCTCAGAAGGGAGACTGACTGCCATGGTGAGGAGAGGTGACAGCAGTAGTGGCAGGAAGAGGGAAGAGAAAAGACACGCAGGCATTTCTGAGACAAAACACCAGGACTTGATGCGTGACTGGTATGAGCAAGAAGGATGAGTCAGAGATGGCTTGGAGGTTGCCAGCTGGGGTAAGTGAGTAAACAATGCTGCCAAGAATGGTGGTAGTGGTGGGGAGGTCTCAGGGTGAGATGAATAGGGTTGGGCTTTGCACAGTGGGGTGTGACAAGGAGACACTGGAATACATGGGATACTTGGATACATGGATCTGGGCTCATGGGAGAGGACTAGGCCAGGGCTGGAGGCATGGGACTCAAGGAGAATAAAGCCCACCAAAACCTGGAAGGTGGCCATCTTAATCTGTTCTGCTGGTCATAACAACACACCACAGCCTGGCTGGCTTAGGAACAGCAGAAATTTATTTCTCACAGTTTTGGAGGCTGGAAGTCAGCGATCAGGGTGCCAAGACAATCAGGTGGTATGTCTGGGGGAAACCTGCTTCCTGGGTCATTACCCGCCATCTTCTTACTGTGTCTACTCATGGTGGAAGGGTGAAGGATCTCTCTGAGGGCGCTGAGGACATCCACAAGATCTCTACCCTCATTATCTGATGACCTCCCAAAGGTCCCAGCTTCTAATACTATTTGTCACCTCTCAGCATATGAATTGAGGGAGTGGGGAGGTCACAAACATTGGACTGTAGCAATAACTCAAGAGGGCCAGGTTAGGGGAACAGGGCTGTAGATGTGCCAGGTTTCTCCAAGGATTAATGTAAAGGATCACTGAAGTAGCAGCCTGGGTATTCATACTGACATAGCCTCCTAAAGATTGAGTCTACAGGGGCTCCGACCTCAGGAAATTCTTGGTTTTGGGAGGAAATGCCAACTACCAAGTCCTCACAGATGAGTGGATTCCACATTTCCATGATAACGCTGAGGGCAGCTAAATTCCAATCTCAGTCTGTGATCTGATGTAACTTTAAAAAGCCCATCATAAAACTCAACAATGAGATACTAACTATAGCAGCCTCCTGGCCAAAAATGGGTGGGTGATTTTTCCCCCTCTTTTTTCTACCCTTTTGGACATTTCAAATTTTCTACAGCAAGCATTTAATACTTTTTGTTGGCATGCCATAGCTTTTAAAGGACAAAAAATAATTATAAAAAAAATCAAGAGAAGAAGCTTTATGGCTAGAGATTAAGAGCTTCATTTCTAGGAGAAGGGATGCCCCAGATATGGTTCTGCTCTCAAACACCAGGACCCCACAGAAGAATGAAGCCCAGGAAAGGTAAAATGGGGAGGCATGGTTACTCTCCTTGGAGCTGCAGAGACTCATCCACCATTATAGGTGTCCTGAAGTCTAGGAGCACCTGAAGAACAGCAGTTAGAGTAGCCAGGAAAGAGAGGGTGAAGTAACCTCATCTTGATCAGGGTTTGGGGAAAGCTAGTGTGTTATGTACTTAGCTTTGAGGTGGTTATAGTTAGCTTGACCCTGCTGGGAGCTCTTGGGTAGCAACAGAGCATGTCCAGGTAGGCCAGGCCATGGGGTTGGCTCTTCAACCAAGGATAATGGAATCATCCAAGTTACTGAGTCCTATGGGCAGGCATGGAGGCATGAAGTCTCATGTAGCAGTAAGATAAAAGTCCAGAGTTTGTTCAGCAGGTCCTGAGATGGCAGGAGTGTGGAGGGGAGAAGGGCCTGATGAGTAGGAATCTGTCTCCATAGCCACCTAGAATGGGCCTGGGAATGGTGCCCCCAGTGGACAAGGACACTGAAGCTTAACATCCCCTCTTGAGGGCACCCTGGCCCTGGCTCACCCTGGCCTCCTAATATCAGCCAGCTTGGGCAGTCTGTTTCCATCCACTAGTTGCTGTTGGAGGAAGGGCTCCTGCCATGTCCAAACCCTGGTTCTCCACCCTCCCGATAGGGCTACATGTCTGGTGTCTGGGTAGATTTGGACAGATGGACTGTTGAAAGGAAAACTCAACCAGGGGAAGGAGACTTTGAAACACTCTTCTGTCCAGAGGGGCTGTTATCCTGCTCCCTCTTGGCAGAGGGGTTATCTTGAAAGAGGCAAATCCACTCATTTGATTGCTCAGAAAGGTCTGTTTTATTTTTTCAGGAGGGGGAATAATCATATGAGCTTTGGGAAGATAAAGTGAGAAATAGGAGTTGAAATAATTTGCTATAAAGCAAATGGTGATGAGAAAGTGGGTGTTAGTGTGATTATCCCTCCAAGGGCAGGGAGCCCTCCCTCGTTTTGAATGCCTATTTGTCCTTCTGGAATGTCACATTCACATGTTACATCCACGGCTGCAGCAAAAGCTAACCTTTGCTGTCAGCCTCCTACTAAGCACTCCACAGAGATCATCTATCTCCACTTTAATAATGACCCTACTATCCCCATCTTACAGACAGGGAATCAAATGAGTGAGAGCTAACTTGGCTCACACTTCACACCTAGGAAGTTCTGGAGGTAGTCTGCTCCAGAGCCTGCACCATTAGCCAGTGCCCCCAGAGCCAGGTCCCCAGCTTGCTGCACATAGTAGGCACTCACAAAATATTTGTTGCATTGAATTAAATTGAATCAGATGGCTAGTCCCAAGAAAGCCAAAGATTGTAAATTCTTTGGAACCTGAATCTCTTTAAACACCACTTTTAGAATTTCAGTTACTAGGAAGACAACAAAATAGGAGGCAAGATGGGTCTTCAAGGGAGATTTTGCTCTTCCATTTTTGCAGCTGATGTGGTTTGCTGCCCTCTGATCCTGCCTTTACCCCTTCTTTACTATCTTGCCCTCTTGGGGAAAGGAGGGGGATGGAGCCCCCCGCCTGGCAGACAGGTGTGGGGGCAGAGCAAAGACCAGTGCTCTCCATGCTGTTGGAGCTGGTAAGGGGGGGAGGTGGGCAGACAAGCTTGAGCTGAATGCAATTTTTGTCAGAGTTCCCTTCTCGTCTGTGAATGCAAATCCTGAATTACAAGCTATCCGGATGACAAGCTGACATTTTAGCTCCAAACATTCTCCTATAATTAGTAGAATCTAATGCAATACAGGGAATGGCTCCATTTTACACACACATTATCGTAATGCCTTTAAATAAGATAATTGATTATGCCTCTGCATAAGAAAGTGAAATATTCGATGTAATTAAAACCAGCATTCCAATCCTGGCTCCCTGACAGGTGATCCACGTGTCACTTCATAAACCCTTAAAGTAGTGCTCACACCCACATTCTAGTTTTCAAAGTTTGTTATAAAAAAACAACAACAACACAACTTTGGAGAATTTTTTTTCTCTTGATTTTTAGCTTTGGGTCTGGAAAACGGAGTGAGGGGTGACTACTGACTATTTGGGTATTTCTGTATTCCTCCTCAGTGCCTTGACACTATCACAAACTCTGTCTCACATTTCCTATAAGATCTTCATTTTATATATAGGGAAGTTGAGGCACAGGGGAGTGACAGCAATTCTCTGACAGAACCAGGCTTGGAACTCTAATCTGTCTCATGGCCCTAGCAATCGTATTTTAATTTGAGTTCTTTTGCTGCAAGTGGGAAAGGGTGTGGTCTGATGGACAGAATGTAGGGCTGGAATCAAGAAATTTGGATTCTAGTCTGGGCTTTGAAATCTATTAACTTCTCTAAGCTTTAGTTTTCCCACTTACTTCATTGATTGACTATGGACAAAATGGATCAGATAGGTCAGTGGAATATATTACAATAACAGCAATCCAGTGGGCAGACTCCTGGGCCATCTGGGGTAGGAGTGGAGAGATTACTTGTTTGAGTAAAGAAAAGTCAGATATGAAAATCTCAGTGGCCTTGAGATCTAGGGGATCTCCCAAACTGCCCCATTATACAACCTCCATTTCCAGGAAGTTGAGATGGAGTGGGTAGTACCACTAGGGCAGCTTGTTGGGAATTGCATGGGCAGCTCTCTGCCTTCTTGTTACCTGAAGATGGTGCTGTAGATATCTCGAAAGGCATGGCCATGCCTGAATTAGTCCTATACTCCTAGTCTCTAAAAGGGTTCATCTGTGGCATGTTTTTGTGTGAAAGCTGGTGGGTGTTGGGTGAGTGCTATGAGGCTGGGAAACCAAGCTACTCCAGTGGGTTTCTCCTAAGGGGGCAGACTAGTTCCTTATCTTCCCATAGCTTCATCCCAGTAACCTTGCTAGCCAAAACCTAGCTTCCTACAGGGATGCTAAGACATATATTCATGTAGAAAAACTTCCTAGTGCTGTCTGCTTCATGCCTGTATTAGTTTCCTCCAGCTGCTGTAATATATTACCACATATAGTGGCTTAAAGAATATATTATCTTATAGTAAATGGTGATAAGAAAGTGGTGGTCACAGTCTGAAATGGATCTCATTGGATTAAAATCAAAGTATTGGCAAAATCACATTCCTTCTGAAGGCCCTGGTGAGAATGTTTCCTTGCCTCTTCCAGCTTCTGGAGGCACCTGCATTCTTTAGCTTGTGGTCTCTTCTTCCATCTTCAAAGCCAGCAATGCCAGTCGAGTCTTTCGTACTAGGCCACCTGTATCTCTGATTCTGACTCTTCTGTCCCTCTCTTCTCCATTTACGGACACTTGTGATTACACTTAGCTTACCAGGATATTCCAGGGAAATCTCCTCATCTCAAGATCCTTAACTCAGTCACATCTACAAAATCCATTTTGCTATGTAAAGGAACATATTCACAGGTTCCAGGGAGTAGGGTGTGGGTGTCTTTTGGGGGGCTATTATTCTGCCTACCATAATACTGTTGCCCTAAGGGTAGTTATATTAGTTATGTATTGCTTCTTAACAAATTATCTCTATTTTGTGGTTCAAACAACAAAGATTTACTGTCTCACAATTTCTATTGGTAAGAAAGACAGTTACTTCCTGGCTCGAGGTCTCTTACAGGGCTCTAATTAAGGTCAGCTGGAGCTGTAGTCATCTAAAGGCTGGATGTGGGAAGTGGGGGATCTAAGGTCACTCACATGGCTGTTGGCAGCTCTTAGGTTATTGTGGGCTGTTGGCTACAGACCTCAGTTCCTGACCACATAGACCTCTTCATAGGGCGCTCACAATATGGCAGCCGAATTCCATCATAGTGAGTGAGTGTGAGAACAAAAGAGGGTCCCCAAAATGAAAGCCACCATCTTTTTATAACCTAATCCTGGAAGTGACATCCCATCACTTCTCCTGTGTTCTCTTTATTAGAAATGAACCAATAAATCCAGCCTACACTGATAGGAGACTTCACAGGGTATGAATATCAGGAAGAGGGGTGATAATCAAATTTGGAAGCCATTGTAGAGGCTGCTTACTTCAGCAGTCACACATACCACTTCCTCACGGAAGGACTAATCTTTAATGATCAGAGATTAGGCCTCTAAAATTGTGACATCTAGATGATTATGAGACATTAGAGACCGCATTCCAATGCATAGAAGAGAGGGATAGTTAGAGGTGTGGGTGAGTAGATAGGTGGCTGTAAAACTTCTTCAACCAGGTCAGTGGTTCTCCAACCAAGGAGGGATATTATAATTATCTGAAAAGTAAGATAATGTGCCACAGCCTGTGCCCAAACCTGTAGATTCTTATTCAGCTGAACTGAGGTAGAATCCATGAATATGCAATATTTTAGAACTTCTTAAGTAGTTCTGATTTGCATCAAAGTTTGCAAAACTTTGATCTAAAGAGTTTACTGATGTCTGAAAGAAGGGATTTGGAGACACCATGGAATTCTTTAAAGTCTGGATCTTCTGAATGATGAAGAAGATGATGATGACAGTGACAATAGTAAGAATTAGTGTTTATGTGAGTACTTCATCCTCAGAGGCCACTGTGCTAAGGTGCTTATTTCCTGAGCCTCAGTTTGCTCATCACAAAATGAACAAAACAGCATCAGTCCAAGAGAGAGACTGTGACATCTAGATGATTTAAGTATGTGAAATGTCTGGGGCAGTGCCTGACACCTAGTAGATGCTTGATTTACAGATCCTTCCTGTTTGGCCATCCCTGTGCTCCTTTTGGGGAGCTGAGATATGATGAAGCAGGAAACCACACCAATTCTGCTACCCAAACATGTTGGAACTCCTGGATAAGGCTGAGTGGACCCAGAGGCACCTATAAAGGACATTTATAAGTGACCATAGGTCTGATGGGGGTCCCAGGAGGCCATTATGCAGGCCTGGGCTGGGGTGAGGCTGGCTATGTGAAGTACCTAGGTCCTCCATTAAAAGTCTTAGACCAACAGCCTAGGGCAAGAGCAGTGACTCTGGGCTATTTTTACCTCCAAATACAGAGAGCTGTATCTATTTCTTTTATTAGAAGAACAATCCATGCTGGACACAGCTGTGTATCTAAAGCCCCAGTCCCTTCTTGTCACCAGTGACTGAGCTCCATTGACAGTTATCCTCAGCCTTCCCAGACCTCATAGGCTTCTCCAGAGCTATTTGGTGGTCTGGCCTGGGGCTAAGTTGAATGTGATTCATTGTGGATGGGATTTTTGGCTCTTTGCTTAAGCCATCACTTGATTCTTCTCAGATGCCTATACTTGTCTCCTCTCATAGCCCTAAATAGGAAAGGGCTGGTGACCTAAGTCATATTCTCTGTCTTTCATTAGTAGAGAAACTGAGGCATAGTATAGGACCTTGTCAGCTTACTGATGGCATAAACTTTGACTATAATTGGAGGTTCCAAACCTCTAGGAAGTTTCAATCAAGAGAAGATAGTCATGAACTGACTTGTCTCATGTGATCTTTTCTGCTAGAAGCCAAAATCCTAGGGACTGATGGCAAAGATAAAGTCCTGTAGTTCTAATTTCAAAGCAGCAAAGTTCAAGCTTCAAAATAGTTTTGCAATATTGAACTTCAAATCAGGGAGAACATCTTCTAAATCTTGGTTTTGCTAATATATTGCTGTGTTACTTCAGGCAAGTTAATTCACTTAACCTAACTCAGCCTTGGCTTTATTTATTTATTTATTTATCTGTGACATGGGTGTATCCATCAGTATAGCCTCAT
The DNA here is from genome assembly GCF_003254725.2 of Canis lupus dingo. Lineage (NCBI taxonomy): Eukaryota > Metazoa > Chordata > Mammalia > Carnivora > Canidae > Canis > Canis lupus. Next base: position 51,672,936 of record NC_064245.1, on the reverse strand, counting down.
TCTAGATAACAAATACCCCCCAATCTCACTTGCTAACACAACAAAGATTTATTTTTTGTTCACTTTTCATGTCCATCTTGGGTCTCTGGAGGGCTTTGCTACATGTTATCTTCATTCTAAGATTCAGATTGAGAAAATAGTTACCATTAGAAATATTGCCAATTTTTGTGACATTTGGATAAGGAGAGTGGGGGCAAATTATGGCACCATTCAGCTTCCATCTGGAAGTAATACAAGTCATTATGCTCACATTTCATTGATCAGAGCAAGTCACATGGCCACCTCTAACTCCAAGGATACAGAGAAGCACAGTCTCACCAAATACCCAGAAAGGAGGAGATATGGAAATGTTTGGTGGACAGCACTACTGACTCCCACAGTGGGTATTGCAATATCAACTTCCCAATAGGGATATTGTAAGGGTTAAAGGATGAAAAAAATCACTTTACAAATTATAGACACAAGTAAGATGTTGTTCAGGTAACATTTGTGTGGTGTTGTGTGCCACATGCTCTGCTGGATATTTTGTAAGAGCAGCACACCCCCAGACAATATTCTAGAAGGGAGTGGCTTGCCTGATTTTGCTCCCTCTTGGCACTGGAATCTTGACTGCAATTGTCAGACATGGTCCAGTAGTTCAGGTATGTACAAGAGCAAGAGCTCTTTCTTCCTCAACTGGAGACTTTTGAATGCTGTCCAAACTATTTCTCGGGGAAGGCTTACTCTTGTGACAGTTGACCAGTGATCCCCATAAGCAGAGATAACATGGGTGATCCTGATGTTGGTCTCTGCATCTTCCTCACTGAGGAGCAGGTGAGGCTTAGCAGATTCAAGACTGGCTATGGATTTTGGTCTGATTGCCCCTCCGTGTTCTTGTCCTTGTGCTGAGATGCCTGCTCCTTACTGTGAGGCCTTGGAGTGAGAAGTCTTTGGTGATACAGTCTGTGGAGGGTCCTGCGATGTTTAAGTTTCCTACCCCTATCTGTGGCTTCCCTGGAAGAAATTAAAATACCTTTGGCATCAGCAATGTTTTGTTGGCTATATCCCTGTGCTCTCTGCCCATTGGAAAGAGGGATTTTCAAGTACTGCCCTTCTTTTTATGGGAAGAGTCTCTGCTTGAAACCCAAACAAAAAAACAGATCTCTGTGTCCCTAAGATTCTGTGTGGGCCAGTAGTCAGACCCATGGCAATAGTAGCTCAGAACTTAGCCTCTGGGTGCTCAATACACACTTGCAGGTACAGTCTTTCGTTATCACAGGATGATTCTACTGATAATCCTGTGAAATAGGTAACGTTCTCATCTCATTTTACAGATGAAGAAACTGAGGCTTAAGTAGCTTATTTGCCTTGCCCAAGTTTCTACAAGAGGTACATGCTCTGGATTTAAATACAGGCTCTCAGGGGCACCTGGGTGGCTCTGTTGGTTAAGCATTCAACTCTTGATTTCGGCTTAGGTTGTGATCTCAAGAGTCGTAAGATGGAGCCCAGTGTCAGACTCTATGCTCAGTGGGGAGCCTGGTTGAGAGTCTCTCTCCCTCTCCCTCTGCACCACCTGCTGTCTCACAAATAAATGAATAGATAAATAGAAAATAGAGGGATCCCTGGGTGGCGCAGCGGTTTGGCGCCTGCCTTTGGCCCAGGGCGCGATCCTGGAGACCCGGGATCGAATCCCACGTCGGGCTCCCGGTGCTTGGAGCCTGCTTCTCCCTCTGCCTGTGTCTCTGCCTCTCTCTCTCTCTCCGTGTGACTATCATGAATAAATAAATTAAAAAAAAAAAAAAAAAGAAAATAGATAAATTTAAAAAATTTTAAATACTGGTCCTCAGATTCCAAGGCATTGCCTTTCCCTCTATAGCTCTCCTTCATATGACCATATTTGCTTTTTAAAAAAATGATGGAACATCCTGACTACCAGAGTTTTAGTGCTAGAGGGGATTTTAGAGGTCATCTGGCCTAACTTCCTTATTTTATGGAGGAGGAAAGTTGAACACAGATGGTTGCCCGATGGCTCACATGGAGCTCTTTATCTCACTCCTTTGCTGTTCCTATTGTATTCTAAGTATAATGATAATTTTTTGGGGGGGTTTATTTCTGTCCATTCCCTCCCCTTTTCTTACAACATCTCATCCTCATTTTGTAACACCACCTCTTAGAAGCCTCCCCTGGTCATCTTTCCACCCCCAGGTTTGGTTTGGTTCCTACTCAATGCAACATAATGGCCACTATAGCCTTCCAGATTGTAGCATATATACATTGTGTTATAATAGCTAGTTTACTGATGTATTAACAGTGGACCTTCCCCTCCACCCATCACCTCAAGGACAGAAATTGTGTTTGTTTTGTTTCCCACTCTATACTTGGGGCTGGCACTTAGCTGGTGCTCAGAAAATGTTGGGTGGGAGGGAAAAAGGGAGGGAAGAGGGGAGGAAGGATGGAAGGAGCCCAGGTGTGGCTTTCAGGCAGCTGTGCAGTGTGGGCTCCCTCTTGAAGGGTGGGGTGTACCTCCTGAGAGGCTCACCCTTGTCAGAATCTCCCAAGGATCAGGGAGCAGGAAAGTCTCTGCTGCTTTTGTGGGGCCTGCCCCCAGCCTTCTGAGCTATTCCTATTCTCACCTGCAGCCCCCGGAAGAGGTAAGGAACAAGGAGAGGAGCGCAGAGGAGGGTGTGCTGCTCCAAGACAGGGGAAGGGCACTTAAAAATGTCACTTAGAATCCCTGAAAGAATAAGCTGTAAAAACAACCACACACTCTCTGCTGGGTGACGCAAGTCAAAGAGAAATGCAATGCAATTAGTCACTGGTTCTGAGTAGGAGGCGGGGAGGGGGCAGGGAGGCAGAAGGGAGAATGGTGATGGGCTGGGGGGCGGCAGCAGCCTCCCTCACACACTCTGCATCATCTGCTCAGAGACAGCCTCCAGAGTCCTGGGGAGACATTACTTTTTTCCTTTCATCCACCTGTGCTGGCCAGTGCCCCCCTTGCTTCTCCTCTTTCTCTCCCACGAGATGGCATCTTCCCCCTTTGCCAGCACCATCTTAGTTAGGTCTAGAATTAGGGAGAGGAGCCTGGAGTCTCTAAGGGAGAGAGAAGGGTTAGGTACAGGGTTTGTGGGAGTTTAAATAGGGGAAATCTTTGCCCACGGCCCATAGTTGGAAGAAACCAACCCTTAGCTTTTCCATTTGATAAAAGTACCCATTTGTGTTCATTTTCTGTCGCTGCTGCAACAAATCATCCCAAACTGAATGGCTGAAACCAATACAAGTTTATGATCCTACATTTTTAGAGGTCAGAAGTCCAAAACAGGTCTCACTAGGTTAAAATCAGGAGTCTGGGATGGCTCGGTGGCTCAGTGGTTGAGCATCTGCCTTTGGCTCAGGTTGTGATCCCAGGGTTCTGGGATCAAGTCCTGTATCAGGCTTACCACAGGGAGCCTGCTTCTCCCTCTGCCTATGTCTCTGCCTCTCTCTGTGTGTCTCTCATGAATAAATAAATAAATAAATAAATAAAATCTTTAAAACAAAATAAATAAAATAAAATAAAATAATAAAATAAAATAAAATCCAGGAGTCTGCCAGGCTGGATTCCTATCTGGAGGCCTCAGAGGAGAATCTGTTTCCTTGCTTTTACCTGACCTGCACTCCTTAGCTCATGGCCCCTTTGAGGCCCTGTCCTCAAGGTCAGTGACGGCTGGTAGAGTGTCTCTCACATGTATCACTCTGACACTCATTCTTCTCTCTCTGCCTCATTGAAGGACCCTCATGATTACACTGGGGGCACCCAGATAATCCAGAGAATTTCTTTATTTTAAGGTCAGTTAATTAGTAACCTTAATTCCATCTGTAACCTTAAATCCTCCTTGCACGTAACATAGCATATTTAGGGTCTGGCTATGAGGAATATCTTTGGGGGCCATCATTCTGCTTGCTCACCACCTCAGAGTGTCATGAAGATTAAATGGGACAATACATATAGCCCAGACCTGAGCTGACTTGTGATAAGAGTTAAGCAAACTGCAGCTGCTTCATCACTATTATTGTTATTATTATATTGTCACTTTTGTCCTCATTCTCTTCTTTGCTCTGCAAAAGGAAAACAGTGGGGACTTGAGCCTGCCCCTCCATGAGGACCAGCAGGTGTGCTGGGGCAGATAAAGCTTCATGGGCTCCTGCATGTGTTGTACTTAGCTTCCTGGCTCACCCAGCCTCCAGCTCCCCTCATTGCCATAGGAGCTGCCCTGGTCCTCAGGTCCTTATGTGCAGGAGCCTGGGAACCATCTCTGCTTCTAGACACTGAGCACATCTGAGAGGAGGGGGAGGCCAACTCTGTCTGTCACCCGAGCCCTCCCAAGCTCTGTCCATGAGTGCTGGTTGGAGAGCTGCTCCTGGATGTGCAGAGCAGCTTGGAGGACATGTGTCTCTGGGAAACTTGTACCTTCCTTGGGCTCTTCTTGAATATATGGAGCTATGCACAAAACCCCAACTCCAGTTAAAGATGAGTTAATAAAATGGCCTCTTATGTAATTTTTCTGATAATGGAACAGGATATTAGCTAGGGGAAGAGAGGGGTGCTCTTTCTCCTCCTGTGGAGTGAAGGAACCCTGTGGACCCCAGAATACTGAAATGAAAAGGTTTTGTTGAGAGAATATGGTTTCTGTCTTTGAGTTTGCAAGGCATAGAGATTGTAGAGATTGAGTCTGACTCTTGCCTAAATGCACCCAAGGGCTAGAACTGGCTAAAACTGCCCATCTGGCCAGAACATAGGGAGAGGGTGAAGTAGGAGGGGCTTGCTCTTCCCTACTTGAGTTGAGTGTTTCTGAGTGTTTAAGAGGGGGATAACATTGGAGCTATTTGGAAAAGACCTCATGCAAGATGACTCCCCCAACCAAAATAAGTTATGTCCATCGTGCTACTGGATGGAGTGGCAAGGCAGTCACTGAGAGCACTTCCCTTGCACAAAGATGCCATAGAGAGAGAGGTTCAAAAAGGGGGAGGACAGGGTTCCCCAAATCTCTATAAACTCCTACAGGTTGGCAGCAAAATCCCCAAATAACCTGATTAAAAAGGGGTCAAAGGAAATGAATTAGATATTTCTCCAAATAAAGGCATACAAATGGCCAATGGGTACATGAAAATATGCTTAATATAACTAATCGCAAAATAAAACCAGAATGAGATAGTGCCTCATACCTGTTAGGGTGGCTGTTATCAAAACAACAGCAACAAACTCAAAGGATAAGTGTTGGCGAGGATGTGGAGAAGTTGGAACCCTTGCACATTGTGGATGGAGGTGTGAAATGGTGCAGCTGTATGGGAAACAGTATGGAAGTTCCTAAGAAAATTAAAAATAGAAATACCATTTGACCTGGCAATCCCACTTCTGAGTATATATATCCAAAAGAATTGAAATCAAGATCTCAGAGGATAGCTGCACTCCCATGTTCATTGCAGCATTATTCACAACAGCTAAGTTGTGGAAAGAATCTAAATGTTGACAGATGAATGGCTAAAGAATGTGCGTGCATTCTTAATGGAATATTATTAAGCTTTAAAAAAAGAAGGAGATCAGGATGCCTGGGTGGCTCAGCGGTTTAGCGCCACCTTTGGCCCAGGGTGTGATCCTGGAGTCCTGGGATCGAGTCCCACATGGGGCTCCCTGCATGGAGCCTGCTTCTCCCTCTGCCTGTGTCTCTGCCTCTCTCTCTCTCTGTGTCTCTCATGAATAAATAAATAAAATCTTTAAAAAAAAAAAAAAGGAGATCTTGCCATATGTGACACCATGGGTGTACCTGGAGGATATTATGCTAAGTGAAATAAGCTGGACACAGAAGGACAAATACTGCATGATCTACTTATGTGAGGAATCTAAACCAGTCCAGCTCATGGAAACCAAGAATAGAAGGGTGGTTGCTGGGGCTGAGGGGAGGGGGAAGTGACAAGTCTCTATTCAATGGATATGAGTGAAAGAAGACAAATAAGTTCTGGAGTTTTGCTGTACAGCATCGTGCCTATATTTAACAATACCATATTGTGCGTTTAAAATTTTGTCAAGGGTAGATCTCATACCATGACAATTAAATGTTCTTACTGCAATAACTAAAAAAGAAAAAAAGAAAGAAATCCTAGAAGGGCATCCAAGATAGACCACAATATACAAGTAAAATGAGGGCTTCTGTGACCTTTATTTGCCTCCATTCCTCAAAGTTCTACCCCATTCCTCCCCATGGTAGAAACAGATGAGTGAACAAGGTAGAGACTGAATAAGAAGAATGGAGAAACCCATGATGTCTTCTCCCCCACTGTGACCTCCAGCCACAGGGAAGGGAGTTATTTAGATCAGTTGGGAATGAAGATTTTCTATTAGATGCTTCCACACTTTTACTACATGTAAAAACTGTCACAACAGTTTTTGAAAAAAAAAAAAACAAAACCCCAGAAAATATATATGATCTGCTCAATACGTCATGGTCAGAGAAAGGAGAGTAGACAGCGTGGAGACAAAAACAGCAAACAAAGCTGTGTCTGTAAACCACCAAGTGAGACTCGTCCGAGGAGCTGGTTATAATAATCGTGCCCATCATGGTCATACTCAGGGGTGCATCTTTCTCTCATTAAATTCTCACCACAACACTGTGAGGGGGACGGCTGTTTTACTGTTTCACATTTGACACAACAGACTGAGCCTTATGTGACATGCCAAGGTTCCATAGCTGGTGAGGAGCTGATATTTGCTCTTTGGGTCTGGCACCAAATCCCACCATGAGCCACAGATATATATCGATGGGGTAATAACATCACAGGGCAGCTGACTTCACTTTTCTAACCTCCATGGCCTCCTTTCTTTGTCATCTCCCAGCATTCAGAGAGGATGAAGGAGAGGGTCTCCTGGAAGTATGCTGAGCTTGTCAGAAGTAAGAGAGGAGTCAGGGTGGCTCAGTGGGTTAAGCATCTTCCTTCGGCTCAGGACATGATCCCGGGGTCCTGGGATAGAGCTCTGTGTCAGACTTCCAGCTCAATGGGGAGTTTGCTTCTCCCTCTGCCCCTCCCCCCACTCGTGTGTGTGCTCTTTCTCTTTCTCTCTCTCTCTTGCATGTGTGCTCTCTCTCTCTCTCTCTCTCAAATAAATAAATAACATCTTTTCTTTTTTTTTTTTTAAAGAGAGGAGCCAGAAGGTCTTTTCTGACATCTGCTGTGTGCTGGCTTGCCTGCCTTCCAGGGATGAATGGGCAGGTTCCCTTGGAGGCATCCTGTGGTGCCATCAGGGAGTTTCTGGGGGAACCTCAATCCAGAGCTAGACATCCTAATATCTGCTCTATCTACCTCCCAGAAGTGACTGTCTGAGAAAACCTTCTGTGAGCTCTGTGGCAGTCACAGCCTGATGGACAGGTGAGTCAGCACCCCAGGTAGACATTGTCCTAGTTTGGCTACCAAACATCCAGACCTGCTTTTTATTTGGAAAATCCATGCACTGAGAGAATCTTGTTGAAATTGCAGGAACCTACCTCCCATCATGGGAGGCAGAGGGTACCAACCACTTCTTCTCCTGAAATTCACCATCATCGTGCATGTGCATGTGTGTACACACACAGCTCCTATTGTAGGCTCCTGGGGGTTGCTGCTGGAGTTGTGAACACGGATGGAGTGATGACACAGGAATATTGGAGTTAGTCACTGGGGCCAGGCGGCTGAGGAGAGCCCAGCAGGTGTGGGTGTGGGAGTGATGGATGGTGCTCCATCCACATGGTCTCAATCTAGCTTTTCACTTGGGTGAACTTTCAGGAACTCATGGCTGCCAGGCCTCTACTTATTTGTGCCAAGTGCTCTAGTATTCACATTAGTTCTTCTGTTCTCCTCCAGCACATTCCTTTCCTGTAAAAGATACACTAATTAGAGCTGGCTTTTATTATCTGCATCAAAGGACCTGAAGCTCCCTTCTGTAGAATTTCAGGGACATTTATACTCTGACCACACACAAATTCCTTCCAAAGAGTTCCCAGGGTCCCCTGGGACTATGGTCTGGGACTCGGCCTACCCTGCCACTTCTCCCCAAAGCCCTAAAGATTCTCCCACCTGCCTGGCAATGTCTGCTGTCTGTCTATGTCCTGGTCTTTGTGGAACCCTCTTTCTGGATCACACAGTGGCTGAGGCCTCCAGCTTAGACACTTTCAGGTCAAACTTGGATTTCAACTGCCACCTACTAACTCACATGGATGAGCTTGTTAATATCCCTGGGCTTCCTTGTCATCCACTGTTTCTCCCCACCCCAATACCTCACTGTCCCCTACTGCCCCCCGATTTACCTCACCATGAGATGTGTCTTGAACTGCTCCCACCAAAGGCAGATATGTTCCCAGGAACATCTTCTGTTGACTGTTGGCTTGGGGTATGGCAACTTATTTATCACAAGTCTTCTTCATAGATGGATTTCTTCCCTGAGCTCCTAATCCAGGGTCAGATGCTTGTGAGAGGCCATGGAACAGACAAACCCACAACCAAAAATGGAGGCCCACCAGAGGCAGAGTTTTGATAGCAGGGGGAGCAAGGGAAGGAAAAATTTAAAATCCTTTCTGAGTGGCTATGAAGTATGCAAGGTGAGTTCACCTCCAATCCCTCACTGAATCTTCGTGGCCCCCCTACAAGCCATTTTCCCACTTCCATGGGGAAGAAGCCACTTCCATGGCTTAGGGACCATGGAAGCCACAGAGCAAGCAGATGCCACAGCCAGGAATCAAAACCAGATCCGTCTGCCTCCAAAGTTCATGAGGACCTTGTGATTACAACTTTTATTTAAGTTTCTAGAGAAGAATTTGACATGTTTGGGGAGAAGCCATTATAAGAAAGGAGAGTTTATCACTTTGTGTTTTCCTCTCCTCCTTCAGACAGCCATTCCCTTGGAAGCAAATGTCCATTTTTCATTTCTCCCTTCTCTCCCTCTCGCCCCTTGCTTTCTCTTTTCACATTTATGGTTGTCTAAGGTTATCAAATATTCTGAGTTGAGTATCTTGCTGAATCCAATGGCATTTTTCCAGGGTGAGAGTCTGGTGTCCGCTGTGGACATGAAGCCAAGGCTGGTTGATTGAGGTGGGCAGGATGGGGATAGGCTGGGGACATAGCAGAGGATGTGTTCCTTCTGCTTCTGGTTGCCTGGTTCCTCTGGCATTCCCTTACCTGGAGATTACCAGTTACATGAGGCACCAACAGGATTGTGAATGGAAGGATGCCCACCTAGTAGCATGCCAGCCATCAGAAAGCCTTGTGATGTTCTTGGGCTGAAGTTATACTGGTTCAGGTGGCAGGCAGTTGGGCTGGAAAGTCTGGCACTGATTAGATATCCTGAGGTTTCACCAATAGAAAAGAGATGCTCCTCTCTAGTAGTGTAGAAGGAGAAAAAAGTAAGTTATCAATTCATTTACTCAAAAAGTACTTATTGAGGACATATTCCATACTAGATTCTTTTTTACACTTTGGAGATAGAATGAACATGGTAGATAAATCCATGATTTCAAAAAACTTCATTCTAGTGGAAGAGAGAGACAATAAATAAGCCTTGTCTTCTGAGTGGAGAGGGGGTAGAGAAAAAGGGTGCTGCTGTTCAGATCTAAGACCTAAATCTCACTTCTCACTGCCTCCTTAACCTGTTTTCTACCTGAGTGTTAATTTTCACCAATTGCAGATTGCCAAAGCATCAAAGATGTGTGATGCAGATGATCAAAGATTTGGGATTTAAGGAAAACAAACAGCTCTTCTCTTGTATTTCAAAAGTTGATGATACTGCTGTTCCCTTTGGGTTAACACCCATATAGCTCTGTGTCTTCAAGGAATACCATGACACCATGTCCTGGATGGATGGATGATCTGTGGACAAGTTTTAGGCAGTGATTTCTTGGTCAAGATATTTAATAGCAGGTCTTTTTCTTTCTTTCCATTTCCTTTCTCTTTTTTTAAAATTGAGAATCATCTTCCATTTACAGAGCATCTTGATGTGCATGGGACTATCTAGGGAGCACTGGGCATCATGTGAGGCCTTGGCATTCTTATTCAGAGAGTTAATATTCTTCTAATTGAATGGGCTGGGCCTTGGTAGTAAACCTGCCATGTTGCTTTCAGTCACCACTTGCACTGTTAAGAGCAGAGGCTTTATGGCTAGAATTTATTTTAAAGTCTAGTTCTGCCATTTCCTAACTATGTGCTCTTGGCTAAGGGAGAACTTTGAGTAGAAAGAGTAGAGTCTAAAATTTGCCTGGCTCTGACACTCACTTGCTGTGTAACCTTATGCAAGTAGCTTATCCTTGGGATTTTGGTTACTACATCTGAAAAAGGGAAGTAAAGAGTCCTACTTCACAGAGCTATTTTAAAGATTAAATGAAAAGACACATGTCAAACACAAAAGCTGTGCATATTAGGTGGTCAAAATGTAATTTTCCTTTAACCTTTCCTTTTGAATGAAATAAAACCTTCTGGGATAACTCCACCCCCATCTCATAAATGGCACTACTATTTACCCAAATGCTCAGGTTAAAATCCTAGGAGGCACCCTTGATTCATTTTTTTTTTTTAAATAGCACTTTGCCTTTTTCTAGCACAAAATTCAATAGCAAGTTCCTTGGCTTGACTCCTGAATGTCTCTTGACCATCTCCACTGCTATTGTATTAGCTGTAGCCACAATCATCTCTCCCTTAGAGCTTGAAAAACATAGCCTCCAAATTTTTTGACATTCCTCTTGTTGAGAGGTGGAGGTGATATTTCCTCCCCTTGAATGTAGATTGGCCTGGTACTACTTTGATCCATAGAGTATGGTGGAGGTGAGGCCACATGACTTCTCAGGATAGATCATGAGAGGCTTCTATTTGGTTCTGTTTGGGATACTCTTTTCAGGTGTTCCCTCTTGATTGAGCTGCCATGCTGTGAGGAAGCCCAAGAAAGGCACATGTAATGTAGGTGTCCTCATTGACAATTCTGGCTAAGCCCAGATTTTATAGTTCCTAGCCTCTGAAATCATCCACACTCATTTGAGATTTTCCTGCTGAGGATCCAGATATCACAGAACAGAAGTAAGTTATCTTTACAGTGTCCCTTATGAATTCTTGACCCACAGAATCCATGAGCTTAGTAAAATGGTTATTGTTTTAATGCTACAAATTTGGCTTGTTATCTAGAAGTAGATCATCAGAACACTCTCCTTGACAACTGCAATGGCCTCCCAAATTCTTTTCCTGATTCCACTATTATCCATTTCTCCACACAGCAGCCACAGGAATGTTTTAGAAACATAGGTAAGATGATATTATTCTGCCATGTAAAAACCTTCCAAACTTCTTATCTTGGTCTATTAGACCCCATGTGACCTGGCGTCTGTTCTTAAGCGCACACTGGACATGGGACATTGTCATCTTGCCACAAGGAAATCAGGCGCTGGCTAAAAGCATATGACACAGGACACAAAAAGTACCTCTTACAGCTCAGTTCCAGTTTCCTCACTTCCAGAGCTAGGGCAGCATCTTTTGTCTTATGTGAGTGTTGGAACCCTGGTCCTTGACCCCAAAACCTCTGTGGGCAGTCATTACCTTTCCTGTACCTTTTTAGCTCTGACTTCTCTCTTGATTTCTGACACCATGGCATTTCTCCATTCTTCCAAGTATAGCTCTTGAATTTTCTATATTATTTGTAGTTTGAAGGGGGAATTGCATTAACTTAACAGACCATGTTGCAAGAAGTCTTAAAGCTCTCATTTTTTGTACACAATATGATCAAATGCTTTACTCAAGAAATAGACTGGAAAGCAGTTGGAAATCAGAGCATTTGGCAAGTTGGTCAGATGGAAGATCTACATATCCAATGAACTTTTTGGTGAAAATGGTGGTTTAAGCAACTCATCTAATTCATACTGTCCTGAAATGCCACTAAAACTACCAGTAAAGAATTCTTTTTTTTTTTTTTTTTTTTTTTTGTTGCCTTAAATCCACAAGGATGGGGACAATGAGAGTGGAAACAACATCACTTTAGAAGTTAGAAAGCAGGACAAATGGTAGCTTATATAACTAACATGATAAAGAAAAGTGCTAGGAACCAACCAGATTTACACTGCAGAATCCTCAGTCTCAGGGATTGGTGGAACCAGAAACTTTGAAACTGGAGGTAGAAGAGGGAATAAAGAGAGTTGGCAGAAAACTGTTTAAAAAACAGCTGGGGGCAGCCCGAGGGGCTCAATGGTTTAGCGCTGCCTTCAGCCCAGGGTGTGATCCTGGAGACCCAGGATCGAGTCCCACATCGGGCTCCCTGCATGGAGCCTGCTTCTCCCTCTGTCTGTGTCTCCTCCTCTCTTTCTCTCTGTGTCTGTCATGAATAAACAAATAAAATCTTTTAAAAAAACTAGCTGGAATGGGAGTTTTTGCTTAATGTACAGAGTTTCTATTGGTGTGGTGAAAAATTTGGAAACAGGTAGTGGTGATGGTTGCACAACATTGTAAATATAATCAATGCCACTGAATTGTAGACTCAAAAAATGGTTAAAATGGCTAATTATATGTTATATATGTTTTACCACAATAAAAAAAGAAGCAATCAGACTTGTGTCCCCTCCCTCTCTTCTTGCTGCTGGGTAAGAAGCTCTCCCACCTTGGACAATATACAAGTGGTTTATTTTCTACACAGGTAAAAGAGACAGTCCAGACACTGTGGAAGTCAGTGGTACATACTGAAAATAGGGAGACAAAAATGACTGAATGTAAACCAAATGCTGAGACTCCTAGCCTTCTCCCCTACTTTTTGAATCCCCAAACACAGGCCTTCAACTTCCTAGCAGGAGATATAAAAACTCTTCTCTGTGAAGTTTGATTAACTCAAGAAGAAACTGACAATGAAGAGACTGACTTTGAAGTCTCCTAGCAAATGGCTCGGCTATAGCCCTTAACAGTACTGTTTACAACCAGCAAGTCCCACCAATGGGCTCAAAGCTTCCAGTAGGTGTTTGAGGCCCTTATTCTTAAATATGACACCAGAGATCTGAGAAAAGAGAAAAGATTTTACTGTGAAAGAGTGAAACTCAAATAAGCTTATAGGAGGCAGAAAAAGGCAACAGAGAAAACAGATTTTGAAGACAGAAGAAAATGTCAATGAAAAAGGCTATCATAAATATCTTTAGAGATACAAGAGATGACACTGCATCTATGAAACAAGAATATAATGCTCTCCAAAAGAAGAATATTCAGAGAGCAAAGTGTGATCTTAGAAATGAAAAATCATAGTAGTAGCAGAAATGAAAAACTTAACGGAAGGGTTAGAAAGCTGAGCAAATCTCTTAGATAGTATAACAAAAAAGGCATAAAAATGCAAAGTAGAAGAGAAAAAGTATATAAATCTACATGTAAATCAACCTAGGATATTCAACATCTGAATGATAGGAGCAGAAGGATGAAACAAAGAAAATGGACAAGAGAAAATAATTGATGACATAATTCAAGAAAATTTCTCATTACTTAACATGAAAACAAACCAACACTAAAAGCTTTTTATCATGAAATTTTAGAGTGCCCCTATATTAGTTTTCTATTGCACCATAGTTAATTAGCATGTACTTAAGTAGCTCAAATCAACATACACTTCTTTTATCAGTCTCCAAGGGTCAGTACACATATTAGATGAGTCCTCCGCTCAGGGTGTCCCATGCCTGCTGTCTATGCCACATTTGAGTCTGGAGCTTGGAGTCCTCTTCGAAGCTTATTTGATTGTTGATAGAAGCCAGTTCCTTATGATTGTAGAACTGAGGTCCCCACTTCCCTGCTGGCTGTCAGCTAGGGGTCACCCTCAGCTCTTAGAAATCCCTCAGCTCATTACCACACTGCCCTTTCCCAGGCCCTCTCACAAAATGGCAACTTCTTCAGAGCCTACAGAAAAATCTCTCATTCCAGTCTAAGACAGAATCTTTATAATATAGTCACATGAGTGATTATTCCATCACCTTTGTCATTAGGATGTCACCTACTCAAGAGAGTGACTATTTCATAATCTACTGGCTAGAAGTAAATCACAGGTTCTATTCACCCTCAGATTCTATAAGAAGGTGAATCACTGGGCAGCCATCTTAGAAATCTGCCTACCACAACTGTGAACCAAAAGAAGCTATTATATATTTACCCCAAAAATTCAAAACACTAATTCAAAGGGGGTACATGCAACCTTATGTTTATAGCAGCATTATCTACAATAGCCAAACAGTGGAAGCAGCCCAAGTGTCCATAGATAAATGGATAAAGAAGAAATGACATAAATACAGTATATATTTATATAAATATATTTATATATTTATATATTTATATATATGATGGAGTATTACTCAGCCATAAAAAAGAATGAAATCTTGCTATTTGCAGTGATGGAGCTAGAGAGTATTATGTTAAGTGAAATAAATCAATTAGGGAAAGATAATTGTCATATGATTTCACTCATGTGGAATTTAAGAAACAAAACAGGATCCTAGAGGAAGGAAGGGAAAAATAAAATAAGATTAAATCAGAGAGGGAGGTAAACCATAAGAGACACTGAACTCTAGGAACTAAACTGAGGGTGGCTGGAGGGTTGGTGGGTGGGTGGTTGGGGGAACTTGGTGATGGGCATTAAGGAGGACACTTCATGTAATGAGCACTGGGTGTTATATGCAACTGGTAAATCACTAAATTCTACCTCTGAAACCAATAATACAGTATATGTTAACTACGTTGAAATTAAATAAAGAATTTTAAAAATGAAAGAAAGATGCTTTCTACACAATGTTGTCTCCCTGAGTTAAGTATATACCACTTTCTTATGGTTCCACACATACATTTGAGGGGACCTTTCTTCCTTTTTCGTGCTATATGGGAATCCAGATATGATGGCTGCAGCTGGAGCCACCATATTGGCTTATGAATAAACAGAGGCCATGCTTGCTGGAGTTACAAGTGAGAAGGAACCTGGCTTCATGAGGATTTTTTTGGAGCAGGGCTGCTGTTATCCTTAGACTATTCCTCTTCCAATTTTTATTTGAGAACTATAACCTTCTATCTTTAAACTATTGTTATTTTGAATTGTCTACTATTCATAGCCAAACCTAATCTTAGTAAACACAGCACCATAATGGATAAATACTGAACATAATTTTGACCTATTAAGTAAGAGCTGGGGGCTGTCAGGGTGCCTGGGTATTTCAGTCGGTTAAGCATTCAACTCTTAGTTTCTGCTCAGGTCATGATTTCTGTGTTGTGAAACTAAGCCCCATGTCAGGCTCCAAACTCAGCATGGAATCTGCTTGAGATTCTCTCTCCCTCTGCCCCTCCCCCCACATGTGTGCTCCTTCCCTGAAATAAAGAAATAAATCTTTAAACAATTAAAAAATAAATAAATTAAAACTGTTTTTTGTTTTGTTTTGTTTTGTTTTTTGTTTTGTTTTGTTGTTTTTACAAATAGAAGGCTGTGACATAGGAAGTACAGACCAGTGAAGGTCAAGATCAGTGTAGGGAGAATAGAAGAGGCTTGGCAGACTCCTTGGTGCACAAGATAAGAAAAAAATCCAGATTAGGTTAGGTGGTTCTCTTAGTTCAATCCAGTGAAACATGCCGTCAGTGTTTTAGTGATAAGAAGTCATAAGTTTACACCACAGCCTTGCTAGGTAGCAAATAAGTTCCTCTACTTAAGAACAGGTTACGTTCTTTGTAGGCCTGTTTGTCTGAATCCAGGGGGACCAAGGAACTAGGAGCATTTCCATTTAATCAGAGTCTGAGTCTTTTGAAACTTGAAAGTCAATAGATGTTTCTTCTTTGTGCTGATAAGTATTTCGTGGGTCATGTTTTTTCCAAAGTAGATCAGCACAGTGTACTAGGAAGTCTGCGGAGCTGAGTGACTCTCTCTCCTCCACCTGCATCCTGTGGAGAACCTCAGCTTCGTGGTAGCTGCAGTTCCCACCTCCCCAGCTGTGCAGAGTTGGTGGGTCCGACACTTAGGATTCTCCTCCAGTTATCCACCAAGGACCACGTCTACACCACCACCCACCCCGCCTTCACTTCCCTTGCCTTCTACCATAATTCCCTATTTTGCTTCTTTTATAGTTCTTACCAACATTCACACTTTAATGTTTTTGTTTGTTGCCCATTTCTCCTCCATGCCTCCATCTTCCAACAGTCTGTAAGTTTCTCAAGGGTAAGGACATGCCTGTTTTAGTCATTAATGTGTTTCCACTAGCCAGTATGTGTGGCATTTGATAAAATAGGTGCTGAATGAATGAACACACACTTTCAACAACAGCCCATTCACCAGGCTGTGCCATTAGGTTCTTGAGCCAAGTCCCAGCTTTCTTCTGAATGAATATCTGGTTTACAGGAAGCCCATGTGGGTGCTCATCCTGCAGGCCCCTGTTCTCAATCCCCCTCTCCTCTCTTGCTGATTGTCATAGATGGCCTATATGGAGCAAGGTGCATGCTTTCAGTTCCATCACAATTGAACACCTTTATTTTGTGCATTTGAAAACATTTGCTGCTTTTGTACTCATTGAACACAATAAGATTAATCATGTTTACAAAATACCTCCAACTATGTAGAACCTTGGGGAGATTGCCACTTGCTAGCAAAGGACTCTATGGTCCAGACTGGAAGCACCTTGTACTACAACAGCTGCTATCTGCTGGTGGGAGGCTGAGTTGATGTGATCTTGTGTTGCAGCTTTATCTCTATGGAAGTTTGTTAACTGGAAATTCATAAGTAGAGAAGTTTTTAAAATTTTTATCTGCAATTTGTTGGATTTAATTATACTTACAACCAGAGTATAATCTCTTTTAATCTCTTTCCATGGTGTGGAAATTCAGTCTCATTTATTCCTTTGTGTCGAATCCCCAACATCTGAGGATAAAGAATTCTACCGAATATTGTCACAGTTCAGTTTGTCCCAGATTGTGCTCCTTGGAGTGTTATTAGGTGCTCCTACCTAAAAAATACCTGTGATGAAAAATTGGAAGCCCTGGCATACCTTGCTCTGGGATATTTACAATGTGTATCATCGTTTAAAAAGCTCCGTCTGGGTAACCAATGTGTTCTACTTCTTAAGAAGTCTTTAAAAAAAACAACCCCAAACTAGTGTTTTTCAAACTTGCTTGACCATAAAACTCTTTCCTCATGTAGCAGCCTGTGTTGCAACATTTTTAGGGACATGTTAAGATATATATTTATCTGGTAGATCACAAACATTTGTTGGAGTCAAGATTCTGGTACAAAAAGAAGCCAAAACCATAGTCACAGTGCTTTTGACAGAACACTACCTTTGCAAAGCTCATTTCAGTCCTGGTGTGCAACACTTTAAACCAGCCCAGTCACAGAAGGCTGTACCTGCTTGACATTCTAGAAAGGGTCTTCATGCTGTCTAGTTCAGTGGTACTGAACCCCTTTCCCCAGCAGGTAAAGTGGTATCTCAGCAATTGTTGCAATTTGTGGAAGAGAAACCAGAGGAAAGTCCAGCAGCTGCAGGAAGGCTTGAAGCACTTGCTTTGTGTTTTTGAGTAGGCTCATCTTGGCTTGCACATGTCTTAATCTGAGTAAAGCAAATTATTATTCACAGTGTGGGTGTGGTAGCCTCGGAGGACAATGATAGAAGTTCCAGTTTCACATTTTTTCTTTATTTGGTCATACATCCTCTGCATCAAAGTGATAAAGGATGCTCCAATGCCCTTCTAAGAGTTTAACCTCAGAGACCTTATGTTCGGGCTTCCCTTAAATACTAATAATCACACCAGAATTCCAAGATTGTGTGTGTATGTGTCTGTGTGTGTGAAGGGGTGTGGGGTGTGTTGTAAAGCATTAAAAACATCCTGAGTGTTAGGAATTTAAGATTGAAGGACCCAAAGTCAGAAACCATTTGTGGGAATGATGATATTATTGGGTATTTGCATTCTTGCTTTGACGACTGGTAGTGCCAGGTCAGGGTTTGCAACTATCAGCCTCTAACTACTCCATGAGAACTGCGGGAAGTCACCTCACTGAGGTTACTGGCTAGGGATGCTCTTTAACTGAATTATTCCTAATGCTCTTAGAATCTCCCTTAAATCCATGTCAGTGGTAGATGTGAGTTCTGGCAATGTTTTGATAGCCAACTGGCCATGGAGTGACCAACCTCATAGTTTGTTTAACTCAATGATCAGTGTCTCCAATTTCCTAAATATTTTTTAAAATTGTTCTTTAAATCACAGTAGAGTTGACCTACACAGATTTTTTAAGTTTAAATTTCTGATTTTTAAGTAAACTGGTGCAGTGGGTAAATCCAGGGGAATGACCCTTGTATGTGTTTAATTCCATAGACAATACTTTCGGAAATCTATTGATAACTTCCTGTCCTTGGGTTGTTCCATTGGCAAAAATATCTTAGACAGGAATTTCCAAGGGTGTGATCAAGTTCCTTCTCAAGAGGCTTTTGTGTTGCTATTGTAATAATCACGAGCAGCATCATTACTGATCCTTAAATTTGTAAAGCTGTATTCATGAGGACACTTGGTGGCAACCCAGTTCAAGCCGGCTTAGCACAATGAGGCTTTATTGACTCATGGAGCTTGAATGTCCATCAGTAGAGCTGGATTCAATCACTCTATCTCAACATCATCTCCCCTTCAGTGTTCATCCACTTAACTTGCTTTAATTTTCCTTCATAACTTATCATTACTTGGCATTAGACTATGTATCTACTTGGTATTTGTTTATTACCTGGGGTTCCCATGGGCATGCAAGTTCCAGGAGGGTAAGGTCGTTCTTTTGTTCGCCACCAAATGCCAAGCATCCAGAAATGGAATACAGGAGGAACATAATAACAAGTTGTTGAATGAAATAACACATGCATTTATGCAGGTGCTCCAGTGAGATCATAGGAAATTTGTCTTTAAACATCTTTTGTTCTCCTTCTCTCTGTGTTGCTTGTGTGCTTTGGAATGCCTCTTCCCAGATGGCTCCCAGCAGAGAACTGTTCTGCAGTAGAACCAACAAAAGGCTCACTGGCCAGCTTAGGTCATGTGACCATCCCTCATCCAGTGAGCGTGGCTGGGGGGATGCTGTTGGCACCAGTGAGGTACAGAATCTGAGGGTGGGAGGATGTAGGCTGGGCAGACCTGACAAGAAACCTGGCTGAAACAATGGAGTTTATTAATTGCTTTCAATTGTAATTTATCACCCGATCCTCACAAAACCTTGTGAGAAAAGTATAACAGATATTTTCATCCCCATTTTACAGATGAGGAAGTTGAGGCTCAGGGAGGGTATGCTTCTTCAGGCAATTAGGATGTGGTGGTGCACTGTCTTGATCTCAAGTCTTCTGGGGCTTCAGCCAGCATTCTTTCAACTATATCATATCACCTGATATAGGATAGCTTCTCAGAGTAGAGGAAAATTGCATGTGGCTTGTCTTTGTGAAGGAACTGAAGAAGTGGGGAAGGGAAGAGATTTGACCAAGTCCTTGAAGGGTTTTTAACTTTTCTGGCCAGGTGACTTTATTTCTCTTGGTGATCTCTCAGTGGAACCAGCTGGTTGGAAGTGACTGGCAATAGCTAAAAGGTTATCCTTTTACATGGGAAATGAGGACTCGAGATGGCGTAAGGAAGGAATGGCAGTAACAGCAAGTTCTCTGAGCCTGATGACCTGA
Organism: Canis lupus dingo; assembly: GCF_003254725.2. NCBI lineage: Eukaryota > Metazoa > Chordata > Mammalia > Carnivora > Canidae > Canis > Canis lupus. The sequence goes on along the minus strand of NC_064245.1, from coordinate 51,653,302 downwards.
ATCTGGGAGAAATAAATGGTGTCATATTTAGGCAATTCACAATACCCCCTGAGCCATGTGGAAGCAGAGTTTTATCTTCCTGCCAGCTTCGTACACATGTACAGAATACCAATTGTAAGGGATGAGAGAAATCTCAGGCGACATCTAGGCTTATCATTCTCAGCCACTATTTTATGGCCCGGTGAGCCAGAGTTTTAGCACCTCATGCCTGTACCCTCTCTCCCTCCCCAGCTGCACCCTTATTTCTTAGTCACAGTGGCTGATTCTCTTTTGCTCTCTCATTCTGGGGTCAGCGATAGGACATTCATAGGGTGTACCGGTTCACATTTATAATTTTGACTGGAAAACATTGATCTGGTGGATCCACAGTTGGAGAACAAAGCCAGAAAAATTAAAGTAACTTGTCCAAGATCTTGTGATGATAAGCCTAGGAACTGAGCCCTAAATCCAGGATTTTTATTTATTTATTTTTTTAAATATCAAGTTGTTTCCATTGCTTCCTGTGTTTCTCAACTCTGGCTGGATCTCACTCCAGGCCTTCTGATTTAATGGGGCTGAGGTGGGGCTGAGGTATCTGGACTTAGAAATCTTCCTCAGGGATTCTATAGTGCAGCCAAGGTTGAGAACCTAAGCAGGACCCCACTGCCACTCCATGGGGTGAAATGCAAGGCTGTTGCTTGCTCCAGGAGAGAACAGAGGAACTCAGGGTAGAAATAAATTGGAAAGCATTTGAGCAGATGATAGGAGAGAGGAAGAGATCTAATGTCTTTTTTTTTTTTTTTTTTTTTTTTGAGATCTAATGTCTTGATAGAAGCCTGACAGAGGAAGTCAGCATTGGCTTCCTGATGCAGACAGTGTTGGGGGACACAGCCACTGCTAGCCCATGGTATTTTTGTGCAAATGAGAAATACATACCCTCCAGGAGGCTCAGCCCTGCAGGTGTCATGCTTGGCAAGAAGATGGGAGCCTTCTGAATTTCTTTTTTTTTTTTTTTTAATTTTTGAGTTTTAAAATTTAATTTCACAAAAGAGGAAACGTTAACGATCAACAAATGAAAAGGTGACCGATGTCCATATTGATTTTGGAAATGTTAATTAAAATTAAAACTCAGCCTTATTGAGACCTTCCTATGTGCCAGACAACATTTGAAAATGCTTTATGTAAGGTACGATTTCACACCCATCAAACTGGCAGAACTTTTAAAAGCACAACAAATAAGTTTTGACAAGGATGTGAAGCAATGGAAACTTTTAGGCACTGCTGGCAAGATGCAAGTATTACTTCTAGATGGACCCCTAGAGAGACCTGCACTTACACTCAAGAATTTTTTGACATTTTATTTACTAATTAATTATTTTGTTCCCATTTATATTGGGAGTTATACCTGGATTCTTATTTTAGTCAATGGCTGATAATCTGTTACTACCATTATTATTTGATGCTTACATTATGCCAGATCTAGCCTGTAGGACTATCTTTTTGATATGTCCCCCTCCCATTTTGAGCACTTGCTTTCTCTCCTTTAAAAATTTATTATTATTATTATTATTATTATTATTTTTTTTTTACTTTTTTACTCATGATAAGTGTACTCCTTAATTCCTATCACCTATTTGACCTATTCTCCAAAACCACCTCCCCTCTGGTGACCGTCAGTTCTCTATAGTTAAGGGTCTGTTATTGGTTTGTCTTTCTCTTTTTTTTTCTTTGCTTGTTTGTTTTGTTTCTTAAATTCCACATGTGAGTGAGCTCATATGGCATTTGCGTTCTGAATTTTTAAAAAAGACCCCCTTCTCCTTATGTTTAGAGCCTTGCACACAGTAAGCCAGGTAAGTATGTGGCTCAGTGAGCAGAACAAGGATTGGGTTTCAGCTTCTAATTGCCCCCTTGGGTGGGTGCCTCATACAATGGACAGCCTGTCTGACAACATGGCAGCTCAGGATGGGGAAATCCATCCAACTTGAAGTTCCATTCAACTACAGGCTGAGTCTTGGACACTTTCTTGACTTTCCTTACTGTTAAATTCATCTATTGGTGGACAGAGAGAAATACACGCAGGTCCTACTACTAGAGCCTTTGAACTGATAGGCAGAAATTGGTTGATAAAGAAGAAATGACTAGAATCTTTGGGAAGCTCCCAGTCTATCTCAGAGTGGATGAAGCTAGGCATAATCAGAGACCTTAAGAAGGTGGAACTGAATAGAAGTAAAGAAAGATGGCCAAATCCATAGCCAAGACTTAGAAAATAAGATGGCTCAGGAGAATTGGAAGATTGTTAAAAATAGAACTCTTCTAAAATATTTTTCCATGTTACAAAAGGAATCCAAACTAATTGCAGAAAATGTAGAAAATAGAAATGAGCCAAAAGAAGAAAAGCCATTTGAAATTTTACTACTCAGAAATAACCACTAACAGTTTCTTGTTTATCCTATCAGTCTCTTCTCTATGCTTATAGATACATTTAGGATACATTTATACATATCACAAAACGGGATTATATGTATAGACTATTCTATAATCTGCTTCTTAACAGTATTCCACAAATATTTCCCATGTAATTAGTAAATTCCTTACCTTGTTATATTAATATGGTTGCATGGTAACCCATTTAATGATTCTGTCATAATTTACCTAATCAATACCTATTTTGGAATTTATATTGTTTCCAGTGTTTCCAGATTATAAATAGTGTTTGATGAACATCCTTTGAATTTTATCTCTTGCTTCATTCCTGAATGAATGCTCTGAAGTAGAAATCAGGGTCAAATACATCTTGCCAAATGACTCAACAGGAAGATTGTGCCATTTTTGGCTTCCACAGCAGTGGATGAGAATGTGGGTTTCCTAGAAGCCTCTCCAATGTGGGTTAGACAATATCTCTGACTTGGCAATTCCATGGCACTAAATAAGATGAAATAGACTGCCCTTCCTGGGATGGAAGGGCACAGGTTGAGACCTTGAATATGGACAGTCCCAAGAGCTGGTTCCAGGAGTGTGTTCTTACACAGCCAGGCTCAGAAATATGTTCATCCCTCCTGTGCTGAATTCACAGGTCAGAGGAAGTAACTGAGACTGCGTTACATTTTGTCCCATCATCATAAGACCAGGGACAGAGTTCATTCTAGGCATGGTGTTCATAGGTTTCCTTGCGCATGCATCTGGGTGCCCAGCACTGCCTGTGAGCACAGTGCGAAGGATGGAGTGGGGGGACATGATTCTGAACAGGAGTAAGAAGACCTGGGAGGGACATGTAGGTTTCATCCCTGAGTGTGCGGGAGGCATTCAACACACTGCCAAGTGAGGAGGATGCAGAGTTCTTTTCTTAGAAACCTCTTCTCTTTTTTCTTTTCGTAATAAAGTTTAATTTTCATCATAAAAATAATGCACATTCTCTAAAGAAAATGTGGAAAACATGGGGATATAAAGTGAAGGAGAAATCACTCATAGGCACACTACCCAAGGACAAATGTTGGTACATGTCTTTTCAGTTTTGTGTGTGTGAGAACGTGTTCATGTGCACAGTTGTTCTTTTTATACAGTTGTTATCACAGTAATTATTTTTCTATCCTGATTCTTTTGCTTTAATGTCATATGCATTTTTCAAAAAACCCCCACATAATATGCATTTTCCATGTCATTACGCAGTCTTGATAAACATTTTTTTAATCAAGTTGTGTGAATGGACTTCCATTCATTGCTACCCACTAATATTTAGACTACTGTTTCCATTTTGCACATGAAGAAATTAAGACCTATAGGAGATCCGAGATTTACCCAATATCACAGGATAGGTAAGAGGCACAACCAACATTCTTTCCACTCATCTGTTATTTAATTATTCATTCATTCATTCATTCATTCAACGAACATTTATAGAGCAACTGCCATTATATCATATGCTATAAGGCGTTTGGGAAGCAAATATAATATTCCTGTTCATGTGATATTTATAAGTCAGTAGACAACACAATCTCATTGGAACTATGACAGAAGAGCTCCTTGGTTCTATGCGAGCTTGAAGGAGTGACCCTTACCCAGTATGGGATTTGGGAATGCTTACTGGAGGAGGTGATGGCAAAGCTCAGTCTTCCAGGAAAAAAGAAGGTTTGGAAGGAGAGTTAAGGGAGCAGCCCGTGTAAAAAAGAGGTGAGGGGGTGTGTGATATGCTCTGGGAGCTGCAGGTAATTGGCCATGGTGCTTTTAGGGAGAGATGGGGCTGGATTTATGGGTGTGAACCAGCACAGGATGAGCTTCTATGGCTGGCCAAGAACTTTGGTCTTTATCCTGAAAGCAATTGGGAACTTTTGGTGCATTTTAAGGAGGAGGTGGTGGGGACCATACTGAAGATAGTTGGGATGGAGGGGATGGTATGGATTTAAGAAATAATTGGAAAGTGGGGATCCCTGGGTGGCTCAGTGGTTTGGCGCCTGTCTTCGGCCCAGGGCATGATCCTGGAGTCCCAGGATCGAGTCCCACATCAGGCTTCCTGCATGGAGCCTGCTTCTCCTCTGTCTGTGTCTCTGCCATTCTCTATCTGTGTCTCTCATGAATAAATAAATAAATAAAATCTTTAAAAAATAATTGGAAAGCAAGAAGAAAGGCAGACACAGCTCTGTGAAGTGAGTGTAGAAGACAGTGCAATATGATGATGTCAGTGAATTTGGGAATCAATGAGAGGAGACAATATGCTCTGTCTTGGATCTCTGGCACAGATTTGTTTTGGGACCTGTGGGACCAAGTGGGCAGGTGTGGATGCGACGTTTGGGTGGAATCAAGACTAGGAGGCATTCGGGGAGGGATGATGTCCAAAGCCTGAAGGAAAAGAAAAATCAGAGTACAGGGCTTGGTAACTTCCAGGAGGTTATGAAGCCCTTCATGGGTCTTATGAAACCCATGAATGTTCAATTCAGAAATCTACAAACGAAAAAAGAAATTTTAAGAGTTTCAATAATTTTCTTGGAATTTATAGTACCCTGAAGCTCACCCATGGTGTAGAAGAGAAATGAAGTCTAAGACAACATTCTGGAGGACACCAGCATTTTCAGGTGCAGGTGGTAGAAGGAAAACCTTCCAAGAAAACTGAGAAGGAACTGCTTGGGTTGGGGTGGGCACAGGATGAAAACGATGAGAGAATGATCTTTTGGAAGGAGGGAAAGCAGTTTCATGAAGCACAAGGTGATCAACAGTGTTCAAGAGTTAGGGTTAAGGTTAGGCTGAGGTCAGCATCAAAGGAAGCTGAAATTCAATGAGGTTGAACACCAAGCACAACGAAAAGACCCAAGGCTTCCAGATCGTAGGCTAGTGTCCTCCTTCTACCCCCTTCTCTTCTGTGACTCCCATTCAGCATCTCAGGGCAGAGAGCCTTCATCCATCACAAAGAGCTCCTCTTAGTTCACTATATTGAGCTAATGTGGTATATGGCAGTAGGACACTGCAAACGGGCTCTGGGCCAAGACCACGGGGTCAATTGTTGCCTTTACTTCTCTGTCACCAAGTATATCCTTTGCTATGAGGCCTTGTAATTCTTCCAAAAAGGGCAAATAGAGTTCCCTGCTCCTTGACTTTGGACTTAACCATCTGGCTTGCCTTCACTGGTTGGATACTAGCAGACATGAGGTGGGAAAGAGCTAGGAAAGCTTGTGCAGTCAGCCTCACCCTCTTGCACTTCAGGCATGGCCCTGAGAAAAGTCTGGCTGCCTGGCTCTCTGCTCCCCAGAGGCAGAGGAGAGGCATGTGGAGCAGATCTCCCTTAAACTGACCCGCTGACCATGAGTGACAAAGTTATGCTAGTTATTGCATGCCACCGACACCAAGAGGTCCTTTGTTTCATGGCAATCAAGGAGTTCCACGTTGCTCCTTCAGGAAGGCTCTTCTGGCTTCACAGAAGCTCTTACCTGTCCTGTCTTTCCTGGGTCTCTGCCTCACCACCCCTCTCCCTGACTCCCCAGAGCATTGCTCTCCTGTCATACTCAACACCTTGCTCCAGGACTTGATCTGAGGCAGGATGGACTGAGGCAACTCTGCCTCCTACTTCCCATCACTCAGGCCTGCTCACTTTGGAGCAAGTCCAGCATGATATGGTGCTCAGATTTATTACATCTGCTGTTTCTGCCTTATACCTGAGGCCCAGTCCCAGCCAGGTGCCCTTCTATTCTAGTTGGGGTGGATAAAATAATTAACTCAATATGTTTTATTGAACTGCTACTGTGTGCTAGTCCAGCAAAAGTAAACTCTCTTTTATTTATTTATTTATTTTTAAAGAAAACAGTTGTTTGTTTTCATGTAAAACATCCAGCGCAATGCCTGACGTATCTTTGATGAATTACTGGTGGCAAATACACTGCCATTCTAGAAAATACTGTAATGAATATATTTGTTCATAAATCTTGGTTTCCTCTAAACAAAGCCCTTATATTTTTAATTACAAATGTAATACATGCTTGTTTTAACAAATTAAAACATCAAATTACATTTAAATTGTAAATTAATTAATAGGAGCTTGGTTCTTGTATCTCCCAGGGAATCGTTTGGTGGGTAACAGGAGGCTCGGCCTTGTCTGTCTTGTGTTTTGTGTTTAGTGCTGAGGCCTGGCACAGGGTAAACTCCTGATAAATGCTCCCTGTTGCCACTGCTACCTTCCCTGTCAAAAGTAGAACTGGTTGCTTGGTCTTTGTTTTTCTCTGCCAAGGTGATGCTGTTCAGACCCTTCCAAGTGGGTCTCTCTGCTGCATCCTCCCGGGTCCACCCTTTGTATCACCCTTGTGTCTGCAGCTGAGCAAGGTGCCTGGGGTGGTCCACCTGCCAGCCTTCTCCCAGAGGTGGTGGTGATGGTCAGGGGGAGGCATTCCTCCAAGCTCCCTCAGTATGCTTGCTGCTCTGTGGCCTACATCACACACTGTAGGTAGAGATTCCTCCCTAGACCCTCCTCTCTTCCCCCTTTCTCCTCCTCCCATATAGCTGGTCAGTCTCTGGGTCCCTGGAGGCCCAGTCCTCTCCTTCCTTGCAGAGTCTTATGGGACAGTCCTTTCTTTTCAGTGGGGCAGTCACTCTGTAAGGTCAGATTGGCAGAGTTCCTGCCAGGGATATGGAAACGGCTCCCAGCTGGTCTCCCAACCTCCAGCCTCTACCTGCACTGCCTGATTAATTAATTAGAGCCTGATGGATTAAAGCGTATTTCCGATCCTGTCTCCTGATGCTCAGAGCCCTTCCATGGCTCCCCCTCACCTTACTGAATCATTTGCAATTGCTTTCAGGCTCCTGAGGATCTAACCCTTAGCCCTCCTGTCTGGCCTGCTGATTGTGAACCTGGTACCAGCCAAGCTGGCTAGCTCCTTGAATGTGCCCCTCGCTCTCCACCTTCCAAGTCCTGCTCGTGTGCTCTCCTAACCCGCATCCCCACTGGCCACCCTGCCCATCTTTAAGAAGGAGCCATCTCCCCAAACCCTTTTCTGATTTATTTAACTAGAATTGACTTTACTTTGTTCTGAGTGCTGAAGCATTTTCACCCTGCTGGATGGATTTCCCAGCCTCAGTCCTGTCAAGATTTGGGGGTCGAATGATTCCTTGTTGTGGAAGCCTTCCTGCACACTGTAGAAAGGTTAGCAGAATCCCTGGCTTTTACCCACTTAATGGCCAGTAGCGCTTCCCCATCTGGCTGTGACAACCAAAAATGTCCCCAGACATTGCCCGAAGTCCACTGGAGAGGGACAGCAGAGTGAATCACCTGTTGGTGAGACCACTGCTCTAGAGTAACATTTATACAACAAACTCCCAGCCATGCACAGCATGTGGCTTGCCTGGGATGGTGCTACCGAATCACTCTAGGCCCTTCTGAGCCTCGAACATTTTGTTCACACTCTTTCCTCTCTGAGAATGCCTTTCCCCTTTCTTCTTTCTCTACTGATTTCCTCCTCAGCCTTCAAACCTGCATGACAGGCTGCCTCTTCCAGTGTCCCTTCCCAGCCTGCCCACCTCCACGGGCAGAATGGGTGGCTCTGTTCCCCAAGTTCCCGCAGCACTTCACATAGACCTTCATCACAGCCCTTCCCAGACCATGCCCTGTGCTACAGAGAAAGAGTTGATTTATCTCCCCAAGTACTATGTGAATTGTGACTGGGCAAGGAGCTCAGGCTGCAGGGGCCTCCCCAGGTGTGCTGGCTCCCCACACAGGTAGGTCACTCAAGCACAAGGCATGGCCTGGCTAGGAACAAGAGTGCCTGCTTTCAATCCCTCACTTTTGCATTTCCTAGCTGTGTGATTTTGGGTGATTTATTCAACTTCTCTGGAGCCTTATTTTCCCTCTCTATAACACTGCCTTAATAAAAGCATCTATTTTAGGGGGTTGTTTTGACAATTTAGCAAATTAACATATGTAAAATGCCCTCCTGGTACCTGGCAATAGTAAGTGCTCAGTAAATATTAGAAATTGATAAAGAATTAATGAATGATGATTGAATGAATGATAAGTCAAGCTGCACAGGGATGTGGATCCCATGGGCTGGACCACTCTCAGCAGCTTGGGTGTTGCCTCTCATGACCTGAGCTTCTGTGACACCCCCCACTGCTCCACTCCTTCCAGCCACTCTCATCCAGTCCTCCATAGCCTGGACAGCTTGGGCAGTGAGTGCAGTCTGGTCAGGGAGAGAGGGCTGTGGGCTCACTTCACTGTGAGGTAGCCAGGCTGGGCGGAACAAGGACAGACATTAAAAACCTATTTTCTCACTGGGCATAAGTAATTGGCAAAAAAGCTCTAAATCCATAGCTGTCAGGTGAAGTCATTTCCGAGAGAAAGGGATGGAGGGAGAGAGCTGGAGGGGAAGCTGGGGTGGGAGCCAGAGGGAGGGAGCGAAATGCAAAACAAGGCTCTGGAGAGGCCAGAACAGAAAACCTTCTCCTTCCTTCTCCCAGACCAGACTGTTCTCCCAGTTATCAACCCCCCCCCCCCCCATTTATTTTTCTTCTCTAGAAAAAAGATTTCTAAGGTGGTAAGAGAACGAAAGTCAGCCCTGGAATTATTTAATGAGCCAGAATGAATTGCATTTGAAATCATTTAAATGGGATCTGGGAGCATTTAACTGCAGCTTGGGATCTTAACTAGAGTGAGAAAGGATCTTTGTGCTAATTGCTGGCAATGATATTCCTACAGAGAGGGAGAGATAGCAGTGAGCAATTAACAGACCAGGGGTAATTTGAGAGTCTGGGCTGTTCCGTGGGAGTGAGCACCTTGAGGTAGTTGCCTGGAGAGCCCAGTCCCCCAGCAGGGGGCAGGAGAGGCCCAGGACCCTGGGTGGGGAGAGGAAGGGGAGGACTCTGTAGGAAGAGCCAGGGAACCAGGATGTGGCTTCCCGCAATGGAGCGGAGGTCCAGTGTCTTTCGGAGAGATGTATAAGGAGACAGGGATCTCCAGAAGGGTGATAAAATGAAGCTTCTGGACTTCCAGTGGTTCCCTGCCCCACCTTCCAGAACATCAGCTTTACAAGTCCAATTCTACAGAAGAGGAAACTGAGGCATTGATTATGACTTAGGTAAGGACACATAGTTGGTGAGTCAAAGGGTTTCTAAGACCCAGGAATGTGTCCTGAACATCCACCAGCTAGTAGTCATTTATGTATTCAGACAAACGTGAATGCCATTGTCGCTGACTTCCAGGATGAGTCTACAAAGTTCATACTCTAGGGTCACTAATAATTATGGAAACTTTAAAATGCTATGCTAACTTCCATATGAAAGATACAAACAAAAGCCAGAGAAGAGAGGCATCACTTCTAAATGGCTGACTGGCAAAGGTGTCACCTTGGAATACTGGGACATGTAGAGATCTGGAGGGAGAAATGGCCAAGAGAGGGTACTATTTGAGCAAAGACAGGAAGATGGGAAACCATGGACATGTATGGGAGACATGGGACCTTTCTGTGTGTCTGGAGAGGAGATCGAGCTGGGGGAAGAGTTGGAGTCAGATAATGGAGAGTGTTGCCTGCAGGTTGATGAATGTGAACCTCATTGTGCAGGCGGTGGGGAGCCCTGATGGTTTCTGAGCTGGGGAGCAGCAGCAATAGGATAATCTGGCAGTAGTGTGGGGAAAGATTTGAAGTGGAAAGACAAAGACTGTTGGAGCCAGTCAGAGATTGTTATAGTAGCCTATAGAAGAGGCAGTAGGAGTCTGAAATGGGGCAGGGGTGTGGGATGGGGAGGACACCCCCACCTCACCCATTCTCTGCCCTCAGCACCACGATACTGGCTGTCATAGTTGTGCTCTGAGGTCCTCAGCCTGGATTGGAAACACAGATGGTGGACAACATGTGCATAAAATGTGGAGCACAAGGCTGGCGTAGGCAGGAGGTCATCTGGTCATCTGTACCGGCCCTTGCTTTTGGCAGACAACAACCAAAACCACCCAAGACCATGGTTGCTTAGTGTGTTTATAACTCCACAATCTCTCTTCCCCACAGAGGTCTGCATTTAATCATCCTGACAGTTCAGAAAGCCTATGCTAGAGCTTTCTCAACTTCGAGCATGAGCATTTTCCAAAGCTGAGCTGTTGGCAGAGGGCAAGTGCAGATCCCAGGTGTGGTTGTGGCTCATCCTTGCAGTTGGGCAAACAGAAGTCCTAATTGAAATGTGGGAACAGAGGGCTGGACCTCATGACCTTTAGGTTCCTTTCCTGACTCCTACATTTCCCTTATTGTGCTGTGCTGCATATTCCTTTCATTCTATCCTCTGTGCTGCCTCCTCCAGAAAGACTTCCCTTGTTCTCCACAGCTACCATATGACTCTCTAATGACCTGCTTCGTGAGAGAGTTGCCTGTAGATAGATTTGTGTCTGCTTTGAGGGCAGGGCCCATGTCTTGTACATATTGCCTGTAAGCCAAGCAGAAGGCATGCTAGAGAGAAATTTGTTATTAATACTTTGTTATTTTGCTATTATAACCAACACTAATAATAATAGTAATTAAAGCTACTACTGCACTGATCATGGGGTGAGCATCTCAACGCATTACTTCTAATTCTCAAACTTACCTGCAAGGTTGGGATCATTACTATCATCTTGAGATGGAAAAAATGACACTCAGGCCAAGTCAGTTGACCTCTATTCTGCATCTAGGATGGGGATTTGATCCTGGGCTGGCCAGCTCTGAAACCCCACCCCCACCCCTTTGGTAAAACTGGATTATCATGGTCATGCTTCCAAATAGCATCTCATGGTTGGGTAGAATAATCATAGCCAGCCATATTGAATGTGTGGAGCTTGGGCTGTTACCCATTTGAAGGTTCATCTAAGAGTTTGACCCAGGAAAGGAGGTTTGCCTGTTGTTCTAAATCCTCTCATCATGCAACTTTTTACAGCTCTGGGCCACTAGACAGAATGTTAGGGGTTGGAGGTCCTGCCCTTAGAGTTTCCTACTTTGAGGAGAGGTAGCTGAGAAAATGCTATTGCTCTGGGGTCTTCCAGCCCATAGGTGGAGCTGTTGGACCCTGGGAAGTCCCGAGTTGTGGCTGTTGTGGACATTGTGGATGGAAAGATGGAGCTGTGTGGGCCAGTCTCAGATCAGCTCTTATTTGTAACTGGAAATTGGTACCTCCTGACTCCCTTCATCCATTTCAGTCCCACTCTTCTTTCCTCACTCCCCAGAAACCACTATTCTGTTCTCTGTATCTATGCCTTTTGTTTTGCTTGTTTTATTTTAAAAATACCAGCTGTAAGTGATATCATAGGGTATTTATCTTTCTGCGATTGACTTATTTCACTATCATCATACCATCTAGGTCCATTGTTGTTGAAAATGACAAGATTCCAAGTCATGGGGAAGTAGTATGGTGCCTATAGCCAATAATATTGTAGTGCATATTTTGGATGTCATCAGCAGAGTAAATCTTAGAAGTTCTTATCCCAAAACAAAAAAAATTGTTAAGTTTGTATGATGACAGATAGTAATTGAACTTACTTTGATGATCATTTTGCAGTGTATAGAAATACCAAATCATTATATTGCACACCTGAAACTAATGTTATGTCAGCTATACCTCAATTAAAAAAACATGTTTATGAAAATGGTGTAAAAAAGCAAGGAGGTGGTGGTGGAAGTGGGGGAGGCACAGTGCTGTTTGTATGAATGGGCCCTAGAACAACCCAAATGGCCACCAAGACAGGCCTAATTAAATTATGGTACACCCACATAATGGAATGCCAGGCAGCTATTAAAAATTATGACATAGATTTATGTTGATTGATATAGAGAGATATCTCACAATATATTTTTTGGAGGGAAAAGCTTGCCTCAGGACATTTGGACTATATAGCATTCTCCTCAAGATACAGAATTATGAGAGAGAGATGGATAGTAAGCAGGTTCACCAAAACTATGAGCAGTATAGCTCCTTTTAGGTGGCAAGATTTCAAATACTTTTGTTTTTTCCACTTTAACTTTATCTGTAATATTGGAAATTTTAAAAGTAACAATCATGTGCTATCTTTGCACTTGGAAAAATCAGGCCATTTTCTATTTGAAAGTTTTGGAAAATGTATAAACCAGCCCCAATTGAAGGTGTCACCAACTGTTGCTGAACACAGCCCTCCAGAGCAAAGCCACCCTGATGTCTCATGGGTGTGTTGGTGACTCGTTACTCCCTCGCCAAGAAGTGGAGGAGATATTTGTCAGCAGCGCTAGGGACAGAAAAAGCTGAGGAGGCCTTTTCTGGGGCAGTTCCAGGATCTACTCTGGAGGGCGGGAGGAGCTTTCCGTCGGGGGTGTGGGGAGGGGTTGGGGGGGGTCCAGGGCCCCGCCCTGCCTGAGCTAACCAGCTAACCGCCCCCTCTCTGATTCCCACGCCCATGCTGCCCCCTCCCACCCCCACCCTATCCCACCTAACCCCCTGGGGCTCTTGTTTCCCACCTCCATGCTCCCCCACCCCACCCCCTACTCCTCACCACCCACCATGTTTTAGCTAACTCCTTTCCCCTCCAATTCCTACCTCTGAGCTCCTCCTTCACACCCCTCACCCCTTACCTTCCACCCAGTCTCAGCTAACCCCTTCCCCTCCAATTCTCATCTTTATTCTCCCCTTCCCCTCACCCCCGATCCAGTCTCAGCTAACCCCTTCCCCTTCAGTTCCCACTCCCACGTTCAGCTCCCACGTCTTCCCCTCCCCATGGTGTCTCCAGCAGCTTTCATCTCCACAAATTCTATTCGGCAGAGAGTCCCTGAACTTTCTAATTGAGATCAGAGATAAATATAGTGGGGAAGGAAGGAGGGAGAGGGAGGAGGCCTAGTTTTAATTTGCAGCATTTTCCATTAATAACAACTTCTAATTAAAAAGTCTCCATCTCCCAGCCTAAGTCCAAGAGAAAAGCCTCCTCAGGTCTGTCTGGCTGGAACCTTTGTGCCAGCGAGTTTGGAGTACGATTTCTGCACCAGCTGAGCCCTCTCTGCCAGAAGCCATAATTAAGCTGGGTAAAGGGAAGAAAAAAAAAAAAAAGGAAAAGAAAAGAAAAGAAAAGAAAAAAGAAAGATATCATGTGAGACCACAGGGATCTTCCCCGACTGCCGTGCTGGAAGGAGGCCACACAGCTTCCTTGGACAGCAGTGCCAGATAGGCCACTCCCCTTAGAGAAGGTGGCCAGGCCAGATGAGTGAGCAGAAGGACCTGGAGGCGGGTGAGGACACTTCTCAGTTGCAGGAGCTGAGTGTCCAGCACAGCAGGGCAGAAGCGGTGAGCTCTAAGAGAGCTCTCTCTGCCTCCATCCAGGATGTGTCTACCTCATCTTTCCCCCCGTCTCTGCACCCCAAATTTCCTATGCAGAAGCTCCATCCTTTTGTGGTCTGTGCACCTGTGTATGTATGTGTGTGTGTGTATCAGCTCGCACTCGCGTGCACACATGTGTGTGTGTATGTGTGTGTAGAGAGTGTGCTGGGGCTGCCAATGGAGGAGCATTAGCTGTTAACAGTCTAGGATAGTAGGATGTGCCATTTAGTATTGATTTAAATACAAGTACAAATGTATTTTTCCTCCAGAAACGTTTTGATGCCCTTGCAACTAGCTGAACTGAAGTAGACACTCAATGAACAGCTGTGAATAAATGAAGGGTTGAATGAACCAGAAGATCCTCCCTGAACTTCTGGGAGTTACTCAGCACCCCCACTTGGATGTGTAATGGGCATCCCACACTGAATGTCTCCAGACTTGACTCCTGATCACCCCCTCCAGAAATGCCCCCATGCAGCTTTCTCCCATTTCCGTTAAAGGCAACTCCTTCCTTCCAGCTGCTCAGGCCAGACATTTGGATGGCATCCTTGATTCCCCTCTTCCTCTCACATGCCACATCCTTTATCCATGAGGAATTCCTATTGGCACTGCCTCTCCCCACATCTACGGAGATGACCCCCATCCATGCCCCTCCGCTGCCCAGTCCACACCACGACCACCTGCTTTCTGGAGTGTTTCAGTAGGTTCCTGATGGCTCTGTCTGCTTCCACTCTTGTTGCCAAAGTCCATTGTAAACCAGCAGCAGGAGGGAGCCATTTAAAGCAATAAGCCAGCTGATGTCCCGCCTCTGCTCAGATCCCTTCAGGGGCTTATCTTCTCAACTTGCAAAATGCAGCCCTTAAGCTTTGCAGCAGCCTCAAGCTCCATGGGCTCTGGTCCCTTCCTATCTCTCTCACTATCTCAGTCCACTCTCACTGTGAGAATAAAATATCATAGTCTACGTGGGTCATAAAAACAACAGACATTTATTTCTCACAATTCTGGGGGCTTGGAAAGCCCAAGGTGGAGATATTGGCAGGTTGGGTGTCTGGAGAGGACTCATTTCCTGGTTCATAGATGGCTGTCCTCTGTCTGTGTGTTCACGTAGTGGAATGGATGAAGTACCTCTCTGGGGTCTTTTTTATCAGGAGGCTCATCCCATTCACAAGGGCTCCCCCTCATAACCTAATCACCTTCTGAAGGCAAGTACCATCACATTGGGGATTAGGATTTAATACATGCAATTGGGGAGGGTTAGTTAAACATTGAGCTTGTTGTACTTTACCTCTTACTACAATCCCCTTGGCCCTGCTCCTGCCACCTGGTCTCTTTGCCACTTCTGGACTATGCTAGCTACATTCCTGCCTCAGGGTCTTTGCAACTGCTCTTTCTCTGTTTGGAAGTCTCTTCCTTCACATGCCCACACAGTTCAACCCTTCACCACCTAGAGGTTCCCTTCACACCAAGGCTGTTCTGACCACCCTCCTTAGCCTTGTAACCCTGCTCACTACAGCAAGCTAGTCCTTCCTTGCTTGATTTTTTTAATAGCACTTACCATCTTATGATATATGTTTTTATCATTTATCTTATTTGTGCCTCTCCTCCTCTCTACCTCACTGGAAGGTGAACTCCACAAGGGCAGTGAATTTTGTTTATTTTGTTCACTGCCATTATCCCAGCACCTAAAGCAAGCCTGGCATGTGTAGTTGCTCAATGGGCCATTCCTTGAATAAATGATTGAATGCATGAATGAATGCAAGTGAGCTAAATTGTCAAATTAAAGTCAAGGTTTACTTTCCTGGGCACCACAGCCAAATGCCACCCAACAAAGTCCCAGCCCCTGGGAAGGGGAAAGCCATTCTTATAAGAGGAGCTTGGGAGTCAGTGGAACCTGAGTTTGAAGTCTAGCTTTGTCATTTGAGAATGTGTGACCTTGGCTATTTACTTAACTTTGTCGAGACCTCAATTTCTTCATTTATAAAATGAGGATAATGATAGAGTCTCCCTTGTAAGGTAGCTGGATGGAAACAATCAAAGCAATGATATAAAATAAATACTTATCACTGGCCTGGTTTATAGCAAGTGCTCAGTACATGTTAGCTAGTAATGGTGGTGTGATTTTGTTGTCAACAGGGGACAGCTCGTAAAGCAGCAGTGACTGTTGACCATGAAGAAGCAAATGTAATCTTCCAGAAAGAAGGCTTGCTATTAAGAAAACTCAAGGATACCAGCCTTGGTCAGCCCCTGCAGGGGCATGGTTCTGGGACTGCTCTTTTTAAAAATGCACATAAATTAAAGGAAGCTGTTAAGAGGAGGATAATCAGGAGGGTAAAATTGAAAAGACTTACAGTCTTGCCTAGGATGATGATCTCTAGCAAGAGCTAGTTTGTTCCACACATGCTAAAGAAGTTATAATCTACATCCGGGGCTGGCAAATATTTATGTAAGGGCCAGATAGTAAATATTTTAGGTTTTGCATGTCGTCTGGTCTGGGTCACAGCTACTCGATTCTGCTGTTGATGTGTGAAAGCATCTGTAGATGATGCATAAATGAAAGAGTGTGGCCATGTTTCAACAAAACTTTATAAAAACAGATGGAGGGCCAGATTTGGCCCTTGGGCTTATAGGTTGGTGATCCCTAGTCTCTAGGATCTATCTCATCATAAGATGGCAGAAGGAATGTTTGAGAAGACTGGATTATTCTGAGGGTCCTCAAGGGTGGAGAAGTGGGCTGAATGATAGAAAGTATAGGTCTATAGATTTTGTTCCTTTTAAGGAAGATGTTTAACCAGCCAGAGTTTCTGGTTGAGCCCAGTCCAAATGGGCTGTACTGGGCAGAAGGCTGTGAGTCCTCATCTGTGAATTTCTTCAAATGAAAGCTAGGGCAACTTGGCAGAACTATTGGAAAGTATATTCAAACATTGGATAAGTGTCTGATTTAATCCTTTGGGACTTTCAAAATCCCTGATTATTGGGATATTCTAAAGTATGTGCATATTGACATTCAGGGAAACAAAGTCATAGATTTGGTGCCTCTCCAATGAGTGGGTCATTGAAATGTGCAGACTGAACACAGTTTTATTTTCTAATTATATCACCAAACAGATCCTGTGTACATGCTCATGGGTGAAAATCAATGAAATGCATTGTCAGCTTCATTTAAGACATAATCAATCTCACTACTGGTTTGGGTCTCTCATGAAGACCCAAACACTGACCATAAACTGTAGTCCCTCCCACTAATAAAATAGCATGAAGAATGTATCGGAATGGCAAACATTTAATACAGGGGCCTCTATTCCTCCCACTTCTGTGCACACAAAATATTGCTAATTAATTTTGGCTCTCCTTGAAACTTGGCCTCAAATAGTTAAGGTTCTAGAATTTTTATAATAGCAGAGACTTAGGGCCAGCTGTCTCATTGAAATAGAGGTGAGTTGTGGGATCAAAGCTGAATTATGTTAAAGAGTGGAGGAAGAAATGACTGAGAACTCCAAATACCCCCTCCAAAAGGACTCACTTTGGCTTCCCACTGCCCCAGAATCCTTCCCAACACATTGTTCTAGGTAGCTACCATCAATTTATTGCAGGTGGCTCTTCGTCATCTTTGGTTTAGAAAGTTTAAAGGTAACAGTTGACCTTTTCTATAACCTCCTAGAATTTGGTCAGTGGACAGTGAGTTGGTTACCTGGGATTCTCGGTTGAGCATCCTGTACAGAAAAAAGAAAAAAATCAGGAAGATGGGATCTCTCAGCCTCTTTGACATCATGGCATTTTAATGAGATAGATATAAGAGGCGACTCAAAATTTTGGGGTGTAGGCGTATCATTGGGTCAAGTGCTGATAAGTCAGGTGCTGATAAATGTGATAATTTGGTGACACCTATTCACCTGACATTTTTCTATGTGCTAAGATCACCTGTGTCCATATCCAAACAAATTATAGGGCTGAAGCAAGATCTTTGAAAGAATGGGATTCTGGTGACAGACATGGGAGTGGTGCTCTTAGCCACATGCCCACACTTCATGCTGAATATGAGGGGGAGGAAGCAGAGCAAGGGTGGGAGCAGAGGTAATGCATGGCTAGGGAAATGTGAAATGTTCCCTAGTGGGAACAACTTTCAGGAGGGCAGTCCCAAGTTTAGAGGATTTGGGGGTTGAAGTGGAAATAGTCAGGGTCTTGTCATAGAAGATGGTAACCAACATCAGATCCCAAAGATCAAGATAGCAATGTCAATGGTGCAATAGGCAGCAAGACTAGCCTTTGGAAGGGTTGTTTGCATGTTGGAAGTAGGTATGGAAATGGATGGATGGATGGATGGATGGATGGATGGATGGAGAAAGCAGAAATTGTAAAAGTCCTTGTGTTTATGTCTCACGCAGAATCAAATATAAATACATCTTCATAGCTCAGGGTTTCTCAACCTTGGCATTGTTGACATGTTGGACCAGGTAATTCTTTGTTGTGGGATACTATCCTGTGTACTATAGTACCTACCCACTAGATGCTGGTGGTACTTACCCCCTTCCCACCCTCCTAGTTGTGAAACCACACATGCTTCCAGACATTGCTGAATGCCTCTTGAGGGCAAATTGCCCCCAGTTGAGAAGCACTGCATAGCCTGCCAAGCTGTGGTTCACAGTGCATATTATGGGGTGTAGAGGAGACCTGCTAGTCCAGACTGGAATGGGGGATCTGGAAGAAAAGGAAGAGCCTTCTGGGCCTGGAAATTTGCTAACTTAAAAGCTTAGGAAGGTTCCCTCAGATCAATTGCCACCTCCCTGGTTTCCATCTTCCTGACTTAGAGGTTCCATCTCCTGTGCTCACACTGTACATCACACATTCTCCCAATAAAGCTACTTATATACTTATATAGTTATATTTCTTATATTGCCATTATTTGCATGATTTTACCATGCAAGACTTTAAATCCCTCTAGGGCAAGAATGCATTCTTTTATCTTTGTCTTTCCAGAACTTATCATCGTTCTTGACATATAGAAGTTGCTCATTAAATATTTTCCAAGCACATGAATGAAGCAATGAAGGAGTGATTTGGAAATTGTTCCCTGGACCTCCATCACCACAATTGCACAAGAAGCAGGGATCCTGAATCATCAACAGAACAGATATCAGAAGTGGAAAATGATGAGTCCTCTTCTGGAAAAGCATAAGTCAGCCTGGGAGTGAGGTTCCTGAGTCACTGAGGTGAAATGAACTCTGAGTGGAGGGGGTGGATAATGAGGCTGAGCTCGGGTTTGGGACCAGGCCAGGGAGGCAAAGTAGGCAGGTCTTACCCTGGGTCTCACCCCCTCTGTAAGGCCCACAGCAGCTGATGCTGACTGGCTGCCTGTGCAGACTCGCCCCCCCACACCCCCATGTTGCTGATGCTCCCCTAGCCCAGCAGCTGGGAGCACATCCACCAGTTAATGGACCTCTTGAAGAGGTCCTGAGCCAGGAGCCATCAGCACAGCTCCCTACCCAACGGTCCTACTGAACCAGTGATTTCAATTAAAGGACCATTATCATGAAATCCTATCCAGCCCCAGCTCCCATCCGCCAGCGGGAGGCCTTCCTGCTCCCTGTCCCAGGCCCTGGTCTGTGGTTACCAAGCAGCCCTCTCACTGGGGTCCACCGCCTTCACTAAAACACAGCAGCTGCTGCTAATAAACAAACATATTGATCATACAGATATGGGATGTCAGGGACTTAATTCATGAATGAAGTGAGCTTTAAGAGTGCCCAGTGGGAGCTGGCTCCATTTAAAGGGCCAGCAGCTGCCTGAGTTCTTTTGAGAACTTCACAACCAAGTCAGGCCAGGGGGGGAGCCTCTCTCTGACCTCTGTCCTGTGGTGCCCTATGGGTATGAAATGGAATCTTCTACCCCATGGGTACTGCCTTACGGAGTCATCTGCCTTTCTCCCCTGGGACCTTTTGTGCAACTTCTAGGTAGTCAGATGAGGCTGGAGTGCTCTCTTGTCTGACAGAAAAAGGGCTGGGGCCAGCGCAGTGGAAGAGAGGGAGAAGAGGACCTGCCCAGGACCCCTGGCTTGGGCTCTTGGGCTCCCTACCCTGATGATGCTGATAATGGTCTCAATTCTGGCAGCTGATCTTCACCAGGACCTGCCTTCTCACTGGAGCAGATGGTGTAAGGGCCCGGAAGCCCTGACGAAGGTTCTACATTAGGATGCTAGAGGTCATAGACATTCCTTAATGCAATCATTCCCAAGCCAGACTGACCACCTCCTTCCTCATCAGTCTTAGCATCTAGTCAAGAGCAAAGGCTCTGGAACCAGACTTCGGAACTCTGAACCCCAGCTCTGCCACTCACAAGCTATGTGAGCTTAAACAAGTTTCTTAACCTCTCTGTGCCTTATCTGTATAGAGGGAAATTTGTTGCTGTGGAGATTAAAATGAACCAATATGCGCTGTGCTTGCAAGAGTGCCTGACACAGAGTCAAGTGTTTGGTACCAGTCTTGCCCCTAGCCTTGGCCTGGCACGGTGGCCAATGACCTCCACTGCATTCCTCGCCCTTCCTCCAGGTACCACCTAGGGAACTTATTTTATGAAGGTAGGTACAGCATGCTATAATGTATATTTCTTCCTTCCCAGTATCCAAGAGGGCAGTTTCAGCCCCTGCCATGTCCCCAGCTGCCAACTGGAAGCTCAGGGTGGCTCCTGCGTCTGGGCTGAAATCCAGCTGACCTGAGCCTTCCCAGAGCTGAGCTTCTGACAGTTCCCCCCCCACCCATACTATGTTGGGGAAGGCTGGGCTGTCCACTCCTTTCTCTCCTCAGCTTTGTCTAGAACTACACGGAGCCAGTATGGTAGCCACCACTAGCTAGCCACATGCAGCTACTTACATTTAAATGAATTAGGGATCCCTGGGTGGCGCAGTGGTTTGGCCCCTGCCTTTGGCCCAGGGCGCGATACTGGAGACCCGGGATCGAATCCCACGTCGGGCTCCCGGTGCATGGAGCCTGCTTCTCCCTCTGCCTATGTCTCTGCCTCTCTCTCTCTCTCTCTCTCTCTCTCTCTCTCTCTCTCTCTCGCTGTGACTATCATAAATAAAGTTTAAAAATTTTTTAAAAAAATAAATGAATTAAAATAAAATTAAAAAAATTTAAGTCAGGTCCTCAGTCACCTGAGTCATGTGTGGCCATTGTATTAGTGCAGATCACAGAACATTTCTATCTCTGAAGAAAAGTGTTGGTCTAGAAGCTGGATGACAGGAAGGGAGTCGCCTCCGCTCAGTTCTTTAAGCCCTAGCTACTTAAAATGAGGTCCATAGATCCCACCATCAGCTCACCTGGAAACTTATTAGAAATTCAGACTCTCAGGCCAAAGCTCAGACTGACTGAGCCAGAGTTTGCATCTTAACAAGATTCCCAGGTGGTTTGTGCCTATTACAGTTTTTGAGAACTACTGCTGTAAGCCTCAGTTTCCTGTCATGGAAAAGGGGAATAATACCTTGTGGGATTAAATGAGGTACATCATATAATGTCCTTGCCAAATGGAAAATGCCCCATAGCTGCCAGACCCCTTTCACCAATGTCATTTGCCCCAATGGAAAGGCCAGCAAGTCTGCTTGTCATTGAGCCCAGAACCTGGGGATTTGTGGAGACTGGAGGGGACCACTGCTGTCCTTCACTGTTGAAAGGACAGCGCCTGAGGTTAGGAAGGGGAACAGCATCTACTCTCCAAACTGCCCATATTTGTTTCCCAGAGACCCAGCTGGGAAACCCTAAGGCCAATGGCTCAAGGGATGCTGATCAGACACAGTCAAATTTGGCACTGAGCAAGGGGCTGGGGACCCAGGTTACAGAGAGTGTTGTCTTTGGCTCACTGTAAAGTGATGGATAAACAAGCAAACATTATTTTAATGCAGTGTGGTAAGACACAGGGGAGAGCAAATTCCAGGTGGCTGTGTGAGCCCAGTGGCGCTTTGCCAGGCCTCAGGGAGAGAGCCAGGAAAGACTTCCTGGACCACTGGCGCTTCTTCCAGACGACATGGTTGCAGAACAGGGTTGGCAGGAGAGATGTGGTGGGCACAGCAGGCTGAGGGAGACTGCAGAGCAAAAGGATGAAGTTCTTTTTCTTTTTTTTAAGATTTTATTTATTCATGAGACACACGGTGTGTGTGTGGGGGGGGTGGGGTGGGGAGGCAGAGACACAGGCAGAGGGAGAAGCAGGCTTCCTCCAAGGAGCCGGATGTGGGACTCGATCCCGGATCCCAGGATCACACCCTGAGCCAAAGGCAGATGCTCAACCGCTGAGCCACCCAGATGTCCCAAGGATGAAGTTCTGAAGCGAGGTGGGCATGTGATTCTGCCAGAAGATGAAGGCTAAGGGCGGATGGAGCTGACAGCAAGCCTGGTTAAGGCTAGAGACGGGCAGGGGTTCACACAAGGGGTTGCATCTGCCATGCCAAAAACTATCCTGCGGTGAGAAAATTACTGAAGGGGTTTAGGAAGAGGAACAATGAGGCGGCATTTTTGAACCAGAAAGATCACAGAAGCCACCCTGTGGAGAAGGAGCTGGAGGCAGGGAGGTTGTTAGGGGCTAGGGTGGATGTTCAAGGGGGGAAGGTACAGGCCTGGGCTCTCATGGGCAGGGCTGGGGTTGGCAGGGAGAGGAAGACTAGCTCTGAGGACAGGCGGTCAAGCATTAACCCATGAGCCATACATCTCATTAATTTTGAATTTGTGATTGCTCTTTTAGTAGTCCTGGACTGAAGTTTACTTATGTTCAGACATCTTTTTTTTTTTTTTTTTTTACAAAGGGTATAAGCCCCCGGATCTAACAAACACAGTGAAAGCTGTTTTCAGAGGGAAATTTATAGCCTTAAATGCCTTCATTACTAATGAAGAAAGAGCCGCTGGCCGGTTCTGCTGACAAAGGGGTGGTACTCCGTAATCATCTTAAGAAATTAGAGAAGGAGCATTGAATAAACTAAAAAAAAAAAGAAAAGAAAAAGGAAAGTGATTTTAATAAAGATAAAAGCAGAGATTAATGAAATAAACATGAAAGCATATTAGAAAGTATAAATAAAACCAAATCTTGTTCTTTGAAAAGACTGGTAAAACAGATGAATCTAGTTTGAGAGCCTGATTAGGGGAGGGAGAGAGATTAATGGGAGAGAAAACAGAGATGGTATAAATTAACTGCCAGAGCAGGATGGTCGGGAGGAAATTGGAAGTGCAGATTCAGAAGCCTCCAGAACTCTTCCCACACCAAGAGTGGTGACAGCAACCCCAATCCTCATTCAGCCCTTCATTCCCAAAAGCCTGTGGATACAGCAATATTTGGTGAATATCATTCTCCTTACCAACATAAAAAACAACAGTGACTCACATTTATCTAGCTGCTTTCTGTATGCCAGACACAGTGCTGCCTACTTTGCCTGGGTTTTATTTTAATCCTTCCAGCATTTCAACCAGATGGATCCGGGACTCACACCACATCCATTTTACAGATGAGAACATCAAATTTAGCACAATCCAGTCATTCGTCTGCAGGTCCTCCCTCTCTCCAGAGGCAGCCTGGCACCTGGTGCCCCCACACTTCACCCTTGCATGACGCTGCCCCTGAGTGAACAAATTTGAAGATATTAGGTGCTTTGGTGCCTGGCAAAGGATGTTCTGGGCCTTGGGTTCCAGTTTTAGCGTTGCCATTTAGACGCTCAACTTTGGAGAGTTGCTGAGCCTTTGTAGGGCTCAGTTTACTGTTCTCTCTTTTTTTCCTTCTTTCATTCTCTCTCTCTCTCTTTCTGTTTTAAGTAGGCTCCACACCCAGCATGTGGAGTCAAATGCAGGGCTCATGACTCTGAGATCAAGACCTGAGCTGAAATCAAGAGTAGGACTTCCAACCCATGGAGCCACATAGGCATCTCAATTTACTCTTCTTTAAAGTAAGGGAGTTGGACTGGGCCCCTGTGATTTTAACATTCGTTTGCATCTTCCTTTGAAAGTGCTCTTAGAGACACCTGGGTGGCTCAGTCGGTTAAGTGTCTAACTCTTGATTTTGGCTCAGGTCATGATCTCAGGGCTGTAGGATTGAGCCTGTCATCAGCTCCATGCTCAGCATGGAGTCTGCTTGTCCCCCTCCCTCTTCCCCTTCACCCCTCCCTGCCCCCCTGCTTGCTCACTCACATGCTCTTTCTCTCTCTCAAACAAATAAATAAATAAAATCTAAAAAAAAAAAAAGAAAGAAAGAAAAAGAAAAAGAAAAATGCTTTGTATCCAGATTTCATTGCTCATTCCAACAAGCCTCGGCATTCAGTACCAATTAGTGAGATATGTATGTTTCAGCACTGTGCCTCTTACCTTCAGTAATGGATGCCCTGGCAGCCCTCTCAACAAATAGACCAGAACACAACCTGCCACAGTACGGAGTGGATAGGGGTGGCCAATGGCAGGACTGCCCTTAGACCTGGCAGCCTAGGCTCCTGTCCCAACCCTGACCCCCTCTGGTCCTCTTGTGGCTATGCCCTTCCCTGGAGTGCTAAGGGGAACCCATACTCTCTTC
Organism: Canis lupus dingo; assembly: GCF_003254725.2. Taxonomy (NCBI): domain Eukaryota; kingdom Metazoa; phylum Chordata; class Mammalia; order Carnivora; family Canidae; genus Canis; species Canis lupus. Next base: position 51,629,035 of record NC_064245.1, on the reverse strand, counting down.
TTGACCTCGCTGCCTGGATGCTCTGAGTCTACTTCCAGGGCTGGTGCAGGCTTCACCTCCTGGGCCACTTCCCCAGGATGAATTCCCTGGTGTGTATACCTCCAACCCTAGGGAGTATCCTGGGGAAGAGAAGTGACATGTGATGGGGCTGTGGATAGAGCCTGGCTTTGCAGGACTTGGATCCCAGAGGCAGGAGGGCCCCAGGCCCCTTGTGGTATAAGAATGAGGGGGTGTTGGAAGGGAAGGGGGAGCTGGAGCAGGGGCTCCCATCTGAAGTCTTACCCTGTGACATGGCACTGAGAACTTGTTGATAAAGGAAAATGTAGGCACACCTGGGTGGCTCAGAGGTTGAGCAACTGCCTTTTGCTCAGGTTGTGATCCTGGGGTCCTGGGATTGAGTCCTGCATCAGGCTCCTCCTGGGGAGCTCGCCTTTTCCTCTGCCTATGTTTCTTCCTCTCTGTGTGTGTGTCTCTCATGAATAAATAAATAAAAATCTTAAAATAATATATAAATGAAGGGAAATGTAGTTGGCTGGGAAGAGTTAAACTCCTACAAAAGACACATATACATGTGAATGACAGGCAAAAAAAAAGAAAGAAAGAAAGAAAGAAAAACAGAGGTCCCAGGACAAGGCAAGGTTAACTATTAGAGGGGCTGGGTAAATTAACACACTTACAAAGGGAATCCCTCAGGAGGGGGTTAGGATCACCTAAAAGAGAGAAAACTAGAGTTTAGGAGGCAAAGGTTGGGAAACCAAACCTACAGAAGTCTATCCTGCTCTCTGATCTCACAACCAGCTCACTCTCTTTGGCCCTGCCTTGAAGCCCACCAGAGTAGTTCTCTGATGAGAATTTGGCCCTCCAAAGAGGCATGCCAAGATTCATTCACTCCCTCATACATTCATCAGCAAATATTTATGGAGCTCCTTCCGTGTGTGAAGCACTGCCTGGAACAGTGGTGGGCAGGACCAGACCCAGCCTCTTGATGGAGGCAAGCATTGATGGAAGAACCTAGCACATAAATGTCAATCCTGCAGATGCTTGTGAACACCCCCCCCCCCCCCCCGCCGCCCCGCAAGGAAAGAGAGGGCAGGGTGTCATGGGGTGGTATGGCACAGGACCTGGCCTAACACAAGAGTTATGGGTCTTTCCCAAGGAAGTGGCATTTGCTGCTGGGTCAGGGAAAGGACGATCTGGCTACAGGAAAGGTCTGAAGAGGAGGGAAGAAGCTGGAAGGTGAGCAGGGCCACAGGAGAAGAAGAGCCCCAGCGGAGCCTTCCAGACTCCAGCTCACTTCCCTCGTTGTAGGTAGGGCCATTTCTTAAGTGAGAAGGACACTGGAAGGAACAAAATTCAGGGGTGGGGGTTTGGGAGAGATCATGAGCCTGGTGTTGGACCTATTGATTCTGAGGCACTTAAAAAAATTATTTTGAAATAATATCAAACTTGAAGAGTTGTAAGAACAGGACATAGAACTCCTGCGTCTCCTTCTCCCAGACTCCCCAGTAGTCAGCCTTGACCACATCTGTTCCACTGTCTTGAAATCCACCCCCCGTCAAGACACTCTTCACTCCCACCACCAGGAAAGAAACCAAAGCTCCGTTCACATTACACCAGTTGTCTCATCCAGGTCTTTCCTCTTTTTGGCCCAACATCCCACCCATGAATACACATTGCCTTTGGATGCCATACTGCTTCATTCTCCCCTCTGGAATATTCTCTCAGTATTTCCCTAACACTCAGGTGCATTTTGGAGATTACAGACCAGTCCTTCAGTAGGATGAACCTCAGCCTACATTAGCATGAGGCTTTCTCATGACAAAATTCAGTTTTTTTTTTTTTTTAACTCAGGTTTATTGAGGCTTAATTTACATACAGTAACATTCATCCTTTCAAGTCATGGTTCTGTGAGTTTTGACACATGCATAGCATTGTGTAGCCACCACAATAGATAAGTAGAACATTTCCATCCAGGGCTGGCTTCATGGGCATGTGATCTGGGTTTAGAAGGGTGCTGTGCTTGGCTTAATGCTTTCTTCTCACTGTCTTAAATTTCTTAATCATTTCTGAACAAGGGCTCTGCATTTTCATTTTGCACTGGGCCCTGCAAATTATGTAGCTGGTCCTGTTTCCCATCATTTCAAAAAGCTTCCCCCAGCCCCTTTCCCCCTTGGCAACAACACTGACCTGTTTTCTGTTCCCATAGCTTGTCTTTTCCAGATGTCATTTAAACGGAATCATACAATATGTAGCCTTTTGAGTCTGGCTTCTTTCACTTAGCATGATGCATTTGAAATGCATCCCTGTTGTTCCATGTAGCAATTGTGTGCTCCTTTTTATAGCTAAGTATTGTTCTGTGATATGAATGTCTCGAATGTCTCGCAGTTTGCTTATGACATTCAGTCGAAGGGCATTTGAGTTGTTTCCCATATTTGGCAATTATGTTGAAAGTCCCAATAAGTGTTCACATACAGGTTTCAGTGTAAACATATGTTTTTATTTCTCCTGAATAAAGAGTGATAATAAAGAGAAGGGAGCTGCTGGGTCCAATGGTAAGTATATGTTTAACTTTATAAGAAACTGCAAAACTGTTTTCCAAAGTGGCTATGCCCTTTTGCATTCCCACTAGCAATTCATGAGAGTTCCAGCTGCTCTGCATGGTTGCCAGCACTGTTTTTGTTTTAACCATTTCAGTAGGTATGTAGTGATTTAATGTTGCATTTCCCTAATGACTAATGATGGTGAGCATCTTTTCATGTGCTTATTCACCACCTGTTTATCTAGGTTTTTAAAAATTATTTATTTATTTATTTATTTGAGAGAGAGAGAGAAAGAACATGCATGGGGGGTGGTGAGGAGGGAGGAGCAGAGGAAGAGGGAGAGAGAGAATCTTTAGCAGACTCTGTGTTGAGTGTGGAGCCCAATGTGGGGCTCGATCTAACCACCCTGAGATCATGACCTGAGCTGAAATCAAGAGTCAGACACTTAACCAACTGAGCCACCCAGAATCCTTACTATAGTATGTCTTCTTAAAGTGTCTCTCCATATCTTTGGCCTATTAAAAAAATTTTTTTAAAGTAATCTCTATGTCCAGTGTGGGGCTTGAACTCACACACCCAGATCAAGTGCTACATGTTCTACCAACTGAGCCAGCCAGGGGCCTGGGGTTTGTTTTTCTACTATCAACTTTTGAGAGTTTTAAAATATATATTCAAAATGTAAGTGCTTTATCAGATATCTGTTTCATAAACATCTTGACCTGAAGTACTTTTGAGACACTAAAGCGAGGAAGGTCCTTAGCAGGTAATATAAAACGTGGCTTAATTATTGTATAAATTGAAATAAAAAACACGGGCATGGGTACAGTTGCTGAGGGAGAAAGAAGAGCCTTGAAGGAAGATAGAGCTGACGATGGAGAATTTAGGATTTACCACATTTAATAGCCAGGAGAGATGGGATGATCTACAATAGGAGCCTGAGAAAGAGCTGCCAAAACGGTAAGAGAAACCCAGGAAAGTGTGACAGGAGGGAAGACAAGAGAAAGGAGTGTTTCTAGAAGAAGGACATGGATGAGAGTGACAGACATACTTGGGAGACCAAGTAAGGGGAGGAGAGATTGAGCAACATGAAAGTCATTGATGACCTTAGCAGAAGCTATGGTGTGGAATGACAGAGCAGGGCTGGTATTCACACCATACCCAATAATGCAGTCATGCTGGTTGCTAGAATATTGAAATATGTATGTATTGATTGGTAAATAGCTACCACCCAAGCCCCTTAAATGCTCCCCCATCACCCCAGGCCACTGGCTCTTTCCCTGGCCTCCTCCACACAGTCTAGTAACAAAATCACCCTCCCAACCAACATGGGGGGGGGGTGTCTCAAGGACCCTGCCAGAACCCTAAAGGCTAGTTGGTAGTTTTCCAGGCCATATTGGTAATTAAGTATCTTGAATATCACTGCTGTGGATTGAGAAGTGAGTGGGAAGTGAAAACTGCACTAGTAATAACAATGCACAATTCTTTATGGAACTTTGCTTCTGAAGAGGAGGAGAGAGACAGGCAGAAGCTGGTGAAGATGTGAGGCCTGGAGTGTTTGGGGCGGGGGTATTAGATAATTTCTGTTGTTCTTTTTCAGATGAGAGAGACTTGAGCCTATTTAATGCTGAGGGGGAAGGAGCGATCCTGGCTAATGCTTAGTCAGGAGCGATCACCCTAGTTAGCCAGATTCAAACAGTCCATACTCTGCATGACCATTACGTTGACATGTTTTTCAACATGAATTAATAAATTAGAGTCGAAGGATGCCTGGGTGGCTCAGTGGTTGAGTGTCTGCCTTCAGCTCAGGGTGTGATCCCAGAGTCCCAGGATTGAGTCCCACATCTGGCTCCTTGTGGGGAACCTGCTTCTCCCTCTGCCTATGTCTCTGCCTCTCTCTCTCTCTCTCTCTGTGTCTCTCATGAATAAATAAATAAATAAATAAATAAATAAATAAATAAATAAATATTTTTTAAAAAATAAATTACAGTCCAGTTTGTATATCCATTTGAAGAATTCAGCTGATGTCAGTTGTTGCCAAATGACAGATCGATTCTTAGTGTGTTAACAAATTAAGTTTCTGAACTCCTCACTTTATGCTTTGGTGAGTTCGCTGGTGTAAAATTTACTAAGATACTTTGGGAGATCCATTGGCTTCCAGTTAAGCCTTCCTGGCATCATCCCAACCTCCCTGCTAGACATTTGTTGGATCTTCTTAACTGCCCTCCCTACCCCTTCATCCCCCAACAAGTCTAGGCCAAGCAGGACCATGGCCCAACTACTAGAGCAAACTCCAGATGCTCCCTGCTGACTCTGGAGATGGTATGTGTGTAGGTCCCTGAGTATCGATAAGATATGAACTCTGCCTTGTAGAAGGAGAGACAAGACGGTGCTAAACCAGCTTGAGCTAATACAAGAAAGACATCAGTGTGTGCCATCATAAGTACCAACAGAATGCTGGGAGCTCACCAAGGGTAGACAGGCTGTGCTAGGGCGGATGATTACTGCCCGAAACATGATTGGGTGTCATTCTTCCCAGCCCCACATCTCATCTCTGGGGACTCCATGGGCCCTCATTCACATACATTCTAGGCCTGAGTAAGTTGTATCCTGGGATGGCATCTCTGGACATGTCCTTCCATTTGCACAGCTGTGCTGGGTCAGGATTGGGTTAGGTAGACATGTGCCCCCCACCCCCCACCCCAGGACTTAGAACCTAATCCATCCCCTTCCCTTAGATGCTTTTCAGACCCTCTAAACACAAAAGTCTCTCTTTGTCCATCTGATCCCAGGTAATTTCTCTCTGTCTTTTAGTAACTGAAGAGTTAGTGGCTCTTCCATGGCTGATTTTCCAAATCTTCCCAGGCAGCCTTTCTATCACCTCATTTACTAGAAAGAGAAAAACACAAGCTTCATTCTCTTGATGAAAACATTTTAATACAAAAAATATTTGCTTCATCCCAGGGAGAAGGCCAAGTTTCCTTTTTGGACCAAATGTTCTGTAGACTTCCATGTAGCTTTCTGCTCATGCTGACTTATACATCTCTGAGGTTTCTGTTCATTTATGGGTGGAATCACCCTCCCTTCTCCCTTTCTCCCCAACTAGCAAAGGAAGGAGTTGTACCAGGCAGTGCAGAAGGCCTCTTCCAACTCTGCTGACTTACCAGCCCTTGTCCTTTGTGGTTGGTATCCGCTCTGATCCAAGGGCACCCCAACACCTCCATGCCTAGTGCTCACCTGAAACAGCCACCTACATGGGACACCATCAAGGGAGGACACCCCGGTCTTGTGGCATTTCAGTTGCAAGGTTACAAAGTAAGGTTAATGGGAAATAATGCCTCCTCATCATTTTTAACCTTTTTGAATAATGCCTCTGTGCATAAGCCAGAGGTTTTTATTCTAAAATCAATTGTGCTTGTTGTGCTCTTTGGAAAAATAAACGAGAAGCCAGTAGGAAAGAAGTGGGATCCAGGGTTTACTAACACAAAGAGGCTGGAGTGGAGTGTGGGGATGTGGTGCTGCCTGGCCTAGACTGCTGTTGTCCTGCAGGATGGGGTTAGCAGCCAAAACCTCGAGTGGTTGTTATGGAAGAAGAGAGCTCCTCACGCTACAAAAATGTACCAGACAGATGTGGGCAAAGCAGCTGTCTCCTATTATCCTCAGGCGCCCTGAGAGCCTCCATCCTCATCCCAGGGAAAATGGGGCCCTCTTTTCATGGAAGGGCTTTTAAGTCACAAAGATCAAATGTCAAATCCAGGTTTAGTCACTTCTTAGCTGTGTGGCCTTGGGAGGGTCACTTGATGTCTTCTCTGTAGAATAGAGGAAGTGACACCCACTGCATGGAATTCACAGGATCACAGGAACCACAGAAACACTGAGCCGAGGTAGCTGATGGCTTGTGTTGGGGTCCATGGCTGTGAAAACCCCACATAGGCTCACTCCTAGGGTGGCAGGTGGAAATGTGGATCACTGATGTGGAGAGCCAGCAATCTAAGAGAACCAGACCAAGCTCAAGGGATGCAAGAGGGGTGGTAATATCAGCTCAGACTCCAGTTGGTTGAGCAACTGTAGCACTCTGGTGACAGCACTTGGAAACTCTGCCATGCACAACACCAAGGTGTCCATGTTGGGTTCTCTGGTGAGCCACACAACATTCACCCAAGCCCACATGTACTCATGCATGCACGCCTACCATGCCATCTACACACGGTCCCATCTCAATGCTCAGAACCTCACTGTTTTCCCAAACCCACTTCCACTTCTCAAAGAAAAAAGGATGGGAACTCATTCTGTTGTTTCCCTGGGAAAGCCATGAGGAGGGTGGACTTTGTATTGGGGCTTTCTCATTTTCACTAGAGATGTACCACATTACAGAAGATACTACACACCCAGGGACGCCCACGTGGGTCAGTTGGTTAAGGATCCAGCCCTGCATTAGACTCTGTGCCGAGTGTGGAGCCTGCTTGAGATTCTATCCCTCCCTCTCCCTTTCCCCTTTTCCCCCAACTAGTACACACACTCTCTCTATAAACCAACCAACCAACAAATAAATAAATAAAAATTAAAAGATAGTACCCACCTACTGTATGGCACAGAGCAGGTCCTCCAGGAGGCCTGTTAGCTTTTCCTTCTTTTTTTGGTTCTTACAGATGTGATAGGAGTAGGGAAGGTTATTTTCCAACTGAGCCTCAGAGATAACAGTGAGATCTTTCTGAAGAGACCACACCCCCAGTTTCATCCCAGTGACCTGTATTTATCTGTCTTCTGCTCTTCTCTAGGTTTCTCTTATTCATGACCTATGTCTTAATGGGATCAAAGGCAGAAGGGTGAAGGGGAGAGAGAGAGATGGGGAAAATGTAACTGTTTCTTCTTGCACACACAAGATTATTCATGAGGTTTGGTACGTTGGGCTCAGGGTCATCGTCATTCCTTGCCTGGTAAGAGAGGCAAGAGTGAGAGAAGACTTGGGATGGAGGGGCAGATGCTCCTGGTGAGCAAGGGAGAAACTGTGGGGAGATCGGGAGAACTGGGGGCAGTCTGGAAAGTTCTACAGTGATGTCTAGCTCTTCCAGGGACCAGGCTCTTCTTCCGAGAAGCATCTTTTCTTCCAACACAGCATCTTCTCATTGCACCATCGTTGTGTCCTATGTAGATGGTGTGTCCTGGGGTCATGTAGCATGGCAACCCTGATACTTGTAGCTCAAACTCCATCTGCAGTAGACATTTCCCTATGGGTGTGCCATTCCTGCCTGCCATGTGGTTAAAAGGCCTTTCATATCTCATATCAAAATTTGCCTTCCAGTATTTATGTCATCCCAGACTCCAAACTCATTCAAGAAGCAATTTCACTTGCCTGAAAGATATTTATGGCTCAACTTTACCCAGATAAATGACCATCTTGGTGGTTGGGTCAGACACTGCTGGTTGCCTAGCCAACAGACCTCTCTGCACCCCAAATTCTTCCTTGATGGTAGAGCTAGCTTTCTACTATATATGTTAATGTCACAGACTCACTATGCCAACTGGACCTTAGAGGAAATGTGCAGGGAGGCTCCTGAGAAATGTTTTCCACTTTGATAAAAAGAGGCACATGAAGGGAAAATGTGCCCTCTTCTTATTATGAAAATGGTTGTGTCAGGATGTGATGCCTGGAACCACAGCAGCCACCTTGGGACATGAGGAGATGAGCCTAAAGAAAATCAAGAGGCCCCTGAGTGCTCAGTTGGTTAAGTGTCTGACTTTGGCTCAGGTAATGATTTCAGAGTCCTAGGATGGGCCCCACATCAGGGTCCATGCTCAACAGACAGTCTGATTCTCCTTTTCTCTTTACCCCTCCCCCTGTTCATACTATCTCTCAAACAAATAAATCAAATCTTAAAAGAAAGAAAGAAAGAAAGAAAGTCAATAGGGGAGCCTGGGTGGCTCAGTTGGTTGAGCATCCGACTGTTGATTTTGGCACAGGTCATAATCTCATGAGTCATGGGATCAAGCCCCAAATGCTCTGTGCTCGGCAGGGAATCTGCCTGAAGATTCCCTCTCTCTGCCCCTTCCCCTACTTGCACATGTACTTTCTCTCTCTCTCAAATAAATAAATAAATAAATAAATAAATAAATAAATAAATAAATTTTTTTAAGAGAAAATCAATAATGATGGAAGAGGAGAAGGCAAGAAAGAACCTTGTTCTTTGATGACATTGTGGGACAACCAGATAGGGCTTTGAACTTCCATGCTTCCGTGACTTGTTAGGTTAGGTTATAACATGCTCTTCTTGATTAACCTTTGTTGGGTTTTCTGTTCCATGCAGCCAAAGGCATAGTAACTGACATACATTCACCTTGCTCCCCACCACCCTGAGTGTGTGGAATGAGGAAGGAACACTGGGTTAGGAATATAGCTCTTCTGTCACCTTCTTGTGGTGAGTCAGGGTTTGGTGGGAAACAGCTCAGGGAGTCAGGCTGGACCCCAGTCCTTGAGGAGAACTGGAGTCGGTTCAGGAACCAGGCAGCGGGGCACAAGGTCATTCTCAGTGTACCGGCAGAAAGAGCACACTGTCACCCTCTTGACGTTGTCCAGGGAGCTACTGTGACCCCATGCCCACCTAGAAGGTGGCTTTCAACTCAGGCCACCTCTAAAAGTCCTTCTCACGTGAGTGGAGCAGAGATTAGAGTAAGCTGTGCGGCTGGCTCTTCTTGGCTCAGGGACTATCCAGGATGAGCCTGCAGTTGGCAGGCTCAGAACCCACACAGGACATGATGGAAGTCTGAAAAGGCTTAACTGAGGTGTGGTCTGAGACCATTGGCTAAATTCTAGTCTCTGCTTTTTGAATTTTTTATGCTGTCCCTGTCTTTCCATCAAGCTGGCTATGAAAAAGTTGTCTATGTCATACTTTGTCTGTGCAGGCTCAAATTACCCTTTGAGGAAACATCCTTGTCTAGAGCAAGAACCTTCATTGCAAGGGCAGAAACCTGAAAATCCTATCTAGCAAATGAAGAATATCTTTTGGAATCACAGAGCATCAGAACTGGGGATGTTGAGGCCCAAATGGGGATAGACCACTTTCTACTGTTAGTAGCTATGTAGTGGAAAAGTCAACATTCTGGATGCCCAGTCGCATGAACCCTATATAACACTAAACACATGAATCTATTTCATGGGTGCCCAAAACAGCTAAAATAAAGACATGGGGTGGGTGGGCTCAGTTGGTTGAGTGTCCAGCTCTTGATTTCAGCTTAGGTCATGATCTCAGAGTCCTAAGATTGAGCCCCAAGTGGGGCTTCATGCTCAGCAGGGAGTCTGCTTCAGGATTCTCTCTCCCCCTCTCTCTGCCCCTCCCCCCACAATGCACGCTCTCTCACTCAAATAAATGCATATTTTTTAAAAGTTTAAAAGACATAGGGAAGTGTGTTCATGAAAATTAGGGCTGAGGGCAGCCAGGTTTATCTTAGTGTCTTATTCTCTCAGACTCTGTAACCTTCCAACACTTGGGCTCATGTCCCTGGTAGAAAGAAGATCTTATAATTTGGGGGTTCTCAGACATATGCATGAGAGGGCCTCAGGTTTTGATGGGTGTATCTCTTTTAAGACTAATTTTTACAAGATGACTGTGGGTCTGATTTGGCTAGATAATTTACCTCTGAGATTTTCTAAAAATTGGCCATCTCTCATTGGTAATATCAAGAGCAGTGCCAGTCCTGCTCTTAATTCTGGTGATGATTTTCATTTGCAGGCACTATACGTAGGTAGCTGATGGGATCTTTTCCCTGTTGAAGTGGTTTACAGACTACAGTAATTCAAGAACTGCTGTCATTCTTTGTGCTTTGTAGGTCACTCAAATGAAAATTTAAGGACCAATGAAGCAATCCATATTTGTCAGGGAAAGAGTGGTGTTGGGGAGTCCTCAGGGGGATAGGTTGAACACTGAATGACTAGAATAACTTACACTCAGTGTGCTTTGAATACGGATGACCCACGTCTGCCTGTGTGGCATGAGTATTACACCTCCACATAGTTAATGTATCTTATGACTGCGTAGCACCACCCACAAATTCACACCTACCTTTGCACAGACACCCAGAACTGGGACATGGTGTGGTGTAGAGAAGCATGCACAGACCTTAGAGCAGAACAAATCTGGGCTCCAATTCCAGTCCACCAGAGCTGCTTGTGTAGCTAATCTCTTTCCTTCTGAGTCTCAGTTTCTCCATCTGAAAAATGGGGATAATTCTTTCAACCTCTCTAGGCCTTAGTTAAGATTAAATGAGATCACTTATGAACAAGGTGCATAGCATAAATAGGAGGACCTCAGTAAATGCCAATTTCCTGAGAGAAAAGAAGAAATCTTCCCTTTTCCCTCACAATCTACTGGCTGCTCAGGGAAATTTAATTCCACCCCTTGGAAGCTCTGCACATCATAAACTTCACAGTCACGTGGTAAAGACCCAAAACAGTGCTTGGAGAAGATGCAGGGAGCAAGGGGCTTTCCCTAGCTCTTCCCATCTCTTAAGCAGACACATCTGCTTCTCAGCAAACAGCAATCACATCCCTCTTTTCCCCAAAGGGAACCCTCCTTCTGAGACCTTTTTAGGTATTGGGTATCAGGGTAATAATAGCAATAGCTTCCGTCTCCTGCATCTTTACCATCATGTTAAGTGGCTTGTGCACTTTATTCCTTGATGCAGGAATGGGCAGCATTGGTACAAGGAAGCCCAGTCCTGCAGAAGTGAAGTTCCTTATCCAGAAGTATGCAGCTAAGAACCAGAGTCAGGACTTAAGCCCCAAACAAGTCAAGAGTGCTTAAAATGTATGGTATACCCCCATCCTTTCACTGATGCAGTGTGTATGCATTTTATGATTGTTGTGAATAGTGCATTGGCATTGGAAGTGTGCATTCTAAATCTTAGAGCCTAGCATAATTCAGATAGATATTAGAAAATATTGCACACTCTCCCCTCCCTACTGCCTGTTAAAAATGTATGTTTATAAATTGTAGGTATGTTACTCAGTGTGTAATTCCAGCTTCACTAGGGATCCTGTTAGAAATGCAGATTCTTATGCTTCACCCCAGACCTGCCAGGCAATTTAATAAGTCTTTACGTGGTTGGGAAGTGCCAGAAGCCCTGGTATGGATGTTTCTCTGAGACACTCGGCATATAGGCTTGCAGGAAAATGGAGCACTTACACCCATCTTCCCTTGACTGGTTCAGTCAGCTGGAAGGTTCCTGCATTGTGCTGAAGACATTGCAGTGTTCCTGCTTGCTGAGAACCCAGGACAGATCTGTTATTTTGCTGAAAGCTGATAAATGAAGAATGGGCCATTCGTTTCTTCTTTGACTGAGATGCTCTCTATAGCCCTTTCATCCAGCAACAATGGCAGCAAGTATGGCCACGGTCTGAAAGATTTAAATACTCAATTAATCAATGGAATATTCCATTAGTGGGATAATCAGTTGCCATTGCCCTGATCTATAGTTACATCTCAGCTGGGCCTCACAAATTGATTCCTGATGAAGTTCTAATTGACTGGACCATCTGATAAAGGGCCAGTTGGAGTTTATTGAAATACCCTGTGAGTAGTCCCTGGAGCTAGGGTTTTCCTAAGGGGAAGGTGGGGGTGGAAAGAGGGGTAGAGGAGCATGATTTATGCCTGGTTCTCACTATATCTTCTCTCCAATACAGTGTTTATGGGTCCCAGATGAGGAGATGAGCGCTCACAGTTGGAGTACAGGGATGAGAGCTCTCTGAACCCATCCCCAGTTCTGGGCAGCAGGTGGCCAGAATGAGACTTGCCCATGTGCTCTTAGGGCAATGGTACTCAAACTTGATGGCATTTAAGATCGACCCAAAGAACTTATAATGTAGAGTCCAGGTCCTGGTCTTCAGACTGTCTGGTCTTGGGTAGGACCTAAGAATCTGCATGTTAACCGACTTCCCATTGATTCTAATACTGGGAGTCTCTAGACCTCTTTTTGAGAACGAGTGCCTTAGAAGCAGCTGTATCTCCAAGGCACTGCTTCCTTGGGGTGGTGTGGGTTTCTGAGGTTGTGTGTTTGTTTGTGTGTGTTTGTGTGTGTGTGTGTATTTTCAGAGGCTCCCAACCTCTTTGTTGCCTAGCACATTTTTCTTTTTTTTTCTTTTCTTTTTTTTTACTTGTTTTGAGTGATTTTTTTCTTCCAAATAATCTACATTTACTACAAGGAGATTTGCCTTCACATTTGATTACTCAAAGCCATCTATCTATACAACAAAGTATCCAATCAAAACATTGCAGCATCACATTTACATGTTTCATTCACTCATTCACTCACTAATTCATTCACTCATTCATCAGGCATTCCTAATGGATTATTATGTGGCAGGCATTGAGGATATCTTTTTTTAAAAAGTGAAATCAGGCAAATACATGGTTCCCAGTTGTAAGGAACTCATAATCCTCTGGGGAGACAGGCAGGAAAATGAAATGTAGCATTAGAGGTAAGTCCAGGACCCTGCTATGCGACCGCATGTAATTTAGTAGGTTTTGTTGCAGGAAAATATATGATACCCATTCGGTTTTCTTTGAAATTTGAAAATAGTTCCCAGATCTCTGTATCTATCTTTGAGAATCCCTGCAGCCCAGGGAGTCCTGGGTAAAATTAAGGCTTTGTCGGCTAAAAGTACCCCTGGGTAGTCCATGAGCCTGCCTGGGGAATGGCTCTTCTCAGCGCTTCCTGTAGGGGCCTGCAGACACTGGGTGGTCAGAGGGGACTCGATTTAGATATAAATGATCCAGAACTCTGTGTATCTAAAAAGGAGCTTGGACTTGTCCCTATTACAAAGGGAAAAAAAAATCATGGAAGAGTTTCATGCTGGGACGAGCCTTGAACAGACTTCAGATTTCTTCTTTCCCCCACACTGCATCGCTTCTTCGCCTTTTCTCCTCCCATTCTTCTTTCTCTCCCTCTCTTCTCTCTTAATACACTGTGTGTTTCTGTATCCACAGCTTTGATTTGTGTTTAGATATAAATGTTCAATGTTCTTTCTGTGAAAATACATTCTGGTGTTTTGGATGACGTGGCCCAGACTTGAGAGCCTCAAATGTCTTAATCTGGCCCTGGGGCTACCAAATGTTTTAATTCCTTCAGACATAGCCCTGCCCCAAAGTGCCACAGGAGCTATTTGGTAGATGGAACCTTTAGTGTGGTTTAACATTCTAGTCCCATTTCCTTTGTCATGATGTTCTGCTTCTGACAGAAACCGCCAACTAGGTCAGAGAACGTTCCTGGCTCTGCCTTCAGTCACTGTCTATTAAGTGGCTCCTATATGTGAGGCACCATGGGGGAAGTGACTGTCATTAGGATGTGGTCTTGGCCTTCAGAGGCCTGTAGTTGAGGAAAGCAGCCCCCCAGTGGGCATGGGTCCCACTGGTGGGCACTGGGGATAAATTGAGATAGGATTTGAAGGCGCATTCAAGAGCTGAATCACACAGTGGGAAAGGTGTTCCCTTTCAGATCCTTTTACAATCCTTATGATTATTTTCAGGTAAAAGTCTCAGTGTGGTATCAGCTCACTTCTAACACCTCCTCAATACTTGCTAATCTCCCTTTTAAATAGAGAAAAAATAGCAAGCCTCAGGCCCAGAACCTAAGAGGCTACAGATTCTAGTTGGATTTAAATAATTCTGCTCGGCTTTCATTGTATTTGTCTGCTATTTGTGGGAAGTGCGATGGTTCATCTGACTTGTCAATTTGATTGGGACATGGAGAGGCAGACATTTGGTCAGACATCATTCTAGGTGTGTCTTTGAGGGTGTTTCTGGATGAAATTGACATTTGAGTCAATAGGTTGAGTGAAGCAGATTGCCCTCTGTAACATGGGTGGGCCCTATCCAATCAGTGGAAGGCCTGAAACAGAACAGAGCCAGCCTCTGCCCCTTACCATCCCTCAAGTAAGAAAGAATTTCCTCTTGCTCGACTGCTGTGGACTAGGACACTGGTATTTTCCTGCCTTTGGACAGGAACTGAAACATTATCTCTCCTGGGTCTCCAGCTTGCCAACTGCTGATCTTGGGACTTGTCAGCCTTCATAATTGATTGAGCCAATTTCTTTTAACAAATCTCTCTCTCTCTTTGACTCTCTTACACACACACATAGTTGGTTCTGTTTCTATAGAGAAGCCTGACTAATACAGCAAGCAATACTGTATTCCATTTAAGAAGTCAAATAAAATGTCCTTATTCAAGATACGTATTTAAACTAAAAAGAAGCTCATTCAAGGAAAGATATTAAATAAATGATAATAGAGGCAGTATGTGGATTTGGAAGAAATGAGAAAAGAGTTTGGGAAATGCAGAACTTGAGGGAGGGGTACAAAGAGCCACAGACCTAGGCAGGAATGAGGAGGGGCCAAGAAACAAGGCCCAAGTCCTGAGCACTGGACCCCCTTTGAGGATAGGGAGGGAAGCACAGAGGATGAGCAGGGAGGCTGAGCACTACGTCTAGAGTATTTGGACAACCTAGTGGCTGGTGGTAGGGTATACTCACTGGTCACAAATAATCTCAAAATCTCAGTAGCTTAACCAATCAAAGGTCATTTCTTGTTGACATTAGTTCTTATAAAGGTCAGTTGGAGAGGAGGAGATGCCTCTGCTCTGAGTTGTTGTTCTGACCAGACTTTACTTAAACTGGCTCCATAGAGCAGCGCTGTCTTAGAGCTTTCTGCCATGATGAACATATTCTATGTCTGCACTGTGGCGATGTGGCACTACCATATTGGACAGTACCGTCAAGAGCCCAATCCTCATCTGCAATCATCCAGTGAGAGAGAGAGGGTAGGGGGAGGGGGGAAAGACTGCATAAGAAGTTTTATGGGCCAGGCCTAGAGGTGAAGGATAGAGTTCATCACTTTTTCCCATTTCTCTTCCATTGGTCAGAATGAGGTCATTTGGCTGTACTACATTCTCCAGAATGAGGTCCAGGTATGTGCCAGGAGGAAGAGGGAATGTATATGGGGAGAATATAGCCAGTCTTTGCCACTAGAAATCTGGCAGAAGAGAGTGATGGTACATGGTAATAAGCATTCTAGGGGTAGGCATTGGGCAGTGACATGGGCAGAGGGCATCAGAGGGTTGAGCTGCTGGTGGCAGAGTTCTAGGCCTATGGCTGAGGCTCAAGGACAGAGAGGGGCTGGGAGGGAAAGAGGGCTCAGTGGTCCTAGCAGTGGGGAGAGGCACAGTGGGAGATACTGTAGGGATTCAGGCTGGTTATCTGTCTCAGTGTGAGCCAAGGAGGGGAGGAGCTACAAGGAGCTGTGGGAGAGTCCTTCGTTCAGTTATGCAATCACTCATTCAACAAGCATATCGAAGACCTACCATGGGGCAGGCAAAGAGCAGGAGGTTTTCTTGTGCTCATTTTGACAGAGAAACATTTTAATGCACTGAAAAACCAAACCTTTATCCTCCTAGCTATTTCCTAACTAAGAAATGTATGAACTGGACATCTGCACCTCATCCCCTGGTTTACCCTCACCCCTCTGGCTAGAATCAGGGACAGGATGGGGGTCACAATATAAGCTTGGGCTCGGGGATTTTGAACACCAACAAGGTGAGCCATATCAGTTGCATTGCAAAGCCTGCATCAGGTTGGCCATGTGGAAATGTCCTGCTTTCACCAGATAGTGTGCTAAATGTGGACAGATTTGTGGAGGAGGTGACACCTGAGCTGGGCTTTGAAGGTGAGGTAGGATATGACAGGTAGAGATGGAGGGGAGGACAGTCTAGGCAAAGGATGTAGAATGAACAAGCTCACAGGAAGGAGCATAGGTGTGCACACAAGGAAGAGGGGAGAGGCTGGCGGGGAGGAGACCAGTTAGCCAGGGGGCCATGTGGGTGCTGTGAAAGATGCAGTGCAGAGAGTTGCTGCAACCAGGTTAAGAAAGGTCTTGAATGCCAGGATAAGGCATCACCTTTATTCTGGAGGCCATGGAAAGCCACTGAGGATTTTGATCCAGGCACTGACATAATCAACCTGTGAAAAGTGTGTAGGGCTGGATTGTGGGGGAGAGACAAATGGTGTGGGGTGTGATAGGAGGCCCTGTAGGTGATTGGGGGAGAGGCCTGGGCAGCCTGGACCAATGTGCTCCACTGATGGTGGAGAGAGCTGTGCCTGCTGTGTTCAGGGGAAGGGAGGAGAGGGGTTAGTCATGAAAGACCCTAATGCAGGATTTGGTTTAACGGCTCAACAAATCCATTTCTGAGCCCAGCCTGTGCTTGCTCAGACATGCCTGGCTCTTGGTTATGTGAGGTCAAGGGAGTGATGGCTCATCACACAGAACCATCCTTTTTCTACAAGAAAAACTGAAGAAACGTGCTGTTTGTGTGGGGACAAAGTGGATCCCAGTGATTTCTCGTAAAACAGCAACCTCCATCTGAGAGAGAGGTTGCGACTGGGATGGAAGGCCCATGATTCAGTGTCTTGGAGGGAGAGAGTCAAGAAAGGGTGAGGGTGGAAGGCACTTCTCCACTCGGGTTCCCATGGGAGCCACATCCCAGCCTGAAGAGGAGAGAAGGCAAGTGGCCGGACAGAGAGGTTCATTGGAAAACAAAGCACCTGCACAAAGCCAGAGGAAAGTGTAATGTGAACAGGTTAAATCCTCCTGGCTGCCTTGATGCCTGAAAAGGAAGCATAGGCATTACAGAATTGGGTGTTTTGCATCACATTACAGGCCTGCACGTGCAAGAGGTTATGCTTTTAAAAGGAGGAA
Source organism: Canis lupus dingo (assembly GCF_003254725.2). Taxonomy (NCBI): domain Eukaryota; kingdom Metazoa; phylum Chordata; class Mammalia; order Carnivora; family Canidae; genus Canis; species Canis lupus. The sequence continues at coordinate 51,611,760 of NC_064245.1, read as the reverse complement.
TCTGGTGGTTAAAATTGAATCTATGACAGCAACCTGATTCTTTTTACCCAGGCCAGCTGGGGACTTGGGGAGAATGATTTCCTTTGCCACCAAAAGACTTTCAGTGTAGAAACCCAATGCAGCTTCAGCAGGAATAATAGGCCTTCCATATAGGACTAAGAAAGCAACAATTTCCTCATTGTGTGTGTTTCTGTAATGGCTTGGAGAAGCCCACATTCCCGCCCTAGATAAGTGCCCAATTAGAGAGATTTCAAAGGGGGAAAAGTCTTCAAGGTACTTGGTTTTCGGGGCTTTTTTGATTCCGCTTTCCTTTTTTTTTTTTTTTTTTCCTCATTGTGGTTTTAATCCCAAATGGAACTGGCAAGAAAAGGCAGCGTGTTATGTAGGCAAAGTTTATCTCCTGCTCATTATAGCACGAGGAGAAGCTGGCAGAGTCTCCAGCGGTTCCTCTCCTTCTCCTGCGTGAGTGGGTTATAAATGCGTGGGTTGGGCTGGAGCCACCCAGGCACCTACTCCTGGATTTGCAGAGAAATCTTGGCCTGACAATCAGCAATGCAAATAATTTTCCCTCCCGCATCAGCAACACCATCCCAGCCTCTAACCCCACAGTGCAGAGCCCAGACCCCAGAGTAGGTTCTCACAAACATTCTGAGTGCCTCCCGCTGGGCCGTCTTCAGCCTGTACCCATTTATCAGGGATTGACCTGTCAGAGACCCGTGAATTCTTATCACCCTCAAGCATCACACCTGAACCCCAGCCTGCTTTCTTTGGTGATGCTGGGACCCACCTCTGTGCTGAGTGGCCTTGATGAGACAGAGCAGACACAACCTGAGTTTGACACTTGGCTTTAGCAGTCTATGAGCTGTGGGGCTTGGAAGAAGTTATTCCAGCTGAGGGAATTTTATTTTCTTCCTCTAAATAATGGGAGCTATATTGGCACGTGGTGCACAAGGAGGCAGGAAGATTGAATGAAGTAGTTGATGTGGGAGAATGAGAGCTAATACTCACAGGGCACTTAGTGCATGTGAGGTGTGGCTCTAAGTACTTTCCATATGTGGCCAGTTGGCCAGGCAGACAGCCAACGTTAGTTATGCACCTGCGACATGGGACCCAATGGAGAATGGAGAGGTGTGGTCCCTGCCTCCCCCCTCCATCCACGTTACAGGCAAGGTGAGGAAGCAGGGTGGCCAGAGGCACCCTATGAGAAGTGCTTCAGTGGGGGCACGAAGGGTGCTGCAGGAACACGGGAAGGGGGCTCACTATGTCTGAGACACTCCTAGCTTAGGAGAGAAGTTAGGAGGATGGAGACATTCTGGGTCTGGGAGCGCTGCTGTTCACCTACAGGGTCTGGGGTCCTGAGTGAGAGGGGGCTAGTCCACAGGTTGAAATGGGGCAGCTCTTTGAGTGGGGTCTGAACTGAGAGGCAGGAGAACCTGAAATGCCAAAATCTAACCCCTGGGGCACATGTTTGAGGCTGCAATTTCCTTGGCCCAGGGGGTCTTGTAAGTAGATGCTAGCTGCCCTACAAGTCCCAGGGAAGAGCACCTGGTGCAAGGGACAAGTGTCCCCCCTCCCAACCCAAGGCTGATGGGCTGCCCCTCTCCAGTTACCCTAGGGCACTTATCTCTTACCATTAGATTTCTCTCCCAGACCTGCATTCCTGAGCAGCTCAGCATATGGATGGAATCTGCAGGAGGTAGAGTGAGTGGGGAGGGGTGTCCAGCCCAAAGCATGTCACAGATGCCCACGGAGAGCTAGGGAGGATTAGAGAGAATCATTAATTGTCATTAATATGCTGGGGCTTGACAGCCCCGGGTTTATTTTTACACCAGAGCTCAGACGTGCCTTGCACATGTCCCTGGGTTCTGGGCTCTGGGAAAAAAGGGAAAACTGGTTGTACTTATCATGTGCCAGGTTCTCCACGGTTGGACAGCCTGCCTCCAGCTTGGCTCCCTGGGCTGGCAGAAACCGAGACTTCCAAGGGGCCCCTGCCTACATTCCCCCTTTGGCTTTCTCTCCTTCACAGGGAGGCTTTCTGCCCCAGCATGGCCTAGGTCTCCATAGCTCACTGACTTGTCTGCCAAGGCCCTGGAAGGGATGAAGGGAGCAGTTCAGAGAGGAGATGAATGGCATTACAGGGAAGGCCACCATTCGAAGGGTTAAACTGTCATTAAGAAATGCATTATCTTAGGAGCACCTGGGTGGCTCAGTGGGTTGAGCAGCTGGCTCTTGGTTCCAGCTCAGATCATGATCTCGGGGTCCTGGGATCAAGCCCTGCATCAGGCTCCATGCTCAGGGGGTAGTTTGCTTAAAGGTTTCACGCTCTCTCTCCTCCTGCACCTCCCTGTACTCATGCTCCATCTCTCTCTCAAAAGTGGGTAAATAAATCTTAAAAAAAAAATGGAAATTGTATCAGAAAGTGCTGTACAGCAGGGACTTTTATAGATGCTAACTACTATATGGGCACATGGAATTCTGGGTTGCCTTTCCTTTCAAATGGTTATTGGGAACCCAAGTTTGACTCCAAAATCAATCTTGTCACTCTTTTGAAAAGCTTGATGGTGCTGTCGAGGAGATACTCATGTGAGCCTGTACTGTCCTATGAGGATAGAGGCCCCACAGGAGGTCAGACCCTATGGGAGTCTCTCCCAGAAGGTGGGGGCCCTGCCACGTCTCCTGTTTCGATCCTCCTGTCAGGTTTCCTTCCAGTGCTGTTGTTCCCTCTTGTCAGCATTTGGGAGAGCATCATTGGTTTCTTGTATTAGTTTCCTATAACTGCTGTATCAAATTACTACAAACTTGGTACTTTATAACAACACAAATGTTCTATCTTATAGCACCGTGGGGTAGAAGCCCAAGTTGGATCTCACTGGGCTGAGATTAAGGTGTCAGCAGAGCTCATTCCCTTCTGGAAGCTCTAGGAGCAAAGCTGTTTCCTTGCCTTTCCCAGCTTCTAGAGACTGCTGCATTCCTTGACTCATGGCTCCTTCCCCCATCTTCAAAGCCAGCAACATTGCATCTCTGTGCCTTTCTTCCATTGTCACATTGCATCTCTCTTCTTCTGCCTGCCTCTCCCCCATTTAAGGACTCCTGTGATGACAGTGGGCCCACTCGGATAATCTAGTATTGCTTCCCTATTTTAGGGTTGGCTGACTAGCCATCTCAATTCTATCTGTAATCTTAGTTCCCCATTGCCCGTGACTTAATATATGTATATGTTCTTGGGATTAGGACACGGATGTCTTTGGGGGCCATTATTCAGCCTACCACAGTGGCTCAATAACCATCATTTGGTAGCATTATGAGCCCCTCCTCCATGCACCTGTGTTTGTGTGGATGCAGAGTTCCTGACCATGGTGGGGCAGAGCCTGGAAGAACATAACACATATTCTAGCAAGGGAGTCCTGCACTGGGCAAGGGGTAGAGCTGGTGGCCTCTGAGATCCCCTTACCTCTAAGAGTTATGGTTTGATGACCCTGTGTTATATACTGAATTGTGTCTTCCCAGGTTCCTATGTGGAAGCCTTAACCTTCAACGTGATGGTAATTGGAGACAAGGCCTTTAAAGAGGTTGTTTGGTTAATGAGGTCATAAGGGTGGGGCCTTAATCCAATAGGACTGGTGTTCTCTCTCTTTTTTTTTTTTTAAAGATTTTTATTAATTTATTTGACACAGAAAGAGCACAAGCAGGGGGAGTGGTAGACAGAGGGAGAGGGAGAAGCAGGCTGCCCCCAAGCAGGGAGCCCAACATGGGGCCTCGATCCCAGGACCCGGAGATCATGACCTGAGCTGAAAGCAGACTTTTAACAGACTGAGCCACCCAGGCCCCCTGGACTGGTGTTCTTTTAAGAAGAGGAGACACCAGAAATGTGCACACAGTGAGAAAAGGTCAGGTGAAGGCACAGCGAGAAGCTGGCCTTCTGCAAGCCAAGGAGAGAGGACTCGGGAACACTAAATCTGCCAACACCTCAATCCTGGACCCCTGGCCTCCAGAACTGTGAGAAATAAATTTCTGTTGTTTAAACCCCCAGTCTGTCGTACTTTGTTATGGTAGCCCTAGCAACCAAGACACCCTGACTGGAAGAGTGTTCATCTTAGTTGACATCACCATCTTACCTGGCTCAGCGCCCATGGAGAATGGTTATGACTGATGTTGCAACCTGATGGCTCCATAGACCCTTTCCCTCTAATTCTTGCATCTTCCTTCATCCAAAGGTGATTCTTTGGAGCAAACATCACTTTCTTTTCCTGCCTTCCTATGGATTATTTTTCTGGATTCTGGAAGGTTTCTGTGACTCATTTGAGGGTAGCCTTGGTCAAACTGAGAAATTGCACATATCTGGAAGTCTCCTGGCCATGGTGTATAGTGGAAAGAGTCTGAGACCTTTGTGAAGGGCACTTAAAATACTTCATGCAACACAGATTTCTCTTGGATTTACTTTTCTTACCTCGAAGCAAAGAGGAAGAGTGGATCAAGGATGGCATGGCAAAGTTCAGAGATGACCAGTTCTAGTCAATTCCAAGTGGCTATGATGGGCTAGTGGGAAAGAGTCCAATGCCCAATTAGCATGTCTGTGGAAGTGCTGGAGAAAAAGAAAGGTAGTCCGTATGTCAGGTGTCTACCATTACAGAATCAGATGAGCTTTAAGGGCTCTTCCATCCCCAAGTTTCTAGGACCCTTGTGCAAACCTAGGATCCAACTGTCCGCTGATATTGTATCTGGAGTCTTATCTCTGTCCTCCCTGGACCATCACACCCTTGCAGTCTGCTGCTGCTGCTGCTGCTCCTTCATTGGCTCTCCTTCTGCCCCAGCACCTTCATGAAGTTCTAGGGTTGCCCACTGCGAGTGTCCCTCTCACCACTAATTACAGCATTTCTTCTGAGCCTTACTGTTCGCAACTCGTTTTGCTCTTCTATCCCTGGCTTCCCACTGGGATGCAACTCTGATTTCGTTAGGACTTGCTCTCTTGCTGGTGGCCCTCAGCTGAAGACCAGCCACGGAACTGGAAAATCATTCCAACCTTTTGAAATTCATCTTCACCATGATCCAACTCGTAAATGTGTGTGTGTGGTGGGGTGTGGATTTTCTTTTCTTTTAAAGAAAAGAACGGTGTGTGTTTGTGTGTGTGTGTGTGTGTTTTCCAACAAAAGCATTTCAAACACTCATTAGGCAAAAATAATCTATTTTACACACACTGTAATTGTTCTACCTAAGATGAAATATGTTATTTTTCTTAAGTAAAGCTACAGGCAGTTTATTAGCAGAGCTAATTAACCCACAATCAGCAACTGGCTCACCTCTAATCACAACCTGCTTGCATTCTTCGCAGGCAATGTGGTGGTGCTACAGCACTTATATTTATAAATATGTGCAATGCAATATGAACTATATTTATGCGGACAGCACCAATTTTTTTAGCCACAAAATCTGACCTACCTAAAACAGATGGTGAGAAAACTGGACCGCAGGTCTGGGCCAGAGGCTGAGGCCCCTCATCCCTTTAGCAAGAATCTTTCCTTTTATTATTATTATTATTATTATTATTATTATTATTATTATTTACTTTTTAGCCTGTTAGGTGCCTTTTCCTCCTAATGTATATTTCTGGGTGAGTTCTTGGAGGCCTTGTGCATTGGTTGTTGCAGTCTCTTCCACACCTCCCTCAGATCCTACTGCAAGAATGGGATACGGGCAGACCTGAGGAATTTGGGGGGTGTCCTGGCTAGTGGAGGTTGTTTGGGGAAGGTGAACAGGTCTGCTGAGGCTTGAAGAAAGATCAAGATTGAAGGAATTCCTCCAAGCAGCAGAGGAATACTGCCAAGTCAGGTAGAAGTTGTCCTATTGGTGGTAGGTGGCACAAATTAGCTTGAAGTTTGATAGTATATCTGTCAGAGACCCAGAAATGCTTATGCCTTGATTTGACCACTATGTTTTTGCAGGATTTCAAAATATTTCATGGGAGCAAAGAACCAAGTTATAAGCGTCTGGGCTGATGGTGGATTCTTGCGGTAAAGGATACCTAGAAGCATGAATGCAAATCTTGGGTGTTTACTACTTATGGCCAACCGAACAGACAAAGGCATTGAATAAAGGGATGGTCAGGTCCCAAGGGGTTCCTCTGCAGACATTGGAGGGAAGAGGAGCTGAGTGTGGACACACAGCCTTTACAAAACACAGCGACCCAGTGCACAGGACCCAGTTAATGTTTATGCCTGGACCAGTCAGACTGTCTCTTCCTGATAGTGGGGTGATGGTGAGATCAGTGGAAGGTAAAATGCTGTGGATTCTAAGCCCTCAATAAATTCTTGCCTGAGGAATGGGGGGGAAGAAGGGAGGGAGGAAGGGTGGAAGGAAGAGAAAGAAGGAAAAGAAGAAAGGAAAGACTCTGAATCTTCTGTGTCAGACAATATGTCAACAACTTTTTAAAAATTAAAAAAAATTTTTTTAAAGATTTTATTTATTTATTTAAGAGACAGAGTATGACGGGGGTGGGAGGGAGGGCAGAGAGAGAGGGAGGAGCAGACTCCCCACTAAGCAGGGAACCCAGCCTCTGGTCTCCATCCGAGGACCCTGAGATCATGACCCAAGCCAAAGGCAGACACTTAACTGAGCCACCTACGTGCCCCTCAATCATTTAAAAAAAAAAAGAAAAAAAAGATTTGCTTATTTATTACTTTTTAGAGAGAGAGAGAATGTGCAAGTGGGTGGGGGGCTAGGCAGAGGGAGATGGAGAAGCCCAAGCAGACTCCCCACTGAGTTTGGAGCTTGACGCAGGGCTGGATCCCAGGACCCTGAGGCCATGACCCAAGTACAAAACCAAGAGCCAGACACCCAACCGACTGAGCCACCCAGACTTCTAACATATCAGCCACTTTTACATCAACTTTCTCACTTAATTCTTCACCCTGTGAGTAGAACATATTACTGTCATTTTGTGGAAGTACAATTAAGGTAAAAAATCTAAAAAAATAAAATAAAAAATCAGCATTTGGACCCACGTCCATCCAGATCTCTTTGTACCTATCATTTTTTAGTTGGGACATGTCTGTTGTCTATTGGATAATGAAACCACAAGGTGCTAAGTGCACTTCTAATCCAGACTTACATTCTCTATATCCTTTTGGCAAAACTTACCTGTTGGTTCAACCAGGGGGGCTGTCAAAGGTCTCACAGAATCTCTAATTCTATCAAACCTAGCCCCTTCTATGAGGCCCAGGTGACTTCACATAAGTTAAACGAGAATGTCAGGTATAGTGTTTATTTCCCAATAGACCAGCATAGGCATACTCTCCAGGTAGGTCTTGGCTTCCTGGCTAAACCAATAGTGCTCCTGTGGTGACAGGATAGAGGGTGTGGGATTTTGCTGGCCTTGTACAGTGGGAAGAGACTTCAGGAGAAAGAAATGGGAACATTCAGTAGAATGTTTGTGCCAGGTTTTCCTGATGTCTCCCTGTGGGCTGGGATTGGTCAGGTAGGGGAACTGACTCTCCGGGATAGTGTCCATGCCCCTTCTCTGGCCTGTTGATTTTTTAAGACCAGGACTGGAAGCACCTGGGGTCCAAAGGTGAATGCAGATCATGGCATGAAGCCAAAGGGTGAGTCTCAGAAAACTGTCCAGGGAATGCTGAGTTAGGGCTAGTGAAGCATCCATAAAGTGCTGGAGGTCTGGGCCAAGTGGAATCCAGGCACAATAATAATTCACATAGAGGGTGCCTGGGTGGCTCAGTTGGCTAAAGTATCTGACTCATGATCTTGGCTCAGGTCATGATCTCAGGGTCATGAGATGGAGCCCCACATAGGGCTCCACAATTAGTGTGGAGTCTGCTTGAGAGTCCCTCTGCCCCTCCCCCCCCAACTTGCATGCTCTCTCTCTCTTCCTTCCTCTCTCTCTTTCATAAATAAGTAAGTAAATAAATAAATAAAATTTAAAAACAAAAACAAAAAACCAACTCACATAGAACCTAGGAATGACCAGAGCAAGGACTAATGGCTCAGAATGGGTGCTCTGGAAGTTTCACAAGCAGGATTCAATGTTTCCTGACAGTTTATGAGTGAGTGTGTCTATGAGTATACTTGGTTCGCTCTTTTGGGTGAGAGTCTTCAGAACAAAACTCAATTCTTTTTAAGGCCACATCAATTCATTCAGGGAAGACTTTATTTTCTGAGACTGGGGCAAGATATCATATACTTAACCCTACAATGCCTTCTTTAAAATCACCATTCTGTAATATTATGAGGTTTGGTTGGAGATGAGAGGAGAGGTAAGCAATGAACAGGTAGCCAAGTTATTCTTTGGGTCCCAGGACCACCTCTCTCTGTCTTGGGGAGTTTTCTGGGTGGAGCCATTATCTGATTCCTTGTTTTTTTCTTCATCAGAAAAGGATTTTAACAGGAAGCTTGGGGCACCTGGGTGGCTCAGTTGATTAAGCTACTGCCTTCGGCTTAGGTCATGATCCCAGGGTCCTGGGATGGAGCTGTGTCAGGCTCCCTGCTTGGCAGGGAGCCTGCTTCTCCCTCTCCCTCTGCCTGCTGCTCCCCCCACTTGGGCTCCCTTTCTCTCTCTGTCAAATAAATAAATGAAATCTTAAAAACAAAATGTTAAAAAAAAAAAAAAAAACAAACAGGAAGGTTTACCAGATGTGTGAGGAGTGAGCAGCTCATTCCCCAGAGATTTAATTCAAGTCTGCCGGCATTATAGAGTGCTGGGTGTATACTTAGAAAAACAGATTTCCTTCTCTGAACTTGACCTTTCCTAAGTATGAAATAAAGCAGGTGAGCTGACCACCTGAGTAAGAACAGAAGCACCACAGTTAGGAGGTTTGCCCATGAAATACCTTCGAAAGCTATGTTGCACAGTTGAAACTCGAAGATATGACCAGTGAAATAAACTGGTCACAAAAGAACAAATACCATATGGTTCCACTCATATGAGGCACCTACAAGATTCAGGTTCAGAGAGTCTGAAAATAGAGTGCTGGCTGACCAGGGCTGCGGGCAGGAGCGGATGGTGCGCCAGTGTTTAACGGGCGAGGAGTTTCCATTTGGAAGATGAAAAAGTTCTAGAGATGGATGGTGGGGATGGTTGCACAGCAATGTGAATGTTCTTCACCGAAGAACATGTGCCACTGAACTGCACACTTAAAAATGGTTAAAATGGTAAATTTTATGTTATGTGTATTTTACCACAATAAAAAAAAAAAAAAAAGGCTGTGTTGCCCATAGTTGGGCTATAAAGTCAAGAAGCCCAATTTACAGGCCTGGGAAATGTTAGTAAATAAGTTAATAGTTTAACCACTGTCCTTGACAATGCTAATCATGGCCTAAAATGACTTTTTGGCTACCAGTTCTTAAATCTGAAAAATAATAATGAAATCCATTTTTATAAAAAAAAATAATATTTTCTCATAATCTCATTGCATTTAACAAACAACAGACAGATCACAACTTAGCGCAGTGATAAACTATTCACAAAAGTCCCTAGTGCACAAAGCAGGATGGTATTAGAATTTTTTGTCACTACCCAGAGCTCTAGGAGAGTGTAGTAAAGGGGAGAGGCCATGGCTACCGTGTGATGCTGGGCCCCAAACACAGAGTCCAATGTTGGAGCTTCGTGTCTTTAGCCCTGGCATATGGCCTGGGCTTCCATCAAAGTGTGTCTCCCTCACAATAGGAGGGGAACTTCCCTCGTGGTTTAGTCTGCAGGGTGCCCCATTGGGTCAGCCCCAGAAATACTCTAGGAAGCCTTCTGTCTGGCCAATGGCTTCTCTGCTCCACTAACAAGCAGCAGCCAGAGACAACCTGTTTGGGCCTCTTTAATGTACCTGGAGTATCTGAATAAATCAGAGCCTTTTGGGGGCAAGTGACAGCCACTAAACCCTAGTGGCTGACCCTCAAATAAATGTACAATTGCAATGTCACAAATAGCTGGCTCCAAGAGCTCAAATAATGCCGTCAGCTCTCTCTCTCTCTCTCTCTTATTCTCTCACTTCACGGTTAGTTTCTTTGTCATTTGGCTACTTCTCTCTCAACCAGGCCCTCTCAGCATGGTGGCCCTTGGTAGCAGTTGGCATGATGTGAATTTCTTTTTCTTGGCAGGATTTACTCTTAAGCCCATGCATGAGCCACTGGTGTGGCCAGGGGGATGGAGTACTCTGAATGGCCAGACCCCAGCTACCTGCCTACCTCTGAGGCCAGAAAGCAGAGCCAGCATGCCCCCCACCCCTCAGTCATGGGCTGGGCATGAGGGAGGATGTGGTCACTGAAGGAGCAGTGGGCACTGTCACCAGAACAGGGAGCGGAGTTGGGTCAGTGTGACGACAGACATACCTTTCAAAGTCCATTCACGGTGTGTGCAAGATGGGCCAGAGAAGCTTTCCTGGGTGTAGGATTTCTCCAAGCTGGTGTCCACCCTGTCCTGTGCTGCCCCCCCCCCTCCCACGGTCTGTATCTTCCCTAGTTTCTGCATCCTGTTTTGGCTGTCCTCCTTGGCTCCTGCTCTCTCTCCAGCCCTGGGGGTGGTGATCCCACTTCAGATCATCTAGTCTGGCCAGAAACTCACCTTCCCTCTAGGGAAGACTCCCAGCATCTGTCCTCTGCATCCACATCTTGTCCTGGCTCAGGCCACCTGACAAGAGTGGGGAGCCAAGCTCAGGGCTGCAGGGATGGCATCCTAGTTTGGGGGAATTCATCCTTTGGAGACTTCAGTCTCGCCTCCCTTGTCCTGCCACAACTCAAAGCCTTAACCCCCACCCCAAGCCCTCCCGAGTGATTTTCTCCATTTGTCAGGTCCCTGTTGTGATAGGTGGCATTTGTTGTTGGGTGGTGTTGGTTTGTTATTTTCAGTCTGCTCTGTGCACTGACACTTCCCAGAGGTGCGGGCACATTCTAAAATAATGATCTCCCTGTGTTCGAGAGAGTCTGACCCCTCTGCAGTGGCTGCAGCGGCTCTGGCCTGGGGGAGGAGACCCCATGTTGGAGTGGCTGGCAAGAGCCCCTTGGTATAGAGGAGGATGTCTGGCAGGGGTGCAGAGAGCCTGGGCTAGAAGGGAGAGGAGAGGGAAGGGAATGCAACAGGTCTCGGTTGATGGGTCTCAGAGATGCTGGTCTGTGGGGAAGAACCCTGGTCCCCCTCACATGAGCCTGTCACTGAGGACATCAGGTCCAAGGAAGCATACTCATGATGTCTACACTCAGCAGGTGTTCCAGAAGAGTGGTGGCTGACTTACCCTGGAGGGTCTGGGCAGGGAGGGGTGGGTAGGAAACAGGAGTCCCAGGTCATGGATGCTCACAGATGAGCTCCTCACCTTTCTGGCATCAAAGCATAGGGGATTATCCTATCATTGGAAGGTGGTTCTAAGTCCATGCTGGTGGCATATGCTTTACCGGGTTCAGCTCTTGTCACAGGCAGGTTCCTGACCCCAAGGCGTCCTGTGTCTCTCCCCGAGGCATTATCGTGGCTACTGGTGAAGGGCCTTTCCCCATAGTGGACCATGTGCCTATCACTCCTGGAAAAGGAGGGCCTTGGGGCTCTTTGAAGACATCCCACCCCCTTTTTCCTCCTCTCTTCCCCAGAAGGCCACCCTCCTGCAGTTGGCCAGGGCCAGGGCAGGGCCATGGTAAGTCATCTCATTCATAGTTCAGTAATATCTTACTTAACATGCTACAACTCCCGAGCTTAAGGTGATGCTCCTTTGATTGTAAGGCAAGATGTTTGTGGGGTCCGAACAAGCTTGCACATAAGCTCTGGGGTGAGACCGGCATGGATGCAAGGACTGGTGTCACTCCCTTAGCTTCTGTGAGCTTCAGCTTCCTCATCAGCAAATTCAGGTGGCAGAACCATCTTCCTTTTAGGCCTGTTGCAAGGATTAAACAAAGCGAATGTTTATTCCCTTGGCAGACATTTGTTAAATGCCTAGTACATGTCAGACACTGTTTTAGTGCTTTGCCACATTGAACAAAACAGCTCTAGTGGACGGAATGCATATAATGCACATCAGAGAGCTTGCAGGGGGCAGATTTTTGAAGAGAGAAAGGGGGCACCTGGATTGCCCCACACAGCAGGCCATTGCTTCTGGAAGTGTTCCCATTGTTGTGGATGCTCTTGGGTCCCTGATGCATCCCACCTCCGAGAGGCTGGACTGAACAGGCCTTGCCACTAGGTGTGGGGCAAGGTCTGTTGTCTTGCCCCCTATTCCAGCGTGAACACAGCCCTGGTTGACCAGAGGGCTGGATTCCCAGGGCTTCCTGAGCCTCCTCCCACAAGCCTTTAGGATCTTGTTCTTCAAGCCAAAGCCAAGTGAACACAATGGTGTATGATACCACAGCCCAGAGCCAGAGAGAGCTGACTGGATAGACTTCTTCTCTCCCAAAGAGTAGGCTAAGATCGTCTCTCGCTGCTTGCTGCTCTGGATATGTTCTCTCTCACACACACACGCACACATACACCATTTCTCACACCCTGGCCCACACTTCCCAGTGTGGTCCTCTTTGGATGCTAACACTGACCATAACCATAGCCAAGCATGGCCTGCTCACGTACTGTCAGAGGCAGGTGGGGAATGGATGGGAGGAGTTTCCGGATTCAGAGAGACAGAGAATCCAGTTGACTAGCCATTGAAGAAGATTCCTTTTGGGGTCAAAGCAATGAAGCAGGGCCTGGAGGGCTGCCTCCTCCCTGTGGCCTTTGCAGGTGACAGGTAACACCCTGTTTCAGGCTCACACCTCCTCTTTGCCTGGATGGTTCCCACATCTAAGGCTTCACTCCAGAGGTGGTCTCTGAGCCTCCCTGACTCTGTTTCCTACTAGGAAGGGAGCTGAGATACTAAGGGGTGGAGGAGAAATGGAAGATTTGAGGAGCCAGTGAGGTAGCCCGGAAAGGAGGGGACTGCCCTCCTGGGACAGGATTTCCCTGTTTTTCTCATGTGCCTCCCTGGGAGGCAAAGAGCAATCCTCTGACCAGGGGGCACTGGGCCCCTCCCACAGAGACCAGGCCTTCTCCCCCCACCCCTCCTCTGCTCCCCCCACCCCTTCCCTGGCTTGTCTCCCTACCATGGTCAGAAACTCAATTTGCAAAGATTTCCCCTGGCCTGGGCAATGGCTCCCTTACCTTGTCTCTCTGGCTACTGCTGAAACCAGCTCCTCCCTTCCCTGTCTCCTTTCAGATTTCTTGGATGAGATTGATTCTCTTTAAGCCTCTCACCCTGATGCAGCTCAGAGCAGTGGGGCAGTGAACCTTTTCATCAGCCAACTGTCTCCCCCATCTGATGAGCAGTGTCCATTAAACCCTCAGATCTGGTGCCTGTGTGTGTGTGCGTGTGTGAGGTGATGTATATGGCAGGTAGGAAGGAATCTGAGGGAGGTAGGCACAGTTATGTACAGTCTGTCCCTGCAGGCCAGGCTGGAGCAGAATACAGCAGCAGGCTCTCCTGTGGTCATCTGCATGGGCTGCCTCTTCCCCCTGGAAACCAGTGGAGGCCAGCAGAGGGAGTTCCCATACTTGGAGGACGAGGAGCAGATATTTCAGGCAAAACTCAGGCTTGAAGTGTAAATTCCTCTCAATCCCTCCTTCTGTCTCTCTCTCTCTCTCTCTCTCTCTGCATTCCTTCGAGTTTGTTGACAGGTATTTCTCATGTCTGTCATTGGTTTCCTTCGGGTTCCTATGGCCATGAGCATACCACCCGAACCTGCAGGTCCCCATACACAGTTTGCCACAGTGACCTCCCAATAGAATCCTTTCCCTCTCCTCTTCCTTCCCCCTGGTTCCTCAACCACCCAGGGTTTCCAGAATCTGTCACATTCTTGCTCTCTCACCCGTGTCTCGACTGACTCTCCCTTCCACCTCCCCTGTGCTTCCTGTGTATCTGATTCCTCCGTTCATTCAAGTCACTGCTAAAGTTATGTTCCCTGCATCAAGTCTCCACTGGCAACTTGCCTCGTGTCTGCCACCTTGGGTTGCCAGTCTGGGCAGCATGGACTTTGGGGTATGAGTTACTCGCTGTGTGATGGGGAGCCAGTTTTTTGTTTTTAACTTTTCTAAGCCTCATCATTCCCATCTGGAAGTGGAAATAGAAGTACCTACCTCATAGGATCATTGTAGGGAATCCATGAGATAATGATGTGGAGATCCTGGAAGAGAGATGGACACGTAGTAGGGTCTCAGTTGCTAGAGGCTCCTTTCCCCTTCATGGATATATCTTATTTCTCCAGGGAGATTTTAAAGCTCCAGAGAGTAGCAGCTGGATCCTATTTTATCTTGAGATTCCCAGCACAGAGCAAGTACTATGGGCAGAATGTGTATATCCCCTACAAATCATAGATTCAGTCCTAACCCCCAGGGTGATGGAGTTTGGAGGTGGAGCCTTTGAAAAGAGAGTAGGTTATGAGCATGGAGCCAACACAAATGGGTCAGTGCCTTTATAAGAGAGACCCCCCCACCCACCCAAGAACTCCCTTGCCCCTTCTGCCCTCTGAGGACACAGTGAGGAAATGACTGTATATGAATCAGGAAGAGGTTGTTCACCTGGCACAGGATCTTGGATTTCCCAGCCTCCAGAATGATGAGAGGTAAATGTTTGTTGTTTGAGCCTCCCCATCTATAGTGATTTGTTACAGCAGCCAGAACTAAGACAGTAAATGCTCAGTGAATTTGGTTTGCACCCTTTGACCTTGCTCCTGACTACCTCTCTAGGGTTTTCTCTCTCTGCTAACTCTTTTGTTCATACCAGCTGTCTTGAACTATCTACTGTCCCTCTAGAATAGGTTTCTTGAATTCATAACCTTGGCACCATTGACATTTGGGGCTTGAAAATTCTTTGTTTTGGGATGGAGACTGTCTTGCACAGTGCAAGGTGTTCACCAGCATACCCTGCCTCTTTCCATTGGATGTCAGTGACATCACCAAGTGGTAATGATAAAAAATGACTTTGGACATTGCCAGATATCCCCTCAATGGCAAAAATGAGCCCAGTTGAAAATCACTGCTCTAGAGCTTTGTTTTCTCTCATGTTTTGATGCCTTAGATGTAGTGGCTTCTGCTTAACACTGACTTCCCTAGTTCACCTATCAAACTCCTAGTTACCTTTGGAAACTCAGGGGTGAGGACCTGGGAGAAGATCCTTGATCTCCACTCTGATCCCCACAGAGCCCCCTTTTCTAAATCCCATATCTTTGCCTGCTTCCCATTGTGCCATTCCTCATCATTCCCTATTATAACAAAAATAGTTGTCTATTTTTGTGTCACTCTCTTGTCCACTGTGATTTAACCTCTTCAAAGCAGAATCTGCCATGTATTCACCTTTTTATCTTTGGCACATAATATAGGATCTGGAATACAGGAGGTGATCAAAACATGTTAAGTGATGAATGGAAAAATTGATGGAAGGCTGGATGAATTGATGGATGGTTGGATGGGTGAGTTGATAGATAAATGTACAGGTAGGTGGATGGGAGAGCAGTTGCATGGAAAGGTGACTTGGTAGATAGAAGGATGGATGCATGGGTTTTATAAATAAATTAATAAATAGGTGAATGAATAGGCATGTGGTTTGATGAATAGATGGGAGGATAGATAGATGAATGCGTGAATGGATAAATGGATGAGCAGATAAATAGGTTGGTGGGTAGATGGTAGGTGAATGGGTGCATAGGTGCGTGGACAGGTGAATGTTTGAGTGAATTAACCCAGTTAAAGGATAAAAGGAATCTATGAATGGGTGGATGAATGGATGGAAGTTGAGCCATTGAGCAGGTCAAAGCCAATGAGTATGGAATCCAGATTTCTCACTACCAATCTGCTACTCATTGGAAAAGCTTGCCCTGCCCTCTGCTACTGGGGTTCGAGACAATACAGCCAGGGACTGGCAAAGTTTCTCATGTTGCACAGTAGGAAAGGGCCTAAATACATATAAGCAGTTTCTGAAGTCAAGAGAGCCTGCACATGATTCCTAGTTCTGCAAGTATCTAGCTGTGTGATCCTGGGTAAGATGCAGAACACCTCTGAGCCTCAGTTCCTCAACTGTAAAACAAGAACAGTACTGATTCTCATGGGATTGATGTGCAGGCGAAATAAGATAATCCGCATAAAACACACAGCATGATGTCTGCCATAAAGCAAGCTCCAACAGTTATTAGTTCTTTTTTCAGTTATTAGTATTAATATCATTAACATCTTGGTCATGATCATGTTTATTATCACCTCCCTGTACCAAGGATCTGTGACCCAGTGTAGAATGATAGAACTTGAGAGGTCATCTGGCCCAGTACCTTCTCACAATGCAGACCCCAAGGTTTAGTGGTGAAATGACCTGCCCAAGTCCTTGCCACTGGGGTGTGACAGAGCTGGGGGACTGAAGGCCCTATATTCCTTCTCACTGTCCTATATATTCCTTCTCACTGTCCTACATGCCTCTCTTGAGAGCCCACACTATGGTATCCTAAGTAGATGTACCACTTCCTACTGGGGTGACTGCTTCTTCCTGGGGTAAAGGGTCTGCACTTCAGTGCCCCCTTCCTTCTGGTGGGTGAAGTTTTACCTTGCTCACCTCCATAACGACCTGCTGGTCTCCTCAGTCACTCTGGAATCTGTTGTTCTTTCGTTCTGAGCTAAATGAGGTAGCAAAACAGGTAGAAACACAGGTGACCTATGGGCCCTATCAGAGCTTCAACTTCCTCATCTGTCAAATCACAACAGGGATGTTTCCCAGAGTTATCTCAAAGATAAAATCCATAGCACACTGCCCAGCGCATGGCGATGACTCAGCAGATGTTAGTTCCCTTCGCTTTTCTGAGAGGTTGGGTCCTGGGAGCCGTGGGGTGTCAGGCCAAGATAGTCTTATTCTGGATTCAAAGCAGGAAGAATGGTTCAGGACTCACAGCTGAGTTCCAAGAGGAAGAGAAATGAAGAGATAGATTCTGGAAAAGTCAGTGGCAAAGAACAGCACCCAGCACGAGGGAGCCAGAGCCCAAACCCCAGTGCTAGACCCACTAGTGAGTCTACCAGCCCAGCTGGGCTCTGGACCAGGAGCAAAAGTGTTAATCTGCCTAAATCAGCAATGCAGGACTCACATCTAGATGCCAGGCTCCAGGCTCCCAGGAACCAGGCGAGGAGGAAGCTTCCTAAATTAGAATCAGAGTGCAAAGCTGGGGTCACACCTCGAGCAAGGGTCAAGTGGGGGAGCTGCTGCAGTCGGCAAGCCAGGGCCACTCAGACAGACTGGTGGGGAGCAGCCACCTTTGCCTCTGTTTACCAAGACCCGTGACCTGGAGGGCACACAGGACTCAGCTGAGGGAACCTGACCCCTCACCCCACCCCACCCCACAGCACCCCCACCTGGCCTCTGATGGAACAGATGCCCATTTAGCTTCCAGCAGAGAGAGAGAGAGGGACCAGGGTGAAGAAAGGGAGCTGGGGAGGGCCTGAGCTAGGGGACAGGCAATTAAAGCTACCTGAGCTGCTAGCTGCAGGGGGGATGCACATCCTCCCCCTTGCCAGGGAGAGGGCCCTTCATTAGCAGCCGAGCAGTTGCTGCTCCAGCACCTTGGTGCACCCTCGGGAGGTGGGGGCTGGAGACCAGCCTCAGGTGCCATGGCTGCTGATTAATAAAAACACACAGAAGAGAGCTGGCCTCACTCCTCTCAGCTAGCTATTCCAGACATCGGAGGCTCCTCCAGCACTTTTCCCAGAACACTCCATCCATGCCCAGGGCAAGGGACAGGCCATGGCTGGCCTCCTATCACTTGACCAAGGCACCTGGGAGGCCTCTGGACCCCAGTGCGTTTTGCAGAGCTTTGAGAAAGGAAAGTGAGCCCCCAAAGTTCTGGTTTTAATCTCATGACAAAGGATGTCTGATCAGTAGGGCCAGGTTGAGAATTGAAGATATTTTTGATTTATAGTCTGAATTTTTTAAAAGATTTTATTTACTTATTTGAGAGAGAGAGAGCACAAGTGGAGAAGCAGAGGGAGGGGGACAAGCAGACTCTGTGCCGAGCACAGAGCCTGATGCAGGGGTTGATCCCACAATCCTGAGATCATGACCTGAGCCGAAATCAAGAATTGGAGGATCAACCAGCTAAGCCACCCAGGTGCCCTATAGTCTGTATTTTTGAAAAATATTCATGTTCATCTGTCTTGTACACATATGCATATATGTGCAATCAAGTTGAAAGGATAACTAACAGAGCCTTGTTCTTGGTGTACTGGTGCTGTGGTTGGCTGGATCCTGGAAGGCAGGCCCTTCATGTTCCTTTTTGTCTGAGACCCTAAACCCAAAACACTGGGACTCTGGTTGACTTCATATATGCCAGGCACTGTCCACTTGAGGGGGTGAAACAGAAACCTGATGTGGTCCAAAGCAGCCTGAAATGTTCCAGAAAAGAGGCAGTTGCTCTGGTTCCTGGAGAAGCTCTGGCCAGAGTTTAAATTTCAGCTTCACATCTGTTGGAAGACAGAGGACACTCTGTGGATGGAATCTGAAGATGGATCTGTGTCCTTCTAGGTCCTGAGGGCCACCCCCTCTCTTGAAGGCAGCATCCACCTGGTGTCCTGTCTCTCTGGGTGGACTGGTTAATAAAGAACTGGGCCTTAGGGTCGCTGCTTGAGATTCATAGAGCCCTTGAGTACAGAGGGGGCTTGGAGACTTCTGGCTCTTCCTCCCCAGTTTATAAACTGGGAAAATGGACAGCTAGTATGAATAAAATCTAGTAATAATCTAGCAGAACCCAATGCAGAGAAGAGTCTTATCCTGAATCTGAGGCCTTCACAGGAGCTGATAGCTCCTGACTATTGAATGCAAAACTGTAAGGAATACATGCATTTTCCTAAGGAGTGGTTTTAGGGAGCTTCCACACATTTGCAAGGTGGCTGCAAGGAGAACTGGTCAGAATGACTGATCTAATGGTGGTGGGATCTAACAGGGAGCAGGGGTCTGAGCTGTCTTGTGTCACCAGCACTGTGGTGAGGGAGGAGGTCACTGGGCTACAGGCCAGCAAAGAGAAAGGGGGCTCCACAGGCAGCCCATATCTGCAATCTGACCTGTCTGAGCCCCCATCTAAACAGCACTGGCCCCTGGTCATCCCCATCCCCCCCTTTGCTGAGACGTGTTTGTGGCCAGACCAGAGCCCTTTTGTTAAGCAAACACAGCAGCCCTCCACTTAGCAGAAATAGCTCTGGAGCAGGGAGAGGGAGTGTGTCCACAAACCCATTTGCTGTTTAGGTGTCAGAAATAAATTTTACCACTGGAGTCTGTAGCATCTGATTAGTGAATTATTCAGTTGGGATATTGCGTTCCCTCTGACCTCATTAGTAACCCTGAGGTGAGAGGGATGCATTAGAGTAACCACCAGGCTGTCACGGAGGAGCAGAGTGGGGGCATTAAAGTGGATTAAAGTGCTTTACCAAGAACTACAGCACAACTCATAAAAACAGTGCATTGTTAAACCAGTGCTCAGCAAATAAACAGGCGGACGCCACTGGGGAGGGGAGGGAAGGGGAGGGGATCAGCAGGGCAGCAGAGTAGGGGGATGGGCACAGAGCCTTGCAGCTTTGTGGGCAGTCCTGCCTGCCGGTTGGTGGCACTGGGAACCCAAGTTGGGGAGAGGGTGGTCTCATGACTCAGTTGATTTTTATGTTAAACCCTTCTTCAAAGTACCTGACACTTTCCATTGTCACCCTCTTCTGTCAATAGGTCTTTTTTTTTTTTTTTTTTTTGTCAATAGGTCTTAAAGCTCAGGAGAGTTGACAAATTTTAAGAGTCAACAAGACCTTATGGGACATCTACTGTGCTCTGGTCTCTAACCAGCTTTTCATTTCAGTAAAACATTGTTCTCCCTCTAGTTGATAAAGTCAGTTGGGAGGGTTCGAAGGCTGCTCCCATCCCCTCAGGGCTCCAGCTCAGCACCAGGAGTCCCCAGCCTGAACACAGCCTCTGTGTCTGGAAGGTGTGCTAGAAGGGTCTGGCTGGTTCATAGATCAAAGGGGGCATTGTGTGTTGGGTCAGAAGGTGGAGGAAACTAATCTTTTGTTCTTTGCTAGCAATTCATAATCCCTTTATGAGATTCTGGGGCCTTTGTGTGCTCTAAACCCTACTCTTGATTCTCAAATCAAGTTGACCAGAACTCTGGGGCTGGAACCCTACAGAATGAATGGAGGACAGAAAAGGAATGTTGAAGGGATAGCCACCCTTCTGCTTATCTGAATCGTGGGATCTCCAAACCTCCTGTCCATTGTTGGGGTGGTGGTGCTGGTGGGGAATGGAACCTGTTGCATAATCTTTAACACACAGGATCTGTGCTTTCTTCCAAGGGAATCATAAGCAGCAGTGGGATTAGACAGACGGGAGCTGGTTCTGAAAGCTGATATCTAAGCCGTTGTTCTGAGACAGCAGAGCCCAGCGACTCATCTCTATCCATCACAGAGCATTGCTCACCCAGCTAAAGGTGTTTGGGTCTCCTCCTTGCCAAGGACTAGAACACAAGCAGGGAAAGGCAAGGAGGTGGAGAGCTGCAATCTCCCAGATCTGGATATATCTACACAGACCAAGATGGGGCAGCTGAGGGCACATCATCTCTCCTTTGTTTGGGGATGGGGCTCTGGGCTCGAGTTCAAGGCTGCCCCAGGAGACCCAAGCCCCAGTTAGTGACCGGTGTGTTTGCTCTTGTTTGCTCAGCAGCAGTCGCAAATGGATGCTAAAAGGCTTTGTGGTTCATTGATGGTCATACCCCTTTCCAGCCCATTCTTCATCCATTTCTTAGGCAAGCCACAAGCCCTCCATTGGCAGCCCCCACTGCTGCTCTCACTTGGCTCTGGGTCCTAAACCCTGCCTGTTCATATCCCTCCCCATCAGCAGTCCTGAGAACTGGAGCCCTTGCCCCGGGGCCTGGATATGTTTGGAGAACATCAGCAAGGCCAGGGGGCTCTGCTAGCTTTCCCCTTCACTCCAGAAGACAGCTTCTGGCTGAGCTCATGGTGACTAGGCAGGGCACATCCACATAGACACACAGAAGATCTCGTAGAGTAAGTAGTTCATTCAGGACACCCAAGAGGCACATAATCACACAAGGAAAGGAAGAGAGAGGGGCTATTGGGAGCTCCATTATCATTTTGCTTTGGAGCATATGGACCCCAAATCAGGGGGTGTCGTCTAGTTGTTGATCCCACTGCAAGTCCTATGTGGAATGACTGTGTGCCTGATGATGGGAGCTCCTTTTTACACACAGAAAGCAAATTCCCAACAATTTGGAGCAGAGGTAAAGGAAGCTGAAAGGATGCCTCTGGCCTGAGGATGCCCTGAGATGTTAATCTGTGCATCTGCTGCAGCACGGAATAAACTCAAAGACTTTGTGCTAAGTGGAAAGAAGCCAGTCACCAAGGACCACATACTGTAGGATTCCATTCGTATGAAAGATCCAGAATAGGCAAATCTATAGAGACAGGCAGATGAGTGGTTGTCAAGCACTGGGAAGGATGCATGTATTGGGAGATGATGGTTAAGGGATGTGGGGCTTCTTTCTGAAGCGATGAAATGTTCTGAAACTGACCTCAATGATGATTGCCCAATTCTACAACTATCCTAAAATTTACTGAACTGCGTACTTTAAAGGGATGAATTGTATGCTATGTGAATTACATCTTAATAAAGCCATTAAAAATAATCTCAGCGCTTTTTTTCCCCCTCCCAGAGGGTGCTTTTCTCTTTCCCTTCTCCCACTGAAGTAGGTCCGTCACTCTGTACTCCTTTCCCTGGAGGAGAGATGGCAGGACATGTGAAAAGCCTGCATGTCTCATAGGATTTTCTGCTTCAAAAGCTTAAACCATTAGGCAAAGTCAGATGTGTTATGGAGAGATGAAAGGAAGAAGGATGAGATGCTTGGGTATAAACAAAGTATCTTGGAAAAGCAAAAAGGACAGCTAGATTCTCCACCGTGGACTGGAAAGAGATTCCCAGGCAGGAGAGAGGGGAGAAAGGTGGGCCAGGTCCAGAGCAGTGCCCCTCCCCCGGTGAGGAGGCAAGACCCCAGACAGGTGTGTCTGTAGTTTGATGCATTTGGTGGAGGTTCTGTCTACTATTGATGCATAACAAACCACTCCAAATTTTGTAAAATAATCATTTTATTATGTTCACAGACTTTGTGGGTCAGGAATGCAGAAAGAGCACATAAGAAGTGGGTTGACCTTGCTCTGTGATGTCTGGGGGGAGTAGAAAGCTGGGGGTGACTTGCTGGCCTGGGACTGGAGTCATCAGAAGACTTTACTCGTACCTGGCAGTCATTGGCTGGGATCTCAGCTGGGACTCTGTCTGTGTTCTGTGGCTTCTTGCCTTCCTCATAACATGGTGGCTTAGGTTCCAAGAAAAGCATCCCATGAAAACCAGGCAGGGCTGCACCTGCCTTTGGGGTCACATGATGTCACTTGTCTCATAGCAACAAGACCTTCTTCACCTATTGATAGGAGGAGTTTCAAAGTCATTTTGTAAGAACATGTGGGAGGGAAGATATTATTGTGGCCCTCTTTGGAAAGAGAGCCTGGCACCTGGGACTATATGCAGCCTTGAAAAAGGGTCCTAGTCTCAAGCACTATGCAGAAGTAGTGAGCCATCAGACTCAAATGGGCCACACAGTAACAGTGAATATGTCAGTGGTAATCTGAGTGGACAGGTGGCTGCAGCATCCCTTACACTGCCTATCCCTCCATGGTGTCTTGGCACAGCAGAAGACCCAGAGACCCTGGCAGTCTGTTGGGCAGGAAAGCCTCACGAAGGAGGATTACATTTCCACCAACCAGGACAAAGGGGATTCAAGACTGGAAATAATGTAGAGTGTTCATATTAATGTTTGCAAATGTCTTGAACACTGGGGACTTTATGGCATGAGCTCCATACTCGTCTGCATTCATACCACAAAGTGGTAACCAAGGGGAAGAAGATACATTCAATCATGGAGTCAGGAGGAAGGCTTTCAGTCCTTCCCTCCCGCCCCCAACATCTCAGTGTCGTCCCCTCCCCATGGCATGGTGAGATTATGTGATGTGTGATACATAACCTATGGGATGTACTCTATAGTTACATGCCTGGAACATGGTGAAGCTCAATGGACATGAGCCATGGTCACTGTTCTGGAGGCCACGCAGCCAAAGGTTAGGTCTCAAGCTGGGAAGTGGCCCCACTTGAGTCTGAGGGAATCATATTTCTCCCCCCAGGCTCTAGAACATTATCCAGAGCCACTAATCTCTTCCCTGTCACATGACAACAACCTGCCTGTTGTTTGCTCCACGGTTCTCAATGAGGGGCAATTCGGTCCCCCAGGAGACAATTGGCAATGTCTGGAGAATTTTTCATTGTCACAACTGGGAGGGGATGCTACTGGCATCTCATAGTTAGAGCCCATGATGCTGCTAAACATCCTGAAATGCAGTCAGCCCTCTCAAAGAAAAATAATCCATCCAAAATGTCAGTAGTGCCAAGGATGTGAAACCCTTCTTCAGGTTTCCAACGAGAAATAAGGCCAATTTTGAAGATCCTTGTCCACTTTTACTCTCCCTAGGAGAATGATGTCTCTGCCCTCACCTTAAGGTGCTAGTGATTTTTTTCCAGCATATTCTTGAAGGATGTTCCATCAGGCGAAGTTCCTTGGAAGTAATAGATTAGAACCAGTGGGTGATATCTTTTTTGCCTTTTGCAATCCTTCTTATGCTAAATATATATATTTATATAATTTTAAGGCATCATAAAATGTGCCTTCCTTTAGACCAAAAAAGTTATCCAAAATCAGTGTAAAAATATGACTGCCTGATGGGTTAAAGGATGGTGGGACCAGGATCCAGGTTACTAACCCTGGGGTTAGGGATAGTGAATTTGGTTAATTTTTGACCCTGGTGCAGAGATTAGCAGGAAGGAGTGAGGTCACAGGGGCTTAAAAGAGGGAGGGGGAAGCTTGTCAGAGGCTTTAGGAAGGAGAGGGGCCATTGGGAGAGGTTCTGTGCCAAACAGAGAGACCCGTCCCGAGAGTTGCAGGGCCCAGGGATGGGAAGACAGGTGAGGGGTGGCTTTGGGAAGCCCAGAAGCTAAGAATGGACTTGGTTTCCTTAGGGATCAGGGGAGGATGTAAGGAGAAAGAGGGAGAAGGTGGGAGGTAGACAGCACTGTCTGGAAACTGAGAGGACACAGGGGGAATGAAACAGAACTGCAGGGTTGGTGGGGACCCTGCGAATGACCCAGTGACCCAGGTCCCTACCTCTAGTCCTGTAGCTTGGTGTCCCAGACTGGCTGGCTGGGAGTGCAGGACCCCTACAGAAGGGACACAAAAGGAAGCAAAAGAGAAGCAAAAAGGGCCTTAGGTCAGGGTCAGAACATCTGAGACTGACCTCCAAGCTCCTAGAAGTCTGCGCATGGTCAGGGTGCAGCCTGGGAGCCTCCAGCCCCCTCCCCGCAAGCCGCTCCTTTATGTTCAAGGACGGAAGGGTTTTCTGTGCGACAAAGACACACATGGTAGAAGCCATCGGAGCTCCCCTCCCTCCCTTGGAGAGCCGCTGTCAGAAGCCCCTGTCTGTCCCCAGGGAAGACTGGCAGAGCGAGGGTGCGCTGGCAGGGACAGGAGGGGGGGGCCCGGGAAGGCGGCGAGTGCTCCTCCCTGGCACTTGCTATTTCGGACTCACGGCAAGTCTGTTCCTCCTGGGTCTCTGCTCAAATGCGAGTGACAAGACTCCTCGCAGCGATCTCTTTACTTAACCCCTTTTGCTGGGCCATCTGTTCAGAACTCTGATGTATGCTTCTCCTCGGAGCAGGCGCCACATTATTCAGGCTCCTTGCCTGGCACCGACTCGGGCCTTCTCGGCTGCCCCTACCCCGCACAGCAAAACCCAACCACTTGCTCACGTCCTGACTGACATGGATACTAGCAACGCCTGTGGGCGAGTGGATCGTCGCTGAGCAAAAAATACCAGAGGCCTGCTTCCCTACTCATCTTCCCTTCAGCTCTTAGCTGTGCCTCACCTCCACCAGCTTCCCCAAGCTGGCTTGTAAAAAGGCCCCTCCACAGTGTCACCGCAGTGCCTAGGTTTCTCCATCACGGTCCGAGAAGAGCTGGGGCTGCCACTTGACATTTCACATCACTCCCTGATTCTCTGGAGAGTCTTTGAGGGGGCCGTCTCCCCCTCGATGGGTTTCTTAAGCTCCCCTAAAGCCTTGACCTCTCCGGGGCTTTAGATACACACTCCCTTTTTTCCTCACCTCCTTGGATAGTGCCATCACTCAGGATAGGCTTTCTAGGGCAGTTCTGTTCAACAGAATTTCTGCTATGATGGAAATGTTCTTCTATATATCTGCACTGTTCAATATGGTAGCCACTTGCCACATGTGGCTCCTGAGCCCCTGAAATGTGGCTGGTGGAGCCAAACAATTATATATATTTTAAGAGACTTTATTTATTTATTCATGAGAGGCACAGAGAGAGAGGCAGAGACACAGGCAGAGGGAGAAGCAGGCTCCCTGTGGGGAGCCCGATGCGGGACTCGATCCCAGGACCCAGGGATCGTGCCCTGAGCTAAAGGCAGATGCTCAACTACTGAGAACTACTGAGCCACCCAGGTGCCCTTAAGCAACTGTATTTTTAAAGTAAATAAATTAAATTTTATTTGGCTCAAATTTAAACTTACAATGGCACCAGAGCAGCAGCAACTCTACCTAGAAACGTGGTACAGATGCAGACTCTCAGGCCTTCACCCAGGCCTCCTGGATCAGAATCTCTGGGGGTGGGGCCCAGCAATCTGAGTTCTAACCAGCCCTCCAGGTGGTTTAGATGCACAGTGATGTTTGAGAAACACTAGTCTCGAGTCAGCTCCATGGGAAGCCCTAGCTCCTGTCTGATGCCTGCCACTCCCATCTTCGGGACCTTTGGAGAATCAGGGTTCCAGAAGCTGGCTCCGACCCACCTTTGGGTCTCTGCGCTGGGTGTGCTGTCCACACCTCGGGCACAGAAGGCAAAGTGGCCTTGGCTGGTGCTTCTCCCACACCCCCGTAGCAGCCCCAGGCTGTGGGAAGCTCTGAATAATTAAATGCAGCGGAGAGGGGTGCTGGCTTTTTCCGTTCCTCGCTCGCTGAGCGCCTTCCCCTGTGGGTGAGGTGTGCAGTCATCACCCACCCCAGGAGCAATCTTCCCTGGGTGAGAACAGGCCTCGCCCCCGCCTTTCCTCCCTCGCCCACGGGAGGCTGCAAGAACTGGCTGGGGGAAGCTGCGAGCCACGCCTGAGAACTAACTCCCAGGAAGGGGCTGCAAGGCGCCCAGTGACAGCGCAGCCAGGGCTTCTCTCCTTTCCTTTTTATTTGTAGCCAATCTGTACTGAGCTTCTCCTCCAGGTAAGTGCAAAGTGGTTTGTAGTGCCTACACTTCCCAGCAGCCCTGTGAGAGTCTCTGTTTCTTACAGGAGAAGCCTGAGGCTCAGAGACGTTAAAAGACTTGCCCAAAGTCAACAACTAGCTTGACTGATTCCAAAGCCCCAGCTTTTGGCAGCAGCCCCGTACTCCTCTGCACAGGCAGCGGGTCAGGCACCGCTTTGGAACCCCAGGAAGAGGGGGAGCTCGGGCCAGCAGGGGCATCAGAGCCCAGAAGGCTCTCTTCAAAGCAGAAATTCCTGAGCCAGTGATTGAAAACTGCAGGTTGCTTAATTACATGTTAACCTTACAAAGGAAACTGTACATATGATTCACTGAATATCAGACCATGTGGAAGTCCTCACCCCTGTTCCCTCTCTCTTGTTTCTTCCTACCCTTCCTTGCTTGCTCCCATTTAAGAAAAGCAGGGGCCTGGGCACCACCAAGGGGGCTTCCTGGCTCCAGTTGCCGACCTGGGACCTGGGTAGAGCAGCAGGGGCATGCAGGCCCTCTTGAAGCTGGAGGGCTCGGAGGAGCTCCCAGCCAATCCCTGTATAAGAGGAGTGACATTGTCTAGAATGAGGGCACTTTTTGGCTCCTGGACTGCAATGGTTGCAATGTGACTCCTCCCTGGGACCTCAGAATTCCCAGGAGAGCTTTGTCTTTTCTTCTCCAGGGAGACCTACTCCAGCACTTTCCATGTCTCCGATGCCTGGTTTTAGCCCCAATTCACTTTCCTGCTTTGGCCTTTGTCTCATTTCCCTGATGCTCCTGGGCACAGATTATTCCTGGGTCTGACTGCTGCAGTTGTTCCCTTGGCCTCCTCTTCCTCTGCAGAGTGTCTATGTCAACTTCCAAGGTTGCTTTCTGCCCTTGGGTGGAGAGATGGAGGTCAAGGGGGTGACCAGGGTGTGGAGAAGCGTGACAATCAGGCCCAGAGGGTGACTCCAGGAGCCCTAGGGGGACGGGGTGACAGCTCAGCCTTTACTTTTCCCTCTGTGGCCAGTAGGTGGTGCTAGATGCCAGCCGAGGCCCAGCTGGAACCTTGGCTTTGCAAACTGCAGCCCTCACTTACAGGAATGATCTGCTGGCCAAGCAGCCCTTTTCGGTGGGTTGCAAGGCATTGTGACCTGAGGGCTGATCCAGGACCCAGGAGGGGCTAGGATGACATGCTTGTTTCCCTTCACGCAACCGCCGTGGCTCTTACAGGCTGGTCTTCCCTGTAGGAGCTGGCAATGAGTTGGGGAACCTGCTTCACCTTTTCCTCCCCAAGTTGATTAGGACAACTGGGGACAGGACCTCACCTCCACTCTTGCTCAAATATCACCTCCTCTAAGTAGGGGGCAGACCCTCTGTCTCCTGGGTGTTGGGGGCAAGCCACTGGGGCACTTCAACTGTGGTGAACGTGAGTCATTTCTGTGGCTCCCTTCCAGAGTAGACCATCACCTCCTGCAGGCTAATCTCTCATGATGTTCATTTCTGCGGTGCCCACCCAGGGCCCTGGTACATAGCACATGCTCAGTACATGAGTGTGTGGTGGTATGAGGTGCATAGAGACCTTATCACCTTTTCCCCCTTGGAGATCTTTAAAAACACCTCTGTTTAAGGGCTTTAGGAATGGCCCAGTGCATAAATATAGGTGAATGTCTATGGAAGGATGGCCTTGAAGCCTCTCTGGCAGACAATTCCTAGCTCAGAGTGTCACACATGCATATTGCAGAGGCTTCCTTTCCCTTCAATTGATGGACATTTATTGCATGCCTCCAGTGTGGCGAGTACATCTCCGTAAACAAGGAGACCTGCCCACACCCATAAAGAGGAATGACACGCAGCCCTGGCACCAGAGCTCTGGGACTTTGGTTGTAGCTTCTTGGGTGTGTGGAGCTTAGGGAGATGCTGGATTAGGGGGGCTGACCAGAAAATGGAATGGGAGGCCTTCCCCGGGGGAGTGGGGGCTCTGCTGGGCAGGACCTGGGCTGGTGGGCTTACTTCACACATATCCACAGCGGGGAGGGGTGTTGTCCAGGCAGGGAAGCGAGCAAGTGCTGAAGTGACCGCATGGCCATTTGCTCCTCAGACAAAAGTCATTTGTCTTTCGCTAAGCCTCAAACCCTGCAGAACATGCTGGCTTATGGGAGACTTGGATACAGTACTCCAAGCGGGCTTGCAGCTGACATGAAGTAGGGGCGGGAAAGGTGATTTTCTGGACAGACAAGAATGGAGGGAAAAGTCAACAAGCTGTGGTAAAATAAAGATAAAAGTAAAGTTCTGCCCCTCAAAGCCAATTGGCTGCAGGAGGCATGGGCTTCAGAGTTGCCCACGGGAAGACGTTGGAGCTTCTAACTGCTGCGAGTCAGCGGTGGGTTGGGAGTGCGGTGTCAGGGAATCCATGCTGGGGAGCACGCTCCAGTGAGCCTCCGAGAGCTCTGGTTGGCCACTCTTGGAACGTTCCATCAGTTCTCGGGGACTTGAGATGGGATTTGTTTAATATCAGCCAGCATTGAAACCCTCACCGCCACCCCTGATTCCTTCTCCCTTTGTCACTTTCTGACCTGGTTGCCATCCCCGCCGTGAAGAGGAGCCAGAATTGTTTTTTTAAAAGACAGGATATAAAAAAAAATAAAAATATAAAAAAAATAAAAGACAGGATATGCTGAAACAGACACCAAGGACGAGGAGACTCGGCAGGGCTCACGAGAGAAGCCACTGAAGGAGCCGGATGCGGATGCGGCGCTTTACTGCGGGGAGGGCAGGCCTGAGGAGGAGGAGGGTGAGCATGTCTGCCTGGGCAGAGGTGACTTGCTGAGCAGATAGGACAAGTGGCCCCTCAGGACGGATGAGTTCCCTGGAGGTTGGCGAGCTCACAATGGGGTTGAGTTTGAAGCCCTCACATTTCCTTCTGGGCCCCAGAGCCTGAGAACAAGTGTCTCTCAATCCCTCTGCACCCCGGGGCTTCCTCGGGGTGGGGGGGGGGGCACTGAGCCATAACCTGCAGCAGCTGGAAGGGTTAGTGGCCTCACAGCTCTGTTTCTCCTGCTGGCCCGTGGCTGTGCCCAGCTACTGGCTGAGCCTGGAACAGCTAATTGCGCTGGTTTCCCTTGGGTCTCTGGGGGAGGGTAAGGGCCAGCAGCAGAGTTCACATGTTCAGGGGTCTCAGAGGGAGGACAGCTCAGATAGGAAGGCTTCTGCTGCTCCCCTTCTGCTCCTTTCGCAGGAAGGAGCTGGGGTTCAAGTCCTAGCTCTGTGACCTTGGGCAAGTCAGAAGAGGGCTCTGAGCCTTAGCATGAGTACTTGCTGGGCAGTGGCAGGTACTCCTCATGTGGGTCGTTTCTAGAAGCTAGCTCTCTACATCCCATACTTTATATATAGCATGAGGTACCTACAACCAGAACCTACTGGGTCTTGGCTTAACCACATCGGCTTGGCTGGAGTTAGGGTGACTGCCATTCCGGGTTTGCTCTGGATGACGGGGTTCCTGGGCCAAAAGACTTCAGTGTCAAAACCTGAAGAGTCCTGGGCAAAGCAGGAGGAGTCAGTTACCTTAGAGCTAGAGTCTGCACCCACCCCTCTGCTCCCCTGCCACATGGCCAGCCCTGCTGTCAGCCCTCAAGCAGTGATTTGCTGACAGACAGCTGGGGAATGATGCTCTGTCCCTATGTTCAGTGCTGCTTGAAATCTCTTCAGCGCTCAGGAGCTGAGAGCAGTGTCCCATGTGGTCTGGGGTTGCCCTCCTCTCTCTTATTTGGCAACCATTTATTTTTCTTTGGAACGTCTAATGAATCTTGAAATGAACTCAGCTTTCTCCCTCTGTGCTTCCCATATCAGGAACTGGTACCTCGGGCCATCTGTGGCTGGAGAGAGGGGTGAGAGCAGGAAGGGTGACAGACTCAGGCTGGACTTGCAGGGCCATGAGGAAACATGGGGCCATGGGGCCTAGCTGTCTGGGTTTTGTTTTTGCAAAACCCCATTCTTCCAGGATGGGCAATGTTGACGTTGGGCTTAGTGCACGACTTTCCTCGGAGCAAGGAAATCATTGTGGTTGCTGGTTCAGTTCTCAGATATTTTGACTTCCTTTCAAGTTGTCCCGAAGGCCTTGTGGGAATTTGAGACCAGTTTCCCAATGATCATGGGATCTCACATCACTGAGGCCCCTTCCACAGAAGCACACACTCCAGCTTCGCAGAGTTAGATGGTGGACTTGGACCCACTGCTTTGAGCTTAAAACTCTGTCCAGGGGCATCTGGGTGGCTCAGTGGTTGAGCCTTTAGCTCAGGTCAGGACCCTGGGGGCTTGGAATCGAGTCCTGCATTGGGCTCCCTGTAGGGAGTCTTCTTCTCCCTCTGCTTGTGTTTCTGCCTCTCTCTCTGTGTGTGTCTCTTATGAATGAATAAAATAAAATCTTTTTTTAAAAAACTTAAAAAAAATCTCTGTCCAAAGACCCCACTATTTAGTTTGCAAGTTTTGGCCCTGGGACCCCCAGAAAGATCCTGCCGGGACAGTGATGGTGGGAGGGGGTTGGGGGGAGAAAGAAGGAAGCATTATTTTCTGGCTTAATTTTCTAGTTAAATTCTGTGTGCATTAGATCAGTACAGGTGCTGGGCTCTGTGCAAATGCCACAGCGCTGGCTTCAAGGACCTCAGGTTCTGGAAGGGAGGCAGAAACATGCACGGCCTACTCTGAGCCCTGGAAGGTTCCGATCAATGCTGTGATAGACACTGGGCTGCACATGCAATGTGGACATAGAAGGGCAGAGAGGTTAGTTGGAGAACTTGAGGAGGCTTGTTAAGGTGGTAGGATGTCCAGGGCTTCAAAAGCCAAGCAGAAGTTTGACAGGCAGAGGCCATGGTGATCAAGGAGGGAAAGTGCCAAGATGGGTAAGGGCAGGGCCAGGTGAGGTGTGAGTGACCTGGAGACCAGGTGTGGGGAACCAGGGCAGTCTGGTGGCTCCAGAGGCTGGACAGGAGCTTAGATCCTGGGAAGTGCTGGATACTGCAGGCAGTGGGGATCTACGGAAGATTTTAGAGCAGGAGATCATGAGAGAGAGCCAGAAATCCAGCCATCTTTTAACAAAATGTCACTCTCCCCAGCCCTCCCCCTCACCCCTCCACCCATGCCTTCCACCCCTTGCTGTCTTTTCCTTTTTATCTTTTAAAACAAGGAGTTGGACCAGCCATTCCCGCAGTGGAGCACTTGTCCTTCCTCCCCATGCCTGGAGGACAGAGGCCCTGGCCTTTGGCCCTCCTGCATTCCCAGACCAAGCAGTAGAGGGTGAGGGGGCGGCCACCTCTGTATCCCACACAGAATCCATTTCTCCAGAGCCACGGAGCAGAAGGTTCAACCCAGCAACTTCCATGAGGAGCAGACAGGTCTCCTGAGCCCCATCGCCAGGTCCGTGGGCATCTCTGCTGGCTCTTCTCCCCCACACCCCCAGGGCTTCTCCCACCGCCATGCTCTCCTTCCACCTTCCCCTGGTCCTGACCGCAGAGTCCTATCCTCCCATCCCTTCCTCCACGGCACCACTGATCTCCGGCTGCCTAGAGGTGGTCTCTGAGGTCAGCCAGACTCAGATCTCACCATGTCATTCCAGGCCTCGGGGTGTCTGGCTTCTCACCTACAAAGATGGATGGAAAGGCCTCCCCTGGAGGTCGGGAGGGCGCCTAGAACTGCTCTTCCTTTCTGCCCTCCTTCTTTCCCCTCCCTGCCCAGGATGGCTCTCAGTTCTCCCAGGAGCAGGCTGCTTTGGCCTGGGAGCCAGTGGGCAGCTCCAGGTGGCACGGGGCTCCTTGCAGGGCTTCTGGGAATGCTGCTGGCCTTTTAAATGGCCTCCCCTGTCTCCCTTACAGGATAACAAGAGCATAAATCAGGAGCTGTCAGCGTTCATTTCCATCGCTGGGTGGACAGTGTCCTGTCCTAGCAAGGCTCCAGGTCTGTCTGCGGAGGACCAGCTCCCTGAAGCCAGGGAGGGTGACAGGCTGGGCCCAAGGGGGCCAGTTTAGGCCAGAACGGCATGAGGAAGAGCCAGCGTGTGCTCTGGTTCCCAAACATGTCTGTCCCCTTGGCCCACATCAGTCCTGGGTCAGAAACCATTTGCTATCAGACAGGTGGGTACTAGAGTCTTCTCCCCAGAATGCCGGGGTGCTGGGAGGAGACCTAGGCTTGCCAGTACCTGTGTCCGCCAGAAATAAAAGAGGGAGGATCTCCTACCAGGAGCCTCAGGCTGAAAAACCCCAACAAGGGCAGCTGCCCCGTGTTCTTTGCCGTCTTCTCCTTCTTGGGGTTGGGAGGGGGCCAGAAGCAAGGCTAGCTCTAATAGAGCCAGCAAAGATAACGTCACTTGGGAGTGGCCCCATAACCTCAGGATTCAGGCAGCGAGCCCTCCATTCCAGCCAGGCGCCCGCTGGCAGGCGTTTCTGAAATTCCCACTTTCACCCTGCCCATTTTACAGATGAGGAGAATGAGACCTGGGTGGTCCCAGACTTGGTTATGGGGTCTCAGTCCCTGAGCAGCTGGCGAAGGATCTCAAGTGTGTAAGTGGCACCAACCAAACATGAATCAAAACAAGTGAGAGACGGTTCTCCTGCATCAAAACGAGCCTCTCCCTGGAGAGGTCCTGCTGGGTGCTACATGTCGGGGTGACAGTCTGCTGCTTTCTTTAGCCGGGCTGGCAGACCATGAGCTGCGTGAGACCAGAGACCAAGTCTGGCTTTTCCACAATCTTGCCCAGCCCACTGCTTGCCCTTGGGAGAGTCTCTGGGATGCTCTGGGTTCTTCTTTTTCATTCTCTCTGGGTCCATTTGAGGTGAGGGATGCTGGAAGTGAGGAGATATTCCCATCCTGCTCCGCTTCAGCCCAGGAGTCAGCTGGAGAGAAGCAGGAGGCCTTTCTGCCCACTGGCCCCCGGCACGGAGTCAGCAAATTGGTCATCCTTAGGAAAGGTCAGCTGAATCAGCCCCCCTGCAAGAAACGTGCTTGGTATTTTTAGAAGCTTTTCAAGGTGGCAGCTCCTGACCTCAGCAAGAGGCACTCAGAGCTTCTGTCCATCCAACCCCAGCCCAGCCCCAGCTCAGTCTAGCACAGCCCAGTGGCTATCATCCCCCAGTAAGGCCAGGTGGATAAAACACCACTCTAGAGTGCCTAATAGCAGCTTGAAATCCCATCCACGTCACTACCTCAAATCTATCACATGACTTTGAGAAAGTCACATTATTCGCATCTGTATAATGGAGAGGTCATCGTATTTATTTGCAAATCCATTTTGGAAAAAGAGGCAGGATGAATAAGAATCCAATAAACATCAAAAAAATTGCTGTATTCTGGGAGATTATTGTAAGGCCTGAGTGAGTTTGTGTCAGGGAATTTTGTGTTCCTTTGGAGAAAGATGTTTAGAGAGGTGATGTCATAAAAATCTGTCATAAAATGCTGTGTTAAAAACGTAGCTTTACGTTTGGAGAGAAAGGCATGGGTTCCGGAGGGGCCAGCTGTGTTTGGGGTATGAGGTTCTGGGAGCTTTAGCCAGAATCTGGATGGGTTGTTTGTTTGTTGTGTAGAAGAATAGATGCCTTGGAATAGAAGCCTCTGGCTCTGCTCCGAACTAGTTGTGTGGCCTTGGGGACAGAATGGCCATCTTGGGCCTAATTCTTTTACCTATAAAATGGCAGGGATGGGAGAGAAGGGGTTTGGACTGTATGTGTGCTTCTTAAAGTGGTAGGTTTCCATGGAGGGTTTTACATCAAAATACCAGGGGGCTTTGAGGGCACAGCAACAATAAATAGAGCATGCATTTCCAGGAGCAACCCCTTTACTCCATGGAGACATTTTATCTTATTTTATTTTAAATTTTATTTTATTTTATTTTATTTTTTTTTAAATTTTTTTATTTATTTATGATAGTCACAGAGAGAGAGAGAGAGGCAGAGACATAGGCAGAGGGAGAAGCAGGCTCCATGCACTGGAAGCCCGACGTGGGATTCGATCCCGGGACTCCAGGATCGCGCCCTGGGCCAAAGGCAGGTGCTAAACCGCTGCGCCACCCAGGGATCCCCTTATTTTAAATTTTAAAGAAGATTTTA
Organism: Canis lupus dingo; assembly: GCF_003254725.2. Lineage (NCBI taxonomy): Eukaryota > Metazoa > Chordata > Mammalia > Carnivora > Canidae > Canis > Canis lupus. Next base: position 51,577,334 of record NC_064245.1, on the reverse strand, counting down.
CTTATTTATTCCATGAGAGACACAGAGAGAGGTGGAGAGACACAGGTAGAGGGAGCAGCAGGCTCACTGCGGGGAGCCTGATGTAGGACTCGATCCCAGGACCGCAGCATCACACCCTGAGCCGAAGACAGATGGTCAACCACTCACCCACTCAGGCTCCCCCCATGGAGACATTAGAAGACATTAGTTCACACCAGGACATACATGGACATATCATGCCGTAGAATGACATGCTCGCATACATTTTAAAAATGAACTGTGAGAAAAAATAAAAAATAAAAAAAATAAAAATAAATAAAAATAAATAAAAATAAACTGCGAGACATCAAGGAGCTTTATGCCGTTCCTGCTCTTTGCCCCCCTTCCCCTGTTCCCCTCCCCATCCTGGGGGGGCGGTTCCTACTCCTCGGTGGAGTGGTTGGTGGTTCTGGTTGGAGAAGTCTGAGGAACTCTGGACTGGTTGATCTCCAGGGTTTATTCAAGTGTTAGCATTCTCTAATTGTAAAATGTGTTATATTAGTATTGTTATTATTTTGGGAGTGTGGGGGGGCGGGGAGCTAGGGTTCATGATACACTGACCTTTGGGAAAGACAAGTGAACATCTTCTTTCTTCTTCCTATAAAGTCCCAGGACTGGATAGTTCTAGTGGACTCTGAAATTGAAGAGCGAGTGAACGGGCTCCCTTGGCCAGCAGGGGGCGAAGGGAGAGGGACGTGGGAGTCAGGAAGTGGGGTTGATATTTAAAATGTTCTATTCCGTAATCTGTAATTTCGTATCAGAGGTAACAGACGACCCGCAGGGCTTCTAACTCAACTGGCACAGGGGAAGGAAGATTGCCCCCAACCCTCCCTCCTTATTAAGCAGCCACAGCTGCCCCTCCCTGGGCACCAGCAGTAGCCTTGACCATGCACAACCCCCAACACCCCGTCAGCCCCCTGCTCTCTGCGCATTCCCAGTGCCCGCCCACCTGCCACCCAGCTCTGAGATGCTCACCTGCACAGCCTGGCCCCCGCAGGAGGCTCCTACCACAGGTGGCACATCCAATCCTGCCCACCCTCCAAGCCCCAGCTCTATGTCACTGCCACAGCCTCCCCCAGGCTTTGAGCACACACTTGTTCACCTCGCGTAAGATCAAAAATAAACTCTCTGGAACCTGTTCAAAGGCTAATGTGCATCCTCTCTTAATTATTGATTTGTTTATTACAGACACTCGGGTAGGACATTCAATGCGGCCGTGGTGCCAAGGGCCTACCTCTAGAACTCTTACCCTTCACCAGGACAAGGCTGGGCCAGTGATCTTGTCTTGGGCAGGGGACGGCTGGCTGTTAGGTGAAACCCAAGCACAGGGCAGGTTGTAGACTAATCATGCCCCCCAACAGAGCCGGGGCTAAGCCCAGTGATCACAACTGGGGTCTTCCCACTCTCCTATTCCCTATTAAAAGGAGGAAACCCTGGCAGAGGGCTGTGGGGGTACAGTAGGGCAGGGTTGTCCCCCTCCCTGCAGAGGTGGCAGCTTTGGATCTCCTTCCTGCCTCCCTGCAGGGCACTTTCACCCAAGAAGTGGTTCTGTGCAGTGGGTGTAGTGGTTGGGGTTGAACACCTGCCTTGTATCGCATACCAGCTGAGTGACCTTGGACAAGTGATATGACCTCTCTGGTTCTGTTTCTTCCTCTGTAAAAACAGAGTATTTGTGAGGATTCAGTGAAATCATACATAGAAACAGTATAGAAAAAGGATACACATGGAAGTCAGTAGGTTGGGAATACATTTATCATCCCCATTTTTGTCATCCTCACTCTACTCTTCTTCATCCCTGGAATTTCAGGATCATAGGAGATGACCTGCTGTGGCCTTTGCAGTATGTGGGTGCAGCCTCTGGAAGGCCCCTGCTACCTGTAAGCACAGTGGGGACCCCGAGCCCTGGACACAACCATTAACTCTGCAAGAAAGGGGACAGATCCTGTGGAAGTACTGCTCAGCCCTGGGCCGGGAGGAGCACAGAGCCTGTCAAGAGAAGCACAGCCCCCAGGGCACATCAGGAATGGGTCACAGCCATCCATCCACAGGCTTGGGCTCCTGGGACTCTCTTTCTTGGAGTCCTGAGGATAGTTCTAGAATTTGACATGAGGGAGAAGGCATCCAAGTGCCCTCATCTTTTGAGGGTCATTTGGCTTCTACCAGTTGGAGGAACCCATAGTCTATCTCCAGGCTAGTCTCTGGGACCCCCTCCCCACACCACGCCCTCACTCCAGAGCTCTGGGGCTCTGGCTTGGGCTGTGGCTTGGGCTCTGGCCAGGGCTCAACAGGGCTAGTTTATACATCCCCCCCACCTTCATTCCCTGTCCCCCACACCCCAGAACTCCCTGGGCTGGGCTTTTGTTCCCTCCGTTCCCAGGCAATGCAGCTGGTGCTGTGGGCTGGGGAGGGGGTGGAGGACGCAGAAAGCTTGTGGGAAGGAGCTGTCTCTTCATTCCAAAGGCGAGCATGGCTCCTCATGTCCCCTCCCCCCAGCATAATGCTTCCCCAATTCCCACACTGGTGTCTCAGCAAATAAGACTTTTTTTTTTTTTTTTCTGCAGTTTTCCACTTGCTCTTGATACCTACTTAAATGTGCATGCGTGGTTCCCGTAATCATTAGAGCCAGAGGGAACTGGAGCCGATTTGGTCATTTCTTGTTTTGAGTCCCAGGTATGTAGACAATCTCTTCCTCTCTGAGCCTGAGGACTTTGGGGCATCACCTCTCTAGCCTCTGAGCTCCTGGAGATCTGTGCTGCTTTAAGAAACAGAAACCAGGATGGTCTCCAGCAAGCAGGGAGGGCAGAATTTGTGAGAACCCTAATATGGGGGCTGAGCCATCTGGTAAAGGGTGGGGCCTCCAAAAGAGAATATAGAGAAAAGGAAGGGACATGATACAGCTACTGTACGACAAACCCTGGGCCAGGTGCATTGTGCACATTTTATAATTGCAGTTCCCAAACCACATTGCAAGGAAAATAGCCATGAGCAATATCCAAGAGCACATTTTTTTTCAGGTGAGGAGAATGAAGCTCCTCAAGGTGACAGGATATGCCCAGGTGTCCAGCTAGTAGATGCTAGAGCTAAGGTCTGAACCAGATTTGCCTGGAGCTAACACTCATGCTTCAGCTGCTCCTCTGAAGAAAGAAAATGTAATGACAGGTGTGGACAGAAACTGTTGCCTTGGCATTTCTTTAACGCCCAGATCATCTGGTGATCAATAATCGCAGGCAGGTAAGATATAAACTGCTGATGGAATGTGCAAAGGTCCTGGTGTCCACTGCCTGGTTAGCAGGAACCAGTGGCTGTTATCTGTATAGTGTTCAACGTCCAAAAGGCATTTTTATGCACAACATCTTCTTGGACCCTTGAGATTCCTGGTCCCCCATGTGACAAAGGAGGAAGTAGAGGATCAGAGAAGTCAAGCAGCATGCCCAAAGTGACACAGTCCAATAGATTTTTTTTTTAAGATTCTATTTATTTATTCATGAGAGACACACAGAAAGAGGCAGAGACATAGGCAGAGGGAGAAGCAGGCTCCTTGTGGGGAGCCTGATGTGGGACTCGATCCTAGGACCCCGGGGTCATGACCTGAGCCAAAGACAGACACTCAACCACTGAGCCACCCAGGTGGCACCAATAGTTTTTTTTATACTAAAGGGACAAATTAGTTCAGAGCTGAATCTGAAAGCCAGCTTCTGAGGGCAGATAAAGTTGTGATGCACCTTTGCTGAGAAGTAGGTGGAGAAAAGAGCACTATGGAAGGTGGTCAAGGAATAGTAGGAGCCTGGGAGCTGAACAGGTGAGGTGGCTGGGTTGGTGAGAAGGACTATAGGATGTGGTCGGGCCCAAGGAGGTAGGGAGCAGGGTTTGGCTTACTACGGGACAGCGGCCGCAGTAATGGGGCTGCTGGATCTGGGCTCAGCCCCCAGTTTGGTGTGGAGAGCTTGTGAGAGCCCAGGTGGTCTGGCATTGCCTTTGAAACTACTGTTCCCAAACTTCTGACTTTGAGGCCGAAATTAAGAGCTACTAATCTATCTGTTCTCGAAGCCCCTTGATAATCGCCCTGCCAGTGGCAAGTTTATAGCCGCAAGTGTAACTCTGGAGTGATCAGCGCAAGGCACCCCATTTCTGCCCCAAACTTCTCTTAGGGACACACATGGGGTTTCAGGCAGCAAGAAGGTATGTTAAACCACCTCCAAAATATGTGATATTCACTCTTGTGTTGACATTGAGGTAGGCTCTGGGGAGAACAGAGGGAACAGCAAGGATAGGTCCTGGCCCTCTTGGTGCTTTATAGAATGACCCTGAACCCTCATTTACAGTGCGCTGAATGGTTTGAAAGTACAAGGGTTTGCTTAACAAATACATATATATATATATGTATTTGTATATGTGTGTATATATATGTATATTCTCAGTACTGTTAAAGAGGCTTACAAATCAGTGCATAAGACAAGGTCTTTGTCCTCATTAAACACATTTTAAAAGCTGGTAACAGGAAGAAATCCCTTTGGGAATCACAAAGTCACCCTGATGTCTCTGCCCCCCCATCTCAGCCCTCCAGCCCCCCACCTTGTCAATTTCAGTTCCTTCCTCTGCCAAATGAAGGCCATTGGTCTGGCTGCCCTCTGGTCAGTCAGTAAGTCAATAGCTGGGTATGGTACAGAGTGGGGTGCATGTAAGTTACTTTGGGAAGGTCTTGGAAGGGGCAAGAGGGATGTATTATGATGGAGGATGGGTGTGAGTGTGCAGTGCTTCCAGGCCACACACGCTCAGACTCTTCTGGTGCCTTCTGGGGGCTCGCCCCTTTGGCTCCCTAGAAGCCTGGTGATTCCTAACACCTAGATTTTATTCCTTGAATCCAGCTGCCTGCCCTTGACCCTGTTCTCTGCAGAACTTGCAGTGGACCTGGCTGGGAACCCACTGCTAGGCAGGACCAGGAAAAGTGTAGCACCGAGTTCCAGCCTGGCCCAGCTGTCCACAGTCAGTGGTGACTTAGCAGGGGTTACCCCCTGGGCAGACGGAAGCTAGCTGCCCCCACCCCGAAAGGAGCAACAAGCTAGCAAGAGAACCAGGGAGGGCTCTTGGGGTTGCTTCTCAGCATCTGGCTTCTTGTTCCCCAGGCCTTCAGGCCTGGGATCTTCCCTGGCTGCTGGGAACATCCACGGGTGGAGGATTCACCCGACAGCCCTGCAGCTCAGCCTCACAAAGTCATTTGCTAGGAGGTGCTGCTTCCTGTGTGTGTGGGCCTAGTTTTTGGGTGGCAGTGTGTTTGGCTCTTGGTGGATAACTGGTTCTGGGGCTTCCCAGCCGAAGTAGTCAAAGCCTTCTGGGTACCTCAAAAGTGGAATGATGGAGTTAATACACACAGAGTGCTCGCTGCGTGTCAGGTACCATTTGAGGTGCTTCACTGTCTTATCTCACAACCACCTTGTGAGTTAGACCCCGCTGAGCTCCTGTTTTGCAGATGGGGAAACTGAGGCACAGAGCTTTAAGTGCCCTGCTTAGATTCGCTACTGGGTAGTGAATTCATCTCCATGGGTCTACTACTCGAAGCCATATTGTACCTCTTGTACCCGAGGTCACAGCACCTGTAGCGTGCATAACAAGGAGCCATACTTCACAGGGACCATTGACCATCCTGAATGCTTTACCAATGACCATAGTGGGGAAGGCTCAGAAAACTGTGCTTTGCAAGCATAAGGAGGAGACTCAGGCTACTTTGCTGATGAGAGGTGGGCAGCCTCCTGACTGGCTTATAGACTAGACTTTTCCCTGGGGTTCTAGGTGGTAGCACGGATGGTGCCGAGGATGGATGCTTCAGGGAGATTGGTTTTCTTATTTCAAACTGAAAGCTATCCGAGGAGTAAAGCTATATGCAGACAGATTGGGTAGTCTTGGGTGTATGAGCCTCCTGTCCCTGCAGGTGTTCAAGCAGGGATAGACACCTGGGGGTGTCATTGAGGGGATGTGTGTATCAGGTGGGGTCAGGGGTCTTTGGGATTGAGATTCCTTTCTAGCCCAGAGAATCTATGAATCTCTCATCCAGGGTAAGCAGAATAAGCAGAGGCATCACTGGTGAGGACCCCCAAGCTCCCCTCAGACACTCCCACCAGGGCAGCACAGGAGAATCTAGGTAACCCTCAGAAAATCTGTAATGGACAAGGATGAGAGACAAGGGGCTCTGTCCCCTCTGGCAGGCAGCTCCAGCCTCCTGGCAGGTGCATGCCCAAAATCTTGGGACTTGAGCCAGGGTCCTGAGCTGGGACCTTCCGTCCTTAGATTTTTCTGCTTCCTTTGACACCTTGGTCTCAATTGTCCCTCTTCATAGGAGGGCTTTCCCTCTCCATGTGTGGTCACAACTCCCTCATGGGCTCCTGTTCTTCTGGATACATGTTCCCAGCCTTCAGCCATGCCTTCCCTCCACCCCCACCTTGAGTTCAGGCCACCCAGGAAACAGGCTCCTCTCTCCCACACAAATTCAAGTCTGGCAGCTCCAATAGCTCTTTGCAACAGCAGGGGCTCTGGGGCACAGTTTTCCCTTTGTCTCCTCTTGTGCTTCCCGGGTTATCTTCAGTACCATGGCTGGCCTCTTTCGCAGCTCTGAGTTGGGGCAGCAGGACTCCTTTCTGCTCAGACTAGAAAATCTGGCAGCACAGCTCCTGGATTGAGGCTGACACCATAGCAGTAGGGCATGGTCGGTGAATCCAAAATGCCTGAGGTCTGGCTTGCACCCCTGTAACATGGCCACTCCCTAAGAGTGTGGGCTTATTAAAAAAGCTGATGTGGCTGGGTTAGAAAGGCAGACCCATGAACAGCAGGCCCGTGGAGGTCTGAAGTGGAGAGAGGTGCTGGGAGGATGACTCCTGGGTCGGCTGCTTGTTTGTATGCTCCCTGAGTCTCCACTTCCTTCCTCCTTTCCTAGATGGCAAGGAATTTTGGCTTTGGGGATGCCTTATAAACAGGAAAAAGAAATCTCAGGTGCTCACATAGCTAGAGTGTGAGGCATGTTTGGTTTCTCTTTGGTCAGGAAGGTTGGACCAGTGGGTTCTGGGAGCCAGCCCCCATTCTGGCCTGTCTGATGGGAGACCACATCCAAATCTTGGGTTCCCATCTTCTTCAAACCCTTGGTACCAGCAGGCAGCTGCTCAGATATAAAGGGTTTCTAAAACTTTACTTTCTGTTCAAAAAACTTTGCCCACTCCTGCCTCTGATTGATGATCGCTGAGTGTCTTCATTTCTTTTTTTTCTTTTTGAAAAGATTTTCTTTATTTATTCATGAGAGAGACAGAGAGAGAGAGAGAGAGAGAGAGAGAGAGAGAGATACAGGCAGAAGGAGAAGCAGGCTCCCTGCAGGGAGCCTGATGTGGGACTCGATCCCAGGACTCTTGGATCATGCTCTGAGCTGAAGGTAGATGCTCAACTGCTGAGCCACCCAGGCGTCCATAAGTGTCTTCATTTCTAAGACTGCAGCTGGCAGCAGGATATGGGAGGGATTATCCCCATTGGCAGGATGCTGAGCTGGGTCCTGATCTCTCAGGACTCAGTGATGGCCGCAGACTGGGAATCCTTACGGGTCAGGCATTATTCCTTGTCAATCATGACATTCTTACCAAGGAAACAAGAGACCCCACATGCCCTGGACCCCTACTGACCAAGAGGAGGGCGTGTACAATGGACACTTTCTCTGTCTTCCTCCACTGAATCTCTAGGGTTAAGACATATGGAAGCAAGAGTGTACTTTTCTGGGTGGGGTGAGCACCTTCTTGAGTTTATAGTGAAACTTACGCAAGCCTGTTTTTAACAAGGTGGTTGCTCCTGAAACACCCACTTTTTCCTCCCCTGGCTGAATAATATTCTGAGGATCCACAACATGGATCCCTCTTCTTTTCTAAGTCTCTCCAGCCCAGGTCCATATAGAGCCGGAGAATGTTCAAGCTAGAAGGGACTTTGGGAGTCATCTTTGTACTTCTCCAACTACGGTGTACTTATGAATCACCTGGGGAACTTGTTAAAACATATTCTGGTTTAGTAGGTCTGGGGTGAGGCCTCCAATCCCGCATGTGAACAAGCCTCCTGGTGATGTGGATGCTACTGGTCGGAGGGCCTCACTTTGGATACTGAGGTCCAACCTAGTCCTTCTATAGACATGAAAGCTGAGGCCCAGAGGCTTATGTGATTTGCCTGGGGTCAGAACTAGAACTCTGCTCTCTCTACTCCTAGTCTATTATCCGCTGTGAAAAGGGCCTCCCTCTTTTTAAACTGCCACTTCCTGCTCAGGCCCAGAGCTCTAGCATAAACATAACATCCCATCTTAATCCCATTTTACTGTTAGGATGAAAGGCTTCTTGTTCCATCAGGGCCCCCTTGCCTCACTGGGTACATTTTTTTTTTTTTTTTTTATCATCTCTAAAGGGGTTTTCAGAGTTTTTAAAAATTTGCTCTTAGGGACACCTCCCCTTCTCTGCTGGAAATGTTAAAAATCATTTCTCTCTCTCCTTGCAAAAGTGTGCTGGGCATCGTTTAGATACAACTATTTTAGTTCTAGGCTGGAGAAGTGCTGCTGGGCCCAATCCATTTGGCACTCCCTGCTTTTTGGAATCTCCCCTGGAGGGGTCTGAGAAAGGTTCTGTGTGTGTCTCTACTGCCACCGCCACCTGCCACTTCCTGAGAGAGGCCACCCATAGACTCCGCCTCAGGTTCCCAGGCTCTCAAGTAGGTATTCCCGGGCCTCTCTCAGAGTGGCACTCCAAGGGCAGGGAACTTCCCAGGGGACCAAGGGTATCAGGGTTGGCCTGGGGCCAGTAGGAACTGGTTTGCCAGACTAAGGAGGTCTCCACTCTCTGTCCCCTCCTGCTGGTGGGAGGGCAAAATGCCAGCCTGGCGACAAGGCCATAATGGCAACGAGGGGGTGAAAGTCTCACCGAGGCCAAGGGGAAGGCGACCGTAAGGGGAAGTCGGGAAAACTGCCTTTTATAGACATGTTCCTTTCTTTCCTTTTTTTTTTTTTCTTCCTTCTAAGTTTACTCACAGCGACAGTGCCACTCGCAGGCGCCTGGTCTGTCTGTGGTTGCGCCTGGGGTGGGCGGGTGGCACCCGCATACCCCTTCCCCCATCTTGCCTGCAAGTTGCATGACCTGCATCGGAATCCATAGGGGGGCGGGGGAGAGGCCTTTCAGATGCTGGATGCAGTTGAATTCAGCGTCTTCGCTTCCTCGCCTGCCCTCATCCCAGATCGGGGAGGAGAGCCCAGCTTTCTTCTGCGTGTGAATGCCGTAGTGTGTCTGCCTGCTAGGACTGCCCTAACCCTTTCTTTTCCTTTCTGACAGCGAATGCTCTGGTTTTCTCCGCAAACAGCTCACATTTGGCATTTGGGCGTCTTATTAAAAAAAAAAAAAAAAAACAACCCAAAACAAAACCAACCAACCAAAATCCTACCAAGGCAAAGAGCGGGGACCTTCTCTTCTCCCGACGGGATGTGAGCTCGCGTCGAAGGCTGCACCTGCTTTGCGCCCCTACCAGGAAGGGGTGCTTGTGTGGGAGGGAAGGAGGGAGGTTCTGCGCCCCCGAATCCGGAGAAAGCAGCCCGCCCGCCCCCTCACTGGGCAGCCGGAGCCGCGCACCCGCGAGCCGAGCCCAAGAAGCCGGCCTCTGACGGTGCTGGCCTGCTTGCCAAAAAATGCCCCTTGCATCTCAATTTCCCGGCCGCGTCCTTCCTGCAAGCACAGCTCGCCCGGGGCCACCTCGATGCCCCTCGGCTCCCCAGCGCAGCCCTCTCGGCGCTGCTTCCTGCCCGCCCCGCTCCCCGCCTGCCGGAGGCTGACCGCGCAGAGCCCGCCGCCGAGAGGGCGCGGGGGCGGGGCGCGGGGCGCGGGGGGCGCCCACCCGGCCGTGCCCCGCGGTCCCCTCCCAGCCGAGCCCAGCTCCCGGACTCGCGGTCACGGAAAGGAGAGTCATTTAGACGGAGGACCGCGCGTCCGCGGCCCCGGGTCCCTGGCTCCGGGCGCCTCTCTGCGGCGCGGGTGCGCTCCCGCAGCCCCGGTCGGCCGTCCCCGACCCCGTCCCCGTCCCCGTCCCCGTCCCCGTCCCCGTCCCCGAGCCCGGCCCCCTCCCCCCGGGCCCGGGAGCACTCCCGGTCACCTCGGCCGCGTCCATCTCCCTCGCTCTCGCGGTCCGGATTGCAGCAAAACACCGGGCAGCGCGAGGGCCAAAAAGTGGGGAGGAGAGCGCCTCTCGGCGTCGCGCGGCCCGCTCGCCAACTCCCCCCCCAGCCCGGACCCTCCCGAGCCCGACTGCAACTTTTTCCCTTCCGCCTCGGTTTCCCCTGGGCTGCGGCGAGCGGGCGCCGGGCCGCGGGGCGTGGAGCGGGCGGGCGCGCGGCTGCGGGTGGCGGTGCGGGCGAGAGCCGCGAGCCGGCGAGCGGGCGGGTGGGTGGGTGGGGAGGGAGGAGGGGAGGGAGGACGGGCGGGGAGCGAGTGGGGTGCGGGGAAGGGGAGGGGGAGGCAGGGCGGGGGGAGATTCCGCTCGCCTGCCGCTCCCAGCCGGGGCGGGGGGAGGAGGCCGCGAGGAGGGAGGGGAGGAGGGAGGGGAGCGGGAGGGAGGGAGGGAGCGAGCCGAGGAAGACGCTCCGATAACCCGTGCGTTTCGTAAGGCTCTGAGCACTTGTACATTTCTGCAGGCGCGCGGCGAGCCATTCGCGGCGGCTGCGGCAGCTCCGACTGCATCTCCCCCTCCTCCTCCTCCTCCTCCTCCTCCTCCTCCTCCTCCTCCTCCTCCTCCTCCTCCCCCCGGGCTCCGGGTGTGTGCATGTGTGAGTGCGTGTGCGTGTGTGTTTTGCAGGTGTGTCCGTTTTAATTCTGCCCAGTAGGTGGGACTTGGTGACTTTAGCACCATATTTTCCTTTTCCCTTCCCCCCCCCCCCTTTTTCTTTTTTGCCTCCCCACCGTCTGTTGCAACCCTGCAAAGTCTCGGAGTCGGAGAGCGCGGCTCGCGTCCCGAGCCCCCGGAGCGGCGTGCCGGCGAGCGCCGAGCCGGCCACCATGCCAGGCAGACCGCGCCACTAGGCGCTCCCCGCGGCTCCCACCCGGCGGCGGCGGCGGCGGCGGCGGCGGCGGCGGCGGCGGCGGCCGCGATGGTTTCAGACGCTGAAGGATTTTGCATCTGATCGCACGGCGTTTCAAAGGCAGAGGCCCCCCCTCCCCCTTCCCCCCTCCCTCGCCGTCTTTGTTTCCTTCCCCCCCAGCTCTCCCCACTCCCCCCACCCCACCCCCCTCTCCTCTCCTCCTCCTCTTTTTTAGAAGCCACGATCGGAGATGGATGTCTCTCTTTGCCCAGCCAAGTGTAGTTTCTGGCGGATTTTCTTGCTGGGAAGCGTCTGGCTGGACTATGTGGGCTCCGTGCTGGCTTGCCCTGCAAATTGTGTCTGCAGCAAGACTGAGATCAATTGCCGGCGGCCGGACGATGGGAACCTCTTCCCCCTCCTGGAAGGGCAGGATTCAGGGAACAGCAACGGGAACGCCAGCATCAACATCACGGACATCTCCAGGAATATCACTTCCATGTAAGTCGGCGGCCGCTCCCCAGCCCGCCTCCCCTCTGGTTCCGCGGCTCCCGCCGCCCGCCGCCCGCCGCCCGTTCCCCCTGCCCGCCGGGCGCGCGTCAGGCTCGCCGTGGCTCGGGAGATGCTCTCGGGCTGCGCAGCCCAGGTGACCCGGCCCTGGCAGGCGGGAGTCGGGGCCGCGCGGGGGCCGGCCCGCGGAGGGGACCCCGGCCGGCCCGGGGCGCGCAGGGCCCTGCTCCCGCGCCCGCCCCCCGCCCCCACCCCCACCCCCGCCCCCGCCCCCGCCCCCACCCCCACCCGCCGGGGCTCCTCGCCCGGGGCGCGAGCCGGGTTCTTTGCCCCCCGCGGAATAGCAACAGTTTGGCCACGCGCAAGTGGCGTAAAGTAGACGAGGTTCGATTCCCGGCGGCGGCAGTGACAGCGACAGCGACAGCGGCGGCGCGAGCCCGGGAGGGAAGGTGCCGGGGGCTGCTCGCCTCCCAGCCCAGGTCTTTTAACTGTTTCCTCTTGGAAACAAACACGCTGACAAGTAAACAAGTTGGGAGCTGGCTGCTCGCGGGGAGACTTTGGACATGTCGAGGCCGTCATGGACGCCTGCCTCTTCCCTTCCTCTCTCGCCCGCCCTCTCCAGCCCCATTTTGGGCATTTCCGAGACACCCCCCTCGCCTCTCCCACCCTCAGCTGCATCTGGGCGCCCACGGATCCCGTCCTTGTGAGCTTTGATAACTGCGCCCGTGATTCCGAGGCAGGATGGAGAAGGGAGCCAAGGGGGGTGGTGGCCGGTGTGGTTTGGGGAGGGGGGTTATGTGATCTTGGAGGTTCTTTTTTTTTTTTTTGTGGGAAAATCCAACTCTGACCGGCGTTTGCTCGGTTCTGCCCCGTCCGAGTGAGCCCCGTGGTGGCCTGCATTCCCTGCCTCCCGTTGGGTAGGGATCGGCGACAGAAGCCCCATGGTCCTGGGGGAGAGAGGAGCTCAGAGTCCAGGGAAGATGCCTATCTTTTCGAAAATTCTACTGACCTGGAGGCCAGGTGCCCCCGGCTCCCCCGGCTCCCCCATTCTGACATCCAGAGAAGGGTGTGGACAGTACTCTGGTTGTTCAAGGGATTCCTTTTTTATCCCCCTCCCAAGGTCCACACCCCTTGGGGACCCTCACAGTGGATAGGATGCCCGGAGGGATGTGTGCTCAAGTCCTGGCGGGGGTCTCTTGGAGGAAGGCGTCTGGGCGGACGCAAGCCCAGCCGAATCTGCCTTTGGCGCTCCTCTGCCAGGCGGCAGCCCTCCCTTTGCCTCAGCTATGGGGCGGCCAGGCTCTCGAAGCCCGCCAGCCCTGTTGGCTTAATGGAGAGAGTGCTTACAGCTAACAGTTTGAGGAAGTGTACAGACAGGAGATGTCTCCGACTCCCGGCCCTGGAGGCCAGCTTGACCCATATCTGGGCTTTGCCATTCACCTCCTCACTATCTTCAGCTGGTGGGCCTGACGTGACCAGATGAACAGCCCAAGGGGGGAGCCAGAGGTTGGTGGGGGGGAGCTAGATGGACCCAACTCGGCCTCTCCAGCTCTGTAGCCTACAGCATTCCGGCACCCCAGCGTGGGGATGGGGGGAAGAGGGTCCTGAGCATGATCCTCAGGGAAACTCTTGCTTGGAAGTGCACCACAGGGCTGTGTGTGTGCAGGAGGGTGGGGTGGGGAGGAGAGAGAGCCTAATAGTAGGTCCAGGGGCTCAGGAGCTGGATCTAGGGATATTCAGGGAGATTGGTGGGCTAAAGGTTTCAGAGAAGGTTGCTGGTGTGGCTCTCTGGGAGCTGGTGAGCCTCATGCAGCTAGTTCTCCGCTCCAAGGATGTGTATCTGTCGGAAGCCAGTGGGAGGCAGGGGTGGCCACAATCACGTAGGCTCCTGTAGTCAGGCAGAGGTGTCGCTCCTCTGAAAATGATGCTTGGGGAAGCGGTTTCATTGGGGGAGTTGGGCTGCTCTTTCCAGGCAAAGGGTCCGAGATGGAGGTGCTGGGAAGGTGGGTGATGGGAGAGGATGGTGCGGCCTCTTGTCCCCTTTGCCATCGGAGGACCCCAGTGGGACGTATTGGAGGACAGTGGGCAGGGAGTGGATTGGGAGACTGTGTGCTCCCGTCCGCGTTTCAGGACTGAGGCTCTTTGGCAAGCAGGCAGGACTTCTTTCCTTTAATCCACCCCAATGCCTAAGAACCAGGGAACTGGATTCCCACAGGAGCTGCATGGATTGGCAGGTGGGGGAGGAGGGTCAGAAGTCATGGGTCTGATGACCCTTCCTCACCCCATCTTCTCCCCAGTGCCCTGTTAGATCTATGGCTGGTATTGACTGAACTCTGGGAAGGGCCCAGCCTTTGGCCCAGAGGCAGAGGACTGTGGGGAGAAGGAGGGGCATCATGCTCATCCTGGGAAGCAGATGTCACCCATTCCTATTCTAGTCAAGGCAATGGAAGCTTAGGGTGGCAAAGTAACTTTTCTTGGGGCACGTAGCCCCAGGGGTGAGCTAGGCTTAGGTCCTGGTCTGTGTAACACCAAGGCCCGGCCCCCATTCTGCTGGGATGCCTGTGGAAGCAGGCTGGCAAGAGGCCTGGAGGGCAGGCAGAGGCTCTCCAGGCAGGGGAGGAGGCCTGCCTTCGGCATGACTTGGGAAGGGGACTTAAGTTGCAGCTTAGACTTTGCAGGACGAAATAATTCATTCTTCAGATTTCTGATGCTATCAGAGATAGGGAGTTAGGGGGTCCTCCAGCCTTCCATCAGCCTGGAGCTCTTGCTGGCGCATGCCTTAAGGGTACAGCTTGGGCAGACTCTTGGGAAGAGGCTGGGGTGAAGCTGCATTTCTATCAGGCCTAGGTAAGGGAACTGAGGGGGGCGGTACTCCACAGATGCATCCTCTTTTGTGGAGCTAGAGAACCTGAGGTCCCTCCCTGGCTGATGGACAAGAGATTCCCAGTGGTCCTCCTCTCAGAGTCGTGTGCGATGTGGCCCTTGGGTGCCCATCGGAGGCTGGCCGAGGGCTGGGGCTTCCTCACCACTATCAGGAGGGAATCAGCTGCAAGGCATCGGGGCAGAAGTATGGGTTTCCCCTCATCCCCTCCTAAAGGGCTCTCCCTCTTGGCCTCTTTTTGTTCAGGAGGCCAGTTCCTTTGCCACTGGAGCTCATGGCACACAGTAACCTTACCTAGAAGGGTCCGCACGCTGCCGCGCCCAACCAGGCTCTAACGTCACAAAGGCAGAGGGCGGTGGCTGGGAGTTGGATCCACTGTCTAGGTCAAACCTGCCCCAGGGTCAGAATGGTGCGTCCTTTGACTGTCAGAAGTTCCAGGGGGAGGAGATGGCTCTTGGGGCCCAATGTTCCTGGGGCTGGCTAGCCAAAGGCTTTCGAAGACCATTGAGCTCTTGGCTGGGACTCTGAGCCTCCCGCTGGGTCTCTGCAGGAGCCATCACAGGATTCCTGGTGTTCATAGCTATCTGGTCCCTTTTTGTCCCCTGTATTCCCTGCAGGCCCTCGCCTGGCTGGGTGAGGGGTCATTTGGGCTTTGGCTGCTGTATTGGTTCCTTGATTCTCAGCCTTTCTAAGGATCAAGGGGAGAGCCAGCCTTGACAATTACCCATGGGAGCTGGGATGCAGGCAGGAGTGTGAGCCAGGCCCCAAGGGCATCATGGAGCTCAGCCAGGCCCTGAGACTAGGCCTGAGGGAGGTAGGCTGAGATAGGAGGCCTTTGTGTGAGATTCAGAAGGGGGAGTGTTTGCAGGCCTGGGAGATAGGGCACTTCCAGGATGAAAGCTGGGGACCCAGGGCTCTAGAGATCTAGGCCCTTCCCTGGATCCAGAGTCCTCAACCCCCACAAGCCCAGATCAATCTTCCCAGGCACAAGTTGGAGCTCTGAGCGTCATGTCTGTAGCTCCAGGGCATGTGAGCACATGGCAGTTTGGGGTAAAAACAGCCCAACCTGGCCCTGGCTTTGAGAGTGCTTGGGCACTGGTCCCTGGAGGGCTGATCCTGGAGTCTGGGAAGGCAGCTCAGGGTCCTGCAAGGGGCCTGACCACCCTCCTGCCTGGCTGAAGTGGAGCGTGCTGCAGTGATGAAGGGAGGAGCCTGATGCCGGCTCCCTTGGGATGCTCTCTGGCCTTGTCCTGCCTGTACCTGCCTGCCTCCTCCTCCTCGGACTGTAGGGGTGGACTAGGTCCTAACCCCAGCTGGCTCTTGGGCGAGCGTGTGGCTGGACTGTGACCTTCCCTTGGGATGACCTTTGCCCTTACTGTGGCATCTCTGCTGCCACTGGGCCCCATTCAGTGGCTTATACTGGGATCACCCACACTGTCTCTGTTCTTCCTTAGGAGCCTGTAGTCGACCACAGGGAGAGTAGGAATAGAGAAAGGGATGAGACACATGAGTGCCTCCCTGGTGCTGCCGCTAACCCGCTGTGAGCTGTAGGAGGGGACTGTAGGCTTTCTGAGCCTGTAACTCAACAATGAATTGAAGCCATGGGGCAGTGTCCCTTCCAGCTTGGACATATGCCATCCCAGGGTGCAGGGAGCACCCCATGGAGGCAATGTGAGGCCACTTCTAAGGGCACCGTCTTTGGGATTGGTGCTGACTCTTGTGATGTCACCAGGAGGAGGGCACAGGTACTCCCTCTCTGGCCATTAGCCACTGGCCATTTTCTTCTTCATGCCTTTCCTTCCCACCTCTTTGGAACTCTGGGTCACCCAGAAAGTGCCATGCAGTCTGGAGTCAACTGCCCTGACCAAATGCCACACTTAGGATTGCACTAGGACCTGCAGCCTGTCAGAGCTGGACACCCAGCTTTATGTGGCTCTCCATTCTCCAGCCTACGCTCAAGGCAGCGAGGAGATGTCTCCCAAAGCTTCCACTCATTGCTGCAGCAGGGAGCTCCACCGGATGTGAGAGGAACATGCTAGAACTTCCATTTCAAGTTATTCTTGTCTAGAAAAGGGAATATTGAATATTTAGCATATGGATTGAAGATATACAAGCATATAACTTAAGAAATAGGAGTGTTCAGGGGTTACAAGATAAAATTTTTATTGCTCAAGCAGGCATAGTCATAAAGGCTCGGTGCCCGCTGTTGTTGTGATTGGAAGGGCTTGAGTTTGGGAGGGAAATGTGTTGTGGTAGAAGAGGTGACCCTAATGCCTTGGGTCTGTTCCACTCAGTGCCCAGTGGAGGGGTTGATTGACAGGCATGGAGAGCCGGGAAAATGAGAGGAGGAATCTGGCTGGATAGTGTAGGGGAATCTCAGCACTGGACCATGATTCCCAAAGGCCCCCTAGACCCCAAGGGCCAGGCCAGTTCTCAAAAGACTATCTCCTAGTACCCCTCAGGTCCTACTTTTTGTTTCTGTCTAGCAAATTCTTTACCTCCTGAATACCCCAAGCATTTTTCATGCTTTCCAGTTTACAGAGGTTGGGTTTATTTTTGCCTAAACTACTTGAAGTGTTTAGGCAGGGATTATTTGTCCTGTTTTACTGACTATCAAGAAAAGGGTTGAGTTGCATATCTCCCAAAAAGAAAGCTCTAGAAGAGTCCTGTGGCTCCCTCTGTGGTGTTTCTCTCATGGCTTCTGTGGTTCCATGGACTATTCTCTGGCTGTGGTCCTTTAGCTAGATATCTTTATGGCTTCATTTTCATCCAGAAAGTTCTTTTTCTCCCAAGGGGTGGCATTATGGGCATGGTCCATCTGTGAGGAATTGGAGGATGGCTGAGAGTCCTGGCAGTTGGGTCTAAGTGTGGCCTGAGTGGTGGCTGGACTTGATCCCTCAGATCTGGTGGTATCCACCTGAGGCATCAGCTCAAGTCATCTGTCATCTATCCCCTAGCTGCCTCCACTTTGGGAAACTCAACTCCTCTTTGATGGGTTGCATCTCCAAGGATGAGGACTCCAGTGAGGCCAGAACAGAAGCTCAGTGCCCAGTGGAGCCCTGGGAAGGCCCACAGGGATCCTCAGTTTTCTGCCTTCATCCCATGTGCAGGGCTCAGCAGAGCTCAGGGCTACGAGGCACCCCTGCAAGTGTCCCCTCCCTCATGCTCCACACGGGAGGCGCTGTAAGAGGCCCAGACCAGGGTGATGACTTGCCTGGGGCCCGAGTATTGCTAGAAGGCCTAGGTGCTAGCACCCTTTCCTGCTCTGGCCTGGCGCCTATCCTGGGCACTCTGTCAAAGCCAGAGCCCTGCCCACGACTGTGTCTCCCGCTGGGGCAATGTTTCCAAATCTGGGGTCCCCAGAGGCAACAACTATGCGAGACTGGCAGCCCCAGGGCTCCTTGCAGCCTGCAGCCCACGCCAATTAGAGATCCACTCAGTGAGGCTTTCTGCTCTGCTCTGTTTACAGGCAGGACTGGGGAGGCTGCGGGCTCAGCTGGCTTGGGAGCCCATTGTTTCTCTCCAGCCTCACCTCTGCCTCCCAGCCCCCCATTTGCTTTGTCTGATCAACAGGGTCCTCAGTCTGGGTGGTGGAGATTCAGGCAGGATTCCTTTCTCAGAATCATCAAGCATGGAGAGGAACATGGCAACTGGGTTTCCCCAGTGGATCCTCTGGGCCTGGCCTCTCCCTAGCCACCAGCTAGCTCTTACTGAGTACCTCCTCTCTTCTAGACACTGCGACAAGCACTTGAGAGGTAATATTTTATTATGACTTCACACCAATCCTTTCAGAGTAGTACTATTAATGAATTAATTAACATGAGTTCCATTTTACAGATCGGGTAGGAGTCCAGATACAGAATTTGACTTGTTTAATTTCACACAGAGCCATCTGACATTTCACATGAAGCTATATTGCCTGGACTCTTGCTCTCTTCTTAGACATGCTAATATATACTGGTGGACACACATGTACGCAGTCACTCATGAATATGTGACCATCATAATCAATCAATTAAAAAGGTTGACGTGAGGGCAGCCCTGGTGGCTCAGTGGTTGAGCGCTGCCTTCAGCTCAGGGCCTGATCCTGGAGACCCGGGATCGAGTCCTGCGTCAGGCTCCCTGCATGGAGCCTGCTTCTCCCTCTGCCTGTGTCTCTGCCTCTCTCTCTCTCTGTGTCTCTCATGAATAAATAAATAAAATTAAAAAAAAAAAAAGGTAGACGTGAAAGCCTAGAAGGGTCCTTTATTTTGTCACATATCAGTTCTCTGGGTGAGGTTTGCCCAGGCTGGGGTTGGAGGGGAAGGCAGATGGGATGGTGGGTATGATGCTGGCCTGGCATTCTGGAGTATTGAATATTTGGGGATGCTTTGAGGCTCCCCTCCTGACTTGTTCCCAACAGGAGCCTCCCTCGAGGCCATGTCTCAGCCAAGCCCTCTTCCCAGGCCCCCTTGACCACCCCCTGGTGTCTTGGCCTTTGGTTAGGCCAACTACCCCAGGAGACCAGGTGCCAGCTGAGGCTGGCGGGGATTCAGGAAGCTGGCAGCTGGGTCCTCACCAGCTCCGCTCTGGGCTGAGGGGCGGTCAGCAGGACCATGTCCCTGTCCTGAGAGGCCTTAAATCAGAGAGTGGAGGGCTGGATGGCTTCTCCCAGGTAGAGCTGTGGGGTTTCAGGACGGTTGGTGGATGAAGAATAGCAGGGAGGTGTCTGGAGTGCTGAGCAGCTAGAGCTGGAAGCTGGTGTTCAGAGAATCTTCCCTGACTTCTAATTCTTCCTGGCTCTTCTCTTGCCTCCTCCTCAGATGAGCAGGCTCTCCTCTCCTCCACCCTTCCTTTTGCCTCAGCTCTGCCCCATTGCTCATGGAAGCTCCGTCTGCCTCTGCACAGGGTTGAGCTGGGAGCATAGGGGGTGGCCACAGCTGTCCTCCCGGAAAGAGATGGAACAGCCACCCGTGGCTGAGACGGTGGGGCAAAGATTTGTGGAAACACCCCACCTTTGCTGCTGCTTGGCTGCATGAGCTCACGGCGTCCTCGGACCTCTCTGGACTCACTTTTCCCTTCTGGGAGCTGGGTCACCTCTGGGAGTTGACACCTGTCTCCCTTACGGGGTCCCTGTGAAGATCAGTGTGGTGACATGTTCGATGGGCTGTCTAAATAGCAGGGTGCTGTGTTGATGTTTCCGTTTCTAGACATCTGGGAGTGTTTCTGAATTAGGGGAGGAGATCAAGACTTTGAAATGTCAATCATCTGATCTGGAAAGGGGCTCGGATATAATTGGGGTCCAGCCCAGTTCTACCACGGAGGAGCGGAGGGCTCAAGAGGGTGGATGGGCTTGACTCAGTCACCCAGCTTGTCCTGGCCCGGGGCCCTGCCTCCCCAGCTGGTGTGCTTTCCTTCCCCACCCTCTGCTGGCGGCTGCTGTGGGGCTGAGGGGTTTGGGCTCTTCCAGAGGCAGGGAAAGGAGCTCCTGGTTTCCTGCAAAGAGCGAGAGCGCTAAGGGAGCAATCTTAGGTTCGCAGAGCCAATCCAGGCCACCTCCCACAGTAAACGGGGCCCTGAGTGCGCGCTGGGGGGTGTCTTTGCACACGCACAAGTGCATCTCTTCTGTGTGCTGTGCACATCACGTCTGAGGTCTTGGTAAACAAGCCCTAAAGCCTTTGGCTCGCTGCCCACCAAGTTCGTCTGCATGTCGACCCCCCCGTGGCCACCAGAGGGCAGTGCGGCGCACGAGACGTTCGCAGGCTGCTGTTTGCCTTCCACAGCCTGCGCCTGGGAGGTGGCACTAACCTGGCGAGATGTGCATGGGCAGGCCTGGCTTTCAGAGCCTTTTCTTGAGCCAGGGATGAGCAGGGAGGTCAGCTGCACCCTGGGCGGGGCCCCTCTGTGCAGAGCTGGTCCTGCCTTTATCACAGCTGCGGTCCAGCCACAGATACGGACGGAGCTTCCCAGGAGGTGGCTGGGAGGCTGCTCTGGGCACGCCGAGGGCAGTGCTGTCCTTCCCCTCTGGTTGCTGCAGCAGCAGCAGCAGCAGGGGTCAGCACCCCTGCACGGGGGGCAGGGGGGGAACTGGGGAAGAATGAATGGCACATAGCGCCTGCCCAGGCAGATCTTGATGTGGACACAGAGAAGTTGATAGGCAGTTACACTGTGGGGTTGGTGTCACAGAATAATTGAGCTTTATGAACTCCCTCAGGCCATGTGATAGACTGGCCCAAGTGTGGGGACATCTCCCACTTCTCCCTCCCTCCCCTCATGCCAAGTTTAGGAATCACTTAGACACCAGGTAGCTGCTCAGTAAATACCAGGTCCTGATATTTACCAGATGTGAGAGCGTGGTGCTGTCTTTCAGGCTCTCCAGACCTTGTCTGTCCTCAGAGATACCCATCTAAATTGGTGGGTAGGAGAGTGCCTTGCAAATTAGGGTCGAAGGCCCTGTCTGGACCAGCTAGTTTGGACTGTTTCCTCTCTGTGAATACTTTGGCTCTTTTTCATCTGTTCCAGGCGGTCTCGCATTTGAGCGGGTGCTGTCTTGTTCCACACGCTCGTTGGTCCATAAATGAGCCCTGTCCTGCTAATGTGGTTGTCAGCTTTGGAGATGGAATCTTCGTTTTTGTTTTTGGTTTTTTTTTAGTATCATTTTTGAGATTTTATTTATTTATGAGAGAGAGAGAGAGAGAGAGAGAGAGAGAGAACACAAGCACACACGTGCACATGCATGCAGAAACAGGGGGCAGAGAGAGAGGGAGAAGCGGACACCCTCTTGAACAGGGAGCCTGATACCGGACTTGATCCCAAGACTCCAGGATTATGACCTGAGCTGAAGGCAGTTAACTGACTGAGCCACCCAGGTCTTCTGCTTTTGTGGTGGGTGCTGGGCTCTTGGAGCCTGGTCCTATGACTCTGTCCCATGGGCTGTCCCATGGCTGCCAGACCCAGGGCTGTAGGTGGGACGCTCTCTGTTGTGGTCAGTGTTGTTGTTGTTGTTGTTGTTATTGTTGTTGTTGTTCTTCTTCTTCAGATTTTATTCATTATTTGAGAGAGAGAGAAGAGCAGGAGGGGCAGAGGGAGAGAGAATCTGAAGCAGACTCCATGCTGAGTGCAGAGCCTGATGCAGGGCTCGATCCCATGACTGTGAGATCACCACCTGGGTTGAAACCTGGTCAGACACTTACCTGACTACACCCCCTAGGTTCACCCTTCCACTTGTTTCTGACACTTTTTTGAGGCTGAAGAGCAGGGATGAAGCTAAATTGTATGACCCTCCAGCTGGACTGGAGGGCATTTGCATATATGACCTTGCTTTTGGGTGGCACCTGCTCAGTGAAGCTTGGAGATCACAACTCTGCCTCTTACCAGCTCTGTGACCTGGGGCTGGCTACTCTTTAGATGTTGTTTTTCATCTGAAAAATGGAGGCCATGGTAATAATGCAGGGTTTTGGCAGATTTCATGAGAGAGAGAGAGAAAGTGTATGCGTTCTCTCCTTCTCATTTTCTTCCTATACTCTGGAACTTTCTCCTCACAGGCATAGATACTTTCTGCGGCTCTCATCTGTTCATCCTGCTTTCAGTCTTTCCTCCTTCCAGGTCATCAGACTCACCCTGACAGATTAAGCTTCTGATCCAGAGCCTTCTGTTGGAACAATTCTGGTGCCCAAGATTTTCAATTGATCTTTTGTCTGAGAGGCAGTTCTGTGTCATAGGGAGAATAGTGGCTTCTTTGGCCAGATAGTCTTCAGTTTAAATGCTGACTCTGCCCCTGTGTGAGCTCACCCAAGTTACTTTACTTCTCTGAGCCTCGTTTTTTTTTTTTTTCTGAAAAATCAGGCTAAACATATCCATGTTTGTAGAGTAGTTGCCAGGATTAAATGAGATTATACTAAGCGCCTGGCATATGATGAGTACACAGAGGCCAAATTGGCAGGTGGTGCGATGGGAGTCTTGCAGAGGTGATGGGCAGTGACATTTCAGGGTCCTTGAAGCATGGGGTTGGAGGAAATTACATGAGGGGAGCCAGAACCTGGCCAAAGCTAAAGGAAACAGTAGAAAGATGAAGATCGTATGTATTTGGGAAAAACAAACAAACCCCGAAATGGCTAAGGCACATATCTACCAAAAGAACAGGGAGATAGTTATGGTTCCCACTGATAGACTCAGTTGGGATACCAAGTGGCAGAGGGTCCCGGGCACTCTGGACTTGGGAAATTTCTCTGCAGACTAATTCACCAGACCCTTGCACCCATGTGGTCTTGCTGCTATTCCTGCCCTAAGTAGCTTCCCTTCACTGGATGATCCCATTCCAGGCTCCCTTAATTGACTAAGCCTGACAGCTACAGATGGGACTCTGGGTCCAGCCCTGGGAGAAAGAATTGAGGAATCCAGTGGGAAGGAGGTGACCTCTGAGTCCTCCAATCCACCCTCAAGGGCCTTCCATCCACATTCATTCCAGTTCCATGTTCAGCCACAAGAGGGCACTAGACCATGATGTCTGCAGGGAGGGAGGTGCTATTTCGCTTGCCCTGTTGGGATTGTGCCTTTGATCAAAGCTGCATGTGGCTTTCTCCCAGGTGCCAGCATCTCTGAGGGCCATGGCAAAAATAATTTGATTTAATTAGAGCCCATAGTTCGGAGTCTGATATCTCAAGGGAGGCTGAATTGTGGCATGGAAAGGTCATAGAATTTGGCATCAAACTCAAGTTCCAGTCCTTGCCCTTCCCCTTGCTTGTTTCTTTTGAACTTGAGTCAGTTACTTAATTTCTTTGGGTCTCATTTTCTTCCCCTGCAAAGTAAGGTGTTACTGGGAGGTGTTACTGTAAGGATTAAATTACATGATGTGTGGAAAGTGGCTGGAACATGATGGGTACTCCATGATCGGCCATCAGTCTCTTTCCGGAAGAAGGAAGAAGTTGGGACACAGTAGCAGGAGTTATTTGTGGGATCTTGTTGACTTGATGGAGTCCTTTGACCCGCCCATGAGTGCTGGATGGTTCCAGTTCACTTGGGGGGGGGGCGGGCGGGGCGGGGGAGGCAACAATGACACCCAGTGGCTGCAGTGGAGAACAGCAGTGTGTTCAGCTGGGGTAGGGTGGCAGTAGTGGGCATTGTGGGTGAGTTGGTGGGTGCTGTTGGGGCTCATGAGATTGAAACTGCATCATGGGAGATGGGCTTCAGCGGTGGGGGGGGAGGTCTGTCAACTGAATTTCTCTTCTTCACATGCAAGCGGTTAGAGATGATTCTCTAAGGTCTTGAGTGTGATGATAGCCATTGGGAATGCATGTTGTCTGGGCCAGTGGTGTGAGGTTACGTATTACAGCGCATGTGTGTCCAGCTGAGTAGCTTTATCATAGCCAACCAATCCTGCTGTCTAACAACCAGACTCTTTCTGATGTTTCCTGGGTGCTACTCTTTGGGAGATGCTTTCACCCCCTGGCTGTCTGGTTGGCCTCAGACCTCTGAGTCTCAGTATATATACCTGGAAAATGACAAGGGGAGGCGCCATTGGGCTGGCTGAGTGAGAGGCTTTGGCAGCTTGGATCTGAGTGTCCGGGATTATTTCCTGCCCTTTGATCTGCATATGCTTGTTGGAGGTGCCTAGGATCATGGGGGAAGGGAGGGTTCGTGGTAAGTGCTAAGCATCAGTCTTCACTGGTGCAGACATGCCAGGCAGTTTGGAGGAGGAAGGAACCTTCCTGGGGCAGAGGCATGTTTCTGAGGCTGAACTCGAGGTGTCTTTTGCTCCTCACCTTGTGTAGCCTCTCCCTTAACACACCTGTGATTCGGGAGGGGAGCCTTGGCAGACATGCCAGGCTCAGGAAGTTATTTAGTATCAGCTTTGCTCCAGATTGTGTTTCTGACTGCTTGCCACCTCTTAAGTGGCAGCCATTTTAACAAATGTGGCGATAAGACACCAAGTGGGAAATAACATGAGAAGTGGGGGGGGGGGGGTAGGGGTGTGGAGGAGGGGTATAGTCCTCCTCCCTTCCCTTGGCAGAAACCTTGTCTTTGAGGCAATTGGAGGTAGAGAAAGGGGCCCATTGGGGCCCCTGGCAGTGAGTTTGAGGCAAGAGGAAGGGCCTGTGACCTCAGCTTTCCCTCCTCCCTGGGGGGGCCTTGTGTCCTGCGGAGCAGTGGCTGTTGTCCCTAGGGAGAGAAGGCCTGTACTCCAATTTCCTAAAAAAAATTTATTTATTTATTCCTGAGAGACTCACAGAGAGAGGCAGGGACATAGGCAGAGGGAGAAGGAGGCTCCCTGCGGGGAACCCCATGTGGGACTCCATCCCAGGAGCCCCGGATCACTCCCTGAGCCAGAGGCAAATGCTCAACCACTGAGCCACCCAGTACTCCACTTTTCTAAGGACTGTCTTCCCAGTGCATAAGAGACCACTGATGGCCAGTGTCAGGGTGTGTTTAGCCCACTCGGGGGCTGAGCTGCATCTGCACTGGGGCGTTGGGGTGCCCGACTGTGTGGCCACCTGCTCGCCTCCTGCCCGGCCCATCCGGCACCAGGACTACGGGGGAGGGACGGGCAGAGGCGTGCGCCCTAGGCCAGCCTGGCCGCTCCTGCTGCCCGAGTCGGGAGATGGGGGAGCCCCCACTTTCTGCTTAGCTCCAGGCTCCAGCCATGTGCCAGGCACAGCACTGAGTCCTGGGACACCCCGCGGAGAAAATAAGGGGCCCGGCCCTTCTCTCTTGGACTTCCAGTTGATTCGGGGTGGCGAGCCCTAACTAAAGCAGCCACAGCATAAAGGCCAGTCTCCGGAGAAGCAGGAGCAGAATTCCAGAAAACACGTGGGATGTAAAGTTTAAAGAAAACTGTTCATCGGTGAAAACGTGGGTTTCTCTGCGGGGGAGAGGGCGCACTTGCTTTTAAGTGGAGATTTAAGAATTCGGGGTTCACCTGTCTTCGGGTCCATCCGACGTTGGCAGCAGGGGAGTTACATTCAGAGCCGAGGCTCTGGCTGCGAGGTTGAGCCCGTGGCCTTGCTGTCGTCCACAAGACGCCCCGTGGTTTTTAGGGGAAGCCGCCTGGACCTTATCCTGGGATCTACCTCCGGGCTGTAGGGGAGCTGCGCCAGGTGTGCCAGCGGTGCAGCCGGATTCCCTCCAGCAGCCCCCTCCACCAGGCCAAGTTGCAGGGAGAAGGTCCCCTCGGAGGGTGATCTGGGGGTCAGCCTTTCTCCTCGTTGTGGTGTGTGGAGGAGAGCCAGGGCCGGGTGAATGCCCAGCTGGGACACAGAGACTGGCTCCTGTGCTACGGCGGGGTCAGCCTCAGCTTCCTTCTCCCAGGACCCGGTCCCCACTCTGCCCTGCTGCTGCCGAACCTGCCCTGGGTCCTGGTGGGGCAGTGCCTCGGGGTCTGTAGAGGAGGCAGCAGTGTGCGAAGCATGATCTTATTCCTTCCTGAACCTTGTTCAGGTTTCATTGTCCAGGGTCACTTCCCTCATTGTCCACGCAAATGACTGGTTCTCCTCCCTGCCTCCCCGCCCCACCCGCCCCCATCCTGGGGTGTGAGCTGTGTCCCACCAGGTGACCTGCTGCCCTACCTACCTGCCTCCTTTCTGCTGGTCACTCACTCAGGGCTGTTGTGGTCTGGATTCTGGTCAGGTGTGCTCTGGCCTTGAGGCTCTACCCCATTACCTTTCCTGGTGTCTGTCCTCACCTGCCCAGGTGTGTCGCTGGACAGAAGAGGGT
This sequence comes from Canis lupus dingo, assembly GCF_003254725.2. Lineage (NCBI taxonomy): Eukaryota > Metazoa > Chordata > Mammalia > Carnivora > Canidae > Canis > Canis lupus. Next base: position 51,551,178 of record NC_064245.1, on the reverse strand, counting down.
GGCACGGCCAGGGTCTTAGTCTGGCTGAGACCCTTGCATTCCATCCACATGCCCTAGAAGGCATCAGACTCCTTCATCCGTTTGTTTCTCCCCTGTGCCATGAGCTTCAGCAGGCAGGGATGGGGTTTTCTTCGGCTGTGTGACCCCCCAGTAGCCAGGATCTAGCAGGTGCTCAGTCAAGACCCATTGAACAGGATGGGTGCGTTTCTTGCAGAATCTCTCACAGATCCCAGCCTGGTGACAGTGCACAGGCCTCTGCCCAGAGCGCTGGGCACATCCTCCTCCTCTGTATCTCTGTGGGCCTCGGGCTTTGCCCTCAGCAGAGCAGCCTGTTGGAGGTGTCTCCTAGGGAAACCAGAACTCATCCCGGTGAGAGCCAACCCTTGCGGTGACTGCTCCAGTGACTCTTCTGGGGACAGGCTTATTTTATCCCTGTGTCATTCCTGGCACAGCCCCCTGAGGCAGGTACTATTATCAGCCTCGTTCTAGGAAGGCAAAGGAAAACTGTGCCCAGGGAGGCTTATGGAACTTGTCCTTGGTAAGCTGTTTGGCTAGTAAGTGGCAGAGCTGGGGTTTGAACTTACCCCAGAGTCCCTGACATGCCCCCCAGGTTATCACTGCTCTCTCCTTCCTGCCAGCCCCTATTCACCTTAGTTCTGGGCCCCGCCAGAGCCCTGAAGCTCCCGGACACCTCTTGGCCGGTAGGACACAGTACTGTGCTCTTCTGTGTTCCCTGAAGGGGTCTCTGAGACCCAGCTGAGTTGAGATTCCTGAATTTTGTGGGCACAGGTGTTTTCAGCCACATCTCAGAGAATGTCCTCTGAGTAAGGGCCCTGGGACAGAATAGAGGGACCTCTGGGGTCCTGTCACTGCCACCAACTTACAGGGTGAGTCTGGGTAAGGCACTGGCCATTGCTAGAACTCCATTTTCTTCTACTTAAAACCAGGGATCCTGGGACGCCTGGGTGGCTCAGTGGTTGAGTGGCTGCTGCCTTCTGCTCAGGGTGTGATTCCCAGGTCCCGGGATCGAGTCCCACATCAGGCTCCCTGTGAGGAGCCTGCTTCTCCTTCTGCCTGTGTTGCTGCCTCTCTCTGTGTGTCTCTCGTGAATAAATAAATAAATCTTTAAAAAAAAAAACTCCACAAAAAACCAGGGATCCTGAATGGTTGACCTTCAGGCCCTTTCTGGCCCTGACCTCTCCTATTTTGAACAAGGTGGTTGGGGACAGGGTAGAAGGTTGGAGTGGGTTGAAGCCGCAGAAGGATTCGCTAGGAGTGGCCTGGTGTGTGTGGGGGGGCTGTGGTACAGCTCCCCGGGGTTCTCACCTGTGCATGCATCCCTGTCCCCAGGAGGGCTTGCTAAAGTACAGACTGCTGGGCTCCACCCCAGAATTTCTGCTTCTCATTGGTGGAGGGCCCTGAGGACTTCCTTTCTAGTGAGTACCCCGGTGATGCGAATGCTGCTGGCCCCGGGACCACACTTTGATAATGACAGCTGCATCGATGGTTTTCAGGGTGTACTCTTTGGGGATCAGAGCCGGTATGGTATCCCACATATGCTTTTGGTGAATTTTCTCAGGTTGTGAAAAGTTTGAATACCCCCATTCTAGAAGCACACTAACCCGCTCCCAAGCCCATTTTGACAGGGCACGTGCTAGTGCCGGCTTCCCTCTCCATGCTCCTTTCATGTCTTCTCTCTGCACACCAAATATGGGGCCTGGCTCCATGCTGACCCCGGCCCCCACCCTCACCTTTCCTACAGGACTTGACCAGAATGTTCTCTGATGCACATAATTCAGTATGTAGTTGAGAAGTGAAAGCACAGTTATGCTTTTCACGGTTCTCTTCTAGACTCCCAGTTGATTTTTTAGAACTATTTGGGAGGCAGGAAAGTAATTCTATAATTGCAGCTCGAGAACTTTGGTTGGGTCTGAGTTGCTCCCAGGGTAAAGTTCAGACTCCTGTGTTCATGTTCGGGCTGCAGCGTCTCACCTCATTATCTTGTACCCCCACCAGCACCCTGTCCCAGCCACACTGATCTGTGTGTTCCCCAAACATCCCCAGGCATTTCCCACTCCTGGTCTTTTGGTCAGGCTGCCTCTCCTGCCTGGAAGACCTCTGGCCTTCATTCTGATCACCTGAGCCCTACCTGTCACTCAGGTCCCAGTTTTGGGATGTTCTTTGCTGTCCAGACCTGTGTTTATTGATTGATCTAGCTTTCCAGCCTCTGCAGCACACAGAGCAGCTACTGTCAGTTGAGCATTTTCTCTGGGTTGGGCAGTTTATGTGGCATTTCAGCCATATGGGCACGGGGAGTTGCTCTCATACCACAGATGAGGAAATTGAGACCAGACAAAGCAAGAGCTTGCCCTAAGGCCACACGCGTGAATGGCTTGGTTAGGAGTCAAACCCAAGGTCACTTCAGATCCCCCGTTCTTGCATTCACCGCAGCCACATGTGCCAGAGCAAACGATTGGGCGCAAGCTCGCTTGTCATGGGGAGAAGAGGAGATGAGGAACTGGGCTCCGTTGCTATGATGATATGATGGGGTGCTATATAGCAATCACAGTGAAAATCTTGTTCTCTGTATGGTGATGTGGCTGTGTTTGAAAACATAATGCTGGTGAAAAAAAAAAAACCCCGCGAAACAAGTTGCAGAATGATATACCATACATGTAATTTAAGAAAGATGGTGATCAATATAGCATATTGTTTATGAACACAGATATGTAGTAAGAAGATAAAATTGTGACTGGCTACAAACCAATGTCATGATCGCCTTGGTTCCAGGGGGAGAGGGAGAGGAAGCAGGGGGCTGTTAACTTTACCTGTGATGTTTGCCTTCTCTCTCTTTTTGAGATGAACGTATGACAACATGATAATATGCATTAAGTCCAAGTGATGGGTAAATATGGTGTTCAATATGTGGTGATCCTTTGTTTCCTCTTTTTTTAAAAAATATTTTATTTACTTATTCATGATAAACACAGAGAGAGAGGCAGAGACATAGGCAGAGGGAGAAGCAGGCTCCCTGCAGGGAGCCCAGTGTGGGACTCGATCCCAGGATCTGGGATCATGACCTGAGCCCAAGGCAAATGCTCAACCACTGAGCCACCCAGGTGCCCCTGTTTCTTCTTCATTAAGATAACACTTTAGAAATTGCAAGCAATGAGAAGATGATCATACCTAACAGATTTTTCATTTAAAATAAAGACAACATTCAGTCACTGTGTTTGTTTGCTAAGGCTGTCCTAGAAAAATACCATAAATGGGGTATTTAACTTGAACCACAAAAATTTGTTTTCCTACAGTTCTGGAGTTGTCTGGAAGTCCAAGATCAAGGTGTCGGCAGGGTGGGTTTGTCCTGAAACCTCCCTCCTTGGCCTGTAGATGGTTGTCTTCCTCCTTGTATCTGCACATGGTCTTCCCTCTGTGTGTGTCTCCTATTCTCCTATAAGGACACCAGTCACATTGCATGAAGCCAACCCTAATGACCCCATTTGAACTTAATAATCACCCCTTTGAAGACTCATTTCCAAATATAGTCATATTTGGAAGGTCTTGGGGCTTAGGCTGTCAACAGAGGAATTTTGTCGGGGTGGGGGACACAATTCAGCTCATCATAGAACAGCTCAACAGTTTTAAGGTAGAAAAAAAAATTACACACCTGCTGATATTAAAATAGAGTCTTAGAGCTCCTGAGTGCAGCAGCCTGCAGAAGTTCATCGGAGTTGGATTTTTCTCAAGTTTTGGTGTCTCGAGCTGCTAGGTGCTCTAAGTGTAACTGCTTGGTCAGCCTTGAGAACAAAGGAGCTCTCTGAAGGAAGTTGTGCATCCATGGGAGAAGCAGAGCTAGGTAAAGGGAAGAAGCAAGTGCATAGCCTGACAAGGGCCCAGGAAGACAGTTTTCTGATTGTCTCCTGTTTAGGAGATTGTAGAGTAAAGAAGCAAAACAGCTTCATGTCAAATATACTATGTGCTCTTATTAATTAAGTGATTAACCAGTTATTTCAGCTACTATCAGTGAGCACCACACAGTGTCAGCCATCAAGTTAGGCTCCCTGCACACACACACACACACACACACACACACACACACACATCCCTCCCCCTGCCCTGCCCCCAAATAGCAGTGGGCTGGGACCCACACAGGCTGACTCTGGGGATCTGCTTTGCAGGAAGTAAGAGCTTCACCAAGGAATGAGTCCATGGGGAATCCTGGGTGGCTCAGTGGTTGAGCATCTGCCTTCAGCTCAGGTCATGATCCCGGGGTCCTGGGGGGAGCCTGCTTCTCCTTCTGCCTATGTCTCTACAGCTCTCTCTGTGTCTCTCATGAATAATAAATAAAATCTCAAAAAAAAAAAAAAAGAATGAGCCTATGGAATTGTTTTCCTTGGGGGAATGTAAGTAAAGATGATTCTCGTATTCCATCATTTCATTATGAAAAATTTGAAGCGTACACAAAATTTGCAAGTATTATAGTGAACATCCACATACCTACCACCTGGATCCCGCAGTTAATATTTTTACTCTGCTTGCTCTATCACGTGGTCTGTCCATCTGTCTGTCCCTCTATCCACTCATTTACCAACCGTATTTTTTTCGGACACCTCTCAGAATAATGGAAGATGTTTGTACACTCCTCCTAATTACTTTAGCATGTTTATTGTTAAACTAGAGTTCAGGATTGGTTTTCATTGTCTTCTTTGGAGTCTGTGTTTAGGTCAATGAAATGCATTAATCTCAAGTGTACATGCTCTGAGTTTTGACAAATGCGTGTCCATATGGAACTCAAACCCAGTGAAATGCAGAGCATTACCATTCCCTCAGAAAATTTCCTTCCCAATCTGCCCCTACCTCCCCAGAGGTAGTCACCATGCTGATTTTTTCCAGAATAGGTGACTTTGGCCTGACTGGCAGCTTCATATAAATGGAATCACATAATACAGATTCAGCAAAAAATGTTTTGGGGGTTCATGCATGTTGTTGGAGATAACATAGTCTGTTTTTTTCTTTTTATTGCTGGATACCATTCCATTTTATGGTATATTTTTATATTTTATATTTTGAGTGTGTTTATTGAAACTCCTAGTTGTTGGAGCCCTGGCTTTTCCCAGTTTTGGACTGTTATGGGTAAATCCACGATGAACATTCTTGCACAAGGCTTTTTGTGAACACATGCTTTCATTTCTCTCGGGTCTATCCCCAGGAGTGGAATTTCTGGATGGTGTGATCTATTTATATTTAACTTTATACAATACTGCCAGATCTTTCTCCAAAGTGGTTGTACCAAGTTTACACAATAGGACTGTTTTTGATTAATCTGGGATAGGATAGACTTGTGCATGACTCAGAAATAGGTGCTTTCCTATCTCTGTCTTCCAGATGAGGAAACTAAGGGGCAGAGGGGGGCATGACTTGCTCGAGGTCACCCAGATGGATCGGTGGCAGAGCTGGGATCCCGTGTGACACAAAGCCCATCAGTTTGCATTGTGATGTGCCGCTTCCTGCTGAGGCAGGATGGAAACAGGTAGAAATAGCAGGTGGCTGACTTCTGAGGGGCACCTGCTGGCGTCCCTAGCCCTAGGGCATTCCTCACTCTCTGCCACCATAAAAGTGAAAGCCCGGTGGGCATTTGGTGCTCTCTGGCAGGGCTGGACCTGTGGGCAGGTGCTGTCGGCCATGGGGGTTCCCCAGACACCCAAGTCATGCAGCCTGTTTAAGGGCTTGGGTCTGGGTCCTGTTTGCAATGGACAGATGAATGCCAGGCAGGACCCCTGGATCCCTATCTTCATCCTGAAATGATGTAGCCGGGAGCCCTGCTTGCTGAGTGTTCAGATGTGGGGTGTGGAGAGGCTCTAGACCAGCATGTGTCCACTTTATACCTTCATTGTCTGAGGTGGGTGTGGAGCAAGAGTGGCCAGCCCCCCCGAGCCCACGGATCGTGAGGGTGACGGATGGACACACACGCGGTCTTCATTCCCTTGGGTTGCTAATGTTGTGAGGTGCAAGACAGATCAAGTTCTTGGCTTGGAAATTCAGTGAGCGGAGACTTTTGGTGTTTATGTAAGTCATTCAGGTGAATGCCAGGGGTTCTACAAAGGAACTGAGTGGAAGGGCGTGAGGTGAAGACCAGCTGGGGGATTGGGAGCTGCTTTCAGGGGAGGCTGGGCAGGGTATCCTCTGAGATGACTGTGCAGCTCTGGCATGAGTGGTATGAAAGAGGCAGAACTATGGAAGGCCTGGAAGGTAGAATGTTCCAGTGTGTGTGCACCTGAGGTAGGAAAGTGGGGAGAAGTGTGTTGGGGGCAGGGTAGAGGGAATGGAGCGGAGTGCCCAGGAGCAGAGATGAGGTCAGAGAGGTTCACAGGGCCTTTCAGGCTGCTGGAAGAGGTTTTGATTTTAATCCGAGAGAAATAGGAGGCCTTGGAGGGTTTTTCTTTGCAGCAGGAGGTGATCCAGTTTACATCGTAAGTGATGGGTACAGTACATGTGTTCAGGGAAACACAGGGGCTTGTGGGACTCTGGTTGGGGTGCTCTGGGGGGGTGGGGGGTCCCAGAGGAAGGGACAGCTCAGCTCACCTGAAGAATCAGCAGGTACTCACCACACAGGAGGGGCAGACACCGTGGAGGCTATTCTGGGTGGATGGACTGGCATGAAGAAAGCCCTAGAAGCAGGAGAGGCTTTGCAGAGCTGAAGAGAGTTCCTCATGCCTGGAGACGCAGGGAGGAGGCAGACCATGCCAGCCCCAGGAAATGGGCTTCTCGAAAGGACTGGGATCTCGTTGAGGACTGGGATTCAGTCTCGTTTATCTGCTCTTTCCAGGGCCCAGCATGTGCCTGGACCAACATATGAATGAGAGGGTGAGGAGAGCTCGTGCTGAGGACAAGTGGCGTGGGGACTTCGGGAGGGGCAGGCAGGTGCAGGGGGAACTGGGGCAGTCTATCACTCCTTCCTTCACTAGAAGTTCAGCCCAGCTGCCTGGCCCGTGGCCTGGGAGGGGGCCGTGGTCCTGGACCCCACTTGCCCACCAACGTCGGCAGTCCCCAGAGAAGGCCTGGGCTCCCCCGGAGGGTCCCCACCCCCTGAGGTGGCAGCAAGGAGCGCCGGCTCAGGAATGCCACTCGCTCCAATATATTTGTTTATTCAGAGATTTAATTAACATGTTTAAATATTAAAGAGTAAACAACGTGTGTCTAGTGGGATTCAACATTTACCAACAGGAGTTCTACTTATTTAATTAATTATTTGTGCTTTCCCCAGCCCTACGAGCCCTGTTTCTGGCTTTGTTGTGGGGAGGTCCCATTTCTCCCTGGAGGAGGTGGGGAAGTAGGCCAAGGAGAACTGGGAAGCCAGGGGAGGGGGGGGGCAGGGGGGGAGTGGAGGGGGGGGAGAAGGAGGAGGAGGAGGAGAGGAGTCTTCTGAAGAGGAGGAGCTGTCCAGGCAAAAGAAACCAAGGTTCTGTATCTGGTCTGTGCAGAGGGAAGAGGGGGTGTCAGGTTTCTGGACGGTAGGACCGGGCCGCAGACCAAGAAGGCAGGCGACCACTAGGAAGTCCTTGAAGGAGTCTCTACGGCTTGGGGGAGAGCAGGGTCTTGGGGTCCTCGCTTGTGAGGATGCCATCTTTCCTGGGCTAACCCAATGGGATCCAGTTTCTCACCTGGGTGCCTGAGGGACCCGCGGTGCAGGTAAGAGCAGCCTCCGCAAAGCGGGAGGGCCCGGGCAGATGATGAGCCCCCAGTCACCACTGCAGGTGGAACTCTGAAAGCAGAGGTGTTTAACAAGTGATCTGCATTATAATATCGCTGGAAATGAAGTCCTGGATGCTGAGAGATTACACTGGGGGTTATTTATTGGCAATGCGCTCTACGGTTTTAATTTTTTCTTTTTGCTTATTCAGGCTTTCGCTCCAGAGGAAAATAGCCTGGGGTGGCTTCGAAATAGATTCTCTCTGCCCCATTAACTTATTCAGTGAGTTTAATGGTCCTTTTTCCCCTCAGCCTTGAAGCCATCATTAAAAGGCAGAGATTTATAAAAGCAAAGACGCTGAGCTTTAGTCAAACTTTCACTCTGGGGCAGGGGAGGGTAGGGGCAGGGGGCAGTGGGCAGTGGGGCACCCCCTCGGCCCTGGCACTGTGAGTGTAGCCTGGGAGCAGGTCCTCATCCTTAGGACGGAAGCTTGAGGCTGGGCGCATGATTTCCTGGATGTTTGGGGGTAGGGACACCTCCCCACCAGGACTCTTTAGTGGTCTCCAACATTTCCCAGCTGGCACAGGGCTGGTGTCTAGGAATGTCTGCAGCGTCACCCAGGGGCTACAGTGAAGCTTCTCCTGGTCCTCTGCCGACTTCTGAGACCACTTCTTGGTACAGGTTGCTCTTCCCCCCAAAGATGGTCACCTTCTGCTCGGGGCCAATTTGCTAAAAGTCAGAAGAGAGATCAACATCTCAGAGGCCAGTTTCCCAGAGCCAAGTGACTAGAGGCCCAGCTGCCCAAAGGACCAATGAGCAAATAGCCAATTTGCCTACGAACGACTCACTGAAAGCCTATTTGCCAAATTTACTAAAACTTTGAGTTAAAGAACATAATGATTGAATCAAGCCAAGTCAAACCAGGGCTGTCCAATTTGGTTCAATCCAATTGAATCCACTTCACTTTCTCCCATTACCGGAGGATCAGTGTTACAGAGATGTTGCAGAGGCTACAACAGAGGGGTAGACTAGTTCCGGGGGGGGCAGGGGGGAGGCCAGACATGTTCATCAGGAGAACCTAGGTAGTTGTGACTATCTGTTGTCATAGAAAGGTATGTGTGTGTGTTTGTGTGTGGGGGTGCGGTTTAGGTGAACTTGGGTGATGGGGGGGGATGTGTCCCTTCACATACAGGTTGGGTCCGGATAGGGAGGGAGGGAAAGGGGGGATGTTTTGGGCAGAAAGTGCAGCATACAGCAATTGTGCCCAGCCAGTTGCTCAGAGAAAATGCCAGGTCCCCGTCAGCCCGGAGGGAAAAGCATCCAGGGCCCATCCTGGGGGCTGATGGATGAACTGCCAGGCTGTCTTGGGGAGGCCTTGACTGCTGGGCTGACACAGTCTGAACCTCACTGGGTTAGTAATAGAAGCCAATGAAGGATTTTAGGACCAGTGTCTTCAATAAAAAAAGCTGAAATGGCTTTAAAAAATGTTCAAATATGTTTGCTGATGAAAAATTAGAAATAATAGAAAGTAGAAAATCGAGAAATCACTCCTAGCCCCAGACTTTCATCCTTTGGTGGATTTCCTCAAGTCCTGTAGTAGAGTCGGTGTGTAAAGTAGAAAGATCTCCGAAAACTCTGCCCACTGGGAGAGGCAGCTACGAGCTGGGACCGGCTGGGGGTGGGGCGGGGGGACAGCGGATTCACAGCATGTCTGTCCTGCTTATTCTAACAGATGCTCTCATTGAGTGAAATGGGGGCAGAAGCACCAGCGTTTTAAAAATAGTTATTACTTTTTTCTCACTCTTTCTGGGCGCAAAGAGCTAAATTTGCATAAATTCAACGTATGCATGAAACCTTACCTTTGTGTGTGTATGTGTGTGTGTGCGCGCGTGCGCATGTGCATATTTACACGTACCGGAGCAGGTCGTTTTGATTTGTCTTTTAAGAAGAAGAGCCTAAATGTCAGGTGTGCATGAGTTGAGGAAGAGGAGAAGCATATCAGGAGGCACTTTCATGTCTCAGAGATGGGTGATGTGGGAAGCTAGGGGAATGAAGAGGGAAAATGTTTTAAAGACTATGCAGAAATTTCAAACAACTCTGATGACACCTGTTGAGCGTGAGGGATGGAGGTGTTAAGGGAGACTGAGGTTTCCAGAATTTGGGTAAGGGGGAAATACTGCTGCCTTGAACAGGTATAGGTGATGGGGGACATGGTGACTTCTCTTGGGGATGCTCTGAGTTCGTGGTGCTCATGAGAGATGTTTCTCATATAGGGTGTCACTGACGGGGCCCTAGTCTGTGAAGTGGCCCCGGTAGAGGAAGCAGCAAGGATGCTCGTTATGGAAGGGGACCTATTCTGGCCACCAGCCAGCCTTCTCCATGGCTTCCAACCATTTCTTTGGGAGAGGGGCTTTCACTTGTGAGGACTTTGTTAAAAACGTCTTACCTTTGTCTTTATCGGCAAGGTCCTTTGGTTTCTCTGCCCCTCTCGCCCCACTCCTCACCTCACCGCTGCTGTGGGTGGGATCACGCCTCTCTTGCTCTAAGGTTTTCCCAAAACCAGGTATGCTGCCAGGTCACAGAAGTCATGATGTGGACACCCTGGTAGAGCATAAGAAGATTGGCTGTTTCATGGCTATTAATAATGGGGAGTATTAAAATAAACATTCACCTATACTCACATGGCCTTTCTTCCTTCCTTTCTTTTCTTTTCTTTTCTTTCTTTCTTTTCTTTTCTTTCTTTTCTTTCTTTCTTTGCTTTGCTTTGCTTTCTTTCCTTTTCTTTTCTTTTCTTTTCTTTTCTTTCTTTTCTTTCTTTCTTTCTTTTTCTTTCTTAAATATTTATTTATTTAGTTGAGAGAGAAAGCACATGCACCATGAGCAGGAGGGGCAGAGGGAGAGGGAGAGTCTTAAGCAGACTCCTTGCTGAGCCAAGAGCCCGATGAGAGGCTCCATCCTAGGACCCTGAGATCATGACCTAAGCCAAAACCAAGAGTCGGACATTTAACTGACTCTACCACCCAGGTGCCCCTCAAATGGCTTTTCAGAGGAAATTTTTACTGCTCTGCGAGGAAGGCCAGATCTCACAGTTCCATTTTTAGAGAAGGCAAATAGCTTCTCCAACATCCCATGCTCTGTTAAGGGGGAATAAGACTGGAATTTGCACAATATCCAGTCTTACCATGATCAAGATCTCTGTCCATGTGAACATACTTGGAGGAGCAGCCGGTGTCCATGCATGGATTTGAGTCATCTTGGAATATCTGGACATGCTCTTATCCCCTGCTGGCTGTAGAAGTCCTGAGAATTAGTGTTGTTGTTGATGATGATGATGATGATGACAGTGATAATGACAGCAGTAGTAACAGTGTCACTGAGCCTGGGTGCTTACTATGTGCCAGGCTGTGTGCTGAGCGCTTTTCCTTCAGTGGCTTTAATCCTTACACACCTGAATGAGGTGAGCATTATTTATTCCTGTTGTTCAGATGAAGGAACTGGGGCACATGCCCAAGATCACCCAGCTAGCGAGCAGCGAAGTGGAGTGGAGTCAGGTAGTCTGTGCCCAGAGCCCGTGCTCCCTACGCCTATGGTCATGGACCCTAGTCTGGGCTCTTTCCAGACTCCCTGTCCAGCCTGCACCTGGAGGTCATGGGACCACCCCTCACTCCCCAGCCCTGAACATCAGCTGCGATGGAACCTAGTTAGATTTTCCACATTGGAACAAATGTTCATGCTGTCAGTTCAGTGAGAAATTCTGCTCAGTGTTCCCTGGTCTACATTGATCCATTCACCTGGAGTAAAATAACCATGTGGGGAACTAGATAAAATATTTGTACCATTGATTGTTTCAGTTCGTGTGGACAGACGACGGCCTTGAACAAGTGCCTGTGAGCAGAGGAGGGGTGTTGCACCTGCCTGTGTACAGAGAGCGGCTGGCGCAGAGCCTCAGGGCTGCTGGGGTGCTCGGGCATTGCTCAGACACCCATGGGCTCTAAAGGGAGGTCCTCGTAACAGGCTCTGGTCATAGCTGTGTAAGCTGCTGCATTCAGAAGGGGAGGAAGTGGTCAGGGTACCCAGCCTGAGGGACTGTGTCTCCCTCTCCCTCTGCGCCTCCTGCTCATGGTGCATGTGCTCTCTCTCAACTAAATAAATAAATCTTTTATAATCCTGCCCATGTCTCTAAAGGGTCATACGGAGGAAGACACAGTATGTGGGTAGCCTTTCTCACCGAGTCACTCAACAAACCCTGGAATATGGCATGGGGAAGCAGATTAGGAAGGGCCGGGGGTTGTGTGGGGCAGGTTTGACCCCAGTTCTTCCGCTCACAGGCTCTGGATGTTTGGGCAAGTCACTTGACCTCTCTGAGCATTAGATCCTCTTGTAACAAATAGCCACCACCCCACAGAGAGGCTGTCAGAGTTCAGTGAGATTGTGTCTGTGACCCCACGGTCTTGTGTTTGGCCGCAAGTAACTGAAAAGTGATTTTGGTGGTTTAAACATGCAAAGGGTTCTTTTTCTGATGTAAAATTAGATAGTGGGGAGGTGAGTGGTGAGCTGGTGGGCAGCTCGGTGATGCCAGAGGCAGCATCTCTGTGATTCTCTTGGCTTTTCTGTCATGGGTTACAAGGTGGCTGTAGCCAGTATGTCCTTGTAAAAGGCAGGCAGGAATGCGAAGTGGTGAGGAGTGTCCACCTGTAAAGCAAGAGGTTTCCAGAGGCACCCGTGTACCCAGACTTCTGCATGTTCCAAATGTGGCCACCCCTGGCTGCTGGAGAGAGAGCATGTGAACATGTGGCTTTTAGGTCTCCAGTGAGCCGAGGGGAGCCGGCAAATGGCGTGTGCCACCATCTGCAGAGGGCTTGTCCACCTGCCCACGTGGTGGCTCTCCTCTCTTGCTATGCACCAGGGGTGTGTGTGTGTGTGTGTGTGTGTGTGTGTGTGTATCACAGTGACCCCTGCTATTGGGAGGGGCAGAGAGAACTGGGCTCCTGGGGAGGCTCTGGTCCTGCCTGGGTTTGGGGGTGAGGGGTCAGGGTGGACATGAATGGTGAGTCACCCCAGACAAGAGGAAGAGGTAGAGCAGGGACAAGCAATCACCCAGACTCTCAGGGGATTGGGTGCAGGCTGTGACCTCTCCTCTGCATTCCTGGGGCCAGGGCTGGGGCAGTGGGGTGACATGATGGGGCCTGGGAGATTTCAGGAGATTGATCCGATGGCAGTTGGAGATGGATGTAAAGCAGCAGACACCTGGGGAGGACCCTTGGGAGACACAGGATCACCTCCAGATGGAGAGACCAAGGGCAGAGTTAGGAGGAGGGCCGAAAGAGTGCAATTTGGTGGTGGTGGGCATCAGAAAGGGAAATGGTGGCCAGCTGGGACCCCCCCCCGCCCCGGGGCACATGAGGAGCCTGGGAGTTGGGGTCTCCAGTGAGGAGCCTGGGGGTGGGCAGGAGCGATCGCCCGAGACAGAGGTGGCTCAGGTGGAGAGTGGGTTGGGAAGGAGAAGGATGTATCTGGTTTCACACAGCGGCTTTGGGTTTTGCCTTGGAAATCCAGAGGCATATGTCTGGCCCGAGGGTTGGAATTTCAAGGCTGGCCTTGGGCATCAAAGCCAGCCTGGAGATTTGTGAATTATGTGCCTGGAGGTAAGAGCTGAAGCCAAGGGCGTGAGTGGACAATGAGAGGGGATGAGGGCCAAGGTGAGTCTCCATGTGGAGGCAGGAGTGAGGAGAGAGGGCCAGCTAGTGGGGAGGACACCACGGATCTGCTGCCAGGGGGACGCAGGCCCTAGGAAGAAGGCAGTGGTCAGCCACGTGAGGATGGGCCGAAGGGCACAAGGAGGGGCAGGCACTTGTGCTGCCGGGGCTTGGGTTACCCAGGGATAGCCAGTGATGGCTTGGGGGGAACACATTTTTTTTTTAAGACAGTAGGGGTCCTGGACTGAGCTCCCCTCCGCTGGTGTAGGAACCGGAAGGAGCCAGCTGAGGGGAGAAGCTCCAGGAGCAGGAGATGCGAAGAGCTGGAAGAGAAAGAACGAGAGGCACAACCCAGGAGGCCAGGACAGTGCCTGGTGCAGCGGAATCTGCAGTGCCTCACTTGGGGCTGGGTCTTGAATAAGAGGGACCATCTTTTTCTGCCGAAGGAGGGAAAGTACTTTCAAAGAAAGTGAATATCCAGATGTATTAGGGAAGTGGAAAGATGAGAAAACTCAAGTTAGATGTCCTAGATCTTGTCAGCGAGTTACTGAAACTCTGAGCCTCAGTTTCCTTATCTGTAAAATGGGGCTGTAAAATTAGATAGTGGGGAGGTGAGTGGTGCCAGGTAATGGTACCTGTTTAATATGGTCCCTGAGAGGCTTATGTAGGGCGACTCCCATAAAACACTTAGCATGCACGCTGCTTGTACGTGCCCACGGCCCTCTACAGCTTTATGTTCTGTTGCTGTCGTAACTTTGTTGGTAGTGGAATAGGACATCAGAGCTCCTGCTGAAATGAGCCCGAGGGTAGGTGGGGGTGGGGATTTGATGGGGAAGGTTTGCATCAGCTACAACGTGATATGATATGAATGAAGCCCAGAGAAGCTCTGCTCCGTGCTCCACCTGGGTTGCAAGTCAGGAAGGGGACGAGGGGCTTCTGAGGCCGAACATCCCTGGGCCTAAGGTAGCCCTGCTCAGAAGGGCCCCAGGGGCAGCTGACAGTCTCTAGGGCCCTCTGCCTGCCCACTGTGGGCCTCTTCTGGAACAATTTGCATCTGAAATTGCCAGGGCCAGACAGTTCTCTGGAATGAGAATGTAGTAAAACTGTTGAATCTGCATCCTGGTCCCCAGCCCCCCTGAGAGAGTGGTGTTAGAGGTGTGCTGGGGGTTCGGGAGCCAGGACCAGGGGAGGGAAGAAAGTGGGAGGGGCATGGTGCTGCCCAAGGGAACCTGGCCAGTGCCACCTTAGTGGACTCTCACCTTAGGACTCTCAGTCTCAGAGCTGGGGGCTGGGGGCCTAGATGTGGTCTGGTTTACTTCCCTCATTGCATAGACGAGGAGACAGGCCCAGAGAAGGAAGTCTTGCGTGGAGTCACCATGAGGACACACCAGGAGTGAGGGCTCGCTCGCACCCACGCCTTGGACTCTGTCCAGTGCTTGCTCGACTTCTAAGCTGCTTCCTGGAATTACCCTTGGCTTGTCACATTGGGCTTTGCAAGGGCCTTCGGTCTGAGGCCCGGGGTCTGAGGACTTTGGGGACAGAGGTAGAAGCAAGTGTGGGCTGCATGTGTCAGGACAGCAATGACCACTGACTGCAACTCCCAGTGCCCCCCTACCCCAGGGGAGGTGCTTCCTGTAGGCTCCCCCCAGGGCGCCATCCCTTCCCTTGATCTGATGGAGTGTTGTCATGCCATCAGGGGTCCTTGCATTTCTGGAGGGGGCTTAGGATCCTATCTGGGTGAGAAGCATCCTCACTGTCCAATGTGGGGGAGTGCCTGGCTGGTTCCACTCATTGTGACCCTGCTTTATGAATCGGAGCTGGGAGGCGAGGACAGAGGCCTTCCTACACACGACAGCCGGCCCCAGCTCCTCCTGCCTCCTCTCTCCACTCTACTCCTCTGCACTTCATTCATCTGCCGCTTGCTTCGGGCCCTTCTCTGAATAGCATCTGGGGCCCCTCCTACAGAAACTCGAGTGTTCTTGGGGTTTGCAGAGAGGAGGTGGGTGGGAGAAGCTTCTGCAGCTCTGACTGCTTGGTCTCCGTAGGATTAAGCCTAGGGTGCGGCTCAGCACGGAACCCACACCGGCTGGAGCTCAGTGTATGATGTTTTTTGGTGCGGAAGTGGCTCGTCTTACACAAGCAAAACCCTGACCCACGTTGGAAAGAGACCTGGTGGGTGTAGGGGTAGAGATCCACTGGGGTTTCTCAATGGGTCTTTTCAGGTTTCATCTTGAGGTCCTCTCCCTCTGGGTATTCCCAGCATCATCCTCTGGCCCAGCGATACACTGCCGTCTGCCCGTCTGCACCACACCATGCGAAACACCCTCTTTCGTGCATCCCCTGGGTACTCTTTGGCATTTAAGTGTAAAAAAGAAGTAAATACTAAGAGAGAATAAAGTGAGATAATTATAGGAGAAAAGAGCAAATATTATTCTAATAGCTTTGCAAAGCAAAGGGCTGCAGTTCTGCCTCCACCCTGCTCCCGGGCCTTGGTTTCCCTCAAGGTTCCTGCAGAGTCCCCAGCTTCCCTGCTCCGAGCATAGGCGCTGGCGCCCACCCCTGCCACCCTAACCACCTCTGAGGTGCAGGATCAATGGAAAGCCGCCTCCCTGAGGAGATGGGGACTCCTCGCATCACTGTGGCGCTGCTGGTGGACGTCTGGGCCACGCATTCCTGTTGACCAAGGAGTGGCGTTGGCCTTGACGGTAACTGGGCCAGTCCTGATAGCTCCTGCCGGTTGAAGTCCTGCTGTGTCCATGCTTCATAGAAGTGGTCTCAGGAATCATGACCACAGTTGTCCGAAATCAGAATCAGTACTCCATTCCACTGATGAGGAAACCGAGTTTCAGAGAGTTTTGTAGGTCATGTGCCGAGAGTCATTCCACTGGGAGGTGGAGAAGAGAGTATTTGGATCTAAATCGTGTAGGACCCGGATCTTGTTCAGGCTCCGAAGCGCAGACCACGCTGGGCTTGTCATCACGTACCGACAGGTGCCTGAAGATCCCTAACTGCTTCTCATTCGGGCCTCAGACCCTGACTTTCCAGCCTGCCCTGGACCTGCCCCTTGGTTCTGGGGTCTGAGCCGTGGTCCTGGGTAGGCCAGGGATGCTCCCTTATCTTGCAGGCAGGGCCCTCCTCTGAACTTGGGGTCTTGTCCTTCTCCAGCTCACACAGAGGCCTTCCTAGTTGTACCCCCCTGGGTGAGAGGTGCAGGGCTGTCGTCTCCAGGGTCCAAGCTACTCCCCGAGGTAGAATCTGGGACCTGTGCTGGGATGCCTCCTACTTGTTAGTTGTGTGGCTGTCGCCTGCGTCTTCTTACCCGAGGATACAGAATGAAGGCCATCCGATGCTCCCCTCCTGTCCCCAAGTCCACCTCCTCTGCTTCATCGCCCCTTGTGCCTGTGGTCCTCTGCCTGTGGGCCTCGGTCCCCAGTCTCCACCCTGGGCTGTCAGTTCCTAAGTTTCTGCTTCCACCTTGTTCATAACATTAACAGCCGCCTTTTATATAAAGCTCTGATTTTGTGCTAAGAGCTATTAATGTGCAATCTCATCTAATCCTCTGTGGCCCAAGGAGAATATTATTGTGTCCATCTTACACATAAGGAAACACATGGAAACCTGGAATGGTTGGGTACCTCCCCCAAGAGAGGGGAATGGTGGGGTGAGGATGCTGCCTCAGGTGAACCTTGTCGCCAGGTCGCTGCTGTCTCCTTGCAAAGGGCCTCCCCGGCCTTGCTTCTGGGCACCCCATCACCCCTCTGCCCTTGCTGCCCAGGGCCTCTGCCCTCCTGCTCTTGGAGCAGTCCTCCTCCTGCCAGCTGCTCCTCTGCCTTGGACACGTGGGCAGAGAGGGGCTCCGGGGAGGAAGGGGGCAGTGAGGCAGCAGTGGCACAGCTGTGACCGGCCGCTGGCCCCCCACCCCCGGCACTCATGCCTGGCAACACAGGCCACTGAGTCCTCCCAGGTGGCCTCACTGTGACGCTGTGCCCAGGCCAGCTGGTCAAGGACGATCCACTCGGCTGATTCTGGGGAAGGTCACTGTCTGCCCTGGGGCCTGTGTGCTAGGGACGGGGGGTGGGATGTTCCAGCTGGAGCTGCTGACATCTGGCTTTTACTGAGCCCCCAGCCCCCTCCCTGCAGCTCTGACTAGAGGCAGAAGGGAAGCGAGTGCCTCCTCCAACCCCCCCACCCCCGAATAGCCGCACACCCTCCTACCAGCTCCCACTTCCACTCCTCCCTCCTCTCCCCAACTACACTCTGTCCCTGCTGCCCACCTAACCCCACTGCTTGGGTTGAGTTTGGAGGCCGCTCGCTGCAGGTGGGAGACAGTCCAGCATCCTAAAAGGATCCAGGTGCCCCATAGGGACACCTGAGTCTTACCTGGCTGCTGCCTAACTGTGGGACATTTAGAGTCACGATGTTCCCCCCGGCCTCGGTTTCCTTATCTGCTGTTAATAACGGCACTTAGCTCACAGAGTCGTTGCTGGGATTCCAGTACTGTCCCCGGCACCCAGCACTCTGGTTACAGATCATGGCTATTCCCTCCGGAAAGTGGTTGGTCCATGTCCAGGTGCTAGTTGCTTTCGGACCACAATGATGGCAGTTTTATGTAGTTCAACCTAATCATGGGGTATCCAGAACAGTGGGGGCAAATCTCTGGACCCTAGGTGCCTGCCTCAGTGTTCCCCCCCCCCCCAAATGCCAGTCATGACATCTCGTGGGAGGATAACAGTGAGCCCTAATGACATTTTCTGCAAACAAAAAGTGTCAAAGAGCTGAAGGAAGGGAGGATTTCCTTTTTAAAATTAATCTCTCGTTATTGGAGGGAAGTTTCAGGGGTGGGAGCACAGACTGGGGTTTGAATCCTGCCTGGCTTGGAATCCTAGAGCTGCTACTTGCCAGCTGTGTGACCTTGGCCAAGCCATTTAATCCTTCTCTGCCTCCTGTTCCCTGGCCTGGAAGAGGGGTGATCGTGGCACCTGCCTTATGCTTGTGACCGTGTGCGGGAGCATGCGGATTTACTGTGTGTGTTAGAGCCAGCCTCCCATGGGCATCTGCGTCAACACCGTGGGATGCAAAATCTCCAAGTTCAGACCCTCGGTCCAGCCGGCTGGCGGGCAGCCTGTCTGTACTAGGGACCCCCCGCCTGCACGGGCCCGGAGGTGGGCTTTCTGGCTCCTTCTCTGAGGCACGGCCTGCCTCTGTGGCCGAGATTCCAGCTGCAGTAAGGCGAGCAAGGAGTCCGCATTCAGGGGATTGTCTCTCCTGTGTCACATAAGCCGTATTGATAAATTAATCTTACATTGTTGGAACCAAACAGCCCTGTGATTTTTCTATTGTGCGGTCTAATCAGTCTCGACAACTGTATCATTAGTTTCTGTTTGTTTGTAATCGGAGTCCCCGGGCTGGCCCTTGTGAGCCATTGAACAAGACCCCCCGCCTCCCCCACATTCCCCTTTGCTGGCTTCCGTGCTGCTTCATACTGGCCTGGACTCCCTGCCAAGGTGTGTGTGTCTGGGGGCGGGCGGACTCCTCCATGGAAAGAGTGGGCAGAGAACCAGGGTCGGGCCACCTGGGGCCTGGCCCTGCCCTTGGCATTCATTAGTTTTTTATCTTACTTATCATGTTTACAGTCTCTCAGTATTTTTTATCTTTATTGTTTTTTTTTTTGTCATGAATTTGCGATGACATCATAAAGTACTTGAGATAAGATACAAGTGAAGGAAATCTAAAATTTAAGCTATGAATCCATCTGCCTATCGATGCTGCCCAAGAATGAGACAGGAGGAAGTGCCCCAATGCCAAGGATGGTTATTTCTTCGAGAGGATTATTAGTGACTTCAATTTTCTTGGTATTTTCTCATTTTTCCAGAACTTTCCACAATGAGTCTGTGGTGCTTTACAACCAGGGGAAGAATAATTGAAATGAATCAGCATTAAATTCTCTAGCAATAGCTTTCCTCCCTTGTAAAATGGAAGAGTTGGACAGGATCCCCAACCCTGGCTGTGCACCAGAATCCCGGGATGGCTTATTGAAAACACAGAGAGCGGAGCCCTATCTCCAGGGAGGGTGAGCCTGTAGCCTGGGATCTGGCCCAGGAATCGGCATTTTTGGACAAGTGCTCCAGGACTTTGGGATGTGTGTCTTGGGTTTAGAATCCTGGAGGAGGTGATCTCTGGGGCCCTTTCTGCTGTGCTCATTTCTTCGGGCTGTGTCGTCTTAGACTACGGGGTGGAAACAGAGAGGGCAGCCCCGTGGCCTGCCACTCCCCTGCTCGAGGGAGGTGCCTTTAGACTGTTCCTGCTCCAGCTGGGAGGAAGCTGGCTGCCGGCGTGTGTGGCCGTGTGCTAGGAACGGGTGGTCCAAAGATGGGTGGGCTCCCGGGAGTGCCTGCAGCAGGGCCTTCCTCTGGCCAACATTTCCTAAGAGGCTTGCAGAGTTGGGCCTTTTCCCATCTCTGATCACATTTTATCCTCAGTAACTCACGTGTCGGACCTTGTCCTCTCTACTTGTCAGATGAGAGGCACAGAAGGGCCAAGTGGCTTGCTCAGCGTCACACAGCTGCCGGGTGGCAGAGCCTGGATTCAAACCCCGCCGTCTGTACCTGCGCATCTGAGGTGGGCTCTTCTCCAGGAGACTCACAAGGCTCTGGCTTTGTGGTCCTTGAGACCTTCAGTTGTTCCTCTGGATAGAAGAAACTGGGGTCTTCCCCTGTTGTTTCTGGTGGGTTGTCTCCCTGTGTTCACCCCAGGTGGCCTCCCTCCCCCCAGAGTGCTCAAGCTGTTATTTTGCTGGGGAGGCTCTGGCAATGTGTGTGTGTGTGTGTGTGTGTGTGTGTGTGTGGCCCCAAACCACTGTGGTCATGGTCATGGTCACCCCTACTGCCATTTAGCTTATTTTATCTTACTGCATTTTTGTCTTCTGATCGCATCTTCTCTCAAACCCAAGCCTATTAAATTGTAGCTAGATTTACTTGGGGATGTTCCACAGGCGTTGGAGAGACCCTGTCCCTGGCTAACCCATTGGTGACACTACAGGCCGGGCTGGTAGGAGCGAGGCAGGGAGAGGGCGAGGGCATTCCTGGGTTTGGTTATAGGGTTCCCGGTAGCAGCTGTGTGACCTTAGGCAGGGCATCCTGGGAGTCTTGGTTTTGTCACGAGCACACAGAGGGCCATTCATCTCTGTGTCGGGCCTGGCACCCACAAATGCTCAGAGTATGTTAGCTACTCCTATGAGGGTTTTTTTAGTTTGGATTTGGACCCTAATTGCCTCTGGAAGCCTGGACAAATCAAGCTTCAGTTCCTCGCCAGGATGAAGTACTCTGCAAATGGAAATGCCCCCCACAGCCAGGTTGGTGGGGGCCTGGGCTCGGTTGACCTTGTCCTGGGACAAGGATGACTTCTTCAAGAGTTCCCGCCCAGGGAGAGGGAAGCGGGATTAGTTCTAACCTCTGAGCTTTTGCTGGGTTCTGTTGCTGATGGGCGCTGAAGCCGGGAGGCCAGCCGTCTGCCCTGGGGGCCCTGGGGGCTCTGGGATCTCTCCACATCACAGTGTCCCCACTCCCAGCCTGGGCTTCTCATTTTGGTGCTGTCGGCTACTGAGCAGATAGCACAGTTGTAGCCGAACGGCCACACAGCTGGCCAGAGAGGATTAAACTTAATTTGCTGTAGGTCCACGGGATTTCCAGCCTTTCCTGTCCCTTTCCCATTGATTATTTCACTATGATGTTGAAAGGGGAAGTTGGACTCGGCTAATGGGCTTCCCCCTGTGCCCAGGCAGGTGGCGTCCTGAATGTGTGTGTGCCCCACTGGCCCTCTGCAGCCCTTCCTCTGTACGTGGTTGGTTGTTATTGACGTATTTCCCATCAGTCTGTGTCCAAGAGGTTGTCTTCTGTCACCGTTGCTAGGGCTGTTGCTATGGCATCTGTCATCTAGGCTGTGTTGTGAGAGACACCAGGTGGGTGATCTCATGCCCTCTTCTGTACGGACTGTCCCCACTGCTGGGATGGAGAGAGGCCTTGATGGGGACACAGGCTGGGTTCACAGGCAGGTGGCTTCAGATGAGGGTGAAGAACTCATTGGCCGAGGAAGTCCTGGGCACCCAGAGCTCCTCCTCCCACAAGGGTTAACGGGAAAATTAGAGCTCCCATGACAGGAGCAGGTGCCCATGCTGGAGGAGACGTCATTGAGCTTTGGGTCTTGGTGTGGGCATAGATGCAGCACAATCACATGTGGCCGGGGAGGATGTCTCCCAGGGACCCCCGGCCCCACAGTGGACTGTGAGCCTGACAGCGGGTATGTGAGGGCTCCAGCTGACAGCTCGGCCATTAAAACTTTGAATACTCATCATCATCATCCCACTTGTCGTGTGGCTTCTCTGCCAACTGCTTAGCAAGAATCATGTCCAATCCACAGAACAATGCTAGTTAATGAGCATTACTATCCTGTTTTGCAGAGGAGAAAAATCTAAGCTCAGGAAGATACAGTAAGTCATGTGGGGTCACAAGCTAGGAAGTGGCAGAGGCAGCATTCAAATCCAGGTCTGTCTGGCCCAGTAGCCTGGGTCTCCACCAGCAACCATGGATGTGAAGCTAAGGCTTGCATATTTCCCCATGAGTGGTTTTCTATAGAGGCCTGTTAGAAGCATCCATGAGAGGCCTCAACACAGGGTTCTTGTTAGACTGGGGGCAGATACTTCCTTCATTTTACAAGCAGGGGATTTGTGTGACTTACCCGGTGACATGTAATGGGTCAGGCTAGATGAGACATGGTTTCTTGCAACAATTACACCCAACTCAGGAGAACAGAGATGTTCTGAGGCCCCCACTAGTCTTTGGGATGGGCTGAGATTCTTGTCCTCCAAGTGTTCTTCCAAGATGGTGGCCCCTTGGGGCGACCTAAGGAATGGGCACAAAAGTCTGTTTCATTCTTCCTTTTTAACTGTGGTAAAATACACGTAATGTAAAAAGTGTATAGTTCAGTAGTGGTAAGTACATTCACTTGTTGTGCAACCAGTCTCCAGAACTCTTGATCTTGCAGGTGTGGAACTCTGTACCCATTAAATAAATATCCATTCCTCTCTCAACCCCCAGCCCCTGGAAACCAGTTTTCTACTTTTGTTGCTATGAATTTGACTACTCTAGCTACTTGGTATAGGTGAATCACAATGTAGTTGTCTTTTGAGTTTCTGGCTTCTCTTGATTCCTCCATCTTGTAGTATGTGTCCCTTTTGCAAATTAAGTAATATTTCATTCTGTGTACATACCACATTTCATTTATCCAGTCATCCCTTGATGGACACTGGGGTTACTCCAGCATGTTGTCTCTTGTAGAATAATGCTGCAATAAACGTGGGTGTACACATCTCTCTTTGAGACCCTGCTTTCAATTTTGGTGGGGATATATATATATATACCTAGAAGTGGGATTACTGGGTCACATGGCAATTCTGTGTTTAATTTTTGGAGGAATCACTCTGTGGTTTTCTGTAGCAGGTGCACCAATAGCACACGAGGGTTCTAATTTCTCCACATCTTTGCTAACACTTGCTCTTTTCTGATTTTTTGATAGTAGCCATTTGGTTGGGTGTGAGGTAGTATTTCTTTAAGGGTTTCATTTGTGTTTCCCTGCTGATTAGTGATGTTGAACATCTTCTCATGTGCTTGTTGGCCACAAGAGTGATTTTTTTGAAGACCTGTTAATCTCAAGCCCCAAACTTACTTCGCTGCCCTGTGACCCCATAGTTTGGAGTTACAACCGAATATGGGCCTTATTCTGAAGGAATTTGGATATGGAGCAAGTGGGGCCCAAGGCTGTTCCACAGACAGCTACAGCAAGGCAGGATGAGGTGTGTTTTCTGAGGTGGGGGGGCAGATGATCGACTCTGGAGTTCCTGTAAGGGGAGGAGGATGTGCATTTGAGATGACCCTGGGCTCTTTAAAGAGGGGTGATCATAATTCCCCAGGCAAAGAGCCATTGCCATCCTGGGCCATCCAGAGGATACGCCTCATGGAGTCCTGTTCTAGGGGAGGACAGAAGGCACTTACAGCTGCTGAGGTTGGACTAAGGCCATCGCTCTCCCTCTGGCTGCACCCGTGTGCTTCAGCCCTCTGCCGAGCCTCCCCGCCTGTGTGGTGCTGAGCAGAACTGCTTCCCTGGGCTGGCCCAGTGCTGGTGGGGCCTGGCTCTCAGGCTGGGCAGGTCAGCCCTGGGGGCGGGAAGGGCTGTTTGGATACTTTGATTCTCTAGCAAGGCTTTTCTCCTTCCTAGGCTTGGGTATAACAGGATGGCTGGCTTCTCTCTGAGTAGGAACAAGTGCCTGGGACCACCATGTGCGGAATTTATATATTTATTTAAAGATTTTATTTATTTATTCGAGGGGGGGTGGGGCAGAGACACAGGCAAAGGGAGAATCAGGTTCCCTGTGGAGAGCCTGATGCAGGACTCGATTCCAGGACCCTGGGATCATGACCTGTGTCAAAAGCAGGTGCTCAGCCACTGAGCCCCCCAGGTGCCCGCATGTGTGGTTTTTAATACCTAGCCCTGCTGTGGCCTGGATGTTGGACCTGAGCTCTCGGGGCAAAATAACACCATCTGACTTCAGGAGATAGTCTGAGTACAAACCAGACTGAGCTCAGAACACACTAGCAGTTTGTCCCTCTGGGTTTGGGATCAACAGCTCCTGATCTTCCTGCCCCACACGAGCTATGACATGGCGCCTGGCCCCCACCCTTCATTTGATCCTTGATTAAACAGAAGCCCTGTGGGAAGGGGCTGCTAGCAGCCCTGAGCACTGACCTGAGGTTGGAACCGTGGCAGGCTTTACATGCCTTTTTTTAAAAAGTAGACTCCATGCCCAGCGAGAAGCCCAATTTGGGGCTCGAGCTCATGACCTTGAGATCAAGACCTGCTGAGCCATCCAGGTGTTCCTTTACATACATTTCTTTTCTTTTTTAAATTAATTAATTTGAAAGATTTTATTTATTTATTGAGGAGTGACACACAGACAGAGGCAGAGACATGGGCAGAGGGAGAAGCAGGCTCCCCGTGGAGCCTGACATGTGGCTCGATCCCAGGACCCTGAGATCATGACCTGAGCCGAAGGCAGATGCTCAACCGACCAAGCCACCTAGGTGTCCCTCCATACTTTTCTCATTCAAGTCTCATAACTACCTGATAAGGGTGGGAAGATTGCTTCCTTCCTTTGGCGATGGGACAGCGTAGTGCAAGGACTCTTTGCATTAATGTTTCCATTACATTTTATTTATTCTTTGCGTATATCATTGTCTGTGGTTCAGTACTGGAAAGGCACAGCACAGAGTTGCCCTCTCAGTTGCAAGTTTCCTTCCTCTGAGGTCTTGATAGCACGGTCCTTCCCAGAGGCCACCCACCCTGCACTCGGCTGGTGCTGTGCCCTCGTGTTTGGCGTGTATTCTCTTGCTACCATGAGCTCCTACATTTCCTAATCTCTGTTCTAGAAGTCCTCCGGCCTCTTCTATTTCCACCCTTCCTCTCTGCAGTAACCTACCTGTGGAGAGCTGCCTTTTGACCTTCTGGATTTCTCTCTAGCAGCTCCTTCCCGGCATCATCGGAGGCAGCACCCAGCACTGAGCATTGCTGGAGGACAGGTGAGGGCCTGGCTCATGGTGGTGTAACGCAGGCTTGCACATGTGCCCGCGGAGGGCTATCTGAGAGAGGGAGGACGTGACGAAGACCAGGGGGAGGCCACAAGGGGCTTGCTGCTCTGGCCCCTCCCTGGTGACAGCCGCTCCTCTTCACCGACCCCCGAGGATGACACTCTGAATCTGGATTTGTCAGGGAAGCTGTGAACACACTGGGATGTTTTCCTTCTGACTGGCTGTTAGCACTGAACTTCAGAGCTGCTTCCTGAGCTCAAATGCTAGATGTAGGAGGAAACCAGGCACAGGAATCGGCGGGGAGACAGAAGACCCAGAAAGCCTTTTGTTTCCCCAGCCCTTTGCTGAGCACCTGTGCCAGGCTGGGCTACTGCCCTTAGGGAGCCCTCCTCCTAGGGAAGGGGCAGCCCTGGGCCCAGCTGCTTATGAGGACGAGATGGTGAGTCTCATTCAAGCTAGGATCCTAAGGGAATGCATCTCACCTAGGAAAGTTGTGGAGGGTTCATTTGAGGTAGGAGAAGGTTCATTTTCTTCTCTGGATTCTCTCTGCTTTCATTTTCTGCTCTATAGTCTCCTGGCTCAGAGGGGTCCTAGCTCAAGTTCTTTCTCCTTTTCTAGAAGCAACGTAGCATCATGGCTGTCCTGGCTTAAATAATGTCCTTGCAAAGTCACCTCCAACCAGAAACCCAGAATGTGACCTTACTTAGAGATAGGGCCTTTGCAGGTGTGATTAGTGAAGATAAAGTCACCCTAGATTAGGGTGGATCCTCATTCCAATACTTGGTGCCCTTCTAAGAAGGCCATGTGAAGACGCAGACACCCCCAGAGGGAAGAAGGCCGGGTGAAGATGAAGCAGAGGATGGATTGATACGGCTTAAGTCAAGGACTGCCAGGGATTGTCAGCCACCATCAGGAACTGGCAGAGGCCAGGAAGGATTCTTCTCTAGAGCTGTCAGAGGGCGCATGGCCCTGCTGACACCTGAATCTTGGACTTCTAGGCTCCAGATCTGTAAGAGAGGAAGTTGCTGTTGTTTTGAGCCACCATGTTAGTGGCACTTTGTTATGGGAGCCCTAGGAAACAGTATTGTGGCCAAGAGCATGGATGCCTAGGCCACACTGCCTCAGTTCAAATCCTGGTTAAGCTGTGTGACCTTAGGCAGATTACTTGCCCCCTCTGTGCCTCCATTTCTTTTCTGTAAGATGGAGACTGTAGTAGTGTTTACCTCAAAGGGTTGTGTGAGGGTTATGATGAGTTAGGGAAGATGAAGCATTTAAAGTAGTACCTGCAGAGAGGAAGCACCGTGTGTATGCTGCTATTTGAAATACACCTGCACTGGTTTCTGAACCACAGAGCTCTCCTCACTGCCCTGAAAGGTGCCAGGCTGCCTTGTCTGTCCACCTGGAAGTCCACGGTCTCCACTTTTCCAAGAGAAGGGAGAGGACAAACTTGAACCTGATCTCAGTAGCTACATGTAAGTGGCTTATCCTTGTCCCTCCCATTTTATTCTAACTCTAGGGATAGAAGGTGAGGGAACCAAGATGCCTTTGAGAGTAGATCGTCCCCTTGGGCCAGCAGGCCAGCAGGGGCTGTGGACCTACCACCTGGGGGACTCAGAACCAACTCTGCAGTCCTGGTGGGCCTCAGCCTCAGGTCAGAAAAAGGAAAGGTCAGCCTCAGCTTCAACTTCAGAGGCCACCTGGGGTGGGATTTCCTACACCAAGCTGTAGGGGACCAATGAATGTTCTTGCTTGTGCCCGTATATCAGCGGAGGATCCGTGTGGAAAGTCAGTCATGCTGGTGTCCGTCAGGCAGAGAAAAGACATCTTTTTCCTATGGCATAAACCTGAGGCAGATGCCTGGGGCAGGGCACCTCCCAACCCCATGGAGGCTGCCGTGTGCATCTGTGCAGTGACCTGCTTCCCTGTGAGCTGGAGGATGCTTCTCACCCCAGGATGGGGTGAGGACAGGGTTAGGCCCCACTCAGTCCGGGGGCCTTTAGACATGGCTCTCAGGCGGAATATTGGAGGTTTGCCTGCTAAGCTTCTCCTTGACCCATGGCAGGGGTGGGAGTGGAACATTGCTGTGGGAGGCCTGGTTGTGTGTGTGTGTGTGTGTGTGTGTGTGTGTGTGTGTGATGCAGCAAGCAAAGATAGCTTTGATGAGGCTTGAATCAGGAAGAGCCATGAGAAGGGAGAGTCAGAGGACAGCCCAGGTTGGGCTCCAGTGGCGACACTGATGGGTGGGGTGGGCTCTGTCGATACCGAGGTGAGGCTCATAACGCCACAGCTGAGTGACTGTTTTCCTCACTGCGTATCCCACGTCTGAGCTTATGGCTTTGCCTGACCAGTGGTGTGAAATACCAGCGTCCTGGACCTGTGCTGAAGGGATCCAGAGGCATGCTGAAGAAAAGAACTGTTAGATTTTCAGTGGGTGCGTCGACTGTTCTTTCTTTGAGGTTCTTCACATTGCATTCTTCTATTCAACTGGGTATTTACAGGATAATGTGTCTGGGCTGTATTTTCTTGCTTTATCCTGCAAAATTGACTTTATTGAATTACAATTTAAATGTGTTCATGATCCATAGAGAGTTGATTAAAGAGAAAAAGCAAAAGCACTCACTTGAACATTTTTTGTCTCTTGCAGAAATATAAAAAATATGTTTTCTGCAGTGTCCCACACAGTCTTTTATACGAATGTATTTCTGGATTTAATGCCGGGGAAAGAATGTTTATCTGCACAAATGACTTTTAGTAACTTGATTTATTTCCCTTTTCACCTGGGCTTCCAGGAAGCCCATGGCAAAATTCAGTGCCTGATTGTGGGGATTAGTTCATCTTGGATTCTTGTTAACATACACTTCTTTAGGCCCTTTTCAAGGATCTATTTTGTTTATACATCCAATTTTGCAATTTTATGTCTTCATCGTATGTTCCCTTTAGTGCTTTAAAAACGCATGGTACCCTTGTGTATATACTTAAAAGGTTTGAAAGTAGGTCCTTGAACAAAAACTTTTCCATGAATGTTAATAGCAACACTATATAAAATAACTGAAAGGCAGCAACAACCTGAATGTTCATCAACTGGTGAATGGATAAACAATATATGGTGTATCTGTACAATGGAGTATTGTTTAGCTATGAAAACGGGATGAATTTCCGACAGGTACTACAACGTGGATGAACCTCAAAAATATGATGCTACGTGAAACAAACCATATATTGTATGATTGCGTCCAGAATAGGTAAATCCCTAGAGACGAGAGGTTGCCAGGGCTGGGGGAGGGAAGAATGGGAGTGACTGCTTAATGGGAGGAAGGCCCTTCGCAGGGTGATAAAAATGTTTCTGAAATAGCTAAAAGGGGTGCTCGCATGGCATTATGAATGTACTAAAGTCCAGTAAATCAAAGACTTTTGAAATGGTTAATTGTATGTTATGTGAATTTTATCTCAATGAAAAAAAATACCCCTTTGAACTTTTAAGAAAATGAGTGGAGTATAAAAATCCATACTGAGGGGCGCCTGAGTGGCTCAGTCAGTTAAGTGTCCAACTCTTAATTTCAGCTCAGGTTATGATCTCAGCACAGGGTCATGAGATCGGGCCTCGGAGTTGGGCTCTGCGCTCAGCATGGCATCTGCTTGAGGTTCTCTCCTTCTGCACCCGCCCCCCGCTTGTGTTTTATTTCTCTCTCAAATACATACATACATACATACATACATAAAATCCATATGAAATCCTCAAATGGATTTCTTATGAAGAAGACAGAGTGGGTCACTGTTTTAGAACCAGCCCCTTCTTTGAATTTCTTCTCTCCACTGCTCCCAGGTGCTTCACATAATTCAGTGGTCTGGGGGCTGTCTGACCTTGGCAGGCCCTCTCTGTATGGGGGAGGAAAATGTTTTCTTCCTGGGTGTGGCCCACCTGCAATCTGTCTTTCTTAGCATCTTCTGGGAGCCGTGCGTCACAAACATTTGTACGTCATTGAACACAGAAATCGACAACATTTCTGTAGCGCCATGGGGGTAAATGGGGAGGGTATATGCAGCTAGAGGTGAGCTGCCTGGTGGTCTCCTCAGGTCCCAGTGGACAGTGTCTGTAGTACACTGGCTGGGGAGCTCTGCTCCAGGGCAAGATAGAGGTGTAACTATAGAGCAAAGGGATGTGGGGTATGCTCAGCCTGCCGTTGCCAGGAGGCCAGCATGGATCTGTTCAACTACTTACAAGTGTTCAGATCCACCCTGCCTTCAGGGCCTGAGGGCCTGACTCCTGCAAACATCTCCAGGCTCCTTTGCCAGCTGACTCCTGGCTGGGTTTGGGATGGGGGAAGACAGGTTCCCACCCTGCAATCTGGGTATCATCTTTGCGTCTTTAGCAGTGGCTACATCTCCTAGCAGTGCCAGCTCCTGCTGGGCAGTCTCCACTATCTCCAGCTCTGACCCTGGGCTTCACAACACTGCCTTCTCCTCTTGTCCCTTCAACCCGAGGGCTTCCAGCTGTTGCTAATCTCTGGGTTGTGGTGTGAGTCCCTGTCCAATATGTCATTAGTTTCTATCAAACTTTCTCCATTAAGTAGAGGGTATAGGCTTCATTTTCTTGATTAGACTCTGACTTACAAGGCATCCTGTCCACTCCCACTGGCCTTCCACGTAGTGCCAACTGGTAACAGAGAACATGCATTGGATTGACCTTGATTCTTGTGCATACATTTTTTTCTCATGTTGCCTGGGAGCAGTAGGTACCTGGCTCAGAATTCAGGACCCCAGGTCCTAGCCAGACATTATCTCCATATGACCAATAAGGAGGAAGAACAGAAGTTTGGGATAGCTGCTCCTTTCATCTGCCTAGAGAACTCCTATTCATCCTTTAAAGCCCAAATATCAATACCACTTGATCACTCTCCTTATTCTTCTCTTATGTCGCCAAGGCTGGATCAGTTGCTTTTTTATTTGTGTTGCCAAAATGGTTTATATAAATATGCCTTAGAGTGCTCTCCTGTTAGGGTCACTAAGGACCTATTTGCCCCATTAGCAGGTATGTTCCCTGAGGGAAGGGGCCTGGCCTCACTCACAGTGGCTCATTCTTTGCATAACGTTTGGCACATAGCAGGTAGTGAAACAGTTTTACCAAGTTCCCCCGTACTCTAATCTGGTTGCATATTAGATCACTTGGGAAGCCTTTAAAAAAAATACAGATGTCCAGGCTCTACCTGAGTACAATGCAATCAGAATTCTGATGGTGGGGCCCAGGCATTGGCATTTTTAAAAGGTTAACTTGGTGATTTTAATGTGCAGCCAGTGTTGCAAACTGTTGGTTTAAATGACTGCTTTGACTTATTATTAGCTTTTAGTAATGTTTCCTGCCATCAGACTCAGCTCCGCCTGCAATTGAATTCAACCCTGCAAATACTCTTGAGTGCCTACTCTGTGTCAAGCATTGTATAGACAAACTCTTGCTACTCGAAGTATGTTCTGTGGACCAGCAGTATCTGTATCATCTGGGAGCTTGTTAGAAATGCAGAATCTTGGGGCACCTGAGTGGCTCAGTCCGTTAAGTGTCTGCTTTCGGCTCAGGTCATGATCCAGGGGTCCTGGGATCCAGCCCCACGTCAGGCTCTCTGCTCAATGTGGAGTCTGCTTCTCCCTCTCCCTCTGCCCCTCTCCCCAACCACTTATGCTCCATCTCTCAAATAAATAAATAAAAATCTTAAAAAAAAAAAAAAAGAAATGCAGAATCTTAGGTCCCACCCCAGACCTACTGAGATCTTTTGCAACTTCACCAGCTCCCTGGCTGGTTTGCATGCATGTTATAGTCTGAGAAGCAATGAAGTCGGTATCATGCCAATGTCAAAGTGCTACAGTGGATTTCATTTCCTTTCTTATCTACTCTAATTTGTTTTCCTTTAGAAGGGTATAATTTTATATCCGCTTCCCAGGCTAAAATGGCACATCCAAAGGGGGTCAAGTTGAGGCAGGAGCTAGAAGAGATGATGCGGCCCCCTGAGTGCGGTAGGGAAGGGAGGAATGGACGGTCTTGGAGAGATGGAAGCCTCTCAGCACCACTGAGTGCCAGCATCTGGGAGGCTTCAGGGATGGGCTGTTGGGGAGGAATGATTCCCGTTCCTGACATTGCCATTTCTTTGAGCGTGATCGAGGCGTGCTGGAGGGATGCTGTGGCTGTGCCGGATGGAGGACTCAGCAGATCTGCTTGCCAGGGAGCAGGCTGGCATCGACGCAAATAAAGCAGCCTTGCTTGCCTCATGCCAGGAAGCCAGGAGGAGTAGTGGCAGTCTGGGGGCGGGGGGCAGTTTGGGGATCTGCCTCCTTTGCCTCTGTCAGAGGACTCTTCTGTGTGTGGTTGCACAGTTAGTGCTAGATCTTTGAGAAGACACAAAGGAGGAGGGATACCCTTTTCTGGAGGAGACACCTCTTGTCCTCCAACATGTTTCTTTGTTGCTCGAGCCTCCGTTGGATCAGGCCATGGAGGTTAACACATAACCTTCAGATTCAAAAGGACGGCTGTGTGTGTTTCTCTTGGGCTCTTCGGATGAGTTTGACATACACTTTCTGAGGAACCAGGATTTCATCTGAAAAATGATGTTGTAAGGGGTGTGGTTGGGCTGCGGGCAGGAAGTCAGAAAGTTAGGGTAAAAAGGCCACTGCCTTTCGGGAGGTTTGGTCGTTACGATTGGCCCCATGGTGCAAAGTGGCTCAACCAACGGGCTCACGGGACAGCCTCCCCCATGTATTGTGGCTGTGGGCTGCTAGGTCAGGGTGGGGGAGACCTCTGTGCAGCCTGGCACCCTCCCATCCCCATCCTATCCCGGATCCTTCTCTTGCAGGCAGATCCTGCACTCCCTTTATTCTGGGCCTTGGAGAAACACTAGAGAATCAAATGGGAATGAGAGGACCGACCCTGGAGTCACCAGTTCTGGGGTTTGGACGAGATCGGGCGCGTTCAGGGTGGTATGGCCGTAGACCGGTGCTGGGGTTTGGGATGGCCATTGCTCCGAAAGGCTGTGTAGTGTGGCTGAATCCCATTTGGGGGCTTGGGAAGTTGAGGCTCATTTCCCGGATCCCTCAGGTGACTGAGCCAGAGCTCACGTCTGTAGCAGTTTGTGGCCTCCTCAAAAGCAACCTCTGGCAGGTGGATGTGATTCCACGTAGGCCTCGTGGCCGTGTTGGGCTCTTAGACCCATGGAAGTCAGGACAGGTGCTTGCAGGGGAGTCTCCAGAGGCCCCGGATGGCTAGCTGGGATGGTCTGAGAGCCCAGGCCCCAGTCAGCCAGTCTAGGCGCTGGATATGTCTTGCCGTTGCTCCCATGTTCCTTTGAGCCACTGTGTTCTGTGTCTTGCCTGTTTCTCACTCCACGCGGTCTGGAAGGCATCAAGGCTTCAGCCACAATGTGTCTTGGACCCAGAAACAAAATATTTTGTCTCCCCCCCTCACCCATGTCTAGCACCCATGTGCTAAGGCTAGAGCAGCAGGGAGAGAAAAGCCCTTTTAATGAATGTTAAGCGTCGACCCTGAACTGCTTTCTGCTTCCCTTGCGACTCCCACACACTCCTGAGAATGCCCATTTCCCCCTGGGAAGGCGGGCATGAGGGCAGGTGTTGCCCAGACTTTACGCCTCATTTTTCATTAATGATGAGTCTTAGAACCGCATCATCCCTGCCACGTCCTCCCCTGTCCTTACCCTGGCTTCCTATCAAAGCTGGGATCTGATCTGATGGGAGAGGGGCTCTGCCTCCTTGTGCAGGCTGTCCTGTTGTGCTGGGAGGTGATGTTTGCTGAGTGCCAGAGCCAGGCACTGTGCCTGGCAGGTAGCGGGCCCTCGGTGAATGTGTAGCCTGCCGCGTGCATGTCGTCACCAGCAGCTGTGGATGTGTGGAATGATGGCACATGGCTTGTGTGCCTTCCTAGCCTCACACCTTCATGTAATTGATTGGTTCATTCAGCAAGAATTTTTAGCACGTCCTGTGGTGCCAAGCAGGGTGCCAAGAAGGGGGCCCTCCTGAGGCAAGATGAGATATGCCCACTGAGAACTCGCATGCAAGAGGGGATCAGGCTTGAAAAAGAGAAGCTTGGCCAAATATTAGGAATTTAAGGCAAGACTTTGTAGAGTGACTAGCATTGAAGGATAAAGAGATCAAAACATAACTTCCCCACATTTCCATACTATGTTACAATTTTATGTGGTTTTATATGGTTTTGGAATATTTGTCATCGTGGGGTGCCTGGGTGGTTCCATTGGTTAAGTATCTGCCTTTGGTTCAGGTCAGATCTCGGGGTCCTGGGATTGAGCCCCTTATCGGGCTCTTGGCTCAGCAGGGAGTCTGCTTCTCCCTCTCCCTTTGTTCTCTCTCTCTCATGTTAATAATTAAATAAATTTTAAAAATACTTGTCATCTTAACTGTGAAACAGGCAGGACTTTTTTTTTTTTTTTTTTTTTTTTTTTTTTTTTTTTTTAGTAAGGAGATGTTAGGGACAAGGGTACATCAGAGAGAGGGGAAGTCATTAGGAACAGCAAGAAGATCAGGTTGCTTAGGGGCCAACAGAGTGTCTGGGAAGGAGCAGCTACTTCAGGACCTTGCCGAGGAGCATTTGCATGCAGGGTTTACATTTTCTTACAAGTGTGACATTTGAGAAGGTCACTTACCTCTGGGAGCCTCAGTGCCTTCCTTTATAAACAAGAGTGAGAAAGTCATTTTGGTAGGGTGGTGATGGGATTGAAATGATATTGGGGGTAAGTGGGGGACCTGGCACACAGTAAAACACCAAACCATGTAGCTCTAAATCCTTTGAAGTGTATGGTTGGGGTCTGAGTCGTGTAGTAGGAGACCCAGCTGGCAAGGCAGACTGGCTTCCCATGTCTAGCAGCTCGTAGGCAAAAAGGTGTCAGGGTTTGAGACCCCATTCAAGGAGACGTGGAAACATGGTCAAAGGCAGGTCATGTCTTTGGGACGTAATGCTAGGGAACCTAAATAGGATCGTGGGGACTTGAGACAGGAGGCCAGGAGGGGTGAGATACCATGCCAGCAACCTGGATAGAACAACTGGCGTTTAGTCGAGGGGAGATTCTGGAGGTGGTGTGGAACACCTGGGGATGGGACCTGGGCTATCTGTCTCCTGTCACCCTAGGAGGTGCTCCTGGAGTGCTCAGTCCCGTGGAGGGCACCTGCCCTATCCTGAGAAAAGCTCTCAGGCTGGTAAAACCCCAAAATTCAACTGAGTAAATGTAAAGGTCAGATTGACTTTCTTCAGTGATTCATGAACCAGGCAGCATCCCATCTTGCAAATAGAAAGGAGCGTCCTATGAGCTGCAGAAAGGAAGGGTTTTTAAAGGCAGAGAGGGAACAAAAAAGAGGAAATTGTTAGCAGAGAATGCATTGTTTTAGGCAAGGGTGTCCTCCTGAGGGGAGGAGAAGGGGTCTATCAGAGGATTACCTGTTACTGCTGACCAGGAAATTCCAGGTGGATTAGTTAAAAGTCACATTCCTGAGCAGGGAGGGGGTGTTGAAACTGTAGTCAGGTTAGGTATCAAGTCTTGGCTTGCTGACTTGGGGCTTAGCACAAGCCACTCCATTTTGGGCCTGCTGTTTTCTTTTCTTTTCTTTTCTTTTCTTTTCTTTTCTTTTCTTTTCTTTTCTTTTCTTTTCTTTTCTTTTCTTTTCTTTTCTTTTCTTTTTTTTCTTTTCTTTCTTTCTTTTCTTTTTTCTTTTTTAAGTAATTGCTCTCTTTTAATCAGAGTCAGCCTGAGAGATGTGGTCAAAATTTAAGGCCTTAGCATTGTTCTCAGCTACTGTGCCGTACTTGTCACAGCTTTTGTTGATCCTCCATGTGGTATTGACAGGTCATAGCTTTTTTTTTTTTTTTTTTTTTTTTTTTTTTGCTCAGTCTCTGTGATACTCATTGGTCACAACTTCAGATCCACAATTTATACGTTGGCCATTTTCTTCATTCCTTTTCTGACATCCTAGTCTCAGGCAGGTCATTTGCTTGATGGTTAGTAGCTATGGCTATGCATTAAAGCTTTCAAGAGAATACAGTGCGCCAATGAGATTATTATGATTATTGTAAGTAGGATAATTCCCGGCGTTTGGAACATACTTCAGGGCCATGGTTCCCCAAGACCCAAGCTATTCAAAATCAGGCAAATCAAAGAAAGACCTTATTGAGGGAATCACCTTTTTAAGCTAAGTGGCGTGCTCGGTGATCTTACGCCACTGAGTTTCAGCTTGCCCAGAAGTGTTAATGTAGGTGCAGCACATGATGTTGGCCACAGCAGATACCTCCTTGCTCCGCTAAAAGATGCTCAAGGACTGTTCTGTTATTGAGAACAACTTTGGCTTGAGTCAAGGATTTTTAATTTTTTTTTTTGGCATCTACTGAGTTAGCAGTGGATTCTGCAGTGTCTTCAAGAGTTAAGGAAAGGTTTCTGATCATATTCTCATTTACATTTACTCCTAACCAGGGAATGTACTGCCTTGCCAAAGGAAGGAAATCCTGAGTCACGAATACCTCCTGGCAATTCCTTTCTAACTCAATGATGTAAATCCAGAGGAATCCACCAGTGAAGTGTCTTAGTTCGTTTGTAGAAAGTTGGAGAGGTATAGGTAGATAACCAAGGAGACATTGCCCAGCTCTGTATGCCAGCCAGCCATGGAGGCATCACAGGTCCAAGGACCAAGGAGAGTGGTAACCACTGTGGACAAAGACAGACCCTCTCAGGGCACAGACTACTTCCTGTGAAGGGGACAGTGTGAATGGACTCATTCACAGATATTTGCCTGTTCAAGCCAGGAGTCAGTTAGGTTTTCTCTTAGGCTGAAATAGAGTTGTTCTAAATTCCAGAAGTTACACCCCTTAGCAGGGAGGCACAGGTGAGGGTGTCATCTCGCTAGGCCAGAGCCAGCATAAAGAAAAAGAACAGGAGGAAGAAAGGGTTTCATGTTTGGTGAAGTCTTGATCTGGCATCTTGAGAGGAAGTGGTTTACCTTGGTGCCAGCTGCTTCTCTTCCTGGTCTATTGGATTAAGAGGTCTCCAGCGTTTGTACGGGACCAGATGTAAGCTGGAGCCTTCTTCAGCTGTGAGGTGTATATCCAGGGTGTAAGTCCGTGAAATTTGGCTGTCATCTGGGTGGTTAGGGAGACCCGGTATAGCCCCTTCCCAGGACATTCATGGCTGGTCTTTTTACTTACTAATTCCAAGTCAGATGGTGGGAAAACATTGGAAATGTTAATTTGGAGCGCCATAGCCAGATTTTTGAAGAAAGTAGAAGAATTCAGCTATATAACAGAACCCTGAAGACCATTAACAGGATTAGAGATAAATACAGATAAAGGTGTAAACATAATGTCTTCCTTCTGCAATTACTTCCATTTTTTTTTATAGTAAAGCTAATTTGTTTGCATTTAACTTTCCTTACTTATTTACATAAGTGCATCAAGAATAGTGCTTGACTGTATAAGCTTTTTTGTAAAGATTGCTTTGCTGGAACACTGCAAGCAGGGTCACAGGTTGATTTTTTTTTTTTAAAGGGGTTTTATTTGGTCTGTAAAATCAGACTTAATTCCTTAAAACTGTCTGGTCATCTCTAAGCCTATCTCTCTCTCTCTCAAAGATGACATTCCAGTCAAAGCCTTGGTAACATAACCAGCATTTGTAATTGTGTTCTGTTACAAAGAGAATGGATTCTTATTGAACTTATGTAAATACCTAATTATTTTGCCAAGAAAAGAATACTGAAGAGTTCTGGAATTCTGGAGGGATCAGATGTAGAGAAGAAGTAAATGTTTCATTTTTGTTCACAAAGGTAGATCTCACCAAATTGTTGATAGCTGAATTGAAAAGGGATAAAGGTTTCCCCAAATCCAGAAAAACAATACATTAGAGAGCCAGCAGTGTTTTAAACAAGAAGTCATAAAAGTTCTGTCTTCCTTGGCTCATTCAGCCCCATATAATTAATTCTTGTTGGTCTTGGTCTTTTGTGAAAAGTCTGATGAAATCACCAATTTACAGTGTTTTGTACATTCTTACTCTGTTCAGTGGTGTGATCTGTTATCAGAACTACTATCAAAGTCATCACAAACCTGTACTGTAGAGTACTTGTCAGATGCCTTTCCATGAATTTCTCTGGAAATGAAACACATTTATAAGAAGCTTTTGTAAGAGCATCTGAGTAAAACAATGACAGTCTGTAAATGATAAGACTTAAAAATGGCCATGGTTAAAGGTCTGATGAGAGTTTATTATGATCTATTTGACAAGGAAATTTCGTTATTTTTGTAACATTTTAAGATAAGAACCGGAATTATAAGTGTTTACATTATATTAGGACATAATAGATCTTTCAGAATTGCATACAATTTCTGGAACATTTCTATTAATAACCTGTACCCACACAAATATGATCTAAGAAGGTTTACTGTTACCTATTTGACAATGTTTCCCATGTAATTTATCATACTAAATAAGCTAAGTTACACGAATTAGTGTAACATCTCTCTTTTTATAAAGATAAAGAAATCTACTGGAAATGTTCCTGGATCTTTTGGAAAATCTCAATGTTAGTTCAAGGTCAAAAAGATTTCATTTAGAGTTTTATTTTTAGGAAGTTTGTCAAAAATATCAAAAGATTTGGGTACTTGGTCAAATAAGATCTTGGTCACTGTGAAGTAACACTTAGTTGTCCATTTAACCAAAACAAAAACTGTGTAGGCAGGGGCATCTGGGTGACTCAGTGGTTGGGCGTCTGCCTTTAGCTTAAGTCATGATCCTGGGATCCCGGGATCAAGTCCTACATTGGGCTCCCCAGAGGGAGCCTGCTTCTTCCTCTGCCTATGTCTCTGCCTTTCTCTGTCTCTCATTAATAAATAAATAAAATCTTAAAAAAAAACCTTGTAGGCAAATAACAAGGTTAAATAGTTGTAAAAAGCCTTAGCTCTTTTATTTTTTTTTATTTTTTATTTTTTTGCCTTAGCTCTTTTAATACTAAAAAGACTTTTTTTTTTCTTAAGTAATCAAGGACCTAATAAACATAAAATACAGAACCTTTGTTTTTCTAGACAGATTATATTAAAGGTAAAGAAAACCCTTGGCTTACAATTTCCTGTTAAAAGCAGACCAATAGTCTAAGAAAACTTTGTCTTTTTAACAAAGAGAAAAAAACCAAATTCCAATTTTGCACCATTATACTTTTTTTTTTTTAAAGATTTTATTTATTTATGACACACACATGCAGAGAGAGGCAGAGACACAGGCAGAGGGAGAAGCAGGCTCCATGCAGGAGCCCGACGTGGGACTCGATCCTAGGTCTCCAGGATCACGCCCTGGGCTAAAGACAGCGCCAAACCACTGAGCCACCCGGGCTGCCCTGCACCATTATACTTTTAATATTAAAACTAATTTTAAATAAATTCATTTTAGTATCAGCCAGCTTGACCACACATTAAAATTCCTTTTCAAAGTTTCCTTTTTCACAAACCTTCTCTTTTCTTTTTTACATTCAAATTTTGTCCTGTATTTTCCCTCTTTAAATATAAATATCCAACTTCACTTTTGGGCAAAATTACTTTTTTTCCCTCAACAAAAATGTATTTCATTCCGCATGCCTTATTCTTTTTTTTTTTTTTTTTTTTTTAATTTATGAGATAGAGAGAGGGAGAGGGAGAGGCAGGCTCCCCACAGGGAGCCCGATGCAGGACTCAATCCCAGGACCCCAGGATTATGACTTAAACTAAAGGCGGATGCTCAGCCATTGAGCCACCCAGATGCCCCTCTTCATTCCTTCTTTTACTGAAGGCAGACATTCTAATTCTTACATATGGAGGTGTTTCCCTTACTATTTGTAGTAGCTTCAGTTTTATGTATATATATATATTATATATATATATACACACACACATATATATATGCAGATGTATGTATACATATATGTATATTTATATATTTGGCATATAATATCCTATTAGTTTTAGGTGTACATTATAGTGACTTGATATTTTTATATGCTAGGAAGTAATCTCCATAGTAAATCTAGTTTCCATCTGTCACCATGCAGAGTTACTACAATAATGACTATATTCTCTGTGGTATATATTGCATTCCCATAACTTATTTATTTTACATCTGGAAGTTTGTACCTCTTACTCCCCTCTTTGGTAACCAACAGTTTGTTCTTTGTATTTATGTATCTATGAACCTGTTTCTGTTTTTTTTTTGTTGTTGTTTATTTTTTAGATTCTACAAATAAATGAAATCATGTGGTTTTCTTTCTCTTATTTCACTCATATATATGTGTGTGTATATATATATATATATATATGTATATACACATACACACACACATACACACACACCACTTTTTCTTTACCCATTCACCTATTGATGGACCTTTAGGTTGCTTCCATATGTTGGCTTTTGTAAATAATGTTGCAGTGAACATAAAGGTGCATTTATCTCTTCAAATTAGTGTTTTTGTTTTCTTCAGATAGATACCTAGAGGTGGAATTGATGGATCATAGGATAGTTTTATTTTTAACTTTTGAGGCACTTGTATACTGCCTTCCACAGTGGCTGTACCACTTTGCATTTCCACCAACAGTGCATGAGGGCTCTTGTCCCCCCATATCCTTGCAAACACTTGTTATTTCTTGTCTTTTTGATAATAGCCAATCTGACGGGCGTGAGGTGGTACCTCACTGTGGTTTGGATGTGCATTTCCCTGGTGATGAGTGATGTTGAACAGCTTTTCACGTGCCTGCTGGCCATCTGTATGTCTTCTTCTTTTTTTTTTTTTTTAAGATTTTATTTATTTACTCATGAGACACACACACACACACACACACACACACACACACAGGCAGATACATAGGCAGAGGGAGAAGCAGGCTCCTTGCAGGGTGCCCCACATGGGACTCCATCCTGGGACTCCGGGATCATGCCCTGAGCCAAAGGCAGACGTTCCACTGCTGAGCCACCCAGGCGTCCCTGCGTGTCTTCTTTAGAAAAATGTCAGTTCAGGTCCTCTGACCATTTTTTAATCATATTTTTTCAATATTAAGTTATGTAAGTTCTTTATATATTTTGGATATTAACCTCTTACCAGATGGACGATTTGCAAATCTCTCCTCCCATTCAGTAGATTACCTTTTTGTTTTGTTCTTGATTTCCTTTGCTGCACAGAAGCTTCTTAGTTTTATGTGATCACATTTGTTTTATTCTAGCTTTTGTCTCCTATTGCCTGAGGGGACTGGTCCAAAAAAATATTGCTAAGACTGGTGTCAAAGTGCTTACTGCCTATGTTTCCTTCTAGGGGTTTTATGGCTTCAGGTCTTAATTTCATATCCTTTCATCAGTTTCGCATTCGTTTTTGTATATGGAGTAAAAGAGTGGTCCAGTTTCATTCTTTTGCATGGAGCTGTCCAGTTTTCCCAACACATTTATTGAAGAGACTGTCTTTTATCCTTTGGATATTCTTACTTCTTTTGTCATGGATTAATTGACCATCATATAAGTGTGGTTTTATTTCTGGGTTGTCTGTTTTATTCTGTTGGCCTTTGTGTCTGTTTTTGTGCCAGTACCACACTGTTCTGATTACTATAGCTTTGTAGTATAATATGAAATGAAGGAGCATGATACCTCCAGCTTTGTTCTTTCTCAAGATTGCTTTGGTTGATCGCATACATTGTTAGAATTCTTAATCCTCAGGAGCCTTAACTAAGAAGTAGACAACTGTGAAGTGTCTTTTCCATTAGCATTCTGTGAATTGGCAGGCTTATGGGCACTTTTTCTGATTTCTAAAAATGGAGCTTTTTTCAGTGTGCATAAAACATGTTTGCTAATAGACTCAAAAGATCTTTGGTTCCTCTGGAAGGAAAATATAGATAAGCCTGTTTTCACTAATTAATGTCTCAGTATTTTATCTTACTTGAAGATGATCCGGATACTTGGTGAATTTAACTTAACTCATTTTATGACTTAGCAGAACTTTAAGGTTTCAGGTTACCAAAACGATAGGGGGAAACTATTTAAAAAGTTTACCTAAAACCTTTTTTATCATGCTTACATGTATTCAATTTACTTGCTCTTGACAGTTATTTTCAAATTACCCACAAAAGCTCCGCGAGGCATTAGACAAAGTCAGCCACCATACCAAGCTCTTTTTCTTGTTGACAAATTTTGTAACAGAGATAATGCTGAATTTATTTGATTAGCAAACGTGGGTAGGATAAAAGTATTATATTAGATGCCGATAACTCTAAAGACATGCCTATTTTAATTAAACCAGCAAACTTAAAGTAGCACTAATAGCGAATATCTTCCCAGACCATATGACTCTGAAAAGCAATTGTGTTCATTTCTATTATATTTCTGAGATTCAGGAATACTCAATTTATAAGTGCTTATAGTTAAGCCAATTAAAGAGAGCTTTGATATTTACTAGAATTTGGCAAGGTTTTTCATAATTTCAGTTTTAGTTTTCCTTAGCTATTTAAGGGAATAACTTATAGCAGTTTATAAGAGAATCCCTTGGAGCCCTGTCAATTTGGGGAGGGGCCTATATGGGGATAGATATGGGGCCATTGGCATTAGTGGTTAAATAATTTGCATAGGGTCTTGGAGGACAATCTCTTCTATAGTGTCCCAGTTGTCTACAACTGAGACATTGATTTTTGGTGCCAGTTTTTTGATGATGGACCCCTAAGAGAGTATGATGTGAGGGTCCCAGGTATCATTTTAGATTCCTGGCCTTGTAGCTATAAAGCTAATGACTTGGCAGACTTTTGTTTATGATCTTGTGTCTTTAAATTTTCATTAGCCTTTTATAGTGAATTTTTTAATGAACTTGTCTCAGACTCTTAAAGCCTTTTGGAAGCTTCTACATACCAATTAAAATAGGTATCCCATTCTGTTTGCTTGTTATGGGAACCCTTCCTTTCAAGTGTACATCTTAAGTAAAAGGTCTTGTGCACTTGGAACGTCCCCCTAATGGCCATTGTAATTCTGAGTTGTCTTTAGTGCCTTTTTTGTAGATATTTACAGCTTTCAGAACTACAGTTTTTAGACATGAAAGAAGGAGGTGTGCCAGAAGATGGCAGGTTTGATTCTGTAGAAATTGAGGATCCCATTTTTTATTATTATAGTTGACCCCTGAACAGCAAAGAGATTAGGGGTGCTGACCACCTTTGCAGCCAAAAACCTGTGTATGAGTTTTGACTTCTCCAAAATATACCTAC
The DNA here is from genome assembly GCF_003254725.2 of Canis lupus dingo. Taxonomy (NCBI): domain Eukaryota; kingdom Metazoa; phylum Chordata; class Mammalia; order Carnivora; family Canidae; genus Canis; species Canis lupus. The sequence goes on along the minus strand of NC_064245.1, from coordinate 51,508,920 downwards.
TAATAGCCTATTGATGACTGGATGCCTTATCGGTAACATAAACAATCAAATAACACGTATTTTGTATCTGTTAATGTATGATATGTTGTATTTTTATTTTATAATAAAGTAGGCTAGAGAAAAGAAAATTTTATCAAGGAAGTCATAAGGAAGAGAAAATATATTTGCAATACTGGACTGTAGAAAAAAATCTGAATATAAGTCAGCTTTCACAATTCAGACCTGTGTTGCTCAACAGTCAACTGCATGTATGTATGTATGTATGTATGTATGTATGTATGTATTTAGTCACATTAATACCTAAGCAGAATGTACTTCAGGATTGGGGACTGTGTGGTGTTTTACAGTGTGCCTTGTTACATGGATGTGTTTTTTGAGGTTGGCAGGTGGCCTGGTATTAATCTAACCCATCCTGTGACTACTTTCTCTTAACAGGGGAGTCTTTGGGTTGGGCAACGAGTGCTGTAACAGCTTTTAAATGCTCGACCTGCGCCCACCAATTCTGTGGCTTTTTGCCCTCTGAGATCCCCATTAGCAATTAGCCTTTACATCCTGTGCGCATTAGCAGAAACCAGCGTTGACCCCAGAAACAGAACTTTGGGCCTCAGCAGTAAGCGAAGAGCTAGGCCTCATCCTGGGAAGAGGATGGGACCAGCAGACCTCAGAGAATGGGAATCGTGGACAGATTTCAAACAAGGGGAGAACCACAGCTGCTACCCGCTGTTCCCAGTGTAGAGTCCCAGGAATGATTTCACACAAATGAGAAGCTGCAGACTACACCACCAACACTTCCCAGTGTGGATTCCAAGGGTGGAACCACAGGCTGGGATCTAGTAGTTACCAAGGACTGGCCCATGGCAGGCCCTGTGTGCACTGCCAGTGCTTCCTGTGGAAGCTTGGACTGGGAAGAAGGTTGTACTGACAGACCTCAACAGATGGGGACCGTGGTCTGAAGCCCCATGTGCTGGGGAGCTACGTACTGGCCACTGATGGGTCCCACGTGGATCTTGGGATGGAATTAAGTGCTGGGGTTTTGCACGCAAAAGCCTGGCAATTGGAGAGTGAACAGTCAACTAGATCAGGAGCTCAGTGCAAAGCCAGCAGAGCCCAGATCCAAGAGGAACCTGACACTTGGCCTTCGGCAAGGACAGGAAAGACTGAACTCAGAGCATTCCCTGGGTACTATGCCTGTGTTTCTTTTTGTTCCCAAGGTGTTTGGAAGTCTCCCTTGGTCCAGATTTGCTGCCACCAGATCTGCTAAATAACAGAAATTGTACTGAGTAAATTTGAAGATCTACTTGGCTTTGTTCAATGATTCATGAGTCGGGCAGCATCCCACCTAGCAAATAGCTCCAAGGAGCAGCAGATAAGATGGTTTTTTAAAGGCAAAGTGGAATGGAAAAAAGGAAATGGGCAAAGAACTGTATTGTTTTAGGCAAGGGTGCCCTCCTAGGAAGAGCAGAAAAGGTAAGATGTCTATCAAGAGATTACCTCCTAGGGCTGACCAGGAAATTCCAGGTTGCGGGTTAAAAGTCCCATTCCTGGGGGCTTGAAAGTATAGTTAGGTTAGGTATTAAGTCTTGGGTTGCTGATGTGGGGTTTAACACAAGTGACTCCATTTTGAGCCTGGACTCCTTTTTAACATGACAAAGAACTGCAGGTACCCACAGTCAGCAGCCAACCAGCCGCAGGGAATGGGATGGTCTGAGGGATGTGGGTGCAGCATGGGACATAGAGTGTTTGCTCCTGTGGGAGCAGCCTCCTCCTCGGCAGCAGCCTCTTCTCCAGAAAGAGAGTGCTGTACCCAGGTCTTCATGTGGGGAGGTGGGCTGGACCAGTGATGGAGAGGTGGCCTCTGCGAGATTCTGGGTCAGGGTCAGGGTCTGGGTCAGGGTCAAGCATGCTTGGATCTTTTAGCTAAAAGTTCACCTCTCACCATGTAACTCTACCATTGGAGGTTTGCTGAGAGGCTGTATGGCCTTCAGAAACACTGACTCACTCTCTGGGCTCTTTGAGGCTTCTGCTTCAGAGAATGGGGCATTCTGTTAGGAGCTGCCAACTATGATATCAGACTGCACAGATCTGCTGGCCGGAGAACAGCTGAATGAGTGAAGGGAGCAAAGGGAGAGGCAGAGAGAGAAAGCCAAAGAAGTAGGAGAACTGGCCAATGGAAGTGAGGTTGGAAGAACCTGAGCAGCCTGCTGGGAAGTGGGTTGGTGGTGAAGAAGAGTGCCCTGCTGCCTCCCCACCCTCAGTGAGACTGATTAGGAGGGCACAGGGAAGGCGAGAGATGAAGACCAGGCAGAGGGTTCTGGGGAGGTTTGGGCAGTGGTCCTCAACCAGGGAAAAGCCATTAAGAGCTGTTTGGGAATGCTAACATGTGGACGCCTGGCCCTCTTCGAATGTGAATAGATTTGCAGTTGTCATAGAGTCCCCTTCCAGGAATCCAGACCTCTTGGAAATGTGCTTTTACAAAGAAAGGAGCAAGGGAACAGAAGAGAGAATAATTTAGAGCTGCTTTCACATGTATCTCATAAAGCTGCCATCCGTAAGAAGAGCTTGGTATCGACCTAGGCAGATGTTTGTTCCTGGGGAACAAACTTTAGCAAGCAAGCAGGTTCCATTCAGAGAAAGCCCAGCATGGCAGTGTCCTGACCTCTTGTCCTGAAGTGCTGGGACCCAAGATACCTGTAGGCAATGGCTTACATGTCACAGATTGAAGCACCATCTCCACCTCGGTGGGCTAGCCAGAGCCACCCCTGAGTGCCTATGGCATGAATCGAGAGTGTTTTCCTTGGGGCTCATTCTCACCTTGACCCCTCTGCACACGTGTAGCATCTAAGAACTGACAGTGTGGTGCCACACAGTTTCCCCGAGGGTCTGAGCTGAATGCTAGCTACTGTGCAATCTTTCACCTTCAGGAAATGTGTGGGCAAGTATTCTGCTGCCCTCAGCTCCACATTCTTGATTTGCAAATGGGTGGCTTGAGTGGCCCCAGGGACAGAGCCCTGGGACCCACTGGTGGTGGGTGCAGCTATTAGGCATTCTGAATTCCCAGTGGCATGCTGGTAGAGAAAAGAAAGAAAGCTGGGGACAAGTGAGCTCAGGTCTAGGCACAGTGACACAGCTGTGCTGGTCCATGGAGTAGAGTCAGCATTCCTGTATCATGGTGGGTAGGATGAGGGGCCTTGTTTCTGATAGGGGCTGGGATGGCTGACTGTGGCCTCTAATATGGAGGGAGTCTGGGCAGCAGTGTTATTAACACAAAATTGTTAATTCTGTGATTCAAAGGGGTAGACAGTAGTGCACCCAGTTTGAAATTGGTTTCATTAGTTATCAGCAAGATGGCGATGAGGGTGTGAGCAGGATCTGAGCCCATCCCCTGGGAGAAGGAGGCTGGCATGTGCTGTCTGTGTTGTTAGGGTCGAGCTGAGATGGCCAGGATTTGGGGGACCCCGTCACAGCACTACACTGAAGGGACAGGCCCTGGGGTAGGGACCTCATCATGTTGGTGAATCACTCTCAGTGGGTACTGAAGGGGGGCCGTGATACCATGCTGCAAGCAGTCTCCCCAGGGATACCAGATTCTTGGCGGAGGCAGTTGGCACATAATAGGTGCTTTATAAATGAATGGACAAAGTGGAGTTCCACACCCCATCTGCTGCTGAGGTTAGGCCTGGCTGGGCAGCCCCAACCCAGGCCTGTGGGGTGAAGGTGTTTTGGGTTCACAGCCAGGAGGCAGGTTGCAACTGCAATAGGCTTCTGACCATGAGTCCTTCCTCATGGGGAGGACATCAGGTCTGGGTAAGCTCAGCAACCAGAGGCTCATGGTCAGTGCTCAGTGATGCTGCCAGTGTATTCCCTGTTGCTCTCCATCCTGACCGCCATGGGCTCTGTGTTTTTCCTCATGGATGGTACAAGAAGAGAGCTGGTCGGTGTGTGACCTGAAAATCCCCAGTGTGATCTGGCCCCAGCTCCCCTTTCTGGCTGTGGTTTTTCCCTTTCTCTTAACTCCTTGGGCACCGGCACTACCGTCTCTTGTATGCTATTGCTCCAGAAAGTGGGAGCCCTTGCAGTCCTACCTGGTGACCTCTCTGTTCTAGGGCTAGTGGTAGAGTGCCACACTGCCAGGCCCCTTGGCTTTGAGAGGAGGAACATCTGCGGAATGGGGGCCAAATGTTGGCTTCCCAAATTTCCCCAGGTGTTGGGGTTGGAGGCAGAGTGTCACCTTGACCTTGGGGTTTCTGATCCTCCCAGTGTGGAAAGTCAGCCTCCAGTGGGTATGCTTCACCCGATCTCCTAATAGGACATCCTCAGCATCTTTGTTGTGTTCACCTTTCTCGTGCCACCAAGGGATTCCCCACATGGCGCCGTGGGTCTCCTTCTGCCAGTTTCAGGATAGTAAATGCTCTCTCTCTCCAGAATGCAGCTGACCGCCCAGGAAGGGACAGTTCATGCTACATGCATGCCAAATTTATTGAGGCCCTTTAAAGAACCAGGAGCTCTATGTGGCTCTGGGGATGCTGCGATGAAAGATAGTCCCTGCGCCCAAGCATCTCAAAGTCTCACGGAGAGACAGGCATGTCAAAGAGCATAAGACAAGATCACAAGTGTCCTGTGGGCAGCGCAGTTTGTGTTGGGCGCTGATACTCACCACTATGCACCGTGTAAAGCCAGGAAGTTAAAATGGTGAAACAGTCCCCTAGCAGTGGGTAGGTGCCCTCCAAGGCCCGCTCACTACCACACCCAGTACTCCAGCCACGTGGCTCCTCCTGGAAGCTTCTCCCCCCACTTCCAACCACTTCTAGCACCTGGATCCAGGAGCTGAGGATCAGTGCCTGGTTTAGGAGGAGGCCCTTGGGGCCCTGATCCAGCCCTTTGGCCAGAGTCTGTTTGGCTGGAGTTTGTGCTCTACCTGGTGCTACTTATAGTGTCAACCCTGGTTCGGTGACAGCACAACCAAGGCGCTGGTGACCTAGCGAGGGGCGCTGATGACTCTCAGAAGGAGGTCTGAGGAGCATCCTTCCATGGCTCTGTGGTGGTTGGCGTACCTCTGACCCTTGATGTTGAACCTCGGCCCTGCCCCACCCCACAGGATGGAGCTCCCCCACTTTCCCCCATCCCACATGTCTCTCAGGTCTCAGTTTTAAGGAGGGGCTGCTGAGACTCACTGGAGCCCTGAGGGCTCTTAAACACTGGACGAGCACAGGGCAGGAGGAAAGGACCAAAGTCAAAAGCATGTGGCTGATTTTGTTGTCCAGGAATTTATGCTCTTGTGAGTGAAGCCAGGCACATAATGCCTGGACACAGAGGTGACAGGGTCACATTCATACACCAGCGAGCACGCAGGAGTAATTCCCTGGTAATTGGGAGGGTGAGGCTGGGTGGCTGATGGCTGCAGCTGGGTGAGGGTGGTTTGCTGAAAGCTTAGCAGAGGGAGGAAGATACGGCATGTCAGAACCCCCTGGGATGGGCCATTCTGCAAATCCCCGGGCACCCAGGGGCTGGCAGGGACAGGGAGTGGCTCTGAGGAAGCCAGAGGGAACCAGCCCAGGCAGCAAGGGCTTTGTGCCGCTGACTCTTAAAGAGGAGGCGGTGGGGAGTGGGCAGGAAGAAGGTCTCACGCTACAGTCCCGTCACTGCCTTGGCCACTGTGGCCACAAGCAGAGTCATTGTGCTGGCTCCGCAGGCCCGCATTCCTGACCTCAGACCCTGCACAATCCAGTGATGACTTGAAAAGAAAAAACTCACTTCTTCTCTACTCTGAAGGCTTTTCCTCTGGCCACTAAATGTGTGATTTACCCCTAGACCAACCAATTCTCCAGTTCTTTGCGGACACCAGGTGGGTGTCCTACAATCCAGTTCAGTGCTGGCACTATCTACCAGGAGTTAGTGTCAGAGCCCACAGTTAAGGACGCGGTCCCAAAAGACCACACCATCCCACTACTTATGATGCCAGTTGCAAGTCCACGTTGTCACTGGGGCTTCTGACCAACTAGTTATAGGTCTAAGGTTCCCAGGACCCCCTCCTTGGGTTCAACAGTTTTCTAGAACAGCTCACAGGACTCAGGAAAACTGTACTTGCTACATTCCCAGTTCGTTATAAAAGGATGCAAGTCAGGAGCAGCGAGGTGGAAGAGATAGATGCATGGGGTGAGGTAGGGGGAAAGGGCACAGAGTTCACATGCCGTTTAGGGGTGCACTGCTCCCCGTCCCCAGTTCCTCCATGTGTTCGCCAACTGGAAATTGTCTGAACCCCGTTGTTTGGGATTTGTATGGAGGCTTCTTTATGTGGGCATAATTGATTAAATCATGGCCGTTGGTGAGGAAGTCCATCTCCATTTGGGTGGAGCTGACAGTTCCAAACCTGTGATTATAAGATTGGTTCTCCTGGCTCCCAGCCCCCAGCCTGAGGCTCTTTCAGGAGCCCTAAACACCTGCCATCTTATTAGCAGACAAAAATATGCTTACCAACTTGGAACTTCCAAGAGTTTTAGGAGCTGCATGCTAGGAAATGAGAGCAGAGACCAAATACATATATTTCTTATCATGTCACACTGCTTTTGTTTTTCAGAGGGCAAATAAACATATGTAAAGCTCTAGGGTATTCCAGAGAATGTGCTAGGTCTTTGACAAACACTGTTTTAATTAATCTTTGCAATGCTTCCATGAAACCAGCATCACTATCTCTAGTTTATAGACAAAGAAACTGAGGCCTGACAGGCTGGCTTCTCTGCTGATGAGAGCACACCTCCCTGTTGTAGCCTTGCTTTTTGTCTCCTATGGTAGAGGGATGAGGGGCTGGAGGGAGGAAGGGAGTGAGAGTCACAGAAGCCACTTGTGCAGGTCCCACTAGCAAGTCCCCTTTTGCTCCCCAATCCTCTATCTGGATTTGAGCCGCAGGGAGGCATTTCATTAGTCTGATGGATTTGGACATAGGGTAGAGGAGAAGTGGCTTCTGTCCTTAGAGTGCCTGTGGTTCTTTACATATCCGTTTCCCTCTGTGACAGGCTTCCCCAGAACGTGAAGCCTCCCTCAAGGAAGGTTTGGTTTGGCGTACTAGGCATTTGTTAGCCACTGGGCGTTGTTAGCTTCGAGTCTGTGAAGGACACGTTCAAAGTCATTGTTGAGAAAGTAGAGCCCCAAACAGGGTAGAGCTCACAGGCTGGAAACCGAAAAGTTTGGTAAGAGGTGGGTTGTGTCCTTCTGGGCATGATGCTTTCTCAGAAAGGGGCTGAATAGTTATAACAGATATCTTGGAGGAGGGATTGGTGGGTCTTGAATCCAAGAAAGAGTGAGAACAAGAGAGAGATGTCAAAGAGCTTTCTGGATAGATGTGGTTAATAGATGGCACACACACTGCCCCTCTGTAGTGTGCCCACAGCAGACATCACGAATCGACCACAGCTCTTTGGCTCATCCACAGATTCCTTCTAAACACAGCGATCCGTATGAACCTTCCGCAACCTGCTGGTGTTGCGCATAATTTGAAATGTGCTCACTCACTAGCTCTGCGGTGATGTTCCAAGTCAGGAGGACTCAGCAGAGGTGGTTTGGGAAAATCGAGGGCATGAGAATGAGCTGTCCTGTCCATGCTTGCTATTGGGGAGACCAGGGGAGCAAGAGACTACAGGAGAGGTTGAGAGTTTAGGTGTCAGGGGTAGAGCTGAACTGGAAATAATCTCTAATTAGGTAGTAATTGAAGCCCTGTGAATAGAGAGACGCCTTCCAAGAGAGGGAGGATATGGAGAGAACAGCCGGCTTCTGGCCGCAGGGAAGGAAACTGCTCAAGATGCCGAAGCAGGGAAGAGAAAAATTAACAAGAGAAAAAGCTGGATTTCCTTCACCGAGTGAGGCAGACCATCTCTCCAGCTCCCTAAGTGGAAACCTCTGGAACCTTAAGGAACTCCAGGGCTGTTCCAGATTTTCAAGGGCTAATGCTGTTAATGCCTGCCTTTGTGGGGCTCGGTTGTAAGCTAGCGTTTCTCCCAGCACTGGTGTCTTTAGAGGTACCTCCACCCTCCCCATAGCCTCCCCCTCCCCATGCCTCTTCCAGGCCTGGCCAGGCCTACCCTTCCTCTTCCATCCTGCGCCTCCTCTCCTCCTCCGTGGCTTGCCCACATTCTGGTGCGTGTGCATGGAGTGCTGGGCACCACCACCCATGTGATCTTGTCTTTCTGATGGTTACCTTGACGAATCCTTCTGACACCCTCCGGTTCCGCAGATAATGATTCCCACAAAGTCAAGGACTCCCTAACGTCCCAGGGACCTGAAATTACCCTCCAACAATGAAAATGCCCCGGGCCTTGGAGCGACGTTTCCGCATTAACTCTGAGGCAGAGTTGCAGTGAGGAAATCTACCCTTTTAATAGGGGAAAATATTGCCCTCATAAGTCTTTATGCCGTGCACTTGAGCTTAATGCTCACTTACCAGTTCGCCTTTATAACTTCCATATTGAGTGAATTAAGTCCTCCATGTGGGTAGTTATTAAAGAAGTGATAAGTGCTTTATAATTCAGTAAAGGGTGGCCTGGCCATTTCATATTTTCCTAAGGAAATTGGCCACCCAAAGGGCAGTACTCTCAGGACCCCTGGGGCCAGCTGATTTTAGGCATAGAGCTTACACTATTGGATTACTTTCAAGCCAGCTGCTCTGGCCTGGACCAGACTCTCCTTCTTGCTCAGACTTTCTCCCCCAAGGCCCATTGGGGAGAAGGGGTCAACATCAATGTCTCTCCCTGCCTCGGGCTGTTTCCATGGTTCATCAAAGACCCATCAAAGACCTCTTCTTTCTCTCCTTGTTCAAAGCTGAGTTGTCTAGTCAGGATTGGAGATTTTATGATCAATGTGGTTTGACTCACATCTGCAGACAAGAGGAGGGTGTCTTTTAGGGGCCATGAAATGCTGACCCTCCTACTCTCTACCCAGCCCCACAACCTCATCGACACAACTTATATCTTTATACCTTAGTCTCTTCAAGTGATTGGAAAAAACGTGGGTCCCATCAAGACCTCATCAACCAGAGGGTTTTTACATGTTGTAAAGTCCTTGGGTTTGGAGGAAGGACAGTCACATTAATTTGTTCATTCAAATTTTCTATGTACAGGGAACTGGGTCTGTTGTTGTGGATATAGTAGTGAACAAGATAGACAAGTTGACTACCTTCACAGAGCTGGCATTTTTGTTAGTAAAGAGATGCAATAAATAAGTCAACACATACGTGAGATAATTACAGACTTTGCCAAGTGGTATAAAGGAAGTAATCTAGAGCAGCATTTCTCAACCTTGGTGCTGTCATCATTTTGGACTGGATCATTCTTTGTTCTGAGGGGGCTGTCCTGTGTTGTAGGATTTTTATTTTATTTTATTTTATTGTATTTTATTTTATTTTAATAAATAAATAAATTAATTTTTGTTGTTGTAGGATTTTTATTTATCTTTATTTTTTATTTTTTGTTGTTGTTGTAGGATTTTTAGTAACATCCTTGGCTTCTACCCACTAGACCTTCCCAGTTATGACAATCAAAAATGTCCCCAGTCATTGCCAGATGTCCTCTGAGGGATAGACTCCGCTCCTGGTTTCTGAGAACAATTGATCTAGAGGAAGGTTATAGAGAATGACTTTGGCTAGGTTGGTCAGGAAAGGCCTCTCTGCGGAGATGACATCTAAGGAGAATCTGAGTGCTTTTAACGGCAAAACCAAGTGCGAGGGCCCTGAGAGGTGGGGGAGAGCTTGGTGTTTTGGAGAATAGAAAGGAGGCCAGGGGATCCCTGGGTGGCTCAGCGGTTTAGCGCCTGCCTTTGGCCCAGGGCGCGATCCTGGAGACCCGGGATCGAATCCCACGTCGGGCTCCCGGTGCATGGAGCCTGCTTCTCCCTCTGCCTATGTCTCTGCCTCTCTCTCTCTCTCTGTGTGACTATCATAAATAAATTTAAAAAAAAAAAAAGAAAAAAGAAAGGAGGCCAGTGAGATTAAAGCCAATGAACAGGGTTTGTTTGAGCTGAGGAAGGAGATGCCTGAGCCAGATGTGACAGACCTTGCTGGCTCTGGTTGGAGTGTAGATTCATCCCAAGTGCGGAGGAGCCATTGGGGGTTTGTTTTTGAAGGGTGGGTGCAGTGGGGGAGGAGGATGTGATCAGATTTACATTACAAGAAGTTCATTCAGGCTTCTGAGGGAAGGACAGATTTTTAGGGCCAGAGTACAAGCAGTGGTCCTGTCTTGAGGGCAGTGGCCTTTGGGAGCAGTCATGATGGCCTGGGCTCGGGTGAGGTTGTGGGAAGAGGACAGAACTGATATCTCTTGTGGAGATGCATCGCTTAGGTGTGGATATTGCAGGAGGAGAGGCAGCACTCGTTGATGAAGCTTGGCTTAGACACCTGGGTGGCACCAGTGCCATTTATTGGGATGGAGAGGCCCGAGTGGGAGGAAAGCCGAGGGCTGCTGTTGGACGTCTATCAGGGAAGAGTCTGGAGCTCAGCGGGATGATCAGACCAGAGACACACATTTGGGTGCTCTCAGCGTGTCAGTGGTGTTCAGAGCCAGCACATGGGTGAGATCACCATGGCCTGGCGGGTGAAGGGGGCCCCCAGGGAAAGATCCAGGAGACACCAGCACTTAGGGATCAAACAAATAACATAGACCCTGCAGAGGAGACTATGAAGTAGTAGCCAGCAGAGTAGAAGGAAACCCAAGAGAGAGTGAAGTTAAGGAATCTGTAAAGAGAATGTTTCAAGAAAGAGTGAGTGGTTAACCAGGTAAAATGCCCCTAAGACTGGGTAACCGGGTGGCAGAGCAGAGCTTGGCAGTGTGGGACTCACTGGCGACCTTGGCAGTGCAGTTTCAGTAGAGCAGCTGGGATGGAAGACCTGTAGGGTTGGAGAATCCCAAGGGAAGTGAGGAGGGAAGTCGGACCTGTGCGAATAGAGAGATCCTCTGAAAACATTTGTTGTGAAGGATGTAGCGACATGGGTTAGTAGCTGGAGGAGGACATGGCGTGAAGATTTTCCCTTTAAATGGGCCCTCCTAGAACATGTTTGTATGCTGGTGGGAAAATCTAGTGGAGAGAAAGTGAGAGTACAGACAAGAGAGAGAGAAAAAAACTGAATGAGTCCTTGAGAAGGCGAGAGGAGTCGAGGGCAGGGGAAGGTCCAGGCAGGTTGCTGAAAGAGTGCTAGGTACATGAGTTCTGCTGCTGATCACTTTGAGGGTTCCCTCACGCATGCATTCATTTCATGCCCTCAGCTGTCACTGAGCATTTGCATGGCACTGGAGACACACACTTCTGGTCCATACCTCAGAAACCTTCTGGTCTGGTGAAAGCCTTAGTCATGTGGGCAAAGGAAAGCTGAAAAAGATGTGCCCAGGTGCCAAAAGCATGCTCATTGTATCTCCTCCTCTGTTTGGCAAGAAGGAGCCCTATCCTCTTCCCCAATCCTAATACTGAGCATGAGCAGCAGACCTGAGATCTGGTCCATGGGCCTCCCCAGCCCTTTGGCTCACCATTTTTGGGCCATGTAGTGATCCCTTAGGATGCCCATCCCTGATTAGGATGTGCTTTGGGCCATATCCTTCTCATAGCTGCTTGTAGTTGCCTGTGGGGTCCAACCAGGCCTCTGTGCTGCTCCAGGGGACCCAAGAGAGGACTGCCAGCGAGGAGTGTTAAAAGCCATGGAGGTGAGGTGGGGCATGCAAATGGCTGCTTAGCACCCACCTGGGTGGCTTCCCAAGTGTGCACCTATCCCAGGGTACCCACCCTTATTGGGGATTCTGGAGGTAGGTGAGTGGTGAATGAGACATGTATAATCCCTGTTCTCAGGCATCCCAATTCTAGTATATAAACAGCAACAACAGACAAGTAATCAAATAAGACAATTACAGATGGTTATTAAGGGCTGTGAAGGACATGAACAGGGGCTGGTGCCAGAGAGCAGCTGGAGGGGAAGAGGAGGGGTGTGTTCACTGACGTCGGAGGGTCGGAGCAGGCATCTCTGACAAGGTGACCTTTGTAGGGAGCCCTGAGGGATTCAAAGGAGCCAGGATGACTGTTTCATGGAAGTTCTGGTTGGGAATAAGTCTGGTGTGTTTAAAGACAGGTGGGAGAGTGCGGCAGGGGCCCAGAAAGCAAGCAGGTGTTAAGAAAAGGGGCCATAGAAGCAGCCAGCGGCCAGCTCATGTAGGACCTCGTGGGCCATGGTACAGTAGTGTCCTGATTGCATCGTAAGAACTGTGAGAAGCAGTGGGAGAATTTTCAGCGGGGGAGAATGTGACCCAGCAGGTGCAGAGACTCTAGAGGGGGAAGAGTGACAGCAGGGAGGCCATTCAGGAGGCAGGGGAGGTTGGCAGGTTAGAGGTGGCGCTCCCAGTGTGCCGACGCGTGGGATTGCCAGCCTGTGCCCACCTGCCTGCCAAGCCGCAGCAGTGCAAATGGAGCGCAGCAGTTAGACTGGTGAGGGCCTGGCCAGTCTGGTCCCAGGCAGGGGGACAGGGGACAGGGGGGCCAAGCAGGGCAGCCTGGACTCCCCAGCAAACTGGCCAAGTCCCAGATGAAATCTCACTCCTGGAAGTCAGGCCTTTCTTAGCAGGGAGCAGAGGGGCATGTGCCCTTGCTCTTTTGTCTGTTAGCAGGCGGAGCATCTCAGCACCTGAAGACCACAGGTGTGTGCACAAACGTTCCCTGTTCCTGGCACGGGCTTTGGAATTGATCAGGAAGCCGACGCAGATGCTGTCGTTTCCCATCTGTTCGCTGCATGATCTGAATGTTCCTTTCTGCAGTCCCGGGGGCCCCAGATGCGGGGCTGGTTCACCGTGGTCCTTGGCATGCAGCTGCTTGTAGAGCTGGTGTGCTAATGTGCTGGCATGCCGGGGTTGCCAGCCCAAGAAGCCTCCCCAGGCTCTCAGGTTCAGCTCCCCAGGCGTCTTGGATCCCCCCTGACAGCTGTCAAGGGAGAGAGAGCTGGGTGACTTGGCTGGTGTGATCCAACGCAGCTCTTCCTCAGGCCCCATGGTGCCTCAGCTCCATAGAGCTGTTGCTCCAGACGGTTTGTTTATAATGCTAAACATATCAGATAATTGAAAGCTAATGCTTCTGTCTGGATCACTAGACATAATATGCCTGGATAACAAATCAATTTCCTTATTGCCCTACAAGGCTTCGAAGTCAAATGCACGGCACATTCGTTGTGTATGTGTGTGCCTGTGTGTGCCTGCCTACTCGCGCTCATGCATGCGTGTGTTCCGATGCTGATTTCTTAAGAACTGGAACTCTAGGCTAGTTTCTCCAGGTACTTAGCTCCATACTTCAACTCAGGCCTCCATCCTAGAATCAGAGTCCAGATGAGAGGAGGATAGGAGCCTTGGATCTTGATGGGGAACTGTCTAGAGAGACAGGCATCTGTGCACAGCCTTGCCAGCTAAAGCTCTCGTGTGCTGTGTTGGAGGAGTGGAATGCCCATATACAAAAACATCAGAGAAATGCCCATTCCGGCTGCCTCCTGGTAGGATGCACCTCTAAGAATAGATATGTGGAACATAATATTAATGGCGTATGCCTAGGTACCACCAGGAAAATGTGAATTATTACTACACCTCCAAGAATACTTCACTTACCTTTCAACCTTAATTATCCAGAAAGAGGATTAGAAACAAAAAAGACAGGGCAAATATCTACCTATTTGTGTGTGTGCATATTTTTATATTCTTCTAGATCTTTATTCAGATTCTATTTACCTTTGTTTATCATTCCAGAAGTAGCAATGAAATCCGCTCTTTCTCACTCTGGTGCTATGCATTAGCACTGAATTGACTAAGACATTGCCTCGTCTAATCCTCACACCAGCTGGATTTCCTATGAGGACACTGAGGACCAGAGAGCCTCGAGAATAACTGGCCTAGGGACATCCAGCTTCCGTCTGCCAGAGCTGGGTGTCTCCTCCTGGTCAGCTTGCTTCAGGGCACCCATGCTTGGCATCTCTGCTCTGAGGGGCTGCAGAGCAGACTAGTGGCAGCATTTTGCAAAGGAGAAAAGGGCCTTGGGAAGGTGTTTGGGTGGGGGCGGGGGGGGGATGGCTCACAGCCCCATAGCAAAGGAAGAGTCACATGGCTGCTGAAAATGGACACAAAAACCATTCAAATTTAGGAATCATGGCAGGGTAGGGCCCTTTGGGTAGGGACACAAATTCTGCATCCTTCAGGAACCTATAGGGGTGTCGCTGGGTGATACAGCTCAGCAGGCCTGTTAGCGTGGTCACGATGATCCAAGATCATCAAGAAAATATAAGTCATGTTCTGTCTACCTTGCTTAAAAAGTCAAGGAGGTGTGTAATGCATTTCAGGGGGAAAAAGAAACATCTAGCAAGGAAGTTGAACATGCAAAGGTTTTGCATTTAAATTTAGTTGTCCGGAAAATTTGGTTATGAAGAACAGCTCGTTAATAGCAGTGAGAAGTCACAAGAAAATAACAGTGATCTTAACAGCAAGAGAGGAGAGAGAAAGGTTGCAAACATGAGGTGATAGTGGCCAGCCATGTGTAGAGGAAGGAAGGATGCCCTCTTGTCCCACCAACCAACCCCTTGTCTGGCCGAATGTCCAGGTGGCGAGGAAGATTCTGTGGAAGGGGGACACCGGTCTTGCCCTTTTCTTGGGCCTCCCCATCAACTTCACACCCCTCGTGATGTAAGGGGGTGGATGTCTCAGTGTTCTAGAGTTTTCTATGTATAGGACTTAAATATTGGAGTTATAAACAACTCTTAAACATATCCACATGACATGTTTTTAATTAAAATATGGACCACACAGTCTGTACCATCTAATTTTTATATGCTTGGAGATTGCCAGTTCATTTCCATATTGGCTCAAGCCAAACAGAAGGGAGGAAGAAAGCTATGGTACAAAAGCACAGTCAAATTTATTCTAGTACAAAGGATTTTTATATTTTCTCTGGATGTTTTAATTAATATTTTACTTGTGCCCCAGCTCATCCCCAGAATGGGTGGGAAGCAGCTCTCTGTGATTTCAGGCCTGGGCCCTGTCACCGTGAGTCACAGGGAGTGGCTTCATTTCTGATATTTCTCCTCCTCGTGAAGAGGCTGGGCACACGCTCGCTCCCTCAGCTCTTGCATACCCTGGTGCACCTGCAGGCAGCAGCATCTTTGACCACAGAGGCTCACCTAGACTTTGTCGAGGTGCCCTGAGCTGTAGCCCTAAGCCTGGCTCTGGCTTGGTTGCTCAGCATTGTCTTGAATTAAGCCTCCCTTCCTCCCTTCTCTCTGGAAAAGTGTTGCACACTCACTCCTCCTGAAGAGTTGTGATTCTGGGGTGTCAGGGAAGAGCAATGGCCAGAGGGGAGGGATGGAGCACTGAGCTGACTCTCTGGATGGAGATGCCATTGTCATGTAAAACAAGCCTTGCAGAAGAGAGACTCTCGGTGGAAGAGGAAGACTCTTCCCCAGTGGGGTCCAGCCAGAGCTGAATGAGAGACTGCTAATGCTCCTGGGATGTGTAACCTGGATTGGGCCATGGTCTAGTGCGCCAAAGAGCCCCTCATTTCCTTTCAAGGAATCTCCTTGACTTGCGGGGGGGCGGGGGGTGGGGTGAGAGCCACAGCTTTTTATTTTCTCCTCTCACCTGGACCCAGGGACCCAGAGGCAAGTTTTTTGGTTGGGCCTGGGGCCTCTTAGTGTTTGCTGCAAAACAGTTATTTTTTAAAAAATATTTTATTGATTTATTTGAGAGAGAGAGAGAGCAAACACACATGGGGGGAGTGGCAGAGGGCAGACTGCCCGCTGAGCAAGGAACCCCATATGGGACTCGATCCCAGGACCCAGAGATCATGACCTGAGGTGAAGGCAGATGCTTCATTACTGAGCCACCCAGGTGCCCCCAAAGCAATCAGTTTTACAACTGTTGCTGTCTGAAGCCGTGGAACATGTTCTTCAGTGGTGATCTTAAGGCAGAAGCTTTATACAAAGTAGGGCTTCCCAGCTATGGACATCTTGGGCCAATTATTCTTTGTTGTGGGGCCTCTGCACATTAGATGTGGCATCATTCGCTTCCTCCCTGTTGTAACCAACAGAAATGTCTGGACACATTTCCCAGTGTACCTTGGGAGGCAGAAGGGCCTCCTGCAGAGAGCCACTGTATAAGAGGTGACGCAGGTGGGGTTACTTTAGTCAGGATGGGAGCCACCTGTCTGTGCCCCCTGCTCCTGATGAGAGCACACTTACGGAGGCTGGAGGTCTCTATGGGGCCAGCCCCACCATGCACTCTGTGCCCGAGCAGACAGACTTGGAATCTTGTAGCTCCGCCGATCGGTGCTCCCGGCATGTCTCTGAGCTCCTCCTCTCCCTCCAAGAGCCGCCTCTGTAAGGATGCCTGGCACAGCCTGGGGCCCTGGAACAGGGTAACCAGCAACTGCCCCACACGGGGTTTGAGTGCCTAACCTTCTTTTAAAAAATGATCATGGGATCCCTGGGTGGCGCAGCAGTTTGGCGCCTGCCTTTGGCCCAGGGCGCGATCCTGGTAGACCAGGATCGAATCCCACATCGGGCTCCCGGTGCATGGAGCCTGCTTCTCCCTCTGCCTGTGTCTCTGCGCCTCTCTCTCTCTCTGTGACTATCATAAATAAATAAAAATTAAAAAAAATAAAAAAAAAAGAATTAAAAAAAAAATGATCATTACGGATTGTTTCTCAAGCGACAAAGTAAGTGCCCCAGGAAGACATCCTGGACACCCAGAAAAAGCGCAACAAAAGGAGAAGCCACATACTACTAGGCCAAGGTAACTGCTGTTTACCATGAACAAAAGCCAACCAAACTTACTGCTGTGTTTATCATATTTGGTATATTTTTAGAGCCTGCCTTCTCCACTTAAGCTTGTAGCACGCAGCAGCCAGCAGGTTCCCACAGCTGACCCCCCGGGGCTGGTACCAAGTGGTGAGTCACCGAGAGCTTGGCAGGTGCCCCACCGATGTCATCCACAAATGTCAGGCTGCACCTTCGCCGCCCTGCCCTTCGCTCAGAACCTGCTCTGAGCTGCCGGCTGTGCATTCCCCGAGCCCGTTCTTGGTTTCTGCTTGAACAGTTTTTCCTGGAGGTCATGAATGACAGATTTACTGCCCCTCTGCTCTTCTGCCACATGGAGTTTTTATCAATGATTGCTGAGAAATGACAACTTCCAGCAGAACCGTGATGCCATTTTTAGCTGGAAAACTGAGAAAAGACTGCTCAGTTTTTCTACAAAGCACAGGGTTAAAAATAAGCATCCTGGCTCACACTCCCTGAGGACTTACTATATGTCCCGAGCTGCCGCTGGGGTTTTTGAACGGGGTCTTTCAGTTCTCACCTCGTTCTGACGCGGGAGGTATTTTATTACCCCATTTGACAGATGAGGAAACCGAGGCACAGACGGTGATGTCACCTGGACAACGAGGCCAGGATATGCGTCCTGGCAGCCTGGCTTGGCTTGAGGCAGGGGTCGGTCGGCAAGCTTCTTCTATAAAAGGCAGGTCTCTGCCACGATTCCTCAACTCCCATCTTTGTAGAGCAAAAGCAGCCACAGACAACAGTAAATGAATGGATGTGAATGCTGAAATTTGAATTTCATGTACTTTTCACATGTCACAAAATAGGATTCTACTTTTGATTTTTTTAAAAAATGTAAAAACTATTCTTAGCTTCAGGCTGTACGAAGACAGGTGGCGGACTAGATTTGGCCCGCAGGCGGTAGCTTGTTGACCTGGCTCGGGAGCGCAGACTCTTCACCATGCCTTGGCACCGTGGCTGTAAAGATGATCTTCCCCCATATAGGGGAGACTCAGACCCAATAGAGGAGGCAGGGGCTGGAGTCTCTTGACCAAGGGAGCCTTTTGCACCCATTGCCCTGCAGTATCTCAGTGTGCACCAGTGTCAGGGAAGGGACAGCTTGCGGCCAGAAGGACATGAGGGATAGAATGCACCAATGATTGACAGCTGAGCCATAATAAAAACACATTTACGGGATTCTCATGTGGGCTGAGAAAAATGATTTCATTTATTTAAACAGCTGATTGACAGCTGCTGGTTGGGAGCAGATCCGAGTCTACAGCTGGGCTCCCGTGAATGAATGGTTGCCTGTAGGAATAGTGTGATCTCCTTGATGGTTTACCTGGACTGCTGGCCCAGTGAATGCACCTGGGAGCCCCTGGCACGGGCCATTTTGTCTCCCCTTCTGGTATTCCTTTTCACCTGACATGGAGCCAGGGTCCCTGCCTCAGCAGGACCAGACCAAGCAAACTGCCCTGGGGCCGTGAGGCTTCCAGGGAGAAGACTTTGGAGTTGGAATTCAGTCCCGACCTGGCCACCTGGTCCATGTCCCCAGCAGATGCCAGTGTGTCTGGCTGCTCAGCAGGGGCCCCGAGAGAATGTGGTACAAAACGGGCTCTCTGCATACCTTGTCACTGTGCGGCTTTGAAATGCTTCCAGAGGCCCTGGCCACCGCCACCCTGCGGCCTTCCTGGCTCTGGCTCCGCTTGGTAGCAGATGGAAGAGCCATGGGTGTGGTGGGGCCAAGGAGGAGATGTCTGGAGAAGGTGGCTGCCACTTTTCTGGCCTCAGTGGCGCAGATGGCTGTGTTGTGGAATGAGCTAAGAGGATACTTTGACCGGGGAGGCCCTGATGGGAGCATCAGATCCCAAGAGGGCAGGGTGAGCAGCAAAGGGCCTTCTCCTAGGCCCGTTGGAGCCCCTTGGGATCGAGGTGTGTATGAATGGTAATTTCTCACGCCACTCTAGAGTCAGAAAGGACTTTAACAATCAGTAGTTGGATGATTCTTAATCTGGAGACCCCAAGAACTATCATGGAGGATGTTTGTCCCTGGCATGTGGTCAATATCCAAAAACAAAAACAAAAACAAAACAGGAATCAAACCTGTGACAGGCCAGCATCCTTTGCTTACAGAACTTTTGAATTCCTTTGCCTTGGGCTGGAACTTACCCACTGGGTGAGCTAGTGCTGGTTTGTATCTGTTAATAAAAAGCTCTGGTTAATGGTGATTTATATCTTCGACGAATAAATTGGAGAAGGTGAATTAATTATTACTTAATAAATGTCGTGTGTCTGCTCGACACAAACCTCCTTGAACATGAGGCGTCTTGGGAGAAAGCTCGAAATGGAGATCCTGGTGACGAGGAAGGAGAGAAGCTGCTGATCTAGTCAAACTTTCTCCCTTTGCAAAGGAAGGCACAAGAGGCCCAGAGATGTCAAAGCTCTCGCTCAAAGCCTTTGGTCTTTAGATCCCAGGGGTGAAGCGGAGCTGGGCTTCTTGATCTCATGTTCCTTCTGTGACACTGGGGTGCCTCCTGGTCCCCAGCCTGCCCCCACCTTTCTTGAGTTGGTCTTGCCCAAGCAAGCTATCATAGGAGTTCTTGAACTCGGGGCGGGGTGTGGGGGTTGGACTGCAGTCACCCAAAGGAGGCGGTCAGTGTCTGGACCCTGGGGGACCCCGAAGTGGGTGTGTGCTCTTTCTGAGCTTTTTCACTCAAAAGCCATGCCTGCCAGCAAGCTACCCTCCCTCTCCCCCCTTTTAAAACCGCATCGTTTGTGTTGTCTTCCTGGACAACTGAGAAAAGTGAGCTGTCCTCAGGAAATCCCAAAATGAAAACAAAAGTGAGTGGAAGAAAGCTGGGTTTCAAGTCTTTAAAAAGGAGAGCTTTCTGGAGCCTAGAGGGGTCATGAAATGCTGTCCCCAGGCCAGGTGCTCTGGGTCTCGTGATGATCCCATCAGGTGGGTGTTGCATAAGCCCCATCGTGGAGGGGGAAACCGAGCCTCAGGGACACTTGGCCATGTGACAGAAGACCTGGCTCCCACATGGATGATCCAGGATTTGAACCCAGGTTTTCTGTGGACCTCGGCCGACCTGAACCCTGTCTTTTCGTCCTCCCTTACAGACACATAGAGAACTGGCGAGGTCTGCACACGCTCAACGCCGTGGACATGGAGCTCTACACCGGCCTCCAGAAGCTGTGAGTGCACCAGGTTGTGGGAGGGGTCATGGGTGGCAGGCGGGCGGGGGGTGGCCCTGCCTCTGGGCTGGGTGATGGGTACTGCCAGCTGCCCTCTGGACTGTACTCCTCCGTTCCTCTTTACTAGTAGTAGAGTTGGTTCTACCCACTTAGGGACTGTCCGGGGCTCCAGAGGCCATCCCCTTGCTCTCCTGTATTTCTCCTGAGCCCAGAAGACAAGGGGGCTGTGTGGTCTCACGTAGGGATTCTGTACCCAGGTCCCAGTTAGGACCTGAACCCAGGTCTCCCGACTAAGTGATCATACTCAGCCCCGTGGTTGGCCAGTGGTCCCCCTAGACTGCAGAATTTCCCAGCCTCCTCCTTCACCTCTGGATTTCTGTGCTAGTGGTGGTGGGGGCTTGGGATGGAGGAGGGAATGGGTACAATGCAGGCTGTGGTCCCGTAGTTGCCGGACCAGATTCTTGAGCAGGAGACCTGTTGTTACCTTCTTGCGAGAACGGGTAGATGACAGCTTCCAGCACATCCCAATGTCCCAGGGTCCCAATGGGGCGTGAGCCCACGTGCCCTCCGCGGGGCATGTAGTGATACTGATGATGAGGAATTGTGTTCAGTTCACAGGGGCGGCTGTAGGGCTGGTCTTGGAATGACCTCCTGTCAGCCTTAGTCCAGAGCAGTTGTCTCTCTGCTCCACAAGCTGTGCTGACCCTGTTCTCTCTTTCTCTAGGACCATCAAGAACTCAGGACTTCGGAGCATCCAGCCCAGAGCCTTTGCCAAGAATCCCCACTTGCGCTATATGTGAGTAGAGCTGGGTCCTGGACGGCAGGGACTGGATGTGGAGTACACAGCAGGGAAGGTGCTGAGCAACAGAGACCTGAGGTCTAGGCCTGGCTTTGTCACTGTGTCACTAGGCCTCAGGCTTTTCCTTTTAAAAAGGAGGGTTTGGGATTTGAGGACAACCCTAGACCAGGGCTTACAGGGGAAGTCTGCTGACTCCCAAGTGTGTTTGCTTTTCATTTGTAACTTTATAGGGAATGTAAAAAATGAGAAATCCCATTCATCTGCAATGTGAATGCTATACCTCTGAGACCATTTGTAGGTCCGTGTGTGTGTGTTCGCGTGTGCTGCTGTGTGTTGGGTACAGTTGGAAGAAGAGGAAAGGCAAGGCCAGACCAAGCGCCATGTCTAAATAGGTTCTGGGTTCGGTGGAGAAGGACTCAGAGAGTGGAGACACCTGTATATAAGGTCACACTGCTTTGTCTGGGACAAGTTGAGGCCACCTGGCTCCGGGTAGGATTCTTCTCTGTACCATCCTTCCTGCTCTCTTCCCGTTCCTGTCCATGTCTGACGGCGGAGGAGCCTCCTCAGGGTTGGATCCATGGGGGTAGAATCACATGAGCTTGCTGCTTTCTCTCTAAACCTTGTTCTCCATGGACGACTCCAGAATTCATTAGAAGGACTGCCGTGTCCTGGGGAAAAGATGGGCTTGAAAGGAAGCCCGGAAGATGGTCAGGGGAAGCACTAACCCGCTGTGCCCACAGGGGCTGCTTGCTGTCTGGTCACCTCGTCTTCCAGGACAGTGGCTATCTTGGACAACCATTGGGCACGTTCCCCGAGAGAGCAGAAGCAGAGATGGGGAGGGAGGGGTCTGTTGTATTGGGGGCTTAAATGGAGCAGTGATGTACAGGTGAGTCTTTCCGTTGTCCACGTGACTGCTGAACTGGCTGAAGCGCTTTGTGGTTTGCTAATGGGAGGGCAGCCTGCTGGACTGGAGTCCCCTGGGAAGAGTCAGAGCCTCCAAGGGAAGCTCTCAGAAAGTGGCAGAAGAGGAGGAAGAGAAAGGGAAGAGATTCTGGAGGATCGTGGTGGGAGGGATGGTTCTTTTTGGGGGTCCTGGCTCTGCTCTCTGTCCTCTGTGAGCTTTCTCAAGCATACAGTGAATGCTTTACACACACACACACACACACACACACACACGTAATTGTCAGTGAAAGCTACTGTTGCTGTGTGCTGTGTTTTCGTTCCTCCATCCGGAAATGCCTCGCTGTAACACTGTAAGGCCCTTGCTCAGGGCCTGATGCGTTAGCTCCAGACCTCCCTTCCAGTTGTCTCATTTAGCTGTCACCCCCTTCTTCTCGTCGAGCGACTGTGGTGAGGTTCTCCCAGTGTGTGTTCTTTGCAGCTGGAGGCGTAGCTGGGACTGGAGGAGGGCCTTGGACCAGATGTTCCCTGTGTTTATTTTATTGGGGATTTGGATTTCGATGTAAAACATCCCAGGGGAAGGAGCTTCTGACCTCTGAGAGAAGTCTTTCTTTTCATGCTAACTCACACAAAGTTCGCAAAGCTAAGCGCTCATGGCAGATCAGGTGGGACAGTGGAGGCTGGGGACCACGTGTCCCTGCCAGAGAGACGACCAGCTGACTGCTGCTCTGTGGAAAGTGGGGCCCTGCGTTGCCAGACGTACTGTTTGTTCCAGGAGAGTTAAAGGTCTAGTGAAACCCCTCAAGTTTTAAATTCTGGCAACTCAAAATAAACCCCCTTGACTCCATGGGCCAAACAAAACGGGCTCTGGGTAGAGTATGACAAATGGAGTGCCAGTTTGTGGTCTGGGTTGTGCTTGACGAGGAGAAGCTTTCAACACGGGAGAAGCTCTGCCCCTTTGCTCGAGGACAGTGGGTGGGTGGGTGTTCATGCCCTGGAGACTTCCAGGGCATTGTGTCACCTGCAGCTCTCAGAGAAATCAAGGGGGCTTTGTGACCCATAATGTTTCTTTGGGCCACAGGAGTGGGAACAGGGGTGCATCTTGGGTTACAGGTGTCTCCCAAGTGGAATGTACCAGAACATTACCATCACTTACCCTTGAGGTCCTGGAAGAAGGCTGTGACCCATGTCTCCTTGAGGATGATCTGGGGTGTGCTCGGTGGTGGCAGTGATAGGCTGGTGTGGCTTTGTAAGATTCCCAAGGTTAAGGGGGCAGAAGGGGTCTGGTTGGAGTAGTTCTGTTAATAATTGCAAGCCTGCCCATGACCTCGTGCCCTGTCTCCTGGAAGCATTGGCCAGTTTTTGCCACAGCACTTGCTGTTGGCGAGAAGGAGGGTTTACTCTCAATCTACCCCCAGTTTGGGCCTGGCTTTGCATCAGGGACCAGTAAGGATGCTCAGCTTGGTATGAGAAACTCAGCACCTGTTGAGGGGCTCTGATGGGCACCGTGGGGCTTCCAGGAGAGCCTGAGGGTCACGGAGGAGTCAAGGGGTCGAGGTGTAAGCCCTGGCTTCATTGATGGGTTTATTTATGAACTATTCCCACTTATGAAGACACACCCCCAATCCCAACTGACTGAATTTCCCGGCAGCTTCAGGACATATTTCTCCTGGCAAATGGGCCAGGTTCCTCTGCTCTCTCACAGCATCTTCTATTTCTGTCCCCTAAATGCGGTTACGAGTCTTCAGGCCCCAGCTGAGCAATCACAAGATGATCACTTACTCCAGCGCTAATTGCTGAGCCCTGGCTTGGCAGCTTTTTATTTTTTCTTTTTCTTTCTTTCTTTCTTTCTTTCTTTCTTTCTTTCTTTCTTTCTTTCTTTCTTTCTTTCTTTCTTTCTTTCTTCCTTCCTTCCTTCCTTCCTTCCTTCCTTCCTTCCTTCCTTCCTTCTTTCTTTCTTTCTTTCTTTCTTTCTTTCTTTCTTTCTCTTCCTTCCTTCCTTCCTTCCTTCCTTCCTTCCTTCCTTCCTTCTTTCTTTCTTTCTTTCTTTCTTTCTTTCTTTCTTTCTTTCTTTCTTCCTTCCTTCCTTCCTTCCTTCCTTCCTTCCTTCCTTCCTTCTTTCTTTCTTTCTTTCTTTCTTTCTTTCTTTCTTTCTTTCTTCCTTCCTTCCTTCCTTCCTTCCTTCCTTCTTCCTTCCTTCTTCTTTCTTTCTTTCTTTCTTTCTTTCTTTCTTTCTTTCTTTCTTTCTTTCTCTTTCTTTTCTTTCTTCCTTTCCTTTCCTTTCCTTTCCTTTCCTTTCCTTTCCTTTCCTTTCCTTTCCTTTCCTTTCCTTTTTTTAGGGTGATTGGCTGAGAGGTCTTTTCTTGTCCCCTGTGTACAGAATGAGAAGCAGGAAGTGAAATCATCATCCCTGTACCAGTATCAGGTATGTCCAAATTGTTCTGATTGGCTTGGTTGTCACCTACTTTTAAGCTGCTGTTGCATTACTCAGGGTCTGCTGCTTGCTTGGGCCAGAGAGTGAACCACTGATGTTAAGGCCAAGTTGTCTGTCACAAGGAAGCCTGGGGAAGAGGACTCTTATGTCAGACTTCAAGGTTTATGAGTGACTGAATCCTCTTCTCTTGACTGCTTTGGTGGCCTCTGTGCTTTATTGAGTGCAAGAGAAGGCAGTGTTGATTCCTATACACCAAAGGAGATCCTGTCTGAGAGATGGAATATTCTTGATCTTTAGATCATTTCCTTGATCTTAAACACTTTTGGATTAAGGATTCTTAAGGATAAGGATCTTCCCAGTGGATAATTGGAATCTCTATTTGCTAATCTGCAAAATGGGCACAATACAGTGCCCCCTCTGGATGGGATGTAGGGAGGCTGACACGACTAGAGACACATATGGTACTCCACCCAGTGCCCAGTAAATGGCCAGTGTTCAGAAATGGTTGTTGCTGATAATGATAGTAATTTTTGTTGTTATTTGTGGTGGTGATAATAGAACCAAAGAGGGGCTATCAGTTGGCCTCTATGATGATTCTGACCATAACTTTATTCTGGAAAAGCTATAGATCTGTCCTGCAGTGCTGTCAACCTCCCTGGCATCTGGAATACTCCTCTCCTCGATCTCTCATGTCTCTCTTCCTTGAATACCAATAAACAAAACCCAGTAGGTTCCCTGTTCTCTCCACTTAGTCGCCCTGCTCTAGACCCTCTGAAGATCCTTCTTGACAATATTAGTTTCAGAAAGGACCCGAACAATTCAGCTGACGATCTTACTCTTTGTTTCCATCTGATCGGAGAGTGCATCCATCCGCACTACTGAAATTGTATTGTTTGCCGATTCTGCAGCCCCACCTCTGCAGCTGGCTCATCTCTTCCCTTTTGGGGTTGGTTTTCTCTAGTGTGGCTCATAGGTTGGCCGGATCTCCATAGTCTGGGGTCCCCATAGGCAGAATAATGTGGATGACTGTGAATTGTACTAAAATGGCCGTATGTTCTTTCATCTGTAAAGCACTTCAGGGCTTAGGTTATCTCCTTCAATTCTTATTACTGTCCTGGTGGGGGGTGGGTGGAGGGGGAATGTGAGAGGTAGCCCAAGGGGCAGGCCCAGAGATGGTCTGACTTGTAAGTAGCAGAAGTAGAACTTCCATGAAGTGCTCTGATTCTCTTTCCAGGAATCTTTCCACTATACCTCATGGGCCAGAAGAGGCAGTGTTTTCCACTGAAGCAATTAAATTTCTTTTTCTTATGATGGTTAGAAAATTGCATAAAAAGTGCTGGTATCTGGGTCACCTGGGTGGTTCTGTCGGTGAAGTGTCCGACTCTTGATTTTGGACTCAGATCATGATCTCAGGGTCATGAGTCCGAGCTCTGCATCAGCTGAGTCTGCTTCAGATTCTGTCTCCCCCTCCCTCTGCCCCTCCACCCACCTCTCACTAAACAAACAAACAAACAAAATCTTTTTAAAAAATGCTGGCATCAGGAGAGAAGAAGGAAAGGTTACTGTTCATTGAGAACTTACTGTGTGCCAAGGACCATGCCTGATGCTTTTGCAAAAATATCTCATTCTTCTTGGTAACTGTAGGTTAGAGTTCCGCTATCCCCGTTCCATAGATGGGAACACTGAGGCTCAGAAATCCTAACTGGCTTCCTCAGGTCCACACAGCAGTTAGTAGAACAGCCAAGACCTGGACTCTGATCCCTTTGCCTCTGAAGTCAGTATGCTTTTCGACAACCCAGACGTGTTTGCCTCCCTCTCTTTCTAGTTCTCTAGCAAGAACTCCTTGTGGGGGAGGAGGGCAGTGGGGGAGTCTTTAAAGTTTTATTAGAGAGAGCCTCTGTTTCCCCCTGGGGAGTTATGCACCATCCATCCTCAAAGACCTCTGTTGAGAAAGCTCTGTTTGGTTTCTTTTTCTATTCAGGTCAAATCCTATAACAACAGTTATGTTACAACCCGAATATCTTTATTATAAAAGATTCTTAGCATTCGCCTATGGCTCACTCATTTCCAAGAATATGCAATGTGAGATTCCAGCAAGCCAAAAGAATTTTTATTTAATCCCTTAGAGTTGTTGTGGTCAGATTTCTCTCGTGTTCTGTTTCTCGCTTGTTCTCACAGAGCTCTAGACACCATGTTGTTAACTCCTCTCTGTCGTAAGCAGATGTACACTTGATCTTCAGCTTTCGAAAGCCGGCCCCGAGCTGACCTGGGTGCGAGTGTGGTGGGGTGGACGGGGAGAATGCTCTGATTTGAGCAGGCTTGTGTCAACTGTGTTATGTTCATAAGGAAAGTCAGCAGCCCTGGGCGGGTGGGAAAGAGGAAGTGGCCAGAGTCCCTGCCATTTCAGGACTCGGCTGAGAAGGCAATACATTTCTCTGGAGGTTATTGGGATGGAAGCACAGCAAGATAGATTTATTATGTATTGTAAATCACTCAGTGTTTTTTCTCCTTGAGCTCACCGCCCATTCTGGGATGCAAGACAACATGTAGATATTTTAGTAGATTCTTCTGCCTCTCTGCCTGCCTCTTCTCTCAGCATTGAGACGTGCCTCCACATCCCAAAGGGATTGGTGTGTGGCACACTTGTTCCCTCACTGCTTCTCCACAAGTGCCCTTCCTCCTTTGTTTCACATGGAGGACTTAGCCACTGAGTACTTTTGTAGCTAGCAGTCAGCGTGGGCTTTGGAGATAGAAAGATCAGGGTTTGAATCCCAACTCCTCCAAATCTTAGTGCAGTAAGCTTTCCCATTTTAACTTAGGCAAGCTACTGAACTGCCGTGAGTTTTGAAGGGACTTTAGAGTTCCTATGTCATAGGACTGTCCTGAGCCTTTAATAAGACGATGCTTAGAAAGTGCTTAAGATGGTGCTTTACAAAAGACTTGGTTTATTTTTTGCTCTTATTAATGACTTCTTCCTTGCTCATTGTCTCCGATTGCACAGATTCATAGTTTATTAAACCTGGAAGGGGCTCTAGAGCTAACCCCCCAAATTTATGTTCTTGGCCCTGCCCCCATCCGTGCCCTTTAGAGTCCTGTTAAACCACCTCCTTTAAATTGCCTACTTGACATCTCCCTTTGGGTGGCTGAGATCCAGGTCACACTTACCTTGGCCAGAAGCAAATTCTTGATGTCAGTCTGCCTCTTTCCTTTAAACTTGTTTCCCTGGGCCTTTCTTGTTCTTGTTAAGCGGTACCATCCACCAGAACACTTATGCCAAAACCTTACAAGTCACTTTTGCCTCTTCTCTTCCCTTTGCCTGCCTTCCTCCATCCTTCCATCATTTAATTCAAATCCATCAGGTCTTTTTTTTTTAAATTTTTATTTATTTATGATAGTCACACACACAGAGAGAGAGAGGCAGAGACATAGGCAGAGGGAGAAGCAGGCTCCATGCACCGGGAGCCCGACGTGGGATTCGATCCCGGGTCTCCAGGATCGCGCCCTGGGCCAAAGGCAGGCACTAAACCGCCGCGCCACCCAGGGATCCCCATCAGGTCTTTTGTATCCATCCATGTCTCTCAGCCCCTCCTCTACCGTGTATCCTCTTGGTTCCAGCCACCAGCCTGTCTACTGGCAATAGCTTCCTCACTGGCTTTCTTACCTTTTGTTCCCTATCTTTCATTCCTGACACCACTGCCAGAGTGATAGTTTAAACACATAAATCCAAAGTACCTGAGTGGCTCAGTTGGTTAAACATCTGCCTTTGTCTCAGAGTCCTGGGATTGAGCCCCGCATCAGGCTCCCTTCTCAGTGGGGAGTCTGCTTCTCCTTCCCCCTGCTCTTGTGTGCTCACACACTCTCTCTCTCAAATAATAAATAAAATCTTAAAAAAAAAACCACAAACACATAATTCCAATTGTGTCGCTCTTCTGCTTAAAGCCATCCAATTACTTCCCACGTTACTTACGATAAAGGCTAAACCCTTTTCCAAGGCCACAGGAACTAAGGCTGATTGCATTTTCATCTCTCCATCTTCTGTCCTGGTGCTTTCCCCCTTGCTCTCCTCTGCAGCCCTCTTTCAAGTCCTTGAACGTGCCTCGCTCATTCCCTCCTTGGAGTTTTTGTACTTACTGATCCATTGGACCCAGATCTCTGCATGGTTGGCTCCTTCTCGTCATTTTCTCTGATGTCACTGTCTTAGCAAGGCTGTCTGGCCGCCCGATCTCAGGGGCCTTTCTTCTTCTCTCACACCTTTCACCCGGTTACATCATGTGGCTTAACAGTGTCACCAGCCCTTGTTACCATGGACTATCTGGAAGTATCTCATTCATCTATTTGTTTGTTTATCCCCGGTCTCCCCCAATAGAGTGTCAGTTTCCCTGGAGCAAGGACTTTGTGTTGTTCACTGCTGTAGTTCCAGCACATAGAATGGTACCTGTCACGTAGCAAGTAGTCTGTAGCCATTCGTTGGATGTAGCTATTTGTTGGCTAGTCTGACTTGATCATACTGTGGATGAGAGGATGGCTTTCTAGAGTAGAGAAGAACTCTGACCAGGATTTCATGGGTGGGAGCTGAACCAGGACTAGAATTCAGGTCTTGGTGCTGTCAGCTTGACATTCTTTCCACCATATCATCCTGTTGACTATTCTTGGGTCCTGTCTAGCCAGAGCTCCTCAGACTCTATGTATGGCAGAAAACGTTGTAGTTGTGTTTAAAAGGTATATAGGCAAATAATCAATGTAAACTATTGACATTATAGTACTGATACTATAAAATGTACAAATAGTTTAAATGTACAATGATATCACAACACCACTCTGCTGAAAAGTCATGTGAAAATGTACAATGAAAGCAACTTATCTCTTTGAGATTTTTGTTCCTGCAGCTCTATCTGCTCAGAAGCTTCCTTAAACCTGGTGCTTGAGCTGTTGCCTCTTATGAAATCCTAATCCTATTAGCCTTTTTTAAAAAAATTTTTATTTATTTATGATAGTCACAGAGAGAGAGAGAGAGAGAGGCAGAGACACAGGCAGAGGGAGAAGCAGGCTCCATGCACCAGGAGCCCATGTGGGATTTGATCCGGAGTCTCCAGGATCGCGCCCTGGGCCAAAGGCAGGCGCCAAACCGCTGCACCACCCAGGGATCCCAGCTTTTTATTATTATTTTTTTTTATGAGAGATTGAGATCTTTTTTAGAAAGATTGAGCATGTGTGTGTGTACAATGTTGGAGGTGGTGGAGAGGAGAGGGAGAGAGAGAATCTTAAGTAGACGCCACGCACAGTGTGGAACCCAATGTGGGGCTCGATCTCACAACCCTGAGGTCACAACCTGAGCCAACATCAAGAGTCAGGTGCTTAACTGACTGAGCCACCTGGGCACCCCTGGTTCTTTGGATGAGTAGTTATGCACATGTGCTCTTGCACCACACTCCTGAGTTTAAATTCTGGCTCTGTCGCATGCATCTGTAATCATAGGCAAGTTACTTAACATATCTGCATATCTGTGCCTTAATCTCCTCATTTGGAAAACAGGGATGATAGGGTTGTTAGCAAGATTAACTGGATTAATGTCTATGAAGTGTTGAGAATAATATCTGGCCCACAGTAGGGATGCAGGATATGTTAGCTGTTGTTGCTACTATGATTCTTCAGGTTACATTGTGATGGTGACCTTGTCAGGATGCAGCTGAATGCGTATGTGGAGAAATATGTATAAGACTCTTCTGCATTCCTCTCCCTCAACATGCTCCATACTGTGAGGGATTTATCATGTACAAGACATCATCATTCCTGTCCTTAAAGAGCTTTCCATCTGGGTGGCTCAGTCAGTTGAACATCTGACTCTTGGTTTCAGCTCAGGTCATGCTTTTGGGGTTGTAGGATCGAGCCCCACGTGGGGCTCTACACTCAGCACAGAATCTGCTTGGGAATATCTCCCTCGCCCCTCCCCCTGCATGTTCATGCATACCCACTTGCTCTTTCTCTCTTTTCCTCTCAAATAAATACATTAAAAAAAAAAAAGAGTTTACCATCTATTTGGGGAAATATGAGGCCTTGGTATAACCAGGACAGTGGCTCCTAATCCTTTTTTTGAGAATGTGGTTAAAGCTGTACAATTTCTCCTCAGGAAAAGCCCCCACTTACACACGTACCATTTCTCACACATTTTGGGGGATTTATAGACTTCCTTTGGACACTGAATTAAGAACCTGTCTAAGGATGTCCTAGAGAGAGGTGTTTGGTGGCTGGGATGGGTGGTTTATACCGAACAGGTCACAGCTCTTTAAAACTCCTATTCTAGATGTGACAAATGAGATTTATACTATGGCAGCATTCTCCTAGGCATAAAAGAATGTCTTCATAATTTATAATCTCCCCTGTGGTTAAGGTAAGTTGGGAGTAGACTGGGTATGGTATGGGGTTTCTTTTTGGGATGATAGAAAATATTCTCAAACTGGTTACAACAATGGTTGCACAGTCTGTGAATGTACCAAAAACATTGAATTGTACAGTTCAAAGGGGTGAATTTTATGATGGCTCAATGATACATCGATAAAAATGATAAGTGAGTATCTTTCCTGTGTGTGTGTGTGCGCATGTGCACATATGTGGTGTGTGTGTGTGTGTGTGTGTCCCATGTCCCTCACCAAGAGAAGCTTTCAGAGCCTCTGTGGGGTTCCCCATGCCTCTCTGTCCTCTGCCACAGGATAGAGGACATTAATGTTCCAGACAGAGGCTGCTCCATTAGCCTGAGTCTCACTGGGAAGATGATGGGGACAAAGCCACAGCTGACCTTCCGTGGACATGCAGTTCGAGAGAGACAGAAACTTTTGCTGTAGTGAGAAAAGAAACAGATAAACCGGGACCACAGTGGCTGTAACCCGCACACGGGTGGGTGGGCTGCCAGGACCGTGAACCTCTCAGTATGTAGCTGCCCTTCTCTTCCTTTCTCTCCCCATCAAGAAGGGATCTCAGAGCACAAGGGAGGAGGATGCTGTTGCAGCAATGGCTTTGAATCTTCTCGAATTTATATGTATAAAGAAGTAAGTCCTATGCCAATAGTGGCTCTTTATTAGAGGTTGTGGGTTATTTGTGACATAACTCACACCTTAGACACTCTGCACAAACAGTTGCCGGTCTACAGTCTTCCAGTCCAAAGCAGCAGAGGGGTCACCAGTTTAGACTGGTGTGACGGTCGACCAGAGATGGGCTGGAGTGGCTAGGAGGCTCTGGAGCAGGCAGCAGTGGGGTGGGACTTGGATGGGTGGCTGCGGGTGCTTCTGGCACAGGGACTGCTGCTCACCGTGGCATGAGTACAACCTTTTCCCCAGTTGGAATTCCTCCCAGAGCCATTGAGACACATGTTCGTGGTTCCAGCCCATTGAGTCTGGCCAGCAGGTCACCTACGAGAGAATTCCAAGGGAACAGGATTTGGAAATGGAGCCATTTGTCAGTAGAGTAGGATTTTCCCAGGTCTAATGATGTATCCCTGACCAGATATAATGATAATAATGTATGCCTGGGTGTGTCTGGGCGGTGGCTAGGAGAAGAGAGGATCTGAAGCTCGGGTTCACATGAGAGTGGGGAGCAGCTTGACACCTGCTTGGCTGTCATTCGTGAGAAGTACTATTTGGCTGTCAGCTGAGTGACCACACCTCGCATGCACTTTGCTCTTCCTCTGCATTGGTCTGTGACCTTGGATGAGCTGCTTAGCTCCTCTGGTCTGTTTCTACATCTGTAAACTGAGGTAGTGTTATAAATGGGCCCAGAACCAGCTTCAGCATTTTGGGAAATTCTTGGAAGGAAGGTGGCATCTAGGGTCATTAAGGGGCAGGGCCAGGGGAAAGCTGTGGTCAGCATATTGTGGCTTTCCCTTCCCCCCACCTCCCTGCAGGGGCAGACATTGCAATGCAGTGAGTTCCGTGGACTTAACATCAGTGAAGTGTAACTATATGCCAGGCATTTGTCTGTGCGCTTTATGTATCATTTTATCTTCATAATGGCAAGTGGACACAATTTGTTGTGTCCATTTTGCAGATGCAGAATTCGGGGCATAGAGCAGTTATGTGACTTGCCGGAGTTTACACAGCTACTAAGTGGTGGACACAGAAGCCAACCCTAGGTGGATTGCCTCGGGAATTCCGGAGCCTGTCCTCCTAATAACTCCACTCTTGGATCCACAGGCTGTGACCTGGGCAGGTGTCAGTTCTCCAAAACCCAGCTGGGAAGGACCGTCCAGCAGGAAGCTTCAGAGTGGCACCTCTCAGAAGGGGGATGACTTTGGGAGAGAAGGACTGTGGGAGAATACTAAGGAGGTACCTGAAACCAAGTCCTGGTCTCCAGCCAGTTGCCAGCAGGGTCTAGGCGAGTGGGCAGTGCCTGGTCGACATGCAGGGGGCCGTTAGTGGAGGATCGCACAGGGTGGGTGTTCAGTAAAGAGAGTGGAGCCTGGCTGGTCCAACTGGTGGGGATAAATCCATGCTTACGATGTATGGATGCAGGAGTAGCAGGCTTTTGACCTGCCCATTTCCAGAGAGCATGGAGCAACTTTGCCTGTCACCAGCTGTGGCTGTCTTTGGCCCCAGCCCCCAGGAAAGACCATGTTTATAGATGGCAGAGCTTACTGCAAAGTCTGGGGATGGGAGTGGAGAGATACGGACCAGAGTTGATGAACTCTAATGTCCCTGCCTTACCAGCTCATGATTTTTTGCTGAGGCCAGTACAGCTTCCATACCTGACATCTCTTTGTGCCATCAAGTGGTATTATTTCTGTAGATCGGCCAGGGTCTTCTTCCCATAGCCCAGCCTCTGCAGCATCTGATGACACCAAGCAGAACCTTTGTCATTCCTTTTTCAAATGGATCCTTCTTAATTCTGTTGGACTCAGATGTATTTTGCATCCTGGAACACCAAGCTCAGGATTTTCATTTTCAACCTGGAATTTCTTAACCTCTGCTCATTTATCCACTGCTTCCTATTTCTAGTCATGTCGCACCCTCAATCTCTGGGCGATTGCCTTTCTGGAGCCCTGGAGAGGATTTGCCTCTTGTTCCCTAGGGAGGCAGGTCGCTAGCTTCCTAAATTGAGTTTCTTTTTTCTTGTCCATTTGTGTCTCTCCTGCAGACTCCCTGTGGTCCTGGGATGAAGGATGTCCTCCTTGGTCATTTCTTTCTGTTCACTTTGTTTTACGGACAGCGTTCTGGTCCACCCAGGGCGGACCCCACGTGACCCAGACACTGTGGCCACATACCTTGCTCGCCAGCCAGAGCATTTGTGAGGCTGTGTGATTTTCTTCATCGAAGCCCCTCCGTTCAGCACTGTCCTTTTTTTAATTTCAGTTATCTCTAGAATCCGCTGCACTGAACTTTAAGAATTTGCTTGTAACCTTGTCAGCTTTCCGAAAGCTCATTCTAATGCTGAGTAAACACTCTGGCCTCCTCCGCTCCCAGCCTTGGGGATTAGACCATGTGCCCATATTTTTCCGGTCTTGGTTTTTCCCAGTGGATTTTCTTTCCTTTTTTTGCCCTCTCCCCTAAGGCTTCATTACTTTCCATTTGTCCACATCTCTTTTCTCCATTTTTCTTGTTAAGGACAGATTTAGAAAATGAGATTAGTCTCGTGGCTATTTTGGCGTCATCATTAATTATCGTCCCTCTTCATTCCTTAGCAGACCGGCAGTCTCATGTCTCTCTCTCTGCCTGTTTTTTTTTCCCTCATGGGTTTATGAAAGTCTCTTCCCAGGTTAACCCCTTTGTCTCTTGGGACCTGCTATGGTCCTCTGCCCTTCCCCGGGGGCTTCTAGGTCATCCAGCTGGGGTGTCTGTTTTGGGTTGGAAGGGCATTGGGTGCTCCCCTTCCCAGAGTGGGGCTCAGCTGTGTGCTATCCCTGACCAACTTTGTGTCCTAGAGTCCTGTGAAGTTCATTCACGGTGGCCTTTGGGGTCATGTGGCATTTTCCTGAGACTTGAATTCATTAATTCCTATCGGGAGCCTTTGTTGAGGTCCTACTGCGACTCAGGCAAAGATGTAAAGATGAGTTATATTTAGGTCTTCAACTTTAGGGGGTTAGCCTGGGGGTGCAGAGGGTAGAGGCAGTTACTCTGTGGTATGGTAGGGACTAAGGACTCCCCAGGCATACTTGACAAAGGCGGGTGTGTTGCATCCTTTGGGAAGGGAGGAATCACAGCAGAGAAAGCCGCCTGGGGTGATGGCAGAGCACCTGAAACCTGGGTGTAGGTAGGAAGCAGCAGCTGGAAGGAGCTTGGTGAGGGCATGGGTGTTGGGGTGTTGTGTGAGGACTCTTCTAGGTAGAGGGAACTGTGTTCTGAATGTCTAGAGGCCTGGTAGTGTTTGAGGGACCACAGACCGCCCACTGAACCTGGAATCAGGCTCATAGCTTGACTGCCAGCACCATCTAGCCCTGTGTTCCTTAGGGAGGCAGTCCAAAAAGGTTAGGATCTTGCTTCCAGCTCTCTTGTCTTCCAGGTTGTCCTATGAGCTGACACCTCTGTCACCAAGGCAGCAGAGCACTGAGGGGCTGGTCATGTTAGGGAGAGCCAGAGCAAGAGGGGGAGTCGGGGCTGCAGGCAGGGCATCTTCCCTAGTTCCCCATTTGCTGTCAGACGGTATGTGTGTGAGATGTGCCTCCTTCCAGGGGAAAGCTCAGTGCTTCCCGGCCAGGGCCCTGCCTCTCTGACATACCAGTGTCCTCAGAGCTCCCACTCTTCACACCACCACCCCCCTCAATCCCCCACCCCACACTGGTGCTCGGGCAGAGAGATTGTTTAAACATTTCCATCTGATCCCTCTTAAATGTGCCTTTGATGCCATCAGGCAGAGAGCCAGACTGCCTGCCTCAGGTGAAGACACAGCTGTGGCAGAGACCTGATGGGACAGGATGGTGCAGGTCTGGGGGCAGCCTTGGGACCCATTCCGACACTTCTCCACCCATGGCTCCCACCCTACCTCTTCTCATGCTCTCTGCCCCTGCTACACTGTGACTCCCCTCCCCACCTGCAGTGTGCCAGGCTGTCTCTCCTCATTTCCACCACTGTCTTGTCCTAGTGCCTCCCCCTCCTTCCAGGCTCAGCCCAGGGGTCCCCTGGAAGCTTTCCTCTAACCAGCCCCTCCATGCCATTCCCTATCACTTTTCTTTGGTCCCTGGTCCTGTCCTTGTACTTGTCCCAGTAAGCATACATTTGAATTATGGGATATTTGTTGTCCCTCCTGTGCGGAGACCTCGCTGGGGACGGGCATCTTGTCGCTTTCCTCCACCAGTGGACACCCAACCCTCGGCAGAGCCCTGGCACTTGGTGGGCACGTCCGTGGATGAAGGCTTGGAGGGATAGAGTGAGGTTGGTTTCCCTTTTCTCACTGGTGGGTCTGATGCCCTGAGGCATCCAGTACGTGGGCATGGCCATGGGCGGTAGGAGTAGGCTTCTGCCTTTGAGAGACCAAACAGCCGCTCCTGCTACTCACTGAGTCTGTTTCCATATTGTGTTGGTGCTGCTGAGCACCAGGGGCCCCAGCACTGCCTGCTCCCTGGGGTAATTCAGGGGGGTGACCTCCCTACTCACCTACCCAATACCATTCTCCAGGATTAAAAGGGCACCTGGGTCTTCTTGCCCTTCCCCACATCTGGCGTGCCCAGCTGTGGCTCGGGGCGGGCAGCTCACCCCTCCAGGCGGTGGCAGGGCTGCCCCTCTGTGTGCCAGCTGTCCGTCTGCAATCAGGAGCCTCTGCTGATGCCAGCGAGGGTGGTGTTTGCAAAGAGCAACCGTGTGCTCCTTATTTATTGTGCAGAAAAGAAAACAAATTAAGGCCTTGTAATTATACAGTCAGGCATGTTCTTAAATAAAGCTTAAGCAGTCAGAACTCCATTTAGAATATTAATAATTGCATTCCCCGGGCCTGATCCCCAGCAGCTTTCTCTCTTTCTGCTCTTTCTCTCCCTCCCATCCTTCCCTACTCCTGTGCGCCTTGGTCTCTCTCACTGGTGTCAGTCTCTGCTTAGACCTAAGGAATTTCTGGAAGCACTCACTGCCTGTGAGTAGGCATCCTTAAGAGCCCATATTAGCCTTTTCGGAGATCACCAACAGCATTGATCAGGTGATTCCATAGGCATGCGGCCTTCCTAGAGTTTTCTTGCCTTGCCCCCTCTGCTTACTCCCTTATTTTGGTTAAGCACCCAGGAGAGGCGTGATGTTGCATTTCAGGGCATGAATTCTGGAGTCAAGTCAGAACTGGGCTCCAGCTTGACTGCTGAGCAGCTGCAGGATCTTAGTCAAGACATCTAATCTCTTTATGCTGGTTCTTCCTCTGGCAATAAAAGCATCCCCCTCATAGGCTTGTGTTTTGGGACTTGGATGAGAGATTGCATTTGAAGTCCTGGCACATAGCGAATTCCTTACAGATGTTAGGTCTTTCCGTCCATATATCTCTAGATCAAACAAGAATTTTATGAGTTTCTAATTTTTGTTGTCCCTGACTCACACTGGAAGATGCTAGGCACCCAGTAGGTCTCCCTAAGCCCCTGCGAAATGAGTGGATATGTCTGTTTGGGGTCCTGCAGTGGGGGTGGTCAGTGTGTGGTGTGATGTTATGAGGATGACATGGACACATTTCTTCTTATGAAGGATGACCAGTTCCCTGAGCAATATGCTCATCCCCACTGTGGCTCTGATGCTTTATAAACCATTCTCAAAAGTAACATCTCATTTAACACACAGTAGTAAGGTGAAGTAGCAATTACTGTCATCCCTATCTCATTGCTGAGGAAATGAAGAAGATGGATCACCCAAGATAGAAGTAGTGAAGGATGGACCAGGACCCTGGTCTCAGACTCCCAGCGCC
Source organism: Canis lupus dingo (assembly GCF_003254725.2). NCBI lineage: Eukaryota > Metazoa > Chordata > Mammalia > Carnivora > Canidae > Canis > Canis lupus. The sequence continues at coordinate 51,471,939 of NC_064245.1, read as the reverse complement.
TTGTCTTTTCTGCTACTCTGGGCTGTTCCGAGTCATTGCTGACATTTGGGAGGAGACTCACCTGGTTTCTGGACTTCAGGGTCTTCTTGCTGCTCTGACACTTTCCACAGATCCATCACCACCTTGATTTATTTTCTTCTTTCTTTCTTTCTTTCTTTCTTTCTTTCTTTCTTTCTTTCTTTCTTTCTTCCTTCCTTCCTTCCTTCCTTCCTTCCTTCCTTCCTTCCTTTCTTTCTTTCTTTCCTTCTTTCTTTCTTTCTCTCTCTCTCTCTCTCTTTCTTTCTTTCTTTCTTTCTTTCTTTCTTTCTTTCTTCTGTTTTGTTTTGTTTTGTTTCCTTTCTTACTACATGGGAAACACATTCCAACACCGGTTTTACTGATAATATTGTGGTAGTTGGGTCACTGTCAGAAATGAACTCAAAAGTAGTCTAAAAACATTCAAATATTGATAGATTTATAATTTAGACTATAGGTGATTGTATGGATAAGGCTGTGGTGGGCCTTGTTAAATGCAGGTGAAAGGTGCTTTGGAAATATCTCCTTGTGGCCAGCATAGTGGCTTGGAATGGGGAGGAATGTGGGCCTTAAGGTCCAGGTGGACTGGAATGTTCAGTCTATCGGGAAGATAAAATTAGCTTTCTTAGAGCAGAGATGCCAGTATGCTAACTTCTGCTGGTTGGTGCTGACCATACAAGGCAGAATAGTTTTTGTATTCTAGGGGTTTTTGGGGAAAGACAAGGGTCTTAAATTATTTTTGAAGGAATATACACAGCGTCCTATAGGAAGACGGAGAAAACTCACGGATTGTGTGTGTGCATGCATGTGCTTTTGCAAGCAAGCAGGGAACAAAGCCAAGCGAAAGAGAGAAGAAATATTTATTGTGTTAAGCTCTCTGCTAAGTACTCTTCCAGCAGTGATCTTGTTGGAATGAGTGATATTCTTCCTGTTTTACAAATGAGGACGCTGGAGCCCAGAGGGGTTATGTAACTTGCCCAAGGTCACACAGCTAAAGATATGGATTCATATCCATAAATGTCTGCTCTGGAACTCCTGTTCTTTTCTTTTGTATCACAATAAAAAGGCTGGTTCACGTCTCCGAGGGTGGTCAGGAGCCCAGCTGTTTTATTTATTTATTATTTATTTATTTATTTTTTAAATTTTTATTTTATTTATGATAGTCACACAGAGAGAGAGAGAGAGAGAGAGGCAGAGGCATAGGCAGAGGGAGAAGCAGGCTCCATGCACCGGGAGCCCGAAGTGGGATTCGATCCCGGGTCTCCAGGATCGCGCCCTGGGCCAAAGGCAGGCGCCAAACCACTGCGCCACCCAGGGATCCCAGCCCAGCTATTTTAAAAGAAATATTGAAAAATTGTTTCTTCTTGGCAGGGAGACTGGTATCTCCCTCTACCACTACTTTTGCCTCCGCAGCTCTCAGCCTCCATGATCCTCTCCCTGGGGATTCAGCACCATGGCCAGAGCCCAGGGAGCCCTGGGGCCACCGTGAGCTGTGAACAGCTCCCCAGGTTCCAGGCTCTCCATTTTCCTCTCTAGCATCATCTCAATTGCTGCTGGTTCTGTGCCCTTAGGTGAGAGCCACGTGGCATTCAGGAGGAACCCAGCACATTGGGGGGGGAGGGGCGGGTCGGAACTCTGTTAGCCTGACTGGTGAGGTCCAGACCTAAGCAAGAAAGGGCACTTGAGAAAAGTCTACTCCTTCCCACTCTTCTCCCAGGCCCAGGCCAGAGGGGAGGAGAATTGTGATTTACGACTTCGGTTACTCGGAACTGGGGAGTCATCTGGGGCCATGAAAAGGGAACTGAGCTGGAGTGAGGCTTTTTCCTCCAGGGCAGAGCTCCTAGGGTCTGTGGTCCAAAGTCGCTCTGCTCATCCCTTTACCGAGCCTGTTTGGTTTCTGTTGAATGGGCCCAAAAGCCAATGGACCTGCTGTGTGCTTTCTCACAGGAATAGTCAGAGGGGGAAAGCCGTGGCAGCACAGGGGAGCTGGCAGTTATAGCACTGGTGGCTTTGTCCTTTGTGATGATGGAAGGCTTCTTGGAAGGCTTTCACCTGGGAGTGCAAGACAGAGCCCCTGACTCAAAATCTGGACACCTTCTGGCTTAGATGTGTGTGTAATGCACGCACACAGGCAACATACACACACACACACAGGTGGTAGAGTGCTAACAAGGTCATGGATTCTAGACTCAGACACACTGATTTCAGCCCCTGTTTTAACAGTACCAGCTTTGTGACCTTGAACTAGCTACCTAACCTCTAAGCCATGGATTTCTTACTGTAAAATGAGAAAAAATCATAACAATAATATGGACCATAAATGGTTTGGGGGGATATTCAGTGGGCTGACATCTTTATCTAGTATCTGATATCTTCAGTAATTAGTTCCTAACAAGCACTCAATAAGTGTTACTCATTATTTCTATTCCTCAGAAAATTATTTCTGCATCCCAATTTTCTTTAGTTTATTCACACGATTATTGTTAATGATTCTGGAAAAATCCCCACAGCATGGAAAAATGATTAGCAAGTTAATTAATTGTTTGCACTTATGTTCAAAGCTCAAGGTTTGAATTAAGTTGAGGTCAGCCATAGTAGTGCTGGTATAAGAAAGAATGAGTTGAGTTTGGCACCCTGCTTAAGCACAAGGTGTATGAAATTCAGACCATTCAGTGAAATTTACTTGCATGCTTTCATGTAACAATGTTTGTGATCAAAGGGCAAATTGTGTCTTCTGCTTTGTGAAAAAAAACTATGAACAGAAACACAGTTCACAGCTCCTAGTGTGGATGGTCACCCCTGGGAGTGCCAGTCTTTGCCAGAACCATGCCCTCATGTACTTTGCCATTCTGTTCTCTTTTCTCTGATTTCTCTAAGTCTCCATCCAAAGTGCCCTGGCTCTGCAGACAAATGCCCTCCTGTTCCCAGTGTATACTGGATCCTCACGTAACCTGTGGGGGTGGCAGGAGGTGAAGAAACACCATCTTGAGAGTCTACATGGAACCAAGTGGGGCAGGGGTTGGTTCTGGGCTCCATATAATTCAGTGTGAGATAAGAGGTCTTGCATAAGTCTCTGGGGACCCTGCCAGAGCTCTGTAGGAGAGAGGCCATGGGGAATAGGAACGAACACTGCTTTTCCCAAACATTTTGCAGAATTGGACAACACAGGCCAAAAGACCGTGCATGGTATAAATTACGGAAAACAGTGGTGTAATGACATTGTTTAGTGAATAAATTGAAGCCCTGAGTCATGAGGCCAATAACAGAGAGGGAGCAGAGAAGCATAATTAAAAGGAGAAAAGCCATGTTTTCAGCTGACACTGGAAGTGAGATCGAGATGAGGGTGGGGGTGGGAGGACGGGAGCTGCTGGTCCCTCACTTTGGCTGCGGCTCAGGAGAAAGAACATGGTTGTTACTGGCAGTCAAGGCGGGTGAGAAATGAGGCCAGGACTTTTGACACAGAGGAGGAGAGAGAGTGGTAACATGGAGAATTTTAGTAGAAGCAAAGCCACGTGAGCTTTGGAAATTAAGATTAGCTATTAGGCCCCTGAACTCTGCAGTGATTTGGAATAATCTAGGCAGAGAGAAGCCTTTGTGAAGACAGATGAGAACCTGGAGAAGAAGGAGGGAGATCAGGAGTCGGACTGGGTCTCCTAGGATTCACGGGGCTCTAGGGATTGTTCTCCAGGATTCCTCATATCTGCAGCTGTATACTTTCTTGCAAATGCCATCTCACCTGCTCTTTTTAAGGATTAAAAAAAAACAAACAGGATATTTTAGAGGGGGGTGGGGCAGAGAGGGAAAGGGAGAAGCAGACTCCTTGGCTGAGCAGGGAGCCCAACGTAGGACTCGATCCCAGGACTTTGGGATCATGACCCGAGCTGAAAGCAGATGGTCATCAACTGAGTCATGCAGGCACCCCAGTGAACGGTTTCCATGGGAGAACATGTCTTGTTCACTTCATGCATCAGTGCCTAGCATTGCCTGGCATGAACTAGGTACCAGATTAGTGTGGGTTGATTGATTGAGGGGGTAGGGGTTGCCTTTCAATATAGTAAAAGCTGAGACAATACTAAAGCTTAAATTTGGTTAGACAATTTGCCTATCTCTAGTACTCTGTGCTATAAAACCCAACAGCTGGAAGAGTGCACAGTGCATAGTAGGAATTCAGTAAAGTTATTGTCCAAACTGGGACACTTTTTTTTAAAAGAAGATTTTACTTATTTAGTTATTCATTCATTCATTCATTCATTCATTCATTCATTCATCATTCATTCAATCATTCATTCATTTGGAGAGTGCAGGTATTGGGGGAAGGGTGAAGGGAGAGAGAGGAGAGAGACTCCCCAACAGACTCCCACACTGAGCTAGGAGCCCGATGTGGGGCTCTATCACATGACCCTGAGATCATGACCTGAATCCAAACCAAGAGTTGGATGCTCAACTGACAGAACAATCCAGACTCCCCCAACTGGGACACTTTGAGAGTGAAACGGAACCACAGAATGAGATTCTGGGACAACAGTCATGAACCAGAACTGTTTGGGCAAACCAGGATGTGTGTGGTCACCCGTCATCGGTATGTGTTGAATGAATGGATCTCATATCTTTAGAGCCTTCCAAAGAGGAGTGAAGGTCTTCTGAGGTTTGCCTTCTTTTAGCCTGAGTACTCTCATTTATCTTGGGGATCCTTCAGCTAATATTTACTGGGTACCTACATATACCAGGTATATTGCTTGTATCAGGGATACAAAGGGATCAAGAAAAGCTGTGTTTTTACTCTTAGGGCGTCTCCTGGCTAATAGGAAGCCAGACTGTTGACAAACTATCTGACAGTGTGACAAGTGCTAAAAGGATGGACTGGCTGTTCTGGAGCCCTGTGAGTGGGGAAAAGCTAATAATCTGGACGTGGCAGTCAGGAAGGGTTTTTGGAAGAAGGATATTTCAGAGAGTCCTAGAGGGTGATTAGGAATTTGCCAGAAATGCTGGGAGAATCCAGAATGTCAAGTAAGTCTGTTCATGGCAGAGAACTCATTTCAGACCAACTCAACAACACTGTGTTGCTGGATGCTGGGAATAATAGAACTGTGACTAAGATAGATGAGCCTGTGACCTCACAGACTGTATGAGCTGTTTGCCATCAGATATAATACCATGTATTCCATCAGGGCTGTGACGGGGAAATTGCCGTGTGAGCCAGGAGCCAGGAGGAGGGGCACCTACCTCGTGTCTGGGTGCTGACCCCAGCAGTGCACTAGGTGGGGAGAGACTGCGTCCAGGTACGCACGTGTACTGTGAAGGGGGAGCTGCGTGCCCCTTTCAGCAGCCACCCTCCCATTTCATGGTATGGGGAGCCTGTCACCCTGCCCTCCTTATTTTGCTATTATTGCCCTGGCAAACAGTGGCCACAGGACTAGGCCGGGGCAGCAGTGCTCATGTGCAGAGGTGGGGAGTCCAGAGGTCTCAGGCTGGGCAGGAGGTGGTGGGTAGATAAGGAAGCCAGAAGAGGTGGAGAGAGCCCGGGCGTTGCTTAGGAAAGGCCCATCTGCCTCCCCATCCAGAGCTTTTGACTGTAATATTAAAATGTTCCTCATTATTTTCCTTGGATGAGTTTGCTATCCTGATATATTAATTATTCTTAAAGGTCAACAGCACTCTTTCGAATCCCCTTCTGTTCTATCATGTAATCAGTTAATTAATTGGAAACCATTTAGCAGCGTCTGCTGAGCACATTGTCGGGTGCGAGTTTTCTTGTTTTGTTATTCCTGTGGCGGTGGCTCCCTCCACAAGCCACAGAGGGTTTGGGAACTTGAGCATGGGCCCTGCCCCTTGTCCCTCCCCTTCCCCTGGTGGGTGCCCCCCCTTTAGTTATCTCATTAACATTTGTGGTATCTCACCATCCTTGTTCTTTCTGAGTCTCTACTGGGAATAAAAGCCCCGTTTTTGTGGAGTGCCCATATATGACGGCCACTGTTTGGGGTATCTGTGTGTATTATTTGATTTGACTCCCACTGTCTAATGTGGTAGAGATTTTGCTCCTGTTTCCGAGGAGAGAGGAGGTTCAGAGTGCTGAAAAGAGCTAAGAACTATATAGCTAGAAGGGGGCCAAGCAAGGATAGAACCTCCTGGAAGCTTTCTGTTTCGGTTTGCTACAGTGCTGGTGCTTCGGAGGATCCAAGAGACATGGCCTGTGGCCGAGTCTTTTGTTGAATTCTTCATCCCAAGGGCTGCTGGTTTCATTACTGTACAAGCATGTCATACAGACATGGAGCCCTGTTATTTCTTTGTGCTTCCATTTTGCTTGCTGCTTCTGAAGTCTCAATGTATGCGGAGGCGATTCCTCAGCAGCTTGAGGGCAGGGCAAAAATGGGAAGCAGTGCTCCCAAATGTGCTCAGGCCCCCAGCATGAGCCAGTCACACTAAATGGCTGACCTGTGCTCCACTCATTGGCAGCTCAGCAGGTTTGTTGTGCCTCACATCTGCCCACGTGCCTTCTGGAGATGTGTCCCAGGGCATTCCACCCCTGGGCACGTTATTATGTGTATGACTCCACCAGACCCCTCCCTGCCTGTGGTCGGTCTGGTCTGCGATAAAGGGGGAAGACGTCACTGGGTGAGGACTCTCCACACCTCTCCTTGGGGGTCCCTCAGTGCTAGCAGGTGGATCTCCATCCTTTTTGGCTTTACCTATGGTCCCAGTTAGACCAGGGGACACAGTGGGAAAGTTGATTTGATTCCTCCTTTCAGAGACCCAAGAATTCCAGTCCTCTCAGACCTGGGGGTGGGGAAAGTTTTCCAAATTTGACTTAAGAAGGCTAAGATTTTGTCTTAGTGGGTCACAGGAAGGTAGAGGTCATGGGACACGTAAGAGGTGGAACCTCAGTAACACGCCTCCTCCTGCTACTACTAGTAGGTGATAAGAAGCACAGACTGTGGCCAGGCTGTGGCCAGGCTGTGAGGGTTCAAATCTTGGCTCCCTCTTGTAGTAGCTGCTGACCCAGGGCAAGGGATCTAAACTCTTTGCTCCATGATCTCCCCTTTGGAAAGTGGAAATGGTGATGGTAGTAGTGGTGGTGGTAGCACGTCCCTCATGGGGTTGTAGTGTTTAAGTGAGCTCTTCTATGTAAAATCTTTAAAGAAAGCTGGCCCAGAGTAATTGCTGTGTGTGGTCGCTACGGTCACTACTACCACTTGCACCCCAGTGGCCATGCATCAAGCACCTACTGTGTGCCAAACACCATGTTGGGCAGTTGACACTCATTAATTCATCTTAATCCTTACAGCTGCCCCATAGGCAGATACTATAATGACTTCTGTGATCAGGATGAAGAGATGGACCCACAGAGGTTCAGTAACTTTCTCTGGAGTTGGGGAGGGTGGGTCACATAATCAAGAGGGCCAGAGCCAAGAGTCTGGCTTGTCTGTCTGGCTCCAAAGTCTGTGCTGTTTGCCACTATGCCAGCACTTCTCACAACCGGAGCAGAAGCCAACATTGCCTCAAGGGCCCGATACAATGCAGGGTGCTGGGTTCACCCTAAGAGGTTCCGCAAGTGGAACCTATTCAGCAAGTGGGCTGGGGCCCTGAGAATGTGTATTTCTAATGAGTCCCCAGTGATGCTGATGCTGCTGGTCTGAGGACAACACTTTGAAAATTCCTGCCTGCCATGTGGGTTGTGGTCTCCCCTCCCAGTAGGCACATGATGAGCTCTCCACCACACTGCCTGCCTCGGCCCTCCCTGCAATGCCAGTTGCCCATACATTCCATATTAAAAACTAATCTGTTACCTACTTCCTCACATGGTCTCCATAACCCAGTCTCCTGGCCAACCCAGCAGATGAGAAGGCCCCAAGCAACAGTGGCATCCATGTGTCCTCCTGGCTCTGCTGGAAGGGAGGCAGATAGCAATCAGCTATAGCTCTTTAAATCCACACCCAGGCTCTTGTCTGGGAAGGGGGTCAGAGGTACTCGAAGCCCTCAGGCAGCTGTCCACAAAGCCACCTCTGGAGAGAGTGGCCACAGTTGACCCTTTCATCCTAGTGGGTGACATCATGCTCCAAGCTTCTTGGAAAATACCTCAGGCTTGGGGCTAAGGTCTCTGGTTTTTGGTGTGTCCTCTGGCCTCAAGGGGACCCCCCACACTGGGCAGTTGAGCAGGCTCCCAACCTGCTCCTTTTAGTAGGTTTCTAGAGCTGTCCCAGCCCTTCTCCTGACTGCCCTCCGACACCTCCCCCTTGGCAGTCCTCCACCCCTTTCTAGTTATTAACAGTGGCATCTGTTCCCAGGAGCTCTTCGGAGGATTCCTCAGCTCTTCACACAGTTTCTCTTTACATCTGGGCACATGGCTGTTTTATTCTCTCCTACATGTATGATATCTGGGTTTTCAGGACAGAGGAGTTGATAGGCTAAGTAAACTCATTGGGAAGACAGAATTTTACTACATCAGTGGCTCTGGAAGTGAGGTTCCCAAACCAGCCACATCAACTTCCCCTGGGAACTGCTTAGCAATGTAAATTCCAGAACAGACCTACTGAATCAGAAACTCTGGGAGTTGGAGCCTGATTGCCTGGGTTTCATCAGCCTCCAGGTGATGCCAGAGATTGAGCTGGAGAACCCATGCCCTAGATGCTAACCCCAAACCCACCCCTGGCCTGTGCTTCTTCCAGCCAGTCATCTCAAAGGAGGGATCGGATGCAATGTTGGCCTAATCCTGTTTCTTTATAAATAGGCCAAAGCACCTTTCTGCTCATAATTTCGTTGTTCTGGAGAGAGCCATAGATCTTTGTCACATCCCAAGAGTAGATCTTAGAACAGAGATCCACAGAGTAGAACAGAGTAGATCTTAGGTACCTGGTCAAGCAGGAATATGCTTTCTGCATCTTGAAGAGCACGGTGGCCTTCCTGCTGCCCCTGCCCCCCCCCTTGCCAGCTCCCAGACTCAGGTTCCTTGGTTCTGACCATGAGCATGGCTTTTTCCTCACCAGCCCCCACATGGCCGCAGCCACATTCGCCACGGTTCCCTCCTCCCTCAATGGTCTCTGCTTTGCTTCTGGTTAGTTTCTTGATTGTTCCACAGATGCTTTCTCTGTGTCTTTGTTTTCCTGTTGTCACAGAGCTCTTTAGTAAAAAAAATGAGTGTCCCCATATCACTGTTCATGTACCAGAGCCTGTCGTGGGGCCATGGCTCCCTGAGCCAGGTCTGGCCTTTTCTGCAACAGTACCCCCCCACCCCCCGAGGGAACTGCTGCAAGGAATGCCCCATGGCTGTCAGACCTCGCTGACCTAGGGCTCCAGAGAGAGCTCTCCTGCTTCAGGGCAATTAGCTTTTGGTTAATTTGTCTGAAAAGAAACTTCCAAGGAGCAGAACCCCTCAGAATAGTCTCAGTCTGGTGAGAAGCAGACCGCATGAAGGCTCAGAGCTATTGCTAATGCGTTTTGTAAGCTCAGGCACCAGACCTTTGGCCTCTAAGCCACATGGTGAGGGCTGCATCTTCCCTGGACCTGTGGGGCCTTCAGGCTCTGCCCATGCATGTGGCCAGTGGGCTGGGCTGGGCTGGAGTTCAGGTACCAACACATCTCTAGGGGGGTAGATGCTGCTTGCTGTCTCATTAAAATGAGTTTCTGTATTCTTTTGTTGAACGGAGGTTTCGTTGATGCTTGAGTTCAGGGGGTCATTGCCTGAGCCTCTGGCACTTGTACTCATGGGCTTGGGCTGCTTGTAGCTTCAGCAGTGACTGGAGATGGGCAGATAAGGGGTGAGACGCCATGCTTGAACAATGATAGATTGTATTTATCAAGGGCCAGGCCTGGTGCCAACTTCACCCTGTTTGCCATAGCCCATTTAATCACCACTGCGACTCAAAGGGACAGGCTCTGTCTCCATATCCCCAATCTACATATGAACAGTGAGGTCAGGTAACAGCACCAGGAGTCACAGAGCATAGAAGCAGGAGAGGTAGGACCAGCACCCAGGCCCACATGATGCTGAAGTTCTGTGAGAATTCAGTTGAACTTGCTGTACCTTTATTGATCACTTACTATGCTCTAAGGGCTGTAAGGTCTCTCTAGCTGAAAAGAAGTGGTTCTCCACCTGTAGGAAGAGCAGTTTTCAGGGGGAGGAGGACAACACATATAGAGCAGTCCATCAAAGCTGGTAGTCTGAGACATGGGTTGTGCCTGAGGCCCAGACAAAAAGACCTGGGAAGAAGAAGAGGGTGAGAAGGTTTTGGAATGAGTGACACTGGCCATCCTTAGGACTGTCTGAGCTGTGTCTATGAGACAGGGAGCCAGAGCATGAATGTGTGGAGGGTGCTGGGAGCCGCGGTGTGGAGATGGGGATGTGCCAGGGAGCTGTCAGGGTACAGCCAGCCCAATGACCCTGCTCTGTTCATGGAGGGGGGGGCATCTTTAGGGTTAGTTATGTGGAGGGAGGTGGGTGATGATGGGAGTACTTGGATGCAGGGAGTTGAGGTCATTGTGTGGAAAGACTTGAACTTCAAAGTGGAGTCTGGACTGGATTAGGTAGGCCGAGCCTTCTGAAAGTCCAGCGAGCACACCCAGTGTCTCATGTGTTGGGCCACGGTCCATTTCCACCTCATTACTGTGCCTTTCTCGAGCTTTTCCAGCTTGAGAGGACACTGGCAGCTTCTCCATGGTGTTGCGTGTAGTTGGGGACAACTGGAGTGATTCCTTCCTATGCAGCAAGCCCTGTGTCTGCTGGGTTCTGGGACAGATCGGCATCTGGAGAAAGGGCACCTGCCCTTACTTCGGAGAATTAGAGTTTTTCCTTCTCCACCTGTTGGCAGCTCCTCTCCACTGAGGACCTCAGTCAGGGACTGGCTTATACAGATGGTCTAGAGCTGCCATCCGTGGGTCTTAAGCCCTTGAAATGTGGCCAGTCCAAACTGAGATGCATTGTGAATGTAACGCACACGTGGATTTCAAACATGTAACAGGCACACAAAAGAATACGAACTATCTCATCAGCATTTGTTATGCTGATCACATGAATTGATGATACCTTATATATTACTGAGTTAAGCATAATGTATGAATACAACTACTTTGATCTCTCTCTTTTCACTTTTTAAAATGGACCACTAGGAAGTTTGAATTTGCATATATGGCTCGTATTATATTTCTATGGGTGAGGGCGGGCACGCTTTTTCTGTAAAGGTCCACGTGCTAAGTGGTTTAGGCTTTGTGGGCCACCTGGTTTCTGTGATAGCTACCCACCTCTGTGGCTCTAATGCAAGCTCTGAGGGTGTATGAGTTTTCTGTTGCTGCTATAACAAATTACCCTAACCGTTGTAAGACAAATTTCTTGCCGTACACTGTGTAGCTTAGAACCTGCATGGTCCTCACTGGGCTAATAATCCAGGTGTCTGCAAGGCTGGAGTCCCTTCTGGAGGCTCTAGGGGAGAATTTGTTTCATTGCCTCTTCCAGCTTCTAGACACAATGCACATTCCTTGGCCTGTGGTGCCTTCCACCATCGTCAGAGCCAGCACATCGAGTCTTTTCCTGTCTTCCCTAGTCACATCTCTCTCTGACCTTCTCTCTGTCCCCCTCTTCCACTTCTGAGGATGCTGTGATTACATTGGGGCCAGGAGGGGATAATTAAGGATAACTTTTTCATCTCAAGGTTCACACTCTTAATTACATCTGGAAAGTCTCTTTTGTCACGGAAGTTGGTCTATTCACAGATTCTGGGGACTAGGATGTGGACATCTAGAGGACCATCATTCCACCTAGAATGTGGACACAGACAACACACAAATGAAGGGATGTGGCTGTGTTCCAAAAAACTATTTACAAAAACAGAGAGCTGGCCTGCAGACAATAGCTTGCTGACCCCTGTGCTCAATGATGAATGATTCTGCACCCGATTCGAATGTGTGTCCCTCCACCCCCCCCCCCCCACATGCCACCAAGCAATTCTGGGACACCAGCTGGGTGTCCTGCAATTCAACTCGATTCTGACACTGTCTACCCAGAGACAGCATCAGATCTCACAGGGTGAGGGCTCAGTCCCCACTTCAGATGCCAGTCCCAAATCCAGGTTGTTACTGGTGCTTCTGACAGCCTGGCTGTAAATCACACATTCCCATGACCCCCTCCTTGGGTTCGATTAATTTGCTAGAGTGGCTCACAGAGCTCAGGAAACTAATTTACTCGCTAGATTACCGGTTTATTACAAAGGATATTAAAGAGTACAAATCAACAGCCAGATGAAGAGATACATAAGGCCAGGTCCTGAACAAAGGAGCTTTCATCCTTGTGGAGTTTGGGGTCTGGTATGGTGGCATGTGGCAGTGTTCTGGTTCATCAAACCCCAGTCCCCCTTTTTTATTTATTTATTTATTTATTTATTTTTTATTTATGATAGTCACACAGAGAGAGAGAGAGAGGCAGAGACACAGGCAGAGGGAGAAGCAGGCTCCATGCACCGGGAGCCCGACGTGGGATTCGATCCCGGGTCTCCAGGATCGCGCCCTGGGCCAAAGGCAGGCGCCAAACCGCTGCGCCACCCAGGGATCCCCAGTCCCCCTTTTTTTATGGGGTTTTTATGGGGACTATATTATATATAGGCTTGTTAGATTCCATCATTGGCCATTGGTGATTGATTCAACCTCTGCTCCTTCTCCCCTTTCTAGAAATCGGGGCGTGGGACTGAAAGTTCTAATCCTCTCTACATGGTTGGTTCCCTTGGCAACCAGCCCCCATCTTCAGGGGCTTTTAAAAGTCACCTCATTTTCTGAAGCAATCTCAGGAGCTGAGGACAAGAGATCAAATATTATAACAAAAGATGCTGCCATCTCTCTTACTGCTCAAGAAATTCCAAGGCAGCTGTGAGCCAAGAACCCTGGAGCAAAAGCAAATACCTATTTCTTACCACAACCATCATTTCTGCATGTTTTATGGGGTGATGTTTTTGCTAGATGCTCGATAGAGAAGGTTCTGTGGTCTAATAAGACTGGGACTCAGTAGGTCAGATCTGTCTCTTAATAAAGGCTCTGAGAAGTTCTGCAGTAAATAAGCCTGTTTAATTGGTTTAAAACCACATTTTTCAAGCAACATGATTTTTTTTCCCCCTTGTCATATCCATTAATGTACTGCAGACTTCAGATTCCCTGGGAACATTCTCTGGGAAACCCTGGTTCAGTCCAGCACAGGGTCTTGTAGAAAAGCTGCATCCAGTCTCCTGATCTAAGGTCAAGACACCAGTCACGTCACTGGAGATTTGATTAGAGAAAGCATTTTGGCTTCATTAAAGTTCATTAAATGAGCCATCCAGTGTAATTTAGCTGAATAAAAATGGCTCAAATGGCTTTAACCCCCACCCCCTTTTACAGCAATTTAATTGAGGGAAAAGCAAATATATCAATGATGTAGAAAAATATTTCTTGGTCTTCAAGAGGAACATTGGGTGACAGCCCCTGCTTCCTTGTCCCAGGCACTGGGTTTTAAGAGGTTGGCTCATAGAGCCTCCTTGGTGGCTGGCAGCAGATCTTGGGGATGCTATTGCATGGTGCTTCCTCTCTTCCCACCAGTTCATCCCAAAGAGCTTGGTGGCAGCCACCTTAACTGCTCCTCATGGTGGGCTGCATTCACCTCTGGTGTGGAGCCGACTGCACACAAAGTCTCAAGGTCAAGGTCAATGAAGCATACATGCCCTGGCTCTTAGAGAAGTGGGCAGTGGACTGGCATCCTCCTTCTCTGTGGTCGGTTGATTCCTTTACAACAAACTCTATATGGAGTTGCTGCTGCCTCGGGAAGGGGGGAGGTGTCTCCTTTCTTGAACTTTCCTCCAGATTCTTCAGCAATTTCAGAAGAATCCTGGTATGGGGTGACAGAGGAAGGAATTGGCTGTTTCCAAGAAGACTGAGGAGATGTTTCTTTTATGGGGAAAATGAAAGGAGCACAGAGAGATTGCCAAGAGGACAGCATTTGTCAAAGAAGGAAGAGTTGCACCTTTCTAAAATTTTTTAAAAGATTTTGTTTATTTGAGAGAGAGAGAGAGAGAGAGAGAGAACACAAATGGGGGGAGAGACAGAGGGAGAAGCAGGCTCCCTGCTCAAGGAGCTCAATCCCAGGACCCCAGAGATCTTCCAGGATCCTGGGATCATGACCTGAGCCCAAGGCAGATGCTTAACCAACCAAGCCACCCAGGCACCCCCAGAATTTCACCTTTTAGAATGCTGCCTTCTTGGATGAAGGAAGATTTAGATCATGATGGATGCAGCCAGCAAGCCACAGCTCCTAGGAGCCTGCAAGATCCAAGAAGGGGCTTGACCTCTGCTGTTCTGGTTAGCTGTGGTTGGTGCTCTGAGCTGGTACAGTATTCAGAATAGGGCCTTTGCAAGCAGTGAAATGGGTCCTCTAGGAGAAGCCACCTTCATCTTTGGGCTGCAGCTGAACACACTCCTGGTCCTCCGTGTTCTTCTTCTCTTTTTCTTTTTCTTTTTCTTTTTCTTTTTCTTTTTCTTTTTCTTTTTCTTTTTCTTTTTCTTTTTCTTTTCTTTTCTTTTCTTTTCTTTTCTTTTCTTTTCTTTTCTTTTCTTTTCTTTTCTTTTCTTTTCTTTCTGCCCCCCCCCCCCCTTATTCCAAAGGGTTTACTAAAACAGATTTCACATCCAAGTCCCAGAGAAAGGGCATGGGACCTGTAAACAGGAACCTGGAAGGGGGTCTGAGGGTTCAGGGTGGAACCCCCCCCCCAAAAAAAAGGTGTAAAATAAATAGAGGAAGAGGGTGGAGGGCCAGGAGAGGAGACAATGGACTATCACATAGTGATGGCAATGTGGGGGCGGGCCTCCATTAACATCCCATGTATTTATGCACATATAAGAGGACTTGTGGGGGATATAGGGGACCCCCCTTTACCTTCCGTGCCCCAGCTTCTCCATGAGTGACCCTGTGGGGGTGGTGGGGCAGTTAGGAGTGGGCATTTCCCCCACCCTCAAGGCATCAGTCACCTGCTGCCCAGACACTGGACATACTTCTGGGGTGGACCAGGCTGAGACTCCTCCTGAGGATAGCCCTGGTTCCAGCCGCTTCCATGGCTTCCTCGGGGACGCAGAGCAGGGGTGCATGGGGCTCCTCCCAGCACAGCTCCCACCCAGCTCTGGGAGGATGGAGAAGAGGGGTCAGGGACTCAAAGTGAGAAGCTGGCACCTTCTGGTGTCCTAGAAAAGCTGATCCCCAAGGATAGCCCACCCTGGTTATGCTGCACCCTGCAAAGCAGCTCAGATAATGGGACTGGGTGTCAGGGAACAGAAAGGAAGTTCCCGAGGCCATCTGTAGGGTGAGTCCTAAAGGAGGCTGCTCCCCAGGCTGGATGCTTGGTGAAGGGCAGGCCATGGGGGTGACTTCCTGAGGAAGGGGCTGTTCGTGCTGCCAGGTTCCAAGTCAGGGAGGAGGAGACAGACCTCTGGGCCTCCAGACTGAGGCTGGGACTTAAGCTGCCTGGCCCTCCTCCCCAGCTGACACGGTGGCCAGAGTAGGGCCAGGTGGGCATCACTAGAAGTTCAGTTCTCTCTTTTATCAATCTTTTGTGGAAGGACACTGCCTGTGCCCAGAGGGGAGCTGAGCAGGTGGACAGATGCCAAGTTAGATCTTAGCAGTGGTCCTTTAGTAGGGACCGTGGTTGGGAAGCTGGTTCCCTAGAGCACCTTGGCACTGAGCCTTTCAGGGGCCCCAGTTGGGCAGCCAGCTTGGCTGTCAGGGCTGGGGGTCAATAAAAGAAGAAAAAAAGAGGCAGTGGGGACAGGTATATAGTTTGCTTGAGCTGCTATAACAGAGTAGCAGAGATCTTGGTGACTTCAACAACAGAAACTTATTTCCCATGGTTCTAGAAGCTGGAAGTCCAAGATGAAGGTGTCTGCAGGGTCGGTTTCTTCTAAAGTCTGCCTCCTTGGCTTGTAGATGGGTGTCTTCTCCCCATGTCTTCACCCGGTCTCCTTCTATGTGTGTCTGCGTCCTCATATCTTCTCAGAGGGACACTCGTGCTATTGAATTAGGGTTTATCTCAGTGACCTCATTTAACCTCATTCTGAGGCATTGGATGTCAACATAGGAATTTTGAAGGGGATACAATTTAACCCATAACTGCAGAAGACAAAACCAAAGCGAAGGGGAGAGAGAGGGTGCGGAGGTGGAGTGAGCCCCCAGGAGCTGAAGTAGGGGCGGGGCAGACCCAACAAAGGGTCCTTGGTGTGGACATGAGGAGGTGAGGGCACCGGGCTGAGCCGGGCATGATGCAGCAGTCAGGCATAATAAATAGCACAGGAATGGCAGGGCACTTGGCACCAACGATCCCCTACATGCTCGAGTCCTGAAACATCTCCTGCCCCCTGGGCCTGCCTCTGCCAGTGGAGGTGGAGGCACTTCCACATGTCAGCCACACTGTACATCCAGGAAGTCCACAAAGTCTCCCATCTTCAGGATCACCTGTGGGTGGGGCTCCGTGTCCCCTTCTCAAGTCCCAGCCCCCAAGGATGTGCTGTCTCTTGGGTGACAGAGGAAGTCCTCTGATTGGCTTTTCTTGACACCAGGGTCTATCTTGAGTGATTCTTTTGTTGGACAGTAGTGCTCCCAGGCTGGAGGGTGACATCCTCCCCAATCATGGGATCTATCCTGCTGCAGTCAGTTGACTCCTTTAGGAAGATCGTGGGACCGCTTACTGTGCTGAGGTGTTCAGCCTGGAAGGACCCGTGTTCACCAAGGAGTTAACACAGGAAGAGCCATCTCATCCCTGTCCTTCTTCTGGGTCAGATTCTGGCCATCTGCGTGTCTGGCTCCCTGTTCCCAGAGCCCCCAGTGGCCGCGTCGTCATTGTTCATTACTCTGGGCCCCGGAGCTGGGGCTGTGAGAGAGCCAGTAGTGCAGGACAGAATTAATGGCTTTGTTTTGGAAGTCTCAGATGAGGGATACGGGGGCAGTGTCGCGGAGCCTGGTGTTGGGAAAGTGTTTGATGCATCATCTCGTAAAAATCTTGCTCACCAAATTAATTCCCGTGGTCAGGTGGCTGGGAAACTGGCCATTGACCCAAGCAAAAGTCAGAGCTGGGAGAAAATGGATCTGTTAGGGAAGAGGCTGCCGTGGGGCCCAGAGGCAGGATGGGCCCTGGTCTGATGAGTGGGATAACCGGCCCATCAATTCTTGGTGGCAGGTGAATACAAGTGAGGTACGAGCCGGGAGGAAAATCAGGGGTAGTGAGTTCTGAATGGGTGGTAAGACTATTAAAGCTCCTTGTCTTAGCGTCCCCATTTCCCCGCACTGTCAACATTTATAAATAAATGCCTGTGAGGGCAGGATGGCCAGAGGTGTGTCCTGCTTGTCTTGTGGTGGCTGTGCACTTGCCTTACTTGTCTTTTGTGTATATATTTGTCTCTGGGACTAGATCGCTCCCCCGTGTGTCTGTGGCAAGGCACCATGCACAGTGGTATGGATTGTGTGCACTGCACTCCTCAAGGGACTTGTGTCGTGCCATGGTGTCGCTGTCTCTGGCATCTGACGCCGAGGGGTGTGTGGGAACCTGGGAATTGACATGTCTGTGTGTTGGTTGCAGATGTTCCTGCATGTGTTGGCTTGTTGCTTGTTGATGGAGTCTTTGCATTAAGGCCACTCAGACCTGTTCAGCTCGACCGTGGAGATTATGGTAACACCTGCCCAGGACAGTTGCTGTACATATTAAATGAAGTCATGAATGTAAAAGTGCTGAACACAGTGCCTGGTGTTTCATAAGCCCTTGGTGAAGGGCAGCTGCTGCTTGTCCTGGTAGTTCAGCAAGGCAGGAAGGTGTGAGCAGAGGGGAGTGGCCCGGCTGCAGAAGGAGGGAGGGCAGGCATCCCTCCAATGAGAGAAGGTGGGCTGTGTCCCAGGGGGGCAGCTGGGGAGGAGGGGAGTTTTTAGTCCTGGACAGACCCCGTGAGTATTGCAGTGGCCGCTCCATCTGCCTGAAGAACTGGACTAATCCAGGGGTCCTTTCTCTTCTGGGTGGGGTGTGGAGGGTGTGGCAGGAAAGAGATGAAGCCAGGACCCCCCCCCCCCACTCAGGAGAACAGGGGGCCCACCTCCCCCTTGCTGAATGTCCCAGATTCCCTCCCCCCTCCAATTTGTAATAAGGAGATAATGCTATTTCTTATTCTTTATTTGCCCAGAATGCCTGTTATTTTCTTTCTTCTAGAATCCAATTTTCTCATGACATTTCTGCCTAACATAGCAAAACATGACCTTTGTGAAAGGACATTGCTGGCAGGCTGATCCCTGCCTCAGGCTCCCCAGGAACCCCTGACACACCCCGAGGCTGGTCCTTCCTCAGAGATGGGCAGGGTCCCCACTTCACCTGGATTACTCTTGTTTTCCGGGCTATTGCCCTGCTTCTTGCTGCGAGGTGGGGGGGAGAGGCAGGCGAGGCTGCTTCTGAGGGCTCAGGGAATCTGGGGTTCCCGGCTGTTGACTCTCATGGGGTACTGCTCCGTTGTAGACCTGGGGGTTCTGTTCAAGGTGGTGCTAGGGTGAGGCAGAGATGACATAAAGCAGATGGGCTTTATCTGATTCTGCTGCCACTGCTGTAGTCGTGTGTAGACAGTGAGCCAGGAAAACAAAACAGAAGACTTCTACCTGGGTGAGTCATTCGCACTTGCTGAAACAAATAGAAGCTAAGAAGCTAAAGGTAATGGGGACTCCTGAGGTGGGGAGTGTCCTTGACTCGGGTGTCCTTGACTGAGAGGTCTGAGCTCCAGGGGCAAAACCTAGTGTCAAGTCAGCCACTCACTGGGTGTGTGCCCCTGATCCTTGCTTCAGCCCTCCTTGAACAGGAGGTGGGTCGGGGAGCTGCACCCCACTGATGTGCTTAAGTGGTCACCATGCAGGTCCTCCTTTATCACCGTTTCCTTCTGATCACCGGTGGATGAAGGAAGTTTGTAGACACAAGACGGACCAGTGGGAGGGTTTTGTGAAGCTGAGCATGTGGGCAGGTTAAGGTTTATGAGCTTTTGGTGAGTCACGTGTATTACTCTTCCTTCCGTGGGCAGGAATTGGGCTCTTCTTTCCGCGGGCAGGAATTGGGATGTGGGAGGCCTACCCTAGACAGCGCTGTGCAGGCTTGAGGACTCTGTACAGAGTGCCGGGTGTAGGGGGAGTGGCACAGGAAGCCTGGGGTCCCCTTCCTTTGTCCACCAGCCCCCTGCACCCACAGAATAGGTGTTGCCTTCCTAACATAGTCACTGACTGTCACCAAGGGTCTGGCTGCTTCAGGTGCTAAGAGGAAGCCCTGTCCCTGGTTTGTCCTTGTGTCTGCTATCTGCCCCTCTGAGGGCTGTGTATACTCTCTGTGATCCCACCGGCCTGGACTTCTCTATGACCTCCAGACCCATGTATCCAACAGGCTAGTTGATTTGTCTCTCTGGATGTCTAACAGGCATCTCAAACTAAGTATTTGCAAGGGGAGGCTCTTGATCCTAACCCCATCCCCAGATATGACCCCTTTACAGCCTCTCATTAAGTGACCTGGCTGCTCGCCTAGTTGCTAGTATCTTCCTCCATCCTTTCCCAGACCCAATTCAGAACCCAGTTCTGGCGGTGAGCTCTCCATCCCCACCCCCACCCCCTGAATGAATCCACCTGCCTCCTTCTCCTAATCCCCTTCCTCAGTAACAGCCTCCTAACTCCTCTGCCAGCTTTCAGTCTTGGTAATTAGATTATGTCACTTCCCTCCTTAAAGCCATCCAATGCCTTCCCGTTGCTCCTTAAAATAAAATCCAAGGTCCTCACCATGGCCAGCAAGGTAGTTGTGGCTCTCCCCTCTCCTCCTAACCCCTGACCGCCCTCCCCTACCTCCTTCCTCACTGGTCACCTTTCTGCCTTTGCTCTTCTTGTGTCCACTGCCCAGAATTCTCCAACCTTGGCACTGGCTCAGTCTCACTCTGGCCTCAGCTTGATGTTACCCTCTTGGAAGGCACCTCTTTAAGCTCCTGCATAAAGGAGCTGTCTCCTTCTCCCACACGGGTTATGGCATCACTTTCTTGTACCCCCCTTCTATTCGTGGCAGACTGTAGTTCTCTTGCTTACTCATTTATAACTTGAATGTAAGTTTCAGAGGGACCTTCTCATTCGTCCACTCTACCGGTAGCCTGCGTTTGATTCTCCCCAAATGTCTGCAGGAGAAATCATCCAAGTAGAGGTGTGTGTGTCAGCTGTATATGTGTGCATATAAACAAGAGTCTGTGCTTGCATTTATCACCTGCATGTTTAATAGACACAAATACATGCATGCTTGTGTGTGTGTGTGTGTATAGATATTTACCTACATGGCATCCGTACAGCCATCCATTTTCATCAGTGCGGGAGTAGAGTTCCTGGGGTGTCACTTGGACTCCAGCAGTGTCTAACTGCTGCCTTGAAGGGCTGTTATCACATCAGAAGTTGTTTGTTGAGACTGGCAAAGTGATAACTGTGGGCGTGTTTCTTCTATTATTTGGAAGACTAATGGCTACTCCTTTCCCCTGTACATTTTAATGAGAACAATTAAATAGCCATTAGGAGGAGAACAGAAGTGTGAACAAAAGGCTGATGTCTTGATCATTGATGGGCCTCTTTGCTGGGGGAGGGACTGGATAGAAGAAATTGGAGGTGACCTGCAGAGTTTTTTTCACTATTGTGAATATTAAGAATGCTTGTTGGTAAACGCATATATCGTTTCACTTACACAAGGTAAGTCCTAGAGATGTACAGTATATAGCAGGTCATTAATGATACTGTATCGTATACCTAAAAATTTGTTGAGATTATATCTTAAATTAATGGTTATTACAAAAAAAAAAGAAAAGAGAGAGAAGGAGGAAACTTTTAGAGTTGATGCTTAAGTTAATGGCATGTTTATGGTGACATTTTCATGGGTACACACACACTTACCTTGAAATTCATCAAGATGTATACATTAAATATTCACAGGTTCTTTTTAATGTTAGTGAAATCTCAATGATAAAAATGAAAAAGAATGCTTATTGGCTTGTGTATCCTGAGAGCTCTGTCCCCCTGTGGGAGAGTGGCCTCCAAAAGGTTCCCTGAACCTTTATTTTGGTCACAAGATGTGGGAAAATGACCAAGACCTTTTTTTTTTAACATTTGTAAAATCTCCCTTTCCTTTCTTTGAAATCCTTTCCAAACCTCATCTGTGGCCTTGACTACTGGCAGATAAACCTTTAGCAGAATGGAACAAGAGAGAAGAACAGCAAAGCCAGACTTCTGTGAAGTAACCAGGCTCACTACCAAGAGGGTTTTTCATGTGCCAGATCTGTCCCTTAATTTCTCCTGTATTTGTCACTCTTGCAGAAACCTATCGAGTAACCGGCTCACCACACTCTCATGGCAGCTCTTCCAGACACTGAGTCTTCGAGAATTGTAAGTTTGGTCTTGAAGGCCATCCAAGTAGTAGAGTGGTGGTAGAGGTTGGGTGGGGAGAAGTGGAACCATCTGAGGTTGGGCATGCACTTGAAAGGGTTCCTTGGGTTGGGTAATACAGAGTATACCATGTTTAGTGATTGGGTGTACACTTGAAATGGGCTCCTTAGGTTGGGTGACAGAGTGTACCATGTTCAGTGAGAGTGGGGCACCCTGTTGCTTGATTTCTGATGCTCTTTCTGGCACATTTCTGAAGAAGACAGGAATGTTATCTCTGGGCAGGACCTAGTTCTGTGTCTACGTAACAGATACTGTAGTAATAATAGTATTTATATTTAACTAAAGAGTATGTATCAGTTTATAAAAAATAACATTCATAATGTAGGATTTTGTAGGTTATCAGGTGTACTTTCATTTATATGACTTTAGTTTAATCATCATGAGCATTATGGGAGATAAGTGTTATTATACTATCTCCAATATAAAATATATCTCTTCATTTTAAGGTGAGGGTTCTGAACTTCCAAAAGGCAAATTGAGACACAGCCAAGATTTCACTGTTAAGGATTGGCTGACCTAGGACTTGAACCCAGGCCTCTGACTTTAGATTGCATGTTCTTTCCAGCACTGCTAATCTTTTGTTAGCCTATTTGGCTTGCTTATGAGCATCCTGATGGTGGAGGGGGTGGGAGGCAAGTCCATATATTTATTCAATGTGCCTATGGACTTCTTGGTCTTGCTACCTTCAAAGGCTGATAGGTGCACCCCTATCCCCTCCAGCCATTGTGTGCAAACCCACGTTGGATGGATGAGTGAAAATTCCTGACCACTGCTGGAAAAAACAAGTCATGTTGATGTGTGAGTCATCGGGGTCATCTCTGTGCATGAAGGGCAGTGTATTACGGTGAGGGACAAATCAAGGCATAAATTGGAAAGGAATTGAGGCATGGATGAAATTAGGGAGTCAGGGTTCCAGAGACACTGCTCATGTGTTCCCTTTTACTTAGTGACTCAGATTGAAATTCACTGAATGCAGGTTGCTTCATTATCTTTCCCAAGAAGTAGTAGTGGCCTTGGATCTCTGCCCATGCAGTTGGCCTTTCAACTTGTCCTCCCTCCACCTGGGAAGACCTGAGTTCATGGATGAGTCATAATCTTAGCTTTTCCAATCCAGCTGGTCAGGGAGGGGAACATTTACATCCAGGGACCCAATAACCCATTACCCGATGATGGCCTTGTATACCCTACTTATCTTCATGGACCTGAATGCCCATGATTGTTTGAAAGGCCATTCTAGGGCCAAGAAGTATAGAAGTGATGTCAACAGTGTCGGAGAGTTTAGGACAATACTGCTATGGGTTGCCTGCCTTTCTGAGGATTTTGTGCCTCCTTCTGGGCTACTCCTCTGGTATGGGCACATAGATGTGGTGACCATAGTTCTTTAGTCACATAGAGCTGAGATTCTGAGGTACATCAATTAAAAACTAACCAAATGTGGAAAAAGGTAAGTATATACTTATCTGTTTATACAACACTGAAAAGCTAGATGATATCACTGATGTCACAGACAGCTAAATGCCAGACCTTTAGACTTGATTCTTTGTATTCATTCCCATCTTTGTAGGTGGGAAAAAAAAAACCTTAGCACTAAATGACTATGACTGCTTGGATCACTACTAACAACGATTTCTGAGATCTGACTCTGTGCTAGGCGTTTTGCCAATCAATCTCTCGAATTATGTACGTTATTTAATTTAATTCTTGTAATAGTTTATCCGGTAGGAATTATTACTATCACTTCATACTGGGGGACACTGAGGTACTTAGCAAGGTTAAGTACCTTGTTTCGAGTTACCCATTAACCAAGTGGTAGCATATGGACTCAAGGTCTTGACCACTATACTTAGCTGTCTCTCAGCCTCTTAAAATCTGTTTCCAATTCAAGGATCGGTTCTGCAATAATTCTCGGAAAGTGCATGATTGCAGTTCTTTCTTATGTTGGCCTAGAACTAGTCAGGGCCTCTGCCATAAAGGAGCTAACTGGGGGCTCTCTTTCTTGGGAGTCTTGTGTCTGGTTCTCCCTGAATGCCTGTGCCTTCACCTCAAGAGGCGAGGGACAGCGTCTCTCTGGGGGACATCTGGAGTCTGCAGTTGGCTGAATTACTGAGAAAACGTTCAGTGCTCCTTCTAAAAAAATCATTGGATGTGAAATCAATGGTGTGCTGCCCTGGTGACCTGTTTTGTGGAGTTTTAGAAACAGTTGTTCCATGGATATATATTTAAAGAAAATGTCAGATTTATCCCAGAGGATCATGGGATTCTGCATTCATCTTTGCCCAGGATCAATACACTGGTGAGCTAGATGTGACTTATGGAGGAATGAAGACGTTCCCTCCAGTGTGAGCCAGTGTGAGAGCCACCATGTCCCAGAGTATTTTATTTCTGTCATATTGTTAAATAAGAAAAAAATTACATTGGAAAATAAAGAAGCCCCCCTCCATGGAGCACTTGCCCTGGTAGGGGTCTATTTTTTTGAGGAAGAATTGAATGTTGATAGTGGAAAATTTATCTTTTGGCCAGAGGGGCCTCATGTTGGCTCTTAGCTGTGGCTATGATTAAAATCCAAACAATCCCAGTTCCTGGCAAATGGAAGTGGGGGTGGGGGGAGGTGGTAGTATTTTCTTGTCCGACTTCCTGATTAGTCCACATGGCACCATCTGCCACTGAGCTTTCTAGACTGCCAGGGTCTGCCCAATGGAGCCTGTGGGCTGGGGGGTGGGGGGCGGGGGGTGGGGGCGGGCTGTGGGGATGGGTTGGGTATTTCCAGGAAGAAAGAATCTTGGCTCTGGAGGAGATAGGCCAGGGGGAGATGGCTCTTGGTGCTGTGGCAAGCCGGAATATCACAAAGCCAGAGTGTGAGGCTTTGAGCCATCTTTTTCAGGAACAGAAGGGGCAAACTAGGGCATTCAGTGATTTCTCAGCACATTTCATTCTGTCACTGAGGATCTCTGCCTACCCCAGCCAGACCCTCCCCTACTGGAGGACCTGTGATACAAGAACGGATGCTCTTGGGATTCTCCATCAGAATGACTTTCCAACAATCGAGGAGACAAAAGAACCATATATTGAGCACCTATTATGAACAAAGTCCTGTCTTATTTTTGGAGCAACCCCACTTGGGAGGTATCATATAACCAGTTTTACAAATGAGGGATCGAGGCTTGGCCAAGTTAAACAACTGGTCCAAGATCACAGCTTACAAATGGTAATGAATTAGTATTATGATAATTAGCATTACCACCATTCAGGTCTACTGTTTTCAAAGATGAGTGCTCTTTCCTTAATCAACTCAGCAAACCCTCCCTCCCGACCCCCACCCCATACTTACTGTCTCCTTCTGGAAACCATTCTCAAGATGGTGACTTCCCAAGTGGAATCACTGGGGGAAAAAAAACACAGACAACTTAGCATCTCAGAGCCCTTGTCATGTACCGGAGGCTTCCTTTACTCATTTCTTTCTTACTTTTGTCAGATGGAGGATATGGTTTTGGCTGAACCCCTGGCCCATTGCCCTTTACTGGTCCAGGCTGTGTTTCTCTTATTGCAAGAACTGGAAGCATCTTTCAGGAATCCCTTTAGAGTACTTAACACTGTTTCAGTGGCACAGGTTTGCAGAAATTGGAGTTGGCATTGCACGGTTGCTCTCCGAAGTTTCTGGTTATATCAAGATTTTCTTTTTTTTTCCTTACAGAGAAGACTGGAATTGTCTGTCCAGAAATCAGAGCAGGAATAAAAGAGATTGTCTTAGAGATAAAGAATGAATTAGAAAGAAAAGAAGCTTGGATTCTGAATCCCATGATGCAATTTAGGCAATGGCAAGAGGCACCAGAGGATATAAACCCACAGCACAGAAACCTTCCAGAAATACCCTAAGGACCATTAATGTATCTTCAACAGGCTTCTCTTAATACCCTGCACGCACAGAGCAGACATGATTAAAACAGATTGGAATATTTCATTTTCTTAAAGCAAAGTGATAATTACCTCTGGTGTAATTTGCAGATTTAATCGACTTGGTAAAATATGAACTTGGTATCGGGGATGGGTTTGGGCTGATCCTGGCACTTTCTCCCAGTCTTGGCCATGACCGCTTTCCACGGCTCTCAGAGAAGTCCCTGAACGATCATGTTAATAATAGTGTTACTGTAATAATAATTTCTGGTCTCTTTATAGCCCCTTTCAATTCACAAAGCATGTTAACATGTATTATCACTAATCCTCATAATAACTTTGTGCAGAAAGAGGGTCGAGCGCAATTACCCCCATTTTACAGATGTTAATGCAGAGCCTGAGGGAAGAAGTCACTTGCCATATTAATTTCCTAGGGTTGCCTTAACAAATCACCACAAATTTGGAGGCTTCAAATGATAGAAAGTGACTCTTGATTCTTCTGGAGGTCAGAAGGCCAAAATTAAGGTGTCACATGGCCACTCTCCTTTCAAGAGGCACATGGAAGGAAACTTTGCATGTCTTTTCTGGCTTCTGGTGGCTCCTGGTGTTCCTTGGCTCATGTCAATGCCACTCTAGTATCTGCTCCCTGTCTCTTTGTCTTTGGTCTCTCCCTCCTGTTTTACAAGGACACTTGTCATTGGATTTAGGGCCCTCCTTAAATCCAGAATGATCTTGTCCCATGATCATCCCATGATTCTTAACTTGATCACATCCATGAAGACTCAATTTCTAAATAAGGTCACATCTGCAGGTCTGGGGGCGGGGGTTAGGACACAAACAGGTCTTTTGTGAGAGACACAGCTCAGGGCACTGTCTTTGCCCAACGTGACACCTGGCTCCACTCAAACCTTTTGTTTGCGTCCTTCTTTTCCCATTGTCTTGTTGTCTCTGGGAGGCCAGTGGCAATCACGTGGACCTGGGGACATGCTTCCCTGGTTGACAACAGATCTATGTCCATTCCCTGTCTCCTGCGGCCAGTCCCAGGATGGCTGCGGAGGAGAGAAGAACGCCAGAGTGATGGCTGGAGGGGAACCAGTGTTTTCTAAATACATCGTCAACCATCGTGGCCTAGGCCTTGTGGTGAGGCGTTTGCATATGCCTGAATGGGGCAGAGTTAATGTGTCGGAAGCCCCTAGGGCCCTGTGATCAGGCCCCAGGCCATGCTGGGGCTGGGGCTGGGTGTGTGTAAACTCTGCCCTGAAGCAGCTGCTGCTGTATTATTCATGGGCCTGCCTGCATTATTGATGGGGCAGGGAAAGCCTTCAGGCTCCTGGATGCAGCCCCTGCAGCCCTGGCTGAGACCTGACTTGCTGGAAGAAGGGACAGTGTCCCGTAGACTACATGCTGCTTTTCTTTGTTTCTGGCCCAGTCCCTGAACCCTCTGTGGTCAAATGAAGATGAAGACAAGGGTAGTTCACTCAGTGGGACTCCCAGGACACCATGTTTCCTGACTCAGCATGCTTTCTATTGTGTACCTGCATCTTGGCTTCTAGGAGGAAGGTCCCAGGGGTGGGGGGAGAAGCTTAAGGTTTCTATGCAGTTTGCAGGAGACTCCGGCATGAACGAGAAGCCAGGTCTCCTGGGGAGTCCCTCCTTGGTGGACCAGATCATGGAGGAAAAGGATGGAAGGAAATGGGTGGAAATGTCTCGCGGTGCCATCCCACCTCGTTCTCCCACGTGCCCCAGGACGCTGTGGCCCTGTCAGCTCTGTGGGGGAGTGAGGGGGCCCTGAGAAGTCCGGGGACACCACAGGGCAGGACCGAACAAAGCACATGCGGCTCGAAGCAGCCCCCCAGCCCAGCTAATCTTTTCCAACCAGGTGGATAATTTGTATTTTTACAACTACTTCATAATGAATGGCTGCATCTTGTCAGGCGAGCATCTGGGAACAGCCGGGCTGACCTGGTTCAGTTTGCAGATATGCAAGCATCTGGACCCTCAGTGTCTTTCCAGCAGGGCTGCCAGGCCCGTGCTCGCCGCCCTGCAACACAGGTCCACATCCTCAGGCCTTCCCGTCCTCCACACCCTGGGCCGCCAGCTTGACCTTCTGCTTTGTCCAAGGCTGCCATGGCCCTTCCTCTGCTTCCTCCCCGACCGGAGGGTTGAGTGGGGCTGGTGCTCAGGGCAGTACTGCACGCTGTTGGGTGGTACGCAGTAGGTATGACACGAATGTCATTCTGTTTTTATTTCTTAGCTCTCATTTTGTCCTGCCTGCTTATTTTCTCTCCGCTCTATCTGGGGTCTCCGCCATGGCCCCATCTTGCCCTCCCGCCAGGCACATACCTCCACGATTCTCGGCCTCACTGTCCATCTTCCTCCTCTAGGGACTCATCCTGATTCCTCATACACTGAACCTCTTCTTTTCCACTGGGTCCTTCTCTTCTGTTTTCAGCTAGAGACACTTCTCTCCTCCTTGAATTTCCTGTCTCCTAGAAACCTCGGTGTCATCTCCACTCTTCCCTTCTGCCTCCAGTAAAGCACTCAGTACCACCCTGCCTTCTTTTACAGTGTCTCTGCCATTTTCCCTTCCCTCTTCTCCGTCTTCTCTACACCCTTATTAATGAGGCAGCAGTTCTTACATGGGGGTCCAGGGTTCCGTGGGGTCCCCAGTACCCTGTTGGGGAAACTAAAATGTGGAATTTGAGACATTACTCGCCCTTTCCACTCCCGTTCCTCCAAAGGTGTGTAGTGTTTTCCAGAGGTCACTTGACAGGTGACAACATCATTTCTCTGGTGACGAATGGGAGTTTGTGTTAATGCGGTGTTGTGTTATAAATTTTTTTATTTGAGGGGCACCTAGGTGGCTTAGTCGGTGAAGCATCTGCCTTCAGCTCAGGTCATGATCTGGGGTGCTGGGATGGAGCCCTGCATTGGGCTCTCTGCTTGGCGGGGGGTCTGATTCACCCTCTACTCCGTGTGCTTGCTCCCTCTCAAATAAATAAATGAAATCTTAAAAAAGAATAAAATAAAATTTTCTATTTGAATTCCAAAATGGTAAATAGTGATAGGTATAATCTACATATACAAAAGCTCTTTGAGGCCCTCAGTAATTTTTAAGAGTAAAAAAAGGAGTTCTGAGACCTAAAAGCTGGAGAACATTGACCTCCAGCCTGTTGGCCTCCCCTTGTTGGTGTGCGAATGAGGAGTGATGCCCTGTCTGCGTGCACGTAGCCTCGTGCCAGGCACTGGGTCTAGTCAAGGCATGTAAGTCAAGGGGTTCATCCCCCATTCATCCCTTTGCCCAGGTGCTTTGAGAAATGCACAGACTTCTTGACCACACAGTACCCTGTGGGTGGAAGGCACCCTCACCAGGTGGCCATTCTCAGGCTCTTCCCTTGCCGGCATCTCTGGCACAGTACTGTCAGGTTGCTGTCCTTACAGATCTGCTTTGTTCACATCATTTCCAGCTCCGAAGGTCTCACTGGTCCTCACTGCCCCCTGGATGAGTTCCAAACCTATGGATATTTGATGTGGCGGTAAAGGTCCTGCACTGTCTGGCTTTCATTCTTCCTTCCAGCTTTGTTTCCCCGTGCCCCTTGACATGAACTCTGGGCCCTGGTGCGGCTTTTCTTTCCTGTGTTTCCATCTCAGCCTCCAGCATCACCTTGAACTCTTTCCCTGGTCTCTGCCCCGGAGCTGCAGTGTCGGGGGTCGTGCTGACTCCTCTGCGTCTCCCCTCCCACCTAGCAGTGCCTGGCACCAGGTAGACGGGTGGAGAGAGTGTGGGGTTTGGAGTCCAGTAAGCTGGGGCTTGAAGCCCTGCTTTGTCTCACACCAGCCGGGGGACTTCAAGCACATGAAGCACATTTAATCCTTCCAAACCTAAGAAAGGGATGCTCATCTGCACAGGGGATAGTGCTGGCTGTCTCCTACGGTGGCTGTGGGAAGCAGAAACTCAGTGAAGCTAGGTCCCTCCTCCTTTTCTGAAAGAGCTAAGAGAAAAGCCAGCGTATTTTTAGACTAAAGGAATATCATGCAGAGGTGTTGGCACCTTCTACTGATGGTGTCCCACTGGCTGGGAAACACTGAGTCCTCTACCAGTGTCTCCCTTTTTCCTGAAAGCTGATCAGTTCTGATGCACGCCTCTCTGTTTTGGAATTCCACCCCTTGTCTGGAATATCCTGGGGCTTAGTACAGCTCCTGCTGGGCGCCAACAGGTTTGTCTTCTTACTGGTCCAGCCGAGGGAATCATGTTCCTTCTACTGATCCAGACATTTAGACAAATTAGGTGCCCTTTACTTGAAGAGTCTTACATTAATGAATACCATTAATTGTCCCCCTAATGGGATAGTTCCATTTCGAGGGGCAAGGACTTTGCTCTAAGTCACAAGGAAAGTCATTGGAGGAGGAAGGCCTTGAACCGGACTCTTTCCCTATCAGATGCTCTTCTTCACTAAGCTGAGTGCTCCTGCAGAACAGAGACTGTCTCATTCACCTCTGTGTCAACAGCACTCAGCCCATAGCCAGATATGGAACAGGTGCTCAGTAAGGATTTTGTTGAATTTATGAAGAATAAAGCTGGTCCCAAGATGGGCTTTGAGCAGATCTTGGAAATAGCTAGCCACCTACTACCCAGGGAGAGTAACACTTTCCTTCTTCCTTCCCTCCCTCCCATCCCTCTCATACTCATTCAACAAGTATTTATGTGCCAGGCTCAGTTGTAGTTACTGGCAATACAGCAATGAACAGGCAGTTTCTCTGAGCTCAATGGTGCTTAGTTTTTATTTGGGGAGACATAATAAACAAGCGAATAAATCTTTAAGTGATGTTGGGCAATGACAAATACTCGAAGGAAGAAAATAGGGTGGGGACTGGGCAGTACTAAGGCAGAGGTTAGTGGTAGCTTATTTACAGCAGTGATTGGAGAAGGCTGTATGATTCTTTATTGAAGTGAAAGAGTCATTCTAGCAGACAACAAGTGCAAAGGCCCTGAGGCAGGAGCAGGCTGGTCATGCTAGTGAACTTGACAGACAGCAAGGTCAGTATGGCTGAAGAAGAGGAAGGGAGTGTGAGGTAGGAGATGAGATCAGAGGTCATGGAGAGCAGTGCAGACCCTGTAGACATTTGACCTTGACGTTCAGTGAGATGGGAATCCACTGGAGGGTTTTGAGAAGAGAAGCATCCCATGCTGATGTATTTTAAAAGGGTCTCATTGGCAGGTGAGTTAAGTGGAGTAGCTTTCATTTTTTGCAAGTGAGTTTAATAGTTCAAAAACTAGATAATTTGTGGACTTACAAGTATTTTTTAGAATTTCTTTCAAGACCTTGCTAAATCCCTTCTCTCCCTAATCCCTGAAGAGCAGGTGGGGGCCTCCTTCAATGACCCTGGGAGGGAGCTGGGCCACATCTTTGGTTCAGGAGGTCCCTTCCCCTGTCTTCTTACCCACAGGAGATTGGAGCAGAACTTCTTCAACTGCAGCTGTGACATCCGCTGGATGCAGCTGTGGCAGGAGCAGGGAGAAGCCAAGCTGAACAACCAGCACCTCTACTGCATCAACGCCGATGGCTCGCAGCTGCCCCTGTTCCGTATGAACATCAGCCAGTGTGGTGAGTGAGCCCCCCGGCCCCAGCAGGCTCCAGGGAGATCCCTCAGAGCCTGCACAGTAGCCTGCACAGTGAGGGCCTTCCATTCCCCACCCTTTGCACACACCCCCGGTCTTGAACTCTGCACTGGGTGCAGATCTGGCTTACTCTTTACCTCCTTGCTCATTCCTGTTCCTTCTTGGGCCTGCCAGGGCAGAAGGTTGGCTTCAGGAATGGAGACAAGGGCTAAGTATGCCCCTTCTTAATGCACTGGAGTCCTTTCTGTCTGTGAGTTACTTGTCAACCAGATCTGAAGGAGCATATCTCAAAGCATGGTCTCCAGACCTTCTGTATCAAGAGCATCTACAGTACTTTTAGAAAAGCAGATTCCCCAGACCCAATAGACTTCATGAGATCCTAGGATGGGTCTCGGATATCTGAATTTCTAGCAAGCTCTTCATAGGAGTCTGAAGCAGACCAAAGTTTGAGAGCCAGTGTCCAAAAGTGGAAGATGCCATTTGACCTCATTGTTCAAACTACATTCTTTGAGCACCTGTTCCAATCCTACCCGCTGTCTGCCTTGTAGGAGAGCCCAGCTGGGCTTAACTTCTGAGCTCTGATGTCTGTGGGGAGGTGCTATGAAGATTCGGGGACTTGGGGGTGTTCCAAGAGCACAAGCAGGTTGAGTTGAGAAGTGCCATCACCGACCCCAGAGACAAAGTTTTGGGATTAAGTGTTTGCTTATCTTTTCACTCATCCTGTCCTCCCTCCCAGACCTCCCTGAGATCAGTGTGAGCCACGTCAACCTGACTGTACGAGAGGGTGACAACGCTGTCATCACTTGCAATGGCTCTGGATCACCTCTGCCCGATGTAGACTGGATAGTTACTGGACTGCAGTCCATCAACACCCACCAGGTAGGCATCCTAAGCTCTGGCCCCATCAGAAGGCTGGGCAGCCATGACCTCTTAGTCCACATGAGCTAAATCATGAATAGAAGCAAGGGATGTGAGAATAAGGAGGAAAAGGGAAAGTTTGTGCATGCTTGGTTCTTATCCAGCTGCAATCTTCTCTAGCCAACCTGATCTTAAGCATGCTAATCAACTTCTCTGTACCTTAGTTTGTGCATCTGTAAAATGGGGATAATACTACCATTCCCCTCATATGGTGACTGTGAAGATTTCCTGAGCTCATGATTGTAGAGTGTCTGGCACTTGGTCAGTGTGCGTGGCAGGAAGAAAGGGTCCTTCACTTTCTGTACAGTTTTTCTTTTTGATTCCCGAAGGTGTTGGGGAGGTGGGTGAGGAGCCCCCTTATAGAAACTGATTTTTTTTTATTGGGGTTTTAGACAAATCTGAACTGGACCAACGTACATGCCATCAACCTGACACTGGTAAATGTGACAAGTGAGGACAACGGCTTCACCCTGACATGTATTGCGGAGAATGTGGTGGGCATGAGCAATGCCAGTGTCGCCCTCACTGTGCACTGTGAGTGGCTGCTGTATGGAGGGTTACCATGTACCAAAGGGATGGTAGTGCAGGAGGCAGGGGCAGGGAGGTTAGGAGGGCAGGACCAAGCACCTCAGTCCTGAGCTAGTAGCCCCAGAAAGGTTGTCTCTGTCCCTCAGAAGATGGGTGCCTCCAACTCATCTACGTCTTCAGGATACCCCAGAGTTGGCCCGAGTCTGCCTTCTGTTACGTTCCTCAAAGGTCTTCCAGTTGTGGTGGACCCGGGAAGCTTAGGTGAAGACAGCCCTCTCTTCCCCTCTTTTGGGAAGGTGGCAGGGGTATTGGTGGGAGCCTCTTATCCTCTCAGTCTTACCAGAGCTGGATGGGGGAAGAACTGGGATTCCCACCCCAGTCTCTGGTCAGCTGCTCTGGGACATGGGAGACTGTGTATCCTGGGAGTCAGCCAGCCTGTCCCCCCACAGACCCTCCGCGCGTGGTGAGTCTTGAGGAGCCGGAACTGCGCCTGGAGCATTGCATTGAGTTCGTGGTGCGAGGCAACCCGCCACCCACGCTGCACTGGCTGCACAATGGGCAGCCGCTACGGGAGTCCAAGATCACCCATGTCGAGTACTACCAGGAGGGCGAGGTCTCCGAGGGCTGTCTGCTCTTCAACAAGCCCACCCACTACAACAATGGCAACTACACCCTCATTGCCAAAAACCCGCTGGGCACAGCCAACCAGACCATCAACGGCCACTTCCTCAAGGAGCCCTTCCCAGGTGAGGGCCGTGCCACCTTCGGGCCTCCTCATTCTGTCCCAGAGCACAGGGCAGGGCAGCCTGGGAGAGGGCACAGCGTCAACCCTGCTTCTGTTACCTCAGGTAACCAGACTCATGCTGGGGCATATTCAGCCCCCACCAGCATTTTATGTAAGCCAGATAAAGCCTCCGTTTTTGCATAGTCTCCAGAGGAAGAATCCAGATCCCCTCAAAAATGTGCACTTGCGCACAGACAGACATGCCCTATTCCGGTAGAGGAAGGGACTGAGCCAGACAAGAAAGAGAATTTCGACGTAGTCCTTTATTTGTTGTAAAACTTGGGCACCATAGTTTGCTTGTTTGAGCCTCACTTGCCTTCATTTGTGAAATGGGTCCGATGACAATGCTCCTGTGAGAATCACATGGCCCTTAAATGACTTCCGGTCCACAAAGCACCTACGACAGGCTTTGGGACACAATGATGGTTTGATGACCTTCCATTGCAGGGGCTTCGGGGTCTCTATGGTTCAACCCCATCTTTAACAGATGTGTGAGCTAAACCTCCTTCTCCTTGCTGGTTGGTAGCAAGGCTTGGCTAGGGAGTAGGCTGCCAACTCAGAGCTTTTCTCTTGTTCTGTGGTACACTCGCACCAGTACCAGACGCCGTCAGCCTGTGCTGGCGCTAACGTCAGCTGGGCCAAGGGTAGTAACAGAAGTAATGAAAGAACTTTGTTTGTTTGGGAGGTGACTCTGTCTCTGCCTGGGCTACAGTATTTCAGATACTTTCCTAAGTTGCAGAAGGAAACACCCAGAGGATTTAGTGTATGGGGTTGTACCATTTCCTGGTGCCTTCAGCAGTTGATGGGCTTTGTCTGTGAAACCAAGTATCTTTGGTGACTTTGGTGATTTCTGCTGGGAACAGGCTGGATGACCTTCAGTCTCCAGAACTCATGGGTTCTACTGAGATAGAAGAACCATCTCTACTGAGTGAGAAGAACCACACACGGAAATGGGTGGGGTGGGTAGGAGGAGCCAGCACTGTGTCCCATCTGCTTATGTGAAGGTGACGTCACAGCCCACGTATGACGGGTAGCAGCTCCAGGAGGCCTTATTTATCTCAGGGCAAGGAAATCCCAGCTCCCAGAGTGAAAGCTACATGGGAAGGCCAGATTCTTGCCGCTGAGGTCCAAGAGAAAGATGATGGAGCACCATCGGCTCGGGAGAGGGTCCAGAACGTGCTGATGTGTAAAATCCTGGCAGTCCCATTTGGCCCAACATTTCTAGCATCATCCTCTGAGGCCCAGTAGAAGGTCTCAGGACTTTCCCCACCACGGGCCACACCCCTCTCTGCTCTGGGAGCTGAAAGAGTCCCTGCTGTGGAAGCAGCAGCCTTTAGATGCAGACAGCCTTTGTTCTTGTGGGCCACCCGGTCAAGCTAGGCCTTGCTGGCATGAAGGGCTAGGGAGGAAGCACTTTTGCCCTGCCTGTGTCCATCTAATGATGAGAGAATGAATTGTGCTTTTAAAGAGCAGAATGTACATTCCGTGATGGGCAAGGAATGAAGCCCCTGAAGCAATGCTTGTTTACAAAGGGAAACTCCTGGGGACTGCAGAGAGTAGGGAGCCCAGGAATGCTCTGGAGGGAGGGTGAGCCACTCTGGACTCCTCCCCATAGAGGCTGTCCTAAGAGCAATTCTCTATCTCCTCCCAGCCGGACAGATAGATACCTTTTCTGTCTCCAA
The DNA here is from genome assembly GCF_003254725.2 of Canis lupus dingo. NCBI lineage: Eukaryota > Metazoa > Chordata > Mammalia > Carnivora > Canidae > Canis > Canis lupus. The sequence continues at coordinate 51,437,041 of NC_064245.1, read as the reverse complement.
GAGACACAGCAGCCCTTTGCTACCTTGTCAAGTCTCCTTAGGACAGTGGTTCTCAAAGAGGGTTCCCCGGACCAGCAGCATTACCATCGCCTGGGCATGTGTTAGAACTCAGATTCTCTAGTCCACCCCCCCCATCCTGCTGCATCAGAACCCCGGGAGTGTTTTAACAAGCCTGCAGGTGACTCAGTGCTCCTTCATTTGCAGTCCACTGCCATGCTGTTTGGTGGGCTCTGGCCCCAGGAGGTGGGAGATAGAGTCACAGAGCCACCTGAAGGGAAACAGTCCTCCCCAAAGCATTTTCCTCAGACCCAGGTGCACCCTGCCAGGGCCGCCCTGTGCGAAGGTTTTCTTGTTTTATGAACCTAAAGGAATCAGTGGATGATGAAAAGGCAGTGACAGGGAAAAGATGGGCCGGTCGTGTCAAATGACAAAACGTCTAAACATTCAGGAGAGTAAATTATCTGGAGGAGCAGGCGGTAAACCTTATACCTGCTGAGCTCTGGATAGAAGGCTTTCCGTGGATTCCTGCTCTTTTCTTTTGCCCTGAGAGTGTTGAGACATCATACTTATCACAGGGACTCCTTTCGCTCCCAGGCAAGCAGAGCATAGAGGTTAAGAGCACAGGTTCTGAAATCAGCCAGATAGAGGTACAAATCCCATCTGCCACCCGACCAACCAGTGGCCTCAGCTCCTAGACCAGGGTTGGCACCTGGTATGTGGCTGCATGCATGAAGGGCCATCTCTACTCTGCCTCTGCTCCTCCATCTGTGGAATGGGAGTGAGAACCAAAGCTCTTTCCCTAAGTTGCCATGAGGATTTGAAGTGTGCTAAGGGTTTAGACCTGGGTCCAGACAGAGAAAAGGTGCCCCAGCTCTCAGCTGTTGCTAGGATTCTTGGGATGGAGGGATACAGTGAAGGTAGGAGTTCTAGAAGCAGTGTTCTCTGGTCAAGCTTGGCCGTTCTAGCAACAGGCTCTGGGCAACATTGTCTAGACGTAGGGCTACGGAGCCATCTGTGCTGCCAGGATCCAGTCTCTCTAAATAATCACCCATCAGCTTTGTCATCTCAGGCAAATCACTCAGTCCCCTGCTTCTACCTCAAAGGCTGTGGTGAAGATGAGTTCATACACAGTGGATTAATCCACCGAAAGTGCTTACTCCTGCTCGGCACAGAGTAAGCACAGACAGAGTTACTGTTTATTTTTATATTTTTGTGAAGCACACCCAAGGGTGACTGTTTTGGGGGCAAAACAAGATCTGAAGGTACTGGTCTCCTTTTCTGATTCTGCACGATCCTAAGACCCATAGGAGAGATTTGATCGGAATGAATATATTTAATGGAGCAATCTGGAAATGCAGAGGCTGCCTTCAGTAAGGATTTTCTTAGAGTAGGACGTTAAAATGAAAATGTTCTGGAAAATTTCGTTATTATTTTTAAACTGCATATCTCTTTCCTTCTGCATTTCCAGAGAGGCACTAGAACATTGAGCATGGCATCCAACCTTGGTGAAGGGGGTCTCTGCCAGGATTGGTTAGGGAGCTTAGTTCTAGAAGCGTGGAGCTAACTCCTCTTTGGTGTTCCAGGAACTAAGAGGGGCTGCCAGAGGGGATCCGGGCATGAGAGTGGGAAAGCTAGGAGGAATCAGGGATTCAGGAGTCAGGAAGGCAAGAGCCGGTGAGGCTGGGAATGACAGCAGGGTGGGAGGTGGTGGCTAGAAGGTTGTGGTCTGGGAGAGAATGTGAAGTTCCTTAGATGATGATGTGAAAGAAGGAGGAATGTTGCCAAGGCCTGTGTGTGTGTGTGTGTGTGTGTGTGTGTGTGTTTGCATGCGCATGTGCAACAAATACCTGAGAATACCTGACAAAACATTTAGGAATAAGTGAGCTGCTGTAACTCTCAAATTATTATTTTTTTTACTAAAAAAAGTATATATATATTATTTTTTACTTCTCTGGGAAGTCGAGTTACTACATGGAGATTTTACAGTAGCAGAAACCAGAATTTTCTTAGGACGCTGGGTACAAACAGTGGGAGAAATCACTGCCCCCTTGCCCTCAGCCTCTATCAAGGCTGATTTCTTTGTCCTACTAGAGGACAAAGAAGACTAGAATGTAGAGTGGAGACTAGAATGTAGTTCCAGGCTGCTGGTGGGAGCGGGGAGCAGGGGAAATTTCTCCCCCTGCTGGAGCCTCCAGCCGCTGAGTGCAGCAGAGGTGAGACGAGGCTTCTGTGTCAGATGGGGTGCGGATGGGCAGTGAGAGCAGATGCCTTGGTGCAGCCTCCCCACGGCCTGCTCACACGTGAAGCCTCTTAGTTCACCTCTTTGGACACAAAACAAGTGTCTCTTCTCCCTCCTCTGGACCCCACAGTCTTTTCCCACAAGGTCCTTCTTGATGAGTTTTGGGACTGGAAGAGATGAGGTCTGGGATGGGGGAGCATGCATTCGTGCCCACCCTGCTCATGTTCAGATGGTACCTTGCATATGGATCCAATTGTCCTTCCCAGCTGCTGGTGGGGCAGGAGGTGAGGACCATTCCTGGGTGCCATCCTCTTCCAGTGTAGAATTCTGAGTTCCCCCTGCTGGTTAGAGGGGACCCAGGAGGGTGTCCCTGTCCCAAGGCTCATGTGCTTCCCGGATAGATGAATGTTCCCAGGCTCCAGCAAGGGAATTAAACACATAGGCTGATTGGGAGATTACAGGGTTCATAGGCTTGTCCAAAACACTTGCCTGATGTGAGAATATTCTCTAATAAATGGGTGCCTTATGAGAAATATGCAAATCAGCGTTAACTGTGACTTGATCTGATGCCTGTCTTGCCTTGGGCTCTGAAGCCAAGGCTAGGGCCCTCTCTCCTCCATCCTCTCCACACCTCAGGCATTTGGTTACCTGCGGTATACAAGAGGGTGGTAGCATAAGGGGCAGGCTCAGGAATTAGGAGAAAGCTCTGTTGGTCTTCCCCAAATGACACAAAATGGACAACAGACAAGCCAGCTATTAATGGTGCATTTACTGTAAATAGGACTTTCTCCAGACTCCTTCACAGAAAGCATCACTTGTCCCACAGGTAGTTAGAGTATTTGCTCGTGCATATCTAATAGAGCCATGATTACAGTGACTGTGAGGATTTAGCTGAGGACTTGAAGACCCCCGGTGAATGAATGAATGAATGAATGAATGAATGAATGAATGAATGAGGAGTTCTTATTTTTCAGGGTGTGATAGACTCATGACAGCAGTAGATGTAACATAATGGAGTGGTTTTCAAAGGGACCAGCAGCATCAGCATCACCTGAAAATGTGGTAGAGATGCAAATTCCCAAGACCTTCCCCAGACCTCCTGACTCAGAAATTCTGGGGTGAGGACCAATAATCCATGTTTATTGGAAAAAAATTTTTGAAAAAAATTTTAAGATTTTTTACCTCTTCATTTTGAAATAGTTTAAGATTTACCTCCTGGGGCACCTGGCTGCCTCAGTTGGTTAGACTTCAGCCTTTGGCTTGGTTCATGATCCTTGGGCCCTGAGTTCAGCAGGGAGCCTGCTTCTCCCTCTCCCTTTGCCCCTCCTCCCTGCTCGTGCTTCCTCTCTCACTCTCTCTCTCTCTCAGATAAATAAATAAATCTTAAAATGATTTACCCCTAAAAGTAATAAAACAGTACAAAGAACTTCCTTGTCTCCTCCACCCAGCTTCCCCAAATGGTATCATCTTACTTAAGCACCGTCCGATGTGCAAAAGCAGGATATTAACACTGTTATCGAATCTACAGACTTGAGTTTTGTCTGCTACTGTCCTTTCTTCTCTAGGACCCAGGGCAGGATCATGCACTGCAGTTAGATGCTCTGTCATCTTATTCTCTTTCAGTCTGGGACAATTCCTCAGTCTGTCTTTGTCTTTCATGAGCTGGACACTTTCAAAAAAATATTTACTTATTTATTTGAGAAAGAGAGAGCGAGAGAGCAGGGTGAGCGGCAGAGGGAGAATCCCAAGCAGACTCCTCTGAGTACAGAGCCTGACAACCTTGAGATCATGACCTGAGCTGAAATTAAGAGTCAGATGCTCAACGGACTAAGCCACCCAGGCACCCCAAGCTGGATGCTCTTGAAGGATACTCACTAGTTATACTGTAGATTTCCCCACGGTTTGGTTTTGTCTGCTGTTGTCTCACAGTTAAATGCCAGTTATATGTTTTTGGCATGAACGCCATAGAAATGATGCTGTGCTCTTTCAGGACATCACATGAGGGGGTACATGGTATCTATACCTCTAATTACTGGTGGTGGTAACTCTGCCACTTGATCAACATGGTATCTGCCAGGGTTCTCTACTACAAGGTGATTTTTTGAAACTTTGTAAATGTCTTGTGCCTTATCATGCTTCCACACATTAATCTTAGCGTTCATTGATGATTCTTGCCTGAAACAGTTATTAGCATGGTATTTGTCCATGGTGATTTTCCCATTTTCATCATTCTTTCTACATTTGTTAGGTGAGATTCTACTGTAAGGAAGAGCTTTCTCTTCTTTCCCTGTGTTTTTATTCAATTACTTATTTATATTGGTATAGACTCATGGATGTATATTTTGTGCAATGACTTATAATCTGTGTAGTTGGCTCAGGTTGCTATCAGAGAGTACCATAGACTGGGTAGCTTAAACAAGAGACATTTATTTTTCTTGCAATCTTGGAGGTTAGAAGTCTGCTTAAGGGGCTGGCAGAGTTGGTTCCTTTTGAGCCCTCTCTCTTTGGCTTGCAGATGATTGTCTTCTTTCTATGTCTCCACATGGTCTTCTTGTGTGTGTGTCTCCTTCTTAATCTCCTCTTCTTATAAGGACACCAATCATATTGGATTAGTGTCCACCCTAATTAGTTTATTTTAACTTAATTACCTCTTTAAAGACCCAGTTTCCCAGTACAGTCATATTCTGAAGTACTGGAAATTAGGACTTTACCCTACAAATTTTGAGCAGATGTAATTCAGCCTGTAACAATCCATGGCTGTGTTTGTTTATTTTGTTGTATAAATTGTCCCAGATTTGGTCATTGGAAGCTCCTTCACTTTGGCTTCTATGTTCTTTTCCCATGCTCCTGTTAATTTGGAAGCATTTTCTTACTTTCTAGTACCACAAGATGTTCTAGGCACATCTTGTACTTTGTCTGCCCCAGGCCTGAAACAATGCATTTCTCCAAGGAGCCCTCATTCCTTTTCTTGGAGAATGGTAATGATTGCCCTCTAGATGATTCTATTGCACACTAGAGTTGAAGAATCTCTGATGAAGTGGTTAAGAGCCAGACTTGGATTTGAATCCAGCTCAGTCTATGCCCTCATTGAGATTCAGTTAGTTATTTAATCTCTATAAGCCTGTCAGGTTTAATCCAATTGGTAGTGAAATGAAATAGAGAGGTCAGGCAAAAGTCGGTCGAGGCAAGTTTTTAATGGAAGCAATGGAAGCGAAGCTGGGGAAGTCTTGGGCCCAGGAAGTTGCGCCCAGGGGAGTATAAGCGGGCCTTTTTTAAGGGGTTGGGGGAAGGGGTTATGTGTCTGTATGGGGTGATAGGTATTAGGGCATATTACTGGTGGAATTGGTATGGGGCAATAACTGCTTATGCCCTTATATGGCATGTCCCCCCCATGAAGTGCCTTGGGCCATCTGCAGTGATGGGAAAGTTCCCAGGGGAGGGTAACAAGATGGAGGGTCTGCTGCCATTTTGTTGGTGCCTCCCCATCCCCTTGATCCTGCCTGGCCCAACAAAGCCTATTTCTATTTCTGTTAAATGGGGATAACACTCTCTACCTCCTAGGATGGTTATAAGGATTAAGTGATATGTTATATAAAGCATTCAGCCCAGCCCCTGGCTTATCCTCAGTGTCTAATAATGAGCTTTCACTATCAGGTGAGCCATTTCTAGAGGGAAAGATCCAATAGCACATTTTCATCTGAGGGATGGGCAGACTCAGAGAGAGATTACCAGGAACATCTGAGGTACTTGATAGATTAAACTCTACATATCAATTTGAGGAATTCTGTCTTGGGAATCATAGCTGGCATTTTCAAGAAAGGTCCAGGGAAGCCCACTCTGCAGCTTTTCTTCTTGGCTCTGAGGTCCCGCCAACGTCCCCAGCCATCTGGGTACCTGAAGGAGGGAGGACCGTGGGTGAGACATTGGGTCTAGATACAATTTTCCATCTCATAGATCCCAGGTAGGCTGGGCCACCTCTCTTGAAACCAGTTTTATCTCTTATTCTTTCTCCACTTGGGAGACCACCTCCTAAAGGAGTAGAGTAGCTTGGGGGAGGGCTGATATGTCAAGAGTTTAGTTTTCTGTCGCTGGGATAACGGGGGACTTGTGGTGAGTGGGAGAGGTCGTACCCATTAGGAAGATACAGTGCATCTGTTCTGGCTTTTATTACACTTGTTAATTATCTCTTTGTTTTTTTTTGCAGAGAGCACGGATAACTTTGTCTCCAGTAAGTCTGCTTTACCTTTTGCTTTGAAACTGATTTGTTCTGATGCTTTAGGTAATTGTGGATTCCACACAGCCCTCTTGTCTCTTCCATGGCCACATCCCCAGACCTGTGGCACCTGAGAGCATCTTGGGCACTCATAGGGGAACTGCAGAGCAGAAACACTTCTTGGGTAGTCCCTGTTGCACACCCCCTGAGCTCTGTGCCTCTGTTTCCCCCAGGGAGTCCCCTAAATCCTGAGCATGTTGTGGGTCCCCCTTGTCTGGATGGGAAGGGGTGGTGTCAGGAAGAGCATGTTAATCATTTCAGTTGTCCTTGTGGAGAGAATGGGGAGCCTTTAAACTGGTGTTTCTCACCTGCTAAGAGGGCCCCAGAATCTGGCTGAGACTCACCTTGTGAGTGATTCACAAGGCCTCCTGATAGGCTTGTGTGTCCCTAAGTGGGGACTTTTTTTTTTTTAAAGTAGGCTCCACAGTGAGCCTACAGCCCAATTCGATGCTTGATGAGATCAAGACTCGAGCTGAGATCAAGAGTTAGATGCCTAACCAGCTGAGCCACCCAGACGTCCCCTAAAACATTTGGTGTTTTGCTTATGGGCTGTGGAGGAATCATTTATCACTTTTCCTTTTCTCTCTCATGGGAGAGTAAGGAAGCGTCACTGTCATTTCTGCTCTGTGTGTGGCCTAAGATCATGGACAGTCGGTCCTGTTGAGGATGCCCCTTACTATTTGGCATGAACATGAAGATCGTCCGTGGCTTCCTTCATTTGTCCTTGGTCTGAGAGGACTTGCTATCTCACAGAATGTCCCTCCAGAGAATTCTGAGTTTGGGGCTGTTTCCTGCCCAGAAGGTGATTTGAGATGGAGGACAAATGGATACTTGGCTTCCCATCCAGGCCTTGCTGGAAAAAGGTGGTGTTTCCTGGGCATATGGCCTTGCAGCTTACCTTGGGCTGCCACTGTGTTCTGAAATCTGCCGGCAGGGAGTGGTCAGTGGGATGTTCTGGGGACCATGGGTCTCCCGGTCTCCCTGAGGAGGAGAGGAGGGCGAAAGGAAGGGCATGGGAGACCCAGGGACTTGGAAAGGAGGGCCTAGGCAGAGGGTAGCCAAATGTCAGCAGCAGGTGCTATCACCAACAGAACATGCCGAATCCAGACCCTGGTCTGGCTCCCAAAGCATTTCTTCTCCTCCTTTGTATCTAATAGTTAATGCCCTACGATGCCCAGGTGACATTATTACTCTGGAATGGGGAGAGGGGGTGGCGGTGAGGGTCCTTTATTCCTTGTGGAGCCTGCCTGTGACTTGTCAGCCCCAGCCAGGTGGCTGGATGGGGATCTGGTCTCTGGGGAGCCCCGCAGAGCCCAGGGATGTTCTCCAGCAGGAACTCCCGAGGTGGGGGGCTGGGAGTCAGGCGAGGACTGCGGCTGAGCCTCTTCTGTCCGATAAGCTAACTGTCTTCCTGGTCTGGTTGATTTTCAGTTTACGACGTGAGCCCCACACCCATCACTGTGACACACAAACCAGAGGAAGACACTTTTGGGGTAAGTCCCTGCCGGATCAAGGGGAAGCTGTTTACTGACTCAGTTGTTTTCAGACTTCATTTTAGGAGCTAACTTTCCGGAATTTTATCTTACTTGGAACCTCAGTATATACGGCAGGAGAAAAAAAAAAACAACAAAAAAACTGTGATGAATGACCTCCTTTCAGGTGGTTGAAACCTTCCTTGTTTGATGAGAATAAGTCATTGTTTGAGGAAGTCTTTGAGAAGAGAACTGTTTGAAACCCCCACTCAGTTAGCAGCCTGGCTGGGCCTGATTTGAAGGGAATGCTAACCACACAAGCCTTTTACAAAAGTCGGAGTTGCTCAGAGCATCCCCTTGGGTTGGTTTTTCAAGTCACCTCCCCCTACCCTGCCTGATTCTTAGAGTCAGAGATTTTCCCTGCGGGGGAGAGCAAAGGTTTTTTTAAATTAAATTTTATTTTTTTAAGAGTCTAGATCTCCTAGAACCTTTTGGATAATACTATGTAAAGAATGTCAATGTGAAAGTGCAGAGTTTTTTGGCTAATTAAAACAACAAACAGTAGATAGAAACCTCTTAGGCCTGCCCTTGCATTGCTTGAGATGGCCCCCAGAGGAGAGGCAGAACCACAGGACGTTGTCTCATCCACTTGGGGAATTAATTTCCTTTTAAATTTCTTTTTTAATGTTTGAAGGTCTCAGGAATTACTTCTTCTAAGGAGTTTACTCAGTGGCAAAGTTCTGAATGGGCTGCAGCTGTTCCTCCGATAAGGACTGCTTTCTTAGGGCGCATGGGTCACTTCCCACGGCACTTGGGTTTTCTGTGACTCTTCTCAACTGTCTGCTCTTGGCCCTACCAGGTGTCCATAGCTGTGGGACTTGCTGCTTTTGCCTGCGTCCTGTTGGTGGTTCTCTTTATCATGATCAACAAGTACGGTCGACGGTCCAAATTTGGAATGAAGGGTAAGGTGGGATTTTCATTTGCAAGGGTCTCATGGGGGAAATAGGGTTCCTTTGGATCAAAAGATGCTGTTTTACTCTCTCATTGCTCTCCAAGGGGGCCTCCCTACCAGTAGTGGGCTTAAGTGGTCCTGGTGGAGACTCTTGTCTACACCTTATTATTGGTAGTGATGGATTGGAAGCTGTGTTGGTTCTGCAGGGGCCAGACCATGACCATGGACCGCCTGGTTTTGCCGTGACTTCGAGAAGCATCATGTAGCTGAGCTGCTTGCTGTATGATGGAATTTTGTGATGGAAGTTGGTGAGAAATAGGGCTCCTTGTCTGAGTAACTTGGTTTCTCTCTCTCTTTTCCTTTTTAAAAATATTTTATTTATTTATTCCTGAGAGAGAGAAAGGGAGAGAGAGGGAGAGAGAGACAGACATAGGCAGAGGGAGAAGCAGGCCCCCTGCAGGGAGCCCGATGCGGGACTCGATTCCCAGGCCCAGGATCACGACCTGAGCCGAAGGCAGACTCTCAACCCACTGAGCCACTCAGGCGTCCCTTGGTTTCTCTCTTGTCTGTACTCTTCCTTGGAGTTTTGATGAGAAGGTTTTAGCATAGCTAGATATCGGGTGGTGGACTCTGGTGTTGGGAAGTTGCCCACGCAGTCGCATTTCAGCACGTAACTCTACACAGGGTCCCAGAACAGATGCCAAGAGCAACACGATTGTAAATCTGCTGGCCAGCTTCCACAATGCCGCGTCCTCAGCCCCCTGATGGCCAGGGCAGGCTGTGGGACGAGGCTTCCCACTATGGCTCAGCTTGGGGCAGTGGCACAAGAGGGGTTAACATGGTAAATTAGCATCCATCTGCCTGGTCTCAGGGATGGATTTGACCAGATGGCTCCAGGGAGGCTGGGTACCAGTTCTCAAACAGAAACTCGAATTGCAAGACCTACTCTCTCCTCTGGGGTTTCCATTTATGGCTGGTGTTAGATGGGAGGTGGGTAGGGAAGGATGAGGAGAAGGGTTCAGCAAGCTGTCAGATTGCTGAGCTAGGATCCAGGTTTGGGTTTTCTGGGAGAGTACGGGATCCAGAAAGATGAATTTCTACAGCATCTATGCATGAACTGGTATCTGCGCAGAGGGTCTTGACTTTGGGACTCGGGCTGAAGGAGGGCACATGAATGAGATCCACGGGGACCGTGATCCCCTGAAGTTATGCAAATGTGTGGTTGTGTCCATAGGGTTGGGGTGGGGGGGGAGGGTGGTTTGGAATGGAGCTAGTCCACTTCTTCTCTTATATTCTCAAAATATCCTATGATTCCCCTAAAAGCTGAGAACACAGATATTCAGCAGGAGATCCCCTTAGAAGGGTAGAAGGGTAGAAAACAGGAGAGCAGACTGGCCTCTCAGAAGCTCTCTACCTCTGTTCTCTCTTTCTGTTCTTGATTAAGCTAAACGAGTCAGCAAGGCAAGCCAGGTTTTCCTGAATCATGTGAAATATTTTGACCAAGAGAAATACATGTGCAGGCAAATTATAACAAGGGGATAGAAGTTTGGCCGAAAGCCCTATGACTTAAACAGGATCAGACCACGGTGAGGCACCTCAATTGCAGATGTTTTATCTGCCAGTACTCCCCGGTGCAAGGCAGGGCTCTGCAGGGTTAGAAGATGAATACCACTGGGTGAGCCCTGAGCCTTCAATCTCAGCAGAATCCTTGGGCCTGTGGCTTTGAAGACTGGCCCTATTGCTCATGCTAAGTTTTCTGACCATGGGAGGAACCTCCTGACCATAGCTCTTTCTCCTTCCACCTGAGAACACACCAGGGCCCAGACCAAAGGGAAGAATGGGGCATTTTGCTCCCCACTGAGGAGGCGCGCCACCAGCTGAGACCCTGTGACATGCTTGGCAGCACTGCGAGAGCAGATTTTTCCTATTAATTGTCATCCGGTTTCTGGAACAGTGTGTCCCCATGTCGGATGGATTAGACAGCATCCAGGGCGGTGCCTTCCCCTCAGCTGTCCTCAGAGCCTCTCCCAGCCCCCTGCTCCCCCCTCCCCCATGGGGGCTGAGCCACCTCCTTGGAAATGAGGTGTCCCCTCCTCTAGAGGCAGGCAGCCTGAAGAAGGGAGGCTGCACTTGGAGGCCGGTTGTGGAAGTGTGTCCAAGGCTGACCTTGCAGCAGATGAAGCCTGCAAGTCTCTGCTCTTCATCTCACCCCATCGCTTGTGCTTATGGGGCCTCATCTTGGGATGAGTAAGAAATGCCCCAGGCTGCATACATGCCCGATCTTTTGTTGCCAGCGAGCATCCCAGTGCAGGAAGGAGAAAGCAGGTGTGGGTACCAGAAGCCCCCTGAATCTGACTCAGGAGAGCCTCCTCCTTCTTAGCCGCCCCGTCTTCAGCTTTGAGGGTTCAAATCAGAGTCCGGCTGTGCCATGCCATTGAACTGCTCTAGCAAAGTTACTCACCCCCTCACAGCCTCTTTTGCCTCAGTGGGTTGCTGCTGAGTATTGAGATGTGTGTGTAACTGGTATATAAAAGGGGCCCCGTGGTGGCAGTTCTCCTACAAGCCTCTCCTGGCTCCTTTTATTGTCCTTTTACAAAGGGCTGCCCTCCCAAGACGCAGTCCCACCCTCCTTTGTCACACATGGCATTTAGTCAGGATGCTTTTATTCTGCACGAGTCCCACGGCCTTGTCATTACCTTGCATACACATCATCTGTCTGTCCTGCTAGACCAGGAGCAACTTGGCAGGAACCACAGAGCGCTCAGCCCACTTTGCCTGAAACTTCCTACAGTATTTGACAAATGCTCATTGAACTCAAAATGGATGTCTGTATTTGTAATCATTAAAAAAAAAGAAAAAAAAAAAAAGCACAGCTCATGAGTCAGTAACAGGTCAGTAAGGGCTACTTTGGCAATCTGAGGTGTCTGGGCCGTGGGAGGTAGAGTAGGGATGATGGGGGGAACTCATAAATAATACCCAACGTCCACATGTGAGGGCCCGGAACACAGAGGGTGGATGAGGAGGGATTGTTAATAAGAACTTTATTTCCTTCTGAGGAATAAGAAAAAGACAAAAATACAAAGATTGGTGTAACAAAATACTCCTATTCCCACTGCTCAGAATAAGCAACTCTTATGGTTTTGTTTTTATATTTGCATCTTATGTTTTATTCCTAGAATAAAGAGATGAAACATTGCTGATGAAATTTGAAATGCTTTAACTGTCACCCCTGTTCCCATAGACAGCCACCGGCCTGGGCTTCGTGTACATCCATCAGTTCACTGTTTCTGTCTCTTCGCTTGTGTCCCTGCCTCTCTTTCTCTGCACATCTGCTCTCTACCCCATTGGCTCTCTCTCAGCCAAACTCATGCCTCCATTGCATGGCGATGTTAGTGGCTAGGTCTGGTAACCAGTTCATTTTTATACTACTTTTTTTTCTCCATTTATTTATTTGAGATAGAGAACATGCACACACATACACACACACAAGTAGGGGGAAGGGCAGAAGGAGAGGGAGAAGCAGGCTCTCTGCTGAGCCAGGAACCTGATGCTGAGTTCCATCCTAGGACCCTGAGATCATGACCCGAGCCACCCAGGTACCCCTGTTTTTATATTTCTATGTGTACATACACATATACATATGCTTATATATTTTGTTTTGGTTTTGTTTGTTCTATATAGGTCACAAATTGCATTCCTAGAACTCTAGAGAACAATAAAAAATATGTATGTCACTTCTATAGATCTTACTAATAAATTTTATTTGGACAAGAGAACTTGTGCCATAACAGTTTTAACCAGCGTGATTAAAGACTACAGCACTCCCAAGAGTGGTCACACATGGTATGCAATATGTATAGATAATGTACGTATGGTATGTGAGAAAACATACACCTATATGTGTGCATATTAATGTATATACATATACACGTACATATATAAAATGCATTACTTTTGTGTGTGTTTAACTGATACACGTCTTCATACTTAGTATCCTTCTCCCTCTTGCTTTATTTACCTGTCGGGTGTCAGAGATCTCTCCATGTTGGTGTGTTTAGGCATTCTACTAAATCATGGGAAATGAATATATTAACTAGATCTTACAGAAATGAATAGAAAAAGCATTGTCTCAGACACCTCTGTACTTGTATTACCTACCATCCTATTGATCACGATTGGCCTGCGGAGCAGTCACAGGAACATGGGAATCCATCTCTTAGAATCACAAAGGTTTTGAAATGGTGCTGGGCTAGGGCGGCAGGGGTTTCTTTGGGCTATGGCTAAAGCCCAGTGTCTTACTCAGAGCAGCAGGGGAGAGGTGATCCTTTATAAGTGTCTGGTTTGGTGTGGGAACTGACCTTCAGAACAGAAGCCAATCCCCTTGCTGGAGCCAGGACCTGGAGGCTCCCTGCTGTATGAAGCATTAACTCTTGGATTGATGGATCAAGGGATAGTGGGGGACATGCAAGGCAGGGGCCATTTACAGAAATAGAGACAGACATTTCAGTATTTTATTTTTTAAAAGATTTTATTTATTTAAGAGAGAGAGAATGAGGGAGGGGCAGGGAGAGAGGGAGAAGCAGGCTCCCCACTGAGCAGGGAATTGGATACAGAGCTTGACCTCAGGATCCTGGGATCATGATCTGAGATGAAGGCAGCTGCTTAGCGGACCAAGCCCCCCAGGTGCCCCAGACATTTCAGTATTTTAACAACAAATGATATTGTGCCAGTGCATACTGGGCCTGGAAGTGATGCAGTTCAGAGTTTACACCAAGCTCTCCCTCACAAAATATTTTTAAATTGGACATCAGAAGCCCATGGTGGTGATCCAGCCGTGCTTTGTGGCATCTGTATTTATAGATGAAGAAGCCATATCTCAGAAAAGGAGGCGTCGTGCTTTGGATTTCAGGTCTGGTTAGGTTGAGTTCAGATGGGACTCTGAACTCAGTGGCTCATATCCTCAGCCACTTTCCAGGGCCATAGAAGGACCTATAACTACTTGGTCTTGCCTGCACCACGGCAAATATCCGTGGTGTACCTGCCATCTTCACTTCACACAGTTGTTAGAAAAAGAACCAGATCAACTCTGTGAGTGTATCTTTAAATAATAAAACATGTCCCATAGCTTTCATATAAGGTATCCTAGTTATTCAAAGAGAAAGAAGCAAATGTGTGGGGTTTTGCAACCTGTGAAAACAGCGTATGTTCTTTGGCCTCTGACCTTGTGACTACTCCATAAGTATCTTTACATACTTCCAGATCAGGGATGCAGTGGTGGTGTATTTCATACTTCTTGGCTTCCTCTCCTCCCACAGAGGAAACAGAATAATGGTTTCTTTCTTTTTTTTTTTTCTTTTTAAGTATTTAATTTATTTATTCATGAGAGACACAGAGAGAGGCAGAGACAGAGGCAGACGGAGAAGCAGGCTCCTTGCAGGGAGCCTAATGTGGGACTTGATCCCGGGACTCCAGGATTACAAACTGAGCTGAAGGCAGATGCTCAACCACTGAGCCATCCAGGTCCCCAGAATAATCAGAATAATGGTTTCTTAGAGCTGAAACAGATCTTGGGCTTCTTAGGCCAATGTCCCTATTGTACAGAAAAGGGAACACACCAGAGAAGTGCTGTAACATGCAGAGCGCACAGTTAGCTAGGACAGCACTGGCCCTGCTTCCCACAGACATGGTGTGTGCAGAGAGGCAGGGAGGGCCAAGAGAAGAAGCTGGATGATGAATTAAATTAACCCAGTTCTTCCAGTGCTCTTGTTTTTGAGTGCTTCCCACTTGAATGGGGCTTTCAGGAATGCCTCTTCTTAATCTACTTTTCTCAAACTGGGGCCCACCTGGCCTGGGGGGAAGATGGGAGCTGAGGGTGTGTGTGTGTGTGTGTGTGTGTGTGTGTGTGCATGCACTTCCTTGGCTAAGGGGACTTCCTTCATTTCTTTCTGGACACAGTGGAGACCGCACAACAGGGCAGCAGAAGCTGGGGAGAGAGGAGGTGGTCCCGAGCTACTGCTAGGGCTTCTGGTAGTACCTTACTTGCTTCATCAGCCAGTGCTTGCTTTTTTTATCCTAATGGTTGGACACGTGCTGGTGCCTCTGATGGGCCTGTGGATGGGCACTCCAGGACTGTTCCATTGTGAATTAGCATCAGTTAATAGGTACTTAAAGTAAAGTGGTTGCCTATTTGATTATGATTGGGGGTTATTAACATTCTTTCCATAAACAGATGGTAACTGTCCTCTGAGTGGATTGTAGAATCCTGCCAGAGTCTTGATTTGGAGGGGCTGGCTCCTGCCAAAACATGTCGGGGGCTGCTGCTCCAATGGAATGGCCATTATCCCTCTGGTTAACCTCTTGGTTAAGGGGGGTAGGAAGGCAGACCTGGGAAGGAGTCATTTCTGGACTCCTTCCTAACCTGGGAGTGTTGGACCAAGAGAGGTTTCTTCCCGCTGGAATGGGGATGGGGCTGGGAGGGATCTTGGACTCCTACGGTTTGATGCTGTAACCTCCAGTGAGTCATCATTTTTCCCTCAGCTGGGATGGAGGGGCTGTGCATCCCTAGCTGCGAGCATACTGTCAGGGGATTGATGCAAGGAGTGGTAGGGAGATAGCAGACTTCTGAGACTACTGGAAGGTGATGTGGACCCTAGATGAGCACAGTGTCGGTGCCAGAGATTCGATAGCTTCCTTTGGCCTGAGAAATAGACTTATTTGATCTCTCTGTAACTGAGTCAAAAGCCAAGAGCAGTGCAAGGCAGACGTGAAGCCAGGTGAAGGGCTTGGCTTTCCTGACTTCCTCTAATACATTCATTCTTCCTTCTTGCTTGTTTTTCTTTCTTCTTTTCCCATTCTCTCTTCTGAATTGAGGTTATTCAAGGGGGAAGGTACCTCTGACCCTTGCAATGGTCTTTACTAAGGGATTCCTGGTAAGGGACTCCTGGTGGACGGTGGCCCTCTGAACATAATTTTGGGAGTAGTTTTTGGATTCATTTCCTATGTCGTTATCCTAGGTCCTTGTCCCCTAACAAATGTTTCATGCCCTTTCTCTCCTTTTGGGCTCCATGACAGACTGCCTCCCGCCATCCCGCCCCTAAGAACACTCCTAGCATTTGTCCAAGTCCTAGTTAAATAGGTTGGGTGTGTGGCTAATCCATAGGCAGGACGTAAAGTAATTGAAGCCAGGAGCCTTCTGTTTCTCTTCCTCAGCTTGGACTTCATTGGGAGTTTCTGGCTGCAGATGAAGTCTCGTCCCACTTGGTATCTGAATTCTAGAATGTGGTGCCCAGAGCTTTGAGAAGAAGGCTGGAAGGCAATGTGTTTTTTTCTAAGCATGCCTTCACTGCCCCATCTTTGTGGGGGTTTTGCAGGTGTGCAGTGAACGGTTCTAGCAGCCCCTGCACTGTCACCATTGATTGTCTTAAGGCTGCACTGCTCCATTCTCCCTCAGAGCTCTAGGAAACCAGCTATTCCCCAGTGCTGAGTCTCCTATTCAAAAGGAAGACCCTGGAAATAGAGTCTGCTACAAAATGTTTTTCCTCTGTGGTTACCTGCTAGCTGGCTGTTCTTGGCAGGCCCGGCATCCTGTTCTGTGGGGCCAAGGATGGCCAATATGTTTGGCTCCATAGCCAAAGTGATTGCCTGTCTGACTCATTTGATTTTTGGCAGCAAAATACAGTTCTTACTTAATCCAAGGCATTCTAACTGGTTCCTACAGGGTTAACATCCTTAGATACCTCAGTGTAGAAGTACTCAACCTTTTGTCCCTGACAGCACATGTGACAGTTGACAATCACATGCCTTACGCACTCCTGTAGGTGTAACCAAGCTTTTGGACAAGAACTGGCCCTCCCAGTAGTTTCACACCTAAGAAAAATATATCAGGATATGAGTTAGCAAAAGGGATTTTTAAAACTGGGAATCAAATCAAGTCTGTACTAATTTTTACTCTTAAAAAATTCACGAACTCCAGTATTTTATTATTCATCCAAAGTTCTGGGGACATACTTCGTCAGAGATCCAGATATCCTACTGGATCACAGTACCAGGATGGAAACCAAGAAGGGTGGGGGCCACCAACCTGGACTTTGCTCCCAGTGTTCTTTGCCCAACATGGGTTTGCCCCTGCAAAGTCAAGTTGCAGAAGCTGCTCCAGCAGAAGCCCTCATCTCTTCGTGGCACATCCTTTCTCCATCTCTGCATCTTCTCCGGTACGTCCTGCTTTCACTTGCCTAGAGGAAGAGTGACCATGGGATAGAGCTAATGAGAAAACTCCACATAGCCACAGTGCCTGAGCCCTGCATTCATGCAGCTTGTTGTCCCATGAACTGCAGAAGGCCTTGGGAGGTCCAAAGATGAGCCCTCCAGACCACAGGCAATAAAAAACAAGGAGATCAAAAAACCGTTGATTGGGAAACACGCTTTTGGACAAGAGGAGAAAAGCCACACCTTGAGGACAATAACAAACCAGCTAGCCACTGCAAATCCACAGCCACAGCTCCTTGTCACCCCTCTGTCCTTCATGCTGTGCATCCATCATGGGATGAGCCGTATGGGGTGATGGAGAGGTGTGCTGCAGGACAAGGAATGCATTTTTCATCCAGCTGTGGCCTCATCCACCAGGTGCATCTACCACCCGCTCCAGCCCCTAAGCTTCTAGAGAAAAAGAGGAAGAACTTCTGGTTGGGTCCCTTCCTGGCTCTTTCACATGGAGGATTAATAACATACTCTTTTTCTCGCTTGCACAATACGTTTAGTTTAGAGAGATTCACCAAGTCGCTCTGGTACACGGATCTTTATGCTCTTCTCTCTCTCTCTCTCTTTTTTTTAAGATTTTATTTATTCATGAGAGACACACAGAGGAGAGAAGCAGAGACACAGGTCGAGGGAGAAGCAGGGTCCCTGCAGGGAGCCCAATGTGGGACTCGATTCCAGGACCTGAGTCAAAGGCAGATGCTCAACCGCTGAGCCACCCAGGCATCCCTTATGCTCTTCTCTTATATTAATTCTGCTTCCACAAGCCAGAGAGAGATTGCTGGCATTCTTATACCAGCCTCCCTAGGTCCCCCTCACCCTACCACCTATGGGAGAGTCTCCCTAATCGGAGGGACCCAGTGCAAGACGTTCAAAAAAGTATGAATTTCAAGATTTCAGCCCCAAGTGTGGGGCTCTTTTGAGTGCAGAGCTCTTCTGAGCACAGAGCCAGCTCTGCTCCCCGAATCCAGCCCCCAGGGACTCGATCTTTCCCTGAATGGTCTTGAAGGAAAGCTCTTTCTATGCTTTGTTTTTCAAGACAGGCTGAGATTTGAGGTAAAGACAAGAATGTTGGCTGATTTGTCACTTCTAATCATAGCAGGGAAAGAGAACAGGAGGCATCGAACATTTATTGAGTACTTACTCGGTGCCAGATGTATAATAGATCTTATAATAGTCTTCATAGGTGGTGCTATGCTCTGCATTCTAAAGATGGGAAAGCTGCTCAGACTGGCGCGTTTGCCCAAGGTCATGTGACCACTAAGTAGGAAAACAAGGTTTTACTTTTTTTTTAATTATTATTTTTTAAAAATTATTTATTCATGAGAGACACACAGAGAGAGGCAGAGACATAGGCAGAGGAAGAAGCAGGCTCCCTGCAGGGAGTCCAATGCCGGACTTGATCCCAGGACCCCAGGATCACAGCCAAAGGCAGACAGTCAACTACTGAGCCACCCAGGCGCCCCGGAAAACCAGGTTTTAAATGATGTCACTTAAATCAGTGGTTCTCAATCTTAGCTGCACATTCCAATCATCTAGTGAAATGATATAAATCCCTTGGCCCAGGCTGCACCCCATACCCATTAAATCAGAATCTGGACATGAACCCAGGCACAGGCATGCTTTTTTAACTTCTTGGATGATTTTGTTCATGTAGTCAAGATTGAGAAGCAGTGGTGTCCAAGTCCACGATGCAGCTTCACACGTTCCCCTAGATTTCAGGTCTGTGTGCAGTCTGCAGACCAGTCAATCTGATCACTCAGGAGTTGTTAAACCTACAGATGCTGGGGATTTGCCCCACACCCACTGGGCTAGACCTGGAGTGAAGTGTGGGACAGGCAGTCTCTCTAGGTGATTCTTAGGCTCACTGAAGTTTAGGAACCGTTGTCTTAGACTTGTGGAGGGATGAGGGATAATAGTATGGCCAGTGCATCTCAGACTTTCATGTGCTAATGAACCCTGGAGGATGCTGGGGACCCCCTGAAAAATGCAGATTCGGATTAAACAGTCTGGCGAAGGGCTGAGAGTCAGCATTTCTCAGAAGCTTCCAGAGGTTGCTCTGTGGCCCACACTTCTAGTTACAAGGGACCTAGCCCTTGGGAGAAAACTTCAGAATTGTGACCTGGGAATTAGGTCACGTTTCTACGTTCCATTCTTCCTGCGGGTTCTTTTGCAACATTAGCCCACCTCAGAGGCTTACTTTTTTAACTGGAATAATGACGTGACCACAAGACTACAGAATACAACCATTACAGGCACACCTCTTATTGCACTCCACAGATTGCAAATTGAATGTTTGTGCCACTCCTACATCAAACAAATCTGTTGGTGCGATTTTGTCCAGTGGCATCTGCCTACTTTGTGTCTCTATGTCACCTGTTGGTAATTTTCAGGAAATTTCTAACTTTTTCATGATGATATGTGTTTTGGTGATCTGTGATCAATGGTGATGACTCACTGAAAACTCAGATGGTTAGCATTTTTTAGCAATAAAGTATTTTTTAAATTTAGGTATGACCATTATTTTCTTAGACATCATGCTATTGCACACTTCATAGATGACAGTATAGTATAAACATAACTTTGATATGCACTGGGGAGCCAGAACATTCATTTGACTCACTTCCTTGCCATTTGTGCAGTGTTGCAGTGGTCTGGAACTGAACCCCCAGGATCTCTGAGGTCCGCCTGTACTTCGGAGGCATTTTAGTTCTACCCTCTTTGGGTAAATAAGCTGCTCAGATTTCCTAGAGCAGTTTCTGTAGTGGCTTCTCTGGTTTAAACCAAACCACCACCTTCTTCCACACAAAGGCACTTGTAAGACCTGCTGCCTCGTCCGTTTTTTTCCTCAGTGACAAGTGTGAGGTCAATTAACAGTGACATTCCCCTTGAAGAGAGCTGGGGACAGGCCCCAGAGAGGCCAGCAGCCAGTTGGCAGGCTGGCATTCCCAGCCTAGAGTTCCTTTCCTTTTCTGGAAACTTCTGTGTCCTGTTTGCTCTTCTTTTGAGGGCCAATCCTTGAAGATGATGCTGGGGGCTCTAGGGAGCTAGAGAAGCTTGAACTATCAAGATCTCAGCTGAATGAGGTCAGGGCCATCAGAGGAGGGGACCCCGTGGGTTAAGTGGATGGCCATCCAGGCTGCCTGCTGGCCTTAGGTGCTGCAGGAGGCTAGAATTGCCTTCTCCCAGTCCTGATGCTCCAGGGGTCAGTATTTGTACAGGATGCCAGCCCTGCCCTCCTATTTATTGTGGAATAAGAGTTGCCAAGAGTTGGCCAAAGACTGGAGCAGTGGTGGTGTTTTTTTGTTTTGTTTGTTTGTTTGTTGTTGTTGTTTTAACCAGTCCCAGAAATGCCAAGTCTGTCTACCTGACAGGCATCGTGAATTCAGAGGGGCCTCTGTGCCACAGCAGCCATGCAGACCTGTTCCAGGCAGGGCAGAAGAATGCCAGCGTCTGTCCATCTGCCAGCAGGACCTGACACGAAGCCCCGAGGAGGGCGCCTGGATGGTTCTAGGAACTGCCTTTCAAAGTGAATCCTTCCAAATAAACAGAGTTGAGCAGATTGGCCTGGGACCAGGGGACGGGGTGCCTAGGGGCACCCCAGTGTTGGCTTGGCCCCCAGGAAAAGCAGGCAGGATTTGAGTGCTATTATTAACTCTTACGTGTGGAAGTGGCTCCAACAGCACCAGTCCCCGCCTGGCCTTGCTTTGTGCAGGGAACCACCTGCCTGATGGGGCTGTGGGTGGGGCCCAAGGACTTCTCAGGAGAGGCGCTAGCAGACAGTAGGAGACATATAAGAGAACAAGGAAATGGATGCATGCGTTTGCTATTGCTGAGTGTGTGGATGGGGGCGGCCGTTCTGGAAGTGGTTTGGCATTTTCATTACCAGGCTAAAATCATGGGAAAGCCCGTGTCACAGTAACTCCATGTCTGAGACTTTCACCTTAAGGTAATAATAACAAATGGCCACCCATATTTATGTTTGTGGACGCTCATTCCGCTGCAACTGACACAGCCAACTTGATAAAGTCCAAATTGTTTAAATATCTAATGATAAACAGCTGATGAACACATTCTGGTCCATCCATACAGTGTAATTCAATGCAGACCTTAAGAATGACCATTTTCCAGTATGCCTGTGTGGCTCAGTGGTTCAGTGTCTGCTTTTGGCTCAGGTCTGGATCCCAGGTCTGGATCCCAGGGTCCTGAGATCGAATCCCACATCAGGCTCCCTGCGGGGAGCCCGCTTCTCCCTCTGCTTATGTCTCTCCCTCTCTCTCTTTGTCTCTCATGAATAAATACATAAAATCTTTTTTAAAAAAGAATGACATTATTCCAAAGTAGATTTTTAATATTTCTGAAAGGGCATACATGCAAATAGTAAGAAAGCCCAGTGGCATAGAAGCTAGTGTAATGACAAGTGTCCATCTCTGCCTGATTTTCTGCTCCTGGGGCCACCACTGTGAGGTTCTTGCATATCCTTCCAGAGATGATCAATCCCTGGACAGAAGTTTCCCAATTACTTTTATACAGACATCACTTGTATTCACATTGCTGGGCACCATATTATTTTTGCCAACAATTTATCCTTGAGATTGTTCCCTGTCAGCTCACAGAGATCTACTGCATTCTTTTTTTTTCTTGTTTTTCACCTTTATTGAGTTCTAATTAATATATAACAGTGTGTAAGTTAGGGTGTATGGTGTGATCATTCGATACATGAATATATTTACTGTGTTCCTTTTTTATAGTTGCGTATTTTAAAAATGATACTTTAAAGCAATGTTTATTGAAATATTGTGTGAAAATGTGAACAATGTATTTCCCAGTGAGTAAAGACTGCAAGCAGTTTCTTGCTAGGTTCCCCCCCCCCCCCCCCGGCCCCTAAAATAAAGGGGAAGTACTTTCATATTTATACCTAGAAAAATCCCAGGACCTTATTGACAGATCAGAATGGAAATAGTGGTTATGTTTGGTTGGTAGGATTATGGATGCTTTTTTATTTCCTCCTCTGTGATTAGTATTTTCTTTGTGTTCCAAGTTTTCTGCCCTGAACCTTAAAACAAAGCAAGAAGCTGCTGGGGTGGTAGGCTGCACTCCTTTACTGAATGGAGCATGATGACTGGTTCCCCACCAAGGCTCCATCTGCCCCTTCAAGGGGACGACCTGGGCTCTGGAGTCAGGATTACTGACTGCACGGACCAGGGCTCCTTCCCATGGGTTCTCAGGCCACTTGCATCAGAATCACTGATGGTAGTGGGGACTGATTAAAATGAGCTTCCTGGGCCACATCTCCCAAATCCAGTATTCTGGTGGTAGGCCCTAGGAATCCATATTCTTAAAAAAACACGCTCCGTGATGATGGTGCTCATGAATGTTGGGAAAACTTTGCTGTAATCAAAAATTGGCAAACTTTTTTCCTAAAACCCAGATAGTAAATATTTTAGACTTTGCTTGCCATCTGGTTCCTGTTGCAATCACTCAACTCAGGCTGCTGTAGCAGGAAAACAGTCATAGACAACATGTAAATAAATAGGCTTGGCTCTGTCCTGATAAAACTTTATTTATAAAAAGCGGCAACAGATTGATGTGACCCACAGGCCATAGTTGCAGGCTCCTGATGTAGATTGACACATAGTACCCTAAAACATCAATCAGAAGATGGGAGAACTTTCCAAGAGCTCCTCATATTTGGAAAATCAGGTCATATTACAAGAAGTAACCATTAATAAAGTGCTTTTTACATGCCAGGCACTTTTCAGACATAAGCAAAACTTAAAATAATGTAGCACAGTAGCTATCCTTCGTATTACCTCGACAAGGCAATTGAAGAGATGAGCCGATTAACCTGAGATGACATTGTGATGGCAGTTTTGCCTGAACGCACAGCCGAGGAGGAAGGTTGTAGTGTGACAGTCCTCTTTCTCTCTAGGTTTTGGGAAAGAATAATTTTAGAGTCTGCTTCCAGGGCATCAGGTATCCCCAGGTCCCTCCAAGTTCCCGAACTAAGAAGGAACAGCCAGAGCTGTGCACTTGGTGGTAGTACAAGTCCTGGGATCCCTCTGTACCTCACTGTTGCCTTAGCTGAGTGGTGTCCTGAGCCATTGTGGGATCTCTAGGCCCCATGGGCATTAAGAGTCTTTCTTGTGGCCCTCCTCTGATGACTGCTCAAGGTTTCAGGTAGCTGATGTTCATTCACCCCACTTGGAGACCATGGAGATGGACTGATAGGCAAGCCATCTGAGGCAGGTCTGCTGAGCAAGAGTGACCATGTCTGATGTCTGGCTCGTTCTTCTCCTCCCTTCATTTCCCCACCCCAGCCTGCCTGAGCTTCAGCCACCTCGCTGGCTCAAGAAGAAGCAAAAGCCCCTGAGACAGGTTCTGAGGCTGGTGGTTCAGCCGGATAGCTTTGCCCAGGCAGCTATGGGTGGATCAATACCCACTGAGAAAACTGGTAGCTACCAATTTCTGAGAGCCTAGCTGGCCTGGAGATGCTGGGTTTGTTACATAAAATCTTGAAGGTTTGGCTTACTCACTGAGTAAACTGAGATAATTTACAGAAAACAGTAACCAGAGCCTAGAATCCAATACCCAGGGCAGAGTAACTGCTCAATCAAGCAGCAGCTAATTATACGTTCTCATTATTCTGACAGTCAGGAGTCCCTGTGCTTGACATCATCATCCCATTTTCTATAGACAAGAGAGCTGGGGTTCTGGAAGCACTGGTTAGGTTGTGTGGTCTGTCGGACTCCGAAGCTGTGTCCTCCTAGTGTTGTGCGTTTTTTTTTTTTTTTTTAACTACTTACTCTTTTGAGAGAGAGAGAGAGAGAGAGAGAAGCACAAGCAGGGGGAGCAGCAAAGGGAGAGGGAGAAGCAGACTACCCGCTGAGCAGGGAGCCTGACATGAGACTCGATCCCAGGACTCCAGAATCATGACCTGAGCTGAAGGCAGACGCTTCATCAACTGAGCCTCCTGGGCGCCCCAGTGTTGTGCATTTTAAAGTCAGAATAGAAGGGGCTCCAGGGCTGCTGGGAGCCATGGTGCATCCCAGCCTAAGAAGCTGCAGAAAGCCCGTGACAGATGGGTCTTTACTTCCCTCCATCATCTGAGAGCCTCCAGCCTGCTCGCAGAACTGGTCTAGTGGCAAACTCCCCAAGTACCAAGAGGTACTTTCTCTTATCAGCTAATAATCTGCTTATCCTGCCTCAGGTAGACCCCCAGCTACAGGTTAGTGGGGCCCTTTATGGCACTGTTCCTGGCCTTTTGAGCCCTGCCCCCACACTTTCCTGCTCTGTCTTCCTGTGTCTCTCAAAGTGCATGCTAACAACATGGCACACTCTGGCAGGAACCCCGTTTCTAGATTCCACCTGAGGGCTTGGCTCAGATTCAGAGATAGGGCTGAAACAGGTGAGAAGCAGAGGCCTTGGCCAGCATACCTCAAACTGTGCTCAGGGGTGCCGCCTACCCCCCTACCCCCGCCCCATCATTTGTATCTCAGGGAACTGTCCGGTGAGCTAGAGATTTAAGCATTCATTCTTGACCCCTTTCTCTCCCTCCCCTTGCAGTCCCCACCCCGCCACCGCTGCCTGCTCTGGTACAGCCCCAGTCCTGTGGCTGTCACCTCTTGTGTCCCTCTGGAAGCGGTCCCCTCTGTCTTTGCACGCTGCCTTCCGTCCGTCCTGGGGAACCCCCTCCAGCCCTGGCCTTTCTGCCTGATACCCCCACTGCAGTCAAAGTAGCAGAGTCCTACTGGGCAATGGAAATCTGCTTGTGTCCTGTTCAGTGCTCCAGAAACTCCAGGCTTCCTCCTGCTCTTAGGAGAAAAGCCGACACCCTTGATTTTCACTCTTGCCACAGCGGCCATTCCTCTGCTTCCCCGATGTTCTGTGCTGCCCAGGACTGCCTCGAATGGTCCTCATGGCACAGCTTCCCGGGTTCCCAGCTCTTCCTTTCTGTTCCCAATCTTCACTCCTCCCAGGATGCCTGCCCTGACCCCCTAGAGCTGTGTGTGGGGGTGCCCCCATGACTGGCCTTTATAGCACCATGCACCTTTCTTCTATAGTACCTTATGTGGTTTTTGAAGGAGGGTTTGGTGAATGCTTGCCTCTCCCAGCAGGACTGTGTTGGGCTTGCTCACACAGCATTATTAATGCTGGTAGATTGCCTAAAGTGGTGTGTGTGTGTGTGTGTGTGTGTGTGTGTGTGTGCAAATGTCCTCTGACATTTGGGCTTCACACCCAAAGGGCTGGACCCTGGCGCTCCTCCCTGGATCACCAGCACCCCCAGTTTTGTTACTACTGTGATGAGACTTGTGATCTGGGATATTTCTTTTGATGCCTGTTGATTTACCAGTAAGCTAGAGATGGGAATATTCTCTTCCAGTTAACAGCTCTTCCCATGCATTGCTCCCCCCCTACCAACCCCTATGGCGTCTCCCAGACAGGAAGACACCAGGATGGAACTGCCTTTCCCTAAGATCACACCATGTTTCACTGGCTCTCTAGTCTCTCTCAGCAACTCTTCTTAATCCACAGCCTGTGCAGACTTGGGCCACTTGTATGGCGTATTCTTATGTTCACACCACTGCGATTTCCTCCCTAGCCTGCTCCTGGTGCTCGTTACAGCTTCCTAGTCAGATGGGCCTGGCGTCGAGTCCTGGTGCTGCTGCCTGGGAGCTGTGACCCTTACGGTGACTTATTAACTATTCTGAGCTTCCATTTCCCCAGCTGACAAACGAAAGCGGAATCTTCATTATGCAGGGTAGATGAGAATTAAGTGAAATTATGTACATAAAGCAATTCACTTAGTCCCTGGCCATGTAGTAATCACTCAATTAAGGTGGTGAGGGGAGAAATATTCTGACTCCCCGTGCATTCAGAGAAGCTGTGAGTCATCCACAGGTCTTGCAATGGCTTTGATTTGCAGCCTTGGCCTGACCTTAGAATCACTTAGGGATCTCTTCAAAATTCCCAATGTCCAGATTGCTCCCCTGACCAGAGAAATCAGAGTCTCTGCAGCTCTCCCCAGCCTCCTTCTGACAGAGCACAAACCCTTTGGGGCATATGGAGGTGGGAGGGATGAAGACGTGGCAGAGAAAGCTCTCATATATTGGGCCCCCGCTATGTGTCAGGCACTGTGCCTGGCACTTGATGTGTTCTCATTTATTATCACTGTGATCCTGTGGTACAGGAATTATTGTTTCTGGTTCCTCTATAACCTTCGGGAAGGATGAGTGACTTGTTAATGTCAGGCATTGGCTGGCTTAAGGAGGAGAGACGAAGAGATGAGGGTGGCGCTGGGGTACTCTCCTTTCGTTGGGTCCATTTCTGCCCTCGGACATGTGCACTCCTTTCTCGAGGTGGCTGGCTGAGCACCCAGTTTTCACCACCCTCTGTGTGGGGGCTGGCGGCCACACCTGTCCACCTGCAGTGTTTAATGACCCAGCCCGCTTGCTGCTCATCGGGGCCCTCGCCAGTCATCTGCCACCTGTTCCTCCATGTGTGGTCGGTCGTGCTGTTTGCTTAACGGGGAGATTTAAGTGCCTCACAAAGGCTCCCCGTGGATGAGGGGAGAAGCATTCGCTGACTGGAAATGGGAGCATTGTTGTTGTTGTTGTTGTTTTACTGCCATTAATTTGCAGGCTTTCCATCGGGTTGGGAAAAGTGAGGGATGAGTTGGGCACAGAGAGGGAGGGGCTCCTCCTTGCCTGACTGTACAGGTGGATCAGAGGGGCAGTTCTGGAGTTCAGAGCATCTAAAACTTTACTGTGCATGCACAACACTCAAGAATCTTGTTAAAATGCAGACTCTGACGGGATAGGTCGAGGCAGGGCCTGAGAGTCTGCATTTCTCATAAGCTCCTGAATGAGACGGATCCCACTGGTCTGCCAGCCACACTTGGCTTTAGCCAGGTTCTAGCTTCTGATGAAGGACACTCATGTCTGTGTTCTGGTCCCTGCAATTTCCATTTGAGGAAGTGCCCTGGTATGGCTCAGAAACCTGGGTGTTAGCTCTGGCTCTGCTCTCATTTATCTTCAGACATCCTACGAGCTTCACTTTGTCCTCCATAATAGGATGTGGTTTAAATGACTTTCAAGGTCCCTTCTGGTTGTACCATTCTGTAATTCTGTCAGTTGGGTTGGAGAAGGAAAACAGGGTAGGAGATCAGAGGCAGCATGGAGAGGAGAGGGTGGAAAAGAACATCCATTGCACAAATTAGTTTTTCCTCTGAGGTCACCAGGCCTAAGCCAGGAGGGGTCAGAGGTCAGAGGTTAAGGGAGATGGCCAGTGACCTTCCTCTTGTGTGTCTAAGAGCCCAGGGCAGACTGAACTTACTTTCTCACTCACATGTGGCTTCTCTGGATGGCAGGAGTGTACCTGGGGACATTTCCCATTCTGCAGGTCCTATGGAAGATCTTCTCTGTAGGAGGGTACAAGTCTAGCCAGGTGGGGATGCAGACCTGTGCACTTTTTTTGCCCTTAATGGGCACAGAATGTAAGAGATATGTACGTTACAAGACCTGGAGTCTTGTCACTTTTTGGATTGGAATCCCTAAGTCCCTCTATCAGCTGGGGAACTGTGTGCCACCAATGGGGATCTCTTCTCATGGGGTGCTGTCAGATTCTCCTGACACCATGACGGCTGACCCCTGCACCTACGTGGCTGCCACCACATCTCTAGGATGGCACTTTCTCTTTCCACTGGCCTGTTCTTGGGGGGCTTCCCAGTCGCTTGCCCCTCCCCACCATGTTGATCTGTTGGATCCCCAGGTTCTGACTCCTTCCAGTCTGGACTCTCCCACTGCCACCTGGGACTCAATAATGATACTTCACTCGATTTGGTGAGTTCCAGTCTAAGGTTAGGTGGTATTTTCATTTCACCATTTCCGGTAGAAGTTTTCACATGCAGTAGGCTTTATCCAGCCTACCCAACTAGACATGTCCATCTGGAAGTGGGTGGACTTGGGTTCCTGTCTCGGTGATTGCTCTTGGCAGACATGGGATGGGCTGTGGTTGGGCCAGGGGGGCCAGGGAGGGCCGTCAGAGCTGGTTATTGTCTCTGCCAGCCTTTCTCTAGGGAGTCTGTGACACTTTTGGAGTGTTCTGGTACAGATGGCCATCGCCTGTAGCCTCCGGACTCACAAAGACTCCAGAACTGGGGACCTTTAGTTATTTTTTTGTATTTCATATACTTATTTTTATAAAAGGAGTGTAGCCACATCATAGAAGATATAAAAATTACTGAAAAAAGCAGTAATTTCATTATTCAGTAATTATCAATGTTAGCATAATGCATGTGAATGCGATGTGAACACACACGGGCACACACAGATCTAGGCAACATCGGTCTATACCTGGGTATCTAGATCCACGTACACACTTTACAAGTATATTTAAATGAAAATCATCTTGAACAGTCCATATGGTTCTTGATCTTTATTTCCCACCCAACAGGGTTTCCTAAATATCTTTCCATGCCATTCATGGGGCCCATCTCTTTAGCTTTTCCCACGACTGTGCAAATCTTATTTCTCTTCCTTGCTTTCCTCTTTTCATGTTGTTTGTATATTATGCTTTTCATTTGGTTAATTCAGAATTTATTCCATGTGCCCTGAGGCTACATCACAAGGGGGATAAGGGTGTATTTATAAAATGTGAATGAGCATAAGAAAGACCCAGTCCCTGCCTTCTCTGCTTCTCGCTCCTCTCAGCTACCTCGATGCAGCCCGGCTTTGTTCAGGTGGCATCAGGTATAGAGAGGCTTGGCAGAAGCTGACTTAACCTTCTTCTGTCTGCGGCGGCCGTGGCCACGCAGCATCAATCACCAATTATGGATCACCTACTGTGGGGCATTTCAAAGGCCTTGAGGGTACAGCTCCTCCAGGAGCAGAAACCAATGTGGAAGCCGGGACGGGCTCCAGTGAAATATGTAATCCTAACAGCAGAATCCTTAATCATATGCACATGCAGGTCACACTTAAAGACGGGTTTGAGCTGCACGAGGCCACTCATACACGTATGGCCTTCGGTGCCACTAACATGTTTTCTCTTACGATTTTCTTAATAACGTTCCCCACCCCCCGCCGGCTTACGTTATTGTGAGAATATGGCATAGGATATACATACAAAATACATGTTACTCCACTGCTTAGGTAATTGGTTAGAATGCTAATCAACAATAGGTTATCAGCAGTTAAGATCTAGGGGAGTCAGAGGTTATGTGGATTTTCACCTGCATGAGGGTGGGTGCCCCAATCCCTGCGTTATTCAAGGGGTGGCTGTACACACACACCCAACAAATGCTGGTAGAGGGAGATGGGGCAGCGGGAGGCAGTGGCTGTGAGCACAAGCTTTGGTGTAAGATAGGAACCAGAGTCGTCGACTTGGCATTTTGTTTCTCGGGCAAGTCACTTAGACTTTCTGCACCCCAGCTGCCCGCATTTGTAGATGTGAATGAATTGTGCCTGCTTGAGAAGAGTTTTGAGAGCATCAATTGGGGTCACATATGGGAAGCACTCAGTGCAGTGACTCACACATGGCCAGTACTCAGAAGGTGGCCACTGGCATATTTTTAGGGATCTCATAGGTGAGAGAAAGGCAGTGCTTCCCCAGGTGTGTGTGTGTGTGTGTGTGTGCATTTCCACTCATGAGGTCCCTTTCTTTTGATGAACTTAGACTGTTTTATGGAGTTATTTTTATTCCACCTCAGTAGGAAGCATAGGGAAAAGATACAGCCCTGCTTTCATTCTATAGAAAGATAACTTCAGACCCAGAGAAGCAGCAGCATGTCAGGGCTGGTGGAAAGAATGTCACACCAGTGGTAAGGAGGGGCAGGCTCTCTTCCTGCCTCTGCTGCAGAGTGGCCTGGGGTAGTCACTACTCTCTCTGACCCTCCATTTCCATGATTCAGGATGAGCCAACTGGTTGGGCCACCTCCTAAGCCCAGCCCTGTGTGGCCCTAAGGCAGCCATCAGCAGCCCGCCCCCGGAATCATTCCCCTCATCCTGGGTAGACATTCCCGAGGCATTAGCATGGACAGTCAGGCCAGCGCTCACTAGCACCCAGGAGAGCCACAGCTCCTTGAACTTGGCGGTGTGAGCATACAGTGGGGGAGCACAACAATCATCCTGTCCATGGCCTCACCAGAATGCACTTGGTTTCTCTCAGTGTAGTTCAGCTTGAATTATTGATGATGATCCTTCCAAGTCATTTGGGAAGATGAATGAAACCTTAGTAATTGGTGCCCCTTGCACAGTCTTGTCTTGGCTAACGTCTATTGAGATGTCAGCCCATGGAGAGCGCCAGACTTGAGGATTTCTGCCTTGCCGTCAAGTCAGGTGAGAACTAGCCGAGTTCCAGCAGACTACATGGTGCCCAGCCTGTGGAAGCAGAGCAAGACTAAGCTCTGAGCCCCAAACATAATGGGGCATGTAAACAGATACTGGACACTGTGGTTCTTGC
This sequence comes from Canis lupus dingo, assembly GCF_003254725.2. Classification (NCBI taxonomy): domain Eukaryota; kingdom Metazoa; phylum Chordata; class Mammalia; order Carnivora; family Canidae; genus Canis; species Canis lupus. Next base: position 51,406,391 of record NC_064245.1, on the reverse strand, counting down.
CTCAAGACCCTCTCGGTGGCTGACTCATCCCCTGTGTTCTCTTTCCCCCTCCCTGCCGAGGCCGGTGAACTATTTAGGGATGCTTTATCCTCCATGATGTATACAGCCCATTTCCTTGACCTCGTTGCACAGAGCTGGCCTTGGGGATGATGAGATGACCTGGTGAAGCAGGGGCTCAGGCTGAGATAGGGCTGGAAGAGGGCAGTGAGCTCACACACACACACACACACACACACACACACACACACACAATTGGAAGTCACTGAATTTCAGTGTTGCTAGCTGGGTAGTGGCATCAGCATGACACTGTCAAGGATAGCTCACCAAAAAGTCAAAACATTGTGCTGATGACAGAGTGGGAAATAGCAGCCATAATCTTCACGCTCACAAAAGCTTGTTAAGGAAGGAACAAGTGACCAAACATTCGGAAGACAGGATCTCAGATTGCAGCAGCAGAGACAGACACTGTTCTAAGGAAATGCACATCTTCATTAGAAACAGTAGAATGGATTTCAAAAGGAGGTTGAGAAATATCTTCAGTGCATAAACTACAACTTACTCTGAATCTAGGCTGGAAGGAATGTGACGTGCAGCTCTACTACATAAACCTGCACAGGGTAAAATGTCATCGTCTTTCAGTGTTAAATAAAGATGGATCTGTGCCTTACACCACTCACCAAATCTTGTCATGTTGGAGCCAGAAATTTTAAATTAGTGTGATTTGTAGCTAAGATGTTCTGCAAAGTGGTAGTCTCTGCCCCAGGATGAGCCCTGTGGTTTGAGGCAGAGCAGGTGTGTCTAGACTAGTTGGGGAGCACAGAGTCCATTGCACTAGGAATGATAGACTGGAGAGGAAATTCAGTAGCACAGCAAAGCTAAGTCAGCAGCCAAGTGTATAGGAAGTATGTTTGCTGTCTAGACTTGTCCACTGGTGTCCCATAGAACGGAGTCCAGGCCATGCCGCTCCAACCAGGGTCTCTAGGGTGCATCTAGTCTTCTGGATTCTGGCTCTTGAGGGGGACAGGGCCCACTGTCTCTAGTTAGTGTAGGAGGAGCTCTTTGGTGGGGGTGGGGGGGTTGTAGATGGATTTCCATATGCCTGTATCTCTCACCTTCTTGTGGGAAAACTGATGGCCTGGCCCCCGAAGACTTGTGCCATTTGAACATCACTGTCCTCCTACAATATCCCTAGCAGTGGTTTTATCGAGAGTAAAAGACTGGCATGGGTAGATGGGCTTTTGAGGCAAAGAAGGAAAGAGGTTTCTATCTTTGTACAGTCTAAAGTCTTTCTGCCTCTTCAATCCATGGGCAGTGTGAAGCTGTCCCATCTTCTCACCACTGTGTCGAATCTGAAAAATCACGCTCTATCTGCCTCCTCATACTGATAGGACGTATGTGTATATATATATATCTATTTGTGTGTATATGTGTGTGTGTATTTATAAAGAGATTTATTTCAAGGAATTGGCTCATAGGATAGTGGGGGCTGGCAAGTCTGAAATCTGTAGAGCAGGCTGGTAGGATGGAAACTCAGGCGGGAGTTCATGCTACAGTCTTGAAGCAGAGTTTCTTCTTTGAGAAACCTTGTATATATATATATATATAATATATATATATATATATATATATATATATATTTCCCCCCCTCTTGGAGCCTTTCAACTGATTGGACAAGGCCCACCCACATAATCAAAGAGTCTCCTTTGCTTAAAGTCAGCCGATTATGGATTTTAACAACATCTATGAAATATCTCCACAACACCACCTAGATTAAGGTTTTGTATTCTTTAAAAAAGGTTTTATTTTATTTATTTTAGAGAGAGAGAGTGAGCAGGAGCATAGCAGGGGGAGGGGCAAAGGAAGAGGGAGAAGCAGACTTCTTGCTGAAGAAGGGTCCTAGGATCATGATCTGAGACAAAGGTAGGCACTTAACCGATGGAGCCACCCAGGCGTCCCTTAGATTAAGGTTTGATTAAATAGGTAGACACTATAGCCTCACCAAGTAGACACATAAAAGTGATGATTATGATGCTTAATCTCTCTTAGCCCCAGTGTTCCTTATCCTTAATGGAGTTATAATATCTATAACCTAGGGTTGTCATGACGATTAAGTGTATTGATATCCGTGACATTCTTAGCCTGTCCCCAGTAGGTACTTACTGGTAGGTATGTAGCTGTTGGTTTTAGTATCATGAGCAATGGCCATGGAAGATATGTGCAGAAGCACCAGAATGCCCTCCATCAACTGTGCCTGGAAGCAGCCAGACCCTCCTTTGTGCAGTAGCCCTTCCAGCTAGTACAGACTGACTTTGAAGGTCTCTGGGATTCTGGAAGGAGATCCTCAGCGTGGGAGTGGAGATGAGGGGATATTTCTCAGCTGATTTAGAAGGTGATTGTGTGGCTATTGGTAAGAGTCTTCTTGGGGAGGTGTTGGAGGGTGGCAGATTCTTCTGAGAGCCTTTAAGACCATGCTTAATCCCCCCCTCTCTTTTTTTTTTTTTTTTTTTGCTTTGTTCTTCCCAGGTGGTCTATGTATAGGAAGTTGTGTGTTTTTGTTTGTGTATTAGTATGACTAAATAGAGATACTTAATTCAGGTCTAGCGCTCGTGAGGAGTTAGAAATATCTTCACAAATGCCTCTTACTCAGGAGGCCTCCCCAAGAACCACTCTTGCTTCTTCTGTTAGCATCCTGTCCCTGTACCAACAATTCTGTTGCACAGGACCAGGGGAGACCTGAAGCTGGCTCAGTGGCCCTGGGCAGGTCCTTATACTGGTGGGTGGGGATTCCTGTGTCCTTCTCCTCTTTCCAGCTGATCCCAAGGCAGGAGGCATTTGTAATCTGATTGGAGAGAGGCCTGGGCATGACATTCATTGTAGGGCCGTGTTTTACTAAGCGGTCAAGACTCCTGTGCTTCACAAGTCAGGAATTTATTTCTTGTGACCTTCTCTGATGCATCTTCTTGTTCCACCTGCTGCTGACTGCTGTCAAGTAGAGGTAAGGTGGCCAAGGCCTACTTCAGTTCACAGAAGGTAGAATAGGAAGCTCTGCTGGGCACCTGAGGTTTACCAGAGCTGTCCATGGGGATTGTTGGCTGCTGGCTCTGTGATGAACTGCCTGATGCTTGGTTCCCCTTGGCCACTGTTTCTTGCATCTGAAGCTCTATAGATGCGCACCCTGTGAAGATCAGGGGTAAAAGGTGAGATGTGTCTTTCTTGGCTACTTGGTTATAATACACTTACAACAATATCAAAACCCCTTGAATCGTTCTTTGGGGCAGAGCTTGATTCCTATTTCACCTCTTTGCCATGTGTCTCTCCTTTTCTCAGTGGATTCTGAAGAGATCTTAGTGACTGAAAGGTGGCCAACCCTTGGGCTGAGAATGGGGATGGTGGTGTGTAGAGGAGTGAGCCTGAAGGAACTGAATGTTGAGACCTCATTCTTCTCTCTGGAGGAATAATTCCTGTTGTTCACATAGTCTGCAATTAAGCTTTGTCTGCCATGGCTGCCCTGGGGAGAGAGCTCCCAATCCTAGAGTTCTCAGACCAGAGAAGCTCCAGATCATCCTGGCCAGCTCTGTAGTTTCCTCTCCAAACCCTGAAGCCTTCAAGTATGTGCTTCTGGGACTGAATTCCATGCTCTGAGTTGTTCATTGTGTGGGTCACCTCACTGCAGTGGCCAATTTCTGGTTTCAGTGTCTGTTCCCTGTTTTTATGAACACTTAGTAGCTATTAGATCAACATGGTGATAGAAAAAGAGAAAAGTGGTTTTAAGTCCCCCCCCTCCCCACCCAATCTTTGATATAGAGTTGGAGATCGAAGAGCAATCTAGAGACTTCTTGGAGAACAGTGAGAACAGTATGGTTGGGGCAGAGCCAGGCTAGAACCCAGGCTCTTGTCTCCAGACTCTGTGCTCCTCCCACCATAACATTTTGCTTCTTTGATCTTAAATTCTGGCCTCCTTGTCTCATGAAGGGTTTTAGGGACTACTTGGGCAGCTGAGGGATAGGGGACATTGGCAATGTTAAGGGCTGGGCATTGGCATTCCTGTTGCCCTTGAGAACCTACGCCGTTATGGTCTTTCTTCTCATCCAACATTTTGTGGTCACAGTCTGTGTCAGCTTTTAACAGGGACCCCAGCCAAGGCACTTTCTCTCTCCCTCACTCCCCTCCAGGTCACCTTTCGGACTGCTCGCCCTGGTTCTGTGAGCCTCATCTAGGTTGCTGCCATCTCTCTGCTAATGAGCTGCCCAGTGTGCTTTCAGCGGCCACCTCCCAGGAGCCCCTCGCAGCTTCTTGCTCGTCTCTAGTCCCCCTTCTGCAGAATCCAGTCTTAGCACTGCTCAGTGCTCGTCTGCTCTTTCAACCCCGTTCTCTCCGGCTGGCCTGTGTGGGCACCTCTTGTCATTCTCACCACCCTCTTCCTTTCTGGAGTGTCTTTCAGGATCGTAGTGAAGGGAGTGAGGCCTTGAGCACGAAATATAAGAAGGTGCCAGAAACCCTCAGTAAGCAAGGTTAAAAACAATCAGTAGGGTTTTTTTTTTATATTAATTTTGATCTTCTTTACAGTATTACTTTGCAGTATTATTTCTCTTGCTCACTGAGGCTTGGGCACCTCTTACGTGCTGTGCTGGAAGGGGAATGTTTCATTTGCTGCACCCCGACCCAGTGCCGTCATGCATGCTCCCCACCTGTCTGTGCTCCTACTCTCCTGGCTTTGCCCCTTACCAGCCTTCACTGGTGCTCATCTAGTCTCTTGGCCCTTGTGGACTCATTTCTTATGAATTAATATCCTGTTTGCATCTTTTCCCAGATTGTTAATAAAGATGTTAACACATTCTGTCGGACTCACTCCAACCTCTCCATAGCCTGCCCGCTAACTGGGGCCCCTGCCCGAGAAAAGAAACTGCATTTTATCAGGAGTTGTGGTGTTTGCAATCTCCTGGGGAATATTCCCATCCTGCCCTGGTCTGTGTTATCCTCATACAAGAACCTTAGTGGCTCATGTGCCAGGCATGCTGAAACTCTAGGAATGGTGTGAAAGATAAGCCCTTGTAAATAAGGCTTACATCCTTGTGAATGTTGAGGGCTGATGGCATGCACAGTCTAGCCAGTTTGGATTAATTTTTCAGGGAGGATTTTGCAGAGGCCATGTCAGTTGCTTTTCTGAAGTCCACTCATTGCGCCTCCAGTCTCCTTGGCCACCCACTTGTTTTGTTGGTCAGGAAGAGACCTCACTGCCGTGGGCAGGTGTCTGCTTGTTCTTCTGTGCTTTGGTGTACCGGCCACATAGAAGATATTTATTCTTATTGGCCTCTGTGTTTCAAAAGTAGCTGGGTGAGATTTACCTTTGTTTCTTCTTGTCAAAGGAAAAGATAGATTTTGTAACATAAATTTGACAAAATGGAAGGATGCACTAGAATGATCCATCCTTTACAAACAAGCACACACTTTGAGTTGCCGATGTGTGAAAGAAGGTTGTTTTCTTTGTTAACAAAGTAGTGAATGCCCACAAAATTAACTCAGGAAATAGAGAAAAACATTACATTGTCCTTATACCCCAAACAACCTTAACAGCTTTCCTTTCTGTCCTTTTTACATATTTATCATGCTGTGGATATAATTTTATGTTTGCTTTCACAAAGCATCATATTAAATGGTCTCTGTGTTATTACATAATCATTATAACCATCATTTTTAAGGATCGCCAGCTTTTCAATCCGAGTAAATCTATTTTTTTACATTTAATTGTTCCCTTTTTTTTAGCTGGTCACTTAGGTTATAAATACAGTTATAAATACCAATGAGGTGAACATCTTTGTGCATATAATTTTCCTTAGTTAGGATTAATCCTGTAGCTTAGATTCCTGGTGATGGAATTAATCCCTTGCATTCATGGGGAGGATGAACATACTGCTTTAGAGAAGAGTTTGACCAATCAACAAAGCCAAGGTCAGCATATGAAAGTTCTGTTCCTACTCCTTGCACTGGGTAAAAACATTTTTATCCATGAGTTACTGTTACCCTAGGAGTTCCTCAGATAGACATATAAATAATTGTGGCACTCTCCATAGTAGTCTGGTCCATTCATTTTCTCATGTTAACAGCATCAATGATGGTAGCAATAACATCCTGACTGCTACCTGACATATTCCTTCCATCACCACCGTTTGATAGAAATATATTTAGGCCACATATGTAATGTTAAATTTTCTAGTAGACTTATTCATCAAAGTAAAGTGAAACAGGTGAAAGTAATATTAATACTCTATTTTATTTAACCCAGTATATGTGAAATAGTACCACTTCCACCTGTAGCAGTAGCCACAAATGCTTAATGGCCACACTGCCTTCCACCAAATAACCCAAAACATTCCAGTGAATTCTCTCTTCTTTCTCCTAGGTAGGCTGTGAAAGTCTCTTCTATTTTTCAGCCTCAAGTTCAGGTTTACCCAAAGCTGACTCTGAGGCAAGGACTTGAGGGGTGGGTCGTTGATCTGGGAGGTGATTCTGGGAAGCATATGGGAGCAAGTGAGAAAGTGTGAAGGGAAGGTGAATTTTCCGAGGATGGGTGTGACCCTGAGCGATTATTGCCATGGTTGCCTGGAGCTTCACCTGGCTGGGGACAGTCTGAGAAGTTGAGTGGGACATGCTTCAGAATTGCTCCCCATGGAGATCCAGGGGTGGGGACATTTACTCATGGATGCCTACCCTCCATTCACTGGTTGTACTTGTCTCCAGGGGTGTAGGGTGGGGCCTCAGCAGCAGCATCTGCCTCTGGTCTATGTCAAGGTGTGGTGGGATCTTCTTCTTCCTCTTTCTGCTCTTCTTCTTCATTAGCTCAATGCCCAGCATGGAGCCCAGCATAGGGCTTGAACTCACAACCCTGAGATTGAGACCTGAGCTGAGATCAAGAGTTGGACAGTTAACCAACTGAGCCACCAACATGCCCCAGGACCTTCTTGGATGGGCATGATCCCAGCCCAGGTCATTCTTAGTTGATAGTAATCATGGGTGATTTGAGCTGTGCTCGTGTGTATACAAGCAGCAGAAACTGATTCTTGCCCACCAGGCCAAAACTAATGGACCAAAGGATCTTGAGAATGCTCAGAATGTAATAAGACTGGGGAGGAGGGTGCTGGTTTGGGAAATGGGAGGGACTATGATTTTGTTCTTTGGTATATATAGCAAGCTGGCAGCATAGTTAACATCAGAGTGGTTGAAGTGCCCGCAGTCCCCTTGTTTGTTTCTGAGTGTGAAGTTGGGGAGAGGTCACTCTGGCTGCCTTTTGGAAGGTCAGCACCTAAAATTATCCTCCTAATGATACTACATACAATAAAAGAAAGATGATTCCTCTAGAGGAAATCAAATTGCTATTAAGGGATAAACCCCAAGCAGCTAAAAATGGACAGATGGACACTTGCAGAAGGGGATTGGACTTTCTGGTGAAATCCGAGTAGGATTGTGCCAGTCAATTTTCTGCTTTTGATAACACACTATGGTTATGTGGGACGTCACCGTTGGGAGAAGCTAGATGATGGCTATGTGGGACCTTCCTGTGCTATTTTTTGCAACTTCCTATGGGTCTATAATCATTTCACAATAAAAAGTAATAAAAGGAAAGGAAAGCGGAACTGGTGGCTTGGAGATATAGATACTTTTGGAGTAGAATTTGGAGAAATTGGAGTTTCCAAACCTCACGTTTTTCTCCCGCCTCATCCTCAAGCGCACCAGAATACCAGAGCTAAATCTTTAGACCTCAGCTTTACTCCTCCACCAGCCTTTCAAACCCAAGGAGGGTTAGGCACCCATTTATTTGGATTTTAATGGATTTACAAGTCATTGTATTTATTGAAGTTTATTTTTGGAGATTTGTTATTGATCTGCAGTGAATTGAAGAGGATAACACACAGGTCTGGAAGGGGGCTGGTTCATACAATCAGCTCTCAACCCCATTTCAGCAAGAAGGAGGGGGGTGGATAAGCTCCCTTTTGTTGAAACATTCCCTCCAAATAACAGAAGAGTAGCTATTTCTTTATGTGGCTTCCCAGCCAAAGCCTATTCGGAGGCGATTATTAAGTTCTAAAACATGACCATCGGTATGAAGACAGTCAAGTATCCAGAGAATGTGAATGCATCCATTCTTTGTTCTTACAATGTTCTAATGTCAGAGGAACTAAGAGAGTCTGAGGTCTTGGTGGCAGGTACTGGTAATGCCAGCCCTGTGCACCATTATCTTGGATTTATCCACAACTCCCAGGTAATGGGTGTTGGGAAGCCATTGCTTATCTAAACAAGATCTATGAGCCTTACACCTTCATTTAGCTATTAAATTTCTACCACTAATTCTGTAATAAGCATTTGGCCAATCAGTTTCATTCTATTGTGATGGGTTTGGACAGATTTAATCTCAACGATAAAATTAATTCACGACGATAGAAAATACTGAGCCATATTCTTCCTACTGTCAAAGTCATTCCCTGGGAGTAAATCAACTATTTAGGGAGCAAGATGCATTCACACCTGCAGGGCACTGGAGACTTGCTCAGTCAGAGTTGTGTTGTGGGGCGCTAGACTTTCCCACAGTCCCTTGTTTCTGAATCTGTGTACAGCCTAGCCTTTGGGGTTGGGGAGGGTGTGCTCACAATCTACACGTAATCCTTCTTCCTGGAGGGCAGAGTATTTTACAGGTCTGATCTCATTCTTCCTCCCAGCCTTCTCTGGAGGCTGGGAGGGATCTGCTTTGGGGAAGATTTCTTCTTTCTTCTGAGACCTCTCCACAGCTCACTGGCCTTCAAACAGGAAGAGGAGCCCACTCCACTGACTTTTCCTAAAGAGTTTCCAAGGAGCTGCATTTTCCCTGGCGGGGAATGAGGATGTGTCCTCTGCTTGTATCATGGGATTCAGAGTCAGGGAGGGCTCTGTACAGTCCTGGCTCTACCACGTGGGTGACCTTGCTCAGCCTATTTGCCCTCACTTGCCCTCAGTTTCTTATGGGAATGGGGAGGATGTCACTTGTGCTGTTGAGACATTTAGTGAATGAGAGCTTTTTGTACAAGATAAATAGATTGCCCATGTTATTACTATTAATTTTATAACAAGAAATACTGAAGCCCAGAGAGAGGGTTAAAGGGTTCTCGCTGAGTCATTCACCAGAACCCTGCATTCTGGTCCAGAGTGCCTATGGCAGGGGTGATGCCTGTGTTGTCATGGTTACAGCACAGGCTCTAGGGTCAGATTGCATGATTGCCATTATTACGACCACTTGTATCACCTGAGACAAGTATGCTAAAGTTGGAAATGATAGGACTGTTAGATGCAAACAGAGCCTGTCTGTGAAAATACTGATTCGAAGATCTTTTGTCCCTTCCTTGTGCCCCAGTCAAGCTGCCCATTTGGCAGTGATACGAGGATGAGGATATTTTTCCTCCTTTGTTTCCAGTTCTTTCCAGAACTGGCTTTTTAAAGGAGAAGAATAGATGCTTGACTTTGTGATCCAAATTGAGGTTCTTCCTTGCCAGAAAATGCTTCCCCATCTGTCAGAGGTTTCTTATCAAGGGAAAATAATTTAATGTTTACACTGAAGTAAAGTGACACTTGGTTTTACCTTCTGTGGTAGGCAGAATAATTCCGCCTTCACCCCCTTCCTCCCCAAAAATATCAGGTCTCCATCCTTGGAACCTGTAAATAGTACCTTATAAGGGAAAAGGGTCTTTGCAGATGTGATTAAATTAGGATTTTGAGATGGGGAGGTTATCCTGGATTACTGGGGTGGGGCCTTAAATGAAGTCATGTGTAGAGATAGCTTTATTGTTTCCATTGTGGCCCAGGGCTTGGGCAAGTCCTCCAGGGGGTCAAAAAGCTGCCTGTTGGCTGTACGGAGAGGTTCAGATACAAGCCCTGGCACCAGGGGGTTGCCAGAGGGGCCCTTCCAAAGCTGCTGGGCTCCAGAGGCTCCTAGTCATACTGGAGGGTGAGTCTTTCGATGAGCTACTCACCCAGCCCAGCCCGGGGGCCAGCCAGCCTGCGGAGGTGATTTAGGTGGTCTGGTCTCCCATCTTCTCTATGAGTTTCACCTCTTCATCTAGGAAGTGCCTACCCAGGAAGTCCCAGGCACAAGGGTCTGTGCAGGCTGAACCTAGGTCATGCAGACCCGCAAGGGCTTGGTTCAGGTTCTTCTTCTTTAGGATCATGGCAATTCCCATGGCATCTAGGATTTGACTCTACTTATCTTGGGGTGGCTGCTGCATGTCTTGAAAGGTGTGGCTGCCATACTGGTTTTGCATCTTCAGGAGACACTCAGGACCCTTGTACTTCTCAGCTGACTCTCAGAAGAAGTGGCCCAAGGCCTCCTGAGCTACATGGTCATGGTCGAAATAGAAGCCCAGAGAGAAGTAGGTGTAGGAGGCCCAAAGATGCATGTTGAGGTTGATAGTGGCTTCCACCTCACTGGGATAATTCTGACAAATCTGGGAGCTCCTGGTTGATTGTAAGTTGCTAAGCTCAAAATATGGTGTTGGCTGGTCCCAGAGGCAAAGGATGGCCAAGAAGATGTCCCCAAAGGTTGTGACTGGAGAAAAGGCTGGAGAGTGATTGGAGGCTGCATGAAAGGGCATCCCTGGGTCTATTAGTCTAAGCACTGGTGAAGGAAGAGGCAGATCTGGGAACTTCCAGGTTCTATACATATTTTTTCAAGAGATAAGCTAAGGGAAATTTGAGCCCTCACAAAGAGGGAATGAGCAGAGAGATTTGAAAGGGCAGGCCTCAAAGATTGGAGTGATGTAGTCACAAGCCAAGGAATGCTGACATCTCCCAGAAACTGGGACAGTCTAAGACCAGATTCTCCCCAGGAGCCTTAGGAGGGAGCACAACCCTACTGACACCTTGGTTTGAGCCTAGCGATACTGATTTCCAATTTTTGGCCTCCAGAACTAGGAGCAAATAAATGTCCCCTGTTTTAAGCCACTGAGTTTGAGGTAATTTGTTACCTCAGCTCTAGAAAACCAACATGCCTTCATACTGTTGGGGTTGTCCAGGGGGTCAGCCTCTCCTGGTGGCCTGATTTCCTCAAGAAGGTCAGCACCCTGGAAAGTCTACCCACTGGAGATTAAACCAAACTCTGGTTCTGCTTATGGCTCAGATCTACCAAAGGCAAGGCCATTGTTCTAACCTTCCAGGGTTGATGGTCAAAGAAAGCTGATTTGATGCAGGACATTTGAAGCCATGCTGTGGGAGCCTCGATGGTGATCCTAGCTAAGGGGCCTTGGTGACCAGAGCTGTATCCCCAACCCTCAAAGGGTAGCACTGCAGGGCAGAATGGGTGGTCATACTTCTCGGACCTGCCAGCCCTGCTTGCCCAGAGGAGGCTTTCTGGCTATTGAGGAGCTTGGGGCTAGGGCCGGACTGCAGGCAGAGTGCACAGGAGCTGCTCCGGAGGCTGTGCCTTGGCTTGTCACACCTGTGTGTGAGGCAGGAGGGGGTCTGAGTGTTGTGGTTCCCATTTGCCACATTGTGATGTATGATCCACCGTGAGATGGGATGCATGTAATTTGTGAGCAATATGTGAAAATGCCAACTTCTGCAGAAGGTTTATTCTTCTCAGTAAATTAGGGCAGCATCACGGTTTTTTCATGAACTTGCATTCTGATATGTTCTCTGGATTAGGACAGAAAGGGGTGGAGTTTTAGTGAGCCACACTGGGAATTGCTCACATTTTGGAGACACTTGTTTGGCAGGTGAGCCCTGGAAATTGAAAGAGTCCAAGAACCATGACCAAGGAAACTCCTCCTTCCTTCTAGCCACACATGGGTCAGATGTGTGATCTCCCCACCCTCTTGCTCCTATAGACTTCACTGATTGATCCTGGCACTGTTCGGCGTGGACTCAGGTTCAGAATCCTTCCCAATACCACGCCTTAGTTTTCTACCAGCACTTGACATACATTTGTCATTTTTGCTAATTCCTTCCTCAACACTGAGATAACCACGAATCTGCCCTAATTCCCAGCAGGTATGCTGGTCTTTCCGAAGTCCCTTTTTAAGCACCTGTGTAATGAGAAGCCTAGCCCCCCTTTCTTTGACCGGGATAAGCTGCAGGTAATAAAACCAGTTCCCAATTTATCTCGGTTCCCCGTTTCGAACCATGGCAAACGTCACAATAGAGATCAGGCCTCTGGCTTTTCGGTGGGTCACAGATCACAGAGGAGGCATGAGGACTAAATTTGGAAGTCAGCAGCTGTCCTATGATGGGTGTTGGCTGATTTTATTTTATTTATTTATTTTTTTGAGATGAGAGTTTTGTTCCGATGCCTTGAGTACCAGCAGCATGCAAAAGGCCCCCAGAGTGCTGGGCCGGAGCAGGAGTGCACCTGCTTGTCTGAGAAGCTGTGTTTTTCAGCACCACTTAAGGCTGGAGGTCGTGGCCATACCACCCAGGAGGAGGAGGAGATAGGCAAGAAGAGCCGTGAGGAGCCAGCTGCCAGCCAGCGTTTGCCTCCTGGCTTTGCGGGTGTCTGGTGCCCGGAGCAGAGGCTGCGACAGGATTGTGGGCTGGTCCGTAGCCCCTGGGACACTGAGAGGGCTTGCGGGAGGAGGAGATGGGGAGGAAAACAATGCAACGCTAGATCCTGAACGCGATCAGCCAACTGTGAATGTTTTTGTCTGTTTGCCATTAACTTCCTAGGGACGACTGGAGAAAAATCCTCTGTCGTTTCCTTTCTAAAGAAGACATGACCGTGGCTAGATTTGCAATACGGATTTCCCGCTGGGGTTTGCGAGTGAGTTTGTGATGGAGACTCTAAGCAGACCTCACCCTTATCCCCTTCTTTATGGAGTGACGGATGGAAGAGTGCTGGTCTGTGTGGCCTAGGGGGTGGGTTCCTTCCTCCCTTCCTTGCTTGCTTCTTTTCTTTATTATTTTTGAGCATCCACTGTGCATCTTGTCCTAGTTTACACATTAGGGTTTAGCAGTAAATAGAGTCTCTAGTGAAGCTTCTATTCCAGTGGGGACGAGAGGGACCGACAGGATACCAGCAAATACATATATGACATGTCAGGTGCTGATATGTGCTAGGCTGGAGAAGAAAGTTGAGAAGATACAGCCAGCTGGAGGGGCTGGGGAGCTCTGCTGGATAGGAAAATCTCTAGAATGAGGGCCGGCTGAGCAGAGAAGGGAATGTGCCCAGCAGGCCCTTGGGGAGGAGTGTTCCAGGAGAGTGAACAAGAGCAGAGGCCCTAGATTACATCCAGCAAGCTTGGCAGAAGCTTGACAGGTGGTGATATACACAGGAAGTCAGTGACAGGGAAGTCTGGTGACGAGACAGGTCTGAGTCCTGGGATGGGACATAAGGACAGGCCCCTGCTTTCTGGGAGAACTGGCAGGACAAAGCAGGGTCTCAGTGCTAGAGAAATTGGAGACCTGGCCAGGATTTTGCTTTGGCTCTTGTTGATAAATGGACATGACTTTATTCTCTTTTGTGATCCCCAGAAGTAACAGACACCAATTTTGCCCTCCCTAAAGTGCCGTATCTGACTTGGAAAAAGGAGCCAATACTCACTAGTCACTACATAATGATAAGGTTGGTGTGTTATAACCATTGAAAACTAGCTCCACGGCTCTCTTTGTTTTGAAGGCTACAGTGGTACGTAATTATGTCGAAGTTTTGGAAAATATTGAAAAGCACAGAAAGAGTAAAAATTACCTGTTTTCCTACAATCTCGAGATAATTCCTATCAGTGCATTGCTTTATATCAAATTAACATTGGATTATACTGGGCCTACTTCATTCACTCAGCAGAAATCTACTAAGTATGCATGAGGTACCTGGAAATGTTTTTAGCGCTGAAGATGTAGCAGTAAACAAAACAGACCAAAACACCCTGGCCTTAGGGATTTCATTTTTTTATTTTTTTGGACTTCACTTTAGAATAGGGAGAGAGAGACAACCCAGTAAGGAAGCAAAATACATAAAATACCAAATCTTGATATGCAGTGGAGAAAAGGAGCCAGGAAGGCAGAGTGCAGTGAGGAGAGGCTATGGTTTTTGATGGGATAGCTATAGGAAAAGTCCTAATTGGAGGGTGTCCTGATGATTTGATGCATTGATGCAAATGGTGATTTAAATAAATGTGACAGAGGTGAGGTGGTGAGCTCTGGGGAAGCGAATTCCTTTTTTTTTTTTTTTTAATAATTTTATTTATTTATGATAGTCACACACACACACACAGAGAGAGAGAGAGAGAGAGAGGCAGAGACACAGGCAGAGGGAGAAGCAGGCTCCATGCACCGGGAGCCCGACGTGGGATTCGATCCCGGGTCTCCAGGATCGTGCCCTGGGCCAAAGGCAGGCGCTAAACCACTGCAGCCACCCAGGGATCCCGGGAAGCGAATTCCTAACAGTGAGCTGCTAGTGCAAAGGCCCTGAGGTGGAAGCATGTATAGCATGTTCAAAGAACAGTAAGGAGGATAGCTCCAGTAGGGAGGGAGGGAGGGAGTAGAGGAGTTAGTAGTTGAAGTTAGAGATGTGGGACCAGGCCACACGAGGCCTCTTAGACCATAGTAGAGACTTCAGGTGGCTCCTGTGAGTAAGCAGGGAGCCACTGAAGCATGTCAAGCAGGGGAGGGACATGAGCTGATTTGTCTTTTAGAAGGAGCTGCTTAATGGGACAGAACCATAGGAGCCCAGGGTAGATGCAGGAAGGGCTACCAGGTCCAGTTGTACAGGCTGTGCCCAGCTCAAGGGCAGGGAGTGAAGGCTAGAGATGGGGTCAGGGAGCAACATCCATCAGAAGGGAGCACCTTTCTCAAATTCACCCAAGGTGCCCTAAGGCTAATAGTGACCTGGATAGTTGTGTAAACCACTTTTTTCCCCCTTAGTGTCATGAACATCTCATGTCTTTAAATAGTCTTCGATAACATGCTTTTTAGTGAACGAACAGGATTACCTCATTTGGATGTACCATGATATAATTAATCTCCTATGTTAGACACTCTGTTATTCCCAGCAATTCACTATTTTTAAAATGTGCTGATGGACGTCACTGTACATAAATCTCCATGTACATCTCTGATTATTTCCCTGGGCTAAATTTCTAGAAAATGAGTGGTCGGGTTAAATAATATGCATTTTTTAAGGCTCTTGGTTATTAAATTATTTTTTAGATAACAGGGCTGAGCTCAGAAAGGTTGAGTGTCTGGCCTCCAGGCATGTAGCTAGGAAGTAGGAGAGTGGGCTTTGAAAGCAGGCATGTTGGTTTCCAGACCCATCTTCCCTCCATCTCACCACACTAAGGACAGCTCAGTTGGCACACGGCCCACAGGCGGGGGCCAAGTGGCCTCAGTTTGTGTGGCTTTGATGAGGATGATGGCTGAGGAGAGGAAACTAGCCAGCTTTCTTTAATCAGCTCCTTGCTGGGATCTGTGCTCAGCACAGAGTGTGAATATTCCAGTTGGACACTCAGAGCAACCCTAAGAGGCAGTAATAGATTTAGCTCTATTTAGACATGGGGACACCGAAGATCAGAGAAGTTAAGCAGTCTACCTGAGGGCACACTGCTAGAAGGTAGTAAAGCCAGGATTGAGCCCTAAGACCTGCATTTGTTAAAAAGTTTTCCAAGTATCTCTTTTTTAAGTTCCAGTATACTTAATATACAGTGTTACATTAGTTTTAGGTGTACAATATAGTGATTCAGCATTTCTATACATCACCCAGTTCTCATTACAGTAAGTGTACTCTTCATCCCCATCACCTATTTCCCCCACTTCCCCTCTGGTGAAGTTTGTTCTCTATCATAGAGTTAAGAATCTTTTTTTCTTAATCTCTTTTTTTCTCTCTTCATTTCTCTCTGTTTCTTAAATTCCACATATGAGTAAAATCATATGGTATTTGTCTTTCTCTGATGGACTTGTTTCACATAGCATTATATTCTCTAGCTCCATCAGTGTTGTGGCAAATGGCAAGATTTCGTTCCTTTCTATGACTGAATAATATTCCACTGTGTGTGTGTGTGTGTGTGTGTGTGTGTGTGTGTGTGTGTATCTTCTTTATCCATTAATCTATTGATGGACACTAGGGCTGCATCTGTACTTTGGCCATTGTAAACAATTCTGCAGTAAACATAGGGGTGCATGTATCTTTTCAAATAAATGTTTTCATTTTCTTTGGGTAAATACCCAGGTGCTAACCCTTGCATGCTAAGCCTTACTATGTGACAGGGCCCTTCTGAGATAAGAACCATGTACCCTAGTTCCTTGAATGTCAGATAACCAGCCCATGCTCCATTGAGCTGCAAGCTTCCATGCTCTAGCTTTAATAATCATTATCACTACTGTTATTACTATATTATATTTAGCTTATTAAAATGTTTATGCTATTATGGTAATATGCTATATATGCTGATATATGTATAATATTAGGTTATACTAACATTATATATATTATATGTATTGTATTTTTTTTAAGGTTTTATTTATTTATTCATAAGAGACATAGAGAGAGAGGCAGAGACATAGGGAGAGGGAGAAGCAGGCTCCATGCAAGGAGCCCTATGTGGGACTCGATCCCGGGACTTTGGGATCATGCCCTGAGCCAAAGGCAGACACTCAACCACTGAGCCACCCAGGCATCCCTATTATATGTATTATATTGCTATTACTACATGCTCTATTACTACTCTTACTACATTACTACTATGAATCATATATTATTCCTATTACCACAAGCCATTTCTTATTTGGGAGCCTGGGCTGAAGGGACAGAGCATGTTGTTCTTATGGCAGATGGCAGGGGCCCGATAGGATGAGCAGAACCTAACATGCCTTTTAAATTATGGCCTCATATTATTGCTGTAATTACTACTCTGATAATGCTAATCATTAATATTACTACTAGATTAAACATAGGTGCTGGTATTTCCAAGCCAACCTGTGGGCTAAGTGTTTTGCTGCCTTTCCTCATGGTACCCTCCCTCCAAAAGTGGTTTCTTTTGTTGTGTGCCTTTTGTGGTTGGGAAAACTGAGGATAGGAAGTTTTGTGACTTTTCCAAAGTCTCATAGTACAGCATCGATCTTTTAAAGATATTTATTTATTTATTTATTTATTTATTTATTTATTTAAGAGAGAGAGAGAGAGAGTGAGCAAGAGTGCATGAGTGGGGGGTGCAGAGGGAAAGGGAGAAGCAGGTTCTTCACTCAGCGGGGAGCCGGATGAGGGGCTGGATCCCAGGACCCTGGGATCATGATCTGAGCCCAAGGTGGATGCTTAAATAACTGAGCCACCTGGGCACCCCTCCCCTTTTTTTATTTTTCGAGATTTTAAAAAAATGTATTTATTGGGCAGCCCGGGTGGCTCAGTGGTTCAGTGCCTCCTTCAGTCCGGGGTGTGATCCTGGAGACCCAGGATCCTGTCCCAAGTCAGGCTCCCTGCATGGAGCCTGCTTCTCCCTCTCCCTCTGCCTGTGTCTCTGCCTCTCTCTGTCTCTCTGTCTCTCATGAATAAATAAAATAAAAATCTTTAAAAAAAGAAATATATTTATTTGAGAGAGAAAGAGCACTGATCTTTTAAAAACAGACATATTGAGGTGCCAATTACATACAACAATCTGGAAATATTTGAAGTGTACCACGTGAGGCTTTGAGATTTTTATCTAGCCAGGAAAGCTTCGTGACAGTCAATTTGGGGAGCATGTCCTGAGTATGATGCCCCTGTTCTGATGACGCTGCATGTTGAAAGTCCCATGAGGAGTCCCCAGCTGTCTGCGGGTGTCGCCTCCTCTGGTTCCCCTTGCCCCCCCCGCCCCCCTCCCGCCCCCCTGTCCCATGGATCTCAGGAGGAAGGTTTGGGCATCACTTGCTGCTTTTCAAGGGTTGTATCCTGCTGCCAGTTTTCCTCCGGCTCCCATTTGCCATGGTGCTTTCTGTGGCCAAGGCTAAGGAGAGACAGGGGAAGCCTATTTCTAGGGAAGGAGCCTCTTGCAGGAGGGGCTCTTTGGGGGCAGAATTCCAGGAAATAGAGACCCACAGAGCAGCCCCTCTCAGCCCTGCCCCCCCCCCCAGGTCCCCTGGGGCTACTTGCAGAAAATACAAAACCTCAAGCTAGTTGAGTGCCTCTCTGAGGGAGGCCTTCCACCTCCTGCTTCTTAGCTCTTGAATCTTATTTGCTCTGCAGGAGCTACTCCTGCTTCCAGGGCAAACCAGAGGCATTTCAGGACGCCCTGGGGAGCACATTTTGCCTCTGGGGAACTCCCTGGGTCCTGTTAATTGTGACATTATCTACGTC
This sequence comes from Canis lupus dingo, assembly GCF_003254725.2. Taxonomy (NCBI): domain Eukaryota; kingdom Metazoa; phylum Chordata; class Mammalia; order Carnivora; family Canidae; genus Canis; species Canis lupus. The sequence goes on along the minus strand of NC_064245.1, from coordinate 51,388,120 downwards.
ACACCCAGTTAATATTCAGATGGATAGTGTGGGCCACTGACTTTAAGCTGTGGGTGTGTTTCATTGCTAAAAATGTCTTAGGGCAGAAAGCCGTGGCTCTTGGCTTAGGCTTGGCTCCCTGAGAAACCAGGGTCTTGGTGGCCAAGGCCAGTAGAGAGCAGCCTATGGAACACCCTAGAGGAGAGGAAGACTGGCCACATACGCCTAGGGTGTGCCTCCCCATGTTTTGAAAAGATTTTATGTATTTATTCATGAGAGACGCAGAGAGAGGCGGAGACACAGGCAGAGGGAGAAGCAGGCTCCATGCAGGGAGCCCGATGTGGGACTCGATCCTGGGACTCTGGGATCCTGACCTGAATCAAAGGCAGATGGTCAGCTGCTGAGCCACCCAGGTGTCCTATGTGCCTCCCCATTTCTTCTTGAAATACCTTGTGTGGGCGGAGAGCTGTGAGAGGCCAGCCCTCTGTCCTTGTGGACATCGCATGTTTGTACTTGTCACCATCGACGGTGACAGACCAACAGTGACCACGTGTGTCTCCCACTGAAGGTAAGAGAGCTCTGCCTTTTTCTTTGCCTTGTGCTAGCACAGCGGTTCCTGAGCTTGTCTGCACATTGAAATTGCCTGGGATGCGTCACAAAATACTGATGCGTGGTGCCACCCAGGGATTCTGATGTAACGGGTGAGGGGGGCAGCCTAGGCTTTAGAATATTTGAAGTTCCTCAGGGGGTTTGGGCCTAGGGTCTAGCACAGCACTGTCCAAATGAAATATAAGGAGAGCCACATATGTACTTTTAAGTTTCCTGGTAGACATATTTTTTTTAAAAAAAGTAAAAAGAAACAGGTGAAATGAATTCTAGTAATGTATTTTGTTTAACCCCATACATCCAAAGCAGTATCATTTCAGCATGTTTCCTATTTTAAAAATTTATGAGATGATTTAGAAATTTCTGAGTTGGTACTTTCAAAATCCGATGTGTTTTTACGATTACGGGCATCTCAACTTAGACCAGCCAGCTTTCCAGCTCCCTACCGAATTGAGACAGTGCAGGGAGGGCACACAGTAGGTGCTCAAGGAAAGTGTGTTTAAATTCATGAACAAATGATGGGGGTGGTCGTGGCCATTTCTGTAGCCATGAACCTAGGCGAGTGCACCAAAGCTGTGGAAGAGGGTGCTTCATTGGCAGAGCTCCCCACAGAGAATGGTGTTGCTTGTCTCTTACGAGTCAGCCTCAGACATCACCCCTACGCATGAGGTCGTCATTTGTCATCCTTTGCCTCAACACTGCACTCAGCTCCCTGATGTAGGTGGATGCACCCCTGACACCGCAAAAATTCGACATCCCAGGCTCGTTCTGCCTTTGTCATTGTCTCTGCCACCTGTGCTGCTCTTCTCTGAGTGTCTGGTGTGATGCTCTTTACGGCCACAGTTATGTCCTGATTCATCTCGGTATTACTAGCAGCCAGCACACTTTTTTCTTTTCTTTTTTTTTTTTTAGATTTTTTTTTCTTTTTTTTTTGGATTTTATTTATTTGAGAGAGAGAGAGACAGCACAAGCAGGAGGGAGGGGCAGACAGAGAAGAAGACTCCCTGCTAAACAGGGAGCCCCAAGATAGGGCTCCATCCCAGGACCCAGAGGTCATAACCTGAGTCCAAGGCAGACTCGTAACCACTGAGCCACCCAGGCACCCTGCACACACTTTGGATTCAGTAGAGGTTTGTGGAATGCAGTGATAAACTAACAATAGCAGAGATTTGAGCTGCTGTGGAGATCAGAGCCAGGGCAGATCTTGCCTAGAAGGCCGAGCTGACCTAGTCGCTACTTCATAGTCTGGTTATCCCACATTTCAATCATGCGTCTCAGTCAGCTATGGCCACATAATGCTGAGTAACAAACTCCTCCAATCTCATGTGTTTCCCACAAGCATTTATTTCTTGTCCCCAGACCTGTGGGTTGGCTGGGGTTTGGCTTGTTCTGGCTGGGCTTGGCTGAGTTTGGCCCAGGTTGTGGGTTAGGCCCTGGGCTGAGGTAGCAGAGCAGATGGCAGATGGCAGGAGTGTGAAAGGAGCAGCAAAAACACGTGGCTCTTCAAGCCTCGACTTGGAACCGTCACTGTCAGTTTCCCTACATTTTATTGCCCAAAACAAGTCACCCAGCCGAACCCAGAGTCCATGGGGGCCGGGAGGGGGTGGGAAGCAAAGATTAACGATATGATGCTTCCCTGGCTCCTGGTGCTTGTGCTCCTGCCTCGGAGACCTGCTACTGTTTTGCTTTAAGCCTATTTCTCAGTGTAAAAGGAGCAGAAGATTGGGGCTCCCTCCTTTTTTTTAAAGACTTTATTTATTCAGAGAGACACAGAGAGAGAGAGAGGCAGAGACATAGGCAGAGGGAGAAGCAGGCTCCATGCAGGGAGCCCGATGTGGGACTCGATCCTGGGACTCCAGGATCACCCCCTGAGCCAAAGGTAGACTCTCAACCGCTGAGCCACCCAGGTGCCCCGGATGGGAGCCTTTATCAGTCATAGCTTCTTTGCTGCCCTGAGGTCACCTCTGCCTTATTTGATGTTGGCTACCTTGCTCTCTACCCCTTTGACCCTGTGAATTAGTTCACATAAGAATTCACGCTAAATTCCCTTCTCACCCTCTGGGGAAGCAGTCAGGGATTGTCAACCCTGGAAATAGAGGTTATCTGAACTGAGCCGCGTGCAAACCCGGTGCACACCTGCTCTGGGATGAGCTACCGCCGTGGATTCTGCAGCCCCCTCATTGAGGAGGGCGTATTGCTGAGCAGAGCTCACAGTGGCCCCAGCACGTTTTTCTTTTTTTCAGAATCTCTGCCTGCGTGTATAGCTGTTGCTGAGGTTTAAGGAAGTCAACCCACTGATTTAGTGTCTGTCACCTTGATAACCTTCAGCCTGGCCGGGTCGGAGGGCAGGGAGAGGAGTTTGTGTCTGCGCAGATGCAGAAGAGACTGGGCAAGGCAGAGGGAACAAGAGAGCAAGGGGGAGTGGGGGCGGGCTGGACCACATGTCATTCTTCCATCCATCTGGTTTGGACCTTGCAAGTTCACTGCCGTTCCAAGGACCTTGCCAAAGCCCACAGTTGAGCTCAGACCAGGGGCCCCGGATCATTTCCAGAGGAACCTGCTTGTAAGGATTCTGTTTGGAGTAAAGATGCTACTTCTAATGAAGCAGAACGGAACTCCTGGCTGATTTTCCCTCCCTCCTGCGGCTACAGGCCTCTGAGGGCTCTGAGGAGCACAGGCCTGGCTGTGAACAGAACATTTTGACCCTGAAATAGCCCAGTGCTGCTGCTTTTTCCAGGTTTCTCCGGGCTTGATTTGGCTACTTTTAGGATCCCTGCCTCCCAGCATGGTGCAGGAGAGCAAAGAGGCAGCAGGACACCCTTCTATTTGGTTGGGGGTCTCTGGGGAATCAGGAGCTTTGAACCCAGTTTGAACCTCCTAGGGTTCAAGTTCCTGTTCTCTTGGCACAGTACGATTTCCTGTTTCGAAGAAAAAACCCAGGGTTTTAAGAGCTTAAAAAAAAGGCACTTGGACACGAAATGGCTCTTACAAAACAGCATGTTGATGAGTTAAGTATAAATGAATCAGAGACATATGGATTAAATTTCCCTTGCAATCCACTGGGGCTTCACAATTAGGGGAAGAGTGTTTGTCAAAATGTGTGTCTGTCTCCGCCAGGGTCTGGGACAGAATCAGAGGCTGAGCAGCCTTGCCCACCTCCCCATCCCCACATCCCCTCTCCCCCAGTGATTGGGCTGGGAGCCAAGGGAGTCACCAGCAAGACTTATGTTTGTCCTTTTTACTCCTCAAGCCTGCAGTTATTTTGCTCCTAATTGAATTGTTCCACACACATCTCCCCTGTGCCCTCAAATGGGGGAAGGGGCTAATGTCTAACTCCTGCAAAGGCCTAGAGCCCATGGGGGAAGGAGAAATTGACACGAGCCACAATGACCTGTGGGATGTTGCTGCCCATGTTGGCCTCAGCTATCCTAACCCTTCTTGGTGACATAAGTACTTGTTGGTGTTCAGATGTGGCTCTTAGGTAAATATCACCCCCCATAGCCAGGAGAAGGGGGCACGCAGGGTAGGGTGTGGGGTCAGCAGCTTCTGTCTTGGATCATCTGGACAATGCTTGCTGTCAGAAGAGGGTGGGGGCTGCACTGTGTTCTGGTCTTATGATAGGAATAAGGGTACCGGAGGGATGATCAGCTCGTTTTTCACTCGTAATCATCCAGATGTCCCAAAGTGTATTGGCCATTTGATTTTATAACTTCCTTCTTCCTTCTCAGTTTTTGACCAAGGGGCAGAGAAGCAGCATCTATTTGGAGAGATTCTGAGCAGCTTCTATCAGTGTGCTGTTGTCGTTTTGTCTTAGAACCCTTGAGGCAAAAGAAAGCTTAATGGAAACCCCCTGTGTGACACAGATAAAGAGCTTCACCAGATAAACCACAGGGGGACTCGCTCTCCCAGTCATCCCCCTGCTCAGTGAGACCCCTTTGTCTCCTTGGAACACGATTTGAAAGCACAAACAGTGTTCTAGGATCGAAATCACTAAGTTCTTTGGCCCTTAGTGCCAGCAGCAAAGTTAATAAATGTCTCAGGGACATTATGTAGAGTGAAAGAAGCCAGACATGAGAGAGCTATGTGATGCCATTTATATGGAGTTCAGAAATAAGCAAAGCCAATCAATGCTGATGGAAGAAGTCAAGTAGTGGTCACTTCTGGTAGTGATTGGGAGGAGGCATGAAAGGCTGGAAATGTTCTGTATTTTGATGTGGTCTATGGTTATGCGGGTGTGTACCTAGGTAAAAACTGCCTTAAGCTTTATGCCTAAGATCAGTGCACTGGATTCTCTTAATTATATGCATATGATTTGTTAATTAAAAAATAGGAAAATCATCATCCTCCATCCCTGAAGTCAGTGGCCGGGGGCGGGGGGGGTGCTTCTCTCCAGTGGACCTCTTAGTGCAGTGATTGAGAACCTGGGTTTGGAGATTATTGGTGCAGGGATGAAGGCAGAGCCTGGTTGGAGTAAGGCACTGGGAACAATCAGCCTCGGACCGTACCAGCAGGATCCGCTGCTCCAGGTAGGGTGTTAGTGACAAAGAGGGTCACAGTAGGGTTGAGAGCATGCGAGTGGGCTCTGAGTAGCCTGGGCCTTATCACAAAGGCAAAACTCAGAGTGAGGCTGTGGATGGGGCTTGGTGGGCCCAGGAGGGATTGCAATATGGTGGGATGAGTGCGCATGTGAGCCAGCCCCTCCTTGGGCACTTCTTGCCCCCCTCTACAGAGGAAGGCCCTAGCATCTTGATATGCAGAGGAATGTGGGGGTGCTGAGGAAAGAGCACTGTGACACAGCCTGATCAGATTCAGAGGGGCTGGCAAGTTGGAGGTGTGTAAGAGGATGGAGGGCTCACCACCAGCCTGCCAGCCTCCCAGAAAGGGGCTGCACTTGTCTCCAGGCAGTGAGAAGGTTGCTCAAAGAGATGGATTAGCCTTGTCGGGCTTGCGTGCCTGGACTGTGGTCGGGAAACACAGTTGGTCAGTGGAATCGAGGAATGTGGCCTAGACGAAGCATTGCAGCAGTTTGCTTAGGGTCAAGGCCCCGACGCGAGGTGGGGCAGGATGGGGGTGCATCGGGCTGCCCCTGGTTGTCCAGCAGGTGTGGGACATCTCCTGATTCATCCCACCATACCCCACCCTTCTCTCTTCTCTGAGGCCTCTGCACCCGTCATTGGATCCAGGCCCTGAGGCTTTCTGTCTCATTTCTAGGGTCCATATGTGGAGGCCTGAACCTCTGCCAGGCCAGGCACACTTGTGCAGGAGGGAGATTTCAGTTCTCTTTTGGAAAACAGTTTTCTTTCCAACCCAAGCAGCTGCCCTCTGCCAATCAGTGCTAGAAGTGAACTATGTACAGCTCTGCTTTAAAACTCCCCTCTCGGCTAATTTATCCCAGCCTCTTTTAGTTTAGTGCTAAGGCTAGGGAAACCAAAGCTGGGGTGACTCCCAGAGGCTAATGCTGCCACGTACTGACACTCTAATTCTTGAAAGATAAGTAATTTTTGGGAACGTGACTGTTTGGGTAGACTGTGTCCGCTGTATCTCTGTGTACCCACTTTCTTTCCTTTCCAATGGAGATTCCAAAGGACTGCCATACTGAGGCCACCAGTGCCATGCTTGTGTCCCCAGCTTATCACTCTCCATCTCTGATGAGAACCAGGCCAGGGACTGGCCTCTATCTTTTTAGCTCTGGCTCCCAACTCCTTCCTTCACCAGTCTGAGGCCATTGGACCCCAAGGTTGGAAAATCCAGGTCATCGTGGGGTTTAGCCAAACCTATGGGGACTTTCTGTAAATGATGTTTGGTCTTCGGGCCCATGGTAGTTTTTGGAGTAACTTTTCCCTGTAAATTGCTTTTGGGTCTAATAAGCTCTCAGAAATCAGCATGAAGAAGATAAACAAAAGGCAGGAACATGCAATTCCCAGAATAAAAAAGGCGGGGGGGAGGGAAACCGAAAGTAAAACGGCTAATAAACATATGGAAATTTGTTCAGCTTAAATAGGGATCAAAGAAACACTAATTAAATCAGTTACAAGATTCTATTTTCCCCTATTAAATTGGCAAAAATGATAATAATACACAATGGTTTAAATGTGGAGAAATGGGGTCTCTCATTTCCTGCTCTGGGGGTATGAATTGTTACAACTTTTCTGGAGGGTTGACAGTATTTTTAAAAACATTAGAAACGGATATTCTCTTTGACTCAGCAACTCCATGTCTTGGCATTTCTATTACCTTAAGGAAATAATCAGAGATGTTCACGAAAGTTCACGTACAAGGTTGGGTACTGAAGCACTGTTTGTAATGGTGGAAAATTGGAAGTGACTGAAATGTTCAACAGTATGGAATCTGTTATATAAATCATGCTTCATTCAAATAATGAAACACCATGAAACTATTAAAATATGTTGTAGAACAATATTTAATGGCATGAAAATATTTATGATATTTGCTACATAAAATAAGTCAGATTGTATAAGTTAGTATATTCATCATGGTCCCAATTTCATATTAACAACCAAAAAATTCATGTAGATGTGTAGAAAAAAAAAAAGTTGGAAAGGCACATGCCAGCAATCTAATTGTGATTATTTCTCGGTATGGATATTATGGGCGAGTGTTATTTTCTATCTTGTGCTTTCCTTTTGTCCTTTCTTAATAAGAGGTGTAACGTATCCTTAATTATTTGAAATTTAGGTGGTTTCCAATTTTCTATTATTGATTGTGCGTTGATGAATGTCCTCTCCTTAAATTTTTGCATGGATGTTTGTCGATGCATAGAAGTAGTGTTTTGAGGTCAAATGTCATGTTATCTACGTGTGTGTCACTTCTGTCATTAAAAACAAAATTCAGGCTTTTGAGGGTCTGTATTAGAATTCTTACCACCTACTCAAGCCTGTAGCAGCTGGCTGCCTCCCATGTCCACTGTCCAGTGAGCTGTGAACAGAGAGCTTGTGACTTCTAGTGCCCTGGGGACAGGATTCATTGTCCATGTGGGCTCAGCCACCTTTCCCCCCAAGTTTTCACTGTGACCTAAGCTTCTGGACACAGAAGCTGGTATCCATCTCTCTTAGCATCTTGGCTGCTGGCCAGGGGGAGTCCAGGAAGGGAGAGAGGCCCTCACCCTTCTTGCATGCTTTGTATGGAGCACTTGCTCTGTGCCAGGTGCGGTCTGAGCTGTTACCACGCCCTGGAGTGTCTTCATGGACTCTTTCTCACTGTACTTTTAGTCCCAGGCCTCTTCGCTTTGCCTTCAAACCGCGATGGGACCTGTGCTCCTGTACCCTCGTCTCTGCCCAGCAGCCCAAGGGTTCTGTCTCCATGCCTCCACACCCACTGACATTTCCCCTTTCATGCAGCAGAAAACCTAGGGCCCCCCACATCTGACCCAAAGCTCCATCCCTTACTCCATCGCTTGTGCCCCAGACACCCTGGCTTCCCTGCTGTTCCTCAGGCTTGCTGAGAACATCTTCCCTAAGGATCTGCTCCCCATTTTCCTGTCTGTCTGGAGTGTTGCTTGCCCAGACCACCGTGCCCTCTTGTTCAGGTCTCTGCTCTGACCTCACAGGATTGCCGAGGTCTTTTCTGACCACCTGTCTCCTGACACATGCTTTGTCATCGCAGTCCCTTCTCCTGACTTGCCATGTAAGATACTTATTTCCTCTTCCCTGGTTAGCGTGGAAGCTTCCTGAGCACAGGAACTGGTCTGCATTGCTATAGTTCTCCCCTCAGGACCTACAGTGGAGCACGTGCTCTCACAACAGCCCCGAAGCCCCATGCTAGGATGACAAAGCTGTAAGGTTCAGAGACATTAATGAACCTACCAGTTCAAGTTCAAAGTCATGACAGTAGCATGTTGCAGATCCAAGCTCTGTTCACTGCCGACTCTGTTCTCTGCCTCTTCTCAGACGTACCAGCCCTGGCCTGGGGGCTGCTCTCTTGGGTGCCTTTCCCCAAACAGTGGAGACTGCTGGTTGGGTTTCTGTAGTGCCAGGGGTCCTGGGAGCCCCGAGGGGTCACGCCCCCAGATTCTTCACTATGTTCAGTCCTTTTCTTTCACAGCCCGACCCATCCCCCGTCAGTTGTGCCACATGGTTGTTGGTACCAGTGTTTCTGAGCATGTGTGTCTGGGAGGGAGATCCTCCTGCTTTTTTGCCAGTGGGATAGAGTTCCTTGACCTGGTGGGCTGATCCAGCCCGGCTCCGGTTCCGAGGTGCCTTGGAACACAGGCTGGCAGTGGAGCCCCATCCTGGCTCCCTGTGCAGGAGGAGCGTGTTTGCAGGGTTCTGCTCCATTTTTCCAGTTGTGGTCTCATCCCCATCATTAATTACAATCTGCAAAGTGCCCCTACCGTGTTCGGAATGCCAGGAGGTGGGAAGTCGTTCCCCACCCCCACCCCCCACCCAAGGCCTTGTGGTCTGACGTAGCCAGACAGATGACTCAAGCATAAACCACCTTTCCCGAAGAAGGTGCTTTACCTCCTCCAGGCGTCAGGTTTCTCAAGGTTTTATTTGTACATGGTTTTCCATTTTTAAACTCCCCCTGGAAGAAGTGGAGACAGCTCCGGGGTGAGGCAAGGGTTGGGAGGCAGGGCTGGGAGGGCAGAATGGAAAATGTTGTCTGTGTAAGGGTTTTTGAGAAGCAGTAACACCCTGGGAGGCTCTTCTAAGGCATGCAGTTCGTGACTCAGGACATAGCATCGGGGTAGGGCCAACAGCAAGCTGGGAAGCATCAGGAAAGAGGGGCAAAACCCCCAAGAATGGAGGAGCCAGAAGCCCATGTGTAGTAGCAAACATGTTTACACCCATCCGGTAACTTATTGCTTCATTAATTCAACCAGCCCTTAAAATGAATTCAGGCTTAGCCAGGAACGATGCTAGCTCTTGGGAACTGGTCTTTGTCTGCCCTCCAGAAGCTCAAAGTCTACTTGAATAAGCACAATTACATCCTCGAGAGTATTTAAAAACCTGCGATCCCCTGACTTACTAGATGATCTCTGGCCCCTTCGTGATCCCTGCTTATAGTGCTCTTCCTGCATTTTGCTCTCATCACAATTTTCAATGCTTTTGTGTGTAGTGGGCATGCTTATTTATTAAATATTCAGCTCCTCTTCTGGAAGCATGATAAGGAGAAGGATCTCCTTATTTTATTCATGCAGCCCCAGCCCGAGGGTAGTTTTTGGCACATGGTAAGCATTCGATAAATATTGAGTCAACGAAGCCATGAATGAATCAATGAAACCATGAGTGGATCAGTGAATGAAGCTTCATATGGTATATTAGAGGAACAAAGGAGGGTACAGTGAGAAGGCAGGAAAGGATTTGATGGAGGAAATCCCACGTAATCTCTCTATGCTCCCTATCTAATAACAACAATAGCACCATCGACAACAAAACCAGTTTCTACCACACACTAAACTCTGAGTCTGTGCCAGGCTCTGAGCTGAATGCTTCACGTATATCATGTTGTTTGAAATAAGTATGACTACTCTTTTGTAGGTGGAAACTAAGGCTTTTAGGAAGCTAAGTAATTTGTCCTGAATAAGCTGCATTATGGTCAACAGCACAACTGGGATTCTCATATGACCCCCTTCGCTGGTGCTCAGGGTCCCTCTCTATTCTTGCCTATAAAGGATGTTCACTTTCCTACAAATAATTCTCACAAGACTGAAGCAGGAGGGAGTCCAGTTGGATAAAGGGAACTTTCGGGTGCCTGGATACTTTCCAAGAGAGAGGGGGACTTTCCCCCTTGGGGACTTTGAAGAAGGGGATTCAGAATGGTTAGTGCCAGGTGGTTCTGGGGTCCACTTTGGGGACAGAGAGATTCTCCTGGGGGTTCCTTTAAGGACTCTCTCAGGACCATTAAACTGCTAATGGGAGATGACAGTACTTGACATTTGGTAATTAAAACATCCACTGACTGAATAATAACTTTTTATTGACAATCATACTGGCGAAGGCGAAATTAATTTGATTTTAGACATTCTAGCCGTGGCCTCAGCTGGAGAGGGGCCAACATCACGTGATCCTCTGGATGGCGGTGAGATACTCTCAGGTGACCTCAGTGCAGGCCCAGCCTGAAGGAGCCAGTGTGGTCCAGCTCACGATAGAGAGACTCTGCTGATTGGGCACCTGGGGGGTGGGGTGGGGAGTGCAGCCTGCTGGGGTGCTCAGCTGCAGGTGGCTGTACAATTGCTTGTGGATTATGGATGCTCGTTCTGGAAGGAGTTTGGGGAAATACTGTTGAAAGCAGAGATGGGAGGTACCTTATAATCCTTGAATAGCCAGAACAACCCTCTGGAAGGTGAGAAGAAGCTTCCAGATCCAAGAAGACTGGTGTGGTTGAGTACGGGGTGAGGGGGAGAGGTTGTTAGGAAATGTAGGAGGTGCCTGACATCATACATCCGCTCATTTCATTCCAGTAATCCTCATAGGTAATTATTTTATTCCTGTTTTTACAGATGGGGAAACAGAGATTCTAAGAACTCAGTAGCTTGCATAAGGCCATTCTACTATTTAAAGACTAGGGTCAATTTGTTAGTAGGGCTGGCCAGATGTAATCCTGGGAAACCTTTATGTCAAGATGGATTTCTCTAGTGTGAAGACAGAATGCCAGTGCCCCAGGATAAGAGAGATTTGCTTTGTCACAGCCACAGAAAAGACTAGGTCACACATGGCCATTGACATTACCGTTCACTCACAGGAGGATGCTGAATGAGGGGGATCCAGACAAAAGGATGTTTGCTGCCATGTTGTATGACTAGAGCCTGTGCCAGAATTCCGTTTCCACCTCTCTCAGAGCTTGGGTCACTCAGGAGACAAGATCCAGCCTGAAATCAGAGTTGAGACCCACCATTGGTCTACACTCTCTAACACAATGACCACCAGCCACATGTGACTATTTGAATTAATTAAAATTAAGTAACATTTAAAAGCCTGCATCTCAGTACCAATAGTCACATTTCAAGGGCTCAGTAATCACCTGTGGCTACCATATTGGGCAGAGCCAAATGGTTTCCTTCTTATGGATCTTCTAATGGATAATTGCAGGCCAGAAGCTACTTGGCTCTTTCTGGCAGCAAGGCGAGAGTGGATCCTGGTCTCACTTTTAAGCTGCGAGATTGAGTAAAATGCTCGCTTTCTCAGAGCCTCTGTAAAAGGGAGTGCGGGGCAGTTGTGAGTACAAAGCCATGGCGGGTAGAAAGCATGCTCCGTGGTACTGAGCATACAGTTAGTGCTCATCAGAGTCTCGCACGGTCTTCATATCCACCAGAGACAAAGACAAGCCCTATGGTCTGGCATGTTTGATGGATTTCCATTTGGTGAATTTACCTGAGGCCACAAGTCTTTCTGCTGCTAGTTGCTTCTGGAATAAATATCACCAGAAAAAGGGAAAAAAAAAAATAAAGGAAGAAAAAAACCTCACTGGAGGCACCTATTTTTTTCCTGAATCTTCTCATGCAGAAGCCACCCTCTTGCCAGGGCTCTGAACCTACTTCCTCTTCTGGGGGTGGGCTCCAGTCTGCTGGACTTTCCCCTGGGTCATGCATATTTCTGTTTTTTCTCTTGCCTTCTTCTCCACCTGTCCTTCATGCTACTGTGACAAATTGAAATATTTACTTCCTGGAGCTTGTTAATTAGTGCCCATCATTTTGCACTTGGACAAGCCAAGGGTGTCTTTTGTCCTCCTGCTTTGCTTGTGCTGCCCTGTCCTACCCAAGAAAGAGGCAGTAGAAGGTAAAGCAGTGAGTGGTTCTCAAACTTGGGTGTGCATCCGAACCACCCGGAGGGCTTGTGGCGACGCTAGTACACCCGGGTCCCCAACCCTGAGTTTCCGATTCAGTAGGTCTGGGATGGGGCCTGAGAACTTGCATTTCTTTCCTTTAATTGAAGTATAGTTGACACACACGATGTTAGCTTAGTTTCGGTCGTACGGCGCAGTGATTCGACAAGTCTGTAGGTTCTGCTGTGCTCCCCGCAAATCTAGCTACCACCCGTCACCGTCACCACGCAGTGCTATTACAATACCGCGAACTATATTTCCTTTGCCGTGCCTTTCATCTCTGCAACTTATTCTTCTTATACCTGGAAGCCTGACACTCCCACTTATTTGCTCATTTTGTCCCTACCCTTCCCCACCCCCAAGAACTTGCATTTCTAGCAAGTTGCCAGGTGATTTGGATGCTGCTGGTCTGGAGGCCGCAGTCATGGCATCCCTCTATTAGGCCATGCTTGCCTGTCAGAAACATCCATATCAGCATTACCTGGAGAGAGTGTTAAAACACAGATTACTGGGCCCCATGCCCAGAGTTTCTCATTCAATTAAGGAGAGGGAGATAGAGCCTGATAAGTTTGCATTTTTAAGTTCCCAGAAGAGGCCAATGCTCCTGATCTGGAAGCCACAGTTGGGAGGGCCGCTGGTGTCTTTATATCAATGTTTAGCTCTGGGATCTGTCAGACATGAGGTCAAAACCTGTCTCTCCCATTCTGTGACTTTAAGCTCTTTGAGCCTCAGTTTTCTCATCTGTCAAATGGAAACGAGGGCTGAGGTTGTTGTGAGGATTAGATAAGCTAATAGTAGGTGCTAGAGAAATGCTTGATTTCTTTTCCCCTAAATGTGAGCTGTCCTGACTGTAGTGAGGCTGCCAGAAAGCAGAACATTCCAAGCTCTGGGTTTGCCCATCTGTGGCTTTCTGCTGTCCCCCGGCCAGTGCTGCCAGCCCTCCCCTCTCTGCCCTCCCAGCCTGGCAGTCCTGTCAGTCCTCTCCCCATCCGCAGCTAGGCTGCCAAGTCCCTCAGCTTTCAAACGCCCGCCCACCCCACCTCTAGCCTCTTGCTACCACTTCCCCAAATTTCCCAAATTGTGTGTCCCATCAAATTGTGTGTTAACTGTGTTACAATAAAATAAACTGTGTTTATTTCCAGATGACCTGGAGCTTTTGGCCGCCTTGCCTAAATGTAACTAAAAACAGTTAAAAAAAAAAAAAAGACACACAACAATAGAAAGTGGCAGGCAGCCTCACTTGATGCATCACTTGGGAGAGTGGACACCCCCCCCGCCGCCCATAAATTGCTAGCTGCCTGGCAGTGTCCTGCCAACAGGAGTGGATCCAGAGAAAACCAAAACCAGTCCCTCGCTAAGCCTATCCGGGGCCTGTCACCTTCCTTCCTCTGGGGACGCCGAGAGCCTCCAGAGGGGAGTGTGAAGTGGAAAGTTGGTGTTGTCCTGGGATCCGTGAGAACCAAACTGAACATTCTGGTTCTTCAAGGACTGAGCTTACTCTACCTGGGCAGGAACTCTTCGGATCTGAGGCCCTGAAGCAGGGCCGGGGATCGGAGTGTGGGGCCCTGCAGAAGAACAGATACTATATGTAGGAAAGCAAGAGCTATATGCCTGCTCATTCTTGCTTCTAGCACAATCCTGGTGATTTTGGCATAGCAGATCAGTCTGTCTTCTCCAGCAGTCTCTCATCAGGAGCACCAGCGCTTTCCACTCGGTGACACAGAGTGTGTCATTTGTCTCACCCAGCTTTGGTTTTCCCAGCTATAAAATGGGAATAAGGACATGTTAAGTCACAGATTTGAGGTTCAGTGTAGGTGACATATGTTCATAAAACCAGACAGCACGGTGCCTAACAGACAGTGTCTGTTCCTGTTGCCTCCTCTTAGCTGCATTGGAAGCTCGGGTCTAGGTGTTCAGAGATGATGGTGCATTGACTTGCCCCCACCCGTGTACCTCACCGGCACCCTGACTGTGGCCAGCTTAGACAGACACATGGGAAGAGAGACCCATGCAGAAGGAACGGTCTGGAATCTTCTGAGCCGTGGGCCCCGTGGTTCCCTCATTACTGCTCACATCGTGTGCTCAGGCACAGGGGCAGGCTTTTTCTCTGCAGAACCAGTCAGGGGGAAAGCGGCACCCACCCTTCGCCCTCTTTGCTGGGATGTGGCGAGGTCCTGGGCCTCAGGTGCGGGGAGGCATGTGTAATCCCCAGCTCATTGCGCCCTGGACTTCATCGGAGCCGCCTCCTGCATGACTGCCATCCATCTTCCGGAGGCAGTAGCGACTCAGTAAAGATGAGTTAGGATGGCAAGAATGCAGTAGGATTGAACCCTAATCAGATCATTACTGCAGCAAGAGAAAAAAAAAATCATGCCAGCCCGGGCTGATGTCTCTCTCTGTATCTTATTTATTCCCTAATAGCTTTTATTTATCTCTCTTTCTGCCGGAGGGCTAGGAATCTTCCTTCTCCTCCTCCTTTTCATCTGGGCCCCCTTTGCTCTCCTTGGTTTTTAGTCATAGCTTTTCCTCTTGGTTGCCAGTGGAAAGGGGTCCTTGGGCCCTTCACTGACTTGTACTTCAGGACAAGAAGAGACGTGCTGCTGTGGCTGGCCCAGCTTCTGGCTCCCAGGCAGCCCTGCAGACCTCAGGTGGGCACTGAGTGCACAGGTGGATGGGCTTGTGTTTCACAGGGCAGTTGCAAGGGCCGAGCACTGGTGGTCTGGGAGGACTGGGAAGGGGAGTGAATGCCGGGGTGGGAAGTTAGGGCAGAAAGAGCCAGGTGCGTGGGAAGAAAAGGACAAGGGCTGATTTCTGCCCACCTGACACTGAGCGGTGCTCAAGATAAGACATGCTCTAGTGGAAGGGAGAGTAGCTAAAGTTCTCCCTCTACATCCTTGTCTGGGTCATCTGTGTCCATCCTGTGTGTCCCCACCTGCTGGATGGCTAGCCTAGTGCCCACAGGTACTCAGGACTGCTGTCCATGGTGCCACACCCCTACTGGCCCTCGGGTTGGTGGGTGGTTGAGGCAGGAGGTGGAGGGCGTGTACAGCCCACAGCTGATCTGGTTGCAGGTACTCTGGGCAGGTGGAAGCTGCCCAAGGCTCTCAGACTTCAGGGTACTTGGTACTTGCAGGTTCTTCTAGTGCTGACCTTTCCTCCTCCTGCTCCTCAGACTTTTTGGAACAGGGCCATCCATGGAGGCCAGTGTTCTGTTGAATTCGCTGATGAGGTATTCATCTTTCTTTCCCAGTTGATGGTCCTGTGTCACAAGGCAGCACTAAGGATGATGATGTAAGGAGGGAGAGGGAGGCAGGATAAAGAAGCCTGTGCGATGGGGGTTGGCCACCACTGAAGCTGCTCTGGGTTCTACACTGGCAGGTGTGGCTCTGGCTGTGGCCTCTTGGACTTCCCTGAGATCCTTCTAGATCTAAGCAGGGATCCATGAACTCTGGCCTTCTGGGTCTGTGGCAGAGAGTAGGCACTTTGGTTTTCTGAGCTCTGTGGGTGCTGAGGTCCCTGGCCTTTTTACCAGGTCGGCTTCCTTAGTTGAGGTCAACAAATGCATTTGGACATGTACTGTGTAAACAGTGAAATACTGAAGGAGAGGATGAGAGGAGGCAGATGGAAAGCTGTAGCTGGCATCTGGTAGTTTGGAAGCAAAATTCTGCATGTTCTATGCCAGCTTCCTCCGTGTCATGGCCCCATCTGTCTGCTGGCCCTGTGACCATGGGCCTGGGCATCTCTGGGTCCTTAGGACTGGCATCCTGCTCTTTCTCCATGTCGTCTTGCACTGGCATGACGTGACAGGGAGCATGCTTCTTCACGGGAGGAGCCAGTGTGGGTCGGCGTGTACCCAGGCTCCCTACATACCTGGCTCCTGTTGACACCATCACATGGCCATTGGGATCCCAGCTCTTTGCGTGTCACTCCCAATTTTCTAAGTTGGTAAATTTGGTGAGCACCCTTCAATTGTTTTCCATCTGGATAAACTTGCTCAAAGTTTCCTGTGAGTCATAAAGATCAAAGCAGTACAAGGACTTGGAGTATTAATAACAGGTCTTTGAGGTTTTGTGCCATGAGCTTCCTGACAGTGTCTTACACTGTGATTCATCCTGGATTGAGGAGACAAGCTGGTTCCCAGAGGTGGTTGGGGTGATGGCTCTCTTCCTGCAAGGTTGTTCTCAAGACTCAGTCTTTTGCCATAGAGCTTGAGAGCAGGACCGAAGTTCTAAGATCTAAGGCGATGACTCTTGGTGCTCTACCTGTCCCTGTGTCACCGAATCCTTCCTTTACTTCCATTCCATTTGGGCTGTGCAACAAGGATATTCCTTGACTTGTCCCATGGCTTGGAATTTCTCTAAGATCTAGACTTCTCTACCTCTCTCCTTCTTTTCTTTCCACTGTCCCTTCTCTTTACATGCAACCTTGACATCCCATCTCTTGGCCCCCTGTGACCTCTATGTCCTCTTGGCTACATTTGCTTCCTCATCCAGACCTACCCCATTGTTAGCCATTCAGGGCATCTCCCTAGACCCCTAGACTCCCCCACCCCTTGCTCCTCTTGCTCTGCCTGCTTATATAGCTTCTACTCTGTTGATCCCCATTATGCTATTTTCTTTCCCAGTCCTGAGATGCTGAGCAGAGCAGCCACAGACCCATGCGCAGTGGATCCACTGCAGATCTGGCATTCACACCCCACCAGGGACCCTTACTGCTTTTTGTCAGGCCTTTGATTCAGCTCCCACTTGCCCAGGGAGCAGCAGTCCCAGGCCCTGTCCATCCCTTTTAAGCTCCATGGCTTTCCTCCATGGCTAATTCCCAGGGAAATATCCCCCCTGCTTTGGGAAACTTGAAGCTGCTCGACACTGTACTTGCCATATTCCTCCTTCTGAACCTCACTGCCCTTCCATATCCTCATCTACCCTCTCCTGTATCTCTTAAAGGAAAAATCCAGGCAGGTGCTTTCCTTTGTTAAATGTCTCTTACCCAGTCTGTTCCCGGAGTAGGAATATACAAGTCTGTGTGTCCATCCTGAGACAGTCATGGCCTGAAGGTGTTGACTATCATAAAAACTACCAACAAAATGTCACAGCACAATGACAGTGGTAATGACAGCAATGAGAGCAGTTTTCACTCATGAGCCAAGCCCCGTGTCAAGGACTTCTTTGCATGCAGCACACTTGATCTTGACCCCAATCCTCTGACTTAGGGAGTTACAGGATTCTCATTTTATAGAGTTAAAAATTGGGGTTGAGCACTTCAGTAAGAGATAGAATTGGAATTTGAGCCCAGAATGTGCCTCCAGAATTTTCTACTCTTGCTCCCCTTTTTTGCTCTGTTCTCCTTCCTCATGAGTGGGCTCACCCAGGGAGGGTACCAGGGAGCCTGCAGCCACCCCCCCCCCCACATGCCCTCTTGGCTTTCTAAGTCCATGCCTTTCTGCTGAACAAGCACTGCTTCTATGACCCACCACAAATTTAGCGGCTGAGCACATGTAGAATCACATCGAGCTTTTAACTTCAGGCAAAACCCATCCCCCTGGGAACTGTCCCAGTTTGAGGGTTAAAAAAAAAAAAAGGCAGTCATGTTAAAATAGAGATAAATACTATAGACAGGGAGACATGAAAATAGATCCAGGAGGGATGGTAGATAGTCTATCTAAATAGATACCAGAGATAAATACATGGAAGCCATAGATAATTATTGTAGGGAGTTATGCTCAATGGGAGTCTCTATGAATAAAGGCGTAGACCAGGCATAGTGGAATGATAGAGAGGAAAGGAAATGAAAGCGGCCGTGGGAGTCTACAACTCTGAGGGACTGTGCCCACCGGTCCTGAGCCCTCATTCAGTGGCACTGGTCCAGGAGAAGGTCTGCAGTATGTAGGTGGACTGCAGACTTCTGGGGGCCAGGCGGGATGCTGGGCAGAGGCAGCGAGTAGGGTTAACTGGGGAGACTCACTGGGTTTGGGGAAGGTGAAGGCAGACTTTTGAGAGTTTTCAGCTGCTGCAGGGTTGTGGCAGGCCCACTGGAGCCTGGGAGAAGAGAGGCTAGCTGGAAAGAGGTGTCAGGCCCAGGCCTGCGGGCCCTGCTGAGGGAGGTGCGGGGCTCCAGTCCTTGTGGGCATTCAGAGAGGAGTGCCAAGTGCCCCTTACAGGAGGCAAGCCAGTTAAGCAGGCTTGTCTGCATAGGAATCAAGGTCATCTATATGGAGAGGCTGGAACCCAAAGTCATGACCACACTGAGAAAAATCCATCCCAGGGTAACACTGTTCCTATTTTTGATGATTGTGGTTCTATTATTGCTGGATTTGGGATTGACTGAGGCTCTGCTCACAGGTAATCAGGGAAGATTATGGAAAGCTGGGGTGAACTTGGGACAGACAGCCACTTACATGTCCTTCTCCACACCCTGATCTTTGCCTCTTCCCACCTCTGTCCATCCAGAACTTAGCAGTTTGGTTAGACAAATGTTCTTGACTGTGCTGTTTGGCTATAGAATTTTCTCCTCAAGGGCATATAAAATGGGCAGGGGGGCCTGCAAATCAGGAAGCAGGGTAGTGTGTCTGTCTCCTTATGGGCTTTCAGTCACTCCTTTGGGTGATTGAATAGGAAAAGGATCTGCAGTTCTTAGGTGTGGACTTTTATCCTGGACAGCGATCCCATGGTCATATCCCACTCTCCTTTTCCAGGTGGAAGAGAGGACTGTTTACTGTCCTTGTGGGGGGCTTGGCATGTCTGGGATACCCACTAATTATGTTGCCTTATTCTGATTAGATTAGGGGCTGAGATTGCATAGGAATGCATGGTCTGAAGTTTGACATCAGAAAAGTGTATGTCAGAAAGCCAAACTGTGGTTCTCTCTCCATCTGGGACAAAGAGCTCAGGTGGCGATTTTCTTGATATCAGGAGTTTCGCCTACACATGACTTAGTTGCTGTGGTGTTCTTTCAAATGTCATAAGGTCTGGATATGGTTCTCAGGGATTAGTCTTACCGGTTGGCCATGTTGGTGAAGTCACTTCTCCTCCTTTAATCAGGGTCTCTCTCTCCCTCTGTTGAAGGAGAACTGTGGTGGTATGACTTATGGAAGTGTGAAGAGGGTCAGGTGGGGATACACTGGGACCATCCAAAAAGCCCTAAAGCTGTCTGATTGGAGAGTTTTATTTCTTTTAAAGATTTTACTTATTTATTTGATAGAGGGAGAGAGAGCAAGCATGAGAGTGAGAGCGAGAATGAGAGAGAGAGAGAGAGAGAGAGAGCGTGCACAAGCAGGGGGAGTGGCAGGCTCCCTGTGGAGAAGGGAGCCACATGTGGGGCTCAATCCCAGTATTCTGGGATCATGACCTGAGCTGAAGGCAGATGCTTAACCAACTGAGCCACCAAGGCATCCATGATTGGAGAGTTTTAGATGGTATTGAGCAGAGAGCTTGGGATACTGAACCTCTGTTGGGTTAAAATTCCTGCCCTGTTTGTAGACAAGAGAGGTTCCCATAAATAAGGGGAACAATTGGGTGGCTCAGCGGTTTGGCGACTGCCTTTGGCCCGAGGTATGATCCTGGAGTCCCGGGATCGAGTCCCGCGTCAGGCTCCTGGCGTGGAGCCTGTGTCTCCCTCTGCCTGTGTCTCTCCCTCTCTCTCTCTCTTTCTCTCCCTCTCTCTCTCTCTCTCTCATGGATAAATAAATAAAATCTTAAAAAAAAAAAGAAGGGGAACAATTTTAAAGAGAACTTTTCCAATGAGAATTTGGCTAATCGAGTTTCTAGCTGGGCTTATCCCTAAGGATTCATGAGAAAAAAAATGGAGGGGACAGGCATTCCAGATGGCATATGGTAGGGGCATAGGTTCTGCTCCAGCAATATTCTGGGGTATTTGCCCAGTCTTGGCCGTCTGGAACACCCTTCCTTCCATTCCAGGCAGGGGGGTGTCCCAGAGAATAGGCAGCCCTGAGCAGCCATCTGGTCACCAGGCAGAGCCTCAAACCACCTGACTTGGGGACAGGGACCATATGGATTTCTCAAGGTTCTACCTTGCTTACTTTTGACTTTAGTTTTAAAGTCCTCTGAACTGGAAACAGGACCAAGGACAAAGTTTTCTTCTAGAGAGCCAGAAGCTATGATTATCGTGGAATTTTTTCCCCCCTCGTAAAGCAATGGTTGGACTCGTAGGCAGGGTGATAATCCAGTAGACAAAGGATGGGGATAGAACTGAAAAAAAAAAAAAAAGTCTTATCAGTAGTGAGAAGCTAAGATGATCTTTGTTTTCTCTCTATAATGGGTAGAGAAAGTACAATCACAGAGCTCAGATCTGTAAAATTCATGGACGCTATTGAGTCATCATGTAATAGTGGTTGTAGTGACCTTGTTTTTCAGAGCCTCTTGATTGTTTACAAAAAACTTGTAACAAGTCTGGGTTATGTGCCAGTAAGTGTGCTACGCATTGGAGAGAGTGAGGAAAGCAAGATGAGGTCCCTGCATTGAAGGGACCCTCAGTGCAAAAGTTGTTATTCTCACTCACCACTCCTCTCTCTCGACCATTAGGAGACCATGTGATCCATTGTTGTGGTGCAAGGAGGGGACCCTGAGTCCCCGAGTAGAGAGGTTACCCAAAATCAAGGGTGGGACTTGGGGCTCAGCAGCAGAGACCCCAGAAAGCTGTTTCAAATAAGTCTGGGCTCTTTTAGGGCTCTGGGGTTCTGTCTGGGGTTCAGCCTTTCCTGGTCTAGACATTGAACCTCACTGCTATTGTGGGGCAGGGAGACGTATGGATGAGGAGGAATGACAGTATAGCAGTAGTGAGTGTGGAAGCCAGACAGACTTGGGGAGGCCCAACTGGGCCTCCCCAAGCCAATGAGACTCCCCTCCATAAGACTTAATTTCCTACCTTTGAAGCAGGGATACTAATGGAAGCCACCCCAAAAGGCTGTGGGCATATGAATGAGACAATGCAGGCATCTTTCCTGGCATTTTAAGAAAGAGACTCAAAAGAGAGGATGTAGAAGCTGCAGATGTGAAGTTTAGAGCTGGAGGAAGGTCATGAATGACCTTGATGGACTGTCTGTATTCGCTTCGTAGAGCTGCCATGTGAATTACTACAAGCTCGGTGGCTTAAAACAGTGGAGATTTATCATCTTACCATTTGGAGGCCAGAAGTTAAATAAGGTGTCAGTGGGGCCATACTTCCTCCAAGGCTCTTGAGAAAATCTTCCCTTGTCTCTTCCAGCTTCTTGTGGCTCCAGGTGGTCCTTGGCTTGTGGCTGCATAAGTACGATATCTTCTTCTCTCTTTACATGGCCTCCTTCTCCGTATCTCTGTGTCTTTTCCTATCACTTATAAGGACACACATCACTGGATTTAGGATCCAGTCTAATCTAGTGTGACCTCCTCTTAGTCCTTGCCTTAATTACCTCTACAAAGACAGTTTCCAAATAAGGTCATAATCAGAAGTTCCAGGTGGTCATCTTTCTTTCTTGGGTGGGCAGGGGAGCACTGATCAGCCCACTGCATTGACCAAGACAGAAGCAAGGGAGGGTCTTTCTCTTTTCATCCAACTCATCAGTTTCTGGCTTCTGGGCTCCTGGTTACTTGGCCTCTCGTGACCAGAGAAAAGCAGTTATAGGGAGCAGTTCATTCATCCATCCACCTGGTCAAGGTGTGTTTGTTGGATGCTGCCACCTGTCAGTTGGATACTATGCCAGGAGTTGGAGTGTGAAGATAAAAAAGAAGAGAGGAAATATGCTGCAGATGACCAAGGGCCAGCCAGGGGCTGTCCCTCCCAGGGCTCAGTGCCAGGTGCAAATATGACAGACACGTCAGCTGCCCCTCAGGGGAAGTCAGTCTTCAGGGAACGGGGTGGGTCATGAGTGGAGGAGCAGTCTGGGGCTCTGGGAGCACCACACAGACACCTGGTGGAGCATGGGGATTGTCTAGAAAGGCATCCTGAGAGAGGTGGCACCTGAGCCGAGTCTTTAGGGACATAGGGAATCAAGTAGTCAGAGAAGCTCTTTCCTGACAGATTAGAAATTTGTAAAAACAGACTTGAGACAACAGGCCAGTCCAGACAGCCACCGACAGCTCTGTCTGTCCCTGGGGGTATGCATCATGTGGCGATGGGAAAGCAAGAGAGGTGGCTGGGCAGGCCGGCCTTGCCCTCGTTCCCATGCTGCCACCAGCATCAACATCATCACCATGTATGGAACTATGGAATCCCACTCTGAACCCCAGTCTGAGGCATTTGGCCTTTCACTCAAAGCAGAGCAAGCATGTGTGTGTGTGTGTGTGTGTGTGTGTGTGTGTGTGTGTGTGAGGTGGGAAGGCACCTCATTCTCTAAACCCTTTTATATGGAGAAAGCAAGAGTTTCTAAATGCCTGGGATTCTGGAAGTGGACGAGAATAGGGGGCCTCAGGCCTTTGACACAGGTGAGCTAGCAGAGCGGCCACATGGAGCGGGAAGCCCAGGGGAAGGGAGAGGAATGATGATAATTGCAGAATCAGTTTGGCTGTGAGTAGCAGAACCCCTTTTTCCACAAATAATGATGACTTAAAAAAAAAATCAACATTAGGGCACCTGGATGGCTCAGTCAGGTAAGTGTCTTAACTCTTGGTTTTGCTCAGGTTGTGATCTCTGGGTTGTGAGATCGATTCCTGACATCAGGCTCTGCACTCAGTGAGGAGTTGGCTTCAGATTCTCTCTCCCTCTCCCTCTGCGCCTCCCACCACCCCTCCCCTCTCCCTCTCTAAAATAAATTAATTAATTTTTAAAAAAATCAACGTTTATTTTTTCCCTCTGGAAAAAAAAAAGTCTGAATAATAGCAGTCTGAGGTTTTTCTTTGGGTTCTGTGATCCTCAGGGTCCTTCTATCTTGCTGCTCCGCTGGTCTTTACTATGTTGCTTTGTAGGCTAAGTTGGTGGTTAGGGCTGCAGCCTGATATCACATCAGCATTTCAGGGGCAAGAGGAAAGAAGGATAGATGAGAAGCCTAATCCAATTCTTTTTAAGGAGGTTTCCTAGAAGCTGTTACCCATTGGCTAAATTAGTGTCAATGCCCATACCTACTTGCGTGGGGAGCTGGCAAGTGTAGTCTTTATGTTGCAAAGGCATATGCCCAGCCCAAAAATGGGATTAGGAGTAGGCAAGTATTAGTGCCAGAAACTGTTATCATATTTGGGGTATTGGCTCTGCAGAACACCCTCATCCTTATATGGTACTTTTATGGAGGTACTGTTCTAATCACTTCCATTTTACCGATAGGGGATCTGGGGCTCAGAAAGGAAACAGAGGTCACATAGTTAGGAAGAGGCATAGCTGAATCTCCAGCTCAGCTACGAGTGTCTCCAAAGATTGCCACCTCCCCCATCAAGCTCTCTGTCTTCGTGGCCAACTCCTGGCAAGAGGTGTGGGTGTGGGGCCTCAAAACCCTGGAACCAGCCCAGCCTGTGTGACGTCGCTCTGGCAAGGACTCACCACCCTGCCAGGCACCAGCTGAAGGAGCAGGAAGTGAGAAGGACTGGCCTCCTGGGGGAGCGAGAGTCACTGGGGCTTGTCTTCTCCAGCCAAGCACTCCGCTGTGAGTCTGCGCTGCCACTCCTGCTCTGGGCTGCTTAATGTCAACTTGTCCTGACCTGGCATGGGCACTGAAGGCAGGGCATTCAGGAGGCTCTTAGCAGCCACAGGTTGACCCTTGCCTCACCTTGTCTTGGAGAGGGAGACGCGAACCTTCTGTGTGCCTTGGATCACTGGTGGGCAAGTGGGAGGTCCATCCATGCTGTGAAGGAGGCCTCGGTGGGGCTCTGTTCTCAGAGCCCAATGTGATCATTAAATATTCAGATGTGACCATGTTCTTTGACTAGTACAAGTATAGACTTCATGGTCAGGTAAACGTTAAATTTATTCATTTATTTAATCTTTATTAAAGGCATGTGTAATGACTTATTGATTTTTTTATTAGTTGGTGGAGGGGGAAGCACGCTTTCTTGGCAAGCAAGTTATTTCCCGATGCCAGATTTGAAAGTCGCTAAACAAGGGGTCTGTTTTTTAAATAGTAAAAGAAATACTTAAACATAAAAATCAATAAAGGTACATGGAAAAATTGAAATGGATGGGCCAATTAAAAGCAAGGTTTTTTTCTCTTAAGGAAGATCATTAAAAATAAAATTCTTAAGATAATAAAAGAGAAGCATTGCAAGTCCTTGTCTGATAGCAAGGTGCAAAACCCAGCCCCTGTGAAATTCTGGAGGAGAAATATTGAGATGGCCCTTCCAGTGGGGCTCCTTACTTCCATTCCTCCTCTGTGCATGCACAGCAGCCCAGGTGGTTCTACGACAAGGACTCGAGCCCCAGTGGCTTCCCATCACATGCAGAGTAAAGTGCCCACTCTTCCCCTTGGCCACATGGATGTGCATGTGTGCCCTGGCATGAAGCCACCTCCCTACCCTGCTCTCCTTCTTCCCTTCCCATCAGCCCCACCAACCCCCTTTCCTGCCTTCCATGCTCTTCCTGACCATGTGGTTTCCTCTGCAAAGCAGGTGCTTCTCCCGGATGGTCTCATGGCTCCCTCCCCCACTGCATCCAGGCCTCTGCTCAGATGTCACCTCCTCAGGAGGCTCCCTGCCCCCCAGGTTATACCCGGCCCCTTGGCCTGTCTTGTGTTTCTCCATAGCACATGTCCTGTGTTCACGCTGCTCCATGTCGTTGATCCCACACACTGGAAGCAAGCTCGGGGTGGGGGGTGGGGACAGACTTGCCCTGCTGTGTTCCCAGCACTGGGCATCTGGCAGGCACTCCCCCAGTATTTGCTGCATGACCCAGCCTGTGCTCTTCCCCATTTCATCATCTCCTCGGGCCTCACAGTGACACTGGGAAATGGCTGGGGAAGACGTTACTGTACCTGATGGGAACACAGAGGCTGAGAGTCTTCAGGTCAGCAGTGGGACAGACCTGGACTACACCCAAGGTCTCTGATCTCAACAGCCGCTCCAGGGACAGCTTGACTTCTGATGGCCACACTAGAATGTGTTGGGAACTCAGCAGGCCGCCAGCTGGAAGGACCAGACATTCTCCAGCACCTCCCAGCATGGGCTTGGGGAAAAAAAACCAAATGCACTCAGCATTTGTGCCATTGAATGGAACTTAAATTACTATAGTGTCAGGAGTGGGTCAGGAGCTCATGTCCCAGCTTGTCACTGACACAGCTCCTTTCTGAGCTTCCGTTTCCTTAACTCTACCGTAAAGAACGGAGTTGAACATATGCTCTGTAGGTAGGATTGTGGGGAGCACTCAGGAGAACAGTGCATTGCAAGTGCTTGACGCAGGCCCGGTGCACGCAGGAATCGTTTACAAATGGTGGGTCCTTTATTGTCACTGTGGCAGTGGCCCATGGACACTCTGGGAATGCTCAGACTTTGAGCCTGAGTCGGGCTCCCATACTCCACAGTGGTTGTAGAAGCAGTAGCAGGAAATCTTTGAAAGCACAGTCTAGTTGGCAAACCTTTCTAAGAGACTCGGTCATAACACTGTGGAAGACCAGAAGGCTCTGTAGACAAGATGTCCTTGTGCAGAGGTCAGCCAGCATGTCCTGATAGAGGCCAAGCCCCTGTCATGGCAGCCCTGTGACCCTGTGGACACAACTCCCTCCTGGCTTAATTTGCTACGACTCATAGCTTTGCTATAACAAAGTACCACAGACTAACCAGCTTAAACAACAGAAATCTCCACACAGTCCTGAGGCTGGGAAGTCCAAGATCAAGGTGTCAGTAGGGTTGGTTCCTTCTGGGGCATCTCTCCTTGGCTTATAGGTGGCCTGTAAGACCTTTTCGCTAGGTCTTACATAGCCTTTCCTCTGTATACATCTGTGTCCTGATCTCCTCCTATCAGGACACAAGGCATATTGGATTAGTGTTGACCCTAATGACCCCATTTTAAATTAGTTACCTCCTTAAAAGTCTTTATTTCCAAATATGGTCACATTTTGAGCTGTTGGAGGTTAGGGCTTGAACATACTGATTTTGAGGAACACTACTCAGTCCATAACGTCTTCTCTCACCTCCTCCCTCCACTCTGATTCAGAGTGAATTCAAGCAGCTCTGCAGAATGGCGGGTGTTCTGTAAAACAGGTGCTAGCACCTGCTGCCATGTTCATTTGCCTGTGTTGGTTGAGGTGCCTTGGGACGCTTGCTCAGGGTCGGTATATGTGATTGGAGCTGTGCGCAGGATGGAATGTGTGTGAGGCGTGTGCAGATGTGGGACGTGCGTGGGCCGTGTTTTTATGGGTCTGGGAGAGTGTGCATTTTGTTTCAGTTTTGTGTCTATAATTCAGGGTTTATGGGTGATAGGAGGAGAGGAGTGGCAATGCAGTGAACACAGGATGCATGTGCTCCTTACCAAGTGAAGTCCCTGGCTTTTGGGGCACAAAATCATTCTATATTCTGGACTCTTATCTCCCAGCAGAGCCATCCCTGATCTATCTGAATTACAGATTAACTGGCATCGAAAGGACAGCCGAATTCATTGAAATGAATAGCTTTCTAATTTATTAAAGAGCTTATTTATGCTGCTGGTATCAGGCACTCGTCAAATTCTTGGAGTGGTACAGGTCCCTCTCCTGCCCACTGACTTGTCGCTGCTGGAATATTTTATCTCTTCTAAGAGAGCTAGAGTCACTCAGCTGGAGAGCTGCCTATGGTGGAAACAAAGGGCCTGCATACCTTCTGTGGGCCGGCCTGGTCTGTTGTAGATTAGCAGTTAGCCTTCTGCTGCTGACCAACATCTGGATCATTGGGAAGAAGCCAGAGTCCCACATCTCTCTGCTGGCTTGGAGGAGAATGAAGGGGGACACTTCACTGACAACTGGACTCGTTGCTTGTCATCATCCTGTGTGTGATGATGTTGCAATTTCCAGAATCTGATGTGGGGTTCTTGAGTTCTTCTCCCGAATGTGATCCCACTTCACTTTTCCAGCCATGTGGTTGCGGTCAGCTCACAGGAGCCTTTTGGAGTTGGACGCTTGTGTCTGAATATGTAGGAAATTGTCTGCAGGTGAGCGGACAAGTTCTTTCCTTAGGAGTGAGTCCTGGGCTGTGATGGAGGATAATGCTGCTAGGGTTCCTTTGGGGCAGAAATTTGGAAAAGAGGTAGAAAATGGCCATGCTAGGAGTCCTTAGGGACAGAAGAGAGCCTCAAAGATGGAACTTCCTCTGTTTGACCTAAGATTTTACTAACCTTTGACCTTTGGAAGAGAGAGACTCCGTTTTCCTTGTGATAAAAACCAAGCATATGCCAGATACTTTTCGTGTATTAATTCATTTAACAACTGTGGGTTTGGTTGTCTTATCACTGCCATTGTACAGATGGAGAAACAGGGAGAGAAGTAAACTCTTCAAGGCCACCCAGCGGGGATATGGAGAAACAGATTTGAACCCAAGATCCATCTAATGTCAGAGTCCTGCATTTCACTGCTTGCAGGATGCTTAAGTTTGCCCCCTTAGCTCAAAACCACCTGAGTTCCTGCAAACCTGCTTCTGACCCTGTCAGAGTCTAAAGCCCCCGGCTGTGCTCTCTGCCATCTGCTCCTGCCTTTTACCTGCCAGGGAGAGGGATGGGCTTGGAAGGCGTGTGAGATCTCACCCAGGGGGTGTGATCTTTGTCACCCATGGCTTCTGAGGTCTGAGCATCTGCTCGGCTATTCATCCCTGGCCCTCCTTAGCTGTTGCGGGTGATTCACTGAGTCAGCCCCATGCTGGCAGTGGGCTTCTCCCAGTACATGAGAAAGGAGAGGAAGAACAAGCTCGAAGAGATCAAGCTTTCATTCCCAGAAAGATACTGGGAGTAATTTCAAGTGGGTTTGAGAATGAGGAGCTGGGTGGTAGCTGTCCACAGGTGCTGGGGGTCAGTGGGATCAGGGTTGTGTCAGCATCCCCATAGCCCCCAGGGGCAGAGCTCAGTGCTGGGAGGGCAGACCTGACTTCCTAGACACTCTCCTGAACTTGTACTTGGCAGCAGCATAGAAGCACCTTCACCTTTCCTTGGAGGTCATCAGGACTGCCAAGGAACCTAACTGACTGCCATTGGTCAGGACACGTTTTCTTTCTGCTCCTGATGCCACCTGAAGGAGTTCAAGTGAAAGTGATAATTAGTAGGGACTTCGTTGCTACCCTGAGCCTGTCAGCCAGAAAGAGCACTCTATCTGCCCTCTGTGGAGGCTTCACAATGGGAAGATGCTAGGGGAGTGGCAGAAGGGATTTTGTCCACACTCTCCTAATTAGACAGTTTCTAACTGCAAGGAGGCATGCTCAGGTTTTGTGGAAGGCAGTGACGAGTGAGCTGGGCATTTTGTGAAAACGCTGTCTCTGTCATATTTGAAAGTTGTACAAGATTATTTTAATTCTTGAAGCAAGTTCCTTCCCAGCTCCATATTATCATCTCGTTGTCAAGCTGGAGCAA
This sequence comes from Canis lupus dingo, assembly GCF_003254725.2. NCBI lineage: Eukaryota > Metazoa > Chordata > Mammalia > Carnivora > Canidae > Canis > Canis lupus. The sequence goes on along the minus strand of NC_064245.1, from coordinate 51,359,320 downwards.
TATACTTGTTCCTAAGTGGGACCAAGGCCCTAAAGGCAAATGATAAACTATATGAGTTTTGCCAACTATAGGTAGAATCTTTATTGTATTTACTTTTCTAAATTTGGATCATGAACAACAGCAGGCAAAAAAAAAAAAAACACAGAAATTTTATCATCTCCCTTCGTCTCCAACCTGATGCCCTAAAATTTTTACCTATTATTAATATTTAAGAGCTATCACTGTATGAATCATTGGCTATAAAAAGACATAAATTTTGCTCTATTTCCATTTTATACACATATTTCTTCAACTTCCTAGCATATCGAGGTTCCACATTAAAAATACATATATATGAAAAAGATTGGTGCTTACAGGGCCTCCTCCCTTGTCTTAACTGATTTGTTCAGTTGAGAGCTCGAGGAAGCCTTTACCACCAGAACTCACTGGCTTGCCTGTCTCGTGCTTTCCTTGTGCCAGTTTCTCCCCAGTTTAATTGCAAACCATGCTTTAACCTCCACTCTGGCCATTCCGCGCCGCCGGGGTGCTTTTCTTTGCCAGTTGCAGTCTTCTGGAAGTTTGGTTGGCTCATTTTGGTGATGATGGGGGAGATAGGATGTGAGCCCCTCCATCCTGCCCTCCCTTCCTTATTGAGGCACTCTGGATCCTAAGTCTGTTCTAGCTGCCATGAGGGGAAAACATTAACTGGATTGAGCAAACTCTGCGGCTGCCCCATGTAATGCCTTCCTCCCCATCCTGGGTATTTTGCAGCCTGGGGTGGAACCACAGTGTGATGGTTGACAACACACATCCAGGGTTGTCGTGTTGGCTGGTTGATTGGGCATCTCGGGCAATTCGCTGGATTTTAGTTTTGTCATGGGCTGGAAGGGCCGGATGTTGCCTGCTCTATCTGTATCAGAGTCTAATTGGGAGAGGGAAGCAAATGAGCCAGTGAATTTGAGAGTGCTCGGAATCATAAAGTGCTGTGCAGACGTAAGGAGATGCTGTAATGACGATGATGATGATGTTTCTGAGGGTCATTGGTTTAATATATCTTCTCTTTCCAGGAAATACGCTATTTGGTTGTTCTTATAAAATTGCATTATTACAATCTGAGCTTGAGCCCAGTCCAAAATTGGGAAGTGCTTTCTCTCCTAGAACTGCCACTGATTTCACCAATGGCATTGGTTGGATGTGGTCACTAAGACGCCACATGTCCCCATCTGCCTACTCCTCCTGCTTTAATTTTTTAAGTGGCACAGATCTGTCTTAATCTCTTTCCTATAGAGAGGTGGGGAGGGCTGAAAAGGATTGTTGGCAGAGAGCTTTGAGTTCATCTGCAGAATTCCAAGGGCTTGGGGTTCTACTGTGGGGTCTGGGCTTTGCATTCCCAGCCAGAATCTAAGCTCACAGGATGCACTGTACCCTCAGATACATTGCCTCCATCAACCCTCTGCCATCTCATGGCTTTGTGAAGCACAGGAAGTGTTTGCACTCTAAGGTTAGATGCATACGTGTCTACCTCTGTTACTTCACCTGCTTGATGTGGGCAAGGGACTATATTTCTCTGAGCCTGTTTCCTTACCTGTAAAATGGTGATATTAGTAGGACCTACCTCATTAAATCGTGGGAATCCAGGGGAGAGGAGAAAAATGCATGCATGCAAAGAGGACAATGCCTGGCACATAGTAAGCACTGCTGTATTTTCAGAATCTAGGGGCAATTCTGTGTATCCTAATGAGCTAGGAGGAAATGGAACACCAGGATTTTTCTGGCTGGACCCCTGGGGTTGCCACCATAATGTCAACTACCAAATACTTTTCAGAACTCCAGAGCTGAAATACAATGTATGTGCTGTTTTGCATTATCTACTCAGCCAGTCACTCATCTATTCTAGCCATATTGGATGCCTATCAAGGCACCGCTCCTTTTGTGGGACTTGGACATGATGCTAACATATCTCTGTTCTGCAGGGGCCTAAGCCCTCTAACCTAAGACCCGATAACTGGCTTCAGGGCAAGGAAGACTGTGTCCCATGTTGGAGAGTGGGGTTAGATGCCAAGGAAGGAGAGATTGAATAGGTGAATGTGGCGGGGCATGCAGATAAGAACTCTTAGAGGAAGGGGGATGTGAGCCAGGTCAGTAGGCTATATAGAACCCCTTGCCTGGCTTGTATTAAGTTCCCAACAAATGGTAGCTATTAATGTTATTATTTAATGCTTTGCTCACAAGGGGCATTTAGTATATTTTTTTGGATTGACTGAGTGCCTAACTGGCAGTACAAACAAATGAGGCAGATTTTATTATTCCCATTTCTTTTTTTCCCAAAGGGCCTCTAGCTTGTACTGAACTGGTGCTCCATCCGTCATGGGGCTAGAGCCTGAAATATTGCCGTGCATCGAGTTCTCAACCCTGCTCCACACCCCCGCCTCCCAACGTGGAGCACATTCCATCCACCTTGGCACAGAAGGGGGCAAACCTTCCTTCTGTCACCTTCCTGCAGTGTTGGATTAAGTAATCAGTGCCTTTTTGCTGAGCCCGATCTCAGGGAAGAGGTGTGAACTTCCAATTCTTAGCAGTTCCATTAATCACAGATTTTCATCTCAACAAGATATTCAGACATGTATCCACACTTCAGAACTCTATTAATAACAGCTAATATTTATCTAGCTCCTTGTGTGTGCCAGGCACTGTGCTACAGTATTTTTTAGACATTTCTTGATTTAAAAATTATAATAATCTTAGAATCTCAAAGGTAAGTGCTGTTGTTTTTCCCATTATTCAGATGGAGGCAAGGGAGAGGAAAAATAATTTGCTCAGCTGAGACCCAGAGAGCCTGGACTTGAATTTAGAGGATGTCCCGCCATAGTTTGAGCCCTTAACCAAGATACCTAAGGGCCTTGCTGTATGTTGGAGGTCAGATCCATGGCTGGTTCGCTCTTGCCAAACTAGGGGTGAATTGCAGGCACCTGTGGTTGCAGGTTGTAAGGACTGGTCCTGAAAAGGACTCTTTAAGAGGATCTTGTGTCTCAGTCCCAGGAAGCTGTTCATGCTCCCCACAGCTCAGCACTTCTACTCTGATGGAGCCTAAAGTCTCCTGCCTTATCTACCTTGTGGAGCCACCCATGTGTACCAGGTGTACCAGGACATCTGAACACAGTGGATGCTGTTACCCTCACAACCACCCTATATGTAAATTAGTTCCCCTCCCTCTCCATCCACCTTACACTCTGCATCTCCCTTCATGGTCTGACATGTATTTATTGGTTTACTTATCCACAGTCTTTGCCTCCCCCTGGAACGTTAGCTCCATAAGACAAGAGCTTTGTGCTATACACTGTTGTATTTCTCATCCCTAGAACAGTGCATAGTAGACTCCTAATAAATGTCAAATGTGGTCAGTGGACATATTCCACAGTTTTAGAGATGAGGACAGCAGAGCTCAGAGAAGTCAAGCAAGTCTACAGTTGTGCAGGTAATGAGACCTCCATGGTTGTCCGTGGATACCCTTGTGCCCAGAGTAGCTTTAATTTCCAGCTCCTTAATGGTCAGATACCTGGAGTATGACACACTGTTCTGTGGGCCAGACCTTGGCTGTCTTGTGTGCCAGCAACTTTCTGCATGTATATCCCCTCCCAGCAGCCCCTGCCCCGGCCCCTTTACCCAAAGACTTTTCATTTTCCCATCTCATTCTTCATTGATTTATTAGCATAAGCCATTTTTAGCTCACTATTATAATACATCTATTAATTCCTCATGATTACAATCAGCATTAATTACACTTAACCTTACAGTATCATACAGTGCCTGCCTGGAAGGGGAGACTTCTGGCAGCGGGAGTCCAGATGCCCCTTCAGAAGACGCCTGTGGGCTTTAGCACATTGGGTAACAGCAGTAGCATGCCTGGCCAGAGACTAGAGAAGTGGCTTTTTGAGTCCAACAGATGTGGTTTCAATCGACATTTCCATTTCCATGTATGCCCACCCCTCTGAACCACAGCTTCTATTTTCACCATATCACTGGGGGATTCAAAGATAGCACCCATACTGTCTCCCTCAGCCTCTTTCCAGGACATGATACAGCGTGAGGGATCCCCATTTCAAGTGCTCTGCACTTCCTATCCTGTTCTTTCAGATAACACCTGGAAATACTTATTCTGTCACTGACTCTGCACTTCCCCTTAGGTATGGAAATTAGGGAGCTATGTCCATCCGGCAGAGTCTATAGCACTGCCCTTTAACATTTATTGAGTCCCTACTAAATTCCTGAGTAGCTGAACAAGCAGGCGGAAGTCCATGGAAGCCAAAAAGAGTTGGCCAATCTGTCAACGGAGGCCCTCTTTTCTGCCTCTAACAAAGCTCATGTCTTATTTGCACCAGTGAGTACTCTTTCTTTGATCAGACATGAGAAGCATTCGTTAACTCTAATTCCCTAGCACAGAATGGGAGACTTTCAGACATGCAAATGCTGCCATTAGTGGCCATATTAAAATAAGAGGCTCTCAAATCAATAATTGGCCTGGGGCTTAAAAGTATCAACAACAAAGTTTTTGTGTTAGCTAACTGTCACGTGCTTTTGTTTTTATTAGTATTATTATTAACATTTGCTGAGCACTGATGTTATGTCAAGTGGTTTGGATAAACACTTGATTTAACCCTAACAACAGCCGGATGAGGCAGTCACTGAGGTAAGCTCCACTTTATCGATGAGACAAATATTGAGAGAGGTGAAGTGACCAGACTGATTCCATAGTAGTTAACAGAACAATGGGAATATGCTTGTGAATTAGACATTCTTGTCCTTGTGTTGAGCACTGTTGTCTTTCTTTAGACAAGAGGAGTAAAAAGATGGTGTCAGAACCAGCTCCTCCCTTTTTTTAAAGCCTCATTCTTGGGTTGTAGAGAATGAGGATCAACAGGAAGAGAGGAGAGGAGGGACAGGGAAAACTTGGTATTCAGATGGGTTGCAAGAATTTAGAGAGGAAGTGACTGGGTGAGTGGGATGGGGAGGAAGATGAGGGAGAGACAGGTACAAGTAAGCCTCTAGGCAGTAATAAAATTGAGCTGGCTCCCAGGTAATGCAGTTTTAATGGTGGGGCTGGGGCAGATGTGACAAGGACAGAAATGTGCATTATGCATTTGGGAAATATCAGCAAAAAAAGTCTTTTTATTTAATGGTAGAAATTGTGGTTAGTAGATCATTAGGTAATGATGGGCTTTGAGTGTCAAGCCTAAACTGTACCTGTTTATGAATCAGGACACACCTAAATTAAATTAGAGAATGAATTTGAAGGAAATTATGTCTACAGACCCAAGGAAAATGTCAAGTATGCCTTCTCTTCATATTGCTTTTTAAGGTTTTATTAAAATGATAGTTTGTGGCAGGTGATATGTGTACTGGCCTTGGTGGGAACTGGTCTTGGATTTGAATTCCAGCCTCATCATTTATCAGCTGAAGGACTATGGACAAGTTAATAAAATATCTCTGAGTCTCTGTTTCTTTGTCTTTGAGATGGAGACAATCATTGCAAGGTTATAAGGGTTAAATGAGGCAATATTTATAAGTTGCTTGGGACAATTCTTGGCCTTAGTAGATATTCATCCAACAGTAGTTTGATTAAATGAGAGAATACAGGGTCACCTGGGTAGCTCAGTCAGTTATGTTTCTGCCTTCAGCGCAGGTCATGACCCTGTGGTCCTGGGATCGAGCCCTGCATCAGGCTCTGCCTCACCCCCACTGTGCTCTCTCTCTCTCTCTCAAATAAATAAATAAAAATCTTTAAAAAAAAATAAATAAATGAGAGAATACAGAAAAGCATAGCCTAGTGCCTGGGAAACAGAGAATTCTCCCTAAATAACATCTAGTTCATTCGTGGGGGGGGGGGGGCAGTGCCCACATACACATATATATGTAATATCTATGGGTCACTCTGTCTACCTAGTGAAACTTTGAAAAGATGTATGTATTACATCTGAAATTAAAAACATTCCATATATAAACCCTCTGTAAACCCAGGTCAAGATGGGAATGATATCTGGGCTTACTAGAAGTCAAACTTTTTTTTTATTAAGATTTTATTTATTTATTCATGAGAGACAGAGAGAGAGAGAGAGGCAGAGACACAGGCAGAGGGAGAAGCAGGCTCCATGCAGGGAGCCCGACATGGGACTTGATCCCGGGTCCCCGGGATCACACCCTGGGCGGAAGGCAGGCGCTAAACCGATGAGCCACCCGCGCTGCCCGAAGTCAAACATTTTTAAAATAAATGCCACTTATTAGCTTAAGTCACCACAGTGTGGTGACTTGAAAAAGTCTCTTGTTTGGGACCTATGAGTTCCTCCCACTATAAAAGTTGTTATCCCACATATGTTCAAATTCCTGCCAACAATAAGGAATGACAATGAACAAAGACCCTGATATACATTAACACTTCCTTTACTTCTCTTTGGAAGTTCTCTTATTTCTATACATAATGCTTAACTACATTTTTCAAAGGATTTTATTTATTTATTAATGAGAGACATACAGAGAGAGGCAGAGACATAGGCAGAAGGAGAAGCAGGCTCCCTGCAGGAAGCCTGATGCGGGACTCGATTCCACGACCCCGGGATCATGACCTGAGCCAAAGGCAGGCGCTCAACCATTGAGCCACCCAGGTGCCCTTGCATTTTTTTTTTTTTTTTTTTAGTTCTGGGGTAAATTGATATAATGAAGCCTCCTGCCTTCAACAAAGATACCATTATATGAAAATGGTTTACATCGAGCTTTCCCAATAGATACGTTTCCAAATCGTTGAGTGTAAAGTACATCAATGTTTGTGTCTAGGAGCATGAGGGGAACAATGCCATGCGTGAGCCTAACAAAATTTCCTTACTGTCTAATGCTTTCCTAGAATTTTCTCCAGCAGTTCCAGAGATGCTTAGTCATTAATTCTGAGCCATCTTTGATTAGCGGGGACTTCTAACACTTCGAGTCTCTCTGTCCCAACCTCTCCCTTCAGTTGGTTAATGATCTTAAAATACCCTCATCTGTACTCCTGTGCCTTTAAAGGGCTTGCTATTTAAAGGCATCTTGGGAGGAATCCCCTGATTCACACATTTGCATATTAGGCCAATGTTCTCAGTGTGTTTGGGAAGTCAGCAGTTCAGATAATATTGACGACAGCCTCTTGGCTGGGATTGACATTATCCAGCTAAGGCTTGCTACCTGCGGATCTTTCCTGTCTATCATTTTGCTTTGCCTAACTGCCAAGGTCAGTGTCAAGATCAGCTGATTCATATAGGTGTTGGCTAAGCCCATACACATACACATATTCTGAAATGGACACTTTAAACTGGGGATGAATTTAAAATTCCATTATGAAACTCTGTGGGGTTTTTAATAGAATGCTAACAAACAATATTGTTAAGCAATTAAAAAATAATAAAGCAAACCTGCTTAAGTAGCTGTAACCTCACAGGCTTGAAATTACGCCTGCTACCCTGGGAACAGAAACTCAAGAGAACGAAGGAAAATAAGCTGTGAACCTAGAGGATTTAAAATAGCCTGGGCTTAACTATTAAAGTAGTGTGAGCATAGAATTCTTGCATGGGGCACACTTAATAGGAGTTGGACTTGCTTTACTCTCTGGTCTCTTTGGTCCTCCCCATCCTAGCATCCTCAGCTCCAGGGCTGCTTCTGTGCGTTTTCTGTCAAGCACAGGAGGGAAAAAAGCAGTTTCTGCCTACCTTGCCAGGTCTGAAAAAAATATCCTCCAATCCCTCCGTTGTCCTGGGTGGCTGCCAGCATTTCATTTCATCACAGTGCTGCGGTGTTGTGGGGGGTTATGGTTGACCTTATGTGAGGCATCTGAAGCCCCAAAGAAACAATCTGACTGCTTCCTGACTGCACATAGTTGTATTCACAGCAACACTGGGGTAAGAACCTGGATTAGAATTTGGGACCCTTGTGGCATCCATCTGTTGCTCTTGCCTTCCATGACAAATCTCCTTTCCTGCTAGGATGGTTTGACTTTTACAAGATCTTGATTTCCATTTTAATAATCCCAAGCCTTCCCTCGACTCTGCAAAGGAATTAAATTTAAATACGAAGCCTACATTTTATCTTGACATTTTCTTTAGAAGGCAGGGGAAAAAAAAGAAAAAGAAAAACGGGGGGCTAGATATTTAAGTCTTCCCATCACGAGAGCAAAATCCTCATTTTCTTTAGAACCCTTTGTTCAGATTCTCACGGGAGAGGTGTAGGGCCAAGGGCTGCCTTACTGGCCTGCAGGCTCTCTAGTAACCCCCAGAGACACCAAGAACACTCTGCATCCAGGATTCCAAATCTCTGTGGGAAACGTACCCGTGTCAGCATTAAGTGATATGGCTTAAAGATAGTCTTGTCAGTCTAATTGATCTTGAGTCATTGCCTTTCCTGTCAGAGCTGTCTATCTCCTTACCCATAATCCTCATCACTTTGATAGCCCGTCAGGAATATGGGACTTGGCCCAGCCTTGCCTTCATCCAATAACATTATGAAATTGATACTGACACTTCCATTGGCACTAATTTCTCTAAGAGATTGGAGCCAGAGGACAAGTGGTTTAGCTTCATGGCAGTTAAGCTTTCCAAGTAGATCAAGATGGCCTAAGATTGATTGACCTGTACCCTGAGGAAGGGAGAGGGAGAGGAGGGGATGGAAAACCAGTGGGCTGCATCAACATCATCAAGTGGTATTTATTGACTACTCAAGAAGGGACAATGTTGTGTATGGATATTTGGAAGGTATATGCCAGCCCCTCCGAAGATTGCTTCATAGAGAGTTTAGGAAATTTTGGAAGCACGTTGGTTACAGTGGTTCACTGCCTCCTTGTGGCATTGCTCCCTGGTGTCTGAAGTCCAAAGTGGCAATTAATTCTACCCATGACTGTCTTTTCTCTACCCTTCCACTTCCAGACCTGGGAGGCCTAACTTAACTGTTTATTAGGGCGACTCTGTTATTTTTCATTCAAAACAAAGAGGGTGCTATGAAAAGTCTTTCTGGAACAACAGGTTCTCCCTGTTGGAAAATCAGGATGTTTGGTCAACCCCCCTTTTTAATAATTACAAGCTAAGCCTATGTGAACTGAACAAAGAGATACTTTGACAAGTTTTCGTTCCTTACCTGAGTCTCCTTTAGGTTATTGGATGCATAAGGAAACTGGGTTTTGATTCTCTCTTTTTTTAAGTTTTTATTTATTTATATGAGAGAGAGAGAGAGAAAGGGAGAGAGAAAGAGGGAGAAAGCACAGAGGGAGAAGCAAACTCTCTGATGAGCAGGGAGCTCAATGTGGGGCTCGATACCAGGACCCTGGGATCATGACCTGAGCTGAAGACAGACACTTGACCCACTGAACCACCCAGGCACCTGAGGAAACTGGGTTTTGATGAGGAGGTTCCATGAAAAATGAGAAGTTCTTATGAACTGATAGGTTTAATGATATTGCCTGATCTGGAGGTCAGTGCAAGAATAATACCTTAAAAGTGATTATAGGAAGTCACAAAGTTGAAGAAGGATATGCATTTTGAGATTAAGTGGTTAAGTTTTAGGATTTTTTTCCCTTTGTACCAATCTAGCCCGTGTCCATCTTCAGGAAAATAAATGACTCACTACTACTAGAATCTCCCTTGTCTCCATCTACCTCATTACCCCTTGGTGGGGTATTTGATTTGAGTGTTTAATATCCTCAATGTATTACATTTAAGTATATTATATATATTACCCATAGTAATAGTTTGGAGACATGGGGAAGGAGTGAAATTATAGACAAATGCAGACTAGTAAGTCTCCTTGCACACTTGTTCAATGGGCAACAAACTGGTGTTACTTTATGTGTGAGTTCATGTGTATTTTTGCTCAGGAGTGTGTCTGTGTGGGCAAACATGGGATTTCTGACATGTTTATGATGGTCTGGTGGGACACGTGCCTGTGACATCATTGCTTTGCCTTCCATGACTCACGGGGCTTCTCAGAGAACATGGCTTCCCAAGTGCTGGCTTGGCTAGTGGAGCCCCTGCCCCAGGCTGGGAGGCAGATGTGCAAACAGGAACTATAGTATATAAAGCGTTGTCATACAAGGGAAGAGATCACAGAGCTGATACAGTGTTATTTTGATTGATTTTTGTATTGTATTTATACTTTCACATGCAGAAAATCAATCGACCCCTTGCCCCCTCCTCTGTTCCTGCTGTAGCACTGTTCAAATGAAATGCTTATATCACTTTTACAGCTTGTCTGTGAAAGGGATGAGTGAACCAAAAAATTAATAGAGGCTGCTGAGGGCCTTGCCCAACTGCTGCCCAGGTGTGTGGGGAGAAGAGGCAGTGACCAAGGTTCAAGGTGCCTTGGAGGTGACGGCCACCGCATAAGCAGAGATAGTGTTGTGGGTCAGGAGGTAAGGCAAGTCCTCTGGGGTGGGACAAGGACTATCAACAGGGATGAAAGGTGACAGACCTCAAGGCTACAGTGTTTGCTGGATGGGGGTCCTTCTTGTGCTGCCTTCCTCTCTCTTTTCTGCCCTGGCTTAGTGTCTCCCTTGTGCTGTCATATTGCCCTGGGCACACTTGTAATATGGTCCTCACCATCTCTGTCATCTCTCTTGGTTTATTGTGTGTCCTACCTGTAGAACTCTGGGAGCCTCTTCATGGCCAGGAATATATCTTCTTCTCCCTCCCTAGTCTCTAGCTGACAGCCTGGCACACGAGGCAGTGTTTGCTGAGCATGTGTGTGGGAAGGCTGGTATGGAAGGTGTGATCTGAATCAGAACCTAAAATGTTAGGGTCACCGTCGAGGATTCTCAAATGGGCTTAGGTTAGTGCTACAGTTCTTGGGAAGTTGTCCTTGGAAGGTTAAATGCCCATAGAATGCATTCTCAGTTCATCCCAGAGGCAGCTTTTTCATCATCCTGATAATGCCCTTCCATCCCTTATGCTTGCCACTGCCCAGGCTGAGTGCAAGACAGGTGGGAGACTTGGGTTGTGGGTTGAACTGTGTCGTGCAGAAAGATATGTTGAAGTCTTAACCCTTGACATCTGTGCATGTGACCTTATCTGGAAATAGTCTTTGCAGGTGTGATTATGATGTACATTAAGATGTGATACTAGAGTAGGGTGGGCCCTGAATCCAAGCTGACTGGTGGCCTTATAAAAATGGGAGATGCAGTGATAGACACACACAGAGAAGAAGGCCATAAGACCAGGAGTGTGATGCATCTGCAAGCCAGGGAACACCCAGAGGCTGCTGACCATCAACAGAAGCTAAGAAGAGCCAAAGAAGCATTCTGCTCAGAGTCTCAGAGGGAGCTTGGCCAGGCTGACACCTGGATCTCAAACTTCAGGCCTTCAGAACTGTCAGAGATTAAATTTCCATGGTTTCAAGCCATGGAGCTTGTGGTATTTTGTTACAGCAGCAGAAGGAAGCCGATAACCCAGTGCCTGTGGATGCCTGGGTTAACTCCTGGATGGCACCTCTTTTCCAATTCCCTGCTTATTAAGCACATTTTACTAGGGCCTTGAAGCCGTTCAAAGATATACAATAGGGTTCTTGACCTTCCAAGATTTATGATTTAGAGACTTCAGGACCAGATAAGGAACTTGAATTGGGATGAGCAAGGAGGCATGGATCAGTGTTGATGCCAGGACAATCTAACAACAGGATAAGTTCAAATGTAGGGGTCAATCTCCTAGTTTTCTAAGGACATGGTGTTTCTGATGAAAATAATAACACAGGCTCCTAGCAAAATGAAGTTCCAAAGTGAAATGTCATAGGACCAGTCTGTGACTTGTCCACGGAGATACCCTTGCCATGAATGCAGGGTGGAAGGCTGCTGTTACAGGACTCTGAGAGCTGGGTATACGGTCCTGTTGGAGACAACACTTGCCTTGACAGATAGGTGGGCCTGGGTGATGTTCAACCAAGGTGGGCAGGTGCCAATCCCTGGTCCCTCGAGGAGTAGGTGAGAGACCCCAGGAAGGCTGGGAAGTATGCCTACAACAGCCCATCACCTCTGCAAGGGCAGGGCCTTATAGTGAGACAGTGCATGGTATGGAGCCTTTAGATGATGTTGAGGGCCTGCTGAACACCGTGGGCACCTTTTCAGAACCCTGGTTTCTGGTCTAGAGACTGCAAAGAAACCTGGGCATGTCTTGACAGTCCTATTGTCCTTTCCAGGGACAATAGCAAGAATCTGCATTCTGCAAGACATTTTTTTTCTGGACATTCATGGGCTAACTTTGGCCTTGCACTGCTTTTCCCGAGGCACACTTTACCTTCATCTGGGTTTACCACGTGTGGTAGCCCTGTGGTTTAAGTCATTCCTTGTCAGTTTCTAATCTTAGATTAAGGGATCCACAGCCAAAGTCATGAAATCTCCAAAAAAGAGATCCATTTGGTGGGGAGTCCTCACTGCTCTCAGAAATACCATTTTGGGTCTTACTCCCAGATGGAGAGCTACCCTTTACTTTTCTAGAGGAAGTAATTTTGATGTGAACTCAAAAGATCACTGGATAGGGAACCAGAAGAGCCAGGTTCAAGTCACAACTCTCCCCTGACTCCCCTGGTAGATCAGTTTAACAACTCTGAGTCTCTGTTTCCTCATGTGTGAAATGGGGGATGTAGTCTCTATCTTGAGTATCTCATTGGTTGCTGTGGTTGCTGTGGTGATTGAGTTCATAGAGAAGAAATTGCCTTGTGAGCGACAATGCGTCATACAGAAATAAGGGGTTTCCATTGCTGTTAGATTACAGGCTTTAATGCACAAAATCATAGGATCCTCCCATCCTTTTTTTTAAATTCAAGTATAATCGACACACAACATTTTGTTAGTTCCTGGTGTACAACATCGTAATGATTGGATATTTGTACATATTGTGAAATGATCATGATAAGTCTAGTTAACATCTGTCATGGGTCTCCCATTCTAAAAGGTTCTGTGATCTCATTTCCCTCCCTACTTGAGGGTGCTGGGAGGCCTTAGATCTTCCCAGTGAACATTTTCTTTTTTTTTTTTTTTAAGATTTTATTTATTTATTCATGAGACACACAGAGAGAGAGAGAGAGAGAGAGAGAGAGAACCAGAGACACAGGCAGAGGGAGAAGCAGGCCCCATGCAGGGAGCCCGATGTGGGACTCAATCCTGGGACTCCAGGACCATGCCCTGGGCTGAAGGCAGGCACTAAACCGCTGAGCCACCCAGGGATCCCGGATCCACCCCCCCCACCCCCACCCCCCGCCGCGAACATTTTCTAATAAAGAGAGAAATGCCTTCTTTGTTTGGCAGAAGGTGATGGGCCAGGGTGATCTGGGTGTGAACACAAACTTCTCAGAATGGCCTAGAAGAAATCATTGCACTTTCATGGATTCTCTCCACCTATAAAGTTAGGCCTCATTTCAACAGTTTGGATTTAGGGGCATTGCAGTTCTGAAATGTTTTCATAGACCTCTCCAATTTGAGGCCATGTGATTATGTACCATGACGCAGGTAAGGGAGTGATTAAGAATATGGACTCTGGAGTCTTACAGCTCCATCTAGAATCATGGTGCTGTCACTCATTAGCTGTGTGCCCAGGGCAGACTGCTTCACTGCTCTGAGTCTAATTATAAGACCCACCTCACTGAGCCATTGTGAGCACTGAATGAGATCATAAGTACACAAAGCCCAGGCTGGTGCCCAGTGGTCAATAAGTGCTCAATAGGCATTAGCTATTATTCTGGAGAAAGAAGCTGGGTTTTCTACAGGTGATGGTATGCTATGACATGTACTCAGAGCTACTCTGAGGAGGATTTCCTGCAGGTATACCCTGGGTAAACTACTGCCTGCAGAGCAGTGTGTGAGCCCCATGCACCTGTGAGAGGCCTTTCTTATTGGGAAACTCCCCTCATCAGCCCACTGTTTCTCACTTGTGAACTAGGTAAAATCAGGGGCCTTTGGGCTTTCACTCCCATTTTGGTCTGTCATTCTCTTGGTGGTGGTGTTGAAATAAGAGGGTACTGATTATGCAGAATAGTTCTATTAGCATAAAAGGTGCCGTGAGTGAGTGGGTGAAAAGTGTGGAGACATCAGTGATTCTATATGGCAGCACCGGTACAGCATGCTCACAAACTGCCGTGTCTCCTTCCATTCACCAGAAGTTCCCACGAGGTTGGGTGGAAAGCTATGCGTAATTCTTGAGGGGAAATAAGTGCCTCTATTTTGGAGTGACACTGACTAGTCCCAGTACAGTGGTTAAAGATGAACTGAGGAATGTTGAGACTTGAGCTCTAAGCTTTTTATGGGGCCTTGGACCAAAGCACTGTATTTCGTCTTCTAGTTGTCTTATGTGTGCAACTGGAAGATAATTATTTGCTTCCTGTTTGTGCCTGGGATGTCTGAAGTATAAAGTCTTTGAAGAAAGCTAATGACATTAGCCTTCCCTCTAGGGTGTGTATTTTCTTGTTCTCAGGCCCCTTGCTGCCTACCATTCTTCTGCCTGTGCACACCTACATAGGAGTTGCTCCTCCAGCTATGACCTGGTGCATTGGTTCTAGGTCTCAAGTTCCCTGGAAATGTCATGGGCTCCACTCCTAAAAGAAGCCAGTTTTCTTACAGAGCAGACTCAAGGGAATAAAGATTGGGAGTGGAAAGGAGATTGTGCTTGATTCATTATAACTTGTCACAGTGTCAGAAAAGCAATGCTGGGGGCTCAGGCAGCAGGGCGCTGTGAAATGAGCCCAAACTGTGATGTCAGATAGAGGTGGGTCTGTCTACCAGTTATTAACTGCATGACCTTGGGAAAATCATGAAGCCTTGGGCTTTGGACTCCTCAACTGCATTACTGGGATGGCACAATCTACTCTCAGGGTTGTCGTGGTGATGAACTGAGGTAAGGGAAGCCATGTGTCCAGAGTACCAGGCAGCACCAGGCCTGCCTTTCCTTCCCTTCCCTTTCCTTAGGTGTGTATCCTTGGGCTGCTTGATCAGTGGCATCATTTTCAATCACCAAATGCTACCCTCAAGCTATGGATGCGATGAGGCATGAACAGTGCCTTTGGTTCCTGTAAAAGGCTGGGAGGGAATTCAAACCAGAGAAGAGAACTTATCTTTTGGGAAATGTTCAGGGAGAGGGGCACAGAGAAATGAGGAGGGCATGGCTTCTTGGGCAGCCCGCAAGGCCTGCAAGTCCCAGAGGTCCCAGAGGTCATGACGGCAATGGCAGTCTGGATGCAGGAGGAGACAGAAAAGGGGAGGGACTACAGGAGCTGGTGCAGGAATAGAGCGGTGGTGACTTGTCCCCAGGTATGCTCTCCGACAGAGCCCATGTTCACTTGGCTTCTGTCCCACATCTGCCAATAAAAATTAAAGAAATTGATTTTCTTTTGTTTGCCTCTGAGGACTAGGCTCTTTTTATGAGACAGTAAATGGAATCCCACTCTGAGCGTGGCTAGATTTTTAATTGTGTTTGTTGTGCTTTCACCTTATTCCATTTTATGAGTTCCTGCTCCCAGATTTGTTGATGCGAAGCTCTCACCCACCAGGGACACATCAATATTTGATTTTTATCAGTAGGAAAAGGTTGAGGTTTTTAAAAAATCATTTTCTTAATCCAAAGGTTGGCTCGTTGGCTTCATTCTGACACATTAAAAACATGGGACCCATCCAGGGTTGTTTTCTTTGACTTCCTAAGTTTGACCTGAAGTGGGGGTTGGGGGGTCTCTTTCAATAGTGGAAGTCATGGTCTGGCTCTATGTGAAATGAGATTAGATTAGATTAGATTAGATTAGAGTCCAATTTTGGGACAGAATGCTGGGAGGAAACATTTTAAAATGAATTACATCATTGAGGATAAAAGATGCATCCTTTGCATAGGACACTTTTGTAAAGATTTGTTGAAAACGATGCAAAGGAAAACATTAAAGTTAATATTGTTCAATGTGGGGATGGTTTCACTTCCTGTATTAGTCAGCACGAACTAGGTTATTCTGTGATAACAAACAGCTCCCCTGTCAGTCTCCATGATTTAAAACAACAGAACTATATTTCTCACTTATGCCACCACGCACCTGGTATTGGCTACAGCCGTCTGCTCTGTGTTGGCCTCACCCAGGGATAAAAGTTGCCCCAGGCTCTGCCTCATACTTCCACAGTTGCCAAGCAGGAAGAAGAGAATGGGGCAGGTCACACACTGGATCATAAAGCTTCCATGTGGAAGTGGTGTGTATCGCTTCTGCTTACTTCCCATTAACCAACGAGAGTGATGGGGGTGCTGAGTAACCTGGAGGGGTACAGAAGTACCTAGAAATGCTTGGTGAACAGTGATCCTAACAATCAAGTTCCTAAGAGGGTTTCCTGAATTGGTAGGTGAAATGCCCCCAACCTTGGAAGGAAGTATGAAAATAAATGAAGGACTGTAGAAATGGATGCATTCTGGCCCCAGGATTTTACAATTTTGCCATAAATAGGGCCTTGACTACCCAAAGTTATCTTATATGGCTTGGTACTGCCTTGAAAATATTTGGTGAGCTGTTTCTAGATGCCTTGATTCGGGTGTCCCTGCTTCTTTGTATGGCCTCATGTATTTATACTGAGCTCTGCTTGTAAAAAAAAAAAAAAGATAATTTAGGTCAGCAATAGTATTGAGAACATGGGTAGTGGGTGGGAAGAGTAAGAACTTGGGAGATAAGCAAACATAGATTCAGACATCAGCTCCATCACTTCCTACCTAGCTGGTTTTTGGAAAATGAATTAGACGTATTTGAGGATCAGTTGGTCAAATGGGAATAATGGTGTATTTTGAGGGTCAAATGAAAAGAGAATAATTGTTATAATTGTGTCCTTGGGACTCTGAGTCATTTCTTTGGAAATCAGAGAAGAACCACTTCTGCAAATTGGCTGAGCAAATGCCATTATGTTGCACTAGTGGCTGGATTTTCTTGGGGACAGATTTCTGAGAACTGTTAATGCTTTGAAAGTTAGGGAGTTTGTGCAACAGAAAGGGATTTTAGTGACAAGGATAGAATATTGGAGAAGTAATTCCAAAGAAGCCTTCTCCCTGATGAAAGAGCAGTGTTTATGTGTTAATGCCTTGTCAGGCATTTACCTGAGCTAGTTTACCTAGCTCATTCTGTGCGATGTACAAACGCACTCCTCTTTGTCCGCTAAGGACCCTGACTCACCAGAGGCTTCTGCAACACGTCTTGTCCTTGCAGACCTCATGACAACTTTCATCTCCCAGTTCCCCTGCCTCTATCCTACCTGGGTCAGAGCTTGCTCTGTTGCAGTGAAGTTCCATCTCATGTTTTCATCAGAGACCTTTGGTTTCTGGAGGAACCTGACCCCACAGTGGAATCAGCCCTTTATGAAAATCTGAGCTATTCCATTTCAGCCCCGTTATTTTTTTTTTCCCATTGAAGGAGCAGAGAGGGAAAAAGAAGAGACTCTTTAAAGACAGTTTGGACCATTGAATGCTGGGCAAGACACCTGCTGGGGCCATCAAGCTTTCTCTAATTATCCAGTGGTTCAATTATGGTATGGTTAGAAGAGCAAAACGTGCTCAAGATCTGAAAGGAAAAAAATACAACACTGATTTGGGAGGAGAATCATGTGATGGGAATGTCTGAGCGGACCTATACATTCCCTTCTGGTTCTCTCTCAACAACTTGAACTTACCAGCAAGGCTGCAAATCTGTCTCTCTTCCTTTTTGTTTATTAGTACTGCATAACAAAATAATTCTGTCCTAGATTAGGATTAGGAATGGATTGGTGACAGCAGATAGGTCCATCACAGGTGCTAGACTGTGTGTGTGTGTGTGTGTGTGTGTGTGTGTGTGTGTGTGTGTGTGTGTTGGGAGCAGAAGACAGCAAGCTTCACTCCTCCTCTTGCCCTGCCTTAGGTCTTTGTGGGTTCCCAAAAATAGAAGAGCTCCCTGGACAGATGAGGTGTCCTCCATGTTCTTCTCTGTGGTTATAAAGGTTGGAAGAAATACTTCTTCCTCACAGAGGCCCCACATCTATGGGTTTTCCATTGAGGCAAGTGACCTGAGAACTGGCCAGAGCTGGAAAGATAAATTGGTTCCTAGGGTGAATGTGGGTTCCCCTGTAAGCAGAGCTCAACCTGGAGTACTGTTGTCACCCCAGAGTGTGTTTGGAAATATGCTGTGTGCTGGGTGGAGGGTGGTGAACTGGCTTTTTTAAACATTTATTTAAAATTTTTAAAAGATTTTATTTATTTATTCATGAGAGACACAGAGAGAGGCAGAGACATAGGCAGGGGGAGAAGCAGGCTCCCTGTGGGGAGCCCGATGTAGGACTCGATCCCAGGACTCTGGGGTCACACCCTGAGCCAAAGGCAGACTCTCAACCACTGAGCTACCCAGGTGCCCCTATTTTTAAAAAAAATAATTTATTAGACTTTATTTTTCTAAGCAGTTTTTGGTTCACAGCAAAATTAGGGGGAAGGTATAGAGAGTTCCCTTATATCTCCCTAACCCTTACATACCTAGCCTCACTCATCATCAGCACCCCTCACTAGAGTGGTACATTCCTTACCACTCATAAACTTGAGACTAGCTTTTAATGCCCAGGCCTAGAGAGGCCACATATCCTGCTGTACCCAGAGCAACTGTGTCCCGAAAGGACTTGTCTCAACCTAGCACCGGCCACAGCCGTCAATGCTGGACATTGACACAGGTGGGCAGGAGTGAGCCACAAGGGTCTCCTCTCAAGTTCTTTGAAGTGAGGGGTCTATGTACTCTTTACTGCCTTTTATTTTAAGGAATGTGGTTTGTGGAAGAGTGAAGGGAGTTAGAGGGCCTCAGGGACCAGACAGCAGTCTGACGGCACTGTGCTCCTTTTGATGTGGTTGTAGTTGAACACAAACGTTTAGCAGCTCTGGGCTGCAGAGCTCATGATGAATTATCTATAATCTATCTGTTTGAGTCTAATGAGGTTATTCACTCTTGTCCCCCTTCTCAAGGATCAAGAGCAACCTCTTTAAAAAGGGTCTCAGGGACCTGCAGTCGAAGGCAGATGCTCATGAGGAGGATACTGTGCCACAATGGACCAACTGTCCCATTGAACAAATGCTGTCCCCCATGGTCTGCACTTCCAGGGAGGCAGTGCCCGTGACGGTTATGAGCACAGTCTCTGAGGTGGACTGGGTTTGCAGCCCAGAGAACATCCACCACTTTGCATCCCATTTTTGGGTGTGTGTCCTTGGGCAGGTCACTGCTTGTGCCTCAGTGCTTCCATCTGTAAAATGGGGAAAATAAAGGAACCAATCTCATCGAAGCCTTATAAAGTTAGCAAAGTTGCATTTATAGAGCCTGATAGGTCAGAAGCACTCAATAAAAATTATGATGGCAATGGTGAGATCTCCAGTTTACTCCTCAACCCCCTATAATTGAATGTTTTCCTCCATCCTCTCTGGGAACTGCTATCACAGAGGCCATCTTCTCCTTGAAGAGTGGCTTCTTTTTCTTCTTCATCCTACTTGGCCTTAGTATAGAATGCTCCTGAACTTCTAGATACTCTGCTCCTTTGACTTCTAAGTCAATGTCATTTTCTGATTCTCTTCTGCTTTTCTGGCCATTTCTTCTCATGTCCCTTCCCTTGCTCCCCTTCCTCTGCCCACATTTTAAGTATTGGGTTTCTCAGGGTTTCGACGACTGCTTTATTCATTTATTTCTGTGAAGTTTTCCTGGGTGACCCTGTCCCTTCCCATGGCTTTGGGAGCCTGTAGCAGGACCTGTCTCCTCCCTGTGGCTCTCACCTGGTCCTTTCAGATCCTAGAATAATGTTGAGAAAGCAGAGACTGTTTTAGATCATAGGCTTTGGGACTTTTTGTGGACACTCGCTGTCCATTGATGCCCTGAGACACAGATTCAAAGAAACAGCCTCTCGTAAAAGGCTCAAGTCCCAATGTTCTGTCTTCTCCAAACTCCTCCTGACTCAGTGTCCTGCCTCCATGTTGCTATAACAACCCATATCCCATAATGCTGAGAACAGAACTGGGTGAGGTGCAGGAGACCTTCTATCATATGGTCTTTTTGGAACTGGATCTCACATTCCCTCTTTTCCCCATTTGCCCATTTGTTTTGTCAAACCCTCTCCTCCTGCTGCTTCCCAGGAAGGGGGAGGTGAGTGTCTGCACACCTGCAAGTACCTATCTTTTGCCCTTATAATGAGTGGATACACTTTTAGGAGTAGAACTCTAGGCTGAAACTTTGCTCATCAAAAATTTGAAGGAATTGGGGCACCTGAGTGGCTCAGTCAGTTGAGAATCCAAATCTTGATTTCAGTTCAGGTCATGATGTCAGAGTTCTGAGATCAAGCCTCATGTTGGGCTCTGCACTTAGTAGGGAGTCTGCTAGAGATTCTCTCCCTCTGCTCTCTCAAATAAATAAATCTTTAAAAAAAATTCGAAGGGATTTCTCAGTGCAGTCACAGTACATTGTTACAGAGAATTGCATTGTCTTTCTGATTTCTGTTCCTTTTGAAATATGACCTATCCCTCCCTCCTACAAGCTCTCAGCATATTTTCTTTATTCTCAGGGTTCTGGCATTTCATAACATTGTGTCTTGATATGTGTGTGTGTGCATGCATGTGTTAATTATGCTGAAAACTGGAAGTGGACAGGTCATTTGGAGAAATTTTTCCCTAATTTTTTTATCCTCCCTTCCATCTTTTCTATTCTCTCTCTCCTTCCCTTTTTCCCTTTCCCTACCCTGCCACCTTTCTTTTAATCAGATATTGAATCTCTGGGTTGAGTCTTTAATTTTCTTTTCTTTTCTTTTCTTTTCTTTTCTTTCTTTTCTTTTCTTTTCTACTTACCTTGTCTTTCTGTTTTGTTTGACTTTCTGAAAAATTTCCTTGGCTTTATCTTCCACTCCTCTTTGACTTTTGAATTCTGATGGTGGCAATTCTCAAGGACTCATTCTTACCCTTGAATTGTTCACATTTTAAAATCTTGTCTTATGGATGTGATGTCTTCATTTGTCTCTCTGAGGATATTCGTGATTTAGAAAAAAAGTCTTCTCCTTGCATTACTCTGTTTCCTGCAGGTCCCGATTGTCTGTTTATCTGGTGTTCTCTCATGTTGAAGCTTTGCTGAACTGTCTGGGAATCTTGAACTGTTCTCCCATATTTACGAATTAAGTTCTAGAAAGCACTTTCTGCACATAGGTGGGCCTCATCAGTTATTAGCCTTCACTGTGGCATAATCACAGACTACACATGACTTCATTGGGAGACCACCAAATGTCAACATCTAGGTCCTTTTCTTTTTTTAAAGACTTATTTACCTTTATTTTTTTTTATTTTATTTTTTTTTAATTTATCATAGTCACAGATTGAGAGAGAAAGAGAGAGAGGCAGAGACATAGGCAGAGGGAGAAGCAGGCTCCATGCACCGGGAGCCCGACGTGGGATTCGATCCCGGGTCTCCAGGATCACGCCCTGGGCCAAAGGCAGGCGCTAAACCGCTGCGCCACCCAGGGATCCCGACTTATTTACCTTTAAATAAGAGAGAGAGAGAGAGAAGAGAGAGGGAATCTTAAGCAGACTCTCCGCTGAGCATGGAGCCTGATGCAGGGTTCGATCTAATGACCATGAGATCATGACCTGAGCTAAAGTCAACAGTCAGATGCTTTAAGTGACTGAGCCACCCAGGTGCCCAACATCGAGGTATTTTTTTTGAGACATTCAGTTTCTGCAGAGAATATCCTCTGAATCTCCTACAGGGGAGGAGACTGGGAATAGGGTCAGTGAGAGGCGTGGGTATACTTGGTTTCTGTCTTCCAGGAGCAGGAAGGAGGCAACCAGCTCTTCCCCTCAGCCTCTCCAGTTAATTTTCTCCAGGAAGAAACTACTAGTCTGGTGGTGGGGGGGCGGGGGGGCAAGGTCATGGCTTGGGTACTTTGTTCCAGCCCCAAGCCCCACTCCAGCCTTCAGGCCTATGCTGTGCCTTCATGTCCTGAGTGACCCCACTGAACTGGCTTTCTCTAAATATTCCTCCTGCAGTCCCTTTGTGAGGAAGTTTACATCATTTCATTTTTCATCTTCCAAAACGTTGAGATATCTTATTCCTTCTTGTCTCCCTTCTTCATTCTCCTTGTACACAAATATTTCTTTATATTTTAGAGGCATTCAGCAAGAGGGGAATGATAAGAACCTGTGCTCAGCTTTCACTGTTTCATTGGAATCACAACAAAGGTTTTCAGAGTTTATAAGTTTTCAGCACTGGCCTCCACTTGCAGGGCGAGTGATGATCACCAAGTGTGGTTCCTTTTGCTATGTGGTCTCCAAACTCCATCAGGCACTTGTCATGGTTGGCATAAGCCTGTCTGTACCAAGGGAGTGGAATTCAGGGAACTCAGGCCTCATTTATTAGTTT
The DNA here is from genome assembly GCF_003254725.2 of Canis lupus dingo. NCBI lineage: Eukaryota > Metazoa > Chordata > Mammalia > Carnivora > Canidae > Canis > Canis lupus. The sequence continues at coordinate 51,336,955 of NC_064245.1, read as the reverse complement.
TCCTTTAGTTCTGCCTCATTGGAGCTTCACCTCGCTATTCGATAGGAAATATCCTCCCCATAAACTTCAGTAGATATGTCAGACTTCTGCAGCAGCAGTACTGTGTAAGCCTCAAAACCAAATCACAGCGGGCACTTTGTCTTGGGACCATGTGTCTTGCAAAGCATTTCAAACACCAGTTGTACGAAGCCACAGTCACAGCTAATTCACTTGACATGAGTTTTATTTGTACGTATGGAGGAATCACACCAGCAAATAGAATCATTGCTCTGCCAAGACTGTGGTGACAATAATCTTTGTCAACCTGTGTTTGTAAATCACCTGAGGTACTGGGTTTTTTCTTTGGTTTGGAACATGGTAGAGTTGGGGTTGGTGAAGATGCGAGTGATGTTCCTTGAAGACGCTGGAGCAATGTGGATCTTTCAAGGGTGGGCAGCTGACCTGGCTACCTGAAGGCTAACAGTGATGCAGCTGAATTAGTGTCACTTTGAAAGCTGGCTTAGGTTCAATCTGAGCCCATACTGGGCTTAGCTCCCTATGGATTGTCAGAAGCCATAGCAGAGTCCAGTGAAAGCTGGATACATTCCTATAGGAATTGGAGGGCCACTCTGGAAAGACTAATTAAGGCACTCCAAGGCCCTAATTAGAGGTTCTAGGCCTTGACTGTGCATGGTACTGACATGGGATTTCTTCAAATTCTGATGCCCAGGTGTGTCCCTAGACCACCTGAATCAGAAACTAGGGATGTGACCCACCCAGGAACAGAGTGCAAATCACAGCTATGTAAATTTTTGTAAATCTCGTTGTTGCTACGTAAGTGAAGAACTCATTTAAAATTTGCATTATTTTGAACTAATTTGAATTTGGGGGAAGTGAAAATAGTTCATGGCACAGTCACTCTGATACACTATTTCGCAGCTGTTTCCATGGTGTGATGGAGTGGGCTTTTCTCTCTCTCAAGAAAGAGATCGAATGGGTGGTTCTTTGAAGGCAGACTCCAAAGCATTCAGGGAATACTCTTCCAGTGGATTATACTCTTACAGAAACGTGGTGGCAGAAATAGCAAAAGGATCTATGGGCAGGGCTGGGCACTGCCCAGGCGCGACTTCACTGATATTCTGTGTCTCTCTTGGTGTGCACAGGTCCTGTGGCTGTCATCAGTGGTGAGGAGGACTCAGCCAGCCCCCTGCACCACATCAACCATGGCATCACGACGCCCTCATCGTTGGACGCTGGGCCAGACACGGTGGTCATCGGTATGACCCGCATCCCAGTCATTGAGAACCCTCAGTACTTCCGTCAGGGACACAACTGCCACAAGCCAGACACGTGTGAGTACTGCAGTAGAACATTGTCCCTTCTGGGGAGGGCAGGGGAGGGTGGCATGGCAATAGACCACATAGCTGGGGTTCTGAAACCTTCTGAGATGACCTACCACCTGCTAACCTCCCACTCTCTAAGACACCCTCCCTATTTGTCTCAAAACTTGAAAAGTAGCCTGGGCTAGGGGTCTTCATTGGGGCAGAGTCTCCTGGGCAGAGAGGGCTCAGGCTAGGAGGGAGCTTAGATGTAGGAGGCCCAGCCCCACATGAAGAGGTATTCCCAGGAAGGCAGGGGACACACACAGGGCTGGTCTTTTCTAGAGACCTGGCCTCTGCATTTAGGAAATGTAACCCAACACTGTCCAGATAGGAACCCTTGAGGTTATCAGACCCTCTGCCCAAGCCTCCAGGAGAAGAGAAGGGAATGAAGGGTGCTGAGTACTGTTTGAATGGAAACATCTCTCTAGCTGCCTCTCCAGTGCAACCGAAGTGTGCACTTTCTGAGAACCTGATCAAGGCCCCAGTGCTAGGACACCTCACCCCCCTCTACAGATGTCCCACAGGGATCAGAGGATTCAGGGCACCTGTTTCCTCCCTGTTTCTCGCCCACTGTTGGTTCCAGCCTCCCTCCTTGTCTTTCTGCTGAGCTCTGCTAGGGCCTCTCCCTGCTCCCCGGGCCTCTCCCAGCTTCTGGAGCCTCCGGGGCTTGGACCTTCCACTCAGCAGGTGCTCCTTTTGCTGCGTCCCAGGTGCAGTGTAGGCCTAGCAAATCCAGTGCACACCCTCTCCTGCTCCTGCCCTCGAGAAATGGTCAGCTAGTTCAGGAGACAGTCCAAAGGCCTCTGGAGGCCATCTGAGGGCTGGAAGGGATGGGCTAGGTTAAGGACTCATCTTACAGACAGAAAAACTGAGATTTGGGGAGGCTGTCCCCAGGCTTCTGCCATTGGTTCTCTTCTCTCTATGGGTTCAGGGTTTTGGCCAAGGAAGAAGCACCCCAGGTCTTGCTTTTCTGCTGGCTGAGCACTCTGTACTCGGGCCTCACCTTAGCTCACAGAACTCTTGCTGCTCCTGCTGTCCACCTTACAGCAGAGCAGGCATTCAGCTCTCTGACTGACCTTTGCTTCTGTTTCCCTGGTTCTGTTTGTAGTGAGACGATGGCCACAGTGAGAGGGACTGGGCTCAAGTCAGAATAAGGTCATCATGTGACTCCCAACCTTGGGTGCCCTCCAGAACTGGTCTCTGTTTACCGCATAACCCTATCAACGTCAGAGGAAGGATGTCTGGGTTATGGACCAAGACAAGGGAAGAAAAATAAACTGTGATTCAGATAAATAGTGGGGGACACTGTGTTTAGGATGGTTCTGCTCTGGCTAAAGGTCTTGCCTCCAGGCAGGTTCATCTGGGGCTGATGTGAGTGTGGCTGGAAGGAAAGCCTTTCTGTGATGGTAGCGTGGCTCCAGGCTCAGTCTAGAGTTGGTGATGCTGAGCTTTCTAGAGTGATGCTGGCATTTGAGCAAAGACGTAGGCATTGCTGTATTGAATATACGATTGATTCTCGTTATTCACAGTAGTTACATTCCAATAAAGTCACCAGGAACACTGAATTAGCGGACACTGAACCATGGCTCCTAGGGGACATATAGGGTTAGGTTCCTCTGAATGTCTGGTCACAACATTTTTATCAACTAATCAATACATAACCTGTTTTATGTGTGCTTCTGTTTGGAGATACTTATTTAATGGATGCTGTGGTTCATTAACAGCAATCTCAAGGTCAGCACTATGACTCGGGCCTGAGCGAAGCGTATCTAACACACCTGTTTGTTCCATAGGCCTTCTTGCTCATAGGAATGCTAGATGGCGCTTCAGCATTATGCTCGGGAAATTTTAAACCGGGGAAATCCCCCCACACCCCGCCCCCCACCAAAAGCACAAATATGCAAAAAATGGCACCAAATAGACAACAAAAAGGACACTGGTAGGAGACCAGAAACAAGAAGACAGAATGTCACATGGGAATGTGCACATCAGGTGACTCACATTTCTCACCTCTTTCATGTTTGTGAATGACTACGAAAGTGCTGCCAGTAGTAGTTCGGGGGTTACATGTAAGTTTTAGCGAGAAGGCGAATTTGTGAATCCAGAATCTGTGAATAATGAGGATGGACTCTGTGCCCTGTAGGGGAAGTTCTGGGCTTCTCGTATAGAGTCTCTGGGTTGTATCTGTGCTCATGTGCTCCTGATACCAGCTTCTCAGTGCTTGTCAGGTGGGGATGGATCTTGCTCATGGGAGGACGGCTTCCTCTGGGCTATTAGAATAAGAGCGAACTGTGGAGAGCCACAGGATCTGAGTGCCCTTCAGTGTCAGGACCCAGCCCCAGCCAAGGAGCGATGGCCCTACCAACTGTGTGGAGGAGAAGCTTTCCTCCCTAATCCCTGAGTTTGTGATTGGAAGTAGACTTTTGAAGGATCCAGGTGTTACTTCTGTATAAACAGGAAGGAAGGGTCCGTGGAGGTGGAAGGGAAGCAGGCTTATGGATGAAAATCTGAAGGAATAAACAAACAAACACCTCACCCAGGGGAAATCAAAGCTGATTCTGGATTGTTAAAACCCTTCAATATTAGGGAAAGTGTCCTTTTCGGAGGAAACAGTATGTTTTGTCCTGTCAGTAGACAGTGGATGGCTCCTAATTGTTTTCAGAAAGCACGTATGGCAACAACAAACTGTGCAGGAGCCTTGTAACCAGGTTTGGCTAACCCTGCCTCTGTGAGTCTACGATTGACTCCCACAGCCAGGGAAGGGCAGCGCCTGCCACCTCCCCCACCCCCACCCCCGGGCTGAGATTTACTGGGTAAGCGGCAGCAGGTCTCTGATTATAAAGGCTTCATCAGCTGAGAGAAGTGACTCCAAGACACATCCCCGAGTGTGATGAGACACTGTCATAAATAATTAAAGCCACATGCACGCTGGCAGATAAATACGCGCAGAACATTGGTGATTCTGCAGACAAGGCTGGGGTCACGCTTTTGGGGAGATGGCAAGAAATGGGATTAAGGGAAGAGAAGTGCTCATATTATCCGTCCCCCGAGGTATCTCCCACCTGATTCCCTTCTGCATCCCATGTAAAAACGTGCAACATGGGAAGAGATTGCGGGGACGTCATGCAACCTGGCTTCAGACATTTTCCTGAGTCTCCCGGTGATGGATGTAGCACAAAAGCACTTCGCTTTCTTAAATATGTGTTTACCATAAGTGGTGGGACCTTTCTGACCAGAGTTATCAAGATGCTGCTCTTTCCCTGCCTTTCCCTCTATCTGCCTTCCATCTGATCCATAGCATTTTTCACAGCATGTCAGGGCTGCAAGGGTGTTTGGAGATCGCCTTGTACCATCCCTTTTCAGAGGCTTGCCTGCATTCCCAACAAGCGCTCTACGCTTGGCATTGTCTTCATTCTCAATTTATTTGGCCTTTCCAGGGATTCTGAAAAACCCGAGTGATAAAGGTCCTACTCGGGAATAGGTGTGGAAGCTGAAGCCCCCTTCTTGTTTATTGAAAACGCCTGGTTCTCAAAAACGTCAGGAAATGGATCCAGGCCTCTTGTCACACAGCTGATTTGGGGCTAGATCGTATGGAATGAGAAATCATAGGGCTGGCCTAGAGGGACCAGTGGGAAGAAGTTGGGAGGTGTTTGTAGCAACACAGGGCCCTTGGTCACCTTGTGACAGCCTTGGGCCACAGTAGTTATACATATGCTGGGGCTGGATCTCCAGCTGCTGTCCAAGGAGTCACGTTTTGGCTCTTTCCCCCAGGCCAGCTGGAAGGCGCTTTGGCTCTGCTTCAGGCCCTAGACTTCTCTGTTCATCCCTCTTTCCAAGACCTATTCTCAGAAGACTGTTTGCCTGTTGGTGGAGTGAGCAGAGGCTATTTGGGGAGCTAAGCAGTGTCCTCCCTCTCTCTGTCCCCAAATCAGGGCCTCTGGTTTAGTCACAGGTTGTCTCCATCTTGGTTGTCACCTTCCCAGAGCCAGCCCACTCCACTTCTCCATCCCTTTGATCTCTGCCCCTGCTGGTGGGCCTGTGCACAGGGACCTGTCCCTGCCCTGGCCAACTATGCCTTCCTCTTCCCTGGCAGAGTGGGTCCATTTGATCACCTTGCGCTCAGCCCTGAACCTCTTTAGGGTCCCAGCCCTGCAGCTCCATGTCTCTCTCCACTTACCCAGAAACCCTGACTTCACCATCCTTGATCTCTTTGCAAAACTTGACCATACTCCTCTTTGTTCTCATCCTTAGCATCCAAGCCACTCTGACTGTGCTGATTTTCCTCCCTTTCATCTGTCCAGTCCATATTTATTGAGGGTTGTGGGAAGCCTTCTTTTAGACTCTGGAAGCAATGGGGAACAGGGCATGCATAGTCCCTACCCTCAGGGACTTGTTGCCAACTGTAGCTGATCTCCAAGATGCAAACGGCATCTTCTGTTCCCTGGGGACTACTCACGGAACCTTGTGGTTTCACCCCCCACCTTTCTGCCCATGATTCCCCAGCCTCAACCCATAGTGGCTTCTTTCCAGAATGCCAATCCCACACTGCCAACTCCTGCTTTAGTGTAATTCCTGCTTGAGATTCCCGTCTCCCTTTCTGGCTTGGCCCACACACCCCTTTCTCCCTTTCTGCACCCTCTTCCCATTGTTCAACACCTGGCTTATTTCCAGCCTCTTCCTAGGCCCAGGCTATGGCAAAATGACCTTCTCCCCCTGGGAGCCCCTGGACCAGAGTAAATGCCACACTCTAGTCTCCAGTGACTTTGAATCAAATCTTAGGTCATCCTGTCACTTCTCAAAAATGTGTGTTCTGTTTCCCAAACTGACTTTGAATTTATTCCAAGAAGAAGCTCTTACATGTCATAATTCTTCATTTCCTATTGAAGATACAGCACGGGAATGGAGTCCAGGGAGATAGCAACTAGCCATGTGCGCCGGATGACGCCTGGCAAGTGTATCCTTGTGGCCTGGGCTCTCTAGAGATGGCACAGACAGAAGCAAGGGTTGTTGCTCTGCACCCAGCAGCCTCCTCTGAACCAAGCAGTAGTTTGGTGTTACACTTCCTTTATTCGGGGGACCTTGCACCCCCTTCCTGAGGAAGATGCTGCCATTCCCACTCTGTAGAGAGGACTACGGCTCAGTGAGCTTAAGTGACTTATTCTAGATTGCTTGGCTCTTGAGAGAGAGGCTTGACATTAAAACCCAGGCCTGCTGACGCCGGCATTGCCAAGGATTCCAGTGCTTCACAGGCATTTGCTCAGCACCTCCTGAGCTCGGGGCAGCTGTCCGTTGAGGACCGAGGACGGTCTTGCTGTTCTGTGGAGGCCCACTGTTCTCCTCATTTCCTGGATTGGGACAGTGCTACAGACAGGCTGTTCAGGGCTGGGATCCCCAGGAGGACTTCGGCTGAAGTGCCCTGTGGTCATGCGGCTGGGGCAGCCTTGATCTGGCTATTGGCACTTATTCCTTTGAATTTTCCGCAGAACCGAGTCCCCAAGAGACCATGGTTGCCTTCAGATAAGGCAGTACATGGCCCTGAGGTTAAGCCAGTTTTTCTTTACTTTTTATTTTTAGAGTAGTTTCGGGTTTACAGAAACATTAAGTCAAAAGCACGGAGAGTTCTCACTCACCTGCTCCCACTTTTGCCACCGGTTTTCTCTGTTGTCACCATCTCCTGCCAGTGTGGTGCATTTGTTACAACTGATGAAGCAGTACGACATATTCAGTAGTCAACTGAAGTCCGTGGCCAGTAGGTTCACTTTTTGGGTGGTGTCGTCCTGTCGGTTCTGACAAAAGCAGTGTCATGAATCCACCATTACAGTGTCGCACAGAACAGTCTCGCCGCCCTTACAGACCCTCTTCAGCCCACCTGGTCGTCTCCCCTTCCCAACTGCTGGCAGCCACTGATCTTATTGTCTCTTACAGTCTTACCTTTTCTGGGTGTCATATGGTTGGAGTTACACAGTAGGTAGGCTTTTCCGATTGGCCTCTTTCACTTAGTAATGCGTATTTTGCATTCTTTCATGTGTTTTTGTGGCTTGATAGCTTATTTCTTCTCACCACGGAATAATGTTCCATCATATGGGTGTCCTGCAGTTTCTTATCTGTTCTTCCACTGGAGGATTGTACAAGTTTCCCCGGGGCTGCTGGGACAAAGTACCACGAACTGGGTGGCTTCAAACAATAGAGATTTATTGTCTTGGGGTTCAAGAGGCTAAAAGTCTAAAGCAAGGTGTCAGTGGGCCACGCTGCCTCTGAAGCCTGTAGGGGAACCCTTTCTCGCCCTTATATAGCTGCTGGTGGCATCGCCAGTATCCCTTGCCACTGTACTATTCCAGTCCTCTGTCCTCACATGGCATTCTTCCCCCCGTGGCTGCCTTCTTCTATGCACACCTGGCCTTTTGGCTTAGCGCCCCTCCAAACCTGCTTCAGTATGACTTATCTAATCTCATCTTGACTTAACTGATTACATCTGTAATGGCCCCGTTTCCAAGTAAGATCACGTTCTGAGGTGCTGGGGATTAGGACTTCAGCGCCACTGATTCCTTTTGTTTCAGTTTCCCTGAATCCTGGCTAATGCCTACTGTATCCCCATGTGTTACTGTCACGCTGGCTCTAGACTTCAGGCCTCCCACGCTGGTTCTGTGTTCCACATGAGTCTCTATGCTTTGAACCATAGGTGTGCATTTGACTTTCAGCCCCTCCTGGCTGGCCACCTCTTCATGCTGCTTCCCTAGATCTATCACAGATCCTCCCTGGCTGACCTGGCAGCTCTGTCCTGGGGTTTTCTTCATTGCCCCTGGTGCTTATGAGGCAGTCTAAAACCATCTCTGTCGGTTCCCTTAAACTCTATCTTCTCCTTCATTTCCTGGTCAGTGAGAAGACATTCACTGATTTTTATGAAGTGTCAGGTACTCTGCTGTGGGTGCTAGAGTGGAGAGGAGGACATTCCCCCCCCCTTCCTAACACCACTTTGGCTACATTGCAGCTGTTTGGGGGTCCTAGCCTCATTCTCTTTCCCCAGGTCAATTGCTTGATGCACTCACTCACCCTCACATACCAGCCTACAAGACAAGGACTTCCACACAGATAACCCAAGCTGGAGCTGCTGGGTCTGTGGACTGTGCCCTTTCAGCTGGAACCAGTGGTTCTTTCATCAAGAATGAGCGAGTGGCTTATCTCCTCCTCCTCTTCTGGGCCAGTCGGCCATAGAGCTTGCCTTTTCTGGAAGAGGAGCTGCTAAAGCTGGTTTCCCAGCTGTGGTGGGGAGCCCAGAGTCTGTGCATGTAATGCAGTATTAATAGCGCATCAGCATGATATAGATTTCTGTCACCTTCTGTACTAACAAACATCGCTTAGTGCAGGGTAATGATGGGTGTTTATTCCCAGCCACTTAGCTCAGCATAATGGACTTGCAGATGAAATATGGAAAATGGGCTGCTTTGTCTGGGAGGCTGGGGCCTGCCTGTCATGAGTAACAGAAGCGGCAGCAGCAGCAGCTGTTCCTGCAGAGGAAGGCTTTCTAGGTTTTTCTGTAGCAGAAGTTCTGATGGACTTGCCTGATGGAAGGAAGGGGATCTGGTTACAGGGCTGGGCTGGGAGCTCCTCCTCTGGGAGTACAGCTGAGAAGAGGAAGCTGGCATACTAAGGATTGCCATTTTCTCCCTGTGGCTGATTTAGGAGGCAGGCTTGGCTAGATGTGACATGGGGTGGGGGTTCTGAGGCATCTCCCCCTTTATTCTGCTGGATGGATCTAAATGGGCTAACTGCAGGTCCAACTATAGATCAGATAGTAGTGAAGGTAATATTGACATCTTACTTTAGCCTTTTCGGCCAATGGGTTGTCTCCAGGTCTTGCTTGCCAGGTAGTCTTTCATAGAACTTTTTGAAAAATATACATTTATCTATTTGAGAGAGAGAGAGCATGTGCACTTGTGCATGTGCACATATCCATGAGCAGGAGGGGCAGAGGGAGAGAGAGAGAGAAAGAATCTCAAGCAGATTCCATGCTCAGTGTGGAACCTGACATGGGCCTTGCTTCCAGGGCCCTGAGATCATGACCTGAGCTGAAACCAAGAGTCGAACATTTAACTGACTGCACCACCCAGGCGCCTCCTCATAGAACATTTTAAGTGAACATAAGTTAGGATTGTTTCCTCCGATTCCTCCTCTGATTCCTCTTCAGTCCTATTTTCAGATACAACTAGAATAAGCAGCAGATCCCTCAGGATCCTGCAATGTTAGGTTTGGTGAGACCAAGGTTCCTAGAGGAAAGGACTGCTCAGGCATATTCCCATTTAACTTTCTAGAAAGAGCTGGGTGATGCCAGAGTGGGTTATCTTGGTTATCTTGGGAGTCCAGGGCATTAAGTCCTAGGCCCACAAACTGGTCCTGGGGGTCTCAGCCCCTAGAGATTAACCTCTGTTGGTCACTGACTCCCAAGACCCCCAGATCTAGGCATAAGCAAAGCATGACATTTTGTCTTTGTTCTCTGTCCCAGGAAGAAAAAAAAAATCAAATGATGCCATTTCCCCTAAATTGTCTGAATCTACTAGATATTCCTGAGCACACACTTTGGAGCTGCAACCAACTAGTCCAAAGGGACAGACTCACCTCCATCTCCCTGAGCCAGGACAACCTGCCTTCCTATTGAATATCATGACCTCATTTGTTCTGTGCTTCCGTGCCATAATCACATACTCAAAGTTAGTAGCTGCATGCAGTCATGCTAATTAAGTAATTAGGTATAATTGTGCTCACTGTAAATACACAGTAATTGGCTTAAAAAAAGTACTTGGGGGATAAGCATGTGCTTCAAGGTGGAGGAAGTGAAGAATGCTGAGACCCCCAACCTGGAGTAGCATCATTGCAATGCGGGCCTAGGAGAGGTTGCTCCCAACAGTTGAAAGTGAGGAGGATGTGGAGCAGGTCTTTTGTTTCCTGCTTAGAGCCCTACACACAGAAGGACTACTTGTCTCCTTGGCATGTCCTCAGACTTGTCCTCAAGGAGTAGGAGGATTAACTCCCCTCTGGAGATCCTCTCCAGCTCAAGACTTCCCAGAGATACCATTCTCTCTTCTCTTCCAACTGGATTCTGGCATCCTGTCTGCTCTGAGTTTTTTCAGGATGGTAATTCAGAGTCAGCTAAGAAATACACACAGGGGTCAGAGAGGAATCAAAAGTGGGGCTTTATTGCTGGACTGGAGAAAATTGCTTGAACTTAAAGCCAAAGTGGGCTTCTTGATACCTCTGCCAAAGCTTGAACTTGAGATGCACACACAGGAGTTGCATCTGCACAGCAGATGTTCATCCAGTTGCGTGGAGGGCTATGGTCTGCCTCACCTTTTGCAAGTCAGGGAGTTCTGTTGCCCTCTGGAAAACCACGCAGCATGCAGGGACAATCTTCCTTTTCTGCCCTGCTCAGAAAAGAAATAGGATGGCCGGTGATGGACCCTGCTTGTCTCGTCCATCAGATACCTCACTCACTTCTCAGAGGGAGGAGCCAGGGGCCCAGGTTGAGGGAAAGGCTGGGGTTACTTCTCTTGTCTCCAAGGAGATAAAAACTACTCTTTTATGGACAGAGGCTAAAAGACGGGGAAGGAGAAAAAAGATTCCCCCTCCCCGTGGTTAGAGACAGCAGGGGGCTCTATCATTAGTGGTGGTCCCTATTAGTATTCTCTTTCCAAAAGCCCTTTTCCAGGAGAAAATGATCATCATTTCCATTTCCTCTGAATGAGCACATGAGTCATAATCCTGATGGGAGATTGCCAAAGAGGCCGGAGGTACTTGTTCCCTTTGTGCTATATTCTTCATGGTCAATAACTAAGACCCAAGTGCTACCCACCTCTTAGCCAGAAGCCCTGAGTCCAAATGCCCTTCCAGCTTCTCCTTAGCTGCCTTTAATGCTGTATGCTCTGAGGGATGTTAATAGGCATTTCTCAAAAACAATGTTCTGTGGTCGAATAAGTTCAGGAAAATGTGGATTAAGTAAGTGTCTTACTGTGGGATGCTGAGAGGCTTCAAGGATAAAGGTCATTGCAACTTTGCAAGAGGAGCCTTGGCTCTGCAGCACTTCCCAGATTTATTGAGCCTCTGAGCCTGATTCTTGAGGTATACCTGTTAACATCTTTGTGGACACAGATGTTCCATGGATCACATTCTGGGCTGTTCTGGGGGTTTGGGGTTCTGTTTTCGCCTCCCCAGCAGATGTGGTAAGTCATCTGACAGAGTGCCCAGATGGGCCTGAACCCGTTTGGCATGTGTACTGTCACATTTCTTCCCAAGCCTCTGGGAGGGAGAGGAAGTGGCTGCGTTCCATGGGAATGCCCAGAGTTGGGGTGGTGGCATTCTTCGGGATTTCTGGCAGAGAGCTAAGTGCCCTTCATTCAAGTGGATCAGGGGGGTCTTTGTCTGTTGTTCTCTGCCTAGAAGCTTTTGCAGGTGCTTCTAACACTTCCTAAACCCCCAGATCCGGAGATGCTGGTCATGGCCAAATTTTCACTGCATTCCTGCTTCCTGCATTTCACTGTTTCCAGGCAGATTTGCCACTTAGGATTGAAATTTCAGGGAGCTGTTCCTAAGAAGAAATGCACAAAGATGCAAGATGCTGCCTCCCAAGCCACTGTTTCCAAATCATTGTGTGGAATGTCAAAGTACATCTTTATTTCAAGAAGGATATATGATGCTTTGGGCATGAAATAGGCCAGGGCAAGGTCTCAGCCAGCCAAGAGAGTGAACTGAACCCTTGGTTATACGGTGTCCTTTTTCATTAGAAAATAAAAGGAGTAGGGTGGGGAGAGGCTGGTCCTAGATCTTGGTCCCAGCCTACCAGCTCCGTCACTGCATGACTATGGGCAAGACATCCATCCTCTCTAGACTTGAGATGAGAAAATGTGAGCACCTTAGCTGATATTTTGTGAGATGAAGTGGTGCGAGAATTTGGAAGTGCCCTGTCAACTTGCCTAAGTGACATATACATAATCATTCTTCCCTTGACAACAGTATTTTTACAACTGTTTTTACAATCCCTGATTCAAATATGCTGTTGGGGGAAACCAGCTTGGTGGTGTCAAAAATAGAGATTTTCAAAGCCTGATGATATTTCTCAAAAGACAAACATCCTTCCCTCCAATGACTTCTTTTCCCCAACTCTAAGAAATAGCATTTTATCACCCAGTTCTACAGCCACAGAAATGCTCATAGGAGTTAGGGCTGTAATATGTTGGTTGTCAGGAAGTAATTGGTGTAGATGAGTAATGGGCTCAGGCCAATTTCCGTTTGGGTTAATGAGACCGAAAAACTGTGAGCCCAACTTGAAGGTGGTAGACAGATTCATGGTGGGATTCTTTTGTTTGGTTAGCTTTTTATTCTTTATTTTACCCTTCTCCTGGTCAGCAAACATTATTTCGTTGAAACTACAGCACCCATAAGCCTCCCTGCTTTTCTGTATTCCTATCCAAGTGCCTCACATTGAGTTACTTATATGTCCATGCCCTCATGGTACCCTCTGTACCATGATGCTTTGATGCTCAAGTGACTTCCTGTTTTGCTTGTTATTTTAAAAAAAATTTTTATTTATTTATTTGAAAGAGAGAGAGAGAGGACGAGTGAGGGGGAAGGTGCTGAGGGAGAGGGAGAAGCAGGCTCCCCTCTGAGCAGGGAGCCCAATACAGGGCTCAATCCTAAGATTCAGGATTGGATCCAGGGATCAGGACCTGAGCCAAAGGCAGATGCTTCACCAACTGAGCCATGCAGGCATCCCTTTGCTTGTTCTTAAACATGAGTATACAACTCCTTCATTCTTTCTCCGCAAACATACATGAGACCTCCATACACAAATACACACGTATGTGGGTCTTGCCATATTTGCACACCTATCTCATGTTTTGGACACTGATTGTATCACTTGATACAAGTGATACAATCACAATGGTCTAGTACTTTGGCTGCAAGTACTAGACCATTGTGAGCCACTGGGCTTCCAAGAAAGAAACAGAGCATCACATAACTCAAGTAAATAGCCTAGGAAAGGTGTCTGGTGAAGGAGGGCTTTGGATCTGCTCTTCCATGATTTTCTTGCCTCTATCTTTCTGTGTTTTGCTTTACTACCAAACTGGCTCTCCTCATGGTTACAGAATGGTTGCAGCAGGTTCAGCCATCAGCACTAAACCCAGGGACCAAGGACAGCACAGAGTTGTCTCTTCTTAGGTGTGGATTGGAATTGACAAAACCTTTCCCTGAAGCCCCCAGCAGTCTTTCCCTCTTGTCTTCTGGGCCAGAATTAGGTCATCTTCCTAAAGCAGTTTGCCCACAAAGGGAATGGAATTACCACAAGCACCCTAGGCCCTTCTAGATTGTCCTCTGGACTTGAGGATAGAACTCACTTCTCCTGAGGCATAGAGCTGCCTGGAGGGGAGTGGGCAGATACCTCCACAGGGTTCTGTTAGCAGGGAAGACACGAGAAGTGGCTGTTAGAAATAACAGTGGCTGCCACTTTAGTCCTCTCCAAGGGTAGACCATGTTCACCTCATCATTCTGCCTCACAAGTGGTGGCTGTTGTCTGCTCCCCTGAGAGTGAGCAGAGGCCTCTTGGGGTAGAGGTGGGAGGAGGAGGGTGAGGACACTGATCCTGTGTCAGTGCTACTCGTATTTTTCCTTTTAGGGAGAGCAGCCTGGTAATTTGTGGTTGTCGTCAGTGCTGTTCTGGTCTGGAAAACAGTTCTGCTAATTTTCAAGGCTATACTTACATGCCCGAGCAAAGAAAGATTCCTTCATGTGGCTGTAGCTGGATATGATGATCTCAGCCGAGCAAACTGTTAATTCCTGGGAGCTGCTGTAGGGTCCTTTGGGAGCATAGTTTCTGGAGAGTAGGTGGGAGCAGGGGGTGGTGAGGAGAGAGTAAGAGGGGAGGGTGTGAGGAGCGTAGCAGTAACCTCTGCTGGGTACCTGTCAGTGCCTGTTAACAACCAGGCTCTGAACTTTAGGTACATTAAAACAATCATAAAATCTTTCACTGCATAGTGTTTACTCTCGGGCATTGAAAACAGTTTAACTCTAATAGATTATTTCACTTTTACGCACACTATAAGGTAGGTGCTGTTACCTTTCCCCATTTCGTTGATAAGGAAGCTGAGACGCAGGACAGGTTAAGACGTTTGCTACAGGCTCCCAGCTGGGAAGTGACAACACCGTGGTGTGACACAGCCTGCCACCCCCTCTTGCCCTCGTGAGGTTTTTTTTACATGAAACCTACCTGGATTGGTAGTGTTGTGACCCACCCCCCACCTTGAAAGATGAGGAAACTGAGACTCAGGGAAGCTAAGGTATTTGCCCTGAGGTTGCTCTCTGGTCATGGCAGAGCCAGGATACACACTCAGTGTATCCTGTGCCCTGGCCCCGGGCTGCCTCCCCTCACCATTAGCTGACTTTCACCCATCTGCACCCCCCTTTCTGGGAAACTGAGGATGGTCTCACAGGTTTGCAGACAGATGCTAGCTTGGGTGGCCTATGAGGCCTGCCATAGAGTCAATAGAAGGCAGTCCCTTTCTAGGCACTTCCTCTGTAGGCAGCCCCCTCCTCTTCATTTCTACCCCAGGAGGCCATCTGGAGCCCCAGAGGGGGGCCTCTCAGAGCAGGGTCCAGCTAGCCACAGGCCCTGGAGGTGACACCAGGGCTACACAGAAGGAGGCAGATGAAAGGACTTAGAGCTAAGTTGCCCTCTTTGTGGGCCAGGCCTCCCCTTATCCTGTCCCTGGTGGCCGTGTAGCTTAATTTGTTGCCCAGATTGTGGCCAGCCAGGCCTCTCACCAGGCACTGCGTTAGCACCCATCCCCAGACCTAGAATTCCTGGTGATGCAGCAACTCTTCGCTTTGGATTCTGCTGAGTCGGGCAGCCCTAATGCCACCGGTAATGAAGAAGTGTTGGGACTAAACTCCTAATGGCTCATTGATTGGTTGAATTATGCTCAGTGTAATTCTGAAAATAGATTTTAAATATGTGCTTGGGGATTTGTGGGGATTTGTTACTTAAGAGCTTTAACTCAGTCGTGGCTGGTTTGACCAAGACATCCACGCTCTCAGGCTACATTGGTGCCATGCTGCTCACCTTGGTAAGAACTATCCCCCGGGCCAAGAAACATGCCAGACGGGAGTGAAGACAGGTGTGGAAAGGTCTCCTTCCCCTTAATACACTCCCTTGGGCAGGGGGCTTGAGAAGGTCATCCTGGTTGACCCAACCATCACAAACCTCTCCATATATTTAGAGTGGATGGAGACATGTAGATTCTGGATTCTCCTTTAGGTGTCCTCTGAAGTTACGGAGTACAGAATGTCGACCTCCTTCTAATGGCAAGTTTTCACAAAGGGAGGCCTTCAGAAAGGCTCAGTGTCTCAGCTTGTTGGCATTTTCTGGCATCACCTGGTCTACCCTCCATCCTTGACTTCCAGGTCTAAGGAGGGAGTGGCATGAAGGGTCTGGTGCTGGGCTTTGGACACCTATGCTTCTTTTTGTTACTGTCAAGTTAATCTGCAGACAATAGGAAAAAGAAGCAGATAATACAGAGACCTCCCAACCTAGCTGTAATTACCATCCTTATCTACTTTTTTAAAAAGATTTTATTTATCAGCTAGAGAGCACAAGTAGGGGGAGCTATGGAGGGAGAGGGAGTCCCCACTGAGCAGGGAGCCCAACACCGGGCTTGATCCCAGGACACTGGGATCAGGACCTGAGCCGAAGGCTTAACCAACTGAGCCACCCAGGTGCCTCATCCTTGTGTACTTTTTTCCTGCTAGCCTATCAGGGACCTAAAACGCCTTGGGGCGGAGTGGGCCAGAAACCAATGACAGATGTCCTGGCTGAGCCTCCATGAGGTATAGTAAGACTGTATTTCTGAGGGGACATTGGTCAGCGGTCTTTTTTTCAGAGCTTCTAATGCTACTCCTCCATTTTGACCTCTATCTGAAAGACATTGTTTCCTTATACCCTTCCCTAGGGTAATTTATACCCAACCAGTCATTAGAAAAAATGATATCCTTAGGGAAGAGACGAAGTAAAAACAAAACCTGGAAGAAAAGAAAAAAAAATTATGCTCGGCTCTAATAAAGAAATTACTGACGTTCTACATTATGAACTGTATTAATTTTTAATGGCTGAGAAAGGAGTTGATTTATAATGCATCCTTCTCGGCTGCAGCGCCTGTCCCCAGCTAATAAATAAATGACAGGTCTCTTGTATTAAAAGTATCCGTCATTTTACACTGTTGGAATGTAAATGGCAGAGGCGTTGAGTGAGAGGCTCCTGGGAGCCGGTGTGCCCTGCTGTGCCCAGTCACAGAGGGAGCTGGCCATGGAGGTTGGCCTCGCTCTCAAACAAGACAGAAGCTCATTTCTTCCCCTTGGTCTCAGCAAAGTGACCCAAATAGCTCCAGCTCTTGTGGTCCAGGGGAGAGTTCATAAGAAGGGGTAATGCTATGCTTAGGAACAGTTCTGTTGGAAAATGAAGTTCCTGGTCCTTAAAGCGCCACGGCCCATGACTTCTCCCTGCACGTCTTGACCAGGCACCGCAGGATCACATGTCAGTGGTTGATCCTTTGTTGAGCTGATGTGTGACTCACAACTCTGGTTCACCATTCTGGGACTCATTTAAAAAAAAAAAAAAGTAATAAAATAAAGCCTATTATTTGTCTCTGGTTTTAAAGTAGTTCTATATTTATTGGAAATATTTTGGGGGAAAATCTAGAAAAATGTGGAGAAGCAAGAATTACCCCCACACTGCACCCAGCGATGAATGCTGTGAACATGTTGATGCACTGCCTTCCAGTCTTTTTTTCCTCGCAGAGATACATAAACACAAACAAATAACACACGCAGACATGTATACAGCAACACATACGCTTGTGTTATGCAAAACGAGATCATAGTTGGCATACGGTTTTGTAATCTGAATTTGTCATTTAGCAATATGTCCTGGACCTTTCTTCCATATCATTAAAAATCATGCAGTTATTTTTAGTGGCTCGTGTGTGTTTGGCCAGGGCTGTTTTCACATTGGTGCTGTGTAGAGCTGGCAATCAGTCAATCAAAACGCACTTCTCTGTTCTCTATCACAGTGCCAACTCCAGAGTCAACACAGTGCGGGAGAAAAATGAGGACAAAAGATGGGTTTTGCACAGAGCTCATAATTATGGAGCAACCTAGCTGCAGCATCAATGCGGTGAGGCTGAGAGAGGAACAGAGTGGCATCGTCCCCATATGAGAGAGGCCAGACTCCAGCTGGGGAGAGAGGCCTCCTCCAGTTCCTGGTGATCTAGGAGTCAAAGCATGTCTCAGAGACCCATGTCACGGGGACCCTGCAGCTCAAGGGGCCAGGTGTGCAGAGCGAGCCCTGGCTTGTTTAAAGTAGGGAAGCAGGGGTTTGGGTGAAGGTGGGCAAAGGATGGAGGATTTGAGCTTTCTCTAGAGCCAGGCGGAATTTAGACAGGCAGAGATCCTGGAGCTCAGGAGCTTCCAGGCCATAGTGGCAGGAGCTGGAAGCAGAGACAGGCTTTGCAGGGGCAGGGATGGGAGGTCACGGGAGCCTGGAGAAGAGCCCCTTGGGCGGAGGGAGCAAATCTTGTGCATGTGTTACACAGTCTAGGTTATTGAAGCAACAGTTATGAATTTATTCATAGCATTTGCATTTAAATAGTTCCAGTCTTTATTTACCACAGTTGACATTGTTATCAGTTTCTCAGAAACAGGTAATGACTTGAGAAGTAAAGGCGCTACGGACATTATAATAAAAGAGGTAAAACAAAGTAGGTGATTCTCGTTGAATTTAGGGACTGTTTGAAGCAGACACAGAAAGACCCCTTGTGCCTGAAAGAGCACCAGAGAATGAGAGAAATTTAGCGATTGCTGCCAGCAGGTTCGACAATTTCTGATTTATTTATATTGTCTTCATAGGCTTATGAAAATGGAAGTTTGCCTGGATTTTGAGACTAGCATTTCTTTCCTTCCACATACGAATTTATTTCTTGATTTGTTGTGTGCATTTCTAAACATAGATAGACTAATGCCTTTCGCTCCTGGAAAAGAAAAGAAAAGAAAAGTCTCTGAAGCTGGTAAGAAGAGGAATCAGAGACCATGTTCCTATGAAGAATCTGCTCCTGTGTTGCAGGAGAGATATGCAAGGCAGAGTCCCAGAGGCATTCGTTCCTCAAGTGTTGGAGAGAGCCTGTTTGCCAGGGTCAACAATGGCCATTCCAGATAAAGCCCTGGTTGGCCCTGGTTTTAGAACCAGTCAGTTGCCATTACAGTATGATCCTCACTTAGATTTTTGCCTTCAAATCTTGGACCTGAAGTTATTCTGGCAACAAGACTTGGCTGCAAGTCTTTTTGAAGAGAGTCTGGGTTCGTAATGGCATTAAACAGGAGGCAAACTTGTGGCTAGACATTTATTTGATTCTCATGCAGCTTTCTTGTTACTTCATCAGCTCACAATGGGGTCAGCCCATTTCTACTTTTCAACTTCTAAATGACTTCATGTGCAGTTAACAAACAGCACACTAGGGTTTCTCTTCCTTTCATTCTTTCTGTGGAGGGCTGGAGGTTATAGTGTCGCCAGCATATGGGTCTGTCCCTCTAGCATTTCAGGGGCAAACCCTAGCTGATGGCTCACTGGGTGGAGAGCCTGGGCTAGGAAAGGTTTCCATTCCACACCACCCATGACCTGTTTCAACTCCCACCCAAAGGAGGATGGTGTTAGTAATTTTTAAATTTCCTGCCACGATACAGTTTCAGCTATCCACAGTGGAGCTTCAGAAGACCATTGTTCTTTTAAGACGGTGGTTCTCAAAGTGTGGTCCCCAGACCAGCAGCATCAGCATCACCTGGAAACTTGTTAGAAATGCAAATTACTGAGATCACCCCTTCAACACCCCTCACCCCCTAAATCATCAACTCTGGGGTGAGGCTCAGGGATGTGCATTTTAATAAGCCCTCCAGGTGATTCTGATACACACCAAAGGAATAAGAAGCATTGTGTGAGATTCTTGCTTCCCCCGCTTCCCCAATCTGAAATATTTGAAGAAGTTGAGATGTGTTTCAATACAATTGTTGGTGGTATTTAAAAAGTAGTACTATTTCAGTAAACATTTATTGAGCATCTGCTAAGCTCTAGATACTATATTGGGTGCTGTGAGGACAACTAAGCAAAGAAATAGGTCATTTTGATATGATTGCTTTGTTACAAATATCTAAAGACAGTTTTGGGGCAATGATAACATAAACAAGAGACCCTTATCTTATTGCTTATCCTCACCCCTCTATGACTTCTGTGCCATCCCTGGCTTCTCCATGTGGGGCATTTTGTCAAGGCTTAGGATCAGTGTTTTGAAAGTGAGAAATAAGTATGGACAAGGTGTAGGGAGAGGCCAGAGATGGGGTCAGGATGTCAAGTTTGTGTGTTACTTGGGAATAAGAATGCAAGTATAAAGATTTTTATTTCAGGCTGTGTAGAAATGCTTCCCATATGTCCAGACTCCATGTCCTAGCAGCCCTGTCAAAATGGCTTCGTTGGATTAAACCTGTTCATCTAGAGATCCATTGTCTGGGGGGGTTGTGGATGACATAGAGGTGGCAAGATGGGAATCAGCTAACTGAGTGTGAACTTCTGCAAGGCAAAATGTGTGCATTCCGCTTCCTGGCCCATGAGGCCATGGAGCATGAGGAGCTTGAGCCGTGTAGGCTTGAGCACAGGAAGCCGGATTTGCTGCTTGCCACCTCACTGAGCCTCCATGTGTCCATCATAAAGTAGAAATAATGGGAGGACCTGCCTTACCAGGGCATTCTATGTATTAAGTGAGGGAATGTGTGCAAGGGACTTGGAACAGTTGCCTGCACTTGGGACAAAATCACTCAATTCTATTGGGCTGTTTATACTGTTATTATAGTCTGCCTTAGTTACACTGAAAAAGGAATCTTTAAATGTCACAAAAACAGGTCTGCCCTACGAGGTCATCTGGGAGTATTTATTTGGTCCCGCAGATTTGGTTTGACATCATTTGCAAGTAACTTGTTGGTGGGAAATGTCTCCCCACATGGAGCCAGTGTCACATTATACTGATGTCATTCAGTGCCCAGCTTATATGCAGGTAGCCAGGACCCGTGTATCTTCAGTCCTGGCTTTTCCTCAGAGTAGACCCCAACCATGACCCAGGCCCAAGCTTCACCTCATTGCCAAGGTTGAGGAGGTGATTTTTGCCAGAAAATCTCAGATTAGTGAGAATTTAATCATGATTTTCAGAAGTTCTGAAAATAGACAAATACAGCAAATGCCCCTTAATATATTGGATGTACATGTAACCTTTTCCTGTTAAATATGGAAATGTACACATTTTTAAAGTCCTTCGAATTTTGAGTAGATCTACATTCTAATCAGTTCCTAGCTAAACTTTCTCAAATTCCTTTCTATTTTGATTTTTTAAAAAGATTTGATTGATTGAGTGTGAGTGTGAGCAGGAGATAGAGGGAGAGAGAGATCTCAAGCAGACTCTCTGCTGAGCATGGCGGCCAACATGGGGCTCCATTTCATGACCCTGAGATCATGGCCTGAGCTGAAATCAAGAGTCAGATGCTCAACTGACTGAACCTGCCAGGCACCCCTATTTTGAGTTTTTAAAAGCAAGCTGGGGACTTGGTTTTTCTGGTGGTGAATGCTTAACAATGAGGAGGAATTATAGGCAGCAAGAGTGGAGAGGCAACCAGGCAGAGGGAAGAGCATATGCAAAGCTGCAGAGCTGTGTTCTGGGAAGAGTCAGTAGTCCTGAATGAGTGGGGTATAAGGTAGCTGCAGAGCCAGGTTATACTGGCCTGTGTGCCATGCTTGTTGATCCCAAACCATTTCAAGATAATAATGGAGGAATGACAGGAATATCCTCCAACAAGCTGTGGACCAAAAAGAAACAAGAACATTTGTCAAAAAAGATGAATTTTTCCCCCTTCTTTCCATAGCATAAGGGTGGCAGTGTTGTATGATGGCAAGAACTCTGAACTGAAAGTTTAGAAAAAGCCATATTGAAGTAACTGCTATGAACCTACTATGTATGTGTGTGTGTAAATTCGGAGGTAAAAATACATTTTGCTCTTTTTTGTTCTAACATTTGTGATTTCTATTCGTTGGACTTTAAGTGGATGAAAATACATTGTGTATCTTTTAAAATAAAACTCTCTTTATTTGATGTTTATTAAATTGCTTTCAGGAATAACACCTGTTAGCAGTATGTGAATATCTTTGTATTATTCATCATTTACAATTAAAAAAGGGTAGTTTAATTCTTCTCAAACTTCTTCTACTTCAGGAAAAATATTAAAAATCGTGGAGAAAGGACTGCCAATGTACTTCACATAAATTTTTCTCCTTTCCTCAGGATATTCATATCTTAAATCATCATTGAGGTGGTGGTTGGAGCCTTGGGAATGAAGCAAAATGATATGAAACGAGAAAGCATAGAGAGGAGCACAAGCTCTTAACTAGTGCTCTGGGCTGGGCTGTGAGTTAGGAAGGGGGAGGGAGTCTTAAAAGAACAAAGAATAAAGAAAACATGTGCAAGGTGCTCAGCACTTAGTATTAGCATCATAAATTGAATAGGAGTTACTGATCATCAGTTAATGATCATGATCATGATCATCAGAATTACCCTCATATTTTCAACCACATGGAGAATTAAACTGCTTGAATATGTCACTGAGGTTGAGGTGTCTCCTTGACTAACCTGTCCCTCAGCTGGAGGGCCAGAGAGGCCGACAGAGAAGGACACCAGGAGTCTGTTCTGTAGTTGAGCATTGACATTGTTCTCCTTCAGTCTTAATTTGTTTCTTCTGTGGGCCCCAGAATGAGACTTGTCTGTGAAGTCTGGGATATATGAGCTGCTGCCAGTGGAAAGGGGATCTTCCAGCAGGGATTGCAAAGGGAGGTGATGGTCATGGAGGTGGATCTTATTTATTCCATTTCCCGGTAGTGGTCAAGATAATATTTCAGTAACTGATATGACTTTATGAATAATGGAGCATGGATCAAAGATACTGTAGCATCTGTTTAATATGAAAAATTGCTGGGGGCAGAACCCTGGTTACTCTTCACTGCAACTCCACTGCTACCAAGAATCTTGATTGCCAGGAGACTGGGGTCGAGGACAGAAAAATAGACTCACTTGCTGGAGTCACAGAATATAAAATGTGACATGCTTGAAGGTCACCTAGTCCTGTGGATACTGAATATGTATCCTCAATTGTCTGCATTTGAATAGTCTGGGAGCTTTTAGACACCACTTGGATCCTGGACTCCCACCCCAGAATCCTGGTTTGTGGTCTAGGAGTGAGCCTGCCAGCTTCTCATGGGGATCAGATGCACATGCACATTTGGCATTCACTGATCTCGTCCGGGCTTGTTGCTTTACATATGGGGAAGCCCTATGTGGTTAAGCCCCTTGTCCCGAGAGATACTATATTTTGGGTGACATCGGTAGAATTAGAACCAGGTGCTCTACCTTATTTTTCACTTATATTTTCCTCCTAACATCCTACACATGGGTGGTTCTTCCAGAAGCACCTTTGTGCCTCTCTCAGGCTCTGCAGTATATCCCCTCTTGGTCACTGTCAGTATTCTGCTCTTTTTCTTCTACCAGATAGGCCCAATTCAGATTAATTTTAGCTCCTTCCTTTTTGGGGACACTTTCCTTCTGAAAAGGAACCTTTTCCCCCCCTACTTGTATGAAAATATTTTGGTTCCACTTCTCTACAGAGCTGTGGCTAAGTCATCCTAGTAGACCATTCCAGGGCAAATGCTCCTGTCCACGATGCTGGGGAGCTACAGCTGTGAAGGGACATTTGCCTGGTAAGCAAGGACTCCTGGATATGGCAGCATCATGGGGTAGAAGGAGCCTCAGGTGTCTGATCCATCGACCCAATTTGCAGATGAGGTCACTGAGGCATAGAAAGGTCGAGTGGAAAAAAAAAAAAAAGAAAGAAAGGTGAGTGGTTTGCCTAAGAAACATAGGTGATTTGTGTGTGGAAGAGAGAAAGAATTAAAACTCAGGTCTTCAAGATTCCGGTGCCCAACCCTTAAGTTGATTCAAATAAGCACATTTCTAATAGAAGAATTCCATTCACCTGGAAACAGGATGAAGGCAGGAGATAAAGCAGGTTTCCTGAATGCAAGTATTGTCTTATGTTTCAACAAAGTCTGCATTAGAAAATCTCAAGATTGAAGGAGGCATGAGAGATCTTTCTATGCATGTGTCTCCTTCACCTCCTTTGCAGGTGGTCACCCAATCTCAGTTCCTTCTTCTAGGGACCAGAAGCTCCCCTTTCCAGGTTGGTCCAGCCCACTCAAGCAGTTCTGACTGTGAGACAGTGACCCTCTCTTGACTTGGGAGTCAGCCTTCTGGGGACCCATCCCCTGGACCTCACTGTTCTACCTGGAGCCACTCAGTAAACAGGGCCATGTGGCAGGCAGGACACTGGCTTTGACACTAGGCAGACCCAACTGCCAACTACCAGTTGTGTCACTTGGATAATCCACTTCTGCTTTTTGAGCCTTGTCTATAAAACAGGGTTACCAAGATGCCTGTGTCAGAATCACCATGAGCCTAACACAAGGTGTCTTGCACATTGTAGCTACAGCACGTCCCAGCACAAGAAGGCTCTTGGCTCATGCTCTTCCCCATGTTGGAGGCCCATGGTCATGTCTCCCCTCTTTTCACACTAAACCTTAACACAACCTTCAGTGACCGTTCAGGTGGCGCCCATGGAAATGGCCCATGGAAATGGCCCATGTGCTCTTGGCAGCCTCCCAGCATGCCTCTCCTTTGAGCACTCTTACGGGGTGGGCCTCCTCCTCCATGTATGAGAAAGGGAGCCATGAAAACTACCTTTGGTGTTACTGTCATGTCTGTGAGACCGTGCTGTGTTCAGAATCCACATCCTTAGGGACTGTCAGTGGGATGTGCATTTGTGAGTCTGTGTATGTGCACGTGTGTGCGTGAGCACGTGTGTCTCCAGCCGTGTGTCTTTGCGTGCTTCTCTCTGAAGGTGATGTGCCTGTGCTTGTGTGTGTTTTCCATTAGTCTTAAAGCCACAGATATCCTGGCACATTTTTTTGTATCGGGGAGAGGCTCACTGCTGCTTTCAGTACCAGAATTCCATCTCAGGGGTCAAGGCTTCTCAGATCATACCTTATTTTCACCTGAAGCCACATGTGTGCCCATGGAGGGCTGCTGCCCCCAGACAGAACTGCCTCTCTGCCAAGGCCGCCGCCTGCTGCCAGCAATCCCTTTCATGGGATCTGTGGATGTGTGCAATGATCGCCATCAATCCTCTTTCCACCAGCTCCTGGTAGGGCATGGCAGCTCCTGGTAGGGCTTGGTGTCACACCCGGTGCTCCTCAAGGAAAGCTGTCTCCATCACTAATCTGAAAAACACTTTGCCACGGAGACACCTGAGACATGTAGGATATTAATAGCTGCAAAAGTCTCATCTCTATGTAATTTAAATCCCTTTCCTGAGTTCCACTCTGATGGAGGGAGTGGGAGAAAAGGAGAGAAAAGCCTAGAATAAGTCTGAGAGGTTGTGGAAAAAAATTTGGGGGGAGGATGACTGAAATATTCTTGTTTAATCACCCACCCTGCTGCCTGCTGGATTTGGTGAGGAGCAAATTTTAATTTTCTTTTTTTAAAATCAGGGGCTATTTTGACAATTACAAATGCTGCAAATTACATGTGTTCTGAGATTCAGCAGTCCTGTGAGAAGCTCTGGAGGAAGGGGTTCCTCTCTAAAAGAGTTTGGGAAATGCTGTATAGCTTTTGTGCCTCCTAGCACACCCCAGTGCTTGACAGCATATTTGAGGACAAGAGGCCCTTCCTGGACAGACTTGTTATGCTTTGGTTATCCTTAGATTTCCCGTATTTCTTTGAAGAAGGATCCCTTCAAATGTACACCATGTCTCTAGTAGGTTGTTCATAATGTTGAAGAGTAAAAATCTTAGATGAGGGGAAGTGGAGTGTTGTGGAGATTAAGGTACAGACTGTATAGTTGTGGAGGGAAATGTGCAGGTCCCTGGCTCATGTAAGTAAGGGGAGGGGAAGGCTCCCTACCAATATCTTTTACTGGTGTCCTATCTGTTAGGTTGTGTGATATATGGATGTCAGTTTTTCTAGGACTTGGAGAATATCAAAGACGCCTATTCAGAGTTAAAATATTAACTGGAATTGAGGTTATCTATTCTCTTCATAGAGTCTAAAAGTTTTTACAAATAAAGAAAGTGGGTTCCCACAGACTGCAGTGGGGTAAAATCAGATGGCTTTGTGAAGCAGTCCATAAAGACCAATGTGACTTTAGGGCAGATAAATTCTAGGCTTTAGAGATAGGCCTATTGCCAGACCCATTGATAGAGTCATTGACTGCTGTGTGGCGAGATTGGCAAGTCCTCAAAAGACTTTTATCCTAACACAAGTATCCCAGGTGGTGACATTATTACTTCACGGGCTCACGTGGGACCATCAGACATCTTGACTGACCTGGAGGTCAAGCGCATAAAGTGCCTAGTTCTTCTCAGGGAAATATGGTGGCCTCTACTTAGGCCTCTCTGCGGGTGTCAGTGTATTCCAGAGAGCATGGATCAAGAAGACCAGTGTATGTGCCTAATGGGATGGGTCCCAGTGAGCAAGGAGCCCGGAGTCAATAGAGGGAAAAGAATGCAGTAGAAAACCTTTGGTGTTATACAAAGGTAGGATTCAATCCCAACGCTACTACTGCCATATCTTTACACATATTACTTAACCTCACTGAGCTTCATTTCTCTCCTCTGTAAGATGGGAATAATAATAAATGACATTTTGCCAGGCATCTGGAAAATAAAATGGCATGCCATTTCATATAAGGAATATTCCAATGCTATGATAGTCTATCCACTCCTTCTGCTGACCCTGATCAAGAGAAGTTGATGGTGAGACCATCATTTACTGGAGTCAATCTTCCCTCACTATTTCTACAACTTTGATAGCATTTCAGGGCTGAGTTGCATAGAACCTTTAGGTTTGACCTCTCACGCTCTGAACACACCTGCTAACTTCTAAACATTTTCTGTCTCCTTAGCTTTCCCTGGTGTTTTCATATCTTTCTTGCCCTGTGGGAGGCAGTGGTGTACACACTCTTTTTGATGCAAATGTTCCTTGAATTGGCACAAGGGTAGGACAATGTGTTCTTTTTCCAATAGCTGTTTTAATAATGCTTGGCAGTGTGTTGGTATTTTTGGCCAGAGTAGTGCATTTTGAGACCATATCCTCAAGGAATGCTTTTCAATCTGTCCTAAGTCTCTTTTCTAGGCTGCATAGTTTGGATTTTCCATTGATGAAAAGCACTTCCCTTTTCTTGCCCACATGAAAGTTTATCTGTCCATTGTCTGGGCCACTCCTATCCCTCCGTGTTGCCCAAGGCACATGTAAAAAATCTCTTGGGATCTTCCTGTACTTTATGCCTTTAAAAAAAAAAACACTATATTACCTGGAAGAGCGTAAGGTTCTAAAAACCAGAGGTACTCTGGTATAGTCTCTCTTGGGGTTCAAGGATGCCAGAAGGTACATTGAGGATGAGGAGAGCAGGTAAAGAGTAAAGGAGCTTATGATGGGTGAAGTGAGGGGCATCAGACCAGGTGGAGGATGGTACAGATACTGAGAGATAAGACAGGTAAACTAGAACCCAGTCAGGGGCACAGCAAACAAAAGCACCCCCAAGAAAGCCAGATAGGCTAAGAAGGATACCTGTCCTGTCTCTCTTTTATTGTGAGTATGTGGCCCTGAAGCAAGTGATTCTGCTCTTGACTGTGGAAGGATTTCCAAGAGATTCTGACCAGTCTCCCCACTGCGATGATATAGCTCCTCAATTACCATGGAGACTTCCATTTTAAAAATAGCCACTGGGTGGAATCTTAGTGCAAAAAAAAAAAAAATATGTCCAAATATATCATAGCAGTTGGTTCCCTACACCCTTGTGCCTATTTACTCCCTTGAGGATTTTCATCAGGTTTGACTTTTCCTTATGAAGAACGTGTTTATTCCTCCATATGTTCCATTGGCTTAAGCAATGAGTGATTCCCTGGTTGAAAATGTGTTACATGGTCCTCTTGCTTCTTGGAGGAACAGAGTGTTGTAGTAGTTAGGTGTGTGGCTGCTGGAGGCATCTCGCCCGGTTCAAATCTCAGCTGTGCCTCCTAGTAACGGTGTAACATTGAGGAAGTTACTTCACTTTTCTCTGTGTTTAGTTCTCTCATCAACAAAATTAGGCCAGTATGGTACCTGCATCTTGGAATTTATGTGGTTTAAAGGAAGTAAATCCTGACAGGCACTCAGAACAATTCCTGGCACATAGTGGGCCCTCGGAATGTGCTAAGATTTTTCTTTAGGGAGCTCTGAATCACCTTTGCATGCAGTTTACCTTTGTGGCCTTGGTTCTCCACAAAGGCACATGAACAAGTTAGTCCACAGGTCTGCAAGTTCATAATGTTGCTTCAGAGCTCCAAGGTGTTCCTTCTAGGCCTCCTAGTTTATCTCCACATAGTTGTCCACTAGATTCAGAACATTCTCCTTATGTGCTCCACATCTGTCAGCTTCAAAAGATGATGAGGGATATCTTAACATTTGACTGCCTTGGTAAAGAATTAGTCAAGTAATGCAAAAATGTTTATCTCCCTTGCCCCCTTCTTCTTCTTCTTTTTTTAAAGATTTTATTTATTTATTCATGAGAGACATACGGGGGAGGGGGGTGGGGGCAGAGACACAGGCAGAGGGAGAAGCAGGTTCCATGCAGGGAGCCTGACGTGGGACTCAATCCCGGGTCTCCAGGATCAGGCCCTGGGCTGAAGGCGGTGCTAAACCACTGCACCACTGGGACTGCTCTTTTTTTCTTTTTTTTTTTTTTTAAGATTTTATCTATTTATTCGTGAGAGAAGCAGAGAGAGAGGCAGAGACACAGGCAGAGGGAAAAGCAGGCTCCCTGTGGGGAGCCTGATGGGGGACTTAATCCCAGGACCCTGGGATCATGACCTGAGTCAAAGGCAGATACTCAACCACTGAACTACCCAGACACCCTTCCCTTGCCTCTTTCTCAACCCTAGGCCTACCTTTTGCTCCGTGATTATTGAGTGGAACTAAGGATTCACATACTGGCGTGCTGCCCTTGGTAGAATGAAAGTCTTCTCTCTGGCCTTGGAGGATTTTGCAAAATGGCCCTTGAGTGTTTGAGACTCCCTGAATAGACCTTCATTTGGACTTGCTTGCTAATCTCCCCAGTCATCCTTTCTCTTTTTTTAGCTTGGGGAGTTTGCTTTTTGTTTTTGTTTTTTAATATATCCATATCCTAGTTTTCATAGGCTGAGATTCACCTGATTAGCCATGCTTGTTTTCATTTTTCTGTTGGGTTTTAAAGACCTGGGTATTTTGATTCATTGGAATCTTATTTTCCCTGGGCTTCTGGTAAATTTCAAATACACACACACACACACACGCACACAGTATCTCGGGTTTTCTGTTGAGTCTTAGTTTTTAAATACTGTTTCTCTCCATTTCAACAGAAATGGAGAATGCTAACAGTAATTATATACCTATTTGTCTTTTGTTTTGTTATTCCAGGATCAAATATCTAAGGATTAAAGCGGAGATGCCAAAGATTCTCCAACTGGCAATTCCTAGTTTTGTAACCGATGAGGATATTGATTGGGATAGGAGTCCCCTGTCTTGCTGGTCATTCCTAGAAGCCTCAGCAGGGATGGAGGTTGGGCACATAAATAAACATTATGAACAGCTTCACCATTTCCTTGAAGGAAGAGTCAGGTTGCTGGTGGAAATGTCTTGAATAAGATCTTCCATTATCCATCCTTGACAGAACTTATGTTTATTCTTTGAGATTTTATGGTGGTACAGTGCTTCTGTAAGATCCTGAGTGCTTTATAGCTTAAGGAGTAGAGAAAATTCAGAACAGCTCAGTTCTTAGATTTTCAGTTTGAAGAAATAGTATTTTTCATAAAGAGGAAATCCTTTTCACACTACCAATGACCTTCTCTATGAATACCTCCCACGAAGACCTCTCATGAATACTTCTCCATGAATACTTCCAATGATGGGGAGTTCAGAACCTCCCATGAGCCATTATTATATCAATGCATAAATATTTATACTTTTTAAAGTTTATTTTTTATAAAATATTATTTTCATTTAACAGCTGGTGCACATTTGTGGATTGGAAGACTTGCTATTGTTAAGATGGCAATACTTGCAAACTGACTTATAGATTCCACATGGTTGATGCCAAACATTCAAACTGCCTTTTGCAGAAATTGACATGCTGATCTTAAAAATCCCTTAAAATACAAGGGATGTGGGATAGATGAACAATCTTTAAAAAGAAGAACAAAGTTGGAGGACCTAAACTTTTCAGTTTTAAAACTTGATACAAAGTTACAGTAATTGAGATGGTATGGTACTTGGCCTAAGCATAGACATATACATCAGAGGAATAGAGAGTCCCCAACATAAACCCTTACATACATATATGTTCAATTGATTTTCACAAGGTTACCAAGACAATTCAATAGGGATAGTCTTTTTGACAAACTGTGCTGGGACAATTAGATATTCACATGCAAAAGAATGAAGTTTGATCCCCTACCACACAACATATACAAAAATTAACTTAAAAGGAACCAAGACCTAAATGAAAGAATTGAAACTACTAAACTCTTAGAAGAAAACATAGGTAAAAATCTGTGTAGCCTTGGGTTAGGTAATGGCTTTTCAGATATGACACCAAAAGCATGAGAAACAGAAGAAAAAATACATACACATTGGATTTAATCAAAATGAAAAACTTTTGTCCTTCAAATGACACCATGAAGAAAATGAAAAGACAATGTACAGAATGTGAGAAAATGTTTGCAAATCATGTATCTAATAAGGGAATTTTATCCTGGGGATAAAAAGAACATTTACAACTCAACAAAAAGACACATAACCCAATTGAAAAATAGGCAAATGATTGAAATAGAAATTTTTTCCAAAGGTATATAAATGGTTAATAACGTGAAAAGAGGCCCAACATCATTAGCCATTAGGGAAATGCAAAGCCATAATGAGGTATCACTTCATGCCCATTAAGATAGTTATGATCAAAAAGTTGGCCATTGACAAGTGTTGGTGAGGATGTGGAGAAATTGGAACTGTCATACATTGCTGGTGGGAAGAAACATGGTGCAATCACTCTGGTAAACACTTTGTTATTCTCTCCCAACGGTAAACACAGAGTTACCGTATGACCCACCAGTTCCACCTCTAGGTATATACTCAAGAGAATTGAGAACATGTGTCATGCAAAAAACCACAGCGATACATGGATGAGCCTTGAAAACATTAGAGAAAGTGAAAGAGGCCAGACACAAAAAGCACATATAACTCATGATTCCATTGATATGATTTTTCCAGAATAGCAAATCCACGTAACAGAGAATAGGTTAATGGTGGCCGGGGGTGGGAGGGCGAGAGTGACTGCTGATGGGTCTGCATGGTTTTGTTAGTCTGTAGGAGGAGGATGAAAATATTCAGGAATTACACAGAGTAATAGTTGTACAGGTTTTTTTGAAAGTACTAAAACCCACCAAATTGTGCACTTTGAAAGGGTTGATTTCATGGTTTGTGAATTACATATCAATTTTTTAAAATTATGAAAAAAAATAGCAATCCTATGTGGACACTGCCCAACTTGAATAGATGCCTGGACCTTGCATGGGGCCCTTTTTGCTAGATTATAGAGATGTTCAAAGGAGGGCCAAGGGGCTGGCCAAACAGTGTTGAGGGTCTGGATAGTCAAGGATGTGGCTAGTTGCCAACTGGTGTGGACATACTTCAGCATTTTAACAGTGGTATGAACATACTGGTACATATCCACTGACTGTTAGCTCTTACCTGTGCCTGAATCATATGACTTCCATACCCTACCGGGAGCAATAGAAAACATTTACAACTCACGCATGGCTTGAATATGACCATCATAACACCAAGAAGTTTGAGCTCTGAAAACTCAGAGTCCTTAAGTCTGTGGGTCAGGAGTTGATAAAATAGCACTACAATCAGTATTTTTGAGTAGGGTCTCACAGAAAGTGGTGGAAAAGTGCCTAGTTCTGTTGAATTATATTATAATGCAATATGGAAGTCTCTCTCTCTCTCTCTCTTTCTCTCTCATTCCTTTGACCTCACTCCATCTCTGAGAAAGGTCATTGTATTTCTCAGGAAGCCTCTGTTGTCTGTCCCAATGCCATTTTCCTCATCTAAGTTCAGAATTACATGAGCCTATCCCAGGTTTCAGAGATATGTCGTCTTGGAGGTAAATCTCCCAATTCAGTATGTCCTTAGCTACTCATCAAACCCATACCCACAGCAGCTTTGTGTGATGGAATCCACTATATTCCTCCCAGGTAAATAAATACATGGCTCAATGCATAGGAAATGAAATTCACATGGGAGAAGAGAAGAAAAGTCACATGTTATTTACTCAGTGATATCTTGTCTCATTGCAAAAAGTGTTTGAGGCGGTTTTCACAAAGGTATGCAAGCAGTGAAACAAGATGAATGAAGGGGGGGGGTGACAGTATCTGGGAAAAGGGAATAAATATAAGGACATAAAATAAAACTAGTAAAAAGAGTAGACTGTTAAGTGTGTGCTGCTAGATGGGGCTTGCATATTTGGCTCTGGGCATCCTAGTGGCCAAAGCACAGAGGTAAACATCATAGGCTACAGGCAGCTGTTCAGAGGAAGAATAACTTTTCCAAATGTTGTGGCCTAACAGAAGCTTCTCCCACAGCACCTCATAAAGAACAGAGTGTGGGATGCAAAATTATACTCACCAGCACCCTGAAAATAGATCCAATGGTGCACCTCTTAGGAATGTTGGTTAAAATATCCTTTGATGCAAGTCAGTGGCTTCATGCCCAAACCCACTTCACAAAGTGGGTGGATGGGTAGGTGGAGGAAAAAAAGCTCTTCAGAAGCACCCACAGGAGTCTTATTTTGACGAGACCCAGGCAATACCTGCAAATGGGGGGCCTTTGGGGAAATCTGTTGTTGAGGCTTGATGGGATTGCCATCCTCATTCCCAGTACAGCAATCTGGGGCCTTGTTGGTCAGCTTTTTGCAGCCAGCAGTGCCCTTCCCATTCCACCTCCACCCCATGCCCAGACTTTTTTTCTGAGACTTATTGGAACTTGATCATGTGAGGCAGTAAATCATTGAAGTCCAGAACAAATCTCATTTGACATTTTTATCTTGACTCTTCTGGGGGCCTTTAATTAGCATGATTGCCATGTGGGAGACGGCTCAGATGGAATCTGGACTGCTCTTGGTTGGCATAATGGTTATTGAAGTTTTTCTAGTTTCTGTTCCTGGTCATCTAGGAAAGACTCTGATTAAAAGTGATTAAAACCCCTTAATATGGTCTAATAAGGGGTGGTTGGCAGTGCATGAACATGGATTTAAAAATGCATCAGAATACAAGCTCATATATGAAAAAAAAGTACTCCTAAGAGTTCACTATGGTTTGCTCACCACCCTGGCTCCCCCAGCACCATGGTACACACTGCCACTCTACTGGCATGGCCACTGTCCCATAGCTCATGCAGCCAAAGTATCCTCGGCCACATTGCCCACAGCTAGGACATTCTCAGCCCTTGTTCATAGTCCATGGGCTTTGGGGAGCATCAGAATATGTTATCATTGAAGATGGAACTTTGGTTAGCATTAAGGGTCCTGATTCCCCCAGTTTCTGATGTGCAGCTTGCCTTGAAATTTCCTGCTCTTGGGATCCCTGGGTGGCTCAGCTGTTTAGCGCTTGCCTTCAGCCCAGAGTGTGATCCTGGAGTCCCGGGATCAAGTCCCACCTCGGGTTCCCTGCATGAAGCCTGCTTCTCCCTCTGCCTGTGTCTCTGCCTCTTCTCTCTCTCTCTCATGAATAAATAAATAAAATATTTTAAAAAAAGAAATTTCCTGCTCTTGTAGAAGACACTATGGCGGCAGTTCTTAGCCAGGGTGACTCAGCCCCCCAGTAGACATTTGAGAATGTCTGGAGACATGGTTGTCCTGATGGAGTGGAAGATGCTAGTAGTATATGATGGATAAGGCATGTTGCTAAGTAAGCATCCTGCAGTCCATAGGACAGCCCCCCACAGTCAAGAACTATCTGGCCCCCAATTTAATAGCATCAAGGCTACAAAATCCTGCACTATGACTTTCAAAGCAGACTTCCACAATTACATTGCTTAAAACTCAGAATGACCTGGTGAGGGAGAAGGTGTAACTGATTTACCTCCATTTTACAGATTGAAAAATGGAAGCTTGGAGAGAGAATGATCCTTTCTACTCTTCCAGGGCCGGGCCATCTAGCTCTCATTGTATTGCCACTCAAATAGATTGTGTGGGATGATGTGAGCTTTGGGGTCTCTACAAGTGTCTAGAGGGGTATGGGTTTTACCTGAATGCTTACACACATCTCTAGAGAAACCGTGACCCCAAGTGTCTTAATGTAAGAAGGGTACTCCAATTTCTTACCTTTCCCCTGGATATCAAAGAGCACATATCCATCAAAAAGTATTGTAAAAAGTTAAGACTTGGTCACAATTGATACTTGGGGAGGAGTAGGGTTATTACAGTGGGTAAAAACATGATTATTTGCACAGTCTGATACCAGTTGACATCGACATATTGACATGCTTTGGGGCCCTGGCAGTTACATAATGTGTGACCGTCTGTTGTGACAATAGGGAGGGTTGTGTTTTTGGAATAAAGAGCTCATGATCTGCCAAAAAGCATTCATCTAAAAAATGCACCCCTCAACTATCTGTGTGTCTGTCTGCATGCATATTTAGAGGTGTTATAACTTCCAGGGCTTGTCAATTTAGTGGGATGATAAACCTGAGAAGGGTCACATGGGATGATAATAATATAACTATAATCACACTATCACCACCTGAGCATTTTAAAGGATTTGTAGCATTAAGAGACTCCATAAGAAGGGGTTCAAAGCAAGGCCTAGTCTCCCTTCTTAGGGCATGCATAGCTGTTATTGCACATTGCCTATGTGTCACATTTATAATTAACATCTAATTTGTGCTGATTGTGGCCAGGCGCTGAGCTGTGCATTTCACTGACATATCTGTAACTCCTTGGTTATCACCCTTATAATTACCCCCACTACACAGTGGAAAGATTGAGCCCGGGACGAGGGGGGGAGGCGGAGGCTGACATCACTTGCACATGATCCACACCTTGCTGATCACAATAGACGTGAAACTTGGGATGGGCTCATTCTTCTTTACCGCGTTGCCATGTTAACCATTCATGCAGTTGTATTTTACTCTTTGCTCCTTGATCACGAAAAATACTCCCATCCTCATTTGAAGAAGAGGAAACAGGGTCACTAAGGCATTGAGTGAGTTGACTATGGTAGTAGTTTAGAGCACAGAAATCACATCTCCTGCCTCCAAAGGTAGCCAGTATGCTCAGGGGGATAATAGACAGAAGAAAATCCCCAAAGAATTCATCCACAGAAGTTTCTGAGATAAATTGACCAGACATTAGTCTCTGTTCTTTTACTGATCCTATCGAGGCTAAAGCAGCTCTGCTCTGAATGGAGTGCACTACATAGTGCTCGGAGCTGAGAATTACTCCATGTGCTACAATGCATAGCTTGAAGAGCATCATTTAATGGCAGGTGTCTTGCCTCGGGGCTGGTGAAGTAAAGTCAAGGGCACATAAGGTTTTTAATCCCTATTCTAAGTGCTGCCACACTTCCCCTAAGGGTTACAAGCATGCTGTCCTGGGTGTGTGCTGAAAGATCACCTGCCCTCCCACACCTGCTCCTTTTCAGGTGTCCCCAGTGTTGCTTCTGTTCCTCATCGGTCACACTGGAGAGACCTGGCACTGCCCAGACCTCACCTCCTCTCCCACATTTAATCAGATTTAGTCTGATTTGCTGAAGTTAACTTTGTGTCTCTCTGACATCCATCTCCCTGGCTCTCCTACCACGATCCCCGCCCTAATTTACCACTGCCCAGCCCGTCAGGGGTCACCCTTTAACCCGGAGGGCCACACACCATACAGGCTGCAGCCCCAATCTAGGCCACCACCTGTTTTTGCACAGCGCCAGAGCTAAGAAAGTTTTTTATATTTTTAAATGGTTGGAAAAATATCAAAAGAAGAATCATCTTTCGTAACACATGAAAATGATATGAAATTCAAATCTCAGTGTCCATAAATAAAGTTTATGGGAACAGAGCCACACTCATTCATTACCAATCATCTGTGGCTGCTTTCACTCGACGGCAGAGTTGAGTAGTTACAACAGAGACGTGTGGCCCGTAAAGCCGAAAATATTTACTATCTGGCCCTTGACAGAAAAGGCTTGCCGGCCTCTGTCCCGTCCTGCTGACCACCACCTGTCTTTCTCTTCCCTTCACCTTTATCTGCTCTTAGGTCATCCACTCTTTCAAATCCTTCAGGAGTGACCCATCATCTGAGCTTCTGAAGTTCCTTCAGGATCTCCCCAGCTAATTGTCTCCATTTATTCCCCAGTGAGAAACCCTTTGCACTTCCTCAGATTTATCTTATACCTCTCCACTAAGACCATCACTGTCACAGTTCTTGCTGCTGGAGATAACTTCCTTTACATCTTCTTACATGGAAATCTTCTTTCTCCTTCAAGCCTCACCGAAAAAGCAGCCTGCCCCAAGGAGATTGAGTCTCCCACTGTAGTTAACCTCTAGAAATGCCCTAATGCTCTCTTGGTGTTGCTTTTATGACAGGAGGTCCTTTCTGTCTCAGCCAAAGCCAGAGGACCCTAACTAGGATTGAGGTCCCAGTGGTGTGGGCGCCCTAGAGTTGGTAAGTGCAGACCGAGTACATCTGCCTAATCAGGGGCTCCCCGCTCCCGAGGACAGGGCCTCCCCCCCGGGGTGGGGGGGGAATTCCTGTGAATTTACAGGAAGTTTGTTCTCCCCAAACCCTATGACATTGTTTTGAAAGTGGGAAACAGAATTCTACATTTGGAAATTGACTTTTAACATTAAGTAGAGGGGCCATTGTCATTAGCTGATACGTCACTTAATCCAAATCTCTTACCCATGAATCCACCCAATAGATCCATATCTATTGATCCATTATCTCTGTCTTCCTTTATCCATCCATCACTCTTCAGCTATCTGTCATCAGTTCATAGCAGCCCGGGCTTCTCCCTTCTCTCCACTGCACACTTCCACTACTGTCACTTGACTTGGTGAAGTCCCATTTTTGTAATGTTACAGGTTGTACCCTTTACTGCCCCTACTGAGCTTCTTCCTATTTTCTCCCTTACTCGTGTTTTATGTTCTAGCTGAATCATACTCTTTGCTTTTATGGAAAGACATCCCTGTCTTAGTTTGCTAGGGCTTACATAACACAATTCCATGAACTGGATAGCTCAAAACAACGTTTGTTGTCTCACAGGCCAGAAATCCAAGGCCAGGGTGATAGAGCAGAGCCATGCTCCCTCTGAAGACACTAGAAAAGGATCTGTTTCATGCTTCTTTCCTGGCTTCAAGTACTTTACTAGCTCTCTCAGGCATTCCTTGTAGACATGTTACCCCAATCTCTGCCTTCTTGTTCACATGGTGTTGTGTGTGTGTGTATGTATGTGTGTGTCTATCCAGATTTTCCATTTTATCATATTAGGGCCTGCCCTCATGAACCCATCTTATCTTGATCATCTACAAAGACCCTTTTTACAAATAAGGCCACATGCTGAAGTGCTAAGGATATTTTTGGGAGGGGCACAAGGAAACTTACAAGGATTCCCCACTTGCCCAAGCTGTTCCCACCATTTGGAATGCCCTAGCCTCCCCTCACCTCATGTATTTCTGCCTAGGAACCATGTGTACCACCTCCTCTTTCCCCTTGTATGTGGTCACTCCTCCATTGAACTCCCCACTGCTCTGAGTAGGTATGTCTCTCTTGACACTCACTGGAGTACATCCCATATATAAGCATTTGTTGTAGGAGTCTAGCAGACTGTAAACTACTCTCCTTTTTTTTTCCTTTGGCTCCCAGAAGATTGATACTCAGATATTTGGAAAATTATTGCTAGGTAATCTTAGGAAGGTGTATCCCTCACATTCTTGGCTCTGGATTAAATTTTAAGCTTCTAATCTAGGACAATAATTACCTTACTCATCCTGGTATTCCCTTTTTCCAGTTCTGAACATAGTCACCCATGAGCATAGGTGACCCTCAGCATGGGTCAGCCATTTAGAGATTTGGAGCACAACAGAAGCAGAGGTTTGAGTCTATTTGCTGGTATTGGCCACAGTGCCTGTCATTGCAGAATGCTGATACTTTGTGACCTGTATAACATATGTCTGCCACTGTTAATTTGGGTCTTTAGGGAGATTGTGACACCTCCACTGCCCAAAATGAGTCTTTTTTATATGTCTTGTGAATATTCATGCTTTCATTAAAGAAATTAAAGAGGGCCCAAAAAAGTTTAGGAAATATTGCTCTGTACAGATGAATGGTTGGACCCTTCTCTGTCTCCTTTTCATTTTCTCCTCCCAGCATCTTCAGTATCTTCTTCATCATCACTAATCATAGGAAATCAGAGCCAGAAAAGCATCTCATAAGTTTATATTATTTAATTGTTAGGGCTATAAATTTATAATGCATCAGCTCTCTGATCCTATTAGCCTTACCCTGCTCTAAGATAATCTTCTTAAAATTGATACCACCCAGGGATTTGGACTTTGTTGATTACATTTTCTGCTAGACTCTGACACTTGCCTTTTTCTCATTGAATCCCAAACAATATGGTCATGACCCTGAGGAGAGTCAGGCAGCTTGCAGTACCAGAAAGACTTGAAGACTTTAGTTCTGGGAGGGCCACATAGTCAGGTCAGGGGTAGGAGGTACTGATGCTAAGATAACAATTTTTATTTCTTTCCTTACCTCACAGAGATATTTTGAGGCTAACATAATCATTATTTAAAGTTTTTGGAAGAAGAAATGCCTTGCAAATGCCAAGATACTATTGTAGAACCTCAAAATAATGTGGCATATTGTTATACAGATTCACACACATACACGAGTCATGTCACACGGTTCTAAAAAACAAGTTTTTCTATTCTCTAAAATCCTGGTCTGTCAGGTGGGAAAATAGGGAGAGCTTTTGCACATGCATCCTGCTTGGATTTCAACATAGCAGGGGGGTTAAGTGCAGATTATTCTGACTCAGTAGGTTTGGAATAGAGCCTGAGATTCTTCATTTCTAGCAAGCTCTCAGGTGATGCTATTGCTGGTCTAAGAACCATACTTTGAGGGCAGTCCGGGTGGCTCAGTGGTTTAGCACCACTTTCAGCATGATCCTGGAGACCCAGGATTGAGTTCCATATGGAGCTCTCTGCATGGAGCCTGCTTCTCCCTCTGCCTGTGTCTCT
Organism: Canis lupus dingo; assembly: GCF_003254725.2. NCBI lineage: Eukaryota > Metazoa > Chordata > Mammalia > Carnivora > Canidae > Canis > Canis lupus. The sequence continues at coordinate 51,298,065 of NC_064245.1, read as the reverse complement.
GCCTCTCTCTCTCTCTCTCTCTCTCATGAATAAATAAATAAAATCTTAAAAAAAAAAACATACTTTGAGTAGTCTGGGATTAAAGGATGGAGAAACCACTGGAGGAGGAAGAGAAGCCAACAGAAAGAAAGGAAGCAGAAAAGTGGGAAGATGAGTAGAATGTCCCAGTATTATAAATGTCATAGGGGTTATTAGGTGGTCAAGGTGCCACATGTGTGGATTGATCAAGGTAAAGGGGAATGGAGAAAATCTCATTTTGGAGTAATCATTGGTAACCTTCAAGAGAGTAGTTTATCTGGAGGGAATAAAATTTAAGATTATGGAGAATTAAGCATGAGTGATCTGACAGTGGGGGTTATATTTAGAATCCAATTATGCAAAATGTTGGTGCCTAAAGGAACTAAGGATATGGAGTGATAGCAAATGCTATGGTAAAGTGGAGAGCATTGCCCCATCTTTTAGGTTGTGAGTCTGTGAGTGTGAGTCTGGGTTTGTTACATGTGCACATACCAAATGATAGAGGTGACCATATACAGATCTCTGCAGAAAGGAATAGTACAGGAGAGAGGAAAGATTCTAGAGATAAGAAATAATTAAAGAAGTTAGTTGGAAAAAAATTAAAAAAAAAGAAGTTAGTTGGAAACAGGATTGAAGGCATCACTTAAACAGTTAGCTTTTGGAAACAAGGAAAATATGTGTTCTAATGTAGAAAGAAAGAAAAATAATTGGGCTCTGGTTAAGATGGTGTAATAAGTTCATGCTTTAGTGTCCCTCCATTGCTCCAAACATAAACAATGACAGAAAAGCATAAAAAGACATAACCAACCCTCCCCTTCCACCCACCAACAAGATAAATAACCTGGTGGACCAGAAAGAGTACAAAAATAAAAGATGATGAGCAGAGCTACAGCCATTCTCATTCTGGTTTCAAGTCTGGAGGCAAAAAGTAGGGATGAGAATTTAGCTCTGCAGGGATCTGCAAAACTATGTTTGCTCCAGATTATTAGAGGATTAGATTCACTGCTTGAAGTTATGGGCTGGGAACAAACTTTTACACCGATGAAAAGAATCTGAAAAAAATAATGTTGTCATTCTCTATTTGGGAGTACAGGAAATAAGAATCTCTGAGCCTAAGGAAGTCAGGGAGAAACAATAAAGATGCAGCCTTTGAGGTGATGAACTAAATTTAGCCACCCAACTAGCTGCAGACTGTTCTGCTGTATCCTTAGTACTACCATGTAGTGGCCCCAAACCATCATCATAGGATTAGTTCAAAATTGATGTTGTAAGAATCCAGGTAGAGGCAGCAGTAAACAACAACAACAACAACATTAAAAAATAATGAGTGGAAAAGGAAAAAAAAAAAAGAAAAGGAAAAAAAATCCTACTCAAAATAAACTATAATTGAAAAGCATGAGGCATGTGAGAAAAAAAAATAATGATAAGCATGCCTGTTATCATGACTTTTATTCAAACCTATTCTGGTGATCTTAGCCAATGCAACAAAGCAAGAAAATAAATTTAAGAATTAGATAGATGACTGTCCTAATCATGAATGATACAATCACCCTATAGAGAACATCAAAGACCTATAAAACTTCCTAGAGAATTCAGCAAAATTCCAAATACAAGATCAATAAACAAAAATCAATATATTCCCTAAACGCCATCAGAAAATTTAATTGAAAACAAATCATATTTATAATATCAAAAATGGAATAAAACCAAAAAAGTGAAGCTTTAAAAAAGTATAAATCTCAGATATGCAAGATTTTATGGGAAAACCAAAACATTATTAATAATATAGAAGAAAAATAGTAAGTGGAGCATGAATAGGAAGAACCAATATAATAAAGTTGTTGATTATCCCCCAGCTCCATAAATTGTAATCATCCTATTGTAATGATCCTGTATTGCCATGATACATTTGTCAGAACTAAGAAACCAGCATCAGTACATTGCTATTAACTAAACTCAGTATTTTATTCTGATTTATTGTTTTTCTTCCCAGATGTCCTTTTTCAATTCTAGGATCTCATCCAGGACACCACATTACATTTAGTTATCATGTTTTCTTTGCTGCTTCTGATCCATGACAGTTTCTCAGACTTTCCTTGTCCTTAATTACCTTCATAGTTTTGAACAGGACTGGTCAGATTTTATGCAGAATGTCTTCTAATTTGGGCTTATCAACTGGGGTCATGGGTTTTAGGAGGGAAGACTATAGAGGCAAGTGCCATTCTCATCACATCACATCCAAAGTATATGCTTATCATATGGCATCACTGATGATGCTCACCTTGATCACCTGGCTGAGACAGTGTTTGCTAGGATTCTCCCCTGTAAAGTTACATTTACCCTCTGCTATTTGCTTTGAAGGGAAACTGATAAGCAAAGCATATTCTCAGAGTGGAGTTAAGCTTCACCTCCTTCAGTGAGGAATGCCTACATCAATTATTTGCAATTTTTCCCTAGGGTAGATTTTTAAATGTACTTTTAAAGGAAAAGGAGAATATCATTTGACTTTGAGGGTGGAGAATCTTAAGATATAGATTATAAATATCATAAAGGGAAAGATTAATGCATTTGACTACATGAATTTAAAAATATGTCTCTATAAGATGCCATATACTAAGTTGAAAGACAAACCATAGACTAGGAGAACATAATTTCAACCCATGTATCCAACAAAGAATTTGCATACAGAATAAATAAAAAAGACCAGCAGCCTGTTATATGTAGATATATACATTACATATCTATATATACACATGTTATATATACACACACATATGCACACATATAATACACACAGTGATGAAGATACAAACAGACAATTCACAGATCAGGAAACTCCAGCTGAGATGATGCACAGCCTCAGTAGTGATCAGGGAAATGAAGCACCTTTAAAGTGCAAGGAGATAATATCTACCACACATCAAATGATGATGACATCAAATAATGTCAGATGTGGGGATGCAGGGCAAGAAGTTCACCCATTTAGTAATTTAGATACATGAATTAGTAACATAACTTTGGGGAAACACTGAAGAACACACTGAAGGATTTATATGCACAAAATTATAAGGATACCTTCTAAAGCTATTCTTTTCAAACATTTTTTGCACACAAACCACCTGAAGAGCTTGTTAAAATGCAGATGTTGATTCAGTGGGATCTGAGATTTTCTATTTTTTACCAAACTCCCAGCTGCTGTTGCTGCTGGTCCATATGTCCACACTTGGAGTAACAAACCTCTAGAGTAGAAGTCAGCAAATGGTGGCCTGTGGACCAAGGACCAAATGTGGCTCCCGTCTATTTTGATAAATAAATATTACTGGAACATGGTCATTTATTTATGTGCTATGGCTGCTTTCAGACTAAATGGCAGAATTTAGTAGTAGCAACAAAGATTTGATGATTTGTATAACGCCTAAAGTATTCGTCTGTCCCAATGTAGGAAAAGTTTGCCAACTGCTGCTCTAGAGAAACTCTCCCACATGCACATAAAGAGACTTGTGTAATATTTATTGCAGCTTTTAAAAAATATTGACAAAATGGAAACAATTTTCAGTTGGTAGGACAGATAAATAATTTGCAGTATATTCACATGGTGGATTACATCAGTTAAAATTAATGAATGAGAGCTGCATGGATCAACATGGTTCAACATGGTTAAATCTAGAAAACATCCCTTGTTTAGGCAAAACAATACTATAATTTGTTTATTGTTATATACCTATGTAGCAAAATTATTCAAAGATGTTTAGAAATAATAATCATCTATTTCAGGAAGTGATTAACTCTGGTTTGGGATAAAAACAGGAACAGGATCATGGCCAGACTCATTTGGGTTCTCAACCATAGCTATAATGTATTATTTCTCTCAAAATTTGGGAAGAACATATGAGAATATTGTAAATTGTTAATACTGGGTGGTGGGCACATTGTTTTTCTATTCCCCCAACTATTTGGGTATTTTCAGACATTTCAAACATTTGAAAAGAATAAAAAGAATCCAGAAAAGGGAAATTATGCTTATATGGGAAAATACAAATATATATATTTTGAAATTCAGAGAGTGAGTGGGGGGTGAAGATAAAGGTCTTTATTTTTTTAATTAGTTTTTTAAAAGAATTTACTTATTTAATTATGAGAAAGACAGAGAGAGAGGCAGAGACACAGGCAGAGGGAAAAGCAAGCTCCCTGTGGGGAGCCTGATATGGGACTCAATCCAAGGACGCTGGGATCACACCCTGAGCCGAAGGCAGATGCTCAACCACTGAGCACCCAGGCATCCCAAGATAAAGTTTTTTAATACATAAGGCTCCTTCTCCTCTCAGTTAAACAAGAAGAGATGTTCTGGTGTCACAAATTGTCCTTTATGTAGTTAATTTTGAGAATGGTGAATATGCGACTAATCTTACTCCATGGCTTATGGAATATTTTCATTTTAAGAGGTAACTTCATCCACATCCCAGAGTGGAAGGAATTTCTCTCTCTCTCTCTCTCTCTCTCTCTCTCTCTCTCTCTCTCTCTCGGACTAAGGTTCCCGCTCCTTTCAGCCAAGATCTACCAATTGTTGGGACAATCTTTGTAATGCCAAGGGTAGAGCCCCCAGGCACATTCTCCTACTTCTGAGTGCAAGAGTTGCATGTCAGTCAGGGAAGAGTCCTAAGATCCTTCAAGATTCCTTTGAGGACCAGCCTTTTGCATTGTCTGAGGATCTCAGTGTTCTGTGCCCTCTCATGTCGCCTAGGTGTGGATGCCTTCCCATTCTGACTTCCCATGGATATGATTCTATTGGCCAAAACACATTTGGGGTACATCTAGCCCCTTCCCTCAGTATCTGCACACAGCTGGAACCAGACTTGGCACATGGGCCAGGGCAGTCCCATCATTTATTTTGCAAGTTGTATTAAGTCAACTTTACAAGAAGAGGTACTGCATACTGAAGTTGGGGAACCAGTTCCACACTCTTAGCCAGGAAGCATACAGCAGGGACATTTCAATTCTAAGAACATTTCAGTACCCCTCAGAACCCTTTGTAAGCATGTTTGTCAATATAAGGATGTGGGGATAATTGAGTCAGATCATGTCCCATGGACCATAGTATATGAAGAGACCTGCTAGCTGGCTCCTGACAACCTTTGGTCAAGTGCCTTGTACATTTAAGCACCTGGAACACACAGCCAGCTGAGAATACAGTGCTGCCTTGTCTCCCAACAGCCTTGTAAGTGGTCTTCAGCATGTTTTGTCATTGGGACTGTTATTTTGAAACACTATGCCCTCTTACCATGAGATTCAGTTCTGGAACGAACTCTACTTTCTGAGATAGGTTTGTCCCTTGGATGTAGGTTTTCAGCCCCTTCTTTATAATTGTTCACTGTGACCAGAAGGAGCCTAGGTTTGGTCATTCTGGGGACCGACAGTGAGGCTTGCTGAGATGGCATTCCCCAGTTCTTTAATGCATAGCCATAACCTAGTGCTAGCTTTATGCTTATTGCAAAGTTTTAAACTCAGATGCTAAGGCAAACCATGCAGGTGTTGTAAACAAGTGGAGGGGTCAGGTAGAGGATAATAGGGAGTGGTAGAGTATATGGTGAAGTGGAGAACACATGCCCTGTCTAAATTGAGTGGCCACCATGTTGCTCTAGCTGATTTGCACTATGCAGAAATAGCTGGCCCAGCATTGCCAGAACTCTTAGATTTTCAAGGGAAGCTACAAATACAGAAACTTTAAATGTGAAATCTCTCAAGTTTTAAATGTTGGCAACTAAGTAAAAAATTTTAAAAAGAAATTGTGCTGAAAAAAGACACATCCTAGAGCCACATATGGCCTATAGGTTAGGTTTGCAACCTCAGAATAAAAGAAGAGCTATGAGAAATTTAAGCAATTTTTAAGAGACTTTTAAGCAAGCTAAGTCATGCCCAGCAAGACTACACATTTTAGTGTCACCTACCTGGGTCATTGCCACCAGCCTTCTACTGAATCAAATGGCAGGAGAAGAAAGAAATTAGATAGAAACAACAGAGTAGCCACATTAGGAGGCAAAGTAGAGAACGAAGTAACCATTGTCCTATCCTCCCGGGATCGCTAGGCCTCCTTGGTCACCTTCTCTCCATGACCTTGGAGAGGCCACCACACAAGCAGGACATGAAGCAAGAGATGTCTATCTGTGAGGGAGATTTTCTTTACCATAATACACTCTTTTTTGACCCTTCTTGTTCATGTAGTGGTCTAGAGGAGGGTGCTGGGGAGAGTTCTTCCCTGCACCATTCTTGGCTTCCCAGGGGTATTCTCAAATATTCCATCCTCTTGCTGTGGGCGTGACTATATTCTGGATAATTGCTCTTCTCTCCAAACTCATTAGCATCTCTCTTTCATCAGACTTCCTTTTCATCCTTCCTAAGCGGAACTCCCAAAAGTATCATCAAAATGAAGGAGTCAATGTGTAGATGGAGTTTGGGTTTCCTTTCTTGGAAGGTCCCAATGCACGCAAAGTGTTACTGTAAGAGTGGTGGGTGTGGCAGGGCAGAAAATGAAGCAACCTAGAGAAAGGTTAGACCAAGCACCTGCTGAAGGGGGGCAAAAGCAGGCATGGGCATGCTCATCTTCCTCGCTTAGGAAGCTGTGAGTGAGGAAAGAGCATTCTAGCCCTCCATCGGGCCTTGCAGAGGGGGCTGTATATAAAGCCCCACTTGCTCTGGAGAATGTCCCCACCACTGACTGCTCCCTTGACTTCCATGTCAGCCTCTTGTTCTTGATATAGATTTTCAACAAAGGGAAGCCATATTGCAAAGTAGTTAATTCTAAGGACTTTGGGGTTATGAAGAGCTTGGTTCAAAATCAGACTCTGCCACGAAGTGAACTTGGTTGGTTTGTTTGTGTTTTATTTGTATTTATTTATTTTTTAAGATTTTATTTATTTATTCATGAGAGACACAGAGAGCCCAGAGAGAGGCAGAGACACAGGCAGAGGGAGAAGCAGGGTCCGTGCAGGGAGCCTGACGTGGGACTCGATCCTGGGTCTCTAGGATCATGGCCTGGGCTAAAGGCAGCACTAAAATGCTGAGCCAGCCAGGCTGCTTGGTTTGTTTGTGTTTTAAAATATATTATAGGGCCTTAGTTTCTCCACATTTAAAATAGGGTTAATAATCGCAGTTTTTTAAAAGATACTGGGGGATACTGGATTAGCTGTAGGCAGTGCCTGGTACTATCCCTACCATACGTGTTGATCCTGGAATTCCAGGGGGCTCAGCGATGCCTCTGATGGTAGGACTATTACAGCGGGACATTGGTTGGGGGATCCCTTCTTCAGTCTGTGCCTTCCTACAGCGTAGTTCAGAACATCTCACCTCTTCTTCCCCTTCGGGAAAGCTGGGGAGACTGTGGATAGAATGCCCCCCCGGCTGGGGTGGGGTGCAGAGTGGGCTCCTCACCCTCACATCTGTCCTGATGTCCCCTCCTACTCTTACTTCCTGGACAAGGATCTGAATTACCCTGTGTCACTGGGTCCCTGTTCAGGCACCCCTGACCTTAGCACCAGGACTCCTGTGTATTTCAACCTACTCCTGAGTCTAAAGTGCTTTTCTCACAGCCGATACCGTGTAAGTGCTAAGCACTAGTGTGATGTAGCAACTTGAAGATGACAAACGAATACATTTGAAGAGGAAATGTTGGAAAATAATCCAATAGAGCTCCATTTGGTATTGGGCCTTTTATCAAGGCCATAACCTAAACCACTTTATGGAGTTAGGTAATAAAATTATCATGTCAGATAACAAAAGGAGGAAGCAGGGACAGAATGGGAAGCCTTGAGAATCTGAAGCTGCATGAGGAGTGTGTAGGCAGGAGATGCAGGCATGTTCTCCCCAGTGGATGCTGGAAAGCTGGAGGCGCTAGACTCCCAAGGCCAGAGCATGCAGTGGAGCTGAGCTGAGACCCCAGAGAGGGGCGGGTGATTGGGATCTGCAAGGCTGACGGTCTAGCCCCCTTTTGTGTTGCACGCCATCAGAGCTGAGCCTTTTCTACTCCAGTGAATCTTGAAGGCCTTGCTTTTGAAGGTTGAACCTGCTTTCAGCCCAGTGGGATTAGGCTCCAGTGCTTTTACCCAGTCCTGTGGGTGCTCAGTGCCCCTTCTTCCCCAGCCTTCCTTCCCAGCAACCCTCACTTCCCAAAATGATTCCAGAGTCTCTGGCTTACTGCTCAGGAAACTATACCTAGACAGTCCCTGCAGACCAGGATCTGTTCTGAGTCACAGAGGACCTGCAGCGAACTCTATGCTGCATGGCTTTGGGAGAGCTGTCACCAGATGGAGGAAGAGGTTAGACATAGAGGTCTTGGGGTGTGGTGGGTGAAGCCTTCTTTGGAGTGGGCTTGCCCCTCCTCAGTCTTCCTTCCACCCATCTTTGCCTTTCCTGGGTCAGTGTCCATGGTGGTCCTGGTCTCCCCTGCCCTCCCCCAAGCAGATGCCTTTTCCTTCCCGTTCCAGGGTTGTTCTGAGCAATAAGGGGGGAGGAATGGAGGATCTTGGAGCAGTGCCTCCTATGCTATCAGGATTCAGCACTTAGAATCTTGGAAAGGCTCCACCTGGGAAAGAGTTCCAGAGAAAACAAACTTCAGATCCCGGCTAATATGGGAAAAGGCTCATGTTCACGGAGGCAGCTTCAGGGACCTTGGCAGAGCCTTAGGCAGGCTTGGCCCCTGCCTTTAATGGATCCGACATGGAGCCTTCCAGGGCCCATGATACTGCATGGCCTCCAAAGGAGACTTCACTCTCAAGCTGTAATGATACACTTTTTGTAGGATTTTTAGTCCTTGGGTCTAGTGAACCAACAGCCTTGGTTCCAACTGTTTATGCCCTAACGAAGGCAAGAAATATTTTAAGGGACCAAACTCAAAACTATCACCGCCCCCCTCCCCATCCCCTCCTCATCCCCTCTTATCAAGTTGTTTTCCTCTTGGAGATTAGCTGAATTTTTTTCTGAGGGAGAGAAGAGGCCAGAAAGAAGGTCTTGGGACCTGCAGGGTCATCACCCAAGTGATAAGAATCATCCTTCTGGCCCTGGGAATGGCATGCAGACTAGCAGCGATGGGCACAGGGTCAGGGTGCTGTGGCCCAAGAAGGGAGATGGGAGGCAAACATGCTAGGGAAGGGTTGGACAGAGTTCATGATGATGACAAGTCTTTCCTGACTCCCTGATTATAGTTTTTTAATGCCGCTGTGTGATACTCCGAGGACAGCGTGTCTAGATCTTATGCATAAAATAAACCAGGTGGCCCTACAGGTAAAGCAGGAGTAGGGAACACCTGGGCTTCCGTTTCTGGCATTGTGCACGTGAAAACGACGTCCCCTGTTGTTGCACTTGGGGCTCAATACTGACCATTAACTCCCCCATGTCTGCCTCTTCTGCCAGGGGTCTTTTCAAACCTAGACAATCATGGGATATTAAACTTGAAGGATAATAGAGATCATCTAGTCTCATCAACTCACTATATATATGAGGAACCTGAGGTCCAGAGTGGGGAAGTGTCTTACCCAAGGTCACATGGTGAGTTACTCCTTTGACGTCTTTGTATTCAGTACAGACCCCTCCCCCAACTGATTTTGCTGAAGAGTACTAAGACCTCATGGAGACTCCATATGTCCCAGAGGACTGACTAGGTGCCCAGTGTGGGATTGCTACTAAAATCTCATAGGTCAGAGGAGTCTTCCAGGGAGGACATGTCATAGGGCCAAGGTAAGGGGTGTGGGAGAAGCAAGAGAGGGACCATAGCCCAGAGAGAAACAGTGAAGTCACACACCTTCTAGGCAGGCTGCCCAGACCAGTGGCCTGCACCCCTTCCACCTGAGAACCAAGAGAGCCCTCATCCTGGGCTAACACCACATCTTATCCTGAAGCTGAACATGATGTCATAGACAAGGAAGTTTCCCTCTGTCCTCTCAAACCTGACCCCGCTCCCTCTAGATCAGAGGGCTCCCAATGCCCAGATTACTCAACTGTATTTTGAACATCATGTCATCTGGGAATGAGGAGGGAGAGTCTCAATGCAATCAACTCAGTCTCTTCCCATCGTAGCTTCAACATCCAGCTGCCCATTGTGACCTTCACATGCCTGCACATGGCTTTCATGAGAAGATAGGCTTGGTCCTGTCTTGTCCGCACACACACACATTCAACAAACATACACACTATACAGACATTATTTTACAGACACTCTTAAAAATCTGGGGTTGATTGAGAAACCTCCATCTAGAGGTTTGATCAGGAACACCCACATCTCTGGACACTCTGGACATCTGATTCATTCAGGCCATGGCCATGTAGCCAGACAGGAGCTACCAGTGTCATTCCTCCAGAACATTGCCATCCCCTCTAAGACTTGGAATTATGATAAGGCCAAAAGAGCAGCTGTTATTTCCTAAACTTGCCATGGAGCTGGTGAAATGAAAACAAAAAGTCAACAAGAAAGAGCTGGCAGGCTTGGAAGAATAGCGCTCCTACCCCCAGGGGTGGTAGTCTATAGGATTCCAGCTCCTAGGATTAGAAGTGGCCCTTAACAATGCAAGTCCTGAGGAAGCGTTCCCTTCCACCTCTCTGCCCCGTCAGTGACCGTAGTGGTGATGCCCTTTCCCATCTACCTGTCCGCTCATCCTCAGGGGATCCTCCCCAGTAGATGAGGCTGCTCCTGCTCCTCCGTGACGACCCAAGGCCAAGCCCCACATAGTTTGTTCATTTCCCTTCCTCTCGGTTCAGTGGAGGCTGCAGCAATAGGGAGTGTTTCCAGTTTCTCTGACCATGCTTGGTTTTAAGTTAATCCCCTCCTCCTGTCCTTCCCTTTTGCTGACAATTCATTTGGCAGTTTCCAATATATATATGTATCCATATCTCTAACCCTTCCCCTCCCCACCCCCCCACCCCCTTCAAGCTCCCTCTCTGTTTCCCCTCTTAGTTTTGGTCTTCTTTGGGGGTTTTGGTTTTTACTTTATTTTGCTTTTTTCTGTTTTTCTGTTTTTTTGTTTTTGTTTTTTATAGGTTTCAGAGAAATTATGTTGAATCCAATAAGCCTTCCCGGACATTCCAAGCCTCTTAACCATGGCATCTATGTTGAGGATGTCAGTGTTTATTTCAGCAAAGGACGTCATGGCTTTTAAAAACTCCTTTTAAGACTCCCTGTTTTGATGTCACCTTGGTAGGCTGGGCCCTCTGAGAGGTGGGAAGCTCTAGGCGCTGTTCTCTTTGGATCCGGGGATGCTAAGTAGAAACTGCATGAGCCACCGGTGCCCCCTGCACCCTTTAACACCACCAAGATGGGGGTCCTCCCCCATCCGTCACCGGCAGGGTTGTCCTTCCCCTCAGACATCACTGTGCTCCTTTTACCCCCTGGCCTCCGAGGCAGCTCCTGCCGCCATCTTTAGAGCCAATAAAGAGAATTAAAAACTTGTGCACCAAGAACCATCTTTTAAACACACTCTAGCCATTCTCTTGCTTTACAAAAACAACCCAACCACCACGAGAAAGCCTGACGAAGTCCAGCCGTGCTCCGGCCTCGCTAACCCTGCTTGGAAGTGTGGGGTCTCCCTGGCTCTCCCTAGGATATCAGGCTATATCCTCTTAGCGATCTCATCGCCCTGCAACCTCCAGTGGGGAAGAGCGGCTAAGCAGAGGTGGAGACCACGTGGTGAGAGAGGGGGAGCCAGGCCCAAGTGTTGGCACAAGATTAGGTCTCAGAGGAAAGAATGGAAACCAATCATTTTATATATATATATATATATATATTTATATAGATAGATAGATAGATACACAATGTATCTACACATTTGTGTATCTATCTATCTATCTATATATATAATTTTTTTTTTTTTTTTTTTTTTTTTTTGGTGGAGAAAACCATACTTTTTTGGGACACATTTTTCCCCCTTCCTTCCTCTTTTCTGGAATGGCTCACAGTGAGTGTGGTATTACAAAACTCCTTGGCCCCTACATCTGCAGTCCTGACGAGCTTTTGCTACAGAAGGTCTTGCCCGTGAATTGGCCGTCCTCCTAGGACCACAAGGGACCCAGGGAGTCAGGGGCCAAGACCCTTCCTGCTAGTCCCTGGCCCCAGGATTGGCTCTCTACCCCCACTTTCATTTACTCTTGACTCTGAGAACTTTTGGAACCCAATGGAATCACCATTTCAAGGCCAAGATGAGCTGAAGGGGAAGAGAAGGAAAAATGGCCTCCTCCAGCCCCTCTCATGGCACCAGTGGAAGTGTCATCCTGTTCTCTGGTCAATATATGTGTTTACTTTGCTTGCTTTGACTCATGCCTTACTCCATGGCCACCCTCTCCCAAAGAGGGGGTTTATTCCTCCCATTTTCAGCTTGATCCACGGGGGAGAGAGAAGGAGATGGCTTTGCCCTGCTTCGATAGGAAAGGCACAGCCGTAGGGCCCGAACCTCTCCCATATTTGCTGCCCTGTTGGCCAAGTGGACTTCGGGCTGGGCCCAGCCACTCCCACCTGTGTTACCTCCATTGTAAGAGCTGCCCCTTGATGATGGAGAGCATGAGGCAGGGGGTCTCCCATGGGGAGCTCTTAGGACAGACCCACTAGGTTTGGGGTGGTGACACACAGCAAGAGATAGTAGATTCTCTGGCTTCGGCAAATTGACATGGGAATCAAACTTCCCACTGAACGTTTCCTTCCTGGGTCCTGTGGATGGTGTTCTTTGTGCTAAGTTCCCATTCTGATTCTGCAGGTGCCTCCCTGGGATTTAAAATCACGAAGCTTTCCAAGTTCTTGGCCTGTATCTGGGATGACCTCCCAAACACTGTAGTGTCCAGACTATGATGCAGGGGGTTCAGTTTTTCTCCAGGGCCTCGAGCTGTGTGTGTTTCTAGCCCCTGCCAACTTCCTGCCATCCTGCTCCCCATTGCTTCGTGTCAGGCTGTCCCCATTGTGTCCTGCTGACCCTTTGGGTCGGGGCCTCCTCCCGAGTGTGGCTTTAAGGAGTAAGCTTGAGGATGATGTTTTTTAATTATTGTAAATCATTACCTCATTTCCAGCCTGCCAGGCTCCATCCATCCCAGCATCTTTTATTCTGTCATTTTCTCACCTTGTGCTATGACAATGGGGCGTTGTATTTCCACAGAGACTTATAGGAGTGTTCAGTGTATAGTTTCTTAATAAACACTTTATTTTCTAATGAAATGACTGCATCAGACCTCTTATTTGGCAATTTTGCAAAGAATATTGAAGATACAGAAATTCCCACATTTCTCCTCTGCCTCCCCTCCCCATTTTTACTGATCCTCTTTTAAAGACGTTTCTTAGTTCAATCCTTGTTTGCAAAAGTGTTTACAATCTGTTGCATTGGTTGCTTTCATTGAGACTCCTCCAGTTAGGTCAAACCCATCTAGTGAAGTGTTTTCCTCATTCTGTTGAGGAAGACTCAGAGGCACAGAGAGGCTGAATGGTTCACCCAGGGTCACACAGCACAAGAGGCAGAAGCAAGATTCAAACCTGACTCATCCAGACACCACTCAGGCCACTGAGACCCTCACCTCCTTGGTGACTCAGGGACTCTCCTTTTGTCAGCAGCCGAGGCTTACAGTGATCCTTTCCAGAGCTGATATGTAAGAGGTTTGGGAGTAGAACTGAAGGATTCTTGCCCCAGCAAGTCACTAGGACTCTCCCTCAGATGGAGCGGTTTCATTCTTTCCCTGGATCTTGAGGACATGACCTTGCCCAGAGGAAGACGGGGCTATGGGCTTATAAGCTAGTCTGCTGATCACTCAGGGGCGCCCCATCCACACCCACATACACACACTCCGGTGGACCAGACTCTCCCCTGGGGTCTCCTGTGGGCTGCCCAGAGTGGTAGGCAGTTGTAGGGTCCTACTGAGAGATGAGGCATAAGTGAGCTGGGTGTGGCCATCTGCCCTGGGTTCCCGGCCCTGACACAGCTGGAAGGGTTGCCATGCCTCTAACTTAGAACATCTTCCTTTGAGGAGGAGGGGACTCTACACAGGCTATCTGGAGCAGGAGTCAAGGGCAGGGGAAGAGTGAGGAAGATTTCCTGGGTTGAATTAGACCTTTCACTGGGCCTCCACAGGCTTTGTGACAACTTGGCTTACTTAGGTAACAGAGCAAGGTGGGTGAGCTCAAAGTGGGAGTTCAACAGGGAAGTGGTCAGGCTAGGGTGGTGCTTTTTTCCCTGACCTTCATTGACTTAATCTCTTATTTAAATTGAGTTTAAGCCCCCCTCCCTCACAACCTCACCCCAAATGGAAGTTCCTCTTCTCTAGAGTGGCCTGGATAGGGCATTACCCCAGCTCTCCATTCTCCTATTTTCTCTGGTTCCGGGGCTGGAATTGGAGTGCCCTTTGGAACCATGGGGAGAACTTTCATTTTTAGGTAAGAGATTTGAGCTTTGTTATATTCCAATGCATGAAACCTCCGATGCAGGGGAGGAGGGGAGATGAGCACCCAGCTCAGAGCAAGGGCCCCACACCAGCCCTGGGAAAGGTGTGCTATTCCAACATAGGAAGAGGCAACAGGAAAGATGGGGGTATGGGGGTTTGGGGGCAAGGAAGGGGACTAGAGCTTGTGCAGTGGCTTCTATTTTGTCTGTGAAGTGAGATCTAGGGAGAGCTGAGCAAGTCTGAAGTGCAGCGGAGGAGACATTGGCAGAGGGCAGGGAAGCACAGGGAGTTGTCAGGCAGATCAAGGACCGGGCTGAGCAGGGTTTAGTGTCCAGGACTCTGTTTTCCATGTTTCCTGCCAGACCCTAAAGTGCCAGGCATTTATCCCAGTGTTAGAGCCTCTGGGCCCATTAGAGCCAGAGGGGGCAGGCCCAGAGAGCAGACTCCACCCAGAAGGATGCTGGCCGGGCCTGGCTTCGCACAGGGCGACTCAGGGCACCAGCAAGACCTCCTGAGTTTGGAATATCACCCACAGGACTTCCCAGTGGTTTTCCGGGACTCCAGCTTGCACTGTGATCCTGCAGCTCAGATCCACAGCTGATGCAGGCCATGAATCTGGTGCTCTTGCCAGGTGCCTCTCTGGATCTCAATTCTAGAGGGGGACATTGGGGAGGACTGGTTCTGAATGAACCCTATTCTTGGGAGCCTGGAGAGCGGGAAACTCACTCTATGAAAGGAGAAGACAGAGGTAGGACCTTCCAGGGACATGCTCCGGAGAGGACTGGAGGCTTTGACAAGGGTTACACAGCCAGATCCCAGACTGGTTACCAAGCGCCGAAGAATGGGCCCTGCCTGCAGAACGTTAACAGCGATCACTAGGTCACTTACACAGATCTGCTCAAAGCCAAGCACATTTTACCCAGAAGGAAGCTGAGACCCCGAAAGATCAGTGGCTGGCCCCGGTTTTCACAGCTTGTGACAATCAGAAGCAGGGATGGCAGGAGGGGTCCCTGACTACAGTGTTCCTCCCGGGCTGCTCTGCTGCCACATGGAGCAGTCAGGCTTCTGCTTCTAAAAGGCTGCAGTCCTGGGGGCTGCACAGCCACAGTCTTCCCCTACCCCTCCCACACTGAACAAGTCTCTTGGGGGCTCTTTGAGGCTAGATGCACTCCTCAGGGTGCATTTTTTTTTTTCAAGATTTGATTTATTTATTCATGAGAGACTGACAGAGAGGCAGAAACACAGGCAGAGGGAAAAGCAGGCTCCATGCAGGGAGCCCAATGTGGGACTTGATCCCAGGACCCCGGGATCTTGCCCTGAGCTGGAGGCAGATGCTCAACCACTGAGCCACCCAGGTGCCCCAAGCAGGGTGCTTTTTAAAGACTCCCCGGAAAAGAATGTCTACAGTATTTTTTTTTCTTCACTCATTCTAGCATTTTGTGACCCCACACTCCCGAAGGTGTGGTTGGTCTTAGGTCTAAGATGAATTCCCAGCTTGAAGTCAGTGAGATTGCCAAGCAGACAATGGTGGGAGAGCTTGATGTTGGGGAGGGCTTGTTGGGGGAGACGCCTGATCCTCAGGTGGGTGAGGCTGCCCAGGTCTCGGGCAGGTGTGAGCAGCTTCAGACAGGAAGGTGGTGGAAGGAAGGAAGATCCTTACCTGACTCGCCCCCATTCGAACTTTTTGTCCCATCTGAAAGACCTCCCGGTGTGTCGAAGCTCAGCCATGTGCTTCTTACCCAGCAAAAGAACAGATGCTAAGTATGTGCAGTGTGGAAACCAAGAAGCTGGCCTCTGGGCCACCCTGGCTCTTCCCCTCCTGTGTGGGAATTCCTTCTGCAGCCAGGCTTCCAGCAGCCGTGTCCTCACCTCCACCACCCAGCCACAGGTGTGACTGGGCTGGGACGCCTCTCCTGGCAGGGCCCAGATCCTGCAGGTCAAGCCCAGGCATGAGCAGAGGCCGCTGTATCTCAGACACAGCAGTGCAGGGCAGGAGTGGGTTCGATGCCACAGAGACAGGACAGGAGCAGGGACAGCAGTGCAGGAGGGCTTTGTTGCTGTGCAGCTTTCTGAGCCGTGCCTCACATGGATTGGGCAGAGGGCCTTCGCCCTTCAGTGTTCAGGGACTCTGAGCTCTGGCTAGACTCCTGCATTGCTGCCACAGTAGTTCTAGAAGGGAGAGAGAAATGAGGAGAGGGGGACCAAGGAGGTGGGGGCTGGCGATGATGCTGGCTGCTCTGGGGCTCCTCTGGGAAGGACAGGAACAGAGGGAAACTCTTGAGTGTGACAGTGGAGGTGGTGATAGGGCAGTGAGGAGCCCCGGAGTGGATGGGAGCCTGGTTTGCAGATTGTCCAGGAGACCTGGGGCTCACGCCCTGCCATCTCCCAGCTCCATGGCACCCTTCACGACCCCCTCTTCCGTGGGGTTGATGTGGGCAAAGCTGCTGCAGACTCCAGTTGCCTTGAGTGGTTCTGATCTTGCGCTTTGCCATTAGAAATCCCATGATCATCCCTGCACTTCCCACCTTCCTGAAAACCCTCACCTGGGCCTGACAGTGTCGCTCTCTGAGCTAAGTAGGATGCCTTGTTCAACCCTACCTGAACCCAAAAATGAATTGAAAGAGATGTGCTGGTGAGAGAGGGGTCCCTCATCTGAGTTTTGGGGGAGTGGTTCAAGAATTCCATCAGGATTCTAAGATCCATTTGGGTAGGATTTTAATCCCAGCTCCTCCTCTCGGTGGGTGACACTTGGATAAAGTGAAATCTCCTCCGCTTGCTCGGGGAGGTTTCTGCATGGAGAGGAGGTCTATGGCCTCTTTGTAGCTTTGGCCCTGGCTGCCAGGACACTTCCCCTCCTGTCACAAGATACCAGGGTGCATGCCTCAGAGGGCTAGATCTTTCCCCACCGTGCTGGGCTTGCAGGGGGCTGGAAGTCTGTGGTTCAAGTATTCTGTGTGCTCCAGGGTGGGGGACAGTGAGAACGGAGGAGAAGGAGGAAGTATTGGCCTGGCCTTGGACAAGACCTTGCTGGCTCCCCTGAAAGCAGAACAAGCAGGTAGAGGATCTCTGAAAAGCACAGATCCTGCAGGGAGTAGAGGATTCTGCTGGTCCTGATTCTGTGTCAAAGGCCTCCAGCCCCAGGCAAGACCCAGTCCACGTGGGCCCACTTTGGGAGAGAATCTGCAACTATCTGGGATAAAGGGGAGAAGCATGATTACCAAATTCTCAGAGAAGAGCCAGAGCTGTAGAGAGGTCCTGGCTGAGGGCTTTGATGACACTTCCCAAGCTGAGGAAACAGGAGACACACAAACTTTCTGCACAGCTCTGGGCTTCCAGGGTCATGGTTTTACCCACAGCCCTCTGCAAGCAGTGGCTGCCGGAGGCCTCTCTGATGTAGAGGAATGTGACTTTGATTTGGCTAAGGGTGGAGAAGGGAGCACATGGCATCACAGCAACACGGGAGCTTGGCTTTTCTGAGAGGCAGAGATGCTGAGCCATACCCCCATCCTCGCGCGTCCCGTCAGAGCAGTATCCTGTGATTACTGAGGGTTTGGAGGGATGGTCAACACTCCCCACTCGGCAATGGAGAGGGTTCGAAGACCAAGGAGCCAGCCTGCCAAAGGTATGAGTTCCAGGATCGTGCTTTCTGGTTTGTGGCTTCATCAAAGTTTGGGAGGGCAGGTCACCGTGTCAGCTCAGATAACACTCCTGCCAAGCCTGACTCCGGTAAGTAACGCCGGAGGCCTTGGTGGCTAATAGTGACAACCAGCTTGTCTTCATGGCTCTCTTTCCCCTCAGCTCCTGCTGCCCACGAGCTATTACCACGGCAGCAACATAAAGCCTGGTTCTGCCGTTGGGGACCCCACTGCAGCAATTGGCCTGCTTCCCTTAAAAAAGACACAGCCTTTCCTCCTTTATCCCCAAGCTCATTCCGCAGTGAGAAGGGCAGGGACCCGTCCCGGCAAAGTGATTTCATTGCTGTCAAATATGGACGGGAAATGCTTCCTTTATAGAGCCGTGAAGCACCGCTCTGAAGCTCCCTCTACTTTTGGCCTGTTTTGGTCCTTGTGATGTGGCTTCAATGCAGTGTTCTTACCTCTGTAAGGCTTGCAACAGCCTTTGGCCAAAGGTCATGCTATGCTGACTCCCAAATGGACTTCTCAGGGAAAGAGGGTGTGGGGGCTCCCTCACCCAGGAGACCGCTGGACTGACAAGAGTTCTGTCCTTCTCAGTCTTTATCAGCACCGGCTGGACCAGTAGTCCCCAAGAGCTGCTCTGTCACTGCCGGGCTCAAGAAGTGCAAGTCCTAAAGTCTGTGTCCCATGCACCAAATGTAGGTGTTGCTCCCAGGCCCTCCTTCAGACAGTCTCAGGGAGAAAGAAGGTGCCGGAAGGCAGGCTGAAGAGTACAGTCTCTGTGTTCTATGGACATCAAAGTGTTGGCCTTCTCTTGCTGTTAGTTCTGAGAGAAAACTCACAAGACAGCCCAAGGGGGAAATCTCACAGCCATTTCTGTCATGAGCCTCAGTCTGGCCAAGAGGGCACAGCCAGGATCCGTGACTCTGGCTGCTCTTGTCTGAGGGCCACAGCTCTGGACCGAAGCCTTTCACTTCAGAGGGAGCCAGAGGCGGAGCTGGCCAGTGAGAACTTGAGTCTGTTCTTTCCCACAGTCAGTGGGGAGCAGAGGAGGCATCACAAATATAGAATACATTCTGAGAATGTCCTTCCTGGGAGAATTTAAATTCTGAGCCCATGTTTGCATGACTCATGGAATCCTTCCATCTTGATGGTTGTCAGTTTGGCATCTCTGCTCCCATAATAGGCAACTGCCACTAGCGCCCCTGATGGATAAAGGCCAACCTGGTTGTTAAGACCAGAGTAACCCCCCGGTGCATTTTTGGGATGGCATTTTTAGCCATTTTTGTAGTTTTAGTGGGTCAACCACTTGACCAGCCATAGTCTCACATGAAATGATCAGTTTTCTGGGCAAAGCTTCAGTGTCTGCAATATGACTCTCTCTTAATTTGAGTCCTGAACTTGCAGAGAAACCTATTCCTCTTACTCCAGTTATTACATAAACAATGTAAATGATGTAAATGTTATCAGGATCAGGTGATCCCCTTTTCATTGGTTGTGACAATGCTTCCCTAGAGTCTCATGAGGTGCTAAGAGCCCATCCAATCACTTGGATGGAGAATGTTGCATGGTATAGCCAATCTCTTTTACATTCACGATACACATTAGGATATTAAAGGCTCTGAGAAGTCCTCCTTTAAATCTAATAGAACACAGAATGCTCTTCACTTAATGCCTATCAATAGGTTTACACACACACACACACACACACACACACACACACTGGGTTCTGGTGTGGTCAGAGGTATTTGTTTATTTTTTAGTAGAACAAAGCAGGACGTTAATCAATCACTGACCTTGATATAAGATGAACAACCACACCCTAACACCTTTGCCCAACTATAGGCTCAGTCCCTGCTTCTGCCCTCTGCTTGGCATAGAGGCAGATATGATTTCGAGAGCTGATGGGTAGGTACTCTTGTGAAGAGCAGGAAATCTTCACTGTGGTATCTCAGAAGAAAATGGTAAGTCATCTCACATAAGAGTGTAAGACTTCAGCACAAAAACCTGGCCACCTTCCTTGGCTGGTGGAGGAGACATCATCTAGTGGTAGTATACAGAAATGAAGACCTGGAGCCCAGTCTCAGCACCTCCACTAGCCAAATGACTTGGGGTAAGTTACCATTCCTTGTTGCATATTGTCTCTGAGCTTGCTAATCGTCAGATAAAAAGACTCCACCTAGACAGGTCCTCCAAATGCCATATCCCCAGGAATTGCTGTTGTCTCCTGGTGGGGAACATCTTTTGGTTCTTGGGTCCATCTCTCTGCTGTGTCTTGGAGTATCACGTGGGAAGAGTACCTTTGCCCCCTCCTGAAATGTTGGGGGTCCTGAAGGCAAGGGGAGGGAAGTGAGAGAGATGGCCGCCCTTTCACATGAGGGCTGGTGGATTTCTCTGGATGAGGAAGGAAGCAGATGCTTGGGGGTTAATAGACCCTCTCTGTCACAGCTGGACAGGGCCAAGCGGGAGTTCTCAGCAAGATTTTCCGACTTTGATCTCAAGAAGGCAGCTCTGCCTAACAAATAGTCTGAAATGTCAAAGAATAAATGTTAAAGCTTGAGGGGTCATTCTCTGGGGAGTTGCCTGGGCTGGCTAGGGAGGGAGAGGAGGAGGGAGAGAGGGACACAGCAGAATCCTTCACATAAAGATTCCGACTTGGTTTTGTGATATTTAAGAAAAAAGAAAACTGAATTATTTATAGCACAGAAGATGGAAGCAGGCTGTAGAGAAGTGGCCAAGCTTAAGATGGTAGTTCATGTTCCATTGTTTATCTGCCACAGCCTTGAACTGGTAAAACTTTTCTTGTTGGTGACATGCTATTGACCTCTCCTTGAATTATTTATTATTACTATTACTATTACTATCATGTTAATTAAGAAAACTCAAGTCCTTTGAACATGGGAGTTGGGGGTAGGCAATTTCTAAAAATGGTTGTTGCAGAAAGCAAGCATTAATCCCTTCCTCTTGAAGGATCTCCAGCATGTCCTTTACTACCTCTTTCTACTCTCACCAGCCTATGTACTGCTCCTGGATGGGTGTGAAGAACTTTGGTTTTGGCCTGGCCACCAGTTGGCCCTGTTGATATTATTTCAACATGGTGGATATTATCTCCCAGTTGTTCCACTTGCAAAATGGAGGCAACTGTCATATGCCTCTCCTGGGTATGCTGGGCAAGTGAGTGATGCCATGTGTTCAGAACACCTCGGTGCCTGGGTGAGGGTGAAGAGGAGAGAAAATACCATGCAAGGGAGAGGAAGAAAAGAAGTTAAGAAATTTATAAAGTGAAAATCAGCAGTGATGGAAGGATTGATGTTAAAGCTGGAAGGAATGAGGTCTTTCGTCCGTTTATTTTGGACAGTGATGTTGTTTCAATGTTTTAAAAAAGTGCTTCTGGTTGCTAATCACATCCTGATTCTATAGTGTAGGTAATTGAAACCCACTGATAATCTCAGAATTGCAGTTAAATTAAAAATTACAAGCTTCAGATGCTCTCCTTTCTCTCTCCACAAATAATACAAATGTGCTTTTGGTCCCTATGCCTCTAATTGTTTTTGCACACCCTGGACACTCTCGGAGATGAAAACAAATGGAACCAATTTTGGACAGGTTGGGATGTTGAGGTGAAGCTAGTCCAAGTGCAAATCGGATCATGGGTAAGACTCTAAATAAGCAATATTGTGTTGACCATGTATTGCTTTTATTGAAAATATTAATGCTTTTGCTGTTTTTCTAGACTTCATTTTTTTCCACCTAGAAGAACCTAGAAAACATTTTGCAGCTAAAATGTCATAGTGACACTCCTGTTATAAAACTCTGAAACTGTACTTATTTTTATACTCAGTAACTTTACCTCTCAGAAAGGTCTTCCAAATATTTATCCTCCACTCCCTACTTTCAGTGATGAAGAAATGTGACCAGCATTGTTGCTCTAGGGCAGTGTTTCCCAAGCTCCTTGGTCTTCGGATCCCTGAAAAATTATGAGAATCCCAAAGAGCTTTTGTGTATGTGGGTTATAGCCATCTCTATTTATTGCAGTTGAGATCAAAACTGAGAAGGATTTAAAAACACAAGCACACGCACACATTTCAGTTAGCCATCAGACAGTGTCATCACCGGCAGGAAGCCACTGGAAACACTCCATATATACCTGTGAGAGAATGAGTCCATCTCAGTAGATCTTAGTAGACTTATGCCATCTTATGAAAATAGTTTTAAGACATGGCTCTACTTATAGAGTCTTGGGGCTACCAGGCATATCTGGACCACGTTTTGAGACATGCTGCTATGGGGAAACCAAGGCACAAGCAGATTCTCAAATCAGAGTCTCTTTGGTGTCAGTGAATGATACCAATCATGCAGTTTGCTCCAAGTGTAGGGCCACTATCAGGACCCCATATCTTCATGCAGATATTGCTGACTCTGTAGATATGCAGTTGCTAGGAATCTGGGAACTACACAAGGACTTCATCTATTATGAAGAAAGCTGAGTAGTGGATGTTTGCTTGCTCTGGAAAGGGAGCATGGACTTGCTATAGCAGTAAGCATTATTGGCTGATTGAAGAGACTCATAAACAGGTTTGCAAAATTCTGATGGTGAAAGAGAGTGGAATGAATGGCGTGGGATGAAGGGAATCTACGGTCAGCACCTCACAGATCAGAAGTCCCATCATGTGTATCCTAGCCCTCCCAGTACCTCACATTTGGATTTGTCTAAGGAACATCTGGGGTTTAGCCATGTTCTATAAGGTCACATAGGAGGGTCTAAGTTTAGAAGCCCTGGCCTCTCCCTCACACTCCTACGCAGTTTTGGTAGAGGAAGATTGTACTATGAGGTGGATAATGTCTTCGGAAATTAACCCTTGAGTTAACTCCATGCACACATCAGGCAGCTCCCTCGAGTTGTGGAGTCCTGGGTGTATGGCATTGTTCTTCTGGTCTCCTATCATTTTTTACCTTCATGCCCCAGATTTATGTGGGATCAAGGGATCCAGGGATCAGGGACCAAGAACTGCTTTCACCTTGTTCTGAGGACCTCTTTGGAACCAGTATATCACAATCGTCTCCAGGGGAATAGGGTTTTTCAAGAATGTTTCCGAGGTCATGAAAAAATGTTGGTTAATTGATTTTCCCTTCAAACATTTAAGTGAAAGAATCTATTTCCTGCCCTCAAAAGCTTTATAGTCTAGTGCGGTAGTTCTCAAATGGTAGTGACTTGTCTCCCAGGGGACATGTGTGGAGACATTTTTGGTTGTCAAAACTGAAAGTAGATACTACTGAGAGCCCCTAAAACAAATTTATATGGCCCTGAATGTCAGTAGCGCCAAGGTCAAGAAACTCAGTCTAGTAGGATGATAGATACCTCTTAGTCTTGGGTAAGAGGGACCCCACACTTTTCAGGGCCCTCCTTCAGCTGCCACAAGTTCAAGGGCCATGAGAAGTGACCACCTGGAACCTGGGTGTCACTTCCCTTCTAGGTCAGGTTGTAGTTGCCTAAACCAGAATTCCTCAGCAAAATGGCTCTAGCTCACCTCCATGCCATGTGCAGACATCCCCATTGATCTATTCTCCTCCTAAGTGTGGGCTGCCCTGCAGCCATGTGCAATTTCTAAGCCCAAGGGGTGGCCAAGGGCCTGGCTGCTGTTCAGGGCAAAGGAGAGTATGTGTGTGTGTGTGTGTGTGTGTGTGGCATGGGTGTGCATGTGTATGCACACAAGGCGCCTTGGCTGTGGGAAGAAGGGGAGTAGGCTGGGGCCAACTCTCTGGCACTACATGTCCCAACTCATAGCCTGAGACACCTGAATTCTCACCTGGCCTTCCAGCTCATTCTGAAAATACATTTAACAGGGTAGGAGGATAGGATGTGCTATATTTAACAGTGTGTTAGCTTGATTTATAGCTTTCAAGTCTTCAGATGTGTGAGATACAGACTTCTAGTAATTCTCTTGTTCCTGATCCTGCAAAGGGGCAGGCCTGGTGCAGGCCAGTGGGTGATTATGAAGCACTGTGATGAAATTAGGCATGGGGTAAGCATAGAGGAAGGACATTTAGTTTTTAAAGATAGTTCTTAAAAATACTGAAATGTGACGTCTGTTTGTAGCTGTAGAAGTAGAAATGTCAGTTCAGGGAACCCCACAATTAGGATGATCAGTTGAGACTTTCAGTGTTCCATTGTTTAAAGAGAGGTCCCTCTTTTAGAGCCTTAGGAAGCCTGGTGCCATGGTCACATGATCTCTTGGCACCTCAGGCTGTTGGAGGCAGGCATTCTTCCTGCTGGGCCATCTCCATGCTGGGGCAGTGCTCATGCAGTGTTATGCCCTTGTCAGGTTGCCATGGAGACTGATCTTGAGGCCCTCAAAATTGATTGGTATTTATTGGGGACCTGCAGTTTTCTGGATGTTGTGACCAGCATTGTGCAGGAGGGAGAGAGAGCAGGGCTGCATCCTCCGCCTTTCCCCATTTTGGACTATTGAGAGAATATCATTCTGTAACAGAGAGGTAAAGACCCAGGAGAAATTGAATGGAAGGATGTATTTTTTTCCTTCTAATAACATTGTGGGTTTTTTTCTGATTACAAAAGTAATTTATATTCACAGTAGAAAATTTGTTGAAATACAGAAAAGCATACAAACACATAAATTATCCACCATCCTATCACCCAGAGACAACACTGTTAACATTTTAGCTTTCTGCCTTCTAATCTTTTTTATGTATTTAATTATTTAACAGAATCAAATCATTCTGTGTGCATGTGCACACACACACATTATTTGCTATTTTTTTATGTAAGATTGCATGTGCCATTTAAACAATATTTTGCAACATTAAAATTTTGTATAGGTTATTTCACATGGTTCCAAACACACACATACACACACACACACACACACACACACACGAAGATACATGAATATTCATAGCAGCATTTTTCAAAATAGCCAAAAGATAGAAAGAACCCAAATACCTCTCAACTGGCAAATGGACAAAATGTGATATGTATATAGAATGGAATATAATGGAATGATGTACTCACACATGCTACAACATTAATAAATTTCACAAGCACTCTGTTAGGGGGAAGAAGCCAGACTCAAAAGGCCTTATTTCGTAAGATGGCATTTGTGTGAATGTCTAGAAGCGGCAAATCTATAGAGACGAGAAGTAGGTTAGTGGTTGTGTTGTCCTGGGTTTGGGGAGTAACTGTAAATGGACCCAAGAGATCTTCCTGGGGTGATGAAAATGTTCTAAAGCTGGACTATGGTGCTGGTTGGGCTATGTGATCGATTTATTAAACATCATTGAATTGTACATTAAAATGGGTGAATTTAGGACTCCCTGCTGGCTCAGTCAGTGGAATATGTGACTCTTGATCTTGGGTTTGTAAATTTGAACCCCCATTGGGTGTAGAGATAATTTAAAAAAATGAAATCTTTAAATCTAAAATAAATGAGTGAATTCAATGGGAGGTAAATAGTACCCCAATAAAGTTTATATATTTAATATAATAAATATATATATAAAGCAAAATATATGTAAGTATGTAATGTATAAAATAAATGTAGATAGTATATTTATGTAAAATAAAGTTTATATATAGAGAGATGTCCTCTACCTCAATATTATTGATACATGTATCAATAACATGTGTTATTATATGTATTGATATGTGATATTGAAGTAGAGGATACCTCTCTTTATATAAACTTTATTTTGCATAAATATACTACATGTGTTTATTTTGTATCTTATATGCTTATTTATACTTTATTTTACATGTATATTTACTATATTACATACATAAACTTCATTGAGGCATTATTTATGCATGTATTGAGGTACTAATAATGTATTGATATATGATTGAAGAATTATATTTATATATCAATAATATTGAGGTAAGTAATACATGTATCTTGATAATATTGAGATATTTAATACCTCAATAAATTGTATATGTCTAAATTTTATTTTATATGCATATGTCAATATGTGTATCCATTAGTACCTATTTATGTATCTATATAGTGAGAATTCTCCTTCCTACACCTGTCCCTCATCTGTAGATTCTTCTTACCACCACCACCACCATCACCACACAGGTAACCACTGTCATGGTGCACCCTTTCAATCATATATGAACAAATACAAATGAACAACTATGAAATGTGTTCTTGTTTTTCCTCCATATTTGCAATATATCATACATATTATTCTACACTTTTTAGTACCCTCCTGCCAGTTTCTCAAAGCTCTTAGAGAACTTATTTTTTTAAATAAATACTATTCCATTGTATAGGCATAATCAAATTTTCTTAATTTCTTCACAGTATTTTATTTTCTGTTTCTCATTTTTCTCCAGTGGTTTGAAACTATCTATATGAACTAGACATATGACTAAACATAAATATCATACTAATACAAGGCCAGATACACTCCTCCCCCCCCCCAGGCTTGTTGGTCTATCTGTTTTGTGTATGTAACCTATATGGGGTGATACCAATGTGTACTGTCCATAGTAATATATGAGAATGGGAGTCTCCACAACCTCAGTAAATAGAGGGTCACAGCATGATTTTTAATGGCTGGATAATGTCTCCCTTTGTGGATATACCATATTGATTTCATTTGTCCCCTGTGTTTGGAAACTTGGAATATTTTGTTTTATTGTTCAATTCTTACAAATAACAGACCAGGTATCTCAGAACTTTTGGTACCTAGGCTGAGTGAGGGTGGGAGGATGGCTCTGGTATCCTCACCAGAAGTACTGTGTGTTGCCACATCACTGCCTTGTGGCCCATTGGGGTCTCTAGGGGTTCCCCAAGCAGGTACTCCGTGGAAAATCTTTGCAGACAGCTGTCTTCTTGTAACAGAGAGTTGACATAGGGAAAGTCATCTCCTTCTGAAACATGATGGCTTCAAGTCCCAGGATGCACAGCTGGTGAAGGCAAGAGGCATTACTTTTTCCCCAAGTAACTTCAAAGTGCTGCCAACATTCCCATAATGTTCTTCCCCCAAAGACTCTTCTGGTCAGGGCTTTACCACACTTTAGGGCTGGGGATTCTGAGCTGCACAGTTCAGAAATGTTAATGGGATTCTGAGTGAAGCTTCTAATCTCATATGTCGTACAGATGGCTAACCAAGCGTGGCACCTTGACCTTCTCAAGGTCAGGGTGAGAGTTGGGAGGCAGTGCCCATGTATCCTGACCTCCTGCCCTGGCCTTGAAGCAGATGGCCTCCCGGGAGCACACTGAGTGGGACGTGACAGCAGAGATTGAAAGCAGCTGTCAGAAGGCCACAGACAGTTCAGAGCAAGGCATTTCCAGCCAACCCATTGATCTGGACACCGGGAGGAGGAGGGGCCCAAACTGGAGCGAAGTCAGCCCTCTGGAGCGAATCCAAGGAAATAGCAACAGGAAATAGGAAGGGGTGGAGATTGATGGTGAGATTCTCTAAACCTGCAGCTTTTTGGCCAAGGGGTAGCTGTTTTCTCTCTTGCAGCTCTGAGTGGTGACAAGCAAAGCCCATGCTGGGCTTCCAACATGCTTCCTCCTCTTTTTCTAAAAGGGTCCTTAATGTCCTTCTGAGGGTGGACATGGGACAGAATGGGCCAAGAAGGGGAAATTTGTCCTCCCTTCTTCTGAGTTCCTGGGCTCTTGTCTGCTGGAGATGAGGTCCTGGGGACAGGGAAGGACCATGGACAGCACAGCAGGTGAGAGAGAAGGAACACAAATATATGGGGGCACAGAAGCATAAGGAGGTGGTATTAAGGATCAAGATCTGGTAGCAACAGGAAAGGGAGGGAAAAAAAACTGGGCTTGGGAGGAGCATTGAAGTCAAACCAACAAGTGCAATTAGGTTTGTGTCACTTCCTACAGCCCAAGCAAGCTGTTCATTGGTCATCTGTCAGAGCTGGCTGCCAAGATGCCATGTGTATTCCAGGATCCCTGGGTGTTGGCCCTTTCTATCTGCCAGGCAGAGGGAGGGACAGTGGATGCCAGGCTTGGATGCCTGCTCAGGCGTGTGTGGCCCACCATATGAGGCTCTCTGGCAACCTCTCAGAAGACTGCCCTGCTCCCTCCTTGCAGTGGGATTGCAAAGAAGCAGTTGCAGGCAATTGGAGCAGGACTTAAGCTTTCGATGTCCAGGCCAGAGGTTAGGCCGGGTGCCCTCAGCAACACACCAGTGACCATTCATAGCTCACTCTGTCTAGCAGGATCTGTCCCAGATCAGGAAGCGAGGTCCTTCCAGGGGTCACAGCGCACACCCAGGAAGTGGCCTTGCCACATCAGCCACTTTGAACCTGGTTTGCTTCCTGCTTGCCTAATTTCTCCCTCTCCTTCCTCCATTCTTTCTGCAGCTGGCATGCCATTCTGCAAATCTGTTAATGCTACAGGCCCAGCATAGTGGGTGCTTAATAAATAGTTGTTCATTTTTCAAAACTTACTAACTAAGGCATTAATTAAATAGCCCTTTCCTTTTTAAAGATCTCCCAGCAAAGAGTGCTTTAAGTTTCCCTGGAAGTCTACCCATACACCTTATGCCTCAGTGACACACACTACCTTAATGATATTCAGTGATTTAATGAATGAGATGATATAATGATTGGAACTTAGTGCAGAGAGTGGTATCGCAGAGATGATTCAAATCAGGTTGCTGCTTCATAGGAAGATGACTGTGCACAGTGAAGTCACATGCAACATTATGATAAATGTATGTTTGGGCTTCATGGAATTCCAGAATCCTAATCATACCCATGTCTGACAAGATAAGTGAGTACCCCTAGTTGTTTTCACAAGATGGCTAAAGGTGAGAGAGCTCAACTAAGCTTTGGTTGGACTGTGAAGGATGTGAAGCTCATTGGTATTGAATGAGGAGTAAGGAAAAGTCATTTGATTTGGGCATCAGGAGATCACTGTGACATTGTCACAGGTGGGTCACGGGGTGAGGTGGTAAGAGTACAAAGCCATGAGAAATAAGTAGGCAGCTCAAGAGTGGTAGACAGCACCTAGGTAGTAAATTAGTCATCAATGGGTCTAGTGATGAAGGGGGGAATGTGAGAAGTTTCTAAGGGGAGTAGGTAGGGTCAAAGAATGCTTTTTATTAGGATAGGGGAAACCTTATCCTGTAGGTTAGAAGTCAACAGGAAGGAGAGACTTACCGTACCAGACAGAGGTAAATACAAGTTGGGCAATGTTCAAAAAGTAGGTGAGAAAATCTGAGGACAAAAACATGGAAAAAAGAACTCCATCTAAGATGATGGAAAGCTGGGACGCCTGGGTGGCTCAGTAGTTCAGTCCTTTGGCTCAGGTCATGATTCTGGGGTCCCAGGATCGAGTCCCACATTGGGCTTCCTGTGTAGAGCCTGCTTCTCCCTCTGCCTATTCTCTGCATCTCTCCGTGTGTCTCTCATGGATATATAAATAAAATCTTAAAAAGAAAAAAGGTGAGGGAAAGCTAAAAGTGAGGGAAGTAGAACTGAAGAGAGACAATGGAGGGGATTTCTGTTTCCTTAGTGAGGTATAGAACAGATCATCCAAGAGGAGTTGGTTTACACTGGGAAGTTTTCTGTTGTCATCTTGGAAGGATGTCCTGGGTCAATCTTCTTGGGAAAGGGAGGGGACTCAGTTACTGATGAACTTTAATTCATAAGGGAGGCAAACACTACCTGTTTTCACTATGGTGAATTTTGACTGATCTCAATTTCCCTGATTCTGCCTGTATCAGAGCCAAATTTTGAGTCTGCTGCTCTTCCTTTTGCCTAGTGAAATGCACCTGGGGAAGCACAGCAGTCAACATCCTTCATCCTTTCCCACCTTGCTGAGAACTCAACTTGGCAGCCGGCGGATCTCATACAAGGATGCTCCCCAAGTGTCCCAGAAATTCAGCGAGTCCCATATCTTGCCTGTTCCCAGCTGTTACCCTTGAGAAACGGTTCATGGAACCTGCCCAATTACTGTGTAGTTGAGGACTTTCCAGTTGAAGAGATGGCCCTATTAGTTGGTGTCAACTGGTTTCATGAGTTAATGCTGTGATTGAGCCCAAGCTTGGGTTTAGAGCCTTAGGTTGAGGAGAAGGTGGGATTTTGGAAGAGATAAAGAACCTCAGGTTCTGATTTTCAACAACTTTGACATGCTTGAATTTGCTGATGGAATCTATGCTCAGATGACCATGGTCTTAAGTTCCATATTAAATCAGAGCTGCGATTGTCCTCCTGCTGGGCCCTGCCCTGGTTTAATAACTGGCTCAGCTGTCTGGGTTTCAGAATTCAGTTCTGCTGAAGCTGCAAGTCACCTCATCTTGTCCTGGATCTGTAGTCCTCAGTGTTTTCACAGTCAGGAGCCCAAGTAACAATGATTTAAAACAAAAACAAAAATAAAAACCCACCAAGGCAGTCACTCATCCATTTAACTCAAAGGTGTTGAGCTGCTGGGGTACAGTTCTGATGGAGAGACACAAGGAATCTTAGCTATGGTGGGGTTGTCTTCCGACTCAGGAGGCCAGGTGATAAGCAGATTGATAAATAAGTCATGAGACAATTTTCCAATGGGAAGTTGTGTTATGCAGGAAAATTAAAACAATATCCCATGATAAGAAGGGCTGCAGACCAGGCATTCTGGGACAGATAGTGGCTGCTATCCAGACTTTAAGGTGTCATCTAGATTGAAATGTATGAGAAGAGAAGGAAAGGCAGGGGCAAGAGTGGAGGGTGGAGTGGGGTGTTGGAGGAGGGCTCGTGATGAGGTCAGAGGGTAGGCAATGATAGCGTAAGCTTGGCTTTCATTCTAAACTTGGATTTGAAGTAGAGAGAGATGAAGTTTCCTACTTTGCTTTTTATTAAAGATGACTCTGGCTAGCTGATCATGTTCCAGAAAGGGGGTTAGAGATGGGAGTAAGGGGTGGGTTGAAGAATGGAAGCTCAGTTAGGAGCCCATTGCCAGGATAAGAGGCCATCACAGCTTGGATGAAGGTGATGGTGGCGGAATGGGAAGAAGTGGGTCTACTGGGGATGGAGACAGATTTAAGACATATTTAGAGGCTACAGTCAACAGAATTTATTGATAGGCATTGGTGGCACATGGGGAAAAGCCATCAAGGAAAGCTGGTGGATTAGGGGCTTATGTCACTGAGTGAATGGAAGTGCTGTTTATACACAGGGAGTTCCTGGGGAGGGCAGATGCAGGGGTAAGAAGTGAGATTTCTCTTTTGGCTGCACCACATGTGAAAGATCACTAGACACCCCCAAGCAGAGATGGTAGGCAGGGATTTGGACAATGAGGATGATTTCACAAGCCAAATGGCAACTGAATATCCTTCAGATGAAACTGTTGGACCCTTACTGCACATAGTCAATTCCCCACCCTGTGTCTCCAAGAATGCCCGGGAAGAGGGAGGCCTAGGTTGTCTTGCTCTTCTTGTGAAAACTTCAGAGTCTCTGCTTTCACTGGGTTGGGTGACTTTACAGGCTGCCTCAGCATCTGTATGACCTTTGCTCTTTGAATCTTCATTCCCAGTATGAGAAACATCCTTTTGATAAGGGTTTTATGCTCAGAACATCACACACATGTGAAGTTTGCATATAGAGAAGTGACTCTTGCTATAGTTTTGATGTTATGGGACAGCAACACAAATTAGCAAATATTGAATCTTAAATGTTTCTGTTCTGAAAAGTCCTTCAGCCACCCCACCAACAGGCCACCCCCATACTGCTAGGCTCTCCTTTCTTCTCTGTCGTGTTCTCCTCCCAGGGAAATCCAGTCATCACATTTCAATGTCCAGAGCAATGTCATTCCTTCCTTGCTTAGCAGGGAGCCTGCTTCTGCATTTAGGCAGATAAATTCATGTGCTCCACCAAACTATGGGCTATCTACTTTTGTCCAACCTCCAGCAGTATGGAGAACTAGTAGGAGCTTAAAATGTTTGTCTTCTTTCATAGTCTCTGAGAGGCAGAGGAAGCAATAAGGAAATTTATTTCTCACTTATATGAAGTGTGTCACCCCTCCTGAAAAGACAGAGTGACTCCATTTAGATTAGATGCGAATGTTTATTTCCTCTGTGCTAACCTAGTAGTGACATGGCCTTTACCATTTACTGAGAAGCCCCTTTTGTTCCAGGCTGCTTTCCATATATGATCTCATTTAATCTTACAGCAATACCATGGTATAAGTGCTGCCGTTAGCCCATTTCACAGATGAGGAAATCGGCTTAAAGCAGCGAGTAGCAGTGCAGCTGGGTTTGAGTCAAGCCCAACCTCTTAATGACACCACACAACCAGTTGAAATGCTCCTTCTGTGGGACTGGAGTCACCAAGATGATGAAGATCTTGATGATGATGATGATGAAGATGGTGGTGTCAATACCTGACCTTTAATGATGATGCCTGATTTAGGTACTTTAATATGTGTTTTACACATAGTAACACATTTATACTCACTCAACACACTTCTATGAGGCAGGCAATTTTTTTTAAAAGGTAAAGAAACCGAAAGTCAGAGAGTTAAGCAACTTTCCCAAGGTCACAGAACAAAATGATTGGAGTAGACTGAATTGGATCCCAGGCAGTCTGATTCTGTAAGTTGTGTTAAGCAGTGTTGGCCAGAGCCAAGCAGTTTGGTTAAGGAAGCCGTAAAACCGACCACTATGCCTGAGGGACAGGGAATTTCTAGGCACAACTGGAGCATTGAAATGTGGTGGAGAGTGAGGCCAGCTTTCCTGGGCAGCTTTCCTCCAGATGACCACCACCACCACCACCAAAACCCGGAGGGGCGCAGTCTATAAGTACCTGCGGGGACTTGACGCAAGTGATACAGGCATTTTTACTGCTATTGTTGGTGGGTAACAGAACCAGAACATTTTCCCTCCGACTGTTGTGTGAAAGTCATTTTTTTTACATGTATTTTCACATTTATATGAAAAGAAGTTGAGGATCAGAGAGAGATCAGTCTCCCCACAGCCATCTCCCCGACCCCTCGAAACCGAGTTAGATGCACCTTCCAGGTGCCCCAGAGGTCCTCTCCTTGCTCCCCCATGGGGTGCATCACCCTGGATGGGACTTGCCTGCGACTGGTCTGCCTTCCACGCCAGACCCCTGAGCTCCGGGAGAAAATGTCTTGTTTCCCACTGAGCTCCCAGCACGTAGCCCCGTTCCTGACCCACACTGTAACTCAATGCACATTTGTTGAACACATTACAGAGTGAATGCATATATGGCCCCTCAGCAAGTAAGTGGGGGAGTCCAGGTTGGCACCCCAGTTTCCATTACTGTCAAATGACAATTTTAATAGAACCGGCCTCTTATCTGTCCAGTTTCACCACCATGCAACGGGCTGTACCTGCCAGGTAGGTTTTGGGGTAGGAAAGGTTCCTCATGGGGGCCGGCAGGGGTGCACATTCTCCAGCTCTTTCTATGACCCTCTTAGCCAGGACCCAGATGCAGAGCACTCACTGGCCAGCATATTATTAAGCCACTCTTAAGGCTCCATATGCCAATGTAAAAGCTACTCCAGGTGACTTCCACCTACCGTGAGCTTGTCATGCATTGCCCTGTAGCTTCCCTGTGTCTTGCCATGTCCCCAGATCTCCTGACCCTCTGTAGTAGACACTAGATAACAAACAGCCTCTGTAAGCCAGGCAAGTGTCCCCATTTGAAGACCTGTAGCCTGGAGCGATCAGAGGTTTCTATAACTGACAGTGACAGCAGAGGCTTCTGCAGACAAATTCCTGTTTCGGGTGGACAGGTGCAATAGGTGTGTTCTTAGAGGAGAGAAGACCTTTAAGTCTACATTTGCCTCTGTTGTCCACGAGTGCCAAGGTGTGTGAGCGGTTGTGAGGAAGCCCAAACTGAACTGTCTTGGGTAGGAGAGTAGAAATAAATCTGAGTCTTAGGCTCACTGGATGCCTGTCACTGTGCTCAGAGGTTTACGGACTGATGTCATCGCATTCTCTTACAAACATCCGAGGGGGATCACGCTCAATCAGAACAGATGTTGTCTCCGAGAGGTTAAGTAACATGCCCAGTGTCACACAGCTAGTCAGTAGTAGAGGTGCGAGTGTCTGATGCCAACTCTGGAGTGTTTGGCCATCCTGGCATAAGAAATGCCTCTCCACCTCTGGCTCTTCCCTGCCCACAGGGGCAGAACCCTGTTATCATCTTGCGGCTTGTTCTTCCTACTGGATTCCTGAAAAATCTATGACAAAGGAATAGTGCTCGAGCAGTAAAATTTGTTATAAAACAATTCAGACCCCTGAAATCCCTGTGGCTGTCGGGAACTTATGCTTTTATTTATTAATCTGTTTATTTCTAACATCCACTAAAGTAAAACAGAAGAGACCGCACACCAGGTGGAGAGCATGCCATGGCTTTTCACATGTTAAATGAGTAATCATGAGCACTATGCAACAAATTCAATTTACCAAACACTGGCCTTCTAGAGACTTTTTTTGGGGTCTTCTCATTTCAAGGAGACATTTATCAAGTGGTTCTGCTCTGTTGCAGATAAGGTTTTTTTTTTTCCCCATTTTTTTTTCCCACAACCAGTCTTCAATCCAAATACTTAATTCCTTCCTGATTTTATAACTTGGATTTCCTAAATCATCCCACCTAACTCATGACCCAGAGTAACTGGAGATTCACATATGTTCGATTCCACATCTCATAGATATGGAAAAGTTAGACAGGATGACATCCATGTGTAACCGACATAAGACACATTTCCAGGGTGGGGGGCAGGGGCAAGCCTTACCACCTGCTCATTCAGCTTCTGCACTTTCTGTGCTGAAAATGGGAAAATGGGTGAGGCCATGCACAAGGACTGGCCTCTCCAGGAGCTGGCAGGGAGAAGGATGGCAGCCCAGACCTGTGGGCCCTGCTTGTGCTTTGTGTTGGGGGCGGGGGTTGGGGTGGGGGGTTCAAGGAGCCTTTCACACCTGCCTGAGGAGCCAGCAGTGAAGATCTATTTCAGAGAAAAAGAAAGTACACAGATTGAAAAGGTCAGACAGGAGCAGAGCAGCTGCAAGAAAGCAGTTAAGAGCAGGCCAGTGATGAAGGACAATGACCCACCTGGGCAGGGGCAGGTGGGCAAGGGGATTGGAAGAGTTTGTTCTCCAAGGGTGAATGGAGAAAGGGGTGGGTAAGTGTCCGGAGAGGGAGGTTGCAGTGGACTGTGGTAAAGATGACCACAGTGGACAGAGGTCCACTGTGTGGAGGTCACTACATCAAGCAACAATCTCTTTTGAAGAATGACAGGGGAGAGGTCCCCAAGGCCAGTGGGAAGGGGGAGTGGGGCCCACCTGCAGGGGGTGGGAGCATGGCTTCTCATCGGGCTCCTGAGTATGTTTTATGTGAATTTCTCTAGGACATGAGCCTCATGTCCCATCTTGATGTTTTGGGGACTACCCAAGAGTGTCCTGACCCAACAACAGGAACTGGCCATTTGTTAGCAACACAGATCTAATGATGTTCAATGAAGACTTCTTCCCTCCTAATTTTGGGCCTTACAGCCATTTGACCCCCAATTTCTGGGATCTTCCAAAGGACTAGTGAGACATCATTCAAATCCCAAACATCTATGTGGCTCCATTTCTTTTGGCACCAAAAGAGCTAGAAAGCATGATCTTCTGATCCAAGACACCATGTAAATGTGGCTGGTGACTTTACTAATACCCTAGAGGCAGCTTAGAACGCAAGGAACTTCGATAGACCTAATTTGAGCCACCAAGCCCATGGAGGGATTCCAGGGGTCAGGTGGGGCACCAAGCATTCTACCAATTCCAATTTTTTCTTTGTTTTGCTGTTTTGGGGGGTTTTTTGGGTGGAATTTCAGGATAGGGGGAGGTTCAGGAGACAGGCCAGGAAACCACCGGCCAGTGTGTTTAACATCTGGTGTGGGGGAACTCTTGGAAGTCAGCTCAGAGGATGTGGTGGGAAAACACCTGGCAGGGCGAGCGGGCTGCGACAGGGGAGGCTCGGATCCGGGATTGTGGAGGCCGTGCGGAACGAATCTGCTGGCTGCGCTGAGCTCAGGCTGCCCACGCCAAGGGCCTGCGTGGCGGGGACCCATGGGCTCTGGCCTCTGACCTTGAACCCATCAGATACAAGGCCGAAGAGAGGGAGGACCAGAGCAAGAGGCCTGGAGAGGGGGAGGTGCCTGGCAGATGTCTCCGCTCTGGGAGTGGGAGCTGGATATGGGAACATCCCCTTGGAAGGGGCCCAGCCGCTGACTCCCTGGGCCCCCAACAGCCTCCTCTGTCTGTGGAGGTGGGCTTCAGGGCTCTCCAACAGTCTGGTAGAACAGGTGTGGTCAGGTAAAGGGAAATCTGGCCAGGAATCAAGGGGTGGGCTTGTGGTGAGCCGGCAGCAAAGGGCATTTTGTGTTGAGGGAGCCAGGAAGGAAGCCTGTGGGAGGTGGGCTGAGCTGGGAGGACCGAGGAAGCTGTCAGTCCCTCGGGCAGGGGGGGTGGGGGGGGTGGGGGGGGGTGGGGGGGGCGGGTGGAATGTGGGGATCAGCAGGTGAAGTTTATCACCACAACCCCTCTGCATGGCTGGGGGAAGACAGGAAGCAGGGTGACCAAAGCCACCTGAGAGGAGTCTCCTGCTGTCTCCAGAATGAAAGCTCCCTCAAAGAGGGCACAGGTATGTCCTAGAAGGTCCCAATTATGTCCTGAGTTTCAACCCTGCATACAGGAAAGATGAGTCTTTCTTGAGAGACCCTGAGGGCCCCATTCGGGGATCTGCCTTTCTAAATTCCCAAGGTCTGAGTGTCCTGCCTTCCCTTCTCTTGAGAACCCCAGTTTACCTTCTCTCTTGGTGCTTGAGTCCTGCCTCCTGCTTCAGGAAGAATTGAAGTTGACCCTTCCTAAAGAAAGGCCTCCTGGGGCCCTAAGATAGGATCCCATGGCCTCACTGGGTTACCCGCTCACTTCCTAGGGTTGTCTAAACTAAAATCTTCACTGGTTCACTGCTGGGGGAAAGAATGAGAGCAAACACACTTTTTCAGGCCACGAGATAGCAGCAACCTTTTGCAGCTGGTTAATGTGGGAGATCTAAGGGCTGGGCTTCTTCCTGCAAATAACACAAGGTCCTAAGTCTCAATATACCCAGCGTATATAGTAAAAGAAAAAAGTCTCATGGTGGCCTTTGCTCATGTCATACACTCTCTCCAGTGAGGTATCAAGCATATGCTGAACTGCTTTTCTGTGAGCCCCCTGGGGTGAGCTGAGTTTATGGACGGGAAAAGCAAAGTAGGCAGAGGAGGGTCCCAGGACACCTGTTTCTGCAATAGGCACAGACAGGTTGGGGGGATAGTGAGATCTTGAAGAAGATTGGGAGATCTTATGGAGAAACTGGAATTGGAGTTGCACTTGGGGTATGGGCTTTCTCCTGGTGGAAGCTAGGGAAGGGTACCCAGATGGAAGAACGCTGTTGGTAAAAAACGCATGGGCATGAATCCATGAGGTGAGCTCACAGGACAGTGAACCCACAGCCCTCCATCTGTTGGACCTATTTTTTGCATGTATGCAGGGAATTTATGAGGGAAAAAAGCCTGGGGATTTGGGCCAGGTTATCAAGAGTTCTCAAATAGCATACCAGAGACACTCCCCAGCCCCACCCCACCCCAAGGCATTACTGCTATGGGCTAATACGTTGTTCTAAGCATTCAACACCAGTGCATTTAAAGATACCACAACACGGTGAAAGAGGCACTTTATTTTTTTGTTTTTTAATTTTTTTAATTTTTATTTTTTTACTATTTCCGTTTAACAGCTGAGGAAATTAAGGATCAAAGAGATTAGGTAATCAGAGAAGATCATGGAAAGTTTGAGTAGGGGGCTAGTGAGAGGAAAGACCTGGTGCATTACTTTGTGAAGCTTTGTAGCCATTGTTAATACATATTTACACACTTCAGACAGGTTACTATACACACAGAATTTCACCGAACCCTCATGACAGTGAGTGGGGTGTCTTCTTAATTTCACTCATGAAAACACTGAAGCTTGAGGGTGGCTCGGAAAATTACCCCATTCTGCCTCCTAAGATATGTTGTTCGACCTGAATTCCTACCCAGTTTTCCCTCATTCCAAAACTATGCTCTGGCTCTTAATACTGGTGCTTATGGAAAAGAAAGCCTCCTTCTTGTCCCTTTCATCTTCTTTTGTACTTGTTTTTGTGCATTTGGATATTTTGTTTTGCCTCTGCCAGTATAAATCTTTTAATGCCCATTCTTCTCTCCACTGCCTGGTGGGGTCCCTTTTCCTCCTGGATCTGCGGGAGCTGGTAGTCTTCATGGCTGATGGCATGTGCTGTGAGCGGGTGCCTGGTCCTCTGGTCTTCCTCCTCTGGTTCACCCGGTAGTTATCCAGGCATTTCTGCTTCCTGATCCCAAGATTTCTGTGTGAAGGTGTATCCTCCTGGCTCCACGGTGCCTGGCTGTCTGCATCCTGGCCTTGAGATACAGAGCTGGAAGGTACAGCCTTGAACACATTCTGCTCTGTGTTTGCTGGTGAAAAGCCACAGTGTCCCAGGAAGGACTTGGGAGACAGAGTTAGATGCCAGGGTTGAGAGGACAGAACAGCTGCTGGCGAAGAAGAGCCTCTGGGGAGAACGAGATGGAGAATGAGCCCCTTGTATGGGCATTTGGAATGAGAGTTTGTCACCGTCAAGTTGGAAAGAAAACATCCAGGCCAGAGGAGGGGGAGAGAATGGGGAGCCACGCAAGTTACTGGAGGGACAGATTTCCAGTTGTAGCCTGAGGTTCATCTTTCAGCACCTAGCTGCTCAATTCCAGATGCTTTCCTTAGGGAGTTCCTTTGCTCTGCACTCTCAGCTTGGGCAGTCGATGCTTAATGAGAGCCAGAGGGGTCCTGTCACCCTGGGAAGGTCCAACGTGACATGTAGATGAAGGAAGTGGGTACAGAAGGCGGGGTGGGTGAGGGCCTCGGATGTTCATAGATGCCCCAGCTCAGGGGTCGAGCTCCAAGGGGTAGCACCTGTGGGGGGCGGGGGAGACACATCTGAACTTCCCTCTCACTCTCTGAACTTCTTGTGTCAGGAAACGTGAGTTGGAAATCACCCCAGAACAGACAGTCCTCTGCTGATCCTCTCTCTCCTCCGCTTCCAGAAACAGCAGGGTGTCTTATTTATTTATTCATCTCAGTGGGAACACGGCGTCTTGGAGTCCTAGCCCGCTACCCCTGGCCTCGAGGCGCACACGTGCCACTGCATGGATGCCTGGTGCGCGTCAAGCTTGGTCACAGGAGACCACAAGGGCAAACTGTTTAGAAGACCCGAGTGCTGGGAGGGAGGGTCAGGATGTGGGCCTCAGGGCTGTCCTGGTTCAATGTGGTCCTGGTTCCTGGGGCCCGACTTGCAGCCAGGACATAAATAAGACTGCTCTTTGGAACTTTCTGGATCCTTTCCCATTCTCACTCATCTTTCCTTTCTTTTTACTGCTCCCTCAGCCTCCCTTCTTCCTCCCTCTCTGTAGT
The DNA here is from genome assembly GCF_003254725.2 of Canis lupus dingo. NCBI lineage: Eukaryota > Metazoa > Chordata > Mammalia > Carnivora > Canidae > Canis > Canis lupus. The sequence goes on along the minus strand of NC_064245.1, from coordinate 51,258,541 downwards.
GTTCTTCTCACTCGGGTCCCTAGCAGTGATTCAGAGAGAGTTCTCATCCATTCGTTCATTCGTCAAATATTTAGTGAGTACCTGCTGTGTGTTGTGCCCTGTGCTGGGGCCCAATGTATATTTAACAACACACAGCCTGGGTGTCTGACTTGAGCACCTGCCAGCTCCCTTTGCCAAAGCCCTCAAACTGGGAGGGGGAGCCCCAATCCTGCTAGAGGAGCCTTGGGGTGGGACACGGACTGGCCAGCAGAAACTTCAGTTATTGCAACCCTGAGTCAGCCTCACCCCAGGACAGCTGCAGCAGCAGACAGTGGAGTCCTTCTCCATATCATGGTTACCCCCATCTGGTGAGAAATGGGGGGCACATGCTAAGTTCCAGGCCTCCAAGAACCAATTCTGCAGCGTTCCCCAATTGGCTCTCCAGCCTTTGAAATGTCATTTCTTACACAAAGATCCTTGAGATGAACTCAAGAGGTCGTCTTGTTTTCCTAGCCTGGGAATCATCCAGGGATGGCTGTGCAAGAGTGGTTGACCAGGATGGGTTGGCCATGCTCTGCTCTTCCATCTGCGCAGAGGGCTGATGGGTTGGTTGCAGACCCCTGCAGCACGTCCGAAGCTGGCAAGGGTGCATGCTTACCCAGCTCTGCTCTGGTGAAACACTGGGGGAGGGGGAGGATTAATTCCAGTCAACCCTGCCACCCGTCGGCAGGAAGCAAGATGTAGCCAGTGGGGCGGAGAGAAGCAGGGAGGGCACATCTGGCAGGGCAGGCAGAAATTCTTACCTCTAGCAAAAGCCGGAGTCCTGCCCTCTCTCGGCAGTCTCCTTCCCCCTCAAAGACTCAGAGCTGGCCCTCGGTCTCCCTCCTGCCACTTCAAACACCCACAGTTGGAGCTCTGGGAATGTTATTCTTCCATTTAAAGACATTCCATTTTATGTGTAATTAAATGTGCGGTATTGGATTGATGTTTTCTTCTGAGTATTTTTGGCAACCTGAGACCCTCGGGTCTGGCTAGTGCAAAGAAAACACACACTTCTCAGAGATCCTCCCTTCTTTATCTTGTTCCTTCTTCCTCCCTTTCCTGCCAAGAATCTCCCCTTCCTCCTGGCGCACAGGTGCCCTCAAGGACTCACCTTGTCACGTGAGAGTTCCAAGGCTGTGGAGACCCTCTCTTCTTTGTGAGGCATCGGGGCCTTGCATTTCTACCTTCTGGTACCATCCTCATCTCCAGAGGCAGTCCTCACTGCTCATGTTGAGCTCAGGTGGTGATGACCGATGGTGGCAAGAGTGGGTTCCATCAGAAATGGTTCTCTCCCTGTCCTGATAGATGTGATTGGTTTCCACCGTGTTCTGTTGCCAGTTCAAAAAGCAGCGCCTTCCGTGGGGGTAGGAGTGGCAGAGGCGAGGGGGCTGTCATGAGTGATAGGGAGCAGAGTGGCACAGACTCTTTTTCCTGGACCCTAGAACGTGATGGGCCATCTCTAATGGCTGGGTGACCTTGAGCAAGTGGCTTTATCACCTTGAACTTTGGCAGCACTTTGTGTTTAAGACAGCTGTGAGGATGAATGAGATGGCACAGATGCTGGGCACTTAACACGGTGCCTGGCTCAGGGTGTGTGCTCTCTCAATGGTACTTATTTGCATTATTAACAAGGGCACCAGGGGATAACAATAAGCTCAGAGAGAAGTGCAGGGTGTCAGAGGCTCTGGGGAAAGACCAAAGAGGTCTCAGCAATGAGGCTGGGACCAAGTTAGGCATGGAGTATGGTAGTAGGCCAGGTGAGAAGGGAAGGCAGGGTGGCCAGGACAGCCCTTTAGGCCTCAGCCAAGAGAGCACCCTGCCAGCCCTTAGGGGTGCTGGGAAGACCTGCTTCCAAGTCCCTTAGGAAACAGCCTTCTGGGAAGGACGGTGTCTGAGGACGGTCTCCTAGGACAGTCATCAGCCAAAGCACCAAAGGGGCTAGTGGACTTCTGTGAAGACATTCTGGGTCTGACTCAGGGAGCCTGCCAGCTTTGACGCATTGACTTTGCTGCTTGACACATAGCAGAGTCGGGACCACCATTATTTATAACCACCGACCCTGGGAAATCTGTTTTTTGTTTTGTTTTCTTTTTTTCTTTCTTACTGATCAATAGTAATCTTTAGTAGGTGGCTGTCTCTGCCTTCAATGTCTTTATTGCATTGTCTGACCAACCTCCTCCCGCAAACTATTTTGGACTCCGAAGAGGGAGGATGTTGGTCATCGTGGTGGCAGGTGTGGACAGGCTGCTTGGCGGCCCCCTGAGTTGGTGCTGGCTCCCCCCACCAGAACAGCCTTAGCCATTTCATTGCAGGAGACTATCTTGACCCCTTCTTCAGGTTTCTTTCCAAGTCACTCTTTTGTTCACAGTAAATGAAAATCCTGTAGGAAGGAAGGAACACACTTGTGTTATGTTTCAGGTAGTTCCAATGACCTTTCTGATCCAGAAAGTTTACATCTGTCCTCCTGACAGCTCCGACAATTCACATACCCATTCTACAGACAAGCACCTACAGCCCGAGGGTGGATACGGCACAGTGAGCAGCAGGGTCAGGGTTCAGATACAAGCTGTCTGTTTTCCCAAATCCTCCATTTCTCAGCCACACTGGTTTTCCATGAATTTTATGCTTCCGCTTCACACCTGGTCAGCAGCACTGAGCAGTTTATGCCTGGCACAGCCTTGTTTTCCCAGAACATGGAGGTGAGGCTGACAGTGGTCACCTACGTCTCCAGCCATGTCTGTGTGTCCACTGGACCTGTGCAGGTCACAGAAGGCGCTGGGCCAGGCAGCTTAGGTGAACACGGGGAGGACGGGGGGATGACCACAGCCTGCCTACGGGCTCTGAGGTCTCCTGTATGGAGGTGGCTGCGACCTCCTGGGATTAGTGATTCTGCCCTAGGTTAGGCTTGCTCCAGGCCTAGAAGACCTTGCAGAGGTGAATCCCATACATATGGTATAATTATCTTGGTCCTCGGTACAGAAAATTCATGGAGTGGTAACAGAAACAGAAATCCTCGTTCTATTTTGTCTGATAAACTGGTTGTCCTGCAGGAAAGAGAAACTCCTTGGATAGCTTCCTCTGGCAGAGCCCAGGTGGAGGCCGTGTTGAAGGAAGGAGCTACGGAAGAGTCAGGATAGAAAGTGCCAGGAGCCCTGTCATCCCCCCAAAACCACTTCTCCTGGCCACTGACCCCTGGCTCTCTGCAGCAGCCCCTCCTCCCTAGAGATTGGGAGGTGTTCCCACGGCCTGGGCTGTGTGTCCCTCTTCCTCCTCCTCCCCTTCCAGTGTCCCAGCGTCTGAGCCCTGTGACCCAGACTCTGCTGGGCCAGCCAGCCAGGCAGTAAAAGGAGATTGATGCCCTCTCCTCCTAGGAGAATCCATCACTTTCTGGCATGTGGGTCAAATGGCTTCACCAGAGGCAGCTCTGAGCAGCACTGTGTGAGCTAAAAATAAGTACAGAAAGAGGCCCCAATAGACAAGAGGACATCAGAATTGAGAACTCACTCCTGCCATTCCCCAGGGCCTGAACAACACCCTTTCCTCCCACACCCTTCTCCTCCGGGGCCTCTGGGAAGATGCTCCTTCCTTTTCCCTTGGACGATAGAGTCCCAGGAGGAGTAGGGTAAGAGAAGTCAGACAGGGCTGGAAGAAGGGGAAGATGGAGGGTTGGCCTTCTGGGTACTGATTGGTCTTGGTGGCCACAGATTAAGGGAGGACGGAAGAAAGGCCATCCCGAGTAATGGAAGGAACATGAGCTCGGTAGCCAAATAAAGGAGAGGAGCCTTCTTTGGCCATGCTCTGACCCTCCAAACTTAGGAGACTTACTCCTACCTCCATGTTCTCATCTGTGAAAGGGGCACAATAATCCTTGTCTCTTGTGGTTACCATCAGAAGTGAATATTGACCAAGGAGTAGGGTTGGCCACAGATGAACTTCCCTTTGCCCTCCTTCTTCCTACTTAGGTTCGGGGAAAGCAGCTGCTCCGATGGTATTTCAGAGTCTAGAGTCTTGTCAGTATATGGAGCCAGCCACATGGAAGTGATTCACCTCATGAGTTTGGCCCATACCCAGCCTCTCTTTGCCAAAGCCCCCCAGTTGCCGTGCGGAGCTTCTCATCCCCAGAACTGGGGTTGTTGTTCTCTCCTGAGGGAAGATTTATGGTGGAATGGAATCTGTATTTATTTTCCATTCCTCCTGCTGCCCTTTCTAGATGTCACCGTTCCCTTTGTAGACTGAGCTCAGGTATCGCTCTCAAAATACTTCCCTGAAGACAACTAGAGTGAGCCAGGCCTATTTGATTCTGAGCAATTGGGTGTTTCCGAGTCTCTGAAAAAGACCCCTTTGCAGGGGCACCTGGGTGGCTCAGTAGTTGAGCATCTGCCTTTGACATGATCCCAGGGTCCTGGGATAGAGTCCTGCATTAGGCTTCCCGCAGGGAGCCTGCATCTCCTTCTGCCTGTGTCTCTGTCTCTCTGTGTGTGTCACTCATGAATAAATAAATAAAATCTTTATAAAAGAATCCCTTTGGAGATTTGGGAAAGACACTTTGGTCCCCGGGAGGCTTCTCCTTCATGCTTGCAGAGAGAAGAGTTCCTAGGAACACGGTTACCTACCCCCCCTTCCTAACCCCTGCTACGTTCAAGGCCCACAGGTGTTAATACTACCCTCCTCCCATGATTGGGGGTCTGCTGCTGCCACTAGGCCTGGGATACAGAGTGGGGGTTGAGAAATGGCCCACTGTTTGCTGCCTCCGCTTGACTTGTCTGAACCTCTCAGGGCCTATGATTCTTGCTGCTGAGAGACGAATGGAGCTAATGGGCTCTAAGACATGGCCCAGGACTGACAGCTGAACAGAGCCCACTCTGCATGGAATTCCTGTGTCCCTCTATCCTCATTCTGCACTCACAGTAGCTGGGAGTAGAAGAGCTCAGGGGGCTGATGAGATCACTCAGCCTGGAGTTGAACTAAGGGATCCAGGGATTCATATACCATTGCTTTGCCTTTGTGGGGATGCATCCAGAACATCAGAAGGTGAGGGAGGCATGATCTTCATTACATGGATGAGCAGTTGAGGCCCTGAGAGGGACTTTGATTCAGCCTAGGCCTTGAAGCTAGGTGGGAAGATGAAGCCTCCAGTAAGTCTAGGATCACGGGCCTTCAGGTAGTAAGAATGAATAAACATTTGTGGGCATAGGACTGTCTGTTAAGGACTGGCTAATTCCTCCCCAACCAATGCCATCCCATTCCAGTAGTTCTCAAAGTAGGGTGCCCAAACTAGCAGTGGCAGCATTACTTGGGAACTCGCAAGAAAGGCAAATGCTCATCAAATGCCCCAACCTGGACCTTGTGAATGGGAATCTCTGGGAGAAGGGCCCAGCAGTGTTTTATTTTTTTAAAGGTTACGTTTACTGACTCATGAATGACACAGAGAGAGAGGCAGAGACATAGGCAGAAGGAGAAGCAGACTCCTTGCAGGGAGCCCAAATCAGGACCCGATCCTAGGACACAGGGATCACAACCCAAGCCAAAGTGAGTGGGCCACTCACTCAATCACTGGGCCACCCAGGTACCCCACAAGCCTTCTGGATGATTCTATTGCAACTCAAGTTTGAGAATGACACTGCCCTCTTACAATGCTGAGGGAGATTGGTGTTGGGGTGGGGTCTAGGGCCAAAAGGGGCTTGTCCCCTAGTGGTTTGACTACTCTGGCATGTCTTGATGCTCTGGATTCTAGTCCTGTCTCAGGCACCAGGTGGGGACTTCTGACTTGGCCCTTGTTTCCCTTTCTTGTAAAATAATATCCACAATGATGCAAACAGCAGAACACACCGACATGTAAGAGGACTTGAGGAATTACAAACCTTCATGTACAATAGCTCACATAGTTGGTAAGTAGAACCTGTGTTATCTTTTCACTCCCCTTTTACAGATGGGGAAACTGAGTCCTAAGATGTTTTGTTGAGGTGCCCAAGAGCATACTGTGAGGAGGATCCAGGGCTTCATCCAGGTGCCCCTGACTCCTCATTCCTCACCAGTCCCTGCGTGTTCAGAGGCGTGGACTTGGCCTCACAAAGCTGCTTCTCAGCCCATCTGCACTCCGCGGCCATGCCAGGATGCTCACCTTGTAGGACCCCGTGCATCATCACTAGTCACCTGGGAATGATTATGCAGCGAAGAGCAGATGGCCTCCCCCGAGAGGTCCTGACCTCCCATTTTCTCTCAGTGGGAGACTCTTTAGCCTTCCCCTTCAAGGCCAACAAATCCCATTCCTCGTAGGCTAAGAAATAGTGACACAGGGTGTAAAGAGGGGAACCGATTTTTAATTCCTTTGTTGTAAAGACTGGGGCAAAGCCCTGCAGTGTATGGCCGCCACCTGGCAGTCACATGGCCCGTGAGGAGCAGCCACCAGCCACAGGGAGCCTGCAGGTCTGACTTTCTGGGCGGAGAGAAAAATGGTCTGCAAATGCTTCCTCCCACAGATCCTTGCCGGCAGGTCATCTGGGACACGGTGGGGATACCAGGAACTCTGATAGAAAAACAAACAAACAGAAGATTTGTATAGTCTGTTCTAAAAGGAATAGATTTCCTGAGCCTATCGAAACACCAAAGCCTTGCAGCCACACCTGTCTGTTGTGTCTTGTCGCTCATGGGGACAGTTGGCCTGCTGTGGTCCTCTGTCTCCAGTTTTCAGGGTTTTTTTGTTCTTTGGTGGGTTTTTTTTGTTTGTTTTTTTTAGATTTTATTTATTTATTCGTGAGAGACACACAGAGAGAGAGGCAGAGACACAGGCAGAGGGAGAAGCAGGCTCCACACAGGGAGCCCGACGTGGGATTCGATCCCGGGGCCCCAGGATCAGGCCCTGGGCTGAAGGCGGCGCTAAACCGCTGGGCCACCCAGGCTGCCCCAGTTTTCAGTTTTTGACAAGATCGTTGGAGACCGTCCTCTTTCCAGGCTCTGCAATGCTCTTGGTAATGTTACTGCAGGTGTGTGCTGGGCTTCTTCCTGTTGCACAATTACTGGGAAGGCCAGTGAGCAAACTCCAGGCTTGTTCCTTTCATCACCAGCCCACTGCTTGTACTGTTCCTCCATAGCATTCCTTCCAAATAAGGGTGGACGGCTGAGGTCACGTCTTTGCTTTCTCCTGGCAGACGGACTTTAATTAGTTTGCTGAATTAGCTGAGGCGGTGGCAACTCTTCTCTGCATAGACCGTGGTTCCGGGGCAGTCTCTGGCCTTGGCTTTCATGATCTCATTGGTCTTTCAGAAGAGAAGGATTTGTTAAGTAGATGCTTCCCCCAGATAATTTTAGCTCCCACTTAGTAATCTCCATCACAAACCAGACACTGTGCTAGGACTGTGACAGCCATTATTGTATAACAAGAGCCAGTGTGTGTCTGTGTGTGTGCCTGAATGTGTGTGTGTGTGTGTGTGTGTGTGTGTGTGTGTGTGTGGTTAGATTGTTCCAGGCGCTGGGCCAAACTCTTCAAGTGGATTCTCTCATTTAATCGGCACAAGAACTCAGCTAGGAAGGTAGTGGTGTTAATCCCATTTTACAGATGAGAACATTGAGGTTCTGGTCTGAAATAACTTTCTGAAGCTGAAAAAACTAGCAAGGAGGTGGAGCTGGGATTCCAACGTCACTGTTCAAAGTGCCCGTCATTGGCCCACGGCACACGGCATCAGCTGAGAGTTATTAGAAGTGCAGGTTCTCAGACCTCCCGAGTCAGAACTTGCAGGATGCCCAGGGGATTCGTGTGCCAGTAGCTGTTGAGACTGCCCTTTACATACACACTCTCCGGCAACTCTAGCTAATTGCTGCAGAACCCTGTGTGTTAACTCCTGTTGACTCTGTTTTCCAGCCGAGGCAGCTGGAGTTTAGACAGGTTAAGGGCGAGTCCTGGGCAGAGCCGAGATTGATTTGGTTCTGGGTCAGACTCAAACCGCAGTGCAATGCCTGTTTTCATGACTGAGTTGGAGTTCGTGGCTGGGTCTGCGTCTCCATGCCATGGACTCTGAAGCAGCACTCCCCGCTGTAATGAGGACGCGTACCTCAGACTGACTGGCTGCTCTCCCCTCTGTCCCCTCCTACAGATGTGCAGCACATTAAGAGGAGGGACATCGTGTTGAAGCGGGAACTGGGCGAGGGAGCCTTTGGGAAGGTCTTCCTGGCCGAGTGCTACAACCTCAGCCCAACCAAGGACAAGATGCTCGTGGCTGTGAAGGTAAATCCTGGAGGTCTTCAGGCCCCAGGAAGGAGGCGGGGTTGCTGAGGGCTGGGGAACAGGAAGGAGAGGCTCAATCCATTTCAGATGCAATCAGGGGCCTTGGCTCCGAGGTCAGTGAAGTGTCCTCTGGCTTCGGAAGTGCAGAGCTGCGGCATCTGGGCCCGGGGGGGGGGGGGGGGGGCCTGGGGTGCAGCTGGAGGAGCAGCCTGGCTCATTCCTGTCCCCAGCTGCCCTCCTGCCTCCTCAGTGACTCTGCAGGATATGCTGGCTGTGCCTAGAAAGTCACCGGACATTTCTCAGAATAGAGTTGAGTGAAGAGTGACAGCTCAAGGAGGCCCTGGGAGGCCCTGCTTAAGGACAGCACACATCACTGGGAATAGAAGGAGCAGGCGGGGGAGCGGTCAGTCTCTCACAGGGAGACTAGTGAGTGAAGTTGGAAAAATTTCTTACAGCCCCCGAGGGATCCAAGTTCAGAGCCCAAGGGGCAGCACGTCTGAGGGTAACTGCCTCCTGACAGCCACTTAGATGGGCCCAGTGACCCCAGGGCTTTTGTCTAGCTGAGCCAGCTGTGCAGATCTGCCGCTGGAGCCGAATTGCATGGGGCAGTAGAGAAGAGATTGCTGCTCCCAGTGCCCCCTGCCCCTACTTCAACCAGCAGCGAACAGCTTCTCCCGTAAGTCAGCGTTGGACAATTCTTTGAACGTGATCTGTACAGACAACAGCCGGGTAGCCTCGCTGAGGCACCCACGGGTCTCAGGAGCCCTGCCCTGGAGCATGGGGTGGCCTCCACGGCTGCGGCAGGAAAGCCTCCGAGGGCAGGGCGAATTCGGCCTGGAGGTGTGGGCTGAGAGCAGGGGATTACTGCTCCCCACTGAGGAGTCTCAGCTGGACTCAAAAGGGTCTCCCCCTTAGCACCGAGCGCTCCCACCCCACCACCTCCCGATGACATAGGAAATGTTCAAGAAGGAATAGTTGCTACTTGGTTCTATTACCACCGTTATTCTCGATGTTGGTTTTATTGGATGTACTTAGGCACGTGACATAAGACCTGCCAAGACTGCATGTACCATCTAGGATAGGGGGTGCTGAACTTTTTCTCTAAAAGGGACAGATGGTAAATATCTTTCGCTTTGAGGGCCACATGCTGTCCATTACAATACTCAACTCTGCCCAAGCAGTGAGAACGGAGCATAAACAATAGGTAAACTGCTGGTGGGCCATTTTCATATATATATGAAATAGGCATATATATATGCCTATTTTGTACTATATATATACATATAGCACATATATATGTATATATATGTATATATAGCACAAAAATAGGCATTGTCTGCTGACCCATGATCTGGAAAATAAAGAAGGAACTAGAATATTTCCTCTGTGAATGCTGATCATTATTATGGCTAGACAGCCTGAGAATAAACTTGCTCAGTGTGCCTTATAGACAATGGGATGGTCAGATGAGCAAGGATGTCTTTAAATGACTTGGACCAGGGAAGTGGAAAGATTTCTAATTTTGTCCCCAAACAAAGAATCTGCATTTCCTGAAACTTTTAATTTATAGGGTGACACTAATCCACTGGGCATTCCAGCATCCTTCTGGAGACTGGTAAATGAAATGGACATTTTTGTGCTTTGAGCAGGAAATGGAATGATGGTCCCAAACCTTGGGAAATGTTTCTCACTGAGCAGTCGGTGATAAGGGATAGTACCCAGATCAGATAACACAGAAAATATGTTTCTGTTTTCGTCATTTTAAGAGGGTTTTCTTTTCTCCTTGAGTCTGGGAACATGGAGGAAATGAGTGCTCTGGGATTTTATACCATTTGCTGCCCAGGGGATCCACCTAGACACCAGCCCCTGGAGAAGACACTCATCTCCTCTGGAGAATGGCCGAGAAATGGTGTTTTCTACTTCTCATCCTCTTGAGATTTTTCTCCTTTGTGCAAGCTCCTTCCTCTTAAGTTTGCTCTCATATTGGTGCAGGTAAATGTAGACTTTCAGGGAACACATCCAAGTATAAACCAAAGTTAAGTCTTCCCAAAATTATGGTTTTTAAGTTAGTTGGCAAGAATTTTTTGCCTAGTGGTTGCAATGGGGGAGACGGAGCAGACGTCATAGCCTCGGTTTTAAAGATGCTTGCAGTTTGCTGGGGAGACAAAAGAATACCCAGGAAGGAAGGAGAGGAGGACAAGACAGAGCATAATTTGGACATATGAGTAGTGTAAGACTGACATTAAAATCACAAGATTCATATTTTAAAATAGATGATACAAATTTTGAAATAGTCATTTGACAGAGAGCGCACTTGTTCACAAGATCTCAGGGAGTCTCCTCTGATAGCCAAATAGCTTATAAAAGTATAAGAAAGGTATCCAACCTAATTAATCATCAGAAACATGCATATTGAAGGACAGCTGGGTGGTTCAGTGGTTGAGTGTCCGCCTTTGGCTCAGGTGGTGATCCCAGAGTACTGGTATGGAGGCCTATATGAGGCTCCCTGTGGGGAGCCTGCTTCTCCTTCTGCCTTTGTCTCTGCCTCTCTCTGTGTCTCTGATGAATAAATAAATAAAATTTTTAAAAAATGTATATTGAACCATAATGAGATACCAGTGAACACCAAGCAGAATGGCTAAATAGTGATGATCATACCAAGTGCTGACAAAATATGGAGCAAATGCAGCTCTCCTACTCTGCTGGTGGGAAGGTAAAGTGTTATAATCATTTTGAAAAACAGTTTGGTATTCTAGAACATTACCATATTGTGTGACCTAGCACTTCTACTTCTATACCTATACCCACTCTATGTCTCTTTCTATTATCTATTTATCCATCCATCTATCCACCTACCTTTCTATCCATCCATCCATCCATCCATCCATCCATCCATCCATCCATTCACTTTATATAAAGTGAACTCTAGTGGTTAGGGATTTATATTTAGGTAGTAAAAAGTGTTTTACAAAAGCAAGACCATGAACTCTGTAAGTCAAGATAGTGGTTACCTTTGGGGTGAGGGAGAGGGAATATTGGAGGGGTGGGTCATGGGGTGGGGCACTTCCGAGGGGTTGACAGTGTTTTATTTTTTCCTTACTTTGAGGATACACTGATGCTAGCTTTGTAATATTTCAATGAGCTATTAAAGATTTTTCTTTCAAAGATTGATCACATTCTTCAAAATATGCTTAATTTATTCATCCATAAATATTTACTGAGCAATTACTATGTGCCTGGAACTGTATGAGACACTGGGGATGGAGGAGGCAAGGGGACACACAGGCCCAAGTAGCTCACATCTCAGAGTCCTAGAACATTAGTGTGTTCCAGGTTTCCTCCATTTCTTCATGCTGTGTTCTGGGTGAATCTCAGCATTGCTCCCAGTCATGAATTCTTCTGGTTTCATGTAGTGTAGGGTTTGTCCTGTCTGTGGAGGCTTTTTTTTTTTTTTTTTTTTTAACATCAATGAACCATATAACCAACTTCCAAGATATCTAATTGGTTCATGATTTTACAGTTATCTTAATTTTATTTCTCCCTGTTTTGGTGCATACTTTTTTAGGTGTTTTTTTTTTTTTAAATAATTATTTCTTTACTATTTTTGAACATTTACTCATTTTAACATCTCTATCAACCTAGTCATATAAAATTAACTTTACTGCAGGAAATTCATGTTGTGGTTATTGATAATTGTAATCATTGGGATCTAACCTTCTATTCCTCCAATTTGTCTGAACTTCAGCTCTTGAGTTCCTTTTTGTTTGGAGCATTGTTTTGTTTTTGTTTTCATGATTTTCAGTTTCAATTAGTTTACATTGGAATAGGCACTTAAGACATTTGTGAAACAATCTGAATGCAGAATCTCAGATTTTTAGTATTTTCCCAATTTCTTAAAACAGATTTTCCTCTTTATTCTTTTTTTTTTTAAGACTTTATTTATTTATTCATGAGAGACACAGGGAGAGAGAGAGAGGCAGAGACATAGGCAGAGGGAGAAGCAGGCTCCATGCAGGGAGCCCAATGTGGGACTGGATTCTGGGTCTCCAGGATCACGCCCTGAGCCGAAGGCAGGCACTAAACCTCTGAGCCACCCAGGGATCCCTTTCCTCTTTATTCTTAACACTGTTTAACCATTGATCTTTACTAGATCTTTCTAAAGTCTTCACCAAAAGTCACATAAAAACAGGAAACTTGGGGTACCTGGGTGGCTCAGTCACTTAAGCATCTGACTCTTGATTTCTCACTGTCATGAGATGGAGCCTTGCATGGAGCTCTGGGCCGAACAGGGAGTCTGCTTGAGATTCTTTCCCTCTTCCCATCACAAGCACACACACTCTCAAAAACAGTACTCAGATCTTTTTTTTAAATATTTTTTTAAAGAATATTTATTTATTTATTTGAGAGAGAGACAGAGAGGGAGAAGGAGACAGTGGGGAGAAGGGATAGAGGGAGAAGGATAAGCAGAATCCCTGTTGAGCACAGAGCCCGATTTGGGGCTTAATCCTAGGATCCTGGGATCATGACCTGAGCCAGAATCAAAGATTTGGATGCTTAACTGACTGAACTACCCAGGCATCCCCAAAATTACTCAGATCTTTAAAACGAAACAAAACAAAACCAGCCAACTCTTTGTGCTCATGTTTCATTGGTTCCTATGATGTTTCATTACATTAAGCAATGACATTAACAGATGGATCATAAATGATTTTGGGAAATAATCACAGCTGACCCTTGGCAAGCTCCCCTCTTGGATAGAAGTGTCTGTCTGGGTATCCAACTAAGAGTGGGTATTCAGGGAATAATGGGTGCCAGTCAGGATATTCCAGTTAAATACCAGTTAATTTGGCCAGTCATGAAGATATAACTTGGTGGAGAGTTTTTCTGGCCAAAAGAACAGGATGTGCAAAGGACCAGAGGCAGGCAAAAGGTTGATGGGTACCAAGGACAGAAAGACCAATGAGACCAAAGTATAGGAGTGAAGGAGAGGAAGGGCGTGGCAAGAAAGGAAGCAGAGAGAAGTGGGGAGACCCGACATTTAGAGTCCATGACTGTGTTAAGGCGTTTGGATTTTATCCTAAAAACAATGGGGAACCAATGGCCAGCTGTAAACAAGGGAGACAGATGAGAGAAGAGCACCTATGTATGTGATAACTTACCCAGTTTCGTCTCTTATAAAATCAATTGGGAGTGTCAACAAGGAGAAGTGACAGTGGCTTTTGAGAGAAAATCTACACTTTTTAGTATAAAAAGTGCAGATTGACATGTGTGTGCACATGTTTGAATATTTAGGAATGTGTGATTCTCTGCACATATTAAATGGGTTCCAGTATACTAATGGAATTTGAAACCAAACACTGAAACTTTTTTTTTTTTTTTTTTTAAGAGAGAGAGAGTGAGCAGGAGAGGAGCAGAGGGAGAGGGAAGGAGAGAATCTTAAGCAGGCTCATGCTCAGTGTGGGGCCCATTGCAGGGCTTAATCTCACAGCCCTGAGATCATGACCTGAGCCAAAATCAAGAGTCAGATGCTTAAACTGAGCCACTCAGGTGCCCAAGAAATTCAAAAATTCATGTATTCTAGACTGCTTCCCTCCTATCTGACCAAACAGCCCCACTAAAACCCAGAGCTGGGGTGGGCAAGAGTTATGATGCACATAGAAGGGGAGATCAGAAAGTGCAATGTCCTCAAACTTTGGGGAGAAAGAAAGGAGATAGGGGGGCAAATTTCAGGTCTTTTTGTTCTAGGGATACTTCTCAAAGGACCTAGGGGAGCCTCCTTGGCTTCAGAGACCCTCTGGTGAGACCTGTCTCCCTGCAGCAATTGGCAGCCATGATGAGCACCATTTCTGCCCCTGGTGCTCATAGCTGCCTCTGGCCATCTACTTTGGAGTTTCTCAGCCCTGGGGAAGGGACTGAGTGTGGACACCACTAAGAAGGGTGGGAGAGCTCTGAGCGGATTTTCCTCCTCATTAGTCTCCTCCTGTCATCTCTGTCCCAGTTGCATCAATCCCTGAGAATTGGGGCCACCTGCAGCCCTGGCCCCCAGATGCTGCACCTGACACTTTGCCAATTACATAGGAACTTCAGGTTGGACCCAGGACCTGGAAATCCCAGGGTGAAGAGAGAACTGGCAGCAGGGAAGATCTGTGGAGACACTGGGGAACAGCAGTTGCCCCATCTCCCAGATAAGGAACTCATCTGCCTGGCAGTGTGGAACACCAGGCTTGAGGATGCTGGCTGGCACTGCTGGAGAGCTGAGAATGGAAAAATCCCATGACTGCCATTGGCGTCCAGACAGTACGAGAGAATGATTTACAGAGATGGAGAAAGGCCATTTGGCTGGCCCCAAATTTGATCTACTTTTCCCTCTCGTAAATCCAGCATTCACATAAATCTTTGTAGTTTCCATCCCACCCATGCTGGGTTCCTCTTTTTCCCCTCCTCTTTTCCTTCATGAAAATAAATAAATCACTGGCCATCATCCTCTACCCATAGCCTAGCCCATGTGGCTCAGGAGCTGGGTCCCTGGGAGGATCCCTCTCATCATGACTCTGCCTTCTTCCACCCATAGCGAGAAGCCTTTGTAAATGTCATTGTTCTTACCGAAGGTGGACACATAACAGCATGCTCCTTTCTTAGTGGGCAGCTTCCCTGAGAAGGCAGCCAGAGCTGAAGTGCAGAGCACATGAGATCAAAGTTAGTGATGAGCAGCCCACCTTCCTTCCGATGTTGGTTGACCCCACTAGCCTGGCATCCTTGCTGTGTCTGGCCCCTCTGCCAGCAGGCCATACCCCTCACCTTACCCAGCCCTCTCCTCTGCCTTTTCACACTGCTTAACGTCTGTGCCCACCATCCTAAGGGGGCATGCCTAGTGGCCAGTTCACCTGGTAAATTAGCTCAAGCAGGTGTGCTGGACAGGAAAGGATTCCAGGCTCCAGATTCAGGCAATGGCTACTTGTATGGCCTTTGAAAAGTCGCTTCTCCATTCTGGAGCTCGGTTTCCTTACCTGTCATGTGGGAAAGCTTCATCAGATACATTCCGACAGTTCTGTCAATGGTTGAATCATTTTATTAAATACATCAATGTTTTTGGTGACAGCTCCAAATTTTGAAAAGAATGAAAGGTGGTGCTGGTTTAAGTTTGGAGTGGGTTTGATCTCTAGCTAGGAGACCATGGTCCTAGAGGCATTGGCATGGAACTCTGGGGTGCCAGAGATGGCTGAGGTCCAGTTTAACTCTATGCTTCTGTAATTTGAGACGTGTGAATATGTACTGACTCCCAGACAGGGCAGGGCCTCAGTTTCTCCAACTCCAGCAATGAGCAGGTGAAAGGAAGCTGGTGATATTTAGGGCCCCCTTTGTGCTAAAAGTGCATCATCTCTACTGGTGCTAATGACTGACATAGGTCTGATGGGCCCCACTAAATAAGATTTTTGCACATGCACATTCCTGTGTTGCTGTCAGCCAAGGCAGCCCTGTGGGTTTCAGTTAATGGACATGGAGGTGGCAGGAAAAAGACCTCTGGCTTGGGGGGGGGGGGGCTTTCAGTAGTAACCTGATCTACAAGGGAGGTCAGTCTGCCTAAATCCCAGATGCTTGGCAGAGAGGATGCAAACCAATCTCATGCCTGTCTAGATTTTCACTAATCTGAAAATAGTGTGCAAACTTCACACTCACTCCCTCATGCCTCGTGTTGTGTCTGGTGAGGTTACGAAACTATGTTGGTTGAAGCAAGTGACTTCTTGGCTCCATTTGCCTACTGACCTCATGGGGAAGGGAGGGAAGTCTGAAATGTGTGTGCGCACCTGCCCAGACAGTGCCTCCTGCCTTCCCCATTATTGTTCATCTTCCTTCTGGCCAACCTAGCTGCATTCCTGTAGCAGGGCCCTGTCCACGGTTTCTCAGATGTGCCCAGAGTCTTCCACTTCAGTCTGCACTCACACCTGACACCCCTCCTGACAACTGCTCTTCCATTGTCTTCCTGGGCCCTGGTCTGATGCCTCCCACTAACCTTGGGTTCTTCCATGACACAGGGGCTACACTGTGGTGTTTTAGTGATCACCAGATGCCCACTTCCTCATCCCACCCTGCGACTTTGCAGGACTTGACCCCATCCTGGTTCTGGGTGGATCCTAAGGCTGCTGCCCTTTCACTGCCTTTCCCATAGCTGCAGTCCCACTCATCCCCCAAATGCTCCTTCAGCTTCCTACTAGGAAGGACACAGGTGCCTTCTAGAAGCCAACATGTTCATGTGGTGGTGGTTTTTCCACTTTTTTTTTTTTTTTTTAACTGTAGGACCGTTTCTTCAAGGAAAGTTTAAGGGAAGGGGCCTTTGTCAGGATCTCCACCTGCATAGCCCCCTGCCTCTGGCATTCACATCAAGGTGAACATGAATTGAGATCACTGGCCAGTGGAATGGAGGTGGGGGTCAGAAAGTTGGCTTCTGTTTCTACAAGGATGAATGAGGATGAACAAGCTTTTGTTCTACAAAGATGAGGCTGTAATGTCATCTCATGGTCTTTAAACCCTGATTAAAAATCTGATTTATTGGAAAGGAGCAGTCTTTGTTATGGACAGATTTCCTCCCAGGAGGGGAAGAGGCAGGTCCTTGCCCTCTAGTTGCTAAAAACCATGTCCTGCATTGTTTCCAGGCCCTGAAGGATCCCACCCTGGCTGCCCGGAAGGATTTCCAGAGGGAGGCTGAGCTGCTCACCAACCTGCAGCATGAGCATATTGTTAAATTCTACGGGGTGTGTGGTGATGGGGACCCGCTCATCATGGTCTTTGAGTACATGAAGCATGGAGACCTAAACAAGTTCCTAAGGTGAGCACGAACTTCTGTACCCAGCCCTAGTCCCCCTCCCAGCTCCACTGAACGTCTGTAGTTCCCCTGGAGCCAGAAATCGCACAGCCCTTCTGAACACTTAAGTCTGGGGATTAGAAATGAGAAGCAGCCTTTCAGTCTTTCATATCATTTCCTGAGCAGCAAGCTTCAGGCCCCTGTCACAGATTTCTAGGGGGAGACACTGAGGATGCTATGACAAGTGAGTATGTTCTTCTTGATCACAGGGTGGACTGACCACAAGAGCAGGGTCTGGAAGGAGTCCAAGGAGGGAGCCCAGAGGGCTTTCCAGCCTGTAACTCAACTCTGAGACTCCAGAGCCACCCTTTCTCCTGATGATCTGAATAATTTTCTCACTTGGTGCCTTATGTTTCTCAGTGTTGCAAGGGGAGCTAAAACCTTACACCCCTTCTGGAAACGTTCTTGCTGGGGACTTTTTTTTTTTAATAATAAATTTATTTTTTATTGGTGTTCAATTTGCCAACATACAGAATAACACCCAGTGCTCATCCCGTCAAGTGCCCCCCCTGGGGACTTTTTAAAATGATGAATAAGAAGGTAGAAGGTTACAAGCTCATCAGGAGACAGAGATGGCTGAAAAAGAAGAGCAGATTTTCCTTGGATAAATTTATATGATGGTGTTATCCAGTACTGTAGCTACATATGGATATTTGAATTTAAATTTACATTACTTAAATAAAATTTAAAAATTCAGTTCCTTGGTCACACTAGCCACATTTCAAGTGCTCAGTAGTCATGGGTGGCTAGTGGCTACCATATTGAGTAGTACAGTATAAATATTTCCATTAATAATGTATTAAATTAGATAGCACTGTTCTAGAAAGATTAGATTTGTTGTAAGAGTGTTCCCAATCGTGGCTCAGGATCATCTGCATTTTGAGATGCTCTTAATGAAGTTGGTAAGAGACTGGAACCTCAGCCAGAAGTTCTGGGTGGAGTTTCAGGGCAGGAGTGCAGACTACCTTCCCCAAGGAAGGCAGCTTCCCACCGCAAGAGCAGAGTTGGCACTTCTCTGCTTCCCACATCTGCTACTTGCAAATAGTGCCCAGATGTGGAGGGGGCAGCCATGTGTGAAGGTCTGTGGAATTCTACCCACAATCAGGCCCTTGACAGAGTTCAGTCTTTGCCACTTTTTGAATTCCATTGAATCCCATGGCTGATAATGACATTTTCAGAGTTCAAATGTAGGCATGGAACATGCTAGCATGCTTACCAAAACTTGAGAGTATCTCCTTCAAGTGAGACATTCGCTAGGGTGCTGTGGTTTAGAGGGGGCAGGGAAAGGGCTGGTAGCAGATAATGAACACTTCTTATGAGCTGGGATTCCAAAAATGGCCCCCGAGGAATGGATAGTATCTGTAGGATGTTTTGAACCTCCTGAACTTGGATTTTCATAATGAAATTTATTCCTTTCTTGGAGAACTCAGTCCTTATCGTAAGATAGACTTGGTTTCATATCCTGAATTTGTCACGTCTTAGTGATGTAACCTGGAGCAAGTTATTAAAACTTAATTCTCTCTCCTAGAAAACAAGACTATTAATAACTGCTTCACAGGTTTGCTATTATGAGTACTAGGTGATTATATTTGTAAAATACCTAGATGAGTTTTCCATGTAGCTGGGTACTCAGTCAATGATAGCTACCATTAAATTATTACAATTAGTATCTTATCAGGACTGTGAACCAGGGTAGTTACTAATGCCTTTTTCCAATATTCAAGATCTTTATGCTGTACTTGCATTCCCCTGGGGTGGTGAGAGGGACATGCTTCATTTCCCACCAAGCCTGTGCCATAGATTCAGCAGTGCGTTTAGCCCCAAGTGCCACAGGCAAGGCTACAGAGAACTCCTGAGTACTACTGTCATGCTCAATAGAAGGGAAGAGAGAGGAAAAGAGTATAGAAGCCATTTGGTGGCTTTTAGGGTCAGGCTGCAGCTCCTCTCCTGGTAGATGGGAGCGCAGGCTTGGCTGCTGATGCCCCTTCCTTGTGATCTGACGCAGTAACTTTCCTTGGGAGAGGCGGAGTAGGAAGACTCCACAGGAGACAATAAAATGAATGTGTTCATGCTTAACGACCCCTTTCAGTGGAGAATTGGAGAAGCAGTAAAACAGGCCGAGGTCTCGCTGTATACCAGGGCTCCTTGGTCCACAACTTCATAAATAAGGGCTCTGGGTGTGGTTACAGCTCATTGGGTTTTCTGGAAAAAAGAGTGAATACTAAAAGTGACCGATATGACAAGGCAAGGTGTTAGGATAACAAATCTAAGGCATTGATTTGGGATGGAGGGGGAATTGGGGCTTCCTGGGCCTGAAGGGTCTCTCCATCCAGCTCTGCCACCAACAAATGTTGTCCAATCCTAGGCAGTGTGGTGGACAGGGTGGAAATGTGAACGCAAGGCTCTTGCTACCCACAGTGTGGACTGCCCACGGGCAGCATCAGCACTGGGAGCTTGTCAGAAACGCAGATGATCGAGCTCTGCCCTGCCAATCAGAATCATAAGGGGCGGGGCCCAGGAATCTCTTCAGTCAGCCCTCTTGATGCTCCATAAAGTTTAAAGCTCTCTAGAGCCACATGCCTGGTTTCAGTGCCTCCCCATTACCCATAAGGCCACTGTGACACTCCTGTGACTTTGGCCAGGTGACCTGATCATTTTGTGCCTCAGTTTCTTTAACTCAAAATTAGAGGGGAAGGATTAAGTGAATTAATAGATATGAGATCTTTAGAGCAGAGCTTGGAACACTTAAGGGCTCTGGAAGAGTTAGTTGTTATCTTATGATTTTGTAGTGGGTATCTAGAGCCGGGGAAACCTCAGGATAGCATTAAGATACTGAAAAGAGTAGGTTTATTTCCTGATCTATTAGAGTATGTCTGCATCATTTATTTGAGAATCTGGTTGTAGTGTTGTACTCACATGTACATTCACATAATGTAATGTTGGGTAAATAGAAATAGGCAATAAATCGGCTAAGAGAGATTTTATCCATTTCTATGGTGTATTCCAGAGAACAGGGAATCAAGAAGGCTCTTCCCCTTGATCTCCTGAATTCTCTCTGTCCCCTGTCTTCTCCCCCACCCCTCACAGGGCCCATGGGCCGGATGCTATGATCCTTGTGGATGGGCAGCCACGCCAGGCGAAAGGTGAGCTGGGGCTCTCCCAAATGCTCCACATCGCCAGTCAGATCGCATCAGGCATGGTGTACCTGGCCTCCCAGCACTTCGTACACCGGGACCTGGCCACCAGGAACTGCCTGGTTGGAGCCAATCTGCTGGTAAAGATCGGGGACTTTGGCATGTCCAGAGATGTCTACAGCACCGATTACTACAGGGTAAGGTGGCTTTTCCAGCTGCAGGACTCAGCAGCAGAGCTAACACCTTGCTCACATGTCTTTGTCATTGTCCATTAACCCTGTCACTCTGGAGAACACACATATGCACCTGTGCCTAGACATACACGTGATGGTTAGCCTTTGGCCACTCCCACATCTTGACATACCTGTTTATTATTTTCTCGATAGCTCATGCCTCCCGTCCTCTTGGACATTTAATTTGACAGTATGGTTACATTGCAATGACATATGCGTTGTGTTCTTATTTACATCAATACTCATTCTTCATGCAAACAGACTCATACATATATGTGTATGCCCAAATACACACATAATCAAGTTCAACTTGGTGCCACATTTTAACACTTCCAACTCAGTCCCTGATTCAGCTTTACGCACAACACATTTTATTCTCTGAAATTATCTGGTGACTGTGTAGGCTTATCTTGTCTTCAAAGCTACATCTTGATGAGAAGCCAGAACCCACAGAAAGTAGCAAAAATCATTAATGTCCTGCTGAGCAGAATCGCCTGAACGATTTAGGAAAGATGAAGCAAGAAAGCATGTTATTGTTGCCAACTTTGGAGAGAGTTGCAGGATGGCCTTAGAAAAAGCTTTGTGATTGTGATAGGAGGCATCATATTCAATATTACTTCTATACAGTGGTATGTTTTATGTTAAGAGGTATCTTATTTTGCTCCCAGAATTATTTTTTTCTCTTAGTCTTTGGAAAGCCACTTTCGGTGGATTACTGAACGGTTTTGACAGTGTTATTACTGCCAGGGAAAGGACAAGTGGGCATGAGTATAATTTACCCCAAAAGAGGGAAATATGGGTAAAGCCTGAGACGCAGAGGTGCCCTAACCTTTGCAAACTGATTGAAAGCTACATACCTCAAGAAATATGGAAGATTTACTTCAGGGACATTGAATGAGTGAAGAATTTGGATCAGTGGTATATGAAGAGGGGAGGACACAGTTCTGGAAGTTAAGAGGCATGGGAGCCATTGGTTTTGTCTTCTTTGTAGGGAATGAATGATCATATTGTGAGTCAAAGAGCCCAGATAGGATTGTCTTATTGGCTTAAGCATGGTGGACTACAAGGCTGGGAGTTTGGGGCTGGCATGTGCATTTCAGTTCTATCTACATGCTCCTGATGGCTTTGCTTAAACAACATTGCCTAGACATTAGAACTGGTCACTCAAGACATTTCATTTTAGCCATGGCCTGAAGAAAAATGAAATATTTGAGAAATGCCTTCAGTGGCTAGAAAGTGATGTGTGCATGGTACAACCAAAGGATGGCAGATGATATACTATCAGGAGAAAATAATGAGGCAAAGTAGACCAAACAGCAGGGAAGGTAGTATGTCTAAGCAAGTTGGGCAGTTTCTCAAGCCACCCACCCTGTCCAACATCCCCAAATATGGCAAAGGGAACACAGTGTAGCAGTAACCACAGATGGATGGCCAGGGCAGGAAACATCGAAGCAGAATATTTCTTTAGCATCTAGACTAATTTTTTTTTTTTTTTTTTTTTACTCATTTCCAACAGAGACATTGGTGTGGTTGCTAAGGGCCCATGGGCCATAGATTTCTTTAGTCAAGCTGGAGTTGGCACCATTTAATTGCCTTTGTGCTCTCTGTAATGGGGTTTGCTGGCTTATCTGGCTGAGCTCAGATTTATGTTGGTGTTGATAAAAGCATGGGACGGATCATCGTTTTTCTGAGGCAGATGTGTCATTATGAAAATCTGTTCTCAACTGGCTTTACCACGGTCCTGGGAAACAATATCTGACCAGAATGGGTGCAAACTCAGTTTTGAAGTTTGCACCCATTAATTGGGTGCAATATTTCTTAATATTTCTTGATTCTGATTCTAAAGAGTCTAAAAATCACATCTATCTGTTATCACATGATAATGCTTTGCCCTTGGTTTAACAACTGAGAACTGATGCTCTTTACTCCTAGGAGAGCAAGAAGGGATGAATCCATGTCATTTCTGTGGGTACCAGGGGTGATTGGAACTTGAGGAAGTGAGAGTGAGGTAGAAAACATTCACTCTTCAGGTATCTGCAATTCCTTTCTCATGAATTCTAAGCCAGGTGTAAGCTGAGGCCAACTGGCTTGAAAATGTGTGTCTTTGGTCCCAAGGAATATGAAATAAAAAAGAGAGCTATTGTAGTAAAAAACAATGCCCTATGGGAAAACTGCATATCCCACTGATGGTGGGTAGATACTATGTTTTCCATATTCCAAGAGTAGTATGTATCATATCTTCATGTTCAGTTGCTCACAACATCCTAATATATTCACAGCTCCCCCTCCCTCGCCCTCTGTAAAACAAAAGGTAGAAGCAGATTTTCTAGAGGTCATATCAGTAATGAACTCCAAAGTCTCGTGTCCAAATTGGAAAACATCAGAGTGACCAAGGCATTATTTTTTGGGACCTAATCTTACCTAACACTACCATTAGCAGCCTTGGGACCCCAGTGCACCTCCCATAATCTCTCTTTAGTTTTCCCACTAAAAAAATGAGGACAAATATAGTCTCTTGGCAGAATTATTTTGATGTTAAGCAAATTAATTTGTGTAAAGAGCCTAGAATACATTGCTTACTGGATAAACTATTGTTTCCTACATACCCAAGGCAGGAGAAGCACAGGGATAATCTGATTTCCAAATGTAATTCTTGGGTCAGAGAGAAAGATCTTCTGGCCACTGGAAAATAAACTGGGATCGTGCAGCTGCCCCAAAGATATAGAATCTTTAAGTTGACCCACCTTTGGAAACTTCCCTCCTCAAGGTTTCCACTTACAGACTGGAGCATCAGTACTTACTTGCTTATTCTTCTGGTCAGTGTTTATATGGTCCTCATGACCATAGAGCTAGAGCTAGGCTCATGTTCAGGTGATTTACAAAACATTTTTTTGTTTGGTACACCAGTTGAGGCTCTGGGGGAATGCAGTGATTTATTATATAGCAGGAGCACTGAAGGATTCTCTCTGCAAGCTGACATCTGGGACAGATTTGCTACTGTAGGTTACTGAAAACTGTTGAACCTAGGAGTTTGCTAGTTTCTGGTGCCTGATTCAGTTAAATGCAGATAATTTGGGCCTCTCTCTTTGTGTGTGTGTGTGTGTGTGTGTGTGTGTGTGTGTGCGTGAGCACTCCTGAGTATTCATCTGCCCGGTACAGAGTCCAGGGTGTATATATAAGAGCAGGGAGAGAGATGGAGATAAGCTCCTTTTTATATTCTTTCTTTTTTATTTTTAATTTCTTTAAAAAGTACCATCTGGCTCATATATGAATGACATGCAAACGATTTACAAAGGCGATCTTGCTAATTTCCTGTTACATATTTAGAAAGAGAAAACAAACATCTCTGTATTAGAGTTCCATGACCATTTATTCTCTCTTTTTAAGACTATGGCCTGGTGACAGATACCTTTTCCTCCTGTGGTCACTCACTCTACCATCCTGAGATTGTTTTTAAATTGGCTTGGACAAGTGTGGGTTTTTGGTACCATTATACCTTTCTCAGAATATCAGATGACACTAAGAAATTAGAGGTCAAATCTAGAATCAAAGAAAGTTTTGAGAGTCCTGAAAGGGGGTGGGATTTATTTGGAGGGGAGGCCATATGCTGAGGTATGGGAAGAGCAGGATCAGAAGGCCCTGTGCTCTGATCCTCCTCATCCAGAGGATCAGGAGTGTGCCTGCCTGTTCACCTTGTTATCTTCTGTGCCTACCACTGGTAGGCATCCAATATGAATGAACAAAGTCAGAATGGGAGTTCAGAGTTAGGCAAGAAGTAGGTTAGGCCAGACCAAGAGGAACTTAGACAGGCAAACAGATGCCTACCTAAATGAGGTAAGTCTTTGCAGATGTTGTGGGGAGTCTGTTATCTAAGCGAGTAGAATCAGTATCTGGGGACAATATCTGGAGGAGGCAGGTGACTGATAGTCTGGGTCAAGGATGGCTCGAAGTTAGAGATAGGGGATAGAGCCAAGTGTCTGGGAGATACGAGAGAAGGTATGCCAAAATCTAGGCAGACACACGTCTGGAGGACATAAAGCAGGTCTGGCAGATGATAGCAAGTTCTGGGTTCTAAGCTGGAGATTCCAGATCAGGATGCCTAGAAACCCCTGGGGAGGATGATAACGGTAACCCTTAGGACGTGGGAATAATTTGGAGTAAACTGATTTGACTGGTAGAATGTTTGATTTTATGGATACTATAATGGCAGTGATGAACAAGTGTCATCTTTTGGACCTATGCTATCTGAGTTTGCATCTCAGCTCCTATAATCCCTGACTATAGGACCTTGGTTATGTTATTTAACCTTTCAGTGCCCCAGACTATAAAAATGGGGCTACTGGTCCCTATCATATACATTTACTATGAGGATTAAGAGTTAACTAATATAAAGCTCTTAAGATGATCAATGTTAAATAAATATTAATTACTGTTACTATAATTAGAGCTAAAATAAAAATGTCTTCCCAATTCCAAAATGGGCATTTGGAATAAGGCTTACCTAAGTGCATTAGTTAAGATAGGTCAACTGCTATAGCAAGTAGATGCAAAAATATATATAATGGTTCAACACAAATAGAAGCCTATTTCTAGGTCATATAACGGTATGAGCAGATGAACTTGTGGGAGAAATAGCCCCCCTGCCATACACTTATTCAGGCTGATGGAGCTCTACTCTCTTCCTTATATGGTATCCTTGGTCACCCAAGATATCCATTCCCATTCCACAGCTAGAAGGGGAAATGGGCATGAAGGAATCCATGTGGTTAATGGACCTGACCTGGAAGTGGGGCCTGTCACTTCTCATGGCAAGAACCCAATCATATGCATTTGTAAGGGAGGCTGAGAAATGGAGTGTAGCAATGTCCTCAGGTAGAAGAGAAGAACATGGGTTGTAGTGAGCAACTGGCAACCTCGTACACATTATGGGTGAAGAAAAACTTTCTCTTCCAACATTCCACAGCATATCACCCTGTGTCTGATGATTTATCAGGAAAGTTAGGACAAGATATTTACGTTCCACTGCTGTTCCCATCCTGAAGATGGAGACGATTATCCTGAGATGCCTCTTTTATCCTCTACTTGCAAAGTCCTGGTATCACATGACATTTGTAAGCAATAGGGGAGCTTAGCCCAGCCTGTCATTGCTTTTGTTCGTCCCCCTGGAAAGCAAAAAAGGCATACCGACAAGAAAACACATTGAATTGATTGGGTGGGGAAAGAGAGGGAATGTTCCAAATCAAAGGGAATCCAAGTTAATAGAAAAGAAAATACATTTTCAAAGTTTTGAGTTGACTAATTAATTAGTTTTTGGTCTCAAGTGGGGAAGCCCATGGATGAAAATCAAGTAGCTGGCAGTGTGGTAAGGAGAGCCTTAGCTATGAAATAACTTGTAATTTACTTTTACCTTTAAAAGCTAGTGATGGTGATTTAAGCTAACTGACTTTCAGGATTACATGGAGCCACCAATACTCCTTGCTCTTTGTTGGGGTTTTGGGAAGCTTACCCAGTAACTGGCACCCCTATACTCTGCTCAGATTCTGAGTTCTGAGCTCTTTGAGACAGAGAACCCAGGCAGATGGAGATTATAATGTGCACTTGTATAGTGATAGAACAGTTGCAGATGGTGGCTTCACTGTGCAGCAACAATGAGCTCCCTCATACTGAATTCCCAGACTAGACTTTCTGACTTGTCATGGCAGCCTGGGAATATTTCAGGCTTTGCCCTACTAGGACAGAACTCTTGAGGCTCCTTTCTATTCTCTGTAGACAGGCAGATGCCCATCAGATGGGGGAAACGGTGTGGCCTATATGTTGGCTCCCACCAGGCAGAAAAGTTGTTCCTCCCAAGGGTAGGATTCATGCTGAAGAGGTGTCCAGTTGTTACTCTTGGAAATCTGAAACAGTGTAAAAAGGGTAGGTCTCTTACAACTCTGTTCATCCCCACCTGGATAAGTGGCTGACAGCCATCCTGAGGCCAAGAGTAGGGAGACTTGACCTCCTGCTTCACTGCCTGGGAGAGGGTTAGTAGCTGGGCATACTGGTCCTTGAGGGGTGCTGACCAGTAAGCCCAGTTTAGAGAGGGCTTAGCCAGCTTGTCCCTGGGGTTTCAGCCATTAGGTTTTCCTTAGACCTAGGCACCATGGTAGGAAAAGTGATTCTGACTATCAGAAGATGAGGGTCTCATGCAGGCTGTCCAGGGGCCAGAGCCCAGTTACTGGGCCTGATCTTTCCTTTGCTATTGTTGGATATCTTAAAAATTTGTTACCTGTATTCCTATTTATTTGGGGGAGAACAATAGGAAGAGGTTTATATTCCTAAATAATGTGATGGACTCATCTCTTATTTTTTATAAATATGTTTTTATTTGGAATAATATTAGATTTCCAGAGAAGTTGCAAAGATGGTAGAGAGAGTTCCCATATGCACTTCACCTACTTTTCCCTACTGTTGGCTATGGTACATTTGTCAAACCTAAAAAAAATCCACCTTGGTATAAATTTTTTTTTCTTGGTGTAAATTGTTAACTAGACTTTGTTTGGACTTTATTGATTTTCCCACTAATATTCTTTTTAATGTCCCAGCGTCCATTTCAGAATACCACACTGCACTTAGCTACATTGTTCTTTAAAGGCAGTAGGACTTTTATGGTTGAAGCAGAGGTGAGGGGATCTACTACCCTATTGTAGAGCCTATCCTATGGTCTGCTTTGCCCTGGGGCAACCCTTCATTCACCTTTCAGAGGCCCTAGAGTTCCAGAGATTCCTGTGTTCTGGAAGAGGGTTAGGTAGGCTATAAGAGGCTGCTGAGGAATCCTATTTGGTCCGTAGCTTGTAACTCCAGACTCTTAAAGGAACCCTTTGACGCTGTGCAGACATTGGTCACTGTCTTTAGAGAGTAAGTAGATAGGATTAGAGTCCACTTTTTCTGATATAGGTTAGATTAGGAGGCTAAGGGAAGGTTTGGGACTCCTCAGGTTCCCTGTCCACCTTGGAAGAGGGTGCCCCATGCTGGCAGAGAGACATGGCCACAAGTAGACATCTGGGCATGCTTGAGCTTCAGTCACCAGAATGTCTGCTGTAGGACTTGGTGCCACAGTACACACATCCTGAGTGAAATCTGAAAAACAACTTAAATGCTAAGACCCATTCAGTTGCACAAAGCTACAGAGGGAATTAACACGGAGGAAGGTGTGGAGGATAGATTTGTGCTAATTATAGGTATTACAACCTTGATTCCTTGATTAAAGCCAATGGATTTGCACAATAATTGTCCAAAAAATATCAGACATGTTGGAATTCCAAGTGTGTTGAGGGACAGGACTGCTGTTTAGGATATCTTGGTCTCAATGTGTCCAGTTAGAGGCTTCATTTTCATCTATAAAATCTGGGTTTTAGATCCTGGTTTTATGGTCTCTTAAATTTTACTCTCTATGGGACTAAGTTCCAGGGGTAATGATAACTGAGCTAAAGGCTTTGTTTCTTCAGAATAGAAGGAGATAGGACTGATGGTACAAGAATAAAGCCAACGTTCTCTCAAGCAAGTCTCTGTTATTGCTTTGCCCTGGAACATAGCTGCTCAATATCCCAGCCCCCTATCCTCTTCCAGATGAAACAAGGAAACAACCTCCAGTCTTTAAATAGTCTCTCCACACAATATCTGGATCTACTTTAGTGATTGAAATTTGCTTTCTTCCCTTCCCTCTTCTTCCTCTTTGAGTTACTTAGGGTAAGTGGACAAAAATCAGCCTTGTGGGCATAAGAATTGCTGGGCAGACTTTCTTGATTTTTTTTTTTCAGTGATGGGAATTACTTGGATTCTTGTGCCCATCTCAGCACTTCCAGACCTCCAACCTTCCTAGACTGTATTATACTTTATTCCAACACAATGGTAGTGCTAGGGACATCAACCTGCAACTACAGCATTCCACAAAGTTCAGAAGTTAACATAGGGTGGGATATGGTGTTTTGAGCCATGGAACGCTTCAGCAATCTGGTATAAAGTGACTTGGAGAGGACATGATGACCAAGAAGTTGAGGTACAAACAATGGGACTCCAGTAATGAGGTAAAGGAGTTATTTTGGGCATCTCCCCACAGAGGCTTTGGAATACTACTGCTGGGAGATACCCTCCCATCTTTGCTTATGGGGTCTTGGCAACCTGTGACTCATGTGGTGACTAGTATGCAGTACCAGAGGCAGAGGCAGGAAGCCTAGGTTTAGTCCCTGCTGTGACCAGTGATGTGGAATAAATACCTTTCTTGCCATGGACTTGAGTTTACCATATGTAATATAGGCCCTTCTTGTCTTTCTTCATCATTGTCTTGAGATTTCTCATCTCTTCACAAGTACTGGCCATCCCAATAGCATTATTTTCTCTCACTTCACAGAAACTTGGTTGGGAGTTTGATGGGTATTCTGCGGTTTTGTCTGAAGATTCATTGACAGCTTTACTGATCCTTTTCTTGGATGGAGCTTAAAGAGCTGGATTCTGGTTCAGCCACTTACTTACTTTGGTGATATTGATTTAGATCAGTATTCTTGACTCTCAGCTTACAAGGTTGGATTAGATGTATAGTTTTCCAACACTTTTTTTTCTTGAGATTTTATTTATTTGAGACACACACAGAGAGAGAGAGAGAGAGAGGCAGAGACACAGGCAGAGGGAGAAGCAGGCTCCATGCAGGGAGCCCGATGTGGGACTCGATCCCGCGTCCCCAGGATCAGGTCCGTGGCTGAAGGCGGGGCTAAGCCGCTGAGCCACCTGGGCTGCCCCCAACACATTTTTTTACATAGCAGTAAAACATTTTCTTCAGATGGCCCTTAGAAGATGGGTAGATAGATAGATAGATAGATAGATAGATAGATAAACACAAACTGCCTCAGTTGAAGTGGAAAAACACTTAGAGCCGGTGTTCTGCTACCTCTGGTCTTCCCCCAGCTGTGGGCCTCTTGTAGCACTCTGTGGAGGGGCTTCCATGCCCTGCAGGGCTGATCACTGGGACCCCTTCTATAGGCTCCCCAGTTAAGATTTAGAGCATGTGTTATGTGTTCCAGCCACACATAATAGTGATGTGAAGAAGAAGAATAGTAGCAGCAGGGAATCAGTGAATGACTGACTGAATTTTAATGAATAGCTTCATCTCTGTGGCTCATCAGTTGACCATGGAAGCCCTTACACCCAAACCTGCTGAAAGAGAAATGCTTGTTTTATACATGCTCATTGTGGGGCTTTGTGCTTGCACACCAGACTCTTAATGTTCTGCCTGGAAGGAAGAAGGTCTTCTGAGACCTTGCAAAGAAGTAAGCTGCCAGGGATTATTAGCCTTCATTTTGTGGAGGAAACTTAGAAAGGCTTGCTGATGTTTTTAAGACCCTGAGACTTCCCAATAGTAAAGTCAGTGGTAGAGCCTTAGGCATTAAAATGAGGAATCCACTTTGTACATCTGCTGACCTTTGTCCATGCTAGTTTATTTCCCCTTGTGCCAAATCCTCTAGCCATTGAGAAGGTCCGTGTGCTGGGGACAGAATTTAATTCAATTCCCTGACTATGCGTGAGGATGAATAGAAAGCAATCTGTGTTTCCAAGGAAATTAAAATTTCATAGGGAATATAAAGCAGGATGAAAATTTGTAACTCCTCCACAAGCCAGAGGGAGGAAAATCATACAAAAGGGTTACCAATTTCAAAAGCCTATTTAATCAGAAGGAGATGACGTGGGTCTTAAGTGGTTGGTGGGTAGTCAGTGGGTTGAATTTTAGGAGGACATTCCTGTCAGAGGGGTTAGTATGAGCAAAGGTATGGAGATAGGTTGGAGGCAAGCAAACCAGGAGGGTGATACAGAACAGCATGTCACTCAACAGGATGAAACTGCAGACGTGTAGAAGATACATAGAAGGAAATGTTTGTAAAAAAAAAAAAAAAAAAAAAAAAAAAAAGAAAAGAAAAAGGATGGGGCTATTGTGGCAGGTCTTGAAAGGCCAGCTATTCTGATGTGGGTGCCAATGGACAGTCATGGAAAGTGTGTCATTGAGGGAGGCTGTGTGTGAGGACAAGTCATCAGGCAGTAGCATATAGGATAGACTGCAGGAACTCAGGAGCATTAAGGCAGGTCAGGGCAGTAGTCCAGGCAAGTCCACAATGAGGCCTTGTGCCCTGGAGGTAGTAGTGGAGTGTGGAAGAGAAGCCATCAGAATCAGTAGGGTCTGGGAAGGTCAACTGAAGGCCAGGGCCTGGGCGCTCAAAGCCTCTTACGGTTTTCGATCATAACCTTGAAAAAGAAGAACAGTAAAATTGAGGGTCAGGATGGATATTTTAACAAATGCATCTTTTAGGCCACCTATCCCAGTGTGCATCCCTCGAGTGTTAGAAACAGATGAACAAATGCTAGATCATTCCATTTTAAGAAACATGAAGCTGGAAGGAGCCTTAAATGTCATCTGTTTCACCCCTGTGGCCCCAGGCAGAACAGCATCAAAACCACCCCAGACAGATGGTTTGCTCACTCTATTCTAGTACATCTCCTGGGATTCCACAGGTCCCCCCTTATTCCTTCCAGATGTGGCGAAGGGAAGTCATTATCAGTGAGAAATTTATCTTTTTCTTTCTAATTTGTAATACCCTTTAGAAGTGGGACATTCTCAATTATGTCTAGCCAAAATTCTACCTGCTATAAGGTAAGTCTCTTTCATCCTATACTCTTAGGCGAGATAAACATGGTTTATATTACAAAGCAGATATTATAACACCAGGAAAATGCTAAGAAGCTCATTGAAACCAATATGGCCTTTTCATAGATAATTGGATGTATTTTGTTCACTGGGTGTATCTTGACTGGTGAGGAATCTGTGGAATATATGTATCTCCTTCCCTTGCCCTGCCAAAAAATTACATACTTTTCCTGAAAGCAGTTCCCAGTGGTCTCTCCTAAACTTGGTTTCATCTCCTTGTAATTCTGAAATTTGGCTGTTTTCTTCCGTCTGTGATGGTCTTGAGAGGTACAGGACGGGTGCTGTCATAGTCCGCCTTACTTCCACAGGGACAGGTACTAGAAAATAAGACAGGGAGGTGCCCCATCAGAAGATTCTGAGCACTTGAGGCATGTTTACACTGGAGCTCATCCTGAAGAAAAGAGAGGCAGAGGCAGTATCATAGGCTTCTGAACCAGGTGTGGATTCCTTTCATTCCTCTCTGTTCCAGGGGAGGATGGGCTGGCAGTGGCCTGCATTTTAACAGACCCTGTTTGGGCTCCTGAAGTGTAAAAGGCTTTTTTCCCCCCTGAGGCAAACTGAATACATAACATATAAAGATACATAAATTTCCATACAAATATCTTCTTTACCAGCTGTAATTAAGATATTTGCATGTAAAGAGAACAGTGTGTTCCTTGACTTCCTCCTGGTAAAGAATTGTATTTTTCTCCTAATCCTCAAAACCCAAGACTTTGTGATCTGTTTGTTTCTAAACAGAAGGAGGAGGAGAAGGAGGAGGAGGAGGGAGATGAAGAGGCAGAGGACTGGGTCAGTATAGCATCTGAAATTCAGAATTTTAAACACAGTCCTGGTTGTTTTTGTTTTCAGGTTTAGCTAATCCCACAGGACAAAGCTGAGGTGGGGGTTTGGTGGGGGGGACCGAAGAGAAAGTGGGCAGAGCACCTGCTAATGCTGGAGTCAAGTAGATAGATATGCCTTTGAATCCTGAGCTTCTGGTTATGAGCTTTGCGACCTTAGGAAATTTTCTTAAATTCTCTAAGTCTTAGATTCTCATCTGAAACAGAGAGGGAGAGAGAGGGGACAATTTCTTCTTTTTAGGCAGATTAAATAAGATAATGTATGCAAATAGCCTGGTACCTATTAGGCACTCAATCAATAGATGGTAATTATTATTCTATGTAAGTGAAAAAGGAGAAATTATATATAAGAAATTTTAAATAATTTAAAATTACAAGCCAAGGTATTTCCTATGATGGTCTTTGGTGCTGGATACTAAAATTGGAGGGGAGGAGAGCCTGGAGAGAACTCAGGGAAATAAGAAGCAAAGCTACTTACTCTACTGGGACTGGTTTAGACATTTGGGTTTGTCTGTTGGAAGTCCGGGAGGAAAGAGAAAGCCTAGAGTAGGTCAAGGGAAGAGATTCCCATTGTAGCATTGGTAGCTCCAA
This sequence comes from Canis lupus dingo, assembly GCF_003254725.2. Lineage (NCBI taxonomy): Eukaryota > Metazoa > Chordata > Mammalia > Carnivora > Canidae > Canis > Canis lupus. Next base: position 51,225,913 of record NC_064245.1, on the reverse strand, counting down.
TTAACAGCTAACTTTTGAAAACTGTAGACCATGAGTTCTATGGTAGACAAAGGTCTTCAGAATTACAGCCCATCCTCCAGGCCTTCTAAGTGTGTGCCATCCCTTATTGCCCCAAAGGGAAGATTTTGGGATCATGTGCACTGGAGCCTTGGAGATACAGATAATATCTATAGACATATAGATAAGATATAAATATAGATATTAGATAGAGGTATACAGGCAATGTATATAGATCTATATAAGGCTATTTTAAGTCTAGTCTTCCTTCCTTTCTCTCTTGTTGTTAAAGGCATGATGGTCGCTGCTTTCTATGTGCATAAAATGGTTGGAGAAGAACTGTTGAAATGTTGGCTTGGGTACTGCTGGTTTTATCACCAATTCCATCACACTGTTACCACCAGTGTGACCAGTATAGTATGCTTAGTAAATGATCATGTACACTCTAGAGAAAAAATGAGTCAAGTTCATCAACATCCCAAAGTTGATTGGCAGGGATTGGTCAGTATGCCATCCCTCTCATTCTGCCAGTCACCATGACAAGCGTGGCTACTTTTTCCCCATTGATTTATGTTCTTTAGCCTCTACAGCCAGGAAGGACCTTTGATTTGTGGCCCAGTTTGCTCTTGAAGTTGATCATATTCATACCCAATGGTTGTCAACCCCTAGCTTCCTGATCTTTGTATTGCCTTTTTTATTCATGTCCTTGCCCAAATGTCTATTTGGGTACATGCATGTACTATGGTGAACGCCATACCCTAAATTTCCTTGAAAGCAAAGGAACCTACTCTGTTTTTATGAAAATGCTTAATAAAAGTGCTTAATTAAAAATATGTAATCCTATGTGAAATGTTTATAATGGGTAAGGAATAATGGCCCAAGCATTTAATTCATTTTAAATGGATCCCTATAAGTCCCCCCTTGCCATACACCAATAATCAGTGTGTGGGGACTCTGGGTAGATACATCTATCTGGATCTGATTCCCCACCAAAGGGCCAAACATCTGCTTATCAGTGAAGAGGCCTAAGGGGATACCTCAATAATTAAAACACCCATGAGACTGCAGTTAGCACCTGGAGGACAATATATTAATGCACACAGGGGGCCAGATTATTCAAAGGCTATATGATCAAAGCATTCACTCTCAGTAAGCCAGTCTGTGTGGGAAGCCTGATCATACTGAGAAGGTTACTTAAAGAAGAAGTCAGAGCAAGAAAGTCAGATGAATCAAATTGTCAGTAGCATCCGGCTAAGAAAGACTGATATACCCATATCCATTTGATAACAGCAACCCCTTGGCTTCCCAGTAGGTTCAGAAATACTCCAAATCTTCTGCCCAAATCTGCCCCTTTCCCCCCACTGAAGCCAGGAAAGGATAAACATTGCCACCATCCAATTCCATGTCTACTCTCTTTCCAGGTCTCTATGACCAGCCAATGCCCCTTCTCAGACATATTTTTTTCCTTCATTTGTATCCATCAGGGTACAATTGAGCCATGATTGCCTGGAAGCCACTCAAGCTCTTTCAGATGACCTTGGGCATATATTCTTGTTTTCATCCATTTTATGCTGATCCTAAAGAGACCATCGTATATTCTTCATTTCTAAATATGGAGAAGTCACTTTACTGGTAAAGTCCCTAATGCTTTCCATGTTGCTATATTTCCTCTATACCTAAAACAGGACTTGTTGCTTTCAAATCTAATTGCTTTGATACCAAATATATGCTTCAGAGATGGCAAGTAGATCTCAGGTACCAGTAATGATTGTTGTTTTTCAAGATAGCATGATAAAAAGTTGGTGGTTGCATCTAGAATCAGTGAAAAAGCATGTGGGATTAATTGGTGATGCCTACCATGGGTGTCATATTGTCCTAGTCCTGGCATATCCCATCCCAATCAGTGCTTTCAATTCAAGGATTGTACATGAACCTTTTACTCATGCTCAAACCTTAGCTTCTCAGAATTGGAGGGATCCACTAAAGCGTAGGTATGAGTTTATCAAATGCTTCTATCTGTGTTAAAGGATCATGTACAGAGGGAGGACTTTGCCAGGTAGGCCTGAATTACTGGGACTAAGGTTTCTATGCGCAAGTTTACGTAGATGAGGCTAGTATCCCAATATCCTAAACTATCTTCTACTTCCTTTTTATTACTCTTCACTTAAATGTTTTTGTTGTTGCTAGTTTTCTTTTTTCAAGACCTTATGCTTTTCTTGGTAGATATCTTCTACTCTGCCAAAATTTGTTTGTGGTCTAGATATAGCTTTTCCTCCCAGCTCTGTACCACCTGCAACTTTCATCAGTGTACCAGCAATTACTTTAAGCATATTTTTAATTTTTTGGAATGTTGGATAGCTCAAGACTTGGGTTTGCTGCTGGAGTCTTGTTCTCAAGCAGCTGTTGATTCAGTTATCAACATTTATGACTCCAGCCATTTGGACTCTTCTACACACATTAACCTCTTTGTTCATAAGTATTTTGTGAGAGTCCTTGATAAACCCCTGAGTAAAATTTGGGTAAGCAGTCTATGCTGGCAAATTTATGAAATTCTGACTAGAAATAAACTTGGAGATGATGTTGTCAAACTCACTTATTTAGCAGATGGGGGACACTGAACCCCAGAGAAAGAGCAGGTGTCTCTCAAGTTCATGCATCTATTTAGTAGTAGAATCCAGGCAAGAATATTGGTGTTCTATCTCAGATCCAGTGCTACTCTCTGATCATCATCAAAGTATGTAGAGGTCAATTGGGCCAGTATTATCATTCCTACTTACAGACAAGTGAACTGAGGCTTGGAGAGATTAATTAATATTCAGATTACACATAAAATTAGGGCAGGACAGACTTGGGTTCACTGCTCTGAATCATAGGTAAGTTTTTTTAAGGAATGTGAGGTCATTTTTGAATAGAAGTTTTGAGTAGTGTACCAGTACAGTATGGTCTTTATGAGGTTTGGTAGACTTCAGAATTAGAAATGTGAACCTATAGTAAGCCAGTTCCATGATCTGTTTTCTAGTTGGGTTTTGTGGCAAAGATATTTAAGGAAGAGGAGGGAAACACTGGGGGTGAATCAACAAGAAAAGAGACCCTAATTTAAGGAGTTTGGAGTCTCCAAGGTACCAGTAAAACAAGCACCAGCAAGGTGATTTGGGCCAATTATAGTCCCCAAAATATAACATAGATTGGGTGAAACTGAAGAGTAGGGAAAAGATGCCAGGAACAGGAGAGATGGTCATCAGAGATGAGGAATGCTGCCCTAGTACCTCTAAATATGTTGCAGGAAGTGATTTTCCTTTTTTTACATTTTTATTGTGCAAATGTATTCTCAAGAACATCTGTCAACATGTACTTGTTTATAGTAGTTCAGGGTTTCTGAAGTGGCAGTATCCAGGCCTTATTTCTCTCGTCGCATAACTCCATATCTGACATATAATAGGCTTTCTGCAAATGTCTGTTAAGTGAAATAAACAAAGAGGCAGGTACACCTCTTGGTGAATGATTGAACTGGTATGATATTCTAGGGCACTGCTGTTTGGGACAATCAGAAATCACAAAACCAGGTTTCATCACATTCAAAGATGCCCCTGGGAAATGTCCCTCATCATTTTGGTCTGGTAAATGGGCTCTGCAACATGTTTCCTTATGCACAGATGTGACAGGGCTAGAGAACTCCAGGGTGGTGAAGTGCAGTGCCCCAGACAACTACTTGTATCGTGTGAAAATGGAACAGACCACACAGTTAAGATAGTGGGTTCTTCGTCCCCAAGAGTTTTCCAGGAAATCCACATGACCACATTTTAGAGATGTTATGGAGATACATGCATTGAATATGAGGTTATAGTAGAGGACCTCAAAGTTTTGTTTCTTTCCCAATTCTGAGACCTTGAGTCAGTTCTATAATAGAAAGTGCTTAGATAGGTATAAAGCAGCAAAGTAATTTAAAGAGCCATTATTATGCATGTGCAAGGAACTGTATCAAGTATATATTTCTGTGATGCTATGAAATATTTCACCCTCTTCATATCTACAAATTCACATGTCTGCTTTCTTTTTCACTTCCCTCACACCTCACCATCTGTCACCTGCCCTCTCTAGCCCACTGCTCTCTGTGACTGTCTGTCCCACTCTGAAATGAAGCTGTTCTCCCTTCTTACTACTCTAAAATCCACCATCTCTTCTACATTAAGGAAAAATCTTCATTTGACCTTTCTGCCCCTTCCAACTGACAAATATCTCCTCGAATACTGAAATAGGTCGTTTTATCTTCTGTCTTAATTTTTGGGCTTCTGATCTCACCACTTCATTGACTCTAAATTTTTGGGGTCACTAATTATCTCATCTTGGCAAAATTCAAATGCCTTCCTCTAAAAAGTCTAATCCTTTTCTGAACTATCTGTTGAATGACATTATTAATAGCTGCCCCATTCTTTCTCCACCCTCTATTCCTCACTGCTTAACATTCTTACTCAGTGCTTTTGTGATGCCTGGCTCTGCAATTTATTACCTGTTCCAGCCATCCTTTACCTCATCCACTGGTTTTTCTTCTTTCTCTCCTTTAAAGTTCTGGTCCTGCTATTTTATTTTATTATTTTATTTTATTTTATTTATTTTATTTTTATTATTTACTTTTTAAACATTTTTTTCTAAGATTTTATTTATTTATCTTTTTAACAGAGAGAGAAAGAGAGAGAGCTCACAAGCAGGGGGAGCAGCAGAGGGAGAGGGAGAAGCAGGCTCCTCACGGAGCAGGGACCCTGATGCAGATCTTGATCCCATGACCCTGGGATTATGATCTGATGTGAAGGGAGACGCTTAACTGACTGAGCCACTCAGGCACCCAAGGTCCTGCTGTTTTAAACATTTACATTTTACATTTACATATAAGCATAAATCCTCATGCTTATAATGCCTTTTTGCTTTTAGGCAGAAGCTAGTTGAATTTACATTTTTAGCCTCTACCTCTTCTCTCTTTGATTGCTTAAGCTCTTAGCCTACCCTGAGAATTTGCTGGTGGTTGAGACTTGGCTTGTTGGAGACAAAAGCCGCCATGGCCACCTCTTGCTTTTCAAACAGCCAATTGGCATCAGTGAAAATCCTCTTGGGATGTTTCCCAAAGTTGAGTCATTTTTGAACCTATCTCTTTATGACCTGTACCTGACTCCTTACCTGATTCTGCTCTGCCCTCTCTTCAATGTCACCTGTCCTTTGGGTGTCAGCAGGAGCTTCCCTAGTCCACTCCCTGACCAGACCAATTCTTGGATCAATGCATGCAACCTTCAAACTCAGAGTCATCTTACCCATGCTCCTCAGATCTTCCATCATCCCAGCTGCTTCTCTAAGATATTTGAGTGAATCATCATTTCTCAAAATGATAAATTTCTTACCCTGACCCCCAGTGCCCTCCGACAGTCTGCCATGCTGCTTCCTGACTACTCTTACAAAAAGCCCCCTCAGTTCCACCCCAGCCAGCCTGCCCCCATTCCTTAATGGCACTTGTTCATTTCCAAAGTTCCCTGAGACCTTCTGTATACATTTCCTGTGCTGCTGTAACAAAGTACCACAGACTGGGAGGTTTAAACAACAAAAACTTATTTGCTCATAGTTCTGAAGTCTAGAGGACTGAGACCAAAGTGCCAACATGCTTGGTGTCTTCTGAGGTTTCTCTCCTTGGCTTGTAGGTGCCATCTTCTCCCCATTATCTTTACCTCCTTTTTCTTCTGTGAATGTCTGTGTCCAAATTTTCCATTCTTGCAAGGACACTAGTCGTATTAGATTAAGACCCACCCACATGACCTTGCTTAATCATAATTACCTTTCCACATATAGCCACATTTTGAAGTACTAGGACTTAAGCATAATAAATTTTGGGGGTGGAGCGACACCATTCAGCCCATAATGTCTTCTCTTCTCAACTTATCATTTGTTCTTTCATCTCCCTCTCTGTTTCTTTCTCTCTGTTTCTCACTGCTATCAAAACCCAGTGTGCTCACCGGATGGTCTCCCCAGCATCACCCTATTGTTTACACGCAGAGCTGTATTGCTTCATGAACATACTTCTTTGTTGAGTCAAGAGGCGCTTGAGAAATGCCATTGCTAAGTCACTGCATATCCCTTCTCAAAGGCTACCTAACATACCCACTTCTCTGACTTCTCAAGAGGCCTTTTAAGAGGAATGAGTTTTTCCCAAGTGATAATGGAGAACGCGCACACTGACTCTGTTGACAGCAAGGAGGAGGAGGGCTGAGGATCCACACAGATGACATCTGGCTAGCTCACCTCCTTTCCAAATTGGACAGGCAGGGAAGGGCATCTGGGAAGGAAGCCCTGAAAGTAGTGATGAATTCAGTGATTTTTCTGCTGGAGACAAGAAGGACAGATATTTCCTCTGAAGCTTTGGAGAGGTGCTATTTCTTTGACTTAAGGGGGTGAAAATTCTGGATAAAACCCACTTCCTTTCAGAATGGTAGTTGGCTGGGAGGCTCATCTTGTTGGAAGTAGAATTGAGCCCTTGGAGGGAAGCCAGTTGGATCTTTTTAGAAGACCAAGAGGAAGACAGCTGGGTGCCATGTATTAAGAGTGGTATGATGGTGTGCCTGCCGAGCTGTGGGTAACATCTCTGGGTGGACTCCTGAGTGAAGGTCCTGGAGCTGGGTTGATGACTGGTCACCTTTTCCCTTAGTGGTGTGAGACGTGTTTGGAGGTCGTGGTCAGGAGAGACCCGCCATTCACTTAAAGATATACCCTCTCCCCTTCTCCTCCCTTCTTTCATCCTCCATGCTTTCTTCCTCTGCCTTCATCCTTTCTTCTCTCTTCCCCTACCCTGCTCTCTCCTCCATTCACTGTCAGGAAGGGCCATGCCAGAAGGGCCCGATCAGCGTGTCATGGCAGCGGCAGAGGCTAGCAGCACCGGCAGCTTCCACAGTGAGTCTGGATTTTGTTTCTGGGACCAGGGGGCTGGGCAGGGCAGTCCATACACAGACCGACAGCTTGCAGACTTTGGAGAGGAACTTCCATGGGCTGGGGCTGCTTCCCACCTCTCCTTCCCTGCCTCTCAGCAGAGGGGCGTCACTTCACTTCCATGGAAGTTTCCTGCCAAAGCCATTGATGTGCTTGGGATGTCTCATGGGGAGGAAGCATGGTGGGGGGGCGGAGGGGCCATAGTCTGCTAAAATTAGGTGCACATCTGGGAGAAGCGCCGGAGTTCAAATGGCTGCCAAGGATTCTGTCCAAGCCTGCGTGTGTGGTGGAGGCTGGAGGCTCTGCATGGACGATGGTTTGGCTGCTTTCTTGCATTTCGGGAAGTGTGACCTTGAGTTTTGAGTACACATTGGGTGCCTACACTCCCTTTAAGGAACTGAAAATGCCACATAGGCTAAAGGGTCTCCCTGTTGACCTCAGATGAAGCTTGTCTAAGAAGTTGAATTAAACGTTCAACTTCTAGTTAGGATAGTTATTACAGAGCCCCATGACTGAGTCATCTCTCTATTTGGGGGAAAGTTTTTCCCATTCCCATGTTAATTTCTGTGGTAATTTCTGGCATGGAGATGGACGTAATGTGGAATCAAAGTTCCATCTGTCTTGCCTTGATCATCAGGCTGAATTGAATGGCTTCCTTCCACTTTTTGCCTAGGGGCTGTTTCCTTCTGTTTTGGGAATAGTCCACTTGGGAAAATAGCACCACAGAATTTACCTATCCAGCCTTAAAAATCTCACCCAGCCCTAGGAGGCCACATGTCCATCTTGAGATGTTTTCCCACAGGCCGGATGCCATTTTCAAACACTGAAGGGGTGTGATGTAGTTCATTTTGAAGTGAAAAACCTCCAGTCTCCAGTATGTGATATTATCCTGATGCTGCAGTCTGATGGGCAGGTGCACAGGGATACTTTTCCAATTTCATTCATTTCTCCTATGATACGGTTAGGGAGGTAAATTAGGCATAGCTTCCCAGGTTCTATCAGGATCACGTTTTTATATGTATCTCCTCTTGGCACTGTTACTAATAACAGCATTACAGTTTAGGATTTTTGAACACTAACAGCTGTGTAGAATTAGAGTTTATCAGAATGAACATATTTGCTAGCCTTGTGAGAATTTTGAAAGCAGGACCATTAGAAGAGATTAATCAATCTCTTCTCATGCTTTTAAACATCATATGTATTTCATTTACCTCAGGGTAAAACTCTTGGTTTGAGGAGTTGACATGTTTAATTAAAGTATCAAATTGGTCAAATTTATTAATTAAATTCAACAACTACTTATTATTAATCAACTCTGTATATTTGATTGTCTAAAGTTGGACACCTCTGAGACTGAAAAAGGGAAGCTATTAATAATTAAATCAATACCACAGGCATAAACTGTTACCTTCCCTGGTAAATTGGGACAGAAAGTCACTCTATCTATGTATTGTGAACTATTCGCAGTGCTAGGGGATACAACTGTGATTAAAACAGGCAAAAATTTCTGCCCTTAATAAGAGAAATAGACAATAAAGTAGAATAGATAGTATGTAAGATCCTTAGAAGAAAAATAAAGCAGAAAAGGAAAAAAGAAGTGTCTGGTGGTGGTAGTGGTGGTGGTGATGGTTGTGTGCATGTGTGTGTCTATCTGCATGTATGTGCACACAATTTTAGACAGAGAGGTCAAAGCAATTGAGTTCCCTAAAGAATGTAGTGTATTTTAGTTTATTTAGTTGATTTAACTTAGCCAAGGAGGGCTCTAATGGCTTGGATAAAATTTTTCTGAGACAAGTCAGATCTAGACCATTTTGAATTCAAAGCAAGAAATACAAACTTCAGAATGACAAAAATGGAGAAGAGAGAATCAGGTGGCCATGGTATCAGAAGCATACCTTGTCTGCTCAATAGTTAGGTTTCACCTCCAACTGTCTCGACTGAGAGACTGTCAGAAGTGAGCCTGTGGACTTCTCCACTTGGGGGAGCATCTTGTAGAAAGCTCCTCAGTCTTTGACTTGCACTGTCCATTCAGAACCTCTTAAGGGCCTTTCTTCTCCCATTTGCTGTCTTCAGGGGTGGTCAGGGACAGCAGTTTACCTTTCTGAGCACCTACACCAGACACTTTGCTAGGGACTTTGAGCAGGCTAATTTATTTATCTATACTGTTCCCATGAAGAAGTTATCATGGTGCCACTTTAGGGATGAGAAAACCAATGTTTAAACAGGACACTGGAAAACATTGGAGCTAGGATTTAAGTCTAGGTGGCCCTAAGTCTGAAATCCTGCCTTTACCAGTTAGTCTCAGCATTCACACAAAGAAGATACCCGTTGGCAGGAAGTGGGAGAAAGAAAGGAGAGGTAGGATTTTCTAGGTTACCCCCAAGGTCCTGCGAATGGGCTTCTTTGCATGGCTGGATCAGGAGCAGTAGATATGTTGGGGTGGTGGTCGATGTCTTTGCTGATGGTGCATGAAGGTACAGCAACTTCTGCTGCTTCTCTGTGTGTTGTTGTCATCGGGAATGGGGATAGGCATGGAAGATGTGGGGGGCATGAGAGCAAGTCTTCCTGTTGTGGCACCCATCCCAGGCAGAGGTGGAACTGGACTTCAGTGTGTCAGTGTTTCTGGGTTTCACGCACGTTGGAAGGAGGGGCGGTGCATGGGTCTTTGTGTAGATAATGGGGGTGGGGAAAATGCATGCGGAGGTCTGAGGCTGGATAAAGGTTTTCTGACACGGATTTGAGTGAAGAGTTGAGTTTGAAGAGAATCCTAAATTTCCTGCCTGCCTTTGTGAGTGGAATCCACAGACTGACCACATCCAGTCTTGGGACTGCTATTAGTAAGAAGCAGGATGTCTCTGGACCATACCTTATGGTTATACTTAACATCAGTCTCACTGTGTAACCTTGTATTTATGTGTAATGAACATTTATATACTTCCCAGAAAAAAATTTAAGTAGCATCTTATTTTATGCATAAGCTCCTGGTAAGGTTATATGGCAAGCAAACCATCATTTATATGCACCTGAGAGAGCTGCTATAGCAAAGTGAAGAATTATCTTGTGATGTCAATAACCCTCTCCAGTTTTCCTTCTGCACTAAAGGAGAGTATTTCCACTTGTGATGCTGTTATTTTCTTGGACCCTGTAACATATTTATCCAAAGGTTTCAATGCACGTCAAAGCAATGTCTCTTTCAGTGTCACGATATGTGTCATATAGGTAGAGAGAAGTTATTACTCTGTTTTCTTCATCATCGCAATGTCAGTGTCACTTAGGTATATACTCCAGGCATGTGAATGTCTCTCACTGTGGTCTTCCAAATATTGGATTATGACTACTCCATCAAATCATGGTTCTTTACTGCTTATGGCCTATTGTCTAGTTTCCCTCCATCACTTTGCTACTCAGGGCTAGAGGGCAAAGCATCATTCATCTGCCTTCATGGGGACTCTGACTTATCCCACTGAGTCCACTTTCTGGCAAAAACAAATGAGCAAACAAACTACCTTTTCTTCTAAGATATTAACTCATCTCAACATCATTTTGTTTCTCTGTTCTACACTCATGCCCTGTGGGGTCCCAGTTGAGAACAGGGGTAAAGATTAGAAAAGTCTGGTTCTATTTCAAGCTGACAAAGATATCCCTCCTTCCACTGGTTACAGAAGGCCCACCATGCTACTCACACATATAGGGTCTATTATAGTCTTAGGAAGGTCTTAGTTGCAGCTGGAAGGACAGTGCCCAGGCCTTCAAAAGAAGTCTGTGAGAGCACATAGTCCCAATTATGCCTGAGTCCAGAGACTTCTTTAGAAACCTGCTTAGAGACAAGAAGCCCGGGGGTGTATGTCTCCATACAAATAAGCACAATTTTGCTGAGGAACCTGAGAACACTTATCTGTTTCTGCATGCCCAGGGCACACAACAAGAACTTTGGATGCATGTTTTCACCCCTCTTTGCGTGTTGGTATGCTTTAGCTACAACTGAGGTTGTAGGGTGGATCAGGCTGCAGTGAAGTGTCCATGAGCTGGAGAGTATTCTAACACACACTAGGACTCTGATAGTTTCACAGCCCTGATGTTGTAGATTGTGATTTCCCACCTTCCCATTGCTTCCTGAGCCTTGCAATTCAAGATAGCTAAGATCATCTCTTGGCCAGGGAACCTAATACATTGTCCTGTAAGAGGGAGATGCCTCTTAATTATGTGGTACCTCATGTCCTTATAGGTTCAGGGAAATCAGCTAGTGTTCCTAAGACTAGTCCTTTGGGTTCTCACCTGGAGATTTATTCAGAGATAGGAACCCTGTCCTTTAAATGGCAATTAATCTTCGAACTTGTAGTTCCCTTAACATTCTGCTCTCTGATGATCTGAAAATAGATGTCTTCTATCAAAGCAAGCTCCCAGAACAGCAGGATGAGAGTTTCCTGGAATAAGGTGGAGCTCAGGTCTTCATGTGAAGATGCTGAGGGATTTAGAGGGAAGAATACAGTGAAGGAAGGGAATCATTCTAGATGTGCCATTTGAGACTGTTCATTAGGAAAGTCTTCCTAGTCATTGTGATGGGATTCTGTACTCCTTGCTCTGGACTTTATCTTCAAAATTGGTCAAGTCTGTTTGTTTCTGCAATTCTTTTGGGACAGATGATTCATGAGAAACCCATTTGTCTGGAAGAATTGCGACAGGACCTCCTGTCTGGGGATGCTCCAGGGTGGGGGTGGGGGGGTGGATCGGATCACATGAGTTCCGCTATCTCCTTTGCCTGGGTCAGCTGAGCCTCTCTTGAGCATTAGCTGGTTCCTCTGATTTTTGTTGCCTCCTCCCATCCTGGCACTTGTGGCTAACCCTAATGGAAAGTGGATGTCTAATGTAACATCCAGCCCAATGCTCTGGGCTGAAGAAGGCCTACTTGTGGGCGGATGCAGCCATGCAAGGAAAGCTTTCAGTACAAATGTTGGTCTCAGAGCCACATGTTTGTAAGCGGTGTCCTTGCAATGCTTTATGGCTGGTGAAACCCAGGTATGTGGGTGCTACCATACAGGGTGGGAAAGGAGAAAAGGTCATTCTGTGGATGAGAGAAGGCATGTTGTAGGGCTGCCCTTACTGTGCAGTTGGTTTCTCTCTGGGCCTCTGGGATCTTTCTCCAGTCTTTCTTCTTAAGGTTCATTTCTAGAAATAGACATTTTATTCCTAGGAATAGAAACTAAATTGAGAGTTGAATTTTCCAGTGTTATATCAAAATTCTTTCAGCTGTAAGTGACAGAAACCTAATCCAATCTATCTTAAGCAAAAAGGCAATGTATTGTGTTCATAATCACAGAATCCAGATTTAAGACTTATTTCTGGTGTGGCTTAATTCTAAGACCAGCCTAAATCACTGGGTTTGACATACATTGCTCTCTCTCTCCCTCCTTTCTCTCATCTCCACTCAACCTTCCTACTATCCCTCCTTCTCTCTCGTTTTCTCCCTTTTCTGCTTGAGACAGTGATCTCAGGGAAAGAGACAATAATGGGGAAATAGATTCCAAACCATCAAGGCTAATACATTTTTGGAAATAATGATGATAAATGCTGGTTGAGCAGTTGAGTAAGTGATCTGGGATCTAGATGTTCAGTGACAAAAACTTGTCTTCACTGGAGATGCCTTGCCATTGGGAGCCCCGCTGACCAGGCATGAAATGATCAGTGTCGTTTCTAAGTTGGGTCAGACATTATGCTAAGAAAAGCTGCAAAAGAAGGACAAATGAAGCAAAGCCTATGGCTGACTGCTTTTTCCAGTCTGTCTATGAGGAGCATATAGTGTTTTCTCGTGTCATTTTGATGGGTGCTCTCCGGGCTGATGTAGGCTCCTGTCTTAGTTCATTACATCTGCAGATTTAGCTATTTCTGAATGAAAAAAAAAATCCCTCTTCAGCTTTTATGGGTGTTTTTTATAGAAATAAAGTTCTAGGATTTCTATCACATTTTCCAAAATCTGCCACTCCAACCCATCAATTTATCTGCTTTAAAACATCCCAGCGAGTCTTCCTTCAATTTGGATGTGGATAAGAACTCCGACTAGGTGGTACAGAAGAACATCGGTTTTGGAATCAGACTAATTTAGGTGTGAGGCTTGGATCTTCCACTCTTCAGCCTTTTGAACTCACATGCGTTGCTTACCCCCTTTCTTCCTTCATCTGTGCAATGCTGTTGATAATTGTAATTTCCATAGCCAAGGCACATTGGGAGGGCTGAAAAGTAGCAGTGCCTTTTTTTTTTTTAATTTTTTTTTTTTAGCAGTGCCTTTTAATTCATTTAGCACAGCTCCTGGCATAGTTTAGACACTCAGTGAGTTCTGTATCCCTGAGACAAGGCTTCCACTACTAGCCGCAGCCTTGGAATACTGAAAGCATCTTTTCCTACCTGTTATGATAAATCAAGATGAAGACTCAACTTTTAGGATTACCTACTCCAGACTTAGCCTAGCTCCATCTCTTGGGGACCCACCAGGTGACCTTGAGAAAGATTCTTCATCCAATTTCATTAGCCTGAAAACTAGAAGTCCACCTACTCTAATCCTCCTTCTATGCTTTTGGAGACATGAATGTGTATAATAGAGTAGGAATGCCTTTGAAAAAACCGCCTAACTGTGATTACTGGCTTAGCATTTAAGACTTTCTCCTGGGTTCATCCTCAGAGCAGCCTTCCCTTGCCTTTTGACCTTGAAGGAAAAGCCAAGAGGTAGGGCTTGTTTATAAAGGGAGAAGGAGCTGCTCACAGCTGCATGCCTCAGGTTATGGCTTGGGATGCCAGATGCTGTGTGGAGGGACAGCTCTTCCATGCCTTTCATCTGAGACTACCCTTGGCTCACACCCTTTGCTGCAAAGAGGCACTCTGGGACCCAGTTGTAGAGTAGCGGGCTGTGTGAAACTTGCAGGTCTCAGAGCTCTAACCTTCTAGCACTGGGAGGGGTATCCAGAGGTTATCCAGTCTCTGCTTCATGGAATCATAGTACTTTGGAACTAGATGATACCTAAGGGCCAACTAGCCCAGCCCTTTTCCTCACCCTACCAGTTTTATAGATGAGACACAGGGGCCCAGGGATGAGCCAGGTGGTATGATGTAAACCTACGTCAGGCCCCTGGAGCTTCCAAGTTCTGGCCCATTGCTCTCATTGGCCTGCCTGCAACACACACACACAGACACACACATATACATGCACACATGCACACAAGCACGCATGTACATGCATACACATGCCACTCTGGAAAAGTCAGGCTGCCAACGTTGGGGAGGGCGTTGAGATAAGCTTTTGTTTGGTGCTCGTGGTATATAGATTCAGATAAGAACATTTGGCTTCAGACAACCTCAGGCAATTTTTGAGTGGAGAAGAATCTTAGCAACCCTCTGCACCAGCCATGTAATTATTACAGATGTGAATGTGAGAGAAGGAGTAGGCAGAAGGTGCCAAAGCACCAGACTGAGTCTCAGTCTAGTGCTCTTTCCACCATAGTCCATGGTGGCAGATCTTGCTTCCAGCTTTCTCTCTCCTAGGATGCTTTGAGGCTTTTCTAGGCACTGTATGGGTTGTGTGGCTGGCTTAATTAATACCCCTTTCCTAGAATTACTCAGGGGAAGGGATACCTAGGAACCTGTGATGTGTAAAAAGAATAGTGGTACTAACTTATGTTTATTAATCACTTTGCAGTTCACACTTCATTGCTGTTGTCACCCATCTGCAGGCTGCCTTAAGAATGTGATCCCATCATTTTTTTCTAAGTTGAACCCCTACCTTTAAGTGAAGGTGGAGGATTTTATCCACTGTTTCGAATAAGCAGTGGCCAGGTCCTGCCAAAGAGCTAGCAAATAATCTCGGAGCTCTTTCCTTCTGGGTGCCGAGTGAACTTCATTCAGAATTAAAGGGTCTTATTTCATGACTCAAAGAAGAATCCCATTTTCCATGGGTGTAGAGGTGCATTCAATTCTCCAGAAAGTTGGGTGTGTGAAAAGGTGCTTAGCGTTTGCTTCTCCTTGTTCTAGTAGGAACTGCTCTAGCAGCTAGTTAATGGGTGGACAGGAAGCTTGGCTTCAGCTCTGAGAAGCTGGGTAAGGCAGCCTCTAGTGGAAGGAGTTGCATATTTTTTTATGTCTTGTCCCATGATGCTTTTCCAGCTTTCCTTTGCCTGGGGATGTAGCCTTCGATGGTAGGTTTCTGTAACGGTACGTATTGTTTACTGAAGTAATTAAAATATGCAAAGTGTTCCCTGTCCTCCATTTTGCGCTTCTTCCCCAGCTACTTCTGGCATTTTCAGTTGGCAGTTAATAAAACAAAAGGGGGGCCCAAAGGCCCGAGACTCCCTCCAGCTAGAATGATTAATTTGGAGTGGTTTGGAAGTCGCAGATTTTACCTCTAGCTAAAGCCGTGCCTTTTTGGCTGATCTGTTCAACCTGCTCTGAGCACTATAACTCGGGTATGTGAATGCTTCATAAAGGGCACAGGGCAGGTGCAAGGAAGGAGCAGGAAGGGGGCAAGGGTCTAGTTTGTTTATTATCACAGTGCAAAACCAGAAGAGACTTCTCTTTCCTCGGGGTAAGCCTACATTGAAAGAGCTATAGCCAAGGATACTTGAAATTTACTTCCTAATCCAGCCTCAGTGTTGACTACCACCAGATACCCCCATATACCTGCACACACAGAGATTTAAAACCCATTTCCTTATAGAGAATGCTTCTTGCAAATATAAGAAAACTGTGCTCCAGCCATGCCATAGCAAGTGTTGCTCCTGGAACCTTGGTAACATATATTGAGGCTTGCCGCATTCCAGGTGCTATGCTAAATGCTTTATATAGCTTGCTTTTTTCAATCCTCGTGGTCATTTTAGGAGGTAGATAGTCATTGATGTTCAACAGATGGAGAAACTGAGGCTCAGAAAGGTTTAACGGATTTCCTGAAGTGACATGGCTATGAATTTGTAGCTGTGTGTTTGTCCGTGTATCAAGATGCCATTGTACCCCTACTATAAGATCTGCTTAGGGGTGGGCTGCCTTCTGTTCCCATTAGAAGGACCTATTTCTGCACCCACCAGCTTTTCTCATAGGACATCTTGTCCTTGCATTGAGTGGAGTGTGCAGGGCGCAGTCTTGACAGAGGCTTAAGGCTTTGTCTTGGTTTACCTCTCCACCAGCCCGGACACACAGCTAGCTACCTACCTCATTCCAACCTGTGGCCCACAGAGATGAGAGATACACAAACCACGTCACACTCACAATGGGAATGTGGGGAGGCTGCAGCCAACAAAACCTCTCTTAGACACAGTTAAGAAGCAGCCCCTCAGAGTGACAGATGTTGGCCCAGGACAGAAATCCTTGTCATTGTAGGAAATAATGCTCTATGTGAACACTGTCAAGAGTCATTTCATACTACTGACTATACTTTATAAACTGCCTTTCATTAGTCAGGCTTCTCAAATTCTCTCTGAGGTAAATGAAGACCAAGAATAGCAAATGGAGGCAGTCTTAAGTCATCTGCTTCTAGGGCAGCTGATTTAGGGCCCTGGGAGTGGTTGTGTAAGCAGGTTCTCCCACGATCGAAGCACGCAGTCTGCATCACACACTTACAAGTGGCAGGTCAAGTGTGCCAAGCTGTTGGGGTGTCGGAATTAGAAAAAAAAAAGTTTTCAATTAAGAAAGCCAGCAGTCCAGCTTCGCATCCAAAGCTAAGAGGTGGGCACCTGGCCTGAACTCATTTAGAGATGAGACCTCACTGGCTAGCCAGTGAGAATATGTTGTCACTTATTGGAATTGCTCCTTCTCTCAGAAGCCATTGGTCCAAGTCAGCTCTGGTCACTACTGTGCTCAGACAGAAGGCTCAGGATTGGAAGATGATGTCATAAAACTAGGATCATGATTAAGGCATCCAGTGCTGTCATTTTAAGACCAATGGGTATTCAATCAATAGGAAGTATTTTTTGTTACTAATGTCGCCGAGAAGATGGCTGGAGGAGACAATTTACAGCTCAGCCTGCCTTTTGAGGAAAAAGATTCTGTCTTATTTTTCGCTTTTTAAATTCAAATCATCTTGTTTTTCCTTCTTTTCCCTGCCACGAGGCTTAACACAAAGGAAATGAAGTCATTGAACTCTGTCCATAGAATATGCTAACCAGCCCAGGCTTGTCTACTCTGACTTGCATTAGCTGCTCTTCCTGGGTGTCTAAACCCTGATTTTGTAAATAGCCAAATAGTTCAAGGATTGGAGTTGGCAGCTATGCTGATCTTGGAAACTTGTTTCTAGTGCTTGTAGGTGAAATTGTCTTAAACCCACAAAACCCATAAGGAGAAGGATTTGGAATATGGCAAGGGATTGACTTCAAACTTGGCTTCTGCTTACCATGGACTTGCTGACATTCCATCCCTGAGCTGATTTCCTTCTCAGTAATTCAGGAATGGTGTCTCATTGTGGTGAGGGTCACTGGACCGAATGTCCAAGTTTCTGGAAAAACAGAAGTGCTACCCGATAAACATAAACACTGAGAAATTAGTGTCTTGGAAGATGCTACATACACATATGTGCATGTGTAAGAAAAACCTGCATGCTGCTGTTTCATTTAATATCTTGCTGAATTTCCGAACACATTCTATGTGGTTTATTATTTTACACATCAGAGTCTTCCAGAGATTAAATAAGTTCCCTAAAGTTGCTTAGCTAGTGAAAGGCATTGGCTAGGTTATACACTACCCCCTTTGTTCCTTCAGATTGTCTGTTTCCTTATCCTGTACACACATTTTTGATATCAGTTATCATATTTTTAGATTTTTTTGGCATTAAATATTGAGCAAAGCCAATCTCGTGTGAAAGAGATTTTCTTATGTTTGCTAAATAACTGTAAGTCTAAATCAAAACCTTGGTAGTACAGCCAGAGCTGAACAGGGTACATTAAAAATCTAGATTTATCACAATAAAAGGCTTTATTCTTTTATTTTCCTTGACCTATTAATGTTTAGCAAGCACTTGGGGTTTGGATGGATCAGTCTAGATCCAGTGTGATCCATGGATCTGAGCTGAAGTGAGACCTCCAGCTTTGTTCAGTGCATTGAGCCCTTTTAACAACATCACTATGGTTTGTTTCCACTGGAAGATTTGAGTGCAGCCAGGAGGCTCCACATGTAGGCATTTGTAAAAGAAAATAAGGCCAAGTTATTTTTCAACCTACATCTTTGGACTTGCACTGTCTGCTTTATATATATATATATATATATATATAAAACATTGCTTGAGGGCAATAGAGGACAGTAAGGTCTCTGAATGAGTGCCAGCATTTAGACAGGATTTAGAAAGGGGAAAACAAAACGGGAAGTTATAGAAGGTATGTGTTCCTGGGGCTTCCATCTGAGAACTTGCTTCTGGCAGATGTAGTTCTAGGTAAGAGAGTTGGGGAGAATCACAATGGGCCTATTTATCCTCTAGGCTCACACTGCTAAACAGCTTGGCTCTTAAACTCCTTGTATTTTTGGAAGACTCCAAGGGTTTTTCCTAATCCTGGGGCTAGAGGCTCAGTCTGAAACAGCCATTCCACTGAGATTCTGCTAAATGGATGCCTTTTGCATAAACTGTCACAAAGCCCTGCTCAGAGGGAGCCATGCTATAATGATGTCTTTGTGAGCTTCCTCTGCACCTTCCCTCCAGAGAATCCCAACTACCTCATAGACCTGGGCCTGAGGTCTTCACTTTGTGTCTACAAGACATATACTATTATGCCCTGCTATATCAGGAAGAGGGGGGGTGGTTAAAAAGAAGGCAAAAATCCTGCCTTATGAAGTCAGAAGTCTGACATCACTATAGAAAATCTCAGTGTCTCACGTTAAGTGTTTCATCCATGGAATTTCTATAACTGGGGTAAAGTCACGGACAGACATGCATCTGTAACTGTGCACATGCATATTGTAGATTTAATTCAGATGAATATTCAAACCAATACATCTCTAAGGCATTACCCACACCACTGGGGGAAACAGAGTTCTACTGGGTGACCCAAAGTTTAAACACAACAGGGTGGAAAGAAAGAAGCTATAGAACTGAAATGTAATCTTCTTAAGACTCAGTCCATATATTTTTGATTTGTATGCTTGTACGTATATATGCTTTTCTCCAGGAATACATTTACATTGAAAACAAGAACAAGACTCCATGGGACTTTCATTTCATTTACTGTTCTTAGTGACCTTGGGCAAGTCACTGTCTCTCTTCCAGACAAGTTTTTCATGCCTGGAGGCAGGCTAGGTAATTTCCAGGGCCTTTCCAGACTTTGTATGTTCCTGAGCTACAACTTCAACATTGAATCTCTCCTTTGGAGCCATGGATTCTGATGAGTTTTGGATTTGGTGAGATGGAGTGGGTGCAGTTACGGGATAGCTCTGGTCTCCCAAAGAGCACCCTGGAAGGAATATAGACTCTCACACCAAAGTGACATGCCTGGAGAGTGGGCCAGTGGGGTTGGGCAAAGAGGCGAAAGGCTGGTTGCAAATACAGTGTCTGTAATTCAAAATAGCCAAGTGGCAAAAATGAAGGGAGAGGGGATCAGGGACAGGAGGAGGATAGATAGAAGAGGGGACAATCTGGAAAGACAGACTGCCATTTGGCAGCCTCCCTCATGTGTAGGGGAGGAGCTATTAGGAGAGCACAGCTATTAGGCTGGGGGAGCAGGCAGTGAGAAGGGTTAATTCCTGAAAGGACAGTCATGCCATTCTGAAGTTTTGAAACTATCAACAGAGTAAATCAACTGATTTAGAGTGAAACCACTTATTTTTGCTGTCTTGGAGACAGGATACATTCGAGCAGGACTTTGTTCCTTTCCTCCTACATTTAGGTCATTTATTTCAGGAGGCGTCCAAGGGAGATTTCACCAACGTCATGTGATCAGGGCATGGTTGGCAGGCCTGTGTTTATATTTATGATTGTACCTGCCTGCATGCACAATGGCATGCACATATGTTCATTCTCCTTCAGGATAGATGGGTGTATGTATTTGTGTGCTAGATGTAGCTAATCCTCGTGTGCAGCCTATGTGTGTGAAAACCCTAAACAAGAGTGGCAATGATTCTTAAGACTGTAGTAGTGGCTGCTGGGCTGCTGCTGAGGGCATGTCCAAGGTGACTACCAGCCTTGGCTGAGGATTCTCTCGGACATGCAGAGCAGAGGGTAAGAGGCAGAGCCACTGAGGCATGAGGGAAACCAGGAGAATTTCCAGGGGTTGGAGAAAGCACATGCTAAGCTTTTTTCTTTTTTCTTAATGCACATGGAGATTCTTCTATGTGCTAAGACATGCAATCAAGAAAGACTAAAATCGAATAAATTAAAAAATGACATCTACGATAAATGGTGATCTTTATGATTAAGCTATTTGGCTGTTAACGTGCATTGCGAAGCTTTTACAACTCTTCAGAAAGCTACTGCCCTTCTCACAGACTTTAATGGATTTGGACTTGGCCTGTACAGGTTAGTGATTATGGAGGTAGCTTGAATCCTTCTGTTCGTTCCAGAAATACCATGCCCTGTGAATCTATGTTTGCTCACCTTTGCTGGGCTGTGGTTTCTTTATCTGGAATATATGGGTCACTTTGTCTCCTTTATACCTTGTCAGAGTTGCATGAGCATAGCTGTTTTGAACTACTAGAAGTGTGGTCTTTGCAACCCACCAGCTGCTTCCTTTTCTGTGTAATTAGATGCAGAGACCCCAAGGCCTTCTAGAGCTCAGAGTTCCTCTTTAACCCAGAGCAGTGGGATCCCTGTGCCTGCAGGGGAATGAGTGTCTCTCTGTGGAAAAAAGCAAGATAGTGCCTTGTTCAAGAGACACAGGAGGAGAGAGGCGGCTGTGGGGAGGTGGGCGGTGGGACCTGCACCCCACCCCAGGAAGAACTCTGTGCAGCTGGGCATCCTGCCTCCATGGGAACTAGGGCCTGAGATCTTCCTTCAGCTTCTACACATTCAGTCCCCATTTGCTCCTGGTCCCCAGGGCAGGGTAGGGAACAAGGGCTAGACTTAGTGAAGTGGCATTTGGGGATTTTCGGTAGGCACCTCTGGCTAGAGGTGAGGCTGCTTCTCTTGCTTCCCACCTTTTGCATCCCCTCCCCTTATACTGCTGACGGGGATGGATGGGATACTGTCTTGAGGAACATAGAATTGAGACAGAGAGACAAGACTCCAAATTTCATACCGCCAGGGG
Source organism: Canis lupus dingo (assembly GCF_003254725.2). Taxonomy (NCBI): domain Eukaryota; kingdom Metazoa; phylum Chordata; class Mammalia; order Carnivora; family Canidae; genus Canis; species Canis lupus. Next base: position 51,204,761 of record NC_064245.1, on the reverse strand, counting down.
CACAGTCCCTGGACCTGTGGTCTTCAAACCTTGATGCTACTAAAAGAACTTTGAAAAGTCACCTATTCATGCCACCTGCACGTTTTTAAGTTGCTATATAAAATCTTCAATGTAATTTTAAAGAGTTGCAAATGATGTCATTTCCAGGATACTGTAAATATTGGCATTAAAAAATACATCACTCCTGTAATGTATCTAATGAACTTTAAATACCAGAGCAATTTGATACATCATCTATTAAACACATGAACAAGTGCTTAAACAGTCAGTTTTACATGCCTCCTTTTTCTTCCTGAATTTATGTTTTCGTTCCAGTTACCCTACCAAATTTTATCCCTATGTATTATATTTTTATGCATGAAAGCCTTTTATTGGGCTCTCTGTCATAATTTAGTGTGACAAAAATACGTATGAAGATTTAAATTTAATTTTTAATGTCTGATAACCATTAGTTTCTAGATGGTAAGAGTTTTGGGATTGAGTTATCATTACAATTATTAGCAATACACAGAAGTAGGCAGCAGATAAAAATAATGCATATTTATCACAACTTCAATGAATATGAAAGATAAGAAGTATGATATTTTTGGAAATTCATCTTTTATATTTTTCCATTAGTCCATAATGAAGATCATTTATTGCTAAAGTAAGGAAAGTTCAGAATCAATTCTATTCCTGTTTTTTATTTATATTAAATATAAGAACTGAGAAATGTTATTTACACTAAATAAATAGATGAGAAGGCAGGAGTTTTGGTATCACAATATGACTCAATTATTTGAACTATTGTCTGGCTATTTGCCTAAGATCTCATACTAGCCTCTTATGAAAATTTCTTTTCAATCGCCTCTTAGCTGATCATTCTTTTAGATCTCTTCCCTTCAGCTGTTTGAAAAGAATTGGAAACTATTGAGAGTGGCAGGTGTGTGTGTGTGTGTGTGTGTGTGTGCGCACGCGTGCACAGGCACAATTGGGAGAAGGGGTTGCTGGGCCACAGTGGGTGCTCAATCAATGTTAGAAAAAAAAATCCATAATCGGAATTTAGGATTCGTGAAATCTTCAAAGCTATCCTTGCCTGGGTGCCCATTGGAAAAACTTCGTGTGTCTCCAAAGTTATATGGATTCCATATTGTAACCATTTGAGTGGGCACTGCAGTCTGTTTCTCTGCCTGTTACACTCAGTGGGAATTCTAGACTCTTATTCTTTATGAGGTGAAGAATCACCTGAGTTATATATAAGAAGGGCATCTTCCCTACTGACAATAACAAAAGGGTGGAAACACCCAAGTCTTATCAATGGGAGTCTGGCTGGATCAACCATGGTTATGATCATGCTCAGTGGAGTCCTGTTTAGCTATGAAAGGCAAGAAAATGCAAAGTACATAACAGGTATGGTATGTTACTTTTTATCTGAGAGAATGAAGAAAATGAATATAATCTGTATTTTCTTATGTTAAAAGCAATAGAAAAATAAACTAAAGTCAAATTTAAAAAAATCGTTATCTATAAGGAAGGAGGAAATCAGAGTGGGAAGAGTAGACCTAGATGGTATCAGACTTGGATTTCGTGTACTTTTTTGTTTTGTTTTTGACTTTAAAACTATGGGACAGTTTTCACATTTAAATTTGTAGAATCAAGCAAGTTCTTAAAAATAAAAAGCAACATGAAACACATAAGCCTAGCTGTGTATTAAGTATATTATATGTATTTTATAAACGTATATTAGGATAAAGCAAATAGTGATATTACTAATATAGGAATCAAGATTTTCAGCATAAGAAAAAATACTGATATAAAATCAAAGAAGTTAAGTAAAAGCTCTGTTATCCTAAATTTGAGTTGGAAAAATCAATATGAACTCATGATGTATTTTCTTTTAAGAGAAAAGTTTTTCCTGGCTACTTCTATTATAAACACCTAGAAATAATGACCAACTCAATAGCAATGAACAAAACTGTCATCCATAGTGTGGTGTCTAAATTCCATTGTCCACACAAAGGATCCAGGGCTCTTTAGAGAAATGCCTGCCCAGGGCCCCAGAAAGGGTGGGAGCAACAAATGTACGAGATGAGCCTATAATATTTTTTCATGTCAGAAGCAAGGATGCTATTAAAGACTACTGGGAATATGTGAGAGGCACCAACTTTAAGGGCCGCCCCTGGCCAAACATGGAACAGTAAGCATCGACAAGAGCAATTACAATAAATTGAAACACTTCAGTGTGTTAAAAGACATACCTGGCTACATCTCCCCACCACACACACACATAAATACGCCCATACAGGAGTCAATAATGCTTCTCATAACCAAACCAAACCTCTTCTTGGTCATCTTCGGAGAATGCTAGAGAATAAATTCATTATTCTGAGCACTCATGAATCAAGGGAGAGAATCAAGCATTTCCTATAGAAGTGTTATCAGTATAACCAAATAGTTAATGAGGAACTTTTTTACTTATAGATTTCCAGCTAGTATATGCAGAGGGCATGCTAGAATTCGAATGCCACCCTTTTGTTGCCACTAATGAAATAGTGGGTCTGGGCAGTAATCATCAGTGCCTAGTGGGGCCTTAGGTGAAAGAGGACGTTACAGTGGATGATCATGCTGACAATATGGAGATCCATGATAATACAGGTGGTGGAAGGTATTCTCCAAGGTAGTGTAATCCAAGGATCTCTAGGTACTCATTTTCTTTCCAGAATAATTTTTTTGGAATCTTTGCCTTATTCCTATATGTTTCCTGTTTCTAAGCTCAGCCTTCACATTTTTTAATGTAACTTGAGAATTTGGATCATCAGCTAGTATTTCTCAGGTAGTGCCTCAGCAAGTTACCTTATTTTCATCTGTGCAATGGGGATAATAGGGAATCCTATTATATAGGATGGAATTACATGAGGGGTGTGGCTGGTACTCAGTGTAAATTAATTGGTATTATTCTTAGGAAGATTATTATGTCAGCGCATTGCTTGCCTGGTTAGGTTTTCCCAAGGGACTGTTTGTCAATATTTTTTGCTAGCAAAGGCCTTAACCACTACCTTTCTCAGACTAGATCTCTCCAAGGTGGGAGAAGGATATAATTTTTTTCCTGGAGGAAAATTTGTGTAGGCTAGGTGGGTCTTGATGGGGAATATAGAAACCAAGAAATTTGGTTTGTTATGCTGCCCGTGAACATGTAGGTCACACACACAGTGAATAGTCAATGCACTTTATGTATATACTTTTGCATCTGATGATACTCAGTGGGATTTTACATACCTCATCTTACTTAAGCAGGGGCATTGCGTGATTCCTGTGTTGCAGGTGAGAAAATTGAAACTCAAAGAGGTTGAGTGATTGTCTAAGGTCACATCACAATCCAGGGCTTCTGACTCTCTTTGTATTTTGTTACTAGCCTCTTGAAATATTTTAGTTCCCTTCCAGAGGAATGCCTGATAAATTTCACCCGCCTTGGTGGTGAAAATCTTGATAAAATTTTTCTTAGTGGGATCCCTGCAGCCAGTTAATACCCTTCTAATACTTTTATTCCCAAACACTTAGGATCATCAAAGTTTATACCAACACACTTGAATTACTCCCTCTCTATAAATTTGGAGATTTCAGTCTGGAACATCTCTTTTGGATTGTGTATAAAATCATTAAATAAAGCAAACACTAGCATCAGTTTGGAGGAATCCATGACTTAAATTTTTTCATCAAGAAGAATGATTCTGTGTTCCTGGTTTTTTATTTTTTTTTCACCAAGAAACCAGGTCAAATAAGCTATTCTACAAAATTCTATCACAAACATAATTTTTCTTTACAAAACATCACCTTGTGATGCAGAACTTACATAAATTAGGCCCACCGGTTTACTTTTTCCTTTTATAGTTTTTAAACATTTCAAATGTGATACATGATCATGATGAGATTATAAACAGCATAGAAATACAAATAGTAAAAAGTGAGATTTTTCTCTTTGATTAGTGCTCTCACTTCCTTCTCTAGAGGAAACATTAGTTTAATGGCTCTGTTTCTGGATCTTTTTCTATGCATTTACAGACTTATGAGTTATTTCCTTTTAATATACTTGCTTATGTATATACATTTTTACATGAATAGGAATGCTTAATATATATATTTTTAATGTCTTGTGTTTTCATTTAATGTATCCTAGACCTATTACATATCACTTTTTTGCTTTTTTAAAACTAATTTAAAGGAACACTTTATATTATGGATTTTAATTCTTTGTTACATATATTGCATATATTCCCTGTTTTCATTTAATGTATCCTAGACCTATTTACATATCACTACACACACTCTACTATATTCCTTTTAACCACTCCACTACAAATATATGTATAATGACAGACAAATTGTTGCCCTTAAAAACAATAAAATAAACATGCCCTTCAACTAGTTATTTTTGCTTATAGGAGAAAATATTTTCTAATTTTTACTCCTAGAAGTAAAATTACTAAGTTAAAAGGCACTCAACACCTTTAGTGTGGACAGACTCTGCCAAGCTGCCTTCAGATAAGGCTCCACCTGTCTTAGCAGTGACACCTGGATTGACTCTATCCTCGTACCTCTTCAAGCATTAGATAGTATCAGTCTTTTCAATTTTCCCTCGATAATGTTCAACAATGTGTCTCTGTTGTTTTAATTGGCATTCCTTCATCTGTTTGTGCTCATTTGTAGCCCTTTTGTGGATCATCTGCTCTTATCCTGGACTAAGTTTTTTTTTTTTTTTTTTTTTTTGGTTGGGTTACTTTTTTAAAACTAATTTAAAGGAACACTTTATAATATATGGATTTTAATTCTTTGTTACATATATTGCATATATTCCCTCTGTCATTTGTCTTTTAGCTATACTTATTTTATATTTTGTACATGCAAAAAGTGTTTGGTTTTTACAAATTGTATTGCTAAATCCTATCCTTTATGGCTTCTGGAACATGTGTCTTATTTAGGAAGGCCTTCTTCTCCTGAGTTATACAGATACTTTTCTTAAGTTTTCTTCTAATATTATTATTGTTTTGTTTTTATGTTTAGCTCTTTAATCCATCTGGAAATGATTTTTGTATATGGTGTGAGGTAGGTATCTAAGTGTACTTTTCAAATGAATAGTTCATTGTCCCAACACTTTGATTACTAACCCATCATTTCATATATTAAATTCCAGTATTATACATGGGTCTGCCTCTGGACTCTATTTTGTTCCATTGATTAATGAAATTTGTCTATATCTATGCCAATAACACACTGTGTTCATTCCTGTAGTTTGGTAATATGTTTTGCAATCCGAAAAATCTCCCCTGTTGTTCTATTTCAAATATATCTTCGTTTTTATCAAGTATTTATTCTTCTAGACAAATTTTGGTACCATCCTGTCAATTTCCATACATCATTCCATTGGGGTTTTCATTTAGACTGTGTTGAATTTGCAGACTAATTTGAGGGAGGAATGAGAGATTTATGACATCAAGTCTTCCTATTCAAGGAAATGACATTTCTTTCCATATATGAAGATCTTTTATGTTTTTCAATACTTTTCTTTAGATAGACCTTGTACATTTTCTGCTAAGGTTTATGCCTAGGAATTGAAATTTTTTGTTGCTGTTATACAAACAATTTTATTTTCCACTGAGTTTGCTACTACTGGTGTATGAGGATAGTTTGATCTTTGTAGGCTCATTTTATATCTGGGTGGCTTACTAAATCATATAATGATTCTAATTGCTAATTTTAGTTAAATACCCTGAATAAGTCTGAAATATATGCATGCAATGGTTTTTTACTTTTCCTTTTTAATGTTTCTACCTACGTTTTACCTTTGTTTTATTGAATTGGCTAGGACCACCTCAACAATATTGTGTTAAATCAGTGATAGAAGATACTTTTCTATGCTTCTAAAGTTTTATCAGCACATATAATATTCAGTGCGTTAAATAAAGGAAGTTACCTTCTATTACTAATGAATTTGGGCATTTAATCAGGAAAATGTTATGGAAATTTTTGGCATCTTTTGAAACGATGGATTTTCTTCTTTTATCTTTTAATTTAGTGAGTTAAACAGTAGATTTCTTAAGGCCAAGGCATTCTTGCATTTCTATTATAAACCTTACTGAGTTATAATATGGAATTCTTGTAATACTTTGCTGATTCAATATAATTATATTTTATTCATATTTGGAGGCTCTATTCATAACATAATTTTATGCATATATAGATAAAATATCTATAACTATACTCATGTATTTAAGGCTATATGCTATGTTTGACTGATTTTATCATCAGAAATATTCAAGTCACAGAAAGTCAGTTGGGAAAGTTTCTTTTTTTTATTTTTTGTTTTGGATAAAAAATTTAAGGGAAACTTACCCCCCCAAATCATCTGGCCTTGTACTTTTTTAACGTACAGAATTTTTACTACAATTGAAATTTTTGTGTGTGTTTGAATTTTCTACTTCTCTTTTTAAAATTTTTTTCTACTAAATCAATTATGGCATCTCTATTTCTAAATTTCTTGTCATAATATTTTTAACATTTTCCACTTGTCTTCTCTTAAGTGTCTTATTAACCTTGTCAAAGGGTTATATTACTTTTTTAAAAAATTTTTATTTATTTATGATAGTCACACAGAGAGAGAGAGGCAGAGACACAGGCACAGGAAGAAGCAGGCTCCACGCACCGGGAGCCCGACGTGGGATTCGATCCTGAGTCTCCAGGATCACGCCCCAGGCCAAAGGCAGGCGCTAAACCGCTGTGCCACCCAGGGATCCTGGGTTATATTACTTTTAAAGAACTACCAATTAATTGTGTAGATATGGTCTCCTTTTAAATTTTTTTCCCTTTTGGTTGTTTTGCTTTGTTTTCTTTTACATCAATTCCTCATTTTATCTTTATCATTTATTTCCTCTTTCTTTCTATTGTCATGTAGGTCTTTACTACCTTTTTTGTTGAATCACATTTTAGTTTATTAACTATTTTAAAAATAAGTGCTTACATGTTATAATTTAAAAATTACTTTAGCTATATTTCATATACTTTGAAGAATACAAATTTAATTATTATAATAATTTTTACATTTAATTTTCAATTTTTCTTTTATCAAGTTTTTTAATTGCCCAAAGAGAAACTTCTAAAAAATTATTCTTTTGTTGTGAATTTCTATTGGGCACAGAAAATGTTTTTCATTTTTATTTTATGTTTACTGTGTTTTTTCTTTTGGCATTTAAGCTTTCATTTGAGGTATGTGATTGGTTTTATAAATTGTTTCATATAATTGGAAATAATATTCAACTTTTTAGGGAGGTTGAAAGACACACAATCACAATACTCATATCTATTAATTAAAACTTATTATCTGTATCTTTAAAATATGGGCAGCCCCAGTGGCTCAGCGGTTCAGCGCCGCCTTCAGCCCAGGGCCTGATCCTGGAGACCTGGGATCGAATCCCATGTCAGGCTCCCTGCATGGAGCCTGCTTCTACCTCTGCCTGTGTCTCTGCCTCTCTCTCTCTCTCTCTCTGTGTCTCTCATAAATAAATAAATTCTTCATTTATCTTGTCTTCTTGATATGTGAAAGAAGTGTTTTGATTTTTGATTTTTCATTATAATGGTGGTTTTGTCAGTTTCCTTTGGTTTATACCCTATTTTTATTCTTCGTATATTTTTATTGCTATGTTACTTGGAGCCTAATAATTTATCACTATCATAGTGGTGAATTTTGCTATCTTGAAATATGATGTAAATTATTTTTTCTCCTTTTAATTCTTGGCATTCTAATTTTTTCCACATGTATTTAATTTTTAATGTTTTATATATTCAATATTATACATTTAATTATATATTGTATATATCAAAATACATATTCATTTTCCCCTTTATTGTTGTATTTATGCCTTCTTTCATTTTGAATATTTTCTGTTCCTTTTGTCTACGTGTCTTTTCTAAACAACATACATCTTGATTTTTTTTAAGATTTTATTTATTTATTCATAAGAGACACACACACAGAGAGAGAGAGAGAGACAGAGACACAGGCAGAGGGAGAAGCAGGCTTCATGCAGGGAGCCTGATGTGGGACTTGATCCTGAGACTCCAGGATCACGCCCTGGGCCAAAGGCACACACTAAACCGCTGAGCCACCCAGGGTTCCCCTACATCTTGATTTTTTTTAAACAAATTTTCTTTTATTTAAGAAGCAGTATAACCCATTTGTATATAGTATCTATGCTATATACAAATTATTACAAAGATCTTATATATAAAGATATTATTTTCTTTGTATAAAAGATATAAATTATATACAAAAATATTATTTGAACTTCTTTTTCATATTGTACCTTCAACACCATTATCCCATTCCTCTTCTTTGTCATCTTTTTGGCATTGGCTAGAGATTTTTGGTTCTCTTTTCTAAATACTGGTTTGGAAGCTATATGTACTGTTTCTATTCTTCTAGGAGGCACTTAAAGATTTTAGTAAGCAAATTAAAATTGAAACTGTTGTAATCAACAATTGATGACTGTCTGTAAACTCCCTTCCTGTCCCTAAAAGACAAAGCCTTTGCCAGGCATTTAATGATTTCTCTTCCTACTCTTCTATGCACTTATGGTTGAAATTATCTGAAGGTTTCATTCCAGATAAGTAGTGTTAATAATAGCAGTGGTAGTACTCTTAGCATTATTAGTATTATTATTTACTTTATGTCTCTATTTTACAGGAAGACTTTATTAGTAATGGTATTACATTTTACTACCAAATTAGCAACCACTATTTAGATTTAAATTGCATTTTTGTGACTTATATGCTCTACATTATTTGTTATGTTCCAAGTCATTGTCTATTTTAGGTTCTTTTTTTCTGTTTTTCTGGAGTAATCCTGAATTAGTTTTTGCTCCTTTATTTTCTGAAAAGCTGTGAGTGGTATACTTTCTGAGTCTTTGCTTATCTGAAAGAAACCCCTCCATTTGTCTTTACACATGACACAGAGCTGTCTTGATTATAAAATCTCAGGTTGAAAACAGTTTCTCCACATCCTTATCATCATTTATCTTCTAAAATATTTCAAGTGGATAAGGCAAGCATCATTTTCCTTTTTAGAAATAATATTGCCCATTTTCCAATAAGTCATTCTTTTTTAAGTGTTCATTATTATCATCCCTCCACCTGACCCACCAGAGAGAACTTCTAATTAATAGTTCATCAGGACGATTGTAGAGAGCTCTATCAATGGCAAGCACTTTTCTAACAGCAAATTCTCTTTATTAGCCAAAAGTTCCCATTTCTGATGTTTTGTTTACTAATGATGCAGTGAGTTCCTGAGTTTTAAACCATGCTGTGAGTTGTCTTCCACTTATGCTAATACCTCTAGCCTGCTGGGCTAGTCAGGATTTCCCTAATGTTTTCTCAGGAAAGGGTATCCTGAATGTCAACCACTTCCTCTTGTCCTTGACTGTCAGATCTGTAGACCTACAGATAGGTCCCCTTAGGCTATTTTAAAAGAGACTTTTCTCACTGGCCTTTGAGATGTTACTAAGAACTGTCGTAAATTCTCTTTTGGTCCACTCAATTTCTTATTAGCATGTGGTCTTCCCTACATTTGAGACTAACCTGTCCCCTTCACTTGAAACACCGAGACATAAGTTACAGTGAGAAATTTAGGATAGTCAGAAGGTAACCTCATAGTTCTACAGATTAGATGCACTTGGATAATACTGTGCTTTAACCACCTTGGCCAAGGAGTTTAACCTGATGTCTGCAAATACCTCAGTGATTCTGCTGACTTCCCTCTGGACCTTCTTTGAAGGTTAGGTTCACTATAGTACTGGATTCTAAAACCTCTCCTACCCTAAATCATCTTGTGATCTTTATACTAAGAAACCTACTTTCCCTTAGGGATTATCTCTAATTGCTACTCTAGCTGCCTCCATTATTATAGATCTTGGATGTCAGTACCTCCACTGAGCCTCTGACACAAGTTGCATCAAATTGTGGCTCTTTTACAAAAAGAGGCATCAAGAGTGCATCTACTTTTGAAGAGTACAGACAGGTAATGAGCGATTCTGGCCGTCTGGTCACTCTGTGTGTGCCTCTGTCTTGATCCCTTTTAGGTGGGAGGACACACCATGCTCCCCATCCGTTGGATGCCCCCTGAAAGCATCATGTACCGGAAGTTCACTACAGAGAGCGATGTGTGGAGCTTCGGGGTGATCCTTTGGGAGATCTTCACCTATGGAAAGCAGCCATGGTTCCAGCTTTCAAACACAGAGGTACAGAAGGGGGTAGATGGGAACCTCGATTTTGGGGAAGACTGATAGGAGTCATCTCAGGCCAGGATTTAGACATGGTATACAAAACATTAGATGGTATTTGGAGCTAGCAGGGCAAATATAGGTATAAGCAAGAGGGGAGAGCTTCTTAGGAAAAAAATTAGAGCTGTAGGAAGTGTGGTATAATTGTCAAGAGAGCATGAAATCAGATGTCTAAATTGAGATGCAAGTCATGGTTCTGTTTGTTCTGCTACACTTAAAAATCACAAATGTTTCACTAAGACAGAAAATAAAACAAAGAACAACTCTGAGCTTTTCAATTGTGCCATCTTGTGGAAACACCCAAATTATCTGGATTCCCAGAGGTTTTAGGCCTGCCAGGCCCAGGGATGTGAAGGATTGGTGGATTGGGAAAGCAAATTTCGCATTATTGATAGAGCTGTGTGTGGACTTCCAGGAATAAAAGAGTTCATAATAGTGAGTATAATAATAATAAACACATTATATGTTTTTATAATTTTGATTTACAGTGATAATAATAAAAACACCAGTCATCAGACTTTAACAATAGTTAACATTTAGTACCAGATGCTCTTCTAAGCACTTGAGCTGTATTAATAGCTCAGTACTTTCCACATGAATACCTGTTGAGATTTAGGGCAAAGGAAAGGGAACTGCTTGGGGTTCTGGAGATGACTGGCCAGAGACTCAGATGGGAGCTTCTGTGGCGTGGAGAAAACGTGCGCCATGGTCACAGGACTCTTGTCCCCAAAGCCAGTCATTATGGTTCTCATTTATGTCTGGACCAGACTCATGTTCCCTGGAGAATACAGTATAGTTAATAGACGGTAACAGACTCAGATTCCCAACCTAGCAGACCTATAAGAGATTGCGATTATTCTTATGGTTTTTTGTTTTATACAAAAACATGAATGCAAGGGCCTTTTAATATTGCAATTTTATCTGAATTTTGAGAACATATCTTTGTGGAAGCTGTGTTCATCTTTGCTTTCTTGTGCTCTAAGCAGTGAGTTTCAGAGACTAAAAAGAAAGCATTTCTTTAAATCTGTAATATCTCATCAATCACAAGCTGAATGAGTCTTGACCACATTTCCCAAAATAGGACAAAACATTTGGATGAACTTTTTTTTTTTAAAAAAAGCATGTATCAGAACACACTTATTGCAGTATTTTTTAAAAAGTTGTTGGTGTTTTCTTGGGGTGTGTGATTGGTGGTAAACGCAAACATACACGCTCACATGCACAAACATGGGTGCACACAAACACACACATTCTGAACACAGCCTCCCTGTAGTTTGGTGGCCCCAGTAAAGAGGGGATCTGGGCTGAGGGTACTATTGGTGTCAGCCCTGGATACTAAGCTAGCTTTTCATAGCCAACATGGCGTTTCTGATAATTTCTAACACAATTTGGTGAGACATTGGCCTTTAAGGTGGGCTTTCTGGTTCTAGCCACCTGTCCCACTCCACACCTCAGGGCAGCCGGGTACTGGCAGCCACTGATCATGGGTTTCTTTATGGAAGTTGACAACCCAGCAAGCCCCACACTGGAAGAGACACTACCGAGCGCTTTTGATCGCAGCATTAACAGCTGCTGTAGTTTGAGCTGGGTCCCTTTGCGTGGAGGTGAAGGTAATGGAGTGTGGAAACAGGGCTCTAATAAGAATGGAGCATATGAGCAGCTAGAGACCTATCAGGCTGGCACAGAAATGAGCCTCATGGGCTGGTGCCGACCCTGGGGTGAATAGGACCAGGAAAGTGCTGACATAGTGGAGGTTTGACAAGCTGTCTTAGGGTCAGTGTGACATAAGACAATGTCCCAGACAAGGCGCTGTTGGGGGCAGCATGGAGAGATAAAGGAGATAAAAGGCACTTCTCTTGCCCAGCTGAACACAGTGTAGTGAGGGCAGAGCTACCAGAGGCATTCGACTGGAGATGATTCTGTGTAGTCTGTCATTACAACCTATCTCTGAGCAAGGAAACTGGAGTTTTGGGTAAGTTGCCCAAGGTTTGACAGTGATAGAGTTAGAGAGAAGTTAAAAAGCAATCCAAGATGAGGAAGATGAAAACTTGAAAAGTCACATATTCGATGTCAGCAAAGAAGTGCTTTTGAGAAATTGGAAATGAACCACAAATTCCAGGCTTGGTCCTTACATGGCCAGCTGGGGCTGGTCCAGCCATGGCTGTTTTCTTCCTACTCCTCCTTAGCACCTCCCCTGTGGTATGTTGGGCCATGCTTTATGCTCTTGGCTTTCTTGGGACCTTACGACTACTCAGGAGGTAGTCAAGGCATGCATTTGATCTCCATCTTCTGGGTGAGGCTGTTGAGGCCCTGTCAGGTTCACTGGCTTGTGCTGGTCACCAGCTGGGAAGTGGTGAATCAAGCAGTAGTCCTGGTGTGAAGGACTTTAACAGAAGCCAAATGCTTGGGTTAGTGCAAAGAGCAAGGGAGTAGGTGCCTCACTGAGAAAGGGAACGGCATGGCAGCTTAGAGTTAGATGTAAGCTTGGTGCTATGTATAGAGGCTGGGGGTGGGAGGGAAGGGAGGCATGGAGAGACTGGCTGGTGTAGAGTTCCTTCAAGGGGGTTTCAAAGTCACCCAGGCTCATAAGAGGGGAGGGACAGGTCAGATGCCAATCCCCACTGCCAAGTAGCAATGAGTGCATCCAGATAAGATACAGGACTAGAGAGGAAGAGTCAAGTATAGGGAGGAGTGTGTGTGTGAATCCATGAAGGCCTGGCTCAAGAGGTGGGGTGCAAAAGGCAGTGGTGAGCATGGCCAGAGAGCAGCCTGCCTGGGACAAATGAGAGACTCAGCGCTGTCTCCAGCCAGCCTTCTGCCTGTGCAGGTGGACACCCCGGCTCTGCACAGAAGCTCCTCCATAATGTCGTTGCCTACTGCTGAGTGTGAGCCACAGGGCCCAGGGGTCTGTGGTTGTAATGTCCTTGTTCTCCTCATTTTTTTCAGGTCATCGAGTGCATCACCCAAGGCCGGGTGCTGGAGCGGCCCCGAGTCTGCCCTAAAGAGGTGTACGACGTCATGCTGGGGTGCTGGCAGAGGGAGCCCCAGCAGCGGCTGAACATCAAGGAGATTTACAAAGTCCTCCATGCTTTGGGGAAAGCCGCCCCCATCTACCTGGACATCCTCGGCTAGTGGTCGGTGGCTAGTGGTCACGGATGCATACTCTGTTGCCTCCTCTCTCCTGGCCTCACATCCCCCCTCGTCCACCTCACACTCCCTTCTTCCATCCTGACTGAAGCAAACATCTTCATAAACTCAAGTGCCTGCTACATATACAACACTGAAAAAAATGAAAGAAAAAAACCTGTAAGGCAGTTTGGCGAATATATATATATATATATATTTATATATATATCTAACTATCTATCTATCTATATCCACAGAGAGATACATTCTCTAATACAGAGAGAAACTGCTGATACAGAAACCGTAAGACTGTAACAACAACTCAGAAAATCTTAAGTGTTATGAATGCAAATGGCAGTTCCCTTTGACCGAAGCTGGAGCCCATGGTTCTTTGGCTCCGGCTTTTCTGGGGCGGAAGACCGTGATGACGCAGAGACCGTCTTCATGCTGGGACAGGAGGCGCTGGGCTGGAGTGCAAATCACCGCTGTGCAGGTGATGCCCTGCACCTGTGTGGTACCCCTCCACCGTTCCTGAGGGCTGCACAGGTGCATGGGCAGACCTCATCCACTGCTCTCAGGATGCAGCAGGAAGTAACATCGGCCCAGGGGCTCTGGAATCCCTCATGTCTCCCCTGAGTATTGCTCCACGCCTTCCCCTTTCCTCCACTTCAAGACAATTCTCCAATTTGCCCATTCTAGAAAGTAGAGTCCTGATGCTTTTGGAAGTCAATGAGGGCACCTACCACTAAACACTGAACAACCAACAAGACCACAAAACCATGATGACAATGGACCACATCCGTCTTGGGTGTAAACCATGCTCAAGTTCCTTCCTCAGTTTGAAAGAGATGTGTCATCTGTTCTCTGAACTTCAAGAACTGGACGTTCTGGGCTTAACCACAGAAGAAAAAGTGAAATTTGAACCCTCCCTATCAAGGCACTGCCTCCATCTTTTCCTCACTGGAAAGACTCCTTGGCCCCACCTCCCACATTCAGGCCTTTGGGGGAGTTTGGGGGCGTAGGGAATATTCCCCATGTTGCTTGTGGATGTGGACTCAGCAGGGTTCCAATAGCAGGAGACTTTGTTCCTTGTAGGTCATTTTAAGGTATGCCCCTCCGTATCCTGTTTCTCATCCTGCCCACCCTAGATCCTTAGCCCCCACTTCCTGGGCCTCTTGCAAGTCCCAGGTAAACCTCACTGCCAGGGAAGGAAGCCAGGTCTAGCGAGAGTGGGGGGCAGTGCTTATTTCAGGGAGCAAGGCCGTGGAGTGGGCAGGAGCTGGCAGCGGAGAATCTATTTGGTGCCTGCACCGGCCCCTTGGCATTCTCCTCACGTTTCCAGCCCCTGGAAGGATTGATGCATCTGCCTTTGAGCTTGCTGTGAACACTCAGGGGCTGAAAAATCGCTTTTGTGGGCTGGGGGTGGGGGAGGGGCTGGGGCCTCTCTGGGAGGTGTCCACTGCCTGGCCACAGCCACAGGCTTGGCATCTTAATGAGGATGGAGCCCTGACCAGCGAGAGAGAAGGAGGCTTCTGGGCTGCAGTCCTAGCCCTGCTGTCAAGGGCTGTAACAAGGGCAGATCCCTGGGCCTCCCTGACACGTGACAATGAAATGCCCCTGGAAGGCAATGGCCTGGCCCCCACGGAGCCATCCTGCCGGAGAGAGGACAGGGCCCTCTCAGCTCACTGGCCCATCCATCTCACCCCAAGCACAGAGCTACCTAATAGACTGGCCTTTGCCCCCTGGGGGCCTCCAGGGGGCCTCTGACCGGCACACTGCCCTGTCAGCCTGAGGGGCTGGAGCAGCTTGAGCGGCCCGGTCAGCTTCAGTGTGGGCGTCTCTATGGGGTTTAGGACTAAGTCCTCTATTTGTGGTTTTTCTTTTTTTTTCTTTTTTTTTTTTTTTATGAACAAATGTTTTTATTCAAATAGAAAAGAGCTGTGTTTGGACTGTTGGCCTTGGTTGGGAGTCAGGGATCAGTGAGGCTGCTCAGCTGGGTGGGAGGGGAACCAGGGTTTGATGTGGGTTTGGCATTGTGCTGGGTTCCCATCCCTGAGGACTTTTGAGGAGAGCTAGGTGGATTGACCACGTCAGAGGAACCCTTGGCTGTCCCCTGGCAGTTATCCCCCCTGTCTTTGTGCATGGAGGCCCTGGGCCTATTCTGGGGCTGTTAATGCAGGATGAGCTATGTACGCAGTCTCATGTTGAGCAGGGTAATGAAAGGAAAGCTGTTCATGGACAGAGGGCCTTGAGGGAGAAGGGTCTTCTGGTTAGACGTGAAGCTCCAAGGCTCCTGTTGCTGCCAAAACAAACTCCAGAATAGATAGTGTCCCCCAAACACACCCTGTGTGGCTTCCATCTCATAGGCTGTGTTTCTAGAACTTCATGGTCGCTGATAGACAGGGAAGCATGGGGCATGGGAAAGGGTTGGAAGCTCCTGGGCAGCTGGGAATGAGGAACAGGCTAGGTTTTCAACTCAGGGTGTGAAGGCATCATGGCCTAATGGGAGAAGCTAGTTCCTTCAGGAGCAAGGAGCCCTGAAGGAGACCAAAGTCAGATTGCACAGGCCCTGGTACTGTATGGGGATGTGGCTTTGTCACATCCACCCTGAGCAGCTGCCTCTCCTAAGAGTGGAAGAATGAAGGGTGGCCGAGCAAGAAGGAGTAGAGAGGGAGGATGGGCCTTTTTCCTCCCTTGTTATGTATGCTCTCTGTATGGAGGGTACATGTCGATTTTATGTCAAGCAGGTAAAAAAATAAAAAGCTTTTTGGAGGGTGAGGGAGGCAGAGAGTAGGACACTGTGGGAACTGAAGGAGCACCCCAGGGCCCTGGGGGGCAAGCAGAGGACACTGTTCCTCCTGTGGTGAGAAGAACCATGGAGACTTCCTGTCCTGTGTCTCAGGCTCCTGTCAAACGAGAGATGCCTGTTAATCTCTGGCCCCTGCGGGGTTTGAAATGTTTCAATTCTCACAGCATTGGGTCACCGCCCTGGAATGCCAGGGTGGCCCTTGTCAGGCTTGGGGGGAGTGAGAGGCAGAGACAGCTGCTCCCAGGGGCTCGTGGACCTGGGCATGCATGGGTCCCATGAGATACTCCTCCACGTTACAGTGTGAAGTGTCTGAGGTGACTTTCAGCCCAAAGGGCTCATTTGGTCTGGTTCTCCACCCCCAGCCTCTTTGTACACCAGAAAGTGCTGGCAAATGCCTATTTATCTGTTTATTTTCAAAGAGCTTAATGTGGTTGAATGAGTCTTAAAAATGACATCCTTTCAGCCAGTGTGGCCACCCCAATCCACCCAGTTCTCATCCCTCCACGCCACAATCCACATTAAAGAAACAAAAAACAAAAAACATATGCCAGAGCAGCTCTTAGGGCGAGGCTGGATACAGACCAAATTTGTGAGCTTTGGTGGAAGCTCCTGGTGGGTCACCCAGGCTGACTGTCCTGCCATGTCATCCTCATCTGATCCCCTCCTGGGTTGAGTGACAGTGGCCTGCTGTTGGAGACCGCTTGGATTAGGGAGGCATGGCCAAGTGTCTTCCCTGTTCTTGACTTTGGATGTGTCCCAGATGCTGCCCTCTCATTACATTCCCCAGCCCCAAAGTGGATCTTGAGACTCACTAAGCCTTCTCTTGCTAACAGAAGAGGGATTTACGTTCCTCCACTCAGCAGATCACACACAGATCATCCCTGGAGAAAGGCTTTCTACTGGAGACAATGGGAGGCTTGGTCCTCCTGGCTTCAGATTGAACCTTACCATTCTTCTCTAGTGATGCTTACTTTGTGGAATATACTAGTGTAAATATTTTGGGTGCTAAATACTACAGAAATCAACACCAACAAGAGAGCTGACAGCCAGCTTCCAGGGCTGTGTGAGACTCCACTCAAAAGTGGAAGTGAGTCAGTCATGCCGGGATGGTAGAGGATACATGGGAGCTTGGGTGGGAGTATACAGTGATGTGGAGAGACTGTCAATGAAACTCCAGGCTTTGCTTTTGGTTACCTGGGTGACCTTAGCCAGGTCCGCTAATCTCTCAGACTATCAGATTTCTCATCTGAGGCATTTAAGAGGTTAGAATAGATATCCTTAGGGTCCTTCTCACTCAAAAAAAAAACAAAAACAAAAACAAAAAAAAACAAAAAACCAAACCAGTCTGTTCTGATGTTACTTTTTTTTTTTTTCACTTGATTATAGAAATAAGAGAGAGATGAGAAGCAGGTAAAGAAGGGGAGTTGGGAAAGTTACCAAGGGCAAGACATTGATTATAGAAGGCAAACAGGAAAGACTCCATGATCCTTAGGTTGGAGGGATGTTGGTGGGGGGGAGCCAGGCATGCCAGCCCTCCAGCTGCTGCCTGGGCCCTGTGGCTGACTTCCACAGGCTCTCCTCCTCAGCTCGCAAGCTTCTCCATTCACCACCAACATGCCCTAAGCTGGCAGAAACTACTCCAAGATAGTAGTAGGGAGACAGGCCTGCCCACCTCTCGCGCAGGCCACTGGTAGCCTGAACTTAAAAACCGACAGATGTTTATCTTCACCTGCTATTTCAAAGGGGTAGGAAGTTGGAAAGAGGGCAGTGTTTTAAGTTGTGGACTCTTCACCAAAGTCCTTTCCCTTCAGTCCTGCAGAGTGGCGTCCTTGCTCTTCTTTTTCAAACCAAACAGCAGCAGTATTAGCTCATTCGAGGTGTGGTTACTGCAATGGACAGTCTTGAGCTTTGGGATCCTCCTTGTGCTTTGCTAGAGTCTAGCGCAAAGAAACATCTATAGTTCTTGGTGGAATGAGCCCACGTGCCCACGGTCTAGAGAACTGCCCTCAAATGCCTCTGGGATGGCTACTGTCAGCTCTGATGGAGACAACCAGTTAGAATACCTGATGGCCTTTGCCCTTCAGCAAGAAATGGCACCTGTAACCCACTGCTTGGTGCCATAGCCACTTTGTTTTTGGTCCCTGGTATGCCAAACTTTTCTATGTTACTAAATAAAATTTTTTGGCCAACACTTACATTCTAAAGGGAAATTCCAAGTTTTTGTATCATTTTTAAGATGTCAGTATAGACTCCAGAAAATGCTTTGGGGTTGCTTAATATCACTGGTATCATCGTCTGAGGGGAAGTGTAGGCCTGTACACATTATATTCTTGCATCTATAGCTTTAATTGGACTGGCTTCAGTGAAAGTCTGCTTGGAGCCAGCAAATGGATTCCTTGATGCTTTGTCTTTTTGAGCCTTACATTCCTTGGGGGTGAGATATCCAGAGATGGCCTGGCCTAAGAGAGCCAGTCAAAGTGATGCTACTGGGAAATATGTCATCTTGTAAAATTTGATCATTTGGTGCTCCCTGAATTAAATTATGCTGGTGACAACATTCTGGGCATCTGAAAATCTCTCCTCCTGGCAGTCTGATAGATGACCATGCAGAAATGATTTATACCATACTCCATTTGGGTATTGGCATTGAATTCACCAGGGATACATGTACAACCACCCCCTAGGTGGGATGGGACAGAGAGAATGTGAGATATTGATAATACTCTTTCAGAAGGGTGACTGTGGTGGATGTGGTGAACATCAGTGTCACTACTTTGGGTGATAGGTCTTTTGTTGTGAGCATAGGCTGGTCAACCCTGAGGATCTGAATCTTGGCTTCTAATAGAGTCTATTTCCCTGGTGCAATCTCCTCAAGTATAGTTTCCTTGACTGCCGCCCCCCCCCCCAATTCTATACTTTGCAACAAGAGATGTCTCTGCCCTAAGTCTTAGTGTGCCAACATAGACATTTTCTGATTTCATAAGATCTATGGAGATTGAAGTCCCCCTCAAAAATACTTGAAATTCTTGATCAGAGTAATAAAATCCAGATTCTCCCTCCTCTTTGGCTAATTAAGTTCCAAATTTAAAACAAGGTTCAGTTTGATATTTGCAGTTGGGATGATGTCTTAAACCAGTGTGTTGAGCTATTTCCCATCATATGGAGGCAGGGGAGTAAGCTCTGTTAATTTTTTCTAGTCACCAATGTAAACATCCCTTTGTGTGCAGTGCCATGGCCCAAACTTGTAGCTTGCAAGAGATACTTATGGCCAACAAAGCTAGAAGTTTATAGATACAACAAGATAACACAGATGAGGAAAGGCCTATTGGTTATCTATTTCTGAGAAGTGCCTTGGCACTTGCTTAGGTGTCTTGCTTTCCAGTTTGACATATTTTGAGAAGAGTTGATTTCTTTTCACTTTAGACAATGACCAATTAAATATCTTTCCTCAAAGTCCAAAGGAAGATTGAAAGCCCAGATATCCACTCATTCTCTGATATTTTTTGAATGCAGTTTCCCAAAAGCCCAATGAGAAATGCCAATACTCAAATCTAGGTCTGATAGTTATTCCTTCATTTAAGAAGAGTGTATACTCAAATGAATAGCTTCCTGAAATGTCGTGTTTCTTTCTTGGAGAACTCTCCATGCTCTATCTACACTTAACAGCTGTGTGACATTTAGCCGATGACTCTGAGCCCACCTCTGGAGTGAATACATAAACCTGGTCCAGGCGATTTGATTTCTACTTTATGCAGAAGAGAAGTAAATCTCAGTAAAGAAGATTTTCTTTCATTTTTATGCTTTTTACATTTTTTTTTCCCCTTTTGGCTCTATCCTCTTGCTTCCATGGGACTGACAATCCAGCTTCTCAAACTCCATGAAAGTCTTAATGTGAGGTGAATTCCAGGACCACAAACAGTTAGGACTTCAAACAGTGAGAAAATTGGCGCTGAATGATTCGGCACACAAAGCAGAAAACCTTCATTTCCTGCAGGCAGGATGGAATTGACTGTTATATTAAGACTTGTGAAGGAGCCCTGCCCCGGAGTAATTTTAGTGCTGTCAGACAACGTTGACATCTAGATTAACCTCTGTGCAGTGAAGTTTACTGCAAAGCTCATTGAGATGCAAGTGGTGTATCTCCACAAATCCTATCTGGAACTCTCAGTGGCCCACCCTCAGCAAACCCTCATCCCTTCCCACCCACTGCTCTCTCCATCCATGAACTTTTAGCCTCCAGGAGCAGAGAAGCCAGGACTGGGATCTGACCTGAGGAAAGGGAGTTTCAACCTTTCTCTGACCACAGTACTGAGCCAAGCTTTCTGTTCAGTGGGAGTGACAGTGGTTGTCACTGTCTTGATTTTCCCTGAGGGGACTGCACATCAGTTATGAAAGCCACTCTGCTGATGACAAACAGCTTTGCAGCATATTTCGGTGCTGCACAAAGTGAAATGGTTTATAAAGAATTAGTGTGCTCTGCATCAGTGAGCCCTGCTCTGCCTCCCTCCTCCCCCCTGGTGCAGCAATTCTAGGTGTGGATGCAACAGATCAGAACTGCTGCCAGGTAGCCAGGGGAGTAGTGGGTTCTGATGGACAAAGGGCTTGCGCTGGGTCTGTGCTGGTGTTTCCTATTTTCCTTATGAGAAAGGTAGTCCCTGCTCCTCTTCTCTTGGTTGGGACAGAGTGTGCATCTGTCCTCTAAGTCCCAGCTTGTCAGCTTTCTCCTTATGGAGTGGTGGGCTCCACTGTAATCCGCTCCCCTTTCTAACTCACTGTGTGGTACCACATCAAGACGTAAGCGGCTAGCAGAAACCTCAAAATTGAAATCACAACTTCTTTACAAATTAACGCTATTACATTAAAAGTCTTAGGAATAGGCAGCTTAGATTAAGACACCTCCACCTTCAGACTCCTTAGCACTGCAACACATCATCACAGGTGTCTTGGGAAACTTAGTTCAAGATTTTAGAATACTGTGAAGTCCAGAGAACATATTTCTCTGGGGTTTTACTGATCCTGATTCTCTCTGAAATCGTTTTTTCCTACTTTGCCTCTTGCCTGGAATATGAGTAACAATCTCCTTGTATGTTCTTAGATATTTCTTTAGGAAAAATGAAAGCCAGCTCAAGGACATTGTGTTTATTGACTGGGCAAAATAGATTTCTGGGCCAAGTAATGTCACAGTCATATAGAGGCAAACCTGATGACTTTATTTAAAAGCAATTATAAGTGTTATGTTTTGTTCTAAAGCTCAAGCTCACATCGTGCAAACTACATTCACGTTTCATTTTCATTACTTATGATAATTGTTTACATGCACACATATGCACCCCATCCCTGACACACACGCAAATACATCTACACCCCTCTTGGTCCAATATGATCCAACAAGTCAATGTGGGCTTTCTGTTTTTCCCAATGAGCCCTGTGTTAATGTATGTGCAAATAAGTGTGCTCCAGGTATGTGGCCTCTTAAATTTATCTATAGTTCATCTCTCTCTCTCTCTCTTTTTTTTTGTAATTATCACACAGCTTTTGACTTTTTTTTACTATGAGTCATTTATGGAGTTGGGGTTTTTCAAAGGAGACTAAATCCTAAGTTTTCAGAGCCTTTATATTTAAAGGCTGGACTAGTTTTCGAGGAGAAACACCAAACCAAACCAAACCTTGGTGCAGATTTTATTTAATTAATTTTGGGGGATGGGGGTGGGAAAGCTTGAAGAATACATACTAAGTACAGAAATAAATGTGAATTAGTTCAAACAGATTCCTGAAGCTATCTTGGAGCTGAAGCAGTTAGGTAGAAAACTCAAACATTCAGATTGAATCAGAACTTGGGAAAGAATCAGATCTTCCCTTTCCATGGGACATGAAAGGCATCCTGAGTTGGAAGTGAGCAGACTGGACTGGGTGTTACTTGGTGGGTGACTGGGCACAGGTCACTTCAGTTATCCTGGCCAAGTGGAAGTGTCCTTAGTACAAGGGGGCAGCTGGCTGCCAGTTGCAGACTAGCCGCCTCTCTGGTTCCAGTGAAGGGGCAAGCCGATCCACTTCACCCACTGCTCTGATCAGGATCAATAAAGCATGTTTCAAGTCTCCTCTAGAACAAGTGTGCACACTCTACAGAGTCACCCCCCTTTCATTGTGCAGACAGTTCACCTGCCATGGAAAGCTGTCCAGACTCTGAACTCCTGTGGTCCTTCCAATGTCCCTGAATCCACCCCTTAAAGGCTGGCTTTTATCTCTGAAAAATCAGGGGAAGCCCTCTGAGCCCATCTCCCTCTTCCCTCACCTGAGCATCAGCCTCACTTGTGACTGAGCCTATGTTTCTGGAGGAGAAAACAGTGTGCTCTCACAGCCATCCTTCAGTCTCTTTCCAGCTCTGTGGACCAAGTGATTAGCTCCTCATTAGCACCTCATCAGTTGCTCTTGCACAAGAGACTCTGGAACAACAAGCCTATTATAATGCTGTAGTCTGTCTTTTTGAAGTCATCCCTTCCTTCCGGCTTGGTTGGGAAAGGAGAGCCTGCCACAAACAGCTTTTCCTTCAAATTTTTCTGGCTTTTTTCCCTGACTTTTAAATACACTGGTAAATGACAAACCATGGTTTTCTTTTTTGTTTTCCAGGCCCCTACCTATGTGAGTACACTTTGCCCCTATCAAATAGGAGCGCAATATGTCAGCAAAGTCTTTATTTATTTAGCGAGTGGCTATAATATTGACACAAAGATTTGCAGCATCTAAATCTTGAAGGGAATAAAAGGCTTTTTCTATCAAATGAGATCTTTACTGTGATAGCACGAGAAAGGTTTATACCATAAGAACAGAAATGAACCTGAGAACATGCTCCCTCTTTAGGGAACAATGTGGTAGAAGAAATCACTGGAGAAATCACCGGAACACTAGACCCTCTATTCCACAGATCATTATGTATGAATAGATGCTTCAACTCTGTCCTTGACATGGCTCTGAAAACACAATAATGAACAATGATCAACTCTTCACATTTACTATTAAAACAATTTCATCATGCCTAACCCAACCCCTATTTTTTAAAAATACAATTTTTTCATAATTCTGGGGATAGTTCAATATTGTTGTTTTCTTTCCTGGGCGCCTTCTAATATTTTCAATACAATTTCTAATTTTTTTCACTTTTATTTCTTTAGGAAAGACATGGGGTCAATTTTAAATACTGTCTATGATTAAAATGGGGAGTGAAGTGGAGGAGGATGATGGGCCTAGGAGAGAGGGGACCTCTGAGCTCTACTTCTGCTGAAAAGCATTATCCCTTCTGTGCCTCAGTTTCTTAATCAACAAAAAAGCTGCTAACAACCCCTTTCCTGTCACAGAGGCTTATAATGAGCACCTAATGAGGTCATAGCTGTCAAAGTGCTTGTGAGCACCATAGGACCCACTCTTGGGCTGTGAGTGTTGCAAATAGGCTTGCTGGTGCTGAGCTGTGAGCTGCTCTGTAATGTGCCTTGTTTTGAGGTGCACAAAAAGCTTTTCCTTCAAATTTCTGAAATCCCTCCTGCAGTCTGGTTTCTAGAATTATAGCATTGGCAATTTTCTCTTTGAATGATGACCATTGAGCATTGAGAGATGGAGAATACCTTTACAAAAATACAAGCAGAAAGAGGACAGCTTACCCATTCATCCCTCATTGAAGAGGGATTGTTGGTAGGTTTTGTTTTCAGGCCTGGAACCCTGGACATTTTATAGCAAAATGGCATCTCCTGTTGCATTTAACTCTGTATCATATTGCTGATTTTATGAAATTCTGTAGATTTAAGTGTAAAGTTTTTTTAACTGAAGACTATAGAAAGCTTCCTGTATAAATTAGGTGGTAAAACTAATTTTTCAGGAGGCACCCAAAGTAATAATGAACCTGAAGTAGTATTATGTTCATTCTGGGGCCAGCATTTTGTACATGGGGAAATAACCCTAAGATAGAATGAACTGCTTGAGTGAAAACCAAATGCTAAACCACACTTCTGATAGCCTTGAGCACCAACAAATAGGTGTGAGTGGGATTCCCACTGAGAAATGCATCTGATTGAAAATGAACCTCCTTCCCCCCCTTCAACAGTAAATCCTGAGGCCAGATTGCCAAGGTTACAGCAGTGAAGTCATTTACAGGCCCTAAAAAAATCCTAGGTGTTTGTAACATCAGCCACTATTTTAAGTACTTTGCAAATGGTGACTAGTTGGCAAGTTAAATCTTTGGAGTGTGATTTCCTTTAGATCTCCAAGCCACAACCAGGTGTGATGTAACTAAGAGCTGTGGATGATTTTAAAAAAGGGGGAGTCACTCCAAAAAGGAATCATAATAAAGCCGAATACCTGAAATCCTAACAAATCTACAAATACTTTGCTCAAGTTCAGGCTTCTCATTTTTGTTTGTTTTATATAGGGCTCCATTTTTGTTTGTTTTATATAGAAAAGCAACATCTTCATGTTGGACCTCTGTCCAGATGATTTTCCCCCTGTAGCTGTCTAGCAGACAGAAAGCATTTCAGCTTTCTTTGAAATGAGAGTCCAAATTGGGTTATGACTAGGATTTTAAATTATGGTGTGAAATTGGAGAATGCAAACTGGTTTAGGGCAGAGTTCCATAATTCATTCTGATAATCCTGAGGCGGTAACCTCCTTCACAGTATTGTGGAGGCCTGCCTTGAACAAGTCGTTTCAGTGTGTAACTTCCTAGTGACAAGGCTGATTATTTAAGGATTTCAGAGGCATCTTTTGAGAAATACCTCACTGGATATGGAAAATTTGATCTAATATGTTAACAAGAACAAGAAGAACTTATTTTAATGCTTTTTTCCCCTTTCCTCTCTCTGAGAATTTAGCCTTTCTCGGAGGCCATTGGGATATTTCCTTTTCAAGGCTGGAAAAGATTGATTATAGTTCATGTCTGAAAGCAAAAGTTCCCCCAAGCCCAGTGGAGTTGGAGGCAACCAAAATGACCCATGTTAATTTCCTGTGGCCCCACAGAGTCAAGGACCCTTCTTGTTTATGTGTGTGGGCTATGGCAGGTGAGCTCAAGGGCATTGTCAAAATACAATGAAAAGAAAGCAAGTCAGGACAAGAAAACTCTCACATTGAATATGAGAGAAAACAGCAGTCCTGCTTTCTCTGGAAAAGATTTGTGTACTATTAAGGGAAGATTCATGTTCTTTCTCAAATAGGTTTCACTTCTAAGATTTTGTGTGTGTGTGTGTGTGTGTGTGTGTGTGTGTGTGTGTTGGCTGAAAGGGGGTATGGGGCCAGTTAGGAAGTAGTTACGATTATGAATTTAGATCTTCTCTCAAACACAGTAAAAGCTCTGCTCTGTTTCTCAAAATGAGACAATATAATTAGGTGTGGAGAGGAATTCAGGGACCATGTTCCAGTATGTGGTATAGTTTTATCCAAATATTTCCTTCAGGAACATTTAATCACAGCAAGCCAAATTAATCCCATGTCTGTAACTGGTATTGGGAAAAAGAAGCCAGTGGGCAATTTCTGCAGCCCCTAGCTGCATCCATTTGTAGTCTTCTTTTCTAAGAGTTAGGTGTCCTGGAATCACACGAGGGAATATGCTGGTAGGGAATGAATGGGGAGGAAGTTTGAAGAGTTTCCCACTGGTGTTATGGCAATGCATTAACTCTGTCTTGCTAGAAAACTAGGGCCACTTAGGGGCTACTCTCATTTAAAATGGCAATAGTACTTCAAATGTCTCATTTAAAAAGAGACATTTAGGGATCCCTGGGTGGCGCTGCGGTTTGGCGCCTGCCTTTGGCCCAGGGCACGATCCTGGAGACCCGGGATCGAATCCCACATCGGGCTCCCGGTGCATGGAGCCTGCTTCTCTCTCTGCCTGTGTGTCTGCCTCTCTCTCTCTCTGTCTGTGACTTAAATAAATAAATAATAAATAAAATATTAAAATAAAAATAAAAAGAGACATTTGAAACATATTTTGGGACCTGCCACCTAAAGTCAGCATCTGCTAAAAGAGTTTTCAATCTGACGAAGGCGTAGTTTCTGGCCTGCCAGTGATTCTTCCTGGGTATCTGTTTTCAGCACCAGGGACAGCAAACACCTCCCTCAATTGAACCAAGGCCTTCTATCCTGATTAGCCTTCCAGGCAAGGAAGGATAGGTTTTTCCTTTATTTCTTATCCAGTGGGGCCTCAATCTGCAAGACTTAAATTTTTAAATTCAGGTGTTTACATCTTTTATTTAGTTCTGAGCCCAGTGGCTTAGTTGTTTCTGTCACATTCTCAACTTGCTAGCTAACAAATGATGGGGGTTGGACTAATGCGGCCAAGTCTCCTGGCTCAGAGGAATGGAAAGAAAGACCCTTAGATATGAATGGAGGACTTTGGCAGAGGAAGCCCCTGCAGAAAGTCCTCACATGGCACCATTGACTTGTAAACTCCCACAAGGGGGACTGATCATTGGCAATTTCTTCCTTTTTAAAATGTCTGTGCAATTCCTACAATGCATGAGTCCACATTTCATTCTGTATTCATTGTAGGAAGTGTTTCAGAGGAGTTGAACAGGAGCTATGAACTTTGGAGACAAAAAAAGGGGCTAATGATGCTGTTGGTAGGCATTTTGGAAACTGGGGTGGAGGTGGGGGGCGGGACACTGCTTTGAACGTCAGAGGCATCTCTTCAGTCCTGAGTCTTGTTCAGCAGCTAACTTTGCCTTTAACAATGCAAATGGCTTCTTAAAAACTTCAGTCACGCCACACTGAAGGGAGTCCCTGAGAAAATGAGAAAATGAGCATAACAGAAGCAAAGTTTTCACTTTGTGTTGTGATTGGCCAGCTGTCATTTAGAACAATAGTGCATAGATGCCATCTTAGAGGTAGCATTGTCTTTCCTTAATGAATCAGCTGTGTCCTCCTCACTTTTGTCAGGATGGCCCCATGGCTGTGAAAGCAAGACAGTTACTGCAGATTTTATCTTAAATACTGTCTTCTATTTCACAGATGTTAAATAAATTCAATTTCAACTCCCTCTGGACCACCCAAGGCTCCGAATATTCCTCTGTACCCTCTCTACTACCCACCCCTCTACCTTCAGTGTTGTTTCTCATAATTCATAACATTTAGTGGTCTATGATTCTTTTTAGGATAAATCAAGTGATAGCACCACAAGTGATAGCAACAGGCTAGAGCCAGATATCATAGGAACAAGTTTGATGAAACTGTGATTTTTAACCTTGGAGTGGGTCTGAGGAGAAGCCATCCTTTCTCTTTCCTTGTCCTCTTGAGGGTGTCCCATTCCAGGGCTCACACTTGCCATGCAAGAAAGGCATGAGCTCCTCTAGATTATTTGTGTGATACCTAGGGGAAAGCAGGGTCAAACCTTCTCTATTCAAGTCCTTTAGGATGGTGGAGCTTTGTTTTATATTGAAATCAACGAACAATCTTAGTTTAGAAAGAATGTGTAGATGATAGTGCAACAGCTATAGGAAAGCTTAGTAAGAGAAATTTCCTTCCCTTAAAACAGATAGGAAGGAGTTGTAGATTGGTGGGAAACAAATGATCCACTGGGCAGGGAGAAGTGTAGTCTAAGACTGGAGATACAGAAGCAGACATCTTTAGAAGTAGAGGTGATGCCAATGAAAGCCTCAGGAGGGAACAGGCCAGAGAATAAAATTGTATGGAGGTTCTCAATACTTTTTCTGGAAAATTCCTACAACATTCAAGGGCACGTCTAGCCCTCTGCTTACTTAGAGGTGAGCTCAGTGCTACTTCTGGGTTCTTAAGGAAAATGCCCTACAAACACCAAAGTCTTGTATTTTCCACTGTCAGTCAACACTGGCTGTCTTGAGTGGGATTATTTCCCCCTTCCCTATGTGAAAGGGATTTGTTTTAAGGAGAAGTGTCCTTTAAACATCCAGCTAAAACTGGAGGTAATTTTTTGCATGAATGGCTTTTTACAGCTAGGTCTAAAGCAGAACAAAACTTGTATTAAACTAAGTGCTACTTTACATATCTTATTTCAAGGGAAATGAAGGATTTATTGCCGTGTAAATGATGTACACTGATTTGTTTCCTACTGGACATTACATGTCCCTTTATCTTTAGGCTGATGTTGTGCAGCAAACTTTCAATATCTGGAAAATCAGCTGGTACCTACTTCAGTGCACTAGTAGGATGTTATATTCTCAGAGAAGAATTTTGCAAATGAAGTTTAGGTGCTGCTATAGCTGATTTTCATCCCTATCCCTAAGCTTTCTGTACTAAATATATGTAAAGTGATTATATCTTGTCTGATCCCATGTGTTTGTGTGTATTTCCTACTGTTTATATAAATATATTGGCCATCTGAAGCGTTACTTGGATTATGGCAACTGCTGAACAATGGTGTACGTGGCATGTGGACACGTGATACATGCACACACTCATTCTGAGGCCAAGCTAATCTTACAGAGTTTAGGGGGGAAAATGTGGCATGGCTTGGGAAATGTTCAACAGTGGATATAATACAGCCAAGTCACCATTCATGGAGGAGACCTTGACAGCGGCAGAGCTGAGGTGTGCTCAAGTGGATTTTACATCATTTATTTTAATACAATGGATTGTTCCTCAGTTCTATTTAATGATTTAGAAATATTCCATCATGATCCTTGTTTATTTTTTCCCCAGGCCACTGGAACATGATGATTATACTTGTTTCTCATTATTTGGATCCCAAAGTTGTTAACTTAAGATGGGTGACTGAGGTTTCAGTAAACTGGGTTTTACTAATAGTAACCCTTCCTTGAGGCACAATTTTTTTCCATTCTTTTCCTTTATGACAAATAAATCCATTGGCTATGCTAAGTTTATTTACATCCTGGCAAATGTGAGAGAATCAATTTAGTTAAAATGATTGTATTTGCCTTCAGAGAAGAGGCTCATGGTTTAAATATAATTCTTTTGTAAAGGTGTCGTTTATGCAAAAAATATGGATTCTAACTTGGTAAGATGGCCCCAGGGTAGGAGGATGTGTTCTCAGTTGGTACTGAGGGATGTGTTGAAAAGGCAAGTGCCCTCCCTTTCTCTATTTCCTACCCCACCCTATTTTCCTCTCCAACTTCAAAAGAAAACAGAAAATTATTTTTTTAAATTGTATTAATAATTTATGTTTAATACAAAAGGATGATTTAATGGTATCACCAAAGGTCACTTCTCCCATTGTGCATGTCCTTCACTCAGCCCCGTACCCATCACCTCATTCTTCACCCTCATGCTTCCATCCCAAGGCAAACATACGTCTTCATCGGAATCTATCAGTGTTGAAGTTAAATGTGGGGGCAGAGATTTAACACCATGACATTAATGAAAACCAACCATTCTTCACTTTCAAATGATTAATTGCTACAAGAAGACAAACTCTTTTCTTGGTTTTTGCTTAAAAACATTTTATACATATATATGTATATATGTGTGTGTATGTATGGACATATGTATGTATATGCACATGTACATGTATATATGTATATATCCATCTCCAGTATAAATATATCATATGTGATAGTTGTAAATACTTCTTGGTCATATGTCTGTCTTGCTCATGGTATCATATCTTCAATGTTATGTTAACAAATCCATTTATTGATTGATGAAACTGTGTGTAGACCTGTATCCTCCTGACATAGTTTATGTAGGGTCTCTTCTCAAATAAAGTATAAAACATGAATGCCCTTGTTTTATTTGGATTTGTTATTTAGTAGAGAAGAGTGTTGGGTTTAAAGGTAGATTGAAGTTTGATGAAGTCCAAATGTGTGCAAAGATTATAGGATCCAGTATCATCTTGAGAGCTGGGACCCAGGTTTTCTGAGAGCAAAAGTAGCTTACACAATGTTTAAGGTAGTTCCTAAGATGAATATTGGATTGAGATGAATGTTTCAAGAAACACATACACACTTTTATGATTTGAGGCAGGGCCCAGCTCTATGTCGTTGAGCTATCCTGTCACTCCTCAATCTCCTAGTTACAATAATTTCAGTTACATTTTTAAGATACTATAAAATATGTTCCCATGGATATTCTTTTATCCCAGAGATTTTAGGATTCTTTGATCTAATTGAATATTTATTTATTTACTTTAGAGAGAGAGCACACAAGTACAAGTGGGGGGAGGGGCAGAGGGAGAAAGAGAATCTCAAGCAGACTTCCTGTTGAACATGGAACCCAATGCAGGGCTTGATCCCAGAACCCTGAGATCATGGCCTGAGCCAAAATCAAGAGTCAGCCACTTAACCGACTGAGCTACCCAGGTACTCAAAGACCTAATTACTGTAAAACTCTTTCTCTTTATTCTTTTCTTTCCAATTTCCCTTCCTTTTTCCACATCTTATTTTCTTCTTTCCTTCATATAATGCACTTCCTATGATGAGATTTCAAGACTTCCTTCCATTGATTTCTTTCAAATGCACTGATGGGTTGTGGGAAAGAGGCAGGGAGGTTCAGGTTGTAATTTCAATTGTGACAGGTCAACAGAGATTTGGAAATATTTAAAGCAGGGTCCCCCTACCTTGACACTGGTAACATTTTGGACCAGAGAATTCTCTGTTGTGGGGGGCTGACCCGTGCCTTCTAGGATGTTTATCAGCATTTTTATTAGAAGCTCTCCTCCTCCTCTCTGTTGCCCTCCTAGGCTGTGTCATCCAGAAATGTCTTCAAATATTGCTCAGTGTCCCCCAGGGGGGCAATGTTGCCACGGTTTAAAGCTACCAGTTGAAGGGTTTAAATCTTATCACACAATATCAAATGATATTAAAAGAAGAATTAAATTCAGGAAAATTGAGAGCCTAGGTTGTGTGCCAACCCTTTCTAGACCAGCTGCTTGTCTGTACCCAATGGTATACTTGTCTGTTTTCTCTAAGCATATACCCCTTCAAAGCCCACTGTTAAGGATTAAGTTGCAATACCACATTTGGGTTTCAGAAGACAATTGAAATCTCTCTGTAATCTCCATGTATTAAACATGTCGTTATCCCTAGAATACCTGCTCATAGCAATTTTCAAAAAATATATAATATATATGGCTCCAAATGGAAATAAACCCAAGTGGCCTTTTTGAAGGTTATATGCCTTTGAAAGAAGCTGGCATACCTAAAGAACAGAAACAGTTCTCCTTCAATTGTCCCTTGTGATAAACCATACTTCTCATCTGGCCCTTGCCACACTGTCATATAATTTACAAGGTCATGATTAGGCCCTTGTAGACCTGGAACAAAAATCTTCAGTATATATACTTTTTCTGGTAAGTAAGTGGAGCTTGAATTAAATCTTTCTAGGCAAGGGCTGATGTTGTCTGTATAGTGATATGTGCATAGTATATACTTAATATACTAAGTATATACATTTGTTGAGTTGAACTGAATTTCTCATTCTTAAAGGCCCAGATAAATTTATTTATTTATTTATTTATTTATTTATTTATTTATTTATTTATTTATTCATTCATTCATTCATTCATGAGAGACACAGAGAGAGAGAGAGAGGCAGAGACACAGGCAGAAGGACAAGCAGGCTCCATGCAGGGAGCCTGGTGTGGGACTTGATCCCAGGTCTCCAGGATCACACCCTGGGCCGAAGGCAGGCGCTAAACCACTGAGCCACCGAGGGATCCCAGATCATTTTTATAGTATTCAAAGTGCCACAACTATGCTTCATGAACCTCACTTACCAAAACTACTCAGGATCCAGAATTCTGAACAACCTGACAGCATGGAAGTAGTGAGTAAATATCTCTTCTCCCCAGTCTGTGGCTGGTCTTGCATTGGTGACTTCTTATGGCAGCATCAGTGTTAGCAGTAGGCCACTGAAGGCAATTGTAGACGCTTCTCAAGGTAGGATTTGGAATGCCCTCTAAAATCTAGGCCTGATTGCTTGGCTTTTTTCATTATTTAGACCAGTGATGGCAACAGATTGAAGTACAGTGAGAGACAGTAGATCTTATCCCACATACCTGAAACCCTCAGCCCATCCTTCTTGGGGAGGGGTCCTTCCTGCTGTACAGGAAGGTCAAAGGCCCCAAGGACTCACATCTGTACTTTAGAGTGTCCTCACATCCTTGTAATCTATTATTTGGCATTTATTTTGGAATGAGAATCCAAGAATTGGATACATTTATGGACTTCTGGGCAGGGAAGATCCTTGATTGATAATCTCTTTCAACTACCTACCTGTAGTTAGGATTCTTAGGTAAATAAAAACTGGACCAATTTCTCAAATAAAAGCCTCTTTCAATACTGAAAGATGTAACTAATACTGTTGTTTTATAAAGACATCATGCTTTTAAAAAATCATCACCCCAGGGGTGACACAAGGAGGCAATCACCCAACAAACTTCTGAAATAGCACCTGCCATTCCTGAAAATAAACCTGGAGGTTGCCTCTCATAGCATCAATAGCAGAAGTGCCAGGATTGCACTCATTAAACATAACGTGGAGATGCAAATTTGTCAAAGCTGATGTCCTTGGTGAAGGGTTAATTCTTGGCATGGGTGTTGCTGCCTGAGAACCAGAGATGGTCTTGCTGCGCCGCAGCTCCTTCAGCAGCCTGACAATGTAGTCTCATTTAGTAGAGCAGCCACCGCCCCCCCACAACAACAACAACAACAATTGCAAGGAAGGTGAACAGCCTTTGCCCCCGCCAGCCGGGCTCAACAGTTCCTGGGTGGAGCTACCCATGAACAGCAGCAATGGCAATGATAATGGCAATGGGAAAAATGGGGGGCTAGAATATGTACCTTCCTCATCCTGTATCCACAATGGAGACATGGAGAAGATTCTTTTGGATGCACAGCATGAATCAGGACAGAGTAGTTCAAGAGCCAGCTCTCACTGTGACAGCCCTTCCCTACAAGAAGATGGGCAGATTATGTGTGATGTGGAGATGCACACCAGCAGGGACCATAGCTCTCAGTCAGAAGAAGAGGCTGCAGAAGGAGAGAAAGAAGTTGATGCTTTGAGGAAAAGTGTAGGCTGGGTGTCCGACTGGTCCAGTAGACCTGAAAACATTCCACCTAAGGAGTTCCACTTCAGACACCCCAAAGGCTCCGTCCTTTAAGCATGAGGAAAAGTGGGGCCATGAATAAAGGGGGTATTTTCTCCGCAGAATTCCTTAAGGTGTTCATTCTGTCTCTTTTCCTCTCTCATGTTTTGGCTTTGGGGCTAGGCATCTATATTGGAAAGCAACTGAGCACACCTTCTGCCAACACCTACTGAAGGAAAGGAAAGAACAGCCTTGGAAAAGCGTGTGGCCTGTGAAGTGGTGTATTGTCACAGTAGTTTATTCGAACTTGAGACCATTGTAAGCATGACCCAACTTACCACCCTATTTTTACATATCTAAGTTCCAGTAACTCTCCAATCCAGTATTTTATTCAAACTCTTTTGAGGCATTTTACTAGCCTCATTCCCTTTTTGGCCTGTAAGACACTTTAGAATTTCCTAACAGAGTTTACTGTTATTTAGAAATTTGCAAGAGCTTCTTTTCCCCAAATGCCACCAGCAGATTATAATTTTGTCAACAATGCTATTGTGTCCTTTTAGTGCCACCAGACTTAAACCTGCATCGTTCATGGTATAAATTTTACTCTTACAAGATGACTACCATCTCTCTCTCAAAATGTGATCAGGTTAGCAAATGATAGAACAGCTTTCTTATTACTGTTTCTTTTTTCTTCCAAGACAAAGCAAGCTTCCCTAAGCTTGAATTTATAGTTATTTAAAAAGAAAACAAACAAAATAAGACACAAGAAAAAAATATCCTGGGCAATAAAAAATTATTTTAAGCAAACAAAAAAATTTCATGGCATGGATTATGGACATATATAGAGGAAGCCACGAGGAATGCTGCTTGAACCTCTCAGAACACAATATCTTAATATTTCAAGGCATGGGCGGGGGGCGCTCTTTAGCCTGGGCCATACTCTATGCCTTCATCCTACTGGGATGCTCAAGGTTACTTAGCTATTAACCAGGGAGATGTTCTATTTTAGCCTCTCTTTTCCCTCCATCACCAAGGCTTGCAATGTTCTCAATTATTCAAATCGCCACTGCAGGGCTCAGCAGAGGGTCTAATTACTGCCCTGCTTGCCACTTGCTGATGAGCTGCAAGGGCCAGAGAATGACTTTAAGGCAGTGAAGTAGGGAGGGTCATCTTCCCTGGAAAATTCTCTGGGAGTTTCAGTCTTATTATGGAGAACTGGATGGTACAGTCTGGGAGAATTTGTTGGATAAGGCCATCTTTTGACTATAGCTCATTGTCTGGTAGCCAAACCTCAGGGGAAAGCACAATTCTTGGATTGAATCGACAAATCTTTGAGTATCTTAGTCATAGTCCTTTTCTCCTCAGACTTTTGAGGACTTGCACACACTCCTTTTGTTGCTCCAGCTCAAGCGACAGTCTTAACTGACAAATGCCACAATATAATGGAAAGAGACCATGGAATAGGAATGGTGCCAGGACTGAATAATGGACATTCATACTTAGGTCAAAAGTCACTGTTTGCCAAGCTCTCTTTAATTATTTTCAGAAGGGACAGATATTAATATTTCTGTTGCATAGATGTGCTAATCAAGCCTCAAAGGTTAGGTAACTGTTCAAGGCTGCTCAGTTACTTGAGGCAGAGGTAGAGTTTGAACCCAGCAGTTGGATTTAACATATACAGTCTTAAAAAAAAAAGATTTTACTTATTTATTTGAGAGAGAGAGAGTGAGAGAGAGAGAGAGAGATTGAGGGAGACAGCATGAGCAGGGGGAGGGGCAGAGGGAGAAGGAGAAGCAGACTGCCCACTTAGCAGGGGGCCCAACACAGGGCTTGATCTCAGGACTCTGAGATCATGACCTGAGCTGAAGGCAGATGTTTAACCCACTGAGTCACCCAGGAGCCTATGAAATATACAGTCTTAATTACCACTGTATACTTCCTATCACATAGATAGAAACTTTTGCCCAAGACCACAGTGGAGGATTCTAAGCCAAGAAAACAGAAGAGAAATGTGTTTGAAAGACTCTTTTAGGATAATCATTCATTCATTTATTTATGTAATAAATTGAGGAGGGCTCTTATGTTAGATGTATTACAATGTGCTAGAGTCTGGAGACTTTGCCTCATACTCTGGATCCCACAGAAGTCAACAGAAGACGGTCTATATGGCTAAAAGCAAGGGCATAATAAGATGCAGAGGGAAGTCAAAGAAAGACAGAATTTTAGTTTGTGACTTGGGGTGATGGCTAAGGGAAAAGTTTTTGATAAAGAGACTCACAATGCTCCTTCTAGAACGAGTCAACTTCTCACCTTTTTTCCCTCATTTGTGTATGCTAAGTTTTAGGGCTTTGAGATACATCTAGCCAGAATTCAGCAGGAGCCTTGACCTTCTCCTGGATTTTACTCCAGGTGGGAAGCCAGAACCCTTCTCCCAAGACCTTTCTGCATACATTGACCTCAAGAGCAGGGTGATGTTTCAATCATGGTCTGACACCGGGGACACACTGGCTATCCTCATTTCCTATCTCTATGGGATGCAACAAGCCACTGTTTCCTGCTACATAATGGAAAGCCCCACTGGCAAAATTATGTGCAATGGGGCTGATCATAAATGTGATTTATGGAGTTAGTTCATTTACTGCCTCTGATGCTGGCCCCAGCTGCCAGGAGTTTGACTGACAATTTCTGTTTATTTATTTCTCACTATATAATATCTGACTTCACATTATAAATTCTTCTGATTGGAATTTCATGGCATCTGCTCCAGTATTTATTGATGGTATGCTCATCAGGGATTCTGTCCTTTTCTGGGATACGCTGGGCTCTAAGTCCCTCATTTTGTCTGCCAGCGTGAGGCTAGGGCCCTGACATCCCAAAGTGAGAAGACTTCACAATTGCTTCTTGTGCCTTGTGCCAGACACCTGTGGATGTGTTAGAGATATGGAGACTTATGATGAATATCTCTTGAGATTTAGAACCAGTGGGAGTAAATGACAAAAAGCACCTTAGAGTCAACATGGTATTTGGCCACTTAAAGCAGGTCTGGTGGGTGGGATATAGAGCATGCTAGATTCTGCCTGAAGGATGGCAACTGTGTCATTTTACTTATTCCTCCTTTTCTAGTCCACAGGTGGGATCAAAGGAACACTGGTCTTTGCTCTTGGATGGGGCATAGGTTCATATGGACAGAGAGTGTTGGACTCACTCATCCTGAGTTGATGGTCTCATCATGGTTAAGTCTCCATGATTCAAACATAATCATATGTGTTAGGGTGAGAAGTCACTCTCAAATGTCCACAAAGATTCTCATGTTAAATTGGGAGAGATCAAAATCAGCCAGAAGACCTAGAAAGAGTTATGATAGCATTTTTCTCTCTAAATGTAGGATTTTCCATCCACAGATAGCTGATCAACAAATTTCCCTGGGGCACGTGGCACTTTTTATTTTTTAATTTTTTATTATTTTTTAAAGATTTTATTTATTTATTCATGACAGAGAGAGAGAGAGAGAGAGAGAGAGAGAGAGAGAGAGGCAGAGACACAGGCAAAGGGGGAAGCAGGCTCCATGCAGGGATCCCGATGTGGGACTCGATCCCTGGTCTCCAGGATCACATCCCGGGCTGAAGGCAGCGGTAAACCACTGGGCCACCTGGGCTGCCTACATGACACTTTTTACAACATGGCTTCATCTTTCTCCTAGGAACTTCACATTTTTTTCTGGAGACAAGAGGCCACTTTCCTTCATACTGTTGTGTTGTCTTCCTGGTGTTATACCCACAGTTGGGAGTCCCGTCAGCTCTGGTGTCCATCTGGACCCCTACCCAGGGCCTTCCCTGCTCTGGCCCCTCTTCTAGGCCCCTGAGAAAGAAGCTAACTTTCACCAAGCATGTCCTGTGCACCATAAGGCACCTCAACAAGCCCTCACTGAGTCAAATTAACCACCCCCGTGACTTATCTATTTTTTTCTTTTTCTCTTTCTTTTTCTTCTGTTTGAGGGGGAGAGAGAGAGAGAGAGAGAGAGAGAGAGAGAGAGAATAGAGGCAGAGGGAGTGAGAGAAGCAGTCCCTGCTGAATGTGGAGCCTGATGCAGGGCTCAATCTCATGATCTGAGCCCAAATCAAGAGTCAGATGCTTCACTGGCCCCCCTGACTTATCCATTTTTATCTTCACATTTCCGGGTGAGGACACTGGGCTCAGAAGGCTGAATCTCAGAAAGATTCATTTTTCTTGCCACAGAAAAAAATCAGGCATGAGGCAAGGGCAGAATTCAAACCTATGTTTGTCTAACTGCAAAGAAAATGTTGTTCCTATTAGGTATTGCCTCTGAGGATTTCTCAAGGAAAATTTCTGATTTCTTTATTACCACTCTCGAACATGTAGGAAGGAAAAATATCTCTTATTTTCCCAAAGCCTTCCTCATCCATTAATTGACTGGGGATATTGGACAAGCCATTACCTTCTTTTGGCCTCAGTTTTTTTGTTTTTTTTTTTTCATATGTAAAAGATATATAGTCATGTCAACTTTAGTACACAGTATGGGGTTGTGTGAGGACATACACAAAGTGTTTAGTGCAG
This sequence comes from Canis lupus dingo, assembly GCF_003254725.2. NCBI lineage: Eukaryota > Metazoa > Chordata > Mammalia > Carnivora > Canidae > Canis > Canis lupus. Next base: position 51,166,957 of record NC_064245.1, on the reverse strand, counting down.
GGTCTTGCAATTAGTGGGCTTAAATAAATGGCAGGAATCATCATTATCATCATTATCACTATCACCAGCATCACCACCATCAACTGTTTCCTCACCTGCTTGCAAGTGGTCTCCATCATCTACTTCTCTAAGAACCCGATGCCTCCCTGGCTGGGCTTGGATGTTATCTGGGAGACTTTCTCTTTGTAGAAGTGGACATAAAAGCCCCTGACAACACTAACGTTACATTATTGATTTGTGCCTCCCAAGGTGAAGCCCCTTTAAGATTCATTAAATCAAACAATAAAAGAAAAGTCTGGCTTCCACACTTTTCCAAGCATTGCCCAAATTTAATCCATCTCTCCTCGGCTTCTCCCAGTCTGGTCATGGCTATTTTTCTCTAACTGTCACACAAGGAGAATGTTACAGGCAGCCACTAATGAAGCTTTCAGAGTTTCAAAACTGGACTAAATTTTACAAAAGTAAAAATTTATCCTTGGGCCAAAAACTATGTGATTAAAAGGGGCAGGAAAAAGTACAAACTACCATTTAAGATCCATCTGTTGGCTACTTAGGTGGACCTTATTATTCCCATTTTCTTTTTTTTTAAGTTTTTATTTATTTATTCACGAGAGACACACAGAGAGAGATAGAGGCAGAAACACAGGCAGAGGGAGAAGCAGGCTCCACGCAGGGAGCCTGACTTGGGACTCGATCCCAGATTTCCAGGATCATGCCCTGGGCTGAAGGTGGCGCTAAACCGCTGAGCCACCAGGGCTGCCCTTATTCCCATTTTCTAAATGAGAAAACTGAGTCTCATAGAGATAATTGACTTTTCCAATGTCTCTCAACTAGTATATGGCAGAGGTGGAATTTGAAACTAGATCGACCTGACTCTGAAGCTCATGCTATTTCTACAATGTTGTACACTCACGGGACTTACAGGGGCACCTGAGTGGCAAGGTGAGTTAAGTGTCTGCCTTTGGCTCAGATCATGATCCTGGGGTCCTGGGATTGAGCTCCACATCTGCCTCTCCTCCCCACTCCCCAGCTCATGCTCTCTCTCATGCACACTCTCTCTGTCTCTCTCTCTAAAGTAAATAAATAAAATCTTTAAAAAAAACAAAGAAAAAATTCGAAACTCAAGGACTTATAGTCACATATATGCACATGGTTGAGCATACATTGCAGCCTCCCTCCAAACTTCCTTTGGGAAGGCAGGTCTGGGCTGGTTAGATGAACTTGGAGAGCCAGGCAGATCGAGACCAGTGCCACAGTTCCCCTCTCATGTGTTACTTCTATGGGCCAGGGAGAGCTCTTTTCATCAACCCTGAGATAGGGCCATATTGCCTTTATGCCTTGAAAGCAAGGAAGAAGAATGAAAAGCCAGGCTCCTTCAGTATCAGGCCATCTTATTCCTGGGCAGGCATCTTACACCAACCACTTTACTGGTTTTAAGATAGGAGAATTATAAGATAACTTTCTGTATTTTTTAAAAAAGATTTTATTTATTTATCATGAGAGACATACACAGAGAGAGAGAGAGAGAGAGAGGAGCAGAGACACAGGCAGAGGGAGAAGCAGGCTTCATGCAGGGAGCCCAATGTGGGACTTGATCCTGAGACTACAGGGTCACGCTCTGAGCTGAAGGCAAATGCTCAACCGCTGAGCCACCCAGGCATCCCAACTTTTCTGTATTATTACCTACACAGCAGATGACCAACATAGGGCCTATTTATTTATTTGTTTTTAAAAATATTTTATTTATTTATTCATGAGAGACCCACACAGAGAGAGGCAGAGACATAGGCAGAGGGGGAAGCAGATTTCTCGAGGGGAGCCCAATGCAGAACTTGATCCCAGGACCTTGCGACCGTGACCTGAGCCAAAGGCAGACACTCAGCCACTGAGCCACCCAGGCGTCCCTACATTGGGCCTATTTAAACTACAAACACTCTCTACCAATAAGACAAAGTAAAACATTTAAGCCTTTTGTTTCACAGAGTCAAAGTCAGAATCCTTACAAGGACCTCTCTGATCCAACACCAGAGTCAAAGTCTCTGGCCATCATGCTGGAAGTTGTTCTTCCCTCACACTTTCATCCTGGCACTAAAGTCTCCATATGTAGAGACTCAGCTTTTCTATCAGAATTGGGTGATATCTAAGAATAATTCTATCTCTAAACTCCAGGGCCTGTCTACTGCTATCTGGATACAGCTGAATGAGTTTGGAGGAGTGTGTAATATGAAGCATTTACATAAAAGGAGGCAAGCAAAAGACAGACTTGCAATTAAAAAAAAAAAAGGCAAGAAGAATCTGCTTTTCTCATAAACAATCAAGGATTCTTTAAAAAGAAAAAGGTAAACAGTGTAAGTAAAACAACAGTCAACAAACCAGCACTAAACCGCTGAGCCACCAGGGCTGCTCTTATTCCCATTTTCTAAATGAGAAAACTGAGTCTCAAACAAACAACAGCTGGAACAGTAGGAGTAAGCCAAAGACAATGCCGCCCTCAAAGTGAATTCAACTCTGTCCACAATAATTAAACATCAGAATAAGTGAGGTAATTGCTTGCAGTTATACAGCTATTCAAAAAAATGGCAGTTTTATTGCTAATAATGCTGATGATAATAATGAAAGGTATTATTATATTGTTAAGATGATCATTAACGTTAAAAACCTGTCATTTATCAATGATCATGGACATTCATTTTAAAGACCAAGTTGCTAAAGTTTAGCTGAAGTTAAAAAAATTGCCCAAAAGCATTGAGCTACTAAAGAAAGGTTTCTCAACCTTGACACTGTTGACACTTTAAGCCAGGTAATCCTTTGTTGTGTGGGGCTTTCCTGTGAGTATGGTACCACTAGATGGTACCAGAGAAGATGTTCAGCAACATCCTTGGCTTCTACCCACCAGATGCTAGTAGAATCCCCCAGTCACAATAATCTAAATTCTCTGGATAAAAAAAAAAATAAATTCTTTAGACATTGTCAAATGTCGTCTGGGACAGGGAAATTGACCCTGATTGCAAACTACTATCATAAGGAATGAAAATGGGTTTCACACCAAGGTCTGCAGACCATCTAAACCCAAGGCCATTATGTTGTTTAAATGAATCCTAAACTAAGAGAGAATATCTGTATAAAGATGATGGAATTAAGCACAGACACAGAATCTCTCTCTCTCTCTCTCTCTCTCTCAATAATTAAAAAAAGGGGAAAAGAAGAGAAAGAACCTGAATGCAATTTACAAGCAGGAAACCAATAGGGACTGGGGTATAACCTCATGCCATAAACTTCAAAAAGCACAGCTATAGCAACAAACATCCTGGTGGACCTGGTACAGTTTCTATTACTCCCCTCAGCCTCTAGAAGCGATGCTAGAGAAACAATGTAATTTGGAAAAAAAATGCTGAGATTTGCAGATAAGTGGTTGAGGGAGTACAGGAAACTAGAGGCAAACCTTGAGATGTAGAAGCCTCTGCTGATTTGGTGAGACTCTCATCAGAGGCAGGAAACTTTGTTAGAGCTCTCTAGGGCCCAGAGCTCCACTCTGTCAGGGAGAGACCCAACTGAACCTCTAGGTTATCCAGTCATGCCTTGGATAGTAGCCAAATATTCTATCAAAGGACATTTGCACCACACGGAGTCCTCCAAAACTGTGGTCCCTGCTAGGAAGTCCTTTCCTCTTTGGATTTCTACAGAAAAACTGATGACCCACAATACTCAACCCCCAAACTCTTGCGGATGGATGAAGACTCCAATTAAGGTGGGATGAGTGCCAAGAGAATTCACCTACTCTGGATCAGAATAAATAGAAGGTCTGAACATAGCTGCCCATGTTAATTAAGAAAGAGCTAGTAAAAAATGCACTATATGTACATCCATATTTTCATATACCAAAGTTATATAGATATATAGATAACAAAATAAAGACAACTGGATAAATGAAGGATCAATAGGTAAGAAAAGAGAATGCAAAACATAGAGAGCTAAGTCTTGAACAGAGAAAATAGAAAACAAGTTCTCCAAGAGCACTCAGAATCACAAAAATATAATAATAAAAAAGTGACCTTCAGGAGTTAAGAAAGCAAATTGAAGAACATCAGCATCCTCCTTTCAGAACTAATAGGTAGATCAAAAACAGCAACAAGCACAGGAGATACAGTCAAAATTGAAATTATGACACAAAAAGGAGCCTAAGGAAGTCACCGTGTGTGTGAGGAAAAGGAGGTTAGTGCAAGTAGAGACAAGGGAATAGATATGGATGTCAAAGCTAAGGCAGCTCAGATTAAGTCCTGTCTTTGAAGAAGAGAATCCAAGAAGTGACATGGAAATAGTATTTGAATTTATAATAAAAGAAAATTATCCTCAAATTTAAGAAGAAATGTATTTGTTCATTGAGTGGTCAAACTGTTGGAAGCTGGGCACAAAGACATTTTCTGCCTAAATTGTTACATTTTATATAGAAAGATTTTTGAGACAGGAGTGAGAAAGCAAGTCTTCAAGGAGTGAAAATCAGCTTGGTCTCATATTTTCACATCAAAATCAATGTGCAGAGGCAACAGGACTATGTCTATAAGGCTTCATGGAAAAGAAAGTGTTACTTAAGGAAGTGATGGGCAGCTTTTTTGCTATTCAAGTCAGGGCCACCATCAGTGGGCTCTACTTAAAAGCAGAAAGAAAAACAAGACAAAACTCTTTGAGGATGAAATCTCTTCATCCATAGAACTATGGTTAGAAGAGGAAAGGCTGGTTAAAATCTCCACGTTAGAAGACCATGGAGCATTTGCCTCAAGGTTTAACAAAGAATGTAGGCCCAAAGTATTTCATAAATCCAGGCAAATTGTCACTCATGTAGTCAAAGGACAGAGAGGGGTCACTGTGTTGCTCCCGTCTCCTCTCAATAAAGACAGGAAAACAATTCAGGAAGAAGAACCTGTGGGGTTCACGATGAGTTCTTGTGAATATGGAACAAAATCTAAATTATAGTCATTTTAATTATTGTGGCAACATTAATTTAAAAACCATGAAATAATATAAAAATTGACAATGTAAAAATTATGCTATAAGTAGCAAAATTTAGTCGGAGCCCTTGTAAGAACTTTTTTCATTTCTCCTGGTGGAGTGTTAGTCAATAGCATCCAAAGTGAAACAAATAATTTCAAAAACAACTTCAACATTTTAATGTTTTCATAAAATTTTTATATCAACTGTGAATTAATTTTTAGTGATTACTGTTTCTTGCGATGAATAAACACGAGTGGGGAAAAGTTCAGCCATAACTCAATTCAATAATTTTATGTAAAATAGAAACCATATTAGAGTACATTTAAAAATGTTATCTACATCCTGTATATGAAGAGAGGGAGGCTTGCAATAGTATTCATCTAGTGGGAGTATTATTTCTGGGTGATAAGATATTTGGTGATTTTTCCACCACCTTTTAATTTTTTTCTATTGCCTAATTTTTTAGTGTGCATATATCATATTCACAAATAAGGGTAGATTTGTTCAAGAAAGTATAGAATCAAGGGAAAGAAAGAGGGAAGGAGGGATGCTGGGTGGCTAAGTGGCTGAGGGTCTGCCTTCGGCTCAGGGTGTGATCCTGAGGTCCTGGGATTGAGTCCCACATTAGGCTCCCAGTGGGGATCCTGCTTCTCCCTCTGCCTATGTCTCTGCCTCTCTCTGTGTCTCTCATGAATAAATAAAATAAAATAAAATTTCAAAAAAGAAAGAGGGGAGGAAGAAGGAAAGAAGAGAAGAAGAAAAATAGAAGAAAAGAAAGAGAAAAAGAAAAAAGGAAAGAAGGAAGGAAGGAAGGAAGGAAGGAAGGAAGGAAGGAAGGAAGGAAGGAAGGAAGGAAGGAAGGAAGGAAGGAAAAGAAAGGGAGAGAAAGGAAGAATGAAGTAATATATATGGGGAGATGCTGTAGGAGGATGTGGTCCACTTAATCTGATTGGAGGAGCTAGTAAAATGTAGTTGAAAATGTAGACTGTGTATGGGTTTTGGAGTTTTATAGACTTTGGTATATTCCGCATCCGCCATGTAACTAGAGGTTCACTAGACCAGTTCCCTAAACTGAAGTCTGAAGTTTCCTCATCTATAAAATGGGAACAATCAAACCTGCTTATAAGGGCTGCTTTGAGCTTGTGATAGGTATATCACACTATGACTAAAATTGGAGAGTCCCTTAAAAAATATCAGCTTCCTTTTCAATTGTCTTTAGTAATCCTTTTCCTATTCATCATCCCTCCATCCATCCATCCCTCCATCCCTCCATCCCTCCATCCCTCCATCCCTCCATCTGTCTGTCCATCCATCCAAGAAACTTACTGGATAGGTATTTGCTAACTACTAGTAAACCTCTGTGTGAAAAAATTCAGTCCCTGCCCTTGGCAGAGCGAGCAAGTGAGGCAGGACAAGAGGGAGACCCTGGAGCTTCAGGGCCAGAAGAAGCAGATACTTCAGAGAAGACCCCGCAACCGTTCATCAGTGCTTCAGTTTAGAAGAAATCCCGTGGCCTTGCTTGGCTTGTTAGAGTGGCACATTGTTCTGGGATCTTGGGAGCCAGTTGGAGAATGTGTCATTTAAATTTTGCTTCCACCTCCTCTTCTGCCTCTGTTCTGACTCCCACTGTTAAGTGCTGTGGCTCTTTATCATGGCTTTGAAATTGAGAAAGACACTTTGGAATTCAATTAGCCACACAGTTGCCACAGCAACGAAAACATATAAACTTAAGTGATTTATACACACAGACAACACTTCAGAAAGGAATAAATTTAATCCCACAGCTGGGAATGAAATGGATTGTACAATAAGAAAATTGTATTCTTCTCTCCCCCACGAGAGGCCTCCAGGTCTTAACGTGATCTCAGTGAGTACTGAGCCAAGGGAAGGCAGCAGCCCATGTACGACTCATGCTCACACCCGTGGGCGGGTTCACATGGGGCACTCAGCCTTGCTCTGCAACCACTGGGGCATTCTTGACCAACAAAGCCAGGCATTGGGGTGCATATGATTCAGAGGACCATATGGATAGTTTTTCCATAGGGGCATCTTCCTCTCTTTCCCAATGCTGTACACAGGTTTGTACATACCCATACCTCCAAATCCTGAGATGGGCTTCACAGTAAAGTGAGAGCCCTTACAGAGCCATGGAATGGAACGAGCAGTGCTATAAAACCAAAACCCAAATCAGGTATTTTGCAACAATTTCTGCCTCACTCCTGCTCTCCTATATCCTGTTATAGGTCAAGGATCAATGCAGCCCATTGGTGCCATTGGGCTCTGAGCACTTTTTAAGGTAGATTAATATCGACCTGGACTTTATCAGAAACTACTGAATTCTATTTCTCCTAAGAGAATGCTTAGTCTTTATAGACAGTATGTGTCAAAATAAATGAAAGCTATCAGTATCTTGAAATAGTTATCTTCTTTTTAAAATTCCTTTTCCACATTTTACATATTTTGACCCTTTGTAATCACCCAGAATAGGAGTTTCTGTATTTCTTTTATTGAACACTCCTATTAGTTGAACAGCTATATGTGTATTTGCTTATAAAACATATGTACAATGAACTATTGATTTCTACATATTTGAAGCCAATAAAGCATAATTTAAACATTTTTGGAAGAGTATATTAAAGTTTTAATATTTTCTCCTATATCCAAATGCATCATCTTGTGCTCCACTTTGGAAACCATTGAGCTTGTGGCATCTGCTTTGCTTCAAGGATTAGGGTGGTTGAAATGGAAACTGCAGAGAAAAATAACTATATTTAAACTTCCAATACAAGATCTTGAAGATCAAAATGGAAGAACATGAGGGGACTGGACACAGTGTGTTCCATGACAATAGGCTAGAAGGGATTGAAACAGGTGCAGATAATACTAACCTCAATGTTCCCCGCCCTCCTAGGGGACTGAGCTGCAGAGGTGGGGAGGGGGACGTGATAGGAGAGAGCATGGAAAGACTCCCATAGGTGCTTGGGTCTAGGGAGCCACTGGACATGAAAGCAATCTCTCCTCCACTCCCCACCAATTGGATGGTCACTTGCTGCCTAGGCTGGGAAGCTGTTCTACAGGTAGGACCTATCACATGAAGGCTTCTCCATCAACAGCAACCACAGGTGACCACTGAGTGGTCCAGCTGACAGACACCCTTCCCATGCCAAAAATGGTGCAAGGGGATCCCTGACACTCATAGGATGATGGTGGCCACATGCAAGACTAAGTCTAGCATTGTTCCTTGATGGGACTGCACAGTGATGAAACCACCTCTATTACACATCACTAAAACTTCACTAACTGGTCTCCACTAATTTAGCATTGTTGACTTTCCAGGCTGGGTGAAAAGACTGAGTTGTTTTTTCTTTGCAAATACACATTGGCCCTTAAACAACATGGGTTTGAACCATGTGGGTATACTTCTGTGGATTTTTTTTCAATAAATATATTGGAAAAATCTTGGAGGTTTGTGACATGAATGCATAAAATATATGTAAATCCTAGTGTATTTTTATCATTTGCTACCAGGAGATACACATAAATCTATTATAAAAAATTAAAACTTACCAAAACTTCTGCATACAAATACTCTAAGACCATACAAGGCACCATTTGCAGTCCAGAGAAATGTAAACAAACATAAAAATGCAGTATTAAACAATAATGGAATGAAATTAACTCTAGTACAGTTTTTTAACCACCTCCTATCACTGTTGCAGTGAGCTCAAGTGTTGCCAGTATTGTTTTAAAGCGCTGGGTAAGGCTCGCCTCCACTTGAGCAGTTAGTGTCTCTAGTAAGTCTCACATCACAGTAAAAAGTGTGGGCTCTCAGTACTAGCAGTTAAGTTTTGAGGAGGTCAAGAGTTAAACGCAGATTTTCAACTGTGTGTGGGGTTGGTGCCCCTCATCCCCACGCTGTTCAAGGGGTCAACTGTAATTTCTTTTCCAGTAAGTGAACTTTTATACCACAAATCAGCACAAAGAAACTCAAGTTTCAAACTTAGCATACAATTTATATGTAATACTTAACATCTGGGTACTCCTATCAGGAAAAATTCTATTTCCAGCTTTAAATGAATGTATTTGAAAAAAATTAAATTGCAGTAATATATTTGTATTCTATAATTCAGGAGTTTCTCTGTTACAGACAGTTCTTCCTCTAGGTATGCATGGACTCTGAAGTTAGAGAAAGGATTTTGTTGCCTGCCCTACTATCAATTTGATAGTCCCTGACAAACCACTTAACTGCTGAGACTCTCAGTTTCCCAGTCAGTAAAATGGGGATGAGAATACCACCTTTGCTGAATTGTTATAAAATATAAATGTCGGGCAGCCCGGGTGGCTCAGCGGTTTAGCATGCCTTCAGCCCAGGGCGTGATCCTGGAGACCTGGGATCGAGTCCCACATCCGTCCGGCTCCCTGCATGGAGCCTGCTTCTCCCTCTGCCTGTGTCTCTGCCTTTCTCTCTCTCTCTCTGTCTCTCATGAATAAATAGATAAAATCTTAAAAAATAAAATAAAATATAAATGTCACCAAAAGCACTTTGCCTCATGCCTAGCACAAGGTAACCACTCAAATTATAGCTGCTCTTATGGTAATTAGTGTGAATGAATGAGATTTTTCTCTGTACCCATACCCCCATTCATATGTGTAAGTTCTCTTGCATTCATAGGTAATGTGTAAACTCAATACTTTTGCATCTGTGAAGGGTGATTAGCTTTAAGAGGGTTGACCTTCCTTTACCATTGCCCATTCATTGGAGGAGTTCGGTCATCCTAGGTCTCCAGGAGGATTTTGAGCAAGGTTAGCAATAGAAGAATGCAGCACTGAAGAGCTTCAGTGGACATCTTCCCCTGCAAGGAGGGACAAGACCCCCCTGCCTTCTAGTAAGGTACAAGTGGATTATGTTTTTTATTTTTGCATTTTTTTGATTGTGGTACAGTAGATACACATAACATTTGCTATTTTCAGCATTTTAAAGTGTATGATTCAGTGGCATTAAATACTTTCACCATGTGTACAAAGCATCACCACTATTTAAATCTAGAACTTTCTCATCATTCCCAACAGAAGCCCCAAATTCATTCAACAGTCACCTTCAATTCTCCTCCTAACCACCCCAGTTTCTGGCTACCACTCAATTATCTACTTTCTATCTCTATATACTTGCCTATTCTGGACACTCATAGAAATGGCATAATAGATGATATGGCCCTTTGTGACTGACTTCTTCAAGATAGCATAAAGTTGCCAATGGTCATCCATGTGTAGCTTTTGCCAGTACTTCATTCAATGTTCCACTGTATGGATGGGGGAGACACAGGCAGAGGGAGAAGCAGTTTCCATGAAGGGAGCCTAATGTGGATTCGATCCCAGGACTCTAGGATCATGTCCTGGGCCAAAGGCAGGGGCTAAACTGCTGAGCCACCCTGGGATCCCCTGTGTGGTTTAATTCCATCAGGCCATGTGCACTTATGGTGTGGTGGACTTTGTGTCATGCAGGCTTTGATTCAGTGACTCTGTGTCAGGTACTCACTTCTGTTCTGAGACTTTGGGCATTGTTTAAGCCTGTCCAGGCTGTGGAATGAAGGCAGTGATGATTGTCAGGGTTATTGGGGCAAGTGAATGAGATGCACAGAATATGAACATTCTTGGCGTATAGGAAATGTCTTAATCCACTTTTATGTGTTGCTTTCTTCAAATTTCTTTAGCTTCGTAAGTGTTCTTGATAACAAGAATCATCATGGAAATTAAGGACCCCCAGTGGGGTGCACCCCTGCTCAATCTTGGCTCTGCAGCTCACGGTGGTGCGTGGGGCCCCTTGCTCAGTCCCAGGGAGCTGCCCCCTTTGCCATCAGTCTCACATACCATGCCTGTTCTCCTTCTTCATCCTGCTTCTGGAAGTTTCCTGAAGCTCTCATCAAGCATCAAGCATCAATATGTGGGAAGCTGACAAGGGTTGAGGAAGCAGCCTCAGCCCTAGGCTTAGAATGGGCAGCAGTACTGTTCTGGGGCAGAGACCTGCTTCCTGGCCTCCTGCTTATCTTTGAGGATTAAGCCCTGGGGACCAGACTGGAGGCAGCTGCTTCTGCATTTGTGATGGTCCAGTATACAGATGGCACCCATCATTCTCCCCCCACAGCCACTAGGATTCCTCTCTGCCAGGGCCACACTGGAGAGCCTGAGAGAAGCGATGCTTCTACGGGAAGAGCTGCACTGAATAACCGTGGCCCAGGGTCTCTGGGCCCTGGCACATAAGTGGATGGTCCGGCTGTTGTGGTCTGATTTTCTTTTACTCCACTTGCTCATTTTGATTCTGTTTCTGGACTTCCCTGCTCTGGCCTATTGAATGGGGTTTGGCCATCTGGGCTCTGGGCTACCCTGTAGTCTGCAGCCCCTTTCTGGTGCTGCTCCTTCCAAAGCTGTCTCAGCCCCCAGCAAACCCCCAGCTTGGGGGCATGGGGTATGCTGACTGGTGCCAGGCGGGATCAGGCCAATTGCAATGGATGTGTTGCTTTTGATGGAGCAAAGCTTGGAATGATGCTAAGCACCAAGTGGGGCAGACACAGCTGCAGGTTTGGGAGGAAGGCCAGCCCACCAGGCCAAGTGCACAGTGAAGGGAAACAGGTGGTGCCGGGGCAAATGTTCAGTCGCGGTGAGTGGGAAGGGACAGGGACAGAATGTGCCCCAGCAGAAGGGAAGAGTGTGGTGTGGGGAACCTCACTCAAGGGATCCAAAGCTACCCAAGAAGCTACCACTGGGGGCACCTCAAAATCTAGCAGCTTGACTCCAGCCCCTAGGTGGGTTTGAAGGACAAAATGCTGGCCCCAGTGGCCAGCTGATAAGAACATGAAGCTAAGTTGGGGTGTGGAGGGCTCCCCTACCAGGCAGAAATGAAATGTCTCTCCCTGGGCTATAAGAGATGGGTTGGGGATCCCTGGGTGGCGCAGCGGTTTACCGCCTGCCTTTGGCCCAGGGCGCGATCCTGGAGACCCAGGATCGAATCCCACGTTGGGCTCCAGGTGCATGGAGCCTGCTTCTCCCTCTGCCTGTGTCTCTGCCTCTCTCTCTCTCTTTGTGTGACTATCATAAATAAATAAATTAATTAAAAAAAAAGAGAGATGGGGTGGGAGGACTTGGTGTTTTGGGAAAGCTGGAGCCTGGTTATAAGAACAGGCTGCTTGGGGATCTCAGAACCTTCCTATCTGAGGTCAAGTGGCCTAGGCAGTGCTGTCACCCAGTAGGGGAGATGTGAACTCAGAACCTGGGTACCCTGTGGAGTCTGGCCATGGACCAGGAGGGTTCACCCACCTTTTGTTCATTACTCATTCATTCCCCTGAACCTTCTTGAGTATCTTTTCTCCATGCTAGGTTCCTGTCAAGCTTTTGTGTGGATTGATGTGGTCATAGGAATGCACAGTACAACAGGGTCAGCCCATTCTCTAGGGACTTAGATACAAGCCCCCCATCCGCTCTATAGTAAGTTCCTTGAGGGCACAGTCAGGATCTTAATAATAATTATATTTCTAACAATCGGGCACACAAGAGGGTTCATGAAAAACAGCTTGTTTAAATCAAACTTTTTATGTCACAGTCTCACCCAGATCAATTTTAATATGATTTCTAGTCAAGGTTAATGCATCCTCCCATCCTGTCCCCAGCCTCATCCCCCCACTATAGTACCCATATTACACACACACACACACACACACACACTCTCACACACCTACATGCATGCATGCACACCCTGAAAACTGGGTCATTCGACTACTTCTGGGGCACATTTGTTCAGAATGCTGAGTTTGAAAATGCTAGTGTGACTCTGGGTAAGCATCTTATTTATGTGATGTTTCAAGTTTAAAATTTATATATTACATATTTTTTAGTACATGATTTATATATTTTATTATTTTATAATATAATTATATATGGTATAACTGTATCATAATTGCCTATTTTATAATATATAATGTGATACATAATTACATATGCTATATTGCGTATCTATGCATCTACATATTATTTTATATCATATAAAGTAATCATTGCAGCCTTAACTACCTCATAAGCTAGAATGTATGTATGAAATAGGGGTACGAGAGCATATTGAAAAGGAGAAAATACTAAGATTCTACTTGTCCATGATGGAGTTTGGGTTTTGAGGCTGCCTTTCCAGCACCACAGATTTTGTTTCCTGGGAAGGAGGACGTTCCATTGCCCAAGCCTGCATCTGGAATGTCAGATGGGCCTACTGAGCTCCCAGGGGAGTATCAGTGTATGAAAGAGTGTAAAGCATCTAGCCTTTGGCCACAGGAAAGTTTATTACCTCCCATCCTCTACACTCAGAACAGCGCCTGGCTCCTACTCACCTGTGTGTTCTCCTAGGTGTCTACGCTGGGGTCTCACACAAGGCAGACGCCCCCTGAGGTGTCTATACCAGGGCTTCCCACAGGGCAGATGCCCCCTGTGGCACATACAGCAGGGCCTCTCACACTGCAGATGCCCCCTGAGGCGTCTACAGCATGGCCTCCCACATGGCAGGTGCCCTCTGAGGTGTCTAATCCAGACCTTGCACAGAAAAGCACTCACTAAACCTTTGGGGGAATTGAGGTGAATCTGCAGACCTTAGAAGCTCAAGTGGGTTGGTCCTCCATCGGAATAAGCCAGGTCCGGTGTCTGGCCTTTCCCACAAGTTTCCACCACAGAGCCAGCTGGGGAAGGGGCACAGCTGTCAGTGAGGCCCTTCCTTCCTAGGAAACTCACACAGGTGAATGACCCCAATAAAGCAATTGCTCTGGGAGTGAGGGAGGGTGAGGCGGCTCCAGGAAGGACTGGGTTCCCTGCATCCCACCCCCCACCCCCCCAAACAGGGCAGAGCTTAATGAGGGCCTTTGGCACAAGGCCAGTGACTTCTGGCCATTCCCTGGGGCTGGATTTGCTGTGTCTTGGGAAAAGAGGATCACTCTGCAGGAAGGTCAAGAGGGAGAGTACACGTGGATGGGCAGCAAGTCAGCAAAACCCTGAGCTTTCCAAGCCAGGATGGTGCTGCCAACAGGGGCGTTGGCCTCGCTCCAAGGCCCTCTGGCTGCTTCCTGTGTGGGCATCACCTCGGCGGCCCAGGCAGGCCTCCACGGGCCTTCCTCGGTGCTGCTCTAAAGAAGGCCCCTGACAGCAAGCCCGGTATTTCCCTGGCAAACACAACCGGCCTACCGATGCCTTATCTGCAATTCTGAGAGCTCAGAAATGGAAACTTTCTTATAACTTAATTGGCAGCAAGACCTGACCTCATCTGAACTCATCTGGCTGCAAAATTTGACCTTCTGTGATGTGAGGTTATCCGTTCAGTGTGAATATTCATATGTGTCGCTGCCGGAATACTTAGATGTTTGGCTGCGGCCGCTGCCCCAGACCCCACTGGGGGTGTCGGTGAGGGGGACCACGTGCGCACGGGTGCTTTCTCCAGGCTGAAAACGCCTACATCCCGACGTGTCTTGGGTTCTGAGCGGTTCCGATGAGGGCCGGGCTTCAGGCCTCAGCACCTTCTGTAGTTTTCCATTAACAAGCAGGCTTTGAGGAAGGGGTGGCATGTTCATCTTCTAGATGCGGCGGTAGTTGGAAAGGGGAGTGTGTAGCGACAGCACATGTTTGCCGCAGCTACAGGAAGAACAGAAGGGTCATCGCACATGGAGGCAGCTTTGGGGCTTCTCTCTCTCTCTCTCTCTCTCTCTCTCTCACTCCTCCTTCTTCCACTTTCTCTTTCCTGGAGCTGCTGCTAGATTTCTCTTCCCTTCCCCATCCCTCCTGTTTCCATTTCCTGGCTCCCCTCCTTCTCCCTTCCTCTCCACCTCTTTCCTCCTTTTCATGTCCCCTCCCTGCACCCCTGCTTCTCTCTGGGCATCTGCTCTTCCTGCCTGTCTGCCAGCTTCCTCTGCTTCCTCCTCCGTTGGGGCTCTGGTGAGTTTGGCTTGCATGGAGCTCACCGATACTTGACTGGATTTCCTAGCTTCATTTCACTCAGCCTCTGCTGCCCTGGGCTCCACCTTTCTGTGTGTCCCAGTTGGACAAAGGGAATGTGACTAGTCTCAGCTCTTCTTTTCCAGCTAAGCTACTGACCAGCTTGTCTTCTTATACCAAATCTATGGAATGGTCATTCTTGTTACGCACTCACCTTGATGCATTCAGTTGTTTCAGGGGAAGGTACCATGTGACACAACATACAGTTGCTTAACTTGGCCCTTGAATGGGTGCTGACATTAGGCAGTTTCACTTAGAAGGGGCACTGGCCGGGCAGGCTCCAAAAGTCTCCCACGTGGTCCAGACTCTAGCATTGCTGGGGGATGCCAAATAGGACCAGAGATTGGAAGCATTTTAGCAACCTCAAGTTTCCCTAGTTTTATCCGTCCCTTTTTCCATCTGGCAGCAGATGCATATGTGCTCCAAACCTTCAAGTCTCTTGAAGATGATAGGACCCCTCTCTCTTTAGCTGGTCAAAACCACATGCCTCCAAGAACCACCAATGTGGATATTCCCCATCTGGATCAATGCTTGTCAGTTTTGAGCAACCCTGATGTCTTGGTATCCCCCATGACAAAAGACATAGATACAAAATAGGGCTTTCTTTCTTTCTTTTTTTTTTTTTAAAGATTTTATTTATTTATTCATGAGAGACACACACAGAGAGAGGCAGAGACACGGGCAGAGGGAGAAGCAGGCTCCGTGCAGGGAGCCCGATGTGGGACTCAATCCTGGGACTCCAGGATCACACCCTGGGCCAAAGGCAAGCGCCTAACTGCTAAGCCAGCCAGGCGTCCTCAAAATAAAGCTTTCTAATACGTGTTTAATGAAGGCTTATTGGAGTCATTCGAGTGAACACATCAAAGAACCAATGGATAATCATGCCTCTGAGACGGTATCTACTGTCCTCCAGCAACTCCTACAACTGTAGGACTCTGATGCAGGAAGAATGGGTTTTACTGGATGGAATGGACATCACCAGAGTCCTTTACTAGCATATCCATGTGTGAAGCCAAGACCAAGGGGACTGGGCCTGGGATTGCAGGAGTCACATGGAGCCGGACCCTGGAGAACCTTCTGCTGCTCTCCACACCCCCCACCTTTCACCCCACCCAGTGCCAGCTGATGTGAGAGACCCTCGGCAGAGCAAAGTCACAGCCCAGGTACTTCGGAACCAATGGAGCTGGGCCCCGGCCCCAGATTGTCATTGTCAGAAGGGGACTGAGAGAATCCTCCGTGGAAGGGAGAAAGCTTGCTGTGTCAGCAAGAGCTGTTTAAATAGATTTTCTTGCTGGCAGGGTGCTAATGAGGTGCTAACACTGGGGAGGCAGGCAGGCGGGGCTTTCTGGGAGAAGGAGCAGATCTGAACAGCACTTCAAAGGAGTTGGTTGGAAAGCGGCCCTGCCCACCTGCCCTGAGTGAATCTGAGGGCCCCTCTTTGGAAGCCGAAGGGAAGGACAGCTCAGATGTTCTGAGAACAGAGCCTCTTGTTCTCTGTCTCGCTGTTTTTAAATCATCCTCCTCATCATCTTCTAGAAGGCAAAGTGCTAACTACTGTGCTCTGGGCCAAGTCGTGTCTTACATGCAGAAGTAGAGAGAGGGCTCCCCACCCTCTCAGTCCCCCCTCACTCTCAGGCTTGCTTCATATCACAGAGGTGGGCTCTGGGACCCGGTTTTCCCCAGAAGGGGGACTCCCCTTCCTGGCCTCCCACTCCTTCTTTGCCAGAAAAGGCTGCAAAGGGCATATACTTCACAGATCCTTCCAATTGCATCAAACTTTTTTTTAAAAAAGCTTATTTTAAGATTTCTCTCTGGAAAGCTAGCAAGATACTCCGCTTGCATCTCTCGATTTTTAAGGACAAAAAGAGTTGGCATCTATTAGATCAAGTCATATGAAAGTCTCATTTTTGTAGGTCAGAAACAATTTTATATAGGCAGTGTCACATAGTTCAAACTAATCCATCTGTCTGGAGCTGGGCATTATTACATGGGCTGGAACTCAAAATGCTGGGTATCCTCAGGATGCTGTCTACGAGCACTGGCTAGCCGACTCACTGCGGCGTGCTGGTGGGGGTGCAGTGGAATGGCAAGCTGAGAAAAAAACATAAAAATGGTGATGCTACAGAACCAGTGGTCATAGGAGTGGCATTAACACTTCTGTAGCCCTTGCTGTGTTCCATTACAAGACCTTTGCATGCCATACTCCTTTAACTCTCATGACATCATCACATACAGGTGGGGAACTTAAGACACAAGAAAATTAAGTAACATGCCCAAGATCAACTGTGAGGACGTCAGGATGTGACCCAGGCAGAAGTGTGGGGGAGGCTGAGCTGTGTCCCAAGCTGTGAGGGTGGAGGAGGAGCTGCAAATAAGAGAACTGACTCTGGAAACCTTCCACCTCCCCACTGATGGGAATTCAGGGGCATGCTGCAGTGGAAAGAACCTGCTAACTGTTTTAAAGACTTAGGGACATTGGGTATGGGTACCAGCCCTGCTCTTACAATCTACATAGTGGAGGGAATGAAATCGACTCACATGAATGTCAGATTTCCCAGTTTTAAAATGGGACTGGAGTGCCTGGGTGACTCAGGTGGTTAAGCATCTGACTTTAGCTCAGGTTATGTTCTCAGGGTCCTGGGATCAAGTCTCATGTTGGGCTCCCTGCTTAGTGTGTGGGGGTCTGCTTCTCCCTCTCCCTATGCCCCCTACTCCTGCTTGTGTTCTCACTCTCTCTTTCTCTCTCAAATAAATACAATTTTAAAATTGGCCTGATTACAAATACTGCATAAAGGTGTTGTGAAGACTCCAGGAAACAATGCTCTCCTTAAACTTGGAACTTCCCCGAGGCAGGTCAACCTCATTCATGTCTGTGTCTGTGTGGCCTTTGTGAAGAGCCATTACATATCTAGAGATGCTCTGGGAATGTTTGTTGAGTGACTGTTGCAAAGACTGGGGTTTGGAAAGATTCGAATGGTGTGGAGAAAATGGAAAGGTGCTGTGAGTTGTTAACAAAGAGGGGAAATTGAAAAAGGAAATGAGAGGGAGTGAGCGAGAAGCAAAGGTAGGGTCTCGAGGAAAGGGAGGAAGGAACCCATCCAATCCAAAGGAGCAGGCCTGGAGGAGCTGCTGTGCTCATTGCTTCAACAGCCATGAGACAAAATTTTGTCCTGTGCATTCATTTCCCATGGCTGCTGTCACAAGTTTTAAGCTGGGTGGCTTAAAACAATACAAGTGTATCCTCTCATTGGCTAGAAATTGTAAATAAAGGTGTCCGCAGGTCATGCTCCCCCTGAAGTTTCTAGGTGGGGAATCCTTCCCTGACTTTTCTGGCTTCTGGTGTTTGCCAATAATCCTTGGCATTTCTTGGCACGAGGCAGCCTGGCTCCAAACTCTACCTCCAACTTCACATGACCAACTGCTCTGTGTGTATGTGTGTGTGTGTGTGTGTCCAGATTTTCTTCTTACAAGGATACCAGTCACTGAATAACAGCACTCCCAGCCCAGTGTGACTTGATTATAGCTGTAAGGATCCTATTTCCAGAAAAGGCTACATTCACAGGTTCTCATGGTTCTGAATTTGGGGGTGTGCTATTCAGCACCATACACTCTGCTTATTGCCAGCTTTAGTTCAACACTCATTCATGCATTCCTTCATCTACTCTACAAACTTTTACTGAGCACCTACTGCATCAGGGGCCATGTTACACGCTGGGGATACATGTTCAATAAGTCAAGGCTGTTCTGCATAAGGATCTTACCGACTAGTTGAAGAGACAGATGTGTCTGCAGGAGAGCTCAGTGGAGATTTATGGAGCCCATGATCGACCCTGTTTGTAAAATCAAGTCAGTAATGAGAGCACACTAGGCAGAGAAGGTTTCACAGGAGAGGTGGTGCTTTGTTGAGTCTTTCTGAAATCACGAAATGGACAAAATGGAGAAGGTGCTTCAGTGGGGGGCATAAGATATGCCAAGATTGAGGGCCTTGAAGATGCCTTTTGTGCTTGGGTTCTACAGATGCTCTGGCACTGATGCTAGAGCAACATGCAAGACCTACTCACAGGGAGAAAAGGACATGCCAGGGGAGGAAGTGACTGACCCAGAAGGCCAGGGATGGGTCACATGGTGGTGCCAATAAATCTCCACTGAAGATGGGTCAGCAGGTGGCCTAGGCGAGTCCTGTCCTGAAACAGCCCCTCTAGCCTAGCAAGTTTGTCTTAAGAAATAAAGAAAGGACAAAAGGAGAAGAAGGTGGGAGACTGTGTAGTCATTTGATCATCACAACAATTCATCTTACAGGTTGGGGACATCAAGGCACAGAGTGCTTGAATGGTTTGTTCTAAATCCCAAAGCGAATAAATGGCAGAGTGTCAGGCCTTAATTATGGGATTCACTCAGTGGATAGTTCCCAGTGTTCTGTACTGCCTCCCAAGGGAGCTTGAGAGAAAAAAATAAATAATCAAATAGGCCAATTAAAAGGCAATTATTTTTATTACATAACAAGTCTTTGGCTTATCTAGGGATTTGCCACAGAGTTCTGTTTAAATAGCAAGCACCTGATACCAGCATCCCCCCCACCCCCACCCCCAGCAGCTTACATTCCTGGGTGTGTAAATGTGTCCTGATAGATCCCATACTGTCTATTTTAGGGAGGGAGAGTAGGAAACCAAAAAGCCAAAGTGTTAAAAGCCACCACCAGTTAAAGATCAATCAGGGATGAAGAGGCATTAATGCTTCATGGGAATTATAATGGAAAGTCAATGAAAAAATGTAATTTCATAAAAAAAAAAACCCAAACCGGTCTGTGTTAACTGTGGATGCTTCTTCCACCATAGCTGCAACTATGGCTACCTCTAGTGTGAATATTTTAAAAGGATATTTGGACTCAGAGCATTTATGCATCAATTTTCATTAGATAGATGAGTTTTTAGAAGCATATTTCTTGCATAAAGCTAGATGGAGTATCTCCAAGTTAAAAACAACAGTAATTAATTAAAAAAAAAAACAGTAATTTTCTGTAGGGATCTGACATCTTTTTTTTTTTTTTTTTTTTTTTTTTTTTTTTTTTTTTGGGATCTGACATCTTAAGAGCATGCAGTTATGGGGCTCCTGGGTGGCTCAGTGGTTGAGCATCTGCCTTTGGCTCAGGTCATGATCCTAGAATCCTGGGATCGAGTCTTGCATCAGGCTCTCTTTGAGCCGCTCATGAATAAATCAATAATAATAATAAAGACATGCAGTTATTTTGGCTGAAGGGATCTTGGCTGGAATTGCTGACATGTTGGGGTTACCCACTCCCAGCATAACCAAGCGCCCAAAGACCTCAGATGTTATTTGGGTCTCTTGTAGTACCCAACCAAATTATCCCTTGAGAAAGTCACATGTACTGTGGCAGACCCGAATTATCTAGAGTAAGGCTAGTTTTTGCTTCCAAAATTAAATGAAGAGTAGAGAAAACTATTCTAATGTGACCCAGGCTCCAAAATCCCTGAGTTCAAGGCACATGTCTATAGAGTAAACGATCTGGGTGGCATCAGGCAAGTTCTTATTCCCCTCTTGATTTGTATTTCCACATCTGTTAGGAGAGCAGGTGGAACTAGATACTTCCTTTATCCCTTCCCAGCTCGGACATTTTATGATCCATGACCAGGCAGGTGTGATGTCCGAGGCCTTCAGGTGGAGCGCTTGGGGCCAGGGCTGGAGCCTGATGTGCTGCACCAGGCATGGACATGACCGCTGCCGAGGCCGCTGGCCAGGATGGGCACATGAGCTACTGCAGCTTTTTTAGCTTCAGGACCTAGAGGAAGCGATCGATACAAGTCAGATGGAAAGGACAGAAGCAGCAGGGGAAATGTTATTGGCAAAGGGAGACACTTAAACCCGTGAAACTGGAAACTATAAGGCAAGGACAGTGAGGCCTTGAAGCATAGCAATAACGTCAGCCTTGGCTGGTGTGCCGAGCTTCAGCAAGAGAGGGAAGCCGGCCTTTGGAGGTGCCATGAGTGTTCAACCTTTCCTTGTTCAGTTGCCGGCATGTGCTCCCTGACAGAACCTTCTTGTGTCCTATCCATGGCCCCTGTCCCCTGAGCCCCCCTACACGTACCCCCCCCCCACAGGACATAACGTGCACACACACACACATCAATAATTCTTTAACAAGAATTATTGAATATATGATTTTCATTATTGGAAACTCTGCTTCCCTGTGATTCTCAATGATATAGGGATGGGAGATAAAAGTCTGCTTTTGTGGCTGGGGTGCTGGGGTGCAAGAGCACCCGGCTCTGAGGCTCTCAAACAGACCAGCCTCGGCCACTTGCAGCTGATACACTCCAAAGGCAGAGGGATGAGTGGTAGTGAAACAGGAAAGGAATTTATTTCAGCGAGGTCAGCTTCAGGACGACAGTGGACCAGCATCTCAAAGACTGTTCCCCAAGTGCTGAAGATACTTCCAGGTTTGTATCAGGGGATGGGGGATGAAAGTAAACGGGTATGTGCCAGTGGGCAGTGAAGGTTACATTGATCATTGTCTTGGGGTCACTCATGGGGGTATTGTTGGCTCAGGACAGTCCCTATCTTTTGAGGGGGTGGCATCACCGGGTGCTTTGCCCACTGGGCCTTTTGCCTGAGTTGAGAGATAAACTGGAAAAAAGAACTTCATCAATTAGAATGTTTTAGGTCAAATGGAGGTAGCTGATGTCCTTAGTCACTATTTATGAACAGCTGCAGACCAATTCCAGAGTCAAGAAGGATGGATTCAGTACCTCTTCCAAGAGCACCCAGTGGGATGACAGAGGAGACTGAGGGATGGTACAGCAGTGTGAGGCACAATGACAGGGTCACCAGCAGATGGGGCTTGGGGCGCTTTTTTTTAAGGCAGCCTGGGACTCTTGCTCACAACTGCAAAAGAGATCCCTAGAGAAAGGGGGGCTTCTTTATTTAGGTGTCCACTTTGATGGCGTTGGTGGTCATGAAAAATGAGCTACTCCAGGCAGAGTGAGCTGAGATCAAGAAAGAGAGACATTTGTCTGCCAAATAAAGCAACAGGCCCAAGAGGAGAGAAGTGGGGTGGGGTCTGCAAGAGAGGAAAGGTGGAGGAGAGCTTCAGAGAAGCATCTCTTGATTGGGGGAGGGGCTTGAGAGAAGGGGGACCTATGACATCTGCTATTAAATGCCAACCTGTGGGGTGCCTGGGTGGCTCAGCGGTTGAGCATCTGCCTTCAGCTCAGGGCATGATTCCGCAGTCTGGGAATCGAGTCCTACATTGGGCTCCCTGCACGGAGCCTGCTTCTCCCTCTGCCTATGTCTCTGCCTCTCTCTCTGTCTCTCATGAATAAATAAAATCTTTAAAAGAAATAAATGCCAACCCGTGTCTGCTTTCCTTTATGCCAGAGTCTATCCTCCACTGCACAGGTCAGCTTCATAGTAAGGAATTAGTGGGCTCCAAATGTCAATAATGTCCATGTTGGGAAGTCCTGCTGCAGACTCTTGGTTGCGCCACACTCTACTTACACATTCTGGGAGAGCTGCCCCAGGTGTGAGCCACCAGGCAGGAGACTGGGAATTCACCCAGTGAGAGGAGCAGAAGGAGCCGAAGGAGCCAAAGGAGTAGAAATAGGAGTATGACACAACAAGTGACAGTAAGATCTAAGTGTCTACATGCTTAGCTCCAGGAATCCTTAGATCCTCCTTTCTGGGGTGAATGAGCTCTTATCATTTTTTCTGTATCTTGCCTGCATGCTACAGTCCTGAGGGTACTGGTTAAACACACATTGTCTCTGCTTTCGCAAAAATCCCTGTAAGTCTTTTTGTGAGTGGGCTCCATTTTATACATGAAGAGAAACATGAAGGTTTAAAGCGGTTAGGCAGGTTTGTGATACTTGACTAGTCTGAATGTGGTCCAGGTCTAGCTGAGTCCAGAGCCCCAGCTGTCCACCATCCCAGACAGCACCCGAGGCGCAGGGGGAGGTGTACCTGTGGCTACATGTGGGTCTCAGCAGCCGTCTGGGTGTCAGAGCTCACTGGTTGGTGGTGGGTTTCCAAGCTGCTTTCATGTTCGGCAGATGAATGTCAAAGTTTTTTAGGAATATTTCCTAATTAGGGTTATTTATTAAGTTTCAGGTGTTTTATGAAACTGCAATATTGATTTTATTTTGAAGTTTATATGAGAGTATTATTTCCAAATCTAGTTCCTTGCTTTTCCTTCTGTCTCTAAATTACCTTCTTACCTTCATGTAGTTGAGGGTAGGATGTTTAGTCCCAAGAAATGCAGGTTCCCACCACGAAGTGGCTGGGATTATGATTTCTCTAGGGGAAATTAGGGCCATGTGTGCTAACTGGGGTCCCAGTTGAGGCCATCCATGGAGGTGGGGTACAGCTCTGCCCTCTGTCCTACTGGACTCAGAGTCCTTTTGGCAATCTGGAAGTCTGGCTGTTTAGAATTCCCAGATTTGATTCTTGTCCTAGAGTCAAATTTGGTATCAGAATGAATCAGAAATACTGTTTTGCCAACAAAAACCCACTCTGTGCTCTCTTCCACAGGACTGACACAGCTATCAATCTATCAAGGACTGGTGATGTTTTGCATATGGGGTCCAGTGAAATTTGGGTACTGTCCTGTTTATATGCTTCTTGAATATGCTCTTAGGTTAGTCACAATCGCCCCTATCTGCTATCATAATAGTAACTTAACTCTTTATTTATTTTTTGAAATATTTTATTTATTCGTGAGAGACATAGAAAGAGAGGCAGAGACACAGGCAGAGGGAGAAGCAGCCTCCTTGTAAGAAGCCTGATGTGGGACTCCATCTCCGGACCCCAGGATCATGCCCTGAGCCGAAGGCAGGTGCTCAACTGCGAGCCACCCAGGTGTCCCAATAACTTAACTATTTAATTCATTAACCAAAAAGATAACACCAGTGCATTCAGTAGTGTTTTAAAATGTGTTTGTGTTCTATCGATCACAACATCAAGTACCACCAGTCGGAATGCTGTAGCACATGTATGCACATATTTGAGTTTTCACACAGCTGGTAGTAAGTCTTTGCCGTGGACAGACTTCACCCCTCCCTGTGCACCCTCAGGCTTCATAGCTTGCAGATTAAGAAGACTGTGTTAATTTTTAGCTTTGAAACCCTACATCTCTACTCCTTCCCAGGCAGAACCTGGGTTGTAGGAACTAAGGCCAAATGGCTAGTTTGTGTTTATGCTTTGTAATACCAGTGATGTATGATTGTCTTCAAGCTTTAATTCTTCTTAATTCTGATGGCTCTATTTTAAAAAATAGCAAAAGGAAAGGCAACATCTTTTATGATGCCATAGTAAATTTTTGTAGGTATTAATTCAGATGTATTCCTCTCCAGCTCTCTGCTCCTTCATTTCCACCTCTCCATACCACAGTTTGGACACTTGTCATTTTAGGTTGGATACTTCTTTATTATGGGGAGCTGTCCTGTGCATTATAAGATGTTTGGTAGCATCCCTGGCCCCTCCCACCAGATACCAGTAGTACTTCTTCAGTAGTGACAATCAAAAATGATTCTAGACATTGGCAAATGTCCTCTGGGAAGTAGCATGTCCCTCCAGTTAAGAAACACCACCATACTGGATTGGCCTTCAATCACTTGCCTTATGCAGGTCATGAGAAGTAAAACCTTTAAATAAGAGTTTCAAATATTGCAGATCTAAAAGCAAAGTTTATGGTTGTTACAGCATTGGGCTTGGAATGACGCCCAGATTTGAATCTGGATTTTGCCACATATTAGTTAGGTAAGTTAAATTTTCTGAGTTTTAATTACCTTATAGTAAAATGTGGACAATACTCACCCTGAAGGGCTGAATTTGGAACTGGATTCATTCTACTGGATATGGTGCATGCCACCATCTTTGTTCCCAATACTGTGCTACATGAATCTTGTTTAATTAGTGTTTCTAAGGATTTGCTAAAATAATTGAGAAGAATTGATTTCTAAAAACTATTATTTCAAAGTGGATCTGAAAACTGCTAATCTCATAGAGTCTTAATAACGGGAGGAGATTCAGTGAAATTTGAGGTGGTTAAGTCAGGTTAAGTGAGGTTATATGCCTTGGGAATTCCCTGAATTAATGACCCACTGGCTTGGGGGGTAAAATCCAGCCCTGTAGACAGATGATCATGACTTTCACCTATATCTCAATATACATGCAAACCATGGAACTGTGAGCAGTATGGGAAGGGAATGCTTCATGGACTGGGTTCATTTCACTGATAGAAGCCTCCTGGAATAAGCACATTAAACCCAAGAAGCTCCTGCTTTAGCTCTCACCTTAGGCCTTCAAGATAAAAGATGCATCTTGCATTTTGTAGGCGTAGGGGGCCTCAGTTCGCCCTGTGGCCAGGGTTGCCTTCTGGGGCACAAGCCTGGCCTGTATGGGGCCTCAGGTGGCCTTCAATACTATGACTGAATTAGTTGGCAGTGGTGTTGCTTTGAACAATGAGACCACTTGAATCTTCAGTTTTCCATTGGGTGGACAGAAAAGCTAACATTCAGGGTGTGTTTTGATGTTGGAAATTACTGTAGGCATAGTGTGCGATGCAACATGTTGCATGCAGTAGATCCTCAATAAAAAGTTCCTGATCCTATTATTGCTATAGCTAATGATAGTCTTTGAAACAAGAAAATTTGCATGGAGCCTACTCAAAAGCTTCTTTTGTGTTAATTCATGTCTTACTATGAAAGACTTATAGCAGGCACTTCTAGAGGAATACAGCTGTGGTTGTACGTGTTGGTGCCACCTTCAACCAAGTGAGCAAAGTGCCCAGCACTGGAAGTGAACAGAAAAATCTGGGACAGGTGGACTGCGATGCAACACAAATGCAAGATTTAGAGAGCCTTTGAAGCCAACTTTGTGGCGACCTGAGTCACATTGGCTCTCAACCCCCATCTCAAGGTCACATTTCTCTTCCTCTTTGGATTTCTACCTGCAACCCTCACCTGTGCATCTTCAGATCTCATCCTGTGGAGTATCCTTTAAAAAAGGCTTTTATCTCACAGAAGCGGACAGTTCAGCCTGGAGGCATTCACAGATGGATTGGAGGTAAACTCCAGCTTTCCATGCACATCTGATATATATTTTTAATGTCTACAGGTTATTTCTTCTGAAAACCATAATTGACTAGTTCTGTCAAAGCACACAATGTTTCAGGCTTCTCCCTTATTGTCCACAGAAAGGCATTTGTCAAATTCCAAATGCGTTTGTTTCTCAGCTTTTCTGTACTATCCCTCTAATGAATTTGAAGGCATAAATGAATGCTTAAACATCAGAGGAAACTATTGTATTCTAACACATTTTACAAAAGAAAAGGGCCATGGAAAGGAAGAGCCTCTTTTGTCTGAATTGATAGCATCTTGGGTAGCCAGCTGAGCCCTGCTCCTTCCTTTGTAGGAGGAATCCTGCTGGGGTGGTTGTTGCTAGGGCTCCTCTGGTAGTCAAGCTGAAGTGTTTATGGAGTTGGGAATCTCCTTTTCATTGTTTCTTTTAAAATTTTCTTATACAAAATTTCAAACATATAAAAAAGTTTAAAGGATATTACTCTGAATACCCATATACCTACCATCCAGCTTCTACAGTGAACATTTTTTGCTATATTTACTTTGTCAGATATCTATCTACTCATCCATCCTGCTCATCCATTAATTTATCTCATTTTTGGTGCATTTCAGAATAAATTGCAATATCAGGCTTCACTCCCCAAAATATTTCAGCATTCTGTCATAACTATAGTTAAATGTTAGTTTATGGGATTCTTTTCCTTTGAAGTAAAATTTACATACAACGAAATGCATGATTCTTGAATGTGCATGAGTTTGGGTAAACAATTTCCCCAAATTCTTATAAAGGCACTGAACTTAATCATCATCACGGAAAGTTCCCTCATCAGTCATTGTTGACTGACTATAAAAAATAACCAAAGGGATATTGTTTACAATGGATTAATTTTGCCTCTTCTTGGATTTCACATAAATGGGATCTTATAGTTTGCGCTTTTTTGTTTTATTTTATTTATTTGTTTTATTTCTGTCATTCGGAATAATGTCTGTGAGATTCATCCACAAAGTCAAGGGTATCAGTAACCATTACTTCATTGTATGGATGTATCTCCATGTCTTGACTCATCGTCCTATTGATGAACACCCAGACTGCTTCCAGTTTAGGGATATTGTAAATAAAGCTGCCACGAATATTGTCATACAAGTCTTGTTGAGAACAAATACTTTTATAATTCTTGTGTTAGTACATGGTAATGAAATTACTGCGCATATGTTTATAGCAGGTATATGTTTATAGGAAACCAATAGACCTTTTTCCAAAGTGATTGTGCCATTTTATATTCCCACTAATTGTATGAGAATTCCACTTGTTTCTCAATCTTGCAAATACTGTGCTGTCAGTGATTTTAAGTATATATAATTATTCTGGCAAGTATGTAGAGGTATCTAATTGTGGTTTATTTATTTATTTATTTATTTATTTATTTATTTATTTTTTAAAGAGATGAAACTAATTTTAATAATATTGTTCACTTCGCTCAATAGATCCATGTGATCAATATAAAAGTTATTAAAGAGATACTTCACATTCTTTTTTCTTATACGGAGTCTCCAAAACATGGTGTATTTTATACCTACGGGGCATCTCCATTCATAGCAACCACATCTCCAGTGCTCAAGGGCCACACATGGCTGGAGGCTGCTCTACTGCACTGGGCAGCAGTGGGGAGAGTCCAGTAGCAGGTGCTGGAGGCTCTGTTCGCTTTCTCTCTCCATGACTTTTCAGGGGCCAGTGGCCACTAATTGTGGTTTAAATTTGCTTTTTTCTGATACACAATGATGTTGAGTGTTTTTTTTTTTAATCTGTTTTTGGTTACATGTATGTCTTATTTTGTAACATGCCTATACACATCTTTTATCAATTTTTTAATGAATTATTTGCCTTTTTATTAGTAGTTAAAGAGATTCTTCATATTCAAGATACCCACAATCCTTTGCCAGACATGATTTAGAAATACTTTCTCTCAATCTAGAGCTTTGCCTAAGCATTTCCTTAATAGTATCTTGTGATAAACTGGTGTTTTTTTTTTTTTGTTTTTTTTTTTTTTATTTATGATAGTCACAGAGAGAGAGAGAGAGAGAGAGGCAGAGACACAGGCAGAGGGAGAAGCAGGCTCCATGCACTGGGAGCCCGATGTGGGATTCGATCCCGGGTCTCCAGGATCGCGCCCTAGGCCGAAGGCAGGCGCCAAACCGCTGCGCCACCTAGGGATCCCTAAACTGGTGTTTTTAATTTTGATGAAGTTAGTTATTTTTTTCTTTTATGTCAATTGTTTTCTGTGAACTCAGGAACTTTGGCCTACTCTGAAATCTTCTCTGTTTTCTCCTAAAAGCTTTATGGTTTTATCTTTTACATTTGTGTCTATGATCAATTTTGAATTAATTTTTGTGTTTGGTGTAAAGCAGGGGCTGAGAAGTTCTTTCTTATTCTTTCTTTCTTCTTTTTTTGTCTGCATGTGGATATCTAGTTATTTCAGAATCATTTGTCAAAAAGACTTTTGTATCCCTGTTGAATTGCTTTGACGTCTTTATCCAAAATCAAATGATTATAAAATGTGGGTCTATTTTGGGCTCTCTATTCTGGGCTTTCCAATTGATAAGGTATGAATTGAGGTTAATTTTTTGCATATATGTATTCAAATGTCCCAGCACCCATTGCTGAAAAGACTATGCTTTCTCTATTGATTCCTTTGTATATTTATCAAAAATCAACCTACCATATATGTGGAGGTCTGTATACTTTAACCAATACCTCTCTGTCTATAAAACTGAAGCCTTGCAGTAAGTTTTGAAATCAGGTAGTATAAATACATCAATTATTTCTCTAAAATTGCTTTGGATATTCTAGGTCTTTTGCATTTTCATTTAAAACCTGGAGTAAGCTTGTTAATTTGTACCAAAAAAGCCTACTAGGAGTTTGATTGGGAATTATATTTGTAGATCAATATGGGTAGACTGGGCAGCCCCAGTGGTGCAGCGGTTTAGTGCCTGCCTTCAGCCCCGGGGTGTGATCCTGGAGACCTGAGATCGAGTCCTGTGTCAGGCCCCTGCATGGAGCCTGCTTCTCCCTCTGCCTGTGTCTCTGCTTCTCTCTCTCTCTCTCTGTGTGTGTGTGTGTGTGTGTGTGTGTCTCATGAATAAATAAAAAAATCATAAAAAAAACATTATGGGTAGACTTCACACCTTAATAACATTGAGCTTACTAATCCATGAATATGGTACATCCCTTCATTTATTTGTATTCTTTAATTTTTCTTAGGTTTTTCCTTTTAGTTTTGATGTACAACATTTCCACATCTTGTAAAAAATTTTCATTAAGTATTTTACATATTCCAAAGCACTAGTAAATGGAATTTCATTATTTCATATTCTAACTATTTGCAACTAGAATATAAAAATACACCTGACTTTTGTATATTATCTTTCATTC
This sequence comes from Canis lupus dingo, assembly GCF_003254725.2. NCBI lineage: Eukaryota > Metazoa > Chordata > Mammalia > Carnivora > Canidae > Canis > Canis lupus. The sequence continues at coordinate 51,137,434 of NC_064245.1, read as the reverse complement.
TGTGATCTTTCTAAATGCACTTATTATCCTTACTAGTTGGTTTGTAAAATCCTTGAGATTTTGTATCTAAACAATTATGTCATCTGCAACAGTGGAACTTCTACTTATTATTATTATTATTATTTTGGTTTTTATGCTTTTAATTTACTTTTCTTGTTTTAGAGCAATGGTTAGGATGTTCTGTATAATGTTCAATGGAAGTAATGTGAATGGTCCCCCTTTCCTTGTTTCTGATCTTAGGGTGGAAGTGTTCACTATTTCATCATTAAATATAATGTTAGCTATTGGTTGTTTGTAGATGTCTTTTGTCAGATTGAAGAAGTTCGCTTTCAGTCCTAGATTGCTCAAGGTTTTGTTGTGAATGGCTGTTGAGTTTTCTTTATACATGGTCTTTGGGGCTTTACCTCTCTTACACTCTATTCTGGGTTCCCTCTTTGCCAGTCTGTTTAGCAAGAGAGTTTCATGCCCTTGTTTTCATTTTCATTTAACTGATTACTTGGGACATTAACATTTTTCTCTTATATTTACTGGCCACGTGTTTTCTTTTCTTTTCTGTGAAATTGTGTGTGTAAACTTTGCCTAGTATTGTATTGGGTTATTTTTTTATTGATTTGTGGCAACCATTACTAAATTATGGATGTTAAATTTTCCATGGGAAGAAAATATTTTTCAAATCTGCTTTTTCTTTTCATTTTAAAATTTAGACTACTTTAATATGGATGTAGTCAAATTTACCAGTCATTCCTTTCATAGTTTGTATCTTGTTTAAAAAGCATTATTTCTTTGTGAAGGCTAGAAATGAACCACAACAAGGGTATTGTGCAGAAAACATGTGGCTAAATAAGTGCCAGAAGAGAATCTGTAACTTTAAGTGCATATGTTAGCCAATAAGAAAGATTAAATGTTAATAAACCCTGGGCCTGGAACCTGCTTAAGATCCCTCTCTTTCGGGATCCCTGGGTGGCACAGCGGTTTGGCGCCTGCCTTTGGCCCAGGGCGTGATCCTGGAGACCCGGGATCAAATCCCACGTCGAGCTCCTGGTGCATGGAGCCTGCTTCTCCTTCTGCCTATGTCTCTGCCTCTCTCTTTCTCTGTGTGACTATCATACATAAATAAAAATTAAAAAAAAAAAAAAAAAGATCTCTCTCTTTCTCTCCCATTTGCAACCCCCCCCCCTAAAAAAAGAGAAAGAAATTTAAAAAGGGGGGGGCAAACTACTGATGAATTAAAAATTACAAATGGAGAAAGGAAAGAAAAGATAAATAAATGGGATACCTGGGTGGCTCAGTGGTTGAGTGTCTACCTTGGGCTCAGGTCATGATCCAGGGGTCCTGGGATCAAGTCCCACATTGGGCTCCTTTTGGGGAACTTGCTTCTCCCTCTGCCTATGTCTCTCTCTCTCTCTCTCTCTGTGTCTTTCATGAATAAATAAATAAATAAATAAATAAATAAATAAATAAATAAAATCTTTTAAAAAAAAAGAAAAGATAAAGAGATATTAGAAAATTATCAGTAAAAATCACTATACTAATAGATGAAAGGAAAATTATTTGCTTATCCCAATTCACCTAAGGATGTGAGTTAAGATGGAGGAGTAGTAGGGAGACCCTGATCTTGCCTTGTCCCTTGAACACAGCTAGATAACTATCAAATCATCCATGTAAAAGTATCTGTTATAATACCACATTCATACCGAGCAAACAAATAAAAAAAAACCCAGTAATCAAAAGAAACCTCTTAGGAAACCGGAAATAAAAATCAACTTTCTTTTGGGATAAAGATATCTGCTGGAAGTATCGCTGTACTTGGAGCCCTATTTAATGAAGCAAAATAAGAAAAAAAAGGTTATAAATATCAGAAAAGCATGGACAAAAATATCTTTTTTTTGTTACAGATAACACCATCTTCTACTGAAACTCCTGACAAATATTTAAACTAATAAGAACATTTAGAATGCAATTCAAGGTCAACAAAGGAAAATAGGTAGCTTTGAAGACAAGGAAGTGTGAAGCATACGTTGTGAGAAAAGCAATACTTCTACTGAAGGACATAAAAAAGCCTGGAGGAATGAACAGATGGAGCTCATTCCTGATGGAAGTATTTAGTATTGGAAGTTACGAGAACTGGATTCAGGTTATCTATAATTTAAATGCAATCTTAGTAAAACCTAACAGGAGTTTTCATGGAGGTTAACAAGCTGACTCTCAAATGTATAGAAAAGATTGTAGAGTCAATGCAGCTTTGAAAATGGACAATGAGGGCAAACATGTCCTGCTGGCAGAGGTGTGTTTGTCATGTAGCAAATGAAGCTTTAACCTCAGGAAAGACATTTTCCTTATTCCTCCCAAGGAAGTGGGAGGAGCCTGGCTGCATACTTATATAGTCTTATGTTTCTGTGAAAATTACCAAATTAAGATTTTCTAACCACATATCTCTTTGCTCTGCCTTTCCCTCTGTCATGTTTCAACTTATGTCTAGTGGTATTGGATCAGGACAGGTTTGTGATGGTATTAGGGGCACAGCGACTATGCTGGGAAAATTTTATTATACGGGGATGGCTTTGCAATAACCAAACCATATGCAAAACGAACCCCATACATTTATCCCAAACTCAATTCCCCTCAGCCAGAAGCCCAAACCTAGTGCCCAAACTTTGCAGTATAGTTGCAGTGATATTTCCAGGGCTATAAAATTCATTTTGGAGAGAGAAACCAGAAAGGAAATGAGATGAAAAACATATTCGTAAAGTTGATAAAGCTTGAATACACTCTTCTAACTGTAATTTGGAAAGAAGTTTTGGGACATTTCAATAAAATAGTGAGAAATTATAGACTTCTGATTTGGGTGGATATAAAAGGTAAACTTCTTTTGTCATGTTTATTTATTACAGAATAAAGAAGTCAGAGAAAAAAGTGAAGCAGGAAACCAAAGCAATAAAGTTGAGTTACAAAATTAGCAGAATTGTACAGACGCTGAGGATAAAAGTGTAGCAAAAAATTGTCAAATTATAAAAAGGTCATAATTATATCAAGAGAAAGAGATATGTTTTAAATAGAAGTTACAAATAAGGTCAAGGATTATTTGATGATCTAAGTAATAAGGATAATGGATCATAGGAACACTGGAAAATATTTACATTTATTGCTGATTTGACACAATAAGTCTCTATCAACAAAAATAACAAACTTATAATTTGCCACTACAACAAGAATATTGGCATGAAACTGGCTAAGGAATGTTGTCAATTAAGAGTTTTTCAGATTTATCACAGTGCGAGAAAACTTAAAATCCTCTGAAACCTTACAGTTCAAGTATAAATGAAGTCAGGCAAAAGTTTTTCCAAAATTGACAGAAATCTTCATCTTTACCTGTCATTACCAACTACACGGTACATTGCTCTAAGAGACTTTTTGAAGCACTTGATAATAAAAAAAATCCTAAACTATAATGAACTATATTAGAGAAAAGTTTGAATAACTTTTTATTTTCCCTGCAGAAAATGCTACAAAAGTATTGTTAGGTGAAGAAGGTTGTAAAGAGTATATAGCCCCAAAAATGTAGGAAAAAAGTACCAGGGAGGCATGTCAATAAGTTAATGCAGATAATGTATTAAATAGACAATATTATTTTTCTGGATTTTGTGTAGCATTTGAAAACTTTTAAAATGTGCTATTTATTGTGACTTTTTTTCATTCTTAATAAATATTCAGTCTTATATCTGATTTTAACTGTAATTTGGTATTCTTTTTTTAAAGCAGTTCCCCCAAATTATATGAGTCAGACCTAGGCAGCCCGGGTGGCTCAGCGGTTTGGCGCTGCCTTCAGCCCAGGGCATGTTCCTGGAGACCCTGGATTGAGTCCCATGTTGGGCTCCCTGCATGGAGCCAGCTTCTCCCTCTGCCTGTGTCTCTCTCTCTCTCTGTGTCTCTCTTTTTTTTTTCTCTCTCTCTGTGTCTCTCATGAATAAATAAATAAAATCTTAAAAAAGAAAGAGTCAGATCCTCCCCCCAAAAACTTAAATCCTCACGTGCTAGTAGGTATCAAAACATATTATAAAACTAGGGTAATTTAAACAATGCAATATCAGTGTTAGATTAGATCAGGGGTAAGCATATTTTTTTTGTGTGTGTAAAAATAGTGAATGTTTTCAGGTTTGTGGGTCATATGGTTTCTGCCACAACTACTCAAACCTGCCTCATAAAAGTTGCCACGCTAAGATAAAACAAATGAAGGTGACTGTGTTCCAATAAAAATTCGTTTATCGATGCTAGAATTTTAATTTAATGTATCTTTCACATTCAAAAAATAGTCTTCTTTTGATTTTGTTTTCAAGTAGGCTCCATGCGCAACATGAAGCTCAACACAGGGCTTGAACTCATGACTCTGAGATCAAGACCTGAGCAGAGATTAAGAGTCAGCTGCTTAACCCAGTGAGCCACCCAGGCACTGATTCTTTTGATTATTCTTTAAAAAACAATTTAAAAATGTAAAACAGTTCTTTGCTTGTGGGTTGTACAAAATCAGGAGGTGGGCCAGACTGGATCCTTGGGCTAGAATTTGATAAACATTACCATGAGTAAATTTAACAATGGAATAAGGGGGTGTGAGTCCTCTAAAAGACTATATGGGGATCCCTGGGTGGCACAGCAGTTTGGTGCCTGCCTTTGGCCCAGGGCGCGATCCTGGAGACCCGGGATCGAATCCCACATCAGGCTCCCGGTGCATGGAGCCTGCTTCTCCCTCTGCCTATGTCTCTGCCTCTCTCTTTGTGACTATCATAAATTAAAAAAAAAAAAAAAGACTATATGGATATTTTTTGCATTTGGCAAAATGCATTTGGCATTTTTAAAAAGGTTTTTTTTTTTTTTTTTTTTTTTTTTAATAGAGTGGGGGAAGGACAAAGGGAGAGGGAGAGGAAGAATCTGAAGCAGGCTCCATGCCCAAAACAGAGCCAGACACAGGGTTCAATCTCACTACTCTGAGATCATGACCTGAGCTGAAACCAAGAGTCAGACCCTCAACAGACTGAGCCACCCAGGCTGCCTTTGGCATTTTTTAAAGGTTTTCTTTCTTTCTTCCTTTTTTTTATTTGAGAGAGAGAGAGAGAGAGAGAGAGAGAGAGAGAAAGAGAAAGCATGAGTGGAGGAGGGTGGAGGGGCAGAGAGAGAAGCAGATCCCCTGCTGAGCAGGAAGCTTGAGGTAGGGTTCAATCCCAAGACCCTGAAATTATGACCTGAGCCAAAGACAGATGCTTAACCAACTGAGCCACCCAGGTGCCCTGCCCCTTGGCATGTTTAAATCAGTGGAAAAAGAATGCCTTGGCCCATCTGTTTACTCTGTACTTCTCTCTTTTGCCTTTCCTTACGTGGGGCTCAGAAACTTGTTTGGACAGAGCAGGAAGGGATGTTGTCAATGTTGTTAATGGCAACAGCAATGACAGGGGCAGGATATTAGTGTGTAAAGACACTCTGGACGGTTGGAACATCAGGTAAAGAATGTTTGTGTTTCTGTTGCAGACAGGAGAATTGGAGCTAGGCCTTGGAAACTGTGTTAGTGTAATGATGCTGGGGCTGGTTTAGGGATCAGGGTCTGGGAGTGGGTGGCCCACGTGAGTCTGCTTTGTGGCTGTTGGGGAGAGTGGGCTGGGGACAAGGAGGAGGGCAGAGGTGGATGGGGCACCCGAGTCTTGAGAGACGTGACCTGGCCTGTTACACCCATGAGGATGCACCTGTTTCCCATCAATGCCCCATCTCTTATACTGGGCAGCTTTAGCCTTTTGAAGCCTCTGAATGTGCACTGAGAAATTATTGATTGGAAGAAATTATTGATTGGAGCAAAAGACATCAGCAAAAGAAATCTATGTATCTTGGGATGGGTCCTATAGGAGGAAAATCAAAACTACCAACAGAAGACCCCAAACCTTGCAGTGAGGAGAATGGGTGCTGTGTTGTGAACCCACAGCTCCTAGGATAAGGAACCCCTTGTTCCTGAGAGAAAGTCTCCCAAATGCAGGTCAGGAGGACAGGGAAGGCTGAGAGCAGATGAGGCATTAGAGTCGTCTGCTTGGAAGAGGTTCACTCCCTGAACCACAGATCCTCAGGGTTCCACCAGCCGCTAGCTTGTAAAATACCAGGGAACAGTCCCCGTGACAGTCGCTAATTGAGAAGGGGTCTTTTGGCTGCATCTCAGCCTTCTCATCCCCACAGTAAGGATCCCCAAGCCACCCAAGTGTCTGCTCATGATCATTGCAGGCCACCATCTGGAGCACAATTCATTTATTCCTCTCATGAATCCCCCTTCCCCCCAGGTACCCCTAGTCCCCGAGACAGGGCTGCAAAATCCCTGGGGGTTAAACACTCAAACTCTGCCTCTGGGTCAGGAAGACAAGACCAGAGGCCCCCTGCCAGATTCTGCAACCCCAGGGCCTCTATCATTGGCTGTTTCCTTTTAGATGAACTTGATTTAACCCTCCATTTATTTAGAATCGATGAAATCATAAACTCTATTGTATTTGTACTCAGCAGATGCCTAGGGGAGAGTTCCTCTTGGATGTTTATATAAGGAGGCTCCAGGGCTCCACTTTACTCCCTACACACCCCCACACAAGTATGCACAAGCAGACACCTCCCCACCTGCCCACTCTCAGTTCCCCACAGGATCCATATGCAGCCCCTACCTACACGTACACCGCACGTCACTCCATGGACATTTGCTTACCAACAGTTCAGACAACACTATAAACTCACTTCCACTCTGCAGATCACACCCATCCATCAATCACATAAAATGTATCTGGTTTTGGCAAACCATAAGAGACTGTTAAATATAGAGAACAAAGTGAGGTGGGTGGGAGCATGGGCTAGAGGCATGATGAGCATTGAGGAAGGCATTTGTTGGGATAAGAACTGGGTGTTAAATGTAAGCGATGAATCACTAAATTCTACTCCTGAAACCAATACCACACTATATGTTATCTAACTCTAAATTAAGAACAAAAACAAACTGCATTTGTTTTTTCCTCAACTTACTAATGCCGCAACACACACGCAAACACACACACACACATTCACATACACCCCAAAGCACACATACCAACACTGACATGTCAGCAAGGTCCAGAGACTGACTCATCAGTTCTTCCTTCTCTAACTCTAATTTCCATAGCTCCCTTAGAATTTCTTTACAGGTTCTCTAATTTGGCAAATGCTTAACTAGGCAGATGCCTGGCTTTTCTCCACAGTAGATTCATATATTCCAAGGCAAAGGGACCATGGTGGTTGACAACTTCACTGAGGCACTTCCTTAGGCAAGGCTCAGATGGTAATATGAGGGTGGTTTGTGGGTTAAGCTCAGGGGATTCCAAATTCCTTACTTTCAGGGCTCTTTTTGTTATTTTCCCCACATAGACCCCATGCCTTAAAATACTTTGTCTAATGAGCAACCTGTATGTATAACTAATGGTGTTTCTCCTTTCTTATTCATCAAAGGTACACATGTCTCCCAAATTCCAATTTGAGATCAACACCTGATAGTGAAAGCTACACGTTGAACTGGTGAGATACAGCCAACAAGCTCAGCAACTTGACATTTTAGTTAGCCTATGCAGCCTTATCTCGAATAATATACAATTTCTGTCAGGCTTTTGGAAATATTGAAAATAGCTCAAAGACCTCCACTACTCCTTTTGTGGATCCCTACAGGTCTAGAGACCCCAGGTTGGGAACCGCTGAACTGAACCTTTGACCATTTTGCCAAGGTGAGCAACGGTGTAAAATAGGAATAGGGAGAAGAGAAGGATGTGATTAATTTTAGAACCTATGTGGCTTCTGAGAGGTAGTTAGGCTGGCTGAAAAATCTGTACTGGATTTCACTTGTAAAGTCTAAAGCCTCCACAGTGAATGGTAATTTATTCACCAAGGTCTATTATGATGCTAAGGGCTTATGAATCCTGCACATTATAATGAAGAGGGGAAGAATAGGTTGCCTGACCTCAGGAGAGCAAAAGAAGGTGGTCAGAGGCTTGCTGGCCCTTAGTGAAGAGCAGCCCCATTATTATTAAGAAATTGGGGGCCCAGCCCAGGACTGAGCTCCAGTCAAGATGTGAGGGGAAAGGTCCTTCAAGGCTGTGTGAAGTCTAAATGGTTGTTGAATTTCAATTTAAAATCTTGTGTATGTGGGCTAGAAGAGATGTAGAGATCCATCTACTCAAAACAATTTTCTTTGTGTGAGACTCAGAGACTGAGATGACTTGTCTAGAGACACACAGCTAGGAATCATGACAGAGAATGTGCTAGAATCCCACTCTTGGGCATTCCTTAGTTCTTGGGAAATTTCCTCTAAGGGGAGATGGGACAGGAGTTTTTTTATCCACTGTATGTATTATTTGAAAGTTTCCTTGAGCAATTCCTCCCTTTGTCTTGAATTACACATATTCCAGACTCCTTAGAGTTCTGGTTCTTGGTTCTTGGTTCATACTTTCAAATTCAGGAGGTGGAAGATGAGACAGGTGGAGAAGGAACCCACCTGTCTTCCCTGGAGACAGACCTCTCCCACCCAGTGACTTGCTGGAGTTACTTGGGCCAGAACTGGACATCACCAGCTTTCCAAGAGGGTCCTGGCTGCTAAAGCAGGCACCTGGCAGAAAACAAAATTGAGATCCTTAAGGAAAGATGTCTAGCTAAGACTCAAGGTGTTAACATTTTTCTTCATCTCTTCAAAGGAGGTGAATGCTTCCCAAGAGGAAGGGAAAGTTTTTTGCATGCTGCCCTCTTCTCCCGCAACCACCCATGGCTTCTCCAGCGTAGGGAGAGATTAAGAATGCAGAACTCTCCTGTTAAGGGTGAGGAAGTAAATTATTAATCATGGGTTTGTCTAGCTAAAGAAACTCTGAAGTGCAACCAAGTCATTTCTTGCATTTTATAGCCTCAGAAGTAACAGAGAAGGCATTTGAATGTCCCCAAGAACCATGGGGACTCCTGGTGGTGGAACTTCCTCTCTCTGCAGTAACCATAATTTGGAAATCTGTCTCTATCAGATCTGGGAGGCAACTAGTGTGTCAGAGTTAGACTGGCATCACAAAGCGAGTCTTTGGCTTCAGTTCCCTCATCTCATATTGATCAGAGATCTTACACTCTTAGAATCCTGGTATTCATGAGGGTATCAAGATTCCACAGTTTTGAGACATGAAAGTGTAGGAAGACACATGCCACATGGTTTACATCAGTGGTATGTGGACAAGAGAAGGGGAGACTATTAACTTTTCTTCATGCCTCTCCAAATGATTTGATTTGTTCCAATAAGCAGATGCATTTGTGACAGGATTTCTTTCCTTAAAAAATTATAAGGAGATTCCTGTTCTGGGATTGACCATGTATTAATCAGGGTGCTTGGGCTAGTTATTTAATGTTTGAACCTCAACTTTCTCCTTTATTAGAATGAAACCAATAATATCCTCCTCCTTATGCCCGATAGATGTTGTGAACTTCAAGTTGGAGCTCTAGATATTACAGACAAGTCAAGTATTACTAGGATCGGGAAGAACCAAAAATGGTGAAATTGTAAGGGACACGATTGCATTGCCTCAGCTTCTTCTACTTCTTCTTCTTTTTTTTTTTTTCTCATCCGTTTAATCATCTGTACCACTTTCTCTAGCCAGAAGGCTGTTTTCATTGATTCCACAAAGATTTATATCCTTTATCTGGAGGCTGTATGGAAGATGAGAATGGGGAGAGGTCACTCTTCTACCCTAACATTACATTCATTCTGATTGGAAAGACCCAGAGAAAAGAAAACAATTTAAGATAAAATAGAAATTGCTATAACGGAGCTATCAAATGGACTGACTCTTTCAATAGGAAGGGCTCCCAGTTGATTTGTAGTTTTTGATCAACATTTGTTTGGTGAAGTGAAGTGGCCATTCCTGTTGAGGGAAACAGATTAAAAAAAAAAAACATGGAGATGTAACAGCTGTAAATGCAGAGGAGGACAATTAACCTAAGTAACCTTTGACTACTGTATTCTAACCATATATTCTTGGGCTACAGACAGACAGAACCTCATACTGAACTGTAGTTAGTATGTTTGTTTCCACAGGAATATGGGTTAGCAAACCCAAAAACGAAGTATAGTTAGAGTTGAGCAAATATGTAAAATATTTTGTGGAAAGGAAAGCTAGAGTTCTCAGTGTCAGAGAAGGGAGTTATGCATGTGAAAAAGGAAGACTAGAATAAACTCTGTGGTTTGGATTGGAATTAGAGATCTCAGCGTGATATATTTTAGTATATATACATACACCTAGATATAGATAGATAATAGGTGAGTGAGTTTGTGCCCAAAAGAGAGGACACAGTAGTAATGAACATACCAGATGATTAGATTTAGCTTCTAAATACTATTCTTCAATAAAAGAAAGCAGAGCCTTTCAGGAAATGGCTGATTCCAGACAGAATTGGAACAGGAAAAGCATAAATTGAACCTAGAACATATTGTTCCAGAAAGCATGAAAGTACTAAAAGATTAATGGGGATGGGTCAAAAAGATGCAGGATCAGGAGCAAGATTAAAGCAGCTCCCAATGACCACATTTGGACAATCTGAGAGTCAAAGTCAGTAACGCAACAAATTATAAACCACAGAGTAAAATAAGAATTTGTGAATCCATTCTGATTATGGTAGACAGAATAATGGTCCTCAAAGATGTCCACATCCCAATTCCCAGAACCTGTGAATATGTTACCTTAATATGTTATGAAACAAAAGAGACTTTTCCCATGTGATTAAGCAATTTGAGCTGGGAAGATTCCTCTGGAGGGCTCAGTGTAATCACAGGGGTCCTTATAAATCCAAAAGAGAAGCAGAGGGGTCAGGGAAGGAGGTGTAATAATGGAAGCAGAGTTGGGACTGGTGTGATTTCTGGAAAGATCTCATGTGTCAAAGAGTGTGGACAACCTCTGGTTGCTGGAAAAGTCAGAAAAGGAAAATCCTCTAGAGCGTTTGGAAAGAAATCAGAACTTGGGAACCTGGGTGGTGCAGCTGGTTGAGCATCTGACTCTTGGTTTCCATTCAGGTGGTGATCTCAGGGTTGTGAGATCAAGCACTGCATTAGGCTCTGTGCAGAGTCTGCTTGGAACTCTCTCCCCCCCGCCCCCTCCCAAAGCTGCTTGCACACGTGCATGCTCTCTCTCTCTCTCTCTCTCTCTCAAATAATTTTTAAAAAGATAAGGAATGCAGGCCTGTTGACACCTTGACTTTATCTTTAGAAGATCTATTTTGAACTTGGTCCCCAGGACTTTAGGAAAATAAACAGGTATTGTTTTAAGTTACTAAGTTTGTAGTCATTTGTTATAGCAGCAATAGGAAACTAATACCCTGCTATACACACACACACACACACACACACACACACACTGTACCTACATGCATACAAGTACACATGCATAAATGATGGAGAAGTAAAAGCTCTTCTCCATAGTAAAATTCTAGCTAATAAATGAAGAGGGAATGGTCCAGTTTGAAAATTACATTTGGCAACCACTTCAGTAATAATTTTTTCAGGCAAGAAGTATCAATGAATGCTAAATTTAATGGGTAGAATTTTCATGAAGAAAAGGATACCTACTTAGTCTCTGAGTACCTCTCCACAAGGCAGTTACATACTTGAAAAGAAAAATAATACCTTCTAGTGGTACTGTTACAGCCTCATCAGTGGTTCTGATGGACACCAAGGGATCCAAATGAACAGCACCAGCACTGGGACAAAGATATCCCAAGTGCCACCTGATATAATGCACCGAGAATAAGGCATCACTGTTGTGTTATCTATTTATTTTAAAGATTTTATTTATTAATGAGAGACACAGAGAGACAGAGACAGAGACATAGACAGAGGGAGAGAAGCAGGGTCTTCACAGGGAGCCCTATATGGTTGGTGCTCAATCCCTGGACCTGGGATCACACCCTGAGCCAAAGGCAGACGCTCAACTGCTAAGCTACCCAGGCGTCCCTAAAATCTTTTTTAAAAAAGATGTTCTTGGGATCCCTGGGTGGCGCAGTGGTTTAGCGCCTGCCTTTGGCCCAGGGCGTGATCCTGGAGACCCGGGATCGAATCCCACGTCGGGCTCCCAGTGCATGGAGCCTGCTTCTCCCTCTGCCTATGTCTCTGCCTCTCTCTCTCACTGTGTGCCTATCATAAATAAATAAAATAAAATATTTAAAAAAAAAAAAAAAAAAAAAGATGTTCTTGCTCTTATGAAGTACACAAAGAAATGTATAGTTGTAAAGGGGGCACATGTCTACAAATCTTTCTAAAATGGTTCAGAACATGCATATGACAGAGAAGATGATCAAGCCAATGTGGTAAAAATTTTAAATTGGGGGAATCAGAGTGAAGAGTATACATCAATTATTCGTACAATTTTTGTAACTTTTCTGTAAGTCAACTTATTTCAAAATGAAGAGGTTTGTAAGTAGGTGTAGTAGTCTGAATAGCATTTATGGAGCACAAAACAGAAGTCAGAGGTGCTAACTGTGGGTTAGCGACATGAGGGCAGCAGCATAGAGGCCTGCATAGGACAGGGGCCATGTCTTGACACTACTGGATCCTGAAGGCCAAACACAAAATAAGGAAACATTCACTGAATACAGGGAAGAATGAAGGGGGAGAGGGAAGGAGACTCTGACTTTTTAGGCTGGATATAGGCAGAATGTGGCCACCTCCCTCCCTAGGCTTATTTCTTGAGTACCACTTTGGTGGACTGTCCAGCCTGCCTCCTGAATATTTGCTCCCACCAAACTTGTGACCCTGAAGGGTTGCCTCCTGGAACTGGGGAGGGGCTTATACTGTCTACTCAGACTAAATTCTGACCACCTGGCAATGACAGATATCAGTGTCACTGATTGAATTTCTAACCGAAAGTATCAAAAGAGAAAGCTTTCAGAGAGACTGACTTGTCAAGGGAACATTGAGGAGGTCTGGAGGCTTCACACTATAAAGTCAAAAGGTCATTGAAGAACTAAAGGAGAAAAAAAAAAAAGAGAGAGAGACCAAACTTGCTTACTCAGAAAGCTGTCTGAAATAGAACTGCTTAATTCCAAGTCAAATATTCATCAATTCAGTTATTGATTGATTGAGGGATGACAGCTCAGCAATTCAACAATACTTCACTGAGTGTCCACACTGAGTGGGCAGGAATGCACATTTATTGAGGACCTACTATGGGCCAGAGCATAAGTGGGCTGATACATCTATAACTGTCTCATTTAACCCTTCCAGCCACCTTCTTTCTCTTCCTCTTCTCCCCTCCAGCAATTCTTGAATTAATTGAACATTTACTATGTGTCAGGCTGCCAAAATCCTCACATTTTTTCTATTGTTTGATTCTGCCCAACACACATAAGATCATAATCCCCTTTTGGCTGAGACATTAAATAACCTGCCCAGGGTTGCAAAACTTGTAAAATGCAAAGATTTCCTCTGGGATCCACAGGGATTTTAGTTCTGGGACTTTTAAAATAATGGATGAAGGTACAATGTCCAGGATGTTAACCCAAGGGGAGGCTACAAGCTGGAAACTTATGGCCACTAAAGGTCGCCTGATTGCTTTTCTCACCCTGAGAGGATAGGTCCTCAGAGCACTTGAATCACATGGTTAGAACTGCAGGGAGGACTTACATCACCGGTAAACTTTGCTGATCTCTCTTTGGTCTTTTTATGGCACCTTTTGAAAGGCATGACTGTTTGGATCCTCATCTGCACACGAGATCACCCTGTGTGTCCATGCCAGGTGCTGGAAAAGTGACTGTAATGTTCGGACATCTTTTTCAACTCAAGTAAATCCAACACAACAATATCAACTACCTACTATGTGCCAAGACCTGTGCTGAATTCTCAGGACACAAAGACGAATGCAACTTCTGGATTTTCCCAAGAGAAGATAGCTCTGAATATAAATGACAGTGTAAAAGAGTCAATAACAGAAACATACACAAAGTATAATTCAGACAGATTATGTTAACTAAGGGGCCCTTTGATAACAAAAATATTAACTGAGAAAAATCCCTATGTGATAGAATGAATAAGGAAAATGTATTAACATAATATAAGCAAAAAATGTGTATAGCACACAACCTGTAAAGTACAAGAACTCCTAAAATGTAGCTCTGGTATTAATTAAAGATGCCATGCTTACCCCACCAATGGGGAAACCTTACTTTAAATGATATCTAATTCTCATCCAAATCATCCTATTCCTCCTCTTCCTCTTCTTTATTTCCTTGTTTCTTTGTCTTGATCTCTGAGGCTATTCTATGTAGACCTGTTTGTTTCTTATTTTTATTCTTTATGTAACCAACTTTCCTTCTCTATGTCTGCAATTATTCAGTGTTTGAAGTATAGATTCTTTCTATTCATTGTTTCCTGTTGGTCAGGTGGTTTGACTCTCTTTTATTTTTTTCTTTAGGGTTCATGGTCTCATAGGGCAACTGCTAAAAAGGGCCACTGTGGAAATCACACATCTTATTATTCTAATACATTTCTGTTTGGTGAGATGTTTCAGTAAGATCTGGGGAGCCCACATGGGCCTCGGTGATCCCAGGAGAGGAAAATTTAAATCTCATTTAGTGTGTGACATTATGGAGACTAGGTGCTGTCTCATATGAAGGAGAAATCTGTCCATGGGTTATATGGATATGCAGGTAATATTTATTGATCCCTTAATATATTGCAAGTACTGTGTTCTTTCCCCCGTGTTATAATATTAATTTTCACAGTAATACTGCGATATTTTATTTTATTATCTTTCAGATGAGTAAACCAAAGCTTGGAGAAGTGAATAGGCTCCAAGGTACATTTCAAAGGCAGTGGTAATTTGCATGAGAATCCAGATATATTGGACTAAAACTCCAGGATCATTCTTCTACAAAGGTAGTTAGTTATCAGACCTTATGTTTAGGAACTCTGGGATATGGCTCCAAATTTTTATTTGTAATAAGTATTCCAGATGATTCTTTGGTTCAGCACCAAACCATCTTAGAGCGGCTTCCTTACAGAGAAGCACAGACAATTATGCCAAACTGAAATGAAGTCAACCAAACAAATTGTGACCCAATAATCACTATGGGTGAGGCTTTCTATCTGCCTTGGGGGTTGTGATATTGTGATTTATAATAAGAAAAATATAATAAGAAATATATAAGTACAAATGGGTCTTAGTCTCATTTCTGGCACAGAGCTCCTAAAACCTTTGGAATTTCCTCAGTGGTGAGAACGGTAAAGGGGTCTTTTGTTATGTTAAGGTGGAGATTATTAGGTGCAGGTTGCCAATGGAATCAGTCTTTCCCTCCCATCCTCTGACCTCCAGGGAGGCGAGAGGGGCTGGAGGTTGAATGGATCACCAATGACCAGTGGTTCCATCAATTATGTCTATGTAATGAAGCTTTCATAAAAAACAAAAAGATGGGGTTCTGAGAACTTTCAGGTTGGTGAACACATGGAGGTGTGGGGATAGTGGAGCCCCTGGGGAAGGCATGGAAACTCGGCACCTTTCTCCATACCTCCGTGCATCTCTCCCATCTGGCTGTTCCTAAATTATATTTTTGTATAATAAACTGATAATCTAGTGAATAGGTTTCCTGAGTTCTAAGCCACTCTGGCAAATGGATTAAACCCAGGGAGGAGGTTTTTGGAAACTTTGATTTATAGCCAGTCTAATAGAAGTACTAGACTTGCAATGGCATTCTGAATTGGAGGGGTCACTGAGCCTCCAGATTGTACCTGGTCGGTCAGAAGCACAGATAACAGCCTGGGGTTCCAATGGGCATCTGAAGGGGCAGGGCTAGTCTTGTAGGACTGAACCTTTACCCTGTGAGATCTGATGCTGTCTCCAGGTAGATGGTGTCAGAATTGAGGTGAATTGCAGCACACACAACTGCTACTCAGAGAATTGTTTGTTGGTGGCAGACTAATCTAATCTGTTCTTCCCACAAATTGGGATCTGGGCAATTTTAAAAGTAGATACAAATATAATAGTTTTCTTCCCATCAAGGAATTTTCTTTTCAATTTAAGACGTGAACTGGGTATAAATTAAACAGCAATAGAAGATATAAATGTTAGCTTATTCTTTCAATCAAAGTGATAGCAATAACACTATATATGAGTCAGTGGCAAATGACATGCAAGGATACTACTTTCCCAAAGAATTCAGAGGGGAAGCAATTCGAGTGCTGAGGGAGAGATTGAATGTGAGGTGGGAAGTGATCTGGATTTTGGAGAATGCATGGACAGGAATCAAAGTAGGGGAGCATTTGATAAAGAGTGATAATGTGCACTGAAACCCAAATAAATCTCTTGCCCACATATGACTGTCTTTACATGCTATGACATGCAAAGAAACATACTCTAACAGCCAAAAAGTAATTATATATAATTCCCATCTTTACTTGCATCTGTCAAAGATTATTAAAGGAGACCAATCCCCAGATCTGCTCTTGGGATTTGAATGGCCAACTGGTCTAGTTTTCCCAGAACTGAGGGGTTTTCTGAAATGTGGGACTTTCATTTTTAAAACCAGGAAAGTCGTAGGCAAACTTGAACAAATTAGGCACCTAACTTTGATGACTCAGATCCTTTGTGATAAAGGGGACAGAAGAAGATGAAGTTCTGTGAGTGTCAGTGACCTGATCCTAGCTTCTACACAGCACCTGAAAGGGGTTTGCCTCTGATACCCATGCAGACTCTATATCAAATGTTGTAGCCTTGCTGCCCACAGAGGTGTTCCTTGTGGTCAGTAGAGACGAGAATTGTGAAGGACACCTTTGAAGTCTGCTTCAGAACAGGAGCACCTGACATCTTGGCATAAGAGGAGGATGGTGTTGACGATGGCATTGTGTACCAGAGGGAGCAAATATAGTGATAGTGACCACCATGGACCAAGAATCGGCCTTCTTTCTTCTTTCTTAGACACTTAAGCTCAGGAATTCTTTTATGATCCAGTGGAGGGAAAGAAAGAACCCAGTAATGTTGTAGTTTGCTAGCCTCTGTAGCCTTGTCAAGTGGGGGTTCAGAGTTGGCTTTGCTCTGAGAGACAATATAACATCATTTAATATCCAGAGTTGAATTCCAACCCGGCTACTTTATTAGCGAGGTAACCTTGGGCAAGTTACTTAATATCTCTGAACCTTGGTGTCCTCTATAAAATGGGGCTACCTCATAGGACTGTGATGTGGATTAAATAAGTGAATATTTGAAAAACAGTCAGAACACTGCTTGACACATTGTTAGCCTTATATAAGTGTTTGTTAAATTAATTTAGAAAATAATGTGCCTTTCTTTGCAAGGATTGGGGAAACAAATTTATATCCATGAAATCATGGTAAAGCCATTGAATTTGTGATTAGGAGGTCATCTGTGATCTAATGCTTGCAGGAGGCAAATTGTGAAGAGTTAAGAAGGAATGAATAGTGAGCAACCGTGACTCCTTTTATAGATTATACACTGAATGGGTCGGGGGAATAGGGGAGAGGGGACCGTAGACACAAGTTGTCAGAAGGCATGAAGACCCCTGTAGTGCTTCTGCTGCTGGGACCAAAGATTTCTCTTCCCTTCCCTCCAGCTCCCTTTTCTGTTTGCCTGCCTTCCAAATGAATAATACCCCAGCTGGGCTCCTCCTGGCCTGGAATTAAGCTGGGGTGGAATCCACCCATAATGTTCAAGGTCCTGTTTGTATACAGTAGATAAGGTGCTTACAGAACAGAATAGGAAATTGTGTACACCTCACAGACCAGTCACAAAGATTCTGCCTTCAAGGTCAGAAGCACGTTTTCCCTATTGATTTATGATTTTACTGGCAGCAGACACAATTAGGAACTGGACCCCCAGTGCCCAGTGCCCACACAAAGAGAACATAAGGAACAGGATTCTGACCATGAAGGAGAGATCCTGGGGGCACTAGAAGTATGGGGATCCTGGGAGGACTAACCTGAAGGCCTAAGTCTAGGCCTACAAGTTGTACTACATGTCACCTGCTGCCATTTGTTGCACATGTACTATTCATAGGTATTATATAGATATGTAAATTGTATATGTGTTATGCAACAAATATGTGCACATAATATGTATACATATTTCATTTTATTATTAGCCCATTTTTTCCATATGGGATAACTGAGTCTCAGGGAGGTTAAGTAAGTTGTCCAAAATCACAATGAGGTACATGAGCTAGAGCTGAGATCTTTTTTAATTGAAAACTTCTGTCCTATCCACTCCAAAACTCCACAGTTTCCAAACTGTGGTCTATTCATCAGTTCTGGGATGGCCATTAGGAGGCTCATAGGAAACATACTAAATCTATCAACTCATACTCAGTGATTCCAGTTAGAGGGTCCAGGAGAGACTCAAGAGTTATCAGGGAATTCAGTTATGTAATCAGGTTAGAGAAGCCATATACTGGGCCACCTGGGCTGCCCCCAAAATCTGGCTGGTCTCCAACTTCATGGGGATCCTGGAAGAAGGGTATAGTATAGTATCCCCAATTCACCACCTTGCCCTTGTCCACCTCAAAGAAAGTAAGGGGAGAAAGAGAAGAACAGAGAAGACCACAGGGAGGAGAGGAAAAAGGAGCAGAGAATGGAAGTTCAAGACCCATACTTCCCTCTGCATGTATTTTTAGCTTTTAAAGCCAGACACAAATTCTAAGGCAGGGTGACTGAACTCATGCCAGTGTAAGCTCAGGAAGGGTAGAGGCTTAATATGAGAAGCAAAACTAAACTTAACATTTCTCCAAGAGCCTGGACATGTAGGTTCCAGCTGTGTACCCTTGGGCCACCACTTACCTGTAGCCCCAGTTGTCACCACTGTAGAGCGACAGGGCCATATTAGACTTGAGTGGACCCTCCCTGCCAGCGACATTCTAAGATTCTGTTTTCTTTTGATCCTGAGAGGTCAGTCAGCAAGAAAAGCTGTGACTTTCCCCGCTCAGCCTCTAGGGGGATGGAAAAAGGGAAGGCAAAAGAGGAAAAAACAGACAGGTTCTGTCTCCCAGAGTGAAACCCTGCATTGTCTGGGCAGATCAGAGACCAGACCAGGCAGAGGGTGGTGGGAGCAGGGCTGTGGTGGTGTGGAATCAACTGGATGACGTTTCCCTGGCGACAGAACTCTTCAGAGCTAAAGAAAAGTAATTGAACTTAATGTCCAAACACAAAATCAGTCCATAAATCCAGGTGCTGTCTATTGGAAATTTCAGAAGGGCTCTGCTTCCCTTAATCTTATCTCTGCCAGACAGTTACTGTGTTCTTGATGTAATTAGAGTGATAAAACAATGTGACACAACCGCTGGTTTCTATCATGGCATCGCCACTGTTGACTTAAATGACAAGGTAATAATTTTATAGGAGGCTCTTTATTTTTATTTCTATCTCCATTGTGGATGGGTCTTTTCCAAATGGGGAGCATGTCTCTTTCCAGATAAGTTCACCAGACACCATATGCAAGGGCTGTTTCTTTCATCACCAGTTAAGTACCTACAACTCCCCAGGTGCAGTTGAGATGTTTTTAGTAGTTAAAAATCACAGGACTAGCTAAGGATTATCAGAACTATAATGTGTTTTTTGCAGGGTTAGGTGATTTATATGTCCTTCAAAATTAATGCTGGAGGGGACGAGGCTGACTTATCTACATGTTTCTCATCTAGTCTACAGGAAAGACTAGATTTGTCTAGATCTTGTGTCCATGAGAAATCTGTACAAGTGGATATGCCAAAAGGTAGACATTCCTGACCTTTTGGGGTCAGATTCAGAATCCAGAAATCAGTACTCCTAGACAGTGAGGAATGGATATTGAAGATCCAGAGCAAGTTTTGTTTGAAAACAAGAAACCACTCTAAGTCCAAGGACAAATTCAGACAGTCTTTGGAGATAGAGAGAGCCCAAGGCCCTGACTCAGTCCAGTTTTCACTTCCCTGAGAAGGCACTTTGGTGGAAGCACATATTCCAGCCAGAAAAGTCATGGGCTCATGATGACAGAGCCTCAAAGCTGTCTTCAGCACTGGAGCCCCAACACTTTCCTGTCAAGAATAAAATATAATGCATAAATGCAATGTTTAATTATTTGCAGATATCACTGTACAGTTTCTGCTGGATGGCTGTGATGTGTTTTCAGGGGAGCCTTTTTCAGCTCTTGCTCACCCCGCAGGCTGGAGGGCTGGAGTTGGAGTCATCTGGCTCAGGGACAGGAGCAGTCAGTAGTTTTCCTTTATTCGACCTTCCTTTATATCAACTGTGGAAAATTTTCCAGTCTTATGGCACATGGGTGGCTGTTGCTTCTCCATTTCTCAAGAGCTGGCAAGGAAGCCTCTTTAACATGCCAGAGAGGTATGACAAAATGACAAGAGGTGCAGAGGCCTAGACACAAGTGGTGATCCAACCTGAAGGGCTCAAAGAAGCAATTTACCTACCTACACGCCCAGGGACATCTATCAATCTGTCCTGATGGCCTTTTCAGACATTTTAAATATGGCTTTTTGGAGGGGAAGGAGAGGGAAGCTCTCATGAAACTCATCCCCAGGAACAGGATATGAGGCTTATCTGGCTGTGACTTGTTACCCCATTGATCACCTCGGTTGATTTGGCTGACCCGGCTGGCTAGGTGGGTGTCCCCTTCCTCCCTCACTGCTCCATGTGTGTCCCTCCTGAAGCTCTGCAATCCATGGAAGAGGACGACCTTCCCCGATAGAGGAGGATATTTTTTTGATCAAGGGTATATATAAGTAGCTGCGCTCCCCTGCTAAAACCCCCAAACAAACTTTCAAGGTCCATTTGTAGGACAATGTGGGGTAGCCAAGCTTTCAAGACTCTAGACACATCCAAATGAGGCACTGCACATGGCAGCCTTTCTTTAAAAAGAGAGAGAGAGAGAGAGAGAGAGAGAGAGAGAGAGAGAGAAACTTATCCCCAGGAATAAAAGTGATCAGGGACCCAACAGGACCACTAGTTACCATTTTTCACAAGGAAGTCAAGACTTACAAAGGCCTAGGTCTATAACAGTTTTATAAGATTCTGGGACCCTGTACCCTTCCTCTGTCATTTCATAAAGTGAGTGGTCTATAAAACCCTTTAAATAGAGAGGATTCATGGCCTTGTCTTAAGTGCTGGGAAGAAGTGAAAATTGGGGATACCATGTACCACTCTGAAAGCCTCAGGGTCTGGCCAAAGAACCCCTATGGAGAGACTGCATTTGGACCCTGGAGCAGGAGGAGGGCAGTGAAAGCCTTAGGGGACCAGAGGACAGGAGGGAAAGGGAGTCCTGGAACTCGCCCATATCTCAGAAGGAGGTATGGAGCTAAATCAGTCTCCTGGAAGATTTTACCTATTAACTGCAGCCACAGACTCTGTCTTCTTTGCTGATAAACTACCTTATCTTAAAAAACAGACAAATAAAACTTTTGATTTCTCAAAATTTACTCAGGAGGACAAAGAAAAACCTGAACTAAGCAATAGTCACTAAGGTTATCAAGAAAGCGACCATTTTTATCTTATGCAAATTTCTCCAAGGGGAAAATAAGGGGGAGAGTACTCAAAGAGACTTTGTATTTTTAGAAGATAAAAAAGTCAAACAGGGGTTGTATAAGAAAATTGTTGCTCAATCGTGTGTAAGAGCCCAGATGCAATGAGTCCTAAAGACATTGACAAATAAATCTAAAAATGTGGCAAAATAAAATAAAACAAACATGGAACATATCCCAAGAGCACAAAATTGGCTTAGCATTAGAAATTCTATTAATGTAGTCCATTAATCGGCTAACCTATTTACCATATTATCATATTAATACCTAAGTATCATATGATTACCTAAAAAGATGCTGAAGAAAACTATTTTTAAAAATTTATTTATTTATTTATTTATTTATTTATTTATTTATTTACTTTAAAGAGAGAGAAAGAGTAAGCAAGTTCACATGAGCAGGGGAGGGGGGAGGAGCAGAGAAGGAGGGAGAGGGAGGAGGGAAGAATCTCAAGCAGACTCTATGCTGAGCCTAGAGCCTGAAGTGGGGCTCTATCATACAACCCTGAGATCACCACCTGAGCTGAAGCCAGGGTCTCCTGAAGAAAGCCTTTTGAGAAATTTGAAAATATACTGATAACTAGAAAGATATTATAGCTAACTAAGATAGCAAACAATCTTCTTTACCATGACAGAGAACTTACCAAAAATTTATTTACTGATGATACTTAAAAGTGGGCCCATTAACATCAGAGGCAATTCCAGGATCTTCTTTCCTCAGTGTTAGTATTGGATATGTACTGAAGGGCCTAGCCAATGCTCAAAGACAAACTAAAGAAATGAGATATAAGGATTATAAAGAAGGAAAATTTTATTATTTGCAGATATATGAGTGAACGTCTACATAAGATATAAAAGAATCTATTAAAAATTAGAATAGATATAAAAATGATGGATACAAAGCTCAGCAGGCAATAACTAATAGATTCTATACTCTACCCATTACATAATGTACTTTATAAAAAGTCATTTACAATACCCACAAGAACTATAAGGTAAAGGAATAAATAAAGACATCCAGGAAAAATATGGACAAAATTATGAAACCTTATTAAAATACATAAAAACCTGAATAAACCCAGAAATATACCATGGCCATGAATGGAAAGGCACAATATCATAAAGATGTGAATTCTTTCATATAACCTGTGAATTCAATAAATTCTAAACAAAATTCACTTAACATTTTACATAGAATTTCATAAATTGACTTTAAAATTTGTTTGGAAGTATATATGTCTAAGAATAGCTAAGCCAATTTTGAAGTATAATGAGTAGGGAGGATTTGAAAGAGAGTTTGCCCTATCTACTATCAATACTTGTAAAGCCATAGTAATTTTTTAAATATATAAATTGAGCAAAAGGACATTATACACAAATCCAATAGAATATTCTACAATGATAGAAATATTCAAACTCTGAGCTCTCCAAAATAGTAGCCACAGGCCACATGTGGCTATTGAGCACTTGAAATGTGGCTTCAGAGACCAAGAAATAAAATTACTAATATTATTAAATTTCGATCCATTTAAATTTAAATAACCATATGTGGTTCACAGCTACTGTATTTGGCAGCATATCTCTATAATAAAGGTACTACAAGCTGACAAAAATAAATATGGTAGCATGGTATCACACAGAAGTGCTATTACAAACCAGTGGAGAAAAAGGAAATTGGCTATATATAGGAAAAATATACATGACTATGAATTTAAATTCCTACCTTATCCCATTTGTACAAATACATTTCAGATGAATTAAAGACCTAAGTCTAAAAATCAGAACTTCAATAAAAATTTTAGAGATAATATAAGGAGAAGATCTTCCAAGTCTTGACTTATGAAAAAAATCTCTTTTCTTTTTTTTAAAGATTTTATTTATTTATTCATGAGAGAGGCATAGACACAGGCAGAGGGAGAAGCAGGCTCCATGCAGGGAGCCTGATGTGGGACTTGATCCCAGGTCTCCAGGATCACACCCTGGGCTGAAGGCAGTCCTAAACCCCTGAGCCACCCGGGCTACACATGAAAAAAATTACTTAAGCAGGAACAAAAAATAAAACTCTTAAAATAATGTATCAATAAATTTAATAATATTAAAATTACAAACTTCTGCATAACAAAGGTGCCATAGAATATGGTGAAAATACAAGCAATGGAAAAATATATTTGCCACATCTGACTAAAGATAATTATTCAGAATATGCAAATGACTATGCATCAATATGAAATAACAAACAACTCAGTGAAAAATATGGACAAAAAATATGAAGAATGTTTTCCAGAAAAGGAAACTCAAAAGATCAATAAAAATATGAAAAAGATGTTCAAACTCCATAGTAATAAGGAAATGCAAACTAAACCATCAACAACATGAGTTTTGCATTCGTTAGAGCATCAGTGTCATGGGTATTTGTCCATCTTGTCCATCTAGCATCTAAACCTTCTTCCTGTGCTTGGGAGTTCTTCCCACTTTTTGAGGTAAGGCCAGCCTTCCTCCAGGAAGCTGAAAGTGCTAAATGTTAGTGGTCCTAGCTTCCCTTGAAGTAGGGCATGGGACATATGACATGAGCTCCACCAGTCAGATGCTGTTGACTGTAACTAAGTCTTTGAAGGGGTAGTGACGATCATGGGACAATAGTGTGCTGAGTCCACATGAGGTGGTGATGA
Source organism: Canis lupus dingo (assembly GCF_003254725.2). NCBI lineage: Eukaryota > Metazoa > Chordata > Mammalia > Carnivora > Canidae > Canis > Canis lupus. The sequence continues at coordinate 51,113,214 of NC_064245.1, read as the reverse complement.
CTGGGGGCTCTAGCGTGCAGTGTTAGGAGTATAAGTGGTACCATTGCAATGAGCAGCACTTGAAGTTGATGGCAGCCCAAGAATAATAGCCTCACAGGACTGGACTTTGAATGTTATGCTGAACTGAGTAGCAGAGAACCTGGATCCCAGCCCTTGCCGTAGGTGGTTCTGACAATTATACAGTCTTTTACATAATTTTTTCCCTAAAGATCAACTAGAGTTGTTTCTATTGAGTATAGCATTAACAATACCAAATATTGGTGAGGATTAGGGGAGATGGATCTGGCATACATTGCTGGGGAATAGGACATTTGCTACAGCCTCTCTTGAAGGCTGGGTCTCCTCTTGAAACCAAGTGTCAATACATAGTGAAGGTGAAGATGCTGGTATCCATGACCCTAACTTTACATTTCCAAGAATATGTCAGAAAGTTTCCCTTTTATATTCCCAGGTGGATGTGTATCCATTGTAGCAGATGTTTTTAGTAGTTTACAATTGGAAACAGTTTCCACCAATGGGGAAATGGATACACAAACTGTGGAATATTCACATGGTAGATTTAACATCGATTGTAATAAATGAAGTTGATTTATATGCTTCATAGGGATGAACTTCACAAAAATATTAACTCAAAGTTTCAGCATGATACCTAAAACTATCTTTTATGTACATTTATATAACATGATACTCTGCGGGGTTTATGGGTAGGTACATGTGTATAGAAGTATTTGTGATAAAGAAACAAAAGAATGGAAACAAATTTCAGTAAAGAGGTTGTCTAGGAAGGGAAGGAAAGGTATAGGAAATTTGAATTGTATTCATTACGGCTTTTATTTCAACTAAAAAATATCTGGAGCAAATATGATAAAACTTTGATACTTAAAAATTCTGAGGGCACCTGAGTGGCATAGATGATTAAGAATCCAACTTGGTGTCAGCTCAGGTCGTGATCTCTGGATCATGAGATTGAGGCCAGCATCAGCCTCAATGCTCAGTGTGGAATCTGCTTGAGATTCTCTCTCCCTCTCCCTCTGCCCCTCCTGCTCATGCTCTTTCTCTCTCTAAGATAAATAAATAAGTATTTTTAAAAATTCTGGGTAGTGAGTATATGGATACTTGTTATATTCCTCTCTCTCTCTTCTGGTATATGTGGATTATTAAAGAAAATCCCAGAGCTTTTTTTTTTTTCCCCAGAGCTTTTGAATTTAAAAATATAGGATCTTTTTTTCATATCACCTGAATTAATGATTATACATTTATTGGATATTTAGTATTTGTCAGGCACTGCACTAATTGTTCTATCTATACAATCTCAAGCTCTATCCAATCTTATGAGATAGACCAGTGGCTCACTCAAACCACACAGGACACTGATGCCTAGACCGCATTCCTGGAGATTATTCTAGTCAGGTCTGGGAATTGGACATTTTAAAAACTCTTCCAGTGATCTGAATATGCAGCCAGGCTTGACTGAAAGAGTTTATAGATGTCTTTCCCACACTCTGCCTGATTATAAGAATCACTGGGGACTAATTACAAATATAGATTCTCAGGTCCCATCCAAATCCATGGAATCAAATTCTCTAGGAAAGATGCCAGAATGTTCATACTTTCATCAAGTGCTCAGAAGATCCCTATGATCAGGCAGGTTTGGGAGACCTGAGATTAGTGCTTTCATCCTTGAAGGCCTCCTTAGCTCATGCCCTTCCCCCCTCAGCCACATCTTTCTCCTGGAGGTTCTGATTCAGGAGATCTCTAGTGAGACCTAGAAAACAACTTTCTTTAAAAAATTCCCCAGGTGATGACTAGCTATATTGAAGATCCACTGAAGTTATTATTATTATTATTATTATTATTATTATTATTATTTAATTATTATTACAGATGAGTAAACAGAGACTCACAAATGTGAAATACCAGGTTGTCCTGTTCCAGAGCTCATGCTATCTTTGCTTATAGTGTTGATGACCCTGTGGTGGGGGTCAGTTTCTCCAGGTTCTGTCTCTGTGCTAATCCTGGCTCACATTCTCCTTTCTGCCAGGATACCCCAGGGTTAGCAACAAGTATGGATCCTTCCCTTCAATGAGTGGAAATGCAAGTTGTAGAATTCAGCCCCTTGGGGTAGGACTAGTGGTGCCTCCATGGGGCCTCGGTTCAACAACCTGTGCATGAGGACATGTTCTTCTGGGAGCTGGGGTGCAGGCAGGGAAGCAGCAGCAGCAGCACCAGTATGAGGCTGGACCAACCTGTGGTTATCAGGAGAGAGTGCGACTCACTGAGCTATTGTTAATATTGACTCCATCCTGGTCCCTTCAGACTCAGGTAATGTATGTATGTGTGTGCACATGTGTGTGTATGTGTGTGTGCTGGGGAAAGAGGCATTAGGGAGGTTCTGAAGCTTCAGGGCAAGAGCAGCAGGGAGAAGCTGAAGATAACCAGAGCTCAAGTGTCCTTTCTTTTCCAATTCTTCTTCCAATCCAAGCACACTTTCCACCAGGTGAATTATCCCAAATGTACATCTTCCAAAGCATGTTCTGCAGAACAAGAGCTTTAAGGAATAGAAGGAGAAAGAGGGGGAAGAGGGAGGGGAAGAGAAGAAGGAGAAGGGGCCAGAGGGCTTCTACTGAAAAATGCTGGGCACTATATGTCCCTCTTAAAGATTCACAATGTCCATTAGCATTTAAAAAGTCTCTGAGAAGTCCTACAGTCATCTGTTTCACTTAGTATAATCCAGTGATAAGCCAACCCTTCTTTGTTACAGAAACACCTTAAAACTTTGTAGCTCTGGTGTCCTTAGGAACACATTTTAAGAAACAATATTATAAATAAATGCCTTCTAGGTCTAAAATCTCAGGTCATTGAGTAGGATTTCTAGTGAATCTAGTGAATTTTTGTTAATCATGTTAATGACATCCAGATTTCCTTGCTCGGCACCTTGTTTGATCAGGTTGGCATCTACTTCTGTTGTCTTTATCTGCCACACATTTATAAATTTTTTGTTTTAACAAAGCTTTATTTTTTGAGAGGTTGAGGTGAACTCATTCACACCCTGTTTGTAGTCCAGGAATACAGGAGATTGTGTGTATATGATCTAAGCCTGGTCAATAAGAACAGTCAATCCTCTCACTTAGGCCAGGCATGGGCACTTGACCTATGTCAGATCATAAGAAACTCAGTTCTGGGACTTCTTTGGAACTGTAGATATAGGAAAACACCTCCCACCGCTCCCCCCCCCCCCCCCGGGGTTTTTGGTTACAGTAGTATTGTAAGTTTGAAATGCCTCGGGTACTAGATATAGAAAGCTTCTCTGAGGGTGAAACCAACAGAAAAGGAAATGGAGCTTGGAAATGAAGAAAGAAAGTAGCTAAGGGCTGATGTTAGTTAAGCCCCTAGACCCAGCTATGCCTGAAGCTACCCCTTGCTATGAAATTTTCAGTTGCAGGGAGCTAATGCCTTACTCATAATTTTCTTTGTTTAAGCCAGTTTGTGGTGAGTTTTTCTCATTAGCAGTGAGAATACTGTTGTTCTCAGCATGTGGTCCTTGCTTTCATCTTGGACTTCCCCTCTCGTCTCTCCTACCTTCACTTGTCTGAGGCTTAGCTCAAGGGACCCCCTTTTAAAACCATTTTAACCACGTGGCCATCGTAGTCTCTTTTTTACCTTAACAGCATCTCTTGTAATCTGCTTGTATTAAAGCCATTTGCCTTCTGCCTCCTTTTGTCTGCTAGAGTATGAGCCCTAGAGCCAGAGATGTCATATTTATCTCTGGTTTCCCCACTGCCATGAAAACAGGGTCTGAAAGGCAGACAAGATTTTCTTAAGGCTTCCTAAAAGTATTTTCAGAGAGCCTTGTCTTCAAGGGTCCATTTAGGACACCAGCACCCTCTTCATTGCAGCTGTTAGCACCCAAAAGTGTGTTTGCAGATCTGTCTCTCTTGACCAATTTAAGGTTATGAAGCACAAGCCCTTGTTAAAAGCTTTTGGGAAGCAGTTGTCCTAACTTCAAACATGGGTCACTGTAATAAACGGTGCAGGAGAGACACAATTCAGGACCTTGCTAATTGTTCCTGCCTCGCTAAGTTGGACATTACGTCTTCATACGACCAGAGGTTGATGGGATGAAACAATCCCTCAAGGAAGCTAATAGAAAGTCAATTACTTTGGCCCTTTAAATTGCTTTTGGAACAGACCATTGCCAGGCTTTGCAGGAAACTTTCGGCACTCATCTCTGGTGGGTGGATGAAGGGCCTAGAGGATCATTTTGGGGCCTCCTCTCATTCTGCACTAGGAAGCTCCTTTTTATTCAGCGCCATAAACAGCCACATCATCTCTCCCATCGGCTCTCCCAGCTCGACCCCTCGCTCTGAGTCTAAATCAACAGATGACTTGTGTGTTTTGCAGGCAGGCTTTCCTTTAGCTAAGATGGACAAGAGGCCTGTAGGGGTCTTCCAGAAGTGAGCAGGGCTCCTCGACACCTGGACAGGCTGCTCTGTCGGGCCCTGTTGGACAAAGGGACTATAAGTGGGGGATCACCAGCAGGACATCAAGGTGCCACGTCCCCTATGACATTGGCTTCCTGTCTCCCATCCAATGCAGGAATGCCAGGGCCGGTGGTCAGGGCTGGTCCCTGCTCCAGGAAAGGCATGGCACCCTGCTGTCCTCACCCAGCATTTTTAGTGCTATTGAGCTAAGTGTGAACAGCTTCTTGTTTCAGCAAGTGCTCTGGACACTCATCTTTTGTGTTTGGGAAAAATGCAGCAAAGCAGTTTGGAAATAAAATCCCTGCCTTTGGCAGAGAAGCTCTCATTACCCAATCAGAGAAGAAGCAGGGGAGGCATACAGAGGATAGAAGAGAGGGCGCTCGGTATCGGCTTGAAGGACAACTCAAAAGGATGTAGTGTTTTCTTAAGAAGAATCTTGCACTCTTGGGGGCAAGGAAATTCACTTTATTTTCATCTGGCTGCAAACACCCTGTCAGCAGTGCGTGTCTCTGCCTCTTTTCTCAGCCATTAAGTTTTCCTCACTTTGATCCAGTTACAGTATTTTCTTTTCTTTCCATTGTCTCTTTCTTACTCTTTCTTTCTCTTTCTTTCTTTCTTTCTTTCTTTCTTTCTTTCTTTCTTTCTTTCTTTCTTTCTTTCTTTCTTTCTTTCTTTCTTCTTTCTTTCTTTCTTTCTTTCTTCTTTCTTCTTTCTTTCTTTCTTTCTTTCTCTTTCTTTCTTTCTTTCTTTCTTTCTTTCTTTCTTTCTTCTTTCTTTCTTTCTTTCTTCTTTCTTCTTCTTCTTTCTTCCTTCCTTCCTCCTTCCTTCCTTCCTTCCTTCCTTCCTTCCTTCCTTCCTTCCTTCCTTCCTTCCTTCCTTCCTTCCTTCCTTCCTTCCTTCCTTCCTTCCTTCCTTCCTTCCTTCCTTCTTTTCTTTTTGGATTAGGAAAGATTAAGTGTGAGGACTATTTACCAGTTCAGGGATCATGCAGGGAAGTCAGAAGAACACAGAAATGCCTAGAAGTGGTTGGCTACACGTGATGGTTCTCAGAGGGGTTTGGCTGGATATTCATTCCCAGAGGCAGCAATATGGGGATGGCTCTGCTCAAGACTTCTGGTGGGGACCTAATGACAGTCTCCTTCTCAGCTGCCTGCATAGGGGATTAAACCCCTGGGTCCCTGGAGGGTGAGGCTGAATAAGCCTATTGCCCTCTCAGGGTCCTTCCCAGTGAAACTAGGCATCAAGAAACAGATCTTTGGGGTCCCCACTTCCATGATGTATCCTCTTCTCTGGGTCTGTGGGGTCAGGATAGGCTTCCCTCTTTTGTTGACCCGAGACGGGATCCACCTGAAGAAAGAGAGGCTTTTGCTGGCTCTTCATCATTTTAGGGTGCATCTGGCTCCCCCTTGATTATTTCCCAATCACCTTTGCTACTGTGTGCATATATGTCCATGTATGTGTGTGTGCACTCATATGTGTGCATGTGTGTGTGATGGGTGGTCATGGGTGATTCTGGATGAGGACAGTTCAGCCCCTACCTCTTGGATCTGACTCCCGCCTTCCCTACTCCCCCATTCCCACCCTAAACTTAGATTAGGAAATCTTTTGGGGGAACACTGGCAAGCACTTCTAGTAAGTAGGCTATTTTATCTCTTTTTTGCTCCCTTGTACAGTTTGGGGTGGTTCGGGGGGAGGGAGAACCATACCTGCCACTAGAACTGTGAACTGTTATGTTCTCTGAGGTCCCAGAAACAGTGGCTTACAGGTGAAGGTGGAGTAGCTGTCACAGGTAGGAGGACAGGGAGACAGAATGAATGAGACACGTGGAGTCCCTCTAATTGGACTACTCCTGGGCCTGAAACATTCTCTCCTCTTCCCTTTACATCAAGAACCAGACCCTTTTGGGAGACTGTAGGCAACTTGTCATGAATCAGGACAAATACTGTTTCCAGTTTGTATTGATGGTAATGAACTTTGCAGAATCTTTAAGTCTCTTGAGGTCAGCCTGGGTCACCTTTACCTTGTGTATATTCCATATGCAGGCTGGGATTTTGGGTATCTCAATCAGAGCATTTTAATTTGGCTGAGCTGGGGCCAACAGTGGAGACAAACTTAATTACTCTGTCCCCCAGCCTACTGATAAACAAGGAGTTACTTGTGCGTGGGAGGTGTGGGTAGGGTAGGAGGGAGGTCTTTTAATCAAGGGTAAAGGTGGCAAAAGGATGAGGAGGAGAGATTGGGGATGGGAGTCTTTCCCATCTGCCCTTGGGATGCCCTGATAGAACTTGTCTGGAGATGCCATGTGAAGCTCTGGGCCCCAATATGCTGATGTGAGACCATGGGGTCCTAGGCTACCCAGGGTTGAGAGCAGGCTGTGATTTTCCTTCAGGGACTTGCAAGTTGAGACAGTCCTGACTCCCTTAAGATTGTAAATTTGGGGAGAAAGGGCACAGTGGGGTTCTCAGGTAGTTCTTGGGCTGTGGAACTTGCCAATTGACTGGTAGAGTAGGGAAATACCAAGAGAGACAGTTTGTGGTAAAGATGGCACTGACTACTTTGTGGGCACCTGTGAAAGTCTTCTGCAGGGGTAGCGGACACTCTGATGGAAGTTAAATGTCTATCTGGGCAGGGGGATGGGAGCTAGGAGCAATTGCAATTTGAGCACAAATGGAAATGTGAAGTGATAAATGTGAATTTGTCATTTCCTGGCCCCAGGTAAACTGGAGTCCCAAAGAAGACAAGCAGAGGGGGAAGATGCTGGAAGTTTTCAGTGAATGGCTTTGCTCACAGGAGAGCCTGCTGCTTCTGGGATACTCGCTGCAGATCCTTGGCCCAGGCAGGTGTTGGGAACAGCCCAGGATGGGGTAGGGCTGGGGAGCTGTCCCTCTGTTCTTCTGGAAAGAGGTTATTACAAGATGTATATGTGGATGTACCTACATTCATATATATATGGCACAGTATTATTATTTTTTTAAGTTTGTGAGTCTAAAATAGGAGATACAGTTTCCTGAGAAATCACACTTATTTTGTAGCGCTCTGGTTGAGTTTCTTATGTTTTGCACGTTCTTCTTGATGCTATGATGTGGCTTCTCCTCCACCCTCGGCCACTGTGCCTTCCACTTTCACCTGGTCTTGTCTCTTTAAAACCTCTGTTCTTCCCCTTTATCCCTTCTTTTCCTACCCACCACAGTCATCCTCTTTCTCTTTACCCTTGTGTACATATCAGCACTATTTTGTTTTGTTTTTTTAAATATTTTATTTATTTACTCATGAGACACACACACACACACACACACACACAGAGAGAGAGAGAGAGAGAGAGAGAGCGAGGCAGAGACACAGGCAGAGGGAGGAACAGGCTCCATGCAAGGAGCCCGATGTAGGACTCAATCTCGGGACTCCAGGATCACGCCCCGGGCTGAAGACAGGCACTAAATGCTGAGCCACCCAAGGATGCTCTTGTTTTGGTTTTTAATTGCACTTGGCTTTCAGGAAGCATTAGGAGAGCTGGGTGTGAGCCTGTCTCGGTCGGCTGCCCTCCTCTTAGAAAAGCCTCAATTCACAGGTATGGTCCTTGTGGCCTTATCCATGCTCCATGGCTCAGCTTCATGCCCTGACTGATTACTCTAATGGGGCCAATTGGATGATCTCTGCCTTGAGACCCTGAGATTTGGAACAGAGTCACAGAGTGCAGATGAGCCACTTTGATGTGGAAGGAGAAGGTCCATGATGGATTCCCTTTGTGCAATGGTTGGGTGGTTCTTCAGAGCTGCCCACCTCTGCACAGTGACGTAGAGGTCCTGGAGCTTCTGTACAGTGGCCATGCCAACTGGAACATGTGGCCTCCAAAGTTGCTTCCATGGGGAATGAGAGTGAGGGAGGAAGCCTATCACATGTCACATTACTTCCCATCTCATTTGCCAGCCTGGTCATGAAGCCCCACAAGAGCCACAGAGAAATGCATGGCTATTTGGTGGACACCACCTCTCCCTGCCACATATTTTTCAGTAGATGAGGAAAAAGAAAAAGATACTCTTCTCTAGGATACCAAAATGTTCATGTGATGAGAGTGGCTCTTGACATAAATATTTTAAGGCCAAGAGAATCTAAAAGTAAAGCAAGATATAAGATGAAAGATTATTTTGTTTGAATTCAAATGTGATAGAGCAAAGGTAGCCACTGGTAGACTCCCTACCTCATCCTTCTGATTGCTCAAAAGATAGCTAAGTGAAGCTCCTTGGAGTCTCCCACCCCACAGAGCTGAGGTTGGTGTACTAGATGAGGCTGGTGGAATGGGGGACGTTGCTCATCTAAGTGAAATGTCCTGTGTCCATAGACCCAGGAGGATGTGTCTTAAATCATCAGGTAGCTACCAACACCCAACTGATACAAGAGGCAGGAACCATAAGACAGGAGGGCAAGGCAGATGGAGGAGCATGATAAGGGATTGTGTTGGGGAATCCCAGGGACTGGCAGGGACTCCCTGGCACAGGCCTGTTGTGGTCCAGGAATGCATTGGAACACTGGGGAGGATTTCTTACCTGGTGACTTAGAAAGGGAAGAAACTGGTCAAGGTTTGGTGTAGCCCTTCCCTGGAAGCCTCTTGCACATGGCTTATAGTGCAGGATACCCCTCTGAGAACAGAGAGTCACCTCTTGGATCCCTCTTGGCTCACCTGTCTTCTCTGAGGATTTATTTTTTTACGTGCCTTATATTGTGGTCCTTACTGCAGAAGATGCTAAGAAAGAAAATTAATAAAGAGCATTTTCTTTAATTACCACTTAACTACAAAAGGAGAGAATTTAGCTCAGCATCTAATTTTGTTGATGAAAATTTCTAAAGATGCTTTAAAAAATTTAAATGAAGAATCTCTCTCACTGATCTAGGATTTTTTTTTCTTCTTAAGGAGAAATTGACTTCATTCCAGTCATGGCTGTTAATATCACTGGCCTCCTTCTTCTCTCCCTCCACTGCATGCTGCCTCCTTCAGTAAAGCACACTGTTTGAAACAGACAGACACTGGGTTTTAGCCATCAGTGGGCAGTGGGTTTGGTGGGCAACATGCCATAGCAGGAGAATATAGTGGCTGGTCATAGTTACTTGAGTTTGAACCCTGGCTCTGTCCAGTAAGAGTAAATGACTTCGTTCCTTTGTACCTTCAATTTCTCATTTCATCTCTTTTGGGGACTGGTATCTCTATGCAAAGCACTTAGCAGGATGTCTGGCATAATAAGGATGAAACAAATAGAAAATAATATTGCTTTATTTGGGGGTAGGCATGGGACTTAACACAGCTTCTAGAAACTGTTGACCTCTTCATCTTTCTAAAATAATTGTTTTAGGGCTTATCTGGGTCACAGACTCTATGGAGAGGCTGATGAACGCCCCTGGTGTCTTTCCCCAGAAAAAGGAAATATGCAGATGATGCAAAATTTTGCTTTTATTGATTGCTTACTGTTTGTAGCCCAGTGATTCTCAATATGTTCCACTATGGGTATCTTTTATTTAATGTCAGTATGTTTTGCTTTTTACTCTCCTTCCTCAACATACAAGTACTGGAAGTTTTCACCTTGTTGATTGAGAAAATACCTAATGACACGCAGAGACCCTGAATTCCATAATACCGTTAGGAGATTTTGCATTTCGTCAATCACAGCAGCACCTACACAGCTTTGAAAGGAACAGTTGTAAATACTTCTATGGGCTGCATGATTGATTCCATCTGCATTCAATGATTGGTACCCATGTGGATTCCTCCATTGTTGGAAACCTCTCTGGCAGAGAAGGTTTATGGATTCAAAGACTGGAAGGGAATCAAAGGATCATTCAATCTAGCTTCATTATACTGCATAATGCTGAGGTCAAAGGAGGGAAACCAACTTTTTCAAAATCACACAGCCAGATAGTAGCAGCGAGGAGACCAGAACCCAGAATCCCTATAGCTTAATGGCTGCCTGAAGCCGACTCTCTCTCTGGCAGTTAGGAGTTGGTGAAGAGTCTTTCTCCTCCACCAGCCAGTGGTCATTGGTCTGTAGGGAGTGAACTGGGAAATGAAGCTTGGCAAATGACTGCAGCTCAAAGCTAGAGTGACCGTGTAATTTATCTTCCAAACTGGGACACATCTGAGAGAGAAAGCGAGCACTATTAATAATTATTCCGGGGCAATAGGTGTAAACCAAGACTATTCTGGGCAAGCCAGGACATCGGGTCACCCTGCTGAAAACCCACCTCAGCTTACCAAGGACCTATTTCAGAGTACTTTAAAGGCCATTCAGCAATCAGGATGACTTGCTCGAAGGAATTTGGGCCAAATATCTGACCACCTTCATGTCTTGAAAGCACAGCAAAAAAGCTTTGAATTCTGGAAACTCACTGGAAATTGCTGTAGACCCCTGAGATATTTTGGCTCCCTATTTCTGAGACCCTATAGCAACTCAGATCCCCTCATCCTTTATTCTTTCCTATCACAAGTACTAGCTCCTTCCCAGTCCCTCTGTAGGAAAATGTTGGCATCTGCGAGGCAGCTTGGGCAATTATTTCTTTAGAGCTTGTCAGCATAGTAAGGGGTCTACTGAACCTGGAGAGGGTGTGGGATCAGGTGTTCTGCTGGATACCCTTGAACAATTCCTTCTTCTCTCTCTAGTTCTCATGTCTATGAAACTAAAGGTGGGGCTAATTCACTGGTGCCTTACATTAGTCAGAGTGAGCTGGGTTGTGCTGCTATAACAAATAGCCCTCAATTCTAAGGGAATTTATACAACAAAGATTTATTTCCCGCACTGCTTTAACAGAGGTGGGTAGAGTGGGCTCTGCTCTTCATAGTCTTCCAGGGTCCATGCAAGTGATGGGACCTAAATACTTTTACCTAAAAGTGACATGTGCCATTTACATCCCATTGGCCCCAATCAGTCACGTGGAAACACTTAAGAAGGCAGAGACAAATGGTCCTGTCATGGAGAATCAGAATATTCATAAATGCTCCCATGACTACTCCACCGCCAAATTTTCCTAGGTTTATATTTCAAGTGAAATAATAATTTTATCCCCCTACCCCACAAAGGAAATTTAATCAAGAAGCATGCACTACTAGCATTTGGATTTTTTTAAAACAAGTAAATTCTTACTAATGGCAAAAAAAAAAAAAAAAAGAAGAAGCATGCACTATAAAACACACGGAATTGAAACTGATTTGGTTGAAATGGGAGTTGGTGACTTCATCCTTTTGTGGCAACATGCTCATTGCTGTGGTTTGGGAGGATCACTTGATGACATTGCAAATGACAGATGAGCTTGGGGATACACCAGTCAAGTGGTTCTAAAATTTTCTAGACAAGGGAGAGTGAGAGCAGTTCTAGAGGAGGGAATGTGGTGTGTGTGTGTGTGTGTGTGTGTGTGTGGCTATTAGTTATCTATTGTTGCATAAAAATTACTCCAGAATTAGTGGTTTCAAATAATACACATTTAGTGTCTTATCCTTTGTATGGCTCAGAAGTCTGGGCATGGCTTCTGGGTTTCCAATAAGCTGCAATTCAGGTGTTGACGTGAGTACTGTCCTTTTGAGATCAACAAGGGTTGGTTCCCCTTCCAAGGTCTCCTGCTGATTGTTGGATTCAATATCTCCTGAACTATTGGACTGAGGACCTCAGCTACTTGTCCATACTAGCTCCTTGCCCCATACTTCTTTCCATCAGAACAAGCAGGTGAAAAGATCCAGAGAGAGAGAGAGAATGAGCAATATGGAAGTCATGATCTTTAGTAACCTAATGACAGAAGTGATCTCCTATTGATGAAGCTTTGGAATATAGGTGAGGTCCGAAGCTGATGACCAAGAAAAGATTCTTGAGACCTCTTTGGTGCAAAATGGTGGTTTTGTTAAAGCACAGGGACAGAACCCATGAGCAGGAAGCCACAGGCCTGTGAAGGGGGTGGCTGATTATATATCTGGGAGTTAGTAGGGGTTTGGGGGTAGCATACTCTGTAAGGAATTTTGGAAGCACGGTTTCCAGGGCCTTGAGGGGCTAGCTATTGTTGGGAACAGGTCACTTATTACCATCTAATAAAACCTGAGTCATGAGACCCTTCAGATGTGTATTGGTGGGCCATGTGCTTGGGGTATGATTGCCCATAAGTATCTTGGGGGGTAAAGATAAAGGAAATTTCTAAAGGAATTTTTATATGTTAAAGTAGGCTTATAGGATCCAGGGGGTTTTGCTCTTAGCAAAGTATGAACATCCAGGCAGTTGAGTCCGTAGAGGAATGTCCCTTTGCCTGTCTCAAGGATGTGTCAATGTGCTGCCCTAGGCTCGTGCCTTGTCCTCAGCTAGCCCTGTTTTCCCCCATCACTATCATCTTCACTCTATTCTATTGGTTAGAAATCACTAGGTCCAGCCAACACTCCAGGGGTGTGGATGATACAAGGATGTGGGGACCCCTGGGATCTAGGTTAGAAGCTTTGGGAGAGATTGAGGGTGCTGGACTGATATGAAGAACACTGGTGGGGTGTCGGTTATGAGGATAAAGAAAGAGCAAAAGATACTTTTGGAGCTTTAGTTTGAACAAAGATGATTGGTGGAGCCAGGATTTGAAATGCGCATATTCTAAGTGGAGGTAGAGGCACTGGGTGAGGCAGAGGACATTAAATGCCAGGCTGCACCTAAATCATTTTGAGGCACAAGACACTGAGAAACGCTGTAGAAAGGACCTCTCAACCCCAGACTGGGTACCTGCACTCATCCTGTGCAACTGTCCCCGTCTCCTCTCTCCCTCAGAGCTTGAGCTGACGAGGGGAAGAATGAGGATGAGGTTTCTAGCAAGCAAACGGGACTGAAGTGGATTTAACATTCCAGGCCTTTCCCTGGAAATTGTCAGGCTCTGACTCCTGCTAGGGCATCCCCCCCCCCCCCCCCCGCCTCCACCACCACCATTTGCTGCTAGAACTAAGGACCAAAGAGGCTACAGGGCCAGAATTTGCATGAGGCTTTAAGAGAAAAAACCCAAAGCCACAGGGTTGTACTCCTTCAAGCCTGCTGGGCTCAGTTGTCTTTGAGAAATATTGCAAGGGGCTTATTTAACATTTTTTCCCCCTGTGTGTGTAAATTTCCTAAAAGGTTGACCTAAATGAGTTCTTACCAAGATCTGATAGCCCAGGACAAAGGAATAATCCTTTTAATAGGATTACAGGCTGTGCTAGAGAAGACTGACAGCTTTTAGGCTCTGCACTGTAATATGTGCTCAAAGAGAGCACCGGAAAACGAAGACAGAAAACAGGTTTCCTGTGTTGTTTTACACTCCCTGAACTACTAATATCTCTAGCTCATAGCATCCTTGGCCGCTCAAACTGAGCACATCTGGGATCCTCTTCCGGCATTTTCTCTAACTAGTCCTGAGTCCTTAGGCTTCTCCGGACCTCCGTGAACTACCTCATCCCTGGAGGATGGTAGCATTCGTATAAGCCAGATTTTTTTTCAAATTATCCTTCTCTCAAGGTCACTTCCTTTCCTATCTCCATCATTTTGGGTTCTTTATTCCATGAGTCAGCCCTTACCCTGGAAGTTTTTAGATGAGGTATCATGTGTTGGACATGGGCTCTGCCTGGGGGTGGTGACTCTAGGCATGGGTGTTCACTGCTGTGAAGCCTACACCCTGGTCAGTGAAAAGTGGGCTGCATTTGCGGAAGAGCTTCCTAATTCCAAGCACCCCTTGGAGTGTTCCATTTGCTTTTGGAGAGACAGTCTGGCAGACTCACAGGGAGAGCCTAATCTGAATATTAAAAGGAGATTCCTTCTAGAATGTGTTCTGTAAATGGGGAATCCAATCAAGGAAAAAAATTAGATTCCATACTCACAAAGGCAGGTGAGACCCGTGTCAGAGCAATAGTAAACGTTAATTAAGAAAATATTCTCCGAATGGATGCTTAGTGCACCAAAATGCCTGAAGTCAGCGCTTTAAAGGCAATAAAGCTAATTTGAAAATATATTCATTGAGTGATAATGAGTGAAGGAAAAAAATATTTTGTCAAAATTTCATTCAATTAAAGAAACACAAAGAGGCTATTTCATTAATCGCTAGTTTGAATGTTCTGTATGTTGACTCTGTATGCATTAAAATTTTTTTATCCTTAATTAAGTATTTTGTGTGTCTATCAAGTCTAGATAGACTTGATGCAGTCTAGTGGTCTGAAGATTATTTTATTTTATTCTTATTTTATTTACTTTTTTGCATATGGATGTCACTCCCGTTATAGACCATTTCACATTCACCATTGACTGGGTGCACACTTTGGATTTTCCTTGCATTGTCCTGAGAGTGGCTCACATGCTGCTTTGAAACTCACCATAACTCAAGATTGAAAGTAGATATTTGGAGGAAAACCGAATGAGGTTATAAGTAAAATCTGAGGCTGGAGGTGGGCAGAGTTTGCGGAGTGAAGTCAATTAATTAACCAATAAGCTTTTATTTTATTTATTTATTATTGCTTTGTTGTGGGCAGCATCCTGGGAGATAAAGAAGTCTGAAGCAGTGTACCTGCTTCAGCTGGCTTTTAGGGAAAACAATGTTGGTGAGCAAAAGATCAAACTGGGGAGGGCAGAGACCATGCCTGTCTTATTTGTGACTGTAAGTCTAGGGCCTTGCATAGTGCATGGTGCTTTAAAAAAAGTTATTCTACGATAAAATGCAAAGGATAAAGAGAGTTAAAGAGTGTTCAGTAAAAGGAGTTGTTGGTCTGGGCTCTGTAGTCAGAGCATGTGCAGAAGGGGCAAGCACCCCAAGCATCACTGTTCCTGTATCTGGAATCTTGCTGTTACCCTGTCATCAGAGAAATGCCCTCTGGGCTTTTTTTCTTCCCACCAATCCATCGAGTACCTCAAGGCTCTGTTGGCATTTTCTCCAAGTTATTTTTCTTGATCTTGAAGCCAAAAGAGATGTCTCACTTCTTGGAACTTCAGTAGCATTTTACTTTAGTTAGTAACAAGGCATTTATAATACATTTCAATGAGGGAAGGTGAGCAAAAATGAGCCAAGCTCCTTTTGAAAATATCTCATTTAATTTTTAAAAATAACCTTAGGAAAGCATACTATTACTTTCATGTATATCATATATATATTGTCCCTCCAAACCTGATCTTCCCCCTGGTATAGGCTTGCTAGACTCATATTTATAGTGCAAGTAGATTTTGGACTAGTGGAGGCATGAGACAGTGGGCATGGCATGTCTGATTCCTCATGTTCACTATCTGCACAAGCTGGGTCCTCAAACTTGTCTGCTGGATCCATAGAGGATGAGACCAACCACAGGTCCTCAAAGTCTGTGCATTCATTCTGATCGGATGCCTTCTTTGCTTCCATTGCCCAAATGATGTCCACCATCACCTCTTCTTGCCAACTCCACAGTCTCAGCTGGAAAAGCAATCTGACATGGGAGGAGAACTCTATGTATGATAGATCTACACTCTGTTGAGTGCGCAAAGCTGATAGGATGAGTCCCATGTTATATACATTTTAGAATTCCAAATTCAGAGACGCCTGGGTGGCTCAGCAGTTGAGCGTCCGCCTTCGGCCCAAGGAGTGATCCTGGAGTCCTGGGATTGAGTCCCACATCGGGCTCCCTGCATGGAGCCTGCTTCTCCCTCTGCCTGTGTCTCTGCCTCTCTCTTTGTGTCTCTCATGAATAAATAAATAAATAATCTTTTAAAAAAAGAATTCCAAATTCAGATCTGACAAATATTTATTGAGCACCAGAGACAGAAACACAAACAAGATTTAAAAAGAGGGAGAGGAAAATGAAAAAGAGAGTTCTGTGACTCCCTGGAGAGTCGGAGTGTGGCAAACATAACTAAGAAATAAGGCCAAATCAGAAGGCTCTTGATTTAGCACTGGGACCTATGTTTCCTGAGCTCCGGAATGTTCCGCCAGGGGAAGTGATCAGGTTTGCTATGCTTCTCACCCAGCAGGCCTGAGCTTCCTCTTGTCCAGGAGGTGCACTTGGGAACATCTGAGAGGTGTCTTGTCCGTGGTTACTGGTCAGATGACACATCACCTGGCACTGGCAGGATGGAATTCCAATCTTGGCCTCCTTGGGGCTGTGCCCAGACCATGACGCTCTAACTGTGGAATGTGGCCCCATTAAGGACCAAATGGGTGAATCCAAGAGTTGTGATTGGATGAAAACCTCTTTCATTGGTGCTGTCCTCACTTGGATTCAGTGGGTCTCCAGGCATGGTTAGATCTTCTGCATGTCCACTTTTGGTTTGTTTTGGCTCTTATTTCAAACTTCATCTCTGTCACTTTGGTTCTTGTCACATTTCTACACCAGTTTCTTCTTCTCCCACAGCTGACTGCCACAGGTCTCCTATTTGGAAGAGCCCCTGTGTGACCCTCTGATGCTGTTTGCTTGTTGTGCTTCTGCTCCTGACTCCAAACCATGGCCCCAGCTTCAGACTTTGTGTTTTGGGAAGGAGCGCTCTTCACTAAAGCCAGCACTTCTGTCCCAGCCCAGCTGCAGCCCCTGTAATTACAGCCTTGTGCTAAAAAGTCTCCCCCTGGTGTACACACCTTTGTGAGCCAGGCCATTCTTCCTGCCAGCCCCACTCCAGCCAAGTGCACTCTGTCCTTGAACTTTTTTGCTTGGGTCATCAAGAAAGAAACCTCTGTGCATTTCAATTCTTCAAGACAAGTTTGCAAAGATGCTGCTGAGCTCCTTCTCAGTGATGATTTATGCATGGTGAGTGGAAAAACATGCTGTTTTCATTCCTTTTAAAACCAAGTAATGACCTAAGGGGAGAACATTATACCTATATCTGTAACTGTTCCTTTCTCTGTATCTGTGTCTCTTTATCTAAATCTGTATGTCTACGTCTATATTTGTATGTATAGAGATACAATGGCGCGAATTTAGTAATCCGAGAGCCTTGCCATACCATTGTCTCTTATTTATATTTGACCTAGTAGAATTTGACACTTATTTGCAATGCAAAGATGCAAAGTTGCATCCTGCCCTTCAAGAAATATCTATGTAAATATAGGCCAACCCCTTCACGTGAAATAAAAATATATGATGTTTGTCTTTGTGTTATGGAGATGTAGATATTCAAATAATCTCAGGGTAACGCCCACTGAGAGAATAAAAGGGATCACCAACCAAATGACCTTGGGCAAATCCTCCAAACTCTCAGAGCCTTAGATTCTTCATCAGGAAAAATACTGAAAGATTTAGACATAGCTGATCTCTAAAGGAAAGCTAACCCAACCTATGATCAAGAAGCTTTTGATTTTTAACTTTAGTAAGATTAACTTTTTAAGTGTCATCTAACAAATAGCTTTTACTGCAAATCTAGTCTTCCAGATTCTTCTTAGGAAATTACAATTGCAAGTAGAAGAACAAGGTACCTCTAAGTCTGGGTTGTGTATCAGTCAAGGTTATAGTAAGGAAACTCACGCCAAGTAGTTCAGCAGAGGGAACGTGATACAAGGAACCAGTTACAAAGTGTTGGAAACACTGCAAAGCCAGATGGGTCAGTGACAAACCTCAATGATTAGCACCAAGTGGGAATTCACTGCCATCCTCAAGCCGTAGGGACAGTGGCAAAAGGTGGTTTTGTCAGAGCAAAGATCCAGAGATTCTAGGAGAGGATGGGACAATGGAGGGAGGGGACACACACACTGGCCAGAGCTTGAGCCACGTGGGGACACAACTAGTATCACAATGTCACTTGAAGCAGAAAGACAGAGAGAAACAGAAATGGCTTGTTTTGGACTCTTGTCTGCCAACTGATCCTGGAAGCTGATGGAAGCCAGAAGGTGATGGAGTCTGGGGCATGCTGTTTGTGGGGACCCCCACCCCTGTAATACAGGGCAGGAGTGATTCAAGGGCAAGCACAGGAGACCTGGGGAGTCCCATCCTAGCCTGGCTTTCTAATGACCTAACTACCTGAAATAGGAACTCAGATGTGGAAAGATGCTTCTTAAGCCTTTTTAACCCCTACGCCTTTGGATTGATCTATTAAGCAGCTTCTAAGTTTTGAGTTACAATGAATTTGTAAGTTTCCCAATTAGCAACTACAGTTTCTGATTACCTGCCACGTGCTAAGCAGTCTATAGAAAATATCTCCCTCTATCCTCTGAGTAGTCTGCTTGAAAGAAATAAATATACCTATTTTCTAGATAAAAAAGCCAAGGTCAGGGAGATGGGGCAATGTTCCTAGGGCCACAGCTGGATGTGTAGGAGGTGGAAATGAACCCAGGGCATGTTGGCTTTAAGCTTCCTGTCAAACAAGGGGATGGCCAAGTCCAGAGGAGCTCACCATTTCATAAGGACTATCAGTTTGATTCCTGGAACTAAGAGTGTGGAAATGCCAGGAAGCAGTAGCAACAGCAAAATCTCAGGGAGGGAATAACCAGGAGACCTTGAAGCTCCTGAGAAGCATTCCTCTGGAGGGCAGCACCCCTCCCTGAGAGCCTCTCCTACTCTGGGGGCTCCAGGCTTCTAATTCTTCCTGATAGTTGTTGGGCTCATGCACTACTTGTCCCCTATAACCAGATTTTTTCATTTACAGAATCACACTGGACTGGTAAATGTGGCTGTGGAAAATAAGATATTACAGATGCTATTTGGAAGAAGTTGCTGAGTAAGGCCATTAAAGGCAAGAGTAAAAATGAAGCAGATTACTCCCCACCTCTTCTGAAGAGCAAGAGGATGTTGATGATGACCATGAGGAGCAGAAGTGTCAAGTGGCTGAAAGGGGGGAAGTGCCAGTTAGAAATGGAATAATGCTAAGGGGTTGATGCAGACAGACACAGGAATCCCAGCAGCTGGTGGTCTAGGATGTGAAGGCAAGAGGCAAGTGGAGAGCTGTCTAGAATCTGGAGTACTCAGGGTTTATGGACTAATGCACCCTTCAGACTATAAGAAAAAATTGCTTGGATGAGGATAAAGAGGATATAGGTTAGGGCTGACCTAAAAGAAACTTTCAGAAATATTCAGGAATACTTAGGAAGCATTCAGGCATTTTGAACAGGGATCTACACTTATGAGTTGGGTCCCCATAAGCAGGATTCCTCACCTCTCTGGTTCTTTTTTAAGTTGAATAATGGTATTAATTATACTTATCTCCTATGGCAGAGGTGAGGAAAGAATGAAAACATTGGCATACAATTACTTTATTAATTGGTAAAAACTGTGCAAACATTATTTCTGAATACGTCTCCCCTACACTTGCCCTAGAACTCTCATAACAGTGTCCAGAGTGTGGGAGGTGACATATCATCCCATGCTAGTTAGACCCAAACTAGCCTTCAACACACTTTTCAAGGGATGTGGCCAAGCGAGAGGGTGCATAGGGCACTGCCCTCAGATGTGGTGGTAAGCCTAGCAGTAGTTGCGGGCCAAACGGCCAAGGGCATGAAGGACTGAATATGGTGGATGGGGTGGGTTCGAGTGCCGAGCTTGGCAGGATGAAAAGGTCTATGTGGGGCATCATTATTACCAATGCTTGGATATTTGGATATCTTAGAAAGGCAGATTTTAGTGCAACTGAGGGAAGACTTACTACTCATTTGAGTGACCCAACGATTGGATGGGCTACCTTGTGAAGTTGTGAGCTCCCTGCCACTACAGAAACGTGAATTGAGGCCAAATATTCTGGAAGACAAATATACTTGTCTATAGCACTGAGATATCTAGACAGTGTTAGAGACGTCTCATGATTGTAACTTACTGTGCCTTTTTAAATTTTTTTCTGACTGAGCAAACATGACTTGTTCCCTCATAAGGATCTACCTTGGAGGGTAGGAGGTGATCCAGGTAAAGAAGGCAAAAGGATGACAGAGAGGGCTGGGTTTGCTCATACAAGCAGCCTGGAGCTTTCATTTGAGGTCGTGCCAGTGACAGTGGATCCCAGGCTGCTGGGATTAATGGTAAGAGCTTTTCCAGCCTCCGATACAATATCCACTTTGCCTCCACCTCTCCAAACAGTTTTCTTATCTATCACTACTCATCCTTACAAAGATCTTGGAGAATAAAGTAGGCAGATAGTAATACTCCCATTTAACAAGTGAGCAACTCAGAGTAGAAAAATATACAACTTGAAATTACAGGTTGGGACTGGCTGGGGTCTGAGGAGGCCCATTATTCCAAACTTCTCCTTTTACAGATGAGAAAACTGAGGCCCAGAGAAGCAGAACCATCTGTGATTCATGTCAGGGTCAGAGGCCGATCACCCTTTGATCCTGCATTGCACACAACATCCCACAGTTTATGACTGTGCCCTTGCAGGAAGGATCTACTATGGCAGTCAGATCAAAGAGAGACTGTGCATCCTCTTTTCTGGCCTGATGTCCCATCCTAAGATTTGGTGGGAAATGTTCCAGGTAGATGGAGAATTTCTGGAGCCCAGTGGAATTTGAAGCCTGATGGAGAAGAAGCCACAGATGACAGGATTGATCACCAGCCCAGTCGATGATGCTTTCCTGTGCTCTGGAAGGGGGTAGGAAAGCCACAGATGTGCCCCTGGCCTTGGGGTGATGGCGAGAGCAGCAGAAGTGGTGGCAGCCAAGACAGCAGCCAGTTGAGGACAACTGCCATGCTGCACAGCATTATCAACGTAATTACATCAAGAACAAGTTTCCTATTTGAAAAAGGAGGATGGACACAAGAGTCACCTCGTGCCCAAACATTGGCCGAACTGGTGGCACCTGCCTCTTCTGTCACCGTCCTGGTGTCCTGGCACGGCCGGCCCTAGGGACCCCGACATGAGATGGGCAAGGAGGCCTCCCCTCTGCTGACCCCAGGACTGTGCACAGGGAGGCCAGTTTCCTTCTTTCACTTTCCAGCCTGATTAGAAGGAGAGACAGAGAGACAGGGAGGGGAAGCTGGCAAGATGGTGAAATCAAGAACCGCCAGAAACGCACATGTCAGGAAGGACAAGGCAGTATTGTGTTCTGAAGGGGAGAGAAAGATGTTATCCACAATATAATATACATTTATATTTTGTATAAACTATTCTTTGTTTCTTCCTGGGATGAATATAGATAGCATCAGCAAGAGGAATCCGGCTCTGAGTGGCTGAAAGGTGCATAGGGCAGCACAAGGGTGCAGAGAGAACCTCACATGATGTCCATGGTGTGTTCATGGCAGGCCACATGCTGAAGAAGGTGAAAGGGGGCAAGGTGGGGGAATGCCAAGGTCAAAGTGCCTGCTTCCTTGAAAGAACTAAATGCAGTTAGGAAATAAAGAGACTTGGTTGGATGCAGAGGTGGCCGACCTGGATTTGAATGTGACTTATGTCCCTCATTCACACCATAGCCTGGGGCTTAAACTTTGTGAGTCATGGGGTGTTCATCTAAACAGCAAAATAACGCAGTTCTGCTGGCTATATTACAAGGTAGTTGTGAGGATTAAATGATGCAAATTTATTTCTAGTGCAGGTACATAGCTTAAGTGGTTTTTAAAAAGATTTTATTTATCTATTTGAGAGAGAGCGAGAGTGAGAGAGCACAGTGGGGAGAAGGAGAGAGAGAGGGAGAAGCAGGCTCCCCACTGAGCAAAGAGCCCAATGCAGGGCTCTATCCCAGGACCCTGGGATCATGACCTGAAACAAAGACAGGTGCTTCACTGATGGAGCCACCAGGCACCCCTAGCTTATGTGTTTTATAAGTATTACCAAACGTATAAAACCGTGCTGTTATCTATTTCCTTTTACCAGTGGAATGCAACTCAATTCAGTGAACTTCAAATTGTAAGGACCCAACATGCGCAAATCATTTTAACTTCTGTGAAACATGCCAATTAGAAAAGGCTTGAAGGACTTGGTGTTTCCCTTAAGAGACTTACTATT
The DNA here is from genome assembly GCF_003254725.2 of Canis lupus dingo. Taxonomy (NCBI): domain Eukaryota; kingdom Metazoa; phylum Chordata; class Mammalia; order Carnivora; family Canidae; genus Canis; species Canis lupus. Next base: position 51,090,902 of record NC_064245.1, on the reverse strand, counting down.
TAGGGGGTGAGGATGGAGGGTTACAGACATGTTCATGTTCATAGCAGACCATAACATTGGGAAGAGTGTGGCCATCAGCATGAGAGCCACATAGACAAAGAGTCAAAAATGATGGGAGTGTTGAGGAAGAGTTGAATCCCAGTTGTCCGGATGATAAAGACTGGTGGGACTGGCTTTGAAGGTTGAGGGAGAAGGGCCAGGCTTGGGGCTGGAAAGAATTCCTGGTTTCAAGAAGGTGAGAGCCCCCAGCAAGGGGGTGGGTGGAGGGCATCTTGCTTTAGGGCCTTGGCCAGTGTGGAGTCCTTCTGGAGCTGCCAGAAGGATGGAGGAACCTTTTCTCAGATCTCCAGCCTCTCATTAGCATCCCAGTGGCAGCTTTCCTGCAGCTCTTCTGACCAGATGTCACTGTGGAGGGCACTTGAGACCTGACTCTGGTGTATGGGATTCCGGCTGAATCCTTAAGACCTGGGTTTTGCATCCAGTTTCTGCTTCCTGTAGACTGTCTGATTCTGGGCCTCAGTTTTCCTTTCTGGCACACATACATCCCAGTGCTTGCTGTAGTGATTCAATACAAAAAACACAACCAGGCATATAAAAAAAGCAGGGCATACATGTTACTTCCCTTTGAGAAGACCCCAAACGAGGGTGTGAACGTCTCTCATAGAACACACTGAAGCAGCCGCGGAGCTGGGGCTTATTATCATCACGAAGGTTCTCACAAGCTTTTCTTGCTGTGTTGGAGGTTCCAGTTCAGTTTATAGAGAAGCCGTTTAGAAGGCACAACAATTATTTGCAAAATTAATTTTGAGCACTTGAACTTGTTGCCAAGGACAATAAAAATGGGGAGGTCGGTTTTTTTTTCCCCTCTTGTGATATTTTGGGGGCAATTTGCAATGGATGAGCATTTTATTTTAAAAGGGAGCAGTTACTTTTCTCTCATCCGCAAACTCTGCCTAGGTAGCAAAAAGTAACTCCAGTCCGATGTGCAAACGCTGCAGATACCTTGCTCTAGAATTCCACACACATAGAGCTCAGCTCATGAAATTTCCTAACCAGAGCTGAAAGAGGGAATAGAGAGGATCTCAGACGGGCTCCTGGATCCCATCCAAGATATTTCAAATATTCGTTATGAAATAATACAAGTGGGGTGTTTTATTCCCCCAGGGTTCGAAGGAGGGAAATTCCTGACCATGTAATTATATCCTGACCTCCTGAAAGCTACCCTGCTCTTGCACTTGGCATGGATAATGCGGTTCTGTCTTCCTGACTGGAGCCTCGTGCAGGACAGAAGGGAAATGTGGTGGGTTTCTGCTCTAATGGCAGTCTCCTCTCAACCCTGCAAAGATTAGGGCATCTTCTGTGTCTGAGTTACCTGCTCCCTGAACGGAGATGAGTTATAATACACCTTGCATGCCTGAAGTCCAGGCTCCCAATCAGGACCTGAACGTACTTGTTGAAATTACAACTTGGTCCAGATGTAACAATGGTGATTTCCAAAGTCAAGTGCAGATAGGGCTGGAAAAAAGAGAGAATTCAGGTAGATAAAGGGTTAACCGTGTTTGTGTTTGACCGACTACATCTTGTTCTTAAAATATCAGCACAGTTGGATTTGAATTGTTTTTTTATGTTTGGATTTGTTTACATTTGTGGGTTTTTTTTTCAAGTAGTGGTTTCAAAGGATAATATATGTCTGTAATCACATCCTGAACAAAACTGGCTAATCACCCAATTAAAACACACATTTCATAAATAGGTAAAGTGAAAAATAGGTTGCTTTCAATTCTACCCTAGATTGTTTCAGTGAATAACAATGGTGACCTCCTTCCTTAAGATGGAAGGTTCCCCAGAAACCAAGGAAGCACAGACCAGTTGCATCCCCACCGGGTGGTTTCAGGGTTCATAGATTCTTCAATACTAGGACCCACACACTCTGTCTTTCAGGAGAGTGTTTCCCCAATGTTGTTCTTAAGTTTGTAATATGTTTACAAATCTAAGATATTTTAAGAATAAAGTTGTACTACTAGATTAAGTCTGTAATGTGTCTTATTTTCCATTACTTTACTTTTTTTCTCCAGTTTCCACTCAATAGAGGGAACCACTATATTCAGTTTAAAGATGATCCTTTCATACTTTTTAATATATAAATATTAAATATGCTGTATGGTTTTTTTTAAGTTTTATGTAATCCACGCCTTACTTATTTTTTTCATTTAATGATATATGTAGGAGTTCTTTCTGTGATAAAACATATAAGGCTCACTTCCTTTAAAAAAAGAAAAAAACAAGGAACCCACCCCTCCCACAATAAAGCAGTACATTGAGTTCCATGGAATAAATAGACCATATTATCAAGTCATTTTCTTATTGATGGACATTTATGATATTTTAACTTTTTCCCACTCTAATTATGCAATGGAAAATCCTTGTCTGTGCCATTTTACATCTATGACAAGTAGCTGCATTTTTTTTTCTAGAGTAGGTATCTAGAAGTGAAATTTCTGAGTTGAAGGATATGCATATTTTAAATTTTAATAGAAACTGCCAAACTTATCTCTAAAAACACTGTACCAATTTACACTCCTATCAACAGCATTTGAGGACCTGTTTCTGCACACCTGAGCCAATGCTTGCTATTATTATGATTTTAATATTTTATCAACTGATGAGTGAAAGTGAGATCTCATTGTTTTTTTAATTTACCCTTTAATTTGGTTACTAATAACATTGAGCAGCTTTGCAATTGTCAAGAGCTCTTGAAGCTGAACTTTTTAAAAAAGATTTTATTTATTTATCCATGAGAGACACACAGACAGAGGCAGAGACATAGGCAGAGGGAGAAGCAGGCTCCATGCAGGGAGCCCCATGTGGGACTCGATCCCCAAACTCTGGGATCATGTCCTGAATTGAAGGCAGACACTCAACCACTGAGCACCCAGATGTCCTGAAGCAGAACTTTTAAATTATATTTTGTTTTGATAAATGAGGGTATGTTATAGTATATTTTTTTAAAAAAAGTGCTGAAATGGTTAAAATAAAAAGAACACATCAGCCTTCTGCTTCCTTATTTTTTCTTTCTTTCTTTCTTTCTTTCTTTCTTTCTTTCTTTCTCTTTCTTTCTTTTCTTTCTTTCTTTCTTTCTTTCTTTCTTTCTTTCTTTCTTTCTTTCTTCTTTCTTTCTCTCTCTCTCTCTCTTTCTCCTTTCTTTCTTTCTTTCTTTCTTTCTCTTTCTTTCTTTCTTTCTTTCTTTCTTTCTTTCTTTCTTTCTTTCTTTTCTTTCTCTCTCTCTCTCTCTCTCTCTCTCTTTCTTTCTTTCTTTTCTTTCTTTTTTTTTTTTTCTGTTGTTTTCCTTCCAAAAGGCAAAGCCTTTCAAATTTTATGATTGTTTCTTCTGGGTTTTGTTCCATATTTCTAAATAACGTGCATGCATTGCTGTTCTTTGGTTCTTCATTTTTATGTATTATTTGAAAGATTTCTGAAGTAAAAATGGTGAGTTTTCCAGATTAAATTGATTCTCCTTTTCTTGCTTAGCAACAGAACCCTACATAGTAGGTGATGATGTTTTGTGCTAGAGAGCTGTGTTTTCCTGCTTCCCTTATAGATAGGGTGGCTGATGATTTACAGGCAGTAATTATTTAAAGGGAAAAAGCTCTTCAAAGGGAACCGGCTTAGTGGGCAGGTAGATGAATTTTGGCTTTCTCCTTTTCCTTCTTCTTCCTGTTTGGAACACAGGTGTAATGGTTGGTGCTTCAATAGTTATCTTGTGACCAGGAAACAAGCTGGAAGATTGATTTGTTACTCTAAAGATGGCAGAGCAGAAAAACAAGAAATCTGAGTCTTTGCTTTCCATGGAACTTTGCCAACCACCCAACTTAACTTTGTCTTCCTCACACTCTGCTAGTCAGTTCTTATTTTTCTACTTGCATTTTAATTTCATGTATTATGTTTACATTTAAGGACATTCTCTGCTTTCATGGAAAATGGAGATTTTGGTCCCGTATCACTTCCTTCATGCATTTTTATGGTTACTTTTGAGAGGCTAACAGACAAAAATGCCTTTTATTCACTCCTAAAAACTAGGATTTTGATATATTCGTAATGTTGTGTTTATATATTATAAATTCCTTTCAATATAGGTTAGATCTTTTCACACTTTCAGCAACTGTGTATTAACATGTTGGTCTTAATGCTGATAACATTTAATGTTATCACTTAACATTTGTAGACTAAGCTTGCTTCCTTTAATTTTTTTTCTTTTATTACTACTGGTGGGGTTTAAACATTAAAAAAGTGTCATTATAAGCCTTTTGTATTTCTTCTTTTGTGAATTTTATTTTTGTTTCATTTGCTCATCATTTTTTTTAATTTTCAGGTTTTTTTAAAAATTTTTATTTATTTATTCATGAGAGACACACACACACACAGAGGTAGAGACACAGGCAGAGGGAGAAGCAGGCTCCGTGCAGGGAGCCCAATGGGGGACTCAATCCCGGGTCTCCAGGATCATGTCCTGGGTCGAAGGTGGCTCTAAACCGCTGAGCCACTGAGGCTGCCCTGCTCATCATTTTTAAAAATTATTTTTATCTTCAATATTTTCTTATTGGTTTTTAAGAACTATTTACATATTAGTGTCATTAGTCTTCTTCAAATTTCCCAAATATTTTTAATTTCTTCCTTATGTTTTCATTTTACCTATTGTTATTTTTAGTATGTATAAATTTACATGTTTTATAGAGCTACATTTATTAATATTTCCTGTCTTCTATTGCTTTTTTTTTTGTTTGGGAGATATTGTTTACATTCAGACAGCCTGAAGATATTCATCTACATCCTCTAATTGCCTTTATATTTCATTCTTAAATAAACCTGGAATTTATTTCAGTGGGAGTGTCTATTAAAATTTCATTCATTTATCTTTTTTTAAAAATTTTATTTATTTATCCATGAGCGACAGAGAGAGATAGAGAGAGAGGTAGAGACACAGGCAGAAAGAGAAGTAGGCTCCATGGAAGGAGTCCAATGTGGGACTAGATCCCGGACTCCAGGATCATGCCCTGGGCAGAAGGCAGGTGTTCAACTGCTGAGCCACCGAGATGTCCCTTCATTTGTTTTTCAAACAGTTTAACATTTTTGCTGCATGTCTTGGTGACTAATAAAAAAACTTTCTGCTTTGTCTTTAGCAATTAGTAACTCACTGCATCTTTTTAAATTATCCAGTCAGTTGTACATGGCTGTCTTTTGATTATTTGGTCAATGTCATACTTATTAAATCACCACAGCTTTTTAACATATTTTAGTATCTCTTATAGCAAATTATTACCTCGTCCCTTTCCCCTGTTTTCTTTTCTGTTTCTGTCTAGGACACTTTAAAAATCATTTTGGCAAATATTCAAAATATCAGAATGAAATTTTGGTTGACTTTTGAAATTTCAATTTAGATTGTTTAAATCTTATTCCTTACATTTATGATATATGATCATACTTGAAAAATTCTATCTTCTCATCCAGGAGCATTGTTTACTCAATTTTTAGATCTATCCCTAATTTTATAGCTTCCTTTATATAGAGACCTACCACATCTTCTTAGCCTTTTTTTGGTAGGTAGTTGATGTTTTTTGCTTGCTTCTGTAAATGTAATTTTATTTCCATTACATCTGAAATTATTATTGCTGGCATATAGGAAATCTGATTTTTGTTCACATTTTTCATATTTTTACATTGCATATGGCCATTTATGGAACGCTAATAAATTCTAAGAGCTTTTAAATTGATTCTCCAGTGTTTGCTGGGGTATAATTAGATTTCAAATCTGGCTATCTTTTAGCTTGGAATAGTTTTATTAATTGTTCCTGAACTGTGTATTTGAATTTCTTTTATACTGCCATAGTACAGTGGAGGGTGGGAGCTGCCGGATGGTTTTCAGTGAAGCCCTCATCAAGAAGAAGAAGCCGGAATAAAGTGCTGAAGGAAGATTAAGTGCTGTCAAGATGAACAGGATGAGCTCAGGATGAGGCAGAGAAAACATGATGTGCAAAGACAAAATGCATGAAAAAGCCAGTTACGTTAAGAAGATTGTCAGTAGTTTCCAATGGCTGGGAATGGAAGGTATGAATCAAATTTCTACTTCTTAGTGCATACCATCCTTTCCAGCCTTGCTCACCCTTTGCATTCTGACCCCATATCTCAGCATGTCTCAGCAAATGAGCTGTGAAGTAGCCACAGAATGCTTTTTGCTGTTCAGATTGTCTTTACTGCTCACATGCATGCTACAAACTCCTACTCACCCTTCAATGCCCGGCTCAGTAGTGTTGTGGGTCTCCATTGGGCCCGGAAATAAATCAGTGATGAGTACTATGAAAATATCCTTTCAAATTTTTAACATCTGCCTGTCCCTTGCTAGTCAGTGTGCAGAAACTGTCTTACTTATCTTTCGATCTTCCAGCCTCTAGCAAATGTCTGGCACATAAAAGGCAGAATTAAATAGAATTTGGGCTTTTACAATTAGAAAAGACTTTCCTGTTGCCTTTTCTATGTACATGGCATTTGTTTCCTCGATTTAGTTATCCTGCTGGAAACCCACCATTTCACATTACTTTTTGTATTTCTCCTCTAGCCTTCTTATCAGATTCATGTTGTGTATAGCATTCCCCGTTGTTTATTAGACACAGGCTTCTGAAATGTTGGTTCTCGCCTGTAAGGTAAAAGGAGGCAGAGAAAGTTCTTATTATTTTTCTAAACATGAGAGAGATGAGACTCGTGTATTAGGAAGGCCAGAAAGGAAAAGTTAATGAAATGTCTGTCCCCAGCAGGAAGGGCAACTCATTATAGAGCACTTGGAAAAACCAAAGGGCTTTCATTTTTAAAAAAATTGCTTTTAGGAAGGAGTTCAGCTTTGTTCAAGTAACAAAAGTGGAGGCCATATGTGAAATAAAGAGGGGAAGGTATTTTATCTGTGATTTCTTTAAGAAGGAAAATCTCCGATCAGCTACTTCTGAAACATACACTTAAAATCCTGCATTACTGTATCTCCAAATTTTGGAAAAAATGAAGCTGAAAGGTCTAACACTGAATCAAAACCTGCTTATCTATCTATCTGTCTAGCTGTCTGTCTATCTACCTACCATGTAAGATTATAGTTGGCATTATAGGTATGTCTCAATTAGACAACATAGGTTGTTTCAAAATAGATAAATTGGGTGATAGTCATCTCTGCCCAGTGCCAAGAAAGAGTTGGGCTGGATATTGGATTAAGCCTGACATCTGTTTTGGAGTTCAACCAGAGGGAGCTGGCTTGACTCTGATGCTGGTCAGTTCTCTCTCCTGAGAGGCAGGGCAGGCTGGAGAGGTGGCTGGCTCAGAGAATACTGGGGAGAGTGAGGTGGTCACATGGGGTGACCAAATACAGATGAAATGGAAGACTGAGGGCAGAGTCATCCCCAGAGAAGCAGTCAGACATGAGTCTTGGGTCAGAAGCAGTGACAGGGGAGGAGCATGTTGCACTAAGACACAGGACCAGAATTTCTTCAGGGACAGAGCCCAGGCCCCAACACGCTTTTCAGGACCACAGGCTCTGGGGTACAAGGTCCAGCTTTGAATTAAAAGATGCTGCCTGATGTCTGGCAGATTGATGGCCATGCTCTTAATTCTCTGGCAGACTCTTGATGAAGACATTAAATCACATTGGCCTTACAGATCCACTCTAAGGGGTATTATGCTGTTTAAACTAGATGACAGGTACTTCAGTTCATTGTGCTTTGGGTGAGTGTTTACCCAGAAGCTTAGCATTAAATTAAGTGAGCAAAATAAAAGGAGGCGAGAAAGGACTAGTGTGGACTCAATTTCTTACCTACTTATACTCCATTTTATCAAATATAGTCATCTGGCTTCCACTGCCAAAGGCTGGTTATTAGCCACAAATTTGAAAAGTAAGGATGGGTTGTCCTATGGCCTGAGCAAAAGTCTAAGTGCTTAACCTGACAGAAGATAGAAAAAAGCTATAAAAGGAATATATATATTCCTACAAAGCTCTCCCAGGATGTGGAGAAGAAACAAGCAGGCCTACACTTCAAAGCTATGATGGTATTGCTGTGTGACATCATGCAGCATTTGTCAATAACTACGAGATTGTTAATATTTATTGGAAATTTATTATATACTAGCCAGTGCTTTGCATGTGTAATGTGAATCTTAAGAAAACCCTAAGAGTTCATTAGTATGATTCCATTCTACAAGTAAAGACTTTAAGTCTCAGGGAGGTTAAGAAACTTGTCCAAGGTCACACAGCTGGTAAATGATACCACCAGAATTAGGCTTTATGCTAAAAACTTTTCAAACATTCTTTAATTTAAACATCTCTTCAGAGAAACATTATTATTATCCTTCTTTTCTAAATTTGGAAGTCAAGGTTCAGAGAGGCAATGAAAACTGCCAGAACTTACATGGTAAATAAAATGATGGAGCCTAAAGCCAAAGCAGGGTATGTGTTATCATCCAAGCTTGGATGGACCAGGCTTTTTAACAGTGTCAATGTCATAAACAACAAAGAGGTCTGGGGGTTCTGGGGTGAGAGGGAGCAAACACATGTTGGCCAAATGCATAGCTGTTCTGGACTGAGCCTAGATTTAAAGATAGCTCATACAGCTAGGACAGCATTGGGGCCATTAGGGAAATTTAAATAATAAGAATTTATCAGGGGTGCCTGGGTGGCTTGGTTGGTTAGGCCTTTGCCTTCAACTCGGGTCATGATCCCCGGCTCCCTGCTCAGTGGAGAGCCTGCTTCTCCCCTCCCCACTGCTTGTGTTCTTTCTCTCTTTCTCAAATAAATAAATAAAATTTTTTAAAAAGAGTTTATCAGATCATAGTGTAGTATTAGTATTACATTTCCCCAAGTGCAATGGCTATATTGTGGTTTTATGAGAAAATGTTCTTGTACTTTGTAGGTACTTATGCATTCAGGAGTTGAGTGTCATTCATGATGTCCACAACCACCTCTTACATGGTTTAGCAAAGAAAGAAAGAAAGAAAAGTACGTGTATGTGTATATATGTGTATGTGTGCATACATAAATATATGTACATATATCTATACCTATACTCACATCTATGTTCATGGAGAGAGAAAGAAAGAGAGAAAGGAAGCAATGTGGCAGAATTTTAAGAAAATTGGTGACTTCAGGTGAGTGTTCATTGCACTACTCTTGTACCTTTTCTTTTCTTTTCTTTTTTTCTTTTTTTTCTTGTACCTTTTCTGTAGGTTTGGGTTTTTCAAGAATAAAACTTGGGGGGGGGGAATCTATGTTTGTCTGACTCCCCAGGTCCACTACATAATCTTTACTGTAGACTGTCTGCCCAAAGTTAACACTGATGCTATGAGCCACCACTATAAAGATCGATCATCATTCCTCTAATGATAATGAACATTCCTTAATGTTTACTATGTATTCAATCAACAAATATTTTATTGAGGATTTACTAGGTATCAGGCGTCCCTCTGGGCCCTGGGAATAAAATAGTGGCAAAACAAAGTCCTTGACTTGGTGGAGATGGAGGAAATCAGTGCAGCAGGCAGAAAGGAAATAATTAAGTGAATGAATGTTTAGTAGAATCCCAGACAGAGATGGAGAAAGAGATGTAGGTCTATTCAGATAAGCGTAGTCAAGGAAGGCTTATCTGACGAGACAGCTTTGGGTAATGAATTGAATGAATTCAAGTCTGGGCAAGTCTGGGCAGGTGTGGAGGAAGTGTGTTCTATGGTGGGGGTAGCTAGCACCAGGGTCCAGCACTGAGCCACGCCAGGAGCCATCCCTAGCACTTTGTATCTCATGAAATCTCACTGTAAACTTTCCCCATTTTGTTTTATTTTTTTTAAATTTTTTTGTCTACTTTTCAAGATGTGTAAAAGTTTTTAGCAAGATTCCCTTAGAAAGAGCATAAAATAAAATTCCCTTAAGGTATGATCTTTTGTTTTTCAGAAAATGTAGGCAAAGAGGGAGGTGTACTCTTGAAAGGCGTTCAGGTGCAGGAAATGTCACATATCTTTCCCTTTTAAAGCAGTTTTAGAGTCTTTCCCCATAGTTCAAGTCTGAAGAGAAATACAGTATTTTTACCAGAGCTTCTCAGACGCGCTGGGCCCTCTAGAAGCCTGGAGACTCACGCGATACATATAGGTCACTCAGGTCATCTGCCACCTGCTAAAACTATCCGCCTCTCCCCTCATTTTTTGTATTGATGAGGAAGAGCATTTTCCTTTATCAATACAGTAAATCAGCCAATCATACCTGCCACAGACAGATATTCTTCCCTGTGAGTTGTTCACCATTCAGTTTTGTCTGTGTGAGAATCGCTGCAGATGTTTTAATACTTTAAAAACTACCACCCATTTGTTTTTTGATGGTAGCCTTTGACAATCTCCTTTTAAAATTATCAAGTAATTTTGAAATAATCACTTACGGGTTTTTCCCCTAGAATTTTTATAGTTCTGCTTATTATAGTTAAATCTTACATTTATTTATAATAAATGTTGATGTAGGATACATAGACTTAATGTGATTTTACTTCAAACTCCCCCCCCCCAAATTTGTTGAGGATCAATAAGGACATATGCAAAGAAATAAAATTTTTATAGGACAGCCTCCTTGCTCATAAATGCCATAGTTAAAATCTTGTATGCGAAAAATCCGTGGTAGGGTCATTTGTGTTTAAAGACTTTAAGACCTTTTCAAAGAAATAATGCTTGAGGCCTGTAATCGTGAGTGAACTATTAACAGGATACAAACAGTTTTCAATCCTTGAAAATAAAGCAATAAAGTCAAAAGCACTGAGTAAAGAGACCATCAGTTTACACTATTAACAAGGAATAGAAGACAGTCAATTTTCCTTTATACTCCTTTGTTACCTAGAAACTTTTTAAGACTTCCATTCTTTGCAAATTTAATGAGGTGCTTGCTTGTTATCTTTTTAAAAGCACATTTTAGATATTCTACAAGGTAAGAGACATTAATTTATGTGCCTGGTTCTATATCCAAATTTTCACAACACTTCCTCTCGTATTTAAAAAAGTATTTTACTTATTCTTGTAGATACTGCAATACGCATTCCCACAGAGATGTGTAGAGACTACGTACATTGGTAGATAGAAATGGCTTATATGACCACCATACAGAGATACTTCAGGTTATTCATGTCGGTTTATGTCCTTCTACTCCCTCCTTTTTTTCATGTACATACATTCATGCTCAGTTTCTTAAAGACTCAATTATTTATTTATTTTTGTAAACTGAGTGGTAAATATGGGGCAGTGCTGTGGAGAGGTAGGATGTGCTGAGAAATCAGGAATCACTGCATGCAGTGTGGTCGATAAGAGTATGCGGCTCCTGGGGATCCCTGGGTGGGGCAGCGGTTTGGCGTCTGCCTTTGGCCCAGGGCGCGATCCTGGAGACCCGGGATCAAATCCCACGTCGGGCTCCCTGTGCATGGAGCCTGCTTCTCCCTCTGCCTGTGTCTCTGCCTCTCTCTCTCTCTCTCTCTCTCTGTATGACTATCATAAATAAATAAAAAAAAATTAAAAAAAAAAAAAAAAGAGTATGCGGCTCCTGTAAGTGGGATGAAGGGGAATGGAGACTTAGCATCTTCCCTGAAGACTATCCATGGCATCTTGCTTGGCATACATGATAGAAAGACATGCAATGGTTTGTAGCCTGGACTCTCACAGAATGTGTTTTTAATATACTGATAGGCATTTATTGTGTGTTGGCTGTCTATGCAGGGCATTTAACAATTAGTCCTAAGCCAGAGTAGGAAAAATTAAATCCTTCCCCTCACCTCATACCACTGGCATAGATAAACAAAATAAGATTTAGAGAGACTAAAGATTTGCCCAATTTGCTACTTTTGGAAGCAATATTCAACACATTTAATGACATTCAATCAAAACCAGTATCTGACCCATCTTTGCATATCATGTCTAGTCCACTGGACGAGGTACAATACTGCCACCAGGTCATATCGATCGTAATTTTTTTAATTATATTTGATATGCTGTTTTGGTAATCTTCTATTTAACCCAACTCAATAACATATTGTGACACATTTCCATGTTATTAGATGTTATTTTACCATGTTTATTTCAATGCATTTTTATTTAATTTTTCAGAATAACTTGCAGCTCTGACATACTCAAACTGCAATGCAATGAAAAAAGTATATAGAATTAAAGTCACATATATTAGAATTTCACATAATGACAATTCACAGTAGGGAAGGAGTACTGTGACAGAAATTAGTAGATACTAAGTAGATGAAGGAATTTTGTTACAGGTTGAACACTTCCTGTTGGGAAAAATTACCAGGTTTCTCTTTATACAAATGGAAACTTGTGTACAGGTGTGTGTGCATGCATGCCTCTGTGTGTGTGCATGTGTGTAAACAAGCTACCTTTCAAGAACATGGCCTCCAGTTCTAGCCTCAGTCTTTTATAAAAGAGAATGAAAAAGAAAAGGCAATGGAAGGCATTAGGAGGAAAAAGAGAAATGATTTGATATTGAAAATAGGGCTCCTCCAGAAAGGAAAACAAAGAGAGTTTATTTGGTTTATTTATTTATTTTTAAAGATTTTATTTATTTACTTGAGAGAGAGAGTACACACAGAGGGAGAGGGAGAAGCAGACTTCCCGCGGAGCACGGAGCCCTACTTGGGGTTCAATCCCAGGACCCTGAGATCATGACCTGAGCCAAAGGCAGATGCTAAACCAACTGAGACATCCAGGGACCCCAGGGAGTTTACTTAGTTTAAAGGCAGAAGGCTAAGAAGAGATTTAGGAATTCCTGGGAGGCTTATATTCACCTAATTGGAAGATAAAGTAAAACATAATGTAAGTTGTAGCAAGACAAAGGTCAATTGGCATAAGGATGAACTTTGGAATCATTAAATCCAACACTAGAACATAGAAATTTAATTGGAAATTTAAAAAATTAAAAAACTTGAATCTCTAAATAGGTCCCTGACTGTGGAGTCAAGAGGCAGATAACCACCTGTGGAAGTTCTTTCAGTTATAATAGGTACATGATTACTTTCAAAGCTTTGAGAAGTACAGAAAGTGTCAATAGCGGAGAGCTAAAGTACATGCTGATACAGACCTCCTTCCACCAACATACAGATGCTCCTCCAGGGAACCCCCTAGCACAGAGATTTGTCTACCTCCGTTATTTGTATTTTAATTTAGCAGAGTGTCATGGGAACTTCCTGTCTTTATAAATGCTGTTGCAGACTCACTTTTTTTTTTTTTTTTAAAGATTTTATTTATTTATTCAAAAAAGACACAGAGAGAGGCAGAGACATAGGCAGAAGGAGAAGCAGGCTCCCTGCAGGGAGCCTGATGCAGGACCCGATCCCAAGACCCCAGGATCACGCCCTGAGCCAAAGGCAGATGCTCAACCACTGAGCCGCCCAGGTGCCCCAGAGACTGCTCTTTGAACAGCTGTGCAGTATTCCGCACCGAGGCTCAGCCTGGCTTATTTACCCAGTCCTTTGACTTGCCACATAAATGTTGGTTGTGGAGTTGGAAGGTGATGTTGTGGGAGTTGAGAGGGTTCTAGTGTTGGGTGTTTGGGAGGACTTCTGCCTTAAGTGTGCCCCTGCCTCTGTGACTCTCCCCAACCAAGTGGGAGTTGTAGCAGTTCCCAGAGTGAGTGCCTTCTGCAAGCCTCCTGGGCTGCATGCAGAAGCACATACCTCACATTCCCTTTGAAAAGCTATTATAAGATTAAACTGACTCTGTGTTCAGTGTGGTCCTCTCTGATGGGGCTCTTGGGAACCCAAATGGGTTTCAGGTCTCCAGATGAGTCTCCCTCTGAACCAGGCCCACTCCACACTGGCATTCTTCCTGTACTTTTTCAGATGATTCTCCAGAGTCACTCATTTGCCTCTATGTCTGTCCTTTTATTAAAAAAAAATGCATTTCTATTAAAAGTTTCTGTATCTAAGTTTGTCATTCATCAACACCTTTCTGAACAAGCCATGCTCTTAGCTGGGGTAAATAGGGAAGAAAAAAAAAACTGTGGCCAGTTGAGAAACCACTGGCTAAACCACTGAATCTCCAGCCATGGGATTTCATGATGCCATTTCCAGAATTCTGTTGCAGTGCTGTTGGTGGCATTAGACACAACCCTGCATTTTCTGCATTTGATAGAGAATGTAGGTACCTTTTGCTTTATTACAACCCAAATATCTCTGTATGGGAGAAATAAATGTTCCACTTACATGGCCTAAAGGTGTTTGACCCTCTGATGTACGTAGAGTACACCAAATCAGAATCCCGCATGACTATTTTAGAGTGGATGTGTTGCACACAGCATGGTGACCCTAGGGTGGGACAAAAAGAATTATACTCAAAGCTTAAAGAAGCAGCCTGAGTCAGAGAAGATTCCTGGCAGAGATCGACATATATGGGCAAGGCCGTTGGAATTTCTTTTGAACATTAGATGTACTTCTGCTGCTCAGATTTAAAACAATGACCAGAAATGGAAAAATAGTGGAAGAACCTATGCTAACCATAAACAGTGGTTAACCCAGGATATATGTTATTTAATATGAGGAGTTTATGTATTCCCAAAGCCTACCATAGTGTAAAACATATACTAACACCATATATATTGATTTGAATGTAATTCTGTTGTATAAATCAATATTCAGAAAGTCAAAGTTTTACTGCTGCCCTACCTAAATTGTCCAATCTAAATTGTCCAATCTCTTTCTGGAACTGTGCTCCTTCATGTCTCCTATAAGGGCTGGGGGTAGATTGGGGTTTGCCTGCGTAGACGTCATGGGTCACTCCCTGCTTTTCTGGGGTGTCCGATAGCCTTAAAATCTTTCCCAGCCCAGAGCTGCAGGAAGCGGCTACTAATCAATAGAGTTGGTGCAAAGTGAACTCAGTTTCTAAAGTCTCAACTAAATTAACTCAGTGCTTCTTCCATCACTTTCTGCGGTCTATCATTTGGAAGTGCGAATCCCCATTTCTTGTGCCCATATTTTGTTTATTTGCCAATGTTCTAGCTATTTGAGAAAAAAAACTCATTCAGTGTCTCAAAATGGCCTCTGAGTTCTGGCTCCAGAATCATTCCGGAGATATCAGAGGCTTCTTTATTTCTTTACTTTTTTTTTTTTAAGAATTTTTTTAATTTGTTTGTTTATGAGAGACACAGAGAGAGGCAGAGACACAGGCAAAGGGAGAAGCAGGCTCCATGCAGGGAGCCCAGTGTGGGACTTGATCCCAGGACTCCAGGACCACATCCTGGGCTGACGGCGACGCTAAACCACTGAGCCACCCGGGCTGCCCTATTTCTTTACTTTCCACTTCACCCTGGTGATCCTGTCTTGACAATGATCTAGTTCTTGATGTTTATGTATGCTATCTTGGGATAGTGACCCTCAGATCCTGAGATGCTGGAAGCCAGGCTGAGGAGCTCCCCCACTAAAATGAAATACACCTGTGTGCTTTCCAAGTACAAGAAACAAATGAATTGACTAGATAAAAATTTAAATACCCACATTTTATCTTAAAACCATGATACTTTCTACTGTGTGTTTCAACTAGTATCTAGTATAAGGGGGTTATAACTTAATTTGCCTGGAAAATATTTGTTTGGTTGCTACAAGTTTCACATATTAGTGTTTAAAAAATGTTTCTAAAAGCACATTCCAGGTGCTTTGCAGTGGAACATGTTTAAGAATCATTTCCCTGGATTGTTTGCTTTTGGAAACCAGAGGCCATGCTTGGATGAACTTCGAACCAGAGAAAGCATCATAATTTTTCCAATTGCTCTCTACTTGATTGTGGGCTGTCTCCAGCCTAGCAGATCTGCACTGGGGCCAGGGCTTGGAAGGGCCTGAAGTTCATTCTTTTTCAGAGGCAGGATTGGCTGATCCCATTCTGTGACCATGACTGTCCTGGTTATAGAAGTCATGACAGGCCCCAATTAAAGATTGTAGCTAGTCACAGGTGTTCTGTGGAAGGAACAGTCATTTGCAGGTTCAATCCTGCCCAAACTCTTAGACATTTGGAGATGCTGTCTCTCATATCCCATCACCATACTAAGGAACGTGGCCAATTGCTTATGGCTCCCTCATTCTTGGTCTAGGAGTTTAGGCTTCTAATCCCTGATAAAAGTGCATTTTCAAGAGAACTCTCCAATTTCTGTCATATGTGGTTCCTTACCCCACGTGTCTATAATGGCTTCTTTTCCAAGCCCTGATTGCCAACTGGGAAAATTTGTTACAAAACTGAAGAACATGGCTTTGTCTTCTGATTGTTGAAATATCTATCCATTTTTTTTTATGATAGTCACACAGAGAGAGAGAGAAAGGCAGAGAGACACAGGCAGAGGGAGAAGCAGCCTCCATGCACCAGGAGCCCGACGTGGGATTCGATCCCGGGTCTCCAGGATCGTGCCCTGGGCCAAAGGCAGGCGCCAAACCGCTGCGCCACCCAGGGATCCCTATCTATCCATTTTGAAACCCATTTATTCCTTGAAATAATGAATTTTTTTCCCCTTCATTACTGAATAAAATTTACCGGGCTTGCCCACAGGCCCTGGTCCCATGGCCCCCATGGGACCATGACCATACTGGATGTCTTCAGCATCCAGGCTGCTATGTTTCCCGATCTTTTTTCTCCAGCACCTACCTGGCACCAAACCTTTTTATACCGTCTCCAGGTTGATATGACCATCAGATAATATATAGTCAACATCTTCCTGGGAAGACCAAGATTTTGTGCATGAGAAAAAGAAAGGCAATTCAGGAAGTCAACTAATGCACATCAGTCAAGTGAGCTATTTGGACAAGTGTAGACAGCTCCTTTCATTTTTCTCTTGGCCCCGCCATAACACATTTTGATTGGTGGGTGAGCCCCTGCAGATATTGAACCAGTCGGCTACTGGCACCGCTGCTTAAAGCTTCAGGCTGCCATCTCTCAAATTGTGCTCCTCAGATTCTCAAATGGCCAGGGACTCCTTTTCAACTATTCAACTTGTGATTCAAGCAGAGATCATTTTTAAATATTTTTTAAAGAATATTTTATTTATTTGAGAGAGAGAGAGAGAGAAAGAGAGAGAGAGTATGAGCAGAAGGAGAAGCAAACCCCCATTGCTAAGCAGGGAGCCTGATGCAGGGCTCAATCCCAGGATCCTGGGATCATGACCTGAGCCAAAGGCAGATGCTTAACCACCTGAGTCACCTAGGAGCTCTCAAGCAGAGATCATTTTGAAAGGTGATCAGCATCACCTGCGTTTTCCCTCCTGAAGACCCAGTTCAAGCTTTCTCATCACAAGTATCTCTTAGTGAATGCTGGCATGAATGGATCTTGAATGTTAGGGGTTATCTCCAGCTGAAACAGTACAAGAAAGATCTACAGTGCTTCATGTTGTTAGTATGGTCACATGCTTTTCCCTTTGTCTGAAATATGGAATATGGCAGATCCTTTCTTCTCAAAGAAGAATGCTCTGTTTCTACTTATTATGCAAGGCATTGACTCTCTGCAGGAAAACAACTCCATCTGCCCTTATTCTACTCCCTTAAGATGTTCCAGGGAAACCTTGATCATTCCTTTCCAGGTCACCTGCATTAGAGATAGTAACTAGCTAATCTTTATCAATAATTTTATGTGTGTCAGGTCATGTTCTAAAGTGCTAAGATGCATTATTTGACTTATTCCTCACAACAGCCCTATAAGGAATTCCCATTTTATGAATGAAAAGGCTAAACCACAGAGTGATAAGGTCCTTTTCTAAGATTGTAGGGCTTAGGCGTGCGAGAGACAACCTTTGAACTCGGAACTCTTGAGCCCATTCTTGGAACCACCATCCACCACCATGTTGAAACCCCCCCCCTTTGTTTTTTTAACATATATATTTAACTACATCCCAAACACCCTCTTCTCTATGTATCTTTGTTGCCTGAAGCTTCATGGGAGTTTGACTAGGTGAACCTGTCCAAAGAGACAGATTTAAAGCATTTTGAACTTTGTTCTATCCATATGTTAAAAAAGCATGTGGGGTGGGGGAAGAGACAGAAGACAGAATATACTTTTTTTATTTTAAATATTTTATTTATTTATTCATGAGAGACACAGAGAGAGGCAGAGACACAGGCAGAGGCAGAAGCAGTATCCCCATGGGGAGCCTGATGCAGGACTCGACCCCAGGACTCTGGGATCACCCCCTGAGCCAAAGGCAGACGTTCAACCACTGAGCCACCCAGGTGCCCAAGACAGAATATACTTATTAGTCTTTTCATGCAAGTTCTTCATCCTGTCATTCAACAAATATTTATGGACTCTGGGGAATACTGACACTTTTCTAGGTAGGTGGGATACACTTTTAGTGGCAGTGTGACTCAACCACTTTTGTTTGACCACGAAAATAGTTGCAAATAATTGGGGCTTAACAAATTTTTGATGATATTACAAGGTAGGCAGAACTTGACTCTGTTCAGGGGTAAAGGGAAATGAGCTGTGTTCTCTAGAATTGATAAGCTGTGTCTCAAATGAGAGAAAGAACCTGAGAACTTCCAGGTTCCCTGGAGTTTTCCAAGTGCTGTTGTCAGGATGATTATTATTTTATTCACATTCCTCAGATCTGATTCCCTTTTCTCTTCCTCATCCTGCATAACTCTTTAGCTATGAAGCACTCCCAATGGATTTCACCACAGAAGATTTTAGGCTGTATTTTCGTCCAAGAAGGAGGGAGCATGGGTCAGGGAAAGGGAATGAGAAGGGTATCTGCCCCAGATGTGTTTATACACAAGCCTGGAAAACTACACTATTTAACTTTTATTTAAAAGTTTTAAAATTAAAAAAAAGTTTTAAAATTTAAAATACACTATTTAAATTCACACAAAGATTGATGAGTAAACCTTTGATTCCTACAGTGACACATACATCGACACAAACATGCACTACAAACACAGATTTGCGATGCATAATAGTGCACCCAGCTGCCCTCGGTCATTTATTTATTGAAGTATAATTAACATATAACATTATATTAGTTTCATTTGTATAACATAATGATTTGATATTTGTATACATTGAGAAGTGATCACCATAATAAGTCTAGTTACCATCTGTCACCATACAAAATAGCAAAATTTTTTCTTATGATGAGAACTTTCAAGATACATTCTCTCAGCAATTATCAGTTACACAGCATAATATTATTGACTATAGTCATCATGCTGTACACTAACTCCCCATGACTGAAAGTCTGTATTTCTTGACCCCTACACCCATTTTACCCACCCCCAAACTCCTCTTCCCTCTGACAACAAACAAATCAGTTCTCTGTGTCTATGAATTTTATTCTCTCTGTTCATTTGTTCTATGTTTTAGATTCCACATATAAGTGAAATCATACAGCATTTGTCTTTCTCTGTCTGGCTTATTTCACTTAGCATATTACTTTCAGAGTCTATCCATGTTGTCACAAATAGGAAGATTTCATTCTTTTAAATGGTTGACTAGTATTCCATCATATACATGAAAATTTCCCACATTTTCTTTATGCCTTCCTCTATTTATGGACACTTAGGTCATTTCCATATCTTGGCTGTTGTAAATAATGCTGCAATGAACAGAGTGGTACATACATCTTTTCAAACTAGTCTTTTCATTTTCTTCAAATAGATAAATACCAAGAAGTGGAATTGCTGGATCATAGGGTAGTTCTATTTTTAACTTTTTTGAATAACATCCATTCTATTTTCCATAGTGGTTGCTGCTCCAATTTATGTTGCCACCAATATGATTTTTTTCCCCTCCATATCCTTGTGATTACTTTAATTTCTTGTCTTTTTGATAAGTCATTCTAACAGTGAGAGATGATCTCTCATTGTGGCTTTGATTTGCATTTCCTTGATGATGAATGACATTAAGTATCTTTTCATGAATCTGCTGGCCATCTATATGTCTTCTTTGGAGAAATGTTTGTCAGATCATTTGCCCATTTTTTAAAAAGATTTTATTTATGTATTCATGAGAGATGCAGAGAGAGGCAGAGATATAGGCAGAGGGAGAAGTAGGCTCCCTGTGGGAGCCTGATGTGGGATTCAGTCCCAGGACTTCGGGATCATAACCTGAGCCTAAGGCAGACACTCAACCGCGGAGCCACCCAGGTGCCCCTCTGCCAATTTTTAAAGCAGCTTTTTTTGGTCATTGTTGTTAGTATTGAGTTGCATGAGTTCTTTATATATTATAGATATTAATTCCTTACCAGATATGTGATTTGAAAATATCTTCTCCCATTCAGTAGGTTGTCTTTTCATTTTGTTGATGGTTTCCTTTGCTGTGCAAAAGATTCTTAGTTTGATGATTCTTTCTTCCACTTTTTTACTTTTGTTGTCCTTGTTTTTGGAATCAGATCCAAAAAACCATCGAAAAGACAGATTGCAAGGAGCATACTTCCTGATTTCTTCTAGGAGTTTTATGGGTTCAGGTGTTACATTCAAGTATTTAAAATCCATTTTTAATTAATTTTAGTGTATTCTGTAAGATAGTAGTCAAGTTTTATTCTTTTGTACATGACTGTCAAGTTTTCCTAACACCATTTTTTGAAGATACTCTCCTTTCTCTATTGTATATTTTTGCCTCCTTTGTTGTAAATTAGTTGACCATATATGCATGCATTTATTTCTGGGGTCTCTATTCTGTTCCATTGATCTATGTGTCTGTTTTAATGCCAATACCACACTGTTTGTTTGTTTTTTTTTTAACTATACCTTTGTAATATCAGTTGAAATCAGGGAGCATGATGCCTCCAGCTTTGTTTTTCTTTCTCAGGATTGTTTTGGCTACTGGGGATCTTCTGTGGTTCCATACAAATTTTGGGATTCTTTGTTCTATTTCTGTGAAAAATGTCATTGGGATTTTGATGAGGATTGCATTGAATCTGTAGAATGCATGGATAAAATAAGTAAATAGCATAGATATTTTAACAATATTAATTCTCGCAATCCATTGGCACAGAATATCTTTCCATTTATTTATGTCATCTTCAACTTCTCTCATCAATGTTTTACAATTTTCTGAGTATAGATCTTTCACTTTCTTGGTTAAATTTATTCCTAGGTATCTAATTTCTTGGTTATTATTTCTTCCAGTATTTCTATGGCTGGTAAGATGCAGTAAGTTCAGAACAGTGATTGAAAGAAATCCCTCAAACACATGTCTCTACCATTCACCAACAAGATGGCTGCTTATTATTTTGTCGTGGTAGTTGCTCTTATTTTGAAAAAAAGAATGTATTTCCTTCAGGTGTAGGGATACCTATGGGAGGGGGAAACAGACACTGGGGCTCAGCCACCTGTCCTCTTTCTCTCATCATCCACAGGGAACTACTTTTACCAGGACCCACAGCAGTGGGGCGCTTGTCCTATTCCCTAGCTCTTACCTTTTACAAGTAAGTAAATCAACCTATTAACAGTTGGCTTTAGAATTTTCTCTTCCTCTAGGTGTCAAGCAACTCCAAAATTTCAAAGAGCTGCCTCCTGTTAATTTCACATTGGCCATGTTTCCCATTCTGAGGCTGGTCATGACCCAGGATGAAGTGGGGAACCAGTACCCTGAAACTGGCTGTTCCAGGAAAGGGGGGAGGCCCCATCTGGGGGCCATACCCCTCCCCATTCTGGGATAGACCTGCCTGGCCTACCCGGAAGCCCAGTCAATGTTTTCACAGCTGTGGGCTGGGAGGCTGCTCCCCAAGCCTCTTGCACACAGTTGGCCTGCGACCCAGCAGCTGCACACACCCAGGCATTACCCCAGTCCCCACAGGGATAGGGGGAGCCTCAGCCAGTAAGCCTGGCCCAGAACTGACCCATCTCACCAGGGCGCCAGGGCAGGCTGCACCATGTGCTTTTGACCCACTTGTTTAGTGCTGCTATTAAGTGGTTCTCACATGGCTTCCTCAGGCTTCTATTAACTCCCCAGGCGGCAGCAACAGCCTTATTAACTGCAAATGGCTTCTCGTGGCAGTGTTCCATTTCTAATATTAATAATCAGCGTTTAATAAAAACAAAGAGGGGGAAAATACAGGCCGCAAAAGCAGACTGCTTTGCCCCTTTCCCTCCCTGGCAGGAGGCCATAAAAACTGCCAGCAGTAGTAGCAGAGTGGTCAGCCCTGGGACAATGACACACAGTCACGTGCACACACATGCTTACATGAACTGCACTTGATCTCTCACTTGGCCAATGTCAGGTTCAGAGCCTCCTCCTTCCTCCCTACCAATCCCGGCCTTTGGGTCCCCAGTCTGGCCATCTACAGCAACTTCCATGGCCCAGAGTCACATCATTAACTGATGTCTTTTGACAAAGTGGGGGAAGGAGGGGGTTTTTGGCTCTGGCATTGCCTTTCCCCTCTTCCTTCTCCCTCTCCATCAGACCAGTCATCTGTGAGACAAATGACTCTCGCCTGCCAAGGCCGAGGAGAGTGGAGTTAAAAATGTAGTTAATTAAATTTACTCAAAAAGATCAACTCTCAAGATTAGGAGCTGGCTTTATCGCCACTAAAAATAAACAGGGCTGGGGAGGACAGGATGGAAGAGATGGAGCTGGAAGGCGGGTGGGGGCGAAGAGGGACTTGGGGCTTTGGATCCTTGGACGCTAGGCTGATATTTAAAGACCTTTTACATTGTGAAAGATCTCAGTGAACAGCTGACATCTCCTGGAGCCCTGGGGAAGTTTTTGTGATAAGGAACATTCCCACTTGGAGGGTGAGGGGACTGTTCCTTTTCTGGGGGTGCAGATGCTGTTGGAAAATGAGTCTTGGTGCGGGGTGAGGAGTGTGAGTCTTCAGTTCCCTCCTTGACTCCCCACCCAGCAGCTAGCACCCCATTCTCTTCCTCTGCCTAAGGGCTATATGAAATATAATCAAAAAGCCTTGTGCATAGGATGGAGAGGCAGGCGACTGTCCCAGAGGAAAGTCTTCTTCAGCCTTACCTCTCCCCACATGTTCCAGACCCAGTGTGGCCAGGACACCCTTTCTACTCTTCTTATGGGCTGAGAAGTCTCCTCTCTAGTGCAACCGGCAAAGGATGTGTGGATGTACTTAAAGATTCACTCAAGCAGGTTTGGTGAATTGAAATTTGGAGTCTGAGGGAGGGCATTGGACATACCAACTCACCCATGAGTCAGTTGTCTGACGGTGCCAGCTGTTTCATGCTTCCATGAATACATGTAGGCTGCTCTCTCACTGCAAGATTCCTATTCCTTCTTTGAGACCCTATGCAGGTGTCACTTCCTCTGACTCTTCTTCACCAATTCTAGAGTCTAAGCTGAACTATCTCTCCTCTGCTAATTCAATACTGATTCTTACAATGTTTTGTCTTTTGGCTTGCTACTAAACCTTGAGCATTTGGGGGCATGGACCACATGTCTTTTCTTATTGCTCTTCCCCAGCATCCTATATAGTGCTCCTAAGGGGAGCTCAAATGCTAGGCTGTGGTTAGAGAAGCCAGGGAGCTGAGATCCTGAGGGGAGACTGTAGACAGCATCTGTGGCACATCGGGTTTATGTTCTTATTTAGCTATGGGTGGGCCTGACACCAAGGAGACCCGTGAGTGCTTCAAAATACCAGTAGACTATTGACAAAGGACTTCCTGGCTTGAAAAATGGCTGTCCCACTCTTATCCTGAGCTTTACCTTGGAAACATCTACAGAATTAAGTCAGTGCCTTTCAGATTAATATACTCATCAAAATGTCATTCTGCAAAAGCTATTTGCTAGCTTTGAGTCTCTCCAAGTTCCTCTGCTTTGAGCAGGAGGTCTTCCTCTGCCAAATGTAAACACAAAGGGATGCTGGGATTTGGGGCCTGCATTGGGGGCTCAGAATTCCTGAGGCAGAGGTATCCTCTTGACCAAACCTCAGGCTTCCAGGAATGCTGCCACCAGGGCATTTGTCATGCAAATTTCCTTCTAGGGCAGGCAGGGAGAGAAATAAAAGGCAAAAAAATAAACTTTGAAACAGTGAAAGAAGAAAAAAAAGGGTAATTTCTATGGAGAAGAGTACCTCTCATATCAAAATTGTTGTGTTTTGTTCTGTTTTTGAGACAGGCTTACACTCAAACATCCATGATCTGCCAGGATATTAATGTTGTTACCTTTTAATTTCTCACATGCAGCATCCAAGGAAAGCCCTCCCTGTCATAAAGCTGCACTATGGAAACGCCAGAGTGAGGGAAAGACTAGAGGGACAACATTTCTTAATCACAGACAGCGATGCTCTGTCTCCCAATCACAGACACACACCGAAGGGCAGAGTCTTCAGCACCTGCTTGTGGTTTTGCACAAATGAAAAAAAGCGAGCTCCAATCTCACCCTCTGCCCTAACTCCAGGCCAATTCCTTCAGTTTCCTGGGGAGCGTGTCAGACAATCAGAGCACAGCCAAACAGAGTTTCTCTGAGAATGCTGCCATGCTTTCTAGACCCAGAGAATATACAAAATAATCGTTAGACTTTTACCCATCCTGGAGAGTGCAGTTCTCCTCAGTCCCTGGGTAGGACTCTGGGCCTCATTGCTATGATGATTTAGGGCCTTGTGACCTGCCTTCTTGGCTCTAGATATACCATTCCCCCCATTTAGGGGAGATGGAGATGCCTTTTGCAAGTCCCACCTCTGCATTGGGTATTCTTTATTCTCCACATGTGCGCACGCCTGTGTACGTGTGTTGCGCATACAGAGGGCATAATGTGCTTCAGAGAACCCTGGAAGAGGAAATAGCAATCAATATGCCTGTCTAAACAATTAGAAAGAGATGTTTCCGAGTCTCCTAAATCTATCTGGCATGTGTTAGATGCATACTGTCAGCCTGGCTGCCATTAAATAGCTTCTAAATAATGCAAAGACAATCAGATGTACAAATAAGCAATTCAATTTGGGTGATTGATTATTGGAATAATGCTCATGCACCCAAGGCGTGACATTTCCAATCACATCTCCATTTCATTTCTCAGGCGGTAATGATCTTTCTGCCTCTACTCGTGGAAAGTGATCTCTTGGCTGGAGGATTTGGGCATGGGCTACACTTGGGTTCTGTGGATTGACTCTTCATCTCGCTTCAATATTCCTTGGACACATGGGATGGATGTGCCTCCTCTGCTTCCTCTCTACTATATAAATTTCACCAACTGCATGCTATATTCCCGAGGTGAATGTAGGGCACGTGGTTAGGGATCTTTGAAGGTCGGCCTTACAGATGTCTTTCATATGGCTTGGCTATCCCGCCAGCTGTCTGTCTGAGTCTCTCAATGTTTGCAGCTTTTTGGAAAGGCGTGTGAGTAGTATGGGGGTCTCCACTGAATTATCTCTATGTCTGAGATGACAACGGAACAAGACTCAATGTATTTATTGAATGTAGAAACCCTGGTTCAAGCTCTGCAAACCTCCAGATCTGACCCCCAACTTTCAGCATCAGTGTCAATGGCTGAAGTTACTTCTCTCATTAAAGTCTATCTTGTATAGTCATAGCTTTTGGTTTGGTGAGACCCCCTTGCTGATTTGAGAAGAACATTCATAGAAGTTAGCACATACACAGCATGGCTCCCTGGCCCGCAGCATCTGATGTTTGCCCTTGGCAAATATCTACTGGTATGGTTAAGGCATCTGAACAGTTCAAACCCTGGTTTCCCTGCCTAGAGGAAGGAAACAGAATTCTGTAATACGTTCTTTAAGTAGAACTGCCCACCTGGCAAAGTAACATTTATCTAGATTAGCACCTCACTACTCAACATGTAGTCCTTGAGCTAGTGTGTCTGGAAGATTGTCTCAAGCTGCTCCCTAGACTTACTGAATCCAAATTTAAGAAGGTCATCAGGTAACTCATGTACACATTAGTCTTTGGGATGTGCTGCTCTAAGAATTATGAGAAGTGTGGTGGAAAAAAGTGGGCCCCAAGTACGCTGCATTGCACCTGGTGATATAGAGCAGGTTACCTGCCTTTTCTAAACTTCATAATCTTGACCTGTAAAAGCTGACAGTCAAGAGGAAACCAAGAGACCTACCCTGCATGGCCATTGTGAAGCTAAATAGATTAATGCAAAGGATATTGCCTAGAGCTGGAACCATCTTGGGTCCTCAGAGGGAGGGATTTACCTTTATCAGGTCTCTAACTTGTAAAAAAAAGAGTTGCTATTATCTACCAGTTTAGAGGTTTCTGTAAGTTTGGTATAACTTAACAGCAAGTAACTAGACAAGGTGATCAGTAAATCTTAATTGTCTCTGAATGAGAAATGCCCCATGTAGGCTTAAAATAGGGTTTTTATTTTATTTTATTTTATTTTATTTTATTTTATTTATTTATTTTATTTTATTAATTTTATTTTATTAATTAATTTATTTTTTTATTGGGGTGGATTTCTAATGCGTGGGCTGGCCCTAATGGGTTTGCCAGGTATGTGAAAACCCCAGGAGAGTTTACACATGAAGACATCTCTCCAAGTGGTGTATCCAAGGCACAGTTCAGCTTGGGGGCCAATAAATCAGTCTCCATTCTTAGGGCTATGCAAGCTAGCAATTCAGGTGTGCCCGCTCCATTGTCCCCAGACCTGGATGTCACCTCTCCGGGAGAATGCTGTCAAGGTGCTTTATTTGCCCAGCTCAAACTCCTTAAGACTCAGCTCAGGTGGGATCCCTGGGTGGCGCAGCGGTTTGGCGCCTGCCTTTGGCCCAGGGCGCGATCCTGGAGACCCGGGATCAAATCCCACGTCGGGCTCCCGGTGCATGGAGCCTGCTTCTCCCTCTGCCTATGTCTCTGCCTCTCTCTCTCTCTCTCTCTCTCTCTCTCTGTGACTATCATAAATAAATAAAAATTAAATAAAAAAAATGTTTAAAAAAAAAAAAAAGACTCAGCTCAGGTACTACTACCTCCAGGAAGCCTTCCTTCCTTACTTCCCAACTCAGCCTGTTGCTCTTTCTTTGTACCTCCAAAGCACCCATGGTTACTTTTGCCCAGCCTTAAGCAAAGACATTTTCCCTGGTTTCTCTCCTCTACTGAGAGGCCCCCAGGGGCAACATCATATTCGTTTGTGCCTCCAGCAAGGTGCCTGAACATTGCAGCCATAGAAGGCAATCGCAGGTCTGCGCCACACTCTTATCCCAGCATGTCAACTGTCCTTAGCACTGTCATGATTCTGGATATTTTAAACAGTTTACTTTTGCAGATGAGTTGGGAATGAATGATGTCCCAGTGTGGAGAATGTGATACCCACCTTGCCTTTCTCAGGGCCTCTTCTTGAGAAATCCTATCTCTTGCTTTCTGCACTTGCCACTAGCTTTGTTCAAATTCAGAAAATTAACTCTCCAAATCTTTCCTGGTCATACTCTTTCTTCTTCTTGAACTGTCTGGTTTCCTCACATATTCTTCACTCCTAAGCGACACCCTCTCTCCTCCTTTCCCTCTTCACACCTTGTCTCCCCAAAACACTTCCAACAGAAGCTAAAATAAATTATACCACTTACTATTCCTAGTATGAGTTGGGTAAATAAGAGTAACATGTTCAGCCAAAGGAAATCATCTCTAGCTGGGAATATCTGGTTTCAGTAAGTCATTCAACAGAATATATGATAAATAATGTCCTGTGAAATTATTCATCACCACAGCCCTGCTGAGTGCACAGTATCATAAACAAGATATTTATTATTCTTGCCCTCATGAAACTTATATTCTGGTGGGGGCAACAGGAGAATGAGCATATTAATAATACACTTGATATTTACACTGAGAAAGTTATCTGGAGGAAATAGATGGGATGATGTGGGGGGAGCCTCTCTGAGGAGGTGGCATCTGAGCCCAGTCTAGAAGGATGATGACAGCAAGCTGGATATGGGGAGAGTGTTCTAGACAGAGAACAAAGCAGGTCCAAAGGAAAAGATCGTGTGGCATATAAAAGGAACAGAAAGGAGATCAATCTGACTGACTGCAAGTAAAGAGAAGATTTGTGTAAAATGAATGAAGTTGGAGTAGTGGGAAGGAGTAAGATTATTCCTGGCCTTAGAGGTTATAGTCAAGCTTATTTTATTTTAGGAGCCATGGGAACCCCTGATGGGAGTGACATGACGTGGTCTGCATTTGTCAAAGATCACTGAAGGCCATATTGGGAATGGGTGGTTGAGGGGTCAGCAAGGTAGGAGTGAAACCTTACATTCTTCAGTAGCTCAAGCAATATAGAATTAAGATAGACTTGAGTAAATCTGTTCATGAGCTACCCTGATAAAGATTATGGCTACCTTTGAGCACTTTCACAGAGGATCAATGGCTTGACCTTTGTCTGCAGACTCCCTGGGACAGTGGAATCACTTCACAAAGTCTTGGAATCTCTATGCACACCGATAATTATTGATAGAATAAGCAATATGTCTCCACCTTACATTATTTATCATTTATTTTTTCTCAATGCAAACAGAGTTGTGATTAATAAAACATACATATTCTTTAAAAGCACCATTAAATGCATAGGAACTTTCCATCATTACGGGTTGCAGTCCTATTAACTGAATTTTTTAATTGATATCGAATCCATAAAAAATATTATGAGTTCAAAATACATCCTGCTGCATAAGTCAATATCCAGAATTTATCCTTGACCCAAAGAACCTCCCCACACCTCTGGATAACCTAGAAGATTGGATTTCCTGACTACACTTGGGTTTAGGCTGGGGCCAAAGGGAAAGTGAACCCACGTGATGTGTGACTTCCCTTCTTAGCTACATGAGCAGGTCTGCAGGTGGTCTCTTACCTGGTTCACAGGCTGGCTGTAAAGAACTCTAAAATGTGGAGTTGCAATTTGGAAGTTGCTGGGATCTGGGATCCCCCAGTCAACATTGGAGGAGGAGAGTTGCCAAGGAGTGAGACCTAATTAGCACTGGAATGGGAAACAAAGAAATAAATCTTTTGTTGTATTAAGTCACCGAGATGTTGAAATTATGTGTTGCCACAGTCTAGTTAGCTGAGGCTGACTGACACCATCCTTTGATACGCCTGCACTTGTGACCAAAGAGGCATATTCCAGGTTGGCAACTGCTGCAGCCTTGTGACAGCAAGAAAATGCGAACTCCCTAAATGTCCATCTGTGGGAGGCGGTTTCAATCTGAATGGCACATTCATACAGTGGAATATTATCCTGCCATTACAAGGCAGCTCTGTAAATTATACAGAGTTGGTTGAAAGGTTGGGTGAAAAAGGCAGGGTTCAGTAGAGATGTATAGTATTTGGCCATTTGTACATAAAAAATAATATCCTTATGTAGTAGCAGGTAACATAGATTGGCCTTAAGGGCCATTTGGTGTTCTAAAACTCTACAATTATTAACTCATTTAATCCTTACAACCGGCCCTCTCCGGTGCTTCCCAGAATGATCCCTGATTAACCAACCATCACAATGAGACACAGAGAGACTAGGGAGGCTGACGAAGGTGACTTGAGTAGGACCAGCTGGAGCAAGCACCCACGACCTTGGTGATTTCATAGTAGTGCATAGATGTGGGAGCTCACTGAAGTATAGAATTTCTTTGGGAAAAAACACAGAGTTCTGGCAGGAATAGGAGCCTCTGGACAGGAGAATTGAAAATTGGGTTCACACTTGGAAGAAATATTTGATTCCAGTGTATGTCTTCACCAATCGTGTGTAGACAGTATGTATTTGAAAGCAAAAATACATAGCTTTTATTTTTGTTTATATTTTATTTTTTAAAGTAAGCTCTACCCCTCAGTGTGGGACTTGAACTCAGAACCCTGAGATCAAAAGTTACATGTTCTGCAGACTGACCCAGCCAGGGGCCCCATGCATATATAGTTTTTAAAGGCACTGAGATCCTAAGATCATTCTAATTTTGATATCCTTACCTACTCTTTTTATAACCCATCGGCTCTAGATCCAAAGAAAAAGTTAAAACCACTTCTAGGATGGTGAACAGAGCCCACTGCTCTTGGCAAAACCCAGGCCTCTCCCCGACCCCTGGCTGTGGTGTCTCTTGCCCCATGCTCCTACCCCCGCCCCCTCCCCAGGGACACAGAGAGAGGAACACTGTGCCACTGTCTGAGAATTCACTCCTTGTTCAAAGAGAAGTTTGCACTCCAACAGATTTTTGCCTTTTGCAATTATGTCATTAAAAGCGTTCTGAACTTCAGACTTGAAATGAACTCCAGAAAGGGTCTGCCCTTTTAGCTTTCGGCTTTACATAATTTATGGTTTTGAATCTTATTGAAAAGTGCAAAAAGGGATTCAGAAAAGGTTCCAAGCAGACACACACAGCCATGCACATCCCTCCCTGCTGCCCCCCTGCCCCCAGCCATCTTCATGCAATTCCCCACTGCCCCTGCCCACAGTGGAGGGGGCACTGTCTTCAGAATGAGAGGGTTTTATCTGGGTCATCAAAAGAATGTGGCATTTGTAACACAATCCCCCCATCCTCCCTTTGGCTTATCTATTAGTAGCTATAATATTCCCCTCCTTCTCCCCTCTCTACCTGGCACCTACCTTTCCTTCCTTCCCTTCCCTCTCTCCATCCCCCTACTCTCCCTCTTATCTGCCCTCCTCCAACTCACCTGGCCCTGGAGTGTCACTTGGCATTTTAGGGAATAAATAGGACTAGGAGAGGAGGATGTTTGAACTTAAATTGTCTATGTTCCATTCCTGGCTCTCTTACTTTCCAAACTTGTATCTCTGAGCAAGTCACCTTAACTTCTGCAGCCCTGTTTTGCACATCTGCGGACTAAGGCTGATAATGGTTGTATCTATCTCCTAGGTCATCGTTTGGATCAAAGGGCACCCTGTAAGAAAAGGACATGGCGCTGTGCTTGCATGGGGTATGCACTTCGTAAATATTGGCTTTATTATTCTGGGAGGCAGGATGGTGTTGTAGGTAAGACTGTGCTCTCTGGCAGCAGACTGTCTGCGTTTGAAACTCTGCCATTTAATAGTTGGGCCATTTTCAAAGTCATTTCTGCTCTCTGAGGTCAGTTTCCTTATCAGTGCGATGGGGACAATGATGCCATTTATCTGTAGGATCGCTGTGGGGAGAAAATGAGATGAAGCGTGCAAGGTACTTAGTACAGGGGCTGGCACATTGTATCTGCAGTAAATGCGGGCTCTTGGTGTGGAGATGTGCCAAGCAGAGGGAAACAAATAAACAAACAGATTTCCCAAATCCCCTGAAAATCATTTCATCTTATTATTTAAGAGAAAAGGTGGCCTCACCCTAACACAGAATTTGGTTGCAGATCCAGCCCTGGGCTGATTTCAATGGCCTCTGGCTGAACTGCCTGCCAGAGAAGGCTGCTCACCCCGGACCTATGGCAGTTTTCAGGGTCAGGAGGATGTCTGCATTTTTATCTGGTGACCTCCAACTCTCTCCTCGCTTCTGGTGGGAGAACTCCTCCAAATTTCTCTTCCTCAGTGGCCTGCCCTCCCAGCTCCAGTTCCAGATAAGAAGGGCATTGACTGAGGATGTGTGTATTTGAGGCGGAGGTTGGAGCAGGGATAGCCAAAGGGGAAGATCCAAGGCTCTAGGTGTCTCTCAGCCTGGGACAAGTTCTGTGGGCTTGTGGCTCCTGTCCCAGGCTCCAAACCTACTTCTTCCCCTTCTGGCTGTGAACTCAGGCCAAAGTGCTTAGCATTTCTCCATCAGCTTCAGTTTTGTCAACTGTGAAACTAGAAAAATAGCAGTGCTTTCTTCAAAGAGTTGGGACTGAAAAATAATGCCCATGGAGAAATGGGCTCAGCAATCAGTAGATGGGTTATTACCAAGGTGACTTTGAATGGCCAACAGGAAGTCCAGGTAGGTGGATCCAGAAAGAAGTTTCTATCATGTCAAGATCTGTGGTTTCCAGTGCAAGTTCTCCCTCTGAAATCATTCCTGTAAATGTTGCCTTCTAGACACAGTATGGATGACCCAGGGCAGGCTCTTGACAGAAAAAGGCTCAGGACGGGGGAGAGGAAAGAGGGAGCTGAACTGGGTGGGAGTCCAGTCTCTGCAGAACCTCTGCTGAGTGCACCCATAGACCTTCCTTCTGTGGGTGCTCTTAAAGCAAGGAGCCAGAAGTCTTTCTTCCCACTGGCCCCTGATTTATTCTCAGCTTGCTTCATGCCTTCCCAAGCCAACTTCCCTTCCCTTTGTACTTCACTTTGTAAAATAATTTAAACTGTGGAAGTGTCATATCTGAGGCAGGGACAGACTTAGAAGCTCTGCCTGGAGCTGCCTTGCAGACCTCTGGTTCCAGAAAGTTCCCAGAGCTCTAGTACTTTGCATGCTCTGAGATCCAACCCTATTTTTGTTTCAGAAGGCTTTAGAATTCTCTCATTTTCTGAGTGTCTGTTGGAGCAGAAGACAGAATCACAGACTATGAGAGCAAAAAAAGTATCTCAGCAATCATCTCTAGAAATGAAAAACTTGCAGCCCATGGCAAATCTGACCCACCATATTGTGTGTTTGTGTATGTGTGTGTGTGTGTGTGTATGTGCGTATGTGCACACTTTTTTTTTTTTAAATGAATGATATACCAACACTTGAAGCCTAGAGTTGTCCGTTCCCTTGCAAAGTCATAAATCTGGGAATGCTGGTTTACATTTCATCATGGCGGCAACAGGATAAGTAGGGTAGTGGCTGTACCTTTGCATTGACCCAAGCTTCTGTCCATATAGTCCTCACCACTCCCCAGAGCACCACACTCACCTCTTTAGTTCATCTCCATATCTGCATGGTCCCAACTGGCATTTGGGTTCATGACTTCTAATCTATTGACTGTCATTGTACAGATGGGAACTCTCATGGTGACGGTGAGAAGTGACTGTCAAGGTCATCAAAGGAGAAGGGCCCGGAGTGGGATGCGAGCCCAGCCTTTTCTAGGTCGGGGCTCTCTTCATAGGAGGCTAAACTGTTGAGGACCTGGAATTCATGCGCATGGCACTGATGCCCTCTGGATGACTTCATGGGGTTACAGGTTCCCCTCTCTGGTCTTCACCGCTCAGGGGTCATTGGCTCAGGTTGGGGTGGTTGTTGATAGCGGGGTTCACTCAGCCCTTTCTTCAGATGCCTGAATCAGAGAAATGAGCCCAGAGATGACTCTTGTTTCCTGTTGTATGTTTCACTTCTGTACTTTATTACCTCTCCTCTTGTCCTTTATTGGCCACCCTGTTAGACAAGGTTGGCAAATGTTCTTCATTTCTCCTGCTAACTGTGGTCAAGAGAAAATTATTATGGTGGAAGGTGCCTGGTGGCCCAGAACTGTCGCACTGCCTCTCACACCTGTGTACTGACAAGGGCTTCTGACTGCAAAGGACACTTGATGTTGGCCCCACAGAGCTGAGATTTGGCTAAACTCTCATCTTCCAGTCCCTGGGGCTACATCAGACAGTGCCATGAGTGACCAGTGCTGACTCCAAGCAGGCACGAGGAGGCTGACAGGCGGCCCCAGCAGTGACCTGGGCGTCCCCTGCGTCCTCACGAACTTCAAAGTTCTTTAGGGCCTGGGACAACAGGTACGGTGTGAGGGGGCCATGTCTCCGTGCTTGGCAGGTCTTGTGCATTCTGTTGGTGCCCGGAGGCCCTAGGGGCTGGCCCTGCATTTCCATTCTCTTCAGTCAGCTTCAAATCCCTGTGTCTGAAAATGAAATTAGAAGGAGCAGCTGAGAGATCATACATATATAGTAGATCCAAATATAAAATGCCTCTCTGTCCCTTCTAGGGACAGAGGATAAGGATGCTTCTAGGACCAGCAACAGGGATTACACAGTAATCTTATTATACAGGGTCTACCAAGGGGGAAGAAAGGGTCACTTTTCCATGCATGGTAACACCATCCCCCCACTTCCCTTTTCTCAGCCACCATCCCTGCTGCTGCACGGGCTTTTCATTCTCTGAATAGAAGTCACAGTTATGCCGGAGCTTCTTGTAGGCCAAAGGAGTTTCTGGTTTCTTCTTTTTCTCAGGATGGCTCACCTGCTGTCCTCAGCCTCATAGACTTTCCCCACAGCTTGAGCCTACTGTTCGGATGTGAATTTCATCATTTGTCAAAAGAGAAACTTGGATAGGGAGTATTAAGTTCCTTAAGACCAACTATTCCCAGCATCTGGCCTCATCCAGCTATCCCAGTAAGAGAAGGCTTATTTCTCTCTTCTTGGGACATTGTGACAAAGCAAAGGATCCTTGACGAGCTTCTGTCCAAAGGCATAGGGTTGAGAGAAGTGAGTGTAGCCATAAAATGTGAGATGAGGTCTTGCCCCCTAGTGTCTGACTCAGCTGCCTGCTTTATGAGCAGCTAAGTATTAGGAAACCATGCTTGGCCACCAGCTAGTCTCCTCCTTTGCTGTGATTAAAATTTAATCCCATCTCCTTCACTTATGGAGCACGACTCTGGATGAATATGTGTGTATGGCTCGGGGAGCATGTGGTGGAGGCAAAACTGACCCTGTAAGTTATCTAAAGATTGGAAAATACACAGATTTTGTCTAGTAAGAAGTGATCTGCTATTTACCTCAATTTTTACATACAAAACCCAAGGCTGTTTATGCTATTGCACTCAGCACTGTTTTCTGTACCAATGGATGGGGAAAAAATAGACTATTTAAGAGAATGATAAAAATTGTTTCAAGTTTCATGTATATTTCATTGATATGTGACACTGGAATACAGATCGATGCTTACATTACATGAAGTAATGTTTCATGTGCTCTCATCACACAAAGCCACCTCCAGCTGTGGTAGGATAGCTTGAACATGGCAGGAGCGCTCTTAGGACTCGCTCAGTGAATGAATGAACGTTAATGTCATCCCATTAGTCACATGCTCACAGACGCACAGATGCTCTCCTCTGTGCTGGAGTCCTTTGAAGCGCTAAAAATCATGTGGACAAGGAAGGATCATAATTTTTCTTGACTCTAAACCAAAAGTCAACAAACCTTTTCCTTAAAGGCTCAGATAGTACATATTTTTGACTTTGCAGGACAGGAGGTCTCTGTTGCCAATACTCTGCTCTGCTGTTGATTCACAAAAGCAGCCACACACAACACAAAAACAAAAACCACAAAAAACAATCACACTTCACTTACAAAAACAGGTGGAAACCGGATCTGGCCCCTAGGCCCTAGTTTGCCAAGTTGTGGTCTAAACCTTTGGTTAAGTTCTGTCAAGCGCTGTGATTAAAAACAGATCTGGCACTTTGGCAAAGTTTGGTCATGGATTGAAAACTGGACCGAGCCTGTTACCATGAAAACAAGCATAAAACTGGTTGTCAGGGAAACTGGATTCTTTTCTTCGTTCATTCACTTGGAGTGAGACTCTAAGAAAGCCTCACTTATATCAGCCTCAGCTTCCCTATGAATAAAGCGAGGGTTTATTTACATCGGAAGAAACTCAAGCCTTTTCCAGAATGTATACGATTTGTGTTCACACAACTCTCCCACCCCCTCACCATTTTTTAAACTTTGGCAAACTTTTATAGGTTCAGTATCAGCCTCGTGGGAAAAATCAGAGTTGAGAATGTGGTATGGAGGAGGAAAAGCCTAACTGTGATTATGTTTTGTTTCTGGACA
The DNA here is from genome assembly GCF_003254725.2 of Canis lupus dingo. Taxonomy (NCBI): domain Eukaryota; kingdom Metazoa; phylum Chordata; class Mammalia; order Carnivora; family Canidae; genus Canis; species Canis lupus. Next base: position 51,055,340 of record NC_064245.1, on the reverse strand, counting down.
TAAACAACAACAACAACAAAACAAAAGAACAACCAAAAACATTTTTATCTGTAAGGTTTGTTCACGGTGCTTTTTTACTTCTAGATATTAAGTGCCTGTATCACAACTTTTTAGTGAGCTGATATTTCAAACACTGTCCCTACAGCTAAGAACTTTCTCGTGGCCTGCATTTTGATAGAGGATAGCTAGGACTCTGGCATGTGTGCCAGGAAAGGAGAATTAGACAATCTCACTCTATACTCTGAATTTAGAGAAATGAGGCAAAGGCATAGGGCCATTAGTAAGGCTCTAGTGGGGATTCAGTGGAAATCCATTAGGGACAGTGCCAGAAGCTGATTCTAAAGAGACTCTTCCTTCACCAGACTGTGGCTCTGATTCTTGGGCCCAGCCTCTCTTGATTTCTGCCCATTGTCTGGGACAGCTTTTCCACTGATTCTCTGCTGACATCCTTCCAACAAATTTAGTGCTTGCTTAAGTTCAAAAGAAGTACCTTCTGTTGCTTGCCATCAAAATCCCTGACTGAAACATCAAAGATACAGGTCTGCATTTAATTTTTGTCTTTTAATTATTATTTCTAAAGTTGGAATAACTCCTTTCCACAATCAGAAATCATAGATTATTAGCATAAATTCTATCCTAATCCTCTTCCAATAGCCATTTCACTGGTAAGAAGCCTCTCATTTGCCTTTGAGCCTATAGCTGAATATTATGCTGGCCTGAGAGCTTTCTAAAGAGCTGGCACTGTAGGAACAATAGCTTCTACTTCACTGCCTTCATTCATTCATTCACGCTTTCATTCATTCACTCATTTATTCCATCAACATTTCCCTAGCATCTACTATGTATCCAATGTGACAGAAGGTATTGTCCTAAGGGAGCCACACAACAGGAATTTACCACCTATGGGGAGAATAGAGATACACTTGTACAACTAATTATTTAAATACACTTCCTTATAAGGACCCCAGAGAAGGTGAGGGTGTTCCTACCAGGAATAGCAAGGAGACATTCCCTCATCCATGCGTGAGGAAGGGTGAGAAAAGCCTTGCCAAGTAATTAAACTTTGAGGCTTGCACTGAAGGATGAATGGGTAAAAATTGTTGAAGGAGGGAAAGAATTGGAGGAAACAGAATGTGTGAAGGCTCTGAGTAGGCAGGAGCATGTGCACTTAGGAACTGAAGGAAAGCCGGGGCTCTGGATCTGAGTGAGTCTGAAGGATTGGATGGAAAACTGAGCTGAAGAGGCATTTGTGCCTTGTTGGCCAAGGTAAAGATTGGGACCATTCTCTCCCCAGAGCAACAGGAAACCACTGGTAGAATTTACTTGGGTGAGTGAAATGATTGGATTTCCATTTCTCAAGCCTTTCTCCAACTACTGTGACAGAATGAATGAGAGGGGATAAGAGGGCTATGAGGAGGGTCATTTGGATGTTATTCAGTGCCCCCAGCAGTACTTTGAGTAGGGTGGTGGTGGGGGAAAAGAGAAATGGAGACAAGAAACATGAGAGGCAAAAAAAGACAGAATTTTGGGTACCTGGGTGGCTCAGTTTGTTAAGTGTCTGACTCTAGATTTCAGCTCAAGTTATTTCTCAAGGTCATGGAATCAAACCCTGTGTTGGGCTCATGCTCAGCTCAGAGTCTGCTGGAGAATCTCTCTCTGCTCCCCCTCCAACCCTACTCATGTGATCCCTCTAAATAAATAAATAAATAAAATCTTAAAAAAAAAAAAAGAGCTCCAAGACTATTTTGTGGAGAGTTTCCATTATGCACACAGGGTAGATGGAGGCAATATTTACTGATACAGGCATTTCTGCAGAAAGAAGGATTGGGGTAAGGTGGAGGAGTTTTGTTTTAGTCATATTGAGTTTTGTAGCTTGGCTGAACCAATTGAATAGTGTAGCTTATTACTGTTCCCATTGGTTCTTTCTTGGGAAAACAGAATGGACCTCATATGAGGGTATTGGGTCCTTCTGTCTCCTATATGAATTCCTCCACTTCTGTATTTCTTGGTATGAGGCCTGTGGTCACTTATCCTCTTGGGAGGCTCAGGACAAACTATCCTCCTTTTCTCCTTCCCTATTCATCCTTTTGTACCACCCCAGTGAGTATCTATATCTCCCGATAAGTGATCCAGTTGTGACTCCCTCTTGACTTTGTTTTTTTCTAGGAGTACAACTAGTCCTGACCTTCCCGAATCTTCTAAATGGGCCATTCCTCCCGAGCCTATTGTGAGTCTTAGCCTTGTTAATTAGGATGGCTGGACCTTAGGCTCTGATCAATATTCATGTAAGCACTTTCAAAAATTCAGTTTTTTTATCCACCCATCTTTCTGGATTTTTAAAAATTATTATTATTCTTTAGGTCAAGGTCCTGGTCAATCATTCCAATGCTTACAGAACCTCAACTGAAAACAAAGAAATGTTATGAAACTAAAATTATGAGGCTATTGTCAAGATTGTATGGGGACATGTTCTCTGGAAGACCTATGAACACCATTTCTCTGTCCTCTCTCTTTTCTCATTAATTTTGAATAATTGGGCTAGCTGTCATGATTGACGCAATGACAATGATTGCCAAGTTCTTAGAAAATGTCAAACGCTAAATATGATAATAAATTGCACCCAGGGAAACTAAGGATAGGTCTCAGCTTTGCTGTCTAGTCTTTACAAAAAAGTTCAGAAAAATCCCGTAAATGGCCCAGATGAAGATTTTAATTCTTTCCTGCTCACCTTGAGGCTTACAAACATGACATCCTTTTATTCCACCATATTTTCCACATTTCCCTCTATTAGGACAAACATTATGTCAAAGAGGAATAGAGCATGGTTGCATCTGAAGGACACATAAGGAAATAAATACCCTACAGGCAGAAGAGGGACAGAATGAGTTAGTACATTAAGATATTATTGAAAAGTCCAGAGGAACTAGGCAAAATCCCATAAGCTCAGCAGTCCTGGATTATTTCACTACATGACACTAAAAATGAACAACATACTAGCCAATTATTTTTTTTTTCTTTCCACATGACTCTTAGTTAGAATGGGAACATCTGGAGTTTGGAATCAATTGTCCAGAACTAGCTGCTGTGCTAATTAATATTCACACAAATAGCTCTCTGCCAAGGTGTCCCTGCAGGCACGAGTGCTTTTCCACAAACTTTGTCCATTTAGGAGTATTCTGGTTGGCCTGTATAAGGAAGAGGGGGAGCATAGGAGGGTGATGGAGGAACCTGCAGCATGGCTTTCCATCTGAAACAATGAACAGCCCATTGGATGAGGTGCTGAAAACTCAGGAGAGGGTAAAAAATCCTGCTGTGTGAATAGAGATCTAATTAGCAGGATTGCTTCCCCAGTCTCCCTAGTGCATAGAAGAAGGTGAGTCTCAGAATGATGTCATGGTTATAGCTTGTCGATTGAGGGCAGGATGAAGACCCTTTCTTTAACTGTAGACTATTCTGGCAGAGCTACAGTTTCTCTTGTTAGTAATGAACTGGTAGAGATGCTGGAACTGTCTGTGAAATTCACTGCCTTCAAGAATCTACACAATTCTGAATCTACCTCTGTTGGCTCTCATGATGGCTTGCAGTAGTTTCTTCTTCACTTCTAGTCCATAGTGCAGGACTTGAAAAGATAGCAGTATAGGTATTAATACCCTCACAGACCACTTCATTCAATTCACTGGCTGACTGGTGATTCACTATGTGGAGCTGCACTGGCCAATATAGCAGCCAATTTAAATGCAGTTGGTCTGAATTGAGATGTACTATCAATGTAAAATGTAGACCAGATTTCACGTTTCTTTTTACCTTTGTGTTTTTGTCTACACACGCACAAAAGTTTGTTTTATAGCAAAGACCTCATAAAACAAAGCCAAACTTAAAAACAATAGATAGAATGTATTTGCAATACACATGACAAGAAAAAAGTGACATTTCTAATATATGAGAATCTCCTATTAATTATTAAGGAAATATAAACAACTCAAAACAAGCAAATAGATGAATAGGCATTTCATAGAAGAGGTGATTCAAGTAGCCAACAACTATATGAGATGTTTGTCTTCACCTAGATTCACAGAAATACATGTATAATTTAAAAAAATATTTTATTAATTTATTCATGAGAGACAGAGAGAGAGAGGGGCAGAGACCCAGGTGCCCCGAGTCACAGAAATACAAAAGAAATAGTGATTTGCCTGTTTTTAACTGTCAAAATTGACAAAACTTTTATTTTTTTAAATTTCTTTTTAACTTAAATTTTAGGTAGTTAACATATAGTGCAATATTGGTTTCTGGATAGAATTCAGTGATTATTCTTCACTTACATGCAATGCCTAGTACTCATCCTAACAAGTGCCTTCTCGAATCCCCATCACTCATCTAGTCCATCCCCCCCCACCCCACCTCCTTCCCTCAACCCTCAGGCTCTTATGGCTTTATGGCTTGTTTCTCTCTCTCCTTTTTTTTTTCTTCCTTTTCCCCTTTCCTATAAAAGCTGCAAGTCTTTTTACCTTTTTAATGCGACTGCTAGAAAATTTAAAATTACATATGTGCCTGACATTTGTGGCTCATACCATATTTACTTCTATTGGATAGTAGTGACCTAGAGTCTTGAGTCAGGAAAGACTTCCCTTCAGCTCCCTCTAATAAAATAGCTATTATTTTCTGATAATCTACCATGAAACACCTACCATGGGCTTACTTCCATGTTAGACACTTGCATATTATCATTAGTACTCATAGCAATCCTATTATCTAGAGATTATCAACCTCATTTTACAGATGAACAACTTGGTCTAAGAGAGAACATGTGATTGGTTGGACCCATTTGGTTTAAGTCAACATCATTGATGGCACCAACAATGTGCTCTAAATGGTGACACACACTGGGGACAGGTTTGAGGAGTTATCACCCATGACCAACTTGATTGAAACCTAGGTCCCTCTTAAACCATCCTTATCCTTGTAAATTCTCAATGTGAAGAAGGCAGACTGATCAGAGTGGTTAGGGGTTCAGATTCTGATTGCTAAACTGGGGCTTGCCATTCCGGGCCCAACAATGTGTGAGGGTCTCTGAGCATCAAGGAAGGAAACATCTGAAGCCAGTATGAGGAACAGAAAAGAATGGGATCTGGAAAGAGAAATCAAATACTCTATGAGTCAGGAAAAGACAAATATGTCCATATATAACATAACCTGAATACGAGCTTTGGATCTTGGACAAATCTGCCCTTGTATTGAGTCCCAGTCTTGAAAGAGGAAGATGCCTAAAATAGTGGTTTTGCCCTTAATTATGAAGAGATTTATGTTAAATTATTTATTTTATTCTTGTAAGGACTCTAAGGGGCAGGCACAACTTTCATCATCTTCCTCTTCTTGCAGATGAGGAAATTGAGACACAAAAATTAAGTAACTTTAACATACAATTAGTGAGTGATAGAGCTGGTGTTTCTTTCTAGATAGTGTACTAGTTATTGATTACTGCATTACAAATTACCACCATTTTGCTTTAAAACAACACAGACTTATAATCTTACAGTTTTATGAGTCATAATTCTGGACATGGCATGGCATGGCACAACACAGCTGTTCAGGGTCTTACAGGGCTGCAATCAAGATGTTAACTGGGCTACATTCTCATCTGGATGTTTGACTGGGGAAAAAAACATTTCCAAGTTTATTATGGTTGTTGTAGAATTCATTTCGTTGTGACTATATGACTGAAGTCTTTGTTTCCTTCCTGGTTGTTGGCTGGTAACCACTCTCAACTCCTAGAGAGACCACCCTCAGGTCATTTCCCTAGGGTCCCATCAGTAGTCTCTCTTCAGAGCCTGGAAGCTTCTTCTTTCAGACCAGTCAGGGAATCTCTCCCTCCAGTCTGCTAAGATGGAGTCTTACATAACGTAACATAATCAACGGGAACAATGACTTCATTATCTTCATATTCTGCTGCCTAGAAGCAAGTTGCAGGTCCTACTTGCACTCAAGGGGAAGAGATGAGACAAAAGTGTGACTCATCGGGGATCATCCTAAAATTATACTTATCACTGTGTGTGTGCTGATCCCAGTAATGAGAGAGAAAAGCTGAATGGGCTGCTTCACAGAACCAGGCTAAGCCTAACCTGCTCTCCCTGCTCCATCTCTGCCCATTCCTGTATGAGATATCTTTAGGCCACAGAACTAGCTTTGCCCAGTCCCTAAGCCTATGATTATTGAGCCTGACAGCCCCTGCTATCAGGAGTCTAGCTCACTAGTAGATGGAATCTGGGATCATCTTGCCTCCTGAAATCTAGAACCTACTGTGCTTCAAATGATCCATTAGTCTTAAGATCCCATCCATTCATCTTTTTGTTTCTCTTCATGAACCTTTGCCAGGCTCTATGCCAGGTGCTGTATACATAAAAAATGCTCTCCCTTGGTAAATCAGACTCTGCCTTTCAGCTGTTAGATGGGATCCTGCTTCAACTCAGAATATACTTGGAATTCCAGGACTAGAACCCAGAGACTCCTGAAACCCTGCCTGTGCCCATCATAATGGATTTCTTAAAGGTCAGCATAGCTTCCAATGTGTTTTTTTTTTGTTTGTTTGTTTTTTTACTATTGCCCATGGTCTTAGAAGCAGACCACAGCTGGTCAAGTTCAGGCTCAGTGTGTTCACTTCTTTCCCCCATTACATTCTTTTTCCGTGTTCTACCTCCTGGCTCATGTTTGAAGTCCCAGGATGCCTTCCATCAGGACCTAGGAGAATTACCATAGTTTTTCTTGTACTTGTGGCTAGAGGCTGCTACAAGATGTTGGGCTCACATATATCTACCGAGAATCTTTATATAAAATCATGGCTATGTTTTGTTAAAGTATACTTTTACCTTTCTGAGGTTAATGAAAGCATAGCTCTATAATTATAGCAATAGCTCCTAACAGAAGTCTGACCGAAAGTTGATAGGGGTTATGTACCAGCTCCCTGAAGGGGGAACAGCAAGAAAGCCTCTGACTGAAGTCTCTGTCTCTTCCAGAAGGATTCAACTGCGAAACTGGTTCCAAAGAAGGAGGCTCCAAATAAGGCAGTAAGCAAATAGCTTCTATCCTTGCCTTGGTGTTCAAAACTTTGGCTGTTTCTGCTGTTAGGCAGAGGAACCATGTCTGCTTGGTTTATAGAACATCCAGCTAGTATAGGACCTAGTAAATATATTCAATGTACACGTATGCTCAGATGAATGAATAAATAAATGATTATTTCATTTATCAGTCATTTTTGTATATTCATTCATTAAAAAATTATTAAGTGTCTTTCTTTGCCCCACTCACTAAGCCCACTTTTGCCAACTGCTGAGAGTCTGGAATTATTCTTTCTCACATGGATCTATGGTCTTCATTTGCTTTAATATAAATTAAGTGACTCTCTGTCCTTAATTCCTTCTGGGCTCAGATCATCTTATTAGTCTCTTCTGCCCTGATTTATCCTGTTCTATCCTGACCCATTCTGTCCCTTTTCACCATGCTTCATTGTACTAAACTTCCAGGGTCCTTCCCTAAACTAGGAACCCAAGATGAGAACCATGAAAATGCAAAACCAATGGGTGGTTTGATATGAACATACTACAGTTCTTTCACTTTGGTATGATCCTTCTGCTTCTTTCATCACCAGTTTTTTTTAAGATCTTTTATTTATTTATTCATGAGAGACACACAGAGTGAGACAGAGACATAGGAAGAGGGAGAAGCAGGCTCCCTGTAGGGAGCCTGATGTGGGACTAGATCCCGGGATCCTGGGATCCCGACCTGAGCCAAAGGCAGATGCTTAACCACTGAGCCACCCAAGTGCCCCACCAGTGTTATTTTTTAATGGATGTTTAAAAACCTTGAGTAAGGGAGGGGTGGTCCACAGACAAATTCTTGAGAGCTCTGGGAGTTCTCTATCATGATATTTAAAATCTGTGTTTTTATATTTATGCCAAATTATGTGCTGTAGGCTCTCTAGAGCTTAGCATGAAATTAAAAAAAAAATACTGCCACCATTTCAGTGACTACCTTTATAGTTTGCTTAGAATAATATCAAAACCACCTAGTATTATTCCAATCATTCAGGCAAAGGAAGAAAAGACAGAGGTGGATTAGAACATAAAGGATGCTTTGTATCCGAGTGATGTCACTGCATCCTGAACCAGGGATGGTTTTGCAGTAGTTTGCAAGAAAAAAAATCGAAAAATTGAGTCATCATGGAGCCCACATTAGTATTAGCATGCTAAATTCAAAATAATTTATTCCACAGCATTCAGTATGATATTCACATGGGGAGCTGAAATTTAGTTTTAGCAAAAGAACCATATCCATCACATTAAATTAATGTTGTTAATTTAAATATTATTGGCTTTGTTTGCATTTGATTTGTGACTTTGTTTTGATTTTATAGTTGTATAAGAATTAAAAGAATAAGGAATATATACTTAGTTTTATGTCTCTACATATTTTAGGATGTTGGCATTAAAACTGTAAAGTGTAAATACTCACTGTCTTTCCCTGTCAAGTACTGCCTGATTGTACCCAAGCCCTTAGTCTTCCTGAAGTTGTCTCTCTAGGCTTCCCACTCCTGAAGAGCAGTGAAACTTTCTTAGATTGGGAAGGCCCCTCATCTTTATCACTGGATGGTTCCAGATTTGGGGACAGGAAACACACTCTGCAGGACACAGGGTTTAGGAATTACCTGCAGGGGAATAAAAACACTCTACGAATTCCATGGCAGGCAGATTTATAACTTGGTTGAGTTTGACAGTTGAAGGTGAGCTTGCTGACCTCCTGCATCACTACCCTTGGGGATTTTTACCCTTTCAGAGAAAAACAACAAAAACAAGAACAGGTAACAAAAATGAAATTAGATCTACTTATGGTAATGTTGGCCTGGATCAGGAGCACATGGGCTAACCACATGAAAATGGACTGAAAGGAAGGATTGGGAGTGTTTCCTAAGAGAGACAGCAGTGCTTTCTAGATTTCCACTTCATGAGGGAATACAGGATGGCACATTCTGTTCTCTGCAGATTTGAATCTCTAGGACCAAAGGGATGGTCACTGCTGCACATTAACCATGGGAAGCAATGCTGATGCTGATGCCTGGGTCATTTCCAGTGCTAGCTTTGTGACAGATGCACAGAAGGAAAGGAGAGTGCGGTTGTTCAAGACAGCCTCCTTCCTGAACATTGTGCCTCTGAGGTATGGCCTTTGGATGAGTCTTCAAAGGACCACTGGTTGATTGAAAGGATGGGGACCAGGTAAATGATGTCAGACCAGTGCCCAGAGGGCTTCCCTCCTTGCCTACTTCCAGATCTACCTGAAAATGATCCCACTCTTTACAGCTCTGGACTCTACTGCTCTCTCGCTCTCTCTCACTCATTTCTCTTGAGCCTGGTCTGGACCATTCCTTTGACTTTCAGAAGCATTGACTATTGAAAGGACCTTCACAATGAGGACTCCTCCACTTCCTTCTCTTTCAGATTCTGAGATCTGTATTCAGTTGCCTTTGACTTTGAGAAATCTTTAGGTCTTCATAGATCATTCTACCTACTTCAAGCAGATTGATATTATAAATCAGTGCTTAAGTTAATTATGTTACCTTACCCCACTTTCTACAGACAACGACAAAGAACAATAGTTTACCATATCAGACTTCTGGAAAATCAGCAATGCAATCCAGGAGACCTCATGTCTATTGGGTACCTATTAAGTGCATTCACTGTATTACCTCTACTTTCAGCTCTCCTGAGGGATAGGTGTTAGTAGTCCCATTTTACAGGTGAGAAACTTGAGTCTCTGAGGAGCTAATTTAGGAAGGAGAGCTAGGATTTCATCATAGATGCTGTTTGCTCTGGAACTCCTGGAACGCCCCTGTTGCTATGAGTGCCCCACATGTTTCTGGTGCAGTTCTGCACTGCATGGTTGGGAACGGTGTAACACAGCGGTCCTGTCGCCACTGGGGCCACACAAATTGTGCCACACACAGGCAGGCTTTCAGCATGCTGTCAGCCAAGCACACTGGGGGCCTGCGCCATTGCTCGCAGAATGACCCCGCAATACTTTCTGGATTCCCATGAAACCTGAGCACCTCTTTTAAGCACTTTACTGTCTCTGGATATTGGCCAAACCTTCTTCCACTTGTCTTGTTTGAGTTGTGACTATGATAAAACCTTCCTCCTTCGGGGAATGAGGTAGCCTGATCTGAGCTCGCTATTCTAGTTGTACATTCTGAGAAGTTGTGCTGTCGAGTCTGCCTTATGTCATTTCCACGGTTGCATTTGCCTTTTTCCCAGTGTCCTCAAATCTTTGGAGGTCATATTGCTAATGTAAACATACAGCAATTACCTATAAAGTTGCAAACAGAAGTCTCACTGGCCTACTTATCAAAGTCCCCAGTGATAGGAGGATGGGGGGAGGGAGAATAGAACCCCCTGCTATTAATTGTTGAAATTCCCATGACGATATATATTTGCATCTCATCTTCCTATCTACTTTAGGCTGAATTCTCTTTGCAAAAAATGATGACATAAAACTGAAATATGGCTGTGAGAAACTCTGGCAAACGATTTCAGCAATGGCCTCCTTAACATTTAATGTCAGTGGATTCTTCCAAGCTAAATTCTCCACCACTGCCTTCCCCCTGCCTCCAGGTAGCTTCCCCAGTCTTCATGGTTTCTCAATAATTTGTAAGTCTGATCACTGTAAGTGGTTCGGCACATTAGTCGATTCCCTTAATTCTCCAGCAGCCATGCCACCAAGATCTGCTGATTTGTGTATGTTCGTATTCCCCACACATTTTCTTATCTAGTTTCTGACAACAGCAATTTGGGTAAAGATTTCATATCTTTCTAATTGCTTCTATTTCTTGTCTTTATCTCTTCTTGTTAAAGACAAATATAGAATGTGAGGTCCCTAACTCAGCATTTATTCTTGTCCTCTGTCCTTCGATCTTCTCCTTCCCTCTTCGTTACCTGGGCTGGTGGGTCTCCAGTAGCCAATGCACTCGCTCATTTCCTTTTGAAAGGAGGGAAACCTTGGCTCTGTTTTTTGGACTTTACTTTTTGCTAAAGAGTTTTGGACAAAGAAGAACATTTTCTTCAAATGTGCTGCCCCTCACTGTATTTTGCTCACACGCTGTTTACAGATCCTTCCTCCTTACGCATTAGTTTATGTGTAGCAGGCAGAGCTACTTAGTGTTCAAATCCAAACACACCACAAATGTCATGTTGTACTTAAAGCTCTAGCTTCTAAAATATGCCTTATTGGGTAGCCCTGGTGGCTCAGCGGTTTAGCGCCGCCTTCAGCCCAGGGTGTGATCCTGGAGACCCGGGATCGAGTCCCACATCAGGCTCCCTGCATGGAGCCTGCTTCTCCCTCTGCCTGTGTCTCTACCTCCCTCTCTCTCTCCTCTCTGTGTCTCTCATGAATAAATAAATAAAATCTCTTAAAATAAAAAAATAAAATATGCCTTATTTTCAATTTCCTTTCTTTTCCCGGTTTCCATTCGGCATCAATTCTGACCAAACATCGCCGAAGTTTTCAAGGAATTCGATCATTCTCTCTTCTCAAAGCAGAATGTCAAAAATGGCAGAGGTAGAGACCTATGTTTTCAGACTGGGGTAATTTTGGAGTTCTGAGAACAGTCCAGGACACCTCCTTTGCGTGTTCAGAGGTTGTCACTATGTAGTAGGTTAAGATAAGTATGTTCTGAAATATTTGCCTTCACTCTGTGTGTGTGTTTGTGTATGTGTGTGCATACCATATGTGTGTCCCCACTTGGTGACTGGAACTGACCCTAACCAATGCCCACATCTGCATAAAATCAGCCATCTTTGCAGCCAATCTGACCAGAAAGTTCCAAACATCTGGAGGTTTAAAATCTGTGACTGGAACTCTTGGATCCCTACACGGCTCTTTTGCCCTTCTGCTTTTCATCTGTAGGCTTGGCGTTGGTATAGGCACTGCTTTGGTGCTTCCTCCTAGGAACTGAACCTTGCAGTGCTGACGTGTTAGCAAGGTTAGCCCTGGAAGGAGCATCATGGGCCTCAGCGGCAAGTTGCTGGACAAGCCCCAGACTGTGTTATGAAACAAACTCTTGTTTCCAGGGTGGGGCACTTGCTGAACGGGCTGAGTTACATGGCTGCAAATAAGAATGACAAAAATAAAGCATCCTTAATTTCCGGGAAAGTCAGTGCTTGAACTTAAAGAATGAATTATTGAGGGAGGGGGGGCCATCTCCTGGATTGGGAGATCTAGCAGAGAAAGCCTAATCATTTCCCCAGTGGGGACCACTTCATCACCCCTGGGGAGTGAACTGTGTTTCTTGGGCCGGAGAATAGAAGGAGCCGGTGGTTTATCATGTTGACAGCCAGTCACGGGGCCTTGAGATGCATATTCCCAACCACAGTGTTCCTGCCTTCTCTTCCCTGCCTGAATCCCTGCCTGGGGCCTCTGCCTCTTCTAGGGCAAGATTTCTGCCTTCAAATCCCTAGCAGTGTCCTTGGAGCCTGATTTCGGAGGCTAGGTATCTGTCTCTACTGCAATCAGTTTCTCTGGAGACTACTTAGTCAAAACCTTGATTCTTGACCTATGTTTGATTCTTTAGTCTGGGATCATTTCCACGGGGCTCTCTTCTAATGTTAAGTCTCAAATTTGTTGTCCCTCAAATAAGCCATAACTCATCAAGTTCTTAAGGTCCCTAATATTTTCCCAGTCTTTCAGATCTGCCTGGATGTTGGAGGAAGGCTTCTCATATAATGGCTTGTAGGCCACTCTTCAAATCTGTCTCTGCTGTCCTCAAAGCACAGATCTAACCTAAAGACCTCAAAACCCAAATACCATGCCAAGTCACTAATAACAGCCCCTAAGGCATCATATTCTCAGCCGGGGGTGATGTTGACCCCAGGGAACATTTAGCCGTGTCTGCAGATGTTTTCATTTTTTACAACAACGGAAAGGAATTGCTGCTGGCATCTAGTGAATATAAAGGCCAGGACAGGGATGCTGCTAACCATTCTACAATGCACAGGACAAAGAATTAGCTAGCCCCAAATCTCAGTAATGCTGAGTGTGAGAAACCTCGACCTGGAGGAAGAAGCAGGTGAACCTTGTAACTGTAAAGCAAGGGAAGCTTTCTTTCTCAGGCTCAACTAGCTTTTTTTACTTTCCACTGAAAGTTAGTCAATGCCTAACTTCAAAGACTATGGACTTATTTGTGAGTTTTTAGAACTCATCATGCACTCTGTTCCCTAATTCACACCATTACATTCAGGCCAAGGAATTTTTTTGGCACACACACACACACACACTAAATGCATGCTTGCATTTAATATATATATATATTAATTCAGCAATCATTTCGCGAGAACTACTTGTACTAAGAATAGGACCAGGCTCTGAGAATACAAAAATGAATAAGATAGTCTCTGCCATCAAAGAGGTTAGTGGGGGGACCAGCAAGTAACTTAAAGATCACAATGCAATGAGATAGGTGGAATAGCCAAACTAAGGGGAGAGCATTGTTGCCATGGAGGGGGCCAGGTGGGCTTCCCAGGAGAAAGAAAGGTGAGCTGAATCATAGAGAGTATTTAGGGCTGATCCAGGCCAACAGAAGCAGCCATGGAAAGGCATGGGAAGGGTAGCCATTTGTTAAGAAACTTTGATTCTCAGAATAACTTTCCATAATATGTAATGTGAAAATGACTATAGATGGAAAAATTTGAAAAAAATGTAAATAGTTTGTCTAAGGTCAAAGCACAGATCAGTGGATCTATGGATGGATGAATGCCTGAATGGGTGAATCTCTGTAAGATAGAACTCATTCATTCATTCATCCATTCAGGCATTCAGTGGGATTTTTTTAAAGATTTTATTTATTTAATTGAGAGAGAAAGAGAGAGAGAGAGAGAGAGCGCACAAGCAACAGGAGGGGCAGAGGGAGAGGGAGAAACAGAATCCCTGCTGAGCAGGGAGTGGAATGCGGTGCTTGATCCCAGGATCCTGGGATCATGACCCTACCTGTAGGCAGATGCCCAACCAACTGAGCCATCCAGGCATTCCTTCAGTAGGGATTTCTTGAGTGTCTAGGCACTGTGTAAGTTCAAATCCCAGTTCCAACATAGATGTTGAACAAGTTACTCAAGCTCTCTGAGCCTTAGTTTACTATCTATAGGATAGAGATAAACTTAGCAACTCTCTCTTGGGGGCTCTTGTAAAGGTTAAATGAGCTAATGCTTATGAAGCTTTTAGCATACACTCTGCAGGGCAGCACTGAGTGTCAGATGCTGGCATCAGCATCCCCAACATCATTATCTCTGTTATTACTATCCCTCCCTCCCCAGTGCATGCTTCCTGTACCAGGGCTCTAGTGCTGCCATCTATTCGGTGAAGAGGCTCCTGGAGGACCCCAAATATCCAGACACAGAGTACTTTGCGTTCCATTTATCTCTTGTCAGAGAAGTGGATCTAGAGCAGAACTGACTTCTCATTCATCCTGCCATTCACACGTTTCCTGTTTCCCTCTCTGTAAGCTGCTAAAAGGTAGGGAGGAAGCTGTTTCATTATAATCCCACTTACCCCTCTCTCTGTCTCCCCACTTCCTCTGAAGAAAGCCAGTCTCTGTGTTCTTGCATTTCTAGGCACAAACAGAACCTGGCATATAGGATTCCAGGCCATGCTTTCTCAGGGAAGCTTTGTCAAGTATCCTTCTTACTATGCTGCCCAGAAGGGGAAGCCATCACTCCATCCTCATCCCACATGGCACTTTTGTGTGCTACATGCTTAGATAAATACCCTTTGGGCAGGAGCCATGGCAAGTCAGCCAGGCTAGACGGCAGTAATGGCTGGGGGCACTGGCAAGGATCACTTCTGAAACTGACTCCTGTATGGCAATAAATCTACCCCAGACTTCTCCTCAGAGTAGGCTAATCCCTACCCCTTCCTGTGTACAAGAGGATAATGAGGGCTTTAGACACATAAGCAGACTCACAGATGGCTGGATGTCACACGTTTGGCCATTCTTATTTAAGGATGGCTCAGTGCTGTGGTCCTCAGGTGCTGCAGCCTGTGACATGTCTGAGAACTTGCTGAAATGTTCTCTGTGGAGAAAATAATCATTTTCCTGTTGTAACCTGTGCCAGCCTCCATACCTGCTTACCCTGTCTGGATACACACATACAATAAAAGTTGTCAAATACATTTGAGAAAATCCTAGACAGTGTGCTTGATGAAATGCCACAGCTCACTGATGAGATGGTGGTTGGGAATGGACACGAGCATTGAAAGACATTAGGGTCTCTGTGAGGATCTTAATGATCAATACAGAAAGAAAGAGGCAGTTAAGACCATCTGCTCCCATCTCTGGACACTCAGGCCCCTTTGGAGCCCACCATCTAGAACTGTACTTCTCAAAGTCTAGGGCATGCACCAGAATCACCTGGAAGATTTGTTAAAACACAGATTGCTGGGCTCCACCCCCAGAATTTCTGATTCAGTGGGTCTAGAGTGTGCCCTAGTATTTACATGTTTAGAAAATTCCCAAATGATGCTGATGCTGTTGGTCCAGGGACAATGATCGACTGGATGTATTCAGCCTCCAGATATGGTCAATGAAAGAAACTGCTTGTAGATGCTGGTGGTGCCTTAAATGTGGAAGACTCTGACAAGGTGGAACAGACTGGGGACTTCTCAGCAGTTCAAGAGCAATGGTAGAGACCTTCCCTCAAGGATCAGTTGGAGAATCTGCTACCTGGACCCCTTCTTGATGGGAGATCACAGACCCTAGACTAAATAATTCTGTTTCTGCCTCTATAGAGCTTTGCTGCTACATCTGCAGTGTTGCATCCATTCATCCATCCATCCATCCATCCATCCATCCACTCAGGCTGCTCTCTGTGTCAGTCTTCGCTGCTATATTGGCTGCTTTCAGAAGCTGGGGGAAGTTCTAGATAGTTGTTTTCTCTCTGTGAAGCCCCAGGGTTTATGTAGTGCCCAATCCAAAGTAGGTCCTCTTGACCTGTCTGCTGAATACAAGAACGAGAAGATCCCTCCTGTTTATTCTCCTCCTAGTTAGATGGATGACCTTTCTGAACTCAGCAGGAAAAAGAAAAGAGATTGGAATGCAGCCATCTGGCACCCATGGACACCCAGGTCTTTATTCATATGATTTCCTCTCCTTAGTGAACACCTTGCTCTTCTTCTTCCTGGCCTGTTGGAATGTCACCAGCCTTAAACCAGCAGGGCATTTCAGTGAAAACACTTAGACCAGCCTGGCTTTGGGGTAACAGTAGAGATAATGGTGTTTCCACCATTGGTGGGTGAGGCCCTAGTGTGGAGAGCCTTGGGTGGGAGCCTGAGGAGTGTGCATGTCCATGAGCAAAGTGAGTCATGTAAGGTTTGGGCTACAGAAGGGAACTGATGAGAGGGGAAATCTTTGAAAGTAAAACCATAAGTACTTGTCCTCAGTGGTGATTTTTTTGTTTTTCTCTAAAAGTAAAATTCTCATCTGGACCCTGTAGAGCAAAGTTTTGAAAATAAACATTGCCTCCAGATAGATTTTCCCAGTCCTGCCACTACTGCCCACTCATCAGGCCCCCAAGAAGTCTATTGTCTAGAGCAATTTGAAAGACACCCAGGACCTTCATACAGGTTGGAGGAGGGGTGTTTAGGAGGCCACAGAGGGCATTACCCTGGATGTCAAGGGAAATGCAGTGCCTGAGGAAAGAGCAGAACAAAAAGAACACCTAGAGAATTCACACTAAATAAGAAGCATTAGAGACAGAGGAGGAAGAGGAGAGAGGAAATTGTTAAATATATACTTCATGCCTAGCATGGGACTTTAATTAAACAACTACATAGCACAGATGGTGGCTACACTTGTGGTGAACACAACATAACATATAGACTTGTCAAATCACTGTGTTGTACACCTGAAACCCATATAACATTGCATATGTCAACTATAATAAAAAGAAAACTACACGGTGAATTAGATATTCATATTCTCATTTTGTTGATCAGGGAATAGGCTCAGACAGGCAAATAACCTCTCCAAGATTCTGGAACAAGACAGTGGTAGAATTAGGTCTGTTGTATGCCAAAGCCTTGCTTGTTCCGTTGCTGGGCACCATCACCATATTTAGCTACACGAAGATAGTCACAGTATCAACTCTGTCATGGAGCTGCTTGCTCACTAGCAAGGGAGGGAACAAATACAAGCAAATAATTATAGAAAATGATCAAATGTGAAGAAAACCCTACCATGAGGACAGAATGCTGGGCAAACTCAGATCGGGGTGGGGGAAATCATTTACTCAGGGGTATAATGAGGATGCTTATGAAGGAGCATTTGAGCTAGTTTTGGGGCCGATAGAATTTTGTGGGGGTAGAAATAGTGAGGAGAGGTGCTACGAATTCCAGGTCAGGGGAACCTTGAAGGAAAGGTAGGTGGTGGGAGATGCTGGTGTATTTGGGGATCTGGTGATGAATCTTAAGAAAGAAATTTGTAAAAGCAGGCCAGGCAGGGAAGGGTTTTGAAGATCATATTGAAGCATGGGAGCACTTTTCAGTAGGCGAAGGAGAATCAGCGTGCATGTCAGTGAAGGGAAAGACATGGTCTGAGCAGGGCTGAGGAAAGGTGAATGTGGCCATGTGTGGAGGCCAGTGAATAGGGGCCAGTGTTGGAGGGCTCGATATCTTTGCAGTGTTCAGGGGCCTCTTTGCTTGCATTAATGCAAACAGTGGGAGCAATGAATGGGTTCTGAGCTGAGATTGAGGACCACTGAAGAGGTTGCATAAATCAGTTTGGGTTTTAATTAGGTTGAAACCCCCTGAGTCCTTGAGCAAGATCAGATGTAAAGTGAGAGCAACCTATTTATATGGTGTCACCAAATGCTGGGAGGAAATCAGTTAAAGAGGAAGTGAGAGTCATAGAGAGCTCAGAGAAGCTCAGTTACCTTTTTTGCAGGGTGCTCTCTGGTTCTAAGTCTCTTTCTCATAGGAATAATCTCTTAGAAAACTCTGATGATGTGATCCTCATGAGGCCTAGGACTGACGATAGCTGGGTCCTGGCCATGCTGCCCGCAGCCCTCTGCATGAGGTCAGAAACTGCCATGGGAGAGATGGGAGGCTCCCTATTAGGGAGGCTGAGGATGGGGTTCTGAGCAGCTGGGTGACCTTGTTGTGGCCTTCAGCCATTTGCTCCTTGGATTGATCACCCATCTGTGATTATCTCACCATCTTGCATGGCTCACACTCAGCGCTGGCCCAGATTAGGAACGTATCTTCTCCATGATCTTAGTTGATTAAGTTTCAGGGAATGTGCATCATGCCCTTTGGCTGTGACAGGGAGGATGATGGATGACCACACGCTCATTTTCAAAATTATGAATTTGGCCAATTTTCATGATACTGGGAGAGAGAGAGAAAAAGAAGCTGGGGATGAGGTATGGTGGAGAGAGAGATGATCTGAAATGTTTAGAGTAGACTCTTGACTTCTGGTAAGATACCTCAGGATGGGCTAGTAAATAGAACAGACTCGGGGCAGAGTGCCGATTGGCCAACCAAGATATATGCAGAGAGCACCATTAGCACTGTCCTGAGCTTGAGGAGCACTTTCGCACAATTCATTTCCACAGGTGGAACAAATTTCTTGGTCTAGTCCTAAATTCTGCAGTGTTCAAAATGCTTTCATGTCCATGCTGGCTTCCTGATGGATCCTTGATGTTGCTGTGCTCAAAGTGCTTTTCAAGGCAACTGCTGCTAATTGGGCAGGTAATATGTGCCAGGATTTGTGTGAGCACATCTGTATACAAGCCCAATTTAATACTCAAGGCAATCCTGAAGGTCAGAATTCCTTCCTAACTGCAGAGATTCTCATCCAGGAACTCAGAGAGCTAGGTGACTTGCCTGAGTCACAAAATTGCTAATGGAGTCTCTTATTTCCAAACCCAAATTTCTGCTATAAGGAGCTGCTTTCCAAGCCTCTCTTCCTCATTTGTTGAAGAGCCCCAGAAAATGGGGTGGAGCAGCAGTCTTGGTTATTAACCAGGGCTACCACATCGTGCGACACCAGGAGGTCTCTTCCCTGAATAACAAGGTACGACCCTAGCATGTGTTATGAACTTTCTTTGTTTTGGAGCAGAGCCAGCAAACTTTCTTTGTAAAGGTCCATGTAGTGAATAGTTTAGGCTTTGAAAACTAATTTATGATCTCCATGACAACTACTCATCTCTGATAGAGATGGGAAAGCAGCCATAGACAATAGGGAAATGAATGAGCATAGATGATGTTCTAATAAAATTTTATAAAAATAGACCACAGGATGGATTTCGTCCATGGGCTGTATGGGGTCTATAAGCTATGTTTTGCTGACCCTGCTTCAGAGGGAATGCCAGATGAAGGGAGACACCTAGGAAGAACAACACTGTTTGAGAGGCATTTTCTCTTGAAATCCTTCAGGATAGTGTTCTTATAAGACCTGGGGTATAGAGTACAAACTGAGTGGAGTATGGTTTACAGACATGATTTATCTGATTCCTATAGTGCTTAAGATTCCAGGATAGCTATTTCCAGTTAAAGATTGAGAGAATTCATGTAAAAAATCTGAAATATTTGCATTTTAGGAAATATTGGAAGATCTTCCCTTGTGGGAGGATCCCTCATATTTCCCCATGGCAGAATTTGGTTGGAGATGAGTGGAGCCTACCCTCGATAGGTGAGCAAAGCATGAGTGCTACCATTTGTCATAACCTCCATGTGACTTGCTTCTTACACTTAAGTTACTTACTATTTGAGTTTATGACCCATGCTTTAAGGATACTTATTTTACAAGTTAGAATTAGACCCATATTCCAGGTGAGGGCTTAGCTATCTTATGTTTTTTCCTTATTGCTTTTCTGATGTCAAAACTCCCATCTCTGAGCAGGAATGTCAGGTCCTGGGGACCAAAGCAGTGTAGGATGGTTTTTCAGAGCAGTGGAAAGAGGGAAAGGCCAAAGATGAATATAAGTCACATCCTGGAGAGTTCTGGAGAAGAACCACAGAAGCCAAGGAAATGAGAGACAATGAAAAAAATCAACAGCTGGAAGGAAATGAGTACTGTTCTATGGGAAAGACCTAGCAGAATGGGTTTAAAACACTTGTAGTAGAGGCAATGGGCTGGGGTTGGTCTGTGAAGGGTTTTCTTCAGTGGCCAGCTAAGCGGCAGTGGGTGGACTAGCCTCGTTTATAGACCACGATCAAACCAGACAGCTATTACACCATCATTCTGGTTCCCCAGAACGTGTCTGTTTCCTCAAAGCTTCATCGCCCTCCCTCTGCTGCCTGTCTCTGTGTTAGGGATTGCACATGTGTTGTAGCATATTCATCAACATGAACTATCTTAGCAGGGTGCAGGCAGTTAGTATGCTTTTGATAAATATGTTTCTTATCTATCCATGTCGGTATTGCTCCATCTCTTCATCTTTCCTCTCTTCTGGGTTGGCTTCTCAGGGAGATGGGTCCCTCCTCCTTTGCTAGAGCTTAGTCTTCTCTGAAGTTCTTTTTCCTCTTCCCTCCCACCCATTTCTCCCTCTCTTGCTTGCCTCCTAATTTACTTCCAAATCTGCCCATGTCCCCATATCCCAAATAGAAAAAGGAAGGTCCAACTTCCCTCAACAAGGGAAAATCCTTAAGCTTCTATTTGTTTTTTCCCTTTACCATAACTCTCAAACTTCTCAAAGGAAAAGTGAGTTCAGCTCTAATGTAAATATTGCCCATGTGTTCATGAACCCCTTTCTGGCTGTTGCCCTACCACTGTTTCAAACCTGTTCTCTGAGGGACCTCTGTGCACCACAGTTATAATATTTACTTCCAGTGCCTTTCCTCAGTGGACAGACTATTGGCTAATGATATAATAATCAAATAATAATGATCGGAATTTGTTGAACCCTTTGATGTACACACAGTGCTTCCCCATTCATGATGTCCTTTTAAAGTAAAGAGTATAAATCTTATTAGGGGTTGGTGGAAATATTAATTCTGCAAGAGGATAGATAACAAGGTACCTAGGGTATCACCATAAGCTTGGCTATTTTGATCCCAAATTTTACTCCCCCACCATTTCCCTACAGTGCTTGCTCAATTCTGGTTTTTCTCCTACTTCTCAGATTGTGACTTATCTTTGCCCATTGCTTGGATTTCTTCTCTCTCTCTCTCTCTCTCTCTCTTTTTTTTTTTTTTTTTTTGCTCCTGGATTTTGTCCTTAGATTCTTCTTTCTGGGCAAGGTCATTAGTTCCCATGGCTTCAACTTTTGTTTCTATGACAGACTGTTAAATCTCTGCTCTGTCATTGTGTGTCTTTGGAATAGTTACTTTCCTCTTTGAGTCTCAGACTCTTCCTTTGAAATATAAGAGCTTGGTGGTTGATGTATGCTTTTCTCCTCAGCTCTAACTTCAAATGAGGTAAAGAATGCTAATGTAATTTTTAAAGAAAAATCAATACAAAGTATGAGATCTAATAAATAAGTTTAGCAAGATTGTGAGATCAAGATCAATATACTAAAATCAATTGTATTTCTATATACTAACAATGAGAAAATAAAAAGTGAGGTTAAAGAAACAGTTCCATTTACAATGTCATTAAATAAGATAAAATATTTAGTAATAAATTAAACAAAAGTGGTGTAAGACATATACTGAAGACTATAAAACACTATGAAAAGAAATTAAAGATGATATAAATAAATGGAAAGACATCCTATGCTCACGGATCATAAGATTTAATATTGTTAAGATGGCATTATTTCCAAAACTGATCTACATTTCAACACTCTCTATCAAAATTTCAACTGACTTTTTTTGGAAGAAATTGGTAAGCTGATTCTAAGATTTATATGGGTTTGCCTGGGACCCAGAGTAGCCAAAACAATCTAGAAAAAGAAAAGCGCTGTAGGGCTCACACTTCCTGATTTCAAAACTTATTACAGGAATAAAAACAGTGTGATAGTGACATAAAAATCAATAAAATAGAATTGATAGTCTAGAAATAAACCCATACATCTATGGCCATTGATTTTTTTACAAGGCTGCCAAGACAATTCAGTGGGTGAAAGAATTGTCTTTTCAACAAATGGTGTTGAGACAGTCTGATATCCACACATGAAAGAATCACCACGGACCCACACCTCACGTGATACAAGAAAATTAACTCAAAGTATATAAAAAAATAAGTATAAGAGTTAAACCTATACAAATGTCAGAAAAAAACACAGAGCAAATCTTAGAGCCTTGGATTAGGCAGCAAAGTATAAACAGCAAAAACAAAAACAAAAACAACAAAAAAAAAACCCAAACTGAATTTCATCAAGATTAAAAGATTTTGTATGAAACAATACTGTCAAGACTAAACAGCCTGCAGGATGGGCTAAAATATTTGCAAGCCAAAGATCTGATAAGAAGCTTATGTTCAGTAAAAAATATATATAAATAAAAAATATATTATAATTCAATAATAAAAGGTAATCTGACTCAAAATGGGCAAAGGGTCTGAATAGGCGTTCTCAAAAGAAGAGATATAAATGGTCAATAAGCACATCAAAAGATATCACTATGATTATTCAATAGGGAAATGCAAATCAAAACCATAATGAGATTCTACTTTACATTCATTAGGATGGCTATAATAAAAAGACAAAGTGTTGTTGAGGATACGGGAAATGGGAACCCTCATAACAGTGCTGGTGGGAATGTAAAATGGTTACAGCCTCTTTGGAAAATACTTTGGCAGTTTCTCAAAAATTGAAACAGTGTTACTATATGATCCCCAAATCCACTCCAAGGTATTCAAGAGAAATGAAAACATATGTCCACATAAAAAAATTTATAAGTGTTCATAGCAGCATTATTCACAATGGCCAAAAGTGGTAATAACCCAAATGTCCGTTTACAGATGAATACATAAACAAAATGTGCTATATCCAAAATGTGAATATTATTTGGCAATAAAAAGTAGTGACGTTCTGATACTGCTGCAATGTGAGTGAGTCTTGAAAATTATTATGCTAAGTCAAAGATCCAGTCACAAAAGATGACATATCATAGCATTTATATGAAATGGTCATAATAGGTACATCTATAAAACCAGATAATAGATTAAAATGCGAAGTGACCGCTCATGGGTTCGAAGTTTCTTGCGGGTGATAAAAATATTCTAAATGTAGATTGTGGTCATGGTTGCGAAACTCCATGGATGTACTAAAAAACACTGATGTGTATGCTTTAAATGGGTGAACTGTATGGCATGGGAATTGTATCTCATTGAAACTATTAAAAATCGGTGTGTATTAAGATAATGATGATTAATGTCCTTATTTTTCATACAGTTGTCTTCGAATTTATGTGGTTCTGGAGTGAAGTGTCTTTCTTTTCCAAAGAAGTCAGTGCTTTGCCTGGAATTATTTCTGCACACTGCCAAGAGTACATGGCAACTGTGGTGTTCTAGATTAAAAAGACCTAGGTTTGAATCTTTACTCTGCTACTCTCCAGCTGGGTGATATCAGACAATATTTGAGCCTCTCTACATCTCAATTTTCCTGCTTTCCACAAACAAGGACAACAATACTGTCTGAACAATGCTAAACCAAGGGATATACTTAACAAGTGTTTAAACAAAAAGCCCGAGTATTATATCTGCACAGTAAATGGTCTTTCCATCTTTTGTTTCAGAAAAGCTCCCCCAGCTCTTCTACCCTGAGTAGTGCAGATAAGAACTATCGCATGGGGAGGGTGAGAGGGGAAGTGGGCGCCCCTGGGTGGTGCAGTCGCTTGAGCAGCCAACTCTTGGTTTTCAATCAGGTCACGATCTCCCAGGTTGTGGGATCCAGTCTCACCTAGGGCTCCATGCTCAGGGTGTAGTCTGCTTCGGATTCTTTCTCCTTCTCCTTGCCCCTGCCCATGCCCCCCAACCTCTGCCTCCCTGCTCATGCACTGTCTCTCTCTCTCCAAAATGAAAAAAACAAACAATCTCAAAAGAAAAATAAAAGAACTATTGCATGAAGTTATCTAAGTTTGCGTGAAGGCCTAAGTTTGGGTATAGGAGAAACCTCCTCCGAGATATGTTTGTATCTTTAAAACCCAGGGGTAATGAAAGATGCCATCTAAGAGCTTTCTCAACTGATTGCTTATTCTATAAAAAAATAATTAAAAAGACACCATGGAGTGGGTTTCAGAGCCTGGGACCTTTCTTTCCAGAGCCCTGGAGGGTTAGAACAAAGGATTTTCCCAGGAGGAGTGTGCAGGGCCAGAACAGCCCAGGGATGAGGTGGAAGGAATAATTGACTAGCATTTTATTCCTGACTTCCTTCCATCAGTGATATAATGTGGTCTGAAAGGAGTTATGTGAACTCTGGAACTCAGTTTGCCTTTCTACTAAATGGGGATTAAACTTGCCGTATCCTCTTTCCCTCTGGGAAAGTGACATTGTGAAATAGTCTAAAACCCCTCTGACCTATTTGGAAAAAAAGACCTCAGATGAAAACAAGGTTTCATTAGCAACATTATTGTTTTCTACCTCTAATTTCTGTAATTTGGTGGTACTGTATAATTACAGCATAAAGGCATAATTATTTAGGCTTTGCCTGGCAAGTCACATGGCCATTCCATTTGGATATAAGTATAATATCATTGTATAACAACCCACAGAAATCTGCATTTAATTGCGGTGGCCGACTTGCCTCTTGTCATCCCGCCCCCCTGTTCAGCCCAAACTCTGGTGGGGATCGTTTCTCAGTTCCTGTGCTGCTGGTGCCACTGCTGCTGCCTGGATGCCCCATGCCCCACGACTGTGTCAGGAATGGCTGGGATCTATACCATGCACATGGATTAGAGCAAGCTTTATAACCGTGGGCCCTATGGTCAGGAGCTTTCTGCACTTGCAAGCATTCAACGAAGACATAGGACACTTCTGTGTGCTAGACACTGTTCCAGGCGGTGAGGATGCAACACTGGGGGAAAAAAGATAGTCAGAAATCCTCTTTCTTATGGATACATGTGGGGATGGGGAAGAGTGATATGGGGAGTCTGATCAGACACAAAATCATAAGTAGAATATATACTTTGTTAAATGGCAGAAAATGCTAGGGAAAACATTTAACTAGGGAAAGTGGTTGAGGAGGCATTACTGGAAAAGCCATATTACTGAAAAGAGCAATGTAAGCAGAGGGTACAGTGATGAGGAGGCCCTGGGTTGGGAGACTTCTGGGGGCCAGCATGGCTGTACTAGAGTGAACAAGGATGCTGGTGATAGGAGATGAGGCCAGAGAAGTGACACGTATGGGGCTGAGGGTTATAAGGTGCAGGGATTGGTAAATTATGGACCACTGCCAAATATGACCTAGCACTTATTCAGGAGAACACAGCCATGCCCATTTTTAAAAACATGTTCTTTATGGCTGCCTTAGGGCTGCAGTGGTGGAGTTCAGTAGGGGTGACAGAGTGGTGACATGGCCTGCAAAGCCTAAAATATTTACTTTCTGGCTCTTTACAGAAGAGGTCTGTTGGTCTCTGGAATGGGGCCTTGCAGGCATTATATCCTAGCTCCTCCCTGTCAGAGGGTATACTTAGGACTCAAAGGTAAAAGAATGTAAATCCACATGCTCAGGGTGCCAACAGGGTAGGAGGGAGACAGGTGTGTGCATAGGAGATTAAAACATAGCTCCATGCTCTCACACAACTTCCCTGTGTTGTGGAACAGGACAGCTAAGTTGGGATAGTGTCTCTATCTACTGAAGCTAGACATATTTATGTACTATAACACAACACTGCCACTCATGAGTTTACACACAGTGCTCGTGTCTATGAAGTTATACATTATGTCTACCAAAAAGCATATGTGGGAAGTTTCCTTGACACTATTCATGACGTGGGGCACCTGGGGAGCTCAGTCAGTTAGGCATCTGACTTCTGCTCAAGTCATGATCTCATGGTGCTGGGATGGAGCCCCATGTCTGGGGCTCAGTGGAGTAACTGCTTTTCCCTCTGCCCCTTCCCTTGCTTGTTTTCTCTCTCTCTCTCTCTCAAATAAATAAGTAAATAAGTAAATAAGTAAATAAATAAATAAATAAATAAATAAATAGCGAAACTTTATTCACAACAGCCTCCAAACTTTATTCACGACACTATGTGTTCATCACCATTTAAGCAGGTAAATACATTGTGGTGTAGTCATGTGATGGAATACTAGGTGGCAATGAAAAAAGAACACATCTCTGCTACACACAAATACAAGAGGGAATTTCACAAACCTAATGTTGAATAAAAACGTCAGATTGAAAACATCCCTACTGAATGATTTCATTCCATGGATATGAATTCCAAGAAACAGACATAACTGATCTATTCAGATAGAAGTCAGAATAGTGATTATCTTGATTAGCTGGGAGGGGCACAAGGCTGACTTCTGGGAGGCTAAGAATCTTCTATGTCTTGAGCTGCGTGTAGTCACATGACTATGACAATACACACACACATATTTTTACAAAATATAAAAAATTAATTGAACTTCACACTTAAGATTTGCGTGCTTTACTGTATATTGATTATGCCTTAATTAATACCTAAAAAGGGAAAATACAGATCCACTGCCACAAGAGCTGGGACTAAGTGCTATGATTATGGAGGAAAATGAGGGACTAAATGCTTGGAGGTAGGAATGCTGAATACTGGAGTGGATTTTGAGCTCAAGGAGTTATGTTTTCTCAGGGCATACCAGAGTGGAAAGAATTTCCTTGGGAGAGGAAATAGTATATAAAAAGTCTGAGAAACAAAGCTTATGTAGGGAACTTGTAGAAGGGCAGTAGTGTTCCTAATCAAATACAAAATATTTCTATGCTTCTAAGCTTCCTTCTTTCCTCCTGCCCTCCTAGTCAACTTTCTTTTTGTTTATTTGTATTTTGTTTTCATTTCATTCGGTTATTGTACTTTGTAACTCAAGAATTTCTATTTAATTCCTTTTTATGTTTTTATAGAAATAGAATTCACATACCGTGTCTCTCCCTTTCACGATGTAGAATTCAGTCATTTTCAGTACATTCACAAGATGATGTAGACACCACCACTTTCTTATTCTGGAATATTTTCACATTTCAAAGACAAGCCATGGACCTGCTACCAGGGACTATCGATTCCCCACTCCTCTTGTTGGCAGCTAGTGATCTACTTTCTCTCTCTGGATTTGCCTATAGTAGATGTTTCATGTAAACTGAATGATAGAATATGTGACCTATTATGTGGACTTCTTTACAAGGCTCATGCAAGTTTTAGCATGACTGAATAATATTTCATTTTACAGATGTACCACATTTTGTTTACCCAGCATTGGTTGATGGACATTGGGTGAGTGTCCAATTTTGGCTATTGTGAATAATGCTGCTCTGTATATTTATGTACAGGTTTCTGTGTAGTCCTATGTTTTCAATTATTTGAAGTATGTGTCCAGGAGTGGAATTGCTGTGTCATCTGGTAATCCTAGTTTAATTTACTGAGGAACTGCCAAGCTTCTTTCCACAGTGGCTGTACAATTTACATTCCCATCAGCAGTGCACAAGAGTTCCAATTTCTCAAGATACCTGCCAAGACTTATTATTATTGAATATCTTTTTTATTATATTCATCCTGGTGGATATGAAGTAGGATCTCATTGTGGTTTTGATTTGCATGTCCTTAATGACTAGTGATGTCGACCATCTTTTGATGTACTTTTTGGCCTTTTTTTATATCTCCTTTGGACAAATGTTTATTTGGACTCTTTTCCAATAAAAAAGGGGGTATTTGTCTCTTTATTGCTGAATTTAAAATATCTTTAAACTCCAGATACTAGACCTTTGTATACATATGTGATGCAAATCTTTCTATCATTCTGCAGATTGTCTTTTCACTTCCTTACTGTGTCCTTATGCAAAATAGTTTTTAATTTTGGTCAAATTCAATTTCTCTGTTTTTTTCTTTTGTTCTGTGTGCTTTTGGTGTCATAGCTAAGAAAACATTGTCTAATGGAAGGTTTCAATGATTTACTCCTATGTTTTCTTTTATAAGTTTTACAGTTGTAGCTCTTAAATCTTTGATCAATTTTGAGTTAATTTTTATATATGCTTTGAGATCAAGATCCAAGTTCATACTTTTGCATATGTATATCCATTAGTCTTAACATGATTTGTTGAAAAGACTAGTCTTTCCTCATTGAATTGTCTTGAAAGACTTATTAAAAATCAATAACCATAGATGTCTGGGTTTATTTATGGACTACCAATTATATTCCATTAATCTAATGTTTATCTTATGTCACTATCACATTGTTTTTATTCCTATAATAAGCTTTGAAATCAGGAAGTGTGTGTCCTATTGCTTTGTTCTTTTCCTAGATTGTTTTGATTATTCTGGATCTTTTACAATTCTGTATCCATTTTGGAATAAGCTTGTCCATTCTGTAAAAAAAAAGTCATTTGGGATTTTGATAGATCTTGTATTAAAATTGTATCTCAATTTGGTGAATAGTGCCATTCTAACAATATTAAATCTCCTGATCCATGATAATAGGATACCTCTCCATTTATTTACATCTTCTTTAATTTCTTTCCCTATATTTCTCTAGTTATCAGTTTACAAGTTTTTTACTTATTTTGTTTAACTAACTCCTTAGCTGTTCTTTTTGGTGATGCTGCATTTGGAAATACTTTCTTAATTTCATTTTCAGATTTTTCATTACTAGTATTTAGAAATGAAACTGATTTTTGTCCTCAACATTTTGTGCTCACTAATAACTATTATAGCTTTTTATAGTCATCTTTTGAATTAGATAGAGGAAAAAAGAATTATAAACACTGTGTAGTGTCTTTTCATTTCAATTTGAAGGCTTCTCTCTAATATTCCTCATAAGTCAGACCTATTAGTGGCAAATTCTCAGTCTTTGTTTATCCAGTAATGTCTTAATTTATACATCATTTTTTGTAGAATAGTTTTGCTGGATATAGAATTCCTGGTTGACTTTTTCTAATTTCAGTACTTTGAATGTTGTCTTACTGTTTTCTGGCCTCCATGGTTTCTGACAAGAAATTGTGTACTTTTTTATTGAGGATTAGTCTTATTGTGGCTTTCAAAATTTGCTCATTGTCTTTTTCTTTTCTTTCTTTTTTTTTTTTTTGTATTTGATTATCATGTATCTATGGTTGGATCTCTGAGTTTATTGTACATGGAGTTACTTGAGCTTCTGGGATATGTAGATTAAAATTTTTCATCAAATTTCATAAGCCTAAATGCATTATTTCTTCAAATATTCTTTCTGCTCATTTCTCTCCTGTCTTTTTGGGACTCCCATTATTCATGTTTTGATGTATTAATTGTCTTTGAAACACTGTTAATTTTCTTCATTTTTTTCTCTATTTTTCAGATTGAATAATCTCAATCAACCTATTTTCAAGTCTTATGTTCTTTCTTCTGCCAGATAAAATCTGTTGTTGAAACTTGTAGTATGTATTTTTATTTCAGTTATTGTACTTTTCAACTCCAGAACTTCTCTCTCTTTTCTTCCTGTAATTGTCACGTCCTTACTGATATTCTGTTAGATGAAATGTTGTTCTTATATTATCTTTTAGTTCTTTATATTTGGCATCTTTTAACTCTTTAAAAATATTTACAATAGCTGATTTGCAGTCTTCATCTAGCAAGTTCAATGGGCTTCCTTAGTTCCTGAGAAACTTTGAGTTTCTATTGATTTCTTTGCCCCCCAGTACAAGTATATACTTGCATGTTTTTTCCCTCTCTCATATTTTTTTTATTGAAAACTGGACATTTTATATACATAATATATATAATATATTAACTGAATATATAACTGAAATCAGTTCACTACTCTACCACTGGTTTGTTGCTGTTTTTGAGAAAATTGTTTGTTTGTTTGTTTGTGGATTTATTTAGAGAGTGTTTGAATGGGGGGAGAAGCAGAGGGAGAGCAAGAGAGAGAATCTCATGTAGTCTCTGCACCAAGTGTAGAGCTGGATGTGGGGCTCAATCTCATGACCCTGAGATCAGGACCTGAGCTGAGATCAAGAATTAGATGATTAACTGACTGAGCCACCCAGGTCTCCCATTGCTGCTTTTTAAAAAAAATTTTTTTTTTAAATTTATTTATGATAGTCACACAGAGAGAGAGAGAGAGGCAGAGACACAGGCAGAGGGAGAAGCAGGCTCCATGCACCGGAAGCCCAACGTGGGACTCGATCCCGGGTCTCCAGGATCGCTCCCCGGGCCAAAGGCAGGCGCTAAGCTGCTGTGCCACCCAGGGGTCCCCCATTGCTGCTTTTTGTAGTTGCTATTGCTTCTTTGTTTAGTGAATCTGCTGAACTAATTCCATAAAATCTGTATTCTTTGTCATGTGTGGACACTTAGATATTTGTTTGGTTATTTTAGTGGTCAGCTAATGATTGGACAGAGATTTCCTTAAA
The DNA here is from genome assembly GCF_003254725.2 of Canis lupus dingo. Taxonomy (NCBI): domain Eukaryota; kingdom Metazoa; phylum Chordata; class Mammalia; order Carnivora; family Canidae; genus Canis; species Canis lupus. The sequence goes on along the minus strand of NC_064245.1, from coordinate 51,024,864 downwards.
TGCTGGTAACCAAGAAGTATCTCAATTTTTGCATCATAGATCTGTGTGCATAGTAGGGGTGGGGTGGGGGGCATGCCTTCAACACTCAGCCCGATAGCTTAAAACTCTGTGTCAGCCTTCACTTCTTACTTGGGCAAAGTCTCAAGTTCAGTCAGAGGTGAGAGCATATGTTGTTCTCAGATCTTGATCAAGTGTATTGCTCTGGGCATATGTACTTCCCTGGACATGCACATGGCCTCTGGATTCCAAGGACTGTATCAGACCTTTTCAAAGCCCTATGGACATTTTATTTTTGAAATTTTCCTTTTAAGTGCTTTGGTTCATTTGTTGCTTGCCCTGTTTTCCACTGCCTCAGGCAGCCTGAAGGTTAAGCACTTGCTTATAATTATTTTTTATAATCTCCCCTGGGGAAAAGAGTCTTCACAATCTTAGATCTCTGTATCACATCAAATACAGACATCTTTGTAAGTGAGGTTTTTAAGAAAAATTACTATACAGATCATATAATAACTGGACTCTGAGAATGAGGCTTTGAAAAAGCTAGAGATCCTTTTGCTCCTCACATTTTGCTCCCCACAGTGGCTGCTAGGCTTCAGGTTTTCACTTGTCTCTAGTCAGTTATTATTCAAGTAAATCCAGAGCTGGAAAGAAGGTGATGAGAGTAGACCAGAACAGAAAAAAATGCTGTCGTCTCAATGTCATTAGCAAGATTATGCCTTTTTTCCCCCTCTTTTAAGTAGGCTCCATGCCCAGCATGGAGACCGATGTGGGGCTTGAACTCAGGATCCTGAGATCAAGACCTCAGCTGACATCAAGAATCGGATGCTTAACCAACTGAGCCACCCAAGCACCCATGAGATTATGCTTTGTAAAGAAAATTATCTTGCATATATGTTCCCCAGATTGCATTAAGCCTTTGATTATATTTTAGAGTTCTGGAAAAGTGGATTTTTTTTTCTCATTGCTTTTATGGAGGAGAGAATTTTCAGAGAGCTATATTCCACAAGTTTTGCTGATGTTCTCAACTTTCTTGAATATATTTGTGGCATGAACATTGAAACATGCCAATGGGAGCTTATGGTCTAGTTGGAAAGAGAAATAATATGTTTGAGTATTAAATATCAGTGGAGAATGTTTTAGTGCCTTCCTACTGAATTGTTGTCCAAGGACCAGTATCACTGATATCATCAGAAGCTTACAAAGAGGGCAGCCCCGGTGGTGGCGCAGCGGTTTAGCCACCTGCAGCCTGGGGTGTGATCCTGGAGACCTGGGATCGAGTCCCACATCAGGCTTCCTGTATGGAGCCTGCTTTCTCCTCTGCCTATGTGTCTGCCTCTCTCTCTCTCTGTGTCTCTCATGAGTAAATAAATAAAATCTTAAAAAAAAATAGAAGCTTACAAAGAATTCAGAATCTCAGAATCTTTATAAAGAATATAAATCTCAGAGAGATCTGTTGAGTTTTGCAATTGTAACAATATCCTCAGGTGTTTCATATTCACATTAAAATTTGATAAACACTAATGTTATGGACTTCTTGTTAGGCCACATAATGCCAACTGCTACCCAGAACCCTCTACCCTAATCATAGCAGCTTAGCATGACACTTTCATTTTTCACTCATAGTATGTTCAATATGGGTGGGTAGAGGCTGTCTCCATCTGGTGACACAAGGACCCAGGTTCTCTTCACTTTGTGACACTACCATATAAACAAGTGGCATCTAAATTTTTCACCCAAAGAAAGAAATGGAACTAGCATGTGATCTCTTAAATGCCTTAGTCAAGAAGTGACACAGAGAACTTCTGCTCACGGTCTGTTGGCATGAACTGTTCACACAACTCCTATCTAATTGTAAGGAAGCTGAAGAATGTAGAGATGAAGGCACACGGAATATTTTCAGAGCACTATCTCTGCCACTCACCTTCAGAGAATTTCACATGACCCAACAGGGATTTTTAAAGGAAGAAAAAGTCAATTTTTAGAGGAACCATGGAATAAGTGAAAAAGAAAGTCTGTTTTTGGTTCGGGGCTTAGAAGATAGATTGTATATAACGATTAAATCAGTAGAGGAAGGGCAGCCCCGGTGGTGCAGCGGTTTGGTGCCGCCTGCAGCTCGGGGCGTGATCCTGGGGACCCTGGATGGAGTCCCTTGTCGGGCTCTCTGCGTGGAGCCTGTTTCTCACTCTGCCTGCTTCTCACTCTGCCTGCGTCTCTGCCTCTCATTCTCTCTCTGCGTCTCTATAAATGAATAAATAAATAAAATCTTTAAAAAAAATCAGTAGAGAAAGATGGATTTCAAAGAAAGGAAAGTATTAGTTTATTTATTTATAAAGATTTTATTTATTTATTTATGAGAGACACATACACAGAGAGAGGTAGAGACATAGGCAGAGGGAGAAGCAGACTCCATGCAGGAAGCCCGATGTGGAACTCGATACCGGGACCCTGGGATCATGCCCTGAGCCAAAGGCAGACACTCAACCACTGAGCCACCCAGGTGTCTCAGTATTAGTTTAATACACACAATACTGTAGGAGAAGTACTGAGCATCAAAATATATTCAGAGGGAAAGGTACAGTGAAGGTATTTCATGAAATCATCTTGCCCTCATTATAAATCTGAATAAACATTTTGTAGGACAGCTTTTTTGAGAGTTTTATTTGGGTAGGTTCAATGGATTAGAATTAGGAATTCTTTTTTTTTTTTTTTTTTTAAGAATTAGGAATTCTTAAACTGTGTGCTATGATTGATGTACAGATCATTATAAGGGTGAACATACATCCTTACCCATCTGCCCAGGAAAGGTAACAGGATACAGAGTAGTGAATATAGGGTGGGCATTCAGAGACTATATTTCTAATCCCATCTATATTAGGCATTTACTATGTGATTTGGGGCCTGACTCTTACTACTACTGAGGCCTATGGGAACATCAACCCAGAGAAGTAGTTCATCGACCAGCAGTTCTTCACCTTGCTGAACATGAGAATCATCCACAAAATTTTCAGAAAATACCAGCTCAAGTGAAATACCTCTGGGACTGGGGTCAAGACACTTGTATAAGAGCTGTATTAAGAACCCCAGTGGTCTTCAAACTTTAATGTGCATGTAGATCACATGAAGATCTTGTTTACATGAAGATTCTGAGTCAGTGGGTCAGGGGTGTGACCTGAGATTCTTTATTTCTAACAAGCTTTTAGGTGTTGCTGCTGATGGCCGAAGATCCACCAAGGCCTGGATAATATTAAATAATTAATCAATTTCAGTCAAAAGACTGCTTTTCCCAACTTAACCTAATTGGCCAGCAATTTTAGCATTGTCTAAAAGCAGGCTGGGTGGGCGAAGACAGGGAAGCCTCTGGAGAGAGAAGTGAAATGTTTGTACTCAAAGGCTAATCCATTGCCTACTCCAGGGCATCAGCAAGATGTGTGAGCGGGTACAGCTCATCTCTCATGTCAACACTCCCCTTACACTGAGGGCAGGCAACACTGCCTCTGGGGATGCTAGACAGACTGATAAAGGATCAGAAAGAGCCACAGTTAGGTCATGAATCAACGCAAACTGTGCTGCGCCACTGGTGAATGAGAAAGAGAAGAAGGGTGAGAGTAGTAAAATCACATGCAGTAAGCACCCAGGAACCCAGCCAGTCACTGTCGATTCATTATATCATTTATTCTCTATAAAAATCCTCAAAGGCTGGCATTGTTAACTGCAATTTCTAGATTAGAAAATTGTGACTCAGAGAAGGTAAATTGCTTGTGAGCCTGGAAAGCATCTCGGTAACACTGAAATCCACCATCATTACATTACAACACATTAGAAGCATCTTATATTTTAAGTCATGTTGATGTTGGGTAGAGGAACTGGGGTGACACATCTTCTATTTATGAGTCAGTTTGTCATGGACATTATGGAAGTGTTGTTCACCTAGTGCTTGTCTCTAGTGTTCTCTATCCTTTGGAGTTGAGGAACTGGATGACATGTCTTCCATTTATGAGTCAGTTTATCATGACCATGATGGAAATGTTGTCCACCTAGTGCTTCTTTGTAGCATTTTCCATCCTTTGTAGTTTATATAAAGGTAAGAAGACAAGAAGAAACTACCTATAAATAGAGGCTATGGGAAAGGAAGCAATGAAAGTTCAAGAATTTCTGAGAATTGATTTCTGGGCTCTTCCCTTCCTCTAGTGTCTATCATTATCAAGGCCAGAAAAAGGAAAACTATACAATGCAATACAGTTTTGATAAATAAAATATTATGCATACTTTGTCTTATTCATTGGCCTCCTTCATTCCAACTAGACTTTGCTAACTACAATTTCCAAATAAAATAATCTACTCTGTTGCTCAGGGCATTTACACTCTCTGTCCCTTGGGGAATGGGATGTCTTTCTTGGCCTTTATGCCACCTACTCGGAGAATATTTCTCTAACTAGCTTATCTAAAATGGTTTTCTCCAGGTCAGCTATCTCATAATTCTGAATTCCCCAACTTTGTTGTATAGGCTTCAGGACTACTTGATCTTACATATTACATATATATTTTTTACCTGTTTACTACCTGTCTCACTCATCTGCTAGTACAGGCTTGTCCGATTTTTCCTGAAAGGGTCAAATAGGCCCTTCGGGCCTTGCAGATGATACAATCTCTGTTACAATTACTTAGCTCTGCCATTGTGGCACCATACACAATTTGAACATTAAATGGATGTGGCTAAGTTTCACTAAAACTGTATTTACTGAAAATAGGTAGTGGGCTAGCTTTGGTCTGCAGGCCATAGTTTGCTGACACCTGATCTAGAAAATAAGTCTCATGAAACCATTGTCTTTCTTGTCTCCTACAATATACCCAGCATTGAAAATCAGTGCTTAGCATCTAGTAGCATTCAATACATTTATTTTTGAATAAATGTATGAATGAATGAATTAATGAATCCACTACCTCATGTAATGGGAAACACACGGGAACTTATATAACAAGATAAGTGAATTAAATGATTTTAAAGATAATATTCCCTTTCCTAAGACAGAGTGATATCTCTGCTGCCATGATGTCTCCATTTTTAAAAGAATAATTACAAAATTTTATTAAAAGTAGAGTGGGCACCTAAGAATCATACATTTAATACTGTTATAATCTCTGTGAAGAGGCTTTGCTCCCTGCTTCTTTTGAAGTGAGCATGGCCAGAGTAGAAATCTAGAGAGAGCTTTGGGGAATCTAAGAATAGAGAAAACCAGTTTCTCTGTCTCATCTGTACTTGGAGAGCTGAGGATATGCCAAGCTTGGTAAAGAAGCAATGAAGATGGAGATTGGATAGTGTGTTAAGGAGTCTAGTCATCCTCACAGAAGTTCTACTTATGCCTACATGGCAATGGTCAAGGATCAATGGGTCACCATGCATCAAAAAGCAGCTTGACAGTGGTCTTGGTGTTGGAAAGTAGAGAATGTTCTTTTAGATGTCAGGTTGGACCAATGATTTGTATCCTGGAGGGACTAAGGCCTTCTTAGTAGATCTAAACATACAGCAGATGCCTTTTTCCCAGCCCAGTATCAAGCTAATATGCACAACCTGCCTCTTGGATATGTGATCTATGCAATCACACAGCATTGTGCTCAGAAGGGCCTTGTGCTTGGTTTAATGCTGTCTTGAAATTCTTAATAATTTTTCGAAGAAGAGATTCCACATCTTCCTTTGGCATTGGGCACTGCAAACAATGTAGCTGGTCTGGCTCTGTGCAAACATACGAAAATTAGATCCAAATCCAAGGAGAAAAAGAGACATTATTCTATGACTAAACTGAAAAACAAAAACAAAAGCATAACCTCTTAAAGGACTCATTGAATTCAGTTTACCTTAAATTATCAAAGTTTAAATCTTTTTGTTAGGAAGCAGAATGGGATGCTCTTGAAACAGATTCATTAAGCTAGAGGAAAAGAAGTTGAAATTTTTGCCAAATATGCATTTGAAGGCCAAGATTGTGGTCTCTATTGATACGTAGAAAGTGAACTAAAGAGACATAGATAGTTTCTGGCAGATTAACTGAAGCCTCCAACAAATTTTAATCCATTGTGAAAATATTAGGGAACTGAATTTACAGCCTCTAAGAAACTTGTCCAGAGTATCTTGCTATTGTGGGAGGCAATAGGGTTGTTTTGGAGTGCAGGGGAAATAGCCTAATTCTTATTCTTCTCATAGTCCTTATGAATTAAGCAAAAGCCATGTATATTCAAAAATTCAGAGCCTTAGGTCTAAGATCAAAAGTTAGTTTGTGTTGAATAAGCAGACTGCACAGGATAAGCTGCCTCCCAAGAGAGGAAATGAGAACAGTCTGAAGCCACTAGGAGGACATAGGGATAAGGGGACAGGACCAGGGGCAGCTGGCCGATCATTTGATGTTGAGGATGTCTCTCCAGGTGACTGGAAAATGGACATAGAAATAAAGCCAGGTCTTATAATGATGTTATTTTTATGAGGCTGTATAGTCCCCAGTCATAGAACTCACATCTACATAACAATTCAACTATCAACAATTCTAAGGTAGCACAGAATTCATTGTACACCTTAGGGCTCTGATGACAATAGGACAATTATTTGTAGGAATATGCCCCTCTATCTAGGAGAAAGCATTTTGTAAAATAATTATGTTTCTTCAAGTACAAGGACAGTCTGTGGACCCGACACTGACCTCTAGGAACCTAGAATAAGCAAGGAAGGGGAGGTAGCATATGTCATGGGCTAATGTCCATACTGACTTTCTGCAAATTAGCTCCTAGAGGATTTGCTATAGGTCTCTCAAAAACAATAATCTTTATAAAATTTATACCTGATCGTGGATGAGCCTGATGCTGAGCTTCAATACCCCCTGGTTGACTAATGTGTTCACATTTAAAGTCCTCAGATTGGCCGCTGGGCCCCAGTGTGATCCAACCCACTAATCCTACACTCTCATCTCTCATCTTGTTGTTTCCTGTCTCCAAACCTTTCCTTGTGCTATTTTCTGTCTGAACTATCTATCCCTCCTCTTTTACTTGGTGATTATGTCTTCCTTTTCTTCTCTGTAAAGTCCCACTAACTCATCCTCGCAAAAGCGCTATTTCCCTTTAAGCCAACATTAAAGCTCATAAATACCTTTATTAATGGCCTATTCTCACCTGCTGCCTGGAGTATAATCTGGGAGCTCCATTGGGGTAAAGACTGGGGCGATTGTTCACCACCACCTGGCCTGATGGATGATAAGCTCTTAATAAATATTTGTTGAATATATGAATGAATGATTGAATGAATGAATGAGTGAGTGAGTGAGTGAGTGAGTGAGTGAACACATGGACTCTTTCACTCATATATTACCTGAATATTGCACAGTATCTGGCATTTAGGAAAAATGCAGTTATTCTATGTTTATAAAATAAATATGCCATTTAAAGAGCAATCTTCTCTCTGAGAGTAGAAAGCTTGTACACTCAGTGGAGAGTGGCTGCTTTGGGTAGAAACACTGAGCTAGCACAAGATAACACGGTTAATCAACTTCACCAGAAGACCATTTTGGCATTCCTTAATTGATCATCAGCCTTTAATTTCACAGAAAGAAATTTATTATGGGTAGGGTGGTTATACATCCTGGTAGCCTGAGGCCATATTGGTTACTGCCTGTTGTCTTAGAGTAATTTTTGGTTGATTCCCTTTTATTCCCTAAAGTGCCCTAGTTTGGAAGATAAATTATAGGGCTGCCCTAGCTGTGTGCTAAATAATATGCATACATTATAGGTCTCAGTTATTAATACTTCCACAAAGCCTAAAATATGATATCACCTAAAGAAGCTTGCAATGGCCTAAGAAGAGTTGAGAAATATGCTCACAAATTAAAATGCATTGAATGCATGCCTAGGTGAACTAAAGAGGTTGCACATTAACAGTATCCATGTGTTTGGCAGTTCCAGGAAAGGCTTCCAAGAGAACATGGCATTGGATGAATGCCCTGAAGAATAAAATAAAGAATGGGTCCTGCTTCCAGAAATGGAGGCCTCTTACATTTTCCTGCAAACATCCAGAGCAGATTGCTTGGTTTATATTGGTGTTCTCCTCTGCTCTTTTTCCCCTGATATTGCTGGCAGTGCCGACACCTTCTAAAATATCCTTCCTCTTTTTATGCATTTATCTGAGAGTTACTCATCCTTCATGATCGAGGTTGAGCCCCACAGTTCAGGGCATCTGCCTTCACAGTGATTCCTCCATATCTAAACTCCTAAAGATCTTATACTCTTTGACTCTTCTACTGGTTTGCCATTTACCACATGGAGCCTTCTAGAACTTCTTTCTATTTAAAGCATCTCCCCTTAGTAGAAAGCAAATCTGTTGGTGAGAATGAGACAGGTTTTGTTGAAAGAGCAGACACTGAAACCCAGTGGACTCTAGGACCATGGGATCAGCCAGAGAGGAGACACTGTCTGTGGGGAAACACCTGCCCCCACCTAGAGCAGGATTATGGCTCCTTATTGGTGACTTGGGACATAGGGCTTCCCATAGATATATAGGGATGATGGAAGGAGCATCCGGAAGCTCAAAAGTAGACTTCCCTGATCACTATAGGTGAGCAGAGATTGAGCAAGTGGCTCCAAGTAATGGTGGGTCAAGCTTCTTCCTGCTGGTGACATGAAAAGGTACTGGGTTCTTCTAGGTCTTGCTGATGCCTTAGCTTTGCCCAAGGAAGGGAGGTCTGGTGATGGTAGGCTGTCCACAGAACATGGGGCAGTCATGGAAGAAGCAGCAGGTAGGTTCTTCGGGCTATTGACAGATTCTAGGAGTAGGGCAAGGATGTTTCCATGAGGTCCATGGATTCTTTAGGAAGCAAGAAACATTAATGGACATCACAACAATCTGGGAACATAAGACCACATAAGGCAGAAAGAAACATATCAAGAATAATTTTCCTGTTTTGATAAAAAGAAACAAGTTTTGGAGAAGCTGAGATACTGAATAATCACTCTGAAAGAAATCACCCCCACACTGAACATAAGTTATTGGAAGGAGTTAATAATATAGCATAACTATTCATATTACCACAGTACTTAGGCTGATGCTCTGAACCTGGAAGGTCATAGATGCTTGATAAATACTCTGACTGGATGATTCACTGGGAATGTTCATGGAACATAGGGATTTGAATCACTATTGAAACTCAGATTATTAGCAAATCCTTGGTGCCTTGGGTATTCATTTTGGAAATATCCTTTTAATATCCATCTTGTGGGCATTATCTCATGGTGCTTGCAGGGTTCCATGCTCAGATATTTTGTCTTTAATGTTTTTCACACTCTAGCTGAAATTTGGGGATGGTTGGATGCCATAAGAGGGAAAAAACAATGTAACCAGAAGTCAGGTTCTGGAACCCAAATGGTCAGAACTGGTGAGAACAAAAACTATGAGGCTAGTTGAGCACAGCATGGCTTACATGAACAGAGCACAGAATCCATCAGGTAACCATAGACTCTCTGGTCAGCACCGAAGCAGTCAGTTAAGAAAGTTAGAAGAAAAGCAATTAAGAAAGGACAGTTCTTTGTGAAAAGGCTAAGGCCACTGGTGAGTCAGTAAGGGTCTTTACATTCTTTATTTTGTGCATGAATTGGGGGATAGTGGCAGAAACTTCTGTTTGAGGTTTGGCTCATTCTTGTCCACTTTGACCAGTATCTAAACCTTTTCCTATTTCTATTGCTTTTTTTTTTTTTTTTTAAGGATCTCTCGCATCACCACATGTTTCCTGCTTTTCTCAGCTCACCTCTTTAGGTGCTTTTCAAGTTCAGAAACAATCTTGGACTCCAGAAAGCGACACAATGGCCTGTCTTTTGTTTCTTTTTGACAATTCGATATATGGAATTCCATACCTGTAACAACTTTTGCCAAAGTTCTACTGACTTTTTCCACTTAAGAAAGAGCTTCCCAATTGATAACTTGGCTCAGAATTCCTGGTGCACCAAGATGCCAACTCTCAGTTCTGAAGGTGCTGGAGCGCCTCGACTAGTCTCCAGGGTCATGTTAGGAAGCACTTATCTAAAGGTTTTGTTTAGGAGAAACATCCTCAGGAAACCATAATCCCAAAGAGCCTTCTGATGTCTTTTTTCAAAAATGAGGAAGAAAAGTACCAAACAATTTTCTTTTTCAGGGCTCCAGGAGACCATCTGAGAAGCACTGCTTGCTCGGGACAAAGATTAACACTGCACAAATAATCAATTACCCTTCTTACCAACCATTGTAAGATTGTAATTTTTCTTTCTTTCTTTCTTTCTTTCTTTCTTTCTTTCTTTCTTTCTTTCTTTCTTTCTTTCTTCTTTCTTTCTTTCTTTTCTTTCTTTCTTTCTTTCTTTCTTTCTTTCTTTCTTCCTTCTTTCTTTCTTTCTTTCTTTCTTTCTTTCTTTCTTTCTTTCTTTCTTCTTTCTTCTTTCTTTCTTTCTTTCTTTCTTTCTTTCTGTCTGTCTTTCTTTCTTTCTTTCTTTTCTTAATTGAAAAGAATTTATCCTTTACCTGCCCTGGTGCCTTTGCCTGTGTGTTTTTGAACTCCTGCTTCCCAGAATGTTTTTCCTTCCCTGGATGACTTATCAAATGCCTAACTTACCTTTTCAGAAGAACCAGCTTAAAATCACCTCCTCTGGGAAGCCTTCTATGCTTTCCCCAGACAAATATGGGAGCTGCTTGTTTGGGTCTACCAGATTACTTTCTGTTACTCTATTTGATTACTTAATTTAACAATTGAAAAAAAAAATAAAAGAATACTGCAGACCAAGAACTCTTCTAAGAATTGGGAAAAACAATAATAAAATGAGACATAGACATAGAATCTTCCCATCAAGATTCTTACAGTCTGTCTCACAATTGTCACATTGGTGAGATGATGTGCTTGCATATCAGCTTTGTGCATAAGGAAAGCATAGTCTCTGAAACTTGGCTGTCTGGGCTCATATCCTGGCTCTACATCTGGGACTGTGAACACTCTAAACTTTCTGTGCCTCAGTTCCCTTATCTGTAAAATAGAGATATTAATATCACCTCACAGAGGTGTCATGAAGGGTATATGAATTAACACATACAGAGTGCTAAGAATGGTACTTGAAATTTAACAAGCTCTCTAAATCATAGTTATTATTCCACTAGACTTTCTTCCCTCTGGAGTGGGTCCCCAATTTTATTTTTTGTGTATTTCAAACATTTGATGTAGTATGTAGCACACAATAAGTGCTTAATAAATATTTGTTGAATGAATGAACCATTATACAACAGATTAGTTTTAAAAAGAAAAGACTCTAATTCATACATCTCCTCCAAGGCAGGGAATTCACTATTTGTTCCCTTAAGACATTCAGCTTTGACAGCCATGCATGAAACCATATTAAGCCTGGAGAATTTTCCATCCGCTCTGGTGGTTGCTATTGATTTTACCTACTGAGATATTTGGTTCCTTCATAAAATGAAAAATTATTCACAAACAAAACAGGAAAACAGTCTTTAAATGCTTATATCTGCAATTCACATGTGATTTAACATTTTCCCTTTTGGATAGGACTGAAAAATGTCTCTCTGTTTTGGATGAGAGTAAAAAATGGCTTCAAATCAATTGATTATTTGGTCTATAGTCATTTCAGAAGATGTATGGGAAACAAAGTAATTTTGTAAACTGATCTTGCTTGGAAATAGCAGAAGATCAGATTTCCTTTCTGGCTTAACCAGAAACTGATATTTTATGTACTGGGGTTTTGTTGTGACGGAATCTGCCAGTTAACTGGGTCAAACATTTAGTTTGAATCACCTGTCTGCTCTGCCTTGTGATTACTTAAATAAACTGGCTCACTCTATTGTACTTTTTGGAATGGGAAGAGAATGGTAATATGACAAGAGCAATGCCATGCTTTGCAGGGACCTAGGAACTTTCTTTGCCTTTTTTAGTGGGTCATTTATTCCTATTGGGATCAAAGTCTTTTGATAATCCGCTAGAAGTCGGTCACAGGGAGCCCAACCTGAGACTTAATGTAGACTCATAACTCTCTTCTCTTTATTAATATCCTAATTATGCTTCCAATTATTTAGCACCTTTCATGTGTCAGGTCCTTTACATGCATGATCTCACTTTACTTCCATAATAGTGGCCCATTAATGGTCTTCATGAGTCTCGGTGGCTTATCACACTTCTGCTTTATGTTTTCATTCATGTCACAGCACAGTCACATGCTTCTGGAGTGGTCTTCCACATTGTGATTTAGGGATCCAGGTTTCATCCGTTTGATGATTTTGGCCTTCTCCTGTGCATTGGAATGCTCCACTAGACCCTCTCCATCCTCTGAGAAACTGGAGATTAATGTAATGGGATGAACTATGACCTTCAACAAGGCCTGTTCAAGTCTCCACTCCCTGTACCTATGCATGTGACTCTATTTGGAAATAGGGTTTTTGTAGATATAATGAAGACATAAGTTAAGATTTACTCTGGAGTAAAGCAGATCCTAACCCAATGACTAAACCCAATGACTCATGTCTTTGTGAATAAAGAAACATTTAAAGACCCAGGGAAGAATACCATATGGTGATGGAGACAGAGACTAGAGTGATACATCTGTAAGCCAAGGGTTGCTGGCAACCACCAAATGCTAGGGGAGAAGGCTGGAGCAGATTCTCAAGAATTCCAGATGGAATCAACCCTACTGTCACCTTGATTTCAGACTTCTGGTCTCCAGAACTATGACAGAATAAATTTTAGTTGTTTTAAGCTACTTAGTCTGTGGCAAATTTTAGAGTAGCCTTAGGAAACCAATACGAAGTAAGAGAGTATGTGGAAGGCTTCCTCACCAGGGATGCTTTCAGCACTTTAGAAATGTTGCTTTGTTGTCTTCTTGTCATTTCCAGTGAGAAAACTAGTGTCTTCCTTATTTTTGGGTGGGACCAGAGTGGCACTTAGCATAAGTGCTAGTCCAAAAATTCCTATAAAGACATCTTAGTTTAGTTCTAGGACATGGTTAAAGTGGAGACACTTGGATACTTTCAAGTGTTTCTTTTAAACTTTGTTGGGTGGGACCAGAGTGGCACTTAGCATTAGTGCTAGTCCAAATGCTTCCCTTCCTTTCCCTTCCCTTCCCTTCCCTTCCCTTCCCTTCCCTTCCCTTCCCTTCCCTTCCCTTCCCTTCCCTTCCCTTTTGTTCATGATGTGTCTTTCTTTGGCTGCTTTTAAGTTTTTCTTTTTATCACTGGTTTTAAGCAATTTGATGATGATGTGCGTTAGAGTAGTTTTCTGATTCTTCTGTTTGAGGTTCATTGAGATTTTTGGATATGTGGGTTTATTGTTTTATTCAAATTTGGCTGCTTATGGTTGTCCCACCATTCACAGAAGCTTTGTTTTACTTTTTTTCTACCGTGTGTTGAGTTTTGAATAGTTGCTATTGCTATGTCTACAATTTCACTAATATTTTTCTCTGAGAGTTCATCTTATCTGCTGTAAATCCTATCTAGGTGTCTTTTTCATCTCAGATACTGTACTTTTCATCTCTAGAAGTTTGATCTTGTTGCATTTTAAAAAATATTTTTCTTGTATCTGATTAATATGTTCCATCTTTCCTGCAGCTTCTTGAATCTATGGAATACAGTAGTTATAACTATTTTAATGTCCTTGTCTACTAACTCAATTATCTGTGAAATTTTTGGGTCAGTTTTTCTCATTTGGAGTTGTATTTTCCTGCTTATTTGCATGCCTGGTGATTCTTGGTTAGATGCTACACATCATTAATGCCATTGCCTTCTTGGTTGTGGGATATTTTTGAATTCCTATAAAGATATTTTAGTTTAGTTCTAGGACATGGCTAAAGTGGAGACACTTGGATACTTTCAAGTGTTTCTTTTAAATTTTGTTGGGTAGGACCAGAGTGGCACTTAGCATAAGGCTAATTTTCCCTAACTCCTGAGGCAAGATATTCTTAGCCCTTTAAATTATGAGGTTTTTCACGTTGACATATGGGAACTGGCACTATTCCTGGTTCTCCATGACCTCCAGGCTCTGTCCCTGGTAATCCTTTCAGGTGATTCTTTCTTTGGGGTCAGACAGTTCCTTTGTTTTGTTTTGTTTTCACATACTTGTTCTGCTCAGTATGCAACTGAGTGTGTGATGGGGACTTCCTGTGGATATCTAGAGTGCTCTCTGTCTCTGTCTCTGTCTCTGTCTCTCTCTCTCTGTAGCTTTCTCTTTTCCTGTATTCTTCCACATACTCTCTAGCATCCTTAGCTTTTTCAGACTCTGTCTCTTCAACTAACAGAGAAATATGAGACTCCTATTGGGTTTCTCTCCCTGTTCTGTGGCTTGGAAACTTTCTCCAGGCCATAAACTGGGACAGTCTTAGGGCTCACCTTTTTGTTTCCTATCCTTAGGAATTGTTAGCTTTCATTGCTTATGTCCATGTCTTGAATAATGTTGGCTTGTATATTTTGTTCAGTTTTCAATTATTTCAGGTAAGAGGTTAATCTGGTCCTATTTCTCAATGTTGACTGAATGTTGTGGTGGATTGAGCAGGGGCCAAAATTCTTTGACACTCTTCTCATTGAGAAGTATAGTTTATGTCTACTCCCCTTACATATAGGCAGGCCATGTGGCTGGTCAAGAGAATATAGCACAAGTAACACTGCAGCTTCTAGTGGAGACTTCAAGAGACTGGCAGCTTCATCTTCTTTTCTCTTAGAATCCTGTCATGGGGGTGCAAGGAAGCCCATCACCCCTTAGAAAAGCTCATGTGAGAGAAACAGAGGCATCAACTCATCAGCCATCAGCCAGGGTGTAATCTTGGAAATTTATCTGGCTGCTGTCAAGCTGTCCCACTGGATGCCACATGGAAAAGAGGCAATTTATCCCCCAGCTCTGCCCAAATTGCAGGTTCATGAACATAGTAAATGATTATTAATTGTTTTAAGTTACAAATTTTGGGGGATATTTTTTCACATAGCAATAGATACCTAGAATGCCACTCTTAACAGGCAGGAATCCACCATTTGGCTCTCTAATTAAAAGGGGGCTGGAAGAGTAGTTCTTCTGAAAGAAGAAACCATAACTTTGCTTAGCATATATTATTATCTCCCCATACTTATGATGTAGGTTTATGCACCTCCTCGGCATTTTGGAAAACACAAACTTGAAGAGGTTAAACAAGGTGCCCAAAGTCACAGCAAGTAGGCAGAAGTGTCAAGGTTTTTAATCTGGATGTTTGGCCCCTTACCTCCTTTCCCTTCCATGTAGCCTTCATCCATCTGAGTAGCTAGAGCCCTACTTGATTCCTACTCTTCCCTGCTCATTCATAAATCACTCTTCTTTGTCTGAGTCTCCCTCCTCTCCCAGATGACATTTGACCAATCAATGGAGCAATCTACATAGTTGGAGCTGATAGAAGAAGACCCAGAAGTTAAGTGAAATGGACTCCAAAATAGGGGTACATGTGATATTGAGAGTCACAGGGGAAAACAATCCCAGAATCTGGTGAGAAGGGCCTGAATGTGTCACTAAAATATTAGGAAATTTAAGGTGCAGAGGGGTAAAGAATAAGTTTCAGGTGGTCCTAGGAAAATACCTAGAACCAGCATTGTGACTAGCTCAGGGCCAGCTAGTTTTGAAAGTCCCCAGCTGGGGCTAACATTTGCTGTGCAGTGAGGAGGCTCATTTGGGCTGGTAGAGATTTAAAAAGGAAGCCCCTATGCTACAGTTTGTTGCCTTTGACTCTGAGATGATTAATTTGTTGGCTTGGCTGGGCTATAGTATCCAGTTATTCAATCAAACCATAATCTAGATGTTGCTATGAAGGCATTTTGTAGATGTGGTTAACATCTACACTTAACTGACTTCATACAAAAGAGATTATTCTTGATAACATACATGGACCTCCTCCAATCGGTTAAAAGGCCTTATGAGCAAAATTGAGGAATGAGGAATGAGAAATTTTGCCTTTAGACTACAGCATCATTTCATGTCTGTTCAGGACATGTGGCTCAGAGTTCCTAGCCTTTCAGTCTGCCCCATAGATTTCAGGCTTGCCGGTCTCACAATTGTGTAAGCCTATTCCTTGAAATAAATTCTTATACATACATGTGTGTACATGTGCACATGCACACACAAGCACATGTATGGGTGTGTGCACACATATACCCTACTGGTTCTGTTTCTGTGAAGAACCCTGACTGGTTCAGACTCCATGAGGGACACATGAATACAGAAAAATGACCATTCCAACAATGTACTGGAGTTCTTTGCTAAAACCTCTGAAAATATAGGCGTTAGCATTATGACTCAGTTGCAGATATTGAGAGGACCAAGTGCTATCACCAACTTGACCTGATCTTGGTGGCATCAATTATACCCTTGAAAGAGAAGAGAAAGTTCCCCATACTCTCATCTCCATTGCTCAGCAAATCAATGCATGCTCATCTTGGAAAACTGCCTTTCCTTTATTGCCCTAGAAGTCCAGGAGCTTCTCAGGTGGCAGAGTGGCCTCTCATAGCAAACATTTACCCTTAAACTTGGGTTCAAGTACCGTGGGGAGCAGAGCTGTTTTAAGGAATTTCTCTGACAGGCAGTTATCACATTGCACACCAGGGTTAGCTAATGCTTACTGAAAGGCAGTGATTTAAACTCTATGCACACATCAGTGGCCTCTGAATCAACTGCAATGTCTGTGTTCAAAGGAGAAAGAGGGAAAGAAAGAAAGAAAGGAAAAAAGAAAGAGAGAAAGAGAGAGAGAGATCTAATAGCCAGTGTCATTATGAGCTGCTCGATGAAGACATCTGCTCCATGCCCAGTGGCCATCAGATCTGCGACAAGACACATGACTGTGTGAAGGAGTTGGGGAATGAGATGCAGAAATATTATGCCATTCAATAAATCAGTGGTGCATCCTCACTCTGAATGCAGCAGCCAAGGCCAGCTGTCTTATCTCAATGAGGACATAAATGAAAGGTTGAAAGGCCAGCAAAGGGCAGTGTGGCTGATTAGAGGCATCAGGAGTGAGAGGCAGTGCAGAGAAGGGAAACTTGGATGATCAGAGCTCTATATTACAGAGATGCATGGAGCCCTGAGAGCACAGGCAGAGGTATGTGAAGAAATGAAGGGCTCCCCAAAGGCCAAGTGGGTGTTCCTATTTATCCAGCCTCATCGAACTAAATGGCAACAGATTTGAGATGGATGACAGGACATTTGTCTTGGTGTGCAGGCACCTGGTCTTCAGCACCTGGCACATGCAGAAGGGCATAGGATGTTTAGGGCAAGTTCTTTTTTTTTTTTTTTTTTTTTAAGATTATTTATTTATTTATTTATTTATTTATTTATTTATTTATGATAGTCACAGAGAGAGAGAGAGAGAGAGACAAAGACACAGGCAGAGGGAGAAGCAGGCTCCATGCACCGGGAGCCCGATGTGGGATTCGATCCCGGGTCTCCAGGATTGCACCCTGGGCCAAAGGCAGGCCCCAAACCTCTGCGCCACCCAGGGATCCCTTAGGGCAAGTTCTTGTCAGGAAGAAGCATTGTCCCCATCCTCACTTAGGTGAGTATCTTTGGCCTAGCTGCTGCTCCCATCTGAGCCACAAGTTCTGCATCTGTGGCGTGGAGAGGTTCTTCCAGCCCTGAAGGTCCTTGATTATCTGCATCTACCTGGTGTGAACTCAAGGAGGCCCTGTGAAGATGCTGTGGGCAGCTCCCTTCCCTCCTCCACTGTTTCTACCAGGAAAGGATGGGAATAGGCAGGTTGAGAACAGAGGGACTGAAGGGCAGAGTCTTTAGGGCAGGTGGGGTAGTGGAGGAAGTCTTCATAACATTTGATTGCAAAAGTCTGAAATGCTAACAGGATGCAATGTGTTTCAAGATATAAATTAAAAGCTCTTTGAGATAAATTAAAGCCTCTTTTTGGATCCCAGGGTAATCCCAGTCATACTTATGGGCTTTTTGTCTAAAGTAAATTACCTAATGACTTCTCTGAAGCTCACTTTCTTTGTCCTTAAAATGGGGAAAATATGATCACCTCTTTTTTAGATAACACCTGTAAAGCATTTAGCCACCCAGACAGTGTTTGGCAAATAAAAGCCATTACCAAAGCTATTACTAAAAATATGGGCATTAACCCACTAGTGGCTTGACAAATCAAATGGGTAATTAGTGGCAGATTTGGGACGCAACCACCCATTCTTCATCATTGGAAGTATATGTTTCCCCCCACCAGACTGCACTGCTTTTAGCTGAGGGCAAGAGCTGCTCACGGTCCAAGCCACTTTGATTAATGCCACATGTTTGAGGCAGATAAGAAGCACTATGAGATGTCTGGGCAGGGGAAAGCTAACTAGAATGGGCCAGGTGGTCCTGGAAAAGCTTCCTGGAAAGAGGGGGGAGGGCACATGAATGGGATCTGAGCGAAGTAGAAGACAAAAGTGGAAGTCAAGGGGTAGTCATAGTAGGAGAAACTGTGTGAGCACTTCATAGGGCACCTGGAGCCTGGGAAGCATACCTGCCTTGTTGGAGTAGAGGGTTCCAATAGGGTGATGGTGGTGGGGATGGAAGATGGCAGGTAACAAAGCGCTTTGAAGGGCTGGCTTATTTTGAACTTTTTCCAAAAGAATTTGAGGAGCCTCAAAGAGTTGTGAATTAGAATGGGCATTTTTGAGTTTCAAAACTCAAAAAGTGTGTATGGGAAGATTCATCCAGCAGTTGCATTCAGGGTGAAGGAAGGAGATGGGATCCAGGGTGGGCGACTGTCCCAGCAAGGAGTTCTGAGTGGCAGGATAAGCATAGTGGCAGCAAGGACCAAGGCGGGTGTGGCGGGTGTGGCATGAAAGAAGGAGTAGCGTTAAGTACCACCAGTGCCTTCTGAGGGCTTGCTGTGGCTTGGTGGGTCTTCATGATAGCACTAAGAGACCAGCTCTCGGATGGTCTGCTTGCTTTGAGGCAGACAGACCCACTCCAGCACTTACTGAGCAAACAACTAGGTCAGTGACCACTCCAAATCTCAGTTTGCTCATTTTAAAAATGGGTTAATGCTGTCCATCTTACAGAGTTGTTTGGAGGGAGAAGGATAATTTTTAAAACGCATCTCACAGTGAAAGCCTGTCTTGTGGCAAGCGTGTGCAAATGGATGCTATTGTTCTCATGTTTATTTTTAAAGGACAGCTCAAAAGAATGTTAAGGCCTGGATATGAATAGATTGCATAAATATTGAAGGGGTCAAAGATGACTCCAGAGTTCCAAGTATCAGAGCCTGAGAAAATCCTGCTACGACTCACAGATAAGTAGGAGCTTTGGTTTTAGGAGAAATGTGAGAAGGTTGGTTTGATTTCAAGGTGGTGGCCGGGTACCCAAGCAGAAAAGTTTGACAGGCCATTGTAAGCATAAAGTCAGAGACCGGGCAAGATACCAGCATTTTATAAGAAAATTGAATAATTTATCAAGTGTCTAAATATCTTGCCCACATAATGACAAACATCCAGATTTTTGGAACCCTTTTGACCCAGATTTAAATTTCAATTTTCTATTTCAATACTTGGTTGTATTGCCTTGTAGACAAAGACCTCTTGTTTTTTTCTGGATTGTGAATCCATTTTTTTTGCCAAGATCCACAGGCCCCAAATCACCATTTCTTTGCCCCTTGGCAGGAAACCACAAAAGAGTTAAACGAGAAGTTTACTTCTATTTTAGCTCTAGGCTCTTGGTTTCTTTATTATTCACACCTCAACAAATCTTATTTCATTACATTTTTGAAATTGCAATATAATTTTGGTGATTAACTTTAAATTGGGGATAATACACTGACAGGCATTAACATAATGTCAAAACATTTTCTTACAATTATTTCTTAACCTCCGACAAATCACCCTTTCCCTGTGGACCTTTATTAATATAATATGGACAACACACCAGAACTCAAAGCTGTGGAAAGGAAAAGTGATTACCAGGAGCACTTATCAGAAATGATCAAGGCTAGTAAAAGACAGTGAAGCAGAGCTTTGTGTTCTCACATTTCCCTGTCCAGGAGCAGACGTGAGGAGATGAGTTCTGGAAGCCGCTTCTGGGATGTTTGGGTTAGAACGTGGCTGGTAGGAGTTTTGTTCCCATTGTCACATCTGTTCCCATTACCCAAATGGAGCATGCATTCTGGTGAAAAACGAAAACAGCTTGGCAGGCCAAAAATAGTAGCTGAGCCCCACATGGAGAGACTTAAGGAACCAGACAGTGCCTGCTAGAAGCAGAAGTGGAAATAATAGGATGTAAAGCAAGGGAATCTTAAGAGTTTTCAAAACATTTTCACTTACATTATCTACTTTGGGAATCCCAGCCATTTGGTGAAAGCCAGCAAGGTCAATATGGATCGTCCTCATTTAACGCAAACTCAGACGTTGTAAGCACCTCGCCTCCTGTCGCATGGGGAGGAGGAAGCAGTAGAGCTTATTGGTTGCGCTTTGGAGTCAGGGAGGAATGGGCTCAAATACAGCCTGCTTTCACCACTTACAAGGTCCTCAGGCCAGGAAAGCAACGTAATCACCCAGGGCTTCAGTTTCCTCATTAGTAAGTGGAAGATGATAGCAGTGCCTTCCTCCTACAGTGAAATTTACACAGAATGTTCCCAATAATTGGTAGCTATTAGTATTATTATGAAGAGGTGAATAGTAGAATATGATAAACCTGGTGCTAGGACATGAGCATGCTGTCCTGCTTTTCCCACTGTACTTACTTGATAGGAGGACAGACAAAGCAAAGAGGAAAAGAAAGTGGAGTAGATGTAGATACTAGAGCGGTTCGGCCCCATCCCTGATCCTTCACACTTACATCCCCCAGGCTGAGATGCTGGGGGCTCTGTATGGTCTTCAGTGGTTCTCTGTACAAACTTGATCCCCTTGCTAAGCCCCACTGAGCTCGAATAAAACATTGTGTCCCTACGGCTTGCTGTCATCCAAGGGGAGATTATTTAAATTAAAATGTTACTGCTGGAAAATTCTAGTTTTCAAGGAAATGAGCCTCTCAGAATATAAAAGAGGAGCTTAAAAAAAAAAAAAAACAGAAATACAATGTTGGCTGCATTTCCTAGGTCCCATGGCAGCTGGCATTTAACTGGCTTCAGACAATGGGAGGCTTGGGGGAAGTGGGGTTTGGGAAGAAGGAAGAAGCCAAGGTATTTCTCCTCCTCTCTCTCTGTTTGCCTTTGATGGCATTTCTGGCAGTGGCTTCAGTGCCCAATGAACAGGCCTATTGTGGTTCTAACTTCTATCTGGTGATCTTAGCCTCTGGGCTCTGTGACATAACCTCTGTCCCTGCAGCCTTAGGTGGTCACAGTTCCCACTTGTCTAAACTCTGTGCTGCCTCCAGTCTCTGGTGGGCTTCTGAGATTTCTCATTGTCAGTGTGTGTAATCAGTTCTGGTTTGTCTTTTTCTGGTGGGCCCAGAATGGTCCCGCCTCTGAGTGCCTCACACTTTGCCTGTTTCCTACACACACCATTCATGATTGTAGGATGGGATGGACCTGCTGCTCAGACTCCACCAGAGGAGAGCCTATGGAAATTCAGAAAGAGTTGAAATAAAAGTGAAGAAATTAAAGTGCTAGGTGGGGGTGCTGGCAAATGAGAAAGAAAGTGGAGAAAGAGACCAAAGCTAGGAAATGGGAAATAATGTCACTAGTGGTGCCTTTAATGCATTTTATGACAGATCTTAGTAATTACACTTCCCAATGTTATAAAAGCTTGTCTAAAGGATCAGCACAGGAATTAAAGAGTACTTGAAATGATTTACTTATTTCTGAAGCATGGGAATCTCATTTTATAAAAATATTTCTGTTTGGGATGGTTTGCTGCTTTATAAAAGCCATCAAGAACAAAACAGAGGTCAGGGACAGGTATAGTAATATTTGGGGGGATTTCGTTATTTTCCTTCTGACCTTGTGTGGCCTTCTGTCACCAAGATCTCCTATCTTAGAATCCCCGTTTGCAGGTTCTAGGGCCATGCTTCAGAGTATGAGCATCTATTTAGATGCACCAGATCTTCTAGAACTCTATCCAGCAAACTAACCAGGGTGAAGGAAAATCCTGATGGGAAAGCAGTAGGAATCTGTGGGCTGGGGATAGGCTGAGGGGGATGCAAGGAAGGTGTTAATGTATAAGCCCTACTCTTTATTTATCTGTGATGCTCAGCATGTTACCTAAATTCTTGAGTTATCCTCCATTTCTTATCTGCAAATGGGAATACTGATGTTTGATCTATAGTAATTGTGAAAACTAAATAAGTTAATATTTATAACATGCCACCTACACAGAGTGGAGAGGGAATACATGGTAGTTGCTCTCATTAACACTATATTCCTCCCCATCAACCTGTTCCGTATTCAGAGTAGACACAGACCTTACTTAGCACCCCTTCCTGGTAGCCTAATTATATGGAATTGGTATTTTGAAGGACAGGATTTCCCAAACTATGTCTCACGGACCACTGGCCTCCCTGATATCATAATTGGTCTTCTCGAAATACAGAGGTGATAAGATATTCAGCTTCCTTCTATTTTCTTGATCATAACTCTTTTGTTAAGCACAATATCCAAATTACCCAGGATATAGTTTACTAGACAGTGAAACAGTGGTCATCACCCTGTACTTTGGGAAAGACAGACTTCTGCTATATTCCTAGTCGCATTATTTATGGTTGTATGACCTAAGGCCGGTTTGTTATTGTTTTTGAGCTTAATTTCCCATGATATAAATGGTAGTCATCATAGAATTTGCTTTGTTGTTGTTGTGACTTTTTTTTTAAGATTTTATTTTATTATTTATTCATGAGACACAGAGAGAGAGAGAGAGAGAGAGGCAGAGACACAGGCAGAGGGAGAAGCAGGCTCCATGCAGGGAGCCTGACGTGGGACTCGATCCCAGGTCTCCAGGATCATGCCCTGGACTGAGGGCGGTGCTAAACTGCTGAGCCACTGGGGCTGCCCTTGTTGTGACATTTTTTATTATTTTATTTTATTTTATTTTATTTTATTTTATTTTATTTTATTTTATTTATTTATTTTATTTATTTTATTTTATTTTTAAGATTTTATTTATTTATTTATTCACGATAGACACAGAGAGAGAGAGAGGCAGAGACACAGGCAGAGGGAGACGCAGGCTCCATGCAGGGAGCCTGACATGGGACTCTTGTCTAAAGGATCCCGGGACTCCAGGATCGTGCCCTGGGCCAAAGGCAGGCGCTAAACCACTGAGCCACCCAGAGATCCCCCTTGTTGTGACATTTTAATAAAATCTGTGTCTTTTTATCTGTTCGAGTATTAATTCCCAGTCGAGAACGGAGAAGTCGTGGGCTCAACTGGCAATAACAAGCCTCCCGTAGTATCTTTTTCTAAGACCAAGAGATTCTTGGTCTGCTCCATATTCCTCATGGGCAATGAATACCCATTACACTACTAAAACTGGAAAACTTGATTCTGAATCAGGGATGTGGGTACATATGCTAGATTTGACACAATCTGGACCCCTCCATGCAAGAAGCCTGTTCACCAGTCTTGCCTATGGAGAACCAGTGCATTGAACTTGAGCCCTCCCCCAAGGCTCCATGCCATCCATGACATAGTAGTTCTGCCCAAGGGTACAATCTCATCTTGTCCACGACTCAAGCTCAGGACATGTATGGGCATATGAGACTGTGGGTTTATTGTCTCCAGAACCTCCAATTTTTGAATGATTGGATTTGGAAACTTTTAGTTTACATTGTACGATTTGAGCCTCTGGTCAAATTTGTGCTGGCCAGTCTACATGACTGATAGTTTTGGTCTTTCCTGAGAGAAGGTAATTCTGTTTATTTTTCACTGAGGCAGAATCAACCTTATCACTCCTCCTTCTTCTCTTTCTCTGTGGGGACAGAGACAGGTGTGGTTGTGGCAATGCAAGATAGAGCTTCTAAAGTGGTACCTGTCAGTGGGCCAGTGAGAGACTATAAGCCCAGGGAGAAGAGAAAAGAAGACAGCATTCAGACTCTAATAAGGAATCCTCAGGATCAGAAGGAGAGGCCCAGGAATGGATTCAGCCCATCCTCATGATGTTCCTGCTTCTTGCTACCTTGTAGGACCCAATATTTTGGGTTCTGCTGGTGAGAGAAGGTGTTTGATGGGGAGGCAGTAGGAAGCTTGGAATCAGGAGTGAGACAAGGGAGACTGAGTTGGTGGAGAGTAGAGTCAATATAAGCCTCAGATAGGCAATGTAAGCCTCAGGTGGAGTCCTGGTGGATTATAAAGTTTTTTCAGAGAAATGGGTTAGCTAGGTCAGAGGGTGATTTCCCAGCTGCGTTGATGTCTTGTTTTATCCATCAAAAGGGCCATGGAAAGAGCAATGGAGGTAAACTTGAAAGATAAAAGCAACAGAGGGCCCAAAGAAATCAATGAAATTGATGAATAAGCACTTTACCCTAAAATAGGGACCCATGAGAGTGGCTGCCATTTTTTTTTTTTTTCTAGAAATACGGATGATTTATAAAAGACTATGTTGTTCCTAGATGAAGGCTGTTTCCTTGTCAACAGGTAAGAAGAATGAAGAATTCATGAGTAGTACTTGATTAGAAGTCAGGGAATCTGAGAATCTGAGTTTCTTCCAAACCTAGTTTCTTATACTGGGTTTTGTTTTGTTTTGTTTTGTTTTGTTTTTGGTCTCAAGACTGACCAGGGTTGGGAAACAAAGCCTGGATTAAGACAAGCATGTTTATCCAGCCACATCTAAAGAGCTAACGTGCAACAATGTGATCACAGTTTCCTGTTGGAGCCTGGGTGTCTATATCCCCTGATGGTGGAGGGCTGGCATTCAGAGCATACTCTCATTCCCTAGATGGTATAGAACAGGATGGAATGCCATCAGCAGAATTGTGGTTGAGAAGAAAACATAATAATAATAATACCATCAGTATAATAAAGTGGAGGGAGTAGTACCAGCCAATGGCCTGGAAACTCAAGAAGTTTAAGGAGCATCCTGGCCCAATGAGCTGTAGCTGTTCAAAGTGTTTAGGCTGATGGAAGTGAGCCACCAGGGCAAGATGGTCCAGAATAGCTCATGAAATGGGAGGTAGAAATGGGTAAGAGCAAAAAGCACAATTATTTTGAAACCACAAAATTAAAAGCTGGAACAATAATTCATTGAGTAGTATTGTGTCTGTGTGTTACAGTCAAATATTCTGAATTGACAGCTAGGCTAACGGAGCAGTCTGTCTGAGGTCAGAAGTGGGCCACTGTGAAGGCACATTCCTGCAGACCATATCTGAAATGAATAATATTAGGCCTGAAGCTTCAAGGCAAGTAGAAATCATACTGGAATGTGAACAACAATAAAAATTATCATCACTATTTATTGAGAACTTACAGTGTGTCAAATATTTATTTTATACTCATACTAATCTTCTTTTTTTTAATTTATTTTTTATTGGTGTTCAATTTACTAACATACAGAATAACCCCCAGTGCCCGTCACCCATTCACTCCCACCCCCCGCCCTCCTCCCCTTCTACCACCCCTAGTTCGTTTCCCAGAGTTAGCAGTCATACTAATCTTCAAGCAACTATGGAAGGTGGTAACTTTAGCAACACATATCGAGGGGAGTTACTTGCCCAGAAACAGTGACAGCACTGTGTTCTGAACCCAGATTTATTTGGCCTCAAACCTGGTTTTGTACTGTGGATCATTTTATCTCTCTACAAGCCAGTCTGTTAATAGAGCAGAAGATGATTGCATCTGCCTTCTAGAAAGACATGACTGGAGGTGTGGTTGTGGCAATGCAAGATAGAGCTTCTAAAGTGGTACCTGTCAGATCCTGCAGCCGCCTCAGCCTTTTCTGGCTGTGACTCTTTAAGATCATGACTTGCAATCAGCTCTGGGCATTGCCACATTACTCTTGACTGGAGCAAGGACATCACTGCCTCATTCTATCAGTATGTCCAGTCTTGAATTCACTTGGCTGCCTTAACACCCACATTTCCTCCTGCCTGTAAGTGGGTCCTGGGTTTTCTTATCCCAGTGAGCTACATGCACCCTTTCATCCACATCCACTTTACATGATGGGCTTCTCCATTTTACTTTATGATTTACTTTATGATTCCCCAGGGATCCAAAAAACCTGGCTGAACCCCAGCTGAATCCTGTTCCAACCTGACACTCTTGCTGGGAGGTCTGCAGCAAACACAACCATGGCCCCAAACTGGGCTGTTACTGTCCACACAGCTGATGCTGCCCTAGCTACTGTATAGTGTTGGGGAAATAGTTCAGCCTGGGCTTCAAAAGCTGGCAGTTATTTACTTTCTGTGAAACCATGCAACTTAATTTGTCTGAGTCTCAGTTACTTCACCTGTGAAATGGGGAAAAAATAGTACTTGCCATGAGTTTTGTTTTGCTTTGTTTTGTTTTGAGAGAGAAAGAGAGAGCAAGAGTGGGAGTATGAGCAAGGATGGGAGAGCGGTAGAGGGAGAGGGAGAATCTTTAAGCAAACTAAACCTCAAGCTGAGGCCAGGCTTGATCTCACAACCCTGAGATCATGACCTAAATCAAAGTCAAGAGTCAGATGCTTACCCGACTAGGTGCAGGCACCCCTTGCCACGAGAATTTATGGAGCCTCCATTATGTGCCATTTATTGTCTCTTGTACATTATCACATTCAAGGTCACCATAACCCTACTTACCCTACCCTCCTTTCTTTCTCCTTGGTTGAAGTATGATTCTTCTATTCTGATGTCTGATAAAAGCTGAAGTTTATTGTGCTTTTTGGTTACTGTGTTTTGATTATCTAACTGCCCTCACAAAGACTACCTAGCAAAGCCTGGTTACTTTCTCTAGCTGCTCTTGTACCCAGTTTCAAGTTCCTCCAGCTTTTCACCAGCTTTTCACCAGCCATGTTGTAGAGCTACTAGCATGCCTCACAACCAAGATCCATAGGGTGCAGATCACAGAGGTTCTTGTGTGCTGAGCTGAGGAGACTAGATGTTACCCAGTAAACAGTGACCATCATGTGTCATGTTTTGAGGGATGGTGGATCATTTAGGAAGGGTGACTTACATGGTGGAATGGAGGTCCCCTCAAGAGGTACTTGTAATTAGCAGAGTTGCTTCCTTGCTGCCCTAGCTTATAGCATGGGGTGAGGACAAATTTGTGTACCCCCAGTGAGTTGCCAAATGGGAGCCAATAAGTTAATTAAATAAGAGTATTAGTATGAATCAAAATGTGCTCATGAACAGCTGCTCTATGATATGCTAGGACAGAAATTATAATTCTGTGCTGCTGGCAAGATATGCCGGTACTTGATAAACTTAATAAAACACTGGAGTCTATTGATGTTGCTGTACCATTAAGCAGAAGACTCCCCAGAACATAGGCAGTGGATAAAAATAACTGTTCATGCCTGAGACTAAGAGAGAACAACCAGGGGTCATTCAGTGGCGTGGTAGACACATTCCACTCCAACACATTGACGTAAACCTATGTGGATGGCTTACTTCCAAGGGTCAAAGGGTCCCCCTACGTTATTCAAGTACTGCATGGGGAGGGGAGCCAGACCTATTGCTGCATTTTTAAAAAGCCAACTCCTTTTTGGGAAAGCTCATGAAACTCTCATGATCCTGGATGTATTGGAAGGCAACTGGAGCTTGGGATGGTAGAGGACTCACCTAAGTTAGCGTCTTAAGCAAGATGGAAAACTGAAGCCCTTTGTTGAATGCAGTTTATTCTTTCTTTAAATGTTGTGTTTGGGGATCCCTGGGTGGCGCAGCGGTTTAGCGCCTGCCTTTGGACCAGGGCGCGATCCTGGAGACCCAGGATCGAATCCCACGTCAGGCTCCCGGCATGGAGCCTGCTTCTCCCTCTGCCTATGTCTCTGCCTCTCTCTCTCTCTCTCTGTGTGACTATCATAAATAAAAAAAAAAAAATTATAAATGTTGTGTTTGGAAAACTTTCAAGCCTACCTAAAGGCAGAGGGATTCATGTAGTGAAACTTCATGTGCCCAGCAACAAATATTAGAATTTTATCAGTACTTTTTTTTCCCCTGGACTAATTTGAGCAAATACTAAAGACCCAACACTGTGGTCCACAAATATTTCAGGGGTCAAAGTACTTTAGGGCACAAAGTGCCCTGATAGGACACTCCTTCAGTAAAAGGGAAAATGAAGTGCTGTCCATAGGTTTTCATTTAATATGCTTACATCTTATTTTAAAAATGAACTTATGATTTCTTTTTGTTTTTTGTTTTTTGTTTTTTTTTTGTTTTTTTTTTGTTTTTTTTTATGATTTCTTTTAATTGAACTTTAACAGCATAATTCAACACACACTGGATTTCTACCATGCCAGTAACTGTGTGTAATTAGGAAATAAATATCAACAATTTACTTCCCCTGCCCTCAACTCTACAGGTATAAGCTAAGAAGATAAATGGGTGAAGTTTGGAGAACTATCTTTCAAGCCCAACAGAACCCGCTGGTTGTGTGACTACTATCATTTAGCTTCCTCTGATCTAAAATGAGGCTATGAATCAGTTATCTACTGTGGTAATAGTGCATAAGACCCAACACTTGGGCTTAAAACAATAAACATTTATCTGCTCATGTGAATGTAGTTCAGAAATTTAGGTTTAGACTTGGTTACACCCTTCTGTTCTTTTCTGGGTTTGTTTACACACCTGGGGGTTACTGGCTGTGGAGTTATCTAGGACACCTTCAAGCTAGGGTCACTGTGATGAGTCAGCTGTTCCACTTGCATCTCAGGTCCATGTCAGAGAAGACATGGAATGAACAGAAATACAAAAGTCCTTTTCCAAGTCTCTTCTTGTATCTCATTTGTTAACATCCCATAGCTAGTTGCATGTGGGACCCTCTGCATCAAGGAGCCAGCAGTGAGGTGATGCCCTGTGGGAATAGAATGCTGCAAAGCTACAGGGCAAGAGGTGCTGTGGATTCAGGGAAAGATAAGGAAAGAGGCTTATTCATGTAGTCAGCATATCACAGGACCTATTACATGGGGTCAGCATGGGGGTTACATGAAACAGTGTTTGCTAAGATTTAACATAGCATTTGGCATATTATAAGTTCTCCCTAGATGTCACCTATCAGCTATTATTGTTATAATTATTGTCCTATTATTATTGTTAACATTTCCAGGTAATAATAAAGGGAAAACAAAGTATGACAGGAACATGGAATATGGAAAGACTTGTTCTAATGTGGAATGAGGAGGAAGATGGCTGAGGGAAATAACAGAATTAGACACTGAGAAATGGGACAACAACAAAAACAAACACACACATGCAATACAGAAATTTCCTCCAAAGTCCACACATTCTGTTAGGTTGGACTTGACAAGCATCTGACTCCCTGAATAACTTGAAGCATTCCAAGAAGCTTCCCAACCTCTCAGTATCACTTCCATTGGCCCATAACCTCATTTAAAATTCCTCCTGGGAGAATCATTCTTCTGGGTAAGACAATATCATCACCCAAAGGACATGGGGCCCCACCATGATGCCTCTACACCTATTATGGTTCTTAGTAGCAGTAATGGGAAGCCTAGTCCTTTGGGGGAGGAGCCAGGCCAGTGGGAAGAGGGTTGGTGATGTGAGATGCTGCCCTCCTTGGTCAGGCTCTGAAAGCAGCTTCCATAGAATGACTCCTATGGTGTAGGCACTGAGGGGTTAGTCCTGTGTAGGAGGATGATGAAGGAGAAAGAATGAGAAGTTTCTGGCAAAATAACTATCCTAGACTGATTTTCTCTAGAAACAGATCCTGAGATTTGAGTGGCTTGTTTAGTATGCGATCCCTGGAAACATTGAGAGGAGAAGTGAGGCAAGATGCTGAAGGGTTGTTTATGAACAGGATATTGCAGTGAGCTAGTGGGGCTCAGTCCTCTTCAGGGGGGAGCATAGGGTATGTACCAGACCTGTCCCACCCACATATGGAGGAAGCAGGGGGCATTTCCAGCTCTCATCCATCTGCGGTGCTGGGCTGTTCCCGTGGGCATCAGCTCCCTGGCACTTGCATCTTGCCCCTCACACAATCCAAGCATGTTCCAGTGGGAGGGTGCCGAAGGAGTGACGAGTGTGCACAGGATGACACTTTTGAGTCAGTCTGGGAACCACGCGTGTGAAGGGGATATGAATGAGGCACCAACCACAAGTTCATCCGTGACTCCAGATGGGATTTCAGTGTTGCTGTAAAGCAGCCCTCCTCATGGGCTGGTCTTTCTCTCCTGCACCATTTCCCATAAGGTATATTTATATTCCAGAGATATGAAATATGGTGTGGGGGAACTGTGTAGATCTCCCCTCTCCTTATGCTTTTCAAAGTGGATGCTAAACACTTCCTGTCATCTGGTGCAGTGAAGGAGGGAGGGGGATGTGAGCCAAGGCAGGAGGAGGTGTGAACATGACAGTAAACTATAAGGGCTTATTATTTCCCCCAATGCTGAAGTTTTTGATGATGACTGAAAGGCATAACTAGGTGTGAAGAGTAAGCGGAAACTGTTAAAAAATAATCAGTCCTCTTTAAACAGACTCACGTTCTTGTGATCTCCATTTTTATTGGTTTTAGATTTACTCAACAACATACATCATTAGAAGTATATAAAGTGGATCAATCTATTTATTTGCAAAATATTTAGAGATAGCAGTTTGTGTGCAGGAGGGGAGGGGAGCTAAGACAAGGAGACACGTGAGCTTTTTCCAGTGAGATTCTCTCAGCTGTAATCAAATATATCCACTTGAAAAAAAACAAGCAAGAAAAAAAAATCTTACAGAGATGACTGTATATTAAAACAAGGGAATTGTTTGCAGGGGCAAAGTAGGGATACAGCATAAATCATCATGAAACATACGAGGGATGTTAAGAACAGACTAAAAGTAGTCTCTTTGTCATCTATTTTCCGCTGTGTTCTCTTCCCTTTGTCCCAGCTGGGTGCTGTCTTCCTAGTGAAAGAAGAGAGAAGGTCCTCAATGTAAACACAAGCTGAGGGGCAGTGAGGCAGACAAATGACGGAGAATTATTACCTCAGCCATTCATAGTCTGTAATTTTTGCAACAGATGTTAATTTATTGGATCGTTATCAATAGTCCTGGGCAGACAGTAAGATTTCTATTTTGTGAATGAGGCAGCTGAAGCTCAGATGGGTTATGTGACTAGTTCAAATCACACAGCTAGACAAAGGTAGGGAACTAGGGAAGGGCTCAGGCAGGATTTATGGCATTATGTCTAGAAGTCATGGATGTAGATCTATCCCCCTCCTCCCACTCCTGGGGACTTACAGCCTGATATCTTAAGGTGACCATTCACTGATTAATTCTATCCTCATATGATAAGAAAACAACACAGAACAAAGAGTGATTCTTTTCCCCATGGAATTTCTGACACCTAGCTCATGATAGCTACCTGGTGGCTAGCCAGAGTCCATGGGCAAGACAATCCATCTGAAGTGCTAATCCTACAGGGTGTGATGGAGTAATATTGATCAATTCAATTTCTTATCCTGTTTCATAATGTGATCCATCACTCTGTTCCAGAGTAGAAAAAGCAAGTTCAGACAACTGACTGGCTCTTGGGTGAGTGGAGTAAAGGGAATCAGGGTGGTAGGGGCTCTGAAGTCCTGAAAACAGGCAAAATGATTAGTCAGTCTATCCATTGATAGTGGTAACCCAACTGCCAAGCTGGGATTTTTTGGAAGGTTTATGAAGTCTGGGGAGGGAGACAGAGAGACATAAGTAAGTCAGGGTTCTACTCTCTTCAAAGAGAAGTTACAGCATGAGACAGGTTAGTGAACCAGTGACTCTAAATTGAGTTGCATTGGGGTAGGGTCTTGAGATTCTGGACTTGGGTGAAGTAATAAGGTAGTGATGGGGAGGTGACAGATTTACCACTTGGGGAACAATGCCAAGTCCAATAATTAGCCATAGAATGCCATGATTTAGGGTCAATATTCCATAAGGAAAACCTGGGCCACAATAGTAAATAGAAGCAATGGGGTGGGGGTTGTAGGTGGGGATGAAGCCAGAGAGAGAGAGTTTGGATGAATTGGATAAATTGTCCCATTGAAGTTACAACCCTGGGCCCTGGTTGAATTTGAGTATGGCACAAGCAGGTTGGCGTGGTTGACAGCAGAAGACTAGGTTACTTAGAGATTCTCTCTCACCTCAAGCATTGTCCAGTAAGATGTGCTTGACCCATACGACCACATGGTGCGCTGCATTATCCCCATTTTACAGATGGTGCTCAATGCAATGACCATTACACCTCCTGGCATTAATGAAAATAGTAGATAGTATTTGAATAAATGACCAATACAATTAAGGAATGTATATACTATGGTAATAGAAGAGAACAGATTTGGCTTTTAATAGGTGATCTAAGACACGGGCAGAATAGACTTCTTGAGCACCTAAAATATATGGGGTAGGAGCGCTTAGGTGGCTCATTTGGTTGAGGTCTGATTCTTGGTTTTGTCTCAGGTCATGATCTCAGCATCGTGAGATCCAGCCCCTAACTGGGCTCTGGGCTGGGCAGAAAGCTTGCTTAAGATTCTCTCTCTCCCTTTGCTGCCCACCCCCAATATTATGTATTTCCACAAATATCACATCACCCAATACTTGAAAAACCCCTGCATCATAGGTATTATCATTGGTATCATTCAGATAGGGAATCTGAGGCTTCTTTTTTCAAGAGTTGTTCCCAAGTTTACATCCTGGGAACTGTGAGTAATGACCGTAATTCTGCCTCCTGGTCCCAAGGTCTCCAGAGCAGACTGCTTCTTCTGTGTGAGATGAGGTTCCTGAGTCTGGAGCACTGGCCCACCTTGGTGAGATGCAGAAAGAACCCTGATTATGAAAAATAATGAACAGAATAGAGGTCTTATATTTTACCCTAATTTTTATGTTTATTTACATTGTCTTAGAGTCTGGTGAAAGCCATTCTTCTTTTATAAATTAAGTCTTTCAAAAACAATGTTCCTCATAATTCTTGGGTTAATCAATAACTTGAAAACTAACCCTTCTCTTTCTTTCTATCAGTGTCTGGGCCTCCGATCCAAAGGGGCTGGGCTGGATTTTCTCAAGGGATGGCAAAACCTTGTCGACCATATAATAATGGATGAAAATTGGTTTGGTTTCTAATAAGCTATAGAAGATGTGAAACACAGTCCAAACAGAGAAACGCTGCCTGTTCAGAGATATTACTGTCATTGGTTACTATAATAATAGTAAATAAACTAATAATAATTGCTAAAATAGATACTAAAATACTAAATACTATATATATTCTAACACTAAAACACTGAATACTAAGTATATACTAAATAATATTCAACAATAAATGATAAAATATTACTAAAATAATACAAATAATGGCTTAGTTTATATGAGCTCATATAAATTATAATTTCACCTATGATATATCATTTTGATCTGCTCTGTTGGATACAGGTAGGGCCAAGACACTTTGTAAAAAAATTTCTAAAGCAATTAGGCTGATTTTTATAGTAGGTTAATATAATGTATAATAGAAAGAGTAAGAGCCCTTAACGATTAATCCATTCTAGATATTTTTCAAATTATATACAGGAAATTAAATGCAATCGACAAACATACCTTGGGGATCACATTAGGTGCTGATGGGGAAAATAAAGACAAACGAGTCAGAGCCCCAGCCTATGAGGGGTTTCTGTCTTCTGGGAGAGATGATTCTTAAGTTTTCAGAAAGAAGAATGATTGTGAATGATTTGAGTGATAGTTCAAGGCTGCTCTGGATGAGATGTTTCCGGGAACTCACCCAAGTGCCTGCCTGTATAATATGGACTCTTCCTAACAAGCCGGGTCCCATGTTCTCCAGGTAGATACTATAGAATGTCTTCCTTTTGCTGGAGTCCCACAGGCTCAAGTTGAAGTCCATTTAATCACTTACTGATGGGATGGTCTGGGACAATTTGCTCACCTCTCCAAGCCTCAGTGGCTTGTTCATTAACAGGCATGCAACTGGAACCAAGGAAGCAGGCCACATCCAGTACAGCTGGCATTCCCCATGCTGGGATCCTGTGCCTCAGGCTCCACTCATAGAGGGAAGCCACAGGTAAGCAGGCTAAGGTGAGGAAAACTTCAGACATCATATGAAGACATTCAGAGCAGTTACTGGGCTAGAATATTATACTTGAGTTTCTGTTTTCTGAAACCCAAGAAGATTCCAGGGGAGCAGAGGGAGGTAATGAAAGTGCATAGATGGTTTATGCACATGACTTCTTGTAGGTGTCTATTCACCTGAGGGGAAGGGGTCATGCAGGAGATGGTGACAGGCAGGCATCTGGGGGCAGGGCTCCTGGGGTACCCCTGGCTTACTCTCTAGCTGAGGTTCCCTGACTGGTGTCTGAGCTTTCAGCCAAGAGTGTAGGCAGAGGCCAAGGATGAAGTGCTCTGGATTATGGAAGCAAAGGGCCATGAGTGCCACTGCTCACTCAGGGATCTGCTAACTCTGCCCAACATGACTGACAAAACCCAAGCTTCTTCATTCAGAGCCAAAGGCCGCACAGCTCTGGTATCTTGAGGGCTCCAGGGAGAGGTGACAGTTTTGGGTGGACATTGACCCTGACATGCAGATCAGGCCTCATGATGCCTTGGGGAGCAGCGATCCTGCTAGTGGAACTGGACTGCTTTGCAGGTACAAAGTGGGAGCTGGACACATCTCAGGTCAATGGGGGAGGGCTTTCCAGGGAACAGAGGGCTGATAGATGAGGTTTCTTATAATTATGGTTCTACAAGTAGATGATATTATTATGATCCTACAAGTAGATGATAATGTGAGCAAAGTCAGATCACTAGACCTCAGTAGGACAAGTAAGGGCCCAGGCAGGCCCTGACACTCTCTTCTCCAGTTCCCATCCCTAGCGCGCGCACACACACACACACACACACACAGAGGCATATGCATTTTGTTGATCTACAGGCCTGGATTCATGAGAAAAGGTGGAAACCACATGCTGGATTCCCAGGTCCCATGATGTAAGCTGGCCATGGTCACCAGGTGCTGCAAACAACAATATCCTCAGTTCCAGGAAGGAAAAAAAAAATCACTGGACTATATTTGTTTTGAAAATGTTTAGTAGCCTCAAACAGGTCAAGGGAGGTGAATGTTACTTTAAAAGTGATGAAAAGCAGCAATTTCTTCCTTTCCTTTTATTTAATTTTTGGAGTGTATTTCTTTTTTTGAGGGGGGTAAAAATAATACATGCCTATCATAAATAATTGAAAAGCACAGAAATTACAGAATTAATTTTTTTTTTTATTTATTTATGATAGTCACACAGAGAGAGAGAGAGAGAGAGGCAGAGACACAGGCAGAGGGAGAAGCAGGCTCCATGCACCGGGAGCCTGACGTGGGATTCGATCCTGGGTCTCCAGGATCGCGCCCTGGGCCAAAGGCAGGCGCCAAACCGCTGCGCCACCCAGGGATCCCAAAATTACAGAATTAAATAAAGAAAACATCATCCTAGATCCCAGAAAATGCCATCTTAATGCAGTCTTTTGTGGGTGTATAAAATTCTATGTAAAATTTTACATAAATGATGTCATACTGTTGTGTCCTGCCCCCCCCCACCAGTATGAAAGAATATTTTTCCATGTCATAACTAGAAATCCACATCACTTTTAATGGAAGCTTATTATCCCATTTTATATATACATAATGTCATTTATTTTCCAATCATATTCTTATGAAACATTTAGTTAGCCTTAGAAAATTTTCAGAATTAC
This sequence comes from Canis lupus dingo, assembly GCF_003254725.2. Lineage (NCBI taxonomy): Eukaryota > Metazoa > Chordata > Mammalia > Carnivora > Canidae > Canis > Canis lupus. The sequence continues at coordinate 50,989,102 of NC_064245.1, read as the reverse complement.
AAACAAAGATGAGATGAACATCCGTGGACAAACTTCTTTGGATCTTGTTTGATTTTTTTAAAATTATTTTTTAAGATTTTATTTATTTATTCATGAAAATACACAGAGAGGAGAGAGAGAGAGGCAGAGACACAGGCAGAGGGAGAAGCAGGCTCCATGCAGGGAGCCTGATGTGGGACTCGATCCTGGGGACTCCAGGATCACGCCCTTGGCTGAAGGCGGCGCTAAACTGCTGAGTCACCTGGGCTGCCCTTGTTTGATTGTTTTATTATGCTATAGTCCTAGAAGTAATACTGCTGCATCACAGGGCATGTATATTATCCGGGCCTTGGCACATGGCAGTGGTTTCAATCTGTGCACAGAGCTTCTGAAGGGGGGGCCTGGCTGCCACCAGAGGGAACAGAAGCAGGAGGGCATGAAAAGGCAAAACCCCAGGTCCTCTACCTCCTCTCCACCCCAGAGAAGCTCCAATTTTATCAGTTTTACAGATTGGACTCCATGTAGGATATTGTTTGAAATTTTTTCTTGGACTAATCATATATTTATAAAGTTTGAAAACGACAGTATATAAAGTTAGAAAACCTTACCAATGATTGCAACTTGGTGACACAAATATGTCGTGTGCTTGTTTCAACCTCTGTGTCCTTGAACTGGTTACGTTGTTGGTTTTCCAGTGACTCAGGGAAATTATTATCTTAATTATCATAATAATGATAATGATTTTCACTGAGGTAGGAGGCCCAATTTAGACTAATTTTTATCAAGAGGTGAGAAATGCCTAAAAGAGAAGGACTAGGGGAGTTTCTGAGAATAAGACTGGGAATTTCAAGATCTCCAGCCAACTGATAACAACTTTTTTTTTTTTTTTTAGATTTGGGAATTTTTTATTTTTATTTTTTTATTTTTATTTATTTATTTTTTATTGGTGTTCAATTTACCAACATACAGAATAACCCCCAGTGCCCATCACCCAATCACTCCCACCCCCCGCCCTCCTCCCCTTCTACCACCCCTAGTTAACTTGCTCCTATAAGAAGGGTTGAGGTAATAAAGGTAAAGGGTAATCACTGCTCTTGCTTCCATCTCTCCCTCCTTGTGTATTATACCTTGTCCTATTTCCATATAAGCAAATGCACAAATGCACACACACCCACAAACAGAAAGTCATGTCCATTTCTCAGGGAAAATGGTCAACAGTGTTGAGGGTCTTTTTTTTTTTTAAAGATTTTATTTATTTATTCATGAAAGACAGAGAGGCAGAGACAGGCAGAGGGAAAAGCAGACTCCCCATGGGGAGCCAGATGCGGGACTCGATCCCAGGACCCTGGGATCATGACCTATGTCCAAGACAGACACTCAACCACTGAGCTACCCAGGTGCCTCCCATGTTGAGGATGTCCCACTACCTCAGCATTAGAGAATGCCAGGGCATTTCCAGGATGAAGCCAGAGCTTTCAGCCAGCACTGACTAGGAACCTGGGGTGGATCACCTATGTTCCTAGCCTTCGGAGAAGGAAAGGCTTTCAGGTCTTTAGTCAAAGTGAGGATACAAGAGTTCTGCCCCTAACTAGTCAATTTTCCTAATGAGCTATTAGAAGCTGTTTTTGTGCTGAACACTCTGTCCTCATTATAACTGTGCTTCCCAGAAGCAAAGCTCTCTCTGCCTATTGTAATGAGCAGAAAGCCAGAGTGAAACACAGTTTTAATGAGTTACAGCATGGATGTAAAGCAGAACAAGTTGCATCTGAGAAGAGACCACCTCAAAGTCGGCTGGGGCCAGTGGGGAATTTACAGCACCCGAGTGAACCACACGGAGGTGACTTCTCTCTTTGGCCAGACTGGAAGAAACTGGGTGGGCTTCATAGTAAATGACACGGAGACTGCAGGTGTTAGGAAGGAAGACCTTGGAGGCCTTCTTAGGGCAAATGAAGGAGAATTTATTGTGATCTTGAGAAATAGAAATATTAAACAGTTCCAAGTCATAGATATAGCAACATTTATGTTACTTTACGATGTACCATATTGGCACCAGCACCAGAACATGCCGGGAGTGCTGGTGAGCAGAGTGGAGAAGGGAAGGGCTCATTAGCTATATTAATTCGTGGATTGTTGTTGGGGAAGGTCATCAAGATGTGACCACCAGTTGACCTGTAAGCTGGCCCTGGGCACTCTCAGGTGCCTTACTCCCTCCCCTGTCCTTGGAATGTCGGTTCTGTTTGCCTTTCCTGCTCCCAGAGGTGATTCCCAGAACCTGGCCTTGAGATGGTGATGTGGGGCTGAGAACACTGCCAGTTACCTTTAACTGAACCCAGTTAAGGCCTCTTCATCAACTTTAAGATGTGATCGGCAGGTGCAGGGATCCACTCATCCTGCTGCCGCTGGAGACAAGACTTGTGAGTAAATTCCCTTTGCATATTAAACCTGCCACCTTCCAGCCTGAGGTGGCTGCCTCTTTCTTCGGGAATCGGTTTCAGAGTATAACCAGGAAGCTCCTCATGGGGAACCAACAACTGTCTATGTAGAAAGGAATGGAAAAACGTTAATAATTCAGATTAAACTTAAAAGTGTGTCACACATCCACATGCAGAAGAATGAAACTAGACCACTCTCTTGCACCATACACAAAGATAAACTCAAAATGGATGAAAGATCTAAATGTGAGACAAGATTCCATCAAAATCCTAGAGAACACAGGCAACACCCTTTTTGAACTTGGCCACAGTAATTCCTTGCAAGATACATCCACGAAGGCAAAAGAAAAAAAAGCAAAAATGAACTATTGGGACTTCATCAAGATAAGAAGCTTTTGCACAGCAAAGGATACAGTCAACAAAACTCAAAGACAACCTACAGAATGGGAGAAGATATTTGCATATGACCTATCAGATAAAGGGCTAGTTTCCAAGATCTATAAAGAACTTAATTAAACTCAACACCAAAGAAACAAGCAATCCAATCATGAAATGGGCAAAAGACATGAACAGAAATCTCACAGAGGAAGACATAGACATGGCCAACATGCACATAAGAAAATGCTCTGTATCACTTGCCATCAGGGAAATACAAATCAAAACCACAATGAGATACCACCTCACACCAGTGAGAATGGGGAAAATTAACAAGGCAGGAAACAACAAATGTTGGAGAGGATGCGGAGAAAAGGGAACCCTCCTGCACTGTTGGTGGGAATGTGAACTGGTGCAGCCACTCTGGAAAACTGTGTGGAGGTTCCTCAAACAGTTAAAAATAGACCTGCCCTACGACCCAGCAATTGCACTGTTGGGGATTTACCCCAAAGATGCAGATGCAATGAATCGCCGGGACACCTGCACCCCGATGTTTCTAGCAGCAATGTCCACAATGGCCAAACTGTGGAAGGAGCCTCGGTGTCCATCGAAAGATGAATGGATAAAGAAGATGTGGTTTATGTATACAATGGAGTATTACTCACCATTAGAAATGACAAATACCCACCATTTGCTTCAACGTGGATGGAACTGGAGGGTATTATGCTGAGTGAAGTAAGTCAATCGGAGAAGGACAAACATTCTATGTTCTCATTCATTTGGGGAATATAAATAATAGTGAAAGGGAATAGAAGGGAAGGGAGAAGAAATGGGTAGGAAATATCAGAAAGGGAGACAGAACATAAAGACTCTTAACTCTGGGAAATGAACTAGGGGTGGTGGAAGGGGAGGAGAGTGGGGGGTGGGGGTAACTGGGTGACGGGCACTGAGGGGGGCACTTGATGGGCTGAGCACTGGGTGTTATTCTGTATGTTGGCAAATTGAACACCAATAAAAAATAAATTTATTATTTAAAAAAAGTGTGTCACATTTGAGCCATTATTTTGTGAACAGAGCACAAAAAAATGTATGGAAATACTGTGTGAAAACTATTACCAATTCAGCTAAGAATTCAATCATGTCATTGATGAATGGGTGAAGTTCCCATGAATGTCTTTGTTGTTTTCATTTTCATCTTACTCATTGATTATAAACGAAAAATATCTACCAACATTCACATTGGAACTACACTCATTTATCAATTGAAACCATAGGTTGGTTATAGATATGACAGTTTGGAAAAAATCATGACAAACATTCTGTAAGAATCCATTGGCTCTGTAGAAATTTCAGTGAGGGGGTGCCTGGGTGGCTCAGTCAGTTAAGCATCTGCCTTGGGCTCAGGCCCTCATCTCAGGGTCCTGGGATTGAGCCCTGTGTTGGGCTCACTGCTCAGTGGGGTGTCTGCTTCTTCCTCTCCCTCTGCCTCTTCCCCCCACTTATGTGCATGCACTCTGTCTCTCTCAAATAAATAAAATCTTTTTAAATATTTATTTATTTATTTATTTAAAATTTATTTTTTATTGGTGTTCAATTTGACAACATATAGAATAACACCCAGTGCTCATCCCATCAAGTGCCCCCCTCAGTACCTGTCACCCAGTCACCCCCACCCCCCACCCACCTCCCCTTCCACCACCCCTAGTTCGTTTCCCAGAGTTAGGAGTCTTCCATGTTCTGTCTCCCTTTCTGATATTTCCCACTCACTTTTCTCCTTTCCCCTTTATTCCCTTTCACTATTTTTTATATTCCCCAAATGAATGAGACCATATAATGTTTGTCCTTCTCCGATTGACTTTAAATAAATAAAATCTTAAAAAGAATTTAAAAAAGAAATTTCAACAAAGAGTAGTGTGTAATATATTCTTTGCAAAAGTATATGCTATACATCTTTTATATCAGCAAAATTGATAATAAATGCATAAGATGTACATGCATACACAGTAAAATATCTCATATATACATCATAATTTTTTTTTGCCATGTGGTTATTAAACTTTTACTAGAACATCACTGAAGAGACCACTCCTTCTCCACCGTCCTGTGACCCCTGAGCATCTCAACATATGGAATGGAGGACTGAGGGTTTTGGACTCAGGTTGGAATATGGGTGCTGGGTCTGGCTGCTGTGTGATGTTAGGTAATCACTCGGATTGGTTTTTAGTTTACTGATCTGTCAAAAGGAGACATACCTTGGAGGGCTATGGTAAAAGCAGTTGAGACCAAATGTTGCATTAGCACAGGGCCTGGGAGGTAGCTGGTATTATCAATTTATTACTATGATTATACTTGTGATTATTTGTGAGCTAAAGTATTGCAGATCCAGTTCAGTTCTGGACATGCTAAAAGATGTCCAATGTGTGGGGAGAAGAGAGACACGACGACACAAGCCTTTGAAAGGCTGCTCTCCAATATCACCAGTGAGTAGTTGGCAATTCAACCTGACTTGAGGAGCAGGAAGCAGGTTAATGAACATTTATCATTTGCCAAGTTCTTTGATATACAATGTCTCATTTTGCTTCATGACAATTTCCTAAAGGAAGGTGAAAATCTTATTTTCTGATGAGGACTGAAATAGTATTTTCTTTCCCATATATTCTAGAACTTTGCCATCCTTCCATCAAGAGGTAGAGGCCAGTTCCCCTCCCCTTGAATCTGAGCAGGCTTGCGGTTAGCTTATAGCCAGCAAAACACATCAGAAGTGGCAGACCATGACTTACAAGGTGATATAGCTTCTGTCTTATTAATAAGGATGCTCACCTTTGGAACCCTAGATCACCATGTAAGAAGTCCAACTATCCGGTCCATAATGCCATATGGAACCCACACTTCCTGGAGGGCTATCTTGGTATGCTGGTACCAAATTTCAAGTCCTCCCAATTCAGACTCCAGACATGTAAGTGAAGGAGACTTTACGTGATTTCAGGCCGCTGCTGTCAAGTCCCTCCCAGTCTTAGATCCTCCCAGGTGAGGTCCCAGACATCCATGGGCAGAGACAAGCTCTTCCACTGTGTCGTTTCCAAATTACTGACCTTCAAAATCTGTGAGCATAATCAAACGGTTGTTTTATGTCATTAGGTTTGAGGTATTTGTTACACAGCAACAATTATTAGATTCAAAGTTATTCTCATACACATTTTGCAGACGGGAAAATTGAAGCTAAGAGAGGATAATTATCTTTTATTTTTTGGATAATTATCTTTTATAGTCACACAGCTGGTCATTGACAAATTGAGATTCACACTCAGGGCTTCTTAACTGGAAATTCCACGCACTTTATACCATGCTGCACTGCATGCTCACTGTGGGGTTGAGAACTGCTGCTCTAATAACTAGACGCATCCCAGTGGGGCAGGGTGGAGTGTGGAGGAGAAGGTAAGAGCTAGCCATTGTAGAGAATCTGAGGGCGGTGGGGCTCTTGTTATTAACAGTTGCCTGGAATGCACAGGGGAACTGACCATTCAGAGAGTGGGGAGGGAAGGGGGAAAGGCACTGGGTTCAGACTGAAAGCAATTCTCTTTCCTCTTAACAAAAACAGAACCACACCAAATCCTGTTTCTGGCATTTTGGGGTTTGCAGCTGCTTCTTTTGTGAATACAACATATTTCCACCTGGGGATTGAATTGGTGAATATATATGACCACATCTTTTGGGGTTCTAATTATATGAGGTCTGGATATCAGACAACATAAAGACTTGCAACCTGTCACCAGCCCCTCCTCTGTGTCAGGAGATGGCACACAGCTGGGTCTCCCTCTGAGGGTCTCTGAGGCTCACGGAGGGAGCAGCGAGGCTCCAATCCAGGTAATAGACACTGTGAGGCAGCTACCTAATTTTTTTAATGAGCTATTCCATCGTGTTGTTTATTTACTTACCCATCTCAGTCCTACTAGATTCAGTTCCTTGGGGTCAGGGAATATATTTTCTTCATCCTTAACACCTACAGCACCTAGCACAGAGGAAGAGCTCAGAAAGCTCCTTTGTGCGGCCAATTTTAATTGGGCACCTACTTCTCAATCCTTTATATAGATTTTGACTCAGTCCTCAAAAACAACCCTGTGAAATAGGCACTGCTATATTCTGTGATGGTGTATTTTATGCATCAAACTGACTGGGCATCAGTGCCCAGATATTTGGTGAAACATTTTCTTCTGGATGTTTCTGTAAAGATAATTTTGGGTAAGAGTTACATTTAAATTCGTGGAGGACTTTGAGTAAAGCGATCGCTTTTCCTAACATGAGCCTAATCCAATCAGTGGAAGTCTTGATTAGAACAAGACTGACCTCTCTCAAGCAAGAGGGAATACTGCCAGCAGAGGGCTTTTGAGCTTGAACTGCAACATTGACTCTGAGTCTCCAGCCTGTTGGCCCATCACACAAATGTTGGACTTGTCAGGCTCTGTAATTGAGTAAGCCAATTAATTTCATTAAAAATAAATCTTCCTTTCTCTATACAGATCCTATCTGTTCTGTTTCTCTAGAGAACCCTGACTAATACATATCCCCATCTGTGTTGGGGGGAAACTCAGACATGAAAGGGTAAGCTAGTTACTTATTAGCTGTGCATCCAGGGTTACCCAGTGAGTAAATGGAAGGACTAGGACTGGAACCCAAGGGGCTCTGGCTCCAGAGTCTGTGTTTAAAATCTTTCTGCCTATTGCCAGACAGTTCAGACAGTTCTAAATCTTAGAAAGAACAGAGGGAGGAAGACAAAATCTCTGCTATAGTTGAGCTTGTGTTTGAGTGGGGACAATGCCAGGTCACACAAATATTTTCAAAGGGGCATAGCTGTCTGCTTTATCCTGGTTGCAGGAGAGAGGTTTATGGAGAAGAGGAGTTCAAGGAGTAAAAAGAAGAATGAAAGAGGTCCAAGGGAAGGCGTTAAATGTTGAAGAATCCAAAGGCCACTTCATAGATTATGTGCACCAGGGCAGGTGCCAGCTCAGCTCAGAGGGCCCCAGTATAAAAGATTGATAACTGATTGATCAATTGAGGAAGATGGGAGTTCTATCCTGCCCACTGGGCTAGAGATTGCCCATATGGCATTGATTGGGAGTAGCAGCTTTCTGTATCTGAGTGTGAATGTAATGATATGTTATGGCCATTGTGCCTCCATCTCTGCTTTTGCTAAATCGAGCAGCTTCCCCCACAGACAGTACTACCTTCTTTTTCCAACCTTGGATATTCCATGGTTTCTAAGCTCCATGTAGGAAGCCACCCTAGATAAATAACTGAACAAGGAATCCTTAGTTTCAGAATGCCCTGGATGTGGAGACACAATCCTCATGTTTCCCAGGCAAGCACCCTGGCCCCCCATTTCTTGAGGCTCCAGACACAGCTGACAAGGACCAAGATGGCCCTGTGGTGGCCTATGCCTTTTGGTGGCCAAGGTACTGTGGGAGGAGAGGAGACTATTGGAGGCTCTGAGGAGGATGGGGAGGAAGGGAAATATGTCTTGCCCTTGCATGGTAAGTGTGTCAGCTTGCTTTGAAGGTGTCTGTGTGAGACCTTGAGCTCTGGCTGGGTGAGGAGCTAGGAGCCTGGAACTCAATGAGTGGCTGGCATGTGTGTGTGTGCTCCCCAGGATTTGACCATACCTCCCCAGGGAGTGATCACAAAGGTAGTTGATCTGAGAGGGACTGGCTGTTGGGCACAGGAGGACACCTGCCAGTTCTGAATCTCGTTGTTTAACGGCCCCTGGGATAGATGCAGGGTGACCAACTTGTTCTGGTTTACCCAGAACTTTCCTGATTTTAGCATGGAAAATTCAATGTCTGGGAAACCCACTCTGTCTTGGGCTGACCGTTACATTTAGAAATGCTAGATGCAAATCATGCTGAGGTAAGGATTGCCAGGTAAAATATTTCATGAGGTATACTTATGCTTAAACCACCCCCCCCCCAAAAAAAACCCAAACATTATTCTTTATCTGAAATTCAAGTTTAATTGGATATCCTGTGTTTTCATTTGCTGAATCTGGTAACCCTACTCTGGGGTGCTTGGTATATTGTGAAGGGGAGATATTTGTTATTTGGAGAAACTCCCATGTGGGGGAGATTGGGAAATTCTTTGTCTTCTCATCAAGCAAGAAAGGTTTTAAGGGAAACTGAGCCTAACCTATAGGGTAGTGAGTATCTTTAACTCAGGGCTGACAAAAGCATCACTAGGTAGGAGTTGGTCTAGTTGTTAGGTGCATAAACCTCCACAGTGGGCAGCACAGGTCCAGGGCTGATTCTGCTATTCATTAGCTCTGCTACTCTGGACAAGCTACTTAATCTTCTGCTGCCTCCGTTTCTTCATTTGAAAAATGAGGCAGTGACAGTAGCTATCTCACAGGATTTCTGTGATAATTCAATGGTGTGATATATATGCTGCTTTAAAACATTTTTATTTTATTTTTGAGAGAGAGAGAGAGAGAGAGCACACAAGTGGGGGTGGAAGGGGCAGAAGGAGAGGGAGAGAGAATCCTAAGCAGGCTCCCTGCCAAGCATGGAGCCCAATGGGAGGCTTGATCTCACCACCTTGAGATCATGACCTGAGCTGAAATGAAGAGTTGGATGCTTAACCCACTGAGACACCCAAAGATGGTGTCCCAATGATGCTTTTAAAATGGTCTAGGGCCGCCAGAGTAGCTCAGTCCCTTAAGCATCTGCCTTCAGGTCAGGTCCTGATCCCAGGGTCCTAGGATACAGCCCCACATTTGACTTTCTGCTCAGCAGGGAGCCTGCTTCTCCCTCTCCCTCTACCACTCCCCCTGCTTGTGCTCTCTTGTTATTTCTCTCAAATAAGTAAATATAATCTTTAAAAGAATTGAAACATGGCCTAGCACATGATATGGCTACTTTTTGCCTACCTAGCATGCTTCCTCTTTCTCCAGAGAAAGCCTCCTCCAAGCTCTTGGGCTCTGTGGGTATCTGAATCCAGGGTAGCCACAGGACTCAGCCTGGCCAAATGGCACATTCTGTTCTCCAGAGGCAGACTGGTTACTGGTCTAGCGATGACTAGGTAGCACAGATCAGTCCTTTCAGAGTCAGTTCCATGGCTTTTGTTAGGACAGTGAGGGGGAGGCGACCTTTTGCTCTTAAGCTGGCTAGTATGTAAGGCATTGTCCTGGTGCTCCCAGGGACCCCATGGAAGGGCTCTCTGCCTGAGAGTGGGGCCAGTCCAACATAAAGCAAGGCCTGGAAATGGAAAAAACAGACCTACGGTCCTAGAGTAAGTACCTGGACCCAGCCTGGCCTTGCAAGGGACCTTGCAAAAAATTTTGCAGTTGCCTTGTGTGTTGGAGCCCCAGGTCCACCACACATATTCCCTGTACAGCTTTGGGGAAGTTCCTGCACCTCTCTGTTCCTCATTCCTTTGGCTCTTCAATGAGGGTAATAATAGTTTCTCCTTTATAGACCTGTGTGGAGATTACCTGAGTTAATATGTATAAAATGCTTAGAATAGTGCCAGGCACAGTATGCATGCTCAATAAACATGGCTTGTCATCATCTGCATTGATCACTTCTGTTATACAAGACAATACATCTTTGGGGCCCCCGTTGGTTTGAATAGGATGTCTGTCACTTGCTACCGAAAGAATTCTCAGTAATAAATATGCATTTTGAGGAGTACCTGGAATTCTAGGATGACTCAAATGCCTCTCCAGAGAGCACAAAGAGGGTGATTGGCAAGAGTACATTGGGCAGGTGACTGGTTAAGAAGAAAAATTTGAGAGTTTATAGCTAAAATCAGTTGTTGTCAACTTGAATGTGCACTTAGAGGGCTTGTTAAGACAGATTGCTGGGCCCCACCTCCAGCATTTCCAGTTTAAGAGGTCTGGGGTAGAACAGCAGCAATTTGCATTTCTTTTCTTTTCTTTATTCATTTGACAAAGAAAGAGGGAGGGAGAGAGAGAGAGAGAGAGAGAGAGAGAGAGAGAGAGAGAGAGAACACAAGCAAGCACAAGGGAGGAGGGGTAGAGAAGCAGACTCCCTGCTGAGCAGGGAGCCTAATGTGGGAATTGATCCCAGGACCCTGGGATCATAACCTGAGCCAAAGGCAGATCTGAGCCACCGAGGCTTTCAGGAATTTGCATATCTAACAGGTTTCTAGGTGATGCTGGGGCTTCTGGTCTCAATGCTATACTTGGAGAACCTCTGGATTAGATGAAAGGCTACAGCAATGATATTTATTTAGTGTTATTTTAAATAGTCTTTTGTCATACCTACTATGTTCAAGATGATGTTCTAGGTGCTTTACAAATACTAACAAATTATATACCCGAAGTTGTTAGTGGAGAGCCAGGAAATATACCCAGGCAGTGTGGGGTGTTCCTAACCTGTTTTCAGGCTCTCTCACTGTTTTCTGTTATCAAAGAAAATGAAAGGATTTGGAAAATACAGATGCTCAACCCCAGTTCAAATTGTGGTTCTTTAGGTTTTGGAAGTGGGGAGGACTAGGCCTCTGGGCCTAGGTGGCCCTGACAGCTTTACCACCACTTGGATGACTTTGATCCTGGCTCGGGGTCTCTCACCCTCAAAAAGCGCCTTTTCTCTGCAGTGCTCATGGGCACAGTGAAGGTCTAGGGAGGAGAAGGCTGTTCTCCACTGTAGCTAGTGTGCTAGCAGTGGGGGTTGGGAGAGCAGCCACCAGGAGCCAGAGGTTAAACGATGCCTCTAACTAAGACCTGATAAGATCTTTAGCAATAATTAGCACCTCTTGAGCTCCTTAGAACAGCAATTCCTCTTGCTTTACTTCCTTACACTCCCCATGTCTGCCTGTTTCACATCAGTGAGGAAAATTCAGATGTAGCTTGGCAAAGCAGGGCCAGTGCACAGGATGACATTTCCATGGATTTCTACTGGTTTGTTGATTTATTTCCAGAGAGAAAGGGAGGCTAGGAATGAAGCAACTGCTCTTTATCCTGGAAGGTGCTGTGTATTCTTTTGAATGAACTTCATTTGTTAAGCTGAAAGGGATCTATAGAGATAATCCAGTCCTCTCTCATCCTCCCCACTTCCAAGCCACCAGGGCTTCTCTCCTGCAAAGAAGGGATCCTTTTGGTGCAGAGGAAGGATGCTCTTGGAGAACTGGGTGAACATCAGAGTAGAGAGGTAAATACTTTGCTATAAATGATAAGCCTAAGCTTGATCTTTGAACGAATATAGGTTTGAAGCAAAGCTCTGAGCCTGTTTTGAGCTAGTTGAGACATACCACCTAGATTTCCCCATGACCTTTGCAAAGTGCAGTTTTTCCCTTCATGGGTATTACAGAGTCATTTCAGTCATTGGGACTAAAATAGCAGAAATAACTCAGCAGAGTCATTGGCTTTTGTTTTGAGTTTGTTTTTGTTTAAAATACCACAATTTCATGTCTCAGGAAGCAGTTCAGACACACTTGAAGTAGTGCTGGAATTTACTTCTTCTTGTGTGTTTGCTCATTCTTTCATTAGTCTGTGGTTTGTTGAGTGAGAAGTGCCCTGTAGAGATGTAAAGAAAAGGACTACAAAAATCATAGCATTACTTCTGGAGCTTACAAAATAGTGAGGGAGGGATATATCTCTATGTCAGTCAATTGTATAGTCAATTCTATATAAGGGGTAAGGGACTCGAATCAGCATTTATCATGCATTGGAACTGCAGGTGTTTTATATACATTAGGTTATTTGATAGTCCCCAAACCCCTGTGGTATAAATAGAACAGATGAGGAAACTGAGGCCTAGACAGGTTAAATAAAATTCCCAAGATCACAGAGTTGGTTAGTGACACAGCCATCTGCTGACCCTGTTTACTTAGGTTCAGTGTTTGTGTTGTCTCTGCTCTGCCAAGAGCTGCTGGGCACATGGGTGTGTGAGTTTGTAGGTAGATAGGAACATGCATACACACACAGACATACATGTCATAAAGAGAGTTATTTGACAGAGCACCTGGTAAGGGACCCACAGAAGAAGCTGTGTTTGGTAGATCAGCAGCAGAAATGTGAGCATTCCAGGTGGGGAAAAAAAGAGACAATGATGTGATGGGCATTGGAAGGCACATTAAAATTAGAAGAACCATACACAGTTCTGTTTGCCAGGGAGGTGTGGGTTGTGCAGGAAAATAATGGGAAATGAAGAGTAAGAAGAAATTTGTGGGCAGATGCTAGAAAAAGTTGAATGCTAAGCTCATGATCCTAGGCTCTGGGTGCTGTGGCTGTTGGGTGCTGATAGATGGCCATCTGTCATGATTTCATGCAAGGCCATCATTCTCTTACCCACAGCCCAATACAGCTCAATGTGACATTTTTCCCTATACCCCAAAGAATTGTTTCAGATTTCTTACATTGCCCCAATTTTTCTGGAGTGATGTCAGCAGCACAAGCTGTTTGTCATTCCATTTCAGTCATAATAAGCATTAACACTGGGAAGAAAACCCAAACAGTCTTGAAACTGCCTCTCAGTCCTCTCTTTTCGGGTAACCTGATCCAGGAACATCCCCCACAATACTGAGCATCACTGAGAGCGTTGCAAATACCCACACCAATGCCACTAAAGGCTCTTTTTGATTTCCTGCCTCTTCTGACTGCTAGACTTCCATCACTCCCCATCCTCTACCCATACGTTGTAACATTCTCAGGGATTCCCTTCTAATTCATCCCTCCCGAGCTTCTCTCTGCTTAAAGACAGTGCCAGTTCTACCCCAAGCCCTCTTTCCTTCTCTGGCCACCTTGTGAAGTTCACTCACCCTGTTGCTGATTCATTAATCCTCATGCCATGTACTTGCTTACTTTGCTTAATGTAATTTATGCAGTTTGTTCAATGTTGTTATCTGCAGTAAATTCTTTAGCAAGAGAAAGGATAAAAGAGAAATCACATGGTATGTTCCCCATGCTGACTGTAATGCCCACCTCTTAATATTTCATTTAGACAATGATTGGCTGGAACGTATTAGGTGTGACTTTAAAGAGAGTAAGAAGAGATGATGTCACTGAGGACAGCAGTTTTATGAGTAAGGATAGAAGGGAAGGGGAGAAATATAGTGATTGTGCATGTGTTGGCTGATCCTTGGTAAATATCTATGAGTAGCCCTAATTTGCTTTGACTGTAATTGGACAACTTAGGTCCTTTTAATGCCAGCTGGTGGGCTGACTTCTCTGTCCAAATGCTTCCTACATCCTGTTGGAGACCTACTTTTAGTTTTTTTATTCAAAAGAAATGGTTCCTCTGTTAACCAAGTGCACTGAGAGAAGTGTTGTATAAGACCCTGGGCCCACAATTAAGGGGAAATCTATTGTCATCAGACAGCAGAAGGGTAGTTGAAATATCATCTAATACATGCAGTGGGGACAGGGAAAAAGACAATGAACCATGCCTATATGAGAAAGGATTAAGACAAGGTTCAGGAAGGACAATGCCGACATTTGAGCAGGACCCTAAAGGTTGTATAGGAGTTCATCAGGACCAATAATGAACAGCGGAAAAGGAGAAGAGGTTGGAGAGATTCATGGGAGAAGGGAGAGTATGCATGTACAAAGGCATGGAAACAGAAAAATCAAAAGATAAGGAATGGTAGGAAGGTCGATATGGCTGACATTAGGTAGGTATAAGAAAAAAAGTGATCAAAGGCAACACTCTTCTCCTTTCATGCCTTGTTGGCTCTGCTCTTGTGTCTCTGCAAGCTTGTCCTCTGCCTGGTCGTTAGAGCTTAAAGTTTTCAAGCCTTGATCCTGAACCTACTTTTCTTCTACCCTGTGTCCTCCTCCTGGGCAACCTTGTCCATGCCCCAGTTTCATCTTTCCTTTATGAGAGTGGCATATGAGTTCATATCTCTAGTTCAGAGTCTGACTTGACCCTTAGGCCCACATATATGGTGTGGAAATCTTGAAGGCATCACATTTAGTTAAACTCTGAACCCATCATCTTCACTCTCTTCACCTATTCCTCTTTTAGTGCTCAGAACTATCCATCTAGTTACACAAGGTAGACAGGATCCTGAACATTGGCATCATCCCAAACATCTCTCTTAACTTCCACATCCAATTCACCATAATGTTGATTGTACTTCTTCAATATCTCTCAAATCCATCCCTACTCTCCACTTTTATCAAGTCCATAGCAATTGAAATTTCAATTTTTTGCCTAGACTATTTCAACAAATTCTAACACATCCTCCTGTTTCAACTCTTAATCTCATTTTAAATTAAACTCTGTGGTTCAGAGCAAGGACATCCTTAAGAAATAGGAATCTGAGAAATATGGTGGATTAAAGGTCATAGAAATGTATATTCTTCCCATATAGAACTATATGCACTGGCTAAATGCTACATGGCTCATCTGGGGGAAAAATAAGGGAATTTATTAAGGATTAGTTATGAAATAAGTATGCAAACCTGCAGGATCTGGCACTTGCCATGGTAGTTTATACTCTGGGTTTCAATGGACCATGTATACCAGAAAAATCAAAAGCTGGCCTAACACAGAAAAGGAAGAAAAACCAGACAGCTAGGATAAAGCTGAGACTTATAAAGATTGATATCAGATGATATAACATAGGAAAAAAAATTCTGTCAAGTAAGGTAGTGGGGATATATGCAGGGTTTTTCACTGAACACTCAAAGAGGAGGGATGAAAGTATCCTTTAAGAATTGCTATTTGGAAGTCCTTATTCTAGGCTTGTGACCTACAAAAACAAAACCCAAGCTTAAACATACATATTTAAATAATTCAAGGTTAGCCATTTCCCAGGTGACTTGCAAAAGCAAACCAAATCCTGTGTGGAGGAATAAAAACCTAGGCTTTAAAGAATCTCCACAGATAAAAAGAACATAACTTACAATAAAAAATAAATTAAAACCCATGAAGAGGAAAAGTCAAGATGAGCAACATTAAACAACAAAACAAAACAAAAAACAAATTCATCAACAGACCCATAAAGACTTCATGTACTGAATTTAGATACAGGATATCAAAAGAATGTTTAAGAAATATGAAGAAATTAGGATATGTAGTAAGATAAAGAAAAAGAGCATTTCAAGATTATTGTGATGCATAGGAAAAAGAAACAAACTGAACATTCTAGAAATGAATACCATAATAATGTACAATAAATTATATTGGATAGAGAATTACTATAATGGAGGACATGAGAGAATTAGTGAACTGCAATCTAAAAACAAACTATTGAGAATATAGACAAAAGATCAGCGAGATGGAAAATATCAGAGTCAAAGAGATACAGAAGATACAATGAAAAGGCACAATATGGGGCACCTGGGTGACTCAGTTGGTTAAGTGTCTGCCTTTGGCTTGGGTCATGATCCCAGGACTGGGCCTGAGCCCTGCTTTGGGCTCTCTGCTCAGAGGGGAGCCTGTTTCTGCACCCCCTCCCCGCAACACCCACTGCTTGCTCTCTCTTGCTTTCTCTATCTCAAATAAATAATAAATAAATAAATACAATTTTTAAAAAAGAAGGTACACTATATATAAATGGAATAAGGTAAAATAAAAATAAAAATAAAGAGAATGAAGGAAAGCCAATATGTCCATTACTAATGGCTAATTAATAAAATATACTGATCATTAAATACAGAAAGGCCACTAAATCACATCTGAAATAAATAAAGTTAAATTTGTTCTTAACTGAATTTCAGTGAAACACAGTGTAGAACACAATGGACATACAGAAGTTCTGAAAAATAATCAGAGAATAAAAGATTACCTACAAAGAAATGGCTGTTAATAGTTAATTTCACAAAAGTAGCAGTGGAATCAGGGAGAAAGTGAATCTTTATCTTCAAAGTTAAACTAAGATATTTTTCCTTTTTTAAAAAAAGATTTTATTTATTTATTCATGAGACACACACACACACAGGCAGAGACATAGGCAGAGGGAGAAGCAGGCTCCCTGTGGGAAGCCCAATGTGGAACTTGATCTCAGGATCCCAGGATCACAACCTGAGCCAAAGGCAGACATTCAACTGCTGAACCACACAGGCTCCTCAAAATATTTTTCCTTTTAAAATGTCTCTTCCAGGATCAAGAAAGTAAAATGATTTCAGACAAACAGAAATCAGAAGAGTTAACTAGCAGAAGATTTGCTCAAATGAAACTCCTGCAGAAGGAACCTCAGGGGAAAAAAAAAAAAAAAAAAGTGTTACCAAGAGGAACATCTGAGTTACAAGAGAAACAGAGAGAAAGACACTGGTAAACAAGTAGGTAAATCTAAGCAAATCTTGATGGTATAAAACAATAAGAGCAATGTATAGTTTGTGTTGTTAAAAGGAAGTATTGCACTAAAATACAAACAAAAAAATAAGTCAACTCAAGGTTAGTTGGTAAGAATGAAAGCATCTGAAGTACTGGTGTTATTTGAGAAAAGAGCAAAGACTGCTGAAGTTTACATTTTACAATAACTCTGCATGTTAGAATTTCTAGAGCAGCACAGTCAAGTAGAGTTTTTAGTGATGATGAAAATTTTCCATAGAACTGCGTTATTCAAAACAGAGCTGTATGCCAAATGTGGTTATTGAGGACTTGACAAGTGGCTAGTTGTGGCTAAGGAACTTAATTTTAAACCTCATCTAATTTTAGTTAATTTAAAATTAAACATAAGTCACTAGTGGCTAAACTTGGACAGTGTGATTCTAAATGACTATACTTTTTAAATCAGTATAGAGGAAAAGTAAGATTGTAGTTTATAGTTAAATAATCCCAAATAGGGCAATTAAGAAGGAAAACAAAAACAATAACAAGAAAAATAAACCACTAAAGCCAAAGCTACAGAGCTAGTAAGTAGTAGAACCAGGATTTGCATTCTGGTTTCTGTGGTTCTAAATAACATGCTCTAGTCACAACGATGCTGTTCCATGTATTGATAGGTTGACTAAAGACCACTATAAAGAGAAAATACTAATCAGAGAGGTAGGCAGGGCTCTTATAATATCACATGTCTATATTGTGTAGCAGCTTGCATGTGCTTTTTGCTGTTACTGCTGTTAGTATGTGTGTCCATTTCTTTCATGTGATAGTTCCTGAGCAGCAGGGATTGTGCTTATCCATTTTGTGTCTATCCCTCCACTTGGAGCTCAGGGGCTAGCCAGTGAAAACTGAACTGAAAAGCTGTATGTTGGGGAAGGTCATTGAGAGGATGTGCCCACCAGTGGACCACCAGCTGGACCTGGGCAATCAGAAACTCCTCACTCGAACCTCTGTCCTTGGAATGTGTTCTGATCTACTTGGTTTATAGCCACCCAAGATGAGTGTCATATGTATGTGATTTTCACTTTCTACTTCTTAATGCACTCCAACCCATTCTTTAGGTTTTACACCCCAGGGAAGCCTTTCCTGATACCCTTCAATTGAGCCATATCCCTTATAGCATGCTCTTGAGGCTTTAGGTGCCTCTTTCTCTTTTAAAATTTAATTAAACTCTCTATTTTGAAATAATCGTAGATTCACACACAGTTTAATAAATAACACAGAGATCCTACATATCCTTTAACCAGTCTTTTCATTGGTAACACCTTTCAAAACTATGGTGCAGTAATACAACCAGGATATTATTATTGATATGGTCAAGGTAGAGATGCCCCACTGTCCTCCTCCTCCTTTCAATCCCTTGTCTTTAATCACCAGCAACCACTAATCTGTCTCTGCTTCTGCAATTTTGCCATTTCAGTAATGTTATATAAATGAAATCATATAGTATGTAACCTTTTGATATAGGTCGCTTCCATCAACATAATTCTCTGGAGATTTAGCTAGATGGTAGCATGTAACCATAGGCCTTTGCCTTTAAATGCTGAGTAGTATTCCATAATATCGATGTAACCACAGTTTGCTTAAGCTTTCATTCCCTGAAGAAAATCTGTGTTGTTTTCAGTTTGAATCAGGAAAGCTGATATAAGAGTTCATGTACAGGATGTGTGTGTGTGTTGTGTGTTTGTGTGTGTGTGTGTGTGTGTGTACATGTGTGTACTTGTATACATACAATTTCACTTTTCTAAGGTAAATGATCAGGAGTGCAATTGATGAGTTGAATGGTAGTTGTACCTTTAGTATTTTTCTGCCGAAATTGTTTTCCAGAAGAGTGATTCCATTTTATATCTAACCTGCAATATATCAGTGACCCAGTTTCTCTGCATCTTCATCAGCATTTCATAGTGTCACTGTTTTTATTTTAGCCATTCTGATAGATTCGTAGTGATATCACATTGTGGCTAATGATGTTAATCATATTTTCATATGTTTCTTTGATATCTGAATCTCCTCTTCAATGAAATGTCTTACGTATTTTTCTAGTTTTTAAATGGAATGTTTTTTACTCTTGAGTTTGTAAAGTTCTTTATATATTCTAGATACTAGTCCTTTGTGGGACATTTGCAAATATTTTTTTTTCCAACTGTAGCTTGTATCTTTGTCTTCCTAACAGTCTTTTGTAGAGCTGAAGTTTTTAAGCTCTACAAGTTTTCCAATTTATTATTTATCCTTCATGTATCATACTTTTGATATTAAGTCTAAAAACTCTTTGCCTTCCCTTATGTCCTGAAGGTTTTTCTCCAATCTTTTTTCTAAAAGTTTAATACATTTACCTTCTATATTTAAGTCTGTGATCAATTTTGACAATTTTTGTATAGGGTTGAGGTTCATTTTTCTTTATGAATATCCAGTTTCTCTAGCATTTTTATTGGAAAGGCTAATCTACCCCTATTAATTTGCTTTTGTACTCTTCCAAATCAGGTGAGCATTTTTCTATGAGTCTGTTTCTAGGATTTCTGTTATGTTCTGTTAATCAGTACATACATCCATCAAACAATATCACACAGTCTTGATTATTGTAGCCTTAGAATAAGTCATGATATAGAGTAGAAAGATTTCTCCCATTTTATTCTTATTTCTCAAAACTGTTTTCGCTTTCTTTTCTAGCCCCTTTTACTTTGCATATATTTCAGAGTAAGCATGCTTACTACAGATCTACAAGAAGATCTACCGACCTTCTCGCTAGATGTTTGTCAGGAATTGTGTTAAAGGTATATACCTTAAAAAAAAAAAAAAGGTATATACCTACCTTGGGAGAACTGACATCTCAATTATATCCATGAACAATCCACCCATGAACATGAGATAGCCCCCTCTTTATCCAGCTCATTTTTGATATCTTTTATCAGCAATTTTGTAGTTTTAAGCATATAAGTCCTACACATGTCTTGTGTGTGTGTTTTTAAAAAGATTTTATTATTTATTCATGAGAGAGAGGCAGAGACACAGGCAGAGGGTGCAGCAGGCTCCATGCAGGGAGCCTGATGCGGGACTCAATCACTGACTCCAGGGATCATGCCTGGACCCGAAGGCAGATGCTCAACCGCTGAGCCACCCAGGCATCCCATACACATGTCTTGTTAGTTTTATACCTAATATTTCTTTATTTTGTCCGATTATAAATAGCAATACATTTTACATTTTGGTATCTATGTGTTCATTGTTAGAATAAAGAAATGTAGTTGAAATTTTTATGCTTATCTTGTATTCTGAGAAATTGCTGAAATCATTATTATTTCTAAGAGTTGTTTTGTGGGTTCTTTGGGATTTTCTGTACAAAATTAAGCCATCTGCAAATAGGGGCAATTTTATTTCTTTCTTTCTGATCCGTGTGCCTTTTATTTCCTTTTCTTTCATTACTGTATTGAGTAAACTGTCTAGCAATATTTTGAATTAGAGTGAAGAGAGCAGACATTCTTCCTTTGTTTGTGATCTTAGGGGAAAATTTTCAGCCTTTCACTATTAGGCAAAATATTAGTTGTAGGCCTGTTTGTAGATGCTCCTTATGAAGTTGAGGATGTTCTTTATTCTTACCTTTCTGAGTGTTTTTAATCATTAACAGAGGTCAAATTTTCACAAAGATTCTTTTCTACATTGACTGATATGAACATGTGATTTTTCCTCTTTGACCAATTAATAGGCTGGATTAGAGTGGATTACTTTCAAATGTTAAGCCATCCTTACAATTTTGGAATAAACCTCACTTAGTTGTAGTATATAATTCCTTTTATATATTTCTGAATCTTATTTGCTAGTATTTTATTAAGGATATTTCGGTCAATTTTCATGAGTCATTGACTTGTTTTCTTTTTTGTATAGTCTGTCTAGTTTGGGCACTGGGTTAACATAAGCTTCATAAAATGAATTGGAAAGTACTCTCTTCTATTTTCTCAAAGAGATTTGTGTGCAATTGGTATTATTTATTCTTTAAATATATGATAGAATTTTCCAGTAAAACCATTTGGAAATAGAGATTTCTTTTTGGGAGTTTTCAAATTATAAGTTTAATTTCTTAACAGTTATAAGGATATTATTACAACTACTTATTTCATATTGCGCTAGTTCTAATTTCAACCATTTTCAGGTTTATTATTTAGTGTTTTTTATTGTATTTACAGGCTGTGCAACCAAAACCACCATCTAAGTTCAGAACATTTCCACTAACACTAAAAACAAACCTTCTATCATTCGCAGCTATTAATTATGCCTGTCTCTGTCCTTGGCAGTCACTAATACATTTTCTGTCTCTGTGGGTTTGTCTATTCTGAGTTATTTCATAAAATGACATCATATAATATGTGACTATTTATTTCATTTAATATAATGTTTCTGAGTTTCATTCATGTTGTAACACGTATCAGTACTTCATTTTTCATGCCTAAGTATAAAAAAGTATATCCCATTGTATGGAATATATCTTGTTCACCCATTCATCAGTTGAAAAATATGGGCTGTTTTCACTTTTTGGCTATTATGGATAATGGTGCTTTGAATATTCATTTATAAGGGTTTTTCATAAATGTATGTTTGTAATTCTCTTGCATATACCTAGGAGTAGAATTTCTGAGTCTTATAATAGTTTTATGTTTAATTATTTGAGGAATTGTCAAAATGTTTTCCAGAATGACTGCATCATTTTATTTTTTTTTGATATGTGTTCTTTTATTTTATTGAAGTTTGATTTGCCAACATATAGTATAACACCCAGTGCTCATCCTGTCAAGTGCCCTCCTCAGTGCCCACCACCCAGTCACCTGATCCCCCCTGCCCACCTCCTCTCCCTCTCCCTTGTTCATTTCCCAGAGTTAGGAGTCTCTCATGTTTTGTCACCTTCTCTAATTTTTCCCACTCTTCCATCAGCAATGTATAAGAATTCCAATTTCTCCATACCTATCAACACATCATGGTTTATATTTTTGATTATAGTATCCTAGTGGGTATGAAATAGGAACTTGTTGTGGTTTTGATTTTCATTTCTCTAACGACTAATGATGTTGAGGTCTTTGTATGTGCTTACTGGCTATTTGTGTATCTTTTTCAGAGAAATGTCGATTCCAATTTTTGCCTGTTTGTTAATTTGTCTTTTTGTTGCTCATTCAAAAGAGTTCTTTATATATTTTAGATACTAGAACTTTATCAAATATATGATTTACTAATAATTCTCCCATTTGGGGGGTTGTCTTTTTACTTTCTTGATAGGGTTGATTGAAGTAGCATAAAAGTTTTAAATTTTGATTAAGTGCAATTATCTATATTTTTCTTTCTTTGCTTGTGTTTTAGGCAACATATTTAAGAAACCATTGCCTTTTCCGAGGTAACAATGTTATGTTTTGTTATGTTATGTTACGTTTTCTTGTAAGGATTTTATAGTTATAGCTCTTATATTTGGGTCTCCATCCATTTTAGGTTAATTATTGTATATGGTGTGTAGTGTTGGTTCAACTTCATTGTTTTGTGGTGGATATCAAAATGTTTCAGCACCACTTGTTGAAAAGTCTATTGTTTTCTCATTGAGTACTCTTGGCACCATTGTCAAGAATGAGTTGCTTAAAAATGTATGCATTTATTTCTGAAGTCTTAATTCTAATCCGTATAGTTACCATGTAGCATTCTTGACACTAAAACTGTAGTAAATTTAGAAATCAGTAAGTGTCAGCCCTTCAAATTCGTTCTTCTTTTTCAAGATTGTTTTGTCTATTCTGGCTCCTTTCCATTTCCATACAAATTTTAGGATCAAGTCATCCATGCTCATGGACATATATCTGGGATTTTGGTAAATATTGAAACTGTAGATCTAGTGGGCAAGATTAGCTCAAAGTGACCAGGTGGCAGTCTTAATTTCCAATTCTTAACAATATTTAATATCCATCTCTGAACACACTTTATTTATTGTTTTTTGATTTCTTTCAATGATGCTTCTATAGTTTTCTGTGTATAAGTCTTGTACTTTAAGGAAAATAATTGCTATGGATTTTGTTCTTTTTGTTGCTGTTATAAATGTAATTGTTTTCTTAATTACACTTTTGAGTAGTTTATTTCAAGTTTATATAAATGAGATTGATTTTTGTATATTAACAGATGATATAATTTCTGAACTGGTTTATTAGCTCTGACAATTATTTTTTAGATTTCTTTGTATTTTCTATACACAAAATTAAGCCATCTGCAAATAGAAATAGTTCTCTCTCTCTCTCTCTCTCTCTCTCTCTCTCTCTCTCTCTCTCTCTCTTTTCCACCTGGATGGCTTCTATTTCTTTTTCTTTTTCTTTACCTTGGCTAGAACCTCCAGTACAATGTTCAACTGAAGTGGTGAGAACAGACTTTTTCTTGATCCTGATCTAAAGAAGGAAACTTTCAGTATTTGTATTACACAGTTCGTGGGTTTTACAAAGATACTCATTCTCAGGTTAAGATAGTGCTCCTCATTTCCTATTTTGTTGGCTGTTTTTTATCATGAACGATATTAGATTTTTGTTAAATTCTTTTTCTTTGACTATGGAGATGGTCATGGGGTTTTGTACTTTATTATTATTACTAAGACATAGTGATTATTTATGTAAAGCTAACAGTCCATTCCTGGCATAAGTCCCACTTGGACATGGTGTATATTCCTTTTTATATGTTGCTCTATGAAGCTTTCTGGTATTTTTGCATGTTACATTCATAAGGGACATTGGTTTCTGGTTTTGGTATTGGAGTAATACTAGTTTCATAAAATGAGTTGGTGAGTGTTCTCTCCCATGTTTTTGGTGTCTATGAAGGAGTGGTGTTAATTCTTTAAATGTTTGGTAGAATTTACCAGGGAAGTCTATGTTTCTGGGTTTTTCTTCATGGGTAGTGTTTTGATTACTAATTGAACATCTTCTCTTAGTATAGTTTTCTTCAGATTTCCCATTTGTTCTTGAGCCACTTATAGTAGTCTGTGTTTGTCTAGAAATCTGTTTATTTCATCTAATTATATCATATGCTGACATATAATCTTTCATAGTATTCCTTTATAATCTTTTTTATTTTTGTAAGGACCATAGTAACAGCTGCTCTTTCATTGTTCCCTTTAGCAATTTGAGTTTTCTCTTGTTTTCTTGTGTTTGGTCTGTCTAAAGGCTTGCCAATTTTATGGACTTCTTCATAGAAACAACTTTTGGTTTTGTTTATAGTATTTTTCAAGTCCCTCCTTGTTGATCTCTTTTCTTTAGTTGCTCTAGCATTATAAAAAAAGAGAGTTGTTGAAGTCTCCAACCATTATTGTTGAACTGTTCATTTCTCCCTTCAATTCTCATAGTTTTTCCTTTATGTATTTTGGAGCTTTGTTGTTACGTCTATAAATACTTATATCTTCTTGATTGATTGTCCTTTTTATTCTTAAAAATGTTTCTCATTCCCTCTAGTAGCAATTTAAAGTCTTAAAGTCTTGTCTGATATCAGTATGGGCACTTCAGCTGTTTTTTGTTACTGTATTTTATGTCTTTTTTCATCTTTTTATTCTCAACAATTTTTTTCATAGTTGAATTTGAATTTCATATTTGAACACAGCATACAGTTGAATTATGATTATTCATTCTGGCAATTTCTGTCTTTAAATGGGGGCATTTAACCCATTTATATTTAATGTAATTACTGTTAAGAGATTTATGGCTGCCTATTGGCTATTAGTTTTTTATATGTCCTATATTTTTTATTCCTTTATTACTAACTTTTTTGTCAAATAGATACTTTGTAGTGTACTATTTCTCCTCCTCGTTTCTTTTACCTTATTTTTGAGTTATTTTCTTAGTGGTTGTGTTGAAGAATACTATTAGTATTTTAATTTATAACAATCAGGTTTGGATTAATAACAACTTAATTTCAATAGCATACAAAAACTTGCTACTATATAGTTTCATTCCCTCCATCCTTTGTGCTTTAATGTCATAAAATTATATCTTTCTACATTATGTGCCCATCAATACAGTTATAATTATTGCTTTATGCAGTTTACTTTTAAATTAGGAGAAATATGCATAAAATTAAAATGTATTAATATTCTTTTTATATATTTATATAATTACCTCTATAATTGGCTGCATTTTTTCATGTGGAATCAAGTTACTTTTTTATTTCAACCTTTTAATATTTCTGCCTTTAATTTCAGCCATTAATTCTTATTGAGGACTCCATGTATGTGATGAACCACTACTCTCTTGCTGCTTTTAATATTTTTCTCTTCATCTTTGACCTTTGAGAATTTAAGTGTAATGTGCCAATGTATTTCTTTGTGTTTATTCTGCTTGGAGTTTGTCAAGCTTTTTGGATTTTCAGATGAGTGCTTTATATACCTTCTGGGAAATTTTTGGCCATTATTTATTCACAACTTTTTCTGCCCATTTCTCCCTCTCTCTTTTTCTTCTTATTTTTGAATCAATGAATATATACAGCTTGCACTAGAAATCTGATGAAGGTGAAGTTGTGAATTGATTGAAATGATATCTATTCCTTGTTGGAGGAAAATGTCTCCTGCCCAACTCAGGTATCAGAAAAGATTTTTCTCCATATGTGAATGCATGTGAGAGTGTGCACAGAACATGTCTGTGCTTGGGAGTTGTGTAGTGGTGAAGACTGCCACCTGTGGACTCTTCCTTGGGTAAATGTTCTGGAATGAGTTAGCACAGGTGTATCTGTGGTTGGGCAATAGTATTAGGATTTTTGTTCTATCACTTCAACAGGATACAACAAAATATCAAACTCCATGGGGAGTCGTGAGTGGGAAAAATGCTTAGAATTTCAAAAGAAAATTAAGCTTTCCCCATAAGAATCTGAGAGGGTACTCTACAATCTTTGCCAGAATTTCAAGGATGGAAATGGTAGCAAACTCCACTTTTTCGCAGCTCCATGACCAAATGTCCACTATAATTGCACAATGATGCCTAGTTATGTTTGGCACAATTGTCTTTCCTCCTTTCCCTTTCCTCCTCTCTCTAAAGGGAGCATCAAGCATCAGGAGTACAAATATGAAAGTAACTTGTATAGAGTCTGAAGTTGAAGGTGAGGGTAATATACATATGTACATATACATTTATGTAAACCAAATTTATGTAGAGAAGAGAGTGATACTACTCTCCTTTGTATAAACAGTGTATTTCTTCAAGTAACCAGGCATACCACACCAGATAGTGTGGTAAGCATCTGAGTCATCTGAGGCTGAGAGTTTGAGGCCTGGAAGAAGGCTCTATGGTCTCTGTCCTAAGGAGGGTGAATAGCTGGCATGCACTAGACTTAATGGGAAAATATGGTAAAGTCCAACAGTATGCTGTTTTTCTGATGAGAACAGACTGATGTATTAACTATGAAAATTGAGTTTTCTGAATTGACAGTTCTGGTTTTGCCAATTACTGGTTGTGTGACTTTGGATCACTCAACTTTTCTACCTTTAGTGGCCATCCCTGCCTTAGAGACAATAATAGCTATTGCTTCATTCAGAAGATCTGAGGATAACTACACATGAGGTTCTTGGCTCAGTAAATGGCTAAGAGAGGAAGAAGAAGGGAGCAGAGTTGTCACTTATATGGGAGAATGTTCAGTATTGGTAAAAGATTGTGCTGATTCATGCACACTTGCATGCTCCTATGGCCTTTGTGATACTTGATGGCCCCAGTGTAGATGGAGACCTGGTGGTGGGACAAAGGCCACACAAACCAGACTACATATGTACTGAACCAGTGATCTGGGCTTCTTCAATAAGAGGCTCTAGCTAGATGCTCTGATCAACTTCAAAGTAGTGTATTTCAGAAATTTTATCACAGTATGCTAACACTGCTGATGAATTGCCATCCTGCCACGGATGCTCACATATGGGTAGGAGTCTCAGGAATGGCACAAAGGGAGATGATTACCAGAACTCTGAAAGTGTGAATCAAGTAGTCTCACATCCTATGTGAACAGAAATTCATTTGACCACATTGAGTTCCTTATCTACGTATAGGGCATGACTTCACATCTCTTCTTGTTATAAAACAGAAAATCTATTGGGAAGAGGCAAAGCCCATCAGTTCAGTATCCCTAGATGGCTTGATGGCTTTCTCAGTAATACCACATACTCCACCCTGGTGACCATTCCCCTTTCTCCTCCTTGGCAACTTATTTTCACTAGCACCTTCAGCAAAAATATGTTTATTTGGGTGTTAGAAGCTGTTGTTCCCAGAAAATAAATAAACACATTCACGTTTAGGACATCTGGTAAAGCATCTGGCAGCTAGTGAGAACTGGGCAGGCAAAGTAGCAGTCCTAGAGAAATGCGACATGAGGTAGATTGCAGGGACAGTTCTTCTCAGTGTGTATGCTAGGGAGGTTATGAAAGAGATCCAGTGCATGGACGGAGTTCCCAGAGAAGCTCTCATGTTGTAGCTGTGCCTGCCCTTCTCCCCTGGGAACCTGTGCTCTGATTGCTGAAGAAGTGGCCGTGGTGGGCTGATGTTTTCCATGACCTCTCCTTTTTGTCTTCATCCTCTCTGGGAAGCAAAGAAAGCAAGAAACTGACCAGAAGGCCAAAAGAAACAGGACGTTGTGCTCTCTTCAGAATTTGACATTGTTGATTGCTAAATTCCATATAAGGTATTTTTCTCCCTAGGTTAACTGTGACATTGTACTCTCTGCTTTTCTCCAAACAAACACTCTGATGGCTTCCCTCCTCTGTTTCCTTCACTGCATCCTTGTTTCCATCTTTCTTGGAAAAGGTGCTGTTGCTTTTCTCGACACAGTCTTTTTTCTGAGAGGCATAAGCCATGATAGCTGTCACCTATTTGTAATGTGTTTGAATTCATGTGCTCACACTCATTTATTTGTACAACACCCATTTCTTCTCAGCTCTAACAAGAAAAGCATTGAGCAAGGTAGTGGAACATGCTGCTCTTAAGAAAACCACAACCCAGCATGGATAACTAACTGCCCCGTTTCCCCCTAATATGGCCTCATTGGTTAGTTGTCTATTCTAATCAGGTGGTTTCTGTGTTGTATCGGTGGTTTAATATTTCGACTATTTGCTCTACCTAGATAGAGGATACAGTAGTTCCCTATCATCCAGGGTTTCACTTTCTGTGGTTTCAGTTATTCATGGTCAACCATGGCCCAGAAGCAAATGATTTTTTAAAAAGATTTATTTATTTGTGAGAGACACAGAGAGAGGCAGAGACATAGGCAGAGGGAGAAGCAGGCTCCCTGCAGGGAGCCTGATGCAGGACTCAATCCAGGAACCCAGGATCATGACCTGAGCCAAAGGCAGATGCTCAACCACTGACCCACCCAGATGCCTCCTCTCCTTCTAACAATACAACAGGTCAGTAGTAGCCTCACGTGACATCACTGTGTCCATGTCATTCATCTTATATCATCTCATCATGTAGGCATTTTATCATCTCACATCATTATAAGAAAGAGTATAGTGCAATAAGATATTTTGTAAGAGAAGGATGCCCCACATTCACGTAGCTCCTATTATATTAGATTATACATGTTATATTACTATTATAATTGTTCTATTTTATTACAAATTAATATTGTTCATTTTTTACTATGCCTACTTTATAAATTAAACTTTGTCATAGGTATGTATATATAGGAAGAAAACATAATATATACAGGGTTCACACTATCTGTGGTTTCTGACATCCACAGGGTCTTGGATGTCCACTGGGTCTTCATCCCCCTGTGGAAAAGGAGGAGCCACTGTATTAAACAATAGAGAAAATTTTTATCCAAAGTTGACTTCTGTCTTGAACTATAATACCCATTTATGCGGTTTAAAATTTCCTCTTGATCTGGGAATCCCTGGGTGGCGCAGCGGTTTGGCGCCTGCCTTTGGCCCAGGGCGCGATCCTGGAGACCCGGGATCGAATCCCACGTCGGCTCCCGGTGCATGGAGCCTGCTTCTCTCTCTGCCTCTCTCTCTCTGTGATGACTATCATAAATAAATAAAAATTAAAAAAAAATTCCTCTTGATCTTAACTAAAGGAAGCAAACTTAGGGTTGCTGGAGGAGAGGTGGGTGGGGGGATGGGATAGCTGGTTGATGAGCATGAAGGAGGGCACATGATGTGGTGAGCATTATGTGTGATACGCAGCTAAGGAATCACTGAACTCTACCCCTGAAATGAATGATGTACTATATGTTGGCTATTTGAATTTAAATTAAAAAAAGAAAAAGAAAAAAAGATGCTTTCTACACATACACACATGCACACACACACAATACAAACAACTAGCTTTAACCAATTTCCTGTTTTAAAAGTTCAGATCTCTTTCCTTTGAAAGTTTGTATCAAGACACTGAGCTCAAAGGAACTTCAAAAATTTGACTGGTTTCTTATTTTGCAAACAAGGAAATATCCCTCAGCAGGAGGCTGTGACTTGTCCAGTCATGCAGTTGACTAGAACCCAGATCTTCCAATTTTGAGTTCAGCGTGTCAGCAGTTTTAAGGCTTTGGAGGAATTTTTCAATTTCCTACCAGCTGCCCTGGCATGCAGACACACTATTAAGATTCTTCAGAGAAGACGTGCCAGTGCATTACCAAGAATGTGTGAAGACAACTCGTGCGAACAAGTGCATCCTTCGTAATGGCTGGAAGGATAGAATAACCACGGTACCATTCCTAGGTGAGACCTTACGCTGCCACACGTTTAATCTGCATGTTTTTGGTGCTGTTTTATTTGCCCTTCCCGCATGGCACTTAAGCAAGGCCCTAGCTATTGTCAATTTAGCTGTCATGACAACCATATACATGGATTTCTCAGGGACAGTACTCTTTCAAACAATATGTTCCAGAAATCTTTAATATTCTGGCATCCAGAGACATGTTCCAAACTGTTTTACACACACACACACACACACACACACACACACACACATGCACGTTCTCTCTCTCTCTGTCTCTCTCTGTCTCTCTCAAGATATGAATGTCTTTTGCCAGATCTCGTGTCTTGATAGTTACTTGACAATATATGGTCAGTGGACCGATTAGAAACACAGCAGAAAACAGGAGGCAGGAAGACTGACAACAAAAAAGTGATAACTGACAGTCTGATAGTGAGGGAGAAGGCAAAAAAAAAAAGAAAAAAAGATAAAACCCATGGCAGGAACTGGCCATTCTGGGTAGTGACAAATTTCTCAGCGCCTATCAACGTTATTAAGGCAATAGAGGCTAATGGATATTAGTAACAAAAATTCTGAAACCCCAATGAAAAATGTCACTGTCTTCCACATGTTTTGTTTTAAAATGCTAGGAGATATATCCTAGGCTTTAGGGACATTTCTATTAAAAGTGGTTAAAATGTCTTCATGGTGCTTTAAGGTAATAATCGTATGATAATAATACTAGTAATGGAGAGAAGAAGGAGAAGGAGAAGAATCCTCTTTGTTTGTGTAAGGCTACTTTTTTTTGTTTATATTGTCTGCTGTAATCCTCAAAAGAATTCAACGCAACAATGGGTATTCCTCTATTGTTGCTCAGGCTGGTAGTTGAGAATACAAAAGAGGAAAGTGATAAAAGCAAACACAATTAACTGCAGGAATGATTCCTTCTGGTGTGTCCCCAAATAGGTGGTGTGCACACTCATCTGTGAACTCCTGGGACTGAGCTCTGGGACAACTGCCCCAATGGACCTTACTGTTTCTGAGGTCCCACTTGCTGAACGTGAGAGAATCCACTACAAAATGCTCCTCTATTGTCCTTTTAGGATGATTTGACCATTTCTCCTCCCGAACCCATCAGTCATAAACCTCCCTGCATCTCCTGCCCTCAGTGTCTTCCTGAAACTTCATGACACAGTATTTGACTTCGCATGATTAGAATTCTGTCCTTCTGTCTCTGACATCCAGACCATGGGTGGTGGGAGTAGAGACAAAAGCAAGCATGTTGCAGCATCTTAGGCAAAAAACTGTCCAGTTTCCCTCCATGGTGTCCATGTCACTCCTTCACCCAACTTTGCATCTGTCTGACCTCTCTCCCTCTGTAATGTTGGGGCTGTTGAGGGGTGACATTTGTTCTCTAGTACATTAGGGTTATTCATCAGGCTGGCTGTCAACTCTGATGTGTGCACCTATCATTTCAAGCAAACTCCTTCGTTCTTGCAAATGAGACTCTTGAGTGAACCTGGTCCATTGGCCCTCTAGATACACCAGGATGGGTTTGAATCTGTCAGAGTCACAGTTCAGCCTTTTATATGAGACATTTCTTGTGAGCCACGAGGAATCCTCCTGAATTTACCTTGCTACAACCACTTGGTAGCATAGAGTTCTTAGCAGATTGTAACCAGCTTCATGCAGGTTCAAAGAGACAACCCCTTGCCCTAAGCCTATGGATGAATGCTTCTCTGTACATTTCCCAGCAGACTGTTTTGAGATGGATGGTCAGTCCACACTATTTGAAAACCTTTAGGAGGCAAATAGCTCATTTATTATAATTTATTTATTCATTTATTTATTTTTAAAGGTTGTATTTATTTATGAGAGAGACAGTGTGCACATGTGTGAGTGGAGGTGAGGAGTAGAGGAAAGGGAGGAGTAGAGGGAGAATCTCAAGTAGACTCCATGCTGAGCGAGGACCCTGAAGTGGGGCTTGACTTAACCACCCTGAAATCATGACCTGAGTGGAAACAAAGAGTTGATGCTTAACCAACTGAGTCACACTCGCCCCCAGACAGCTCATCTCTTAACTGCCAAAGGCCATTCTAGTGTAAACAATTTTCGAGACAATTTCTTGGAGTTTAGAATAGCTGTCATCTCCTGTCCACTTATACTGGTTAGATGTAATATATTCAGTCTTCCTCTGGCTTAGGGTCCAGTGTTCTAAGTCCCAGGACAGAGACTCGAGGTCTCTAGGACAGGCATGTAGTTCTCCCTTCACACCAGGGAAGGAAAAGATGCTCTTGTCTTGGTGGCTAACTTCAGTGATCCACACCTTGATCATCTCATGTCACACTGACATCAGCCTTGGTTGCACACCCATGTACACACACATGCCTCCCTAAAAGTACAAATGGGAAACAAGCTCCAGCCTTCATATTGCAAGGTCTAATTGATCTGCAAGTTTGCCTTTGTAAACTGAGGCACCAAGAGACTGTCTTCTCAAATGCAACCCAGGACTGATGTCATGGCTCCAATCGACTTTCCCGTGATGAGGCCCTCCCCTTTAGAGACTGGCTGGACCTCTTTCGTGAATCTTTGCCTAGACCTTCACACCTCATAGGCTCTGGTGTTTCATGCTGCATGGGGCCCAAATCCCCAAAAACTGTCTCACATCTCTGTTCAGAAAAGGCAGCTAGCCATGCCCCTGACTGGTTTATGATACAATAGCTTCATTGGAACATGCTTATAAATATTTATAGTGTCAAGTGAGCAGTAATGGGCTGCTATTCAAACATACCTGCTGGGGAAGAAAGAAATAAAAAAGAGAAGGAAAAAACCATATGCACACATATTTATGCCCACTATATGAAGGTCACTTAGGTATTGAGACTCAGAAAGCATCTATCCAGAGCCATCAAAAATAATCCCTACTTTCCCAGAGTCTGTAGTCCAGGTGTGCAGTATCCTCTCTGAGGAAGTAGGGCAAGGACTCATTTTGTTTTTCTGTTTGTTTGTTTGTTTGTTTGAAAGAACATGTGTGTGCGAGCTGGGGTGGGGAGGGGTAGAGGGAGGAGAGAGAAAATCTTAAGCAGGCTCCACACCCAGCTCAGAACCAACCATGAGATCTATCCCATGACTCTGAAATCATGACCTGAGCTGAAATCAAGTCCGTCCCTCTGACTGAGCCACCAGGTGGGTGCTTGTTTTGTTTTTAAATACTGTTCCCCACTCACCCTGCCCCAGTATTGTGATAATGAACATATCTGTTGAACTACATTTGAAAAATACTGAACTGTACAAAGGATAAGAAAAATATTACCTATATATCTTACCTCCCAGAAGTAATCATGTTAACGTTTAGAATTTTTCTTTCTATGCTCTAAGAAATATATGCTTTATATGCTCTTGTCAGCCCTGCTTTATTATAGTTAATGCTACAGTATCTTTAAACAGTTTAAAAATCTTTTCTAATTTGATACTTGAAAATGATATTTTATTGTTCCAATTTGCATTGATTTGATTATCAGGGGCTTCTTATTAAGTCAATCAATACAAATTTATTCCAACACTACTGAATGTAAAGCTTCCAGCATGGGTAATGGGGATGCAAAGATGACCTGGACTGAATCCCTGCCCCTCAAAGGCTTATAATCTGGTGGAATAGAAAAAGATCTTCTCTTTCTAATATATAATAGCCTTTATTACTTCTCCTTTTGTGACCTGTGTATTCAGGTCATTTAATGGTTTGGTTTTTCATTTAATGAGGGAGGCAACATGTCAGGGAAGTAATGTTTTATTTCTGTCCTCTATCCCACCATCATCCAATGTTCAGAATAAAGGGGCATATATAACGTTATTTGTGGACTTCCTTTCAAATAATTTGGAAAATGCTGCCTCCAGGAGACAGATAGGATGTTAAACCAAAGGAAATGAAGAGGAAGTTAAATGACTGATCACAATTCAAAAGTGTGTGTGTGTATATAAATATAAATATATATATATAAAATTGTATGCATATATATGTATATTGTACATATATAATTTATATGTATATATGCATATTGTGTATATATACATATATGTATACATAATCATGTGTATATTTATGTATATAATTCAAAAGCATAATAAGTAATGTGCGTACATATATGTATATACACACATGTTCTTTACATGCAATGTTATACCTTTATGTTTCTTGAGAATAGCCTTTGGTAGTGTAGTAAGTATGCTTTGCTTCAAACTGTCTTTTGTTTAATGTTTTTCTGGATCCCCAGGCACCTGCTATGTTGTCCTCTGCATTTAAATAGTAAAGAGTTATAAACATTGCTGAACAAAGCCTCACTGAGTGCATGTGGAGTGTCAGACTTAGATCCTCAGTACAGAGAATCTCAGAGGTGGGAAAGACAAGTGGCCTCTATCCTAGGAGCCTCCTTCCTCAAGGACCTAAGACCTGGAGCAGTGCTTCCTCTAAGTGGGTGGTTTCAGTGTTGTCCGTAAGGTGAGGGCCATCCACAGATACTAGCACAGTGGAGAAGAGCTGATATGCAGTAGATATTGATGTGGTGTCTACAGAACGCTCTACAGGTGAACTTGCTCTTCATATAGGAAGCAGGCTGCTTTACAATGGAAATGTCTGGTTGTCATTGAGTGATTAAACTCAACATCACTGAGAGTAAGTCAACCCATTACATGCCTACTAATGTAATATGAAATGAAATTCTGCACTGTGCATGAACTTTTCTTGCTTAAAATATTTAATCTGAAATTAGTTATGCCTTTACACTGCAGATTGCAGGAAATACAGGTAATAGGTAAACAAGTTAAAGAACACTATGGGGAAACATTCAGACAGATCTAAAATGTAGGGCATTTGTAATAACCATAACAATGAGAGGCTTGATCTCTTCATCAAGGTAGTGTCATTATAAAGGAGGAAGTAAGTATTTTAGATTAAAGAAATTTAACAGATTTTGTGATCAAATGTAATTTGTATTCCTTGATTAGAGACTGATTTTTAAAAATTCCTAAACTCTATGAAACATTTTGGGAAGAAGTTGGGAAATTTGAATGCGATTTGATTGTTATATGATATTAGAAAAGCATTACTAATTTTATTAGGCATGAAAATAGTTATTTGGGCATGTAGGAAATGACCCTTGTTTTGGGAGATGCATGATGAGTTGTTTGGTTTATCAGAAATAGAGATAAATAGGTAATAGATAGTAGATAAGAAAACAGGAAGAGAAGAAGATAGATAAGCAAAAGTAGCAAACTATTAAATATGTTGAATTTTGGTAGATAAATGAGTAGTCATAAATTCTGCTTTTCTATATATTTAAAAATTCTCATGATACAAAGTTATTATTTTTCTAAGTGCTGTCTCTGTCAGGTAACCTAAAAATCCCTAGGGAGATGAGAATTACTATTAAATTTCTTTTATGTCAAAATGGAAGCAGAGGGAGTTAGTTCAGGTCACTTATTCAGAGATGGAGAAACAAGATTTAGTCACGGATTTCCTGGGATGTTATAGGAGGCCTGGTGTCAGGATGAAATTTTACAGAGTTTCTAGCGGTTCTCATCTGTTTTTTTCCCCCTCAAATCACTTCATGGCTTGTATTTCTTTTATTGAAATAGAAAGTGCCTTCAATTTAGACTCAGAAGTTGTGGGTTTGGATTCAGGTCTACTGCTTCTAGCTGCGTGGTCTGGGAAAGATTGTTCAACCTCTTAATCATCACCTTACTTCACATAATTACTGGGAGGGAGCAGGGTAGGCTGGGAAAATGTTTTGTAGGGTCTGAATCTATATTACAAGACAAAATGTGCCCCCTGCACCCCTAAGTCATGCACTGAAGGCTTCACCCCCAGGACCTCAGAATGTTATTGCATTAAGAGACAGGGCCTTTGAAGAAGCAATTAAGTGAAAATGAGCCTGTTAAGGTGGACCTAGATTCACAAGGACTGGTGTGCTTACAGGAAGAGGAAATGTGGACATATTGAGAGATCCCAGGACTGTAGCTGCACAGAGGAAAGACCATGCATGGGCACGTGGAGAAGACGGCCTTCTACAAGCTGAGGACAGAGACTGCAGAAGAAACTTGCACTTGAGTTTGGACTTCCAGGCTCCAGAACTGTGAGAATATGAGTTTCTGTGTTTTAAGCTACCCAGTCTGTGGCACTTTGTTACTAGCAGATGAGTACATAAGTCCTCATGCGGACTCATTTTTATTTTCATCTTTATGAAACTACTGTGCAGTATTAAAACCTTCTAGGACCGGTATATTTCTCTTCATCCCTGATACAGCCCTGTTCTGTGCCTTTCTGTCCTTCTAGCAGCCTTGTCTCAAAGGACCATTCAATGACATATGTATACCCTCCCTTCGGTGGTCCTGTAACCTGCTGATGGGAAAAATCATCAGATTTCGATTCTCATGAAAGTACTTTTCAGTTTGTCATTCACAAAAATTCAATGAGCACCTACTATGTGCCAGAATGTTACAGGTACTTGAATACTTTAAAGAAGAGAAACCAAAACCAATGCCCAGTTATTTGTCAGCTGTTATACCAAAAGCTGTTCCCCACTAAGCATTTTGGAAAAAAAAATAATGTCCACTAGTTTGAATTCATGTCCCTCGAGAAACAACAGCATTGGAAAAAAGGGTCAGACAGAGCCTTTGCCCTCAGGAAACTCATATAAACTTTAAAAAGCTGCAAAATGGGAAAGCAAAAGAGATGTCACAAAGCAAGACATGATTAATCACTGCATGAGTAGGTTTGATGGTAGTAAGAGACATTGTGGTCCAGTGTTAACAGGAGGAAGGTGGAGGACAATGCTGCTGCTGCTGTCAGTGCCAAGAGAAAGGGAAGGGTGAAGGGGAGAAGAAAAGGGGGAGCAGAAGGAGTTGAATAAGAAGAGCTTAGGAAAATCAAGCAAAAAGTAATGGAGAGGAAACCAACCAAATAGATGGTGCTAAATATACACGTGTTTCAAAGCTGTGATGACTGATATGGAAAAATAAAATTGAAGTGGGAATGATTTAAAAACCAAAGAAAGCCAGAATGACCCAGACTGAGACAGGATGTTAGGATTATACAGTTGTCAGCATCTAGAACCAGCCCTTCAGGAGGTCATTGGAGGGTGGAATGGTTGAAAATAAAGGTTTTGTTTTTGTTTTTTTTTTAAAGATTTTATTTATTTATTCATTAGAGAGAGGGGGAAAAGCAGAGACATAGGCAGAGGGAGAAGCAGGCTCCCTCCAGGGCCCCCGATGTGGGACTCAATCCCAGGACCCTGGGATCATGACCTGAGCCACAGGCAGACGCTCAACCACTGAGCTACCCAGATGCCCTGAAAATAAAGTTTCAAATAAGCATTCATATTCAGCGTTGCCAAATACAAGAGAAAGAAAGACTTCTGGAGAGGGCTGAGAGAATCACTACAGTGTGCTTGAGGAATAGTGCATCCTGTTTTTGTTGTTGAACTGTAATTGACAGACAATGTTATATTAGCTACACCTTATGGACTCAACAATTCTATGCATTAGATATTGAGTGTAGTCACCATCCATCACCATACAATATTATTACCATATTATTGACTACATTTCTTATGGTGTGCCTTTCTTTTCTGTGAATTTTTCATTTTGCAACTGGACGTTTGTACCTCTTAGTATCTTTTATATATTTCTGCCATTCCCCACTGACCTGCCCTCTGGCAACTACCAGTTTTTTTCTCTGTATTTAAGTCTGCTTGGTTTTTTGTTTGT
Source organism: Canis lupus dingo (assembly GCF_003254725.2). Taxonomy (NCBI): domain Eukaryota; kingdom Metazoa; phylum Chordata; class Mammalia; order Carnivora; family Canidae; genus Canis; species Canis lupus. Next base: position 50,951,617 of record NC_064245.1, on the reverse strand, counting down.
TTTTAATTTTTTTTTTAATTCCACATGTAAGTGCAATTGTGTGGTATTTGTCTTTCCCTGTCTGACTTTGTTCACTTAGCATAATGCCTTCTAGATCCATCTATGTTGCAAATGTAATGACAACAATGCATTCTTTTTTTTTTTTTAGGGTTTTGTCTTTTTATTTATTTGTTTTTAATATTTTATTTAAATTTGATTTGCCAACATATAGTATAACACCTAGTGCTTATCCCATCAAGTGCCCTCCTTAGTGCCTGTCATCCAGTTACCCCATCACCACACCCTCCTCCCTGTCTGCAACCCTGTGTGTTTCCCAGGCTTAAGAGTCTCTCATGATTTGTCTTCCTCTCAAATTTTTTCCCACTCCAACTCATTCTTTCTTATAGCTGAGTAATATTTTTTTTTTTTTGGAGATATATCTCCACATTTTCTTTATCCATTCATTTATTTTTTTTACAATAGCCAAGATATGAATGAAGGAATAGTTCATTCTTAATAAACAATAATAGGAAGGCTTTGCACATGGCTTATGATTTAGGATACAAGTTGGAAATTAGAAATGATTATTTCTGTTATTATTATTCACTTGGCTGTAGACTATCATGGCACTTCAGGTAGCAATTTGGCATCAGAGTATAAGAGAAAGGATCAACTTTGCTGGGGACTGTTAGACCATATAGAGCAACAGAAACTGAATCCAGAGCATAAACCATTCCTGGGCCTTGAGATATTCCTGCAGAAAGAGAGGGGAATGAGCATGAGAGGAGAAGTGTCCTGGGGTGACAGTTATTCAACTGGGAGGCTCCTTTCCAATCTCTTTGTCTCTTTCTCTTTGTCCTCAGTAGCGAATCCCCCTTTTCATACCTCTCTAGATGCTTTCTCTGTTCTCTATAGCATGGTTTTCTCAGTCTACTCTTGTTTCTTTCTTGTTTTTTTTTTTTAAAGATTTTATTTATTTATTCATGAGAGACACACACACACAGAGGCAGAGACATAGACAGAGGGAGAAACAGTCTCCCTGTGGGAGCCCAATGTGAGACTCAATCCTGGGACTCCGGGATCATGCCCTGAGACAAAGGCAGATGCTCAACCACTGAGCCACCCAGCATCCTTTACTCTTGTTTCTTGCTGCTCCAAATCATCAGTATATTCAGGGCTTAGCTTTCCTTGGTGTGGATACCACCATAACTCCATACCTGGGGCTAGGGTCTCCACAGCTGTGTGGGAAATTCCCCAGTGACCTGATTGCAAATCCCCTGGCCAACACAGTGGAGGCTCAGCTCATGTATAGCTTTGATGTAAAGTCTGCTTGTAAGACAAAAGCTTGACTTAAAATCTCTTTGGAAGCACTGTATTAGAATGTGACACGTCACCTCTCAGTATGTTAGACTCAGCCATGGTTTCTTTTAAGACTTGGACTAGATTTTGGTTTATTTACTTGAATATGAAATAAAGTTATTGATTTGCCTTTAGGAACCAAGCTTTATAAACATGAGCATTTTAGACATAAGCTTGGCCCTTAGTTTGGTTAGATACTCACAGTCTCATAGGCACTTAGGAAACAATGCAGACTAGGGGGACAGTAGAGTCCTATCAATCATACGGAGGCTACTGAAACCATATCTCCTCAATTAATGGAGTGGTGATAGGAACCCCTCATGCTATTGACATTATTTGTCTCTGCATCTGTTTCACTCTCCACTATCATGTGCATATTTGAATTCCGTAGTGTGATATGAGCCTTCAGTGGGCTCCAATCCACTCATGGGTCTACCTGTGGGCAAAGCAAAATGGAAACAAGTGGTTAAAGCAGGTAAACGGCTCAGCAGGAGCTTCTAAGAGGGGAAGTTCCAGAGAAGATGATGGCAGGGACCTGACATAATAAACCTTCTAGAATGAATGATGTTAGGGAAGCCTTTTTTTGGGACAGTGGAATCTGACCCTATGAACACATGTGCCTATTAAGAAATAGATCCTTCTGGAGCAGTGGATTGGGAAAAGCAGTTATTTTACCTGTCCTTATTCTTGAAATGGAGAGGATTAGGGTATTTTTACATGGCTTCTTCCCCATTCTCAAAACCAATTTCTTGGAATTTTATGCAATAACTATTTATAAATTTAGAGATGAGTGAGAGCCTCAAATAAGGCTATCTGGCACAGTGACCGTGAGTTCAGATGCTGTGGTTGGATAGTCTTGGGCCCTAATCCAACCTCTGCCACATCAGCTGTAGTTTTGGACACATTATCTAACATTTATGAGCCTCGGATTCCTTGCCGCTAAAATGGTTATTGTACAACTTACCATTCAGTGTTCTTGGAAGGATTAAATAAGATAATGCACAATTCCCGGTGCATCATAAATGACAGTATGCAAAAGAGTTGATAAGGACTCATTTAGCCATGCATTTCTGTGATGTTCTTTGGAGAATAAGGAAGAAGGCAGGGACAGGCAGAAGGTTTAGGAGCCGTGGGCAGGGCCACTTTCATGGGCACACATCCTGTGCAGATTCACTGACCCTGTGCTCAGAAGGGCTCCATGCCTGGTTTCATATTCTGCTGTTACTCTCTAGAAATTCTCAATAATTTTTGAATGAAGTACCCCACTTTTTCATTTTTGTATTGGTCCTGAAAACTATGTAATTAGTCTTGTCTGTGGGCCAAGTGAGTTGCAATCCCTTGAAACTATTGGTTGATCAAAGAAAAGGAAAAGGAGAATGTAGTCTGAGAGTCCAAGAGCCCCATTAGGTTTTATGATTCACTAGAGGGGCTCACAGAAGTCAGCAAAGCTATTATACTCACAGCCATGATTTACTCCCATGCAAGGATATACAGATTAAAAACACCAATAGGAAAAGGAGCATAGGGCAGGGTATAAGAGAGACCTGATGCCAAGCTTCTACTGTGTTTTCCCATTGGAGCTCTGCAAACAGTGCTTGCTTTTCTCAGCTATGATATATGGTGACATGTAGCCCAAGGCCCCTGCCATAAATCATGTTGCTGGCATAGGCTATTCGACATGGCACATGTTTCCCAGATAAACAGAGATGTGGTCTTATCAGGTAGGGCACTCCAAAGGCTTGACGTTTACCTCTCAGGGGCCAGTAAAGGGCTTCATCTTTCTTTGGGCAAGGTTGATCATTTACTGAACAAATAGGCTATCAGAAAAATTGCAAAGATGGGATGCCTAGGCAGCTCAGTTGGTTAAGCAGCTGACTCTTGGTTTTGGCTCAAGTCATGATCTCAGGGTTGTGAGATTGAGCACTGTATCGGGCTCCATGTTCAGTGGGGAGTCTGCTTGGGGTTCTCTCTCTCTCAGTAAACAAATGAATGAACAAACAAATAACATCTTAGGAAAAAAAGAAAAATTGCAAAGTAGAGAGAAATGTGACTTTAGTGAATGATGGATATAAAAAAAGGGAGTGGATATAACAGAAAAAGAAATAGCTCTCCAAGAACTCCAGTGAGCTTGGAAATTGAGGCATAAGGGGCAGCAAGTGGGAAGCCCAGAAAGTTCTTCATTATTTAACTAAATCAGAACTAGCATTTATTGTGACTGTAACTAAAGATATTAAATCAAATTATAAATCAGTTATGAAGGATGCTATTACAAAGACTGTATGTATATTAGTTGACTGGGGAGGCTCTGGTGGCCTTGCCTGTTGCTCTATCCTACCATCCCTGTTGACCTATTTGGAAGAGTTGAATCAGCCTCTTTCAAGTTTTACCGGGGTCTCCTATTTCTCACTAGCAACCTCCTCCTACCCATTCTGTTTCTAGCTCCCACTCCACCATGTGCTATTACACATGCATGGGCACACAGAAACACACACGTGTTCACACATACTTATATACATACCTACAATCTCACTTGGGACACTGCCTAGATTGGCTGTATTCACACTGGCTAATCTTTCTGCAAAATACTGATGGGAGTCCCTTTGACCTAAGATAGGCTTCCTGATATCAAATGCTACTTTCTTCATTGAACCTGCACCCAATTCATCTTCAAATAAAATCTCTCTGGGTCTTTTTTTTTTTAAGATTTTAGTTATTTATTCATGAGAATATACAGAGAGGAGAGAGAGAGAGAGAGAGAGAGAGAGGCAGAGACACAGGCAGAGGGAGAAGCAGGCTCCATGCTGGGAGCCCGATGTGGGACTCGATCCCAGGACTCCAGGATCACGCCCTGGGCTGAAGGCGGCGCTAAACCACTGAGTGACCTGGGCTGCCCTCTCTGGGTCTTGTCTATAGCAAATATCACTTACCTTTTCGACTTCCCAGCTGGGTGTTTCGTATGTTGTTGGAGCTTAATAAATATGAAATGGTTTGAATAACGGATTATCACCATTTATCAGAAACAGCTTTTCCTATCTTTCATTCCTCCCTTAAAAAGAAGGGGCTGCCATCCAGTTCTGCTAGATTCTCCTAGCAAAAAAAGTAAAGTCCCTGGAGATAATAAACAGTTCCAGGAGCCTCAGCCCTCACATGCCAGCTTCCCTTTTTGTGAGAGTAGAGAAGAATAGAGAAGCAGCCCACTAATTCAGCAGTGATACAACATTTCCTTTTGCAATGTCCTTGATCTTATTTTGCAGTGATTCCTCAAGATCAATTTAAAGCAATGTGATTCGTTTGGTTGCCTCTATGCACATTGAGAAGGGAAATTATTTGAAACCTCTCTTCTTTGCCCTACTCCTCCTTTGGTACTCATGGCCACCCAGACCCACACACCCCCTCCAGGGGATTCTTTTTACCAGTCCGGTTTACACTTGATGTGTGCACTTCATGGGCCCCTCTGCCTTGGCATTGTTTCATGGTACCCAACTTTCCAAACACTTTGACATCCATTGTTTTCAGTGAACAATGCCTTAGTAAGGCAGAGAAGGCAGGTGTATCATCACCATCAACATCATTTTTATTAATCTCAATCACTTTACAGTTATGAAACCTGAGACCTAAGTAATTGAAATGAATTAAACAGGATAAAATTAACATTCACACTTCTGATCTAAACTTTTTCATCATCTGTTGCATTGGTCATTAATGTAGAAGTCAGGGATGACAAATATGTGGCTTCCTTGTTGCTGCTTCCACTCAGGTACCCACTGTAGGTATACCAGTTCTCTTGCTCCTTCCTAAAGAGCTTAGAATAGTTTAGGAACACTTGGAATAACACTAGGCAGTCACTACCCATTGAACAATGTTGGCAAGTGAATTAACACACAATTGCCAATCTTGGCTAAGGTAGCAACTTCCCAAATGGGACTGGGAGAGAAAATTCCTGCAGAGAAAAGGCCTTTGATATTTCATGAAATGACTCTTCGTTGGAAGAGTTTCAGAAGCAAATGCAAGGGAACTAATTTTAATGTGAGCCTGTGATTTGCCAGACTGCGTTCATCCTCATGACAAGTTGTAGAGAGAGAGCATGCAATGTCATTTCCAATTGTCTGCTGAGGAAACTGAGTCTTGACATTTAAGTCACTTTTCCGAACACACAATAGTGCAAGAGACAGGGTTAGATTCAATAACTGAGGTAGAAGCTCTGCCATAGATCTGCCCTCACCCTCCTCCGAGCCCTCCAGCTGAACTTCTTTTCATCTTATTGTAATAGCATGCTTCTCAACATTAAAAAAAAAAAAAAAAAAGAATCTTCTAGAAAAACTAAGGGGCAGAGAATGGAGATAAGCACAGGAATAGTGCCAAGCTTTGCTATATGTGATCTCGTGTATAAAGGTATGAATTCAGCATTAAGCCATTTCTTTTCACTGACTGTGCATGTTTAAGTATTATTCTGCACAAGTATGTAAAATTTAAAACCCATTCCTCAATTCTCTATTTCCTTCAAGATACCCATGCATGTGTGTATAACCAGTTTTTTTTCTTTGCTGCTCTGCAGTAAGTGGCTCGGCATCAATGATTGTGTCAGAAGGAGGAGGAATATAAAAGAATATGAAAGGCTCTATCAGCTAGGCAGTATTGACTGAACACTTTTTGTTTATCTTTCATTGTTCTAGGCACCATGGGGACCACAGAGAGAGTAAGACGGGTTGCTCCTCTCTGAGACATTATAATGAGCTCGATTTCAAAGGCCTTAATATCTGATAGAAAAATTAATATCTGCCTCAGGAAAGTAATAGAATCACAAAAGTGAGGATTTGAATGTGACCTTATGTTACTCGCCTCTGTCTCTGTCACCCACAGGTGTAGATGAGACTGTGCTTACATAGCCCTACCAGCAGGAGGCACACATCATCTCTCTGTTACTTCTACCCTGTGGTTGGATTTTTGTCCTCAGGGCAACACTGTAAACCTCTTTTCCTTCTCATGAGAGCTCCAGATACATTAGAGGGCAGCTGCTGTTTCTTTCCTTAGCTGCTTCTTTTCCCATCAGGATCACCACTCTTCCTTCAACATTTCTGCAGCCATGGACAGAGCCTTCGCCACCTCTTATTTGGATTCCTCCTGGTTAGCCAGAGTGCTCCTTGAATGTTACTGGAAGAAGCAAGCACAGTGCTTTAGGGGTGACTGACCTGGAAAGAAAATGCAGGGCCATTTATTATGAGCTCTGTACATTGTGCCTCTTCCCATGCAGACTGAGCTGTTAATATTTTAGCAGCTGCATAATGCTATTGGCTCCTACTAAACACATACTTCTTAAGCTCCATCAAATCATTTTCTTAGGAATGGATGTCATGGTAAAGGCACATTAGGACAATTTTTAAAGTATTTTAAAGGAGTTAGTCATGAGACTCGAGTGCTAATTCTGATTCCACTGCTGTTTGGCTGTGGATCCTTGGGGAAGCACCTACCTTTTTCTGAGCTTCAAGTTAACATCCCTGTCAAATGAGGCAGTTGAACTAGATGATTTTTTTCAAGTTCCTTATGTTACTAAATTTCTCAGTCTAGGCGATTTAATCTTCTAAGACAGCAATTGGTTTTTTGAAACTACATGCAGAATTTCACATTTGTCCCATTTATTCCAGTGTCTTTTGGCCCGGAGTTCCAGACTTTCAAGATCTTTTTGAATTATAGCCCTGTAACTGGGTGCATTAGCTTTTGTGCATTTCAATATTTCATGGTAACAGATCAGCCGTTTAATAAGCTCTTTTAGAATATTGCCTGACCAACTTCCTTCCTGACCCTGGTCCTGCTCAGCCTTGATTCTTCAACTCCATCCAGTCCTTACTGACTCTCCCAACTTTATGAGCTGACAGTTTCCAGAATCCATGTTTTGCTGCTTTGGGGAAATTAGGATTAAAATTATGTCTGCAGTCTGCAAGCAGCGTTCCTCTCCACTCTTCTCTGTTCCTCAGAGACTGCTATCAGATGTACAAATTCTTTTAGCATGTGTGATGGACATTTTGATTTCATCTGTCCCGCATTTCACCTTTTCTTATTTTTGAAGAACTCTCCTATTCCACATGCTATTGGTAGATTGCAGTAACACAGCTCCCACAATGGAAGCCAAAGGAGAGAGCTCCCTTCTCTTAGCATCGTCCAGCAGGAAGCCAGTGTAGAGGAACAGGACCTAGGCTTGGCTAATCAGATATTTCCGTCTAGGACTTTGTTTTTGGAGAAGGTGATGCAAAGATGAAGGGATGTTTAGGGTGAATTCCCAGCAGCTGCAGGGTGCTTTCATCAAGGTGGCCCCAATTGTCTCTAATTTGAGAATGTGTTTAGCAAATGGTTTCTCCTGTAACTCACATGTTATAGTCTCTGCCTGCTAAGTGTCGAGAGTCCTGTCCATTTCTAAGCCTGGATCTTCATTCTCTCAGGTTTATGAAATTACTCATATTTCCAATATAATTTTTTAATAATTAAGATTGCTAAAGATTATAACCATGGTTTCAGCAACAAGCTCTGAGAAAAATAACCCTATAGACACAGTATGTTATAATTATTGCCACAACATTGCCTCCTGAGGCCATTTCTTTCTGGAGAGATTTATAGGTACAGAACTCTGCCTTTATTTGCCATATCCCTTAGCCATGGACATCTGACCTGTTCTTCCTGTGTTTCCTGGTCTTGCTTAGACTAGGAATCCCCTACTCATCTCTGTTTTTTTCTTCCCATTCCCCAATTTTTGGACTGGTACACTTCTCCCTCTCTGTGACTTCTTCCCTATTACTGTGACTTGTTTTGATAAAAATTCTTCCAGATTCTTTGTTCTGTTGCTCAGTTACTTTGCTTTCCCAGTAACAAGGATGTCACAACTCTCCATTTGACCCAGACAAAGTCTCCTTCTGATACTTTCTTCCTTTGGCAACATCAGCAAGTTACATGGCTTTAAATATTAACCCTTAAAAAAATAAATATTAACCCCTTGACAGCAACTTCCAAATTTACATTCTGTAACTGTGCATTCCAGACTCCTATTTCCAACACCCTACTTGACATTTATAATTAGATATAGGCCTCTCAAACCTGATATATTGAAAGTTAAGCTCATGAGCCCTAATCTAGCTCCCAGCACAGCTGCCTCTATAATGATTACTCTGTCCTTCCATTTTCTTAGGCCAGACACTTTGGGATTATCTTTGTTTGTTTTTGTTCTCCTACACCCCACATCTAATAATCTCTGGAAATTTTGTTGGCTAGACCTCTGAAATACACCCATAATCTAATTTCTAAACTTAGTATGATACTCTCTTGAAATATTATTAGACTTATTTCAAAAGTTCGACAACTTGATTATAAATTTACTTGGCAAAATAAGTAAGCAAGACAAGTTTCTCAGAAAAAAAGGAACAATAAGGAGTAGCTCAACAAGATATTAAAACATGTTATAAAGCCTCTACAATTAAAACAATGGGGTTTGCTGCATGAATAGCATAAAAGAACAATCAAATAGAATAGAAAATCCAGAAATAGACACTATTGAAAATAATACATTTTTATGCAGTGAAATCAACACCTCAAATCAATAGGACAGAGAAACACAGGCTGGAATGAACAGAGATAGAAGATATACATTTTGGAATATGCCTTATTTTGTATGCTTGATATCAGAACTAAAAATGTTCTACATAAATATAAATTAAAACCAAACCAAAATTATAGTAAAACCATTCTTAAAATTCAAAAGCAAAATAAAATAAGTGAACCTAAAAATGCATCACATTTTAGCATTTTTTGATATAAATGTACCAACTGGAATTATTTAAAATGGTTTTAAAGCAGACAATATGCGTGCTGCACCCAGAGTACAAAATACAGCTGCAAAAAAATCTCAAAAATCTTAAATTGCTTCCAGTAATCATATTACTAGTAATACTATTGTACTGTTATTTTAAAACGAATGCACACACTTTTGCTCATATAATAAAATGATGAACTTGGAACACCTCATTGTACCAGAAAGCAGAGAAGCTATCAAAGATTGCTAGGATAATATTAAAAGGAGACAAGACCCAGGCTGAAGATGCTTTTTTAAACTGAACACTGAACTTTCAGAATCAAAAAGAATAATCAGAGTTCTACCTTGAGGAATATGTGGTAGATGCACTTTTCCCTATTATGTTAAATGCAATTAAAAAAACTGGACACGGTGTATAAAACACACATAAAAAGGCTCCAGAAGGTGGAGAGAAGGTAGACTGACTGCAGACCTCAAAATCAAAGGAATAGCACTGTGTTAAGTTCTGTGGGAATTTTTGTTTGTTTTTGGTGTTTGTTTGTTTTGGTCTGATATATTCCTCCCCCAGATTCAAGTCGGTAGCTTGAAAATTCCAATGAGTGCAGGGGAAAAAAGTCCCCTCTCCCCCACCAAAACTTCTTTCCTCTAGTCAAAGGACCAGGAAAAAGGCAGCCTAGAAATATGGAAAACTTTTTTTTTCTTCATTTTTTATCTTCTTTAAGTAGGCCCCATGTCCAATGTGGAGCCCAATGTGAGGCTTGAAGTCATGACCCTGAGATCAAGACCTGAGCCAAGATTAAGACTTAGGTGCTTGGAATGCCTGGGTGGCTCAATGTTGAGCTTCTGCCTTCAGCTCAAGGCATGATCAAGTCCCACATTGGACTCCATGCAGGGAGCCTGCTTCTCTCTCTGCCTATGTCTCTACTTCTCTTTTTGTGTCTCTCATGAGTAAATAAATAATTAAAAAAAAAAGAATTAGGTGCTCAACCAAGTCACCCAGGTGTCCCTAGAAACATAAAAAACTTTTAAACAATAATGGTTGTATAGCACTCGAATACCATAGAAAAAATGTGGTTCTATCTTCACTCACATCAGCAAAGGCATATGGGGAGCCTACACTTGCCCAACTACCCACTGGAATAGTGGCAGAGAAGGTCCAATAAAAGAACTAGTACGTTCATACCAGGTGGAAATGAAACCTCCCTACTTGTGCAGCATCAGTTGAAAGGACTGATGCTGATAGAGAGACTAGACTTCCACCCCCAGCTGTTAGCAACAAGGTCTCACTTTCTTTCTGTTCACTACAGTTGTCAGAGGATGTTTATCAGAGAGTCAGGACTTTCACCACAGTCCAGTGGTAATGAGGTCAGCCTTGCTCCTAACCCATAAAGTTAGTGGATGTCCCATGAGGAACACTTCTTCCCTCCATTGCATGTCATTGGAGGCCCAGTGGGGATTCAAATGTGCCATATCTTTCCAGAAGTAATCAGAAGCTCTTCTTGTGTGTCAATAGAGGCAGAGTGGGGGACCTGAACTCCTATACCCACATAGCAGTAATGAGAAACCACGAAGAGAAGATAGAATTTTAGAAAATTAACAGTGTTTGAGAGACCTGAGACTATAACAAATGATCTAACATTCATGTCCCTGGAATTCCAGACAAAGAGGAGAGAAAAAAAAAAAAAAAGATGAGACTGAAAAGAAAATTCTTGAAGAAATGGAGGCTGAACACTTCTCAAATTTGGTAAGGGACATAAATCTACAGATTCAAGATACTTCCTGGTTTTTAAAACATTAAATCCACACTAAGACATATCTCAATCAAACTTCTGAACACTAAATGCAAGTGATTGCACAAAAAATCTTAAAAAGTCTATAAAAAACTCCTGGAACTGATAGAGTTCATCAAAGTCACAAGATACAAGATAAACATAAAATTTAACTGTATTTCTATATACTTGTAATGAATACCCAGACACCAAAGCTGAAAATTCAAGTCCATTTAGTATTGCTAAAAAAAGAAAGAATACTTAGATGTGAATCTAACAAAATATATACTAGTATACAGTATGGTGAAAAATATGAGTTGGTAAAAGGAATAAAAAGAGATCTAAATAAATGAAGAGATACTATGTTCATGGATTGAATGTCTCTACAGAGTAAAGATATCTATCTTTCCTAAACTGATATACAAATTTAACACAAATACCATTAAGATTTGATGAAGCTTTTTGTATCTATAGACACAATTATTCCAAAGTCTATATGGAAGTAAAGGGAATAGAAAAGCTAAAATAGTTTTGTAAAATAAAATGAGAACAACATGAGATAAATGGGTCTACCCAGGTTCAAGACTTATTATATAGCCACAGTAATTAAATCTGTGTGATATAAGTGGAGGAACAGACACATGGACTATGGAACAGTATAGAAAATATAGAAATATACCCACACAAAAATTCCCAATTTGTTTCTGACAGTGGTGTAAAAGTAATACCATGGTGGTCAAATTACTTTTCCAACAAATGGTCCTGGAGCAATTTAGATATCTGTAGGCAAAACCGCCAAACAAATCAACCTATACCTCACACATTATACAAAATTAACTTAAAATGGATCATGGACCTAACTGCAAAATGTCAAGCTTTTGATTTTAGTGGTTGCCTGAGTTTCAGGAGGGAGTAGGAGGGAAGTGGGTGTGGCTATAAAAGGCCAAACACAAGGGATTCTTGTGGTGATTGAAATATTTTTCATCCTAACTGTATCAGTGTCAATGTTCTGATTGAGATATTTTTGCAATCTTGACTGACTATAGTAATTTCATTGAGGAAAACTTAGTGAATAATATGTGGGATCTCTCTGTATTACTTCTTACAGCTACCTATGAATTTCCAATTATCTAAAAAAGTTTAATTTAAAAAGAATAAGTATGAAAATGTATTGAAAAAGACCAAATATCTTAAATCCATGAATTCAAAATAATACAAAACACAAATTGTATTGGTCACTTTTGGAGGACGCTAGGAAAATAACTCATTATTGTGACAACTGGAAAATAAAGCAGATAAACAAACATCCTTCTGCATTTTCTGTTTAAATTATATCTCAAATCAAACATTTGATAAGGAAAATTTTCTCTTTTAGAATTTTAAATAAAATGGGCAAAAAAGGAACGCTATTGCATAATCACTAGTTTGAAACCCTAAATGAAATCATGGATCAATGCAATACTTCTGATGTCTACTCAGAGCATCAAGTGTACAGCTACAGAAAGATCCATGATGGCTCAGGGTGACAACATCTAAACTGCTGCTCAGTTTTACCATTAAAAAAAGAAAAACTCAAGCATCAAGTGCCTCTGATGAAGGTATGCATCACCATCAATGAAGTATTTCTGCAAAAAATAATTAAACAGAATCTGAACAAGGAACTAATTTCAATTGCCAGTTTATGTGACATCTAAGGGATGAATAAACAAGCCACATGATGCATTCAGCAAGATCTAGTATGTGGGGAAATCTACAGTACTAACAAGTTAGTTTCTTTAAAAATAAATTTAAGGAAAGTACAGAAGGGGATGAGAAATCTCTAGGCTTTAAAACCTTAGGAGACATCAAAGAAATGCATGAAGGTATGGCCCTTGTTTGAGCACTGTCTCCTTAAAGAAAATTGTAAAAACAAAAATTATGAGATAGTGGCATACATTTGATCACTGATTAGATATCTGATTTTGCTAAGGAATTATTTTAAATGTTTTAGATGTAAAATGGCAGTGTGGTTATGATTTTAACAAGTCTAACTTTAAGTGATACCTACTGAATTATTTATGGATCAGTATTTGCTTCTCGCTAATTCAGTGGGAGCAGGGGGAAAAGACTGGGTGATATAAAAAGTGAGATATGCCATGAGCTGAAGTTATTTGATGAGTTCTCACCATTCGTATGTTTGAAATTTTTTTCTAGTAAAATATGAAGATCTGTCCAGGAGTCCTTATTTCTCACTTGCTCCATTGCTAACTGCCTGGTCCAATCTATCAACCATTTCTAATGTGGAGCACTATGGTATAATCCTGATGGATACCCTGGCTTCTACTCTTGCTTTATTTCCATCTTTTTCTGTAGCCATGGTAAGCTCATTAACTCCCAAGCTAAATCCTGCGGAGGAGGTACACACAGAGTTCTGCCAGGACCTCCTCCTAGGTTAATGCTATGCCACCACCATCCAAGTGGGAGGCCCATGGCCTCTTTGTTCAGCTGCCCACACCAGACACAGTATCCAAATCTCCATTGTTTGTAGTATTTCGGAGAGTATTCACTCAGATTTATCCCCCTACACAGTGTCCCCATGGGGTTGTTGTACACATGTTTTATGTTTCTCCTTGCTCACACGCCCTCCTGTCCATGTTTTTATGCTTGGTCTTTTGCAGTTGGAGATTGCCAGAGAGCTCCCTGTGACAGTACATGTCTTTCCTTAGCAGCATTTCCTTTCATTGGAATTGTCCATAATTGTAGTATAATTTTGCTTTTCAGGAATTTCCCATCTAATGTCAGCCATGTACCCTCTTGGATTCTTATTATTTCTTTGAGTTCTGTGACATCTCAAACTCAAGGAAAACAATTTAATATTTTCTGAACATCCACTATAGTCTAGGCACCATGCTAGGTTGGTCTTACTTATAATTTCATTTCATTCAAACAGTAGTGCTAATAGTGAACACATTCATTTGCATCTCCTTTAGAAATAAGGAAAATGAAATTCAGAGAATTCCAGTACATGTTTGAAGGTCATGTATAGATCAGTCAGTGGAATCGGAATCCAAATTTCAGCACCAAGATGCAAACTGTTAAGTGGTAAACTTGAAAAACATATTCCTTTCTATTAAAAAAATAAGATCACAGAGTCACCTTTTATTGCTGGATCTTCCACATAATCAAGCAGGTTTCCCCATGAGGCAGTCCAGAATAATAATTTCTCTGTTTTCTCCATCCCTACTATCTCTGTGTTTCTTCTGAGAGAAGCAGCCATTAACAAGACAGATTTGGGCTTCTAGCAGCTCTTGGATAGTTAGAATTCCTCCTTAATCCTTTATATATATGTGACACTGTATATCAAGAAGGAACCAGCTGTACCTTTGGATTGAGACTGGGGAAGAGTATAGAGTTTTTGTTCACTATTGAATCTGTTCTTCCTCATTTTAAAATAGAATATAAGCCTCTCTCACAAGATATCCATATCTGTTTCATGAATATCTGCTCTGTTGGCATACCTCATAGATGCCTAGTCTCACCACCTCTTGGATGAGAGCAGACCTACATCTCAATTCCCAGTTAATTTTAATTTTGAAACAGATATCTTAAGGGTGACATCTTTACACCTAGGTAATGGTAAGACTGTGAGGTTCAGAAAATCTTAATTCAATGATAGGTAGCTAAGGTTTGTGAAGCACATGGTAGATATGACAGATACAACCATAAGTACTTTTTTTTTATCAATTATTTTATTTGACCGACACAACAACCTAAAAGAACCTATTACAATAAGATGAAGAGCTGGAGGGCTGGGGGAGCCAGGTGATGTTCACAGTGTTGCCTAGCTCATGAGTAGTGAAGTTACGATTCAGATCCTTGCCATCTGGGAAGCCAAGGGATTCTGTGGTTCCAGAAGCGAAGCTCTTCACCATCACTCTGCTCTGCATGTCCCAGCTGTCATTACCAGTCTGAGCCATGAGGAAGTCACTGAGCTGCCTTGATACCCTAAAGTGAAGAAGTGAGCAATTGTCTCATCAGCAGTGAACATGAAAACTCTCAGCACACGGACTGTTCTTTATAAGCATAATGGATTACTATTGCATGGAATTGGCACTACCAATAATAACATTGCCAATAACTGCCAATAATAACATTTATTTGAGATACTATAGAGATCACCTTTATTTTTAGCATTTCATATCTCAGTTAGTTATCACATAAACTGTAAGGAGAAGATAGTATTAGTTTTATAATTTTAGAGATAAGGAAAACAGATGAAAAGAGTATACATAATATGATATAATATAGAAAACTGTGCAAAAATACATTTACTTTCTGAATGTGATATTCCTGATCATAAACCTTTAGAGAACCCCTAGTGGAAGCAAATAGTGTTGACTCTTCCTTCATGCTTGGATGATGCTGTCTGCTCATTATTTCATTCTTTCTAAGAGGGTCATAGCAGCAGGTGAGAGAATGAGAGTGACAGGTGCCTCTTCCTCTACCCACCTGCCAATCCACAAAGCTCTGTATGACCACATACAATTGTCTCTTAAAACATCAGACACATGCACTGACATCTCTCCAGGAAGCTTTTCAACCATTGTCAGAGTTTGCTTTCGGTGACAGGACATAATAGACTTGGGGTTTCATTAAGGGTTAGAGCACTCTGAAAAATGTGCAGACTTTTGTTTGAGCAAGAGGGATCTCAGACAAGAGGTAGGATTTACTTGGTCAATGAAACAGTTTAGAAGACTTCCAGAATCGAGGGTTTGTCTTTATTTTTTTTCCCCTTTCTGCCCTGAAGAAATTCTCTTAGGCATTAAAGGGTCTGGAAGGATGAGCAGTAAAGGATGGTCTGGGACACAGGCTAACTCATGCAGGTAGGGATCCAGACGTTGGTATAAAGCTTGATGGTCTCCCTGAGGAAGGGGTCTGCTCAAGGTCAGTAGCTTGGGATGATTAAGAGAAAGGTAACTTCTCTCTAACATCCCTAAGTGCATATGGCCCAAGAAGGGTTTCCAGTTTTCTGGTGAGACCTTGTAACATCTCAGATCCTCTTGAAGGCAAGGCAAGTGAGAAAGTAGGGAAGCTTTGGTATCTGTCTGTGAAAGTCAGGTCCATGGGGATGACATAGTTTGAAGGGTAAATGCATCTGCATTTATGGAAAGTGAACATTTTTCATTGTAAGGAAAACACAAATGACACTTTCTATTTAGGGTCGGGCAATGCTTTTCTCTTGCTTTGATATTTTCATCTTATAACTCATACTCTTTCATTCAGGCATTCAGTAACTCAATAAACTTCCGTGTGAACACTTGTCTGAGTACCTCATCCAGATTAGGGGCTCCCCTTCCGTAATTGCTGTAGTTTGTATGAGTCTTTATTATAGTCCTCTTCACCATTGATGGTTTACCTGCTTCCCTGCCCCTAGGACCTTGAAACAACATAGAAGGCTTCTTTTATTATATATTTCAAGCACCTAGCCATCCCATATCAGTGGTCACATGGGGGCCCGGATGGCAATTTTCTGGCAGGGAGACTCCTGGTATGGTATCAAGTGGACAGTGGGCATCGCTAAGGGGTTGCCTCACCAAAAATTGGAGAAGGAGATACTGAAAGGCAGAGAGAGACAGAGATAGAAACTGCAGAGAAAACACAGCAGAAGGCAGAGGGACAGAGCAAGGAAGAAAGAGAGAGAGGATGCTTTTTCTTTCATTTTTACCTTTTCTGCAATTGGCTCTCTAGCCTGCTCTGGACCACTTTTTTCCTTCTCAGCCATGCAAAATATTTGACTACCTAGGAATAAAACATCAAAACCAAACTTGTAATGAGATGTAGGAAACATTGATGGGATGCTAGAAGCATTCTGGATGTTGTTGTGAGCATGGGGGCGGGGGGGCTGGATTGGGGCAGAGACAATCAGGAGGTAGCAAGGCCCAGCTGCATGCAGCTATTGCATCTGATGGCCATGTGATGATAGTCACTCAATCATTACTTGTATCAGTAAAATGATTATTGATATCAACCAGGCAAGATGAGAAGGGGCAATGGAAGCCAGAGAAGACCTGCTTTCAGCAGGTAATGAGACAATAGTTAGGTTTAATAAGAACAAATTGTCTTAGAATTACTAAGAATTAGCAAATCTAATTAGGTTTGTCTCTCTGATCCTTGGAACTCTGGACTGTCACTCAAAGCTGAGTGCTTTTCTCTCCAGGAGGCAAAAACCTCCCCTAGTCCCTCCTGTCTGCTGTCTGTACTCTGAGCCTGGCTTTGGGCAGAGACACACACATGGCCCCTTCCAGTACTTTCTTCTTCTTCCACAACTCCCTGCAAACTCACATCCAGGGCACTACTTCTTACTATTCTTCACACAATTCTCGAAACTGCAGGAAACAGCACATGACTATATACTGTCTGAGCTCGCTCCCTAAATATTTTATGCACAGTGAAAACCATTCAAGGGTGGATGCCTGTTTGAAGGGATTTTGTTTGCCCTGCAATGGCATGCTGCATGCTCCGTGGACAAGGGCCGAGGGGCTGACACAGCAGGCAGGAAGGGGCTGGCTCCAGCTCGGTCCTCATTCTCATGTCTCCGTTTTCCATCCTGCAGTAGCTCTGCATTGTGTGCCTTTTTGCAGGACCAGATGGGCTTTCATTTCCAGAAAGATGGTGGCAGGAAATGAAAACCTGTCACCAATCACCGCAACTTGTGTGGCGTGGCCTGGGTAAACATGGGCGCAGTTGCTCATGGTTACCAAGCAAGAGAGATGAGAACAACCACCAGACGTCAGGGAATTCTGGTGGAATGAAATATCTGAGACTTTCTATTGGAATGAAAATACAGGGACAACCCAGAAATTAGCCCCTTGCTGGTGATTCTAGGCCTTGAGAGCCTCTCCCCTAGAGGGGACACTCTGGTTGACAAGCAAGGGTCTATATGGTTACAATGAGATTTATTAATGTCAATAGTAAGTAGTAGTAGCATTAATACTTATAATTATTTGTGGGATAGGCAATTATTGCAGACTAAATGTTTGTATCCCCCTGAATTTCATATGTTGAAATTGTACCTTCCCAACATTATGGTATTAGGACATGGGGCTTCTGGAAGGTGATTAGGAGTAGGAAAGGTCATGGAGGTGAAGCCCTTATGAACAAGATTAGTGCCCTTGTAAGATTTGAAGGAGAGCTTGCTTCCTCTCTGCTCTTAACCATGTGAGAACACAAATAGAAAATGTCAGTCTGCAGCCCACACAAGGGTCCATCAGAACCTGATCATGCTGGCACCCTGATCTCTGACTTCCCAGCCTCCAGGCCTTTAGGAAGTAAATTTCCACTATTTAGAGGCTCCCCAGTGTAGGTGCTTTGTGCTAGCATCCAGAAGGATGACAGCGGGCATTACTAAGCCCTTGTTCTCACAGTACTGGGGTCATCACTCTGTATGTAGTGTCTTTGTTCTTCCTCATCACAAACCTATGAGTTATTATTTTCATTTTATGGACATGAAAGAAAGTTCAGAAAACGTCATCCATTTGTCCAGTGACTTGGGAAGCAGTGGTGTGGTCCTCTGCAAACCGAAAACATGCCCTTCCAGTTCCCATATCTGGGGAAACAGGAAAGCCAGAGGTGAAAATGGCAAAAGTCAGGATAGTTGAGTTGACACTAGGAGAGTTTTCCCCAGGGAGGTTTTTGTTGTTGTTGTTGTTGTTGTTTTTTCTCCCCAGGGAGGTTTATGTAGAAAGTGAGTTTATTTTTTTAATTATTATTTTATTTTTTATTATTATTTTTTAAATGTGTTTAATGTCTGGGGTGGTATGCAAATAATAGCGACTGTACCTCTACCACATGCCAGGGTTTGAGAAAGTTATTACTAAACATATATTGTCCAGGTAAACAGAATCTACACGTTTGTGAAGAGGTACTTTTATTTCCCATATGGGAATCAGAGAAAACTAGACTTGTGAGGTTATGCACTGCACCCTGGATCAGGCTGCTGCAGAGTCAGACCGGGATTCTGTGCTCAGGGTTCATCCCTGGCCATCCTGCTAAGCCGGCTCTGAAGATCTCCATGCTGATGCTTTTCCAGTGCTCAGCCTCCCACATGAATTGAAATTCCTAAGAGTGACTGCCCTGGCTTTCTTGGCTTCCTTATGTCACCATCTCCAGCTTCATTTCCTTAGCTCTGCCTTTCATTTCCTTCAGGGGCAGTGCCCTGAAAAGCAGCTTCTATGTGCCTTTGCTTCTTTGTCCTAATTTGCATAAGGATTATGCTGCCACTTGCACCATCTCTCTGGAGTCTTTAATGCTCTTACCTGTCAGTGGGCTGCTCTATGGGGATGTAGGCCTCCTAGGGGAATGGTAGCCCATCTTATCAGAGCAATACTGCCTGCCTTGTGGAGAGGTCAATGGCAGTGCATTTTAGCTGAACTGGTCATTTCTTGAATAAACCAATGGACTGACATTAGAATTAGATGATTCTTGAATTCTCCAGGCCTCGGACATGTGTATCAGGTCACTAAGAGTCTCCTATTTAGCCAGAGCCATCTTTGGGTTGCCCACACCAAACCTGGCAATCTGGGTAGTCATGTGATGGACAAACACAGAGATGCAAAGTTGCTTAAGTATTTGTTGAATGCCTGATCTGCCTTGGGCCTTGGGCTAGGCTGTCCTTGGTGAGTGACTAAGGGTGAGTGGTTTCTGAGACAATAAGCAGAAAGCATGATTTGTTCCTTGACTTCCCCTTATGGAAAGATAGATAATGAGAAGACTGTACCATATCTTATAAGAAAATAGCAGAATATTCCATATAGTAATCCATTTTCCCAATATGATGATTTCCACATTGACCACCAAAATAAAGTCCTCATTAAAAGAGCAGGATTGACCTCTTAGGAAGGATTAAAACACCCCCAACACACACACATGCACATACACATAGACACATATACATCTATGCATACTTATTACCCCATACATGTGAACATATATAGCACACACATGTGTACACATACATACGTGCAAGTGCACACAGGCATACACATGTATGTAGATACACATATAACTGTATATACATATAGACACACATACACACCCACTTGAACACATGCTCACATAGGTACACATGAAATTCCAAAGAGCTGTTTTGTCTGTGTGCTCCAATAGAAGACATTACTGGAAGATGAAGAACATACTGGGCACTTAATAATTATTTGTTGAATGAAGAAGTGAAACCAAAAATGTGATGCATTGAGAGTAACATCCACTTGTGAGTAAACATGCCTGTGTTGGGAATATAGGTGATGCCAGTCGATACAGGTCATTTCTCTGGGTGGATCAGGTGCAGTAGTCCTGACATATATTTTTTCTGTTTCAATTTTCTCATGATGAAAAATTGGCAACTGTAATGGATTCATCTTTGGTAGATATTTCAGAATTCCCATGGCTGGCTTTATACACTTTTGAGAATTCTTTTTTTTTTGAACATCCTAACATTTCTGAAGGAAATATTTTTCCTTTCTATGAGCTGCAGTGAGCACACACCATTCTGATCTCCCCTTAATGTTACAATAATGAGAAGTTCCCAGAACAAGAACCAGGTAACTAGAAATGGGTTAATATGAGAAGAAATATTGAAGAAATAAGATGAATGAATGAATGCACATAAAACACAGAGACACACACAAATCTTTCTTAGTGGGGAGTGGGCTTGGAGAAACACTGCTCATATTCATGGCTATTTACTACACTTTCTAGTTGCTAAACCTTTACACTTCATAACATCTCTTCCCATCAATACTATTAGCATTATTTTATAGAAGATGAAGAGATTCAGACATAACAATAACTTCCCTTAATCACACAACTACTTAAGTGTCAGATCAGTAGTTGAAACCTGTGTCCTGTTCTTTCCTATCACTGGGACTTGCGGACTGTGGCTATTACTTGGTTAGCCATTGATATTTCATTTAGATGTTTTAGGGGCAGTGTTTCTGTCCTCATGGCACCACATTTATGTTTTAGAAGGAAGGAGATGTGTGTACTATCTACCATCTCTTAGAATCTCTACCTTATGGAAGGCAGGGGCTTGGTCTGGGGAACCCCTATATTCTGCCTCTGTTCCACTACTGGGAACCTAGTACAGATCCTGAGAGGGTTGCTGAATAACCATTTTGAATGATAGAAAGAAAGTCACTCAATTGATGGGAAGCCCCTGGTAAAATGTGAATGCAGTTCCCTTAAATTGGATTTAAAAAGTGAATTATTTTCATAGGGATTGCATAGTTTAATAAAAATCTTAGAACAGAGGTAAGGTGATTGGTTGAAGGTGGGCACCAGGGAAAGCCAGAGTTTGGCTTGGAAATGGGGTTAGGATGACATAGAATGGGCTTTGGGGTAGGAAAATGATCTTATGTGAATGTGGCAATAATATGTTATATTCCCATCTCCTCACCGGAGGACATGTGGACACTTTCATAATTCTCCTGCCTCCAAAATGGTAACATGTGCCTTCTTGTTGCTTGAAGGCACTGAGGACAACTGGCATATAAGGCTCCTTCAGTCTTCTAAAAAAGCTGAGGAAGACCTTGGAGAAGTATAGGATGACCATGATCATAACATTACTATGATAGCTCTTAGCTTTAAGAAAATTTTCCATATCAGTGCCTACTTGAATTCATGATTCATAAGAAAGATGCTGCGGTCTACATGTTATTGGGTCAAATGATACATGTCAGTCAAGAAGCATCCTCAAGTGAAATTGATTACTATGCATAGTTTTCAAGCTGAGTACTAAATGCTATGTACTAAGTGATGTATGAAAGGAACCCAAATTAATTAGACAACATTTTATCTACATATAATTTATGAAGGAATGACACTAAATACAAAATCATATAAGAGTCAACTTCCAAAGAAACCTACAGCACTTTCCAAACATGTGGTAGTTGGGGATTTTGTTTTTCTGGATACTGCCTTGAGTAAATTAATCATAGCTAGCAATTGGAGCTTTTCTTCTATTTTTTTTTTTTTTTACAGAGATTTTTCCTAAAACTGTTGCCTTAACAGGATTTTATCTGTATAAAAACTGAAAGGATAAACAATGTTGTAAGCCAAATTAAATTAATATCTGACATCTGGTGCCCCTAGTATGTGTGCAGAATATCATGCATTCTCTGAGCTATGTGATGATGGGAAGTCTCATGATCTCCATTTTACGGGTGAGAACACTGCAGCCTAGAAGAGGGGATGACCTTAAGTCAGAGAGCAAGAAAAGGAAGGAGCTGCAAAGGAAACCCAAGAATGTCCAAATCTAAACACTCTCTTGTCCCTTGCGATGGTGTTAATCAGCATCTTGTGTGGGACAAGCGGTGAGCTTGAAGTTCGTTGCCTCCTCCCCTTCTTTAAGCAGTTAGTACATGGCTTATCGGGAGTTGGGGATGAGCCATCATCCCATTCTAAGACCATCTCAAAGGTCTGGAGAAACACACAGATCAGACCCTACTGGCTTCTATCCTTCAGAACTCACCAGTCCTAGATGGGAGTTGGGGAAGGACCCTAGCTATGCAAGCCTGCCACATGGGAGACCATGCAGAGCGTCCACTGAGGCTTGGGGTGCTCAGGGAGGTGAAGAGACAGATGGGTGGTGAGAGAGGTCAAAGAAGACCTAGGCAGGTGACACTTATCCAGATCTGAAAAGATGAGTAGAATTTGTAAGTCACCCAGGGTGGGAAGGGTAGTCTGGATGGAAGAGATAACTCATGCCCTGGTGCAGAATTGCAAGAGCATTATGGAGCCACAGTGGCTTGATGGAGCCAGTACAGGGGGCTCAGGGAAGGTAGAGGAGATGTCAGATAAGGGAGAACCTAAGAGGCCAGGGAGACAGGGGCCAGTGAATGACATCCTTGTATTCAACGAGAACAGTCTAATTTCCTCCTGCAGGGATGGAGGGTGCAGACTTAACATGGCTCTTTGCCCTGAGATGCACCATCCACTGGATGCAAATTAATGTTGCCAAATAGTCTCTCTTTTTAAAGCTTTCCTACTCTGGCATGAGACTAAAAGAGAGGCTTGTATAAAGGAGGAGCAAATTGATTCAGGAGCCATGTGCCTGTCTGCCTGGGGCCAAGGATAGCCAGGCTTCTTTCCTCCAAAAGCTGTGTGCTGGCAGTTCTGACAGCCCCTCCGTCACCACGATGGGCATCCAGGGTTCAAGGAGTGAGCAATGAGGGGGCCCGGCACCTGAGACAGAAACACACATACACCCAGGGAAGGTAAATGATTGTACACAGGACATTTATCTCTGAGGTTGTTCCTCCAGCAAAACCAATTACTGGCCTTTTCCTTGTGAACGTGCACCGAGTATCAACTGGTCGGGGTCTGGAGAGAAAAGATGCTGTGATACATCTTTGTGATATTCATGAGTCTGCTGAGAGTTCCAAAATGAGGAGTTTTGTATTTGTGGGCTCCTGCAGATAAGTGGGGGGGGGGCGGTGCCAAGGGCATTTAAGAGGAGCTCTGGGGAGGAGGGTGTTGAAGTGGTGCTCTTACCCTGGATGCACTTGGGAATTGCAGGCAGAAGCTGCAGTCAGCCTGGGAGAGGATGAAAAACTGATGGTGTGAATTACATGCCCGTCAAAGGACAAGTTCCCAGTCCTTTAGACAGAACCGCAGGAAGTCTTTCTGCTGAGCTCCTGAGCTGCAGGGGAAGGCCACCTGAAATCATCATATTACATTGGAAAGCAGACCCAGATGTCCTAGGGAGCTGCAGGACTCACCTCTACCTCTGCCAGGCAGATGGTACCATGAGATGTGTTCATGGTTCATTTTGCCAGGCTTTGGTGTCACAAAGAACCATCTCTTAGCTGTGCTGTCAAGAGGGAGACTGAGATGGGCATGGAAGCAGCACTGATGCTGTGGCTTCTTGTTGCCTTGTTGTCATTAGAAATTTTCCAGCCGCAGGCCTGGGGATGGTGACAGGGATCTTGTGTCACTACAGGGGCATGGCCCTCCATTCACCACTGCCCTCCCCATATCCCTCAGTTCTCTGTGTGAAGACATCTCCTCCCTTTCTGTCAAGGCAGCTGTGATTTATGGTGTAGTTGCTGTGCTGCCCAAAAGGATCAGCCAAAAAGGACCAGGGGGATCTAAACAACCAGCCAGAGGAACTCCATTGCAAAGCAGTGTGCCCATGGCAATGTGTCTGCCCCGAGGGGCTGCTTTTTGCTAGTAGGTTCATGGAGACCCCATAGACAGGTGCTGGTTTTGCTTCTGCCCTCACTCCTCTTATGCTCCCAGAGCTGAATAGGGGCAGAGTAGACACAGGCCGAGTGAGGTGGGCAGCAGCAGTGGGTAGGATAGGAAAGATGGGGAGATCACACATCCCATAGTCCCGAGCCACATTTACAACCCTGACCTGCTTTCCAAGGGACTTAGCTACATAAATAAGCAAATATAATAAGCAGATCCACAAAATTGTGTTATAACTGACAAGGGTGTCAGAGACTCTCTCTCCTGGAAGATTGTAAACCAGTAGGTGGCAGACATACTTATGTGACACTTAGAATATTTATTTGTTATTTATTTATTTTCATAGGACAATTTCCCTAAATAGGTAGGCTTCTCTCAGGGCTCCACTGGTCCCATCCAACATCATGTCCCGTTTGCTTTGACCATTTGCATAACCACCCTGGTTCTTGGAAGCATTTGAATGTGTGATCCTTGTTATTGTTCACTTCATTCATGTTACAGATGGAGAAACTAAGGCTCTGGGGGAAGCGGTGTTACATCCAGTCTACATAGGCAGTCTCTGGAAAGGGTCAGCCATGGAACTGGCCTCTTGACATTTCTGTCCACTACTATTTTCTTCACTTAGAGATGCTTTCCAAGTCTTGAAACGACCACATTGCTTTTATTCCAATTTGAGCTTGACCTTAACCACCTTTGTGGTCTCACTGGGTCCTGCCAGGCTGCAGACTTTCTTCCCCTTGCAAAGAGGAAGTAGCGTTGACAAGATACACCCAGCGCCTTCTTTCCTATCTCCTGAAGGTCTAGAGTGATACACAAGTACAATGAGTTGGGAGTGACATTAGGGTGGCCTCCTTTACTCTGAATGCAACTCTTTGTGGCCCTGACAAATTCCTGCCTACTCTGCTTCTACATTCCTCCATCCCCTGTTTGGCATTACTCAGCTTCCCCTTTTCTGGATGATTCTTCTAATCTCCCAGTCTTGCTCAGTCTATAGTCTATTGAGTAGCTGATATTTCTTCCTGGCTGATTCAGTTCCCAGAAGTGGGGTTTTTGGGGTTCGTGCACTATCCCTAGCCTCTTAGCCACCTTTCTTCCTATTGCTAACCTGTTGTTCTTTTACCATGGAGTCTAAGTGTGCTTCATCTTTCTTCCCAGAACTTTCTAGATCATACATTTTTAAGAGCAGAAATATGCTTTAAGTATCGCCCCTCATAATTTTCCGTTTATGAGGGTTTTGAAACTTATACTCCAAATGACCTGGAGTGAGACAGGCAGAAGGAGACGACTGTCCTCAGTTTGATGACTCAAGAACATACCCTGCTTTACTACTTCATTGTCAATGTTCATAGTGCTGCTACCTCATGGCCTCCTGAAGGAATTCCCAAACATGCATCAATACATCTATCCATCTGTGCATCTGTCCATCCAATAAATGTTACACTACAAAAATAGTGAGCAAATCACCACCAGTCTTTACCTACATGCATTTCATCTAACTTGGTGGAGGGAGATGGATAATAAGGAAACAAATAAATGGACAAGATAGTTTTTAAGAGGACTACATGCTATGGAGAGGTGTAAAACCCAGGGATGTGAGAGAATGTGATGGGTTTGGGGAGGCTTCTTTAGACTGAATGGTTGAGAAAGGCCTCACTAAGGGGGAGATTTTTGACCTCCTTAAATGTGCAAAGGAATCATATGAAGTTCTGAGGCAGAACACACATGTGCAAGAGCCCTGCAACTGACATTAGTTTGGCAATGTAGGGGAAAGGGAGGAAGGCCGGTGTGTTGAAGCACAATTATAAAGTTGGAGAATGGTAAGGGTTGAGGTCAAGGAGCTAGAGAGGGCCTAGAGCATGGATACCTGATAAAGAATGTGGAATTTTTCTCTAAATGTAATGAGAAGCCGTTAGAGGGTTGTAAACAGAGACGTGATTTGATCTAATTAATGTTTTAAATATATTACCGAGGCTGTAAGATGGAAAGTGGATATCAGGGACATTTGCATTCTTCCTCTTGCTTGCTTTGACAAAGTCAATTGCCATACTGAAGAGGACCACATGGTAAGGAACAGATGGGGACTTCTAGCCAATAGCCAATGAGAAGCAGAGGCCTTCCTTCCAATAGACCACAACAAAGAAGGTTAGCCTCGACCATGTAGATAAGCCCGGACACGGATCCTTCCCCAGTCAAGCCTTCAGATGAGACACCAACCCTGGCAAACAACTTGACCATAGTCTTATGAGACACCCAACTGTTCTGTGCTTAAACTCCTGACCCAGGGCACCCCGGGTGGCTCAGCAGTTTAGCGCTGCCTTCAGCCCAGGGCCTGATCCTGGAGTCCCAGTATCGAGTCCCACGTCAGGCTCCCTGCATGAAGACTGCTTCTCTCTCTGCCTGTGTTTCCACCTCTCTCTCTCTCTCTCCCTCTCTCTCTCTCTGTGTCTCTAATGGATAAATAAAATCTTAAAAAAAAAAACCAAACTCCTGACTCAAAGGAACTATGAGATAAGAAATGTGTGGGGTTTGAAGTTTGTGTGACTAAATTTGTGACAATCTGTTATGAACCAGCATATGAGCAATACATGTTTGTGTGACTAGTTAACTCTGGATGTTAGAAACCAATCTAAATGGGCATCTAGTCAAAAGCAAAAGTAAGATCTGGAATATTGGGAGGATCACACTCTCAGAATGAATATTGATGAATTCTTTTAGTGATCAGAGTAGAATTAGTCTTTATGGACACAATTCAAGTTTGAATCTATCAGTAGTACATAAGAATTGAGTCAGAGGTTATGTTTTACTTAAGGTCAGTCCCCCTGAATTCTTTTTTTTATAATTTTATTTATTTATTCATGAGAGGCACACAGAGAGACTCAGAGACATAGGCAGAGGGAGGAACAGGCTCCCTGTGGGGAGCCTGATGCAGGACTTGATCCCAAGACCCTGGGATCACAACCTGAGCCAAAGGCAGACACTCAACCACTAAGCCACCAGGTGCCCCAGTTCCCACGAATTCTTATTACTATATTCATTATGTCAGTGATTCTTTTGAAGGGCCTACATCCAAGGATAAAGCACTGTTAATACTAAAAGTATAAACTGCTCAATCTGCCACTGATATTGAAAGACTTCAAAGCTTTGGAGGCCGCATTCATAAAATCCTGGCTGTAAGATATGTGGGAGCTTTTTTTGGAATAGGGTCGTGGAAACAATGAGGGACTTAATTTTAGGGTTAAAGGTTCTGGACCCACCTCTGATGTGTGTGGGGGCAGGGATTTCCCCACAACACCAAGTAATTTTCCAACATGAGCTGTGTGTCCTACAATTCAACTCAATTATGACACTGTCTACCTAGAGACAGTACCAGATTCCACAGGGTAAGACAAATACATCCCCCTCACCTTCAAATGCCAGTCACTGACCCAGGTTGTTACTGTGCTTCTGAACAACTGGCTCCATTTTGAAGATTCCCACTTCTGGGATTCAATTAAATTACCAGAGAACTTCACAGAGCTCTCAAAACATTTGCTCACTAGATTACTGTTTTCTTACCAAGGATATGAAAGGATACAAATAAATAACCAGGTGAAGATAGATATAGGACAAGGTCCCAAACAAGGGAGTCTGTTTGTGTGAAATTTGAGGCTAGGCATGGTGGCATAAGGCAATGTTCTGGTTTCTCCAATCTGGAAGCTCTTCAAATCCCCTCCTTTTGGGTTCTTGTAGAGGCTTCACATCTGGGTGTGACATCATTGGCCACTGCTAATTGATTCAACCTCCAGCCTCCTCTTTCCTCCCAGAAATTAGGGGGGCAGGACTTAAATTTCCACCCCACTATTTATGGTTGGTTCCCCTGGGAACTGGCACCCATCCTTAGGTGCTTCCAAAGTTCACCTCATGAACATAAACCCACTTGTTTTGTAAA
Organism: Canis lupus dingo; assembly: GCF_003254725.2. NCBI lineage: Eukaryota > Metazoa > Chordata > Mammalia > Carnivora > Canidae > Canis > Canis lupus. The sequence continues at coordinate 50,923,560 of NC_064245.1, read as the reverse complement.
GGAGCTTGTTATGGATAACAAGATACGCATTCACCTTTAAGGCTCTGAAATGATTTCAAGGAACTGCGTATAAGATGCCGAATTGTCTTGCATGCATTTGCCTTTTCAGGTCCCCAAATAACCATGTAGGGCTGAGTTCTGTACCACAGAACTTCAGTTTTCAGAGGCTTAATAGAATAAATATTCACTTTCTTTCTTGTGTAAACTTTTCAATGCCCATGTACCAGTGTGGCACCTGAGCACATTTCAACAGTGACTCAAGGATCCAACCTTCTTTCTTTTTAGGACACTGTCACCTTTGGTACCATGTGACCTCCATGATTGCCAGAGATGAAGAGAGTATGGGAAAGACTTGCTTATGCATTTCATCCTGGAAGTGACATGGGTTAGCATCAGTCACATGAGGCCCCCTATATGCAAGGCAGGCTGAGAAATGGAGCCCCTTCTTGGCAGTTACTCCTCAGCCATAGTTCTACATGGGGAAGGAGGCAGTCTTTCAGGGTCCCTTAACGTACCTGTCTTGGGTTTCCACTGAGAAAACTGAGGTTCCAAGAAGTTTCTCAAGATGTTGCTCTGAGAAACTGAACCAACCTTGTAGGTGACAAAGGCAGCACTAGAACATTGAGGACAAAACTGTCAAAAATATGATGTGACAGCTTTCTTAAGGACTTTGGTCTTCCAATTCCCAGGCAGATCTCGTTACAGAGAGGGGCTCTCAAGTCTGAATGACTTGGTCTCAGGCTTGATGCCTCCACTTACTAACTGCATGATGGTGGGCAAGTTCCTTTTCTCCTCTGCTTGGTTTTCTCATTTATAGAGTGGACACCACGATCATATCCACATCAAATGCTTTTTGTGAGAATTAAGGACTTCTTTCATGTGGAAAGCTTTGGTTGGTACTTGGCACATGGTCAGCACCAAGTGTGACCTATTGCTGTTGTTGCTGTTGTGATCTCTGGGTTCTGTTCTGGGTCCATCTGCCTCAGCCTCGGAGCCCTGCGTGCTGCCATCTCATCCTTATACACGATATACTGCTGTGCTCTACCCATCCTAAAAACACAGCTTCCTTCCTACTTTCCGAGCTCTAAGCCACTAGTTTCCCTCTCCCTGGGAATATTTATAATATTTAGCGACCTGGTTGACCAACCTCTATCTTCTCTCTGGAAGAGAGTGGTATCTTGAGCCATAATTATCTCATCATCTTAACACTCTTGCTCTGGCTTCCACACAACAAAGATTTTTCTCACTAGGTCTGTTTCTGAAATAATTATACAGGATTGTTGCATAATCTGCATATATTTTATTCTACAAGTGCCTGAGTTTTAAGCACAATCAAACCAATACCTCAACTTATTGAAATGGTAAAATACATTGGGATTCAGGCATACCTGAGGATAATTAGAACTAGCAAATCCAATTTGTTCCAAGGAATTCAGGTTAATAAAAAGAAAAGATTGTCTTCTTTTGAGTGCTAATCCAGTGGCTGTTTATGAGGGTAATGGGCAGCATACACTTTACTTGCTCCCTTCACCTTGCCTGGATAGAGAAGGCCTAATGTTGAACTTTCAAATGTTAAAGAGGTCATTCATAATTAACTTGCATGCTAGGAATTTTCCAAGTGAATGTCACATGCTTCCAGGGTCACTGACCTACTCCCCTATATCTACATACCCCTTGGAACACAATGGCCCAGCCACAAAATGGACACCACAGGGCCATGCAGTAACATTTACACGTGATATCCCTTGCTATGGGGCATTGCATGCCATCCATTGTTGGCTCACAACACTGGGCCATTGTGGGTTATGCACAGAGCCCACTTCCTGGTTTCAAAGGTCAATTCCGAATGACACTGGACCCTCTTCCCAAATTCAAGGACTCACAAACACCATATCACTCACATGCCTAATAAAGTACAGGGTCTAGGCTCTCATTCCAGTGCTCTTTCTCGTAACCCAAGTTTTCTTCCTTACTGTGTATTTCTAGTAATACTTTTTCATGTTTCTGTGTGTAGCATGCAGAATCCTTAAAACTTTAGTGCTAGAAGTGGCATTACAAATCACCTTGTCCAAATTCCCCATCCTGAGAAAGGAGATGCTCTAGTTTCCTTTATGAATTAATTGGAAAAATGAAACATCCTCTCATATCATCATGACATAAAAGGCAGCCCTAAAGCAAATCACCAAATATGATTTGACAGTTGTGTTTTGGGAGAGCCGTTTAGTACTATATCTCAAAATAGGCAAAGGTACCTGTATGTTGACTTGGTAATTAAACTTCTAGAGTTTTCCCTACACCCTACATCATCTTTCATAATAGTGAAAAAACCTGATAGCTATCCTAATGTCCCTCATTATGGCAATGGTTAAATAAATTATGGCACATCCTTGCAATGACATATTCTCCAGCTATTGACGAAATAAAGTTATTATGGGGAAAATATTTCTTATGCATAAGAAAATGTTAGTAGAGGTTCTTGTGGGAAGAAATAAGACAGAGGAAGGGCATATTAGGAAAGCTTTCACTCTTTATACTGTTTTGTTTTGCTCACATAGTGAAGATTTTTCATTTGAAAAATCAGCAAGAATTATCTAGTGGAGATATCCGTCATTTTTTCATTTAATACATATATATTTTTTAAGACCAAATAAATTGTTATTTTTATAAATTGAAACATATAATTCATTGTAGATGCTTTGGAAAATACAGGTATTCATTCATAATGCTACCACCCACTGCTTTGTATCATATGCCTGTTCAACCTTTTCATTATGCATAATTTTATATAATAAAAATATCATGACTTTTTTCAATGAAAATATGATCACATTGTAAATATCTTTTTATGACTTAAAAGATCAACTTTCCATTATATTAAATAATCTTTTACAACATAATTTTAATGATTTCAAGATATTCAGCTTTCAGCTAGCTTATTAGACCAGATTCTAGCTGTCATATACTCAAATTGTTTCCAGGATTTTCGTATTTATTTAGTTTTTGTTTTGTTATTATGATTATATAGTCATATGTTTTATTCTCCTCCCCCCAAGATAAAATGTTAAAAGTGGCTATAATGGTCTCTGCACATTTTCTAACCTTCTGATAAATACTGCCAACAAATTCCAAAGAATTCCAAATTCTATTGAGTTAATGCACTGGCAGCAAATGAGAATTTTCATTCATGGTCATTCACACTACACGGTACAATGGATACTCACGGCAATCATGAGAATCCTTAAAAATTCAGTAACATTAGCAGGACTTTGTATCATAAAATAGGAAAACTGTCTCCTATCCACTATTGATAATGCAGTAACTTCTGGAAAAGACAATAATGCAAAGTTAGGAAAAGCTCCCTCTCATCTTTCAGTCTTAAATTCAATCAATTCTTACTGAATGTCAGGCTTTCTTTTAGTGACTGGGGACATGACAGGAGGCAAGACCTCAACTCAGCAAATAGAGTATTTTGTAAAACAATTAGGGGAATTAAATAAAGCAAGGAGTTGGTGGAAGGTGCCAGGGGAGCCATGCCAGAATGGCCAGTCAGGGAGGGCCTCTTTCAGGTGATCATAAGGGGTCAGACATGGAAGACCTAGAAAAAGTGCATTCTAGAAGAGAAAATGGGAAGCCAGAAGGCCTTGAGGTCACAGGGAAAGCTCTTGGTTTTGGTGGAAACAACAACAAAAAGATGATTGTGTCTACAGCACAGTGAGTGAGGCAGATGGGGACTGAAAATAAGGGTTGTTGGTGGGCTGAGCAGGGAAGATGGTAAGAGATGCTTCACTCATGGAAAGGAGGGCAGATTGTATTCTAAGTGTAACAGAAAATGATTGGAAGTTTTTTAACAGTAGAGTGTTGCATTATTTATTTAAAGAAGATCTCCTGAACTGCTTGGCAAAGAATGGATTGCAGGAGGTAGGGGCTCAAGTGGCAGCCGGGAGATGTACCAAGAGGACATGGCAACAGCTAATTAAAGGTGATGGTGGTCTGCCCTATAGTGGGAGCAGCTGAGATGGAGGAAAGCATGGAGTCCACATACTTCTTATGGGCAGAAGTGATAGTTCATGGCAATAAATGGAATGTGGGGAGGAAGAGAGGGGGAAAAAGATGTGGTTCCTGGTTCCTGTGGGTTTTTACCTGGGAAACTGGTTTAATAAAATAGCTATTGATCTAGAATGAGAAGAATGGAAGGGTGGCAGGTTTGACAGTGGGTTTGGGGAGCAAGAACTCTTGTTCCAGACAAGTTCAGGTTGATATTCCTTGTAGGCATACAAATTCAAGTGCCAAGTTGACAGCAGATGTGTTCTCTGGAGTTCAGAAACCATATAAGGCATGGCAATCGGGGAGGATATTTAAAGCCATGGATCTAGATGAGACCATCAAGAAAGAATGGGGAGGGGAGGGAAGAGAAGAGGAGCAGATGGAAGAGAAGGAGATCATGAGGAGCCAAAAGGCTGAGTCCTGGGCTACGCCGATTGAGTGGAGGGAGGGAAGAGGATCCAAGAGGAGATGAGGAGCAGCCAATGGCATAAGATGATCGCTAGGAAGGAGACATAGGTATTGTGGAACTCAGGAGACGATGTATCAAGAAGGAGGGAGTGGCACTTGTCTGCACTATTGCTTTGAGTACACTTAGTGGAGCAAGCCTACCTCTGCGAATGTGGAAGAAGGTGCTGCGGCCAGCAGAGAAGGGCTAGGGAGAGGACAGGGAAGCACGCTGAAATTGTAACCAAAGTTTGGAAAAAGATATGAAGCTAGAGCCGGGGCATCTGCAATAGTCAGCTGGGGAACATGCCAGTTTGAATTACATTTTTAATGTTAACTTATTTTTAATTTTTTAAAGATTTTTAAAAATAAATTTATTCATGAGAGACACAGAAAGAGAGAGGCAGAGACATAGGCAGAGGGAGAAGCAGGCTCCATGCAGGGAACTTGATGTGGGACTCAATCCCAATACTCCAAGATCACATCCTGAGCCGAAGGCAGTTGTGCTTAACCGCTGAGCCACCCAGGCATCCCTAACTTCTTTTTAAAAATATTTTGTATTCATTTGAGATAGAAAGACAGCGAGGGGAGGGGCAGAGGGAGAGAGAGAGAGAGAAAGACCCCATGCTGATTGTGGTCCTGAGGTGGGGCTTGATCTCACAACCCCGAGGTCATGACCCTGAGCCAAAATCAAGAGTCAGACTCTTTTTTTTTTTTTTTTTAAGAGTCAGACTCTTAACCAACTGAGCCATGCAAGTGCCCCTTTAACATTAAATTCTTATTGCAAAATATAATAGGCATATGTGGAGTCAAGAATAGGCAATGGTGCTGTGTATTTTAAGGAGATGTTCATGAAGCAAATACCTAACATCCATATAGGTCATGACCTAGAATGACATCAGCACCCAGAATCCCTGTTATGCACCTCTTTCTTCCATGTGGAGGTAACCACCTTCTTGACCCGGCGATGGTCATTTACTTGTTTTCCTTTATACTTTATCATAATGTGTGTATCCTTAAACAATACGGTTTAGCTTTACCTCATTTTTTAATAATACGCAAAAGCAATCACATCATATGTATTTTGAAGTCTTGTTTCTACCTCAGTTTTACATTTGGGATGTTCATCTTGCTGCAAGAAATTATAGCCTGGTCACTTTCATTCTTGTAGAGCGTTCTGTTTTGTGGGTGCACCACATTTACTGTCCATTCTACTGGTGATTCTAGTTTGAGGCGATTTTGAGTGCTGTTCTTATGGGTGTTTGTGTACATGTGTTTCTTGGGGATACATGTCTGAGATTTGAACCACTATATCATAGAATATGCACGCCCTTAGCTATGGAAGACCGTGGCACACTGTTTCAAAAGAGATTTTACTCATTTACACTCCTACCAGCAGTGTTTGAAAATTTCTCTTGTTCCAAATTTTTATCCACTTGGTATCAATGGAATACTTTTTTTTTGGCATTTGACAGGTGTTCAAAGATATCTTTTTGTTGATTTATTTTCTATTTTGAAATCTGTAATGTTGATTTTTTGCTACTTGGATTTTTCTTCTCTTCTTTCTCTTCTTTCTCTTCTCTTCTTCTCTTCTCTCCTTTTTTCCTTTCCTTTCTCCTTCCTTCCTTTCTTCCTTTCCTTTTTTTTTTTTTTTTTTTTTTTGTGAGACCCCTGGTCTAGTCTTTGTCAATTTCCCTATTGGTTGTCTGTCTTTTTTATGTTAATATTGAGACTATTCTTTATATATTCTAGATACTAATCTTTTGTTGATTATGGGCCTTAAAATATTATTATGTGCTTTCACTCTTTCTAGGGTGTCTTTTAATGAAAGAGAGATTTACAATTGTAATTGTATCTTTTTAAATAAAATTGCTCCAAATAGGAGAAAATGCATGCTTGACAAAGCCCAAGATACACGTGGAGTCCTTAAGTCTTTGGAGTACTTGAGAAACCATAAAATGAGAAAAGGGGAGAACTTGAGGGTGTGCCATTTAAATATAGTTTTTTTTTCTAAAAGATTTTATTTATTTATTTATTTGAGAGAAAGAGAGAGCTCACGCATGCATGACTATGGGTGGAGAAGGGCAGAGGGAGAGGGAGAGAGAGAATCCCAAGAAGACTCTGCATTGAGAGTGGAGCCCAAGGTGGGGCTAAATCTCATGAATCTGAATTCATGACTCGAGTTGAAACCAAGAGTCAGACACTTTTAACCGGCTGAGCCATCCAGGCACTCTGTAGGTGTCCAATTTAAGAATAGGAAAGCCATTCCTATTCGATGTTTGCTGTTTCGATTTGGAGCCCTCTGCTAATGAGGGAACCCCTATAGATTCAGAGTTGGGGAAGCCCATCTTAATGATGTCAAGCTTGGCAGTTGCTTCCGTTGTATACTAAGTGAAAGGAAGGGAGGGAGACACGGAGGGACAGAGGGAGGGATGTGTGAAGGCAGTTACCCTTGCAAAAAACATACAAGTTTGTTTTTTCCTTTCCTTTGGAAAGAGTACTTGAAGAAGCAGGTTGTGGGGGGAGAGGAAAGAGCCCCTGCTTCAGAGATCTCAACAGTTATCGATAGGCTTTAGCCAAAGATAAAGTCTTTCGAGGAGGTGTGGGAGGTGTGCTCCCTGTGCTTGCTCTGTCACCCACTCATTTTGAATCATGAGCCACCACCCTCATTATCATTTCTCAGTCTCTTTGACCAAATCCAAACCTCTTTCCTCCTACTTCCAAATCACTGCCTGCCATTCAAACCCATGGAGGCGCACTCCAGTTGGCATTTGGTTCTGAATTAATACATATTAATGGGTGGTAATACATTTCAACCAGTGCATATATTTACTTGAAATACAATTTTCCATCTAATGCATTCTATTCACATCACTGCATGGTAACTGCATCCAGAATAATATCTTTAGTGATTATTCATTACTGAAATAATATGTCGGCGCCAAACAGCAGCTTTTAAGTGGCTTCAGATTTTTTTTCTCTTTAAATTGAACATGTTATTATTACACAGATAGAATAATCCCATTATCCCCACTAACTGAAGACGACAGCTTCAGGAGGCTATTTCACAAAGCCTCATTCAGGTGAGACCCACGGCCTTCCTCTGATGGTGGGGAGAAAGGGAGTAGGGAAATGATTTCCAGAAAGGTGCTGCTTCACATGTACGTACAGATGTGGATGAACAGATGTAGCACAGAGCAGGTGAATAAACAGAGTATGGCCCAAGGCAAAGTGTGTGTGCTGTCTGGAAAAAAAGTGAGGGTAAGAGCAGATGTGTCTTTTGAAAACTGTGAATGAGTGAGTGTGTGTGTGTGTGTGTGTGTGTGTGTGTGTGTGTGTGTATGAGAGAAAGAGAAGAGAAATAGCAAAAATTAACGCAAGAAATGCTCTGGGAATATAGAGTGATGCAGCAAAGCATTGCACTTCACACAGAAACTTCAAGATAAACTGCCATGACCTGCAGAAAGCCAATATCACATCTTAGAACATGAGAGAAAAACAGGAAACGTTTATTGAGTGACATTTCTATCATGTAACCCATTTATGTTTTCCCTAAGTGATAGGTATTGCTGTACCCTATTTTCTCAGATTAGCAAACTGAGGCTCAGAGAGTCTCAATTTAATTGCTCAGAGTCTATATCTAATAAGTGCTATGGAGATAATTTGACTATAAATCCATGTAATGCTAAATTGTGCATTCCTTCCCCTGCGTGAAAATCTGAGCAGTGGGTAAGGGTGTTAGCTCTTCAAAGCTCAGCCTCATCATTCACACTTGTGAGATGTAGGGCCTTGGGCAAATTGCTTGATTTGATGATAGCCACTTTCCTAGAGGAATTTCATGAGGATTCATTGAGATTGAGCATGTGGAGAGCCCTGGGTCATAAAGAATGTGTCAGTTATTGGAAATCTGTTCTTTCATCCCACTCTGTGATCTTGCAGCAAATGGTTAGGTGCTTTGCAGCTGCAACCAGACAGGAGCCCTCCTTCCACCCCCCCATGACCTCTGTGAAACCTTGTCTCCTATGGTCCCTGGATCTGTGCCTCCTGCCTCAGTCTGAACTAGACCTGCAGCCTTTGTTGTACTTAGCATCAACATTTTGGATGGCAGGATAATAGCAATGACCTTGATTGGTACTAACTTTCACAGAAGCAACCTAAATCGTGCTCATGTTTGTTTGTTTGTTTAAGTTAACAGCCATTTATTGAGCTCTTGATTTTTAAAAAAGATTTATTTATTTTAGAGGGAGTGACAAAAGGAGAGGGGAGAAAGAATCTCAACCAGACTCCATGGTAAGTATGAAGCCTGACATGGGCCTCAACCCAGGACTCTGAGATCACGACCTGAGCTGAAACCAAGAGTTGGAAACGTAACCAACCATGCCACCCAGGCACCCCTTGAGCTCTTGATTCTGAGGGTGAATTTGGGTTGACTTGGGCTAGGTCATTCTCTGATGGCCCAAGTTAGACTCAATCTTCTGTAGTCAGCTTCTGGTCAAGTCAACACATTATTTCAGGAGGTTGACTGGATGACAGCTGGGTCACGGGGGCCACTGGGCCACATGCCCTTTCTCAAACATCTCATTTACATGATGACGAATGTTTCAAAAGCAGCTAGTACAAATGCTCTTCAGGTGAGTGTATGCTTTACAAGTGCCAATTTCCCATTGGCTAATGCCAGTCACGTGGCCAACACAGACTCAAAAGGGAGGAGAGGACATATCCCTGATGGAGGACAAAATCTCATTTTTGCAATCTCTCATAATCTTCCTTCTGGCAATAGAATCCTTCAAAAGTCCTTTCATACACAAATCATATTTTCTCTGTCTCAAGACAAAATTCTCATCCAGGCTTGAAGTCTGGGATCAAACGATGCTCATCAAGTCCCGACATACTTCTCTTTGTCCAGGAAAACTTGCTTCCATTCTCTGAATAGATTGATAGCTCTCTTGTACACAATACTTGTGTGCCTTTATTTCTATTTCTTTTTCTTCTTTTATTTATTTGAGATTTTATTTATTTATTCATGAGAGACAGAGAGAGAGAGAGAGAGACCGAGAGAGAGAGAGAGAGAGAGAGAGAAGCAGAGACACAGGCAGAGGGAGAAGCAGGCTCCCTGCAAAAGAGCAGGATGTGGGACTCGATCCCAGATCCCAGGATTACACCCTGAGCTGAAGGCAGATGCTCAACCGCTAAGCCACCCAGGTGTCCCTCTTTTTCTTCTTTTAAATTAAAATGAAGAATAATTAACATATAATATTGTATTTGTTTCAGGTGTACATCGTAGCAATATGATATTTATGTATATTACAACATGGCCACCAAAATAAGTCTAGTTTCCATCAGCCACCATATAAGGTTGTTACAGTATTGTTGACTACATTCCCTATGCTGTACTTTACATCCCTGTGTCTTATTTATTTTATAACTGGAAGACTGTACGTCTTATTCCCCTTCACCTATTTATTTCATCTACCCACCCCTTCCATCCCCTCTGGCAACCATCAGTTTGTTCTCTGTATTTATCAGTCTGTTTCTATTTTGTTTTCTTTGTTGTATTATTTTTATTGTTTCATCGTGGCTTTCACATTAGGCTCACCTAACAAATTCTTAACAAATAAAGATGCTGAGGGCTCAGTCCACGAGATGAAGCCCAAGAGTATTAGAATTTTCTAAATCAGGTGATTATAATATTCTGCACTTCTACTAGGGCTGATTCCACAGGTCTAGAAACTGGTGAGAAAATCAATAAGGCAAACCTTAGGGACTAATGGACAATGGGGATGGAAAACTGAGTGGAACCTCAAATCCAGTCTTTGCCCAAGTGGTTCTGAGAGAAAGCTGATCCAGGTGAAAGCTATGCACCAAACCCAGGTGCTGAATACCGGGGAAGGATCATTAATTGTCTAGTGTTTCCGGGAGGGACCCCAAAACATTATGATTTTCTTTTCTCTTTTTGACCTACCTTTCCTTTCCTTTCCTTTCCTTTCCTTTCCTTTCCTTTCCTTTCCTTTCCTTTCCTTTCCTTTCCTTTCCTTTCCTTTCCTTTCCTTTCCTTTCCTTTCCTTTCCTTTCCTTTCCTTTCCTTTCCTATGTAGATTTTTTTTTTTTTTTTTTTTTTATGATAGTCACAGAGAGAGAGAGAGGCAGAGACACAGGCAGAGGGAGAAGCAGGCTCCATGCACCGGGAGCCCGATGTGGGATTTGATCCCGGGTCTCCAGGATCACGCCCTGAGCCAAAGGCAGGCGCCAAACTGCTGCGCCACCCAGGGATCCCCCTATGTAGATTTTTAAAAATTAATTTTAATTTAAAAATGACCATGTGGTCATTATGAAAATTGTATTATAAAAATCTTAATGCATGGTCAAATTTATGTGACACTCACAATTGGAATACAGAATGGTCACCTAAAAAAACTACCTTGTGATACCCATTTATAGTTACATCCTCCAACAACCCCAGCTCTGGTGACAACTGATATGCTGTCCATCACCATGGTTTGTTTTTTTTAGGATGTAATTTAAATGTAGGTACAATGTATGTGACCTTTTGAGACTAGCTTCTTACACTCAGTATAATGTTTATGTGATTCATCCAAATTATTATGTGTATCAATGGTTTATTCCTTTTTAATGCTAAATAGCATCCCATTATATGAGTGTTATTATATGAATGTACCACATTTTATTTATCCATTCATGAATTGAAGGACATTTGGGTTGCTTCCAGTTTTTGACAATTATGAATAGAGTTGCTGTAAACCTTTGTGTGCAAGTTTTTGTGTGTGCATAAGTTTATTTTCTAGGGTCATATGGTAAGTGTGTGTTTACCTTTACAAGAAACTGACAGTTTAACAAAGTGGCTATACCATTGTTCATTCACACCAGCAAAGTATGAGAATTCTATTTGTCTCTCATCCTACAAACACTTGCTCTCTTAGCTCTGTGTTAGGGATTTTAATGAATGTGTAGGTGGAGGGAATCTCATCACGGTTTTAATTGGCATTTTTCTAATGGCTAAAGATGTTGCAAATCTTTTCATGTGCTTATGTCATCCTTAAATAATCTCTGGGGAAGTCTCTATTCACCTCTTTTGAACCTTTTTAAAATTGGCTTTGTTTTCTTACTACTGAATTTCAAGAGTTCTTTATATACTCTAAATACAAGCCCTTTGATGTGTGATTTGCAAATATTTTCTCCCAGTCTGTAACTTGTCTATGTATTCTCTTAATAGTGCCTTTCACCAGCATGTTTTTTTTTTTTTAAGAAGATTAGTTTATCAGTTTTTCTTCTATGGATTATGTTTTTGATGCCATACCTATGAGATTTTTTTTTTTTTTTGTATTCTATGACCGTGCTAGGCTCACTTATCAATTCTGAGAGGATTGTTGGCTTTTTGTTTGTTTGTTTTCTGTAGATTCCTTGAAATTCTCTAAAGATAATCATATTGCATTCAAGTAGGAGTTATGGTTTTTTATTTCTCATCTGTAGGCCTTTTATATTGTTCCCCCCTCATTGCACTAGTGATGGGTTCCAGTACTATGTTGAATAAGACCAGTGGCATGGGAAATTCTCTTCCTCTCAATCTTAAGAGGAAAGTATTGAGTCTGTCATCAATAAGTATGATGATAGTTATATGTGTTATATGGATGTTTTCTGTTAGGTTGAAAAAGTTCCCTTATATTTCTAATCTGTTGAGGTTTTCTTATGGGTAGATATATTTTATTAAGAGTCTTTGCTTTTTCTGCATTGATATGATCCTGTGGATCATATGTGTAGACACATTTTTACAATTAATAGTGAATTCACATTCATAGGGTTCAGAACATTGACCTAAACCTTGTATTTCTGGGACAAACACTAATTGGTTGTGATATATTATTATTTGTATATATTCATCTATTGATTTGCTTGCATGTTGTTAACAGTTTTTCATGTCTATGCTCATGAAGGGTATTGATATGTTATTGTTCACTTTTGGCACTGGCTTTGTTTTTTGTTTCAGAGTAATGCTTGACTTACAAAAGGAAAGGCAAAATTTTCTCTTTTTGATTTTCTTGAATAGGTTGGAGAGAAATAGTATTATATCATCTTTAAAGTTTTGGTAGAATTTCCCAGTAATTATTTGAGCCTGGAGATTTTCACTTTTGGAAGGCTTTTAGCTACAAATTCAAATTGTTTAATAGTTATAAGGATATTCACATTATCTGTTTCATCTTGGGTAAGTTTTAGCACTTCATGCTTTTTGAGGAATTGGTCTTTCTTATCTCATTTCTCAAATTTATGTACAAAGAGTTGATTATAGATTCTGATTCCCTTATTAATTATTCTTTTAATGTCTATAGTATCATGAAGTGATATCTGCTCTTTCATTTCAAAGTTATTGGTAAATTGTGTCCTTTCATTCTTTTTTAAATCTACTTTGTAAATCTTGCTAGAGTCTTATCATTTTAAAAAAGAAAACCATATCTGGGGGCATCACAATGCCAGATTTCAGGTTGTACTACAAAGCTGTGGTCATCAAGACAGTGTGGTACTGGCACAATTTCATTGATCTTTTCAAGAAATCAGCTTTTGGTTTCATTTATATTCTCTATCATTTTTATATTTCAATTTCATCTGCTTCTGCTTTTATCTATTATTTTCTTCTTTCTGCTTGCTTGGGTTTAATTGTCTCTTTGCATCTAGTTTTGTAATGTGGAAGCAAGTTTATAGATTGGAGACCATTCTTCTGTTCTAACATAAGTATTTTGTACTATAAATTTCCCTGTAAGCACTGCTTTAGGTGAATACCACATATTTTGATAGCCTGTGTTTCCAGTTTTGTTATCCTTTGTAGATTTTTATGTCCTGTTTTCTACAAACTTATTACATTTTAAACTGTTAGGATCCATCATGGACTTTATAGCTGTGGTTTTGCCAACATATATGAGTTTAACATTTACCACACCTGGCAATTTATGCCTTATCATTCATTTACCCCTTCATTCCCTGGACTGATGTTTATTGGGTGTTTCCCATAATCCAGCCACTGTTCTGAGCACCTCAGATAGAGCACTGAACAAAACTGATGAGAATTCCCGTCCATTGGAAGTTTATATCTTAGTGAGAAGATAGGTAATAAACAAAGATACAATATAATTATAAGTAGTGATATGTGCTATGAAGAAACTTATAAAGTTTCATTATCCCATGTGGTAAGAGTCTTGTTTTAGATAGAGATCAGGAAAGACTCTGAGGACATGTCATTTGAATGAAGATCTTAATGAAGCAAACGGGCCACACTTGGTCAAGTGGCAAAGAGCCTTCATGACTGACGAAACAGCTGGTGCAAAGGGCCAGGGGCAGGGTATAAGATATAAACAAAATAATAATAAAGAGTAAAAGGATAAGAAAGTATGGCACTACTTAGGGAGTGCATTTCTGAATTGTTCAGTATTACTGCCAGCAACCAATTCTTCCCCACTCTAATCCAAGTGGGTCTCAATCTATCCAGGGAGCTTATTAAATGTTGCTGAGTTATATCCCCAGTAATTCCAATTCAGGTAGGTCTAGCTGTTATCCAGTTGTGTGAATTCCAGTCGAGCACTCTGGGTGAGTCTGGTGCAGGGAAGTTATTGAAACTCATTGGGCATAATCTAGTTTCTCAAATTCACTCTGTCGTTTGGAATTTCTAAAGGCCACAGATGACAGGAAAATGTGACATGGTCACAAGAGACAGAAATAGCCACTTTATGCAACCAGTTAGCCAGGCGCACGACACATACCGTTCAGAAGGTCTGGTGTCACACATCATGGCAGCTCTCTAGGTGCAGTTTCAGGAGGGAAACGTCTATACCCCCTTCAAGTTTCTCACAATCTGGAAGTATTGGCTGTTTGAATCACAGGGTCTCATTTGAAAGGAAAGAAATGTGTCTCCTGGAAGAGAAATAAAAACAAACAAATAAATAAACAGACAAGTGCAGATTGTAATTAGTCACAAAATAATTAGTGACAAAACCGCCTCCAGGCAGAAGTTGGAGCAAACCTCTTCATTCCTATGTTGAGGCACTGACCCCTCTAAATGCTTATTATTCATCATTTTCTCAGAGCCTCATTGATACTATACTGCCAAGACCTCAGGGACCTGCCATAGCTGTTTCCCCACAATTTACAGGGAGAACAGAGCCCAGTTGCTTGGGAGATTAATTAACTTGTCAAACAATTAAGCAGACAGGCAGTAATCGAGGTTTCCATTTCATAATTGATTTATCACTCTGTAGCTTCTTGAGTCCCAGGGCTCTGGATACGAGGACCGCTGTGTGGGTAAAACCTTTCAGAGAATGGCAGGAGGCTGCTGAGGCCAGGAGGTGAGCTCCTCTGGTCCTGCACTTGCTGTGAGGTGCAGCCTGGCTTCTGACCAGCCTCCCGACACAGGGAAAATTTAATTTTCTCCCTTCCAGTAACCCTGGCCAGAGAGTCCCTGTTATGGTCTTAGAGCCTCTCCCAGTCTGCTATTGTTTGGAGAAGGCAAAGACACCAAGAAATGTCATAAATTGCTAATGCACGTTGAGACTGAAACTCGACCTGCTTTCACTGTTTTCAACAAGACATTGTGGGTCCTTTTTTGGGGTGCTGCACTCCCTGATAACATCAGCTCACAACTGTGGTGCACACTGGAGCTTTTACTGTTTCTCAGTTTCAGTATGCATAAACATCCCTGGGGAGCTCGCAGGTGCCCAACACCACCCCAAAGAATCTGCTTTAGGGGATCTGAGCTGAAGCTTTGGAATCTGCCTTCGGAGCCGACTTCCCTGAGTGATTCTAGTGTAGGTGATCCAAAGGTCTATTGTTCAGATCAGAATAGATACCAAACTGCAGATGTGATCTGGATCCTTAGCCACCAGGTGTCCTGTAGTGGAGCAGAGGCTGGGAGACCATCAACACCTGTTTTATTCTCCATGGCTCTTTTACCCTGCAGTTGGAAGGCCCCCAGAACCTGGTGTGGTCTGGATTGATCTCTTTAGGGATGCTTCCGTTACTAACCCAGTTCAAAAGCCAGGAACAAAAACTTCTGCTCTTTTGGCCTTCTGGGTGCTTGTGAATATGTTTGTCATCGTGCATGTGTGCGTGTGCATGCACTCCTGCACATGCTCCCACACACCCACATGCAAGTACGTGCACATACTCGCATGCATTTTGGTATCCCTCATCATTTCCTAAATCTCATAAATTACATTTTCAGACAAGGCATTCTACAAGTGTCTTTCTTAGCCCACTTTGCCCTCCTTCTCACTCTCTCAGCCTGCACCCCCAGCTATGACCCTAGACTTCCTGAAGCAGATATGCTGTCATCTGCTCTCTGAGGTCCTGCAAAGTGTAGTCAGCCTGCGGCCCCATGCTTCAATTATAAGCTTGGACAGGTGGGCCTTATTTAGGGACCTGATTTGACCATAGTCTGTCTCCCATTAAGAAGCCAGAATCCCGGGTGGTTCAGCGGTTTAGCGCTACCTTTGGCCCAGGGTGTGATCCTGGGGACTCAGGATTGAGTCCCACATCGGGCTCCCTGCATGGAGCCTGCTTCTCCCTCTGCCTGTGTCTCTGCCCCTCTCTCTTTGTGTCTCTCGTGCATGAATAAATAAAATATTTAAAAAAAAGAAGCCAGAACCATGTCCAGAGTTGGACAAGCTCCTTTCTATGCCACATTGTAAAAGTAACTGTTATATATTGATTTGCTTCAAAGTAATTAATTTTAGTAAATGTTTTTATTTTTATATAATTTGTATTTATATTTATTTTTTTTAGAGAGAGAGAGAGAGAGAGAAAGAGAGAGAGAGAGAGAGAGAGAGATAAAGAGCAAGACCATGCACAAGCATGGGGAAGGAGCAGAGGGAGATCCCAGGACCCTGAGATCACGACCTGAGCTGACGTCAGAAGATTAAGCTACTGAGCCACCCAGGTTCCCCTTAGGGATTTTTTTTTAAATAAAGCCTTACGAATATTACAGAGGCCTGCTTCTTCCCATTTTCACTCTCCTCCCCCTCCTGGCAGTGACCATTATCCTGAAGCTGATGTGTGGCAGATGTGTCTCAACCATGTTTTGTTCTTGTTGCTTACCTCTTATGTATGTACATCCATAAGCCACTGTCCTACCCATTCAGAGTTGGGAGGGATCATAGGCAATTCCTTTCTCAAAGTTTTCATAGAAGGACCTACACTTAAATGAATAACCCACAAAATGAAGGAATGAGATAAATTTAAACTTAAGTTGTTCAGGTCTCTAAGAATGGGTTTTAAAACCACAAAAACCTCCCTCAGTTATGGGGCTCTCCTTAAAAAGCATATAAGTGAGTAAAATCTACTTCCAATTGCAGCATTTTGAACCAATGGCAAATGAATATAAATTATAGGTTGCTGGGTCTCGACTATCCCAAATCCTTTGATTTGGGATAGATGTGAGGCATAAATATGGGCATAGCTTTAAGGTAAGGTCATCTGTATATGGTACCTGCCTTTTATATGCACTGCTGGAATTGTAAGTACTTGGTTATATGTTGCCCACCATTTCACTGTCACTGGTTGCTTAACCAATCTTGCACCATGACTGTCCCTCCCACACACTTTATTTTTCTTTTAGTGAATATGCAGGGATAAACTTGAGGCCAGTGCTCATTTGAATTATTATGCTGTCTGCACTTGAGAAGCCTATATTAACGAGGACTTGTAGAAACTGAATAATTGATGCATGTGTATTTCTGAGCTTAATTATCAGCAAAACTAATTCCCTTCTCTCTTTCTTTTCACTTTGTGTTTATAGACATTGCCTTAGTGGCTGCTCTGAAGGTCAAACTAGTTGCAGGTAAGCTTAGAATATAGGGCTCACCTGGTCATCCTGTCCCCCAAAGTTAACTAACAATGTACAGATGTGTATCTGGATAAAATTCAACTAGTTATTGGTCCCCTTTTATAAGAAAAGCACTGGGCTACAGCCAGGATTATGCAAAGCTGATGAAAATGATACCTCTTTCCTCCAGGCACTTACAATTTAGGAAGAGTGATAGGGTGCCCATAAATAACTCTAATACCAGCAAGATAGGTATCAAATGAAAAGAGACAATAACTAAATAGCCACCTGAAACTATCCTCAATTCTCCAAAGAGGAAAATTAGAATTTAAAGTCTGTGAATGAAAAATGTGGTATCTTCCCATGGAAAGATGAGGTAAAAGCATAAATACAGACTACCAGGCCCTATTGCCCCCCCAAAACTGACTTAGAATCTCTAACTGGGGCCTGATGGTCTGCATTTTTTGTCAGTTTTCCTGGATCTGTGGTTATCCAACTTTACAAACATCAGAATCACCTGGAAGGCCTAGAAAAACACTGGTTGCTGGGCCCCACCTCAGTGTTTGATTCAGAGGTCTTAGGTGGAGTTTGAGAATCTACATTTCTAGGAAAACTTTTTAGATGTTGCAGAGGTTCCTGCTCCAGGGCTTAGGAACTAGTAGGAATGAAGAAAACCCCAACAGTTTAACCAGTTTGTGCATGATACAGAATTCACAGCACCCTTGGATTTTGCTGAGGAAAGAACACTTGCTTGGTCTAAAGAGTTATCATCTAATAGCTGACCTCATAAATATACCAACTACTTGTAAGTGAAAGAAACAGAAATATGCCAGCGGCTTGTTACATAAGCCTTATCATTTCAATAGAAACACCTTGTGACCTTGTCATGGGGTGTATACAAAGATACTTATTGGACAGTAGATCTGTGTAAATGGAATTCCGTATGTGAGTCTTGTAGTGAGGTTCCAACCTAGAAAGATCTTAATCTGAGCATCAGGGGATCGAGGGTCTGGTGGAGATCACTACAATGACATTACTCCCAGATATTCATGTTAATGGTATGTCTCATTAGGGCTGGAAGGAATCATGGACATGATATAGTCCATCATCTTATGGACTGAGCTGCAGAAATGGACAAGGAAAGTGACTTGCTCAAGTTCAAGGAAGAATAGATAAATCCCTAGATACTCGAGAAAGAATATTGAGGAAGGGGAGGCATAAGTCTTGGCAAAAGGATGAGTACAATCCCAGGAAAGGTGCCAAGTACAAAATGATAATGAGTGGCAAGGCAGACTCTCTGCTTGGCAGTAGGAATGGGTTATGTGATATGGAAAAAGAAGAAAAAGGAAAGGATAAGCAGGAGGGAGAGTGACGAGGAGCAGTGGTATTCTCAACATGCAATCATTTCACAGAATTAATACAAAATGAAGAACTTACCCTTGGAAGGGAAACTGGAAACGGCCTCCTATAGAGGGGATTATGTCTTTAAGTCTGACCTGTTGACAAACTCTATCAGAATCTGTAGATATTGCAAATTCAGACTCCCTGGCCTCCTTGGAACAAGAGTCTACATTTTCCATACTCACTACATGATTCTTTTTTTAAAAAAAGGTTTTATTTATTTATTTGAGAGCTAGTGAGCAAGAGAGAGAGTACAAGCAGAGAGGGAGGGGCAGAAGGAGAGGGAGAAGCAGGCCCCCACTGAGCAGGAAGCCTGGATCATGACCTGAGTCGAAGGTAGACACTTAACCAACTGACTGAGCCACCCAGGCACCCCTCATCACATGATTCTTCTGTAAAAGTTTGAACTGCTGCTGGCATTCATTCAATAGAGACTCCATTTCTCCTCATCTTGCTTGATTTCCAGGAAATGCATCACCTCCTTTGGATTCCTGAGACTGGTATACCAGCTTCACTTTGGCTGCCTCCAGAGACAGGAAGCTCCTTCTCTCAAGGGTGGGCCCATTCTGTTCTCACATATGCCATCTTGGGTGGTTGTCTTTCGTGGAGGCCACTGCAACACAGGGGTCAGAAATGGCAGTGCCACTCAGGGAGAGAACTTTCTGGGAGCCTGAGATCCCTTGAGTTCCTACCTTAACCTCTGCAAATGGTTTCTTTAACATTTGGAGATAATAGCTCTCACCTTGTAGAGCTGTTTTGTTTCACTTTATTTAGTTAAGATGTGTGAAGCACTTAGAATGATAACTGGCACTTAGAAACAGCCAGGGTTGGCTGTACCTAAAAGCTGAGAGGGGCCCTCTGTTTGGTTTAATGCTCTGCTTAATAACTTTTGAACAAGAGGTCTCCCATTTCCCTTTTGCAGTAGGCCCTGCAAACTATGTAGTAGGTCCTGGGAAGAGCCCCATATATGTTAACACTTATCAACTGGCACAATTGTGTTAACGTTTTGAAAAGTTTCAATCATTACATGGTTTTTAAAAAGATCTTCTCTCCAGGACAATGTGTCACATTCACAGGAAGTCTTGTCTCTCCCTCCCCCAAAGCTCAGACTTGTACTTCCCACAATAAGAGGATCTAAGTTCCAGCCATGAATGGGTTCTTCTGGTGGTGGCTCTGCCACTGCTATTGTTTCTGAGTATCTCCAGTGGTGGTGTTGATCTCACCCTGCACAGTTCCTGCACAGATGGTTCATGTGTCTGGAGCACCCCCCGTTCACTTCCTTTTCAGATAGGATCCCATGTTGAGATGTTAGTTCTCAGCACAGGGGTACACTGATAAGTTTCAGCAATAGTCACCAAGTGCCCACTACAGCCCACCTCACATATTTTGAGTAACTTGTCTTGAACTCAGATCACTAGCTTAGGTTCTCTCAGGTCTGCTAATTTTAATATTTGCAGTTCTGTTTCCACTCTCTGCATGTTGTGCTCTCATATATATTTTTGCTTCAGATATCAGGAGTCAGTTTTGGGGGTCTGATCCTCCCTCCCAGAAGCTCTTTATAAGAATGATTCTGCCTTCCTCTCAGAGACCCGTTCCATACACCAGTGTTCTCAATTGGAGGGAGACTTGATAGTGTAAAGGGAGGTTTTCTTATACTCTGATCCCAATACAATGTTGGCCTACATTCATTTAAAATATGGCCACTGGTTCAACCCTCTGAGGGACAAAGAAGTCACTTCAACCTAGGCCAAATCCTTCCCACCATGACTCACCCATTGGTACTGTCCTGAAGTCTGGCTAAATTCTTCCCCAAGTTGAATCTCCCTCAAGAACTTAAAGGGAGCATATGTGCAGAATACTGCACATCTTCCAAGATGAGAATGTGGTAAATGGCAGAACAAGCCAACACCCAGAGGGGTCTCACCAGCTGTGATGTGCCTTGGAAGAAGTTCTCAGAGGAAGCAAAGTCAAGCTTCCTAACCTTGAACCCTCTCCTTGTGCTGAGCCCCAAACACCCTAATTGCTCTCCAGGAAAAGTTCTTTCCCCTCCTTGAGGTGGCTTCTTGCAATTCTTCTTGATTTTCTGCCATTCGTTGAGTTGGCTGTTGCAGTTTTAGAGAGACTACATCTGGATGACATGGGTCTTGGGAGATAACATATTTGATTTTCATTTATTTTTAATTGTAAACAGCTTAAAATGAGCATGCCATGGTGCCTGATTTCAGCCCTCTAAAGGGATCCAGGCTGTGCCCTGTACTTTCAGAGCCTTTGAGTGGTCACTGTGGAATCCAGCCTATCATTAATATCTTGGGATAGCAAACAGAGTCCATGGGGGGAAGCTGACGCCAAAGGCAGATCTGAGACTCTTCTTAAGTGTGAGCTAATATCAGCTATTCAGTGAAATTTAGTTAAAACAAAACAAAACAAAACAAAACAAAAAAGCTACACACTTTTCTTCTCCTATAATAAGATAAAGTGATGCTCTGTAGTCTCACCAACCCTGCAGTCATACACTGCCTATTTCCCTCCCTATGACTGCTTTCCTCCCTAATTGAGACATGAGCTGCCCCAATCAGCGGATTTCCTGATACCTCTTCAACTCCTGTGCCCAGAAAGGGTTTTATTCAGCCTGCTGGGTGCATGGAAATCTCCCAGGGGTCCAGAGCTCTTGCTCACACTCAGTCTGGGCAGCAGAATGTGCCTCTCATTTTTATTCAAGAGGCACCACAAATGAAAGTGGACAGGGAGGAGCAGTGGGCTGAAGGGAGAATCTTATTTTTCTCTTCACCATATGCTTGTAACTTGCTAATGAGGAAATTTGCACTTCAGGGCTGTCCATTCTAAAATGACTCTAAGAATCCCACTGACTCCATTAATCTCTTTGTTGAAGAAAGAGTGAGAGAGTGATCGTGCAAAGGAGAGACTGAGGCAGGATTTTTCGCTTTCTGCTGTATATTTTGAGCCATTGAAAGCTGGAATGTGAACACAGTCTTGCTTTCCTTCTGGGGTATTTGTCACTGGTATTTGTCTTTTCTGTTTCTTCTGATAGCATTACTTCTTTTGAGGGGATGATCTCTCTAGGGGTATAGCACCCAGAACTTTCTTAAGGAAGTACTCATGTAAGATTATGTTAATAGCATCCTCCCAACATGACTCTGTTTCTTAGCACATCTGATACAGCCCAAGGGTACAGGTCACAGGTTCCCCAAATAGCAGGCTTCTGACCACATCTGGACCATATCTGGACCATGTCTAAACTGACCCAGTGCCGGCCCACATACATATGCTGTATCTCCAATCAAGGTTTTATGTTTTGACAGGACTTTGTGTGTAGTTCAGAATATCCTACTTTTTTTCATCATGTTTTAGACTTTTTATGGTCAGCCAGGCATCTGATCCCTATCTCTCTAAATCAGCTTCCTCCAATAGCTCAGTTTGGGTAGCCTCCCAAAGTCTTCCTGATGTCAGATTATAACCAAACCCCGTACAACTTCCTTATCCCAATCTCATATACTCACTAACCTTCCAGCATTTCTCTCTCTTTACTCGTCTGGGAGGAAAATACTCTCTTGGGGCCAAGACAAAATAGAGTCCTCAGGATCACACCATTAGGTCATGATCATGAGGTCTAGGGATTTTAGTTAAAGGAATAAATAAGAAGGGCATGCAAAGCTGGCATGCAGGGCAGCGCTGCCCCTGGGACAGACCTGGTGGGTGCAAGGGGAGCCAAGCCCTCATAGAGGTAAGGCTGATAGTTGCAGACTTTAAGGAAGAAAATTTCTTTTTCTTGTTGCTCATTTCCTCCTCAGCTTCGGGGAGCTACGTCCAAAGGGTTAAGGCCATACTGAGGACTTTGGGGAAGAGAAACTGCTTCCTGAGCCTTATAGTCTTGGCCTAAAGCAGAAAACACAGGGAACCTTTCAGGATTTCTCTTGACTAGCCCAGCTCACTCCACATAGTAAACTATTTCAAAAGTCTGAGCTGGTAACAAAGATTTTCAGCTCAGCACTAAATGTGTTGTGAAAAGAAACACTTGGACCATCATATATGTCTTTTGAGAACCTTCCATGGCCATGTAAGATGGTTGCTATCTTCTCAGGTTCTTGATGGTGCATCATGTGCCAGGCTCTGTGCTCTGTGATTTCCCTGCATGATCTCATCTATGAGTTGGGGACAACTATTACTCCCATTTTACAGATAGTGAAAATCAGGTATATAGCCATTAAGCACCTGTTATATTTATTCAGACTATCTTACTATGTATGAAATCTAGGGCACAAATAGAGGTAAGATTTAAATCCAGCTCTGTCTAACTCCTGAGCCCTTGCTGTTGATCACAACATTGTGCTGTATAGACTTGCACTTGGTTCGTTCAACAAGCTGGTAGTATTCCATCTATTGAGCAGGCACTGGTCTAGGTCTTGGGGACACTGAGATAGAATAATAGGCCACAGCCTGCCACCAATCCTCATGATCTAATGAGAGGACATAAAGTATGCTTCCCTTGTGTGTTCCACCATTGCCATCTTTGTGTCATCTGTGACTGTCCTCCCCATCTGCCAGACTTGGTTAAATTTTCTAGTCTCGGCCACCTATGCCTCCCGCCCTCATCCCTCTGCCTGTCATTTTGGTGTCATGGGCATATGGAATACAAGAAGAGCCTGTCAATGGGTGCAGGGTGAGGAGAAGAAGGAGGGAATGTGCCACAAAGCTGGAATCTGTCCGACAAACGATGTGACAGCAGACATGGCGAGGGTGACAGCTGGAAAATAACAGTTAATAGCCCCTGCCCAGGCTGTGCTCAGAGAGATGGCATGCTGAGCAACATCGTAATGGCTTGTGGAAATATTGCTCTGAGCCCACGGAGGCTGTTGCAAGACACCCAGCTCTGTGCACTTCCTTGTCACATTTACAAAGCTCACTCTTTTGGAAACTGACTCTCTGCTTATTCTTGTTCCATGGTGCTATATACATACAACCAGTTGGACCTGGTATCTACTCAGCCAGGGTCTTGCTAGTAAACACATGGCAGAAATGATTGGCAAAGACTTGGGGTTTGGGTGAGGCTCACAGCAGTTCAGGGGCTCTGCTGCTATTACTCCCAAAGATAATTATAAAGATAGCACCAGTTAAAATATCTAATGTTTTATTCAATATTTTGGTGAGTTTCAATTACTCCCAATTATAATTCAACACCTTTTCTATTTAAAACAATTATTGCCCTTTGCAATGAGCTTTGAAGCAAATAAATTGTTTGTCATGATTAGTCACTGCTCCTGCCAGAGGTTTCTCTCTCTCACTCCTCAACTCTGCTACCTTTCAATTTGTGGCTAACTAGCATTAGCTTATGGTTAACCCTTTGGCTGTTCCCAGTGTTAGCCACCACAAGAGCTTTAGATATTGGGGGAAAAACAAAGTAGCTTCAGTCACCCTTGAGACAATTATACTCATTAAAAATCAATGGGATCCAATTACTAGCAGCAGGACTCTGACTCAGTTTCAGATGTATCGAATACCAATTCCCAGCCAAGTGACAGAAACACATCATCAGGATCTGACAGCTGTGTGAGGAAAGAAGGCACTTTGACTCACTTTTGTGATTGCATTCAGAGCCATCGCCTCTTTGTTATTATCATCATTTTGTGTTTATTGTGTAAGTTCCTTCTACGCTAAGTGTTAAATTAGGAGCAAGGGAAGTTGTAAAGAATAAGGATTACTCTCACTCTGATAGAGCTGTAATTAGAAAAAGGAGTCAGTGCCTATAAAAATGTGTGGTTGTCATTAAAAAAGGAACACAAGCTGGAAGAAATGTTGAAGCTTGAAGTGTCTGACAGAGTTTGTGCAGCATTATTTCATACCACATTTTTATTGACTCCTACTCTTACCCTAGGAACTAAGAGATGATAGAAATCACACTTGCCTTCAAGGAACTTGCTATGCAAATGATGATTGGTGACTTCATTATATTTACCAAAATACTTATTTGCTTAACAATGGATTAAACAGAGGTGTTATTTATAAAATCCTAGAATAATAGAACCTGAGTCAATTACTGCTGTTGGTATTGGTAAACATTGGTAAAATATAATATCTTTGACATTTTGTAATACCTAAGTTACATTAGTTACAACTGAATTAGAATACAAACTTCGAGGAAATGAAATCTACAGATTGACTTGGGTAGTATGGGCATTTTGACAATATTAATTTTTCTTATCCATGAACACGGGATACCTTTCTATGTATTTGTTTTCCTTCAGTGAAAATTTCATAAATGTTCTATAGTTTTCAATGTACAGATCTTTCACTTCTTTGATTAAGTTTATTCCTATTTTACTGTTTTGAGCCTATTGTAAATAGGATTTTTTTTCTATCAGATATTTTGTTGTCAGTATATAAAAATACGACTGATTTTTGCATGTTAATTTTGCATCCTGCGACTTTACCAAATTTGTTTATTAGTTCTAACAATGAGTTAGTAGAGTCTTCAGGGTTTTCTTTATGTAAGATTGTGTCATTTGCAAACAGAAAATTTTGATTCTTTTTTTCCAATTTGGATGACTTATTTCTCTGTTGCCTAAATTACTGTGGCTAGGTCTTTAGTACAACGTTGAATAGGAGTAGTAAGGACATGCATTCTTGTCTTATTTCTGATTTTCAGAGGAAAAACTTTCAGTTTTTTATTCTTGGGCATACTAGTAGTGAGTTTACCATATATGGCCTTTATTATGTTGTGGTATGTTCCTCTATACTAAATCTGTTGAGAGCTTCTCTCAAAAAAGTGCAGTGAATTTTGTCAAGTGTTTTTTCTGCATCTACTGAAAACATATGATTTTTAATCTTCTGTTTTCCTAATGTGGTGTATTACATGTGCTGATTTCCATATGTTGAATAATCCTTACATCCCAAGGAAAAAACCCACTTGATCACAGTGTATGATCCTTTTAATGTGCTGTTGAATTTGCTTTGCTAGAATTTTGTTGAAAATTTTTACATCTATATTAATCAGGAATATTGGTCTTGTAGTGTCTGGGTTTGGCATCAGGTTGACATTGGCTTCATAAAATGAGTTTGCAAGTGTTCCCTCCTCTTTAATTTTTTGGAAGATTTTTGACAAAGATTGACATTAATCTTTCTGTAAGTGTTCAGTAGAATTCACCCATGAAGCCATCTAGCCCTGAACTTTTCTTTGTTGGGAGACTTTTGATTACTGCTTTAATCTCCTTAGTTGAGATCCTTGGGTGGCTCAGCGGTTTAGTGCCATCTTCAGCCCAGGGCATGATCCTGTGGTCCCGGGATCAAGTCCTACATCAGGCTTCCCGCATGGGAGCTTGTGTCTGTGTCTCTGCCTCTCTCTCTGTTTGTCTCTCTGTGTCTCTCATGAATAAATAAATAAAATATTTTTAAAAATCTCCTTAGTCATTATTGATTTGTTCATACATTTTATTTTTTCATGATTTAGTCTTAGTAGATTATATATTTCTAGAAATGTATCCATTTCTTTTAGGTGATCCATTTTTTTGGCATATGATTTTTTATAAAAGCTTCTTATGATGCTTTGTATTTCTGAGGTTCCAGTTGTAATATATCCTCCTCATTTATAATTGTGTTGAGTCCTTCCTCTTTTTTTCATGGTTAGTCTAGCAAAATGTTTGTGATTTTGTTTATTTTTCAGGAAAGTCAATTCTTAGCTTCATTGATTTTTTTCTATTGTTTCTCTAGTCTCTATTTCATTTATTTTTGGTGCTGACTTTTCATGTTGCTAGCTGGCATCATGAAACTCTGTAGGATATATATATATATATATATATATATATATATATATATATATATTTTTTTTTTTTTTTGCTGTGGATATGTTTCTTACCAACTCTCAGTTGAACAGAGTGAATTATAGATTTTAATTGCTACAAATTGTATTAACTTACCTTAGAATAAAAAAAAGTAGAACGAGAATGTTCATGTCCATTCATTTAAAAATATTTATATAAGTGAATAAAAAGAATGAGTCTTCCTGGTAGCTTCACAGTAGAAGGTGAACCAAAAGAAGAACTTACAAATAAATCCCTGATTTCTGGATTGATCAACTCGATGGGGAAGACTTGCAGAAAAATTTATCTGGGTGAAAAATTCTGGTGTTCTGACCTGTTCACATTAATCACACTGTACTTATTCAACATCCACTCATATTGTCAAATATGCAACTGGGTATAAAAATCTTGGAGCTTATTTGGAGAATTTACACCTAGATATATAAACTTGGGACTCACAAGCAATAAAGCCATTGGATGGGATAAACTCATCTTGGAAAAATATATATAGGGAGAAACTAATGACTTTGACCAAGCCTGAAGGCACTGTGACATTTAGAGTTTGATCCAAGGACATGCACTGGGCAAAATAATCAGTGAGGGAGGGGAAACTAGAATAGCATGTGTTGTTTTAAAATCCAAGAAAAGTAGATGATTCAAAATAAGGCAGTGGTCTACTTGCCAAATACTACAGAATAGTCTGGAAAAGTAAGGTCTGAGAAGCGACTTTTGAATTTTATAATAAAGGGGTGCTTGGTTTCACTGAGGTTGTTGTAAGAAAGATTTGACCAGGACAGGTTACAGGCAGTGGGAGAGTGACTGAAGGTTTTCTGTGAATGGACAGAAGAAACATGGGCTGTAGACACACAGGGACTAAAGTCAAAAGGTTTTTTGGTTTGTTTGTTTTTATTTTGTTGTTGCTGTGCTTTAAGGTAGGAGATAATGGAACGTGTGTGTTTGTTTATGAG
This sequence comes from Canis lupus dingo, assembly GCF_003254725.2. NCBI lineage: Eukaryota > Metazoa > Chordata > Mammalia > Carnivora > Canidae > Canis > Canis lupus. The sequence goes on along the minus strand of NC_064245.1, from coordinate 50,896,072 downwards.
ATGCTCCAGTAAAAATGAAGAACTTAATGCTGCCAAAGAGAATATATATTTGCACTAACAAATTCCTTGAGAAAGGATGTATGGTTGTGATCTAGAACACAAGTGAAGAAGTCAGGATGCTGGATGGTTGTGCAAACCATGAATTCCTGGGATCTTAGAGTGTTTGAGTGGACAAGGGCAGAAGAGGTCATCTAGTACAATCATTTATTTGCTGGCTCATTCCTTCATGTAATAGGTTTCAGATATCTTCTATGCAATAGGCATGACTGAAATAGAACCTGTACCCTTAACAAATAAGGATATCCTCTTTTTTATAAACAAGAAAAATGAGATTCACAGGGTGGAGTATCTTACATAAAGTCATACCTTTCAACATTTTTTTCAGTGAGCTATACAATGAAAATCCATGACCCTCTATTATCAATACATTGTTCTTTAAAAAACAAAAACAAAAACAAAACCAACGGAATACAACTCCCTAAACCCTTTATTTTTAGAGCAGTTTAAGTTTGTAACAAAATTAGGAGAAGGTACAAAGATTTCCCATATACTCCCTTCCCCCACATATGCATACTCTCCTCCATTATCAAAACGCTGACCAGAATGCTGCATTTTTTTACAGGTGATGAACCTACATTGACACATCATAATTTCCCAATTATAGTTTGCATTATAATTTACTTTTGGTGTTGTTCATTCTGTAAGTTTGGACAAATATATAATGATAAGTACCCATCATTATAGTGTAATACATAATATTTTCACTTCCTTAAAAATATTCTGTGCTCTGCCTATCCATCCCTCCCCTAAACCGTACCTCTGGCAACTACCAATATGTTTGCTGTTTCCATAATTATGTCTTTTCCAGAATGTCGTATCGTTGGCATACAGTATATAACCTTTTAGATTGGTTTCTTTCACTTACCAATATGCATTTAACTTTCCTCCATATCTTTTCATGGACATGATTCCTTTCAGTTTTCCATTCAACCATTTAACACTGACTCTCATTTCCTCACTTATTACTTTGTATGCAAGACAGTGATAACTGATAGAGGAAGTTCTATGTTGGGTTTACAAAACAATGAATAAAATAACCATAAACACACGTTCTCATGAAGGAGATACTATGCATACATCAAATAATTCTTGTGAAGATAGAATGAGAAAAAGTATGTGATGTTTCCTGAAAACAAGACTGACATACAAGCATAAGTTTTATGCCATGTTACATGTATTACATGGGCCTAGGAGGGTGAGCTAAATGGTGGAGATGCAACTGAATTCATGTTGGTTTTCCTAAAACCCAAAGAGAAAAGTTAAAACTTTTTATTACAAACATTTATGAAATAGTTATAAATGTAGCAACTAGAGAGGTAAAGCAGCTGAATGAAAGTAGCAGGTGAAAACATTAAAACATCATAGTATATATGTGTTCAGGGTGCTTTTTGTTGGAAAAGCTATTATATTTGAAGAGTCACAACTCAGATTATTGAGGTCCTTTCCTGAATCTCTTGGCATTTGGGAAGCAAGTAAATGTCTGCCTTGCCTTCGTCAATAAGCCAATCAAGTCTATCCATATAACTGATATACCTGCCAATCTATTTACTCTGGCCACCATCCATCCAGAGGTGTTCACAGAATGTGCCAGAACCTTCACAGCCATTTATTTAACATTCAAATTGCTTGATTCTCAGCCCACAACCTCTGCTTCAGATGCTTGGCTCTCTAATCCGAAATCAGTTCTGTTCCATGTTTTCTAAATTTGGCATTTACACCTAATTTCTTTAGCTTTCTGCTAAGGACTTGGTATGGGTGAACCTCCTGAGTCTAGCCAACCCACAGAATTATGAGAGATGATAATAAATTTTTGTCTCAAGCCACTAAGTTCTGAGAGTAATTCTCAATTAGGGGATACTTTGTTCCCCTTTCCAAACAGAGGACATTTAAAAATGTCTGGAAACATTTCTGGCTTTCATACTGAGTGGGGAGTGCTAGTGTCACCCACTATGTAGAGGCCAGGAATGTTGCTAAACATCTGATGATGCACATAGCATCCCCCCATAACACAGAATGATTAGGCTGCAAATATCAGTAATACTGAGGCTGAGAAACTTTGTCATTGAGAATGACAACCACTTCCTTTTAAATTGTGTTGTAGTTAAATCAGAAGTCTATTTTTTTCCAGATTTTGAACACTTTCTATACACTCTAATGTCCTATTCTCAAAATCTTTCCTCTTTTTCTGTCTCCCCAAATCCTTAAAACCTTACTTAAATCCCTCATCCACAGGAGATTTCCCTAACATCTTTCTCCTTTGGCTGTAGTAAAATACTAACATACTACACACTGCTAATTTCTTTTCTGGCATTTAGTCACATTCTTAGGTCTATTAATCTGGTATGGTTGTAAACTCCTCAAAGTCAAACATCACACTGCATACTATTTTCAGACAATTCAAAGAGCAAGCACAGAGAGTACCATAATAAGTGGTTGGAGATTGACTATATCTACCTCTTATGTTCATGTAATTTTTATGAAACAATGCTATAATTTTATACTAGATATTTACCACATACTATTACATATGTATTATGTTACTATATTTACTATATACTTATCATATATATATATTTATAGTATAATATAGTAAATATATTTATACTTTTATAGTATTTACTATATATTTTATAGTATACTATATAGTATTTATAATGTATATTTTCTATATATTTATATATTATATTTATATTACTATATACTTACTATATCCTATATTGCTATATTTTCTATGTACTATATACTATTATGTAATTTTATACTGTAAAATTGTGATCTATAACAAGAAATATATATTTGGTCTTTGACCCCAAGTGTTGAAAATAATAAAAGACATCTTTGTTATATTAAAGAGGTGACTTTTGGGAAGCACCTACAGACTGGTTGCCAGAGGAACCAATCATATGATTAGGGGGTTGGGACTTACATTCCTACTCCATAAACTTTAGGGAGGGAAGAGGGGCTGGAGATTGAGATCAATTGCTAATGGCCAATGAGTTACTCAAGCATGCCTATGTAATGGAGACTCCATTAAAACCCCAAGTTGAGAGTATTTGGAGAGCTTCTGGATTGGTGAACACATGGAAGTATTGGAAGAGTAGTGTGCCTGGAGAGGAGGACATGAATACTACATGATTTTTCCTCATACCTTGCCCTAGATCTCTCTTCCATCTGACTATTCCTGAGTTATATCATTTTATAACAAGATGGTGACCTAGTAAGTAAAATGTTTCTCTGAGCTTTATGAACCATGCTAGTAAATTAATCAAAATCCTTGAGGGGGTCATTGGAGCCTCCAATCTGTAACCTGTTTGCTCAGAAGCACAGGTGACAACCTGAGCTTGTGACTGGCCTCTGAATCGGGGTAGGGGCAGTGGGACTGAGCCCTTGCTTGTGGGATCTGACACTATTTACTGACAGATAGTGTTGGAATTGAGTCAAATTGTAGGACAATCAGCTGGTGTCACAGAGAATTGCTTGTTGTGGGGGAAATGTCTCCACATATTTGTTGACCAGAAGTGTCAGCAGTGAAGTGATTGTGTGTGTGTGTGTGTGTGTGTGTGTGTGTTTAAAAGCGACACACAGGAAGGAAACACATAGTGGAGAAGAACTGTAGGTTTTTCTGGGCTGTAGATTTTTCTTAGGGACACTGACATTTTGCAAAATCTAAGTAGAAAGTGTCTTGTTGATGTTAACCACACTTGATCTCACAAATGGTGAATCAGCAGAGCCTAACTCCATAGACTCAGCAAAGATATATCAGAAAAGGCAGCTGACCTCCCAAAGAGCTTGGATGAACATGCCTCTCTCCACCACTCAGACTCTGGTCCATTAGCCAACCAATCTTTCCACACACAAAATATGTGAGCTGCTGATCCATTAAAACAAGTTCCATCCAACAGTCAGGATTCTCCCAATGAAAGGGAAATAGCATGAAGGCGAGAAACCCTAGAAACAGTAGTTCATCAGGTTAAAGATTTGAAAAGATGTGAAGGAAATGGTGGCAGCCAAGGCTAAGGAGAGGTGGGTTGCAACTAATGTTGTGGATTTCCAAGTATCAGGTCAAGGAGTGAAGATGTGCAATCTATCAAACTTTCTAAAATGATGATATGGTCCTAGCTGGGCTTTAGAAGGATTAGTCTGCCATTCATATGTGGAATGGTTTGGAGAGAGACAAACCTGGCAGTCTAAGAAGCTACTAGAGAGGATAACATTAACAAAGTCAGAACCTTCAGTAATCTTCTCTTCCATGAAAGCAATAACAGTGGTCAAAATTGTCAGGATGAAGTTTTTCAGAACTCTGAAAATTAACCTAAGGCTTGAAGCATTCTGGGAGACTATTTTAAAACAAATACTTCAATGTCCATGAGAAGAAAAAATTTTAGGCTTTTGCTTGTTCTGTTTCCATCCTCCTATTTTCAGCTCCAAAGTAGCCTTGAGGATCAAGATCCTGTGATAATATTGAAAATCATAACCTTGAAAGCCACTGAGGGGGACGGGGGCAGAACGGGAGGGCTAGAGCTTTTTTTAAGTCTTCTCAGAGAACTGTCCTTATTTAATCAATTTCCTAGTTCTCTGGAAGACCTCACTGACAGAGATGCTTTTATTTGACCTGACACAGAATTTGTTCATAACAAACAGTATTTCCCTGATGTTCATCAAAAATAATCACATACAAATATTTAACATTGTGGTTGCCTGAGGTTGCGGATAAAAATTCGGGCAAACAATAGATTAACCAAAAATCTAGAAAGGAAATCCTAGAAAACAAGATGTCTATCAGGGCTTTAAAAGCTCTGGCCTATTCCTGGGAATATAGAAGGTTGCATGCATGTGTAAGGACTGTGCACACTCAGGAAAGATCTGAGAAAGTCTGAAGCTCTCACCTTTCACTAGACTTGAGTTTTGAGCAAAGACGAAGTGAAGGCAAGAATAGCATTGTAAACTACCTTGATAAGTGCTGAAGTCATCTCCTAACACAGAGAGAACCACTAGGCAAAAACTGGAAGACATTAATTTCAGATGTTTAAGGAAATTATCCAATCACTAAACTGATCACTAAACTAACAAGGAGAAACTTCAGATCACACAACACAAAGAATTTACAGAACTACCTCAGAAAAGTCACTAAGCAAACAACAGCAGAAATAAAGACAGTATGGTCTATACAAAGGAAAAAAATGAACCAATAGAATTTGTCACTAAGGAATAGCAGACATTGGACTTAGTAAACAAAACTATTTAAAATATATTCAGAGAACGAAAAGAAAGATATCTTTAATATCTAAAGAATTAAAAGATAGTATGAGAATAATGCCTCATCAAAAACAGAATATCAACAAAAGGCATAAATTATTTTTTTTAAATAATGAAATAGGAATCTGAAGTTGAAAAGTATAACTAATGAAAATATTACTAGCAGGGGTCATCATCAGATATGACCTGGCAAAGGAAAGAATCATCAAACTTGAAGATAGATCAGGCGAGATTATCAAATCTGAGAAAAGAAACAAAACTGAGTGAAGAAAATGAACAGAGCCTTAGAACTTCACAGAGACTATGAGATACCATCAAGCATACTGATATATTTGAATGGGAGTTCAAGAAAGTGAGGAGAGAAAGGGGCAGACAGTATAGTTGAACACATATAACTGAAATTTTCCAAATTTTATGCAAAACACAAATCTACACATTGAAGAAACTCAACAAACTGAAGAGGATAAATTTCAAGAGATCAATACATAGACACATAATCAAGCCATCAAAGACAAAGAGAATATGGAATACAGCAAGAGAGAAACAACTCATACATACGAGTGATGCTTGGTAAGATTAAAAGATGATTTCTCAACGGAAACTGTGGAGGTCAGAAGGCAGTGGACTGACATTCTAAGTGCTGAAAAAAGATTGTCAAGCAAGAATTTCCCACCTAGCAAAACTCACCAACAAAATGAAGGAATAATTATGATATATATTAAAAAAACCTGAGAGAATTTATTCCTAGCAAATCTACCTATAAGAAATATTAAAGGGAGTCCTTCAGGATGAAGTGCAAGAACATGAGACAGTAACTAGAATTAAAATGAAGAAATAAAAGGCACCAGTGAAGGCTACTTATATATAAATACAAAACATGGTGTTACGGTGTTTTTAAATTTGTACTTTTCCCCCTCCTATCTGATTTATAAGGCAATAGAATAAAGCTATAATTATAAATCTTGGTTAATGGGCATATAATGTACAAAGATGCACAATAAGCGCATAAAGGAGAGAGAGGACATGACATTATATAGAAGCAAAATTTTTATAGATTATTGAAATCAAGTTGTATCAATGTGGTTTAAATTGTTAACACTTAAAATCTCAATTGCAATCCTCAAGGAAATCACTAAGAAAACTAAAAAAATATAGCAAGATAAATGACAAGGAAATTATAATGGTATACTAAACAACATCTATTTAATACAAAAGAGGGTAATATTGGCAGAATAGGGTAATAACAAAGACATAAGATGGACAGAAACCAAAGAGCGAAATGTCAGACAAAATTCTTACCTTCTCAGTAAGTATATTAAATGTAAGTAAATGAAGTACTCCAATTAAAGGGCAAAGATAGGAAGAAAGTAAAAAATAAAACAAACCATTATACAACAACATGCTGCCTGGAATAGATACACATTAGACCCAAAGACATAAATAGATAAAAAATATGGGAAAAGTACCATGCAATCTTTAAACAAAAGGGAGTTGGAGTGATTATAGTAATGTCAGGCAACATTAATTTTTGGAGAAAAATTGTTACTAAAGACAAAGGAAAACATTTTGTAATGATAAAATTGACATCCATAGTAAGGTATAACAGTATAAACATATACGCACCTGTAAACAGACCCCAAAATATAGTTGGGGATGTCAACATTCCACTTTCAATATTGAGAAAGAACACCAGACAGTAGATCAAGAAAGAAATAGATTTGAATGATACTGTGCAAAACTAGACATTAAAGACATCTATAGAACACTTCACCCATCAGCAACTACAAACACACTCTTCTCAAGTGCATATGGAATATTCCTTAGGATAGACCATAGTTTAAGCTACCAAGCAAGTCTCAATGAATATGAAGAACTTGTTATCATACAGAATATTTTCTATGGTCACCATGTAATAGAATGAGAAACAATAAGACAAGGAAATTTATGAGATCCAGAAATTCGTGGAAATTAAACTTATTCCTCTATAACCAATGGATCAAAGAGAAATCACAGGAAAGTTAGCAAATATTTTATGCTGAAGTGCTGAAGATACACATTAGACTCATAAATGAAAACAAAAACACAGTATGTAATATAATGAAAGCAGTGCTTAGAGGAAAATTTTAAATGCAGATGACTGTATTTGCAAAGAAAAATAGCAAATCAGTAAGTCGACCTTAAGAAACTGGGAAAAGAAGAGAAAACTAATCACAAAACAAGCAAAAAGAAAAAAATAACAAGTTTCCGAGGAGGCCGGGCAAGATGGCAGAAGAATAGGGTCCCCAAGTCACCTGTCCCCATTAACTTACCTAGATAGCTTTCAAATCATCCTGAAAACCTACTAATTTGGCCTGAGATTTAAAGAGAGAACAGCTGGAATGCTACAGTGAGACGAGTTCGTGCTTCTATCAAGGTAGGAAGACAGAAAAAATAAAAATAAAAAAGCATCCAAGGGGGAGGAGCCCCGCGAGGAGCCGGGCTAAGGCCAGCAACAATCGCCCCCAGGACAGGAAAGCCTAGGCCCAGAGAAGCAGGAGCTTCACCAACCTTCCCGGACAGAAAGGCGCTCACAGAGAGTTCGGGCAGGATCCCAGGAGGGTCGGGGATGCCCTCAGGCTCCCTGAGGCACTAACAGAAGACCTGCGCCCCCGGGGGGAGGGCGCCACACACTGCGGGCCGGATCGTGCCCCGCAGGGCTCCGGGAGCAGATCCGGTGGTGGTTCCACGCAAAGGGGGGCTGCACCGCCCAGGAGCGATTGGAGCTGCGCAGGCCCTGGAGCCCAGGGCGCTGGGGGACACAGCCCAGGATCCGGCGCTACCCTGGGACAGGTAGAGGCCGGGAGGGCCCAGGACAGCAGGACACTCCTGCCACCGGGTGACCCGAGCTGTGCAGATCAGTGACCCCTGCCCCCGGAGCATCCAGGCCAGTGCGGACGGGGAACTGCGGTAGTTACTGCGGAAGCTGACTCTAGGGCTGGAGAGCTGGCCGCCACCACTCTTGTTGTTCCTCCTGGTGTCACCTTGTACTTGGGACTGAGCAGGGGCCTCACAGGATAAACAGCTCCCACTAAGCTGTGCACCTGGCAGGGTTCTGAGCAGCTCCCCCAGGTGCACACACCTGAGAATCAGCACAGCAGGCCCCTCCTCCAGAAGACCAGCTGGGAGGACAGGGGAAAAGCAAATTATTGACCAAGAAGCGCTGGAAAGTTCCAGGGGAAGTCAAGGGATTTACAGTATATAGAATCAGGACACTCCCCTTTGTTTTTTGTTTTCTGTTTGTCCCCCTCCCCTTTTTTTTCCTCTCTTTTCCTCCTTTTTCCAGTACAACTTGTTTTTAGCTACTCACCACTGAGTAAAATGACTAGAAGGAAAAACTCACCCCAAAAGAAAGAATCAGAAACAGTACTCTCTCCCACAGAGTTACAAAATTTGGATTATAATTCCATGTCATAAAGCTAATTCAGAAGCACAATTATAAAGCTACTGGTGGCTCTAGAAAAAAGCATAAAGGATTCAAGAGACTTCATGACTGCAGAATTTAGATCTAATCAGGCCGAAATTAAAAATCAATTAAATGAGATTCAATCCAAACTAGAGGTCCTAACGACGAGGGTTAACGAGGTAGAAGAACAAGTGAGTGACATAGAGGCCAAGTTGATGGCTAGGAAAGAATCTGAGGAAAAAAAGAGAAAAACAATTAAAAGATCATGAGGATAGGTTAAGGGAAATAAATGACAGCCTCAGAAGGAAAAATCTACGTTTAATTGGGATTCCAGAGGGCGCCAAAAGAGACAGAGGACCAGAAAGTATATTTGAACAAATCATAGCTGAGAACTTCCCTAACTTGGAAGGGGAAACAGGCATTCAGATCCAGAAGACAGAGAGATCCCTCCCTAAAATCAATAAAAAAAAACCTCTCAACACCTCAACATTTAATAGTGAAACTTGCAAATTCCAAAGATAAAGAGAAGATCCTTAAAGCAGCAAGAGACAAGAGATCCCTAACCTTTATGGGGACAAGTATTAGGTTAATAGCAGCCCTCTCCACAGAGACCTGGCAGGCCAGAAAGGGCTGGCGGGGTATATTCAGGGTCCTAAATGAGAATAACATGCAACCAAGAATACTTTATCTAGCAAGGCTCTCATTCAGAATAGAAGGAGATATAAAAAGCTTCCAAGATAGGCAGAAACTGAAAGAATATGTGACCACCAAACCAGCTCTGCAAGAAATATTACGGGGGACTGTTAACCTGAAATTTGGCATTGTGATGCCCCAGCTATGGTTTTCTATTTTAAAATTCCCCTGGCTATTTGGGGTCTTTTCTGATTCCACACAAATCTTAAGATGATTTGCTCCAACTCTCTGAAGAAAGTCCATGGTATTTTGATAGGAATTGCATTGAATGTGCAAATTGCCCTGAGTAACATTTTCACAATATTAATTCTTCCAATCCATGAGCATGGAATATTTTTCCATCTCTTTGTGTCTTCCTCAATTTCTTTCAGAAGTATTCTGTAGTTTTGAGGGTATAGATCCTTTACCTCTTTGGTTAGGTTTATTCCTAGGTATCTTATGCTTTTGGGTGCAATTGTAAATGGGACTGCCTCCTTAATTTCTCTTTCTTCAGTCTCATTGTTAGTGTATAGAAATGCCATTGATTTCTGGGCATTCATTTTGTATCCTACCACACTGCCAAATTGCTGTACGAGTTCTAGCAATCTTGGGATGGAGTCTTTTGGGTTTTCTATGTACAGTACCATGTCATCTGCGAAGAGGGAGAGTTTGACTTCTTCTTTGCCAATTTGAATGCCTTTTATTTCTTTTTGTTGCCTGATTTCTGAGGCTAGGACTTCTAGTACTATGTTGAATAGCAGTGGTGAGAGTGGACATCCCTGTCGTGTTCCTGATCTTAGGGGAAAGGCTCCCAGTGTTTCTCCATTGACAATGATATTTGCTGTGGGCTTTTCATAGATGGCTTTTAAGAAGCTGAAGAATGTTCTATCCCTACACTTTGAAGAGTTTTGATTAGAACCACCTCACACCAGTGAGAATGGGGAAAATTAACAAGGCAGGAAACCACAAATGTTGGAGAGGATGTGGAGAAAGGGGAACCCTCCTGCACTGTTGGTGGGAGTGTGAACTGGTGCAGCCACTTTGGAAAACTGTGTGGAGGTTCCTCAAAGAGTTAAAAATAGATCTGCCCTACGACCCAGCAATTGCACTGCTGGGGATTTACCCCAAAGATACAGATGCAGTGAAACGCCAGGACACCTGCACCCCAATGTTTATAGCAGCAATGTCCACAATAGCCAAACTGTGGAAGGAGCCTCGATGTCCATCGAAAGATGAATGGATAAAGAAGATGTGGTTTATGTATACAATGGAATATTACTCAGACATTAGAAACGACAAATACCCACCATTTGCTTCGACGTGGATGGAACTGGAGGGTATTATGCTGAGCGAAATAAGTCAATCGGAAATGGACAAACGTTATATGGTCTCATTCATTTGGGGAATATAAAAATTAGTGAAAGGGAATAAAGGGGAAAGGAGAGAAAATGAGTGAAAATATCAGTGAGGGTAACAAAACATGAGAGACACCTAACTCTGGGAAATGAACAAGGGGTAGTGAAAGGGGAGGTGGGCGGGGGGTTGGGGTGACTGGGTGATGGGCATTGAGGGGGACACTTGGTGGGATGAGCACTGGGTGTTATGCTATATGTGGATACATTGAACTCCAATAAAAAATTAAAAAAAGAAAGAAATAATAGAGTGGGTATAAATAAAATAGTAACTTGAAAAACAGTAGAATCAACGAAACAAAGGATGGTGTTTTAAAAATATTTTAAAAAATGGAAAATTTTAACTAGACTGACTTGGAGAAAGAGAAAAGTCCTAAATTACTAAATCAAAAATAAAAGTTACTACTGACTTTACAGGAATAAAGAGGATCAGAAGAGAATATTATAAGTAATTTTTTTTGTTTTTTTTGTTTTTTTGTTTTTGTTTTTTTTTTTAATTTTTATTTATTTATGATAGTCACACAGAGAGAGAGAGAGAGAGAGAGGCAGAGACGTAGGCAGAGGGAGAAGCAGGCTTCATGCACCAGGAGCCCGACGTGGGATTCGATCCCGGGTCTCCAGGATCGCGCCCTGGGCCAAAGGCAGGCGCCAAACCGCTGCGCCACCCAGGGATTCCCCCTATAAGTAATTTTATGTCAACAAATTGGATAACCTAGAAGCAATGAACAAGTTTCTAAAAACACATCAACTGCCAAAATTAACTCAAGAAGGAAGAGAAAATCTAAATAGATCTTTAACAAAGAAATGGAATAAATAGTCAAAAAACTTCTTAAGAAAACTTTAGGTGCACTTACCTTTACTGGTTAACTGTAATAAACTTTAAATGAATAAATGTGCAAGCTTCACAAACTGTCCCAGAACATAGAAGAGGAGGGAACACTTTCCAACAATTCTAAGACATCAGTATTACCCTGATACCAAAACCAAAGACATCAGAAGCAAACTACAGGCCAACTATCTTCATATCTCTATGAATATAGGCACAAAAATCTTCAAAATACAATACGCACCTGGTAATATATGTGAAAGTTTATTCATTACAATCCTTTGGGTTTATCCCAGGAGTGCAAAGTTGGTTCAATTATAAAAACAGATCACTGTGATAACTATATTAATAGACTAAAGAGCAAAACCCACTTCATCATCTGTATAGTGAAATCATTTGACAAAATGCAATATCTTTTTATCATAAAAATATTCAACATATTAGGAATAGAAGGGAATTTCTTCAACCTGAGAAAGTGCATCTATGCAAAAGCCACATAGCATGTCATACTTACTTAGTAAAAGGTTGAAATCTTTCCTCTAGGAGCAGAAATAAGGAAACAATGTTTGCTCTTCAAACTTCTTTTTTTTTTTTTTTAAGATTCTATTTATTTGTTCATGAGAAACAAAGATAAAGAGGCAGAAACATGCGCAGAAGGGAGCAATAGACTCCTTAGGGGGATCCTGATGCAGGGCTTAATCCCAGGACCCGGGGATCATGACCTGAGCCACAGGCAGACACTCAACCACTGAGCCACCTAGGCATCCTCCTCTTCAAACTTCTTTTCCACATTGTACTGAACATTTCAGACATGGAAGTTAGGAAGGAAAAAGAGATAAAAGACATCCAGATTGGAAAGGAAAAAATACAATGATCTATTTGCTGATTGTTTGATATTGTACATAGAAATATGAAGGATTTGTATTTCCCTGATGATGCATGATGTTGAGCATCATTCCATGTGTCTGTTAGCCATTGTATGTCTTCTTTGGAAAAAATGTCTATTCATGTCTTCTGCTCTTTTTTTACCTGTTATTCAGTTTTTGGATGTTCCGTTTTATAAGTTTTTTATATATCTTGGATGCTAACCTTTTATATGATACCCACAATATTAGAGCTAATAAATGAGTTCAGCAAGGTTGTAGGATACAAAAATCAATGCAGAAAAATAAATTGTGTTTCTATACACTATAAATGAACCATACAAAATAAAATTAAAACAATGTAATTTAAAATACTCTCAAAAGAATAAAATATTGAAGAATAAATTAAATGAAAGAAATACAAGATTTGCGCACTTAAAAGTACAGAACATCACTGAAAGAAATTAAATACGTTCTATGTTCATTAGTAGACCTGCTTTTTAAGAAAGCAGTCTCCTCAAATTGGTGTATGTTTAATGCAGTCCCTGTCAAAATCCTAGCTGCTTTTTTTGCACATATTGAAAAGCTGATAATTTGCATGGAAATTAAAGGGACCCAGAAGAGCTAAAGCAATCTTGAAAAAGAAGAACAAAGGTGGAGGATTTACTCTTCCATATTTCAAAACTCACTACCAAGCTACAGTAAACAAGATGATATAGTCTTGGCGTAAAGACATACATTTAGGTCAATGGAATGGAACGGAGAGTCCAGAAAGAATTGGTTCAATTGATTTTTGACAAGAGCGTCAAGACAGTTCAATAAGGGAAAAGAATAGTCTTCGCAAATGGTGTTGGGATAGCTGGATATCCGCATGCAAACTAATAAGTTTGAAACTATGTCTTAGTCTATATACAAAAATTAACTCAAATGGATCAATGATCAAAATGAAATGTATATAACTCTTAGAAGAAAACTTAAATATATATATTTACGACTGGATTAGGTAATGGTTCCTTGAATATGATACCATAAGTAGAAGTAAACAAAGAAAAAATAGATAAATGGAGTTTCATCAAATGTAAATCTTTTGTACTTTGAAGGATATTATCAATAAAGTGAAAGGACTATCCACAGAATGGGAAAAATACTTGCAAATCATACATCTGATAACTATACTAACACTTACATATCACAAGTAAAAAGATAACCCAGCTAAAAAATAAGCAAATTATTTTAATGGCCATTTCTGCAATGAAGATGTACAAGTAGCTAATCACCATATGAAAAAATGCTCAGCCTTACTACACCTTTAGCCATTGGGTAAATCAAAATCAAAACCTCAGTTAGATATCACTTCACACCCACTAGGATGGCTATAGTTAGAAAAACAGACAATAAAAGGTGTTGGTAAGATATGGGACATGGGAACAGTGATATATTGTTGATAACAAAGCAGAATGGTGCAGCTGTTTTGGTAAACAGTCTGTCAGTTCCTCAAGGATTAGGACAGTCTTAGCATATGACCAGGCAATTCCATGCCTATGTATATATCCAAGAAAAATAACATATGCCTACATAAAAACTTATAAACAAATATTCATAGCAGTGTTATTCATAAAAGCCCAACGGTAGAAACAATCTAAAAGTCCATCCAGTGATAAATGGATAAACAAAATGTGGCATAGCTCTATGATGGTGTATTACTCAGCTTTAAAAAGGAGTGCATTTTAGAGTATGTAAACTATGTCTCAACCAAAAAGAAACTGAATTGACTTTAGCAGCAAATATGAAATGAAACAGAAGTGATTGGAGCCCACAAACACCCTTTGCATGATAGGAATAGTGGATTTTCCTGATATGCTTTTTAATGTATGGTAGTGTGTAATTTATTCAAAAGACTTTCAGCTACCTGAATGGGTAAGTTGATAGTAATTAGAAACTGAGCAAGTGGGGTTTGGGACGAAAGACAGTATTAAAGCAGATGGCAGATAGGAGGAAGAGATTTCTACAGTAGCCTTGGGAAAGATAAACTGCATTTCAGCCTTTTGGGGAAGAGGAAGCTGAAATACAGGTAAAAAGCACTAATAGAACTAAATCGGTGTGTTCTGCTATACTCTGGCATGAAATTATTACAGGCTATTTAATCTGGAGTCTAAATTGGGAAGGGTCTTTGGAAAATCCCAGGGAAAACTCATGGGGAGTTTCCTTTTAACCAGACCAAATTAAATAAATCAGTGTTCTCTAGAGAAGAAGTGAAGACTCATGAGTCAAGAGGAAGCCTTCTTTTCTTTCGTTCTTTCTTTTTTTCCAATTAGAGGTCCAGGTATTCTAGGGATATCAGCATGTTCAAGAGATGCCAATAAAAATATTAATTGATAGAATAAATAATTCCATTTGGGAAGTGATATCTCAAGGTAATAATGACTGGCTAAGCCCTTTTCTTCTTAAGGATGGGTAAAGTGTTTAATTTCTTTTTATTGTTAGCAACATCACAATTTGTATTGGGAGGAAGGAGCTTGGAAACAACCCAAACTTCCTACAAAAGGGAATGAGCTAAGCAAACTGTCTAACAACTGATGGCTTCTTTTAGCATATTAAAATGATGATATGCGTGGCAATTTCAATATGTGAAAAGCTCTAAACTATGAAGCAAATTAACAAAACACAAAATTATACGTCAACTGATTCCAACATTTTATATATTAAAAAATACTCTATGTGTGTGTATTAAGGAAAAAACAGAAGAGGATATGGGGAAAAAAAAAAAGCAAACAGACATACCTGCCAGATTCCCTGTCAATTATTTTCATATAACCCCATGAACGACTTGATGAGGTTGGTAATATCCCAATTTTATGGATGAAAAATTAACATACAGAACAATTTATATAATTTGTCCAGGGACACCCAGCTGATAAGGGCAGAGACAAGATTAAAACTCAGCTCTGTTAATGCTCAAATTCATTGATCCACAACCCAGTGAAATAGAATTTAATAGCTTTCCTATTTTTTTTTCTTGGGTTAGGAACTCATTGAAGTCTGAATGTGATGAGGTACCAATATGAGGTGATTCTTTTTTTTTTTCTACTTCTGTTCTCATGTTGAATCTGCCCTTGTCATATCTTTTTTTCTCTTAAAGATTTTATTTATATGAGAGAGAGAGGAAAAAAAAAAAAAAACGAGCAGGGGAGGGGCAGAAGGAGAAACAGACTCCCTACTGAGCAGGGACCCTGACTCCATCCATATCCCAGGATCCTAGGATCCCAGGATCACTACCTGAGCCAAAGGCAGATGCTTAACCAACTGAGCTACCCATGAGCTCTAGCCCTTCCCTTTTGTAGGGGGGGGGTGACAGATTTCATAGGTTATCTATCAGTTGCCATCATTGAAAAGTCCAGTCTAATCCAATTTCGTCCAACCCTCATACCCTCATTAAATGTTTATCATCTTCCTTTTCTGTAATATAAGATTTCAATCTAAGAAATTTGCAACCCAAGAGAGAGGTTGTAAGTGGCACATGGGGCATTTTCTCCATTTGCTTCTCTTCTGATTGCAGCTCCTGTGATATAAGCTTGAGGAGTGGAAATCTGAGAGAGACAAGAAATGATCTTGTATAACTAGCATCCTGTTGGTCCTATTTTGGCTTCTTTGTCAAATTCTACAGGTATCTAGATGTTGGCTTTCTTATGGAATGCATGTGTAAGCTATCCAGGGGTTATTAGAGACATCTCCGTTGTTAAGATTCCCTAATTGGGAGATCTGCTCCAGTTTCACCCCATTTCTTCCTCCTGACTTCTCAGCTTCTCCCTCGAGGGGTCCACCTAACAGCTCCTGGTTGCTGCATTCCTTTGCCCAGTGTGCCAGCCTTCTTGGGGTGGGACTCTAACAAGCCAGCACAGTCAGGCTTCCTCGCGTGGTGTTCCTTTCACTCATTCATAGAAAACTCAGGTCTCCTTGCCACAACAAACAGAGGGTGTTCAGAGTGCTCTGGTGCCATACTCTGTTCTTTGACTTCTCTTGTGTTTCCTGTATGCTTCTGTTCAAATAGGTTGAGAGAACACTTAGCTGGTCCACCACATAAGCAGATATTCCAATAAACCAATAAGATGCGATTCTTCCTTTCCTGAAGCACTAACCTTATAATCTCTGCAAATTGCTCTCCTGGAGACAGACCCTCTCATTTGAAACATTTGGAAGAAACATCTACTTTCCCCATGGCAGGGAGGCAGATGTGCACACTTACTCTCCCAGGTTAATAAGTCATGTCTCTGACAATTTTCCAGTTCTCCCCCATTCATCAGACTTGGGTAGTGGTGTTTGCTCAATTATACTGACATAGCAAAGTAATTTATCCCCCACCCTCCAATATACACTATAAAGTCCTGGAAAGGACTTTTGTCCCATAAATGTTTGAATCTTATTTTAGAGTGTAGAATACTTGACTCATATGTCCTACCTTTGTGACCTGGTCCAGAGGAACAGAGAAGTCCTTCTCAGAATCCTATTATTCCTTATTAAATCACCAAAATGCAAAATAGTGCTTGAAAAGGCAGGACCTGTCTAATCAGATGGTATGTCAGTACTTAGGAGGGCTCCTTGCCACTCCCCTGATGGCTAGCGCATATTAAGAAAAATAGAAAACAGCTAATCAAAATAACATAACTTATTAAAAAGTATATCTTTAGAATCAAGGGGGGTTACTAAAGGAAAAATTAAATTTCCCATAGATTTAGAAGTTAAATGGGAGTATGAACAGAGAAGTATATATCACCTCTGCTTTCCTTCCTACATAAGCAGGAAGAGCTCTGTTCCCCAACTAGATGATACCAGTAGATTTTGGTATCACGTTGTAAAAGTTAAGCAAACAGACATACCTGCCATGTGGCATAGCTCTATGATGGTGTATTACTCAGCCTTAAAAAGGAGTGCATTTTAGGGTATGTAAACTATGTCTCAATAAAAAAGAAGCTGAATTGACTTTAGCAGCAAATATGAAATGAAACAGAGGTGATTGGAGCCCACAAACACCCTTTGCATGACATCCTTCATTACTAGTGATTAAAATACTTTAATTCTCTATTCACCAACTTATGCTTCTGTCTGAGCATTACTTAGAATTACCATACTTTGGGGGCAAATTCTCTTTTTGCAAATTTAAATCACTGTGTCCCTTTTAGAATATTCCGGCTAACTGGTCCACTCACTATCCCCAAGCATGTCTGAAAGTTTCCTGCTTCTTTGATTTTCTTCACATCACTTCTGCTCTGGAAAGCTCTCTCTTTGTACATCTACTTAAAATTCTACACATAGTTGGGAAGTCCTTTTGGAACCTGCTTTCACTATCCTGCTAGGTGACTTCTCTATCTTGTCATATTTTTTTTCTGGAAAATGTGTTGAGTTGTGAGCATTTTTCAGCATGAATCTGTGTGCTTCTGCATGTCTGATCACATATTCTCTAATGTGTCCATTTTTATTTTTATTGTTTTGGTTTGTTTAGCAAAAGAGGGAGACATTTAAATACTTTCACCTTGATTTTTATCTAAAAAATTTAATAAAAGCATATGCTTGATCAGTTAGATTGTGTAGAAATAACTGACCCCCCTCTACCATTTCACTGTGTAGGCAAGCTTGCATATGATTTTGTGATCTCATTGGCACCAGGATTCCTCTGTGAATACTGGAGCAGGTATTAACTAAATATAAAGTAGGTTCATAACAACTGAAAGCCAAATAATTCAGGAGATGTTGTGAGAAAAGTGGCTTTCCTGTGAAAAAAAAAATTGGGGAACATAAATGGTTGTATAGTCCAATGACATGGAAAGAAGGATTCCAAAGAACTTGCATGGAAGCCCTCAAGACTATACTCACACAGAATGTAGAAGTTCAGTTTCAGTAAAATAACACTGTCCATCTCACTAAATTAGTATTGTTGATTTATTTTTTTAAAGATTTTATTCATGAGAGACACAGAGAGAGAGACAGAGACATAGGCAGAGGGAGAAGCAGACTCCTCACAGGGAGCCCAAAGTGGAATTTGATCCCAAGACATGGGTTCATGCCCTGAGTTGAAGGCAGATGTTCAACAGCTGAGCCACACAGGTGTCCCAGTATTGTTGATTTAAATGTTACTGGTTTTTGTACTTT
The DNA here is from genome assembly GCF_003254725.2 of Canis lupus dingo. Lineage (NCBI taxonomy): Eukaryota > Metazoa > Chordata > Mammalia > Carnivora > Canidae > Canis > Canis lupus. The sequence goes on along the minus strand of NC_064245.1, from coordinate 50,877,397 downwards.
TGTTTGGATTTAGTTGCTAAATTTGATTTGGTTTTACAGCTTTTTTAAAGATTTTATTTATTTATTCATGAGAGACACAGAGAGAGAGAGGCAGAGACATAGGCAGAGGGAGAACCAAGCCCCATGCAGGAAACCCGATATGGGACTTGATCCTGGGAGTCCGGGAACACATTGAGCCAAAGGCAGATGCTCAACTGCTGAGCCACCCAGGCATCCCTGGTTTTACAGCTTTATAAGTGCACTAAACATGAGATATTTGTACATAATTTCAGGTTTGCATATATTTAAAGAACATATGTATTACAGTATGAGAGCATTTTATGTTGATGTTAAAGAATCTTTGACATTAAAAAAAGATGTGGAATACTATTCAGTTTTGAAAAACTGTAGTTTAGCATTGAATGTTCATCCTTTGTTCATAGAAATATGTTTTTTTGTGTGTGTGTGTGAATACTTGTGTCAATTCTTAGAGATTAGAGATTACATTAGTTTTCTCTGTTTCCCGTGACACCTAGCTAAGTGTCTTACATACAACCTTTGCTCAATAAAATTTATTGATGATTGGGATTGCACTGATAAACACTTCCTGAAAGCAAGGTATCAGAATTTTAGTTTTTCACATGTAGCATGAAGTTGATCCATTAATACTTGGTTTATAAAATCCTTGCCTACTCTGACATTCAAATAGCTTATATGAAAAGATAATTATATTCATGCTAAGGATAAGTCTGGTTGTGAGAAGCAATTTTTTGCAAAGGTAAAGACATCTAGTGATTGTGCCCATGGGGAGAAAGCACATCTTCAAATGTTTTGTTTTTCAAAAGGGGGTGGGGGATGAATCTTTTTTTCAGTTGGTGTAACTCATGGAGTTCCATGTTGCTGACAAGGAGATATGGCTACATGACTATAGTTTTTGCTGTGCCTTTTTCTTTATTGAAGGGAACAAAACACTTTTTTTTTTCCTTTTGGAAATAGTCATAGATGAAAAGTGGTTGTATTTTCTTTGCTCCCTGAAAGTTGTTTGAAGGAGTCAGTTGCCAGACCAATCAAGAAAGCAAATATAACCTACAGTTTATGATGTAGTTGGAAGAGAAGATTAATATCAACCTGGAAGGACATGATGGGTTATGTAAAGTTTCAACACAAATAAAACTAGAAACCCCAGCAAAAGAGTTTGGAGTCATTCGCCACCACTCTCTGATGTATGGGTCGGTTTTGAAATATGCAGCCTTGACTAAAATACTTAAACTTTTTAATTTAATTCTCAAGAATTCCCAATCCAATTAATCCAAATGGTGTGTGTGTGTGTGAGTGTGTGTGTGTGTGTGTGTGTTTTCTCTCATGTGGACTTTAATATCAGAGAACTCTGAATTAGAATCACAGGCCCACTCACTACAGATATTTACCCTGGGCAACTTCCTGAACCTTTCTTAAGATCAGTGTCTTTATCCATGAGATGGGGGCAACTTTGATTAATTTTTAAATATAATATGAAGTGTATGAGATTCTATATGTTAAGGCTCTAACTTTAGATTAATGACCAGTAAATGGAAGTTTATTCCTATTACCTTCTAAGATCTGAAGAAATAGAGATCCACTGCTCTCTGAGCTTAAAGAGAGGTCTTCCTTTCTGACTCATCAAAGTTACCATGAGGAATTTAAAACACAAATATTATTATGCTCTGCACTGAATTAGTGGATCTGAGATGGAGTCTGGGAATATATACCTCAAAAATCCATCCATCAGATTAAAAAATCACTGTCCTAAAGAACAAGGTTAATGCACTAGTTATATTTTGGATCTTTAGTCTTTAGAGAAGGGTCTGGCACAAAGAGTGTTCAGAGAAAATCTGTTAAATGCATTATAAACAAATCTCCTCTATCACCCATGAGTGATGGCATTGATTCTGGTATTCAGACTGACCATTCAGAAGATGGATCATTGGACTAATCATGGCTGGTTCAATTAGAGAAAAGTACCATTACAAAGCACCCAAAATAAAATTAGTTTGGGTATACCATATAATATGGTACAGAGTAAACATTTTCTCTCTAAAACATAAAAGCCATGACTTAGAGTCTTTCTTCTATTAGGTACTTAAAACGGACTACAGTGCTCAGTGACTATCTCCTATAGGAAGAGTAAGAACCCAGATTAAGGATTGTCATATCATTTTTTGCCATTACTTGCAGAGGAATTGCATATAAGATGTGGGATTGGTTACACAAGGTTATGTTGTTACATTCTCCTCCCATTTCTTTTTCCAACATTGCATGGTACAGAGCTTTGAATAATCAAAATAGTAGTAGTCTGTAGTCATTTCTAGGTTGATGTTCAAAATGGCTAGGTTTAGTAATTCATGGGTTACCAAAATACCTAAGAACACTTGATGACTAAACCTTATACCCAGAAGCTGATCTTTTCTTCCAAAGTGATTTTTAGATATTCTATCCAAGATTTTGTCCTTGTTGGTAGTAAGAAATTTTAAAATAAATAATAAAGTGTTAGAAAAAGAGAGAAAATAGAAATTAATATTTATCAGCTCTCTAGGGGAGAGTTTTTGGGTTTCAGTGAAAGAACAATGAAATAACTCACAAATGTATAACTATATATAAACAAATTAAGTCTAAATTAAAGGGTAAAAAATGAAATGGGAAAAATATTCACAGAATGTATTGCAGAATGAGTGAATATTTTATATATATAAAGGTAATACAAATTGTTATAAAAATGAGACGTCAAATAACTGGGCAAAAAAAGTATCAGTTAATTTATAAAAAAGTTCATCAGGTTAATATGATTATAGGCAAAAATTCAATTTATAAACTAAAAAATACAAAATAAAAGTAAGGTTTTATTTTGTTTTCTCCTATCAAATTTGCAAAACTCAATAAAAAAAAATCCTACCCTCTCAAAGGGGAAAAGGCCTTATATATAATGCTGATGGGAAAGTAAATTTACACAAGCCTTGCAAAGAAAGAAATTTAGTGATATTTGTCAAGATCCATAAAAATGATTTGACCTACTGATCTAATAATTCTACTTTTGGAAAAATAATACTAAAATAATTACAACAAAAACCAGAAATCTCAGATTTGCAAGAGAAGACATTTATTGTTTATACTATACAAATTTGGAAATAAACTAAGAGTTTAAAAATGGATAATCTTAGGTTAAATGTGATTCAGTTATCAAATGAAATACCATGTGGATGTTAAAAATGTATGTAGATAACTTGTAATAATATAAAGTATTATGTTATTATATTACAGGAAAGACAGGATACAAAATCATGTACAGAAGAATGATCACAAACATGATTAAATTTAACATTTTAACCCCCCAAAAATGGGGAAAAAAGATAAGGGTCTTTTCATAGAAGAATTACATCAGTATGGTATCCCATGGGTTGGTTTGTAATTGAGTGGCTTTAATTGCCAATTTTTTTCAATTATATTCCTTTGGCTTTATTTACATTGTTTCTAATGACCACATATAATGAGAAAAATAATAACGTACTGAAAAGAATGCCCTCTAGCACTTGTTAACTCTACAGTAGGAATCCATCCTTATACTTTTAGAGGTTTGAGGGATGCCACATGGACAATTCACTCTCTGCATGGAATGTGTCATAGAGAGCCAAAAAGCCTTAGAAGACTTTCCCATTCAGCTTTATGAGCAAATGAATAAACACATGTATTGGGTTAAGAACAAATGATTATAGTGACATTGGTTAGGAAAAAAATTAGAAGAACATAGAGATGAACACGTACTACCTCTCTAGAGAAAATTCTCTAAGCTTTCAGGCAATGTAAGAAATAAAAAATATTGGGCTATAAAAATAACTGGCAAGGCTTACATGTAAGCAAATATATCCAAATTAAAAGATAAACAATAGGAAAGTAATACAGAGAATGAATGTGAGTCTCCCTAAAGTTTGCTGTTCCTAAAACTATTTTAGCTCTCTTGTCTTTCGGTAGAATTCCTCTGGCAAGGACTGGAATGCAGGCTGAGTTTAATTTACCCTCTTAGAGAACATTTAGAAATTATAACTATTGTTCTCTTCTATAAATTCCCAGTTTGTCTGCTCAGGTGATGAATGAGATTGGCTATTTTCCTCAAAGCCAAACATTGAGGCCATTCTTTGGTAGAAAATTGTTTATTTATTGTATGATTATGGGGTGTACATTTTCCAAATACAATATTAATTTTATATATTCAAAAAAGGAAATTGGAATTTAGTTTAGGAGACACTTGTAAAGCACTTTTGAGGAAGCTTATGAGACCAGGCCTCTAATATTCCTTTACATTAAATCTTTAGGATGGATTAATTATGGGCTACAGGAAATAGAGCTAAAAAAAAAAAGACCTTAGGTTATATTTAGTTTAACAGTCCAACCTTTTTTGAAAGGGGTGTACAAGCATTTGATAATGATCAACATGTATCTTTTAGTATATGCACAAAGGAAGAGCAGAAAAAGCATAAGAGTTAATGATTGTACATTTATTTATTTACTAATTGGTCTTACATTTTTTTTTAAAAGAATAATGTGCTCAATAAATATGTCCCAGACATTACAGGATTCATGTGAATGTAATGCTGGTACAAATCCTGAACCTCTTCATAAGTAGTTTGGTTTTCAGTAATATATTCAAAGAATATTCCTCAGAATATGGCGTATATAACTGTGATGTTGTCTGAAATGATCTCTGGTTGGGATGCCTGAGTGGCTCAGTGGTTGAGCATCTGCCTTCCGCTCAGGGCATGAACCCAAGGTCCTGAGATTGAGTCCTGCATTGGGCTCCCCATAGGAAGCCTGCTTCTCCCTTTGCCTCTCCCTCTGCCTGTGTCTCTGCCTCTGTGTCTTTCACGAATAAGTAAATAAAATCTTAAAAAAGATCTCTGGTAGCACTTTTTAATTTTTATACAGTAGTCTCTGATTTAAGATGATTTGACTTAATGATTTTTCAACTTTGTGATGGTGTGTGAGTGACATGGATTCAGTAGAAATATGCTTTATTTTTATCTTTTCCTGGCCTTGTAATAAGCAGTACAATACTCTCTCCTGATGCTACCAATGCCGACAAACCACAACTCAAAATGAGCTGTGCAATCATGAGGGTGAACAACTGATACACTTACAACCATTCTGTACCCATTCAACCATTCTGTTTTTCACTTCCCATACAGTATTCAATAAATGACATGCAGTATTTAATACTTTATTATAAAAGAGGCTTTGTGTAAGATGATTTTGCCCTATTTAGGCTAATATAAGTGTTCTGAGCACATTTAAGATAGGCTAGGTGAAGCTACGGTGTTAGGTGTGTTAAAATGCATTTTCAACTTCCAGTATTTTCACCTTATTATGGGTTTATTGGGATGTAACCCCATCATAAGTGGAGGAAGTTTTGAAGTAAAGTATTTATTTCATGTATGAAATTCTAACTAACACCTCAAACCTTATTTTGTGGATAGTATTGCTTAAAGATATAAAGAAATATTTTAAGTAATTTACATTACAGGTGGTATCATAGACATGATGAAAATTGGAAAGTGGTACAAGAATAACTTAAGTTTAGAAAACGATGAATGAAGAGGTTCCTTGCACGAAGCAATAATAATTCACAGATGGTAGAGGACTCCTTTTGGAAGTATCTGCTTGCAGGTTTAGAATTTAATTCTATTGGGGTGACTGGGTGATGGGCACTGAGGGGGTCACTTGGCGGGATGAGCACTGTGTGTTATGCTATATGTTGGCAAATTGAACTCCAATAAAAAAATTTAAAAAAAAGAATTTAATTCTATATCGGCATGAGGCAGCATGTTGATTAAATAGGTTTGAAACATTGGTCATCTTAATGACCAGAGAAAAATCACCCTTGACTCAGCCCCCCACCCATTAGGGAGGTGAACAAAGTCAAAATGTCCATCATATTGGGTTGATAGGACTTGCCATAGAAATGGGACTAAATTCTTTCATGATTCACCCATTAGAATTGACGTATTTTTCTTTGTTTTTGTCCTAGAAATTATAAGTGTGCAATTAAAATATATAAAGGAACCACAGAATCATGGCATTTATTATTATTATTATGACTTCTGTATCCTCAAACATTTTAGACTGCTTTATAGTTATCCCATTAATCTTCCTAGAAATCCTGAAAAGGTGGGCAGATGTATATATTGCTGATACTCTGCAAGGAGAGCTGGAGGGACTCATGAGTCATTATTCATGCAGGTTGTGAGTATAGAGGAGGAAAGCAACATCCACATTTTCCAATTGGCTCTGCATATCTAGATCAGTGTCACTAATGCCGAATCAACCAAAGCCATGCTGTCACTGAAGTCAGGATAGAGGGATTGGTCGAGATGATGTGTCAGAGAAACAGCCAAACATCCTGACATGCTGTGTTTGTTTGTTTGTTTGTTTGTTTGTTTGTTTGTTTTTTAGACTTCAGAGAAGACCTTTAGGGTGCACTGTGGCTCCAATGACAAATTTTAAAGATTATTATACAATGATTTGCAGAATTTTTAGGGCTTTGGTTGTTTAAATAACTATGTAAACACCAAGTAGACTCTTAAGCATTGAGTGGAATGAAGTTTTGATAGGCATTATGATTGAAAGTTAATTTTTTCCTTTGAGTTTCAACAGTTGTCATAAATGTGCATAAATGATGACTGGGTCATAGAGGATTCTAGGGTAGTTAATATTTCATAGCCATGAGGTATTCCTTCCAGAAATATTTATTGAAAACTTTCTCTGCCTTATGACTCACTATGCTGCTATTATTGTGGCTTTTGTGAAAACACTTTGTCTTTGTGTTCATATTGACTGTTAAATAGACCCCATTAAAAATATGGCAGCTTGTTTGGGAGATTTATTTACTACTTTCATTTAATTGCCTTACCTACAGTTTGTGATGCCTCACATTCAATGGTAGAAATTATAAGAAATTACAAACAGTCTAAATTTAGCTTATGAAACTAACATATGTTCTGTTTTTCAACTGTCTTGTAATCAATTCTTTTATTTATGAACAGTATAAATGAAATTCATAACTACTTATTTTTTTTAATCTTTGCCATTCTTTTTCTTGGGAACATAATTCCATAATGGTTGAATTAAAATTTAGATGTCTTAAGAGAGGACTTTCATCCTGGGTCTAACCCCAGTCAATTAATTTTTTTTTTTCAGGAGAGGCAAAGAACTCCCATTGTTCTCGAACTCAGAGACAGAAAGTCTAAGGTCCATTGCTGTAACTACATATCATATCTGGCTCATCACAACCACCCGTTATCGCCATCACAGTTCAATGTAATTCCCACTTATGTTCATTAAGCTCTATCAGGAGTAAGATGTCTTGCTAGATTTTTTTAAAAGGTTTATTCATCCGAGAGAGAGAGAGATGGAAAAGAGGGGCAGAGGGAGGGAATCTTCAAGCAGACTCTCCACTGAGTGCAGAGGCACACGCAGGGCTCAATTTCACCACTGTGAGATCACAACCTGAACCAAAACCAAGAGTTGGATGTTCAACAAACTGAGTCACTCTGGCACCCCACTAGATTTTGTTTAATGGGAGTAGAGTTTGGAAAGTACCATATACATCTTGAAGACATAGTCTCCTCCTTCTCAGAGCTCATGATTTATCAAAGTAGATATTCATTTATTCATTAAGACATTCATGAATTTTTTAAAATTGTGCATCTATTATGTGCCTGCACTAAGCAATATTTTTAAATTTTTGTTTTGCTTTTGTCAAGCTATGATTTCTCTTTTCCCTTGATCCCCAGACATAAACCTCAGGAAAGTAAGACATAAATACCAATAACTAAATTATAGGGTCTTTCTGGATAAATGCTATTACAGGGCTTGGATGTGTTATGACATTATAGAGAAGAGAAAGGTAATTTCTAGCTCGGGAAAGAAAAAAAAAAATCCATGAGCCTTTTGGCATTTGAATTAAGGCTTGGAGGATGAATAGAGTATTAAAAGCAAAAGTAAAAGAAAAAAATAAAAATAAAACAAATGCAAAAGTAGAGATACGAGTGAGAAACCAGAGGTGGGGAGTGGGCAGAATGAGGCTACTGGAGGTAATAGAGGCAGAAATAGAGGAAAGGCAGGATAATTTATTCAAACTCTCATAGGCTTGAAAACTGGACCTTTTTTTCCATAGGAAGAGACTAAATGGCAAGATCAATGTTTTTGTCCCCAGAGATGTTAGATAGGTCTTCCCCCACTTCTGATCCTCTTTTCTCCTTCACCTGCCTTAAGTTCACTTACATTAAAATCCATTGGAGAAATATGAACTTTTGCATTTTGATTCTACAATGAGAGTGCTTTGGCATGGCTGTTCTTTAGAGCACTGCATCCAGCTAAGTTTATTGCAGAGGTGAAATGATCAAAGTATTAACTACTGCAGTATCTAACCATCCCACTCCTTGCTGTCAAAAGCAATTAATGTGGATTACATATATCTGAAAGAATTTCTTTCATTTCAAACCTTGGAGCATCTCCAGCGAGGATTAGGTAGGAAAATGAATGGTATCATTTGCATAATTTAGGAAAATATGAATAATAATTTGTATTTGGAAAAGCTTGCTCAGACTCTTCCCAATACATTGGTGCCATATGGCTTATCAGCTGAGTGGAACCAGGAAGTAAGAATTCCGTATGATACAGTAGTCTTAGGAGCAAAAGACTCCATTGTCATGTTGCATGTGCTTTGATGCAAGACAGAAAAAAAATAAATCAAAGCTACCAGTTTTAGATTCAGTATTTATGGCTGTGTAATGGATTGAAAAAGTATAGTCTTTCAGTCTCCAGGGATATACATAAAACTTAGATAGTACTCCTGCTAGGGATATGCACTGAAGATAAAAATGAGGGGAACAGGTTAAACTTAGGAATTTAAAGATTTGAGTGGGGCAAAGAAAAGTACTTGCTTCAAGCCACTCTTTTCTGAGTAGGCCCAGAAGCATCATTCAGACAGAAGATGGGAATAAACTAGTGCAAGGTCGATGGAAGCCCTGCCTTTTCTAACATAATGGTCTTATGGAGCCAGGATAGAACAATGACCTGTTATTACTAAAACCACTTGGCTTGACTATTTTCACCTTTCCTGGGAAATGTGTTCACAATTGCCTTTCACAATTTTAACCAATAAGCAGTGCCAATGATGGAGTCACTTCTGATGGGAGTTCATCAGAATGGACTATGTATTTGGACCTGAATCCAAATGATTCCTGATTTACTACTTGTAAAGAAGCTTCTCAGGCTCACTTCTCCTTGTTGGATTTCTGAGCACTGTTGGAAATAAAGACAATTGTTTCCTAGATTAATTCCATTGTTTTGCTTTGTGGGAATTTTCAAGTTCCGGGGACTGGAGTGGTGAAATATAGTTGGAATTAGCAAGAGACAATCTTGTAGAACATCACCAATGACAGGAGCTATGGTGTAGAAGTAGAAGCTTCAGAAGTGAAATCGGGAATGAGAATTCAGTGAGTTCAATGAAAGAGAGGTGCCTTTGCTGTCTTCAGCCTCATTATCAACATGGTGGCTCACAGTGACAGATTCTTAGGAGTCTCAGATAAGAAAATATATTAATTTTATATTCAGCAAATGAAAAAAAAGAAAGTGGGTGAGCATTCTCAGGTAATCTTAATTTGGTTGGGCACATTGATTCTTGGTTGGATATTGATCAATGCTAATAATGCTGATAACACAACATAGTCTTTTTCTTAATAGCTTACAATCTAAATAAGAGATAAGATTTATCCCTGAATAAATAGCGAACAACTTTTAAAAGTATCTATGTGTATTCTTGCTATATGGACATAAAAATATCTGTATAATGGAGATACTATTTTAACAATAGCTACATTTGCTAGAGCAGTCTTATCAAATAGACTGTATTCTTTTTGCAGCAAATGCTTCTGTATTTTTATCTTTTATGTTGCTGGCTATATCTTTAGCTTCCTGGTTCCATCCCTCAGACCCTTAGACCTCTGGACCCAAGTTTATACCACAACCCACCCTCTCAAATTTTTCTGTTTTGCCTTTTGGAGATTTCCACTTATAAGTTGAACAAATGTCTTTACATCATCATTTCTTACAAGCACATTCATTTATTTTGTTGTCTTCATTGAATCCTGTTTTTCTCAGAGGTTACAGTTCTGGGTGGCCCACTTAAGCATATGAGTTCATTTTCCCAAGACTCAAATATGTCAAGAACAGAAAGTGGCCCACTTCTAGACTTCCCATGCCAATTCTACACCAGTATGTCTCCAACCCCCTGAGAGAACCCTTAGTCCCCTGAGATCCCTTGCATCTAGCTATTGTCCTCATCTCCCCATTGTTCCTGTCATCTGGTGACCTCCTCTTTAGTCCTCTAAATCAGTTATACTTTGAAAACTTACAGCCTTTCTCTCCACTGCATATTGCCATCATCTGGGGTGGGGGGGTCCTAGTAGGTATGTCAATGTCCCAGTTGCCACCCGTGCCTGTCTTGGTTTCTTTTTTTTTTTTTTTTTTTTTTTTTTTTTTTATTTATGATAGTCACAGAGAGAGAGAGAGAGAGAGGCAGAGACACAGGCAGAGGGAGAAGCAGGCTCCATGCACCGGGAGCCTGACGTGGGATTCGATCCCGGGTCTCCAGGATCGCGCCCTGGGCCAAAGGCAGGCGCTAAACCACTGCGCCACCCAGGGATCCCCCTGTCTTGGTTTCTTGACTTCATTCTACTTACGTCACCAATCTCCATGAGGTCACCCTGGACCTTTATATTAGCTCAAACCATTCTAACCCTTCTATATGCAATGCCAATCTTCTATTTGCTGACCATACTCAGTGGCTCTGCCTGCCATTGGTTGGTTTCTTCTGATTCTTTTTTCCCCTTGTTTGCATGCCCGCTATAGATAAGGATTTTTCTTCCCGTATGCTCTTACTTCATTTCCAAGCCAATCATATTAAAGTCAGATTCAGCAACAGTTGTTAATTGATTATATGAGTTTGGTCTGTGCATTTCACTTTTCAAGTCTTTGGTCCTTTGTCTCAAAATTCTCTAATTGACTTTTATAAGTCCCATAACTCAGTGGCAATCAGCAACCATCATAGGCAAGAAGCAATGTCTTAGCATTGCTTCATAAAGAGCTATAGGCATACTATTAATTGTTTTTTATTTCTGTAAAAAGGTGACTTAATGCCATTGATTTTGAACAGGATGTTTATTTATGTGGATTTCACTAGAATGGGCCTCAGTAATTTTTCAGAAATCTAGCAATAGAAATCTATGTGCTGAGGAGCCCTGGATCATTCATGGTAGCAAAACCAATGAGGGTTTTGAAAGTCTTTGAATAATGGCACAAGAAGAAGAAATAGAGCCCCAAGTCTCCAGGAAATGGTTTAAGGATAGAGCCTCAAAGTGATTTTTAAAATATTTCTTTTCAGCAGAGCCTTTTTATCTGACCTCATTAAAATGTCTCAGCATTGTTTATTCAACATACCATTTAATCAAAAGTCTCTGCTAGATTTTTTCCCAAGATTCATTTGTGATCCATATGAGCAAACATTGTGGAGGGTTATAATGAGGAGAAATATAGGAGAATTATAGCAGCTTTCTTTTCTTTTTTGAACAGTAAATATTTTAGTAATCCATATCCATCTCTTAAAATTCGCTTATCTTTGAATCATAGCTTTAGATAAAAATCACTGCACATGTCTGAAAATCAAAACGATTGGAAGGACACAGAGTTATATTTCTTAGTATTGCTGTTTACTTCTCATGTAAAACTATAGGAAAGAATAGGCAAAAATACCATTCCTCAAGACTGGTTTTATCATTTGGTAAGAAAATAGTTAATAGTTCTTGCAGAGTGTTTTAATCTTCTTTATTGCATATTCAATAAATATGGGAAAGATCAGATAAAGTCATTCAAGTAGAATGTTTTCATTTCATAGACGAGAAAATGGAGGCCCAGAGAGGTTAAAATAATGAGTACTTTAAAATTGTTTATAATCATTTTAGTGTTGGTTTTATTTTATTTCACTGATGTCTCATCTCCTGGATACACATCATCTCAATCTTCAAAAAATATTTATTGCCGAGATTATCATGACCACACTTAGAGATATATCACAATTACGTCAGGAAGTACAAACAGAATTTACATTAACCTGATATTAATCATTGATATTGTTTGGCTTCAAGAATTACTGGGGAATAAGAAAGGTGGAAAAGCTCAAGAGCTGATTTCTTTAACATTCCCCATGTATTTGTTTGGACATTAAATATGTTAGAATTGTACCTTCCAATGTCTCCTATCCCATGTGCTCTTTTAGAACCTTATCACTTCCCCATCAATAGGTAAACCCCTAGGTTGCCTAGGTGGCAAGGTTGGTTGAATATCTTAAACTTGGCTTTGGCTCAAGTTGTGAGATCAAGCCCTATGAGATCAAGCTCTGCATTCAACGCAGTCTGCTTAAGACTTTCTCTCCCTCTCCTTTTGCCCCCTCCACCTTCTCTCTCTCTGTCTCTCTCTCTCTGTCTCTCTCTCTCTCTCATAAAAAGAAGTGAACACCCATCCTCCCTTGACTCTGAGTGCACTGTTTCAAACAATACAATATGCTAGATTCTTGCTAGCAGCCCAAATATAATGAGACCAAAAGTAGCCCACATGGGCAGACCATGCAGAGAGGTCCTAGAGCTACATCCTGCAGCTGCTCTACCTTCTTGCTCTTTCAAATCCAGTTACAGATTGTTTGCAATTGCAGGAGAGAGCCCAGGTAAGAACATCCAGCCAAGTGCTTCTGAATCTCTGATCCATACAAACGGAGATATGATAAAATAATTGTGCTTATTTTAAGCCACTGAGTTTTGGGGTGATTTATCATGCAACAGTAGCAATTGAAACAGAAATTTTCTCCCATAAGACTATTCCCTTAACAGTCATAAGAGCCACTTAGAAGGTGGAGATTAGGCAGTATAGTTTTTATTCTCAGAAGGTTAATATGAGGCATCAGATCCTGAGTCAGCTCATGTACGTTGCTGCTGATCTATTGACTCACCTTATTGGTGTGGAGAAGCACCTAGCATTCCCGTGACTCCAGCTTTCACTAAATCTCCTGTTTCAGATTTTCCAATTCCTGGGCCAAGTGTGCCTACAACTCCAGGGCCAAGGGTGCTGGCTTCTCTTGCATATCACCCTCACAATCCAGGTTTTAGGTGCTGGGAGAAAGATGTGGGTTCCAGTTCATCTTTGCCCTTATCCACACCCATCATGGATGCGGTCTGCCTGACCTCTGTTGACTTAGACTCAATTACAAACTCCTCCACCAACTACCATATGGCTTCAGGTCCAATCCCTATAACAATTGCTTATTCTACATCACTGCTCTGCTTTTATGATCAAATCCTCCCTGGTGCAAAGGTGCTCAGTAGGGTGTTGATGTGCTTAAGGCATGGGGCTCCTTTCCTTGGAGATGGGTCTGAGTACTGAGGTGACATGAACAGTCTTAATTTAGTCTTTGTTGGGGCTTATCAACATTTCCAAGAAAAACCACTCGTCTTGGGAATCTGTGCAGTTGCTGCAGCAGGGATGTTGGTGCCTGCAATGACGATGGACAAGCTGGAAGTGAGCCTGGAATTTTGGAAGCACTCATGCAGAGATACATGTGAATTTTGTAAATGCCTACACTGTAGAATCCAACTTGAGCACAATGGGTTCATGGAAAGAACATTTATTCATGATTTCATGAGGATGTAGCTGAGGACACTCAAGTCCATCTGCCTTTTTTCAAGGATTCTTAAACCATTAATGTATTTATCTCATCCATCCCTCTTTCAGTCCATCTAGTCAATCTTTAATACTATTGTTATGCTTAAGTATCAAATCCCTCCTCATATTTGAAGCACTGGAAAAGGTTTTTGCAGATAAAAAGAATTAGTACTACTAATTAGTGAATAAATTTTGTAAAACATTATAGTAATTGCTGCTTTAGCAGTCATTAATGAGAAGCACAGCGATAACTATCTGCATTATAAATCTGTGGTTTAGGTTTATTTTAAATTATTATTATTATTATTATTATTATTATTATTATTATTAAGAGAGAGAGAGACAGAGAAACAGTGAAAGAAAGTGGGATTGAGGCACAGAGGGAGAGAGAGAATCTTGAGCAGACTCCATGCCCAATGTAGAGCTCCATCTTGCAACCCTGACATCACGACCTGAGCCGAAATCAAGAATCAGACACTTAACTGACTGATCCACCCACACTCAGGCACCCCCTGTGGTTTGGGTTTAATAAGGAAGAGGGCTAGAAGAGTAGAGAAATTGTCCATATGGTATTGAGTGTTTTTCATGAACTGTAGATTTTCCAGAACATTTTTACCATTTTATGGGATGGGAAAAACAATGTTAGATGTTTTGCTCTGATAATTGGATTGCTGTCTGAACTATTCTTTGTAGATGATGGTTTCCAGAGGGAAACTCAATTTCTTTGGCTATGTGTGTGGTCATGGGGATGAGAGAGCCCATTAAACAGAGCCTCCTGTCCCTACCTTATTTTTTTGAAACAAGGAAATAAAGTAAGGCATAAGACAGATGGGGGCCAATCATCACTTCATTATCAGTAATGACTAAGTCAGAAGACACAGTTTAATGTGAGAGTTAAATCACGCTATAAGTCAAACACCCACAGCAGAAAGATCTATCTACTGAGTCATGGGCAATCCCAAAGCACATCATGCCCCACACATGATAAAGACCTACATGGAACACTGGAAAAGTCTTGCTTTCCATGGGTTGGCAGGTTCTCAAAAGGAAAAGGAAGTCCTGATAAAGCAAGCATGGCTTGCAGATAATGCATGTACTCTACCTCCGCTAAGTGGAATAAAGAGAGCAGTGGCAGGAGGCCGGGGCTATGGCACTAACAGACTCCCTTCATAAGACAAGAAATGCAAGGAATAGGAAAGAAGTATTGCCTTAATGGTGTGAATTCATAGTAAATTTCTCTTTCTTAGGGATGGGACCTGAAAAATATTATCCATAATCCTCTTCCACTAAGTCCATTTCGTTACCCCATTAATCTTGTAACCTATCTCCCATTTTGCAAACCACAATGGCAGCAGTGGTGGAACTAGCGACATCATCCCAGTGCAAGTTCTTCATTTGCTATTTTGCTGACCATATGTAATTGTAGGTGACCTGCAACTTACAGTATAGAATGACCGCCAACCATGCTGCCTTAGTGCCTTACCTACTATTGGCTCATCAGTCTATTGAAGTATGCACTTGGTCTTGCATCAAATCTCTACTGAAATTATTCTTAATAAAGTCACCTGGAAGCCTTACTTGCCAGATCTAATGTTTTCTTCTGAGTCCTCCTTTCACCTGAGCTCTCTGTAGCACTTTTGAATTTTTCTCCTGCCTGGGGCAAAACCTCTAGAGTACATTTTCCAAAGTAATAAGAAGAGGAAGCATATAGGTTTGTTAGGGCTGCTGTAACAAAGTACCACAAACTAAGTGGCTTAAACAACAGAAATTTATGGTCTTGCAGTTCTGGGAGTTAGAAGTATGAAATCAAGGTGCCAACAGGGTGGTTCCTTCTGAGGGCTGTTAAAGATCTGGTCTAAGTTTATCTCAGTTTTAAATGGTCATCTTTATATTCTCCCTGTGTGTGTGTGTGTGTGTGTCCCTGTGTCCAAATTTCTCCTTTTTATGAGGACATCAGTCATATTGAATTAGGGCTCAGTTGAATGACCTCATTTTGGCTTTATTATCTCTGTAACAATCTTTTTTTTTTTAAGATTTTATTTATTTATTTGGGAGAGAGAGAAAGAGAGACAGTGTACAAGTAGGGGTAGAGTCAGAGGGAGGGGGGAAGCAGGCTCCCTGCTCCACAGGGAGTCTGATGCAGGGCTCAATCCCAGGGTCTTGGGATCATGACCTGAGCAGAAAGCAGAAGTGTAACTGACTGAGCACCCAGGAGCCCCACCTCTGTAACAATCTTATCTCCAAATAAGTCTGCACTATGAGGCACTGGGGATTAGGATTTCAAAATAAGAATTTTGAAGGGGTACAATCAACCAATAACATGGAGAAAACAAATTTTTATTTAACATCGCTGGTGCCTAGAGCTGCAGCTGCTACATTGTAACCATGAGAAGATAATATAGTTTTCAGGGCAATAAAGAGAAAATGGTAGGACTGTAAGGAAACCTGATCCTCACTGGCATCTTTGATCAAAGTGGTGTTTTAGGAAAACAAATCGGTCACTGATGTGCATTCCATTTAGATGGGAGCAAGGTGAAGCTGAGAGTAGATAAACCAGTTAAGTGACTACTGCAGTAGTCCTGGTGAAATAATTTGAACTAAATTAGTGGAAAGAAGGGACATAGTCCAGAGGCATCAATGAGAAGCCTTTCTTCTAAAAAGAAAGGTGGCCACCAGAGCTGTGTTTGGGACACAATCGCTGCTTCCTGTCCCAGGGCTGTTAGTGCTGGTACCTGCTTGGAATGTAGGCAATGTAAGAAAAAATTGAAAGGAAAGACAATCCAGCTGTTCTGATACCCAATTTATGAACACAAAGAACTTGTGAATTGAACTTTTCCTTCCTCCCAGTGGTACAATTTTAGATATTAGCTGACAGTCTAAAAGTAGGCAATTAAAGTAGGTGCTTTTTTTTTTTTTGAGATTTTTATTTAAACTCCAGTTAGTAAAATAGGTGCTTTAAATCAGTGCTCCCTAAACTGTGATTCATGGAATGCTAATTCTGTGAGTTATTAATAGATCTTATACAAATCAAAGGGGAGGCTTGAAGAGATGTTCTGTGTCCAAATGAATTCAGAAATTGAAGTTAAAGTCCATAATGCAGGACATCTCAGAGCCTTTAGTATTCTAGCATAGAATGTGAATCTCTAGCATAAGGATATAGTAAACAGCATTTGCAAAACTTCCGAAACCCATGGTTCATCAATTATCAATATTTTAACAGAGCATCTCACAGGACTGCATTCTATGGGGCATAATTTGGGAAATGCTGTTTTAAACAATGATTTCACTCGAAGCTTCATTTCTTTTTCCTCTGGTACGTTACACCTTAGCTATTCAGTGTCCTCAGTGTAAAGGGCCTATTACAGATGGGATTGCCAATTCCCTGGTGACCCGTGAGCCTCTGTGCAGTGATATTGACATCCCCATTTAAAACACTGAGGCAGGAAGAGATGAGGCATACTAGTGTGTGAATAGAGCTATTCCCAGGAGACAGGAAAGACGAAAGAAAATCTATGAGCCTGCCTCACATCAGGTAATGGGCCAAATATTCAGTAGGCCTATTGGGCCTTCAAAGCCCACATTTGGAGCAGAACTACCAAATAAAAGGCACTGGCTACAGACACCCCTGAGAGGGAATTTTTCAGGTGAGGAAATACAACCACTCTTTCCCCAGGGAGAGAGTTTCTCTGGACTCATCTTCCTGGACATATGTTGCTCCTTATTACAGGCCCCCAGGCAGTGGTGAAGTCTGCCTTCTGCAACAAGATCATGTTTGTGTTTTACACTCATCCCCCTCCCAGGGGTCTCCCTTTGCTTGCACAGCAGGTAGTAGGGTTTATAAGTTCAGAGCATACATAGATACCAGGGCTCAAATTCTAATTTTGAACCTTGTGGATTTTGCCCTTGAGAAGATATCTTAAGATTTTTTGGTCCTCAGTTTTTCTTATATAAAATAGGAGTACTCATAATATCTGCCTTAATACACACTTTTGAGGCTTATACAAGCCGGGTACTGGGCAAAATCATACTACTAATGATTAATAAGAATAATGGCTTAATAAATGTAACAAAGTACAAAAAGGAAATAAATATTAAATAAGTTACTAAATTGCTTTTGAAACACTGCCACACATTTTGAGGAGAGGATATTTCCAGGCAGAAGCTAAGGCATTTGCTGATCTATAGAGATGGGATGGATTACAAAGAGTGAATAGAACTGGCTTTTGGGTTCAAGGTCTATTGTGTCCAGATATAGAAAGCAGTGAGTGTCAAGTTTTATGGAGCTTCCCTTGCATCTGTGGAGACTCACTGGGGGATTTTTTTAATTGGGGAGGGACATGGTTAATTCATTGCCTGCTAGAAAGGTCACTGGCGGTAGCATGAAACTATGTGTAATCACCCACATTGGAGATATGTCCTTTACCTTTATGCACTTTGCTGTGTAATTTAAAGATAAATTAACTTGCGGATCCCATGATATTTGCTACTAAAGTGTCATGATTGACAAAATAAGAAATGATCAATTGGTTTGTGCATGGTAATGGCAATGAGTTTAAACAGAATCCACATGCTGGAGAATTCTGCCTCAGGCTTAGAAAATTGAATATATACTATTTTTGAATAAGATAATATAACTTAAATTTGTACAGCTCAGAAAACTTTCAGGAAAGCAACTCTTGTTCCCTTTGCCTTGTGGGAATGGCCTCTAGAGGACATTAGATGAACTATAAACCGTGGTTGAGCATCCCTAATTCCTTATAGCTGAAGGAACATGTTTTAACCTATGGACCTTTTACATGTGAAAATTCTATTGGTGGAAAATGAGCTTCTGAATACATACACTATAACCAGATTTCTTGTCTTGACATTTCATATGCCTTCATAACCTGGTACCAGATGCTTCCAATAGTATCTACTCCTGATTCTTCTATGGAGACACGGTTCTCACAGTGTCCCCAGAGGCGGCAGATGCATTCCTGGCTCCCAAACTGGCTCCAACCATTTCCTACCCAAGGGGTCCTCCAAACTCTTCTCTTTCTGTCTGAGTTATACTGTTTCTTCAGAATCCATCTCCTATGTGACGGCAGCATTGAATGTTACAACCTTTCGTTGTCTCCACATGCATTCTCGGTACTTCTTTCAACTGTATCATCTGTATCACTTGGTTGGAACTGAATCTAAGACATAGTACAAAGATGTGTCTCTCTTGGTGTATAGCTCAGCCCTGAGCTGTACACCAAGCCTGAGCAGGGCGTGTCTGGAGGTGTGTCGCCTACCTGTTCTGGGAGATGGTGAAGGAGAAACAGCTGGGAATGAGTGGACTCTGGGTGGGACTAGGGTTGCAGAACCTGCCCTGGCTGCAGGCCTGGCCTCTGAGGCAGGTTCTGTCCAGTCCGATATGCTTAAAAGAACAGTGGCAGAAAGGGACATTGTTAAGAGTTAAGCTCCTATTTGGGTCTTTGGAAATTTCATTAATCTCCCTCAGTCTTGGTCTCCTCATCTTTAAAGCAACGCAGAATGTATTTTAAAAATTTAACAAACAGACAAAACACATATCTCATGGGGTTATTGTGGAAATTAAATCAGTGAACTTACACAAAGTCCTTAACACTGTGACTGATGCATAATAAGCATCCAATAAATGATGGTTGTTATTATTGTGATAACCAACAAAGAAGAGGTTACAGTAAAGTGTTCCTGGAGCTTAGAAATAAATTACCCTCTGTGAGAGGCACTAGGAAAAATCAACACAAAAAATGAGATTAACCATCTGTTGAATTAAGCTCTCTGAAAACAGTCTGAACATCTGTGTGGATACGGAAAAATTTGGGCAACACCCAGGTCCAATCAAGCAGGCTGAGGTATCACATGTGCAGAGGTCCAGCTTGACTGTGATCCACAGCAAAGAAACCTGGACTCCAATCAGGTATATTAGCATCAAGGAAGGAAGGAAGAAGGTCTCAAGAGAATTGACAGAGTCTAGGAAAAGAAAGGGTAGAAGATTAAGGCTTTGCTATTTTTTTATTCAGCATTGCAGGAGACAAGCGATATGAGGAGAGACAGAGGCAGGAAAACAGAAAGAAAGAGAAAGAGAGATAGAGAGGTAGAGAGACACAGTGGAACTGAGATAGACAGGAGGGGGGAAGGACAAACTGAATCCAGAATACAGGAATATTCATGGGACCAGAGGGGTGGATCTGAGATGGTCCAAGTGTCTCTCCCTCAGAGACAATTTTGTATTATTTACCCTTCTTCCAAGCAAACTTTTTATTACAATTTTAATTTTCAAGGCTGAGGGATTTTTTGGTAACTCCTGCTTTGATCTTAGTGAGAGGGCTCAGCAGCCAGACCTCATCTGTTGGAGGGGTGAAATGCTTCCAGAAAGCCTGTTTGAGGCAACAAGTGGCTCTGGAATTTTGGCAAGGAGGGGGGAGTAGTGCTAAGTCCATGGAAGGTGTTCATAGTTACAGTTAGTCACAGCTTGTTGTGCTTGATTAGATTTGAATCTATTTCATATTTCACTCAATGCACATCCGTTCCCAGTCCATTCTCTGTAGAACACTGGGTTATTTGGGAGATGCGTAAGGTGATACATTTGCCTTTTTGGAACTTTCTATCCAGAAATTCTATGAGGTTTGCACAGGAATGCTCAAACAGCTGATGCCACTGGGGGTGAGGGTGCTGTGCTATGATGCAAATAGCAAGGAGCAGATCTGCTGAGGGGATGTCCTTGTGAGGTGGACCACCTGGAGCAATTGGCATTGGGACTGACACTCAGCAGCAGTGGGCATTCCACCAGACAGTGGATGGCATTATGGATAAATATAAGATCGTAAACAATGGAGATGTGTTTTAAAGACAATGTGGGGGCAAATTTAGACTGATGACCCCCTTCTGGCTCCTATAACAAGTGCCATAAACTGAGTGGCTTACAAAAACCAAAGATGTATTTCTCTGTAGTTTCTGGAGGCTGGACGTTGGAGATCAAGCTGCCAGCATGTTTAGGTTCTAGTAACAACCTTCTTCTGACATGTAGCCTGCTGATTCTCATTGTGTCATGTCATCACATGGTGGAAAGAGGGCCACAGAGCTCCCTAGAGTTCTTTTATAAGGGCACTGATTCTATTTATGAAGGCTGCACCCTTATGACATAATCACCTCCAAAAGACCCCACCTTCTAAAACCATTACATTGGGGGTTAGGATTTAAATGTCTGAGCTGGGGGAGAGGGGGGCATACATATTCAGTTCATTGCAACTAGCTATATGGGTGATGGAGAAAAAGTCACCAAGTAAACACCTTTGATTATGAACCTCTGGATTCTTCCAGTGGCTAATAAAGTGAGCTGCATGCAATAGGTGCTCAGTGAAAACTCACCATTATTTTGTTACATTTCATGATTGATTTTATTATTTTTTTAAAGATTTTTATTTATTCATTCATAGAGACACACATACACAGAGAGAGAGAGAGAGAGAGAGAGGCAGAGACACAGGCAGAGGGAGAAGCAGGCTCCATGCAGGGAGCCTGACATGGGACTTGATTCCGGGTCTCCAAGATCACACCCCAGGCTGCAGGCAATGCTAAACCGCTGCACCACAGGGCTGCCCGCATTTCATGATTGAGACACAGATCACCTCTGACAGGGACTCCTAGTCCACTTGGACATGTCATGTTAAATGTACTAAAGATTCTCAAATAAGCTGCGGTATATATCCTGTGCCTGGTGTGACTTATAATAAGGAAAGTGATACATGGAGCAGCACTAGGGGCCATGTGAAGAAAAATAGAAATAACTCTCATTTGTTTTAAGGCTTTCAATGGACTAATTATATCAATTTTATATCAATCTATCTAATTTAAACCCATGACATAGATGTTCTTTCATCCCTTTTGCAATTGTGCTATAATAAAGAATTCATACCAGGCTCTTGGTCCTACAGCTTAGAACTTCCAGAATGGTGTCTTTGGTAAGTTAATGAGATGGCTCATGGCTGGCGCCTCTAGGTAGCTTCAGGATGGGGCTTGTTTCTAGAAAGACCAAGCCATGATTAGAGAGTTTAGTTCAACCCCTGACTTCTGGGGAGGGGTGAGGGCTGGTGATTGAGTTCGATCACCAATGGCCAATGATTCAATCAACCATGCCTATGTAATGGAACTTCCATGAAAAGATAGTATTTGGAGATCTGGGTTGGTGAACATATTTAGATGCTGGGAAGGTGACACCCACAGAGGGGTCATGGAAGCTTTGTGCTCAACAAACCTCGTTCTGTGAATCTCTTCCATTTGGCAGTTCTTGAGTTGGATCTTTAATATTTAGCCAGTAAACATAAGTAAAGTGTTTTCCTGAGTTCTGTGAATTGTTCTAGTTGGATTATCGAACCTGAGGAAGGGGCAGTAGAAACCTCAGATTTATCACTGGTTCATCCAAAATGCAGGTTTGCCCCAGGACTTGCAGCTCATGTCTGAAGTAGGAGCAATCTAGGGGGACTGAGCTCTTGATTTGTGAGATCTGTGCTAACACCAAGTAGTTAGCATCAGAATGGGATGGAAGAGTTGGACACTGATTTGGTGTCAGAAGCAATGTCAGAGAAAAGAGAAAAGCAACAGAATATTAAGAGAAAACTAAGGATCAGAAAGGTTAAGTAATTTATCTGGGTCACACAGCTTGCATATGAGGGACTTAGACTGGAGTCCAAGTCTGAAACTTTCCAGAACCTCTTACTCAAGTAGGTTGTGGCTGGCCATTCTGTTTTGCAGGACTTGCTGGAAATCAAGACAGAAAAAGGAATGGAGAGGACTTGCATCCACCTGGAGAAGTAGCACAATAGTGCTCAAGAGCTTGAGCCCTAGACTTGGGAGACCTGGAGTAGTTTACCAGTTTACTGCTTAACTAGCAAACTTAGGTGAGTTGCTTCAGCTTTGCAGCTTTTCAGTTTCTTTATGTATTAAGTGGAGAAAATAATAAAATCTATTCCCTGGGGTTCTTTTTTTGAGAATAATCTGAGTTAATATGCAAAAAGCACTAAAGATTTTGCTTAACACATATTGACTCAAATGTTAACATTATCATTATTGCTATTGGAAAACACCCACAAATGGCAGCCCTATAACGAGATACTACAACTTAGAAAAGAGTTCTTTGTTATATTCCAGCAATTACACTTCTGGGTATTTGCCCAAAGAATACAAAACATACTAATTTAAAGGGATATATGCACTCTGATGTTTATAGCAGCATTATCTATAAGAACTGAATTATGGAAACAGCCCAAGGGTTCATCAACTGATGAATGGATAAAAAATGGGCTTGAAGGGGATCCCTGGGTGGCTCAGCAGTTTAGCCCCTGCCTTCGGCCCAGGGCATGATCCTGGAGTCCCGAGATTGAGTCTCACGTCGGGCTCCCTGCATGGAGCCTGCTTTTCCCTCTGCCTGTGTCTCTGCCTCTCTCTCTCTCTCTCTCTCTCTCTCTCTCTGTGTGTGTGTGTGTGTGTCTCATGAATAAATAAATAAAATCTTTAAAAAATGGGCTTGAAGATTAAGATAGCTTCTCTCCAGAAAGGTTTTAAAATGCTACTTTTAAAAACAGAAGGATGACCCCATTTACATCTGAAATTACAATTGGTCAGTTATCAAACCACAGAATATGTGATACACACACACACACACACACACACACAAAGGAGTATTACTTGGCCATACAAAGAATGAAATCTTACCATTTACAATTACATGACTGGATCTAGAAAGTATGATGCTAAGTAAAACAAGTCAGTCAGAGAAAGACAAATACCATATGATCTCACTCATATGTGGAATTTGGAAGCAAAACAAATGAGCAAATGGAAAAAAAAGTGTGTGTGCGGGAGAGGCAAAGCAAGAAACAGCCTCTTTACTATAGATAACAAACTGCTGGTTACCAGAGGAAAAGGAGGTGGAGGAAGGATACAGGGAGGAGGAGGGGGATGGGAGAGGGGATGAGATAGCAAGGAGTCCACTTGCTATGATGAGCACTGGGTGTTGTATGGAAGTGTTGAATCACTACATTGTACACCTGACACTAATACTATACTGTATGCTACCTAATTGGATTTTAAGTAAAAATTTAAAGAAAACAATGAAAAAAATAAAGAAAACAATGATATAATGATGAAGTAAGAAGACCAATTTCATACATCATATATGGAAATCAGCACTGTTATTTTAAAGTCAGAATGAAGCCTCTATTTGACTGAAAAAGTAATCTTGAGAAGCAAATAGCTAATTACTGCTAAACAAAATTGTGAGCCAAAATTCTTTGAAGTAAGTGGCTAGGACATTTCCATGAGCCATGCAGGTGGTCTCTTCCAGGTCACTAGAAGAATCCAACACTCCCCATGAGGTAGCAGAGACAGAGGGAGTTCCTTCTAATTACTGTGACCATCTATAGTGTTGCTCCTGACATGACAGACAGAGACAGACAGACAGACAGACAGAGACCCCAGGGCAACAGGGACCAGAGGGGAGGCAGTGCAGGAGGGATAGAGGGAGAAGGAGGGGGATAGGAGAGGGGAATGGGGGACTGACAGAGACCCCAGGACAACAGGGAAGCAAGGAGGTCAGAACCAGAGAAAACCAGGGCCTCAGGGAAAGACTACACAGAAGGAAAGTAGCCAGAAGTTCATGTGTCAGTTTTCAAAGTGTCATAGAAAACTCCAGTCCAGGGATACAGGAGTGAACATGGGAGGATGGAGGCCAGTCTGGGGGTAGTGGTGGGGAGAGAGTGGACAGGTGCTGGAGGGGATGCCATCCAATACTAAAGAAGAGGGATTATAATAACCGGTGGGGATTCAGGGATGCCGCAGAGCTAGCAGTCTGCAGGGCAGGGCAGGGTCCTCCTAGATCAAACATAAAACTAAATGATAACCGGGAAAGGAAGGCAATGACCTTGCCACTGAGGTGAACTGCATGCACATCCAAGAGGGACCAGGGCATTGGGCTCCACCTGCAGGTGCTCCTACTCCCCTCCCTGTTTGAGTGCCAGGCCCAGGGGACCCTAGGTTTCACTGCTAAGGGAAGCAGGAATGGCATACCACACAGTCCCAAAATATTACATCTTTTAAAAACAAATTAATACACTTTTAATTTTGGCAGGGAGAGCTGATTTCAGCCAGGTGTATTTACCAGGAAGTTTTCACACATACTAAACAAACAGTCCTTCTCTACACACACAGAGAAACTAGGGTAGAGAAGAGAAAGCGAGAACCCAACTGGAGATGGGTCAGATAATTAAGTTATTTGGAAATCAGCAGGAACCTGTTTGGGGGACACATTTCATTCCCCATTTTCCCGATCAACGTTTTTCTCAGATCCAAGCATTTCCCCCTTTGTGGGAGTCTCTCCTGCCAGGTCTACATGGGAAGCCCTTCTTGAGAGCAAAGATTCTCTGGCCCGGTTTACAAGCAGTTTTTTTACAATTAGAATAACCATTTGAGGAATTTCTTCTGGAGGGTTTGAAGACTAAGATAGCTACTCTCCAGAAAGGTTGAAGAAAGTTACTTCTAAAAACAGAAGGATGACTCCATTTACCTCTGAAACTACAATCGGTCAGTTATCAGACACGCACCGACTCTTTGCAGCGTGGGAGGCACCACGGGCGGTAGGCACAGAGGTAATTCCTACTCTAAATAAGATCGCAGTCCTTAGGAGCCAAGAGAAACGTGCTCTGAGACAGAACAGGTGTCAAACTGTAAATTCCTCTGTTGGCCAATGTCCAGTCTGGGCAATAAAAACCACCTTAGGTACTTAAAAAAAATATATTTATTTATTTGAGACAGAGAGAGTACAAGGAGGGTGGGCAAAAGGAGAAGAGATACGAAGCTCGATCCCAAGACCCCAGGATCATGACCTGAGCCAAGCGCAGACACTTAAACATCTGAGCCACCCAGGTGCCCTCACCCAGTTACTTTAAACATTCAGAAATGATTACCAGGATTTAGTGAGCCGATCCTGAAGAGCAAAAGGCAAATGTGGCTGTTGAGTAACACAGAGATGCTAACTTCAAGAAGCAAGTTCCATGACTTCCCAGGCTGGGGGAAAACTAGAGGAAGGGGCAGTCTAGAGCCCAGGAGCTGGAGGAGGGGCCGGTGGGGTTGGACCCAGGTCTCCGAGGAGTCAGGTGGCCCTCCCCACACAGGTACCGAGGAAGTCAAAGAGGGACGCGGGAGGAAGTGTCCGGGCCTGTGCAGGTGGGTGGGTGGGAGGAGGGTGCAGGTTTTGAGATCCCTGCACCTGCCAGGGGCAGACTCACGACTGCAGAAAGTTGGGCGGGGCTGGACGCAGGAGGGAGAAAGCAAGGCTACCTCCCAATCTCCCCCAGGCGCCCCCTACACGAGACGTCAGCGGGGAGCAGCGGGCCAAGATGAGGTGGGGTGTTCGAGTCCAGCCTCAGCATCCCAGAACACAGAGAAGGGTGAGTTAAGAGAGTAGCTCAATCACCAGGACAAATGCCTTGTAAGAGGCACAAAGAGAAGCTCCTTAGGGAAACTTAGATGTGATTATACTGCTCTGGGCCAGCCAAGACTCCATGGACAAACACATTTTACTATCGAGTAGATAGATTCCAATGTGGCCCATTCACTTGTCATTCATTTATTTATCCAATACTTATTTGAAAGCCTGCTAGGTGCCAACTGTTCTGTTAAACATTGTAAATACAAGGATGAATACGACAGGCTAGGTGCTTGTCTTCATAGAACTTGTATTAGAGAAAAGAGAAAAAAATTGAATAAGGAACGACAACAAAAACTGATGTATTAGTAAGTTCATAAAGGAAATAAAGCAGGGTAACATGGTCAAAAGACACAGGAAGAGGTGAAGAGGACTTCAGATTAGGCCATCAGGAAAGTGGTCTCCAAGAGGTGACAGTTGAATATCACCTGGAATGGTAAGACAGACCTAAATATGCAAACAACTGAGGTAGGGTGCAGCAAAGTGAGCAGAATGAACAGCAAGTGTGAAGGCCCCGAGGCAGGAATGTACTTCTGTGTTTGAGGAGCAGGTTTCATGAGAAAGGCATCAGTAGGAGAAACAGCCAGACACGGGACTTGTAGGGCTCATAGAATCTTTGTGGACCACCCTAAAGATCTGAAGTCCACCTGTCAATGTTATTTGGAAATTACATTGTAACAAGACAAGACAGACTCAGGTAATCAACTGTCCAGACAAAAGAGTGTGATATTTTGCCTTTAGATGTCTAGCAATGGAGATGATGAGAAGTGACTACTTTTGCAATATATTTTCTAGGTATCACCAATGGAATTTGCTTGTGGATTAGATGTCAGAGACGAGGGAAAGTGGAATTTGGAGTTCTGAGACACTAGATAAGCAATGGTATCATCTACAGGTTTGGGGCATATGTGGGGAGGCATATAAATTGGAAGCATCTCTTAGATACCACATAGATGTAAAAAAAAAAAAGGCTGTTGGATTGATGAGCGACACTCAAGGGAGAGGCAGTGCTAGAAATCTGATCATGGCAAGACCACAGTGGAAGGATACACTAAGAAATATGGAGTAAGAGATAAATGGAACAGAATTCACTTTTGGGACAGCGCTCTTAAGTCTAAATTAGGGGCAAGGGGAACTCTGTGTCTGTTGGGGCCACCATGGACACTCGAGGGTTTTAGGCAACTGGAGGTTGGCATTGATTCACATTCTCAGCTGAGTTGGATCAGATCTAGGTGATGAGTGCATTTTGAGGCAGAAGGGGAGAAAGTACAGGAAGCGGTAAGGGAAGAGAGCATTCCCATGGGGGAGCAGCCTGAGCAGAACCAACAAGTAGGGATTTAACTACTACTCTGTGGCATAGAAGGAAAACAACTTCTATTTAGATCAAAGAAACCAAGAAGTAAGGCAAATTCTGAACCACATACTAGAACTGAGAAGCTTCTTAGAATCCATTTATTCCAACCTCATATTTAGACATAGGGAAACAGATGTTGAGGAGCTAAAGACCCTAGGCGGGTGCACACCATCATTTAGTACCTGAGCAGGGTCTCCTTTTACTAACCCTCCTATTACATCATGAATGTTGTGTAGCTCATGCTGGGGAATTGCTGTTTTAACTACAAGTAATGAAGACATGCAAAAGGCTTTTGGAAAGACAACAGGAACCGAGTAAGTGATACCTTGTGCAAAATGAAGTCTGATGGTCGAGATGAGGAGGAAGAGCCAGGCAGGCCAGGTGGGACATTTTAGTTCAGGAATTCAGTCTGTGTTATTTTGAGATATATTCATATGTTGTTTTCCATTTCGTATAACCTAGAAAAACTTTACTTTCCTGAAGAGTCACCTCTTTTAAAAAATTATCTGCCCTCACTCTGGGTTCTCCAGACTGAACTTGATTCTGTAAGAATATGATAACCCTCTCTACAGCCCCGGGAAGACCTTCTGTGACACAAAGTGCTAAAATATTATGTGTAGGAACCATCTCCTTTGTGCAATTAAAGGTATCCAAACCCCAAACTTACACAAATGCTAAGGTTAAAATAGCTTAAGTTTCCTCTTATTACCTGATTCTAGATAAGTTCACTGAAGCTGAATTTTTCTAATTTATTTTGCTTTTATCACTTATTTATTTGGGTGATGCCCTCTTTCGTTGATCCTCTAAGAACACACTTGCTTGGTTACTGGAAATCCAGCTCTGACATTTTCTCTGGGCCTCATCAAATGAGCAAGTCAGACCCCATGACTTCTAGTTGCCTCTGAGCTCTCCCCTTGGACGACTTTGCTGTGACCCTGTCCAGCCTCTGCAGGAAGAGCCTTGAACTGACTGTCTTTGGTTTGCAGCTTTGCCAAGGGCTCTGGGATCCAGAGTTCCCAGCATATGAGATACAAAACACCCCTTCTCTCTCAAGATCTTTATAACCCACTCACCCCTAGAAGGGGTTTGTCAGTAATAGGGACTCTCAAATAAGAGAATCCAGCATGCTCAGGGTTCCCCCTTTCCAAGGACCTTCTGATGACAACCCAGAGAGTGCTTGCAGTAGGACCGTTTTAAGATTCCTGGGTCTACTTACCTGCATCTCTCCACACTCCTTCATGTCAGCTCCATGTACCTTATTAGCCTTTCTTTTATTTACATGTTTGCATTGAGTTGTATTTTGAGAAAAAACAAAGAGACAAAGAGATAATGAACACATGCCTATAAGAGAACTGTGCATAAATATCCCTGTCATTGTCACAGAAGCTGTGATGTCTGTGTGACCTTTAATGGCAAGGAAATTGCCTGAGTAGCAGCCACTCCTCTCAGCATCCATCTTGTCCAGGTGAGAGACTCCAAGTACATGCTGCCCTGCTCTACCTGCCCTGAGTGGCTTCCTATCTGAGGACCCACACAGCCCTGCTCTCTACTTACCCCAGAGTCCCTTGCCTGCCATCTCTTTTTTTTTTATTTTTTATTTTTTAATTTATTTTTTATTGGTGTTCAATTTACTAACATACAGAATAACCCCCAGTGCCCGTCACCCATTCACTCCCATCCCCCGCCCTTCTCCCCTTCCACCACCCCCAGTTCGTTTCCCAGAGTCAGCAGTCTTTACGTTCTGTCTCCCTTTCTGATATTTCCCACACATTTCTTCTCCCTTCCCTTATATTCCCCTTCACTATTATTTATATTCCCCAAATGAATGAGAACATATAATGTTTGTCCTGCCATCTCTTATACCTGGTTTGCACAGCTGGAGGATTAAAGAAAAGAAGGTTGAATATTCCCATGTATCTGCTCCTCTCCTGGCTAGAGAAATCCTCAGTAGCACAGAGCAGGGTGAGTGGCCCCTCTGCAGAGTGAAGGTCTCTCCTCTGCTCTGTGCCACATTGGTCCTTGCTGATTCCCTGACCGGCAGTCTGGGTCTTTAAGATGGAAATTGTGAGATTTTATTGTCTTTCTTGACCCAATCCCAGCCCCATCTCATCACCTTTGGGGATACACAGGTAAATGTGGTCCTGGGTCTAGATGTCAGCCTGCAGTCAGCTCTCCAGCCCTCTTCCTGATGCAGACTCTCTGGCTAACCTCCTCAAACCCCTTGATGAAAAGAGAGTTCTAATCTTCATCTCAGTCAGCTGAAAAGGAAGGACCCTGGTGTCTATGTCCAGAGGTCCCCTAGACTGTGCTATTCCGTCTCACCATCTATTCACATGAGCCACTATTCTTCCTTTCTGCAAACATTTTTGAGCAACTGATGTGTGTCAGGTAATTTTCTAGGTGTCAAGACTGTAGAGATACTTCCATGCAGCACGTGTTCCAATAGAGAAGGAAATATTTAAAATATTCCATGAACTACGTGCAATTCAGTGTAAGAAGTGCTCTAAGAGAAGTTTATACAAGATATCTGAGTTTTGATGGTAGGGGGGTATGGACATGTTTTCTGGGGACGTTAGAAAAGGCTACCTAGAGGAGGCCACTTTTGAGCTGCTTCTTTTATAGTAGTTGAAAACAAAAGCTTTGGACAGCCCCGGTGGCTCAGCGGTTTAGTGCTGCCTTCAGCCCAGGGCTTGATCCTGGTAGATCCTGGATCGAGTCCCACATCGGGCTCTCTGCATGGAGCCTGCTTCTTCCTATGCCTGTGTCTGTGCCTTTCTCTCTGTGCCTTTCTCTCCCTGTGTCTCTCATGAATAAATAAATAAAATATTAAAGAAAAAAGAAGGAAAACAAAAGCTTTGAATGGATAAATCCCTTCTCTGCTGCTCCTAACCTAGACACCCTTGCCCCACTAACTTAACCTCTCCAAGGCCCAGACTTGCCATATGGAAAGTAGGAAATAGAAGACCTAGGATTGTGGCGAACGTGAATGAGATATATCAAGCACTTAGCAAGGTGCCTGACACAAAGCTACCTTAGCTATTTTAATATTAATGTTGTGTTTATTGAGAGACAAATGAGTGGGCAAAAAGGAGAACATTCCAGAAGACAGCACAGCATATACGAAGGTTGGGGATATCTCTTCCCCTGCTGCTACCCCTTGGACTTGCAGAGCTATAAAATATAAGATCTGGCCCTGGTCTAGGGAAGGTAGAGCTCAACAGGAAGGCATCTGAATATTCACAGGGCAGCAGAATTACCATATACGCGATTCTAAACCCTGTTTTCAGAGTTTTGACGTTGACTGCTATCCTGCTGTTTCTTCTTCTCCCAGCCTTGCATCCATGGGGCCATCTTCTTCTCCTCCACAGACTTAGCACTTCTCCTCTAGACCCAGCACTTTTGTTAGACAACACATGGATCATCTGATGGATATCTCAGGATTAGGAAATCATTATTAGGCCCCAGAAAATGATTTTCTGTTACAGAACTGGGGTTAATTATTTATTTTCGAATCAAGGAATCTATTTTTCACTCAATGAAAATTTTCAGTTCTTGGCTTACAGCTATATCTGGAGAGAAAGAGAGAGACAGAGATAGAGACAGAGAGAATGAGAGAAATTTCTGTAGAATTCAGGACAAGGCTTCCACAACATGAAGTACTAAAAAGATAAAATCAAACATAACTTAGTCCATTGAATGTAGGGAACCACTGGCAACGTTGATACAAGATTAACTCTGGGCTTTTTGAAAGGATCCTCTGATGTCTAACACATGGCAGGGAAATATTGCTGTAAGCTCCAAATCCTAAAGGGTGGTGGATGAATGAGGTGAGAAGGGTGTGGCATAGAGAGGGGAGAATGTGTCCCTTCCCCATAATTAAGCATGAGAGGAGCTTCTGGCCAAGAGAGATAAAGCAGAATGGAGACACACATTTGGATAGCCTCTCTCCTCCCATTCCCCACTTCCTGCACTGCTGAGTAGGCGCTCAGGACAGGCAGGCAACTCAAATCCAATGGGTGAGGTGGCTTTCCCTGAGCATTAAAGTCAAGTCCCCAAGAGCTAAGACATCGACTTGGAGTGGGACCAGAAAATGCTAATACGTTCAGCTTGTGGGCAGGCACACAGGAGTTCTTGCAAGCTAACAGAGCTCCTGAGGCCACTCCAGCACCTAGGGGAAGATTTGGGTTGATCTACTTCAATTTTATTTTATTCTGGGTTTTTTTGTTTTTAGATGAGTTTCATTCCTCCTTGGTAGAGAAACCCTTGCTGTATCAAATGTCCTCCCTGGGCTTCAGAACTTCATTAATTAGCATCTTTTAAATGGTTGGGTAATATTCTTTTCTCCCTTTTCCAAGCCATTTCCCCAAGCTCTAATTTTAATAAAGCTGGTGTTCATGAACATTTGAATTTTAAAGCCCTTGGTTATAAGAAAGACAGAGGATGCATTTTAAAAGGGAGCCAATCAAGGATGACTCAGATGGTGAACAGGACTTCTCTGCTTTTATGAATCTACTTTTAAAGATCCAATATTATCTTAAGACATTTTTCCCCCCACAGATATAGCAGAGACCTAAAAAATTCCATGGGCTTGCTTAGGGAGGAGAGATAGAAGAGTAACTGGCCTACTTTAGTGTAGGTGGCAATTTCATTTAAAATAGAGCAATAATAAATCTGTTTTTATTTTTTCATACAAAAGCACTATGTTTCGGGTGGTAAAGGTGAACCACTTAAAAGCTTTTTAAAAAGGGAACACACGACTCAAACTCTTTAAGATCCCAATTGTTCACAGAATTTATGCAGAGATGAATGCATTTGCCAGTATAGACTGTTAAAAGCAAAATGGTTGGAAATCGACTCCACGGTTACCCACCTGCTTGGTGCAAGGTTGTGCGTTTCCCCAGCAACTGGGATAACATCATAACCACTTATAGGCTGCTGAGCCTGCAGCCCCCTGGGTGGCTTCAGGTGGTAGTGATGCTATCAGCTGTTGCCAGGGCAACACAAAACCTTGACCTTCTGAGACCTGCCGGGCAAGGAGTGGAGAAATACAGCTCTCGAATCCTCCTTGGAGGCATGTTCCTGAAGACAGGGATATAATTCTGTATCTAGCTGCCACTGGATACTTATTAAATCTACATACACATATAAACAAGTGCGTACGAACTAAATAATGCATATGTGCTTGCCAGTGGTCTCTCTTTGGTGGGTAGACAGTACTTCAGTATTTGCAAGTGGTAAATGTTTTATTTACTAGTTGATGGGCAGTGGTGGGATATTTCCCCCAGGCCTCCCAACCTCACCAACTGAGTCCCCAGCTTCATTCCCTTGTGGGTCCATCCAGACTGAAGAAGCTAGCATGGAAATTATTTTTTAAAACATTTTACATGTAGGAGAGCTGGGTCCCCGAGTAAGTGAGGTGACCTGCTCAGAGTCACACAGTTCAGGGTTGGACTTCTCTTGCTTCTGTTTTATTCCACTTTCATCTGTACTGAATGCCTTGCCCTTTGTGGGTGGTATACCTATCATGGAGTCCTTTCAGCTTTTGCTTCTGCCAAATATCTCCTCGACTTGTAAGGCACCATCTTTCCTGAAATCTTTCAACATGATTTTTGACTAAGTCATCATTATCTTCTAACATAAAAGTTTTTGGAAGGGAAGGCAGGATGCATCCGATTAGGCCCCTGCTGGCTTATGATGACACAGAATGCCTCCACTCTGGAGCTGAAGGGGATAGATGCTAGTCACTCTTCAAAGTGTATGGTGTCTCTTGTCATTGGAGAGGTTCAAGAATGTGCCCCTCAAGATACAGCACTTTGACATATTGATTATTTTGAGCTGAAGGCTCTTGAGAAACAGGAGCTGTAGGATCAACTCTCTGATCTTCCCATTTCTACCTAAAAGCAGGTCATAAAATTTCCCACTAGAAAGGTAACCTCCCTGTACTGGGAAGAGAACATTCTTATCACTGGAAGTTGGGGGTCGATGCTGAAATAGATCTGTATAAACAAACCTAGTAAAAAATCCTTACTTTCTGTTAGCTTCCCACATATATTTCCCACAGTCCCACAATTTACTGCCCCGATCCAAACCTTTTTGTCTTGTCACATTTCCACAATTAATTGTTCTTTATTTGAAAAGCTTTTGGGCTTGATGGTTTCTTGAGGTTTTTGTTTTACTTATGAAGGCTCTCATGCATGTAAAAGTATTAATTACAACTTGTGTTAGTTTTTCTCTTGTTGATTTATCTTATGTTAGTTCGATCCTAGACCCAGTCACAGAACCTGAGAGGGTAGAAGCGAGTTTTCCTTCCCCTTCCTCATCATGGATGTTTCCCCGCCTGCTTCTTGAAGAGCAGTCTCAGCCTCCTGTGGTATTCTGTCTGTTGGAGGACCCATGGGAGAGACTCAGACTCTAAAGCCATGTCATCCTTAGGTGGAGAAGTCACCTGGTTAATTAATATTTTGGGGGGATGATTTAGACATCCTAAATATGTCTTTTAGGCAAGCACGATCTCCCTTTCCTCATCAGTAAACCAGGGATGATATTTTCCACCTACCCATAAATGTATGTAGGTATTGAAGAAAATGCTTGGACTTTTCCTGGTCACTGTATGCTTTACCTACCCCCTCCCAAGTTTATTTTGATGATATTCAATTGCCGATTCTCATTCATTCAGGTTATTTTTATGATTACAATAACACCCTTAAAAATGTGTTGTGAGGAAAAAGAGATTCTGAAAGCTCACCTTTTTGGAAAAAAAAAAAGAATATTGGTCCTATTTATTTGTAGTTGCTCTATGTCAGTACTGGTACAGTACAACAGGCTGGTCAGTACAACAGGCTGACTGACTGCCTGGGCACGGGGGTGGGGAGTAAGATGCTATTCTAGATGCAAATGATAAGGCCATCTTGCATCCACTGAGTAGATAATGAGAGGGGGGAATCAGACCATTACTGGGCGTTAAGACAGGATAAACCAGGCTTTGAGTATACTTGGTCCATGATGAAAGACTCTTTTCATGATTCCATTCCTCAGGAAAGAGAGTACATCTTTTTTCTTTCCTTCTGGTGATTGCATTTTTGGACACAATTGCCTGTTATCTCTAGGCATCCCACAGGTGGGGATATTGGATTCCATTGAGGATTTGATGTAGCAGCTCAGTTCTTGGCTTCTTTGTGGTGCTAAATGCCATTTTGCTGAGTAATCAGCATGTTTTCTGAATGAATGTGGCATGCCATCTGCAATTTGTTTACTCAATTTCATGAGTTCTATTCCTTGAAAGGTGAAGAGCAGAGCTTTTAGGCAGGGATTTGAAATGGGTTCTTTACAGAAGCTTGCTTGTTACTTACAGAGGCAGAGACTATTAAAATGCAAAGGACTTCAAAAAAAAAAGAACTCTGCTACTTTGGATCACTGAAGATCATCCTTGAATCAATGTAATTTACTTAAATTGCTAAGTGGAACTTAGAATTCTGGGTTTCACATTTCAGCTTATAAGTATTTTTTATTTTTCTGGCACTTAGACTTTCTCCAACACTACTGTTTGGCTTTCTAAGATAGTTTCAAGAAAGCCTGATGGATGAAAATCCAAATTTGCAAAACAGATCAATTAGTGGACTGGTATTCCAACCACAGAGAAAATTCACAACATGGCTTTTTAAATAATATAATGCTTCCTGGTGGGTTTGAAATAGAATTTGATTTTCTGCATTGTATAGGTGAAGCAGCTGAGATTAGAACTGTCTCCCAAATATAAAAATTTGATTTGCACACAACCTTTTAGGAATGCATGTATTATGTAGAAGACAATCTGTTTGCATTGTAGAGAATGATGTCAATGACACAAAATCTCAGTGGGAAAACTGTCATAAGACTTGAGACTCAGTTATGAAATCCTGAGTTTCCCAAAGTTATTGTGGCTCCACTAACAGACCTTTCACTTATAATTGCAGACTTGTCTCCAGTTTCTTCATGTTCCACCAAACTATGAAAACTAAGAAAGACCATTTGGTCACTTTCTTGAACTACCTTTGCATTTACCTACAGGCAGATATCCAGCCAAGCCAACAGAATCAAAAAAGAGGAAGTATATGAGTAATGATATTTTGTATGTAGATTCCTTCTTCCTTGCTCAGGTTACTTACCAGAAAGTCTTACCAGATAACAAAAACAAAAAAATTGTTATTTAAAGTTCTTTACCAGAAAGTCTTGTCACTGCCCAAAGTGGCCTTGTTTGTGGTAGGACTCCATTCTTTTGGCCATAGGGAATTGGCCGCCATAACGGTGGACTCCACTCCAAATCAAGCCCATTATTTTCTTTCTTTTCTTTCTCTATCAAGTTTGATTTAAATGACACAGATGTTAAGTCCAGTCCAGTGGTTGTGGCTATTGGAACCAGAAGGTCATGGGAACTTGGGCCTGGTAGTTATCTTCAAATATGTGACTAGTGATAAGGAAAGAGAGAAAAACAATATTCAGAAGCTAGAAGAGTGCTCAAAGAGAGGCAGTAGACAGAAGCCATGTGGCTAGGAGAGTTTCTGCTTGAAAAATTTTCAGAATTACAAGATCTGGACTCTTTCCTTCATTGTAATTAACATTTATGTTGCACTTTTTACTGGAGCTAGTTCTGAGGGAGTTTGATCTACCCTGCAAGTTAAGGCGCTCTGAGCATGCTACAGTGCCTTGTGCTTTTAGAACTAGCCTTTAGTTGGACAGTTCCATTCCATTGCTGACATATTCTGAATGTGATTAGCAAATTAAAAATCATACCATCCCTGATTTTCAACTGTGTCTTGTAGGCACTGGAAATTCATCCATTTGAAGAATCACTGGAACATTGCTTGAGAATTGTCCTGTCCTTCCCTACATTTTCTGAGTGTCTGGAGCTTATATCCTCCAAGGTCCTTTGTACTCTGACCTCCTGTATCTATATATATTATTTCATTTACCCCCTCCATTGGCACAGATGCAACACTTGGCCCTTTACACTCTTCAAAGATAATCCACCCAACATGAAGTTCTCTCTCTTTTTTTTTTAAATGCTATTTAAATTCAATTTAGTTAACATATAGTGTATTACTAGTTTCAGGGGTGGAGTCTAGTGACTCATCAGTTCCATATAATGTCCAGTGCTCATCATATCAAATGCCTTCCCCAATACCCATAGCCCAATTACCCCATCCGTCCCCCACATCCCTTCCAGCAAACCTCAGTTTATTCCCTAGAGTCAAGAGTTTGCCCTCTTCTCTGTTTTATCTTATTTTATTTTTCCTCCCCAACATGAAGTTCTTATAAAGCGAATTTACCTAAGCCCTGGGGAGCATGAAAGGGTTTCTCACCATGCACTCTATGCAGAACATAAACAAAAAACTCCCAAATCTTTCAAAACATCATTTTGGGCATCTTTATCCTCCCTTTCTGCCAGTCTTTCACCAGGATTTTGTTTTGTAAAATATTTTTTACATGCCACATTCCCTTTTATATCCTTCTCTGAACCCTTACCCCTCTTGTCTCCCTTGTTTCTCCTTTCTTTTCTGCCCTTTTCCTCCTCATTTTTCAGGCAGATCAGGTTAGTTGGCTACTGTGTAACTTGGCAACAGCCAGGGCTTATGTCTTAGAGGACCACACCTTCTCACTAAAGGATGTAATAGGTATTTTCTCAAAGTTAGTACCCCCTAAACAGAATTCTAGTGCCAGCTACCAAAATAATAGATAGAGATCATGGCAAGAGTGTTCATTTTAGCTCAATATCCTGGGATGTCAACTCACATCATTTGGACGAATTTTTTTTTAAGATTTTGTTTATTTATTCATAGAGGCACACAGAGAGAGAGAGAGAGAGACAGAGACAGAGACAGAGACACAGGCAAAGGGAGAAGCAGGCTCTCTACAGGAAGCCTGACATGGGACTCGATCCAGGGCCCCCAGGATCACACCCCAGGCTGCATGCGGAGCCAAACCGCTGTGCCACTGGGGGTGCCCAACATCATTTGGACCTTATGTCATCAGTGATGTTCACCTGTCCTTCTTGGTGCTAAAGTCATAGAAGTGTCTCAGGAGCTACCATAGAGGGATGGAGTGGCCAAGCATGGTGGGATCCATGGATCCATTTGAGTTGACTTAAACCAGAGCAGCACAGAGAGTATGTATTTCACACAATGGTGTTCCACTAAGAGTATTTTTAAGAAGAAAGGTCACACTGATAAACATAGCTTATAACCTCTGGAAATAGGAATGAGAAGCCACAGAAGAATTTTAAGTAGGGAAGTGATGAGCTTTAATCTTCTGTGAGTGGACTGGGATAAGAGTCTCTGGAGTCAGTGACTCTAGTTAGGAGGTTAAGGTAGGAGTCCAGCAAGGTGATAAGTCCAGCACTGAGATGTTAACAGTCATAATAGTGAGCTATTGTAGAGGAAAAGTCACTAGACTTGGTAGCCAATTTGGCTTTGGGATCTAAGGCAGAGGAAGGCATCATGTATCTATGAAGTTCCTAACCTGGTGACTGGGTAGATGTTGGTGCCATTACTGAGAGGAGGTAATGCAGTAGGACGACTTGGTTTGGGAGGATATGTGAGAATTTAGGTTCAGTTTTTAATATTTTGAAATCACTGTTTTCTGGATGTGCATCTGGAGATGTGTAGTAACCAGGGAAATGTGAGGATCTACTGTTCAAGAGAGAGGTTGAATTTGAGCCATGAAACTGTGTATCACAGTGACAATAGCATGATGTGGGAAATATGTGGAATGAGAAGAGAAGACTTTTGAGCTTGAGATCATGGGAATGTGGGTACTTAGTGACAGCAGAGGAAACAAAGGGGCCTGGAAGGGAAGAGTCAGACAGGCAAGAAGAGAAAGTAAGGAGAAGGTTCTGGAATGTAATAGAAGGTTGGAATGGAGAGCTGGGTCAAATACCAACATGAAGTTAAGTGGACTGCAGCCTGGATTTGATGCCTAGAGTATTGTTGAAGAGATCTAGGAGGGTGTCAGCTACAGAAAACAGGTAAGTAAAGGTGTGACCAGAAGAGGACAAAGGGAGGAAAGGAAGCAGAAGGGAGAGGTCTAAGTGCAATCCTTTTGAGAGCAGCTGGTAGGCAAAGAGAAAGGAGTGAGGGCAAAAACAAAACAAAACAAAACAAAACAAACAAAAAAAAAAAAAAAAAAAAAGAGTCAAAGGAAGACAGGGCCTGTTTGATGGACCAGAGACTCAAAGGAAGTTAGAATGATTGGGATTTTGAGCATCAGGGGAGGGGCTCACATGGGTAAGAGTGCCTCTCTCCAAGAAGATTAAGATAAAGACAAGTTGGGATGTTGTTTGGAATTTTAAGTGTTCAGTAGTAGTAGTATTTTAATTTAAAAAGTGCTTTTGATTGATTCATTTATGAAAATCTACTGTAGTCCTGAAATTCCAATGATAAGGGTGCTAAAGGAGAAACTGAGGGAGTGATCCATGATTTCTAGTACCTTATCATCACATTGCAAATGTGCTTCAGAACACATGGTGACATCTCCCTCAAACAGTGGAGACAATCTTAATGGCACCAGCCTGGTGACAGAAGGGAGCTGAGTGGTTATCAGACAGTTTAGCACATGGCTGACTTCATGGCAGAAATAAGTCAACTGATTTAAGAAAAGAAACAGATTGTTGGAGTCATTCAGGAAATCTCAGGGACTATAACTCAATTGGAACAAATGAGGAATAATAAAGTTTGCATCACTGCATCAACACAGAAGCAGCCAACTAAAAAGTAAAAGTAAATTATTAAAAGAAAATGAAATGTTAAAAAAATAAACAATTTTATGTGATAACACAATTCTATGCACGTATGTCTGATACCTGATTTTCACTGAATTAAAGAATGAGCCAGTTGTTCAAAGTGCTGTGTAGATGTGGCCAAAACCAAATGCATGCAAAGGCAGTTTGTCTTCACTACGCACAATTGAGAAAATAGATTTCACCCAGAAATGACTTATTTTTCTTGGGAGGATGAGGATAGGTTGATGGGGTGGGGGGGGTCAGGGTAAGGTGGAGGGTGGGAGCTTATTGGATGGATTAGGATGCCTAGATGGTAGAGTCATACTGGAGATTTAGTTTACTGTTGACAGTAGGTACTCAAAAGAGTTTTAAGTAGACCTAGACAGTTTAGTTCAAACAGCAGTCAGGTGACTAATGGGGATTTGGTTATGACTTCATAATCCACACAACTAGGCTTCTACCCCAGGTAGGCTAACAGTCAGACGTTAGCAGACTTTCTCACTTAATAACCTCTCTTTTATAATCAGAGCAGATCACTTTAGTAAGACAGCTAAGCACAGCAATGGTAGAGCCCTGAGTGTTTAAGGAATATAAATATAAATACAGACTAAGATTTCAAAGAAACAGACACATATAATTGGATTTTTAAGAAGTTTGCTTTAGTTTTTATAAATACAAAACTGAAACAATGAATTGCACAGTTAATAATGCCCTCATGGGAAATAATGAGTAGAGATGCTCATTTGCCTATGCTTTGCATCCACTTCTGCCTTTTAGTTGTAACTGGATTCCTGTGAATGTCAACGAAGGACCCAAATGCCCCCCCCGCCCACCCTTGCCTTGTAATCAGTGGCTTTAGACCAGCATAGTCTATTTAACTCTTCACAATTAAAGGTCCCATACTCTTTGGAGAAGTCTAATAGTTCTTTGAGCAAGGAAAAGTAACCATAAGAACTGGTTTTAAATGAGTTTAATTGATCAGTGACAAGTAGTGTAAACAATTACATTTCTGAAGACTAGCCAATCAATGATAGCCTCCTGCTTCTGAAATGGGCCAATTGGCAGCATCCTCACTCTATAGTCCAACCTTTCAGAAAGTCAACTAGGACTAGTCTCCTTTGCAGAGCCAAGCTTCTCATGCTAAGGTCAGCCCAAACCTGACTGCTGCTTCTCCTGTGAAGTCTTCCAGCCCAGAGACGCCATACTTCTGTAAATCCTGGATAAAATGCAGCTGTCTGCTTTGCTCACAGATGTAGTAACTCAGTTTTTTGTTTCAGATACTGAGAGATGGCCTCTTTCCTCAGGACTCTTAATCTCACCAAAAAGAGAGAATTAGGCGTAGCCTCACTGAAGCTGGAGTTGCTGCAAATCCCTGGTCACTTCACTCAAACTATTCAGTGGTCCCTTTCTCTGTGGACGCCTACAGCAGACTGGTTTCTCCATCTGGTCTCCCTCAGTTTCTCTATTCTCCTGCCTCCCAATCTACCACCAATTTGCCTCTAATGTAGAACATTTTGATAAGAATTAAAAGGCATTTGGGTTGGGACTAATATGTAATATATATTATATGTTATATATTATGTGATATGTGTGTATATGTATACATGGTATTGTAGTAGAGAACTGCAGATGGGAATGACTTTTCATCTCAATATGACTTTGTTTCCCCATACATAAAATAATTGATAATTGAAACTACTTTCTTGTCCAAGATGAAATTAATTAATACATGCAAAACATCGCATTCAGTACCTGGAATGTAAACTAAGTTCAATAGTAATAGTCTTGCTTCTTCTAGAGATCTCTGAA
Source organism: Canis lupus dingo (assembly GCF_003254725.2). NCBI lineage: Eukaryota > Metazoa > Chordata > Mammalia > Carnivora > Canidae > Canis > Canis lupus. Next base: position 50,836,216 of record NC_064245.1, on the reverse strand, counting down.
CTCCTAGTGGTTTGGCTCTCTCTCTCTTCACTGCCTTCACTTTCAGAAATGTTTTGGATCAATGGAACAGTGAGCCTCAACTGTGGCTATGTTTCTGAAATACCTGTTAAGCTAAAAACAAAAAGAGCAAAAACCACAATGGAGCAGTAGGACTGGAGTAGAGCCTAAGCATCTGTATTTAACAAATGCTGTGTGGATCGAATCTAATGTGCATCCAGGGTGAGGGAAAAATGAATACTGGCTCCAGGGTCAGAGGGAAGAATAGGATCATCTGTGTCTTCCCAGGTGTTTGATGCCATTCACTGGGGCAGGAGCAATGGGCTGTGTGAAGACTACATGGTTAAGGAGACAGGGATTAGAGTAAATGCTCTTTTTTGTGCTTATAGTATAATACTTCTCACGTAGTAGGTTTAAATACATGTTGGTTGAATTCCAGAAATAAAAATCTACTTTCCTTGGATGAATCTCTTAGGGCTGCAAACACCAAAAACTGCACTCTCTTTAGATACCTAGCAGGACCTCTCTTCTGAGATTCAGATCTGTGGGGCCCCTTCTCATAGGCATATTGCATGCTCAACTCAACTCCACAATGGGCAATCAGACTGCCTGCTTCTGAATCTGACTCTGTGCCCAACCAAATTTGTCTTCAGTATTTTTCCGTATCTGGTAAGATTATGGTGATGATTCCATGAATTCATCTTTGGAAATACTTTGGAAATAAGTGACTGGTGAAGAGATATACCTTAATTAATGTGCTTATTATTATATTTAATATCTAACTTGTTAATCTTTTTGCCCAAACCACTGTCCTCCGTTGCTCCCTATCTAGTGAATGGAAGCACTAGTCCTGGTAACTCAAGTGAAACATCTGGGAGTGCTCTTTGATGACCTGTTCTTCCAATCTCATGCTCCATGTCTAATGTGCCTTCTCACACTTTTAGAAGTGATCGCATTGTTCCTTACCCCCATGCAGCTTAGGCTACATGTGACTCTTCCTTGGACTCCTACAATACTTTCCTCTGAAACTGGTGCCCTGGCTTCAGTGTTCAGCCTACCTAGAGTTCAGCTTTCTAAGCTGCAAAGAGGATTATGTCATGGCCCTGCTTAAAAGCCCTTAGTGGCTTCTATTTGCCCTTAGTTTACTGTTTAAACCTCTTTACATATTGAATAAAATCATGTTCTTTTGGCCTTTGTTTACTTCTACAAGACTCTAATCATTGACCCCCTCCTTGTGCAATGTGCTTCATTGATTTGGACCTCCCGTCAGTTCTTCAGTTGCTCCATGTGCCTCTGAGCACTGTTCAGTGATAGGCTTTCCATCTGGGACATTCTTATTATGAATGCGAAAATGAAAGTGTATGAGATGCAGGAGGCCTGAAAACCAAAGAAGATGATTATCTTAAGACCCCTCCCTCCACTACTTTGTTCTAAATCCTCACATTCTATGATAAAAGTACTTAACTCCTGGGTTGGTGAAGATGATGGTAATGATTGGTGGTCTTTATTCACCCTTTAATTTCATCAACAAGCTCCAGCTGCTGCTAAGATAGAAATTCCTCAACCCATTTGGTGTTCTGTTCTGGTACTCAGGGCAATCATTCCAAAACCCCCACCCCCAAACTTCCTGGCCTCTAATTTGGATCCCATTTCCATGCACCTTTTTACCTCTGTGAAGCCTTCTTTGATTTTTGCCTATGTTTCCTGGATTTGACACTTTAAAAAAAAAAACAAAAACTTTTCAGTGGACTTTGAACTTATTATTCTTGGCAACTAGAGTTGTATTTAGTAAGGATTCTCTATTCCAGGTCCCTAAAATCCAACCCAGAGCCAAACTCTGGCAAATGGTATAGGACCTACTTTGACACCTCTTGGAGTTAGAAAAGTAAAACATTAGTTATTGGACTTCCAGATGATTTTTCCAGAATATAATCTGCGATCAACAGGCTCAAAGTTGAACTTAATTTTCTTAACAGTAAATACAAAAAAAGTCTAGATTATAAGAAGTCTCTCTCTCTCTCTATTAACATCAAAATGGGAAGAACAGGAAATATAAACCTAATTGTAGCACTAATACTGAAGGAAATCTTGTCAAATTTCAAATTCATTATTGGCTCTAATTAGCAAAGGAGAGGATAAATAGAATACAGTGACTATCCCTGGTCCTGACTTTATTAACACATTGCACAGAGCATTTCACAAAATGATTGCCTATTGGGGCATTTAAATCAGCTTGGAGGTGAGCAATTGCAGCAGCCTAAAGCTGACTGGTTACATAAAAAGGGAAGGTAGTAGAAATGACAGTCATTTGGAAAGACGGTGACATGGACCCTGTCTTATTCAGCATCTTTCCTAATGATGTGGAAGGGGAAGCACATAGTGTATTAATTAAATTTGACAAGGATGCTGATTTGGTTAGCAGAGTGAACCTGGAGGTTTGGAAACATGGTGAGAAAGTAAGAAGAAAAAAATACAGTTTGAAAAAAATTGCAAATAGTACAGTCTGGGAGAAATAAGCCATTAGAAAAATATTTGGGGATTCCAAAACAAGAAGTAGGGCAAATTTGGGAATATAGAGATGGAAAGGCCACACTTGTTTTCTTTGGGTAAGGAGGGCATGGAACATCACTCTCTATGCATCCCCTAAGGCTAAACACATACCACTTGGTAAGGCTTCAGCACGAGTATTTGCTTACTGAAATGAAGATATCTAGGAGTTAATGGTTTCTATGTATTTCACTTAAATGTTCTTTGTCTTAGCTGTAGCTCACTCTTATTGTAGTTCTTAGCAAATCACGTGTCAATCTTCTGTATCATTGCTTCTATGTATCTTAAGAATAAAGAGCATGTGTTTAGGGTAAAAAAAATCCTTCTTAATCTCCCCCCTTCATCTTCATTTCTTGTTCTGTTCTCTTCTGCAACCCTATGGTTTCATTTTGTCCTTTGCTTAGCCTATTGGCTATTTCACAAGTGTAGCAATGTTAAAAGTTGTTTGGTTATAACATTAATTTTGTATTTTGCCAGTTACATGATCATGACCTTAAGGAATTCAGGGTTCTTTAACCTGCTAACCGATTTCTCTTCAAGGTGAGTGTAAAGAGTATGGCCCATAGGGTAGAGTGCCATCTCCTGAGAAATCTACAATGCTTACTGCTCATGCTTCTTGGCTAGGAGGGTGACATTCAATAAATAACTCATTGTTATAAGCTCTCTTCTACAGGGACTTCTAGGCCATTATCAGTTGGCTACTGGTAAGGCTATTCTCTCCCTATCACTCTGGATATATGTTTAACTCCCTCTGCCCCACGGAGATTTGGGAGCAGGTACCACGAGACCTCAAGCCTGTTGACTGTGCATTTGGACACAACTAAATGCCAGTTTTTCTTCTTGTGATTTCATGCCAATACTTACTCTCTGCTCTCCCAATGGGCACCCCAGAAATACTCAGCAGTGTATCAGGTATGGCCCTAGAGCCATTTGCATTTTAGGTCTCCCTTAAATTCTGCATGTGTCAAAGACAAAATGAATGGTTCAGGTCTCTTGATTTAGAAACAAAACAAAACAAACCATGATGTCAATGCTTGGCTTGTTGACTTGGTATGTGTGTTAATTTTATAGGTGTCTGGCTTTCAACACATCTCTTAATTTAAGTTCTCAGTTTCTTCATCGGCCTAATGGGTACAATAACTCTTGCCATGTAAAATTCTTATGAGAAATGAATGAAAGAATTAATTAAGCTCCTCAGTGCAAAAAGGCCCCCATTAAATATTTTGGGAATGTCATCAGCTGCTCTTTTATTGAACTCATTTATAAGAGTTGAATAAAATAAACAATACCTTCTTGTCTATATGATATCTATTTGATGGGATTTCAGTGAGGATGTAATGACTGTGGAGGCAAAGACACTTGGCAAATGTAATCATATTGCAGAAATCTGAGATGATGAGTTATTTTTGCTGGCTTAAGATGATTGAGTTTTACATTAGGAATTCACTTTCTTGGTTTAATTTATTTTGTTAAAAATTTGGTTATTTATTTTGGAGAGCAGAAGCAGTGACGGGGAGGGGTAAACGGAGAGAGAAAGTCCGCAAGCAGACTCCCCGCTGACCATGGAGCTAGTAGCCTTGCTTGATCCCAGGACCCTGAGATCATGACCTGATCTGAAATCAAGAATTGGATGTTTAACCAACTGAGCCACCAGGTACCCCTCTCAGTTTAATTTAAAAGAACAATGTGTCCCAGACTACAGAAGGTAGTAAGAATAAATCTACCTGTATTTTGTCAACCCAGTAAATCTTTAGTGTTTGCCTTAAAGTTTATTACTAGAATGATTATTCTATCCTCTAGGAGTAGGGTGGGCAACTTTTCTTGTAAGGGGCCAGTTGGTAAATATGAGAGGCTTTGTAGCCATGTGGTTTCTGCCAACTATTACTCAGCCTTACCACAATAATGCAAAAATCTACTACTCAACTCTACTTAACTCTGCCATTATAATGCAAAAGCTGCTCTAAAGGATATGCAAACAAATGATTGGGTCCCAATAAAACTTTGCTTACAAAAAGGCTGGATCTGTCCTGTGGGCTGTAGCCTGGGGATACCAGTTCCAGGATAATATGGATACAATGATATTCCACAATCTTAAAATGCTTTTGAATAAATTGAGAAAGTTATGGATTCTACCCCCTAACCCTACCTCCTGATGCCAGGGTTATAAAACTCTCAAAAGGGAACTGGTTGGCAAATCATCTAAATTATTTCAGTAAATGGGTTAATTGAAGGACTTAGATGACAAAAAGTCTGGTTGAAGTTGGGGTTTTTCTACTTATGATAATTATATTAACGATTGTCATCTCATCCCATCTTCCTCCAGTTCTGCCTATAAAAACTTGGGTCTTAGCTTGGGATGGGCAAATCATCTTCATCAGCTTGTCATTTGAGATGGCGAGTTCCTCTTTTACCAAAAAAACATACTTCAAGAAATTTGAGAACATTCAGTGCTTCGCAATGGGAATTATGAAATCTCTGGACATTAAGAATTGTGAAGAGTGCTCACAGTAATTGAGCTTATTCAGCATGATAAAGAGAAAATGAAATCTTAAAATATGATGGGCTATTATATAGACCTAATGTCTTCTGAGATCCTTTATTTGAATTTTACCCCCCCAACCCATGTACATCTTCTTTCTTTTTTTCTTTCCAATCCATTTCTCGAAAGGAATCTATGGCACTTAGTGGGATAGAGATGATTCAAGTGCCCATAAGAAAAGAGTTTGATTATTTAGAAAAGTCATTAGATATTAGTGATCACTCAGGGGAAAAACATTTCATTCTACAGATGAGGAAACTGAGTCCTATAGAAGTTAAATAACTTGTCAAAAACACAGCAATTTAGTTACAGAGAATAAGAATAGGGAAGCCTCTTCCAAGGTCAGTGTTTTCCATTCTGTGTCTCAGTGACTCTCCAAATCTTTCTATTAACTACTGATTTGCAATTTATATAATATTCTCTGTATTTGATATCTTTCTTGATTCTCACATCAGTTCTGTGAGGTAGGTGGCCTCATGTGCAAGGTTTTATCCATTATTTCACAGCTAACTACCTTTAAAAGGAATTACAGAACCTCTCTAAACCTCTGTTTCCAGGAATGAACACAACAGCACTTACCTTGTTATAAGAAACAGATGTGATGAGGCAGGCAAGCATACGGTATGGATCCGGGAAGTGCTGTTCAAAGCAGGGTTAGGATAGCTGTTTTACAGAATGTTCTGTCTCAGGGAAATGTAGAGACCTGTCTGGGGTCAGGAGGATAGTAAATGAGGGGACATGATCCTACCTCCTGTTGCCCTCCTTCTTTGTTCAGTGCTTTTTCACCTCTTCTCATCATGCTACCTCCTGCCTGCAAGCAGGTCGGGGGCAGACAAGTATAGAGGGTAAGGCTGAGGTTCTGTGGACTGTTGCCCAGGAAATAGCCCTAATCAGTTCTTCTTATTCCCCAGACCTTTGCCTCACACTAATTCTCTTCATCTGAGTGCACATTTCTATAAATAAATAAGTAGAAGGGAAAATTTTTTTAAAAATGAAGGGAAGGAAGGAAGGAAGAAAGGAAGGAAGGAGAAAAAGAAGAAAGGAAAGAAGAAAGAAAGAAAGAAAGAAAGAAAGAAAGAAAGAAAGAAAGAAAGAAAGAGAAAGAAAGAAAGAAAGAAAGAAAGAAAGAAAGAAAGAAAGAAAGAAAGAAAGAAAGAAAGACCTTGTTTGAAGACATGGAAATCTTAGAGCACCCAGTTAGATTGGGTTCCCACCGAGAAACCTGCAGGGAGCAAGAAGTACCTATACCCAGGGCTAGGAAGTCTTTTGGCAGATGGCCCAGAAATTCACAGCCCCCACAATGGGGAACATGGAGCAGAACCCTCAACAAGTCACTTTCATTTTCCTGAGGTTATACCGAAAATGCAGAGATTGCATTACAAGGACTGCTCTGGGCTTTGGGCTGGACTTGTGGCTGATTGGGAGAGAAGATTGAGTGTTTTGGAGTTAGATGGGAGATTAGTAATTACAGCTTTATCATTAGCTATGTGACATGGTACATCAGACCCAGCTCTGTGTGATGAGCCTGAGCACTTCACCAGATTATTGGGAGGCTCAAATGGGATGATGTATATAAATTGCCAGCCATGGTGCGAGACACTTAATAAACATGATCGTAACTAACACTTTTGAGTACTTACTATGTTCTGAATGTTGTTTTAAGTGCTTCACATGATCAATGAATTGAACATTCATGATAACCTTATAAGATAGATTAATCTTTTTCCCTTTGTGCAATTAAAGAAACAATATAAAGATTGGTAAATTGCCAGCATCACGCAACTCAGGAATTGTGGGAGCTAAAATCTGAACCTAGGCAGTCCAACTCCAGATCCTTGTTTTTATTTATAATTGAGAATTAATTGATATTCAATAAACAATTTCTTCAAAGTATACAATTTGCTAAGTCTTGGCATATGTACATACATGTCAACATGTGTGCACACAGCACACATACAAATAGATGCACTCATGAACACACAAACACATGATCACATGTAAATAACACAAATACACATGCACATGAATATACACACATACACATGAACAGATGTACTTACACAAGAACAATAAACATATGAACAAATGAATATAAATGCACATACATGAACATACATGTATACACTGGGACATATGTACATACACAAGAACATGCATTTATGCATATATGGACATTACTACAATTAAGATAATGAATGTATATCCTTCAGTCCCCAAAGCTTTGTGCTCCTTTGAAGTCCTTCCTACCTGCCCTTCTCCATCTGTATTCTGTCCCCCAGATACATCCCTCAGCAACCACCAATCTGCTTTCTGAGATTCTATGGACTCATTTGCATTTTTAAAGAATGTTATATAAATGAAACCATACACGATGTATCCTTTTTTATCTGGTTGCTCTAATTTAGCATAATTATTTTGAGATGCATACATGTTGTTGTGTGTATCAGTAGTTAATTCATTTTTATTCCTGAGTAGCATCTTATCATATAGATATAACCACAATTTGTTTATATGTTTACCTGTTGATGGGCATTGGGGTGTTTCCAGATTTTGGCTGGTATACATAAAGCTGCTATAAATATGAGTATACAAATATTTATGTAGACATTTGTTTTCCCTGCTTTTAGTCACAAAACCCCTATAATGCCTGCCTCTGTTATTGAGATAAACTCAATAAATCTTAGGAGAACCAAAATATGGTGGCATAGCATGGAAGTATTTTCTTGAAATTGCATATTGTCCAGATAAAAACTCCTCAGCCACATGGTCTTGCTTCTTTCTTGGAAAAATGACAGAAGAAGAAGAACCCCTTGTATACCCCATGTTAACATGTTAACATGTGGAAACCTTTCTGGGATAAAGGGAAGAGTAAAAAAAAAAAAAAGCTGGGTTACTGAAATTTGCTTTACTGGAAAGCAGAACCCAATCTACTTGTCAAAAATTTCAAACCTGATATGTTTTCAGTGCTGTTATTGGTGATGAATGACTGGGCCCAACCATATTACCTGCCAAAAGTTAATGTGAAAGCTCCAGTGACTTATGCAGGAAATGAGATCCCCGGATGTTCCCAGAGTCCGTGAGACAATTAATCAGATTTACATCCACTGCATTTCAGAGAACTAAAATTTCAATGTGCTGCTTTCTAAACATTCATTTGGGGTAAAATCACCTTACTTTAAGTGAAATCCATCAGTCAAGATGTTTATAAAGTACACAGTGGCAAACAAGGATGGAAAGCCAACAGAAGAAGTCAGAGATCACAGATAATGCCAAGGCAGGAGAATGCATTACATGAGACTGCAGACATGGAGAATAAAGAAACAGATCACTTGGGTTAAAACCACCCAACAGAGAACATGGGAACTTGATAAGTTTCTAAAACCGAAGTGATAAACTATAAAGTCCAGATGGCAGGAAGAGACAAGAGGTTGCTTCCCAAAGCAGGAAATGAAATATTCTTGGAGATTGAAAGGAAAAAAACAGGGATCTTACAGCTTGTTCTTTTTTTTTTTTTTTTTAATTGTTCTCTCCTGTAGGATTTGCAGATACTAACACAATGGAAAATGGTGTCTAGAGGGCAGAAGAGAAAATTAGCTGTGGTTATAAAACTCCTATCTCATAGAAGGGGTAAGAGAATAGCCTGCAGAGAATTTGCCTGTGAAGAGCCTGTTGCGTTGATTCTAGGATGGGGCTGAGGAGTTGTATGGTGGGAATTCTCATTGCTTATGGGGCCATGGTTCCAGTGGATCTTGAGACATTATTTCCAATATTCTTGGAAAGACTTTTCATAATCCATAGGCAGCTATTTCTTTACTCCAGAATTATCTTGAAGTCTGCTTCCTAAGGCACCACTCACCATTATCTATTGAGACCAAGATTCCCAAATTTATCTGCAGCTATTAATAGCAAAAGGGAGTCATGGTTGCTCTGAATTGTGTCGGTGCTGTGACTGATCTCCTTCTAGGTAATTCTAAAGGACTCTAATTCCAAACTCTCCTTTGATTTAAGCAAACCTTTATGGAGGGCCTCCTATGTGTAGGCAATACGGAGATGAAAGGTATTGACTCAGGAACTGTGTCTGGGAGCAGGTTCCATGTGGAATATTATGTGAGTGACATCCTGGTAAGAAGCAGAATTTGGTTCAAATGAGATTTCACTGAAGAGATCTTCAGTGAAACTGGGGAATTGTCAGGGTTAAGAGTATAAGCAGGGATGGTGAGACACCCAGAGATATAGCAGTGGGGAGCCATTAACAATGCTGTGGCTGAAGAGGAGTCAGGGAGGGAGTCCTGTCACAGGAGCCCAGTGGAACGGTAGTTATGGTAAAGTCACGCTGGCCCAACTGTAGTCATGCAAGGCTGGGGCAGCTGCCACAGACACCGAGATAGAGAAGGAGCAGGGAAAAGATAACCCAAGCTCTCTTCCTTCCAGTTTTTTTCCTCCTACCCTTCAGTCTCTCACCAATCCTCTCCTTGACCAAACCCAACCTGAAGCAGGTAGCAAGGAGTTTATAGGTATCAGCTTGCAGGGGGCAGAGCAGGGCAAGAAAGAAGAATATAGCCCTGGAGATCTGTGAGATAGAATAAGTGAACAATAACCTGCATGGTCTCCCCTTTTTGCCATTCAGCTTTCATTCTTGCTTTTCATGAAATAAAGAAATACTCATTCCCCAAATAGAGGAGAGAAAAAAAATCTCATTAGCACCACACTGCCAGAGGATGATGTCAGTTCTGCTGCATATCGATCTGGAACTTAAATTATAATGGTAGCTCCTTCTTGAATACTTTATCTAAGGTAGGAGGGGAAAGTGGGAAAAAATTGAGTAACATAAAATATGCATAGTTGTTATGGTTAGGTATTCACAACTTTCCTTGTCTGCTGGCCACTTTCTCCCCTTACCATCCTCTGGCATTAGGTTCTTTACTTGCTAGAATGGTCCATAACATAAACATTGAGAGATCTAAATTCTCACTTACTCAGTGTTTACTGAGCTGTCACAGTTTTCCATGTTGGAGTTGGGAAAATGAAGAGAGAGAGCCCAATGAATTCTCTGGATTCCACATCTAGTCCTCGTTCCATTGTGTACTTGTGTGGCTCTCACTGTGTCCTTCCTATTGGCTTCATACGCCTGGAGGCTATCTGAAAACGAGCTCTAGAGGTGTAAACTGCAAGTGTCAGACTCCTGAGACACAGCAGAAAGTCAGGAAGAGGAGAGTGGGAAATATCCAGAACAGAAGATCTCAATGCTGAGATAATATTGCCTCGGATCATGATTCTGCAAAGGAGAAGTGTAGGCTCAGACATGGTCAAAAAGTCAAAAGTTTTATCTGATGCAGAGTGAAGTGTCAATCTGGGTAAGGACACAAGAGGTCAATGACTCCTATTATGTGTTCATGCTGCCAATCCACACCTATTTAGGAAGCATTGTTAGGTCATTATATCATGTTTCCATTATCTCACAAAATAACTCATCATTATAATAGTTTAGTTAATAATTTCTTTGCCAAACACCTTCTTATTAAAATTAATAATTGTATTGTATACAAGCCAAGGGCTTTTATTTTTTATTTTTATTTTAAAGATTATTTATTTATTTGAGAGAGAGAGAGGGAGAATGAGCAGAGGGGGAGGGGCAAAGGGAAAGGGAAAAGCAGACTCCCTGCCAAGCTGGGGCCTAACTTGGTGCTCTCTTCCAGGACTCTGAGATCATAACCTGAGCCAAAGGCAGATGTCTAACCCACTGGCCACCCAGGTGCCCTGCCAAAGGCTTTTCTATACCTCCTGTAAATTACTATTCCAAATAAATCTAGGAAGTAGATGATTGCTTGCTCAACTTTTCAGATAAGAAATTGGGACTTAGAGAAATTAAGTAAATTACCCTAAAAGAGAAAATGAGTAAAAGGCAAAGATAAGATTCAAATCCAGACAATCTGATGCAAAAATCTATTCTCTTACCCCTACTTTGTGCTACCTCCTTTAAATCCACTCCAACCCTACAAGGAAGGGAATTTTTAGGGATGGGGAGAGGTCCCATGACTTTCCTAAGTGACATAGTTAATGAATAGAGGAGGCTGGAACTGGACTCTAGACCTGCATTACTCCAAAACCCATGTTCTTTCTATTCTACAGAATGTTAGTTTAAACTACAGAATAAGCTAATAGGGAAAAGACAGAGAAGTGAGTAAACTTGTAAGAAGAAGCCCAGGGCAGGGTGAGCAGTGGACATTCAGTACCACCTTCGCTGCAAAGAGGAGTAGGCATAGCCTGATAAGGCCGGGATGAGCCAGTTGTGGCTGCTGGAGAGAAGAGGTGGGCTGGAGATGGGGAGGGGAAGTAGTGGAAGGTTTTGTATTCAGTTACAGATCATGCTTCATTTGTCATAAACATAACCTTTCTTGAATTCTAAATTCAATCACACATTTTTTGAAAAGAAAATTAAAAAGAAAAAAAAATACAAAAATAAATCTCTTTTTAATCTATGCTTTTGCCCCTACTCTCTCCACATTTATGAAAAGAGAAATAGAGCAGTTCAGTTCCTGTTGGTACGTTACCATGGAGACAACTTCCACATGCTCTCCAAGTCATGACTCACCACTGCAGGAGTCTCCAAACTTAATTATTTATTAATAGGCTTTTACCAGGGCAGTCTCCAGAGGTGGAACATCTTGTTTCCAAGGCTGGGACAGCAGAGAGAAACAGAGGCAGAAAATACTATGCAATTACAAAGAATTAATTAGAAGCTCTGTAAACGTGCTGATAAACATGTCTTAGGACAACCTGTGGTGGGATTTCAGGGTACTCAGGTGTCTGGGGAAAAAAAAAAGAAAAATGAGCAGTAAGTCTCGAAGAATTCTTTCTCCTGTAACACTAAAAGAGTCTTCCATACTGTTCCTCTCATGAACTAGTTGTTCAAAATGGATTAGTGAGCTACAAATTCTAGAAAAAAATCTGGAATCCACACTAAACATATATACCTGGAGTGCTTAGTGTTTCAGTCTTTTGATATTCTTCCAAGCACAGCAACACCAGATTGACTTAGCTCAACTCACTAATCAATTAATTAACAGGGGGTGCTTAGAAATGATATCAGTGATAGAGCAGGTCTTGCAGGGAAACATGTGATGCCTATTTATGTGATTGCACATAAATAATTTTTTCTATATATTTAATCCTAGTAAATGGAAGTGGAATGGGAAAAGCACAAAGGTAGCTGATTAGTTTGCTAATTAATTTATTGGTTCATCCATTATTTTATCCATTCAACTACATATTTATTCATGCATTCATCCATACTTACTAGAAATCAAATACTGGTTTGAATATCACACAGTGCTTGATCCACAACATGAGCACAGGCCATTAAATTCATGGTAAGAGATTGTTAATTACCTTAAAAGGTGCATTAGTCAAAGGGTGTGATAAATGGCATGATAGACCATACCATGATGAGGCCACAGAACAGTGATGCTTTGTTTCTGAGATTGAATTAGCTGCCTGCTGATATGCCTTACATCTCTAAGATCTCTCTGAATCTTTGTGGAACAGTCAACCAGTTTTGATGCGTGGTTGTGTGAATAGGATACAAAAAAGTACCTCAATTCCATTGTTGAGTTTGTGTGTGTGTGTGTGTGCATGTAGAGGTGGCAGATTTAGATGCCACAAGTAAACCATCAGGGATCTGTCTGGGAAAATTTAGTCTGCTTTTTAACAACTTGAAGTTTGAACCTGCACTCCCTTTAAATTAAGATAAAATTACTTGGCTGTTCTGTTTCTGATGTAATTGAATCTTGTGAAAAGTTACATGCAGAGCACTCCAGAGCATTTTAAAGCTAGAAAGAACTTATAGTTATAAAACAAAAAAAGTTATCATCTCCTGGTTGTTTATTGTTATGCCAGGTACTTTGTATATGTTACCTCTAATCCTTAACATACTCCAAGCTAAGTATGATTTGTCAAACTTTTTTGTCAATGAAGGATTTACATTTGGAAATATTAACTAATGGATTCAGTTATGTCAGAGCTAGTTAGGAAAACTGGAAAGAAACCCAGTAGTGTCTAACTCCAAAGTTTGCATTTTTGACTGGACTCTGTGATCCATCTAATTTCAATCCCCTTGTTCCATAGACAAGAAAATGAAGACTGTGGAATTTGAGAAAACCCATATTTATTTCTGATCAAAAGGTCTTAATGATGTAGGAAGAATTTGATTGAGGACGCTATTGAAAATTAATAGCCAACATCATAATTAACAGTAAGCCTTTAAAATAATTCTCATTGAAGTCAGGAATGATATAAGGATTCATGCCATCGTTACTATTATTTGACATTGATCTGCAATTTTAGTGATGGAAATGAGTGGGGAGGATCACAGAGAGTTTGAAGAAGCAGTAGAGATGAAGGAAAATTCAAAATTGATCTCTTGATAAAACGGAATGAAACAACTAAAAGTTCTAATAAGGCAAATGATAGAATTTGGAACATTGGCTGGTCTCAAACTATTTATTCAAGAGCAAGGAGCCAGAATAACCAACACAATCTTGAAAACAAAAACAAAAAACAAAATTAAGTTAGAGCATTCAGACTTCCCAATTTCTTAACTTATAGCTTCAGTAATCAAGACAATGTGATAGTGGTATAAACATAGATATATAAATCAAAAGTACACAATTGAGAGTCTAGAAATAAACTCTTCTATTTATAGTCAAATGGCTTTTGACAAGGGTGCCAAGGCAATTCAGGGTGGTGGGGGGGGAAGAACAGTTTTTCCAACTAATGATGTTAGCATAAGTGGGTATTCAGGTATAAGAAATGAAGCAGGACCTGTTTCTTATACTACATGCAAAGACAAACTTGAAAATGGATCATAGGCCTAAAAGTAAGAGCCAAAACTATAAAACTCTTTGAAATAAAAAATAGCCCTGACCTTGGATTGTACAAATCCTTCTTAGATATGACACCAAAACATAAGGAATCTAAGAAGAAACAATTTAGACTTCATAAAATTAAAAATGTGTATGTTGTGAAGAGTCTCCCTAATAAAATAAAAAATAACCTACAGAATGAGAAAATATTTGCAAATTATATGTCTAATGAGAGATGGGTATCTAGAATATGTAAAAAACTTTTACAATTCAATAATGGAAAGGAAAATAAAAGGACATAGGATTTTGATTAGGGTGCCTAGATGGCTCAGTCAGTTAAACATCTGCCTTTGGCTCAGGTCAGGGTCTCAGAGTCCTGGGATCTAGCCCAGCATTGGGCTCCCTGCTCAGTGGGGAGCCTGGTTCTCCCTATCCTTCTTCTCCTGCCCCCATCCTGCATGCTCTCTCTCTGTCTCAAATAAATAAATAAAATATTTTTAGAAAAGATTTTGAATAGACATTTATTTATAGAAGATAGGCAAGTGGCAAAAAAAAAAAAAGATGTAAAGATGCTCAATGTAATTAACCATTAGGGGAATGCAAATCAAAACCCCCATGTTATACCATTTCAACTCTACTGAGATGACTATAATCAAAAAGACAGATGATAACTACTGTTGACAAGAATGTGGAGAAATTGTAGCCCTTATACATTGCTGGTAGGAATGTAAAATGGTTCAGCCACTTTCAAAAAATAGTTTGGCAGTTTCTCAAAACTACCAAAAGCAGAGTTACCATATGGTCCACAGGTCCAGTCCTAGGTATATACCCAAGAGAATTGAAGACATGTGTAAATAAACCTGCCCATGAATGTTCTTAGCAGCATTATGTATAATAGTCAAAAAAGTGAAAATACTCCAAATGTCCATTAACTGGATGGATTGATAAATCATGGTGTTATAGTCATGTACTGGAATGTTATTAAGCAATAAAAAAGGCATGAAGTACTGATACATCATATTACAACATGGAGCCTTGAAAACCATACACAAGTGAAAAAAGCTGGTGACAAAAGACCATGTGTTGTTTATTCTATTTATATGAAATATCTACAAAAGGCAAGACTATAGAGAAAGTAGATTACTAGTTTTCAAGAAGGGAGTAGCTGCTGATGGGTATGTGTTTTCCTTTTGGGGTGATGAAAATATTCCAAACTTAGGTAATGGTAATAGTCGCACAATTCTGTAAATAAACTAAAATCACTGAATTGTATATTTTATATAGATAACTTTTATTATATATCAATTATATTTCAAAGATTTTTTTAAGGTAACAGCATGAGTGTGTGTATTTATATATATGCAAGAATGTGAAAGCATAAAAAAAAATCCCATTAAAAGCAGGCCACAGTGTAAACGCTTTTTTAAATATACAAAAAAATGTGTCTATTCATTTCTTCTTTCTTTTGTCAAATAGTTGCTTAGCACCTGTATTGTGTGAGGCATGAGTCAGTGGCCTTGAGGTGTGCCAATGGACAAAGCAAAGGACCCTATCTTACAAAGAAAACCACAAAAATCCCCTAAAGAGCAAGCAAATATTTAATATTATTAAGTTGCCTATTTTCCCTAAAAGAGTCCCTATAGATCAGTAGTTTCAATACACATTTTTTGTAACATATCAAAATAATAAAAAGTTTAATGAGTCAAACCATCCAGCCCCAAATTCTACATCATTTTTAATGTGGAAAAATAATGTTTTTACTACTAAAATTGGGGAGAAGATAAATGTGCAAGCTATACTCATCATTGTGTTGGAGGCTTTAGCAATGGAATTAAACAGGAATGCAACTAAAGCCTTAAGAATGGAAAAGGAAGAAGTAAAGTTATTTTTATTTGATGATGAAATGATTATCTGGAAAGCCAATCTATGAAAAGCTTAGTAACACATTTGCAGCTTGAAATATCCATGCACAAAAGATGGAAACTTGAAACATACAAACAAAACTATCTGGAAGATACATTAAAAGTGTAGACTCTAATTATAATAGCAAAAAGAGAAAATAAAAATTAAGAAAAATGCACAAAAATATTATGAGGAAAATTATAAAACACTCTGAAAGACAGAAAAGTAAATTTGAACAAATTGAAAGACATACCATGTTCTTGGAAGGAACATTCAACATCATTAAAAATATATTATCCATAAGTTAATATGTAAATATAATAAGACTCCAAATAACAAATAATTGTATCTTTTTTTACTGGACCCAGACAAGTTAATTACAAAGTTCATTTGCAAGAGCCAAAAAAAAAATTGCAAAGACTCTATAATTGAGAACAGTGTGAATAGAGCCAGAAATAGACTCACTTACATATGAAAATTTAATATGTAATATTATAAAATTTCCTACCAGTGGGGGAGAGATGAACTTCTTGATGACCAGAAATGGGTTATATGAATAACCAAGTGGAAAATTAAAAATTCATTTATTCCTCACACCACATACCAAAAAAAAAAAAGCAATCAATATGAGAGATTTAAATGTGGAAAATAAAACCTTGAAAACAGGAACAAAACATAGATTAATTATTTTATAATCTGGAAATAGGGATGATTTACCTAACAGTTAAAAATTCATAATCAATAGGGGAAAACTATAATTTTAAATAATATAAAATAATAGATCATATATAAATTTATAGATCATATAAAATAAGATAAAATATAATTTCTCAAGTACCAAAACAGTTTGCCGCTTATTTACAAATTACAGTGAATCTTAATAATAAAAGTATTTCTAAATAATAATTTAAAAACCCCTCTAGACAAATGAGAAAATCACATAAAATCATCAATTTACAGGAACGTATGTTCCTGTAATTGTATTCATTTGTCAACATATGCAAAGATGTTTACTGGCACTCATAGTAAAAAGCATAAAAAATAATAACTATACTGAAATAGCATTACTCACCTTTCAGTTTGCCACATTCCAAAAGTTTGAAAAAATACACTATCTTTGGAACTACAAAGATACAGACACTCTCATAGATTACCAGAGAAAATGTAAAATTGCACAACAAATTTGGTAATATCTAGAAAAATTATATATACATATACTTTTTGACCTAACAATCTTTGTCCTAGAATTTTTTAAAAGTGATACATTCCAAAGGTAGAAAAAAACACTTCATAAAGGTGTTCATTATAACATTTTGTCATAGTAAAAGACTGACTCAAATGTCCATCAATGGGGGACTAGTTAAATAAACTATGAATACACAATGAACTATGTAATTAAAATTTTATGGATATATGCTGTTTTGTATGATGTCTTTGTGATGTACTGTTAAGTAAAAAAAATAACAAGAAGACAATGTCAATATTTAACCAACACATGAGAAAGTTTCTCCCGGAAGATGGATGGGTGGATGTATGGATAGATATTTCCTTTATCTAGAAATGGGAGGAAAACCATATTTTGTGATATTCTATTCCATAGGATGAAGCAAAAATTGATAGAAATTCTACTTTTCTAATACAACTTGATTTGCTGGTTTGATCTTAATACTATATACATGCCTGCGTTTTTGGACCAAATTACATTAAAACTCATAGTGTGTGTATGTATGTGTGTATGTATGTGTGTGCATGCCCGTGCATATGCACACCAAGTAAATGACTATGCTAACAAAGATTTTCAGCATCAAAGGATCAAACCTAAATTCAAATCAGAAATGCCAAAGATAATAATCTTACATTGGAATGGAAATTCAGTATGAACTTATGATCTGTTTTCTTTGTCCATTGTAAAAACCTAGAAACCATGACCAAAGCAATGGACATGAGTACTGCTAATGCCCACATCATGAACTACTTTAAAAAAGTTTAACCGAAGATTCTTGAAGATATGGCTGATTCCTGATTTGAAGTAAGAAATGTGGAAAGAAAGAAGAAATGTGGAAAATGAGTCTGGATCATAGATCATATGGAAATTATTGAAGACTGTTCAAGTTTGACTTAAAATAATCCAGGATAAAACTTAGACTTCCACTGTCCAAAGATGGGTAACTAGAGCCCACCTATATTTTAAAATCTGTTAGTTTATAATGATACTGCCCCAAATTTCTCAAATATTCCCTTTAGAATATAAAGAAATCAATTCATTTTTTGAAAACTGGTAAAGAATGCATAAAGAACAGGTGCATAGGGCAGAACATATGAACATCATAGGTTTTTTAACTTACAATCCTTTTTATTGTGATAAGTATTTGTAATAAAACATTACAGAATAAAACGTAGCATTGGAATAGCAACATCAATAACAGTGAACAGAATAGTGAAATAAAATCCATAAGTTTGTGAATTTCCTACATGATACAGATGATATTTTACATCATTGACAGGATGCCTGGCTGGCTCAGTCAGTGGGGCATGTGACTCTTGATCTCAGGGTTGTGGGTTCAGACCCCACGTTGGGTACAGAGTTTACTTAAAAAAATAAGTAAATCAATAAATCATTGCCAAAATGAGAGATTATTTGATAAGTACCTTAGGAATAATTGCTTAACTGTTCGAAGAAATAACCTTGCATTCTTACTCTACACCATCACTCAACATAAATCCCTAGAAACCATGGCCAAAGCAATAGCAATGAGCACTGCTAATGTCCAGATCATGAGCTATTTAAAAATATGAAATAAAGAGAAGGCAGGAGTTTGGGAAGAAGGACAAAATGAAGGGAAGGAGGGGGAGGAGGAAACAGGGAAGGAAAAGAAGTGGAGAGTTAAGTAAAGAGAAGTGTAAGAAAAGGAAAATCATCTAATATTAAAATGGGTCAGGACTTTTGAGGCAAAACCTCAAAGAAAATGTAGAAAACAATATAACAAAGTGAGCTTTGGAGTAAAATTATCCGGATTTTAGAGACCATCTCTGCAAATTACCAGTTGATGTTGTGACTTTGGACAAGATGCTAAAGCTCTCTGTGCCTCAGTTTCATCATCTGGAAAAAAAAGAATATTGCATGTATTTTAGATGTAATTTACAGATTAAATAAAATAGCATGTGTCAATAATTTAGTATGATCTGAACCCTTAGTAAAATGACATAAATATGGACTATCGTTGAACATAATTTAAAATGTGCATAATGAAACGTTCATAAATAATTAAAATATAAATTACCAACTGAGAAAATATTTGCCATAAATATAAATACATGTATGTAAAATGTAGTTTTTATGATGGACAGAAGGTGACTGATGTCAGGGAATACAGTGAGGACAAACAGCCTGGCTGGCAGATTCCTAGGAGTTTTTATTGACCATGTGGTGCCTCATATATGACATCTTAAACTAAGCTAAAAAGGACTAAACCTTGAGAAAGGTTTACAAAGATTAAGCTTTTCTAAACATTGCAATACTTTTTCCAATCCCCATTTCATATTAGCAAACACCCATCACATCACAGCTCATCCTATAATAAGCACACAGATGACTTCTCTCAGGAAAAGGAGGTAATAGACCTGTTAATGCCCAAATCATCCCCAGTTCAGAGTATTTCAAACTCAAGTTTCTATCTATTAATTTATTCTGTTTATGGGGTCTTGGCATTTAGACACAAATGCCTCCTACTCATTAGTAATAAAAAATGCACCAATATTTTTCATGCTCTACCAATATTTTGGTGCTGAGATTTTTTTTTAAAGCTGTTATTTATTCATTCATGAGAGATACAGAGAGAGAGGCAGAGACATATGCAGAGGGAGAAGCAGGCTCCCAGTGGGGATCCTGATGTGGGACTCAATCCCAGGATTCCAGGATCATGACCTGAGCCGAAGACAGACTCTTAACCACTGAGCGACCCAGGTGCCCCAAGTGTTGGGAATATTGCTTAGATCCAAGTGCCTTCCAGCATCCAACATACAAATATCGTATAATTAAATATCACAATTACATAAATCTTGCATATCAAATAGATGATAAAAAAGGGAACTTGAGTTATTTAACTATATGCAAACATCAAAAGGGGACTGTAAAATATTTCAAAACAAAAAGGGATGAAGTCTATTCTATGTAGGCTCTCTCCATTAATAAGAAAAAATAGATTATTAAAGAGGAATACAAGTCAAGGCAAACTTGAAATATCTTCCCCATCAAATTAACTGACCCATATTGCTTACTTTTAGTCACTCTGCAATAAGCTTTGCTATAGGCAGGAAACTGGCTTAGTGACACCAAGCCAAAAGTATGAATTAACAAATCATTTTTCTCATTAGACAAGCTTAAATATCATGTTTTTCTGCATTGCTTACTCTGTCAACAAATATTTACTGAACACCTAGCATTTGCCAGTTGTTAAGATCAGTCTATGAGATACATGACAGAACTTTGAGATTAACATCTCCATGATGCTCTTTTGGTATGAGTGAAAGAGGAATTTCTAAATGTTTAGAGTAGGGGCTCAGCAAACTACAGCTTGCAGGTCAAATCCAGACCACTACCTGTATTTATGAATAAGATATTTTTTAATATAACAATATGCATTAATGTATGTGTCATCTATGGGTGTTTACATGCTGCAATAGTAGGTTAGTTACAATAGAGGCCATATAGACTGCACATACTAAAATAGTTAACATCTGGTCCTTTATGGAAGTTTGCTGACCCTTGGTTTAAATAACATCCTGTGTTTCATTACAAACACCCATGACCACCACTCCCAATCTATTCTTCAAAGAGCAACCAGAATTATCCTTTTTACATGAATTTTGGATCATTTTACTTTCTTCTTAATACATGACAATGGCTTTTCATTGCTTTTACAATGAAGACTGCATTCTGACAAGATCTTCAAAGTCCAGCTTGCTTTCACTGTGCTGACCTTCTTCCAGTGTCCTGAATAGACTATAGTCTTTATAAGCTTTTTCTTCTCTTGGAGCAATGTCCACTGGTCTTGTACTGATCAACTTTTCTTTCATTCTCATCTTATATTTCACTTCTCAGAGAAGCCTTCACAACAATACCATTTATCTCCATCCTCACATGTTATTGTCTGTTTTTATTTTATTTTATTTTATTTTATTATTTTATTTTATTTTATTTTATTTTACTTTACTTTATTTTATTTTATAGGATGCCTTAAAATCTGTTTTCATATAGTTGTTCATTGATTTGTATGGTGTCTTTCTATACCACTAGAGTATAAGTTCTGTGACCATAATAATAAAGTTGGCTTTTGTGCCAGCACACAGATTCCCTAGATCATAGCAAGTATGCCATGAATTCATTCATTTATTTTTCATTTAGTTTTGAGTGAAGATTGTAGGAGTATTTTGATGTCAGTTGGGTGGAAGTGAATTTTTTAATTAAGACAGAAAATTGGCCGTTAAGTTTGATTTTCTTTAATAAAAGAAATGATAAAAAATATTCTAGTACAATATTCAGAAATCAGTAAGTAGATTAATTGGGAGGACAGTCAGGTCCTCCTGAGACCTTGCTGACACCCAAACCCATAACTTAAACAACTTGGTAGAAGAAACATCTCAAGTGACAGAAATGGAAAATACGAGAGAACAGATAAGAGAATTGGAAAACAAATATCAGAGACCAAAAATGCAAATAAAGGGATTTCAGGAGGAGATAAAAAATGAAGGAGAGACAATAATTGACCAAAAAGAAAGTAAAATTTCCCTGAGGTAAGTGGCTGGTAGATGTATGTTCAAATTAAAATGACATAAGTTTCAGGTAGAGTTGATGAGGAAAGACACACACCTAAGTCCACCCTGATAAAATTGTAGAGCTCTAATGCTAAAGAGAATTCTCACAAAGTTTTAGGTAAGATGAAAAATGTAGCCTGTTTGGGCTCTCATAACAGAATACCACAGACTGGGTGGCTTAAACAATAGACATTTATTTTTCTCACAGTTCCAAAGGCTGATCCAAGATCAAAATACTAGCAGGTTGATTTCTGATAAAACCTTTCTTCCTGGCTTGTAGATAGTTGCCTTCACAATATGCCCTCATATGGACTTTCCTCTGTGTAAGCATGAAGAGAGAAAAAGAGATCTTTGGGGTCTCTTTCTCATTTTATAAGAGCACCATTCCTTTATTTTTTTTAAAAAGATTTTATTTATTTATTCATGAGAGACACAAAGAGAGAGGCAAAGATATTGGCAGAGAAAGAAGCAGGCTCCTTGCAGTGAGCCTAATATGGAACTCTATCCCAGGATCCTGGGATCATGACCTGAGCCAAAGGCAGATTCTAACCCATAAGAATACCACTTATGGTGCCCCATAAGAACACCACTCTTATTTGGATTACTGCCCTTATGACCTCATTTAAACTGAATTATCCCTTCAAGAATTTGACTCCAGCTATAGTTGCATGGATGTTAGGTTTCTGACTAACAAATTTTGGGAGATACAATTTAGTCCATTGTAATATTTAACAAGGAAAAAAGAATCAAATGCATTGCTTTTATGGTCTGCAAGACTGGGGGCTGGATTATGGTTGAATAACATTTGAAGACTGCTGAGACAAAGAGCTATAGCTTAAGTATCCTGTGCTTAGTCAAGTTATGATCCATCTGTCAGGACTAAAAGGAATATCATTGCAAAGACATCAGGATTTGGAGAGTAGATCATTCAATTATTTTATCAGAGAACACTGCTAAAAAGGCAATTCCAACAAACAGATTCATCAGAATAGAGATCTCAAGGTACGAGAAGTGGAGGAAGAGCAAAACACGTGGATCTTGGTTTATGCAAGCAATGGATCTTGGTTTATGCACATATATCTGAATAGATAATGACAGACTTCTCTGGTGAGATGTAATAGAGAACTAAAATAGATTATTAAAATAAAAAGAGGATCTGCAAGGAAAATTACAAGAGCTTACATCTGAATACACTTACCTCTATGAAACTGGAGTTGGGTGATAATTGGGGAGAGAGAAGAAGAAGCATTCTAAAGATATCATCTGGGTGAAAGGGTGGACAGCAGCAAGAAAGAAAGGACAAGTGGAGGGTTAAAGTATTTTGAGATTTCATCTCATAAAAGGGCAAGGAAATTGAGGTTAATAGAATATTTGGTCTGAAAAAGAGTTCGTACAGTATTAGTAAATAGAATCTGATTGTGAATCTTTGGGAAGGGAAAGTAATCAGTCAGATATGGGAAAGCATAGTAGAAAATCAAAAAAAAAAATTGGTGCAGCTGGGGGGCTCAGTCAGTTATGTATCCGACTCTTTTTTTTTTTTTTAAAGATTTTATTAGGGGAGGAGCAAGATGGCGGAGGAGTAGGGTCTCCAAATCACCTGTCTCCACCAAACTACCTAGAAAACCTTCAAATTATCCTGAAAATCTATGAATTCGGCCTGAGATTCAAAGAGAGACCAGCTGGAATGCTACAGTGAGAAGAGTTCGCGCATCTATCAAGGTAGGAAGACGGGAAAAAGAAATAAAGGAACAAAGGCCTCCAAGGGGGAGGGGCCCCGCGAGGAGCCGGGCTGAGGCCGGGGCGAGTGTCCCCAGGACAGGAGAGCCCCGCCCCGGAGACGCAGGAGCTGCACCGACCTTCCCGGGCGGAAAGGGGCTCCAGGGAGTTGGAGCAGGACCCAGGAGGGCGGGGATGCCCTCGGGCTCCCGGGGACAGTAACAGAGCAACTGCGCGCCAGGAGAGTGCGCCGAGCTCCCTAAGGGCTGCAGCGCGCACGGCGGGACCCGGCGGGACCCGGAGCAGCTGAAGGGGCTCGGGCGGCGGCTCCGCGGAGGGGGCTGCGGGGCCCCGGGAGCAGCTCGGAGGGGCTCGGGCAGAAGAAGAGGCTCCGTGCGGTGGGGGCTGCGCGGTTCCAGGAGCAGCTCGGAGGGGCTCGGGCGGCGGCTCCGCGGAGGGGGCTGCGCGGCCCGGGAGCGCGAATCCACCAGCGCAGGCTCCGGAGCACAGGGCGCCGGGACACAGCCCAGGATCCCGCCTCCCCCGGGACAGGCAGAGGCCGGGAGGGCCCAGGACAGCAAGGACGCTCCTGCCCCAGCTGAGCAGATCAGCGGCCCCGCCCCGGAGCCTCCAGGCCCTGCAGACGGAGTTCCTGCCGGAGCTGAATCCAGGTTTCCAGAGCTGCCCCGCCACTGGGGCTGTTCCTCCTGCGGCCTCACGGGGTAAACAACCCCCACTGAGCCCTGCACCAGGCAGGGGCACAGCAGCTCCCCCAACTGCTAACACCTGAAAATCAGCACAACAGGCCCCTCCCCCAGAACACCAGCTAGACGGACAACTTCCAGGAGAAGCCAAGGGACTTAAAGAACACAGAATCAGAAGATACTCCCCGGTGGTTCTTTTTTTGTTTGTTTGTTTTTGTTTTTGTTTTTGTTTTTGTTTTGTTTTGCTTTTTGATTTGTTTCCTTCCCCCACCCCCTTTTTTTCTCCTTTCTTTTTCTTTCTCTTTTTCTTCTTTTTTTTTTTTTTTTTTTTCGTTTTTTTTTCTTTTTCTTCCCTTTTTTTTTTCTCTTTCTCTTTTCTTTCCTTCTTTCTCTCCTCTCTTTTTCTCTTTTTCCCAATACAACTTGCTTTTGGCCACTCTGCACTGAGCAAAATGACTAGAAGGAAAACCTCACCTCAAAAGAAAGAATCAGAAACAGTCCTCTCTCCCACAGAGTTACAAAATCTGGATTACAATTCAATGTCAGAAAGCCAATTCAGAAGCACTATTATACAGCTACTGGTGGCTCTAGAAAAAAGTATAAAGGACTCAAGAGACTTCATGACTGCAGAATTTAGAGCTAATCAGGCAGAAATTAAAAACCAATTGAATGAGATGCAATCCAAACTAGAAGTCCTAACGACGAGGGTTAACGAGGTGGAAGAACGAGTGAGTGACCTAGAAGACAAGTTGACAGCAAAGAGGGAAACTGAGGAAAAAAGAGACAAACAATTAAAAGACCATGAAGATAGATTAAGGGAAATAAACGACAGCCTGAGGAAGAAAAACCTACGTTTAATTGGGGTTCCCGAGGGCGCCGAAAGGGACAGAGGGCCAGAATATGTATTTGAACAAATTCTAGCTGAAAACTTTCCTAATCTGGGAAGGGAAACAGGCATTCAGATCCAGGAAATAGAGAGATCCCCCCCTAAAATCAATAAAAACCGTTCAACACCTCGACATTTAATTGTGAAGCTTGCAAATTCCAAAGATAAGGAGAAGATCCTTAAAGCAGCAAGAGACAAGAAATCCCTGACTTTTATGGGGAGGAGTATTAGGGTAACAGCAGACCTCTCCACAGAGACCTGGCAGGCCAGAAAGGGCTGGCAGGATATATTCAGGGTCCTAAATGAAAAGAACATGCAACCAAGAATACTTTATCCAGCAAGGCTCTCATTCAAAATGGAAGGAGAGATAAAGAGCTTCCAAGACAGGCAGCAACTAAAAGAATATGTGACCTCCAAACCAGCTCTGCAAGAAATTTTAAGGGGGCCTCTTAAAATTCCCCTTTAAGAAGAAGTTCAGTGGAACAGTCCACAAAAACAAAGACTGAATAGATATCATGATGACACTAAACTCATATCTCTCAATAGTAACTCTGAATGTGAACGGGCTTAATGACCCCATCAAAAGGCGCAGGGTTTCAGACTGGATAAAAAAGCAGGACCCATCTATTTGCTGTCTACAAGAGACTCATTTTAGACAGAAGGACACCTACAGCCTGAAAATAAAAGGTTGGAGAACCATTTACCATTCGAATGGTCCTCAAAAGAAAGCAGGGGTAGCCATCCTTATATCAGATAAACTAAAATTTACCCCAAAGACTGTAGTGAGAGATGAAGAGGGACACTATATCATACTTAAAGGATCTATTCAACAAGAGGACTTAACAATCCTCAATATATATGCTCCGAATGTGGGAGCTGCCAAATATATAAATCAATTATTAACCAAAGTGAAGAAATACTTAGATAATAATACACTTATACTTGGTGACTTCAATCTAGCTCTTTCTATACTTGATAGGTCTTCTAAGCAAAACATCTCCAAAGAAACGAGAGCTTTAAATGATACACTGGACCAGATGGATTTCACAGATATCTACAGAACTTTACATCCAAACTCAACTGAATACACATTCTTCTCAAGCGCACATGGAACTTTCTCCAGAATAGACCACATATTGGGTCACAAATCGGGTCTGAACCGATACCAAAAGATTGGGATTGTCCCCTGCATATTCTCGGACCATAATGCCTTGAAATTAGAACTAAATCACAACAAGAAGTTTGGAAGGACCTCAAACACATGGAGGTTAAGGACCATCCTGCTAAAAGATAAAAGGGTCAACCAGGAAATTAAGGAAGAATTAAAAAGATTCATGGAAACTAATGAGAATGAAGATACAACCGTTCAAAATCTTTGGGATGCAGCAAAAGCAGTCCTAAGGGGGAAATACATCGCAATACAAGCATCCATTCAAAAACTGGAAAGAACTCAAATACAAAAGCTAACCTTACACATAAAGGAGCTAGAGAAAAAACAGCAAATAGATCCTACACCCAAGAGAAGAAGGGAGCTAATAAAGATTCGAGCAGAACTCAACGAAATCGAGACCAGAAGAACTGTGGAACAGATCAACAGAACCAGGAGTTGGTTCTTTGAAAGAATTAATAAGATAGATAAACCATTAGCCAGCCTTATTAAAAAGAAGAGAGAGAAGACTCAAATTAATAAAATCATGAATGAGAAAGGAGAGATCACTACCAACACCAAGGAAATACAAACGATTTTAAAAACATATTATGAACAGCTATACGCCAATAAATTAGGCAATCTAGAAGAAATGGACGCATTCCTGCAAAGCCACAAACTACCAAAACTGGAACAGGAAGAAATAGAAAACCTGAACAGGCCAATAACCAGGGAGGAAATTGAAGCAGTCATCAAAAACCTCCCAAGACACAAGAGTCCAGGGCCAGATGGCTTCCCAGGAGAATTTTATCAAACGTTTAAAGAAGAAATCATACCTATTCTCCTAAAGCTGTTTGGAAAGATAGAAAGAGATGGAGTACTTCCAAATTCGTTCTATGAAGCCAGCATCACCTTAATTCCAAAGCCAGACAAAGACCCCACCAAAAAGGAGAATTACAGACCAATATCCCTGATGAACATGGATGCAAAAATTCTCAACAAGATACTGGCCAATAGGATCCAACAGTACATTAAGAAAATTATTCACCATGACCAAGTAGGATTTATCCCTGGGACACAAGGCTGGTTCAACACCCGTAAAACAATCAATGTGATTCATCATATCAGCAAGAGAAAAACCAAGAACCATATGATCCTCTCATTGGATGCAGAGAAAGCATTTGACAAAATACAGCATCCATTCCTGATCAAAACTCTTCAGAGTGTAGGGATAGAGGGAACATTCCTCGACATCTTAAAAGCCATCTATGAAAAGCCCACAGCAAATATCATTCTCAATGGGGAAGCACTGGGAGCCTTTCCCCTAAGATCAGGAACAAGACAGGGATGTCCACTCTCACCACTGCTATTCAACATAGTACTGGAAGTCCTAGCCTCAGCAATCAGACAACAAAAAGACATTAAAGGCATTCAAATTGGCAAAGAAGAAGTCAAACTCTCCCTCTTCGCCGATGACATGATACTCTACATAGAAAACCCAAAAGTCTCCACCCCAAGATTGCTAGAACTCATACAGCAATTCGGTAGCGTGGCAGGATACAAAATCAATGCCCAGAAGTCAGTGGCATTTCTATACACTAACAATGAGACTGAAGAAAGAGAAATTAAGGAGTCAATCCCATTTACAATTGCACCCAAAAGCATAAGATACCTAGGAATAAACCTCACCAAAGATGTAAAGGATCTATACCCTCAAAACTATAGAACACTTCTGAAAGAAATTGAGGAAGACACAAAGAGATGGAAAAATATTCCATGCTCATGGATTGGCAGAATTAATATTGTGAAAATGTCAATGTTACCCAGGGCAATATACACGTTTAATGCAATCCCTATCAAAATACCATGGACTTTCTTCAGAGAGTTAGAACAAATTATTTTAAGATTTGTGTGGAATCAGAAAAGACCCCGAATAGCCAGGGGAATTTTAAAAAAGAAAACCATATCTGGGGGCATCACAATGCCAGATTTCAGGTTGTACTACAAAGCTGTGGTCATCAAGACAGTGTGGTACTGGCACAAAAACAGACGCATAGATCAGTGGAACAGAATAGAGAATCCAGAAGTGGACCCTGAACTTTATGGGCAACTAATATTCGATAAAGGAGGAAAGACTATCCATTGGAAGAAAGACAGTCTCTTCAATAAATGGTGCTGGGAAAATTGGACATCCACATGCAGAAGAATGAAACTAGACCACTCTCTTTCACCATACACAAAGATAAACTCAAAATGGATGAAAGATCTAAATGTGAGACAAGATTCCATCAAAATCCTAGAGAAGAACACAGGCAACACCCTTTTTGAACTCGGCCATAGTAACTTCTTGCAAGATACATCCACGAAGGCAAAAGAAACAAAAGCAAAAATGAACTATTGGGACTTCATCAAGATAAGAAGCTTTTGCACAGCAAAGGATACAGTCAACAAAACTCAAAGACAACCTACAGAATGGGAGAAGATATTTGCAAATGACATATCAGATAAAGGGCTAGTTTCCAAGATCTATAAAGAACTTTTTAAACTCAACACCAAAGAAACAAACAATCCAATCATGAAATGGGCAAAAGACATGAACAGAAATCTCACAGAAGAAGACATAGACATGGCCAACATGCACATGAGAAAATGCTCTGCATCACTTGCCATCAGGGAAATACAAATCAAAACCACAATGAGATACCACCTCACACCAGTGAGAATGGGAAAAATTAACAAGGCAGGAAACAACAAATGTTGGAGAGGATGTGGAGAAAAGGGAACCCTCCTACACTGTTGGTGGGAATGTGAACTGGTGCAGCCACTGTGGAAAACTGTGTGGAGGTTCCTCAAACAGTTAAAAATATACCTGCCCTACGACCCAGCAATTGCACTGTTGGGGATTTACCCCAAAGATACAAATGCAATGAAACGCTGGGACACCTGCACCCCGATGTTTCTAGCAGCAATGGCCACGATAGCCAAACTGTGGAAGGAGCCTCGGTGTCCAACGAAAGATGAATGGATAAAGAAGATGTGGTTTATGTATACAATGGAATATTACTCAGCTATTAGAAATGACAAATACCCACCATTTGCTTCAACGTGGATGGAACTGGAGGGTATTATGCTGAGTGAAGTAAGTCAGT
This sequence comes from Canis lupus dingo, assembly GCF_003254725.2. Lineage (NCBI taxonomy): Eukaryota > Metazoa > Chordata > Mammalia > Carnivora > Canidae > Canis > Canis lupus. Next base: position 50,806,954 of record NC_064245.1, on the reverse strand, counting down.
CAGAGAAGGACAAACATTATATGTTCTCATTCATTTGGGGAATATAAATAATAGTGAAAGGGAAAATAAGGGAAGGGAGAAGAAATGTGTGGGAAATATCAGAAAGGGAGACAGAACATAAAGACTGCTAACTCTGGGAAACGAACTAGGGGTGGTAGAAGGGGAGGAGGGCGGGGGGTGGGAGTGAATGGGTGACGGGCACTGGGTGTTATTCTGTATGTTAGTAAATTGAACACCAATAAAAAAAAAAAATAAAAAAATTAAAAAAAATAAAAAAAAAAAAATAAATAAAAGATTTTATTTATTTATTCATGAGAAACACAGAGAGAGAGAGAGAGGCACAGACACAGGCAGAGGGAGAAGCAGGATCCATGCAGGGAGCCCAACGTGGGACTCAATCCCTGGTCTCCAGGATCACACCCTGGATTGAAGGCGGCGCTAAACCTCTGAGCCACCCAGGCAGCCCTTTATCTGACTCTTGATCTTAGCTCAGGTCTTGATCTCAGGGGATATTCAAACCCCCGAGCTGGTTGGTCTTCATGCTGGGTGTGGAGCCTACTTAAAAATAAAATAAAATAAAAATTAAAAATAAAAAACAGAAAAACTGAAATGAACAGAAACTTTATCAAAATGGTGGGAAAAAAGTGAAAAGAAAAAAAAGGAAATCACTGAAAACATTGCACAGTAAACATAGAAATGGAAGAAATAAAAGTAATATGTGTATTTGAGAATTGATGGAATTCTTCCATTAAAAACAAGAGATTGAAAGTTAAATTTGGGTTAAAACATGCTATTTATTTTTTAAGTAAAATTTAATATGTTTTTAAAAGGAAACAAGAGACATGAGAGAAACATTAGGCAAATGAATACATAACTAACAGCAGAGGTGACATTACCTTAATCAAGGTGACTCTAAGATTAAAACAAACAGAAGGACACAATATAATGACAATAGATGCAACTACTATAGAAGATAATACAATTATAAAACCTGTTTGCACTAAATGACATAATAACTAAATATATATCGAGAAGAATGTAGTAAGTATCCAATATAGTAGATTTCAATACACTTATTTTGAAATTAGATGGATCTAGTAGCAAAAATAAATAAAAGCATGAAGGAATTTAATGACATAATAATTTCATTTAATGGTATAGACCCATGTACTCCTAAAAGAAATAATATACATTTTTGTAAGTCCATAGAATGTTCCTATACATTGATCTGAACCTGATTACAAAAAAAAAAATTAGATAGCCCACATGCTCTGAGTGAAATTCAGTAAAATTAAATGTAATATAAACAAGATTATCAGAATTGGCTCACCCACTTGGATACTGGGAAATAAGAAAATAGATATTCCTAGAATCAAGGAGTAAATCAAACCTGATAATACAAACTATCAAGAAGGCAGTGAAAAGAATATTTAACCAAACAAAAAATTTGCATAATGTATAATCTACATTTTTGTGACTTTATAAATAAAAATAATGAAAACTAAAATAGGAAATACTGTTCATCTCATGATTTTGTAAAAAGAACATCAGCAAAGCACCAACAAGCAAAACAAAAGAGACAAAGAAGAAAGAATTTAAAAAATGAAAACCTTAAATTAATGAAAATCAATGCTAAAAATAGTAAAGTTATAAAAATTAAAAGCTATTGCTTGAAAAGGCCATAAAATACAGCATAAGCCTGATAAAAGAATTCACAGAAGAAGGAGGAGAAGGTGCAAGAGAAGAATAAGGAGAAAGAAGAAATAAGATACAAAACCAAGGATTAAAAAAGATATTGATAAGGAGCATATATTAGAGAATACAAGACAAACACTTGAAATCCTTTACTTATGACAAATTGATCCAAGAAGTAGAAACATAAATTGATCAATTGATATTAGAAAGAACATTAAAAACAGTTAAATATCTGATACTGAAACAGGCACTGTGATAGGAGTCACAGTCAATTATACCTACTCTTTTTGGAAGAGATAATTCCAATATTCTAAAACTATTCCACACCACCACAAATATGAAACTTTTTCTCAAATCATTTTAAGAAGTTTTCTAGACTTTAATTCCAAAATTCAAATTATACTTAAAAAAAAAGAAATTCAGCAATAGAAAGGAATGAATAGTGATGCATGCTGCAAAATGCATGAATCTCAAAAGCATTATGTTAGATGCAAAGACCACATATTATATGATTTCTTTATAGCCACAGAAATCACATATTGCATGGTTTATTTATATAAAATGTTCACACAAAATAGTTCTATAGACAAAAGAAAACAAATTAGTGGTTGCCTGAGATTGGGGGTGGGAAACAGAATTTAGTGCACATAGGGATCTTTTTGAGGTAATGGAAATACCTTAAAACTGGATTGTGATGATGGTCAACAACTTTATACATTTACTAAAGGTCACTTAACCCTGGGTGAATTTTATAGTTTGTAAATCATATGTCATGAAAGCTCTTTTTAAAAAATAAATGAGGGGCACTTGAGTGGCTGAGTTGGTTAGGTGTCCAACTCTTGATTTTGGCTTAGGTCATGATCCTGGGGTCCTGGGTTGGAGCCCCACATTGGGCTTCCTGCTCATTAGGAGTCTGCTTGGCTCTGTCTCCCTCTGCCCCACCCCCCTCATTTGAATGCATGTGTGCACACATTTTTCTCTCTCACTCTGGGATAAATAAATAAATCTTTTAAAAAAATGAATAGTAGATAAAGTAAAGCAGGACTATTACTTATTAATATAGATACAAAATTCTAAATAAAATATGAACTAATAGATTTCATGAAGTATTACACATGAAGAGCTAACATTTTTTTTCAGGAAGGTAAGAGTAGCCCTATCTCAGATACTCAATTGAAATAATCCATTTCTTTGAGGAATTAAGAGGGAAAAACATTCCAGCATATATTTTTTAAAGATTTTATTGATTGATTGATGAGAGACAGAGAGAGAGAGGCAGAGACATAAGCAGAGGGAGAAACAGGGAGCCCGATGTGGGACTTGATGTGGGGACTCCAGGATTATGCCCTGAGTTAAAGGCAGATGCTCAACCATTGAGCCACCCAGGCATCCCAACAGTCTAATAAATTAATAGATAATACAAAGTCACATGATCAAAGTCATTAGCCATTACTGATAAAGCAAGAGTAAAAAAGATATTAAGTATACTAACAGCAAATATTATTTTCAATCACAGATCACTAAAACCATTTCAATTAAATCAAGAACAAGATAAGGATGTCCACTGTTAGTTGGCATTTTCTTGAAAGTTCTAGAAATGTAATAAAATAAATTGAAAGGATATAATGATGAAAATGATAAACATAATTTTTTAGATAAATTATTTTATACCTAGAAAACTCAAAGCCCATAGTTTAAAAAATAAAAATAAAGTTCTCCTTCAGTGGATGAGAAAATTTGGCTTACCAATTTGATATGTGGTATATTTTAAAAAGAAAAAAATTTATCTGATATAGAAATGAACACTCAGAAACTAAAATAGAACTAAAATTATGTACACAATGATAATAAAAAGAGCAATGAAACTTTAGGAATAAATGTAAAATAAAGGTAAAAGAAACTTTTATAAATAAAATTTCTTCAAAATTATATTAAAGGATATAAGCCAAGATTTGAATCAACAGAAAGACATGCAATGGTTGATAAATAAAATGCCAATTCCTTTGAAATCAATGTATAGGGCTCCTGGGTGTCCCAGTTGGTTAAGCATCTGCCTTCAGCTCAGGTCATGACCTCGGAGTCCTGGGATGGAGTTCCCCATCTGACTCCCTGCTCAGTGGGAAGTCAGCTTCTCCCTCTGCTCCTCCTCTCCCTTCAGCTCCTACTCATTCTATTTCTATTTCTCTCTTTCTCTCAAAAGTAAATAAAATCTTTTAAAAAAGAAATCAATGTATAGCTTAACATAATTGCAGTTTTCATCCTAACAGATCTTTCTTTTGAAATTGGATAAATTTATCCTAAGATATATATATATATATATATATATATATATATATATATATATATCCACATATATATATCCACAGATATATATCATATATATATATATATATATATATATATATATATATGATATCCTAAGGTATATATGAAGGAATAGGTGCCAGAGAATTGCCAAGAAAACTATATAAAAGAAGAATACAAAGAGAGAATTTATTTTATGTAAAGTATCATTGAAAATGGCTATTCAAGTTAGTTCATCATAGTATTGGCATATAAATAGGCATATAGATTAGTTAAACAGATTGGAGAATGCAGAATTGTATTGGAGAATAAATGAGAATTGAATACTCATGACAATAATATTCCGACCAGTAGGAAACCATAGATTATTTATAAATGGTACTAGCATAACTGGCCATCCCTCCAGAAGAGTAAAGTTAATCCCTCTCTTACCCAAAACATAAAATAATTCTGGAAGAGTTAAAGAGTAAACAAACAAACAAAAACGAATAAGACAATAAAATACTAGAAAATGTTTAGGACACTTCATGTATTATTTAGGAATAGGACAAATCAAACCATATGTAGATGGACCATACAAAAATTAGAAAACCTTTGTATGAGAAAAGATTCCATATATAAAGCAAATAGAAAACAGTGATAATTTGGAGGAAAAAAATAATGCAAATGATAGGAGCTAACATCCATTTTCTATAAATTACCCTTTCAAACATCCCAATAGAAAGATTAGCAAAGACTATGAAGAAGCAATGCACAAAAAGGCAGTTCCAAATAGCCAATGAACATTAAGATGCTCAACCTCACCAATCGTCAGTGAATGTAAATTAAAGTAATGAGATATCCCTTTATGCCCAACAGACTGGCAAGTGTTGAACAGAGCAATAACACCGATTGCTGGTGGGGATACAGAGAAAAGGAGCACTTTAATATATTGCTGGTAGAAATGTGCTTTAATATAGCTTTTTGGGAAAGCAATCTGGCAATATCTATTAAATTAAAAATATCCTTTGACCCAGACATCTCACTGTGGGAAACTATCCCAGAAAAACAAATATAGCAGTAGGTAAGGATACATACACAAGGATATTGATTGCATCATTGTTTCTTGTCCCCAAAAAGTGGAAACTTAGTGAACTCCTATTATCTGTGGAAGGCAGCTGTTGTGAATATTATGGCAAATTATGTAGCTTAATACTGTATCTTTGGACTTGGAAGAATTTCCATGATATATTACTGTGTAGGAAAATCAGGATGTAAATAGGTGGGTGTAATATGGTCACATTTTTTAATTGAAAAATACATATAAGCACATATGGATGCATAAGAAAATATGCATACATATATTCATATATATGTGTGTGTGTGTGCATATCTATTTGTCATCTATCTATCTCTGTATCTGACTGGAGAAAATATGAAATTATACAAAGTAGGTTATTAAGATGGTTTAACTGACCATAGAAATGCCAGATGACATAGGGTATAGTAGAAAGGGATAGAAAGGGGAAGGATGATGAGGTGGGAAGAAGTACAACCAAAAAGGGTGTGGGGGGGAAAACCCAGCATGTGTGATTCCACCCAGTTTGTGATAGACCAACTCTAAGACGGCTCTACATGATCCCATTCTCCTGGTATGCATATCTTCTTCGTCTCCTCCCTTGAGTATGGGGAAGACCCGTGACTTGCTTTAACCTATCGTATATGCCAAAGGTGATGGAATGTCAGTTTCATGATGATGCTACTTCTATCTTGTCTCTTCTGTTTTGCTAGAAGACTGTCTACTGACTCTTCTCCTTGCTGGCTTTAATAAAGTTGCTACATGGCAAGGCCTACATGGCAAGATACCAGGGCAGCTTCCAACTGATAGTGGCAGACATCAGAGAACTGAATCCTTGCAGCAACCACAGGAGCTTGAAAGAGAAGCCTTTCTCAAAGGAGCCTTTGAATTAAACCGTAGCCTAGCCAATGCCTTGATTGCAGATGACCTGACTAGACTATGCCTTGACTCCTGCCTCACAGAAGCTGTGAGATAATAAATGAATAGGACTTTAAGCTGCTAAATTTCTGGCCTACTCATATGTAGCAATAGATAACTAATATAAGCATTTACATGAAATCATATATATGTGGTATATTTTTAATTAGAAAAAAATTAGTCCTAGTTATTAATTATTGAAAACCAACAAACCTCCAGAAACTCTACTTACATCATCTCAAAGCCTCATAAAAACTCTGTGGTATATCACCCCATCTCACAGGAAAGGAATTTCACACTGGGAAGTAAACTTACCAGGCTGGTGTTTGGTCAAGCAGAGGTTAGAACCTGGGGTACCCGACTTGAAAGTCTTTCCTTTGTGTATGTGTGTGAATACTTTTCATCTATCCCACTGGGAGTCCAGACAGGCAAAATACTGGGATTATCCTTCTTCCACTTCCCTGAGAAGCCGCTGGACGCCTGTAAACCTCCAGGCATTTAAAGACCAAAGATAAATGCTGAATATAAGTGGCCTCTCATCCATGCCTAAGCAGACTTGAGGCCTAGGTCTGTTTAGAACACTATCTAAAACCAGCAGGATGGCTCAGAGGATGGCATGTTGCCCTGGGCTATACACTTCAGGTCACTAAGACATTATTCCCCATGCCCAGAAGCCAAAGTAACAAAATGTGGATATCAGGCAAGGGAGGCTTAGAGAGAGGGTGTCAGTACTTACAGAAAGAAGCTTTAAACTAGAATTTTCTAAAATGGGCCCATGAAGATGTTAAATGAGTTTTTTTGCAGCAAGAAAAAACAAGATAGGATTGATGGGCAATTACTTTGTAAAATGCTAAGTTGAAATTAAACAAATGTTCTTACTGCAAAGCTTTATAGAGACTTTAATAAGCTAATGTACTGTGAACATTAACATTAACTTACATGTGTTTGAATTCAGAAAACTGACTTGGTTGAAAATTTTGTGCATTAATATTATATTTTCAAAAAGTAAGAAGTGGGCAATGCTCTTATATTCTTTTCCACCTGCTTCTCTACACCTGCTTCCCTGTCTCTACAAAGTCAACCTGATGTTCCACTTCCTCACTCCTCATAAACTTTTGAGTGTCATTCAAATGCAATGAATTACTCTGGGAACAAAAACCCTGAAAACATTTTAGAATATTCTCTAAATATTCACTAAGTGGGTCAAAACTTATATTGGAATTAGATAAAATACATAATCTTCCTAAATGCAAAATCTGGGGTTTTGGTATTCTTTGGTATTCTTAGAGAAAAGTGAGGAACTAAATCAAGAGTGTCTTGAAATTGCTTATTAACAATTAAATTGATTGTAATAATAATGATGCTCATATATGTGCCTTTTGAATAGCATATTTACAACCATCATTGTATTAATATTCACCATGACTCAATGAGACTTAAGTTATCTATTATTAATTCTAATTTTGGAGATGAAAAGAGGACCCAGGGTTGTTTATATGCCCAAGGTCACAATTCTATTAAGTAAAAGAATTGATACTGGAAATAGATTTTATATTTTGGTAAATTTTTTGAGGAAAATACTCTGCATTCTAGCTGATTTTTTATTTTATTTTTTTAAAGATTGTATTTATTTATTTATTCATGAGAGACACACACAGAGAGAGGCAGAGACATAGGCAGGGGGAGAAGCAGGCTCCCTGTGGGGACACTGATATGGGACTTGATCCCGGGATTCTGGGATCACAACCTGAGCCAAAGGCAGATGCTCAACCACTAAGCCACCCAGGTGCCCCTAGCTGATTTTTCCAATCACATAATTCATCAGTTCTATCTTCAGATATCTCTAATCTACTTTTCAAACTGACCACAGAATTTTTGTTTCATTTTGTTTTTAATGTGTATTTTTCTAGTCTAGAAGTTCAATTTAGCTTTTATAATAATGCTTGTGTTTGCTTTCTGGTCTTGTGTCTCTCCTCCTCCTTTATAAAATCGATTTCAATGTTTTAGCTATGCTTATTTAAAAGCCCTTTCATAGAGTTCTACACCTGGGTTTTGGGGTGTACTTTCTCCTGTTTCTCTGCTGACTCTCCCTCATGGTAGCTGCTTTTCTCATAGGCTATCAAAATTGCTGATGTAAACTCAGTTGTAGCTCTAGTTTTCATGGCAGCCCCACACCTACGGGCTGGTTGGAGGCAGAACAGAAATGAGGTTACAGATTTCAAGTCTTAGGATAATTTTTATGTTAATTTATCTGCCTAGGTATTATGTCTCATGGGGAAAGCATAGATATAATCCTCAAAGCCACATATGATGTAATTTTCAACTCTCTATTTCTTGCACTTAATTATTTTTATACCCGCAGTTTCTGCAAGGTATTATTTTTTTTGCCTCTTATTTAAGTCACTTAAGTAGCTTTTTTCTTAGTTCCATTTCAGGTGTGGAATAGTTCTTTGTAAAGGCCAGTTTTAATGCTACTCAGTAGTTCAAGTTCCCTGTAGGCATGTTTTACAATTTTATCCTCTAAGGCTAGCAGAAAATTCATTGCTAGTAGAGGATTTAGTTAGCTTCAACTCTTCCTCATGCCCCAACCCTAATTTCCTCTAGGTTTCTTCCATTGGGCACTTGGGGATTTCCCTTTCCTGACTCCTAGCTCAGCTGTGTTTGTTTATAATATTCATTCATTCATTCATTCATTCATTCATTCAATAAGTCTGTTAGTCAACTGTTTATGGTTTAAACTGGGAAGGGAAATTTCTTCTTCATCAGCCACATTAAATGGAAATCTATTCTCTGTGTCTTAAATCACATTGCTTCTCAATTACTCTTACACTTTGAAATCCATAAAATAATGGATAGTATGGAAATGGTAATTATGGCTTATTCATAAAATCTTGGAATGATTTCCAAAATATTGTCTTTACTGAATCACATAGATTCCCTGAGCCAGATTCTGTATTAGGCAGTGAGGATGCAGAGGTTAACAGGTGGGCCATGGCTGATGCCAAATGAGATGTTCAGTCCGGGGGAAGTAAATAGAAACCACACAGTCCCAGGGGATAGGGCACACAGAGCAGAGCAGGGAGGATGTGTCTGAACAAGTGATATTTAAGTTAAAATTTGAAGGGTAAAAGGAGATGGTGGGGGCAGCTCAGCGGTTTAGCACTGCCTTCAGCCCAGGGTGTGGTCCTGGAGACCCAGGGTCGAGTCCTATGTCAGCCTCCCTGTGTGGAGTCTGCTTCTTCTCCCTCTGCCTGTCTCCGCCTCTCTCTCTCATGAATAAATAAATAAAATATTTTTTTAAAAAAGGAGATGGTGGATTTTGGTTTTGGTTATGTTGAGTTTGATGAATTCCTTTCATGTGAGGATACCCAACAGCCAGTCAGATAGACATGTCTGGACCTTGGGATGCAATTCTGGATTGGAAATATTAATTTGGTATTCCATTTGAATTATAACTCATTCCTCCCTCTTGTTAATTTTTTTAAATAGTTTTTTTTAAGATTTTATTTATTTATTCATGAGAGACACAGAGGGAGAGAGAGAGAGAGAGAGAGAGAGAGAGGCAGAGACAACAGGCAGAGGGAGAAGCAGGCTCCATGCAGGGAGCCGGACGTGGGACTCGATCCCAGGACTCCAGGATCACACTCTGGGCTGAAGGCGGGCTAAACCACTGAGCCACGGGGGCTGCCCTCATGTTAAATTTTAATTCAATGTATTTACTAACCCATGAACTAGTTTGTAAAATTCCCAAAATATTAAAAAAATATATAATAAGGGGCACCTGGGTGTCTCAGTGGTTGAGCATCTGCCTTTGGATGAGGTTGTGATTCTGGGGTCCTGGGATGGAGTCCCACATCGGGCTCTCTGTAGGGAGGTTGCTTCTCCCTCTGCCTATGTCTCTGCCTCTCTCTGTGTGTCTCTCATGAATAAATAAATAAAATATTTAAAAAGATAAAAAGAATATAATAAAAGGCAAATTTCCCTTCAGTCCCTGTCACACAGTTATCCAGGCACCCCCTCAGAGGCAACCATTGCTACCAGTTTCTAGTACAACCTTCCAGAGATGAACATATTTATATTTTAACAAAATGCTGTAAAACTATTCTTTCAAACTGCTCCACATCTTGAATTTTGAGTTAGCATATTTTAATCATCATTCTATATATGCAGAGCATGTAGAGCCTCTTCATCCTTTTTAATAGTGGCAGAGTAGTTTATTGTATGGATCAACAAATCCCATGGTCATGGATACTTATATTGTTTCTAATCTTAAATGATAGTTTAAAAATGTAAATTGCAAATACATCTCTCCCCCAATTAGAAGGTTTTTTTTTTTTTTTTTTTTTTTTTAGGATTTTATTTATTTGAGAGAGAGAGAGCAAGCAGAGGGAGAAAGCAGACTCTCTGCTGAGCAGGAAGCCAGATGTGATGTGGGACTGGATCCCAGGGTCCTGGGATCATGACCTGAGCCAATGGCAGATGCTTTACCAACAGCCAGCCAAGCACACCATCCCCCAATTAGAAATCTTATGCAGCTTCTTAGATGGCACTTAGACTACCAAAGTTTTCACCCGAGCTTATAAAGCCATTAGTAAGTATCTGGCACTTCTCTTCCTCCCTGGTTGTATCTGGTACTCCCCTTTGCTTGCTCCTTATTATCTAACCAAATTGGCATTCTTCCTGTTTTTTCACTGTATCCAGCTCCTTCTTTTCTTATGGGTTTTTCCACTGATATATTCTTCTTAGCATGTTGTTCTCTAACTTTTGTGACTGGCTTCTTCAGATTTTAATTTAAATTACTCAATTTAAAGTAGCCACTCACTCACATTCTCTATAATATCATACTACTTTGTCTGCATGTCATTCAAAAGTCAAAAATGAACAAGGACATAGTAGGATCTCCAAGGTGGTAGCCTTGGGAATGCACCTCTCAGATCTCTGACTGTAGGGAGCAGAGTGTTTCAATTGATGTGCTCTGAAATATATGGTTTCATTTTCACCAAGACCCATTTCCCTTAGGTACTCTCATCCAAAAAGTACCACCATCACTGATGGTTGCAAGGATAGTAAGGCAGGCCCATTCGTAGAAGATGTAGGATTCTTCTATTGGAGGGCTTTAGCTTGAGGACTCCCCAGTGGCCTTACCAGGCTTTCCTTAGAGGTAAATAAATGTAGGTAACAGGCACAGACAATTCCTTTAAGAAGACTTGTATAAAGGAAAGGAGGAAAATAAAATAGCAACATGAAGATGAGATGGATGTCAAGTAAAGGTTTATGTCGGCTTTTTGGTTTGTTTATAGGGTAAGAGACATTAGAGCATGATCAATGAATTACAAGAGGACCTAGTAATGCTTGGGAAATTAAAGACATAGGAGAAAGTATAAATAAAGGAATAAAATCCCCCAGGTTGATGGAGTGAACTGAATTCAAAACACAGCTGAAATTATTGACTTTGGATCTTCTCTGCCACAGAAATAAAGGAGGAAAAGTCAGTATTGCTATGGGTAGTAGAGTTGAAAAGTTAAATATCTCATCCAATGGATTCTTCTCTCTCTCTCTCCCCCCCTTCCCCACTTTCTTATGCAAAAGACAAAGCTATGTATTTAATGAGAGGGAGGAGAAATGGGAGTTTTGATAAAAATGAAAGGCTTTGGAATAATTTTATAGGGAATGGAAGAGGAAGTTGTCACATCAGCTATTATTGGTGACCATGCTTTATAAATGTCTATCTGTGTAATCGTGGATCTTTCCTCAGCAGTATACAGCTGCCTATTATGTAAAGGTGAACATACAAAGCAGCCATGTTCATCCAGATATAGGCTTTTGTCAGACTTCTGATGAAAAAAATAGCCCCAGGAACAAGGGAGCTTAAGAAATTGATAAGTGCTTCAAGTGTTGGACCCTGAAATTTTACCAAAATAAGAAGCAGAATGAAGAAACCAGAGGTTTTCACAATTAGAGAGGTCAAAGAACTGGAAGTCCCAATAGTTTTGATAATGAGGTTGTTGTGTTTTGTTGTTGTTGTTGTTGTTGTTTTAAAGATTTTATTTATTTATTCATGAGAGACACAGATTGAGAGAGAGAGAGAGGAAGAGACATAGGCAGAGGGAAAGGAGGCTCCACACAGGAAGCCTGACACGGGACTCGACCCTGGGTCTCCAGGATCACACCCTGGGCTGAAGGCAGGCACTAAACTGCCGAGCCACCCAGGGATCCCGAGGTTGTTGTTTTGTAAGATGTGTTGGGTGTAATTGGAATAAACTGAATGAAATATAATTACAAGAAACTGAATGAAAGAGGACTGGTCGGGCAGCCCAGGTGGCTCAGTGATCTAGCGGCGCCTGCAGCCCAAGGTGTGATCCTGGAGACCTGGGATGAGCCCCACATCAGGCTCCCTGCATGGGGCCTGCTTCTCCCTCTGCCTGTGTCTCTGTGTCTCTGTCTCTCTGTCTCTCTGTCTCTCTCTCTCTCTGTCTCTCATGAATAAATAAATAAAATCTTTTAAATAAAAAAAAAAGAAAGAGGACTGGTCAAATTTGGGTGTATGGATTTAATTACCAAAGACTAACAGTGTTCCAAGGGATAAATGACATCTAAGATTATATATCTCCATGTTGTATATATATACATGAGAACTGGTGACTGGTGGCATTGGATGGAAAAGAGATATGGAGACAAGGAGGTAAAAAAAATTGAGACATCAGGGAACTGGATGGACCAACCAAATGGACATTGAAATCACCCAAGTTAATGCGTTAAGTATGGCATGAAGAAATAAATTGAGGGAGGAGTCAATGCTTTTTTTTTTTTTTAACACTTTATTTACCTGAGAGAGAGTGCAGCGGGGCAAGGGGAGAGAGAAATGGAAAAAGAATTTGAAACAGACTTCACACTCAGTTTGGAGCACAGTGTGGGGTTCATGACTCTGAGATCATGACCTGAGCTGAAACTGAGAGTCAGACTCTTAACTGGCTGAGCCATGCAGGTGCCCTGGAGTCAATATCTTACAAAACATTGTAGTGATGCGGAGCTACAGAAGTTGACTCAACCAAATAATGTAAAAGTAAAAACAAAATAAATAGAGATTTTACAAAAGAGAAAGAAATGCCTTTCTGGAAATGAAATGTGTAAAAGACAATTACACACGTTTGGGTCCCCTGTCTCAGCGTCTTCAGGCAGAAATTTTATGGTACAGATTTTAAAGAATATTCAGGTGGCCTGGGCCCTTGTCTTTCTTTGCCACGTGGCTATGATGACCATGTTTTCAGAATTAAAAATGAAATTTATGATGTGGCAAGTGTATACCATAGTCCCCTCTTATCCATAGATGAAATGTTCCAAGACCCTCAGTGGGTGCCTAAAACCATGGATAGTACTGAATCCATATACATTGGGGTTTTTTTTCCTATCCATGCATAGTTATAATGAAGTTTCATTCATAAATTAGGCCCTGTAAGAAATTAAAACTATAACTAATAGTAAAATAGAATACTTATAACAATATACTATAATAAAAGTTATATAAATGTGGTCTTTCTCTCTCTCTTAAAGTATCTTTTTTGTTCTGTACTTGCCCTTCTTACAGTGATGGTGATGTGAGACAGTATAATGCCCATGTGGTGAGATGAAGTGAAATGAATGACATAGGCATTGTGATGTAGTGTTAGGGTACTGTGGCCCTTCTAACAATACATCAGAAGTTGGATAATCTACCTCCAGATCATGGTTGACCTCTGGTAACTGCAACTTCAGAAAGCAAAACCATAGATGGGGTGGGGAGAGGACTACTGTATGTACTCATAAAACACTATGACAGAATATTGGAAGTTGAGTCTGACAAAGAAAATAAGAGGCATATGGTCACTGTAATTAGGACAGAGCTTACAGTCCAATGTGGTAAGAAATAGGATATAAAAACAGGATTCCTCCCCCAAACATTTATCTTTCTTCTTCATTATTCTCTTCTGTAGCATGATTCTTATATCACCTAGTCAAAGGCTAGAATAGGCACAAAGAAAATCAAGAAATCAAATGATTCTTTAGATATCTGAGCCATGATCTTTTTAAAAAATTATTTCTTTGTTTTAGAGAGAGAGCTCGAGCTTGAGCACTAGGAGGGCCAGAGAGTGGGGGGGTGGGGAATCTCCAGCAAACTCCCCATCCAGAGTGGAACCCTATGGGGGGACTCCATCTGAAGATTCTGAGATCATGACCTGAGCCAAAATCAAGAGCCGCTCAACTAACTGAGCCATCCACGTGCCCCTCTGAACCATGATTTGTAATTAAACTTTGCTTGCAAATGAGGGACATCCACTTGAGTATAGATATTTCTACATGTTTTGTTGTTGTTGGCTTCCTTCATTCCAACGGGCAACATCTTTTTCAGCTCACTATTAGACATTAAATGAGTAATGAATAAGACACAGACCTTGTGCCCACAGAGATCACAATAAAAGAAAGATAAATGGTAAAAAAATAAAACCATAATACAGAGCAATAATTTCACAGTAGAGTTAGTTTTAAAAGCGCAGAGAAGGAAATGATTTATTGTGCTTTAAGTCTTGTTTAAGGGTACCATTCACTGAGCCTCCTACCCTCTACCAGAGGCCGTACTGTAGACTTCACTCTATCCATGACCTCAATGCATCTTAACATCAGTGGAAGATAGGTATTTTCAGTTCTATTAGATAATGTATGATAGACAAGCAGATAAACAAGTTATCCAAGTTCTCACAGCTATCAAATCACAGAAATAGAATGTGAACTCAAGGCTGCTTGACCAGAAAGACCGATGAGGTACTTTCATGCCTCCAATGTGCAACATTTAACGCTTGGCTTTATTTTGAATCCTTAGCCAGGTTTGAAATTCACAGTGATGGTGATAACTAATATGATTCTGAGAGCTTTAGAAACTACATGAGTAGGGCTACCTGGTGGCTCAGTCAGACACCTTTGGCTTGGTTCATGATCCCAGAGTCCTGGGATCAAGTCTCCCATCAGGCTCCCTGCTCGTTGGAGAGCCTGCTTCTCCCTCTTCCACTCCCCTTGCTTGTGTTCTCTCTCTGTCAAATAAATAAATAAAATCTTAAAAAAAAGAAACTACATGAGTGTTTGTGATTTGTTGTTGTTGTTGCTGTTCCTGAAACACTTTTCCTTCTAAAGCTTTTTTCTCTTGAGGTTGTGGCAAACATTGTTAATTCATCCTGGGGCTAGTTTAAGTGAGCTGAGTGATCCCCAAGCTCTTCTGCCTTCTACTCCAGGTAGACATGATTAATTGAGCAAAATCAACAGGAAAATGGAACATATCTGCCATCTCTGTTCTAAAAGATAAACTGCCCTGGTGAGTATAAATTTAGGAAGGAGATACACTTTTGAAGGAAGATAAAATAGAGGAGGCTCATGGAAAACACTTAGATGAAGATATAGTACATAGTAGGGGCTTTTGAGGTTAGCAGATTTGATAAATTATAGGTTGAGTATATTTTAAAGAGAGAAGATTGTTTACTTCCCTCTTTTCTCTGTATTTTTTAATCTCTTGAGTTTTGGTGATCTATCAAGAGGACTGGTAAGCAAAGTCTCTACTCTCTGTTGGTAACATGGGGACTTCAACATGACGTTGCTAGGATGAGTGAGGGAAGGGAATCCGAATGTGGTGTCTCTTAGGCTCCAAGTGCCTGCCTCGGGACACTGACAGATAGCTGCATGAGGATTGAGGGTAATTATCTTGGTCAGCTGGAGGGCTTTCACAAGTCCTGTCATCTGTCACCCCTAGATGCCTGCCTTCTCCTTGAAAGTGACAGATGACACATTGAGCCACGATGGTAATGTAAACCTCAGAGTGTTCCAGAATCCCACATTTACTGTTCTTATGACAGGCACTTCTTTTATGTACAATTTATTTCTCTCTGGAAAGTTCTGTCTAGACACAGCCCTACTTTCTGGGGGTATTCCTTATCGTTAATGCATTCTTCTCAAGTATGAGAAATGAAGTGCTGGATAGACAATGAGTCTTTCTGGAGGTCTGAGTTAGTATCAATTTAGAATTGAAATGATGGACCACTCTGAATCCAAGCCTTTTTTACGTTATACCAGGACCCAAGGATCTTAGCCAACCCATACTCTTACAATGCAAGCTTGTTTCACTCTGCTAGTAGGACTCAGAGATGGCATGTCTATATCCTTTCCCCAAGTTATATTAAATGGGGGTGTATTCCATCACTTCCAATCATGAAGTGTAGTTTATTTCTAAATATCTGAAATGGTACCTTCTTCCAGTGCTCTGCTCTCATTATCCCTCTTAACTGGCTTTTTCTTTCTCTTTTCCTTCACAACATATTATCTTCTGATGTCTTACATATTCACTTGGTCCTTTGTTTATTGTCTGACTTCCTACACTGGAATGTAATGAATAGCAACTTTGGTTTTTTGTTTTTGTTTTTGCACAATAAGTTCAGAACATTACACCTCCTTGGTACATATTTACTCAAGTTTAAATAAATGACAGATACCAAAAATAATTCTTTAATGCAGAAAACTTCACATGATATTATAGTAGGAATACTGAATCTGGGGTCACAGGAGTTCTTGTTGTTTGAGACCCACCAGTTTGGTGTGAGGGGGTGGGGGGCACTTCATTTTTCTGAGACCTTGATTGCTCATAGATAGCCAGGATGATAACTCTTGCTGTACCTATATCAGGGGATTTTCCTGAGGATCACATGGTGTGAAAATATCTTTGAAGTTTCAATTACATAAATATCAATTACAGTCACACTAAAATAGGATCATGATGTCAGGGATAAAAAGCAAGCTGTGTTTTGGTGGCACCGGCGATATGCAGAACTTCTAGGAGGAGAACTTTAAGGTCACACTCACTGAGGAGTTCTGCAGAAGTGTTCTTAGTCCATCCTGCTCTGAGCTCTGGCCCTCCTTTTCTTCTTTACTTCCTTTATTCCTTCCTTAATAGTAGATATCCCTTAATTTGCTTAAAAAATGCTTAAGTAAATTTAGCAGTTTATACATGCAAAGCCAATTATAAATTTGTAGTGTTAGGATGAGCTGGGAAGTGATTTTTTTGTTGTTGCTGTTACTTCAACAAGATTAAAAAATCCCTTCCTATTCTCCCTTGCCAGATCAGTCCATTTCTAGTCAACACCTGAGTTTGAAGTAACTGCAGAGTAAGAAGTAACTTTAGGTATAATCATAGTCTGTCTTACTGCAGCAGAAGTGTTGGGTGAGCAGATTCATGCCTGGAGTCAGAGTCTCTTCCCACCTGCAAAACATCTCACTGACAGATGAAGGATAGAATTAGTTAGCAGGATCATAGATTAGGGTTCTTCTTATCTATTCAAACAAAGGCTGGGCTGGGACACTGCAACTGGGCAAAGAGTAAGAGCTTTGGAATCAGGCAGATCTAGTTTTGAGTCCTAGTTCTGGCACTTGTTAGTTAGGTTGTGTGTGTGTGTGTGTGTGTGTGTGTGTGTGTGTATTTATTTGAGAGAGAGGGGTGGCAAGCAGAAGGGGCAGAGGATGAGGGAAAGAGAATCCCAAGCAGACTCCATCCATGCAGAACTCGGAGCCCAGGTGCCTGACGTGGGGCTTGATCCCAGGACCCTGAGATCACAACCTGAGTTGAAACCAAGAGTCAGATGCTCAACTGATGGCACCACCCAGGTGCCCCTAGTTAAGGGATTTTGAGCAGATAAATAAAGTCTCTGACAAAATAATGACATCCACTTTGTAGAGGAGTGAGATTCCCTTGCTAACCCAAATGTAAGTGGGCGTGGATCATATGCCAAGAGCAATGACCAGATTCGGGGGACTATGGAGAACAGTATGAATATAAGGTCCTATCTCATAAGGTCACGTCTTCACTCTACATGGCTGCTCTAGCTTCTCCTTTTCCTGATCTCTGTCGTTTCTGACACCATAGCCCCACATGCAATCTCTAGATATGTACAGCAGGCCATATCCAATGCCATTGCCCACATATTTCAAACTTAACGGGGCTCTGTCATTACTACTTCCAAGAACATAGTTAAGACATATGGGGAATTTATTCTCATTTATTCTCAGTTTAATAAGCTGATTACATTCATTTAATGTAAGGAAAAGAGAATGGAGCCTAACCTCAGAGTTCTCTCCAGCAGTGTTCAGAGGAGCAGCACTTCCTAAATGCAGGTAACTTTAGCTACTGATATGTGAATTGATTTTACATTGTATGTGAGCAATACTTTTAGTTTTCATTGCTATGTATTTTACTTAACTTCCTAGGGGGAAAAAAACACATAAGTCCATCAAAATAATGATTGATTTTATGTCTATCATGACTTATGCAGAAGGGTCAATTGAATTAAATGTTCATTATATAAGTGTTAGGCAGAGCTGGCAAAAATAGTGAAGGTAGAAGGTTTTTTGTTTTTGTTTTTGTTTTCTCTTACACACAGAGAGAGGCAGAGACATAGGCAGAGGGAGAACAGGCTCCCTATAGGGAGCCTGATTGAGGACTCAGTCCCAGGACTCCAAGATCACGGACCTGGGCCGAAGGCAGACGCTCAAACACTGAGCCACCCAGGTGCCCCAGTAGAGTTTAACTAACCTTTGGAAATATCATTATAGAAATGCCTTTTGTCATTTTCTTATGTAGCAAAGGACTAATTCTCAAGGTAAGAATTTTTCAATCCATTAAAAGGATTGAATGCACATGTACATATATTGGTAATGTGCAGAGCCATTTCACATATAGTATATCTTAACTGATCTTATAACAATGCTGCGAATTAACAAGAGAGATAGAGATAGATAGACCAGAGAGTGGAATATTTGGGCTATGAACTCCTATAACTCACAATGTCAAAGAAGAACATCACAGAAGGATGGCTGAAACTGTGCTTGCTCTGAGAGTCTTGTTATCTGGGGACTTATGGACAGACCAGGGGATGATTGATTTAGAGAAAAAATAATTAAAGAAATCATGGAATTTTTTTTTTTAATATTGAAGGCTACTCTGTGGAAGAAGAAACAAACTTATTCTGCATTGATCCAGAGTGAAGGACTAGGATTAATAGCTGAAAGTTTCAAGAAAGCAGCTTTTTAATCAATGTGAGGCTGACCTTTCAGATAATTAGAATTGTCTTGAATCAAGGCCTGGTCAGCTTCCTTACACTACTCCTGCTTCTCTTTGCTGAATTCAGTTTTTCTAAATAGTCCAGTTTCCTTTTTAACTGTCCTCCATGCCAAAGTTGCTAATACAAAATTTCTTTTCTTCCTAGTCCCATTTCCTCTGCATGGACATTAACTGGAATTTTCTATGTCGAACATAGTCACATTTTAATTCATGGCCTCTGTTAACATCGGACCTATACTTTAAATATACAAATGAGTTTTATGTGAAGGTAGATTTTCCCCATATTGGAAAGGTTTACAATCCTTTCCCAAAAGCCTCCTTTTTAATCAACATAATTTTGAACTTCTTTTGTCTATAGCTATATTACTAGCTCAGAAAAAAAAAAAAAGTCTGAAAATGTGGCCAGGTTTTGTGCAAATGACCTTGAGAAAGACATTTCCCCTTTCTGCATTTTAGTATACTCATTTTCTAAAATTAATCATGTGGGTTGGAGGATCTCAGGGGTTTCTCCAGGCTCTGATTTTTCAGGATTCCATTAATCAACTTTCCTCATAGTGGAGTAGGCAAACTCTTAATTATCCAATGAAACTTTGATAGATTCTGTGTAAATAGTTGAAATTCTTTGTGTTGGATTCACTTAGGCTTTCCCTTAAATAAATAATCAGCTGCCTAATTTAGAATTGTATCCTTAATATGCTTTGTGTTTATGTGTAGGTCTGACTGACAAAACCAAACCAAAACAACAACAACAACAAACCCAGAATGCTTTATTCACAAATGTGAACCTTCATTTATAATTTTGGGTTTGCAAACCAACAGGAAAATGTCTTCCTATTTTTAAATCTGGTGAGACATACCACTCTTTTCATGTCTGAGTGAACATAGTAATACTCTCCTTTCCTAAGAAATTGGAAACCTCAGGTCTTTCCTAGGTATTCAAGTATAGATTAGGGAAAGGTAATTTGTGATGGAGGAGAGTTAAATTATATAGTTAAAAAAAATAACAGCTTCAGAAAAATAACAGCTTTATTGGGATATAATTCATATACCATACAATTCACCAATTTAAATATATAATTCAATGGTTTATATTATACTCACAGTGTGAGGTATTATATATACAATATATAATATATATACATATGTATATTTTTCTAGCATAAATTTCTTAAGTGATAAGAACGCTATGACCCTCTCCTGTTCTAATATATGTCTTTGACCTGTCCCTGACACAGGGCTCCTAAAACGATGTAAATTCCCAGGATAGGAATGCTAGGAGCATCTTTGGTTGTATTGAGACATCTCTGAGTGAGCTCCTGGATGACTCCTGCTCACCAGAAAGATCAAGCCATGATCAGAAGCTTGGCACTTTCAGTAGTACCCCATCATCCAGAGAGGGGAGAGAGCTGGAAACGGAGTTAATAACTGGTCATCCCTACATGGGGAGGCTGCCATAAGATCCCCATAGTAGGGGGTTTGGTGAGCCTCCAGGGTGATGAACACATCCACACTGGGAGGTTGATGCACCCCAACTCCATGGGGACAAAAGCTCCTGCCCTTGGGACCTTCCTAGTCCCTGCCCCGTGTAACATTTCATCTGGCTGTTCATCTGCATTCTTTCTCATGTCTTTGAATAAGCCAGTAAATGTTGTTATGTGTTTCCTCAACTTCTATGAGCCATGTGAGCAAATTAATCAAAGCCAAGGAGGGGATTGTTGGAACCTCTAGTCTATAGCTGGGAGGTCAGAAGCACTCGTGTTTGAAGTGTGTGTGTGTGTGTGTGTGTGTGTGTGTGTGTGTGTGCACAAGGCATTCTCATGGGAATGATAGCTTAACTCGTGGCCTCTGATGTTATCTCCACATGGCCAGTGTCAGAATTGAGTTAATTTGTAGGACACATGGCTGGAAGCAGAGAATTGCTTGGTGTAGGGGCAAAAAAATCCCACATATCTGGTGATCAGAGGAGTCAGAAGTGTTTTGTGTGAGTAGGAAAGGACACTCACAGGAGAGAACATAGTAGGGAAGTACTGGGTTTTTCCCTACATAGGAGGATGGAAAAGCTGAGGTGTTTTTGTTTGTTTGCTTTGTTTTGTTTTTGTTTTTTCCCCATTTCACACAGATTTCTTCAACCATCACCACAATAAATTTTAGAACATTTTCATCATCTTATGTGCATTCATGGAGACTCCCTAGCCTCCTCCCTGCTTGCTCCCACCTGCCTCAGTCATAGGCAACCACTAATTTTTGTTACAGATTTGCCTATTCTGAACATTTTTATAAATTGCTGGGACAAGTGGAAACTTTATGTTTAAATTTTTGAGAAAGCTTCAGAATCTTTTTCCAAATGTCTATCTACATCATTTATATTTACACCAGTAGAAGATTCCAATTTCTCCACATCATAGCCAACATTTGCTATTATCTCTTATCTCTTATTATTATTATAGCCATCTTAACTGAGTATGAAGTAGTATCTCGTGGTTCTTATTTGCATTTCCATGATTACTAATGATGTTGAACATCTTTTCATGTGCTTATGGATCATTTGTATATTGTCTTTGGAGAAATGGCTATCAAGATACTTTGCCTAGGGTGCCTGGTTGGCTCAGTTGCTGGAGTATATGACTCTTGATCTCAGGGTTATAAATTTGATACTCGTGCTGTGTGTAGAAATTGCTTAAAAATAAAATATATTTTTTAAAGATACTTTTTAAATTGGATTTTTTTTGAATTGTAATAGGTCTTTATATATTCTTTATACCAGTCCCTTATCAGATACATGATTTGCTCTAGAAATATTTTCTCCCATTCTATGGGTTGTCTTTCACTTTCATGATGGTATCCTTTGAAGCAAAGGAAAAGATAATTTTAAGGAAGTCTCATTTATCTATTTTTTCTTTACTTTTCTTAGGCTTTTAGTGTCATATCTAAGAACTTATCACCAAATCCTAGTCTTGAAGATTAACCCCTATGTTTTCTTTTAACAATTTTACAGCCTTACCTTTTTTACATTTAGATTTTTGGTCCATTTTGAGATAATTTTTATAACCAATGGGAAGTTTGAGGTGAAATATCATTATTTTCCATGTGCATATCCCATTGTCCTGGAACCATTTGTGGAACAGGCTATTGTTTCCACATTGAATAGTCTTGGCATTATTGCTGAAAATCAATTGACCATAAATAATATGGGCTTATTTCTGAATTCCTAATTCTATCCCATTAATTTATATGTCTATCCTGTGCCAGAATCACAGTCTTGAATACTTTGTTATTTTGCAGTAAGTTTTGAAATTAGAAAATTATAAGACCCCAAATATGTTCTCTTTTTTCAAGATTGTTTTGGCTAATCTGGGTCCCTTAAGATCTCATATGAATTTCAGAATTGTCTTGGAAATTTCTAAAAAGAACCTGTTGTTATGATAAGAATTGGGCTGCATCTTCATATCAAAGTGGGGAACATTGTTAATTTAACAATATTAAATCTTAAAATAATAACAATATTAAATCTGATCACTGACCATTGATGTCTTTCCATTTATTTAGTATTTTTTTTACTGCTTTTAAGAATGTTTTGTATTTTTCAGAGTATAGGTTTTATACTTCTTTTGTTAAAATTTACTGTTAAGTATTTAATTTGTTTTATTCTATTACAAATGGAATTATTTTCTTAATTTCATTGTTGGTTGTGGCATAATTCATTTCTTAATTTCATTGGTTGTGGCATAATACATAAATATATTTTTTCTTTTTTCCTTATTCCTGGCACAGAGCTCCTAAAACTCTTGGAATTTCCTGAGTGATAGGAGTGTCTTCTGTTATTCATAATGATTCCCTTTTGATCATATCTGACTTTGTGCTAATAAGATAACCTAGAGTGGGATAGCCTCAGGATGGGATTGGTCACAAGAAAGACCCAGTGATTAGAGGGCTGAAACTTTTAGCCCCACCTACCAGGAAAGGATTGAGCATAGGGTGGACATGAGGATTAAGCTCTGTAAAAATTCTAGAACAATGCTATTTAAAGAATTTCTGGGTTGGTGAACTCATCACAGTGCTGAGAGAGTGATGCACCCACAGAAGGCACAAAAGTTTTGCATAGAACCTCCCCTGCCACTCATACTTTACTTAATAGGAATAAGTAAAATATTTCTCCTAGTCTGTGAGCCATTTTAGGAAATTATTGAACTTTAGGAGCAGGGGGTCAGGGGAACCTGTAAGCTATAGCAGTTGGCCAGAAGTACAAGTAGCTCTTGGGATTTGATACTGGCATCTGAAGTAAGAAGAGTCTTATGGGACTGAGACTTAGTTTGTAGGAATTGTGCTAACTCAAAGTAGTTAGTGTCAGTATCAAATTGATATGTTGGATACCCAGTTGGTATCCAGAGAATTTGTTCTTGGTTTTTGGAAACTCTTGAATCATGTACAGAAAAAACAAAACAAAAGGACAAACAATGATTTTGATTTATTGATATTGTAATCCTGCAATCTTGCTGGATTCTTTTATTAGCTCTAATAGATAATAGTGGATTCTTTAGGATTTCATGTTATTTACAAGTAAAGATAGTTTTACTTCTTCCTTTCCAATCTAGTTGTCTATCATATCATTTTCTTGCTGAATTGGTCTGGCTAGAACCTCTAGCTCAATGTTGAATAGAGGCAGTAAGAATAGATAAACTTTTCTTTTTCCTAATGTTAGGGGGCATTCAATCTTTCACCATTAAGCAGGATGTCAGTTGTGAGTTTTCAAAGGTACTATTTTCCAGGCTGAATAAATCCCCTTCTTTTCTGGTTATTGAATACTTTTATCATGGGACGCTGTTAGATTTGGTCAAATTCTGTTTTTGCATTTATGTGATCATCATGTGGTCTTTATTTGTTTATTCTATTGATATGATATATTATATTAATTTGTTTCTGAGTATTAAACCAACCTTGCATTCCTGGCATAGATTATACTTAAGCATGGAGTATATCCTTCTATATGTTGCTGATTTGGTTTACTAGTATTTTCATTTGGTTTTTAAGATTCACTTACTTACTTTTAGAAACATGGGAGGTGGAGAGACAGAAGGAGAGAATCCCAAGCAGATTTCCTGCTGAGTGGGGAGCCCAATGGTAGTCTCAATCCCTGACCTTGAGGGATGCCTGGGTGGCTCAGTGGTTAAGCGTCTGCCTTTGGCCGAAGGCATGATCCTGGAGTCCTGGGATCAAGGATCCCTGCATGCAGCCTGCTTTTCTCTCTGTCTATGTCTCTGCCTCTCTCTCTTTGTGTGTCTCTCATGAATAAATAGATAAAATATTTAAAAATAAAAAATCCCTGACCTAGAGATCACCAGCTGAGTCAAAGCCAAGAGTCAGCTGCTTAGCAAACTGTACCACCCAGGTACCTTGGTTTACTAGTATTATTTCTCCTGGGGATTTTTGTGTCTATATTGATAAGATAGATTGGTCTGTGGTTTTCTTTTCTTGTGGGTTTGTTTTTTTTTTTTTAATTTTGGTGTCAGTGTTTAATGAAGATGTTCTCTCCTCCTCTATTTTTTGGAAGATTTTTTAGATAATTGGAATTAGTTCAAATTTTTTAGTAAAGTGCCAAAGTAGCCTTCTGGCCCTACATTTTTCTTGTGAATATATTTTTGGAGAAGCAGACTCCCCACTGAGCAGGGAGCCCAAGGGGGCTTTATCCCAGCACCCTGAGATCATGACCTGAGCCAAATGCAGACACTTAACCAACTAAGCCATCAAGGCACCCTGTCTTTACTTTTCTTAAAAAAGGATTTTATTTATTTGAGAGAGAGAGAAAGAGAATGAGTGGGGGAGGGGCAGAGGGATAAGCAGACTCCCTGCCAAGCAGGGAGCCAGTTGCGGGACTCGATCCTGGGACTCCAGAATCATGACCTGAGCCAAAGGCAGATACTTAACCTACTGAGCCACCCAGGCACTCCTACTTTTTATAGGTTGATTCAAATCTTCTATCTCTTCCTGAGATGGTTTTGGTAGTTAGTGTCTTTCTAGGAGCTGGATCATTTCTTCTAGGTCATCTAATTTGTTGACATACAAATTTTCCTGATACTGTTTTATGAGACTTTTTATTTGGGGGTACTTGGGTAGCTCAGTCAGTTAAACATCTGCCTTTGGCTCAGGTCATGATCCCAGGGTCCTGGGATTGATCCCTGTGTCAGGCTTCCTGCTCAGTGAGGAGTCTGCTTCTCCCTCCTCTTCTCCTTCTGCCCCTCATCCTGCTCATGCTCTCTCTCTCTTAAATAAAGAAAATCTTAAAAAAATTATAAGACATTTTTATAAGATTGGTAGCAATGTTCCCCCTTTCATTTCTGATTGTAATAACTTGAATCCTCTCCCTCTCTTTCTATCATCAGTCTCCTACAGATTTGTCAACTTTGTTTTTTTTTTTCAGAGAATAAATTTCTGATTTTGATTTTTTCAATTATTTTTCTACTATATTTGTGTTCACTTTTATCTTTATTGTTCCCTTTCTTATTTTTGCTTTGAAATTAGTTTTTCCTTCTCTTGCTAGTATCATAAGATAGAAAGCTAGATTATTGTTTCAAACGATCTTTTTTTTAATATATCAGTTTACTGCTATATATTTCCTTAAGAATACTATTTTTAGTGCATCCACAAGTTTTGCTATGTTGTGTTTTTGTTTTATTCATCTCAAAGTATTTTCTAATTTCTATTGTGATTTATTATGTTTTCCATTGGTTATTTAAGAGTGTGTTGTTTAAATACCACGTATTTGTGAGTTTCCCAAATTTATGTTATTTCAGCTTGAAGAAATTCCTTTAGTATTTCTTGTAAGGCTGATTTGCTAGAAACACATTTTCTCAGTTTTTGTTTATTTGGGAATGTAATTTACCTTCACATATGAAAGACATACTCCCAATATGTGTGTGTTACTGTCCATAATGGTGTCCTGCATTTCTCTGAGGCTCTGTTGATCTTTCTCCACTCTTTCTTGTCTTTGTTCTTCAGATTGTATAATTTCTATTGATCTATCTTAAAGTTCACTATTTCTTTTTCCTGCTAATTCAAATACACTATTGATCCTTTCTAGTGAATTTTTCATTTCAGTTATTATGTTTTTTAACTCTAGAGTTTTCATTTATTTCTTTTTTTGTAATTTCTTTCTTTATTGATATACTTTATTTGAGAAGACATTGTCATCATGCCTCCCCTTAATTCTTTAATCATAGTGTCCATTGTTTTTTTTTTAGCATATTTATAATAGCTGCTTTGAAGTCTGTTAAATCCTTGATTTACTCACTCTGCTTCTGTTATCTGCTCTTCTCTCCTATGTAGGTGTCAGACTTGCATGTTTCTTTGCATATTTCATATTTTTTTGTTAGAAACTAGACACTTGGGGCAGCCCAGGTGGCTCAGCAGTTTAGCGCCGCCTTCAGCCCAGGGCCTGATCCTGGAGACCCAGGATCAAGTCCCATGTTGGGCTCCCTGCATGGAGCCTGCTTCTCCCTCTGCCTGTGTCTCACGCCTCTCTCTCTCTCTCTCCCTCTCCCTCTCATAAATAAATAATTAAAATCTTAAAAAAAAAGGAAACTAAACACTTTAGATAATATATTGTAGCAACTCTGGATACTGTCTCTCCAACCCTCTTTAGGGTCTATTATTTTTATTTACTTATTTATTTTTAAAATATTGACTGGATTATTTAGTGAAGTCTATTTCTGCTGTAGTGAGTTAAATTATAAATGTTGCTACAGAATTATGTCCAAAATAGACTTTTAGTGAAATTATGAAAGTAGGGTGCTTAGGTCCTGTTCCCAATGACATAAGTAAAAAGAGCTGGTACTTATATGCCTGCATATGCATAGTCAGTTTCAAAAACAACAACAACAACAAAATCTGGTATAGTAGCTGCCTCTGGGAAGGAGAACTGAGAATGGGTGGGCTTCTATGATGAAAAACTCATTTTCCTTATTTTTATTTATTTTTTTGTCTTGTATACACTTCTTCAGAAATTTACAAGGGTAGAACAACTGAGTTCTATTTTGTTTTGTTCTTACAATTAGAAAAAGGTCCTATCTATGTCATATTAAATTCATGAATGTTTGTTTTAAATAGAAATTAAATTAGTTTATTTAGAAATTTTTATTAGGGATTAATGATTAATTAACATAATATATCAAAGTGTATTATTTGAAATTTATTTGATGTTTTTTAAAAAAACAAACTGGTTTTGGACTAGTGTGTTATCTGGTAAAACCATTGGTAGAATCAGAAGTTTTAAGAAAAAGGTCTAACCCAGAACTGAAATGTCAGACCAGAGGCTATGCATGTGTTTGTTCCATGTTACTCTTCCTGCTCTGTTATTGGCCTTCTGTGACGGCTACCAGGTCTTCTGCTTGCATTGACTTCCTGAACACGAGGGTCTCCCGTTTCATGGCTGCTTCTTCTTGCTCACTGGGAGTTCCAAGATGGTTCATAGGATGCATTTATTTCTCTATAACTGCAGGCAACTTCTCAGACTTCATTGTCTGAGTCTCTCTCTCCATGAGGAGTTCATGCCTTACGCCTTTGGAGTATGGCTCCTCTCTGATCAGGTTCACTGCAGCAAGATTAACCTGTCATTAAAAAATATATATAATTATACTTCAGTTTTCTCCTGTTTCTTAAATGAATGCTGAACTTAGCTCCACAGCCCCTTGCCAGAATGCAGCTGAAAAGCCTTTGGCAACGGAAAGCTGATTATTTGCAAAAGTGGGACTCCTAATTGGAAAATGTGATGGAATGAAAATAGTGAGTCCCCAGTAATCTCCTTCTAAAATGATAATGTGTTCCACTTAATGAATATTAATGTGTCATATTCATGAGCCTGGAAAATTTGAACCTGTGAGATAAGAATTTGTTCTACCTCAGAATCAACATGCTCACTCATTCACACTTTCCCATTCACATAGACAAGCTGCCATCCTTGATGGGACACCTCTCACAGACAGCAATTAGCATGTATGCAGACCTCTAATTGGTTGTGAATTTTTTTTATTTTTTTTTTCTGTTCCTGAGAATCATTATGCATGCTTTTGTACTCTTTACTCTGTTCTATTCTAAATTTTTTAACAGCAATTGGCCATCTATTTTACCTCTCTTTTTGTTCCTCACTGCCCACAGGGAAGGTACAACGTATAAGATATGACCACAGTTTAGAAGGACTTATCCATTATAATAACTACATTATATATATACATAACTACATTTTATGAAGAAATGAAAAGGACTCTATATATCCAAATGTGTGTGTGGGGTGTGTGTGTGTGTGTGTGTTTGTGTGTGTGTGTGTTTGTCAAGATATACTTAAAGTGCAACTTATTCCAATAATGTAGTTATTACTAAAAACGTATTTGGAACTCCTCTTTGGAGGACGAGGTCAGTTTTCTCAGTAAAATGTGCAGGTCTGTGTTATGATTATCTAGGTTGAGCCAAATGTGATGGATTTCACTTAAGACACAATTTTTGTATGGTAATCAAGGCTAGACCCCACCGGGGCCCCAGCGTAATTAGAGCCTGTCTTGAGATAATTCCACTTTTCAAAACTTGAGACTTGCTTTAAACACACACACACACACACGCACACACACACAATCTTATTGAGATATAATTCCAGATAGCATACAATTCATCCATTTAAAGTATACATTTCAATTGTTTTTAGTATATTCAGAGTTGTGTAGCCAGCACTGTAGTGAATTTTAAAAACATTTTTATCAGTTCAGAAAGATACTCCATACTCATAAGCAGCTGCTCCTCATCATTCTGAGGGAGCCACTAATCTACTTTCCACCTCTGGAAGTTTGCTTATTCTGGACATCCCATGTACGCAGAACTGTACACTCTGTGGTCCTTTGTGTCTGGCTTCTTTCACTTAAGCATAATGATTTCAAAGTTCATCCATTGTTATAGCTTGTATCAGTGCTTCATTCTTTTTTTTAAGTTTTAAAATTGTTTAAACCGATTTGTATCAACTTGGTACTTTGTAAGAAAAACACTCTCAAAGACCTGTTCATGAATAATTTATTTTTTCAATCAGTTGAACATATATAAATGAATACTTGTTAAATACAAAATATTTGTCCCAAGAACAAATATATTTTATGGCATGGAAAAATTAGATTTTCCCCTACTATTCCTAGGAAGAATGGAATCATATAATGTGGGGGATCTTTTGCTTTCTTTTTGAGGCAACCTCTGTGTAATGGTGATTTTTTTCAGAGCAGAAATGTCAGCTCTTTACAAAATGGGAAAATGCGGTAGAAAGAAGTTTCTGAAAGATGGAAAAAGCTAAGCAGTCCCTGATGGAAGGAGATTCCCAGGCACATGAGAGACCCAGTAACAGGAAGAGAGAAGAGATTGGGAAAGAAGAGATAAGTCAAGGGAGGTGACATATTCAAAAATAAAAAGCTTATCTTATGTCCACCCAAAATTTATATTTTGAAGCCTTAACCTCTAATGTGATAGGATTTAGAGATGAGACTCTGAGTGACAGGAGTAAAAGAAATCATGAAGGTGGGGCTCACATGATAGGATTAGTGCCCTTATGAAAATAGGAAGAGACACCAGAGTGCTCTCCCGACATGAGAGCAGAGAAGAGGCCAAAATCTGAGGGTCTCACCAGGAACTGACTTGGCTGGTGCCTTGATCTTGGGTTTCTCAGCCTCCAGAATAGTGAAAAATAAATGTCTCTTATCTAAGCCACCCAAGCTATGGTATTTTGCTAAAGCAGTCCTAGCAGACAATTACATAGGTATTTTAAAAATTTTATACTGTGCTCCATATGAAATCCTTAATGAAAACTCCGTTTCATTTTGTGTAAATGGAGGAAGTGCTCAAGGCTATTTTGAGGGTTTTGTGTGAGGATCACAAGAGAGTCCTTCCCAGGACAGAGTTCTGTTTCTGTGCAGGGCCCTGGGTAATATCTGACCAGATGGGGTTGTATGCTTCCTGTGTTTCTTCCAACTTCCAACATCCTCCCCTGGAGCCCCTCACAGCTTGTTGCCAGCCAAGTGAATCACTTCCTTCCCTATCAGTGCTGATGTGTTAACTTTGGGGAAATCTCAGTACAACGATCCCTAGCCAAATCTTAAGAAACACCATGGTTGGCAAAATCACAGCTGATAAAATCAGTTTCATAGCAAATATGGGATTAGGGGAAAAACAATAAAAGTGGCATTGAATGTATGTGTGAGTGTAAAAAATAAATAACGTTTGTAGAAAACATCCATTCTTCAGAACAAAGCAAATTTCTCATCATTGTAACTCTGCTCAGGTAGATGAATGCTCACAATCTTCAGCTATTCAGGGAACACTGCTGCTGGACATTGAGGGACCATGACATTTCAAACTAATCCTCATGTGCCTGAAACTCAACATCTTTTTAACTTGCATTCTCTCTTATTTTATTCTTTTTGTGGGTTGAGAAACAGCGTGGGGCAGTGGTGAGGTGACCCTGGTTTGAAGACTGAGTTTGAAGATCAGCTGTGCATTATACCACTCCTATGACCCATGGAAGGATTCCATTAACTGTCTGCCCCTCATCTGTAAGTCTAGATGAAAGTCATACTTACCCGGGGCACCTGGATGGCATGGTCCATTGAGCTTCTGACTCAGGTGGTGATTTCAGGATCGTGAGATGGAGCTCTGCATAAGGCTCCAGATTTAGGGTGGAGTCTGCTTAAGATTCTCTCTCCCTCTCCCTCTGCCTCTCCCCTGCCTTTCTAAAATAAATAAATAAATCTTAAAAGTAGAAAAGAAAGTCATATATCTTGAGAGTCTTCATGAGGATGACTTGATGCCAATGAGAGTCTGATGCACAGGAAGCACATGTATGCCTTTGCTGTGTGTCATTTTCAGAGGCTAGACAGGATGTTGGTACAACCATTGGCTGTTTCACATTGGCTTAGGTATTCAGGGGTGTGATATCTTGTCTATGGACTAGAAGGTGGTTGCTAGAGATTCCTTTCATCCCTACTTAACGTCTGGCCCAATGACCCATACTCATACAAAACCCTCCTTTCTTGTTGAGCAGATCACAGAAATACCAGACCCTGAGACTGGCATGGAATATTCAGAGTTGTGACTGTGACATTTGACTCTTTTATAATTACCCATCCATAGACAATGCCCTCTTGGGAATTGAGAGCAGGACCTGAGAAACTTCAAGCCCCTAGTGTCACAAGACCCCAGAATTAACACAGTACCAAACCAAAGACTACCTAAGGTAAGCAGTGGTCTGTGAGATTATAGGTAGTTTTAATTTTCCTCTGCTTTTGTTATAATAAATAACAATGTAGTTGGTGGAAAAGAATGAAGAAGGTATACTCAAGACTGAATATTTTTAACCTTTCTGGGAGGACAAATCTAAAAGGAAGAAGGAAATGAAATATCACATACACACACCACACAGAAATAATAATAGTTGAAATTAATTCAGTAACATCAATAACATTCTTTTACATTTTTAATATCTTCTTTAAATATTTTCTTTACACATGTAGTCATGTACTCCTTTGTACCAAAAACACAAAAAATAAACTTAGCACATACCGTATTTTTTAAAATTTTTATTTATTTATGATAGTCACACAGAGAGAGAGGTGGGGGGAAGAGACACAGGCAGAGGGAGAAGCAGGCTCCATGCACCGGGAGCCTGATGTGGGACTCGATCCCGGGTCTCCAGGATAGCGCCCTGGGCCAAAGGCAGGCGCTAAACCGCTGCGCCACCAGGGATCCCACATATCATATTTTTAATGCCATTCTTTATTCTCTTTCCTTTCTTCATTCTGCACCTCAGCCAAACCCCTGCCTTGTACACTCTGCCAACACTTGTTAGAAACATAATAAGCACTCTTTAAAAGTTTTTCCATGTTTAAAGTGTCTTAATCATATAGATGTAAAGACTTATCTTTCGTTTTGCCCCCATTTTTAAAAAAGATTTTATTTATTTGAGAAAGAAAGAGAGCACAAGCTGGAAGAAGGACACACACACAGAGAGAGAGAGAGAGAGAGAGAGAAGCAGATTCCCAAGCTGCACAGGGACCCCAACGTGATGCTCCAACCCAGGATGCTAGAATCATGACCTGAGTCAAAGGCAGACACTTAACCGACTGAGCCATCCAGGTGCCCCTATTTTTTTTTACCCCATTTAAAAAAATAGATTACCTTATACTCACTTTTCTGCATCTTTTCTCCCTCCATTTAATGTATTAGGAAAACAAACAAACAAGTCAATTGGACTAAATCTAATTCATTGTGTGTGTGTTTTTTTTTTTTTTAAGATTTTATTTATTTATTCATGAGAGACACAGAAAGAGAGGCAGAGACACAGGCAGAGGGAGAAGCAGCCTCCCTGCAGGGAGCTCGACTTGCGACTCTATCCCAGGACCTCAGGATCACGCCTTGGGCTGAAGGTAGGCATTTATCTGCTGAGCCATCCAGCTGTCCCTAATTTGTCATTTTTGAATGCTTCAAGTACTTCGATGATGTGGATACACAGTAATTGACCATTCCTCTGGCTTTTCTTGTTTGTTTGTTCATCTTACTGGTATCAAGTGAGAGCTTCTTCCTGAAATTTGCATTTTCCTGGCAACCTATGAGTTTACACATCTTTTCTTACATTTGTTGGCTGTTTTAAGTTTCTTCTTCACTGAAATTGTTATGAATGGTCATGGTTGTTTAACTCTTTTGTGTCATTTAGAGGAGCTATTTGCTTCTTCCCCCAAATATAATATTTGCCTATTTGTTTTATGTGTGGTATGATTGATCATTCAAAATTTATCAATTTTTCACAGGCAAAAGTATCTTGTTTTTTTCTTTATAGCTTTGGAGTTTCTAGTGTGCATTATACCACGCTCGAAAATATTTCCTGCTTCTGGATTGTACATACTGTCTTCAGGACTGTCTCTGAGAGTTTTATTAATTCATGTTCTACATTTAAGGCTTTAATCCATCTGGAAAATATTTTCATATTTTGTGTAAAATCGAGGTCCAATTTTATTTTCTTCCAGATGGGTAACCAGTTCGCCAGCACCATTTATTAAAAAATCTGTTCCTTTCCAACTGAACTGAAATACCAACTGAGTTCTCATATGGACCGGGATGTATTCCTGGATTTTCTATTCTTCTCTCATGATTCCAGTGTCTCTTCTGGCCAATGCCATATTGATTTCATTACAGTGTTTTTAGAATAGTCTTCATCCTGGCATGGCCAGTGCCCCTCTCTATCTTTCCTTCCCATTAAAAAAATGTAGCTATTATATGAGAGCTATTTTCCATGTAAACTTTAAAAGCATTTTATATAATCATTAAAAATGATTCTCCTGGGCTCTAACTGAAATATTAGTGTATTTACTAATTGAGAAAGCTTTTATATTTTATGATCTTAAGTCTTTTATCCAAAGGGATGGCATACCTTGCCATTTATTTAGATATTGTTTGATCTTTCAAGAGATTATATAGTTTTATCAACTCTAGCGAATGTCATTTCTACGATATTCTTCTTATATCTTTTATAATTTATTTCTACTTTTATAATTGAATTTTTGTTTTCCTATTTCTGTGCATAGCTGCCTATTGCTAACTTGCAAATCGTATTATATGTTCTATTTTTTTTGTTTTTCAGTCCTTTGGGATTTCTGAGCAAGAAATGGGATCATTATAAAATAGTTTTAGTTCTTTTCTTTCAGCATTTATGTATTGAGTAAAGGTAATGTTAAATTATAATTGTAATGACAGGTAATATCCCAGTCTGATTTTTTAATTTTAGTTTAAATAACAAACATTATCCATTTAAGAGAATATTTTCTGCTGTGTTTCATATTTTATATTTTATTTGTTTTCTTTTTTCATTGTTCACATAATATTTTATTTAAAAGATTGGTAAATTTGGGGGCACATGGCTGGCTCAGTCGGTAGGTAGAGTGTGCGACTCTTGATCTCTGGGTCATGAATTCAAGTTCCATGCTGGGCATGGAGCCTATGTAAAATAAAAATATAAACAAGTCACCTCAAAATTGCTAAATTTATCAAGTATCACTTCAGTATTGATCTATTTGCATATGTTTTGTTCTTATGTTCTTGATATAATGTATTATGCAGATAGATTTCTTGATATGAACCATCCTGGTTTCCTGGAATAAACCTTACTTGGTCATAATGTAGTGTTCTTTTAATAACTTTTCAGGATCAACTTTCTATATCCTATTTGAATTGAGATTGTACAATATTTTTCCTTCCTGTGGCATCTTCATTGTGTTTTGTTTTTAAAGTTAAACTATATACATGAGTGAATTGGATAAGTGTCTATCTTTTTATTAATTGGTGGCTTAAATAACTTTGGAATTACCTATTAAAGATTAGATAAACTTAGCTGGTAATTCACTTAATCTTGGTGCCTTTTACTGTCCTTTCTATGATAATTAGCCTAACAGGTTTTCTACTTATTAATGGGTCGGTTTTAGCAATTGACACATTGCTAGGAAGTCAGCTGTTTCATTCAGATTTTAAGTTTATTGCCAGGGAGTTGTATGGTTGACAAAATGTTAATGGAAAACGTAGAAAAAATATAATTCCATCCATGATGTTACATAATGTAAATAGGCAAAATTGGATATGTAGTTGGTCATGTCCTAGATGATATAAATGAAAAAAATGATTGGATTTGAGGATAGGCTGTTGGGTAATTATTTTCCCTGTGGGTTTCTGCTGTTTTAATAGGATATCAGCAATATTCTTAAAAAGATGAAGCATTGTACTATCACAGTTAAGAATGTGGGTACTGAATTTGTACATGCATGGACTCATGTGCTGGGTCTGCCAGGTGATCACTGGATGAGGTGGACCAGTTACTGGGATTCATCTGGCCTCAGTAAAATGGGTTAATAATAGGACCATCCTCTTAGGGTTGGTTTTAGAACCAAATGATGCAATGCCAGTGCAAAAGAGCTCAGCACAGTGTCTGATGTTATTTTCTCCGACTTACCATTAGTTATTGTCATCAGAAAAGCAAATTTCGGGAGAACATTGTGGCTGCGGTGTGGTTTTCATCACAACTGATACCCCTTACAATACTATTTAGCCTGCCCAGCCTTAAGGGATGAGACAGTCAAAATGAATGGTTTTGTGGTATAACTACTTTGGTTGTTTTAAACTTACAGGCCCTGACAAGTAAAGAGTTCAGTTGAATTTGAGTTGATATGCATGTGGCAGAGACCTCCAGGCAGAGGTGTCAGTGACAGAGAGAAATAGAGAGAGAATAAATAGGCCCAGCTAGGAAAAGCTGGAGGAATTTTGAGAGAAGCAGCAGAGTATCATTGACAGGGATGCCAACAGTTTTAGGGCTGTCGGAGTTTAAATCTTGTTTCTACCCACTACTAGCTGTGTCTTTGAGACTTAAGGTTTTCACATTTAAAATGTGGCAAATAATAGCCCTTGCCTCATAAATTTAGTTTGATAATTAAACCAGATGGTTACATGAAAAGTGCTTGACACATAGTTGGAAATCAAAAAAAAAAAATTATATTGAGAGATGGTTGAAGCAACACAAATAAATGAAGACTCTCAGATAAAACATGGGATGGGGTAGCATAAGTTCCAGGATGGCTTCACGAACTATATATGTAGTCAGCAAGAGAGATGAGGGATAGGATTTCCTAAGTGGCCTGATGCCTAAATGAGAAAGATAATGGAGAAAACAGTATATTGCATTTTCCTTATTCCCTCCTTAAACTTGTAACCAGATTTGGAAGATGTCCATGTTGGTCAGGGGCATGGTATTCAAAATCCAATTGGATATTCTGGGTATTAGTAGTTACAATTTTGGTAATTGAAAAGTGGCTATAGGTGTGCAGACATATATTTAGAAATGATCTTTTGGAGGAAAGTAGAGGGACTTACCCAGGGATGGTAACACCAGTGTATTGTGGAGGCAAGCAGATTTAATAAGAATAGATATTGGGGGTGGGGGGCACCTGGGTGGCTCAGTTGGTTTAGTGTCTGTCTTGGCTCAGATTATGATCCTGGGGTGCTGAGTTGAGCCCCACATTGGGCTCCCTGCTTAATGGGGAATCTGCTTTTCCCTCTCCCTCTCCCTCTGCTCCTGCTCATGCTCTCTCTTGCTCACTTGCTCACTGTCTCTCAAATAAATGAATAAAATCTTAAAACAAAAGAATAGATACTGAGGAAAGGCTACTGGGGGAAAATATGAGATAAAATGATTGACATACATCATTGATGTATGTAGTTGTTTTTTTTTTTTTTTAGATTTTTAAAATTTATTTATTCATGAGAGATACAGAGAGAGAATGAGAAGCAGAGACACAGGCAGAGAGAGAAGCAGCCTCCATGCAGGGACCCTGACACGGGACTCTATCCCTGGTCTCCAGAATCACCCCCTGGGCCGAAGATGGCACTAAACCGCTGAGCTACCTGGGCTGCCCTGACATATGTAGTTTTAAAATGATTATTTTACTGTAGTTAAAAAAAATTATTATCTTTTCTCAAAGTTGTTTTATCTTTTAAGTGGGTTATGTTCAATCAAGGGACATGATTTTTATGGGAAGAGAAAGAGGATTTACTACAGCAAGAGTCTAAGGGAAAAATCTAGAGCTCTAGAATAGGGTTCCTTTACTTAGATGTGAGGAGACATAACTGTGGCTACGACTGCTAAAATTTTTCTGTATACATGTGATTTGCCCAACTTCCTTGACGTTTGTACCCTGATGTTCCCTTTATAGCAGTAAAATAACCTGAGCCCTTTAGAGGGATGACCAAGCATACTTTGCTGGAACAGATCAGGTAACAAGGAAAAGACAAGGAAAAAGCCCCTAATGCATTGTCTTTGGATCAGAATTTTTGCTTTCTGGAATAGAAGGCAGAAAGATATCAAAATAACAGCAAAACCCAACTAGTTTATCATCTGGGCTATGTTTTTAACAGAGATGATATCTCTGGATTCCTGCTCAAAGAGAGGGTTATATCAGGGGGATTGGAAGAAAAATGGGAAAAAGATCCAGAAAAATGAGCTGGAAATGAGAATATGAACAAAGAGATACCATTTATCAACTGCCAATTAAAAAGAATTATAGTATCTAGTATTATCTAGGATAAATGGAGAATGGAACTCTAATTTACACATTACTGGTAGGGATATTCATCAGCACAGCCTTGCTGGACTCATATTTGGTAATGTGTACAGAAAGCCTTAAAAATGTGCAAACTTTCAAATCCATTGTTTTAGTTAGGATTAGTTCAGCAGTATCTGATAGAAAACCAAGTTCAAAGTACTCAAATAAGATAAAAGTGTATTTCTCTTTTTTGGAAGTGAGGAGTCCAGGGCTGATACAGCACTTCATAGAAGGTACCATGGACCCAGAAGAAAGCTTGTATCTTGTTCCTTGACCAGCCTGGGTAAAATCTTCTCATGTCCTTGGAGGCTCTTTTAACCCCAGCCATCCCATCAACCCTCTGACAAAAAGAAGACAAAAAGAAAACTTAGCTTTTAAATGACACTTTGCAGAAGCCACTTGCTATACTTCCATTTAGATCCCAATACCTAAAGTTTCTGGCTGAAAAGGTGGCTGAAAAATGTAGCTTTTATTGTTGGTATCTATGTACTCACTGAAAATTCAGGGTTCAAATACTAAAATAAAAGCATGAAAGAACTACTGGAGATGGTTTAGCAGCAGTCTCTGACCTATTCCATTATGAATTTATGTAAGGAAATACTCATAAAAATACATATATATATGTATGTGTATACACATATATATGTATATTATATATACATGTATACACAGCTAATATTGGGAAAATCTGAAATCATCTAAGACCTCCAACAGGAAAATGGTTTAACAAGTATCATACATATGTATATAGATGCTCTGCAGCCGTTAATATGGTATATAAAAATTATTATCCTAACCTAAAAAATAATTGTGATGCATTAGCAATTAAGAAAAATGTTGTACAAAATGGTATGGCTGGTATCATCCAAATCTGTAAGAAAAAGTATGAGAAATAAAAGTCAAAATGGATATATATTACATGTTAATCTCCATCATCAATTGTTGAAAGCATTGACAATTTCAGTTTTCTTCTTTCTACTTCTTTATATTTTCTGAATTTCTCTCCAATGGGTATACATATGTCATCAAATTACGAAAAATCTCCAACCAGGATTTCATAGTTCCTTTGCACTACCACAGACCTTCACATCTTTGAGATCCTATTTTTCAAACTATCACAGTGATCTGCTGATTCTCTCACTTTTGACCTTTTTATACTAATCCTTCCTAAGTAAAATTAGCACATTAACTTCCCAATAACTCTTATCATTCTCTTTCTTTGATAACCTCAAGCACTCTGCAATTGTGTCTTGGA
The DNA here is from genome assembly GCF_003254725.2 of Canis lupus dingo. Lineage (NCBI taxonomy): Eukaryota > Metazoa > Chordata > Mammalia > Carnivora > Canidae > Canis > Canis lupus. The sequence goes on along the minus strand of NC_064245.1, from coordinate 50,768,447 downwards.
TTAAAATAAATAAACATTTCTTTCCTCCAACTTCAGAGTTCTTTGCTAGATGTTCCAAAACTGCTTTGCTCACTTCATCCTGCCAATTACATCTGCCCTGCCAGATGTGCTATCTGCTGGTTCCAAATGCGTTCAGCCTCCTCCTGTTCTATTGATACTCGTGTTAACTATGTCAAAAGTGCCCATCTTTCTCTATCTTTGGTTATTGAAATCCATCTTCCATAATCTTTAAGGTTCTTCTTAGATGCTATCTCCTCCCTGAAGCAATTCCAATAGATGTGATCTCCGCTAACTTTTTAAAATAGCAGTGGCTATCTTCTGTCTTATATAATAGCTATTTTTGGATTTGTCTTCTCCCTTTTGTTGGAATCTTGCAAATTCCCTTAAGCCCAGGTCTCCATGCTATTCATCTTTGCATCTCCCCATTATGCCTGTCGCAGAACTTAAGTACAATAGAAGCTCAGTTAATGTTCACTGAACTAAGTTTAATTGAATAAAATTTACATGTGGTGATAAGGAGGTTACCATTGCCACAGGGAAAGGAGAGAGGGAGAACAGAGAAGTAAAGCGATGCTGAGAGGATGTTTCAGAATTGTAAAAGAAAGAGGCAGTGTGAAATGAAATAAGAGTTTCTGAAGAATAAAATATTACTGAACTTTAATTAAATGAAAAACATTAGATGTAGGGAAAATTTTGTTTTAAAAGCAATAATCAAAGTTTTTCATTATTATGCATGAAGTTCTCCCTAAAATTGATACTTGGTCTTATCTTGAATACTTCTAGGCACACGGAAATTTACCTCACATGGTAAGTTTATTTCCTTAGAGCACAACTCTAATTGATAGAAATGTCTTTGTATTGAGACAAAATAAGCCATTAGTTTTGTTCATTTTTTCCATTTTATCTCAAATCTTCCTTCTCTGTAAGAGCCCTTCATATATTTTATTAAAACCATCATGTGCTCTCCAAAGTGTTTCATCTCTTAGACTAAGCTCCTTGATTTAATTCCCTCATTTCTCATTCCTCCTTCCAAAGTACTCACTGAGGAGCCTATCTTTGCCAGAGGATAGTATTCTCCCACTGCTATTATTAGATCTGATGGTGCATGTTGCCCATCTTGAACATACAGATTGCCTAGTATTATATCACCACTATTCTACACTCTCCCCAAAAATACATAAAATTTTTCAATTCTATGAAATGTGAAGTAAAGCATCTTTTAATGAATAGCTGTTTATATTGACTATTGAACGTGATTCTCAATACAAATTCCTAACTCTTCCCTTCCAACCAGATTGCCACCCCCAAACTATTTCTTAGAAACTATGGAAGCACCAGTCATATCTGTAAGAAAGAGAAAGTCCAGAACAGGTGAGTGAATCTAAAAGTTACTCCATGACTGCCTCAGAGGCACAGATGTGTAAAATCAACAACGGGCAATGCTTGCAAAATGAATCAATCCTTAAGCAATTTCAAATTCTGCCTTATGTTTTTTTCTGTTAATCTCATCTCATCCAGGAAGCTACAGTGTCAGAAGTTTGGAAATTAGAAAAAGAGCATAGTTGAGTTCACAACTTTCTAAAGGAGGACAACTTACGTTTTGTGATTTACTCTCAGGCCATGATAAATACTAAGTTCTTACCTGTATCTGTCTATGACATATGTATTAGACATACAGGAAACAGGAAGTGAATGAATGAATTATATACAGCGCACAGTTTTTGTAACCATATGAAGAATCCTTTCATTTTTTTTTTTTTTTAAATTTTATTTATTTATGATAGTCACATAGAGAGGGAGAGAGAGAGGCAGAGACACAGGCAGAGGGAGAAGCAGGCTCCATGCACCGGGAGCCCGATGTGGGATTCGATCCCGGGTCTCCAGGATCGCGCCCTGGGCCAAAGGCAGGCGCCAAACCGCTGCGCCACCCAGGGATCCCTGAAGAATCCTTTCAGAGACAAGAGAAATTTTCTTCATTGTGGGGTGATGATGGATGTCATTTAAACAGGAATTAGGTAGCCTGGATGGCTCAGCAGTTTAGCGCAGTCTTCAGCCCAGGGTGTGATCCTGGAGACTGGGGATCGAGTCCTACGTCAGGCTCCCTACATGGAGCCTGCGTCTCCCTGTGTGTGTGCCTCTCTCTCCTTCTGTGTCTCTCATGAATAAATAAATAAAATCTTTTTTAAAAAATAAATGGGAATAAAAAGTTGATACAAAGATCAGAAACCTAATGAATACTGTTTCCTTCTCTATCAGTTGAAGAAACTGACCATATTTAGAACTAAAAAGGCACCAAGTACCTCTTTTTATGTATAAGGGGATAAAAACCAGAAGTCAAATATCTTGTACAAGGTCAGCCCCTATTTAGTTCCAGAATTGAGATGAAGACTCAGGTGTCCTGACTTCCAATTCAGCAGTGTTTCTGCCACAAAAAGGGAAAGATATTTTTCTTTTTGGCTTACAATTTCAAACATAACATAGTCACTAGGATAAACCATAAGGAGGCCGAAGAGGGAAACCACCGAGAGCGACATGGTACCACTGTTGCAGAGGAATCAAGAGTGAGGCAGGAAAAGATAGCGCAGACATCAGAGGTGCCAGTACAATGCCTGCAGAATAGGGACACTGATGACTTCAGCAAATAGAATAAGAAACAAAAATAACTTAGGTTCTTGAGGGTTTTATTAGACTGGTGCAGGAGAAAGAAGAGTTACAAATGTATTATTTTTATCTCGATATTGAGAATACCCAATTTCAATGATATTAATTTCATTGACTGATTTGACACCAACTGAGTAGTTAAGGGAAATAAAAGGATAATCCTGAGTCCTCAAAGGAAACAGAGTAGCTCCTCCTGATGGTATCAAGCCAGACTCATTCACTGCTATTCGTAACCCTTGAAAAAGGTCCCACTGGGCCAAACTCTGTGGATTAGTTGGTATCTTTCTATATCCTTAAAAATATTGATGGAAGATTCTAACAGCCTGTCCCAGGGGCTGGCAATATATAGCCAAAGACAAAGCTTCTTGCCTCCATTTGTATTGTTTGGCTTTCTTCAGATTGCAACTTTGACCAGGACAGGAGTGGGAATTTCCTCTTTTCCTCAACCACCACACTTCTGCAAAGCCATTGCCATGGCCAAGGTCAAGGCTTGGGGAGGGTGGGAAGGGATGTTGCTAACATCTGTTGATGATGATGGTCTGCACTGATGTTTTGTGTTATTTTTTTTTCTTCCTCCTTGGGACTTTGCTATGCTGATAAATAAAGAAAAGAAGAAATATTGTTTCTCTGTTACATTGTTCCAAAATGGAACTAATTAGACCATTTGGGAAAGTGGCATGCGGTTCAGAGAAACAGACATCCTGTATTTTCTAGGACAGTGCTGATTCCAAATATACATTCTTAATGTTTTTGTAAACGTATGGCATATGCTGAAAATTTAATGTTCAGGGGTCTCAGCTACATCTTCTTTTCTGGATTTTGTATAAAACATGGTGTGTGTGTGTGTGTGTGTATGTGTGTGTGCTTTTTGGTTTGAGAATATGAATGCTGTATACACTGGCCTGTATGCTACTCAAAGTGTGGTCCCCAGACCAGCAGCAGAATCACCAGGGAGCTTGTTAGAAATGCCAGTACTCCAGCCCCATTCCTGGAATTTCTGTTTGAACAGGTTCTCCAGGTGACTCTTTTGCATGATACAGATTGAGAAGCACTTCTGTAGGGTACAGTTTTCATAATTACCAATTTTTTATATAGTCTATATGCCAACTGAATCTTTTGACGTAGCATGAGAATGTTGGAGCCAATATGACTCCAAAAATACAATTCAGAATTTATGAGGTCATTTGAAATGATAAAGAGAGACTTTCTCAATAGTCCTGTTTTTCCAGCAAAATGGTATTTATAAAGTCCTGTAATGACCTATATAAGGCATACACCGCTGTGACTCCATACGCTGTCTTCTTCTGTGAAAGCATGGGCACCAGGAAGAGGTGCTGACTTGGTAAAGATTGGTTAACTACTTTTCTGGAAAGGTTAATGACTCTTGCAGCTCTTACTACCTGACAAATATATATAAGACAATAGAGTACTGGCAAGGATAAGGTCCTGGCCAGCCACCTTATTCTTTTTTCTACTTGAAGGTAATACAGTTAACCCTTGAACAACATAGGTTTAACTGAGTGGGTTCACTTACACACAGATTTTTTCCCATAAATACAATAGTCTTGTAAATGTATTTTCTCATCCTTATGACTTTCTTAATAACATATTCTTTTCTGTAGCTTACCTTATTAATCATAAGAATATAGTATATGATACATGTATCATACCAAATATGTGTTAATTGACTGTTTATATTAGGTTTTTGATTAACAGTAGTTAAGGTTAGGGGGAATCAAAATGTTCAGGTGAATTTTTGACTCTGTGGGTGTTGGCACCTCTAAACCCCATGTTGTTCATCTGTAATTCTGCTCAAGTGGTCTATCCATTGACAAGAGATTAACATCTATTTACGTTGCAATTAATGAAAGAGATACATGATGGGACCTGTACCAAATATTTTATTTGGATTATGAAGGCTTTGCAATGTGTTCCTGACACATAGAAAGGATCACAGTATCTTAGGCATGCCAAGTGGGGGCATGCCAAGACTAATAAGATTCTCTACTATATGCCAAATGTGTTATATAAATATATATATATATATATATATATTTATATATATAACACTGAAGTGTTTCTTACAACAAATCACTGTAGTGGGTGTTCTTACAACAAATCACTATTATTTATCCACTATTACTATTTTCATCTTAAAGATTAAGAAACTGAGGCTCAAGGGAAGGGTTGTCAGATGTCACACAGCTTGTCTGTGATGGAGCCACCAGTGGACCCTGTTGCTATGGTCTTTCTCCAAATTCACACATCTCTGGTATGCTGTAGGTTTGAACCTAGGAATGAAGCATTCTCTGGAATTTACCAACAACATCATGTACTCTGAGGAGGAAAGGATAACAAGTCAGAGAGGAGAACGAATACTCAAATATCATCTTCTCAAAGAGTCTTTCTCTGGTTAGTCTCTCTAAAATAGGAACTACCTTATCTTTCATATCACCCAGTCCCACTTTGTTTTTCGTATCACAACCTGATACAACACACATTTGTTTGTCATCTCTCCAACTGGAATATAAGCGCAATGGTTTTGTCTGTTTTGGTTACATCTATACAACCAGTACCTACCTAGAACAGTATTTGATTCACAAGTAGGTAGTCATTGAGAGACTGACCATATAACAAACAATGGCCATTATCCTATCTAAAAAGAGAACTCTGGATTAGGACCTGCAATAACCTGTCCAGGAATCCAGTCCTTTATCTTTAGTAAGCAACCAGGAAGCCAGCCTGCTTGCTGGAAGTCAGACCGGCAGGAGGCCACATTGCTATCTCTAGTGATAATCCAGGAAGCAAAACCACTTATAATGATCAACCCAAAACACCCTGGAATTAATTAATAATTTAAGTTTTCCTAATTTCTGTCCCTACTTCCAATTAAGATCCACCAGCGAAAGCCAAGGATGAACCCATAATCAATCACACAGGATGACCCATTTCAAGTAATCCTCCCCACCCTTATGCCAACAGTCTCCAATGAGGGCACACCTGAAGTCTTCCTCTTTTCTCACTAGGAAGCCTCCTGACTCCTCTGTCTGCCTTTGAGTCTCATCAAAACACAAGTGATAATGGCTGACTCCCTTGTGACAACAAACTCAGAAATAGTTTTTGTTTTCGTATTTGGTTGGTCTTTGCTTATTTTCACATCAGTAATAGATGTTGAATAATGAAGGAATGGGTATAGCATGAGTTGTGAAGACCAATCAGAGAAGCTTATGAAATCTGTAAGAAGAGGAAAGTTTTATGAAATATACTGTTTATATTATCTATCTATCTATCTATCTATCTATCTATCTATCTATCATCTGTGTGTGTGTAGAGAGAGAGATAGGGAGGGAGAGAGGGAGGGGGAGAGAGAGAGAGAGACAGAAGCAGTAAAGAAAGAAAAGCAAAGGGAAGATATGGAAGTGAGACTCACAGAGTGGCCCTGAGGGGCATGAAGAAATAATTTTGATGTTGAATCCCTGGAGAGAGGATAATTAACATTTTTTCCCCAAGAAAAATTTCAAAAGTAAGCCCAGATTGAGAGTATGAGAATCAGCAAGTGGTTTGGCACTACCTTGTTTTGTGTAGCTTGAAGGGTCAAAACTCCCAATGTTTCATTGGCCTAAGACCAATAAATCCAAAGATACAGGGATTCAAGAAGTATTAGCCCCTGAATATTATCAACCCTCATAAAGGTGGAACAACATTTACGATTAGGTCAAAGTTTGGCCATCAGCCTTTGGCAAGGCTGGCCAGAAATTGGTCCCAGAAGAGCATCCCAATGTTTGGATCTAGAGTCTAAGTTAACAGAAAGAGAGGTTAGCTGAAATGTATGTATCATTACAGACATCTTTTTTCATGCCTTGGACTGTAAATTTGTGTTAAAGGCTACGTCTCATCAGACTCTATTTTTCTGGCTGGTCCAGTTCACAGTGACCTATGTGCTGGTAATTTTGTATTCATGCATGCTGATGTCCAGGACACATCTCTGTGTTGGGTCAGGCAGCACACAAGGGTATTCTTGACCTTTTTATGCATAATATGCATGGCCTGGTCTTGACAGAATGTGATTAAGATAGAGAAATTAAAGGGCAAAAGTGAGATCCAGTTATTTTCAAAGCAACTGTAATATACCAGATCAATAACTTGCGCCTTGTTTTTACACCAATCTTTATGGTTTTTGACAGATTCCCCACTGCATTAAGTGCTATGTCTTTCTGTGTTATCTAGGCACCCTCCGACAGGTCAGCTGGTTCCACTGGGATTATTTCATACTGGGTTGAAGTGTAATGGTTCATTCTGGGCATGCTGAAAGGCAGGATTTGTAACAGTGTGTGAGCCCTGTGATTCACTGGTGAGATTGTGATGATGAATTACTTGCCTGAGGGGTAGACACAAAATGCTATGAGATAAACCAAGGCTATTATCCAAGCTTTCTTTGGTGTGTTTGGGTCGTTTTCAGCTGTGGATGCTGGGTTTTTTTTGTTGTTGTTGTTGTTTTTTGTTTTTTGTTTTTTTTGTCAAAGATGGGTTGGAGAGAAGTCTCTTGCTGGTCAAATGCTAGAAGCACAAAGATGGAACATGTTTTCATTCTAAGATTATGAGGCAGAAACCAATCTCTTGACATTATCTGGTCACTTTCAGGCACCTGGCAGTACTTCATTTAAGTACCATGAGAAAATGCTTTGAATATGTATGGTTCAACATTGTGTAATATTATTATTAATAGATTTACTGTACTGTCCCTACAAGAATTCCAGAATTATCCATTGGCAGACTATTTCTGTGTCTCAGAACTATTAAAAGCCAGTTTGTTTTTTCTTATATCTCATCTCAATCATTCCTTCTTTGTCTTGTCTTGTTCTTCTTTAATAACAGCAGAAAAGCAATATTTATACTAACTCTTACCCTGTAACTTCAGAGGATCCAAAGGCTCAAGTGATTCTGTATTAATCAACGTAAACTAATCCTCTTTGTGGCCACAGATAAATCCCACAATCTCAGTGGCTTAACGCAAGAAAGGTTAATTTCTTGCCACAAGCAAAGTTTGTTATATATGGGGTGACCTTCCTCTATCTTGGAGTGACGCCATTTTGAACATGTGGTCTCCAAGACCTTCACAGCAGTGAGGAAGGGCTGAAGGTATGAGATAGAGGGCCATTTGGGAGGTGCTTGACAATCACTCATATCCCACAGGCCAGCTGCATTTCCCTATCCAGAAATGGAGAGTAACAGTTTGATATTTGGTGGATGCTTGACAAGCATGAGCAGTTTTTGCCATATTTCTTTCAATCTTTTCCAAGCAAATACTCTGTGATTTATGTGTTTGTTTGTAGGTCTTTATTGCCTGTGTTTTCCCCCCACCATCTAGCATTTTATTTCTCTCAGTTTACTTAGTTCCCTAGGACCTCAGAAGAGAATTTTCATTAATCTGAAATAGGGGTTTGTATTATCCATGATCCCTGGATCCATATCAAGACCCAAAGTAAATATTCAGTCTCAGTTACCTAAGTGGACGGCAGACATTGTTTTCATTTCCAACTTCAACTTCGCTGGAAACCATATAGGCTTTTCCTATCTAGGTTTTCCTCTTTGTTTTTGTTTATTTGTTTTTTAATCTCATGAAATCACCCAAAATGTTTGCATACACAGTCCACATTTCTGTCTCATTCTTTTTGTTTTGTGTAGACACCCTACTGAGGCCTCATGCACTGATGCCTAGTGAAGAGGATTTCTCAGAGAGCCCGTTCTTACTAAGTAGTCTAGAACGGGAATAGCTTAACTTTTCATGCAGTCATTGTATTTTATTATTTTCCCTTTTCAATAAAATGTGTGCCCTCTGGGATTAATTCACATTAGGAGGCAAGAATCAAGTTAAACACATCCATTAAAATGCATATGAAATGAAACAGCAGAAGATTAAAAGAGCCTGTATTTTAAAATACCAAATACATGGCCATTTTGCAAGGAAAAGCAAACAGTTAATAAAGCACAGAAGCTGTGCAAGGACTAGGCCTCTGTCCTTTTGTCACCTCATGAGAATCCCCTTGCATGAATTCCCACCATTCTTCTTGCTCGACATTTCACTTAGGAAACTGAAGCCTATGTGCAAAATTATTTTAAAATTAGTTGAAACTCTTGTGAATAGAACACCATGTTCCTAGCTAACCATGTGAAAAGTATATGAGTGAGACTGATCATAATTCTCTCCATCCTGAAAGAAGCCCTTCTTAAGCAGCAAACTCTCTTTTCATGTTTCCGAGAGACCCAGAGCTTCCTTGACCCACCAACTTTGACATTTGTTTTTGTTTAACCAGCATGTTGACCAGAACTTTGCTGTGCTTGAAAGGTGGAACTTCTCCATGATTGAAGCCTCATAGAGCAGTTGGCATTGAGGGAGAGCTAGAGAAAGCACACCTTGGAGCTGAACAGGTGGGGGCTAAGTACAGACACAGGCTCTAACAGCAGTGCCCCTGAAGGAAGGGGGGGTCACTCTCCTTATCTGAAAAATGGGCACAATGATTAACTTCAATTGTAGGATATTTATGAGTATTAACTAGAAATATCTAGGCACTAACCTGATACACAGTAAGAGCATAATAACTGATAACTCTTATTTGATTTTTCTTTTCTTTTCCTTTTCTTTTCTTTTCTTTTCTTTTCTTTTCTTTTCTTTTCTTTTCTTTTCTTTTCTCTTTTCTTTTCTTTTCTTTTCTTTTCTTTTCTTTTCTTTTCGTTTTTTTTTTTTTCTTTTTTTTTTTCCAGTATAGCTTTGGGAGACTCTTTCAACAGATTGCTTGTTTTGGGTTTTCTGGGTCCAGCTACCTCTCATTTGGTGAAACCCTGCACCATTTATTTTAGCTTTCACTTCCAAACACAGATAAGAAAAAGAAATCCACTCTGACTAAATGCTTTGCCCAAGGGCATAAAGTTATTGAATCACCCAGAGTCAAGGCATTAATCCTGGCTTATTGAGAAAGATGCAAATTTGGAAGCATGTTCCTTTTCGTTTTGAGTTGGAAGGAGCCTTGGATGTCATCGGGTCCCCACAGGCAGCCTAAAGGGACGTTGCAAGGGGGAAGATTATTTGAGAATATTATTCTTTTTGAGCTATAAGGAATCTTTGTCTATTACCTCGTTTCCATTAGCATTACAAAATGAAGGGCTTTCCTTACCACAAGCTTGAAAATCAGCCTGAGGTAGTAGGTGTTAGTTTTCTCTGGCCTGTGTATCAAGAGTTTCTGCTTTTCCCTCATCTGAGGGATAACCTTTGAAGGAAAAGACAACGAAATCAGGGAAATACTATGAGCTGAGTAAAAAGAAGAGATTTAAGTGAGAAGTTGCTATTATTACAATGGTGCATTTTATATTAGAAACTATAATCCCTGCGTACTGGGAATAAGGATCATGAATCAGCTGTAAAATCTTGGTTTATCCAATTTTAATTCACAAGATGTAGCAAATGCCTCCTATGTACTTAGCATTGCTACAGTGACAATGAGGGAAATAGGAGAAGCGTGGGCTGGAATCCCTGCCCTCACATTACACAAAGGGGTTCAGAGATAAAACTTACAAATATGAATTACTTATAAAATCAGTATCACAGAAATTAATTAATTGTCAAAATTTTGGCTCCAGATAGTAAATGTTATAGAAGAAAGGCAGAAAGAGGTACCAAGCGCTATCAAAACAGCTGAGGAGTTTATTTAAGGGAAAGATAAGGAGGTTTTATTCATTTCACATGAGGTATTCACCCGATATCAGGAGATGGTCAGCTCAGCAGGATCGAAGGACAAATGAGGTCAGGACTAGAGGCATAAATTCATTTGGCTCCTACATGAAGGAGATGGACATGAGAGAAATACATTTGCAAAATGGTCTTCAAGCAACATGAAAACATACGCAGAAGTTAATACAAATGTGAATTTAAAAAAATTCATACTTTAAATAATTTAATATGCTGCTCAGAAACATAATAAAAATCAAATAAAATTAAAAACAAACCATCGAATATATTCTAAACATAAATTTCAAACTATGTCACCATGCTTATGCTATGTTGTCAATACAGTTCATTTTGCGTAGCTATTAGATTAAATTTTCTGCTTCTGGATATATAGTTGGTCTTTTTGTGCAGGATCTGTGAGTTTGTCCTTTTGTTCTAAGTTTCCAATCATGGAAACTAGTATAAGCAAATTCAAGCCCACATCCCACAGTGAAAATATTATGATGTAAACAGTTCTAATGCTTCTTGGCAGCTTTGGGTGATATTGTACGGACTCAACTGTGAAAATGTCCAAGTACACTTGATACTGGGGGGAAACAGCTTAAAAATACAACCCCCCAAAAAACACCTGTTACTGTTTGTGACATTTTGTCTGTGAGAATCAAGATTATGTAGATACCATGTAGCTGAAACAAAATATACAGCTAAATTGAATGCTAGGTTTGATGAAACAGCCTGCTCCCCAAAGCTCACACGGTAAACATTTTAAGTCTTAAAGTTTGCCTCATTGTTCTCATCGGTTTATTTTTTAAGCAATAATTGCTGTTATGTAGAGTTTAAAATACATCAGTGCTGCACAAATAAACCTTTTCAAATATATTGAGAATGTGCATTTGATTTTTTTGGATAAGAGGATTCATGATTAAAAGGCATTTGAAAGCTATTGATTTAAGGGCAGAAAAGCTGAGGACTGGTTCTAAACCTTGGCATCTTTAGGTCTGAAGGAGATATAAAGGAGAAATAGATGTGCGGGGGGGGGGGGCACGAAAACCAGAATTCAACAAAGAACAGAATTTATCGGTCTTATATTTCAGCAGCTTTAGTTTTCCATGATTATCTTTTTTTTTTTTTTTTAAGATCTTATTTATTTATTCATGAGAGACAGAGAGGGCGAGCAGAGACATAGGCAGAAGGAGAAGCAGGCTCCATGCAGGCAGCCTGACGTGGGACTCAATCCTGGGACTCCAGGATCACGCCCTGGACCGAAGGCAGGGGCTAAACCGCTGAGCCACCCAGGGATCCCCCCATGATTATCCTTTTGATGAAGCATTTAGAGGGCTAGAGTATCCCAAAATGGGATAATTAATTTCATAATAACTCTTAGATGACTCATATTTTAGGGTAAAACTAAAGCTTTCCTCACAATTAGTATGTGTGTCTCTAGCAGTAGCCCCACCCTGCCTGTGGTCAAAGGCCCTGTGGTACATCTGAATGCTGATGCTCTGGTTGGCAACCATTGCTGTCATCAAGGAATCAGTGTCTTAGGGATGTGAGGGGGCCTGAGTCATGAGATCTGGTAAGAGGACACAGAAGTCTTCTGGATGATGCTGGAGTTAGGAAACCAAAGAAAGAGCACTTGGAACAAGGTGTGATGAGAACAAAAAATCCTATGAAAACATTTTCTCACTTCTGGTTACTGGGAGAAGGAAATCCATTTGTTGATTCATTGCTGAGGTCAAGCAGATGCCACTGAGTGGTATTGCTCAGATGGGCAGCATTCACTTCAACCTAGCATGGTTCTTCTGTGACTAAGGAGACGTCCTGAAACAACTCTGTGTTGAGGTGGTAGTTAGGGTTGGGAAGGAAAGATGCCCACTGCAGCTTGCCAAGAATCAGAGCTTGAGGTAGAGGTAGAGCCAGGCAGATGGAGGGGAGTGGAACTCCATGAACCACTCCTGTTGGTAAGCATTTGCCAAGGTTTAGTCTGTGCCAGGCCTGATTCTAAGTCTTGTGGAGATGATGAAAAGATGTAAACACAGCTCTTGTCTTCCAGGAGCTTGCAAACTTGTGAGGACAAGATCAGTAAGTAATGGCACCATAGTATAATGGGGGCTTATAGGAAGTTAAGCATGGACAGGGGACAGGAACCGAGGAACATCCAGAGTAGTCTGGCCAGTCTTCAAAAGATCAGATATGCATGTGTCTAAGAGGGATGGAATAAGAAGGCCATTTTCAGATATAAGGGATAGTCACAAAAAGGCACAAGGTGGGCTGAGGGAAGCTGTATATGGACAATAGCAAAGAGGTACCTTCATCTGAGAACCTGGAAATGAAGCTGAAGACAAAGGACATGTAATACGTGAATGAACCAAGATCCTGGGCCTCAGCCAGCGTATATTCCACTCGTGGAAACAGAAAGACAAATAATTCAAGTAGGCTATACAACACAGAGGTGTAGTTGACTTTTCTATTGCTGGAAGCTGTAGTCAAATTCAAGAGAAGTGGAGAATTTAAGAGGTAATTTCATCTGTATGCCTGCCTGTGAGCAGATTGGAATAAACAAAAATCATAGAACTCCTTGATGAATCGCATACATTGGAAATAAGCAAGGTTTTCTTTGATCATGAGGAAAAATGTGGTGTTGTAAGTACAGTAATAAATCCTGAGAAACTGGTGTGATACGGGAAGAGAAAATTAACTTTAGGAAAAGAGCGAAGAGATCTTCCTGGAGGAGAGGAGGCCTTGTTATGTCTTTAAGAAAGAAGAGATGCTTATTAAAAAGTCCAGGAGGGTTAAGGACATTCTAGCAACAAAAACCAGTTTGTACAGAATCATAGAAATGAGAAGCTGGCAAACTTTTGGGTAGAGGGCTGGAGAGGGCGTCTGCCTGCAGAGAGATTGGCTGCTGCAGAGGACTGATCTTATTTTGTTGGCGTTAGGGAGCCCTTGATGGATTTTAAGCCAAGAAAGGGCAAGAAATGGAGAGTCTCAAGAAGAGCTTAATCAGTACTTTTAGCTAAGAAAAAGCGAATTAGGAAATGTGAGAAAACTCCATAATTTCCTTAGCCTGTGCATAGCTGATGCTTGACATATTGTTGAGGTCTAGTTTTATATTTCTGCTCTCTTTGAAAAGACAAATGGCGTTTTCAAGCCCACTGCTCCTGGTTCAATGAGTTGCCTGAAACTGGGGGAATAGTCCTAACCCTTGTCATAGCAGCTGCTTTCAAAGAAGGGAACGAGGCCCAGAGGAGACAGAGGTGGGAGGGAGACTGACTTTGTGAGGTGCACTTCTGTGCCTCTTCTTCATATTGTAACACATATCTGTATTACCTGCCACCATGTTATTTACTTAATTCCCTTTTTATCAAAAATATTTCCATGTATCTCTCTCTCTAGTTTTATGGCACACAGATGACATTTTCTGATAAGCACAGGTTTTTATTTTATTTTATTAATTTTTTTAAAAAAGATTGTATTTATTTATTCGTGAGAGACACAGAGAGAGGCAGAGACACAGATAGAAGGAGGAACAGGCTCCCTGCGAGGAGCCTGATGTAAGACTTGATCCCAGGACCCCAGGATCATGACCTGAGCCAAAGGCAGTCGTTCTACCACTGAGCCACCCAGGCGCCCCTTGTTTTATTTTATTTTATTTTTTTAAGTACTTTAGTATTTTATTGACAATGCCGGATTAATTTCCAAAAACAGTTGTAGGTATTCCCATTCCTATGAAACACAGCGTGCAAGTGTTCTTCCCCTAACTCTTGCCAGCACTTTCTCTGATTTTCAAACAAACACATTGGATGGAGTTAATATGTTACTATTACTTGAGTTTTCCTTTCTCTGGGTATTAGCCAAATTAATCATATTCTCATATGTTTATGGATCATTAATATTTCCTCTTCTCAAAACTGTTCATATTCTTTGACATTTTAATATTGAGGTTGAAAAGTACTTTTCTTATTAATTTTTAAGAGTTTTTGGATGCTATGGATATTAACTTTTATTTGTCAAATGTATTTCCTTGTTGGGCATTTGTCCTTTGACTTTGTATGTGATTTTTTTTTGCCTATAGGCACAGGTTTTTAAAGGAACAGATGCTGCAAGGGAAAAAAAATGCTAGTGAGAAGCATAGACACCTGGTTTTTATGTCATTGAGACAAAATCTTAGACTCAGTTGAAACATGCAAAGACACTCAGCACAACACAAAGAGTCTTTCAGGCTTTGTTTACAGCAAGAGGCTTTCGGCCTGTTCCTTGGCTGGTGATGTAATTTCAACAGGTGGAAGGGGGAAGAGTGAGATACTCGTAACTTATTTTGCTGTGAGTTCTTAGCAACTGAAGTAGGCTTTCAAATGGTAAGAACAGGGAGAAAAAAAAAAAAACTGTAAAAATGCACAGGTCACTCAAGATATATAAGGAAGTAGGGAGAGAATGTTTACCTGTTTAAAGAAGTTTAAATCTTAGCCTAGATGAATTCCATCTCAGGGTGCTAAAGGAACTTGCAAATGTAATCTCAGAATCACTAACTCTAATCTTAGAGGATTCTTGGCAATCAGGAGATTAACGAGAGGCAAAAAAGGAAATCTTGAATTTTGAAATTGGATAGGGACATTGAATCCTAGGCATTACAGATATTGACACACGGATATTTCTCTCTAGGGAAAATTGACAGCAGTATGGTACTAGATCAGCAATTTTCTCCTGGGGCTCTACACTGAGTTATCTAGAATCTTACACAGTCTTTGGAGAGAAAGACCAGAGACTCAAAATTTAAAACAAGGCCCTGTTGCTTATAAGCACTGCATCTCTGGGAATGGAGGGAGGAGGTACTGCTTGGCAGCTGTGAGCGAGGTGTGCCTCACCTGTGTTTTCTTTTCACATCAGAATCACATGCTTTGTACTTGAAAATAACCTAGCACTCCCTCCAAGAGCTGCTCTGTGGGCAGCAGGGAAGGAGGGCCCTTATGCTGGTTGGTAGTGAAGACAGTTACTATACCATTTGGCAAGGAGTGGAAAGAGAGACCTTAGCACACCATCAATCAGCAAACTTCCGAAAGGCTATTTGAAAGAATAGGGCTTGAAAGGAATAGGGATTTGCAATGTGTCACCTATTTGCACAGAAAAAAATAGGTTTGTATCTAAAAATACAAATGGTTTACGCTTGTCTAAAAGGGCAGAACACTGCAGGTTTCTTTCTTAAATGAAATTTCAACTTTTGGAAACACGATTTGAAGTTCCATTGGTTACGGAGAACTGATCTGATAATTTCAACCTACAGAGAGGGAGATTTTGTGTGTCCTTAAAAAGTCCCCTCTTCTTCCTTGCCACTGCTTCCTGCCCCCAGCCCCTGTCTCTCTGTCTCTCTCTCTCTCATATTTCCTTCCTTCCATATTTATGTATGGCTTCCTCTGTGCTGAGTACTGTGATGGATTCAAACACAAACTTTCTCAACTCCTGGCACTCACATTCTGGTGAGAGAGTCTGAGAGGTAAACTAACACTGCCATATTGTGTCATAAAGACTAAACCAAGGCAGATCCAAGGAAGCGTAGAGAGAGCTGGGAAGAGGCCCAGACAAGGCTCATGAACCCTGTGACATTTGTTAAGTGTCCGCCAACTGACAA
Organism: Canis lupus dingo; assembly: GCF_003254725.2. Classification (NCBI taxonomy): domain Eukaryota; kingdom Metazoa; phylum Chordata; class Mammalia; order Carnivora; family Canidae; genus Canis; species Canis lupus. The sequence continues at coordinate 50,752,437 of NC_064245.1, read as the reverse complement.
AGGGAGGCGGGTGCTTCAGACATCAAGTACGGCTTGTGCAAAGGCCTGTGTTGGGACAAGGGAGGGACATCCAAGAAGCCTGCAGGGTTTGGTATCATAGGAGGTTGGTCTGGACATGGCTTTAGTACAGAAGAAGGCTGCTGTTGGAAGTTACATTCACCAGGAAGAATTCAGAAAGACTTCTTCTGCATTAGGGCAGAGTTAAACTAGCCTGCTTTCTTGGGCCACAAAAGTCTTAGCTTGTTTTTCAATTTATGGACACTCAGTCCAAATAGCGATGATGATACATGACAATGCATGCAGTGTTTGCCTGTCCTTCCTTCCTTCCTTCCTTCCTTCCTTCCTTCCTTCCTTCCTTCCTTCCTTCCTTCCTTCCTTCCTTCCTTCCTCCCTCCCTTCCTTCCTTCCTTCTTTCCTCCTTCCTTCTTTCTATTAGGAATTTGTAAGGAAAATACTTGGTAGAAATAGCTAAACCAATGTAGGGAAATGAAACAGTTCAATGTAGAGTCAACTTAAATGAGTAATCGATTTATTTCACAGACCATACATTTCATTACTTCTCCCTTCATTCATTTGCTGAACAAGCACTTAGGGAGCTCCAACTTACACTGGGCCCGGGAGGAGCCACTGAGCAAACAGGAGTGAGTGAGATGATCAATGTCTTTGATCTCATGCTTTTTCATTCTATGGGCAGGAGGCTGGCAACAGGTGAGTCTACAAATAAATGAAAAACTTCAGAGAGTGATAAATCCGAAGGCAATGTAATCATGTTTGGGTCCACGGCCTTTCTGCACTCTGGGATGTTTTGGAAGCGGGGTGGGGAGGGACACTGGAGCAGAGAAACTATTGTCTGACTGTTGCTAGGTGCACCCTTTAGGGGTCTGCAAAGCTGAAGAATAGGGAAGAGGAGCTTTGCTGAGAATTTAGAGGCAGTAGGAGGGTCCTGCTCTCTCTCTTTCTTTCTCTCTCTCTCTTTCTCACAGCAGGTATGAACCCTACTACCCTTCACTGGTCCGTGCAATCCTGCTCTGTGTTCCTTTACATGATGGCCAGTTGGGCGCTGCTATAAGAGGGGACACTGGAGAGTCTGAAGAAGGGAAAACTATATTATACTCGCAGGCCTTAGAGACAGGTGGCATGTCGTGCCAGGCAGGGCTACATGGGGAAACTTTATGGGTAGTAGTCAGAAGGCAGAATGCAGAGACCGAGCCTCTATTAACGTTCTTATGGGGAAGGCAAGGCCGGGCTAGGGAGATGATTCAGGATTGGTTACTGTAAATTATTTTGGTGGCCTCTAACCTATGGGGTGGCCTCTGGTTGCCTGGTACCTGGCCCTTGGATGATTCAGGTAGGGGATCATGGCCTCCTGGGGTAGATGGGGCAGACAGAGGAGGGCCCCAGCTCTGACTGGTTAGTTTGCATATCAAAAGCATACTCCCCACAGAATCCTAAATAGAGCAGTGTCTCTGTAGCCAGAAAGGGTTTTAGGATGTCAAAACATCATAATATACGGAAAATAAAAAAAGTAAAGAATGCCCAGACTTATTGCTAAACCTACTCCTACTCTGGCCCACACCCATTCAGCCGACTTGGCCAGCGCCCCCTTTGGGTATCCTCACAGGCTGGTGTGTAAGAGGGGGCTCCTTCGCCCTGTGGCTTCTGCTAACACCTTCTCCTTTCTTTGTTCTCCAAGTTCTGGGGAGCTCACAGGACTTCCCACAGTTGCTAATAACTTCTCAGCCTTTCTAACACCTTTGTAACTGGTTTCTCATACTCAAATCCCTCTGGTTGACACACACGGAGTCCTTTTGGGTCACCCTGCTGACAGAGAGGGTGACTGGGAATGTTGCTTTGGGTTGGCTGGTCAGGCATGACCTCTTTGAGGAGACACAATTGAATGCAGGTGTAAACAATGTCCAGGACCAGCTTGTGTATATCCAGGGATGGGCATTCCAGGCAGGGGGCTCTACAGGAACCACCAGGAAGGATCAAGTTGGATCCACTCTAGATTTGACTCAGCAGGACTTGGAATATATACCTCAGTCACTCCTCAGTAAGAAAAGACTTCAGTTTCTTTAACCCACCTGAACATCCTCATCACCATATTCAGGGCTCCCAAGTCCCCATAGTGACCCAGGACTGACTTGAGATTCCTTCCGTTACTCAGGTTTTTTTTTGCCACCTGCTATTCTTGCTCCCAGCAATGACCTCTCTGGTCTTTTGTAGTGTTGGAGTTATTCTTTCTCTCTCCTTCTCTTTTTCCTTTCCCTGATCCCTATCCCTTTTTCTGTCATTTTCCCCCCTTTTTGAGAATCAGCTGTACTGAGGCAGAATATGAGGTGACAGGGCGCCTGGGTGGCTCAGTTGGTTAAGCCTCTTCCTTTGGCTTAAGTCTTGACCTCAGGGTCCTGGGATCGAACCCTGCATTGGTCTCTATGCTCAGCAGGAGGTCTGCTTCTCCCTTGCTCTCTGCCCCTTCTCCATTCCCCCAGCTCCTGCATGCTCGCTTTCTCTGAAATAAATAAAAATCTTAAAAATGATTTTTAAAAAAGAACATGAGATAGGGCAGCCCGGTAGCGCAGCGGTTTAGCGCCGCCTTCAGCCCAGGGTATGATCCTGGAGACCTGGGATCAAGTCCCATGTCAGGCTCCCTGCATGGAGCCTGCTTCTCCCTCTGCCTGTGTCTCTGCCTCTCTGTCTCTCTCTCTCTCTGTCTCTATGAAAAAAAAAAAAAAAAAAGAACATGAGATAACATATTTGTCCCATCCTGGATGTGGGCATACAGAGTAGCTACTGGAGGCATCTGAGATGAACAGAGCTCTTTTACTGTGAAGGGGTCCTAGAAGCAATGATATTTCCTAATTACCATTATTTTACTTTTGTTCTCATACAGCCATGCCCTTTTTCACTATAGAATTTATTTCCTACCAATATCATCAACGTGGTGACTAAAACTTATTGTGAAACTTGGCATTATGAAGAGTCCGAGTGCTGTCCTTCACTTGATTTTCATTTGGCCTTGGAGAGCATTGTTCAAAATCTCGTTATGGGTGAGCACCAGCCTCAATCACTCTCCCAGGGGAACAGGTGCTTTAGGACCTGTGGACCACCTTTTGAATGTGGTCCCATGGATGTCTATTTAAGGCTGGACAAACACAGCAGGCTATTGTTTACGAACAGTTATGACTAATATAGAAAGCCTTTTCTATTTGCTTTGGGGAATTAAAAATAAATGATACCACAGGTAAGCTGTAGCAGTTTTTTGTAGCTTAGTGATGCTGCAATCCAAAATATTTTTGTATGAAAAGGGTGACACGGTGAACATAACTTTGATCTTTGTCTAGGCTGGCTGATAGGCCAAAAGTTGTTTATCTGGGACAAGAATCTTGGCACAGAGGGTATGGTGTGTTAACATAAGGCCAGTTATTCATTCTACATGCTCTTTGAGGACTTTACAATCAGAGGATCAAAGGCAGTGTCGAATTCTTACCTCTGGCTATAAAGAGACTTCCAGGAGGGCAGAAAGCCTGGACGGGACCATATTCATTTTTGGACTTTGAATGACAGAGTCTATGGCTGGAAAATTCCACAAAGTTTGTTCAGAGGCTCTTTACTGATCTCACAAAATTTATTTTTCTGCTTCCAGTCCTATTTCATTAGGAAAATGATGAATTTTCCACTTGAGACAAAAGAGAGAACTGCATTGTGTTGATTGTGTATCTTCATATGAAACTTCCTCTCTTCCTATTTGCACAGAAATCAAAGTCTTCCACCAAAAGAACTTCCCAGACTGCTGGAGCACACAGGGATCACCTGCCTGTTACCTCTCATTTGACAATTTGCATGGACAGCTATAGGACATTGTTTATGCCATGCTCAATATTGGATTATTTTTATCAGTTTTATTTTTTTATTATTTTATTTCTACTTATGAATTTCTAATGTATCCTTTCATTGAGGTCAAAAGCTACTTGAAAGCAGGGATTAGAGCTAATTTTTGTGCCCTTCATGGTTCCAACCCAGCACTGAGCACAGGGTAGATTTCAACAGGCTTGTTAATTTGATGACGTAATGACAACTCTATAAAGTATGTATCTTTTGGGTTTTTTAAAAATCTTTTTTTAAAGATTTTATTTATTTATTCATGACAGACACACAGAGAGAGGCAAAAACATAGACAGAGGGAGAAATAGGCTCCCTGTGGGGAGCCTGATGTGGGACTCGATCCCAGGACCCAGGGATCATGCCCTGAGCCAAAGGCAGACGCTCAACCACTGAGCCACCCAAGTGTCCCAAGTATGTATCTTTTGGGGCACCCGACTGGCTCATTCGGTTTAGCATCCAACTCTGAGTTTAGCTCAGGTCATGATCTCAGGGTCCTGAGATGGAGTCACACACTGGGCTCTGTGCTAAGTGTGGAATGCGCTTAAGATTGTTTCTCTCCCTCTCCCCCAGCCCCTCCCTTTATTAATAAATAAATAAATAAATAAATAAATAAATAAATAAATAAATAAGCATCTCTTTGTTAAAGTATTTAGAGCAACAGGATGAAAGTCAGACATATTTAATGGCTAAGAATTTTTCTTTATCTCTATTCTTTTGTCTGGTAGGTATATTTTCAGGCTTTAAAAATGAGAAGTATTGATATTTTAGTTCTTTTCAATTTTTATTTTCTCCACAAATCTTCCGCCAGCCCATTTTCCTGTTTCTATTGTCACCTCTGTCGTCTACAACAAATAGTGTGCGCTTCCTCAACAAATGTTGATGAACTCTTGAGGTTATCTCTTGCTATAGATGCTCAGGTGGCTTCTAATAAAGGTACCACAGTACTTCATTTTGGGTTAAGTAGCATTTTTGCAAGGCAGAATGATGTCAAGAATCTTTTCATGTATTCATTTGTCATCCATATATCTTTTTTAGTGGTGTGTCTATTCAAATCTTTGGCTCACTAAAATAAATAAATAAATTAGTTGTCTGTTTTCTTATTGGGTTTTGAGAATTCTTTATGTATTTTGGATAAATACAAGCCTGTTGTCAAACATGTGTTTTACAAATGAGTATTTTCTCATTTGTTGACTTATCTTTTCATTGCATTCAGTGTCTTTTGAAGAACAGGTTTTTATAGTCATGATGAAGTCCAAATTATTAATCTTTTCTTTTATTGATTATTCTTATGGTGTCATATCTAAGAAATCTTTTCATAACCTATAAAGAGTTGCTCCTGTTTTTTCTAATAGAAGTGTTAGGTCTGGTATTTAGATCTGCATATACTTTGAGTTAATTTTTGTATATGGTGCAAGGAGTGGGTCAAAATTTTTTCTTGTTTTTATTGCCTATAGATGTCTAATTTTTCCCTCATGATTTGTCAAAAAACTATCCTTTATCCATTGGTTTATCTTTATATCTTTGCCAAAAATCAGTTGACTAAATTTGTTGGAGTCTATTTCTGGGTTCTTTATTCAGTCTCATTGCTCCACGTGTCTGTTTTTTTTTCACTAAGAATACCCTCTCTTGATTATTGAAGCTTTACAATAAGTCTTGAAATCAATTAGTGTGAGCCCTCAAACTTAGTTTTTTTTTATTATTTTCATTGTTTTTGGCTATTATAACTGTCTTTCCATGTAAACTTTGAAAACAGCTTGTACATTTCAACAAAATATCTTGTTAGGATTTCAGCTGGAATTACTTGATTCTGTGAATCAATTTCAGAAGAACTGACTTGAATAATATTATCCCTTTTAATCCATGAACACAGTATATCTCTCCATTTAGCTTCTTTCGATTCATTCCCTCCCTGTTTTGTGGTTTTCAGCACAATGATTTTGTACATATTTTGTTAGATTCATGCTCGAGTATCTTGTGGTTTTAGTGCTATCGTAAAAAGTACTTTAAAAATTAATTTCTAATTTTTCATTGATAGTATGTAGAAATACAACTGATCTTTATAATTAGCCTCTTATCCTGTGAACTTGCTGCATTCATTGATTAGTCCTAGTAGCATATTTGTAGATTCTTTGAGATTTTCCACTTAGATAGTTGTTAATCTGAAAATAGAGACAGGTTTATTTTTTCTTTTTTAAAGAATCTGTATATATTTTACCCACTACCCCAGGACTCCAACATTATTGCAGAAGATGGAATATCCAGTGATGCTAAATATGATTGGAGATAGTATATGCCCTTGTCTTTTTTTCATTCCAATGGGAAGGTGATCAGTTTTTCATTAATACGTGTGATATTTGCTGTAGGGTTTTTGTCGATGACTTGTATCACTCTAAGGAAGTTCCCTCCCACTCCTAGTTTACTGAGAGTGTTTATCATGGATGGATTTCAAATTTTGTTAAAAAATTTTTCTCCATCTATTGAGAGTATTGTATGGCTTTTTATCTTTAGTCTATCCATGTGGTGAATTACACTTATTGATTTTCTAATGTTGAACCTAATTCACATTCCTGGGATAAACTCCATTGGTCATGATGCATTACCTTTTTAAATCTTGCTGGACTCAATTTCCCAATGTTTTACTAAAAATTTTTGTTCTATGACTATGAGGGATATTTCTCTGTAGATTTCTTGTAATGCCTTTGTTTTGATCTTAGGGTAATTCTGGCTTTATAACACATGTAAGGGAATGTTCCATCTTTTCCTATTTCCTAAAAAAAATCTTATGCAAAAATGGTGTCATTTCTTCCTTCAATGTTGAGTAGAAGTCCTCATGAAGTCATCTGAGTCTGATTTTTTGTGTGTTTAGAAAGATTTTACCCACAATTTCAATTCAATACATACATAACTATTCAGTTTATCCACCTCCTCTTGAGTGAGCTTTGGTAGTTTTTGTCTCCCAAGAAATTGATTTATTTCACCTAATTTGTCACATTAGTGGCATTCTTTTTAGTTTTATATCTTTATTATCCTTTTCATGCTTATAGGCTCTGCAACAAAATCCTGTAACGAAATTATTTCAAAATTTCTGATGTTGAATATTTATTTCTTCTTTTTTTGTTTTCTTCATCAGTTGGATGAGAGTAAGATAAGATTGGATAAACTTTTTATATAATGGGCTATATAGTAAATATTTTTGGATATGCAAGTCATTTGGTCTGTTTCAACCACTCAACTTTCTGTTGTAGGGGAGAATAGCTACAGAAAATCAACAAATTGGTGCCAATAAAACTTTTATTTACAAAACATACAGTGGGCTGGGTTCTGCCCATGGCTGTAATTTGTTCATCATTGGGCTAAAAGATGATGAACTTTATCAATCTTGTCAAAACACTATTGTTTTCATTGATTTATTTCCATTGTTTTTAATTGTATTGATTTCTGCTCTTACTATTATTTCCTTTCTTTCTGAATGCCATAAGTATACTTTGCTCTTCTTTTTCTGGTGTCATAGGTGAAAGTGTAGATCATAGAGGTCATTTGAGATCTCTCTTCTTTTCTAACAGGACCTTTAATTCTGTAAATTTTTCCTTTAGTGCTGCTTTAGCTGCATCCTACATATTTTAATGTTTTATTTTATTTACTTTCAATTGAAAATATTTTCTAATATTCCATATAACTTCCTATTGACCCAGAGGTTATTGAGAAGTGTGTTTTTTAATGTCCAAATTTGGATCAATTTTCTAGACATTTTTCTGTTTTGGACAACTGTTATAATTTAATTCCTTACAGCCAGATAACATAGTTTATATGATTTAAATTATTTTGAATTTGTTGGGACCTTTTTCGTGGCACAAAATGTAATCTATCTTGGTGAATATTTCATATGAACCTGAAAACAGTATGTATTCTACTGTCTGATGTAGTGTTCTATAAATGTCAATTTTGATACATTGAATGATACTCCCAGTCAGGTTTTCCAAAGACATACTGATGTTTTGTTACTTGCTCTATGTATTCCAAGAGGAATTTTGAAGTCACAAACTATTAGTTTTTGTTCTGTAATGTCTTTGTTTTGATCTTAGGGTAATTCTGGCTTTATAATACATGTTATAAAGCTCCACTCCAACTCCTTTTGATGAGTGTTTTTATGGCATATATTTTTCTATCTTCCTACTTTATAAGCATATTTTGCACTTACAGTGTGTTTCTTAAAAACAGCATATAGTTGGACCTTGCTTTTTAAATTTAATATGACAGTATCTGTCTTTTAATGTAGATGTTTACATTTAATGAAATTATTGATATGGTTGGTTTAAAATCTGTCACCTGAATGTTGCTTAAAAAAAACTTATTCCCTTTGTTCTTGAATCTTTTGTCCATTTTTCTGCTTCCTTTAAGATTAATTGATTACAAGCAGTCCTTACTTTATACAGTAGTGTGAGATTATATAAAAGACCATGCAAACTGAAACCATATAAAATGATCTTAAAAACCAATTGGATAATCTCAAATTATTATGGAACATTTAAAATTTTGTACAAAACCTTAAAAACTCTCTTACTGTCATTTATGCATGCATAGGAAAATTTAAAAAGAGAAAATTTTATATTTTTTAATCTACTGCAACTTAAAACATCAGAAACATGAAAATTGTTTTATTTTTTTGTCAAAAGCAGTGCTTGTCTTCTTTTTGTGCTGTAACTTACCATGTGGAGTGAGCATCTCTTCTATATTTTAACCAATTGTCCTATTATTCTCTAAGTTTGGATCGGCTTTCAATACTTGGCCCTTTGTGCTTCTAGCATCAGGAAATATCTGTGAGAGTTCCCTGAGTGTGAAGTTTTTACCAGCATCACTTGAGACATCTTCCTCTTTTCTCTCATACCACCTTCCTCATTTATGTCAGTAATTTTTTCCACACTAAGTTCCTCTGGTCGAATATCCACAGTTTGTTGAACAATGGCCCTATCAGTATATCCACGGTCAGCTGACTCCTTTATGACTTCATTTATGTTCCATTTGAATTTTAGCATCACCATTTCCTGTGTCTTTGCTGCATTTTCATCATTGCTGGACAATTCCTCTTGAGATTATCTATTTTTGCAAAATGTCCATGGGCTTATAACTGGGTAATGGCAAAGAAACAAAACTCACACTTTTCTGTTGGTTCCAGGGCTGAGTAATCGATGTGCAATGGCCAGTCCCTGAGAGAACTGGAAGGGAGCAGTTTGATTGGTCACTAATCATGATGCACATCTGTTATTTACTGATTTGCAGACCAAGGAGCTGGTAGTGAAGTTAGTACTGCACAGAATTAATTGCAGTTTTTCTACAGTGATAACTGAAATTTGACATGCTTTGGGAAAGAGTCAACTAAACTATGGTAACTGAAATTTGTATACATCAGAAACATGCAAAGTAACGGCCACCTGTATTTTAACTATTCCATTTTATCACTGTTATTGGATTATTATCCATACATCTTTTTCTAATTTTCTTTAGTGTTTCCTCTAGGATTTATAACATGTATTAGCTTATCACAGTCTACTTGCAAATGATATTATTAACTTTCTGTAAGGTGTAAGAATCTTGCAACAGTATACTTCCATTTCTTCCCTCCCTACTGTTTTGATATAGTTATCACACTTTATACTTTTACATATGTTATAAACCCCAAATAAATAGTTACGGTCTTGGCTTTTGATAGTCATTTATCCTTTAGAACCATTACAATTAAAAATTATCTTTTTCTATTTACATCTGAGTGTTTTAAGACTTCATTATATTTTTGTGCAGATTCAAGTTTCTACTCAGTATCATATTTCTTCTGAGTGAAAAAACTTCCTTTAATACTTACTGTACTACAAGTCTGCTGATGATAAAGTCTTTCAGCTTTTTTGTTTGTTTGTTTGAAGCAATGGAAGAAACTGAAGTATTTTCCAGTTGGAAATGGGCATGCTTCTTCTCAGGCAGTTAGTGTGGGTCATTGAGTCAACTTACTCATGAGTTGAGATGGGTTTGTTTCTTGCTATTATGCCTTACTTTTAGCACACCATAGCCTTCACATTCTTCTACTGATGCCTTGTTCTTACAATGGAAGCTGTGGGTCCCAGCAGATTCTTCTCAATGCTTGTATTCCAAGCATTCTGTTTTCAGCCATCACTGGATATCTGTATCACAGAAGGGAAACTTGTTATCATCTCCTTTCCCACATTCCCAGACTCTTCTTGCTTGTTACTTTGGTTTACTAGGGCAATATTGTCAATTAAAGATGGTCTATTTTGATCTATTCCTTCTTCTGATCCATCTTCCCTTATCAGGCACCTGGACTTTAGAGGTAGACTCTGAATATTTCTCTCATCTTGTCTGTCAGGGAGCACTAACCTGTGATAAGACTTACAAAGAGTGGTAGGAAACCTCTGTTAATACTGAGTAGGATTCTGGGCTCGTGACAATTTGGTACCCCTCCTGCAGGGATAGATACTATTTTATTCCATATTACCCCAATAATAATGAGTCTCCACCCACTTGTGTTCTGGTGATGACATTGCCATTATTCTTTCCTCTCTAGCTCAAAGCTTTTTGTTCCATATGACAGAGTGATATATGAAGGCACATGAGGCTTTATGCCTTCCAGCAGTGACAGCCTATCCCCTTCCTCTAGGTCAGTTCTATTTTGATAGATTCTCTCCAGTTTCCTATCCTCCAGTCTTTCTTTTTAAATTATTGTTTAAATATTGTATTTATTTATTTGACAGTAAGAGAGAGCAAGGGTGAGCCCACAAGCTGGGGGAGGGCTCAAGCAGGGAGCCCAATGCAGGGCTCCATCCCAGGACCCTGTGATCATGACCCCGGCTTAACTGACACTTAACTGACAGAGCCATCCGGATACCTCATTCACTTACACTTTAATTCATTTCTTCTTCCTCCTTGGTTGCAGACTCATCTCCCTGCTGCCCCATGCTTGTGCTTCCCATCTCTCCTTGGGTGGAGGAGTGGAGTGATCTTCCATGGATTCAGTTTACTTGGTTGCCCTGTGATCAGAGCAATCTGATGGATGCACACAAAGTTGCAATTTTACAGGTGGAAGTGAGGCTGCTTGCAGATGCCTACATCCCAGACTCTTTTGTTGTATCCCATTTTTTATAATGTCTGGCCTTCATAACAGAGAAGGGAAAATATATCCTTTCTGATACATGTTTTACACATATTCAATCTGCCTCTCTGGAGTTCAGACAGTAGAAGAGGAAAGCACAAGGAGGGAGCCCATGCTAGTGGTGTGATGTTGTCGACATGGATCAGGATGGAAGGTGGTGAGGAAGACAAATGAGTGGATTTAGGATATATTTTAAGAGAGCCCTTGGGGTGACTGTTGACAGACAACATGTCATTGTGAGAGCAGTAAAAGAATCAGGATCCCTCTGATGTCTTGGACCTTAGCCACTGGGTAACTCAATTAAATATCTAGGATCATTACTAGAGTATTATTACTAGAATTATCACTAGAAGTATTTTGCAGGAGTATAGATGCAGATTTGTTGTACATGAAACATTAATTTTCTGCACACACACACACACACACACACTCACTCACATACACCCCTATGCTGTCTGGATTGGCTGAGACAACATTACATCAGGAAAAAAAATCACAAGAAAGGACACATGTAATACACAGGGGAATCATTGTCCACACCTGACTAAGTCATTGCATTAGCTTAACTAAGAAGCTCTTGTGTTGTAAAGAAAAAGAATGCTAAATAAACTCAGAAGTGATTTATGGGGAACATTTGTCTAAACTTTGTTTTTTATTAAACACCAGCTGATTTCGAACTTTACATATTATAAATGGTTTTCATTTACTCTTGTGCATCCCCCTACATTTGCATAAAAGACTCTTTTCTGTTGCATCTCATTTTTTATAACATAATGTCTGGCCTTAAAAAAAGAATCATGTACATAATAATAGAAAGGGATAAAAAGAATAAAAAATGAGAGCAGGAATATAAATGACTTTAACAAGTGCACTATTAATGCTGAACATAAGCGTAGCTTCTGCTTGAAGCACTCAGATCTCGTACACTTTGTTTTGTCCTGTTTTTTTAAAGATTTATTTCTTTATTTCAGGGAGAGAGCATGTGAGCGGTGGGAGGGGTAGAGGGAGTGACAGGGAATCCCAAACAGATTCCCTACTGAGTGGGGAGCCCAGTGAGGCAGCTCGATCCCACCACCCTGAGATCATGACCTGAGCCAAAATCAAGAGTCTGCGGCAGCCCCGGTGGCGCAGTGGTTTAGCGCCGCCTGTAGCCCGGGGTGTGATCCTGGAGACCCGGGATCGAGTCCCACATCAGGCTTGTTGCGTGGAGCCTGCTTCTCCTTCTGCCTGTGTCTCTGCCCCTCTCTCTCTCTCTCTCTGTCTCTATGAATAAATAAATAAAAATTCTAAAAAAAAAAAAAAAATCAAGAGTCTGGTGCTTAACTACTGAGCCACCCAGGTGTCCCTCCTAAACATTCTAAACATTATTCTGAATTTTCCCAGTGATTTCAGTTTGGCAGCGGGGAGCAGGGGAAAGTTTGGTGGGGTTAGTAGTTCAAGGTTTGAAGTTGCCATTTAGGGGCTGGAGGAGGCAAGTTAGTTCACTAGCCACTCCCTGCCCCTGAGTCTGACTCCTGCAGGTGTGAACCTTGCACAGCCTCCAGCCTCAGGGCATGTTCATTGTGGAGGGAGGAGGAGGTGTCACAGAGCTTCCTGAACCAAAGGCTTAGATTGATAGGTGAGTAGGATATAAAGAGGGAAACATACAGAGGACTCTGTCCAAGCCAAGAGGACAAACAGCCTTTATCTAGGGATGGACTTATTCCAGGGTGGCCAAGAGTGACCATACCTGTACCCTCCTCCTGGGCTTAATTATAGGAATCATGTTTGTGTATGCCATAGCTCTGAACACTTATACGCCAGTGTTCTTTCTGACTTAGACCTCTGAGGAAGGCAGTGGCATAACTGTACAAAAATGAATTTTCATTTACTTATTAAATTAATATTTACTTATGGACAATGTGCTAGAGACACGGAATGTTAAGAGATATAAAATTTCACCTCAAAATTCAGTTGAGTACAAAATGATATAATAGTTTGCTAAAGTCAGATTGAATCTGGCTTTGAGCCTCTTCCTTCTGGATGATTGAGGAATGCGGAAGGGCTCCTTCTCTTCACACCAGGACTTGCCACAGACCTTTCCAGAATGGCTTTCTGGTCTTCAGGTCACACTAGTCAGTGCTGATGTGCATGTCACCCGGGCCAGTAGGTGAGGCTTCAATTTCCCGAGAATCATTTGTAAAAGGTAGGAGTTCCCATCTCTCCTTCCCAGGCAGATGACACAGCCACTGTGCTCCTGCCAAGACCTGGAGAGAGGTGCATATCCTGCTGTTCATTCATCTCCAAAGACCCCCGGCTCAGTCTTCAAAAAACTCTTTTTCCTCTCTGCACTTGGTCCTTATTCTCCTCTAAATCTCTCTCCTCATTTACCTTTTCCTAGGAGCATCCTCTCTATGATCTGTCTTTGGTTCTGGTAATAAAAGCCAGGAAGGACGTTTTTTTCCCCTAAGTTTTGCTTTCAGTCTTACATCACCAATAGTGCCAGGTGAAGAAAGTCTACTTTGAGTTGAGCTGATAAATATGGAGATGAAAGGCATTTCGTGAAGAAGGAATAGCATATGGAAACTCTCAGAAGCGTGAGGGAGCATGTTGCTGTAAGAGAACAAGCAATGATTAAACTGAGCAGACAGTGCATTTGGAGTCGAGACTCATCACTCATGATACCAAATCTCAAGTTATTCCTGGTCTGGAATATTTCTGTTTTTATACTCAGAAGATAGTACTTTGTCATGGAGGGGACAAAGTAATGAGGAAAAACAGTGCGGATTTGAAGAATTCCCCTCGAAAGTTTGAATTGTCATAATGAGAGACCTTGAATTTACAGCCCTATCTCTGTGGTCAAATCTATCCCTTTTCTAAACTACAGGAGGAGTTCAAGTATTTCCCATTATAGCCCAAAGTCTCATTTTTTTCCATTACAGTAAGAGCTATACTGTCTGAAAGTCACCTATCACCAATCATTCTGATGACCCAGTGAAGTAAGAATTTCTGTGCTGCCTTTAGGAATGAGTAAACCACCACTTGAAGAGGTTCTGAGATGTGCCCAGCTAGTGTGCTAAGACCATTAACTCCCTTGCACCCCCTTCTGTCTCTCCAACTTACTGATATTTGTTGTGGATAATAGGGGGAGCAGGTGGGACAGGTTTTCTGTCAGGAGGTGGAATCATTGCATCCTGGAGTCAGAGCCCTGGGGGCCATTAGATTACTTATCCTAAGCAGGCAGTGGGAGAATTTCAGAACTGTGATAGAATGCAAGACAGGAATCTAGTTTTCATTCCCCTGGGGCTAGTGGCATTGCATGGCCACAGCATTTCATACCCAGAACCTCTGCTTCTGAAACAAGATTAATTTTAGGTAACCCCATACTGGGACTGTGTGAGAGTGAATGCCAGTAATGATCTGTGCATGAAAGATGACTTTGAACATAATGTATTAATAGAATTCACAGTAAGATATGGCTGAACCAGGAACTCAGCAGGAGCAAGGCACTACATAAATAGAAAGCAGCATTATTTTTATAATAATCTTACAATGCTCATATTCCAGCTCTCAGAACACTTAACCCTACCCTGTTTTCCAAACTGTGGGGGTGGTGATTTGCCTAGGTGATGTGTGTCATATCATGTGTATATAGACAGTGTTCTTTGGCCGCCAACATTGTCATTTGCTAAGCAGTAGGAGAGGCAGTTTTAGTACACTGTTTCTGCTTACATTTACAAAGTCTGGCCCTGTACCATCTCCTCTGGTCATTTCTCAGGGATCCTGAAAGGGCCAATAAAATAATAAGCCCTTTGCAATTACGCATCCCATCTATTGATTTGTATATTTTTTCTTAGATTAAATTGCAGATATTAATTTAGATACAGACACACAGACATTTATGGCAAATTATGTTAGAGGAAAATACTGTAATTTTTAATTGGATTTTCCATGGATACAATAAGAACTTGGAACTATATTCCTGGTCAATGGGGAGAATGCCCAAATCTACTTCATTATTTTACAAGAAAAATGATAACTAGCATTTCATTTAGCAACGTGGAAATTATTTTTCATTTCTACAAAGTTGAATAAAATGCTTCAAATTACATTGGGAGAGTCCTTGTTATCTCTGTATTTTACTCTGAGGACAAACAAGAAAGTGAAGGGCCACTTCCACCAGGATCTGAAGCCTTTCTCTGGGAAGATCCTGCCTCTCAGAACACTTCAAAGAAGACATTTGCCTCATTTTATGGATTTGCAAAAAAAAGTGAGAAAGAAAGAGGGAGAGAGAGAGAGAGACACCTGAGATGTGCCTTTCACTGCCACCTGCCTTAGCACATTCCATGTGTTCCCCTAGCAAGACTTCTCTTTCCTTCTAATGGTCCTTTCTGGTTTCCTGGGATACTTCCTTCTTTTCTAGTTTTCTATTTTTCTATTTTTCTGTGTTTCTTTCACAACATAGGTCATCCCTCCCACTATAGTTTCGAACCAGTCCTGGTTTGCTTCAAACTCATCAGCCTTCCATACTTCACTGTGTGGTTAGGCAAGAATGTGAGATACATCAACACTTAGGCTGGAATGGTGACTGAACTCTGGAGAAGTCATCTACAGTCTTCTCCCACAGTTACACAATCAAAACTGCCTCTCCCAGCAGCAACATGCTCCTGGACTTATGATTGAGAACAAAAAGATCAGCTGGATAACCTCTTTCTTTTATCAGACACAGAACATTCTCAAACACATTGTCGGACTAGAAATGCACAGATTTGTTGTTATTATTACGTTGTTTTTTTTTTTAAATAAAGCCTTCAGCAATTTTGCATCGAAGTGACTTCAAGTTCTTCTCTTTCATGAGCTACATTCTTATCCCAGCAACACCCAATCTTCCTGCAAATATCTTATAGTTTCTCTCGTGTTGCTTTCTAAGTTGTTTGACTAAACCCAGGATGAAGCAACTTTAATTTTCAGGTGAAGATGTTGTCACTCACATTTTTCTTTGCCCTTTCCCTCCATCCATTCCACCTTGCTTCACTGAGCCTGTCCTCCTCAACACTCATGCAAAAGATGGAGATAAGTCCCTGATGGGCTACAAGTATGAGAGGCTTTGGAATCATCAGTCTTCATGATGAGAAGGTCTGTGTTCCATGAATCAGGAATCTCTGATCTTTTCTGTGACTTGGCCTCAAACTCCTTCAATGTTTGGCAGTGTAGAGGTAAACATGGACTGATTTATCATTATGCTCTCACAAGAATAATTATATGCTGAGAGGCTGTTTGTAGTGTCAGGTCAGTAATAGTGGACTTTGGAAACAGTATGACCATTATAGTATGATCTTGGGGGGTGTTTTCTACCTTCTTGATGGCTTGGTTCTCTCCTCTGTAAAATGGGGATAAAAATAGGACCTAGATTATGATGTTCTTGAGATGCTTATAAAAACTCACTGCTTACATTTTGAGAACGCTCCATAAACAGAGATTTTTGTTATGGTTGAGCCCTGTTTGAGACATTATCACATATATTCAGGAAGGCTTCTAGGTCTAGATAAAACCAGTTGTTTTATCACTGGTGCCTGATATTGTCTCAAGCACCAATTAATTGCACAGAAATGATATTTTAATATAAGAAAAACTATTTCCAGGATCAAAGCCACAAGACTCAGATCTGAATTATTTAGGATATCCACTTAACTATAGTAATAGAGAAAAGACTCAAACTAATAGTAATACAAACAAGAAAAAATTTACTTCTTTACAGCATAAAGTTCTAGTGAGATTACTGGGCTGGAGAAGTGTTTTATAATCATCTAGAACTCAGGCTGCCTCTGTCTTGCTGCTCTACAGCTCTGGTCCTGTGGCTGCACTCATGTTCTTAGAGGGCTGCTCTCGCTGCTATATCACATCTGCACATCAACCTGCAGGATGGGGGAAAGAAGGGGAGAGGAACGTTCTATTTCCCTATAAGGTACAGTCCCACAGTTATATAATTACTTCCTGCATCCTATCATATTGCCAGCCTCATCTGCAAAGAAATTTGGAAAATGCACTCTTTAGCCGGGCAGCTCACATTATAAGAAAAGATATATATATGTCTATATATAATCTATAGATATCTCTATCCTATAGATCGATCTCTATCTATCTATCTATATCTATCTATCTATCATCTATCTATCATCTATCTCTCTAGATATAGATATAGATGCCTGGCAAAGTGCCATTGCATCTTCCTGATTGGCTGGAGAGCTGAGGGAGGGCAGGGAGCTGCAGGGAGCTATTGCATTCAGAGGCTCTGGTATAGGGGATGTAGCAAACCACCCATGCTCAGCCATTGCCCTGGAGGAAGAGATCCTCATTCATCTCTTTCAGTTAACAGCATGATTTATCTTCCAATCATCTAGACTGGCCTCCCTGGACTTTTCTCTCTCCCTTGACGTAAAAATCCAAAAGTTGCTTTGTCTCATCTAATGCTTCTTACACACATCTTCTCTTTTCAACTCACACTACTACCCTAATTTAGCCCTAATTACGTACCACCCAGACAACTGCAATTACATCCAAATTGGTCTCCTTTCCCCCAGTTTCTTCACTTTCCAATTCATTCTACAATACAACTGCCAAGTTAATCTTCCCTGAACACAGCTCTCTGATCAGTACTGCCCTGCTTAGAACCCCTCAATGGCTCCCCACTGCCTATTTCACAAAAGCCCGATGCTTCCATCAAGGTGCCCCACATTCTGGCTCAGGCTTACCTTTCTAGCTTTATTTATAGCTTTATTTATCCTTCTTCCACAAACCTCATGCTCCATGGATTGCTCCATGTTTTACTATGTCTAATCCTCGGAATGTATCATCCCCCTTCTGTGAGGTGAAACCATTCTCATATTTAGAGCCTAGTTCAAACACCGCCGCTGGGGACTCTGCTTCCTCTAGGGAAAACATAGCCCTCTCCCATAACTTGTTTGGAATTTATTTTAACTCTCTCCCGTGAAATGTCTTATATGCAGCTTTAACGAAATGACTCATATGTGTATAATTCAGTTGGTTTTCATAGGATTAATACACCAGCATAACCAGCACACAAATGGAGAAGGTGAGCATTAGCAGCCCCTAGGAAACCCCTTATGCCTCTGGCTGGTTATAAACTCTTTATACCCATGCCGAGAGCAATCACAACCCTGACTCCTAACATGACAAAGTAGTTTTGACTTTGTGTCTTAAATAAGTAGAATCATGGTCATTAATCTTTTCTGCCCATTGTTTTTCTGATTTAACGTGTTTTTGAGATTCACCAATATTGTTCCATAGAGCTGTAGATAATT
Source organism: Canis lupus dingo (assembly GCF_003254725.2). Lineage (NCBI taxonomy): Eukaryota > Metazoa > Chordata > Mammalia > Carnivora > Canidae > Canis > Canis lupus. The sequence continues at coordinate 50,734,095 of NC_064245.1, read as the reverse complement.
TATGTCCTTTGTTATATAGTATCCCATTGGGTGAGTATCCCATAATGTATTCATCCCGTTGTCTTACTGAAAGGTATTTGGGTATAGCTTCAAATTTGGGATTATTGCAGATAGTGCTGCCATAAGCACTCTACTTTGTGCCTTTTGGTAAACATAGGAAGGCATAGGAGCCAGTGGTTCTTGGGGTACCTCCTACTTTATGTAATATTACCGAACAGTTTCCCAAGATGGTTTTACTCCTGCCAACAAAGAACTAGAGTTTCAGTTGGTTTATGTCCTTGCTAACACTTGGTATTTTCTGGATTTTTAATGTTAGCCATTCTAAAATGATATATAGTGATATCATACTGTAGTTTTATTTTTTAAATTTATTTATTTTAAAGGTTTTTATTATTTTTTCATGAAAAACACAGAGAGGGAGGCAGAGACAGAGGCAGAGGAGAAACAGGCTCCTTACAGGAAGCCTGATGTAGAACTTCATCCCAGGACCCCAGAATCACGACCTGAGCCAAAGTCGGACACTCAACCACTGAGCCACTCAGAAGCCCCTCATACTGTAGTTTTAATTTGCAATTCTCCAATGACTGATACACTTGAATATAAATTTCTAGATTTATTAGTAATTTGAATATCCTCTTTTGTACAGTATTCATGTATTTTGCCCATTTTTTTCTTTTGGATTTCCTATCTTTTTTCTTAGTGAGTTAAAAATTCTTTATATGAGTCTTTTGTTAGTTATATGTGTTATGAATTCTTACATACATTTAAGAAAATATTTAAGCACAATAAAGGCAGGGAATATATAAATATATATGCACACACATGCATATATATATACACACACACATATATGATATATATATATATATATACATACATATATACAATTGTAAAGGAGTGAATGATTCAATAGCTATCTTACTATGCCCAATATTATTAAAGCCAAGATCCTCTTTCATTCATTTCTTGTCCTCCTCTGCTGTTGAACTCATGGTGATTCTTCAATCTGTCTTTGTCAAATGAATGACTAAACAGCTTCCAGTCACCAGAAGCATTTCATTGTGTTCTCCAAAGTGGGGGTCTCGTGATGGTGACCCAACAGAGACCCAGCAGGCTGTTTCCCTCCTGAAATACCTTGTTTACATTTGAAAAGAAATACTTGAGTGTTTCAGCCCATGGATAACTCGGAAAGTAGGATTTTAAAAATGCAAAGTGCCCATATGCTCAGCTTGTACTGAGAAATGGTCTCATGAGTAATTAAAAACAGTTACAAAAGCAATGGAGTTGTAACAATTGAAATATCACACACATATGTGTGCACCGAATCAGAAAACCCCATAATACTCAGTCATCGAATATTTCTGGGACTGTAGGGTTTGTGACACCGAATGAGCATCCTTATTCAATGCTTACATCTGAGAGCTCAATCACACCTCAGAGACTTCACCAGTTTTTCTAGAGCTTGCTTCTGTTTTTAAGCTGTCTGCTTTGCTTCAGTTGAAAGGCTTTAGGCTAGTGATTGTGGCTTTATGTGTTTTATTACCACTAGTGTTCAACAATCCAATAATAATAATGAAATCAGCATTTTGTACTGTAGCATTTCTTTTTTCTCATGCAGGTGTACAAGTGATTAAAGATTTCCTTTCCTTCCATTTTTGATTCTCTATCACTACATTTAAAACAGAAATGTGTAATGTACATGCTGCTTTCTAAATCAGATTAATTTCATTCTTGTGCTCCATTCTGCAAGTGATTTTCCAATCCACTTAGGAGTTGAGACTCAAGGGTGAGGGAGACCACTCTAATCCTTGTCTTGCAGAGTTAGGGGCTAGATATTATAATGGAAAGGCACAAACTTATGTTATAGAGTAGGACCTGACATGCTTGCTTTTCCTGTAAAGGACAAGCAGGCCATACAGTGTTTATTGCAACTACTCTACCCTGCTATTGTATCATGTGCAAAAGCAGGCTTGGACACTACCTAAACAAATGAGTGTGGCTTCGTTCCAGTGAAACTAGATTTACAGAAATAGACAGCAAGCCAGATTTGGCTTGTGGGCTATGGTTTATTCTCTCTTCATCCGGAAGACTTGTGTTTCAGCTCTGCTGCTTATTAGGAGGTAGGTAGTCTTTGTGTCTCTATGATCTCATCTATAAAATGGGACTATGGACACCTGTGCTAGCTGTTCCCAGGTAGAGAGGATGGCCTGAGATACTGTGAGAGGCCTTTATAAGCTCATACGCTTTCTAGTGCTACTCATGGTAACTCTTAAAACCACAAAGCTTTAGAATTAGAAGGAGCCTTATTATCAATATTTCCCAATATCCTCATTTTTGAAACAAAGAAGTCAAGATTCAGATAAGGTAGAAGCTAAAGATTACACAATTAGTTGACAGCAGATTTAGAACAAAAATGCCATTGTAATGGGTCCAAACACTATGAAGAAGTACTGGTTCGTGTAGTGACCTTCCTAAATCATGCACCTTCATATCACTTTATTTGTAACATGGTGATAAATATCACTTACTTCCTCTCCTACTTTGTAGATGCCCTGGGGAGTAGTGGGCTAGTTTTCTCCCTGGGGAAGGGTGCTTCGCTAGGGCTATCTGATCCTGAAGGTGAGCTGTGGAGTTTAGAGTGCCTTTGTCTACTTTGTGCCCACTCTGTTCCCAGACCAGGCAAGGGCAAGGCAGAGTACCAAGTAGGTGACTGGCCATTTGCTCCCTGACCTTTCTCACAGTGTCTGTGGAAAATTGAACCTGGGAGCCACACGCCCTCTGAATTCACCCAAACTGTTTAATGGAAATTGTCTGGCCCAGAAGGTATTCCAGATGACACAAGCATCAGTCATTTTAGGACAAGCTTGCTTCTTAGGCAACTACAACTGCAGGGGAATAGGCACTGTCACCACTCCCCCTGTGCTTCTGCTCTAGACCTCAGCATAAGAAAGGGATGGCCTGCCTGTCTTCCATAACCACTTGCCCACCTGGGAACAAACTGAGGACATTTAGTCATTTCTAAGATGATGCTGTATTAAAAGCAACATTGACTTTTAGGCAACACATTCTAGTGGGAAAGGAAAAAAAAAAAAAAAAAAGAATAAGGAAGCCAGACTCTGGTCTTAGCTCTGCCATCAAACAAATGCCAGGTCTTGTTTCTATCTCTTCCCATCTGTGGGCCTCTGTTTCCCCAATTGTACAAAAAACGATGACAGAGAAGGTCTTTTCCCAACATTTCATTTTTCCCTCTCCAATTCTATGATTCAGTTCTATTGATATTTCTCTTTATTCATTGAGTGTTCACTATGGCTGCAGAAACTTTTCCAAAAGGTTTAAGTCACCAACACTATCAAAAATTCACTTGGGTAGACAATGCAGGACATGATGAATACTCAACGAACAGCAATGCAATAGGTGTTAGGATCAAAAATCGGGAGAGCCTGGAATGATCAGGGAATGTTTCTTAGCAAAGGTCAAACTTAATTCAATGTAAGATTTGATCCTAGCATTAGGTGGCAAAGTGAGAAAACATAGCACTTTAAAAAGTTGGTAGAAGTTAGATATGCTAATAGAAAGGCAGGGTGCAGGGTAAATACCAACAGATCTTTGCTCAGAGCAGTCCAGTTGGAAGAGCATATTTAGTAGAATCAGGAGATGATTTAGGATAAATAACTTTGCACATGATGAAGGATGTCCTCGAGTGCTGGAATGAAAACCTTGGACTATTTTTTTCTAGAGGGAGTCACAGTCCGAATATTTCTGGATCGTTGAATTAAATAACAGCCCTGTATTAAGATTATTTGACAGTGCTGTATTGAATAGATTAGGAAAAAGGTAAATTATAATAAAGCAGGGAGTATCTGAGCAGCTCTGGAAACAATACAGGTGTGAGATAAGATACTGGTAGTATCAGAAAATATCTGGTATTTTTCTCACAATACAGGTGTGAGATAAGATACTGGTAGTATCTGGTCAGAAAAGACAAAGGTAAGAAATGTTACTGATGAAGAATTGACAGAGCTTGGCTGTCTTATTAGGTCTGAAACTTAGGTCAAGAAAGATAACTATTCCAGGGTTTTGTGATGACAATAACTCAATTACTCTGCATATTATTATTATTTTTTTATACAGCAGACTGTTAGTGTATAATCCTAGGTGTTAATGTTGTGTGACAAAGCATTTATTTTATCCAGAGGTGTCACCACATAATACTACCCAGAAGAGAAGGATTCTGGCAGGATTTATTTCTCTATAAAGATTTAAGGACTGTATTGATTTCTAATTTGAAACATGCACTGAACTGCACCTATTTCTCAGGTTATTAATTTTGAGATCATTCTTTCTTCATCTTACAATATCTCACTAATGTCTTATGACTCCCCCTCATAACGAGGTGACTTTATCTGTGTCATTTGTTCCGTCAATTCTTTTAAAGCCACAATCTCCTTTTTTTTTTTTTTTTTGTAAAATTTGATGGCTTTTAGTATATTCACAGAGTCATGTAACCATCACCACAATTAATTCTAGAACCTTTTAATCACCCCCATAAAGACTCCAGAACTATTAGTAGTCACTTACTTCCAACCTCCATAGCCCTGGGCAAACACTAACCCAATAATTCTGTCCCGATGAATTTGTCTATTGGGAATATTTCATACCCATACAGAATCATACACCATATGATCTTTTATAACCAGCTTTTTTCACTTAGCTTAATGTTTTCAAGTTTCCTCCATGTTGTATGTATCAGTACGTATCGGTACTTCATTCCCTTTTTAAAAATTTTTTTATTGTGGTTCAATTTGCCTACATATAACATAACACCCAGTGATCATCCCGCCAAGTGCCCCCCTCAGTGCCTACCACCCCAACCCCCCACCGACTTCCCCTTCCACTACCCCTTGTTCATTTCCCAGAGTTAGGTGTCTCTCATGTTTTGTCACCCTCACTGATATTTTCACTCATTGTCTCTCCTTTCCCTTTATTCCCTTTCACTAATTTTTATATTCCCCAAATGAATGAGACCATTCCTTTTTCTGACTGCATAATACTCATTGTACTGCTATACAACATTTAATTTTTCACTTATCTGTTCATTGACATTTGGGCTGTGTTCCTTTTGGTTTTCTTTACTGTTATGAATAAAGCTGCTATAAAAATTTATATGCAAATTTTTTCATACATATGTTTTTATTTTTCTTGTGTATATGCTTAGGAACATTGGGTCATATTGTAACTCCATGTTTAACCTCTGAGGCGCTGCCAGACTGTTTTCCAAAGAAGATGCACCATTTTACATTCTCATGAGCACCATAAGAGGGTTCCAATTTCTCCATGACCTCTCCAGCAAGTGTTATTATTTATGTTTTTGATGATAGCCACTCTAATGGATGTAGAGTGGTATTTCAGTGTGGTTTTACTTTGCATTTCATTGATGGCTAATGATGCTGATAATTTTTTTATAAGCTTTTTGTTCATTTGTGTATCTTCTTTGGAAAATTGTTCATTCAGATCCTTTATCCATTTTTTAAAATTAATTAATTAATTATTTTTTTCATTTTTTTAAATTTAAATTCAACTTGCCAACATATAGTATAATACCCAGTGCTCATCCCATTAAGTGCCTTCCTCAGTGGCTGTCACCCAGTTACCCCATCCCCCCCCCCCCCACCTTCCCTTCTACAACCTTTTGTTTGTTTCCTGGAGTTAGGAGTCTCTCATGGTTTGTCTCCCTCTCTAATTTTTCCCACTCAGTTCCCCTCCTTTCCCTTATAACCCCTTTATCCATTTTTAAATGTGTCCCTTTTATCATTGAATTGTAAAGGTTCTTAATATATTCTACATACACACACATGGTTTACAAACATTTTTCCCTTTCATGGGTTGTCTTTTCACTTCTTTGATGGTATCTTCTGAAACAAAATATTTTAATTCGATGAAGCCAAATTTATTTTTTTTTCTTTCATTCCTTATCTTTTTGGTCTCATATCTAATGAGTCTTGACCAATGCCAAGTCCTAAAATTTACACATATGTTTCCTTCTAGAAGTTTTGTAGTTTTAACTCCTATGCTTACATCTGTACTCCATTTTGAATGTATTTTTGTACATGTTATGAAGTATGATTCCAACTTGAATCTTTTACATGTGGATATCTAGTTGTCTCAGCACCATTAATTGAAAAGACTCTCCTTTCTTCATTGAGTCAACTTGGTATCCTTGTCAAAAATCAATTGACTGTAAATGTGATTTATTCTGCTTTGAATTTTCACTGTACATTGTTTTAGGAATCTAGGAAACTACTGATGAAAGTCTGTCACATAAAAACCAAGGGTCAAACCAAGGCTACCTAGAGCTGCCTCTGTCCCAAAGCCATGTATCTAGTTAGCCAACCCGTTTTCATTTTCCAGAACCTAACAAATTGGAAAGTTAAAGCCAAGAGAAGTAATAATATTAATGATCATAATAATAGTATTAACACTTATAAGTACTGAGTTCTTACCATGCACTATGGATGGTTTTAAGCATTGTATCATATAATCCCCACAGCCAACTTGCTCTTGCAGGTGCTGTTGAAGAAAGGTAGAAATGAAAAAAAAAAATGTGTTGAAGAGAAATGAAGAAATTTGCCTGAGATCACTTGACCAAGAAATGGCAAAATGAGCTTTAAAGCTAGACAATGTATTAGATTGTCCCATCAACCACTACTCTTAAGTCCTCCTCAAATAATCCACAATTTACCAATTTCCCAAAGTAATTAATTTGTGTTATTTCTTCTTCATGTATACAAGTGTTTTCTTATGACTTTTTGACTCAAAGGAGGAGGTTAGATGTTGAGGTAAGTCACTTCTCATTAACCACAGAGAAGCAATTAAAAGCTGAAGAAAAGTATTCTGAGTTTTACTTCAGGGTTTCCAAGAAGAAATCATATTCTCTCTTCACAGGATTTGTTAAATCCATGAATGCAAGTATCCACAATAATGCTGTGTATGTGAAAGCTGGATCTGGATATGTATTTTGGAAAGATCATGGCTTTTGGGTGAAGTAGTCATGAATTCAGTGTGGGACATGGGCTAGAATTTTAATCTCTTTAAACTCTCATCTGTGAGGTGGATATAATAAAACATTCAGTATTGTTATGAGAATTTACGGATAATATAACCACCTGGCGCAATGCCTACCACATAGAACAAGTTCAATAAGAACTATTTTTACTTTTACTATGATGGTGGTTATTTTTTTCCACACGGGAAATGTGTTCCAAACCATAGCTAAAAACATGTTCAACTCCTACATGTTTTTGCAAAAAGGAGTACTATTGTATACCTTTTAGGGAAATTAGCAAAAACATAGTACTTTATGGAAGCTCTACTCTACTTTCCATCTGGATTATCTCCATCTCCTGACCTGAATGGTTGGATGCCCACAGCCCTTTGCATTACATTTTACATTGGTTTTTATGCCCCCCATATGACATGTAATATCGGAGTTCTCCGACTTCTCAGCTCCTTTTTGTCCCCCTCCCTGGTGTGGTACGAAATAAAGTTCACGGCAACATTATAATAGACAGGTCAGCCAGAATTCAAAAGTGGGGGTTCCCAAGTAATTATATGGAGGAGATTCCAAAAATGTATATTTTATGTCCATATATAAAAACTACATTAAATTTAGGACAAGCCAAAATGTTGTCCCAGCTTGAGTTCCCAGAGCATATGGCTTTATAAATACTGTACTCTATCTCTCAGCTCTTCATTTGAAAATGAAATAATAAGCAGAGCCAAAGAAGTAACCAGGGTCTTGGTTGGGGCTTGATCCTTCAGAAAGATAGAGCTCTTTATTTTTCTTTTCTTTTCTTTTTTTCCAGGGGATAGGGTGTGCTCTTCTCTGAAATGGGTGCCTATCTTTACAGTCTTCATCCAGGACTCACATCTGTGTCTTATTACCATCCAATCTTTGGCCCATCTGTTTTACTTATAAATCCTCCAGGGCCTTTTAATGTTGACCCTTAATATGAGCTCAATTTAACATTAGGAAAGAATATGCAACTAACTCACTTTTGCTCCTGGAAACTTCTAAAGCTGTCCACTAATCTGTCTTTCGTTCTTAGCTACCCACCTCTTGTACACAGGACTGAATGTACTGAGCAGGTGTAATCCAATCCAGAAGTTCTTGAGGAAATTGGATTCATTAGGATATAGGGAGCTAGTAATTCCGAAGTTAGAAGGAAATGTGGGGACCAGCTAAGTCAATGTTTTTCAACTCAGAGGTACTTCTACACTCAGGGAAATTTGGGAGCAGTCTTTGGACACAGGCACCTATCAGAATTCCCAAGAATTATGTCTTTCATAATCTTCATGCCCACCAGCAAATATGATGAGCTAACTCCTGGCAGTCTTGTGTATCAGAGGCTAACAGTATGGGCTTCCAATATGGAACTTTCCTCTTCTTTCCTTGGTCTCTTGGTACAACACAAGAATCATTGGTATTTACTATTCTACCTCTGCCAGTCCCTTCCTCCCAGTGGATTCTTACAGCAATTTCTTTATCCTCAATCAGAAGTAATCTATGCAAAAATGCACAGACCTACCAGTATTCCAACCCAGACCATAGGAATCAGGAGCCCATCTCACCTCAGATGCAGCCGCATCAAAGTGTTAGGTAAAAGAAAGTCAGGTTGTTGGACCTGCAAATTGTTCTGAGGCCCACATGATGGTTGCCTGGGGAGGCTGTAAAGATATAATGATTAAACAAATGGGTGGCATTAGATTGTATCACATGCTGCTGTCTTTTATTGTGCTATAAAATGGTTCATTTGGGGGGAAATGTGAATTTAAACTTTTCTGCTGTGCTCAAACAGTTGTCCTAGTGGTTTTAAACATAATTCAATCGCTCCTTCGCCTTACGACCCTTATGCCTCCCACCCCCAGATTGATTCCTCTTTTCTTTCTTTCTTTCTTTCTTTCTTTCTTTCTTTCTTTCTTTCTTTCAATTCAAACCTACTAGTTCTGCTATTACTAATTGTGTGACTATGACAAGCTTATTAAACTCTCTGAGGCTCATGTTTTGGATCCCTAAACCTGGGATAATCATAGCCATGTCATAAGGCTGCTGAGAGTTTTAAATTGAACACAAGATCCATTTAAGACATCATCTTTCATTGTTCCTAGGCTTACTGGGTCCCTATTTATGTGCATTCTTTTCTCCTTCTCCCTTCCCAAAAGCTATGCTTTAGCTTATGGGTGGGGATATCTATGGCCTGATATTTCAACCCTTTTGGAAACAGGGGTTAGGATGGCTAGTCGTTGTCTATATGCACAGGTGCTCCTGTTGTCCCTCTAAAGGCATCCCTGGACAGTGGAGAGGGCACTGAGAATGGAGGCAGCAGAACAAAATTAGCTTCAGGACAATGAGACCTACCAGTGTCATAGGCTGAATTGCGTCCTTTGCAAATTTATACATTGAAGTCCTATCTCCTCTCCTCTGTACTCTAGCATGTGACTGTGTTTGGAGATCTGGCCTTTAAAGCAGCAACGAAGTTAAAATGAGGTGATTAGGTTGGGCTCTAGTCCAATATGACTGGTGTCCTCATGAGAAGAGGAGATTAGAACGCAGATAAACACAAGCAGAAAAGAGACCAAGTGACAACACAAGGAGAAGATAGCCACCCTACAAGCCAAAGACAGAGGCCCCAGAAGAAATCAGGATGGCAGGAAGTTGTGAGAGGCCTCCAGATCTGTGTGAAAATGCATTTCTCCTGAACAAGGCACCCAGCCTGTGGGACTTCATTCCAGCAGCCCTAGCAGAGTAGCACACCCAGAAACCCGTGGCCCATGTTTCTGAAACTGTAAGCTGAGGTCAGCCATGGGAGGAGAAAGCAGAAATATTTCAGTTACATAGGGGCTAGATAGTAGAAACATGAAGGGATTTTTCTGCACAAAATAAGTTGTTTAATGACCAACGAATGGTCTGACAGACTGTCCTGGTGACAGGATGCAGGCTGAATAGTGAAGACAAGGCTTACTTTGACAAGCCAGCGTCAGTCACGCCTCTGCATCGTGTCATTTCAGCAGCTACTGAGAATTATCTCTGCCTTTTAATCCTCTCATTTCAGAGTTGTTTCAGGCAGATTATTCCTAAAAACCTCGTGTAATTAATATCAATTCTTTAGATTGGCTGCTTGAGTCAGTGTCAGATTTTTCAGCACAGGACAAGATGTTATTACTATTATTACTGCTAATTACTGCATCGGAGAGCCCATATGACAATTGGATTTAGACATAGGAAAACCAAGGTTTAATTATAGAAAAAGTTTATGGGCAAGAATCTTGGAACTGGAATCACCATTCTTTATTAGACAGTTACCTTCTGGTAGTTTCTTGGGCCACACTATGTGTGGTTTGGAGACAAACTGCCTGGTTTGACTTTCAGTTTTGGTCCGTATTAACTACGTAACCTCACCATACATCCCACTCTCTGTGTCTACTTTTGAAGTTAATGTTAGGGTCTAACTTCATGAGGCTGCTGTGAAATTTGAATGAGTTAAGACATGTAAAGCTCCCAGAACAAACCTGGCACATAGTAATTTCTCAAAACATGAAATATCTCACTATTAATACTGTTACTGCATTTGAGAAAGTATTCTAAGGGGCAGCAGTGTAGTGTGGTAGACAAGGTGTCAGGCCAAGTGAGACATGAATACCTGCTCTGCCACTCACAAGTGACTCTGAGCAAGGCCAGGTATGCAATGAATGTTAACTACTCATATTTGCCAAGTGCTTATGACTTCCTAAGTACTATGCTGAAAGCTTTACTGCATCTACTAAGTTAACACTCTCTTCAAATTTACATGATAGGTATTATTATTATTATTATTATTTTCATGCCTTAGAGAAAGAAAATAAAGACTGGAGAGGGTTAGCAATTGGTTTGGGGTCACTGAGCTTCTCACTGGCAGTGCTGGACAGTCTAAGGCCCAACATTGTGCCTAAAGCATCTGGGTCTCATAGCAGGTGGTAAATGACTGTATTTTATTTTGACTTTAAACGGGGGGGGGGGGGGGTAAATCACCTACTTCCTTGAGTTGGCATTCTGCAGGAGCAGGTAACCTTGCATTTAAAGAAGAGTTGTTACAAATTAAAATTGGCATAGCCTCTGAATATAGATCATTGTCTTTGATCTGATAAAGATTGTCCAAATTTTCCCCACTCTGATCCTCTTATCTGATTGCTAGCTCTTAAGCTCTGCTCCTTCAGAAGTAAAATTTACTTATACTTTTGCTAAAACCTCTAGCAATCATTTGATTGAATGAGTGACATATTGCCCACTTATAAGCATGCTGATCACAGAGGAAAAAAATAGCCTTTAATAATTGTAGCCAATTAAATTAACTCTAATGAAAGGGTGCCTAGGTGGCTCAATTAGTTAGGTGTCCAAATCTTGATTTCAGCTCAGGCCATGATCTCAGGTTTGGGAGATCAAGCCCCATGTCTGCTTCTCTTGCTCCCTCTTCTTCAGCCCCTCACCCTGCTCACATGCTCTCTCTGTTTAAATAAGTAAAATCTTAAAACAACAACAACAACAGCAACAACAACAACAACACCTCTAATGAAAGCCTATTTCTTCAGAGCTACATAGACTTCTTGGGTGAAGGTTCTGTCCATTTTGGAATAGCATTACTCTCTGCTGGTGAAGTCACCCATTCTTTCATGGAAGAAGTATTTATTGAGCTGATACTATGCATTAGAGTCTGTTCTCAGTTCAGAGAGAGTGTCAGTGAAAGATACATTAAAACATCCCTGCACCAATAAAGCTAACATCCTAGAGGAGGGAGACAGACAGTAAACAAATGAATGATTGAAATATATACAACATGCCAGAAGTATGTTGGAAAGGCAGCATGTTGGAATGGCTGAGTGTAGACTCTGGAGGCAGACTCTTTGATTTTAATCCCAGCTCTGTCTTTTGATAACTGTATGTAGTTAATTTCTCTGTACCTCCATTTTTTTTTTCATCTGTAGAATGTGAGTAATAAGAATAGTATCAGGGCACCTGGGTGACTCAGTGGTTGAGCATCTGCCTTTGGCCTGGGTCGTGGTCCCAGGGTCCTGGAATCAAGTCCCACATCAGGCTCCAGGCAGGAAGTCTGCTTTTCCCTCTGCCTATCTCTTCACCTCTCTCTCTGTGTCTCTCATGAATAAATGAATGGAATCTTAAAAAAAAAAAAAAAAGAGTAGTATCTATCTCATAGGGTTATACAAAACTTAAATGAGTTAAATATCTGTAATGGTACCTAAAAGAATGAGTATATTCTATATAATATTTAATAAATGTGGAGAAAAATTAGAGAATGATAAGAGAGATATAATACAGTTTGTAATAGGAAAGTCACTAAGAAGGTATTGTTTAGCAGGGAAGGAGCTTTGGAAGAAATGTTTTCTAAGGAGAGGGAACTAGAAGAGCTTAGGCTCTGACATGGGAATCTGCTGGATGTATTGGACTGATTGCATGGATGTGGGGCATGAAAGAAAAGAAAAATTAAAAATGGCTGCAAGTATCTTAATCTAAAGAGGAATGACTGAAATGAGAAGATTGAGGTGCAGCAGGTTTAGGATGAGGGGAAGATGAGAAGCACAGGTTAAGTTTGAGATGTGTTGGAAATCTTAAATGGAGACATAGAAAGGTAGCTACAGGTATTTGGAGTTCATGAGAGACAGGTTCATGTTGGAAATATTAATTTTGGGAGTCATTGCACACAAATGATGTTTAAAGCTATGAGACAGTATGGGAACACCAGGGAAGGGAGGGTAGATAAAGAAGAGGAGCAAGAATGGAATCCAAACTAAGAGATTGGAACAAAGAGAAGAAATCAACCAAGGCCACTGAGAAATGGCCAATATAATGTGAAGAAAACCAAGAAAGCAGTGTTCTGGAAGCAAAGGGAAGGGGAGAAAAGGTGTATGAATTGGGAGTTGGGGATGGCCAACTTCCCAAAATACTCCTGACAAATCAAGCAAACTTGAGGATAGAAACTGGCCATTGACATTAACAATGTAGAATTTTCAGTGGCCTTCAGAAGCATGGTTTTGGCAGAGTAGCAGATATGTGACTGAGTTCAAGATATTTATTTTACGAAATAACTGGAAGAGAGGAATTAGGGACAATGAATATAGGTAACTTCTTCAAAGAGAGTTACTGCTATAGTAAAATGTGGGAAGGCAGAGTGTAAATGCTAACTTGTGAGTAAATATGGTGAAGTTCTCTTATGACTGCATCACTCTTCTCAGCGAAGTAGGAATTGAGAATATAAGCTGAGAGAAAGAGTCAGGGAGAAGGTGGTGGGGATTTGAAAGAAGGAAGAGACTTGTCATTAGACTGCTGGACACCATTAAGAGCGCCTTGAAGTTCATGTCTATGTATTGAAAATGACACAGGGAAGAGGGTCGGTATGTTTTCCTATGCTCTATAATTAGGATGTGTGCATGAGGTAGGCAGAGTTGGACTTGATTATGGTTCTGCCTTTGCTAATTGTGTGTGATAAAGGGAAAAGGAACAGAGTAAAGGTATGTATAACAAGTGGTATTTAATGAAAGATGATGGAAGGAGAGAAGAAGGAACAGCAAGAAGAGAGACAGTGAAAAGGTGCAGACAAGATTTTATTGTAGTCAAGCTACTTGAGAGAATTACCTGAAATGATGGGGGGCAGTGGTCAGAGAGTGGGGTGCAGAGAATCGTGGTTGCAGAAGGCCTGTGATTATTGGTAATGACGGGGTCTAGATTCAGAACATGGAAGTAAGTGGGTGGTAGAGGTAGGGTGGTTAGCAAAATCAATGAGGAAAAAAGTTCAAGGAGCTGAGATATTCCTTTTTTTTAAGTTTTGTTTAAAAAATTCAGACAATTCAGGAAATAGGGGTTTAGGAGAGGTGGTGATACAAAAGGGGGAAGTCATGGGGTTGAGGGTGGAGGTTGTCAGGGGTAGATGGCAGTATTATCTCCTTCACGCCATGCCTGCTGTCATCTCCTGAAGAGGGACAGGCTTCACATTCCAAAATGGGTGGGCAAGTCCTCTACCATGTCAGTTCAATGTAGAAGGAAATATTTGTCTCATCAAGCATTTCACTAATATTGGCTTCACAGCGATCCTGCACATCATTGAGGATCTTGGCATCATTTTCATCTGACACAAACATAATGGTCAAGCCCTTGGCGCCAAACCAACTAGCTTGGGCCACGTGCTAAGGTAAGTGTGTATCAGAATTGTCAATTAATAAGAGTGGTGTTAGAGAGGAGGACAGCATGCAGAAAAAAAAAAAAAAACTTCTGGACACAAAGGGGACATGACACAAGAATCAGGAAATGACTGAAATGAGAAGTTGTGCTTGATATAATCAGATGTCAAGACATTCAAGTCTGGAAACTTTAGAAGAATGGAGGGAGGAGGGCACCTGGGTGTCTCTGGTTGAATTCTCAGGTCAGACTCTGGGTTCAGTTAGAATGAGAAGCTCAAGAGGAAATTGAGAGACAAGTTTGAAAATGTAGTTGCCATGGGACTGGGAATTCCAGGTGGTGCAGCGAGAGGGTTTTAGAGGTTGGGGAGTGGTAGAAGCAGGGGATAGATGAAGAGGAATGAAGATCCTTATGGGAGTTGGAGTGGGGATGGCAAGGGTGACCTGGAAGTCTGGAGTTTCTTATCATATAAACAGGAATGTCAGGCAACAAAAGATTAGTCCTAATGAACTCAATGTGGACGACAGTGAATGTTGGGAGTGGGCAGATTTGTAGGAGGGGACTCCCAGATCTCTGTGGATGAAGGTCACAATCCACTGGCACCCAGATCCTTCCTGATCACTGGTTGGAGGCATGGATTTATTCAGTGTGTAGGGCTCCCCCCTGACAACACTGAATGGAACTGAGGAGGTTTGGGGAAATCGGGCATCACTCCCTGCACACAGACCACCGCCCACCCTTAACACTCTTCATTGGAGTGTGAAAATATTCATGCAAAACTGAGGTGACTAGAGAAGCTGGGCACCCACTGACCTACCTGCTGGTGGTTTGGAGGCTGAAAGTTTTCTCACTGTGGTTAAATAGACTTCACAGCTGACTGTGTTGTATTGAGAACCCTTTATGAAGAAGAAGTGCCACTGGCAATCAATCAAAAACAGAAGTCTGTAGTTCCAGGGATGGGTTTGAACAGATCCCTTGGGCAGTGGCCACAGGAAAATAAAGACTCTTCTTGCAGTGAAATGCCATGGGCTACAAGTTTTCTCATATGCTCTGGGGCCCAAATTCCTCTGGTCTCCCCAAATCCCAGGAGACTTTACAATATCATTCATTTTGGTTTTTCTTCCTGTTGACTCTTCACCGATCCCATGTGTGGGTAGCAAACAGCTAAATCCAAGGAAGATGCAATGCCTCCCCACTCCACCCCCCTTTCCTGTCCCTGCTAATTTGGTTCTGCTGCCAAAGTGTCTGTGATTTCTGGTACTCTGCAAGATAGAAATCCATAGGTGGACAGACAGGTGGATGACAAGTGGAAACATCAGGCAGGCTATGCTGTTGAGCTGTAAGTAGGAGGAGAGCTGATGGAGAACACTGACAGGCAGTGAAGAAAGAAAAGTGACAGAGAATGAATTCCCCAAGGGACAATCAGCGTACCATGAAAACATACTCTAGTGAAACAACAGCTCTGAGTTCTAAAGACAATTCTCAATTAAGTCCTCAGATGGTTTACTGCTAAGAGTTGATGAATTGGTGTATTCCCCATTGCTATCTGCAAAGTACCTTCAAACACCCACGTCTCCATCTGTTTCATTAATAAATTAACTTAAATCCATAAAATTAGCGAAGAAATCACAGAGCAACTTC
The DNA here is from genome assembly GCF_003254725.2 of Canis lupus dingo. Classification (NCBI taxonomy): domain Eukaryota; kingdom Metazoa; phylum Chordata; class Mammalia; order Carnivora; family Canidae; genus Canis; species Canis lupus. Next base: position 50,718,233 of record NC_064245.1, on the reverse strand, counting down.
TCTGTGATAAGTGACCAGAATTCATTCTTGGAGTAGCCCTCACAGAAACCTCTACAGGAATAGAAGCTGAAGAATCAAAAGATTTTCAAGGATAAAATTTGCTTTGAGTTTCCCTGTTTTCAGCCCATGATATATGAGTAAAAGCCTGAGCAAAAATAAGTTGATTGCATTCTTTCCTTGTCCTGTTCAAAAGGTCACCACTAGGACTCCAAAAGGAAATGGCCCAAAGGCAGCTTTGCATGGGGAGATGCAGTTCCACGCAGAAATCCTTACAGAATAATCGCTGGCCAGTTTCTTCTTAATTTCATAAAGCTGTGAAGGAGTGTAGATCAGGACAGAGCTGCATTTGCTATGCTGTGGTCTGAGACTTGAGAATAAAGACGTTTGGATGAGAGTCCAAGCCAAGAGTGATGGGCATTGTTGAGGAACCCTTGTCCTCAGCCTTCCACCAGAGGCAGTCTTTATCGAACTCACCAATAGGGAAGAGTGCTTGGTTTTGCTGGCCCTGCCAAATGGAATAAAATGAAAAAGGAGAGGCGATGGCAGGATTTGCCAAACTAGAGCTTTTTGGTGACCTTAGCAAGAGACAATTTTATGAAGTGGTAGAAACTGAAGTCAGATGAGAGTGGATTGACAAGTATGGGAGAAGTAGAATTGGAGACAGCATGTCTAAACAACACTGCAAGAGTCTGGCAATTAAAAACAAGGAGACATGAAACCAGGGCTTGGATAAGGAAGAGCAATGGCCCTTGGGGGAAGCAAGGTCGTGATGAGATAGATACTAGGGCTAGTTTGTACACTAATGGGAATAGTCCAGAAGAAAAACCAGGAGGAAGTGATGATGTAGGAGAGAGGTGTGGGGGATTGAGGGAGGAAATATTTGAAAAGGTGAAAGGAGAGACATTTATGACAAAGGAGAAAGGAAGAATTTGAGTGATCTTTGGGACTTAGCCATCCCAGCTGCCCACCAACTGAGACAATGCAAAACTGTTAGTACATTGGGGTGGGTATTTATGCACAGAGAGACAGGCATTGTTGATTGAGCTTGAAGCATGGGCATCTCTCATATTTGCAGTCCTTCTATTTGTGACTCAAATTTTGATTTTTTGAAAGTGGGGAGGGGGAGGTTGCACAAAATCATGCTCTTATGATAAACTGTTTATTATAAACTCATCATTTCTGAGGAAAAAATATGTTGCATTTTGCATTTTTAAAAGAAAGTGGCAACAGAATAGGGCAAGGAGAATATTATCTCTAAAAGCTAATGCATCATCCTCTTAAAATGTTAATGTCCCATTTCCAGCTGAACAAATAAACCTCTACTACTTGGATGCAACTAGTTCTAATGAATGTGAGTGCCAGCCTAGAAAATAAAGACCCCCCCCCCCCTTTTGATGGCAGAAAACATCTTTTACATGGAAAAAAAATGAAGTCATTATTTAAAAATTGCTCCATTAATGCATCACGAACAAAGGACGTTTTGCTTGAAAAGACCAACCAGCTTTTATTTTTGAGCACTTTATTTTCAATAGGATTATAAACAAGATCCTCATGAAACTCTTCAAACAGACAGAACACTGGGATGAAATATTGAGCTGCTTTGGCCCGCTCATTGTCTACTGGAGCCCGTTTGGTGTCTGGTTACGGTTTCCTTAATGTGGTTGCCAGTTGTTTCCTGTGGTGGTGGTCGACACCAGGCTATTTTGGTGGGGGAAGTGGAAAGGACATAGGAGCTGTTGTTCTCTTCTAGAGTTTACAAGAGAAAGGGGAGTTGGAACAACAGGAGCAAATTTCAACAACCCAGAAAAGAGAGACTTGAAGGAAAACATCTGAGAGCAGCAAAGAAACACACTTGGGCATCCTTCTGGTAGAAGATGACTTGGATGATGCAATGTTAAGCTGGCAGTGAGGAGGAGTGCGCTTCTCTTTTCTTGGCCATTCTATTTCTTGATTTTGATTGAAGGAAACATAGCAAGTGGAAAGTTACTGCTGAAGCTGTTTTACATTTTTAGAGAATCTATGTAATTATAAACACAAGTGCACACGGATATACATATCCACATAAATCACATGGAGAGAGGTCTTCTCCTTGAAAAGACCTGTAGCCTCATTTTAAGATCTGTGGTTTGGAGAGAAAATTGGGATTTTTTCCATTATTAATATGGACCCAGGCCAGCGTGAGGCCAGACACTTAATCATAATTTGTAGATGCACAGGTGGCTAATGGGAATATACAGCATTGTTCGGCTTAACCCCTGAGCCAGGGAGATATATGCTCTTTACCCTTGGGTCACATGCTAGTTCTTAGGGGAAAATGGTATCTTTCTCCCAAACTGCCCATGTATATCCACAAAGGAACACCCAAGTATCTGAATATGAATCAGCTCTACCCACACATACCCACAAGGCTTTCTCCAGTATTCCTTCTCTATTAGTCACTCAATTTTGGTTTATGCCCATTCTTTGGTAAATCCCTGCTACAAGGAAGGATAAAGGCAATGGTGGTCTTCTGCCAATATTTCCTTAAGCATAGGAAATGTGTTCACAGGATATATGAACATAGATGTGTCATTCACCCAAGGAGCTAACAGTCGCAGGCTGGCAAAAACAGATACTACCTGAGGAATGAGACAGACCACTGTGTTCCTTATGCCAGCTATTTACCTAAGAGCCAAGAAAGATAAGCTTTCTAATTATGACCACACAGTGATAAAACACAATGAATGGATGAACTGTCAGATTCAATCTGACAAATTGCTAGTTCAACTACAAAATAAAACTAAGGAAAATTAGTTAATTGTCCTAACATGTCCTCTAAAGATTTACTAAATAATTTCCATTCCTACAAATCTCTTTTTTTTCTCCTAAGATATAGCCAGAGATTATTCATGTTGCATACAACCGAAGGTCCTTGAGAATTAACGCAACTATTTTATATATGTTCCATCAGTGACAAATCTTCTCACAAAGAGGGAGATAAGTCCCTCTTAAGCAAATAAGTCCCGGAAACCATCTTGCTTTAATCCAACTGATTTGTTTTTCTTATCCCAAGATATTTGCTGGGGAATTGAAGTAGTGTTCAACCATGTTTCAGCTGTGTACAACGTGTACAACCATGTGGTAGCCTAGAAAATCCCCTTCATTTCCAAGGGCAGCTTGGATTTAATTCAACCCAGTAGTGTAGATGCAGAAGTAAGCAGGCTCAGAGAAGATACAAAAGATACAGGCCTAAAATACATGACCCAGTTGTAAGGAACTTACTCAGCTGAGCTTTGGAACATACCTTATCCAAAGACTACTCTGAGTAGGAAATTTCTAAGCTGGAGGATCATAACAATCTTGTAATAGCACAGGGGAGGAAAGTTGAGCCCCTCTATCAACAACATGACAGTGATAGATTTTCCTTCTGGAGCCCTTTTCTCTTACTTGACCTGCATGATTACCATACACAGTCAGATCTGATGACATGGCACAGTGGGGAGTGCCTCAGGAGAGTGAATTAATGGACAAGAAGGTTCCTCCAAAAGTTTGTTTTTTTGGCCTGCATAGTTCACCCAGTGATAGCTATTAGGTAACAGAGAATCAGAAATCTGTTCTGCTTTATGAAGGTGCTTTATTTCAGAAGGGCAGATGAACCTGTCCTACAAGTAGACTTGTCCCAAGATTGACATTTCCCATGAAGGGGAAGGGGAGGGGGGTTTTTCTATGTGACTTGGGAAAGCTTGTGGCCTGTGGGTCATTCACCTGTTTGTGCAACTAAAAACCACAAGTTTAGGTCATGGCCTCAGGCAAGATCTTCTAGAAGGTTCTACCACAGTTTCAGAGATTATCAAGGACACTTACCTGGAGGTGGCATCTGGGTCAATCATGAATTTACCCATTCTCTCTGATGACATCTTTTTATGCCATTAAAACTGCAGATGATGGCTCTGAGTCTATTTCCACTCAGATGGGATTATCCATTCGTATGGTCAACATGTCTTGTTTCAGGCTGGGCTTCTCATGCATGAAATGCATTGTCTTTCCCTTTAAGGAGTTTACTGCCTCAGTGACCTTTATATTTGACAAAAAGGCTTTTTAATCCACCACGCTGCTGCTTTCCTAAGTGGTTTCTCCTCTGACTGGCATTATTGAATGGACTTTCCCTGTTGATGGGTGCTATTAAGACATGCTGTTTTTTTGTATTGAATCAAAACTGTGCTCTTTTATTTGCCTTTATTCTATTTTTTTAAAGCTTGCATTAAGTGACAATGTGTGCACTTACACAGGACAATCACATCAGTGTATATCAAGCATGACCACAATATGTTGGCATTAAGTGAAGAATTCAGTTCATTTCTCCTGTTAACTCAGATCCCAGATGGGAATAGTTTGGGGTTAAAAGGTAATAAAGTAAGCCCTCCAAAATTCCTCCTCTGCCTCTGAGGACCAGGATTGGATGCTGTATTATTTAGCATCTAGATTATTTGAGTGTTTCCTTGGGTGGGTACTTGTGATGAGGTCTTTGTTCCAAGCCTTCCTTTAACATTGAAAGATCTCAGATCCCCAAACAGAACTGAGAGAGTACTGAAGGTGATTACACTTTTCGTGTGCTGTCCGTTACCATAGGCAACCAACATTCTGTAGAGGGGCCGTGTTGTAAAGGGTGCTAACATCTTCTTAAAAATTTGTTTGGTGCAAACAATTAGTTTGAGTGCAAAACAGGATCTACAGCCTGGCTGTACCATTCACTCCTTGGGCGACTTTGAGCAAGTCACCTCATTTCTCCAACATGACATATCTCATCAGCGAGCAGGAAACGCAAGTAATACAATCCATGTAAAAGAATGTTGTAATATTTAAAGCTCAAAGGTTATTTTTGATACTATCATTTAGATAGCACATTAGTTAGGAGGAAATAGATTCATTATTTCTCATATGGGCGCTTCTCCTTGCTAACATTTGTTGACAACACCCTGAAGGACAGGCCCTGTGCTAGGCTATTCGATGCATGTTATTTATTTTTTCCTGATAATTGATGAGAAAGGCATTATTGTCTCCATTTTTACATTGGGGAGCCTTATGATCTAAGAGGGAAAGTTGGTCCCCTGTGGTCACACAGCTGGGACTGAGCACAGGTTTCTCTGACCCTAAAGTCTAAATTGTCTTTATTTTTTTGTCAACTCCCTACCTTTTAAACTACGAAAGCCATGTCACCCAGGCATGGAAACAGTTGTCTCTGGAATTCCACTACAGGCATCTGGGCTGTTTCTGGACTTGATTGCTAGTGCCTGAGGAAGCATCATTCCCTTCTTTCATGAACTTAGAAGAGTAAAAACCACCCCATGGCTGTATTAAGGACAGTGCTGCCATGATAATGAAGGCACCACGGTCAAAAGCAACCACATTATCAAAAAAATGATCTCTTTTAACAACGAATTGTGACTGATTAGACTCTGAATATGAAATCAAACGAAAATGCATGGAGACTCAATTTTCCATAGAGCTGACAGTCTGACCTTTTTAAGAGTGGAAATGGAAATTATTTTTAATTAACATGACTAATCATTTCCCATCATTTTGAGGTAATTGGTTTTGTCTACAAAGAGGTACTATGGGGTGCTGGCCCCCGCCCCATGGCTGGTTGTGGCTGGCACGATTAACCTCAGGGAGCTTCAGAGGCATGGCCCCTTTGGCCTGGTGATTCTTCACCTCAGGATCAGCACAGGGAGAAGCTCATGGTTCCATCTGTATCTTGTTTTTCCTTTCTTACTTTCTTTTTCTTCTCTCTTTCTTTCCTCCTTTGGCTGTACTTCTTTCAAGGACTAAGTGGAACTGTTTATTTTAGTTCCCCTAATGTCCATTTCCAGGGCTGCATTTGTCATCAACTTCAACACTGAATGCAGAGGCAAGATATAAACCAGGTTCTGCTCCTTTTCTTGTCTCCACTTGTGACCACTCTGTCCCCCAATATTTGTCCAGAAAAATGTTCAGTGCTCTTTTAGTTTGTCCTTGCAAGAACCAAGGAGGAGCCCATAGATCACCCTCACTCAGAGTGCCTGCAAGGATGGCAAGTGACATTTTACCCTCTATACCCAAGAACATACTTGTGAAGGCCCTGTGACCCTAAAGTCTGGTGTGCTCTCCTGGACCTAGATATCCTCATCCCATCCCAGTCCTGAAATATCTTTCACAGAGAAATCAAGCTGGAATCATCTTAGCCCTCTTTTACCTCTTCACTCAGGTCCTTGGGTAAATCTAAAGTGTTGTATGAGTACAGAACGAATATGGTTCTTTTATGCTGGTACCAATTCACCCTTGTAGCATAATTTTGACATATTTTTAAAGATCAAAAACTTGGGGTGCTTGGGTGGATAAATTGGTTGAGCCTCTGAATGGTGGTTTCAGCTTAGGTCATGATCTCAGGATTGTGGGATTGAGCCCTGAGTTGGGTTCCATGCTCAGTGGGGAGTCTGCTTAAGATTCTCCTTCTCCTTCGCTCTCTGTCCCTGTCCACCCCCTTCATGCACATGCACACACTCTCTCTTTCTCAAAAAAATAAATAAATCTTAAAACAACAACAACAACAACAAAAATGTTCCCCTGACTGCCACCACTGCCACCAGGACAGTAAGAAATAATGAAATGGGTAAATGGATTAAAAAGCACCATTCGATCACAAATGTTTCCTACCTGGTTCCAGAAAAAGCCTTCGGTCTGGGGCAAGGTGTTGGAACTTGTAATTGTCTTCCCTCTCTCTTTCTTTATTGCAGTAACTTGGCCCAGAACTTCAGAGGTATGATCTCACCTTGCTCTTTCTGATCTTACGTACTTTGATTTATTTGTTTTTGTTTAAATACTTATTTATTTTTAATTATTCAAGCAAGATAGGAATATATGTTATTAAAAATTCAAACAATTTCAGACAAGTCAACTTTTCTTTATATAATAAAGGAAAATTCTTTTTGACCTCCTCTCATATCCCCTTCTAGATGAACCATTATTTTTAGTTTGGTGCATATTTTTCCATATCTTTTTCTATGCCTTTATATGTATATATATATTTATAAGTAGAAGTAGGGATTTTGTATATTTGTGTTTGCTTATGGAAATGAAAATGTTGTTCTGGAACTTTATAAAAATAATTATAATAATTATTATAAAATAATTATATAATAATAAAATAATAATTTATAATAAATATAAATATCTGAAAGATTTTCCTACATCACTACACATAAATCCAACTCATTTTTAAACTTCTACAATGTATTCAACCACAATTTTGATTTATCTATTTCCCCTATTTGGACATTTTGATTGTTATTGAGTTTTTTTGTTTGTTTGTTTGTTTTTTACTGGAGGCAAGGCTGCAGCAAATGTCTTTATATATGTATCTTTGTGCACATGCACATATCTTTGTGGAAATATTTCTTGGTCATATACTATAAGTGGAATTGATGAATTAAGGTTATTTTCATTTTAAGTTTTAAGAGATATTGCCAGATTTTTCTCCAAAATAGAATAAGTAGATATGAATAAGTAGATATTCCTACTAGCAGTGTACAAGATCATCCAAATCCTCACAGTCTTACTAACACTTGATATTATCAAACATTCAGATTTTTGGTCAATCCAGTAGATGAGAAGTGGTATCTCCTTAATGCATTAATTTCATTTTCCTGATGATTAATAACACTGAACATATTTTCATCACTCCATGGCTATTTTGATTTATTTTTCTATAAGCTACTGATATCCTTGGTCATATTTCTATGGGTTCCTTCTCTTTGCTGACACCTACCTTAAGTGACCCAGCATCTGGTTGGCCCTAATCTCTAATTGACACTATATTTAAGTGCATGATCTTTGAAGCCAGTCACATCTAGAGTCAAATCCCAGTTGTGCTGCTGCCTAGGTATGGTGCTATAGCAACTTACACACTCATGCTAATCTCCTGCTTTCCCATCTATGACATGAGTACAATAATGCCTACTATGCAAAGCATGTTTGTGTGCTTGCACACCTGTGTTAAGATGCAGATACATATGAAATGCCCAGTGAACCATTTTGATCAACACAATGGAATAATCAATTCTGCCCATGTTTATTCTGCATTATGGCCAGGTTCTAAGCTTGGACTCTTTGATTTGATATTTATCCTAATCCCCAACAATGAGGGTAGCTGACTCATACACTGTAAATAAATCTCAGTGCTAGAGCTGATGCAGTGTGGTCTCTGTATAATTATTTCATTTCTCTGCTTAGATTCTGAAACTGAGGTTTGGTTGGCCTTCTGAACTCACAATATTTTCATGTCTCTTCCCTCTCTACATACCCACTCCCACTGTTCTCTGCCATCTGAATGTCATGCTACGTACCAGACTGTCTCAGACTGAATCCCTAGGCCTGCTCTCTGCCATTGCTCTTTTACTGACCAAGCCAAGATTTGACCTCTTTATTTTCAGATGCCTAAGCCCTTGCTCTTAACCAGTGGTAATAGCTCTACAAATATCACTCCTGGATCTCTCACTTAATCTCTCTGAGCTTCCAGCTTCCTTATCTGTCCACAGAATTAATAATGCCAAGTCTGCATTACTGTTGCAGGATTCAGAGGAGATCACATACTTAGCACAATGTCACCAGTCCTCCCTTGTCTTCTTGTCTCACTCACAAACTGTCACAAAAATAGCTTTTTCTTTCCTTGTTTGTTTTATTGTAATCCCTTTATATAGTAGATCCTTAGTACATGGTGGGTTTTATTAAGATTCAGTGGGCATTTGTCTGCATTCCTTTTCAGAAATACAACCAGAGGTAAAATGTTAAAATGATGATGACTGATTCTGATGAAAACTGAATTAATATTTGCTAGCCATGGTCACATATTATGGCTTTGGCTATCTGCAAAATGACCCATTAAAAATTAAAAATTAGTTACTGGCATTTGGGAAGTAAGATTTTATAGGGATTATTAATTTTCTAAAGAGACATATCTTAGGCTAGATGAGAAATTTCCCTGGTTGTGGTGGCTGGCATTTTGTGTCATTGCTTCTTTGTCCATAAAAAAGGGCAGTGGCATGGGCCAGGGGAGGGGAGGCTTGGCTTTAAAAGATTTTTAAAAATATAGGCTCCAAAGAGGTGGGTAAAATTTGACTGACGAAAATTTTATGTGATATCCAGTAGCTAAGAGAGGTCAGCACCTTATCTAACAGGAGGCAGTGTGATCACTGTGGCAGGTCAGTTATCCAGGGAAGGTCATGGGAGGGATGGGCTTAGAGACAGGACATGTCTCTATGGAAAGGCCACCATCACTTCCTTCAGCCTCTACCCTGTGCTTCATTAGACAGGTTTGTCATACTAGGGGTATTGAGGCAGCTTAATCATCTCTCAGACAAATAGATTATTTGATTTAAAAAAAAACAACAACAATAACAACAACACTATTGCTTTTTTGCGCTGAATTTTCCAGTTACTTTGATTCTTCCCCAGCCAGGACAAAATGATGAAAAGAGAGGTCAAGAAAAATAATGAATTTTGAGGAGACTTACTTTGGTCAATTTTATGTGAGAGGGTAAAGACCTTCCTTGACTCAGGTCATGATTTCAGGGTCATGAGATCAAGCCCTGCCTCGGGCATTGTGCTTAGCACAGAGTCTGCTTAAGACTCTCTTTCCCTCTCCCTCTGCCCCCACCTCCACTCTCCCTCTTTCTCTCAAATAAATAAATAAAATCTTTTTTTAAAAAAAAGAGAAAATGAGCCAATTGGATCTCTGCTCCTTGGGACTCATATTTTCCCCTTGTCTTCCTGTCTCATTTTCATACTGTCCTAAAGAGAGTTTTGTGTGTGTGTGTGTGTGTGTGTGTGTGTTTTCTTAATTGCAGTTTCTTTCCAGCTGGATTCCAGCCTTTCCTTTCACTTGGTGAGAAGCATTCACAAATATGTTGTAGAAAATGTGCTAATTAATGGATGTCCAAACATCTGGGAAGAAACAAGCAAAGTTACAGTTAACACGCAATAAACAAATACAGAAAGGGCGGACAGTTTGAGCACATGAAAGAGACTGCTTAGAGGAACTGTATACTCTCTCTGCACCTGTTTACCAGCACAATTTCATTTGGAAGGGAGGACAATTTTGTCTCACTCTTTGTGTGTCCTAACTTAATACCTTACACTATAAACTAAACCATTCTATATTCAGTAGGGAGGCCCCTTGGGAAGGGGAGGGATGAGGGTTCTGTTGGCAATCTGCAGACACTCAGGAGCTTCAGTGAGGGAGCATGCGTGTATATGACACGTATAGACTGAAATGCTTCAACCCTCACCTCTCAGCAAGACTGAAGTTGGTCTTTCTCCTTCTCTTTCGCAGATCTCCCTGTTCTAATTAGTTCTCCATACTGTGGACTACAATGCAATATGATATGAAGGATGGGAGCTAACAGGTTTTGAGCACCATCTGAGTCTCAGGCCAACTTCTACATATCTTATTCCATTTATACTCCAGAACAACCTTAAGAGTTACATGTGCTTACTCTCCCCATTTCACAGGGGAGGAAACTAAGGTACAAGGAGCTTATGTAACTTGCTCAACCTCAGACAGCTATTGGTGGCATGGCTGTTATTCATGGTTCTTACCCAAACTTTACTTGTTAACTGATAACTTGTTCTACCTTTTATTCCATCTATTTCTTGACCTTAGACTCTTTCTCTTTGTTTTGGTCTATGTTTGGCTGCTTTTACTTTTTTTTATCATGTGATCTGTCTATCTCTTGACTCTTCGGTTTCTCTCAAGAGCTCAAGCCTATATTGATCACAACAATTCTCCTCATTGTGAGTGCCTCTGCCATTTTTCTCTGCTGTTGGGTCTTCCCAGTGAAGACTGAACCCCATCCCAGGAGCCTGTGCTCTTGCAAGTCTTCCTATGTTCCAGAAGTAGGGAGAATTTCTGTCTATTATGTTTTTCTGTAAATATTTCAGTAATTAGGGACACCTGGATGGCTCAGTGGTTGAGCACCTGCCTTTGGCTCAGGGTGTGATCCTGGAATCCTGGGATCGAGTCCCATATCAGGCTCTCTGCAGGAAGCCTGCTTCTCCCTTTGCCTATGTATCTGCCTCTCTGTGTGTGTGTCTCTCATGAATAAATCAATGAAAATCTTTTTAAAAAAATTTCAGTAATTATAACGTTGAGTTCACCATTTGTGCAAATTCTCAGTCACCATTGATTCCCAAAGCATTATTTCCAGAGATAAGGGGAATAAGGTAACTTGGAGGAGCTTCCATTTTTAGGAATCTTTTTCTGTGTCTAGTATAGCTGGCAAGTTCTTTAACATGCTTATGTGTGACAGTGCCAACCTTGTTCTGGCTTTTAGCCCTTTGTTACACACCTTCTCCTTCTACTCTATCTTCTGGTTTCTAGCCCTTCTTTGTTGCTGGCAATTTCCCAGATGTTTCTCTCTGGCTCTTTCTCCTCCTCTATTGATCCTATAATGGTAAGAGAACCCCCAGATATGTTCTACGCCCTTAAGCCATTCAATACTGTGACTTAAATATTGTCTACTTTTAGCAACTCCTAAGTCTACATAACTAGCTATGATCTTGCCCTGGAAACCAAACTGGTTATCCAATGGTTTCTTCATTTGGTTTTATGGTTTTGTTGTTGTTTGTTTATTTTTTTGTCCACTGGGTAGTCTAAAACCATTGTGTTGTACACAGAACTATTTAGTGAAAAGTGTGTAAAAGTTTGACACCCACCCTGTGTTCCAGTGGCTAAGCTCTCTGCCCAGCACAGTCTTGCCCCTGGGGAGTGGAGTGCCATTTATCTCACCATAAGGCACTGACCTCCTACCAAGTTGTGGACTCATGGAGCTGTGTCCTCCAGTATGGGGCATCATTTTTTTTAATACACACAAAGAAAGCTGTATATTTTAAAGAAAGCACCATGAGAGCATGATGTTTGCCAATCTTGTTTGTGGTTGTATTCTCAGCACTCAAAACAGTGCCTGGTAGACAGGAGGTGCTCAGTAATATTTGGGAAATAAATCATAGTGGAAAAAATCCCTTCTTCCAGAATCTGTTGCTCTGCTTTACAGAAATTCAATTAATAATGAGATTAACTTGGTGTTAAAAATAAGGAGTCAAGAAAAATGACCTAAAATTCAAAACCTCAAAAGTTATTGAGAATAATAAAAATAATAGCTAAATTTATTGAAGGCTTACTATGTTATAAGCTCTTTTAAGTTTAATCCTAATATGAACCCTATAAAGAAGACACTAGTAGTATCTCCATCTTATAGATGAGGAAACAGGGATGCAGAGTCTATGTAACTTGAGTAAGATCATGTGGCTACATGGTGTTAAGCAGAGTAGGTATGTTACATAGTACATCTGAAGAAAGAAATGAAAGAATAAGAAGTCTCAGGATGAGAGTGCCTGAATGGGAGTGCTGTGGTTTGGGATAGGTTTATTGGCACATATTGATTTATGCAGCTCCAGGATGGCATTTGAAGCTCTTTCAAAGGACAACCACATGATTTATTATCTAAACTGGGATACTTTTTTTTATAAGAGGTTGGCAGACATAAATTGGCTCCCACTGAACTAACTGAGACACATGGGACCCCTACTTTTCTCCTCCTATGGTATGGCCTCTAGTCACAATAAAGCATCTTGTTTTACTTTTACTCATGTGTTTTCCACTTTTCAGATTGACCTTGGCCACCTGATTTCTTGGCAAGTACACAGTAAACACATACTGAGTTGGATTGATTATCTACTGATGATTCTGACATTGAATTATCTCATTCAGGATGCATGATGATATGATATTATGATGTCATGCAACATGTTTTCAACATTTTTTAACACATTCAAATTAATGTAAATAGTACTCACCAAACAAAATCAATAAGAAAAAAAAAGCAGAAAAAAATTTAGTAACTAAGTTATGGTCCTTGTTCTGATAGATTTGTTTTATTGGGAGGAAGTTACTTAACTGTCTAGACATCTTTGTACTTGTCTTAAAAATGAATGAATCATCGTTGGAGATCCTAAGAGTCTCCTTCCATTACTCATTTTCTAAAATATGCCTATCCTAAAAGAATCTCAAAATATTGCACACAGCCATTGTCTTTTCTGCAAACCAAGACCATGTGATGGGATATCTTTACCAGATAATTAAAATGAGATGCTTTTCATCAAATAAGAGACAACAGGAAGCAAAAAATCAGCGGTGTTGAGATGTTGCTTTCCATAAAGTTGTTACAATTACAAGACAATGATGATTAGAAAGAAGCATCCATTTGAAAAGGCTGTATTTTCTTTTTTTAAATAAACTTTTCTTTTTAAAACAGTTTCAGATTCATAGCATTGCCATGAAGGGAGTACAGAGAGTTCCTTCTAACCTACATTAAGTTTCTGCTTATTAATATTTTATATTAGCGTGGTGCAGTTGTCGCAATTCATAAACCAATATTGATGCATTATTTTTAATGTTTCTGTATAAGTAAGGTCCCCCTCCACACACACAGTTGTTTTCAAAATATCTTCTTCTTTCATTTTCTGTAGTTTGAATATGATATGCATAGGCACAACTTTTTCTTGGTATCTATTCCATGTGGTGTCCCCTAAGCTTTCTGGATCTGTGATTTGGTGTCTATCATTAATTTTGCTAAGTTCATCTTCAGTATTAGTTCATGTGTTTCTTCTCCATTTTCTCTTTCTTCTTCTGGCATTACAATCATGTATATGTTACATCTTTTAAAAATTTCCTATTGTCATTAAGTTTTGTCTTCCAACTCACTGATTCTTTGCTTTAACTTTGATCAGCCAATGGGTGAGCCCATAAAAAGCATTCCGTATATATGTTACAGTGGTGTTTTTTGCTTTTTATTTCAACCCTTTCTTTTTGATTTGTTCTTAAAATTTTTACCCTGGATTATTTTACTCATCATGTGGTCTACTTTTTCCATTAGAGCCTTTAATATATGAATTGTAAGTATTTTAAATTCCCTCTAATTCCAGCATCTGTATCATATCTGAGATGGATTTTGATGCATAACCTCTTCAGACTCTGTTTCCCTCTTGTCTTTTAGTATGCCTAGTAATTGGTTGTTGAAAGCTGGATATGATATATTTGGTAACAGGGACTGAAATAGGTAGGACTTCAGTGTGAAGTGCTATGTTGATTTTGACTGGCAGTTGGTCTTTGTCTGAAGTTTTTGTAGCTGTAGGTGCCAGAGGCTTCACATTCCTCTAGTGTTCTTGTTTTGTTTCCCCTTTTGACATTGGGTCCCTTGAATTCTCCTTCTTCAAGAGAGTCTGTATCTTGCACTTATTTCAGCTGTCATCTATATGACTATTATGGTGTTGGAGTCATGTTTCTGTGGTGCAAAGCCTGGGGAAAGGGATGTTTTCTACCAATGAATCCATTTTAACCCTAGTCTTCCCATGAGCTTGCTTCTCTGGCCTCTCACCTCCAGAAGTGTTTCTTCCCCTTTGTTGAGAAAGGAAGTCTCTCCAGGCTGGCTTCTCCCTTGGCTTTAAGACAAGGTCTGCTAAAGTCTTTTTCTCCAGGGAAGACTCTGGTCATATTTCCCAAGGATTGTTCTTTCCCTCCACCTACCAGGGCTAGGAGGGGATCTTTCTAGACCTTCACCATGTAAAGATTTCTATACATTCTTGGAGGCAAGTTCCACAAAAGTGTGGGAACTGCACCCTAAGATAGCAACCCAAGGAGTTTCTAGGTGCAAGTTAGGCTACCTTCACCCTCCAAGAGTTCATTAAGATGGTCATTTAAGTGTTTGTACCAATTTATTACTTCAGTGATTTAGGATCTATGTAAGCAGATCTTGGCTGTGACTTCTTGAATTCACCTCTCTCCAGACTTCAGGCTGGTCATTTGCCCTGCAAAATCATTTGTCTAATAAGTCCACACAAGTCATTTGGTTTTCAGTTTGCCCAGCTTTTTCTTGTAAGGATGGGAGTGATAAGTTCAGAGTTCTTCACATATCAGAGCTAAAACCAGAAGTCTCTACATTTTCTTTGGAAGAGCTGAGGATCTCACATCCTGATACTCTTTTAGGGAGATGTTAAGGGTAATGATTATAATTTTATTTTTTATTTTTTAAAAAGATTTTATTTATTTATTTATTTAGTTAGTTAGTTAGTTAGTTAGTTAGTTAGTTATTGGAGAGAGAGCGTGAGCAGAGAGAAGAGCAGAAAGAGAGGGAGAAGCAAGACTCCACACTGAGTGCAGAGCCAGACATGGGACTTATCCCAGCATCCTGAGACTATGATCTGAACTGAAATCAGGAATTAGATACTTAATCCACCAGCTGCCTAGGTACCCCAATTATCATTTTAAATTGAACCATCAGGGACAATGTAGGAAAGTTCCTCACCTGGGCTCTATCATCTTCCCACACCTGGGGCTGTAGAATCATATGAATATGTTTCCCTAAACTGCTTTTGCCCTGGAGATATCTCTTTTTTAATGAGATGCTTGAGAACCGAAGAGAGTTGGAGCTTTCATGGATGGGCGATGCACTCTATTTAAGGATATCACCCATATATTTACATTTTATAATTGTTTCTCCAAAGGGTGTTGTGAGCTGAATCATAGCAGACTCATCTCTCCTTCCCACCCTCACCTCTATCTTTATTGTGTTGAGTTGGAGAATTTTAACTAACTTTATTTCCATCCTCCAAAAGGATCCTTGGATGCCTGCAACCACAACTGATTTCCATAGCTAGAATGCCAAATCATTGCATTCCCCCAAGATCCTGGGTTTCAGTGAGTTCAGTGAAGCACTCTGGAGAGACTTTTTAGGAAGCAGAGGATGGTTCATGGATATTGACTTCCCACAACTTTCTCTGCCCCACCTCCTCCAATTAAAAAAAAAAAAAACAACACAACAGATTGATAAAACACTGTCCAGAGTTTTTAAAATCTCAATGGGATTCTAAATGTTCACTATTGCAGCACACACATTTATACACAAAGAGATTTGAAGGTTTTCTGATTTCAATTAAGATTGTTATCTTCTCTGAGTGATGGTTTCTCCGTTTTTTCCCTCCAGAAATCCCTTTGGCTGATCTATTTTAAAAGAGCATTAGCTAGGGATAACCAGGCTCACTTGTATTGAGTCTACTTTCCCTCCAGGTCTCTTTGTCTTAAATTCTGAAGTCTCTTTTCCTATCCTGCTAAAGGTTAGCAGCTCGAAATCAAGGACATGAGTCATTGTTACTCTTCATGTAAAAGATAAGCTCTGTAGCTTTTATGGCAAAAAAGTCTAAAAGATTCTAGAAATAAGGTAGAAGTCAGAGAGATCATTTGGGGCTATGAAAAGTCCTTTACTATCTAAATTAGAAGACCCAGGTCAAATTGCTATCATGCCTATTAGCACCTGGGTTTCATTGGTCAAATTACCAAACCTCAGAGTCTCAGTTTTCTTACCTGTTAAATGGGGGTTAATAACACCTGCCTTCTCATCTGACAGTCATTGGGAAGCTCTAGTATATGCATAAATATCAAGTCTCTGTGAAGCATCATGCACATGATTTGTCTTATCTTCCCGTCACCATATTTGAACATGGTAGCCCATTACATGTTCTGAAACAAATCATGAGTACTAGTTGGTATGCGGCTATCCTCTTGAACTTGTAACACTCAGTGGAATGTGAGCCATGTGATAGTCTTGAAAATTGTCCTCGATACAAACAGGAGAACAGTATAAAGCTTTTGATCAGGTGGACAAATGATACATCCTAAATAATACATTCAGCTTCCAAACAGAATATTTCCAAGGAAAATGCTGTGTAGATTCATTGATTCCTACAGCAAGTTATGCAAGGGTAATGTATTGAAATTCATCACTTAAAAGAGACATATCTTTCATGATTTATGATAAGAATCCAGGTAACTACTATTAATAGGTATGAAATTCAAATCTCACTGATTAATACTTTAAAATATTATCTTTCCACGTTATGCTTAGGAAGCTGTCCCGATATGTTTGACCTACTGTACTTATTGTGCCAAGCACACCTGTGAATATCTAATATACTAATTTATCTTCATATAAGACTACAGATGTGGAATATATATTTAAAAAGTGTGTGTGTGTGTGTGTATAAAAGAAAGAATATGCAACTCATGCAAAATATGTGCATACTAAGTACGCAAATGAGTATTTCAAAATTAGTCTGACTTTAATATTTCTTTAATTTATGATATTCATGGTCTCTAGAAAGAGATTTCTTTTCCTGATTCTCCCACCAAAAGGCCTTTGGCGTCTCAGCCCCACACATCTAGCCCTCACATGAGGAATTTAATTCCAGATTACTAATTTCAGATCATGTTAACCAGTGACTTAAAGCATCTTAGAATTAAAAGAGGATGGTTTCTGTTTCTTTGGAGTTTGCTATTAAACTCTCTCCTTTGTGTTCAATCTCTTGTAATATCAGTATCACAGAATATTTGCCCATCACTAGGTATTACGGTCCCTCTACCACACACACACACACACACACACACACACACACACACACACGAAACTGAGTTCCAGAATGGTTCGTGAATGCATCTGAAGTCCATTGCTGACTTAAAATTCAAATGTCTAAGCCTTCTAATATTTCACCTGCCTTCTTCACATTAAATAATTTTGATTTCCAACTTGTAATAGTTATTTCAGGAGAGCAAAATGCGTGGCTTGGCTTCTCTAACCAGTGGATTCAAATATTGAGTGAAGTATAGAACATATTTTACATTCTAACTGGAAAGCCTATCAATATGTTACTCTTTCTGGTTGAAGAATTTAAAATTGGTCTCCCTCTTCATTTTTCTCAATTGTTCGCTGCAACTGAATGGGAAGATTTTAGGAGGGTTCTTATGGTTTCTGAAGAACCATTTTTTAAAACAGCAAAAAATTCAAAAACTATACTGTTAAAATCTTAAATTTGATGAGTTTTGACTATTGAATATACCTGTAATGGCTACCCAAATTGAAATATAGAACATTTCCACCTTCCCAGAAAGCTTCCTCATAATCCTTTTGAGTATTCTTCATCCCCAGAGAGGCAATGGCTTCCTGATATTCTTTGATATATCATTTATTTTTGCATATTTATTTTTGCATATGCAGCACATATTTTTCAGGAGATTGGTCCATACTGTATTTATCAGTAGTTTCTTCATTTTGTTGCTAAGGAATATTCCATTCTAGTATATGTTACAATGTGTTTATTTAAACACCTCTTGATGATTTTTCTTTCTTTCTTTCTTTCTTTCTTTCTTTCTTTCTTTCTTTCTTTCTCTCTCTCTCTCTCTCTCTCTCGATCTCTCTCTCTTTCTTTCTTCCTTTCTTTCTTTCATTAGTTTCAGAGGTAGAATTTAGTGATTCATCATTTGCATATAACATCCAGGTCTCATTACATCATGTGCGCTCCTTAAAGCCCATCACCCCATCACCCCACTCCCCTCCAGCAACACTCAGTGTGTTTCCTAGAGTTCAGAGTCTCTTATGGTTACGGCTATTTTCAATTTGAGTCTACTATTAGCAAAGCTGCTTTAAACCTTCTTGCATTTTTAAAATTTATTTACTCATGAGACACACACAGAGATTGAGAGAGAGAGAGAGGCACAGACACAGGCAGAGGGAGTAGCAGACTCCATGCAGGGAATCCGATGTGGGACCTGATCCTGGGACTTCAGGAAATCGCCCTGGGCCAAAGGCAAGCGCTAAACCGCTGAACCACCCAGGCATCTCGTTCTTGCCTAAGTCTTGTGTGAATACATGTTTTCATTTCTCTTGAGTACATACCTATTGTCAATTTATACGTTTCTCTTGAGTACAAACTTATTGTCAGTACATACTTTTTTTTTTTTTTTTTTTTTTTTTTGCGTGTGGCTTATCTGTAGTCTTAAGTCTTTGGCCCATTCTGAAAACTGCATTTTGTTGTCTTTGTTGTTATTATTTCTAGGAATTCTTTATATATTTTGGATACAATTTCCTTGTCCAGTAATATATATTGTAACCTTTTCTTCTTGTCTGTTACTTGCCAACTTATTTTCTTCATGGTGCTTTATTATGAATGCACAATTTTAATTTTGATGAAGTCTTATTTATATTTTTCTTTTATAATTAATGATTTCTGTATTGTTTATAAAAATTTTGCCTAACCCAAACTCGCAAAGATATGCTCCTATATTTTCTTCTAGAAGTTTTATGGTTTTAACTTTTAGGTCTAGATCTCTATGCTGTCTCAAATTAATTTTTGTGCCTGGGATGAGTTTGAGGTCAAGAATTATATTGCTTATTTGGTGTGATATTTGTTCTTGCACCATCATTTGAGGAGAATAGCCTTGCTTCATTTATTTAACTTAGCACATGAAAGCCTCTTCTTAAGCACTGGAAAACAATATTGCTAGTGTTCTGTGATTTTCAGAGGCATGTGGATGACTTCATCCATACGTCAAATACTACGGATCATATCACGATGCCTTTGCAAATACAATTTCGTCCACCACAATATCATTCTTTTTTTAGTACTACCCAAAACACAGCTTGGTAGTCCCAGAAACCTTCCTTGAATTTTCCCATATGGTACAGCTAACTAGCTCTTGGGTTCTTATATAGCACTGTGAATTTCTCTTTCAAAATGCTTGTCTTACTGCACACTAATTTTCTCTTCATTTGACTGTATCCACAATAAGACAGTGATTTACTTGAAGACAGGCTTGTCTTTTTATCTCTGTATCCTTAGTACTTAGCACTGTGATAGGGAAAAAAGGTAGACGTTCAATTCGTGGTTTTAATCAAATTTGTCCTGGATGTTCCACAGAAGCAGTGGAACATCACAGGCTTTGCTGTGAGATCATTTTGATTTCTAATCTCATTTCTGCTACTCACTAGCAATTTAAATGGGAACAAGTTATTTAATTGCTAAATCTCAGTTTATTATTCTGTAACTTACAGATATTTAAAACTACTTTTAGGATATTTATAAGAATAAAAAAAGAAACAATGTCCAGTACATAGTAGCTACTAAATAAAAGAGAACTAACATATTCTTTTGGTATGAAAAAAGTAAATGAAAGACTTATATATGAGCTCTGCCAGTTACCTACTCTAATATCCAGGGGCTTTTGACTTAAGACTCAAGTAGAAAATGCTATGCTATCTTCTGTCCATAAACACAGAGTCACAATTTGGACACAGTAGCCAAGGTAACATTTCAAAATGGAACCTATTTTGTGATCTCTTCTGTAGCTTTCAAATAACACCAAAAAATTGAAAATCAGTATAAATCAAGTCTTGGAATAGTGATATCACATCATTATGGAATTTAACCAAGGCCAAATGTATTCCAGACTACACAGCTATAATTCTATACGGACTTCTTCAGGAAATAATACAGAGAAGAGTCAAACACATCCTTGGAACCCCAGAATATGGCTGTGGCCCTACTTCACATAACTTCCAGGTAAATCATGTTAGCTATTAGGCAAACAGGCCAGAAAGCCATGTTTCTAGGTCAACTCCCAAGAACTTCTACCTACCATGCCCTCCCCCAGGTTATCTTATTTGCTTTGCATCTGTTCCACTTAAAGGCACTTGAGAAGCTTACAGAATTGCAGTATTTGCCCTCTGAAATGCTTTTAAGTAGCATTTGAAACATACTATTTCCCAACATCACAACCACTTACAGCACCCGAATGGCATGGAGCTTATAAATCACTTCCTTGCTCATTGGCTTTCATGTGTGCTGAATGCTTTTCTAAATTGACCTGATACCTATTAAACCTGAAGTGGACTTTTAAGATCTGAATAACATTTAATCAATGGGACATTAGATTGAATAAATCATAGCTGAGATGAATTCCTTAAATTGATACCATCTTTAATGAGTATTGCACTTGATTTAATAATCTATTTATTAAATACATTTTAAAAATGGCAAATTGAACATTTGCCTCAGAGCAAGCAATTAGGGCTGTTTTTATTCCATATTTATTTTCCTGAGTTGAGACAATATTTGTTAAGTCTTAAGCATATTGAATAAATCTTTGAATCATTTGTTTTTTTCAATAAGACTCTAAATATTAAATCTTAGTGTTGGTTACATTCCACTCCTTGTTAAATTATAGAAAGTGCTAACAAGCATGAAGGAAGATTTACTAATTCTACAATAACTAGTATTGAATCTCCAGTGAGTTTACAAAATCTGCCTAATATTTAATAAATCTGGGTTAAGATTGGTTAAATCTTTTTAACCTCTATTAAATCCAATGAAGAATGTGTTAAAGAGGCCCTGTTGTATTGAAGCCAACTTTAAAAGAACATCATATTTTTTCCCCAAATCTCATTAAACTGACATATGTGGTCTTTGGATTTCCTTTATTTCCTTTTGAATTATTGCTGGTTATTACCTACATATTTATGTGTAAAAAGTAGCTTTCTCATTCCTAAATCTCTTCTCCTCTGGGCAGATTCAATTCCAGAAAGCCTTGCACAAGCCTTGGGAAATTGCGTTGCATTCTTCTGGTTGGTCCTCAGACAAACAGGAATGTTCCCAATCCGAGCTTCAGCCCCTTGTTTCCAAATTCTTGATGAAAACGAACGATTCATTCATTCGGATGTATAAATCTCTGATTCCGGTGCATCAAGATAAAGGTCGTTGACTACATTAATAATGATTCCTTACTTGTGTTACTAATAACATCTTACATTTTTAACCCTGAAACTATTTTAAAAATCTAATTTACTCTTCTCTACGGGTGCCAGGCCAGATACTCATCTTATATAACTCAATGGGATCATTTATCTCTACTCATTTCTGGAAGGAGAAGCCAGCCTAAGACGGCAGTTTATTTTCCATATTTCATTTTGCCTGAGTAATGAAACCAGGCTAGACAATTCTAATCAATCAATGAATATTTATTAAGCTCCTACTAAGTGTTCACATTTTTTCTTACATGAAACGGTCTGTTTTCCAAGCACTACAATCTGATCAGGAAAGCCTATTCAATTCAACAAATATTTCTTGAGTGCCTATTGAGCATGGCATAATATCAGGAAAGTGATATAAAGATAAAAAAATATGATGACTTCCCTCTGAAACGATGCTATCTACTTATGTAGGACAGAGAAGTGAAAAGAGATCTGTTAGTAAAATGGTGAGTATTTTCATGAAAATGTAGGGAGCATGAAGAACACAGGAAAATATGCTGAAGTAAGATTTTATTTATTTATTTTCCAGCTTTATTGAGGTATAATGGATGAATCAAATTATAATATATTTAAAATGTACACAATGATGATTTGATACAAATACATATTGTGAAAGGATTCTCCCATAGAGTTAATTAATGCATCCATCACTTCACATTATTATTATTATTATTATTATTAGTGAGAATATTTAAATTCTGTTCTTTTAGCAATTATACTAAAACACTAAATAATAATTATTATACTAAAATTACAATTTTATTTATACAATACAATGTTATCATCTATAGTCTTCATGTTATATATTAGATCTTCAGAATATCTTTTTTTTCTAAAGTTTTTATTTATTTATTCATGAGAGACACAGAGAGAGAGAGAGGCAGAGACGCAGGCAGAGGGAGAAGCAGGCTCCATGCAAGGAGCCCAATGTGGGACTCAATCCCGGGTCTCCAGAATCACGCCCTGGGCTGAAGGCGGCGCTAAACCACTGAGCCACCTGGGCTGCCCAGATCTTCAGAATATCTTATAACTGACAGTTTGTACTCTTACTAACCGCCAATTTTTCCCAACTCCCAGCCCCTGGCAACCACTTTTACTGTGTTTCTATGAGGTTTTTCGTTGTTGTTTTGCTTTTTGTTTTTTTTCCCCATGTATAAGTGATCCCATGTGGTATTTGCCTTTTCCTGTCTGGCTTATATTCACTTAGCAGAATGTCCTCCAGATTCATCCATTTTTTCTCAAATACAAAATGACCTTTTTTTTTTAAAGCTGAATAATATTCCACTGTATACATAGACCACATTTTATCTGTTCATCCATTGATAGACACTGATGTTGTTTCCATACCTTGGCTATTATAAATAATGCTGATATGAATATGGTGGTGCTACATATATTTCCTTTGGTTTTATACCCAAAAATAGGAGCTGGATCATATGGTATTTCTATTTTTAATTTTTTGAGGAACATCCATATTGCTTTCCATAGCGACTGGCACAGTTTACATTCCCATCAACAGTGTACAAGAGCTCAGTGTTTCAGAAAGAAAGTCTCTCCACAACCTCATCAGTATTTGCTATCACGTGTCTTTTTGATAATAGATTTGCTAACAGAAAGAAGGTAACATTTCACCATAGTTTTGATTTGCATCTCCCTAATTACTGGAAATACTATATATCTTTACAAGCATTTGTTTGGCCATTAGTATGTCTTCTTTGGGAAAATTGACAGTTAGGTCCTTTGCAACTTTTTAACTGGGTAATTTATTTTTGCTGTTATTAAGTTGCATAAGTTCCTGGTATATCTTGGATGTTGGCCTCTTATTGGATACATCGTTTGCAAATATTTTCTCCCATTCCATAGGTTACCTTTTCATTCTGTTGATGGTTTCCTTTGCCATGCAGAAGCCTTTTAGTTGATGGAGTCCCAGTTGTTTTTGTTTTTGTTGCTTTTGCCTTTGGTGTCATATCCAAAAAAATCATTGTCAAAACTAATGTCAAGTAGCTTACCTCTTCCATTTTCTTCTAGGACTTCTATGTTTTCAGGTCTTATATTCAAATCTTTAGTTCATTTTGAGTTGAATTGTGTGAATGATGTTTTATTCTTTTGCATGTGGTTGCCTGGTTTCTCCAACATCATTTATTGAAGAGACTATCCTTCTCCAATTGTTTATTCTTGGCTTCTTTGCTCTGAGTAAATTGACCATACATGTGTGGATTTATTTCTGGGTTCTCTAGTTCTGTTAATTTATGCATCTGTTCTTATGCCAGTATCATGTTGTTCTGATTACTATAGATTTTTAAAATTTTTCTAAAATATTTTATTTGTTTGTTTATTTATTTATTTATTTATTTATTTATTTAATTTTCTCATGAGAGACACACAGAGAGAGGTAGAGGCAGAGGGAGAAGCAGTCTTCCTGCAGTGAGCCTGATGTGGGACTTGATCCCAGAGCCCTGGGATCAAGACCTAGTCAAAGGCAGACATTCAACCACTGAGCCACCCAAGTATCTCTCTATAGTTTTTGTAATATAGTTTGCAATCAGAAAATGTGAGGCCTCTGGTTTTATTCTTCTTTCTCAGTATTGATTTGGCTGTTTGGGATCTTTTGTGGTTTCATACAAATTTTAGGATTATTGTTTCTTTTTTTAAAAATTTTTTTAAAGATTTTTTTTAAGATTTTATTTATTTATTTATGACAGACACAGAGAGACAGAGAGAGAGAGAGAGGCAGAGACACAGGCAGAGGGAGAAGCAGGCTCCATGCAGGGAGCCCAATGTGGGACTCGATCCCTGGTCTCCAGGGTCATGCCCTGAGCTGAAGGCAGACGCTAAACCGCTGAGCCACCTGAACTGCCCTTTAGGATTATTGTTTCTATTTCAGTGAGAAATGACATTGGAATTTTGATGCATTAAACCTATAGATCACTTTGGGTAGTATGGACATTTTAACAATATTATTAATCCTTCCAATCTATGAAAATGGAATACCTTTTCATTACTTGTGCCCTCTTCATTTTATTTCAGCAATTTATTACGTCTTTGTACAAAATTTCATCATCTTGGTTAAATTTATTTCTAAATTTTGTATTTTTTTGATGTGACTATAAATGAGATTACCGTCCTAACTTCTCTTTCTGATATTATTGGTATAAAAAAAACCCGACTAATTGTTGTATATTGATTTTGTATCCTACAACCTTACTGAATTTGTTTATTAATTCTAATAGGTTTTTGGTGGTTTTAAAGGTTTTCCATGTAATATATTATATTGTCTACAAATAGAGACAAATTTACTTCTTCCTTTCTGATTTGGATACATTTTATCTCTTCTCCCTACCCCCCAATTGCTATTTTAGTAGTATGCTGAATAAAAGTGGTTACAGTGGGCATACTTGTCCTGTTCTTGATCTTACAGGAAAAAAACTTTCAGCTTGTTACTGAGAAGTGTGCTGTTACCTGTGGATTTGTCATGTATAGCCTTTATTATGTTGAGGTACATTCTCTCTATATCCAGTTTAAGAGTTTTTAATCAGGAAAAGTTGTCAAATTTTCCCAAATGCTTTTTCTCCATGAATTAAAATTATTATATGGCTTTTTCCTTCATTTTATTAATAGAGTAGATCACATTTATTGATTTATCCATGTCGAACCATCCTTGCATCCCTAGAATAAATCCCACTTGATCATGATGTATGATCCTTTTAATGTATTGCTGAATTCAGTTTGCTAGTATTTTGTTGAGAATATTTTTTTGTCTGGGTTCATCAGGGATATTGGCTTATAATTTTTTTCTTGTAGTGTCCTTGTCTGTCTTTGGTAGTAGGGTAATGCTGTCTGAGATTTGACATTATATGACATTAAGTGCCATGATGAAGAGAAGAGAAATGCAAGTGTGCATATAGGGATATTGATGACAACAATTTGAAAGAAAAAGGGCAAGAATAAAAGATGATGTATGGTTGTGTGAGTGAGGCTGAAGAAGATGGTGTTATTAACAGATGTGAATAGCACTGAAGAAGGAGACAGCTTGAAAGGGAAAAAGAACTCAACTATTTAACAAACTAAGTTGGAGATACCAGCTAAAAATCTATATGCAAAGACTCAACAACAGTTGAAATCTAGGGGTGAAGCAATATGAAACAAGTGAGCCAGGAAGAGACATATTTGGAAGTCATCTGCTCAGATAGCATAACAAAATCTATGAGGTTGCAAAAGGAATGAGCAAAGGAAGACAAGAGGGGACAAGATGTGTGTTTGGAATTTTAAGGTGACTATCTGACCAGAGTAAAAGAATCATATTTATAACTATTGCAAAATAATGTTGGATTGTAATAAGGTTGGTAATTAGGAATTTGAAATTCAAATATGTACATTTACAGTAAAAAATGCATTAGCTTTTTTTTGAATTTTTACATTTTATTTTTTACAAGGTCTACATGGATGTATTTATCTAGTAAAATTTTTAAACAAAATAGAATCATGTAGGATAAAAAGGAAAAGGTTTTCTCCTCCTTTCCTTGTGACTCATCCCTATGATAACAACTTGGGATATATCTGTCCATAAAATGCCCTAAGATTTTCATAACTTTTTATTTTGAAATAAATAAGACAATAAGCTGCTAAAGTAGGACAGTAAGTCCCCACATATCCTTCACCTAGCTCCTCTCAGTAATAACATCGTGCATAGCCACAGCATAATATCAAAACCAAGAGACTGACATTGATATAACAAACTGTTAATTAAATCACAGAAAATTTTCAGATTTCATCAGTTTTTACATGAACTTTTAAAAATAATGTATATGGATATGTGTGTGTGTATGAAATGTATAGATTTTCAAATGCCTTCAATAAAATATAGATGGAAAAGCATTTTCACAACCAATAGTATGAAAATTTGAGGGTAGATTTATGGGCTTGCTTATGAACATATAGACATTTACTGTGTCCTAGCAGAAGTGGGTTATCAGGGTGAACTGGTTGCATTTGGAAGATCAAGCTGATAAACAGCACACAGGGTAGACTGTAGCCAAGAGACAATCATGTCAGATTATGGCAGGAGGTCCATCCAGGAGGACTGTGTTGCCAATTGAAAGGATAAAGGATGGCATCAGGATGGTGGCAGCTAGAAAGGAGAGGGACCAAGTGACATGGCTGACAACAGTTTGGAAGGGCAATGAGACTGGGAAGTCAGAGGGATGACATTGGTAATGACTGCAAGAAGAAGAAACTGAAGGTATAGAAAAAAAGAGAGAGAGAGATAAATTGGTTGATAGAATAGGAGCAATTGTTGTGTGCCCCAGCCCTGAGAATGTTGAATGGGGTGTTAAAATGTGAGAAATGAAATGAAATCAACTCATTCTGCTGTGATCTGACAGTGGATGCTCATTCTGTATCAGGTAGAGGTATCTAACTTGAGGAGTTGTGATTTAATTAACATGAATGAAGTTGTGATTTTACTAATATGTGTGAAGTGCTGGGAATACTACTCAATTCATAGAGAGTGGCCACAAATATTAGCCATTATCTTTATCACCCTCATCCTCAGAAAAGAAGCTGACACACATATCCTATGAATGTAGCTGAAGATTAAAATACCTGTCAGCAGGCATTACATATTTTTTTCCTTTAGTTTTTTATACCAATGACAATTAAATTAATAAAGTTAATAATAATCAGGTTATAGTATGTAACTGAAATCTAGGTGGAAACACCTAGGATTGGGAGCCACCCAAGTAGTGGAAAGATGGTACCATTGACAATGAAAGCAAGTTCAGAAGCTTTAATTTTGAAAGGCAAATACTCTGCTCTGTTTTAAGGGTGTGGTGACAGTAAGATATTCCTGCTGAATGTGTCCAGTAGGCAACTGAAGGCAGGAAGCAGAAGCTTGGTGATTAATGAGGATTTGCTTTGATTGAAGATGGGGCTGAAAATGTAAATTTAGGCATAATTAGCATAGAAGTGATATTTAAAGCTATGAGAATAGATGGGCTCTTCCAGAGTGAGAGTTAAAGAGGAACAAAAGGTAGAAAGAAGATTGGCTTCTTGGAAGACCCACTGAGGAGGAGGGTAAGGGTGAAGAGAAGGACAGCCAGTGATGAAAAGAAAGAAGAGATGCAGGGATGAAGGTCAGAGAAAGCTAGTAAAAGATGTAGCCAAGGTGAAGCAAGAGTATGACTTGTGTCCTCACAGCTGAACAAGAAAGGAGGTTAGACATGAAGAGGGCATAATTGATCAAGTAATAAACAAAAAGAACCATTGGAGAATTTTACGGAATTTCCATGAAAGACTCACTCTTGTGTGTATAAAAATGTTATTCCATTTTGTTTTGTTTATATTTTATATACACTTCAGTGGAAATATAATGTTATATAGGGGAAAGGGAGTCTGGTTCAAAGCGGAGGCTGTCACTTGTTGGCTGTGAAGTCCTTGGAAAAGTAACTTAACCTCCCTGAGCCTGTTTTTCTTTTTTAAAAGATTTTATTTATTTATTTCAGACAGAGAGACAGAGAGAGAGACATGATTGGGGAAGGAGGCAGTGGGGACTGGTGGCAGTAGGGAGAGCAGAGGGAGAAGTGGCCCCCTTGCTGAGCTGGGGGCCCAACTTGGGGCTGTATCCTGGGACCTGGGATCCTGACTTGAACCGAAGGCAGGCCTTTAACCAACGGAGCCACCCAGGTGCCCCTCTGAGCCTATTTTATCATCAGTCGGATAGGAATATTAATACCTGCTTCATAAGTTGGTTTGAGAATTAAAATAATTTACATAAAATACTAGATCATGCCTGGCATACATAAAAACTGATTTATATATAGCTATATGGATATAAATTTATGTACATACATAGCAACAAACTATGAATCATCATTTTAACCAAGGCTACTTGAAATAAGTGAGTATTTGAAGTACTTAGGGGAGTGGGGTATTATCAGGAAGGAGTCTTTGAGGGATAATTGTACTTACTTTATAGATCCGCTTTGAAAATTAAATAAGATAATCTATACAAAGTGTGAAGCAAAAATAGTACATGTGGTTAGTCATCAAATGGCCATTTCTTTCTTCTTAATGACATAAATGTAACTGTTCATTAAATGTAAACTATAAAAGAAAAGATGGGGAGAAGATGTCCTCTTGAATACAAAATACTCTTAGAAAACTTCTAATAAGTTACAGCTGCCTGTTTACAGAAGTATTTGCCACAGATTGATAAAGAATCACATTTTATTTTTTTAATTTTTATTTATTTTTATGATAGTCACAGAGAGAGAGAGAGAGAGGCAGAGACATAGGCAGAGGGAGAAGCAGGCTCCATGCACCGGGAGCCCGACGTGGGATTCGATCCCGAGTCTCCAGGATCGCGCCCCGGGCCAAAGGCAGGCGCTAAACCGCTGCACCACTCAGGGATCCTAGAATCACGTTTTAATCTCTGTTCCAGCTGCCTATTGCTACATAACAAATGGCCCTAAAACTTAGTGATTGAAAATGACAACAGAATTACTTTGCTCACAGATCTGAATGGAGTCAGAATCAGCAGGGACAGCTCAATCTTACCCAGTAGCAGCCAGGGGGGCCCAAAGGCTGGGGGCTGGAATATTGTGAAGGCTCATTCACTTACAGTACCAGCAGTTGTTGCTGCCTGTAGGCTGGGACCTCATGTAGACTTCCCATGTGGTCCCTTCTTCATGGCTTGGTGGCTGGGTCATAAGGGTGAGTGTCCCAAGAGGACCAGGCAGGAGCTGTATCGTCTTTCTACTTCAGCTTCAATATCACTTTGAATAAAAGATAAATATTGTGCTTAATATTCAAACAGGGCTTTGAGTACACCACTCGTGTCATTTGCTGCTAAATTGCTGTTCTTACAAGGAAGGAAACCCTTCCTGTGGAAACTCTGAAACTGCCATCAGCTGAGGCAATGATGATAGACTTCAGTCTGTGTTACTATATGCACATGTGTGGATAGATGGATGGATGGTAGACACATGCATGCACGCAATCATACATATATATATGCATGCATACATACATATACACATGCACACATATATACATAGATAATTTTACAACAATAATTTATGTGGGAGAATGTGTTACTTAACCCTTAGGTCTCAAATCTCACTACACCTCCAAACCAATCATAGTGTCCAGTCTAATGAGCTCCTTGCCATGTTATGTCCTGGTTCCTTGGCTTTCGATCTGCTGTACCTGAAATATTCTCAAATATTTGTTCAAGTATCGTTTTCTGCAGAGCCCGCATTGCCATCTTACAATGTATCCCCACCAGTACTCCCAGGCATGTCTGCTTTATAGATTAGATAGTGTCTTTTCCCCCCATCTTGAAAATGTTTGTACTATAGTACTATATAAAGAAGTTCTATTGACTATATGTAATAGACTATATAAAAATATGAAGTCAGCAAGTTGGACACGGAGGCTGAATGTATATCACACTCCTCATGAGAGGCAGTTTGACATAGTGGGGAGAATGCAATCTTAGCAATCAGAAGACCTGATTTAACCCACAGCACTGTCACTTACTGGCTCTGCATCCTAGGCAAGTTGCTTCATCCTTTTGAGACTTTCTCTCCTTATGCTGCTTTATCCCAGCCAACTTGATCCCGCAAAGTCCTCCCTCCTCTAGAACTGGCAATGTGCTTATGGCGCATCATACTTGCCCCCTTCAGCTACAGAGAAAGGGAGGGGGTAGGTTGTGAACTCTAACACATTCACAATGCTAATAATGTTTATAGACATATGCACAGATACACTGAGAGATCGTCTAGGCTAAGTTGTGATTAACTATATTAATATCTTCTGATTGTTGAATTAACCTGCTGGCTTACTAAAATCCAAACTTATTTCTTCAGAAAAAATGGAGCCAAGTTTTTGTTGATGTAGTTCATGCTTAGTTGAAACTGAATCCACAGAGGTATTATATATTGCTGTAGATACAGTGAAATCTCAAGTGAGGATGGCTCAAGAACATAAATCCACTGAGGATTCTGATATTTCAAGTTTTTAAAAGTGTAGTGTTTCAGAATTCTGCCCACATTCTTGCCGATCTTAGGAGGAGATGGGGTTTTCAGGAAAAATAAAATGGTTCCTGTTGGATCTTCTCTCTTAAACTCTCCCTCAAACTTATTATGGAAACTATTTGGGAGAGGCAGGGACTCTGCATGCCTTTGGGTAGGTTTTTCCCTATCGTGGGCTCCTGAAAAAAGACATGGGGAAGCAACCCAGCTTTCAATCCACTCATGGAGTAACTTGGCCCAGGGTTGTGTCTCCTAAAGAAAATAAGACCTTAAAGTATTCCACATAGAGGGTAACTGGGTGGCTCAGTCAGTTAAGTATCTGACTCTAGACTTTGGACTAGGTCATAATATCAGGGTCATGAGATCAAGCCCCACTGGGATGAAGCCTGTCTAAGATTCTCTCTCTCACTCTCCATCGACCCCTCCCCTTCACACCCTCCTGCATGACATTCTCCATCTAAAGAAAAAAAATAAGTGTTGTGCATAGGCTAATGGAAAAACTGAGAATGACCAGCATAGAAGGAATTGCACTATTTATGTTCACATGTGAGAAATGTACTCTAAAGATTAGATAGAATTTGTCCTAAGGCTATGAGCCTATGGGTCTCATGGTTTGGTTGCATAAAAGTTTTAGTTTCATACATTGTTTTTAAGAGCTATAAGTGTTTTAAAAATATGTTATTTATTTATTTATTTATTTATTTATTTATTTATTTGGGAGAGAGAGAGAAAGAGAGAGCAAACCAGGGAGAGTAGAAGGAGAGAGAGAATCTCTAGCATGGAACCCATTGCAGGGCTCAATCTCATGACCCCAAGATCACAACCTGAGCAAAATCCAAGAGTCAGACTTTATTGACTGCACCACCCAGGTACCCCAAGAGCTGTCAATTTTTATATACTCAGCTGGATAATGCCCCATGAAAGATCATGAAGCAGGGGCATTGGTGCTCAGTGAACATTCCTTCTGCTCTCCCATCTTTCCCAGACCCCTTGCAGTTATATAGGACCCCATGACAAATCCTGGCCGATGACAAGTAAGAGGAAATGTTGCATAATGTTTTGGAAAATGCAAAAAAAGAACAATCAAGAGACTCTAGCTGTCTCAAAGCACTATTTGAACCAGATACTGGGTGGCCAACTCTCCTGCTTTGTCTGAGACTGAGTGGTTTGCTGGGATAGGGATAGGGAGCTTTCAGAGTTAAAACAGAAATTCCCAGGAAAATTGGGACAAGTTAATCAACCTAAAGATAACACTGCTACAAGATGTTAGAGTCCTTACTCATGGTGGCTGTGGAGGGTCTATGTGGAATACAGCCCCTATGACTCACTTGGGTCAAGGTGCAGGAGGGAGAAATGGATTTTCGTTGTGATAAGACACTGAGTCTTTGAGGTTATTTTTTACATAACATAGCATACCTTGTTTATCCTGAGTAGTAAACACAACACTCCCAATGAATGAACTGATCTTTTACCTTCCGGATCATTTTCTATCATTTTCTGAGATGTTCTATGTATATTAATCATATAAGTATCTCATCGTCATTAAAATTGGATACTCCCAGAGAAGCTTAGATTTCTTCTCTTCTGTAAATTTTAGAAGTATGGTACTAAGTACTAAGTCCTTTGATTTTATTATCTGTAAGGTCTCACAAGGCTGCCTGCTTCTCTTCAACTATACTTCTGCCCTCAGGGCTCTGGTCCACAGTTATCTTCACTCCTCCCTTCCGATAGCTTAAGTGGGCTCTTCACCCATTGCCCCTTTGGACTCCAATTAATTCCACAGGTTGTTTCCAGATTAATGTTCTCAAACTCATCACTTTTGTGCTTCTCCTATTGACAACCAGTTGTAAATACATTAAGCCTAATTATGCCTTGAATTATTAGTCCAGCCCTTTCCCTCATCCATACCCTTCATCTGTAGTTGTACTGTTCAGCCAAATACAACTGTTAGCTGTTTCCTAAACATCCCTGTGATAGTTTGCAAAACTGACCCCAATTCTGTCTCTAAATTTGTGTCTCTTACAATCTGACTTTGTAGTTTATCCCTTAAACCTGGGCTTTCCGGTGACTCACTCGGCTCAACAGAATGTAACGGAAATGATGATGAGACCATTCCTGCTTAGACTTCACGGGGCCTTGTGTGCTTCTGCTCTCCTTACTGCTCCTCTTTGTTTATCATAGGTTTTGAATGGCTCAAGGAGCAGAGTCAAGTCAGCTCAGCTGTTCCAGCTAAGGTGTTACATCAGTACAAAGTCCATTCAAGGTCAGTCAAGATAACACTGATCTGAGGTTGACCACATATGCATGCATGAACCTATTGATCCAGCCCAGATCTGAAGAATTGCCCAAAGAACCCATGGTCTAGTGAAAAAAACTAAACTATTATTTTAGGTCATTAGGTTTTGAGATGTTTTGTTAGTTAACAATAACTAACTTATACAGTGTTCCAAGTCATTTTTTGTTTTTCTCTTTCTTTCTCTTTGCTTCTGCTATCTTGCCTAGGCTTGTTGTAGGTTTTGCAGAGGATGGCAGCCTGACTCACTTTCTTTGCCCTGGGAAAAGAGTTATTCTGCTTTAATCTGTCTGATTTTCTCACCTTTACTTTTTCCCATCTATATTATAATGAGAAGTTTGGCATTAGGTGAACCCACCTTGTGTGTTTCTGTCTAGTGATGTTCAACTGGAAATATAAACAAGAGCTCTTTAATCATCATATGGGCAAGAACAGTGGGAAAGAGTATTCATTCACTTAGAATTTTTTTTAATTCATAGCTTTAAAGGTGAGAGGTAGTCAGACTATGTGTCACGTACGTGGATGTGTAACAGTGATTGTGTACTTTTTTTGTTGAACAAATATGCATTATAAATGAACCAAACAGAGATGTAGGTAGGAAAGTCAATAGTGGCTTTTGTGGATTGCTGTATTCTTTTCTAAAGTTCTGCTCAGCTCATCTCATCAAATATAACTTGTAAAGATTTGCTTTGGCATAATGCAGAGGAATCTAAATAAATAAATAAGTAGCCTCATGCTCCAGAATTATTTGCAGAAAGCAGAGGAGATGATTGTGAGTGTGATTCCAATAATAGAGAGCCCAGAGAGGTTCAAGATGGTGGCCTAGGAAGATCCTGAACTCTTCCCACAGCTGTAAGAAATTTACAACTATATATGGTATAATTTTACCTGAAAAAGTGCCCAAAACTGGATAAACAGAACCTCCACACCAAAGGGTAAAAGGCCAGCATCAAAACAAGGAGGAGAGTCAGAGACAGTCTCATCAAAAAATAAAAAACAAAACAATACAAACACACACACACACACACACATGCACAAAACCACCCTGTGGCAGTGATCCACAATTGGGAGAGTTCTCAGAATATGAAACTTTTCCCTGAGAAGTGAGGGTTCTATGCTCTACATCAGGCATGCCAACCAAAGATTCTGAGCAGAAGATGAGCCCCCTAATTGCTTGGCTTTGAAAACCAGTGGGGATTACATCCAGGAAAACTATAGAACTGTAGGGAATGGAGAAACCACTCAAAGGGCTTGTGTACAGATTTACTCACCCTGGGACCCAATTTATGTGCACCAGTTAGAAAAGTGCCTAGACCATATGTGAACAAGGCCCATTGATAATTTTGAAGTGTCTGCTGAAGAGTCAGGAACTTGCAGGAATGGAAGCACTGGCAGGTGCCATTTTTACAATCTCATTCTAACTTGGTGCCAGTGCTGTGAATTCCACTTTGAAGCTCTTCTTCTAGCTTATTGACACTGGAGAATGTGCATTGCTGAGGGCCCTGGTCACCCTTATGCCACAACAACATGATAGCTGGACTGGGCAAGAGCCCCACCAACCCCTGCCTCATAGCTACAGCAGCATCCCCTCAACAGGAGGGGACATGCAGCTCACATAGGGATGCCCCTTGAGCACCAGGCATAGGTGGCTAAGGGAAATAGTACTCTGAGCCCCACGGCCACTCCTCTAAGCCTGGGAGACGTGGCTGATTTGTTTAATATTCAGGAACAAACATAGCATGTCAAACAAAATGAAAGACAAAACAAAACTCCTGAAAAAAAAAAATCCTTAATGAACAGAAATCAGCAGTCGACCTGATAAAAATTTCCAAGTAATGGTCTTAAAATTCTCACCAAACTCAGGAGAGGAATGAATGAACACAATGAGAGCTTCAACAGAAAGATAGGAAATATTTTTAAAGTATCAAACAGAAGTTACAGAGCTGAATAATAGAATAATAAGAATAGAATAATTGAACTGAAAATACACGGAGTTCAACAGCAGACTCGATGAAGCAGGAAAACAGATCAGAGAACTGGAGGACTAAATAATGAAATTCACCCAGATAGAGCAGCAAAAAGAAAAAAACTAATTTAAAAAAGTGAAGGTCTGTTAAGGGATCTTTGAAAAGAAATGGCACTAATTAATAACAAAAAAGTAAATGAAAGTAAAAATCTCACTAAAAAAGGTAAATATATAGCAAAGATAGTGGATTGATTACTTTTTTTTTGGATTGATTACTTATAAAGCAAATAGGAATGATAAAAGAGTAGTAAAATTAATGAAAACCATAATAACTAGTATGCATAAAATAAAAGCTGTAAAATGTGATACCAAAAATATAAAATGTGTGGAGTGAGAGTAAAAATGTAGAGTTTTGAGATGTGTTCAAATTTAAATTCTTATCAACTTAAAATCAACTATTACATACATAGGATATTACATGCAAAATTCATGGTAACCACAAAACAAAATTTATAATGGATGCACAAAATAAAATAAGAAAGAGATCTAAACATAACTCAAAAAAAGTCATCAAACCAAAAGGGAAGAGACAAAGAGAGGGATAAAAGAATAGGGAGGATCTACAAAAACAGCCAGAAAACTATGAACAGAATGGCAATAAATGTCTATCAATGATTAATTTAAATGTAAATGGACTAAATTCTCCAATAAAAATATACAGAGTAGCTGAATGGATCAAAAAATAAGACTCATCTATATGCTACCTATAAGAGACTTCAGATGTAAAGATAAACATTAATTAAAAGTGAAGAGATGGAGAAAGATATTCCATACAATTGGTGGGGAGAAAAAAGAAAGGTGATGTAGTTATATGCATATCAGACAAAACAGACTTTAAAGCAAAGACTGTAATAACTAAGAAAGGCATCACATAATGATAAAGGGGCCAGTTCAGCAAGAAGACATAACATTTATACATTTGTATTCATCCATCATAGAAACACCAAGATATATAAATCAAATATTAGCAGACCTAAAGGTAGAAATTGCCTGTAATAGAGTAATAGTCAAGGTCTTTAAAACCGCACTTACATCAATAGATAGATAATACAAACATAAAATTAATAAGGCAACATTGGCCCTAACAAATTAGACAGATGGACTTAATAGAACATTCCATCCAAAAGCAACAGAATAGGGACGCCTGGGTGACTCAGTGGTTGAGTCTTTGGCTCAGGGCATTATCCTGGAGTTCCAGGATCACGTTCCACATTAGCTCCCTGCATGGATCCTGCTTCTCCTTCTGCCTATGTCTCTGCTTCTCTGTGTGTGTGTGTATCTCTCATGAATAAATAAATAAAATTAAAAAAAAATCAACAGGATATACATTCTTCTTAAGAACACATGGACATCCTTCAGAATAGATAACATATTAGGCCATAAAGCAAGTCTCAACTAAATTCAAGAAAGATTATATCAAGCAAGCATTTTCTGACAATAATGGTTTGAAACTAGAAATCAGTTACAAGAAGAATGGAAATAATGAAAACAAAATGTGGAAGTTCGACAATATACTACTTAACAGCCAATAGCTCCTCAAAGAAATTAAGGTAGAAATAAAAAAATACATAGAGATAAATTAATATAGAAATAACACACACCAGAGGCACCTGGATGGCTCAATTTGACTCTTTATTTCAGCTTAAGTCGTGATTTCACAGTCATGGGATCAAGCCTGTGTGGGGCTTGTAACTCAGAGGAGAGTCTGCTGGAGATTCTCTCTCTCCCTCTCCCTTTGCCCCTCCCTCTCTTTGCACACACTCTCTCTAAAATAAATAAATGAAATCTTAAAAAAAAAAAAAAAAAAAAAAAAAGGAAAGAAACACCACACACCAAAATCTGTGAGATGAAGCAAAAGTTGTTCTAGGAGAGATTATAGCTATACAGATCTACCTTAAGAAGCAAAAAAAGCAAAAGCCTTAAATCAAAAATCTTAATACACCTAAAGGAGCTAGAAAAAGGAAAACAAGCATAGTAGAATAAAAGAAACAATAAAAATCAGAGTGGAAATAAACAAAATACAAAGACCATTGAAAAAAAAAAAAGACCATTGAAAAAAAATCAATGAAACCAAAGGCTGGGCTTTTGAAAATATAAACAAAATTGACAACTTTTAGTTAGACTAACCAAGAGAAAAAGAGAGAGGGTTCAAATAAAATTAGAAATAAAATTGAAGTTACAACTGATACCACAGGAATACAAAACTCATTTTAAAAAAACTACTATGAACAATTATATGCCAACAAAACTGAATGGCCTAGAAGAAATGGATAAATTCCTAGAGACACACAATCTTCTAAGACTGGATCATAAAGAAATAGAAAATCTAAATAGATTGATTTCTAGTAAAGAATTTGAATCAGTAATAAAAATCTTTCCTAAAACCAAAAGCTGAGGACCACATGGTTTTACTGGCAAATTCTACCAAGTATTCAATGAAAATGTAATACCTATCTTTCTCAAACTTTCCCAACATATTGAAGAGGAGGGAACACTTCCAAACACATTTTATGAAGCCAGCATTATGCTGATACCAAACCAGATAAGAATATCACAAAAAAAACTATAGGCAATATCCTTGATGAACATAAATGCCAAAATCCTCAACAAAATATTAACAAGCTGAACTAAACAATACATTGAAAGGATCATAGATCAGGATCAAGTGGAATTTATTCCAGGGATATAAGAACAGTACAACATCAGCAAATCAATCAACATGATACACCACATTAACAACATGAAGGATAAAAATCATATGATCATCTCAATAGATGCAGAAAAAGGATTTGACAAAAGTCAACATCTTTTTATGGTAAAAATTCTCAAAAAGTTGACACAGAGGGACTGTAGCTCAACATAACAAAGGTCATATATGACAAACCCACAGCTAATATCATACTCAAAAGTGATAAAACTGAAAACTTTTCCTCTAAGACCAGGAACACACACAGATGTTTAATTATCATATTGTACATTTGAAACATATAATATTATATATACCAACTTAACTCAATTGAAAAATAAAAAAATCTGGAGCACCTGGCTGGCTCAGTTGTTAAAGCTGGCAACTCTTGTAGAGCTCACTTAAAAAAAAAAAAGTCTGAAAAACATTAGATTCTGGATTTTTTTTCTTAATTCTTTATAGCATCCAGAACACATTTTCTTAGTATACAACTGCTTGAATTTTATTATTGCCAGTCTAGAAGCCTGTCTTCAGGTTTAAGTACCATGCTGTGACTCCATTGTTTCTTCTAGAAGCATCCCTGATAATGGCAGAGCTGCATCAGTGGCTCCCGTTCTGAGCCAAAACTATATTTCAAAGATCTGTGCCCCTCACCATTGCTCTTGAACCGAAGAAATAGGGGTTGTAATCAAGGTTCTGGAAATTAAATCCATCAAAACTCCTTATCTGGTGGAAAGATTTGCTTCATCTACTGAACTTAAGGCTCTCAGTACTCTGACATTCTTTGGGGACCACACTTTACACCTTGCAATGCATTGTTTTCATGTGAGAGTTAGTTTTTTCAATGTAAAAGTATGTAATTTACCTCCAGTGACTTACTATTTTATGGAGGTGGTTACATAGAGTTAAAGATTTAAAACAGTCTTTGTTTCTCCTTTTAGTTAGCAATAAAAAATAGATGTATAGAACTTTATCATTTCTGTGGTATTCCAATGAGAACACTTAACTTGCAGGGCATCTGGGTGGCTCAGTCGGTTAAGCATCCACCTTCATCTCAGGTCATGGTCCGGGGGTCCTGGATTTGAGCTCATGTCAGGTTCCCTGCTCAGTGGAGAGTCTGTTTCTCCCTCTCCCTCTGCCCTTCTCCCTGACTTATGCATTCTCTCTCTCTCAAGTAAATAAATAAAATCTTTAAAAAACAAATAAATAAAAAAAAACACACTTAACTTGAGTCAAGTCATGAGAAAAGAGCAAATGTACTGAACTGAAGGATTATCTACAAATGGACACTAAGGAACTATAACAACTAAATGTACTGCATGATCCTGGGTTGTATCCCAAATACCAAGAAAAAACAAAACTAGTTATAAGAACCTTATTGGAGAGTACGCCTGAGTGGCTCAGTGGTTGAACATCTGCTTTCAGCTCAGGTCATGGTTCTGGGGTCCTGGGATCAAGCCTCACATCAGATTCACCACAGGGAACCTGCTGCTCCCTCTGTCTCTGCCTCTCTCTGTATGTCTTTCATGAATACATAAAGTCTGAAAAAAGAAAAAAAGAACCTTATTGGGACATTTGACAGAATTTGAATATGGATTATTTTTTAAAAAAGATTTTATTTATGTATTCATGAGAGACATAGAGACAGAGACATAGACAGAGGGAGAAGCAGGCTCCTCACAGGGGGCCCGAAGCGGGCCTTGATCCTCAGACCCGGATCATGCCCTGAGCTGAAGGCAGACGCTCAAACATTGAGCCACCCAAGCATCCCTGAATATGGGTTATTGATTAGATAATAGTAATAGAAAATGTCAGTATTGTTTAAATTTGATCATGGTACTGTGGCTATACAAGAGTATGTTCTTTTTCTAGAGATATGCAAGCATTTTCAGTAGACAGGAACATTATCTTTAACTTACTGCCAAATGGTTTAGGTAAAACAATACATGCATGCACGCTTACAGGCAGGGTAAACCAAAAGTCTTAGTGCAGATTTAAGCTTTAATAACCTCAAGGACCATTAAACACTAGGGACATATAAAAACATAATTTGAGAAGTTCACTATTTAAATTTCTTTGACACTTATTGGTCTTGTGAATTTTTAGTAATAAACTTTAAACTGTAAGTTTCATTTTAATCAACATTTACCATCTTTAGTTGGAAGAAACTAAATATAAATAGATTTGATACATGAACATTAACATGTTTTATAATTTAAACTATCAGTAGGATAAAATTCAAACAAACAAAAAGTGAAGTAATGACAATTGTAATAAAGATTTCTAAAAAAAATTCACCAACGTCCTCATTAACCATAGCAACTGTTTTCCATTTTGCATATTACTGTGTACTCGTGAGCTGCATGGTTATATTTAATATAATTATAATTATAAAACATAGCATTATTTTATATAATGATTTTTAATTAATACTATATTATAAACTCTTTTAGTTTCCTATACTGTCTTAATCATTACATTTTTTAATGTCTACTTAAGTATACCATTAAATGGTATGCTATCTACTTACCTGTTCTCCTATAGGTGGACATTTAGATAGCTTCTACTAACTTTTAGACAATTTTCGATAAGATAATTTAGATAATTAGATAGCTCCTAATGGCTTTTAGGATATTTTATTAATGCTGTGTGTGTTTGTTTTTTCATCTGCTGAATTATTATTATTTTTTAGGATAAATTCCCAGGAGTTCTATCCCTGAGCCAAAGTGTATAAATAAGTTCATGGATCTAAAAAGTTAGGCTAATTTATTTGTGCACTAGCTGAATTTTTCATTAAATATCACATAACTTTAGAAAACAAGCTAATTCAGCTTTGGCTCATGTGATGTCTCTGTTATTCTAGCACAAGTGGAAAGTACGTTTTTCCTTGGGAGGTGAGGAAGCGTTTGGCTAAAAAAAAAAAAAAAAAAAGCCAGAGAAAAGGAAGGATGGGACTAGGGACTGTGCTATGAGAACTAGTTTCCTTTTGGAAGCATGAGACAAGTTTTCATGAGATGATAATAGAATGATGGCCACAAACAGGTATAAGAAATGTAAATAGTAAAAAGAAATAGCTTCAATTAGTAAAGACAGTGTCAATCTTAAAAGCAGAACGATGTCTGGAAGGCAAAAAAAAGTGGCACTATCTTCCACAGGAAATCTGGATTATGGCGTGAAAAGAAATGGGACAATATCATGTGGATTTGCTCATGACAGCTGAGTACCTAGAGTCCCGCTGACATCTCCCATTTCCCTTGGAAGCACAAGCTCATTAAGACCTGAAATATCCTTCCCCACCCTAATGCCACTGTTATCAATCTCTATGAGAGAAACACCCAGACTTTTGAGATGTGGCTCACAGGCACAGAGTATATTCTGCGAGTGACAAATAGGCAACTGAGAGGAGACCTGGAAGCACAAGACCACTCATATCACGGTTAATCTTCCTAGCCAGTTAATCATATAGTCTTTCCAGTTACTAAGGTCTTTTTTAATTTAGGGTGAGAGGATTGGGGTAATTAGCCTCACCAGGGTCATTGATCTTCAAGGGGATAGGCTGGCTCAAGTGCCTTCATTTGTCTCACACAATTTGAAAAAAAAAATGTTCAAACTCCATATCTCCTCCTTTATCTTTAGCTCAAAATAGGATTGAGTTAAGGTTAATATTAACCAGGTTTCACAGAAATGGCTTTCAGCCTGAATTAAATTTGAAAGGAGAGCACTTCTATGAGGAATAAATCTGTATGTCTGGGATTTTCCTGGGTGTTATTTGCTACAGTTACAAATATACACACACACAGAGTTTCTAAAGAAGAAAAAAAAATAATAGTGGTATTGTCTCAAGCACCTGCTGTTTCTTGTCCTCAGTTTGATAAAAAGGATATTGTTGTACATCATACAATACAGTCATCAGAGTTGAACCTGATGATGATTAAGGCAAAGACTTCCCTCGCTCAAAGGAAGATAATGAGATATGTGTTGCAACTTAATTGTACTCATTTGTTTTTGAAGGTTTGGGCTGTGTTACTGTGTACCCTCCATTTGTTCTTATTCCTCTGGGCTTGAGGAAGCTTCAGCTTCAGACTTCTTCATATCTTGGACCAGTAATTGAGCAGATGAGTACATCACAAATACTTCCCAGGACATCTTTCACTGACTGGTTGAACAAAATCCTGGCAAATACATGAGTAGCATGTCACCAACTGGAGGGATTACATTTTCAAAAGGCAGAGGATGATATCATCAGAGATGGAAGCTAAATCCATTCTCAATTGGCTTTAAAAATTCTACTCTGTGGCTCCTGGTTGGCTCAGTGGGTGGTGCATGCAACTTTTGATCTTGGGGTCCTGAATTTGAGCCCCACATTGGGTAGAGATTACTTTAAAAAATCCACTTTGGGATCAATAAACACCTTATTTTCCCCCATTTTGAGCCACTTGCCAATCACTCTTCTATCTTGTCAATGTTTTTCCTGAACAGTGAGGTGGAGAGGGGAAGCAACAATGACTATTTAAGCTTACCATGTTCTTTTTTCATTTTGATAACCTTAGCACTTGCCCTAGAGATCCAGGAGGTCTTTAAATATATTTGATTTGCCAGATTTTTAAAGTTCTCTTTATGAAGTCAATGTTGTGCCTGTGTTTGTTTTCTCTGCACAATACACTCCTATAAACCATCTTCAATTCTTCTGAATTCTGTATTTCATCTTTCAGGTGTGATTGAAACTATAAACTACACTGTGGACAAGATGAGTGGAGATATTGAATTCAGGGCACTATGGCTTGGGGGTTGGCATATCTTTTTATAGCATAAGCCCATCAGGAAACCATGAAATAATGAGTTATTCCAATAGCTTGTTCCCAATACTGCTATGAACTGAAGGGGGTCTTAGAACATGCTTCTGGGGTGAATGTTGGATATAGAGAATGGGACTCCACATTAACAATGGAATATGTGTCTGATATAGATATTCTAGGATGACAGAGAAGACTGTCTTTATCTTGATCATATGATAATAAAGCTTGTATCCTATTGAGCCACTTCCTCTTTCACTTGAAATAAACAGAGAAAGATAAAAGACAGAGCCCAACTCCAACAGAGTCTGTGAACTGATTCAGTTTTGCTTTAAGACACAAAATCAATACAAATGCAAAAAAAAAAAAAAAATAAGGCTGTACTGATAATTTACTTCCTATAAGGCCAGTTAAGAATTACAATATACTAGCTTTGGAGTACCATTTGTTTAAAAGGTTGTTCCTGGAGGTGTTGACGGTTTATATACTAAACAGTGAACTCTGTTGACCTATTTCTTCTGATACTACTGAGCTACAACAACAAGGACAGGCTATGTTGAATGGCAGGTCTACCCAGAGGTCGTGATGCACAATTTCTCTGCAGCCCATCTGCAAACCACAATAAACACTTCTGTGCACTTTGTTTTATAAAGATGAGTAGAGTTATTGAATAACCTCCTAGCTTCCGAAACACCCTCTTTAACTGGGCCAGTAGAGGCTAATACTCTCAAGAAGCATCAAACATGACTTCATGAAGGGCTGCTCCTTTGTGGGCAGGCCAAGCAGAAATCAGTAACAGAGAGAAAAGAAAAGACACAGTAAACATGAGGACTGCATAGTGTTGAAAGCCTGCCTCTACTAGAAGAAGCACAAAGCGGGGAAACATGCAGATTGAGTTAGTGCAAACAAAGAAATAAAGAGGATCCTCAACAAAGCATGGAATGGGATGGTGGGACACCAAGCAGCGAGACTGATCTAGCATTTTGAGGAAAGAAAAAAAAAAAAAACAAAACAAAACAATTAAAAAGCATACATTTAATGGTATATTGATCTGGTTGAAGTAAACTCCTTGAACTTTTTGTAATTTAAGAAATACAGTAGAGATAATGAGAGGGTAATTTTGAGCTATTGTCTTTTACAAAGAAATTCTTTTTCTAAGAGGCGGTAAAGAATAAGCAATTCTTAGGATATGTGAATATGAGTTGGTCTATTGACCAGATGATGTGCCATTGGAAAATTTTAAGTAATTAGACTAATGTAATTATAGGGAATTGGGAGAATATGATATTGGGATATTGGGAAATTATCTCTATCTATCTATATATATATCTGTATCTATGTTCTACCTATCTCTATATTCTTACATATGATATAATAGGTAGTATGTATAGATATACATATATATCTCCATATATATATTATATACATGTATATCTCCATGTATATATTATATACATGTATATCTACCTATGATGTGATAGATGTCTACATATGATGTGATAGAGAATGTAGATATAGATATATCCTGACACATATATTATATACAAATGCATGTAGATAGAGACAAATATATAAATATACATAGTATATTTATATAAAATATTTTATATATTTTATATATCATTAATTATAATTTATTATATTATTAATATATTATTTAAAATATATATTACATGTAAATATATATTTTAATGTGTAAATATATAAATATATAATTTTATATATAACCATATATGCATATATATATAGTTATA
This sequence comes from Canis lupus dingo, assembly GCF_003254725.2. Classification (NCBI taxonomy): domain Eukaryota; kingdom Metazoa; phylum Chordata; class Mammalia; order Carnivora; family Canidae; genus Canis; species Canis lupus. The sequence goes on along the minus strand of NC_064245.1, from coordinate 50,673,945 downwards.
TATATATGCATATATATAGGTTTTTGATCTTCCAAGGAGAGAAGATAAATAATTCTGAAAATTAAGTGTTTGAGAGTAAACTATCATTAAGAGATTAGAACAAAGAAATTTCTCATGGGCAATATCAGGCTCTCCTTTTGAGAAAATCAACTGACCTTTCAGAAGAGAATGTAGTATTAATGGGTGAATGAGAGTCTTTGTTCATATAAAATCAGCAAAATAATTGTTGAAGTCTTCAGAATTTCCTTTCTTTCCAATGATCATGAATGAAATTAATTCACAAGTAATAATTGGATTTCAACTCCATGTTAAATATTATGTGAAGTGCTGCTGCATTTGTAAATGAAGTTGAAAACATTGTTTTCTTCTAGGAACACTGAAGTCTTGAGTTTGTGCCTCTATATATCTGTATCATCTGTATCTATCGACGTATGTGTATAATTTCACTTATAAATACACAGAAGTCAGGAAGCAAATACTTTTTGAGAAATGTGTGGCTAATCAAGCTGCGGGAGCATAGAGTACAGGATACGCTGTGGTTGGGAGGAGTCTGGAAAGGTATATGAGGAAGTATAGACTATGCCATATTATGGAATTTCAATAATATGGGCAATGAGGGGCCATCATTTTTATTTAGCATAATTAAATAAAATTAATTAATTTGATTTCATTACATTATTTTTATACTCTATATTTATATAGAGTATAAATTTTATTATATTTATTTCATTTAACTTATAAATTATTTAGTAACTAACTCTCAATATATAATATACATACTATAAATTTTATATATTAAATTTAGAAAATACATAAGCCATATAAATTTCAGAAGATAATTTTATCAAATATACTCATTCTATTTCTTCAAATAGCTTCTGCTTATTCTCAAATAGAAGTGATGACAAAATAAGCAAATTTCCACCAACACACCCTTCCTTCTTACATTCTACTTTGGTTAATTATTTTCCATGTCTTCATTTATTTTCTGGTGTTTACCTCTGTACTCTTAAGTATCCCTATGCCTAATTATGTACTATTTTAGATTTAAATTAGGCTATTTGATACCTTTGAATAAAAAGGTGAAGTTTTCAAACATTTCATGACCTCTCCCTTTTTGTCTTTGTTTCCTGGCAGTTGTGTTAGTTATCATACTTCCACATTGTTATTGCCTGTAATGTTTACCTGTTTTCTGAACCATAATTCTCACTATTGTTTGTTTCTTCTGAATGTTTTCAGTGCTTTCTTCAGGTAGTTAGCCTTTGTTTCTTTGTCCCTCCATCGGTTGACCAAAGTTTTTTCTCTAGTTTCTTCTGGGAGAGTTCATAACATTCCCAAGATTTAAATGGTCAAAAACATCTTAGTGTTACCTTTGGATTAGAACAATATTTTGGAAGGTTAGAAAATTATTGGTCATACTTTCTTTCCCTAAAGGTTTTATAGATATAGATCTACCATCTTTTAGCACATGTTGTGGAAAGTCTGAGCCAGGCAATTTCCCCCACACTCTCTTTATAACTGATATTATTTTGTGCCTGGCATGATGTCCAAAGAATTCTTCCTTTACCTTTAAAATCCAGTCTACTTACCAAGACCTAAGAAGAATTTCAGATTTTTTTTTTTAAGATTTTATACATTTATCAGAGACACACAGAGAGAAGCAGAGACATAGGCAGAGGGAGAAGGAGGCTCCTTGCGGGGAGCCTGATATGGGACTGATCCCAGGACCCTGGGATCACAACCTGAGCCAAAGACAGGTGCTCAACCACTGAGCCACCCAGGTGCCCCTCCTTTTAGATCTTTAAACTCATACATTTTATTTTTAGGTCTGAGAAGTTTTCTTGATTTTTTAAAAAGATTTTATTTATTTATTAATGAGACTCACACAAAGAGGCAGAGACACAGGAAGATGAAGAAGCAGACTTCTCATAGGGAACCCGATGTGGGACTTGGACTCAAGACCTGGGGATCACGCCCTGAGCCCAAGGCAGACACTCAATCACTGAGCCACCCAGGTGTCCCTTCTTGATTTATATAGTTAGTGCTTTGTCCAAGTTTTGTTTTTTCCAAATTGTTTAACTCCCTTCTGCATGGATAGCAGTTAGATACATGTCAAATGACATTTATGTCTTCTAGATTTATTGTTTCTTCTCTTTTTATTTTAATTTTGTATTTTGGTTCGTTTATTTAAGTATTTTTGTTTCAATATCATTTTGATGTTTTTTTTTTTTTTTTTTTCTGGCCATTCTTGCCCTTTCTTTGTTTTCAGTAATGCCAATTCTCATTTTTACTGCTTCCAGCATGACATGACATTTATTTCATGATGGTTTTATTTCTCTCTTTTATTTATTTTCCTAAGCTTTGTTTTGGCTGGGCACTCAGGGATTTGAAAATAAGAAGTCTGGTGTGTTGGTGATAAGGAATTTTGGGTAATAATTTCATGGAAGGGAATGTGAGAATGGGCCTTGAGTGACATAACTTGTTTTCCAAGTAAATGCTTGCCAAAAGTCCCTGGCAGCAGGGAAGAACATCAGTAATGAGGTGGACAAAATGGACTACCTAATTTTATAACATTTTATTTTCATCAGCAAACTCAGGGCTTGCTCAATGCATTCATGGAGGCAGGTATGGAGATTACACAGGACTCAACAGCATGGATGGCCTACTCTGACAGTGACTTGGCTACTGCCAGGAATAAGTGCTAATTTTGCAATTATATGACCAACTCTGAGCCCAGTTACCATACCACACACCAGTAGGGCCAGCCAACCTTCTAGTGGCAAGCTGATGATATGGGGACCATTTTGGCATGGAGGGGTTAGTCATTTGTCCCCCCCCACCCCGAACATATATTGAACCTGGATTTGTATTTGTCTTCGCCATCTGCCATTTTTCTATAGGCAGTATAAGCTGTTACTGGGAAATGCACTATTCAACAACATTTCCTGGACAAGGAATTGATACAGCAAAAGAATTGAGGCAGTGAGCTTATCATGAAATTCAGGATTTTTACAATGATTGTTCATGATCCAGAAAAAGTTGGTCATATAGAAAGTAAAATAATATGTTAATACTTAAGAATCCTACCAAAATCTTCAGATGTTTGAATCCTTTTCAATATACTGATCTTATCTCAAAATGTCACCCAGAATAGCCATCCCTGATCATACTATCTTACTCTCTAAAGTTCTTCATATTCTTATTCCATTATTTTACTTTCCTCATAGCTGAATGAAATTATATATATAATTTTTGTATGATTATAAAATATATAATCATATACATAACTGTAGTTTATAGATTTCCCTTCATAATCCTTCCCCTATCAAAAAAGACATACCTTTAAGTTTTATTACATGAGCAAGTGATTATTTTGCTCTAGTCTAAAAATTTAAGATACTGACTGGGACATAGTGGGTACTCATAAATACTTGTTAAATGAATAAATTAACAGAAAACCAGTTAAAGTTCATATGCAGTGAAATGGCATGGCAAGTGAGACAAATGGGATATGTGGCAGCATGAAAAATAAATATTAATTTTTTAAAAGATAGAAAACATTATTGAACAGTATGCCAGACACTGTTCTATAAGCTTTATATGTATTGAGTCATTGAAATTTCACAGCTCCATGAGGTAGATACTAATATATTTGTTTCTCTTTGCAGATAAGAAGAAGGAGACCAGGGAGGTTAAATAACTTTTTGAAGGTCACAGAGCTGGTCAGTGATAGTTCTAGGATTCTGACTCCAAAGTCCATCTGAACCACTATGTCATATTGCCATCAAATTGAGCTAAAAAGGTCATTTTAGAGAAACCTAGAGAAAAGCACAACAATATTTTTATAATATATTAACAAACATACTTGCATTCACCTTGTGGATGAGTCCATGTCAAAGGCCAAGGAGAAGGCACCAAGAAAAATAAATTTTCCAGGGAAATTGATATGGGACTTTGAATTGGTGAGGAAGATGAGTGTGAAAACTGGGTATTTGTCTCAGGAACAAATAGCAATGTCCAATTTGGGTACTAAGTGATTTACTTTCCCAAAGAGGAGTTGGCCTTTGTCTTCTAGGAGCTTGTCTCTAATCCCTTGGAATGGCATGCCTGATGGGAGTATCTTTGTTTGCCTGGGACTTTGGTCACACTGGGGACCTTGGGCCAAGCCAGCTGGTAACCATATGCCTTAAGGTGGGGATTTTAGATCACAAAGGATCAGTTAAACTGGAGATGGAGGTCAACCACATGGGCAATCAATCATGCCAATACAAACTCTGGAAACTAAGGCTCAGTGCATGCTCCTGGTTGGCAATGCTCCATGCATATTGTCACACATATGGAGGCATTGATGCTGTGTGGACTCCAGAGAGAGAGGATGGTTGGAAGTTCCACATTTGGAGCCCTCCTAGACTTTCCTTTATGTGTCTTTCCTTGGCTGATTTTAATCTGTGTCTTTTCACTGTGAACCCATGTGTAATTGTACATATAACAGTCTTTAATGAGTTCTGTGAGTCACTCTAGCAAACTATTGAACCTGAAAGTGGTTTGGAGAAATCACATCCCTAACCTGCAATTGGTGGCAAAAGTAAGGGTGATCTTGGGTAAACTGCACGCCTTGGCCTAATATTGGGCACAACCGCAACAGTGAGGAAAGGAACTGACATCTAGCTTATGCTCTACAATCAGTATTTAAGGGCTCTGATATAACACCCCAGCTGAGCTGGAACAGAGTGTTATCATCTTATTTCCACGTGAAGAAACTCTAGCTCAGAGAGCTTTTGTGACTTACCCAAAGATGCTAAGGCCAATAAATATTCTCAGGTCTCTAATCTTTTGGATAGATTCCTACTTAGAACGAATGGTGAGATTAGGTCCCATCAGGGGTGAATAGCCAGGGCTGTAAGAGGGGCCTGTCAACCCAAGGGGGAGTGATAAAACAATGCCACTGCTGTTTAGTACTTTAGATGTCTGCAACATACGACCAGCTGAATCTGAGCTGGCTGATGCTTCAAGTGCATACTTCAGCCCTCACTTACCTAAAATTCTACCTTTTCAGTAAGTATGTTTTAGAAAACTCCTAAGTTTTAGGCACTGTGCATTGATTATATGCATATGGGAAACCACATTAGTATTATGCATGTCCTAGTGAAGAACTGGAGGCTCATTGAACAAGAAACATGTATAAGATTACAGTTTTGACAATTGCTCTAAAGGAAGAGCTCTAGGTGCTAAGGGTTTGCATGGAAAGAAATGCCTTCTTAGAAACAGCAATACTTAAAATGGAAGTTCACAAGGAAACCAGCAAGGAGGGGAGGAAGAGTAAGAACATTCTAAGCAGAGGGAAGAAAAGCACAGAGGCAAGGATTCTGACATGTTTCTGAAACCAAATTAATGTGATTAGAGACTAGTAACAGGGAGAAAGAAGGGCAGAGCTAGGTCATTGCAAATCATCATAAGACCTAGACAGGATAATGTTTCTATTTTAAATATGATAGAAAGCTAGGGTACAGCCAAAGAGGGTGGGAAATGAAAGGAATACGGAAGAAAAGGTGAAGTTCATTGATGGAGATCTTGCATAGTAGTGAAGATAAACCTTAGATGCCCCAGTAGACAGAATGTCTGGAAATTTTGATACTTTTCATTTGTGTAACCTAGTCAAACTACCCCTTTCAATGAATTGGAAAGAAAATTTCCTAACAGAGCCATGGGAAGAAAGAAGAAAGAAGAAAGAGAGAAAGAAAAAGAAAAAGGAAAGAAAGAAAGAAAGAAAGAAAGAAAGAAAGAAAGAAAGAAAGAAAGAAAGAAAGAAAGACCTGCATGCAAGTTTTTACTATATCTCTCATTTCAGTGGGTTAGAATGTCTTACAAACAAAATTAAATTAAAATTTCAGACCTCTCTTGGGGAATGTAAGTGTCCATTTCCAATGGGAGAAAACAAGAGAGTGAGAAAGTAAAGCCATTCTAAGAGATTATTTAAAATTCCACTTCTTATCATTTCAACAAGTCTTAATGTATTTACCATGCATACATGGTTTGGATGTCTGAAAGCCACTGTCGTGTGAGGGCTACAGCCTTTGCACTGGGGGCTGTAGACTTGCTATTTAGAGCTTCAATCGTTGGCAACCCAATTTTCGTTTAGGTTCATTCTGTTTGTTTTTGTTCATTTCTAGCAGCTCAGTCTGAATCTGGTAAATAATTTAAGAATCATGACTCAAACCACTGGAACACATCTTTCTAAATCATCAGCAACATTTTTTTTTTTTTTTCAAAGAGACCAAACCAGTCCTCACTGCCTGTCCTCATTCTAAAGGAATTTCTGAGAACTTTTAGTTCAAAATGGCTGATGATTCATTTGACGTTATACCTGCTTTCTCCTGAAAGCTCAGTGAAATGACAGGGGAAAAAAATACCCGCAGTGCCAGTAGGATCCTGGGGAGCTGTCCCTCAGAAAACTATAGCATTTAGGCATCTATGGATGCTACAAAATCCTGTAATTGAGAACATGATAAAAAGTAAAATAAAATGACTATCTCAACATACAAAATAGGGATGGTCTCAAACAAAAGGGGTCTCCCTGGGATCACAGTCAGCAGTGGCAGGCTGTAGGAGTGGGTTGTGGGGACAACTGGTGTGATATAAGTGAAAATGAAAGGGCTCAATAAACAAATAAATATACATAAATACATAAAATGAAAGGGCTCTGACATAGCATATCCTGACCAGTCTTTGTCATATAAGCTCACTATGAAATAGCTATCCTAGCTTGAGCTCTCTGCTGCAAGAGAAAGAAGCACAACAGGTAACTCCTGTCCACTACACAGGGCACATAATACCTTCTTCCCGAGGAAAAAGGCCTGATGAACAATAAAGAAAAAGCTGTCTAACTAATGTAACATTGTGTGTCAACCATACTCAAGTAAAAGGAAAAAAAAGAAAAAAGAAAAAAAAGAAGAAAAAAAAAAAAAAAGGAAGGAAACAATGCTCCACACTGCACACAGCTTCTATAGCCATGCCCACTTCCCAAGGGAGAGAAGTGTATTTCCAAAATAACAAATCCTATCCCAAAATAGGTGCCCGATTATAACCCCTCCAGCGAGGTCTAGAATATTCTATCAGTGCCCCTCTCTCCAGTATTTGATATTGTCAGACTACTAAGTTTGGTATAAAATGTTGTCATTGTGGTCGTGATTGGCATGGTCCTGATCTCTAATTATGTTGAATAACTACTCATAAGTTGATTTGGTCATCTGCATTTACTCCTCTATGAAATATCTCTTCTTGTTTCCTTTCTCTGCTAACTTTTCTTTCTTCTTTTTCTTTTTCTTTTTCTTTCTTTCTTTCTTTCTTTTTTTTTTTTCACTAGTTTCTTGTGTTTTTGGTTAGTTTTAGAATTTTTAAAATGAATTTTTGATATTAATTATTTTATTTTTTTGTATTCTAAATATCCTTTTCCAGTTTGAAACTGATTTTTCCACATTCTTGAAGGTGACTTTCTTTAAATAAAATCTACATGTTAGCATAGCCAATCTTATTGATATTTTATACTCTTCACTATTTCTATGTTGTTTAAATAACTGCTTTTTACAAGTTAACATAGCCATCCTGCCAAGTGCTCCCATTATTTCTAAACATTTTCTGTACATTATTTTAGGTTTTCTATGTTTACACTTACACTATCTTCCAATTATGACACTTTGTTTTCTCCTTTTGAGTCTTTTTTTTTTTCTTTCTCTTTTCTTAAATCTTATTGCACTGGGTAATCTTTCTGTTAAAACATGTTTGTTTGTTTGTTTTTTTCTGCTTTGGAAGATGGATAAAAATGAATACTAAACCCCTCTTGGCTTAGTGTTTCTTTAACTGCTACAATCTTAATAGTTATAAAATTCATCAAGCTTTTGATTGTATTTTTACTCAGTCTGATCAGTTATATTTTTCAAGAATTTGTCTACTCTGCTTGAATTTTTAATTTTTGTAGTATAATGTTGACATACTCCTTTATCTCCTATAAATTTCTACTCTGCCTTTGTCTCAATCTTTATAATATTCCTTTTTAAGATAATTTTTGTCTTCTTTATTTCTTGATTATTTTTGCTAGAGATTTGTCTATTTTAATTTTTTTCAAAGAACCAACTAGGGTATATATATATATTTTTTTACCATTACCATTGCATTTACTTTCTATTTTATTAATTTGTGCCTTACCTCTGTTGTTTCTTCTTTTCTTTCTTCTCCTTCTCCTCCTCCTCCTTCTCCCTCTTTTTCCTCTTCCTTCTTCCTCTTCTTCCTCTTTCTTCTTCTCCTCTTCCCTCTCCTTTCTCCTTCCTCCTGCTCCTCCCCCTCCACTCCTCCCCCATCTTCTCCTCCTCCTTCTTCTACTTCATATATATTCTCTGGGTAACTTGTAAAAATTGGCACTTAGCTCATTAATCTTGAGGTTTTCTTTTTTTTTTTAATTTTGAGGTTTTCTACTTTTCTTATGTAAGTACTTAAGGTTATAAATATCCCATGACTCATTAAGCTTGCTGAATTCTATAGGAAAGGGGTGGAATTCATTGCCTGAGATTAGTTAGAGCAATGGTTTTCAAACTTTGGGGCACAGAGAATCACCTACAGGGCTTGATATACCATAGGTTCTTTGGTCCCATCCCCAGAGTTTCTGATTCCACAGCTCTGAGGGGGCGTTGAGGACTTACCTTTCTTACAAGCTTTCAAACAATTACTTCTGGTTGGAATACTGCACTTTGAATAGTACTGAGTTAGTATTCATCTAAATTTCCCACTCCTTACCATCAATGTGCTGCTAAGCTTCTGGGTTTGCCATAGAAGACACCTGGACCAGAGTTCTGAAGATTTATAGGTATAAAGAGAGTTGCCCAACAAAATGCAAGATTCTCAGTTAAACTGAATTTCTGTAGTATATTTACAATAAGAAAAATATTATTATTTATCTAGAATTCAAACTAACTTTATTTGCTAAATCTGACAGCCCTAGCATAGATGTTGACATAGTTTATCTCACTGGTTCTCTAACATAGTGTGTATCAGAGTCTCTTGGAAAGCTTGTTAAAACATAGATTTATGGGCTCTACCCCTTCAGTTTCTGATTGAATTTGTCTGGGATAGTGCTTAGGAATTTGAATTTCTCACAAGTCCCCAGGTGATGGTGATGCTGGTTGCCTGGAACCAGACTTTGAGAATCATTCACTGATCCCAAAGCGATGGTCAGGGGTAAGTGAAAGAACTCTCGCTATTTATCCTCTGACAAAACCAGAACACCACACAAACAAGTGTGCAACCCCAAGATTTTTCAGTTTTTCACCTGTCTTGGTTTTTCTTCTATACTGCTTTTGGGTTCGTTCTTGAGAGAGGCAGCCAGAAACTGTACTAGTTCTGCTTCTTGGTAAGAACTGGAACCATAAGATAATGATTTTATTTTAGCTCATGGTGAGAAAATTTTCCCCTGGACTATGCAAAGTTTCCTAAAGTGAAGTATATTATTTTATGTAAATCTAAACCAAGAGTAACCATATTTTAAGAATACCGGAATTAAGAAGAGAAATCTTAATGCATCTTGAGTTGATTATATGAATGGTATGCATTAGGAAACTGTGCTGGATCTCTTATGTTTATCCCTCCAGGCCAGTTCTTCTCTTTTTTTGCACCCTGCCCTCTGCCAGAAATACTCATCTACATCTTGTACAACAAAGAGCTCCCTTGAACTCTGCAATTGAGGGAATGAAGAAAATTGGAGGGAGAGAAGAAAGTAAGATGGGGTATTTATACAGACCACAATAGTTCTGAATCCTAGCAGTTTCCCCAAAGTGTTGCGTGTGGCTGGTTTGTACCTCTTGATAACAGTTACATCTCCTGTCAAGGTTGTTCTTATACAACAGCTCTACTTCCAGATTCTGGTAAGCCTTAGCCTATTCCTCTTTGAGTCTAGAGGTAGTAATAGTTCTGTGTTTCTAGCCTTGGGTTAGAACATCTTTTGTGGTTTCACTGTATCCTGCCAGCATCACTGTAAATATGCCTTTATAAAACCTTCCTCAAAGTATCTGATATACATATACTATCTATTTCCTCCTGAGATCCAAATAACTTTTTAATTTTTATCCATATGGAAACCCAATTATTCTAGTACTGTTTATTGAATATTCCATCATTTGATTAGAAATGTCATTTCCAGTCTAGGGGCACATGTGTGGCTCTGTGGCTGAGTGTCTGCCTTTGACTCAGGTCATGATCCTGGGGTCCTGGGATCAAGTCCCATATCAGGCTCACCTCAGGGATCCTGCTTCTCCCTCTGCCTGTGTCTGCCTCTCTCCCTTTCTCTTTCTCATGTTTCTCATGAATAAGTAAATAAAATCTTTTTTTAAAGTCATTTCTATTTTAAAAAAATCACATTTTCACAGGGGTTTCTTGGTAGCTTAGTCGGTTAAGCATCCAACTTTTGATTTTGTTTCGGGGCATGATCTCAGGGTTGTTGAGATCAAGCCCCACCCACATCAGGCTCTGTGATCAGTGCAGAGTCTGCTTGGGATTCTCTTTCTCCCTTTCCCTCCCTCCTCCTCCCTGCACTCATGCTCTCTCTCTACGTCTCTCTAAGATAAATAAATAAAATCTTTTAAAAATCATACTTTCATAGATTTGTGCCTGTTTCTGGGCTCTCTAGTTTCTTTCTCATTCAGATTTATAAGGAAGAATCTGTATTTTAAACAAATTCCATAGGGAATTCTTATGCACTCTAGATTTTGAGAACTTGCTTAAATATTTTACTAAGTCAGTAAGATTGGTGAATTCATAGCAGAGAGGTTGTTGTCAAGAAAACTTTCCTTGCTTTGAGGGAAAAATAATCATATAATTTCATAATTAACCCAAGACACTTAGGTTTATTTTCTCCATTTCTTTTATGAGCCATTTTGGAAGTTTGGGAAGGTAGATGATTCTGTTTTGATGGACCCCCTTTCAGACAGTTTAGAGCTGTCATGTATGCAAAATGAGATTCTTTTGCAGAGATTACCCAGAATATAAGTGAAAAATAGCCAAAAGAATATATAAGCGTTTGATTATGTAGGAATTTGCATGATTTCAGTTCAGCTTAGTTAAAAAAACACTTGATTGATTCTAGGTTTTTTGTATTTATTTGAAAATTGCTATTTATTTTAATTTAAATATATTTTGTAAGGATTAATAATTAGTGATGGATAATCATGCTATTTTCAAAAGAATTAAGTTTACAAGAAATTATATATTAGAAATATACACAAGATTTGACCAATTCCCATTTTGGAAGCTTTTAGAACTGGCTTATGTAAATATCTGAAAGCACTGCTATTTACCTGGAGTTACTACCCACATTTCAGGCCAAATAACCCAAGTAACTAACATTCACCTTTTAGACCTGCAACCTCCAGAATTGGTGCCTGTACAGGGAGTACAAAATATGATCCTATGTGAGGAATGAAGGAAGAAGACATCAGAACTTCTATCTACATTTGTTGTAAATATTATCATTTGCAATTTTCTGCTTTTGGTTGCATTTTATAACACCCATAATATTGGTAGCAAGTGATAAAAATATATTACTTTACACATTAATAAATCCATATATATGGGGGAATGTATGGTCTCGCATTTTTTATGGTGCATAATGCATGTTCAAATAGGTTTAGAGATGATTGCTTTAAAGCCTGCTCCTCTAAATGGGACCTGCTGACCACCAGCAATAGCATTATCAGAGATAGTGTTTGAAATGCAGACTCCCAGGCTCTAATCTAGTTACTGAGTTAGAACCCGAATTTTCATTAGATCCTCACAAGATTTCTTTGCCTAGTAAAACTTGAGAAGCACAGAAGGCTGGCATCGTAGATCCTTTCAAATATAAGTCACAGGGATCCTGTGAAGGAAAGAGCAGATTTCGTTCTTTTACTAGGAGAGGGAGAAGTTTCTCTTTTCACCTCCCCTTGGTTTTAGCTCAGAACAGCTAATGGAGGGTGGTGGTCTGATTTCTTTCGTCGATTATTCCCCTTTGTTTTTGTTTTAACTCTATTACATTTTTCCTCTGGGTTATATTATTTCTCTAAAAGACAATTCCCTGTGGACAAATACTGCTACTCAGGACCATTGTGCAGTGTAATAACTAGAAAGAAGCCAGAAGCCTACTTGATTCCTTGAGATCTGCTTTGACTCTCATTTTCACTATTGAATCAGCTTCTTGGTGGATAACTCTGCTCTTATATTTTCTTTTTGTTGTTGTTATTGTTGTGCTCTTATATTTTCTTACAATCCATTCCCTGTAATACAATCGGCTAGTTATCTTTCCAAAACTAGATTTTCAGGTTATTCATCTATTTAAAAACATTTTCTTAAAACAGTGGTTTCCATTGTTTTTCAAGAATCCTAGCATTAAACATTATCAAATATTGAATTGTTCAAATGTTTATATTTATATTGTATATTAATATCTATTAGTGTATCCATAAATTACAACATTAAGCCATAGCAGCTATTCTACTACATAGTATATATTCTACTATATTACTTGTGAAAGACTTGAGAATAAAATGAAAGATATTTTATTTTAAAAAGTATTTTATTAATACTTATCTTATTAATCATGCTGAATTTATACTATGTATAGCTAGTAGCTTATAACAAAATATACACTTAGGATAAAGTTCATTCTTGACAATGGTATCTGTAAATATTTCAGAGAATCTTCCTGATGATTTCTAGTATTTTAGCTGATGCCTTGTCAGAACTGCTTACAAAGGCATTATTTTTGCTTCATCTTGTGGCTGGTAAAGAAAGAGCTACCTACAGGGTTAAGGGAAGATGTCAGTTTGGCCTCTTTTTGACTTGCTCACTTTGCTGGCATTCGTAGTACTATCTTCAGTCTGCAGCTCTGGGGAAAAAATCATTTAAACCATTTGTCCATTTTATGATAGTTTAATTAAAACCAGATAATATAATATGCAAGTCTGCTCAACCTGGCCCACAGGAACTACAGCATGCTGCAATGTGCTTAAAGTGAGCAAACAAAAAAAGCTTAAGCTATAAGCCCCTGTTGTAGGGCCTCAGTATGCCTCCAGGACACCTGTCTACCCCATGAGACCTGGGACCACCTTATTTTTGACCCAAGCAAAGACTTCAGAGACAATCCACATGGCAACATGAGTGAAGCTTATTTGCTTTATATTTTTAGCTTAATATTATAAATAGAAAGTCTAATAATTTCTTTCTGCATCCCAGTGGGTTATTTTGCACCCTGCAAAGACTGCTGGTCTTGATAATAAAACTCGAATTTCTTTTTCGCTACTATAATAATCCATAGACTCTTCCCAGAATTACAGAGTTAGGGAGGTTTATCCTTTTCTTCCTCCCATGATACCAATTGCTTACTTATTTCCTCTCTTATTTCCAATATAATAATCTATGATCTGCAGAAAATATAATTTGGGTGGATATGAGATGATGCACAATCCCACCATGTTCTCTCCATCCTTCTGCCAAATGTACTTGCAGTTTCTCTGATGAATGGGGAGTAAGCAAGTGAAATTCTGACATACAGACAGACTGATTCTTACAGTCTTCCTTTGGAAGGAAATAAAACTAAGACAGGGATTGTTAATAGTTCTTTGGAGCATCCATGACTTTGGCTTTTAATACTGTGGTTGGGAAAGGAAATACTATACTCCAAACTAGAGGGATCTACTTTTGAATAGTAGAAGGATAAAGGCTTGACTCAACTCTACTAGGAATTAGGTGTGTGGTTTCCTGAGAACTGCACATGCTATATCTGATGCTTATTCCTAAACCAGACCCTTAGGCAGATTCCATTGCTTAAGTATTCTTGCAGTACTGAAGACTTGCCTGAAATTAATTTTTTCTTGTTTGTTTAACTGAGAAAGGCTTCTTTCTTTTTTCTTTCTTTCTTTCTTTCTTTCTTTCTTTCTTTCTTTCTTTCTTTCTTTCTTTCTTTCTTCTTTCTTTCTTTCTTTCTTTCTTTCTTTCTTTCTTCTTTCTTTCTTTCTTTCTTTCTTCTTCTTTCTTTCTTTCCTCTTCTCCTTCCCCTCTTCCTTCTTTCCTTCCTTCCTTCTTTCCTCTTTCTCTCTTCCTTGTTTCCCTTCCTTCCTTCTTCCTCCTCCTCTATCTTGCCTTCTTCTCCTTCCTCTTCCTTTTCTCCCCTTCCCTTTCCTCTTCCTCTCCTCTCCCTCCCCCCATCCCCCCATCCTCTTCTTTGACCTTCCTTTTTAAATTTCAGGTTTTAGTGACTCCTGGAAATCTGCTCTTTTTTTCTTAAGATGTTCAAGTGAGTCAGCCTGAACTTACGCTCGGGACATGGGAAATCTCGGTCAGTATTAAGAGAATTAAAAGATAAGATAATCAGTCTTAATAAACTAAAAATAAATGTTCTGTAATAAAATCTACAAAATTAAGTCAAACAATCTCCCTATATTTGTTCTTTATAGGATGCAGCACTAGCACTAAAGGAAAGGACTGAATATAAATGTAGGGAAATAGCTCACTTTTCCATTTTCACTTTCCTCTTTTGTTGAAAGCAAATCTTCATTTATTCATTTATTTATTTTAAGTAAAAAATGTTCTATTAGTTTTGTGCTTATGGTAGGAAAAACTTTGCAGCAGCAGATGAGAACAGGAGGTATACAAGACAATGGAAGTATAGACAGAGACTGAGAAAATTAGTATCACCTCACTAGACCTTTGTAGTTCATTTGGCTGTCAGTGAGACTGAGACAGAAACAGAAAGACCTCCACTTCACACAGCAAAAGGCTTGATAAAATTGCTCTAAAGTTGGAGACAAAACAGTATAATAGGGCTAAATTGTTTAGTTTTTAGTCCCAGTTTCTGTCTCTTGGGGTCAAGTAATGTATCCAATGAGATAACTTCTCAGGCTACGATCTATCTCTCACGGTCTAGCACAGTTCATCTCTCAAACCTGGCCCCACTCTGGTTGAAGCGCCAAGGATAAGACTGATTTATCAGCCCATTAAGGCAACTCTTATCTTAAAGACATTCCCTCAATTTATTGTCAGGATAGGCAATATCAATATAAGGATAGTGTTATCTATATAACATCACCTCAGGTTTTCATGGTTTAGCAGCATCATACAATGGTTGCACCAAGGATTATAAAAAGCATAACAGGCCTGGGTGGCTCAGCAGTTGAGCATCTGCCTTTGGCTCAGGTCATGATCCTGGAGTCCGGGTATCGAGTCCCACACTGGGCTCCCTGCAGGGAGCCTGCTTCTCCCTCTGCCTGTGTCTCTGCCTCTCTCTCTCTCTGTGTGTCTCTCACGAATAAATAAATAAAATCTAAAAAAAAAAAAAGCATAACAAGGAGAGCTGGCAGATGCTTAGAGGTCACACCTTTAGGCTCTTTTTTTTTTATAGATGATAAAATCAAGGATAGAGAGAGAATGCAAAAGACCCAAGGATACCCAGTGAGCGAACACTAGAGTTGAGACTCCAGTCCTAGTATCCTGCCTCCCGCATCTGTGTCTATTCTGCAATACCACACTGTCTTTCTGGGCTAAAGCAAAGGAAGGGTACACCTGGGTTAAACCCTGTCTAATTGAGTCTAGGGCTTTCCTGGGTTTGATTTGATGGACCTTCTTTGACTGCTAATACTCTTAATGATCCTTTGTTTAATAACTGTAGTGCATTATAGTTATCAAAGCCTATTCATCTACTTTTTAAAAAATTTAATCCTCAGTATAGTGGTGTATGGGGGACATGTCTTTAGTCTTATTTCTTTAGATGGAACACTCAAAGTTCAGCTACTCTCTCAAGCTGTTTGCCAAGATTGGCACTTTTTATATTGGCCTTTTTATTTGGAATTTTAAAACATAAGCAAATGATATTTGCTTTATTTCATATATAGTAAGATCCATTACAGTACACATATGTGGAAGTTTAATTAAATTCTGACTTTTATTTAGGTTGCCCTATGTGTAAACATTTACAGGGTGCTCTGATAGCTAATCCAGAGACAGGAATTTTTGCACAGGGTTGAGGTTTTCTGTGAGAAACATCTACTCTCATATACAGAACATATGATTCTAGCCTCACTGCATGTTTTACCACCATTCACTCCTTAGGCCTTTATTTTAAGAAAAAAAATATCTTTGTATCTAATTTTCCATTTCAACACTCAAGGGAATGATTGCTATACAAAACAAGAAGAGCCATGGCCATTCACTTCATTTGAATTCATTAAAAAGAAAGAATAAGAAAAAAATAACTAAGAAACTATGCACAAAAAGCATTGGATGTATAAGATGGTATACAGAAACAGAAATTTCCTTTAAACTAATTCCAAGTAGTTTTAATGCAGCTATCATGCACTGTGGCTAGAAGGTTGGCAGCAATCTTGTTTCACCCCAATATAGTGTTTTGATTTAACAAATATGTATTCAGCATCTATTATGTGCCAGGGACTGGACTAAGTTTCAAAGAAACAGTGGTGAATGAGACAGAATCTTGACGTTATATGGGAATTATTTTCTTTTGAAAGTTATAGGGTATTAAACAAGCAAACAAAGAGGAAATGTGTCAGGTGGTGTATGTGTTAAGGGAAAAATGTAATTGGGTATAGTTGGGTCAGTGTATAGAGGGTGGAAGTGGGGGTTACTTTAGGTAGGATGATCTAAGTATCAGCATTTGGACAAAATACCACAGGATATAAAGGGTCTATCCCTTTAAAAAATGTGGGGAACACATTCTGAGAAGAGGTAACAGCTAGTGTACAGTGTTGGAGGCAGGAAAGCACTGGCTATATTGGAAACACAAGGATAAGGGTACAGTGAAATGATTGAGGGGCAGTGTGTCAAGGTAAAGTCTAAGCAGTAAGCAGAGATAGACCATAGTGGACCTTGTAGACCCTGCTAAAGATTTTCCAGTTTATTCAAAACCTGGTGGTAAATCATTGGAACATTTTTGAGCAGAGAACTGAGGTAATAATCTGATTTTCTTGCAAAGAAGGATCACTCTGGCTGCTATGCCTGAACAAGTCACTGCTGGGAGCCCAGGGCAGTGTGTGACAAGTACAGAAACTGGGAACTCCATTAAAGGTCTTCTGTGGTAGTCCAGGGGAGACAAGATTGGGGTTGGCTTTATGTGTTAGCCATAGGTTTGGTAAGGATTGATCAAATTCCTAGTATAATTCTCACATAGCTGTGTTAGAAATTGTTAAATGGATTATATAAAGGATGTCAGAGAAAAGAGAAATCAAGGAAGATAATCAGACTTTTGGACTATGAAACTAGGGGAAAGGTGGTGCTATTTAATTACAGGGAGAAGTCTTTGGGAGAAGTGGATTTAGGAAGGAGGTTCTACTTTGGATGTTTGGTTTCAGAAGACTGCAATACATCTAAGTGGAGTTGGGAGTTGAATAAATGAGTCTGAAGTTCAGGGAAGAGGTTAAATCTGAAAAATACAAATTTGGGAATCATTAGAGTGAAGATGTGAAGGGAGTTAAAGACTGAGCAGCAGGAGTTGAGGTTTCAGGTATATCTTCTATTTTCATCCTTTTGGGGACGCACTGTGGCCCTGCCGACTCTAGCATTGGCCCAGATGTGCTCAGCTACCTTGGATACCATGTGCCCCTCAACTCACACTACAAATCACCAGTCCATAGACCGGGGCAAAAGGAGAAAGACTATTATTGTTTGGTTTGTTTGTTTAATTCTTTGTCTTTTCATTGCCCTGTAGCCTGTCTTTTGAATATCTCTATTGTTTCTTTTGGTGGAAAGAAGTCAGTCCTTATCTTTGTAGGAATCCAAGGACTCTACGTGTATGTACTGGGAATATTACCTGGCCATCCACTCCTTCAGGTACACTAGCTAGGGTTTGTTTGCAGTTTACTATGCATATATCACAAAAAACACCTAGGAAATACTGAGTTTGGAAGGCAATGAAATTATATGGCAGAAAGATTGTAAAGGGAAAACAGATACCCATCTTCTTATTTTGGGGGGAAGCTACACTGTTTAGTGAATTTCAGTGTATGATATACTTAGAAATTTCTCTTTATGGTCAAATGATAGTTTACTGAAGCTACTCTTTGATGATTAGGGGTTTGACTGAACAGGGCACTAAATTCTTCTTCTAACTGAATCGACTTTGGTGAAATCTCTGCCCCAGTGTCAGGTATCCAAGATGGACTGTTTTCTACCTGTTTTAAGTAGAAAACAGGTTTTCTACCTGTTTTAAGTCTTGGCAGGCAGGCAAGCACCCCAACCAGATTTAAAGAGAGACAGACAGTGGGAAATGAAGATGAACATTCTCAGGACAGGTGGAATTATCTTACCTAACGTTAGTCCACATAAATTAAATACAAGTATCTAAATATACAAACACTGAAGGTAATTGTGTTTATAGAACAAGGCAGAATTGAGAGCCTGAGGTATATTTAATCACAACAGCTTATTGTATAGCTTGGAAATGTGAGGTATGTTGTACAGGCAAATGGAAATGTTCAGATGGTCCTAGTAAAGAGAGACTGTTTGGGCACTCGGAGATTTTAAAGAGAAATGGCTGGGGATCACCACTGTATCAATCAGTCCAAATAAATGCTTTAACACTCCATAACTCCAGTTCAAAGACAATTGTGTTTGGGACAACAGATGCATTTAATAGTTTTAAGAAAATCCCTCTAAAGCAAGTTTCTTTATAACCAAATTTGAGGCCTCGTGCTTCCCTGTTTTATTTTCTATCTAAATGGGGGTAAGATTGCCCTGAAGCAAGCACAGAATGAACTATTTTAGAGGCATTTTTGGGATTTGTGTTTGAGGAACCCTATCATCCCAGTGTTCCTTGGGGCATGTTAGGACATTTTTTTCCCTCTTAAGAAGGATACTTAGAATGTCATTTCCCTGCTCAGAAAACCTTGCTATGGCATGAATTCAAAGTACTGAAGCTCACCATGCAAGACTATTGATTATAATAATAAAAATCAATACTTCCATTGAGTTTTACAATAACATCATACACTTTTAGAAATAAGATACCATTTCCAGCTTCTTTGGTTCTCACTCTACCAGCTTTATTTTATTAACTAACCACTCTTTTACTTTTTAGCTTACCAATTCCTCAGCCAGTTTCTTTTCTTACCTCTGTAGTTTTGCTTCTTTCTGAATGAGAAATACCTTTCTTGTCTCTAACACATTTCTTGATGCATAGAAGGTTCTCAATAAATAATTCTTATCATGGATGAATGAATGAATGAATATATAATCTAAGCCTTTTCTGACCTTTCTCCATTCTCTTTGTCCTTTAAAACCCATATAAAAAAGTCACCTCATGAAGCTTCTTCTAATTGTAGTATTTAAATTAAATTTATCCTCATTTCTTTTTTCTGCCTAAAGTTCTTTGTAGCTTATTTATAACCCTTTCCACTGTATTAATTGTATTTAAGAATTGTGTGTCTCTGAACTGATTTGTAAATCCCTTGAGTGTCAAAGTCATGTTTTCTTTATTTTATAAGATCAATGGTGATGACCATGGCACTTCACATATAGTGGATCTAACAGCCATGGGTTAATTGAAGGTAGATCACTTGAATTTTATATATAGAATGATTTTAACTAATGCTCTAAAGGCTTGGCTCTATATGAACTATTCTATGTATATGTATCTGCTTTTCTCTAACACAGATTTCGTTATTTGAATATGGTAACTAATGGGAAATTTAAAAAAGAAATACATTCAAGAGGAAGAGCAGAGCTGCTTATATGTGTTCAATTGGGATATGAAATAGAGTGAAAATAGCACCTATAAGGAAAGTAAACTTCTGTTTAAGATCACTAAGCTAAGAGTCTTTTCAGGCAAAAAAATAACACATGTGATTTCCTAGGATTCTTAGACTTAGGCTATTTGAAACTGTGAGGTCTCCCACTTGAGCCTTATTCCATGGGAATAGAAGATCCCTACTTAACTCAGCTTTTGATTCCCTTCTGATTCTCCTGGCACCTGACTGGTATTGGGCAGGTTAGCATTGGTTTAGAATTTGGGAGTCCTCTGCTTTCATGGAACTTGCCCTTTTCAATAGAAAATAAATCAGTAGTTAGCTACTGAATCTGTTCTATTTTTTAAGCATGGCAAGTTTTCTTTGGAGAATCCAAATTAAATTCATTGCACAGATGAGGAAGATAATTCTGACCCTGGTGGTAAGGGAGTGTTCTCGGCATAAAGAACAGGGAATGCAGGAGCCTTGAGGTGGTAGTGGAACTTGAAGTTGAGGTAGAGCAGGGATGCCAGGGGGGTAGGGCAGAGGAAATGAGGACGAATTGTAGGTAAGAAGGTCAGAGAAATAATGAGGGTTTAGATCTTGTGTAACCTGGTAAGCCATTGTAAGGGTTTGGCTTTACTTTTTATGAAATGGAAAAGCATGCACGGATTTTGAGCAGCATCAGAACATGACTGAACTTACCTTTTGAAAAGGTTGCAATGCTTGTGAGGAATTGACTAGAGGTGGGCAAACCTGGAAATGACTGGTAAAAGATGGTAGTAGTTTGACCCACGGGGTGATGATGAAGGTCCTGAGGAGTGCTGGTTTCTCATTATGATTTAAAGGATTTGCTGGTGGATTAGCTACATGGTTTAAGAGATAGAAGAATTAAAGATGACTGCAAAGATTTGTGCCTGAGCAAATAGAAGTACAGAGTTGCCCTTAAATAAGTTGGAAAAAAAAGAAAAACAACATAGAGGATGGTTAGGTTGGAGGGAAGATTCAAAATGTGATTTTAGGCATGATAAGTTTCAAATATGTATTAGTTATTCACATGGATATATTAAGTAGGTAGCAGGACATCAGGGGAGTTATCTAAGCTGAACTATAAATCTAGTAGCTGTCAGCATAGAGATAGAATTTAAAGACACATATTAAATGATGTCATGTAAGGAGTGATTAAATATACAGAAGAGCTCAAGTATTCATCCCTGGGAGAAAAGGAGGAGACATCAACGGAGATCCAGAGGGAGTGACTAGTGAAGTGGGTTGAAAACCAGATGAGTATAGAGCTCTAGTGCTTAAGAGAAGAAAGCTATTTCTCTAAGCTTGCAAGTTCCAATCCATCAACGTTTTTGTTTGCTTTTTAAACTCTGTCTCTCTCTTCCCTTTGGTTCAGTAGACAACTGGGTGAGTCTGTAATATACTATGGCAGATGTTTAACAAACTGAGAGCTCTAAGATAATCTTATCCCCTTCAAAATAGCCCCCTCGGGAGGACATGTACTTCCAAAAATAATGCTGTTTTGCCCAAGTCATGTGCAAAACTCTATTTTGGGGAATTACCATCATCTCCCTTAGGATACTCGCTGATAACACACAATTATGTTCTGAAAGATAATTTTGCTGGAGGGTTAGTGTTTCCTCCCCCAGACCCAAACCTGATGAATAAGGGTTGTCAAGCCAGACATGGCTAAACATAGTCAGCACCAAAATATGAACGCAAAGGAGTAAGATTGATTTGCATCTTTCCCTTATTCTTTTAAGCAACATTTTTCTTTTTATCTCAAAGCCACATATGCTCCCTAATTTCAACCAAATAATGAGAATATACAGATAAAATAAAAGAGGGAAAAGCACTTATAGTCTTACTCATCTTGTTTGTAATATTTTGCATTATTTTCTTATTTTTCTACTTGCTTTTCATTTCACTTGCTGTAGACTGAATATTTTATAAACTTCCTAGAGTGACCATTAAGTTGTAGTTCAAAATAAGAGCTACACCTGGTTGCAGAAAGTCATCCAGGGGTATTACTTGGAAGTGTGTGATATAGATATAAATGTATAACTTCTATTTTTTGAAGGCTTTCATTCTCTCTCTCTCTTTCTAGTAAATAAATAAAGAGCATGAACAGTGGGGAGAGGAGGAGGAGCAGGAGAGGGGGAAGCAGACTTCATGTTGAGCAGAGAGCCAGATGGACTTGGGGTTCAATCCCAGGACCCCAGGGTCATGACCTGAGCTAAAAGCAGATGCTTAACCAATTGAGCCACCCAGGTGCCTCTACAACTTCTAATTTTAAATATGCATCTTATCTCTTTCATCTTCCTTTGCCTCTTTCCCTATGCTGATTCTCACTTCCATTTGCCATCCAGTGAGAAAAAAAGAATGGGAGTCAGACAGATTTGGATTTAAGTAGCTGTTCTGTAACTGTGAACTTCTTTATTTTGTCTGAGCTTCATTTCTTTCTGCAATAAAATGGTAATCTTAATAGGGAATTTTACATAATTAATTAATAAAGCATGTATAATGTACTTAGCACATCATAGGTGCTCATGAAAATTTAAAATAATTGAAAACACATGGGTTTTATATTCAGAACAACATAATACCTTCAGTTATCCTTATCTGTACATCTCATTGGCTTGTTGTAATGATCAAATTAAATCATATATGTAAAAAGACTGGGATAAATCCAATAAATCTTTGTTGAAGGATGTATTATGTGTTTCAGGTATTTTTTTAAGATTTTATTTATTTATTCATGAGAGACAGAATGAGAGAGAGAGAGAGAGGCAGAGACACAGGCAGAGGGAGAAGCAGGCTTCATGCAGGGAGCCTTATGTGGGACTTGATCCCAGGTCTCCAGGATCACGCCCTGGGCCAAAGGCAGGCGCCAAACCACTGAGCCACCCAGGGATCCCCTGTTTCAGGTTTTATTTCAAGTTCAATCCACACAATAGGGCTCTGGATCATTTTTTAATTAAAATGAAATTTATTTCTTTATAGTCACATGCTTGTTCTCATGCTGCTTCAGTGACACATGTCATGCTATTTTACTTGAAAATATGCGGGAAATGCAGGGGGTACTATTTGCAGTTGGAGGTAGATTAACTTTCCTCACATAAAAACACATTAGTTATAAATAAAAATTTTAAACACTGATGAAAACAAAGAAACGTACTAAAAATATCCGTCAGGATCTTGTGATTCCTTTCTCATTGTAGTTTTCCTAATTGTAGAGGCTATGCAACAACATTGTCAACTGGAGTTCAAAGTTTCAAAACCCAAGTTCAAATGGGAAGACCCAAGTCTTCCAGGTTTCATTCTGATTCCCAGAGTCCCTTCATTGTGTGTGCCTGTGATCTTGCCATTCATGAGGTACAGGTCTCTTCCTGACCTTATTTCCATATGTTTGGCTCTTCAGTACCCCTTAAATAAGTACTCATAGTCTATGATCATGGTCATGGCTGTCACTCCTCCTATAAGCTTCCTTCTGTACCTCTCCTTTGTTCATCTCCAGGGGAACCCTCTCATGGCACGTTTGAATGTAGTGAACCTTGCATTTCAAATGTGTCATTCCATCACAACAGGCTCCCTGGGGTAAAATGTCCTTTGAGAGAAAAAAATTTGTGATAAAGAAACTTTGTTGCAAATCCTGCCTACTCGGTCTCTGTCTCTCTCCCCCACCTTTGCTCCCACCCCTGCCACATACGTAGTACCCACATGATGATAAAACAAATGCTCTGTTTTATTTATTTGGTCATAAAATATAGCAATTTAATGAAAGACTCAGCTATTGTAAGTTAAAACACCTCAGACAATGGTTTCAATGCCCCCCCTTTCATCTCAATGGTGTTATAATGTTTTCTTTATTTAGATAATCTATCTCCCACACACTCCCTCACATACTTACTAACACACATGAACATATACACTCACTTTCCCTCTTACAACCACACATCCCCTTCTTTGCCTTCCTGTTCACAAGGACAACTTTTAGGGGGTGGAAACCCTAACTGAGCTGGCTTAAGCAAAAAGAAGATATATTGGCTCATATAACTAAAATTTACCAGGTTTAGGGCTGGCTTCTGAAAAGACTTGGGCATGGGCAATGCAACCAACAATTTTTGTCTGATTACCAATTTTCAATTGATTCAATCTGTGTAGATATAGATCAACTACAACTGATTAGTATTTTCTTTTTTCTTAATTGGAAGTGACATCTCAGATTATCTGAATCTTCAGTTTTCAGCCCCAGTCGAATTTTAAGGTCATCCTGAAACTCCAAGCAACACAGTGCCTAGACTTCAACTCCAAAAATTCTCATTCCTTTAGTCTGGGCATGAACCTGAGCATGGTTTGCTTACAAGTCTCTGGTGATGCTCAGATGCCCCACAGTAGAGAGCCACTGATTTTTTGGCTTTTTAAATTTCCTTTCCCAAGGTGCTGCTGGCCATTTTATCCCAAGAGGCTATCACTAGAGGCTTTATTTAGCACAAGGGTCGATAGGCGAAAGATGGTCTCCAAATTCTTAGAGAATAGAGGAAATCAACCTGAATAAAGGAAGGTGATCCATTATAAGAAAACTCCAGAGAGTAGACACAGCTTAGAACAGAAGGTAAAGTCAAAATCTAGGAAGTAGATGGACTAGCATGGAAGCTATCTGGAGAACAAAGTAAATGAAACTATAGATGCTAGCCAAGCGTGGAATATTTACATGTCAGTGTCCAGTTTGAGTTAGCTTAAAGGCACCGGGTCTCATCAGATCATCTCCATTGACTTAACCCACACTAGGCTCCATCGGCAGGTGTAAGACTATATAATAGGGTGCAAAGCAGCTGGCTAATTTTTTTTCAAAATAATTGAACACAAATATCAATTATGCAGGCAGAATGACCACATTGTAATGTTTTTATGGGTTGGAAAGGTAGAAGCTAAAAGCTTATTACTCTGGGACTAGGCTAAAAGTGATCTGATAGGGAATAATGTTTGCCAGTTTCTGCATTTGCTTCACAGAAGTCCATCCCAAACTTTGCGTGCAATTCAGTTTGTCCTCGAGTGAGACTGTGGCAAATAATTCTCATGGTCTCATAATCACTAGGACCCAGAGCCAGAAAATGTCTGCCACTGAATGAAGATCTTTACCATGAATAATTACAAATAAGGCAAGCGATCATTTGTGTCATGGTTCATTGGCTCCATCACAGTAAAACAAAGACATTTTTCACTCTCTTCCGTCTACCACATGCACTATTAAAATGCCTTTGTAGATTACTGTAAATAATTCAAATGTTTATTAAAAACTCTGTTGGATGATCAAGGAATCGTAGATAATAGGAGGGAATACTATCCAATTTATTTTTATATGGCATGCTCCATCCATCATACCACAAAGTGCTTCAAGGCGAAACACAAAAAGAGGCAGAGTTTTCAGGCAAGACTCAGAGAGGAGGTCATTTAAGATGATCTGAGGAGAAATGTTTAAAAAAGTGATACTTTGCTTTTAAAAGTCATCGTTATTTTGCTGGATGAGGTCATCTTGCTAATTCAGCTCAGAAATTTGGTTATTTTAATCATTATTCCAACTGATGAACTTGGCTCACAGTATGAGGGAGAAGTGGACATATTGTCTAACATCAGCAAGCAGCTCAACTTCTGTGTCCCTCTGTATTTGTAGTATGTGGACAGAGGAAATGTGAATCCCTTCTGGCTCCCCCTGGGGTACAGGCATTATGACTCAACACCATTGCCAGATTACATTGAACCTGCCATGTTGGCCCCATGTGAGGTGAAACAGGAGGCCAAGTCAAAGGTGGCATCCTAATCTAAGCTCTGATATTCTTGGTTGAGCATGGTCAGTTGCCTTCAGCCCAAGTGACCTCTGTGTTATTAATGGTAAGTAATAGTGTCTGCCATTTAGTATATGACTATCATGTGGCAGGCACGGTATTTGGCAGTTGTGATACGATAAGGATGGTGTTGTCTCATGGTGATTAAGTTGCTGACTTGGGGATCAGATGCAGAATGCAAAGTTGAGGGTGTTGGCTTCAAACATACTAAATCATTGACTAGAGCAAATTTTTATCCTCTTTAAGTCAAGTTTCTTTATCTATGAAATGTGTATAACAATGAAACCCACTTCATAGCAGTCCCAAGAAGAAGCACGAGCCCATGACTGACACTGCAAAGACCTGAGAGATGTTAACAATCATTATTAATCTCACTTAGTACTTAATAGCTAATACATTATAATGAATACACTTTAATAGTATGACAATATTATATTCATTTTACAGAAAAGGCTAGTGAGACCAAATGACCCTGAATAGTTGTGTGTCTCAGCTAACATTAGAATATAGACTTTTTTGATTTTTATAGCATGATTCAAATGTGGCTATCAAAATGGTTTTCCTTTACTCAGTATACAAATAGAATTTTAAAGTAATTACAACCTCGAGGTCTTGTCAACCATCCTAGGGATTTCAAATACACAGGATTTAATTCAGAAAGTTGGCTGCTGTGGGGTAGAAAGCCACGTAAGAGTGAAAAGGGGATAGGCAGAAGACTGTAGGAGTAAAATGAAAAGAAGTAATATTTAAAGATTAAGAGCTGCTAATGTTCTGGAGAGAACATGGGAAGGTACTGTACCTCTGGATGCATTGCTAATTGTACCGTTGTTGTCACTTCTACTCACAAGGGCTGGAATAGGTGAAACATGCAGCCCCTCCCTGGGATGTTGGAGTCTGAAATCACTCTATTTCTGTTTTCTCTACCTCAACTGCCACAGTGCCAGATCCAGAAGCAGGAAGTATCTCTCTTTTCCTTGACTTCTGATTCCCCAACCCTGTGTCCCTTTGGTAGAACTCAACAGAAAGCCATATAGATCAGGAGACTACAAAGTAATTACTTGCTAACACCCAGTGGCACAGTGCAGATAATGGGGCTGGGGTGTGGGGTGGGTGTCTGAAAGAAAAGAGGCAAATACTTGGCACAATGACAACCGAACACAACCCTAACCATTTAATTGAAACTCTTGTTTTAGTCCACAGGATTGTGGTTTTGCCCAATTACTAGTTCTACTTTGTAGTAAAAGAAAACACCAGTCCTTCCTTTATTGAGAATGGCTTATATGGGGAAATTATTCCCTCAAAAGATTAAAAAGTGTAGAAGTACAAGGTGGTCATTCTGAAATATACCAGAGTTAAATGAAATGGAATATTGATAGAGCCCTAATAAATTGGGATATTCAGGAAACCAACTACATGATTAAAGGACTCCCATTCCCACTAGTCTTCTGTGTGTCAGGAGACTAATGAAGCCAATGATAGACATAGACTGTTTTCTTGGTTAGGTTAGGCTGGACTTATGGTGTGATGGCAAATAAACTCACAATCTTGGTGGTTTATTACATAGTCTATTTCTGAAATGTCCAGTCTGCTCTAGGATGGGCCCTGTCCAGGGCCTCCTGCTCAATGACATAGTGGTCCAATCTGTTCATGCGGCTTCATCACCTGAATACACCACTTCCACCCCCGCAATCCAAGGGGAAAAAAAATGGTTGGAAGATTATGAAGGGGATTTTCATTACCTGACTCAAGAGTGATATACTTCACTTGGTCTTGACCACTGCAGCAGGCTAAGAAGTGAAAATATAACCTTCTCACTTCCCACAAAAGTGAGGAGACCCAGGTAGGGGTAGTGCTAGTAGTAATGTCCACTTCACATAAGCTGCTCCATAATTGACTCTGCTGCATGGCTGGAAATGAGAGTGGATATTTTTATAATCACTGGCATGTCATACAAAGAATGTGTTTTCATTAATACTGGCATTAAAAGGTGAAGAAATTATGCATTTGGAGCAATTGCTTCAGATTATGTCCTCAAAACCTGGCAAGTTTGTCCCTCCATTTGTGGTTATTTATTGAGAAGTATTTGAGAAGCATTGTATATATATGTACATATATCATCTCTTGCTATATATGATTATCTCTTTGTGATGAATTCTTAGCAATTTTATTAATAACATAACTTCTTACTTACACTTTTATTATTGCCTTACATTGGTGACAATAATCTTTTACCTTAACCATCTGATGTCTGACTTTCATCTATTTTTTTAGAAAGATAAATGATTTCTTTAAGCCTTCTACTTTAAAATTTAACTTTAAATTTCTTTAACTTGAAAATATTTGCCCAACAATTTATAGGACCCATTCTTACAAAGTTTCTGCTTATTTTGAATGAGGAATTCAAGCCTTTGTCTTAATCCATGCAATATTTCATCTCCGACATCAGTAAGTGTAAAGCCAGGTGTTCCAGGAAAGGTGATAGAGCACTCTCGTAGCTCTACATTTCAAGTTCAGTAAATAAGACTACCTGTAAGTTGTGAAGACTTTTTATTTTTATCTCAAGAGTTCTTCCTTTCAGGAAACTGGTATACTCCATTTAATATGACAGTAATAGAAATACATTAGCTGGATAAGTAGGGTATTTTGTTTAAAAACTAAAGAGAAGTTTCTGGTAACTGACATGATGTCTCTTGAGTCTCTATTATGTGACTATCTTGATGCTGTGGATATCTGTCAAATATTGATAATTCTGGTTTATGAATCAGTTGAGAGAACAAATGAGAAGAACAAAAAACATCTATAAAACATTATAAATAAATTCTTAAAGAATGACTTATGAATGGATTATTAAATAAATGAGTGAATTAATGATTCATGTCTCCAATCAAAAATCTTAAAGAAAGCAATGAAAAATCTAATATGACATATTTTTGCCAAATACTTTATTTTCAATTTATTTTATTTTTTATGGATTATATTTACAAAAACTAAGTCTTTCTAAGATACAGATTTAGTATAGCCTCAATTAATCAAATTTATTAGAAAAAGTCTGTTTAGAGCTGGCAATACTTCTATTTTGTGCATTTGAACGGAACGTTTAGTTATAGATCCCATTGTTAAAATTCTTCCATAAGATTTGGTAATTTCAGTATTTATCAATAAAGCAAATTTAGCCCACTTGAAACAGGTGATTATATATCTGTATTGGTTTCCTAGGGCTGCCATGGTAGTTTACCACAAACATCAAAACAAACAAACAAACAAAACAAAACAAACAAAATACAGACATTTATTCTTCTACAGTTCTGGTGGTTACAAATCAGAAATCAGGATGCTGGCAGGGCCAAACTTTCTCTGAATGCAATACAGGAGAATCTGTTCAGTGCCTCTCTCTTAGTTACTGGTATTGTCACCATTCCTTGGCTTGTAAATGCATCATTCCCTCACTCCCAACCTTACCTCTTTGTCACATGGCATTTTCCCTTGTGCCTCAATCTTTATGTGTCTTGTCCTTTCTTAGAAGGATGCTAGTCCTGTTAGATTGAGGATCTCATCTTGACTACCTCTGCAAAGACCGTATTTCCAGATAAAGTCACATTCATAGGAACAGAGGTTGGGATTCAACATATTTTGGGGGGAGATAGAATTTGATGCACAATGTGAAGAATGACTTTTAGCCAAAGTTTGAAGAAAGAGCTTCAACGGTAAACCTTTGAAAGCAGTTTTCTAAGAATTGTTAGCACTTTTCTAGCTACATGTTTTCACCTGATACATCTTTTACCTTAACCAGCTATTTGAAAACACATTTGTGCTGTTCATGAGTTTAATTCAAAATCATACAATCTAGCTTCATCTCTGGACAGAATTTTAGGTCTGCTTCTATAGAGTTGAATAAAATGTAAATCTTTCTTAAATAGGTGGATTTTACCCTTCATTTCCACCTCAAATTGAACGATATTGACCTGAACTTCTTTTTCTTTCTCAATGAACATATCTTATGTCATCTGGTTTCTTAATAAAAATAAGAATGCAGGAAAAAATATCAACCTAAAAACAGGGAAACTGGGAATGGAAAGAGAAAATTGGAAATTCAAACTCAGCTCCATAAATCCCTGAGAATGTTTCATTTGATGGTATTTACCTGTTAATTAGGATCAAAGGAGAAAAATCATATAATGAAGCTCATAAAAGCATACTGGCTAAATATTAATGAATTCAGTGATGGGCTTCTGTTTCCAGGCAACCGAATATTCCCCAAGAGTATTAATGTTGGTTGTAAAACAACAACAACAGCTCAAGCAGGAGTGCTTGTGGCTCTGTTGAATAGAGGCTCTGAATCCCCTAGGCCACATTGCCACTCTTCCTGGGTTGCAGATTGCAGTGATGGCTTCATGTCTGTCACTAACATGAACGTCACACTCAAAAGTCACTGGGATCTGCTAATAAATAGATTTTGGCACCCACAAGAGGAATAATGAACTGAATTGCCTACAGTGCTAAAGACCGTGAGGCAGGGAATTTGCATTTTAATCCTCACTCTACTGTTAGTAGATTGGTACC
This sequence comes from Canis lupus dingo, assembly GCF_003254725.2. NCBI lineage: Eukaryota > Metazoa > Chordata > Mammalia > Carnivora > Canidae > Canis > Canis lupus. The sequence continues at coordinate 50,643,785 of NC_064245.1, read as the reverse complement.
TATAAGTTCTGTTTCCTTTCTGTCCACAGAAGGAAAGAAAGAAACAGAGAGAGAGAAAGAGAAAGGAAGAAAAAAAGGAAGGAAGGAAGGAAGGAAGGAAGGAAGGAAGGAAGGAAGGAAGGAAGGAAGGAAGGGAGGGAGGAAGGGAGGGAAGGAGGGAGGGAGGAAAGGAGGAAAAAAGTTATTAGACTAGCTGAACTAAGAATCATCTGCAGTTCTACCAGTCTGTGGTTAGTCATGATTACAAGAATAAAAAGAAAAACTACTCAACTATTAAATGGAGGCACTAGTAGAGATAACAGAAATAAACCAGCTTATCAGAAGGATGTGTTAGGGCCCCCAAGTCAAGATTGAAAAAAAAAAAAAAAAACAAAACATTGGTCCAGTCTCAGAGAAAGCAACTAGTGGTCTTCTTGTGGTGCACAGATTATCTAATTAACTTCATCTCTCATCTAGCCTCGTGTCTGACCCTCTTGACCCCACGCCACAGCCCTAGTCAGAGCTGCTCCCCTAATCGCTCTTCTGATAAAGTCAGAATGAACAAGTGGCATGGATGTTGACTTGTGTTCTCACCAGCATTACTTTGATCATCAAATCTACTCCATGCAGCAATCAAGAATGGTGGGCTAGCCCAGAGCCGATAGGCATAGCTGTCACCCTCCCAAGCCACTGTCAGTGCCTGATCACCCTAGGCAATCAGCTTTTTAAAAAAGGCCCCTGTTCATGACATGTGAACACAAATATGGCCGCCTGTGGTGAGCTCTCACACAGGGCAGCTAGCCTCCTGGAGGATTTACTACTTTGCTCTTCCCTTCCCTCAGAGCCACCTCCAGCCAATGGGAAGGTTGTCTCCATCCTAAATTGCTAGGCTTCATAAAATTCATGCATTGGTAGGAACATATCTTCATTTGTAACACTATTTCAGGCAGCCACCAGCCTGTAATTTATTCCCACTCTCTATCTTATGCTGCTCCCTTCTCATTAACAACATATTTCATATTTTACAGCTGAAACTGGGAAAAAATATCTGTTTCCCTGAACCTAACCTAGTCTTTGACATGATTTCCCAGAAGTGAAGCTAACTAAGGAAAGGGAAAATGGCATCATGTTTATGGACACAGGCTTTCAAATCAGGAAGACCTATGTTCCAGTGACAGCTCTCTTTTTTCAGCATCTGTGAATCTGAGGCAAGTCTCTTGGCTTCTCTGAGAGTCTCTTTCTTCATTTCTCTGAGCATCTGTTTCTTCATTTTTAAGATACAAATAAAATGACCTATGACACAAGGTTGTTGTGACAATTAAATTAGATTGTGTATTTTAAAATATCTTGTACTGGGTCTAGTAATTTTAACACTCAATAAATGGTAGCTATTACCATAATAGTGATGATCATCATTATTATTATCATTATCATGGAAATATGCAAACAGCCAACATCCTCAAATTGAGATGGTTAGAGATGGTTAGAGCTAGTTCATATATATATATATATATATATATATATATATATATATATATGAAAATTGGCCGTTGAAAATTGGCCATTGATGTTATGGAAAATGGATGGGATTTGTAGAAAAAATTATGGATTTTCTTCTGTATTCTGAAACTCTAGTAATTGCTTTCCTGGAGGGATGAAGACAAGGATATATCATTTAGAATGCCTGATTCTTCCTATCCTCCTGTGTAAAATGTGGGTAGTAATGGCTATGTTGTTGGGTTAGTGGTGCCGGGAGATATAATGGATAAGAAATATATTACAAATTGTTACATCTCATAAGATGATTATACCTTTGAATCATGTCCTCTTTTGACCTCTCCTTTTCCTTCATTGATCTCCTGCTATCCTTCTACTCTTTTACAGCACACTAGCTGCTCTGTAGACCCAAGCCCATTCACACTGCACCCATTGCAACACATGGTCTTTGGATTTCTCCTGGCTGCTCTCAGCCTCCTATCCCAGCACAGTTAAAGGTGCTCCACCTGATTTCTAGGCATCTGAAACCAATCAAACTGAGGCTTTGGATTCAATATGTCTTCCAAATAAAATATTAATTTCTCGATGCAATGACTTAAATAGTATTGTAGGTGGTGGTTCTTGGATATTTACGGGCATGGGATTATCTTGGGAGCATTTTAAAAAAAATTCATATTCCTGGAGACTTCATTCTAATTAAGTAGGGTCCAAGAATCATAATCTTCAGCAAACTTTCCAGAAAATTATGGGAAATACTATAAGCAGGAATGTCAGTATCAAGACTGAAACCGACTGTGTGGAAGAGGGGAAGAGCACTCTTAATATCACAAGTTAGGAGGTTGCTTAATCTCCCAGTGCAAGCCCACACACCTTTCTGCTTTATCCTGGCATAGGTCTGCCTCCCTATCGTCTCCTTTCCACAGTGCCATGAAGCAGATAATTTGATCCAGTTGTTTTTCATTGAAACTTCTCTAACACAAAATTGGGGTCTATGTCGGTTGGTCTAATTGAGCGACCTTTCTCCCCTTCCTCCAATTCTTTATACTTTGAAAAACATTTTTCTTTGTTTTTGCAAGTCTTTCTCATACCCTTCTCCTCTGCCTCACCTGGCCAACTTTTGATATCTCGTTTAGGCATCAGCTCTGCCAGGAAATCTATCTATCCTGAGACCCTCCAGGAAAAGCTAAGACCTTTCTCTGGCATCTCATAGCACTTACAGAAGTGAGTTGAGATCATTGGTTTGCATATTTTTTCGTTCCATTAGACTGTGAATTCCTGGAAGATATTGATAATATTTGATTCATTTCTGTATCCCCAGAGCCTCTCACAGAAGTATAAATATATGACATTCTATCTTAGATGTTTTTTTGCTTACCATCTTATCTCTTCTTTCCTCAGTGGAAACACACAGAATATTGATCTCCCCCACCTTTTTCTCCTCTCCTTCTTTTTTCCTATTCCTCATCCACCGCCTTTCCCTTCCCATCCTGGAGTACACTATGACACTGGAGGTAAATATCAAGGCTGGGGATATTGGGACTGTGCAAAAAACAGGAGTGTCTGTGTTCAGAAGATGTTTTATTACTATTCACTAAGGTGCCTGGGAAGAATAAGAAGGCTGAAGTTTTCTTTTTAGAGGATTAACATTTCTGCCAGCACCAAGGAGCTTATAAAAATTAAAACACAGGAGATCACAGATGTCAAATATGGATCATGTCTGAAGGAAAATGGAAGAAAAGAACTTCATTTTCTTTCTGGGTGACAATGGCAGTCACTTTTAGATGAATTAGTAATCGGCTCCAGAGGAAGTCTCTACCCCCATGTAGTGATATTTATTCGTATATTGGTAGGCTAGAGGCCAACCCCCTTTCCCTGTCCTGTTTGCCTAGGGGAATGCCAAATCCCTGCTTGTGACTACTAGCAAAATACTGCAATTGTTGTCTCCTTGGATATGAATAGATAGTTTCAGGACATCAGGAAAAGGATTTGTGGCTATGGTTTAATGATGCTAACAAGGCAAGGCGATCCTCTCTCATAGGTGAGAGAGAAGGTGAAAGTCAGGTTCAATCCTATGCATCCTTTTTCTTGTAGACACACTATAAAGAAGAGAGAGCTACTTTCAAATCCAGTTGTCAAAGGACAGGTGCCTGGCCTATAATTTTTTTGGCTTATTTTTTCTTTCTGAAATAGAAAGAACAAGGACCACTTTAGATTCCTGGCTTGAACTTGATGGATGGACCAAATGCACTGTCCACACTTGTCCAAAGAGAGGAACTTCCCACTTATTTTTTAATGATGGACAATAGGTGCCAAGACATTTTCTTACAACAATTTGGTATGTGCCTTTTATCCATACTTGTTTTCAATATAATGAGCATGGATGGATTCATCTCAGGAACTTCAGAAGTATGGCTTGGACCTGAACCCAGATGGCCAGATGCTTATCAAAAGTTTCTGTGACTCATCCAAGCTTCTTGTACGTCAGGAGCTAAAGGGAAGCACTTTCCTTATGAACCCTCAGCATTTCCCGTTAAGACCCTGACTAATGCAGAAACAGGCTTTTCTCAAAGTTTTGGCTCTTCACCAAAACTTTACAGCATCTCCCTATGAAGAGGCCTGCCATGAGTCTGTGTGCAATTTACACCCTTGGGCCTTTAGAATGACTGATGGAGAACCTCCATGTTCAGATAAAGATACTGATCATATAATGAAGGAGCACTATCTGTAGTGTTGCTAATGAATAAGGTGAAGCCTTCTTGCTGTGTCTTTTTTATATATGTCATTCTTGGTAAATACAGACCTTTGAACTTAAATTATAAAATTAATAACTTTTATTCTTCATTTGTAGCTCATTTTTAAAAATGAATTTGAAGTTTTCATAATTTTTTTTGTCTCTGAGTGGTTTGAGCTTGCTTATTCCTTTCTGCATGTCTAAAATTCATTTAGCTTTGGCCAAGTGAATAGTTGTGCCCAATTAAAAGACAAGATCCTTCAATAACAGGGACACCTGGTATGCACGTAATGGGTATTTGGGTATCACTGGAAGAATAACTAAGTGAAAGAATGTAATCATGCAGTTCCACACTTTATCCATTGTAGTATTAGCCACTGACTAATGGTGAGTGCACACGTTTTCCTCAAGCAAAACATAAGGAAATGGAAACAGCCCATAAAAATAGATTTTTTTTCATCATGCAACTTTCTTTACAGATTACCACTACTTAAATCTTTCTCTCATCTTGAATAAATTTCCTTTTAAAAATCAATTTTCAGGGACACCTGTGGCTCAGGCAGTTAAGCGTCTAAATATTGGTTTCAGCTCAGGTCATGATCTCATGGGTTGTGAGCTCATTCTCTCTTTCTCTCTCTCTTTCTCAAATAAATAAATATTTTTTAAAAATCAATTTTCAAGTTTGTCTTATCCATTGTTTTTAAGTTCAGGAAAAGTAGGTGAAACCAACTCATACATAAATACCAAAATGAAAGCCATTGGTAAAAAAATTCATTTTTTTATACCATGGTGGCAGTATCGACTTAAGGCTTCTAGATCCATGCCTACTCATTATTTTCCTTTTTTAGAAATATTTTCTTTCCTTTCAAACTTTTTACATAAACTTTTTATTTTAGAATGGTTTTAGACTTGCAATATTATTGCAAAGATAGTAGTTCCCATTACCCACATTCAGTTTCTCTTATTAATATATCTTATATTTGCATGGTATATTCATTACAATTAATACACCAGTAATGATATGATATTATTAACTGAAGTCTATGCTTTATTTAGATTTCCTTACTTTTTATCTAATGTCTTTTTGGTTTTGGTTTTGTTTTTTTCTGTTCTAGGATCTCATTCAGGATACTATTTTACATTTGTAGTTATATCTTCTTGGGCTCTTCTTAACTGTAACTCATTTATTTTGACACCATACTTGGGGTTGTCTTAAGGTATTAAACTATTAAGAGTTGGCAATTAGGTTTTATTGCATTTGCCAATTTAGTTTGATTGGAGAGCAGCATTGAGGGCTGTTCTCGGAATGACTCTGGGATGTGTATCAGGAATGATATCATACAGATGAAGAAAAGAATGAATGGTAGGTAGCACATGAGCTTGCTGTTGGATCCACCAAAGCTGTTTAAAATATAAAAAAATAGAAATAATTACTCTTTACATTCATTTATTTACAGTACATTTATTAGGCTATAATCTTATATGCATGAAATTTCACAAGTAATGTATGCCATCTCTCTCATTCATCTGAAATTCATTGAACAGATAATGTGTACTAGGTTCTTAGCTGGCTAATGGAGAAGGGAGATAAACTGGACATGGACTCTGTACCTATAATTTGGTATCAGCATGAATAGTATCATTTACAGGAAAGGACTTTGTATAGAAAAGGTGATAATTGTGGAATTGACTAGAGGAAAGATTGTGTGTGTGTATGTGTGTGTATGTGTGTGTGCATGTCTTAAAGTCAGATTGGAATTAATTGTCTAGATAGGCAAGAAAAAAAAAAGAAAAAAGGAATGAGAGAAGGGGCTATTTTAGGCTTCACTGGGGGTCCTGGGATGAGGATGGGGAAAGGGTGCAGAAACTCCTCCTGTGAATCTGATCACTAGGGAACATAAGGGCAAAGTGATGTCTTTGCCAGGAGGCCACTTACCTTGGATCTTCTTTGCCTTCTCAGGCCACAGAGTCACAATATACATCCCATATATTCTATGTTCCAAACGAATATATAGATTTTCAGGACTTGGATGGGATACTCTTGGCCCAACAATTTATTAAGATTGAAAGAATCTTGATGCTCAGCTTAAATTGGCTAGACTTCTGTATGCTCCAAACTATGATAATCTTTAAACTGATTTGTGAGTGTAGCTTGTAGGATCCATTTTATAGTTCCAAAGTTACACCATGATGCTATCCCTGGGAATTCAAATGCAAGAATGGGGGAAGGAAATTAATATATTCTAAGGATGACTAAGCCAAGCTCCAAGCAAGCTACTTTTCAAGCATATCTTGCTTAACTTCATAATGAATTGGGAAAGCATGTTGCAAACTTGAACTATTACTAGAGAAAATATTGTATGCATTTTGTCTTTCTCTATTAGAAAGTTCACTAGGATATAAAGTGTAAGATGTTCTACCTTTCTAGAATTCCATATAGATGGGGTCTGTGCTAAATATAATAATGCCTCAAGGATATCCATTCCCTAATGACATGATCTTGTAATAGGTTGCTCTATAAGGTAAAAGAGATTTCAAGGTTGTTGACCTTAAAATAAAGATGGGACACCTGCCTGGCTCAGTAGTGCATGAGACTCTTGATCTCAGGATTGTGAGTTTGAGCCCCATGTTGAGTGTAGATATTACTTAAAATAATTAAAGGGCACACGAGTGGCTCAGTTGGTTAAGTGACCCTTGATTTCAGCTCAGGTCATGATCTCATGGATTGTGAGATCAAGCCCTTCACTGGGCCCCACACCTAGTGGGGGATCTGCTTGGATTCTCTCTCCCTGTCTCTCCTTTCTTTCTCTCAAATAATAAATAAATAAATAAATAAATAAATAAATAAATAAATAATCTTTTAAAAAAACTAAGGACACTATCCTGGATTATCTAGGTGGGTTCAGTCTAACAACATAGGCCCTTAAAAACAAAGTACCTTCTTTGGCTGCAAACAGAATAGTGACAAGACAAAAAAGACAGTGATGTCAGAGAAATTTGAAACATCCTTCTTATCCTTCTCATGTTAACTGTCCACTGCTAGCTTGGAAGGCAAAGAGGGCCATAAACTAGGAAATTGGGCAGTCTCTAGAGCCTGAGAATTACTTCTTACCTCTGATGCCAAACTTAATCCTACAACCACATGGAACTGAATATGGCCAAGGACCTGGTTGTATTAAGAAGTATATTCATCCCCAGACCCTCACTGAAGAACACAGCCTCCTTTAACACTGTAACTTTAGCCCAATGAGAGCTGTTCCTATCTCCTAACAGATGGGACTGTGAGATAATAGATGGGTATTATTCTTAAGCTGCTAAGTTTGTGGTAATTTGTTTGGACAGCCAAGGAAAAATAATTGAGGGGTCCATGGCACTGACCCAAGTGGGACATGTGATAGAGTAGTGATTCCTTACTGAATCAGTGGGCCATGGACTAAAGGAGAAGTAGGGACATCATCTAAGTGTAAAAGCTGGTATGAACCCTTGGAAACACTTGGTAGCAAAGTCTAGACAAGGCTTCAGATCAAAAGGAGATAGAACAAAATCTGAAGGCATTCCGAAGGAGAAGGGAACAGGGGTAAAGCAGAACCAAAAGAGGATCCCAGATTCTCAACAAAGAATGTTTCAAACAGGATTGTGAGCTCTGTCCACTCAGGAAGAGGACACCATTAAACAGTAGGGCTCATTTCCATATGATCATAACCTCACTCACTGCAGCCAAACCTTCACAACAAACCAATGAAAGATACTTTAACAGGGAGTATTGCATTAGCTGGCTGTACTCATAGATTGCTTTACCCTATTGAGGGTATCATTGAGCACTTTGCCATATAACTGAGAAGAAATAAACCCAAGTCCTCAGTTTCTCTTTCACAGATGCAAGAATAGTCTGTGGAGACACACATCACTGTGGGAAAACCTCTCAGTCTATGTTTGTAATGGATTCCTTGTCATACGAAGGAGGAGGTATGGTCATTACTCAATAATCTGGGGCAACAGAAGAGGTAGACCTCAAAGGGCACAGTCCCCTCTCCATTCTTGGCCACTACCTCTCATATTTAGAGTTCAATTCTATCCAAATCTCCATTACAATCCTTCTTCAATGCCCAGACTGCCTTAACCTCTGGTCCCCTTATATGGTGCTTCTGAACATCAGAGAGTTTACCACACTGCAGAATGACTACATATTTCTAGACTCTACTTAGGGAACTTAGAGTGGCTATTGACTATTACACTAACATCAGTACCTCAGGCAATGCCTGGAAAATAGAAAGCTCTCATACTTGTTTTGTGATAAAGATAATATTACCTTGAATTTCTCTTTCTTAAGGCTGTGCTCTTGACCATGTGATTGGCCAATACCTCATGTTAATTGATTGTTGGTGGAGCCACTGCAGGAGCCTTCCAGGCCAGCTTAGATAGGGTTTAATTTCCAGGCTAGCTGTTTAGGCTAGCCTTTGGTACTGTTTAGGCTAGCCTTTGGTACTTCCACTTTATGTGTTCATGTGAATGGGTTAGCGTGAAATTGGAGTGAATATCATTACTGTCAGATGACATAAAAATATAACCTGTTGCACTGATTATTACTCAAAAAGGCCAGTGTATGTGATACATACAATTTACATGTTACCTGCTTATCTGTATGAACTGTGTGGATTTCCACCTGCATTAATATTAGAGAACACCCAAGGAGCGCCTTCGACTCTTACCTACAGCTCATATGTCACTTTTCTGGAATAATGCACTCAAGGTCTTAAATGTTAGAGCTGCCACCAGAAATCTATCAGCCTTCTTGGAAGCTATGCACATCTGTCTCCCTAGCACCGTTGCCAGTTCTGCGTTAATTGTTCACTCTGAATAGAGACCATATGGACGCTAAATGCCAAGGTTTGAAATATTTTTTCCTTTCATTTTAAAAGTCTTTTACTTGAAATGTGAAAGGTTCTGAATAGCACTTCATTTTATTTTTTTTTTCTTTTTTTTTCTTTTTTTTTAGCACTTCATTTTTTAAGGGAAAGAAAAGGGGCAGAAAAAAGTCTTCTACAAAGTGCCATGGAAACGAAACAAACAAACAAATAAACAAACACACAAACAAGAAAATACACAAAAAACTTCCCCAATGTAATGTTTCAACTCTCTACTCATTTATAAGCACGATTAGTAAGGAGCTGGCTCTAATGAACACAAGAGAAATAGATTTCGGTTTATTTTACAAACTGGGGTCGGGTGGGGGGGATCTATCTTCCCAGTGATTGTAGCAGAGAAAAGGACCAATTAGTTGGGGCAAACAAGAGGAGACAGGCAAAGAAATATTCATTGTTTTCTCTCTCAAAGCCCCAGCTTGACAATATGTGTTTTTCTTAACTGGCTCTGGGATGGTAATTAGCATAACTCAGGGCTGAGCTTGGCGCTGAGATATGGGGCCCAGACTCCCTATTCTACATTGCTCACACAGCAGCAAGAGAGATGCACAAAGGGAGGTCACCTCAGGCTCCCCATCAGGTTAAAGCTGTAATGGATACAAATGAGCCCTGTGGTTATTTACTACCACAACACGCTCCACAAAACCCCTTGCATACCAATGTCAAATGTCTGGCACACAGGCAGAGCTTCTTTTTCCTGGAATAAATGCCTTTGAACCTATTTCCCACCCCTTTTGGTACCTAAGGGAGCATACCAGTTAAAGATGAGGAAGGGAATCCATGAAGAGCATCTCTGTGTGCCTGCATAAGCCTCAGTGCAGCCTCTGGGTCAGTTATAGTCACCTGGACATCCTGGGCTGAGCCACTGACTTTTAGGCTGAAATCCCGAAAACTTACTTAGCACCACTGCATTCCAAAAGCTATCCTGGCACTTATGAAATTTTCCTCTAGAGTTCCATTCTTAGGAAACGCTTGTCCCTTTAACATAATAAAGTGAAACCAGGTAAAATTTAAGGCATGTATAAGTCTCCTCTCAGGTTGGTCTCCTGCTCTCCAACTATCTTTCAATGCTTCAGAGTCAAGAATTCTGTTCTTGACTCCTCTCTCTCAGCTCCATCTGGCCAAATCCAGCCTGTTTCAGATATCATTTCTTTTAGGGACAGTTTCTTGATCAGTCTCCAACCCAGCAAAGTGACTTTCTCAACTTATCCCTTGCAATGCTTTATATCTTTTCTCTGACATTTGTTATCCATTTCACACGGTAACGATTTGTATACTTGTCATATTCCTCTAATAAATTTTAACTTTTCTGAAACAACAGGCTTTTGTTATACTCTTTTGTATCCGTATGGCACCCAGAACTGTGTCTGATACTTAAACTTGCCACTGACTGATCATCTTTTCCCTGTTCTTCATGTAACCTTGGATGTTAACCTACACCTTCTGGCTTCATAAGGATTAGGGTTTAGTTTTTCATTATAACAGAGCAACAATCCACATATGGCTTTCAGCATTTGCCCTTCAGATGAGTCAGGCATATACATGTGGTACTCTACGAAAAACACAAAACTCCAATTGCTTCTCTAGGTCATCCAGGTTTCTGTCTATATTAGCATGGCAATCTCTTGTGCTTAGTTTTCATTGCCTTGGGTTTTCCAGATTTGAATGCACACTCAGGTCATGGGGCAGCTCGCACTCCTAAGGCATGACTCTATTTTAGAGATGCTCTTCTGATTTCATCTTTGGCACACTCTTTTATAGTTCCCAAGCTCTGACTCCCCACACTAGAGTGGTGGAGAAGACATTCTAACCCCAGGCTCTTGGGATTGCCATCAACTGGGTTACCCACACCTAGTGGTTCTGCAAATATTATTGTAGAGTTTTATCAAGATTTATAGTTTATAAAGGTCACAGATACACACTGTATTTGGCATATTCTTATCCTCATTTCTTGTTTCTATCAAGAAATAAGGGTTCTAAAGTGACTTGCCAAAGATGACAGAACTACCAACTAGTGGAATGAGGAGTTATTTCCATATTTCCTAAGTCCAATGTTCTTTCTCCATAATTATAGTTTCTTGACCTTAAAATCCTCAAATGGCTGATATTGCCATCAGCCAAGTTTGTTTTGGGGAAATTGCCCTCTCTGCATACTACATATCAGCCTGTCAGAATAACTGGCCTGGAACCAGACACTTTAATGGTCTTTTGTTCATGTTCATCATTGGTAAATGAGGAAGCAAAGACAAACCTAAGTCAGGTACATAATAAGCCAAGGTCTCACTGAAGCCAGCTTAGGACAGGAGTGGAAAGACATGTCCCACAGCTTATGCTACTCAATGGGTGACTTAGCTGGCTTGCAGAACCAGGAACCAGGGCAAAATGCTAAGGCAGATGTTCGCACAGTGAACACCTGAAAGTCAAATGAGATGGGTGACAACCCTTTTCTCAAGAACTAAGGTTTTCTGCTTAAGCTGCCCTGTTTTGTCTGGTCAGTCTTTTACTGGCCTATAGTTTTCTCCATATTTACCAATCTCAGGTTGGACTGGGAAGTCATTCATGAGATCTATGCATCAGATACTAGACACTGTATTTCCTTATCAGAAGTACCAGTGCCCTCCAGGTTCAGATCAGAAACCCTGAATTCATAATAGGGATCAAGACATTGGCAAGCTCAAAGCCTAAATACTGGTAGGTGAATGTTGGATCATTCAGATCTTGGTTTAAATCCTAGCCTTCACCCTTGACAGCTATAGGCCACCCTCACTGTAAAGTAAGGGTAACAACGTACATTTCTTTCTGAGTTGTTAAACATATTATACGTGAGATAATTTATATTAAGCCATTAAGACAGTACTTGGCACATGTAAGGTACGTGGCAAGTACTTGTTTCCCCCAACTACTTTCCCCATTCCTTTGTAAGTAGACTGAGTGTTCTCAAAAGTAAGTTTGATTCCCTGGAGGATATGCATCAGAAAGTGCCAGAACTACAGTTGATCAGAAATTCAAGTGTTTTCTGACCTGGAGGCAATGTCTGTGCTCTTTAGGAATTAGAAATTCCCCTGTATCTAGAACCAGCAAACTATAATGTCAAAAAGAACAACATCTGGCCAGTGGCCCTGATGAGACTAAAACAGAGGCAACTCCCTTCCCCCTATTGTGTTCTGTGAATCTGTGAATGCCTGTGTTCTACTTTTGTGTCCAGGATTCTGAGATGAAGAGACAAAATAGATGATCTGGTGAGTCTTTGGTCTGATGGGGAAGTGACTCCACAGACTTTCCATTGATTACTATCCTTTGGAGCTACATAAGTCTTACGCTTTGAGAAAAGGTGTCATATTAGGAGAAGTTTTCCCTCCCCATGTAGAAAATGTGCACACGAATGCTCCAATTCTCCTTCCAAACCCTCTAGACAACACAGGCCCCAGCAGAGAATTGTTCTCATTAGTTACTCCCCTACAACTGGCTTTTAGTACAAATGCAAAACACGAACTCCATCCCCAGGGGCTGATCCTAACAAGCTAACAATGTAGAAATAAGCACGGTACTGAAAATACACAGAGAAAAATAGTATGGTTTGTGGCATGTTTTTTTTTTTTTCCTCTAATACTATCTAATTTTCAAACTAAAGCATGAGTAGAGATAAGACAAGATAGTTGAGGATGGGCCAGAATAAGGGAATCCACTAGGGAGGCAGAGTGTAGAACATTCCCCTATACCTGGAAGACCAGCAGATGCATCTGGCTTAGGAAAGGTTGGAATCCAGGTGAGATGGGTACAACTGAGATCTGTCCCAGAGGTGGAAATCCTTTGAGATCTTTAGAGGCTTTTTTTTTTTTTAAAGATTTATTTATTTATTTATTTATTTATTTATTTATTTATTTATTTATTTATTGGAGGGAGGAGCAGAGGCACAAGGAGAGAGAGAGAATCTCCAACAGATTCCTGGCTGAGCACAAAGCCCAACTCGGGGCTCAATCTCAGGACCCTCAGATCATGACCTAAGTTGAAATCAAGAGGCAGCCGCTTAACTGACTGAGTCATCCAGGTGTCCCGAGATTTTTAGAGTTCTTAAGGCCTGGATTTAAATAATCACAGCCAGGTGAATTCTGACCCTGGATGAAGCATTGTTTGACAATCTAGCTATTATTTCCAAAGTCATAAATGAGCCCCCAATTACACTTCAAAGCTCCTCCCTCCCTCCCTCATACATATACACACATAATTATATATATACACACATACATAACATACATAATATACATACACACATAAATATATATATATATACACACACACATAAATTTGGATTAGTTTGGAGAATGAAATAAGTAAATATTAAAGAGAAGCAGATATATTTAAGGTACTTCATATTACATATCTTATTTAACAAGATAGAAATGTAGTTCTCTTTCATGTAGAATGGCTCTGGAGGTGGAAAGTCCAGGCCTGGTATGGAGGTTCCATGGTCATCAGGGCTCTAGGTTCCTTCCACTTCTCAGCTCTTAATTTACATAGATGGGGTCCTCTTTCTCGTGGTCCAAGATGGCTATTGAGCTGTATTGACATTCTGCTTACATATCAGTTTTAGCCCAAATTATCAGAGTAAGACCCTAAGACAAAGGATCTTCAAGTGCTGCTAGCAGCTTATTTGGAAGCGTAGGGAGGGCCTGGAGAGACATGAAGAATGATCTAGGGGACAGGAGGTAGTCAGATTATTACCAGCCATTAAAGTGGACATCTGGAGCACAATTGGCAAATCAGTTCTGGGGACTTGCATAAAATACACAACTTTAAATTTCCCCACTCAAAGGGTGAGGAAGCTGGAGTGTTTGTATGCCAATTCTTGGAAGCATTGATTGAGGACTGTTCTCCACTGAGTCAACTTGCACTTTTGGTATGCCACTTGCAGGCACTGGCTCTCCACAGTGCTAGGAAAAGATATTCCAGACATAGAGATGCGAAGCCTTGGCTGTTGGAGTTCACTGCAGAGTGCAGATGAATGTAGGTAGGTCACTGACAGTCTTGGCTATAACTTCTTTGGCCAGAACTTAGTCACGTGACTACATGTGACTGCAAGCAATGAAAAATGAGGTCCTTTATCTGGGTTCATTCATACCATCACATAAATAGGGTGTTTTTAAAGTGAACAGGGAAAATTGTTTTACATTAGGCAACCTGCAGTCTCTATCAAGTTCACTGAGCAAACGGGTGTCTCGATTATACTCCCTAAAGACAATTAGCGAATGAATTAGATTTGCATTTCAAAGTGAGTTGATTTGTCAAGATACACTTCTTATATCTAGGACTCAAATCATTTTGCCTTTCCTATAGAAACACTTCTGATCAAGGAACAGACTAGATATTCCTCCAATAAATATGAATCCCCTGATTTGAAATTTAACTCTTCAATATTTTGTTAGCATTCTCTTTCTAGCCCTAAAATATATTATGAAGTCATAATTATGTTATAATGATGATTTCTGAATTCTTGACATATCAGATAAATCAAGATCCAGGACTCATGTTCATATTTATTTGGGAAGAAGACAGAGGATAGATTTTTTTTTTTCTTAAAGAGTATCAAGGATGAAGAGGCAAGAATGATCTATTCTGGCTGTGGTCGCTGAACTACTCCAGGGAGTAATCTCAAACATCCAGTGTAATCAGATGCAAATTGACTCAAGCACATGTAGGTTGTATCACATAGTGAGGAAGTAAGAACAAGTTAAGAGTAGCATGGGGGATGAGACATTAGGGTAAGAGAAGCTAACTGGGATAGAGAAGGTACAGAAGCTCAAATCAGCCTGTCTCTGGAGGTACTGTTATGAATTCTATTATAATCTAAGCCAGAAATGAAACCCAGAAGCTTTTTGCTGGAGGCACAGGGCAGGTTGTGATAATGGGATAATCACAGATCAAGAAGGATCATGAGCTTAGAAAGGTGACATATACACCTTTATATCATGGTGCCTTACCCAGGACTTAGTACAGAAATCGTTTCAACATTAACGATCAGTTGAAAAAAATGAATGACTGAGTAATGAATCTCCAGGTTTCTCATGGGATATTCAAAGACTGAGCAAGGCTGCTTTGGAAAGTGGCTGATGAAGGTAGGCAGAAACTATGTTATTTACCTGCATTTTTTTTTTCTTCATGTAGTTGCTAATTCTGAAATAATCAAACATAAAATTAAAAATTTGAAGTGTGCTCTGAAGTTTTTCCCCTAGGAATAGTCATTAGTTTTATTCAGCAAACATTCCCAGCTCCACCTGCCAGGCTCAATGGGGGTCAGAAGGGATCATGTGGTAGGTTCTAGCCAATAAAATGTGAGCAGAATAGTGTGACTTCTGGGCTGAAACTCTGGCCCTCCAGACCTTTTTTTTTTCCGTCTGCTCCAGCTGCCCACAGAATTCCAGTGAATGACTGTGTTGTCAGCCTCACTGTGGAGGTGGGATCATTTAGAGCTGAGCCCTAGCCAACACACAGTTGGTCTGTAGCATGGCAGGAAATAAATGCTGTTGTTTGAAGCCATGTTTTGGAGTTGTTTGTTACCACAGAGTAATCTAACCTATCCTGACTGATCTAGCCTATCCTGACTGATTCCACTCTGGGGATAGTTTATCAAACTTTCAACACATGCTCTCCGTTGTGCACTTCAAATTCTATTTATTTTTCCCACGGCCCTTTCTATCTTTGACTTCTCTTTTGGGGTGGGGAGTGGGGAGGAATCCATTTATTTCCCTAAGGAGACCCTTTACTGGATATGAAAACTTTTTCTTTTTTCTGCCAATGCCACCAGAAGAAAACCTTCCTTGGGAAACAGATCCTCTTTCTTTATAAGTTCATGGGTTCAGAGCAAAGGAATCATGTTTCGGAGAGAGATCAAAGCGCCCATGTGCTTGCTTCCTTGCTACTCTTCCTGACCACTGACTGCTGGATTGATTAAAGACAGGCAGGAGTTTCATCTGAACACTAAAACCTATTCCTGCCTGCATGTGAAGATCACACACACTCCAGTCCCCAGGAATCCTCAAAATTTTCTGGTACGGTATATGCTATGAGTAGCCCTGAGACCACCTTCCATGTCCCCAAAGAGTTCATGACACAGTGAGACTGATACTTACAAATTCAACAAGAACACATTACTCAGAAAATGGTATAGTTCTGACTAAAGTAGAAGTGGGATTCAGGAGATGAGAGATGAATCTTCTCTGAACCAAGGCCATGGAAGAGAAATGGGCATTGCTTACAATTAGTACTGGCTAAGTTAAGGTGGTAATAGAAATGTAACTGTGTGGAATAAGACAGATGGATACTGCCCAAGCCACTTCGAATCCTGACTTTCACCATACGATCCTGATGCCCTGATATGCCAGTTGCTATAAAGGGCTGTGAGTGATAGAAGGACAGGGATTCCTGCCTTTCCAGCAGAACCTTCCGAAATTGCTTCATGAGCATTTGGCACTGCTCCCAGCTCTGCTCTGAACACTGCAAGAGACAGCTTTTCCTAGTGGAAACCTCATTTACAGCTTTAGCTTAATGCTATTTCAATGCCGGCAACCGTATGCTTATCAGAGAAGAAAGAGAAGCAAGGAGAAGAAGCCGGCTGTCCCCAAACCATTGTGCAGTCTTTGCTCTTGGGGCTGACTCTTCCCTGCCTCCATTCTTTTATCCTCTTTTATAATATTATTTATTGTGTTAAATCTTCATTAACACCCTGAACCCAATATTACTAGGGAGTGTTTTCTTCTCTGAATCTTATTATGCTCAGGATGTTGTTGGGATTATACTTATTTTATTTTTGCCTGTTGGTATTTTCCTAGCTTCATTTTTGAGAGTTTTATTTAAAAACAAAAACTTCAGTGCAGTCCCTGGGACAGAATGAAATGGAATTGCCAGAAAAATTGATGGGTTTGAGGAGGAGGTTACCATAGAAACCTCTTGGGTTTTGATGATGGAAGATGATGTCACATCTTCTAGAAAGAACTTGAAACTCTAAAGGATGCTTGACCCTTTTTTGGTGGTGGATAGCACAGAGCCTAGAATTGAGCTTCTAAACAGTATGATGAGACAGCCTTTTGCATTTCTCTTTTACAGCACACACACACCCACACACACATAGATATCTTTTAGAAATAAACGATGACTTTCTGACCTTTATGGCATGGGAGTCCAGTGCTTGGAAACATGGTAGTGATAGACAGAAATAAAGTATTTTAGAACATGTTTCCTAAAGGGGAAGACTTGATCTGGGTGAGAGGGTCAAGAATGAGGTTGTAAATAAATTCACACCATAGAGGTCTGGTTGTTTTGTTTCTCATTCTCTCAGCCCCTGTTACATTGGCCACTGTTAGGATGCATCTAACTTCTTGTTCATTTCTAGTGGAATTAAGAAAGGAAATAATGAACGGTTGAAGACATGATGGGATCAATTGGAATGATGGAATTAATTATCTTGAGACATTCTCATGAAAGCAATGTGAGACCTGCATACTTTTTTTTGGCTGCTGTGGTGTACAACTTAAAAAAAAGTGATTATTCTTGTGAAAAAGGTCTTTAGGTTTTGTAAAATTTGCAAGTTGTCTATGGCCACCACATGCTGCAAGTTGTTACAGAGCCTGAGTTATTTCCTTTGCTCTGATACTAAGTTACTCTTTGGTATTGGACAAAGCACTCTATTTGCTGGGCTTTAAGTGACCCCATGAAGGGGTTGGACTAAAGTCATCGGCATTTAATTTACAGATTATAAAATAAACCTCAGCTTTGCCATTTCTCCTTATAGATAGCATGTGTCTTTCTCATGAAATGACATCCTTGGGTTATTTTTTCCCTCTCTACTTGCCCGTGGCCAGCAAGCAGTATCTAGTGATTTTTCCCAAAGACTGGCTTCCTTTTGACTCTGCATAGGCAATCACGCAGAAAAACAATCAATGAGAAACACTAATTGTTTGAGGGCTGGAAACACACCAGAGTGAGACTGTGTTTAAAAGATTTGCAAAGAAAAAAAAAAAAAAAGATTTGCAAAGAGATTTATAACAGGCCACTGCAAAATGAGAAATTGACTCCTAAGATTGAAGTATGGATCCCAAAGATTGTTTAGTTTCATACTGTCTGCCTTTTGAGAAAGTGAGGCAGACTGATTAATTATTTTGCTGTTGCTGACTTTGAGAGAGACTGCTGCTACGTTTGACCTGTTGAGTTGCCTGTGACAACACAGAGTCATGTAGAGTGGCATTAACTCCCGAGAAATACAAGTCCAGTCGGTCCACTTGTCAAGAAGAGTGACATGTGTCTGGTATGAGCAGCCGGTTATACAGTTTTTCATCACCATTATTCCTGTATTGAGTCACTTATTTTGAAAATGTGAATTTAATATAATTGATATATTCATGAACCATTTGACCATAATGCAAATTTTGTATTTGCTTATGTATGATTTGTTCACATTCAGGAGAAACACTAGGTAAACACAGAAAACTGCATTGAGTCATGTAAGAATATAGAAAACACACACACACATACACACACATAATGTAAGAATATAGCACACACACACACATACACACACACACCCCTTAAACATCTACCAGGGAGCTCAGTTCACCTGTGCGTTGTAAGCCACACCTATCCACATCTGGTGTTAAATTTTCTGTCCAATTTCAGATAACACTCCCTCCCTCCATCACTTCACAAGAATGAATAAACTACAATCAATCCTCTGACTCCTAATTCCAGAAGCAAATGTCAGGTCTTGGTGAAGGTGGGTGCCATATTTATTATAGTGCTTCCATATTTGTTAACCCATTCCCCCGTGTAAAACCATGCTACCATGTTTATTAGATTTCTACTTTATTTTTTTTTTCATTTTGGTATATGTCCTTTTTGAATGAAATATCCTTTTTTAAAAAAAAAGATTTTATTCATTTATTTGAGAGACAGAGAGCACAAGGGGAGGGAGGGATGGAAAGGGAGAGAGAGAGTCCCAAGCAAACTCCCACTGAGCATGGAGGCTTGATCTCATGACCAAGAGATCACTACCTGAGCAGAAACCAAGAGCCAGAAACCCAACTGACCAAGCCACCCAGGCGCCCCAGGTGTTTTAACCTTAATCCCTGTGATTTTCATTGCACCATTTTTTCATAGCATGGTGTCTTAGTTTTCTATTGCTGCTATAATGAAGAACCTCAAACATGGCTGTTTAAAATGGTACAAATTTATTATCTCATAGTTTCTATGAGTCAAGTGTCCATGCATAACATAGATCAGGTAGGTTCTCTGTTTAGAGTGCCACAAAGCCAAACTCAAGCTGGGCTTTTAAACAGAGTGCTTGGGGGAGAATCCACTTCTAGGCTCATTCAAGTTTTTGGAAGAATTCCTTTGGGGATGGTTGTCAGGCTGAGATCCTCATTTCCTTAATGGCTATTGGCCAAGGGCTATTCTCAGCTTCTAAAGCCTGCCTGTGTGCCTTGACTCATGGTCCCTTCTATCTTCAAAGTGAGCAACAGTGCATGAAATCCTTCTTTTGCTTCAAATCTCTCTCTCTGCCTTCCCCTTCTGCTTTATCTCCTAGTTTCCTCTGAGTTTCATTTCAGAGAATGAAAGCTCTGCATGCAGTTCTGTATAAATATATTCAATCTCCCTATTTTAAGGTTAACTGATTAGTAACCTTTATCACATCTGTGAAGTATTTTTTTTCCATGTAACAAGATGTATTCAAACCAGGGTGTGAGGTCATGGGGGCCATATTTCTGCCTACCATTTAGTGGCTTGTTTTTGTTTTTTTTTAAGATTTTATTTATTTATTCATGAGAGACATAGAGAGAGAGAGAGAGAGAGAGAGAGAGAGGCAGAGCCACAGACAGAGGGAAAAGCAGGCTTCCTGCAGGAATCCTAGTGTGGGACTCTATCCTGGGACTCCAGGATCGTGCCCTGGGCCGAAGGCAGGTGCTAAACCGCTGAGCCACCCAGAGATCTCACCTTTAGTGGCTTTTAGGAATATCTGTGTCCCATGATAATGGAACTGGCTGTATTTATGAACCAACTTTTTATCTTCATAGCTTTCCGGTTCTTTCTCCTGCCTCCATACTGTTAACGTCCCTCAAAATTCTCTTTTTACTGCTCTTTCTTGCACTCTCTTGCACCAGTACTTTTCTCTGAGTGACAGACTTTGGAGGATAATATAAAAGCTACAGTCCATCTCCTCAGACAGATGCAAATGCACATAACATTTCACTGACCCTCCTGCAAGTCATCTATGGAACTCCTGCAGTGCAGCACCTCCCTTTGCCATCTTATGTTGAAGGATAGCTTTGAGGTCACCAGTTCTTGTCATGTGGCAGTTAAGATGCAACACATTTTCTGTTTACTGCCTTATTTAATTTTCACAGCAAAACAGTGAAGATAGTATTATCCTTCTTATTTAATCTGAGGCTTTAAAATTTAGTATTTTATCAAGTTACACGTCTAGCAGGTGATGGACCAGCATTCAAGTTACAAGTTTATCTAGCTCAGAAAACTGTGGTGAAAACACCTGACTTGATCCATTATATGATTATAGGTCATTCAAAAATGTCCATCTTTGGCTCTAGTACATTTCTTGAGGGCCAACTGAACTCTCACCTGCACCGATCTCTCTTGTCATTTCTCTCACTGCCTTATCCATCTTATCCTTATCCATCTTATCCATCTTATCCTCATACATCAGAAAAACTCACAAAAATTTGTTCTTATTTTTCTCCTCCTCTTTATTCATATCCTACCAATCACCAAACTCCTACTAATGTCCATTCCCCAATTCTCATGGCAAACATTTACTTCCTTTTAAAGAAACAAAAAACATTGCACTACCTCTGGAAGTTTCTCTGACTCTACCATAAAGAAGCATCACAAACTCTCTCATTTTAAAAAATATTGCTAGTAAATTATTAAACCCCTTCTACGATGGCACTTACCTCATTGTATGGTAATTAATCATTTGTGTCTGTTGCAAACTGGATGTGAAGTGAATATTCCCACAAGTAAAAAGTCAATCTCTTGATTATCATCGTGCCATTATTTCTTAGCACATTGTCTGGAATACAATGTAAGCTCAGCAAATATTTGTCAAAGGGAACTGACTTGCATTCAGTTTAGGGAGAAACAACAAAGTATGAAGTTCGAGTGAGAGCAGTCTGATTTTTTTGTCAGTAAATGTATCTTAAGGTTTCATCTCAATTAAAAGAATGGGACAAAAAGACAAAATGTTTGATAGAGCTCACTTTGGAGAATGTTTCATTCTAAATGAAGAGTTTTCTAACTAAATGGCTTGCTACTTGGCCCATCATCAGAGGGATGTTCCCTTATAACAAATCCTCTGGTGCCCCTTGCCCATTTCAGAGAACTGGCCTCCTTTTTCTTTACTGATATTCCACAAAAACTAGTGTTCAGGAGTATAAACACACAGAATGAGTTGACCAAACAATGAATTTTACCAGGTAGCCTATCTTATCAACATCATAAATGGTTCTAATCCTATGTGTGTCAGCCATGTTGGCATCATTGCTGGGTTTAAGAGAGGCTCTGCTATCTCTGAACCTCCTCTCATGAACCTGATTCAAGTTGAAACTTCAAATCAAGCCCTCCTGAGTCTATCTTCCCACCTTTCACAAATAGAAAATTTTGAATGCCAGCACGGTATGAGAGTGGGTTACAGGTTGTTTATCATGAACAGCCTGAGAGTGAGTCAGGCCTAGCATCTCCCCGATATGAATAAATGTGTGTAACATAATTCCAGGATCAAAGTTCCTCTGAATCTCACTCTGCTCAGCCCAGTAGTGGACACTTTCATCCACTTTAACCATACTTATTTTTCAGAACACTACAAATAAGAGCAGATTTTCTTGTATTCCATGTTTTAGAGGAAGAAATTAAGCTGATAGTGATTAGGTAACTTGCCTAAGTTCCCACTACTAGAAAATTTGAACTTGGGTCTGTCTGATACCGAAGTCTGTACTAACTTGATTTGTATTCAAGGCTGAACAAGGTAAGATGTTAGAATCCTTGAGCCAAGAAAGCATGCTGGTGGATCCAGGGTCCTTCTGATTCGTGTCTCCTGTAGCATCTCTGGAAGCAGCCTTGCACCTGAATGCTGAATGGTCTACCTGGGATCGGGAAGTAAGATCATATAATCTTCCCCAGTGAAGTGAGTGAGGCTTGAGCAGATGGAAATTTCTCTGCCTCTGCTACAGGTGATTGCACTAACAACGTTCCTCCACATAGCTTTGCCAAGTCGGATGCCAGGCCTTGCCAGATGCAGATCTCCAGACCTTCGGCTCTGTGCTCATTAACTTCTCCAAAGAGCCATTTGGAGGACATGCCAGTGGAAAGACATGAGCCCCAACTGAATGCACCCCAGTTACAGGTCTGGCTTCCACCTGTCAGTCTGCATTCAGACAAGGAGATAATCTGATTAGGTAAATTGAGAATTATCAAGATTCACTCACTCTACATATTTCCACATAACAGACGGATCTCAAGATTGCTGGTAACCAATGAAGCACATGTAGAGTTGCCGATTAAATTCCCCAGGCTCCAGTTGACTTCTCAAATTGAAAATCTAATCCTAGATTTCTCCTCACTAGTTAAATCAGCATAAATCTTTCTTGGCATATGACTTACTTTGACCTAGGGAAAAGCTCCTTCGAATCCCCTATTACTCACATTGATCTTGTATTATGCAAGGTCTTTCATTAGTTTTCAGTGTTTTGGATGTAAGTCACTCAGTTCCTAAGAACACAATCCAGCATCTGGAAGGAAAATAAGCAGTTCTCAGGCACCATTACACGAGAAAACCTAATCTTTTGAGGTTGAAAAAGAAGGAAAGTCACTTGCTTTTCCAAAATTGACTCTTAGGGCTGCTGTCAAAGTCAGAGCTTGATGCACTCTTTGATTTGACCTAGCCTGACATTTCATCCATTATGATTACATGAAAGTCAAAGATTATTGCATAAATGTTTAAGCAGCCATACTGGCCACTCAGTGAAGGCCATCAGGACATCAGAGGTGTTGACATTCAGAGTGTCATTGCTTAGGGTTTCTCCTGAGTTCTTAGAGGAGGTAGAGCATAAATGGTGTTCCTGGCTTCCAATGTGTCACTATGGCCCAAGAACTGCAAACTAACAGTTCCATAGTTTCCCAGAACCTCAAATCATATATTGTATCAGTAGAGGTAAATTCTTAATAATAATAAGCTTCAAGGTCCCACCTTTACATGGGCTTTTTCCAAGACTCTGAGAGAGGACTTACAAAGTTTTAACGTGGCTATACATTTTTGCAGGATTTACAGAGGTAAGCTACTCTAACCACACTCCATCAAGACTCTCATCTTGCTCCACTCCAACCCCCCCCCACACACACACACACCACCAGACTTTCCATTCTTCCTGTTAGATAGCACTGGAGTGGCTGCTGGCATTGTTGGTATTTAGGTTGTGTTTAGTGAGATAGTTTTATGTGGTTTGTGGTCATGTCTATAGCTAGGTGATTGCTAGCCCACTTAGCCTAGGAATAGCTGCCAGGATCCTCCTCTTGTTCACTGTGTTGGCTCACCCAGTATTGTGACACAAAGTTATGGAGTCAGGGCTCATGTTGTAATATGATCGAATGTTTTCAACAGTAAAATGAGTGGTAGAGAAGGAGAAACAAGGTCTGATATAAATAACACCAGAAGCTAGCCTGTGGAAAATTCTAATCAACATATACATAAAGCTATAAGTGGAAGATGAAATTCTTTCCCACACTTAGTCAAAACAAAAGTTCTCTCTTGTTAAGAGTCAAGAATATGCCTGATAATATAACATATATATATATATATATATATATATATATTAAGATTTTACTTATTTATTCATGAGAAACACAGAGAGAGAGAGAGAGAGAGAGGCAGAGACACAGGCAGAGGGAGAAGCAGGCTCAATGCAGGGAGCCCGATGTGGGACTCGATGCCAGGTCTCCAGGATCACACCCTGGGCTGAAGGCAACACTAAACCGCTGAGCCACCTGGGCTGCCCAGTTATATTTTAAACTCATCAAAAATAGATCCTAGGATTGCTTGATAGTCCAATTAATAAAGAGAAATGAATCATTTGAATGGACTGAAAAATAATTAAACATAACACTCTTGTTAATATTACATGAAATATTGTCATGGACAAAGGGAATACACAGCTCAGATTATGCCATTATAACTAGGAGATGGACAATAATGAGGACAGAATGGTAAAAGAGTGGCAGCAATTCAAAGACATCCAAGAGAAGTCACTATACAAGATAACTTGAAATTCTCTAAAACCCTACAGTTTCTATGTAAAAGAATCCAGATGGGGGTTTTCCAAACTTTATAATAATTCACATTTTGGCAGTAATGTCCTTACCAACAATGGTTTGTATATCTGAAAAAAAAAATCTGAACTACTAAAATTTTAAAACAAACATCAATTTTGATCAACCATCCGAGGAAATACAAATTGTATTTTACTCTGTCTTTAGAAAAATGATACCAAAAATAATTATCTCATTACAAGTCAAATAGAGTATACAGCCAAAAAAATTGTAAAGTAAAACATTCTATAAATAATTAATATAAAAAAACATTGTTTATTTTTGGCTTTTGTAAAATTTGTGATATTTGTTAGCCCTTTAAAATTTATGTTGGCCGTGATTTTTTTTCACATTCTCATTAACTAATTACTTTCCATCATATTTTTTTACATATTTTTAAATTTAAATTCAATTTGCCAACATATAGTATAATATCCAGTGCTTATCTCATCAAATGCCCTCCTCAGTGCCTGTCACCCAGTTACTCCATCCCCCCACCCACCTCCCCTTCCGCAACCCTTTGTTTACCAGAGTTAGGAGTCTCTCATGGTTTGTTTCCCTTTCTATTTTTTTCCCACTCAGTTCCCCTCCTTTTCCTTATAATCCCTTTCACTATTTCTTATATTCCATGTATGAGTGAAACCATATGATGGTTGTCTTTCTCCAATTGACTTATTTCACTAGTTCCATCCATGTTGAAGCAAATGGTGGGTTGTCTTTTCTGATGGCTGAGTAATATTCCATTGTATGTATATATATATATGTATATATATACTTATATGTTTATATATTTATATATATACACCACATCTTCTTTATCTTTTTGTAGTGTTGTATTCTTTTTCTTAAAGAGGGCACCCCAAAGTATATAATCTTCAGGCTAAAAGAAACCTGCATCCACCTTGTATGTCAGTCAGTATCTTTTAGTTGAAAGTGACAGAAACTTAACTCAATTTAGAAAAATAATAATTAAAGTATGAAAAATCAAGTTTGACTGGACTCAGACTTTCAAATTATACCATCAGGACTCAGTCTCATCCTTCCCAACCCTTAGCTCATTTTTTTCTCCCTTCTATGCTAATTCCATTCTCAGTCTATCCTTATCTTGGGGTAGCAAGATGGCTGTCAGTAGTGACAGACTTCTACCTTATTCTCACAACAGTTCTGACACTTCTGACAAAAGTCATACTTTGAATCTCTTTGGCTTGGCCTAGTTAGTGAGCTCATGCATGAACAAAGCCAGAAACCTCTAAGTCTCCAGTTGGCAAGACTGTATTATGTGCAAATATCTTGTCCATAACATGAACAACCTGGGATGAGAAAGGAAGAAGATTATTCAACTATAAAACTAATATTAAATAAATATAAAATTAATATAAAATATGAAAACACACATAAGATTAAACAAATGTAAACAGATATTAATGAATGAGAAAGCAGTATTGGTTTGGCAAAAAGAGAAGAACTCCATGATGTATACATGGAGTTTGCTTCTATAGTTTCTATTGCGGATCTAGTTAAGTCCAGGTAGTCTCTGACCATAAATAGAGGCATATACCTCGACAAAGACTGGGAATTAAGAGGAAAAAAAACATAGATTTCTCATCAGAATTTGTCTGTAGAGCACCTAGGTGGTCAGTCAGTTAAGTGTCTAACTCTTGATTTCAGCTCAGGTCATGATCTCGGGGTCCTGGGATCAAGCCCTGCCTCAGGCTCCATGATCAGTAGAGAGTCTGTTTGAGGATTCTCTCTTCCTCTCCCTCTGCTCTTCCCCCTATTTGTGCTCTCTCTCTTTCTCTCTCAAATAAATAAATAAATCTTAAGAAAAAGAAAAAAGAATGTGTCTCTATACTTTAATTAACCAGATTTTTAAGTCAATCTAAATACAGCTCTTATGTCTAGAAGGGAAAAATAAGACCAAAGATCCATCTCATGATAGATATTGTTTTTGTTTTATTTTTCTGTTTGTTTGTTTGTTTGTTTTCATCTCCTCATACTGTTTTATATGCCAAAGGTTTCCAGGCTCATTTAGTCATAACATGAGCTGCCATGATTGGGCATCTGACTTGTTCTAGGCAAGAGAGTGGTATAGATGATTTACATATGCATTTCTAATCTTCATAGTCACTAAGAATGTACTTTTATGCATACTTTAAGGGTGAAGAATATGGAGAATAGACAGTATTCAAACTTCCAAGTTGTTTTGTATATTATACTACCTCTAAAATATTTGCCCTACTTCAAGCCTAGGGCATTTTATTTATGCCTATAGGTGACTGTATATTATAGAAGAAATCTTGCTAGAATATACTAGATCATAGTCTTCTTCTTTACAGCATACCAGTTTTCCCATTGCATCTCCAATATTCTGCAATTATAAGATACCTTCCATCTCCCATAAGTAATGTTATTACTAGGTCAAACCTCTAGTGTTGGTAGCAGGCATCATATCAAGTTAACATGAGAAACACATTGTCTTTGTAGGCTTTGATATGGTAGAAAGCTAGGCCAATACATTTTGGAAGTTACTAAGACCTGTTTAATCTCTGTGTTATAGCCTCCATTCTGGGTAGATGTTTGTGCAACCCTAATCTGCTTTAGAAAGTCCTATCAGAAATGTCTTGAGATTCTACAGCACTTTATAGTTTGTGAAGCAAATTTGAATAATGTTGAAAGAGATTTGGAGAAGGGTGAGATATAGAAGAAATATTCAG
This sequence comes from Canis lupus dingo, assembly GCF_003254725.2. NCBI lineage: Eukaryota > Metazoa > Chordata > Mammalia > Carnivora > Canidae > Canis > Canis lupus. The sequence continues at coordinate 50,616,582 of NC_064245.1, read as the reverse complement.
TTTCTCTGTTTCTTAGACAGTCCAGATAGGAAAAATTAGAAAAAAAAAATGAATGAACCAAAAGAAGTAATAGAGCCTCTATGTTCTGAAAGTAGTGTTAGGCCTTCTCAAGCCCCATCCCATGCCTAGCACAAGGATTGGGAAGCACTTATTCTGGCAGAGTTGTTTCAATGAGGGGGGACCAACTTCACAGCTTATGGCAGTCCTGTTCCAAAATGGCAGTATAAATCATTAGCAGAGCCAACCCTCAACCCTTTAAGTGGAAGGAAGCTTTTCAATGGGGATCATGCCAACACTGGAGTGGATAGAGTCAAACTATCAAGGAATAAATTTGAGAGACACAGAGTCTGTAAGAGAAGGGGTAACCTAGGCAGAGATGGTGGTAGGTGGTGCTATTGTCATGAGCTTTGAAGGAGACTTGAAATCATTTTCTGGCAAATGCCCATTTGGCTTGACTCCAGTAAAAAATGTGATGCCTAAGTGCTCCAAGAGAGGGATGTTTAGACTGGAAGAGGGACAGCAAATCTTGTAGCCACCCTCTATTTTCCCCACCTTTCTCTGTTCCCACCGGCAAAAACCCACACAAGCTAATAACTAAAGACTTTACTGAAATTTACAGAAGTTTAAAAAAAAAAAATACATGACTATGTATTACTAAAAATGCTACCAAGTTGACTTATTCTGTGAATATCAGATGAAGCAGAACACCCATAAAATTAAGAAAAAAGAGAAATCCAGCACAGTTTGTGGGAACAAGGTGACCTCATGTACTAATGCTTTGTAGTGACCATTGAAAAGAGAAATGATCTATGCTAGGAATTTATAAATAATCAGGTCTCTTAATGCATTTTTATTGGCACTTAAATCTGTTTTCCTTCAGAGATGTTAATCAGAATAATATGGGAGCTGTTTGTTGACTTTCTCATAGACAATAATGAGAAATAGAGTCACTACAGGCAAGGAGATTTTACAATACCCCTTTGTCTTTCCATTCTTCACATATCAAGCCTTTTTGTGCTGGTCATAAATATATTAGGATGGGAGCCTGGAATAGTACATCGCCATAAACCCAATCTTTAAAAATTATTAAAAAGGTCCATATGTAGATTATAAACATGGCTTTAATTTAAAAAATACAGAACATTCTTAGAACACAATAAAATAGCAATTAAAAATAAAGCTATAAACAACAAAATATACTCAATTAGTTTTACCTTGTTTCTTCAATATAAATAAGCCATCCAGAGCTACAGCTATTGAATATTAACAGTATGACAATTTGAAACCACTACGTATCAGAATTTATGGAGTTCAATTAACACTATAGACAAAGATGAATTCATAACCTCAGAAGCCATCATCACTACAAAAAAAGTGATTAAAATTAAATGAATCTTGAATCAAAAAGAGTAAGATAGCTAGAAATAAGCTTAACCAAGGAGGTACAAGACCTGTACACTGAACAGTGTAAGACATTGATGAAAAAAAAATGGAAAAAGGCATAGATAAATTGGAAAAATATCCCATGCTTATGGACCAGAAGAATTAATATTGTTAAATGTCCACTCTACCCCAAGCAATCTACAGATTCAGTGTAGTCCCTATCAAAATTCCAATGGTATTTTTCACAGAAATAGAACAAACCATCCTAAAATTTATATGGAACCACAGAAGACCCCACATGGCCAAAGTGATCTTGAGAAAAGACAAAGGAAGCATTATATTTCCTGATTTCGTACTATATTACAACGCTATAGTAATCAAAACAGCATGGTGTTGGCATAAAAGCAGACACAAAGATGAAAGGAATGAAATAGAAATAAACCCATGCTTATATGGTCAGTTAATTTAGAACAAAGTGGGGTACCCAAGTGGCTCAGTGGTTGAGTGTCTGCCTTTGGATCAGGTCATGATCCCAGGGTCCTGGGATTGAGTTCCACAATGGGCTCCCCATAGGGAGCCTGCTTCTCCCTCTGCCTTTGTCTCTGCCTCTTTCTCTGTGTACCTCATTAATAAATAAATAAATAATCTTAAAAAAATTAGAACAAAGAAACCAAGAATATACAATAGGGAAAGATAATCTTTTCAGACAATGGTGTTGGGAGACCTGGACAGCCACATGGAAAAGAATGAAACTGGACCACTATCTTATACTATACATAAAAAAAACAAAACAAAACAACTCAAAATGAATTAAAGACTGAAAGTAAGACTTGAAACCATAAAACTCAGAAGAAAACACAGGGTAAGCTCCTACACATCAGTCTCAGCAATGATTTTTTTGGATTTGACACCAAAAGCAAAGGTGAAAAATGCAATAATAAACAAGTAGAGCTCAAACTAAAAAGATTTTAGACAGCAAAAGAAATTATCAACAAAATGAAAAGACAATCTATGAAATGGAAGAAAATATTTGCAAATCATAAATCCAATAAGGGGTTAATATCCGAAATATATAAAGAACTCAAACAACTCAATAGGCAAATAAAAAGCAATCAGATTTTTTAAAATGGGCAATGTATCTGTAGATGTTTTTTTCAAAGGAGACACACAGATGGCCAACAGGTACACTGAAAGGTGCTCAGCATCACTAATCATCAGAGAAATACAAATCAAAACCACAGTGAGATGTCAGCTCACATCTGTTAGAATGGCTGTTAACAAAAAGAAAATAAATAACAAGTATTGTTGAAGACGTGGAGAAAAAGGAAACTTTTTGCACCATTGGAAGGAATATAAATTGGAGCAGCCACTATGAAAAACAGTACAGAGTTTCCTCAAAAAATTACAAACAAAACTACTATGTGATATATCAATTCTACTTTTGGGTATTTATCAAAAGAAAATAAAATCACTATCCCAAAAGGACATTTGCTCCTTCATGTTCATTGCAGCATTGTTTACAATGGCCAAGACATGTGAATAACCCAAATGTCCATTGACAGATGAATGAATAAAGAAAATATAAGATTATTTAATATATAATATATGTAATATTATAAACATAACATACCATTAATAATACATACCACGTATATAATATATATTTTTTCAGCCATGAAGAAAAGGAAATTCTATCATTTATGACAACATAGATGGACCTTGAGAGCATTATACTAAGTGGAATAAGTCACACAGAGAAAGATGAATACTATATGATCTCATTTATATGTGAAATAAAAAAAAAAAAAAACAGGAGAGAGAGAGAGAAAGAAAAAGAAATAAAGATCTTAGTACATAGAGAACAGATTGGTAGTTGCCAGAAGTGAAAGAAGGGAGGGGCTGAGCAAAATGTATGAAAAGTTAAAAACATATAAAATTAAGTGAATCTTATTCAATGAAGAAGTAAGAAAAATATCAAAATATATTCAAAAAGTTGATTAAGGTGCTCATAAAGATAAAAGTGGAAATTGGTGATTTAGAAAACAGGAAAAAATAAAAATCATGAATAGAGTGCATCATAAGATTTTATTTCTGATTCATATCACAGGTGGCAGGTGTAGCCTTTGAGCTTTTTTTAATGGATAACCTTTTCTTAGACATATCTACAAAAGGCTCTTCTCATAATCATGCATGAAAATAAAACATTAGCTAGGAACAGCATTCTTGGGTAAGAACAATTTCTCACTTAAAATTAAGTAGATATTTATCAGCTGACAATGCTGGAAGTAAAAATGTCTAATATTAGCTTTATTTTTTTTTCCTTTCCAAAAAAATTCTACTTATCTACTCTACAAGAATTTCTCTTGAATGCTTTAAAATTATCTTATTTTGTTTGTAAGTAATTTGGTATTTTTTTTTGTGTGTGTTTGTGTGTGTGTAAGAATCTTTTGATAAGTGTTTGAGGATCATTTTTGCTTGTTGGTTCTGGATTCTTCCTGAAGATATCATTTATTAATACAAAATCCTTATTTTCTATCATTCTGAAAATCCCCTCCCCCCAAAAAAAAGAAGAATTAGCAAGTGTATGTTAGATGATGTGTGTCAGATGAACAACATTGGACACACAAATGGTCCCTGACTTTTGGAGCTGATAGACTAAAATAATAAATAGATTAGTTCATTACTTAATTAATTTTGCTTAGTCCTATATCCATTAGTTTCTCTTATACCTTTTTAATTTTTTTTGTTATTTCCCCTGCATTCTTGGATCACATTTATCATCCACCTACTGCTCTAATCTCCTACTGTATTAATTCTATTGAGTTCCTTTAATTTTTTTCACTTTTTTTCACTTACTGCTTGAAATCTTTCTGAAAACTTCTTTTTTATTTCAGAACTGTATCTCAACCAAATCCATCTCCATACCATTATCATACAATTTATCATTTGGGCCTCTATAGTCCCACCCCTCGGTCCACTAGCCTCATAGCTGTGTAAATGAATCAGCATGAACAATCATCTTTGAAGTAATCTGTTCTCCATAAATGTGGAGAGGAATAACTTCTCCTGTTCTGAAACATTTCTGATTCAGTCTTAGTCTCTTGAGTATGCTCCGTTTCATTTTGTTTTTGTTTTTATCATACTGATTTTAAAAGGGAAGTAGAAAGGCAAATTTTGTGGCATTACTACCATATTAGATGCTGTTTTTTTTTCTTCCTGTCCTGACTCCATTCTCAAGGTAATTGTGCATCTTTTTTTTTCTGAACCCTTCAAGTACACAAGAGAAAAAGGGTTTGCAAGCTTGAGGTGAATGTCTGGGTAGCGGCCTCCAGGCTCAAGCTTTCAATACAACAGCAATCACCAAGTCAACCAATTGGAACAGCTGACTTCTAAGAAGAACCTGGAATACAAAAAAAAAGCATTATGTAATGGGTGAGGTGCACATGGGTGGCTCAGTCAGTTAAGTGTTTGCCTTTGGTTCAGGTCATGATCCCAGGGTCCTGGGATGGAGTCTTACATCGGGCTCCCTGCTCTTCAGGGAGCCTGCTTCTCCCTCTCCCCCTACCCCTCCTCCCACTGTTCATGCTTGCTCTCTCCTACCAGCTCTCTTTCTCCCTCTCTCTCTCAAATAAACAAATAACAATCTTTAAAAAAATAAAATGGGTGAGGCATTGTCAAGAGTGATATATGAGTGATATGCAGATACATTTTAGAGCAAATGTACTCAAAGGGTGGCTTTGGGACCAGCAGCATCAGCAATCCTAGGGAAATTATTAGAAAAGCAAATTCTCAGACCCTACCCCAGACGTGCTGATCTAGAGACTCTGGGAACAGATCCAGCAACCTGTGCTTTAATGAGCACTTCAGGTTATTCCAATACATGATAAAGTTTGAAAAGCACTGTCTTTGCGTCTAGAACACATAATAACCAGTAAATATGAACCATAGACTCTAAAGTCTGAGAGAGTTGGGACTGGGGTAGACCTAAAGTTAAGGACAAGAGTCATGACCTACAGCCAGAACTCAGAGGAGAGTAAGACAGGTGAATGGTTCCAACAAGGTATTTGGGCCCAATTAGGGAGCCCATGTTATCTGTTCTTGAAGTGTCAATGTTGAGGTAGCAGACAGGACATATCCCTGCAAGCACAGCATGAGGTGTGATTTCATGTACCCTTGCTCAACTCTGAGCTTTCCAGTAGGTGAAATCTTCTCTAGGGATGGAAAACTTGTGAAAATTTGCAGTGTGTCAGGGAATTTGGCAGTAGGAACTGGAATCCTACAGTTGATGTATGGTGTTATCATGTATCCTAGTATATGGAATTTGGGATCAGGCTCTTTTGGATTAAAGGTCTATCATAGCTAGCAGTATAAATGAACCTTTTCTTTAAGCCAAGTTTCTTGGAGCTTTTGAGCAATAAGCTTGAACTTGCCAGATGCATAGGGAGTTTTTAAATAGACATCCTTAACTGAAAAGGTATATGGCAATCGAAATGGCAGAGCTGTGGATGCCAGTGCCAGGGGAAGAGTGAATACCACAGAAGCCAGAGTTTATGATTTTGAAATGCGGATTTTAAGGAATTGAAGGAAAGAAAGCTCAATATCTGAAGTTTTGACCCAGAGAGAGTTTGAGAGTATCTATGGTAGGGAAAAACACAGTATAACAGCTTTGAGAGTATCAGAAAGGAGGGTCCATGGCTTGAATGCCAGGCATTACATTAGAAACTTTCTCATCTGGGGTGCCTGGCTGGCTCAATCAGTAAAGCATGTGACTCGCAGTCTCAGGTTATAGTTCCAGTCTGTGTTGGGTGTTGAGATTACTTTAAAATCTTAGTGGCACCTCAGTGGCTCAATTGTTAAGAACCCCACTCTCGATTTCAGCTCATGATCTCAGGGTCATGGGGTGGAGCCCTGCATTGGGCTCTGTACTCAGTGAGGAGTTGCTTAGGGTCCTGTCTATCCCTCTCCCTCTGCCCCTCTTCCTGCTCCCACTCAAAATAAATTAATAAATAAATAAACAAGTAAACAAATAAACAAAATCTTTTAAAAATAATAAAATAAAATCTTAAAAAAAAGGAAACTTTCTCATCTGGCAAGCCATTTAATCCTCATTCAACAAGGCTAAGGTCAAGGAATTAGTATCACCACATTCAGATGAGACTATGGATTCTCTACAAGATTTGATAACACACCCCAAATCTCACTTACCTAAATGTGGCCAAACCAGGATTGCCACCCAGGCCTGTAGGATGCTAATACTTTCCTCTTACTCAGCCCCCAGACTTCTTTTATTATTTATTTATTTATGTTTTTAAAAAGCTTTATTTACTTATTTGAGAAAGAGAGAAGGGGGAAAGTAAAGGAAGAGGAAAAGAGAGACCCAGGCTGACTCTGCACCTAGCTTGGAGCCCAATGCCAGACTCAGAGCCCAACACCAGACTCGATCTCATGACCCTGAGATCAGGACCTGAGCCCAAATCAAGAGCCAGATGCTCAATTGACTGTGCCACCTTGGCATCCCCATCTCCCCAGACCTCTTTTACAAGAGCTTCTCTTGTCTCCTTCTATGAGCTTTGACCACCCTGGGGACCCTGAGCATTATTCTTGATGGCTTAAGAGCCAGAGCAGCAGCCTTCAGTGGTTTCACAAAATACATCTGACTCAGGTTTCAGTAATTCAAGTAGAATGAGGCCAGATTTATAGAGTTAAGAAACATTAAATCCTTCCTTTCCTGGGGTTGAGGGGCCTTCTTGCTGCCAACCAAAAAAAAAAAAAAAGAAAAAGAAAGAAAAAGTGGATTCTCATTCTAAGGCTACATTTGAAAGCTCAAGCTCCCAAGATAGAGGAAACACAGAAGAGCAAAATTTCAAAGTTCTCATAACACAAAGAGAGCACATTCAGTGGTCATCTAGGATCCAATTCCCTCTGAATGGGCAAGATTCTCAGGCCCCAGAGTGATATCTGGAACTGGACCTAAAGGCTCAGGTAAGGGGATCATCAGAGGAGAGGGCATTCATTTAATCATATTTCATTCACTCAACCAATATTTATTTTGGCAGGTTAGTAAAGGATTGCTAAAAAAAACAGCCAAGCTCTCCATCTACTACTGTAAGTCCGGAAGTTCCATTAAGCTAGATGGAGGTTAATGTCATAGGATTGATGAGGCATAAGCTAAGGCTTTGGAAAAGTGTAGGGTGGGACATGAAGAAGGCAAGTTTGTCCAGCCAGTAGGGCAGATTCTGAAACTGGTCATGTAGTCAAGAAGAATGAGGAATGCAAACAAGGCTGGCTTCTTCACATATTTCTCATCCAGGACCTACATACTTCTTAACATATCTGTAAGACAGATCCCCTAAGGGAAGACAAATAAGATCTGGAAAATGTTGGGTGAAGAAGAAAAGATAAAGGGGCAGCAAGCCAGGCAAGTTTTAGCAGAAGTGAAGGCACTTTGGGCTTTGGAAGGTACAGACTCATTGTTCTGCTCTATCCAAATCAACACTCCAGGGTTTCTTGAAGTCTGATCTAATCCATGCAGGGGATGCAAAAAGATCAACAGGTTTATATTGCACAAAGTCAGGCCTGCTGAAAAATTATGCCTGCTAAAATATCCTAAGCCCCAACAGTGCCCATCTAGATTCATTTTCTCTTAAAAAGTAGAAAAAAAGCTTCCTTTTTCAAGTGGCCAAACATGGAGATTTAAAAGTAAATCCAACTTCTAAGATTTATTTCTAAAATTTACTAAGCCAGGGGTGCCTGGGTGGTGTAGTCAGTTAAGCATCTGCCTTTGGCTTAGGTCATGATCTCAGGGTCCTGGGGTAAGACCCGCACTGGACTCGCTGCTCAGTGGGTAGTCTGCTTCTCTCTCCCTCTCTGAACCTCCCCCACCCATCCCCACTTGTGCTCTCATGCGCTCTATCTCTCTCATATGACTAAATAAAAAAATCTTTCAAAAAATTGAAGTAAAAAAATAAAATAAAATTTACCAGGCAAGATAGAATTCCTTTCACTCATTCATCTTATCCCATGTCGGAAAATTAGCATTTTTCAGGTAGATTACAATTTAGAAATTTCACCATGTGGTAGGAATTGCAGAACAAAACAAAACAAAACAGCAACTTATAGCCCTAGTCTTATTAATATAAATAAGTGAATGCAAGCAAATGTCCCTTCAGATTAAACTAACTGGGGTGGGGACTGATTCTGCAGTATACCCAAGCACTGTCAGTCAAATGGAAAGACCATCTATCTTGTGCTCAGAAAGATCTCAGTTGTAATCTCAGACCTACCAAGCATTTAATACCTACCAGGGAGTGAGATCCATGGTGAGGGAGGACACCCTGCATAACTTTTTTAACTTCTTCACTTCCTTTGTTTGCCTTCCCTCCTTCTCTCTCTCTCTCTAATGGAGGATATTCCTAAATACACCCATTCATGTTTACACAGGATAGGTTTCCTCCCCCAACTGCCTCTTCCATGTCACAGTGCGTACTTGGAGCCAAGGCTTCAGAAATTCTTTTTTTTTTTTTTTTTTTTTTCAGAAATTCTAAGAAAAGGAGTTAGAGAAGTCAGGCTTCAGTCCTCGGAAAGAATCCTGCAATACACAGCACCTCCAGAAGCCAGTTTGTCCAGCCCACCCTCATGGACAATGAAGCGTGGCAAGAGGATGCCCCACACAATAGCGACACCTTCCCCCCTGTTCTCTGCCACCTTTCCAGAACCACCTGAGGCTTGCCCCACCAGGCACCTTCTCTGCAGTCCTGCGTGGGGCTGCTTCTCAGGGCCTTCCCTGCTCTTCTCCCATCCACCAAAACAGGAGCATCTCCAGAAAGTATTTCAAAAGACGGGCACACTGGAGACGCTGTCTCCCTGCAGAGAACCCTGCTGCCCTGAGGTTAGGAGAACACAGATTGCTGAGTCACCTCGTAAATTGTTTCAAATGAGTTTTTCTTTCCTGTTAACATACCACAGCAGGGAGGTGGCGGGGGGGGGGGGGGGGGGGGGGGGGGGGGGGGGGCGGGGGGCGGAAAGATGTTGAGCAAAGAGAGACAAGGTTGAGAGGAAAGGACTCCGGGGAGCTGGAGGGGAGGATGCAGGGATGGGATTTAGCTGCCTGCTCAGTTATGGCAATCAATTTCAACCGTAATGATAAAATAATGCAGAGGGAGAAAAGCAGACAAGATAGAAGTGATAAAATGGAAATGAATCCTCATTACCTCGCTGAATAGAGGGCCACAGCTGTGCCACTGCTTCCCTGCCCAGCAAGGGCGCATTTCATCCCAGGGCTCGTCACGTGGGTTTGGGCAACGAGGGGAGAAGGTAAAACATGCACTGCCATGGTCAGCTGCGGAGCAGTGAGCTTGGCCATGCGGTGACTAGGAATCTCCGGAGTGCTCCAAGATTTACAGCTTCCCCCTCTCTGCTCGTTTCCCAGAGCTCCCACCCTCAGGCTGTGGGGAGGAGTGCCTTGGCCCACCCGACCAAAAAATTTTAGCACTTGAATTTTTATCTGGCTCCCAGTTCTCCAGCGGGAGCGCACATAATCTCCAAAAGCAGGAATGTGCATGGGCTGTACACAACGGAGGGGCGCAGTGAACACATCTGTGCAATTAAGTGTGTGTCTGGAGCTGGTGGCAATGGCGAAGAACATGACACGTTGTCGTAGGCAACCTAGAGAGTTCCCTGGTATCTCACACCTCATAGTCTTCAGCAGAGTTTAGGGAAAGTGGATTTTGCTTTTAGCACCAGAAACTCCTTAGCTTGTCATTCAAAGACTCTCCATTAACTGGTCCCAACCCGTTGCACCCACTTCTTTAAGCTCCCTGTCAGATTGCAACTTTTTTTGGCCACTCACCATTCCTAGAACATGGCTCCTACTTCCCACACAGGTCGGCTTGGCTTGCATGCTCTCCTCTGCCTCTTCTGTCCTTTCCCCTAGCTTTGATTGTGTGCATCTTACCATCCTTAAAGACACAGATCCTATGGTTGGAAACAACTTCTCTGTTCCACAAATCTCCATTATAACTTCTCTTTATTGTTCTATTAATGCTCTACTTTATATCTTGGATGTAGTTACTTATCCCTTGCTGCACCCTAAGACGGTATTGCCAAACATTTCTGTCTGGCTTGGTAGCAAATAGCTACTCACACAGTAGGTGCTCCATATCTTTGATGCCTGTTCATTTTCTATTTAATGAGTGAAGGAGAAAAGAAGAAAGTTCACACTTTTCCCCAGAGCCAGTTGCTAGGATTTCTTGCCGTCCATTCTCCAACCCTCTGTGGATCCCTGGAATGTCAGCTGTTGTTGATTCCAGACTTGATGACAGACCCGGCCTGAGGCCTTTCCAGTTCTAGCCAGTGCTTCCTTCCAGGGTCTCCTGGACAAAGCAGGTGCTGGCAGGAAGCACGAGTGTCCTGACACCCATTATCGTATTTTAAGTTGGACAGTGGCCTCTGTTTGTACGTATATTGTAACTATCGGACTCTCTGAAGAACAGGTCTCCTTCCCACCGACCCTGACCTCTTGGATGCCTTCTTATTGTCAGGCAAGGGGTCTCTGCTCCCCACGTCAACACTTATTCAACCTTACATGAGGGCCACCTCCCATGTGGCTCTGGGTCAAGTATGGAATAAAGTCAGTCTACGATGCCATCTCTACCTTTAGGGGGTATACAATGCAAAACACTGACCTAGCAGTAGTCAAAATCTACTGGGATGGAGACATGAAACTGACAGTTTTATCTCAGGAGCAGAGATGAGTAAGGAAGAATGTGCATTGACATACTTCCTAACAAACACTTTATGAACATCTTTATGAACACGTGATTCATGTCCAGCCGGCAGTGCTGTGGTTTTCAGGTGGTGCCTAGGCAATAAATTGAACACCACTGAATCATGAATCATGAAATTTACTTTCCTTTCAATTGCCTTTCATCATCAGGTTTGGTGCTAGTCCTAAACCACCCTGGGACATTTAGTAATATTGCCTTTTAACCAAAAGAGGGTAAGCCTGAGGCCTGTAGCCTTGAAGATTAGCACCGTGCGGCCAGATTTAAAGACTAATGGCTTCATTTCATAGTATTGATGTTACCTTTGGTTTATAGATGATTTGGGTTTTCAACTTCTGTACTAGTGATAACAATCGGCTAACAGTTCTTCATTATTTAACCTATGCAAAGCACTGTTGTGTTTACCATGTTTTGATTTCATTCCTGTGGCAGCTCTATGAGTTGGAAGATACTATCACTTCCTTTTACAGATGAAGAAACTGAGGCAGAAAGCTACAGTAAGTTATCTTAGACCACACAGCTAATAAATGGTGGAGATAGGATTTGAATTTAGTGTGTGCTCTTTTTTTTAAGATTTTATTTATTTATTCATGAGAGACACAGAGAGAGAGGTAGAGACATAGGTAGAGGAAGAAGCAGTTTCCCTGTGGGGAGCCCAATGTGGAGCTCGATTCCAGGACCCCAGGATCACAACCTGAGCCAAAGGCAGTTGCTCAAACCATTGAGCCTCTCAGTGTGCCTAGTATGTGCTCTTAATCACTATTCTACTACTGCTCCTGGTAATGATATAAAATATCCATTTGGAACAAATTTATTTCAGTAAAAAAAAAGGTAAAGCAAGTTAAATATTAAATAAATATTAAATAGTAATAAAAAGTCCTGAAGGTGGAACCTGGAGTTTAGAAAGCTTAGAATTGGCCTTACTCAGTTTTAGTCCACATGGAGCCTCTTCCTCTGGCATTTAACACTCAAATAAAAGAGAGGATTGTTAGAAGAGATAGTAATCCAGACCTCTATTGCAAATCATATTGGGTTAAATGGACTTTCTGAGCCTTGCATGGAGTGGTGAAGTTTGTGGGCTTTGAAGCTAACCAGACTTGGTGATAAACCCTAATTTTTCACATATAGACGCTTTGCAACGTTTTTGGTCTTTACTGATGTCTATTTTCTAATCTACAGATACGAAAAAAAATTCTATGTCAGAGGGTTGTGGTGATAAAATTGAACAAATGTATATAAAGCCACTAGTAGAAAGTTTGGTGAATACCAGATCTCTAACATTTCTTCTCACTCTCATGATTTATTATTATTATTATTATTGTTATTGTTATTGTTATTTTTAAAAGATTTTATTTATTTCAGAAAGAAAGAGAAAGAGTGCAAGTGGGGAGAGGGAGAGGGGTGAGCAGACTCCCTACTAAATGAGGAGCCTGACATGGGGCTCGATCTCACAACCCTGAGATCATGACCGGAGCTGAAATCAAGAGTGGTATACCTAACCAACTGAGCCACCCTATGATTCATTATTGTGACAGATTCCAAGAGGTACAAAGAGTTACCAAAGTGGCCAGATTCACAATGTGAGGAATCTTTCTGACTTGGGAACTTAAAATACGTGTGAATATAGCTATTACAATCTTAAACTTCCAATAAAGCACTAGATTCTTCCCAACCTCCACCCCAATTCCAATAGTAGACTTGAAATTTATTTGGCAAGTTAGTTTGGTGGAAGCCTACATGGTGAAGATATGCAAAAGTCACATTCATTGTAAAAGAGCACGGGCGCTGAAGAACACCTGCACCCTGCAGGGAGAATAGGGAGAGACTCAAAGAGCAGCTTTAGAAAATGTGAAAGTTTACTTTCATCATCTCAAAAGCTTCCTTGTTATTCTCTCTTTTGCTCTTCTAACAAAGCCAATTTATAAGAATTGATCTTATATCGTTTCAGTAAATATTGAACAATTTAAAAACTAAGTGTTTTATTGCTGGAAAATCTAGAGAGAGTCTCTGTTCTTTAGGAACTTGGTTTTGTTGGGGAAGACAGAAAAGTAAATATGTAATATGTCAATCTGACCGAGAAAAAAATGAGGGTCCTACAGCTGAGAGCCTAGAGCTATGCCTGGTGTATAAAGAAACTCAATATTTACCGAGTGAATGAAGGAATGAATCTTGAGGTCAGAAATCTACTTGATTGTGGAGTGTAAACACTGGCTTGCTTTTCCAGTAAAGCTTTTCCTGGCCTTTCTCTATTTTATACCTCTCAGTACCATGCGCCTTAGCTCTTCTTTCCGTTGACATGTTTGCCCTTCTCCATTACACTAAGAACCTTTTGAGAGGGAATGCGCTTTTAATGTCTGTCTGTCCCAGAGCCTGGCACAGAGTAGGCACTTAATAAAAGTTTATTGAATTCATTTCAATATGAGCCTCATTTCCTGGGATGACTTTCTTCTAACTGGTACCTCATGCATTAGAAACAGGGGGTAGGAGCTCTCGGGTGCTTATGGATCCTACAAAAATGACTCTTTATCCAGCGTAGGTATGAGATAAAATGACTGAGGTCATTTTAATAAAACTTCAATTTTGCCCTCTGGTTATTTTGCAACCAGCTCTGTATGGTTACATTATCCTCTATCAGTTTATAAATCAGTTTCAGTAAGTTCATAAATTTTGTATTATGTGTCACAAGAATTTGGCCCTGACTTGAAAACACTGGCTATGTTGATTAAAATCCAGGCCAGGGCTCATACTCAAGCCAGTTTTGAATCTGTCTTTCTCATAATGATAGCCTTAGTTTTGTGTGATTTTTTTGAAATTGAAACAATGCTTCTTATGAATGGATCATAGATTTACACCCATCTAAATTTGTAACTGAGGAACAAAACGTGATAGTCAGATCTCATCATTTGGTGGGAATATTCCTGAGAGAGAGGAGGATGGGAAGAGATAAAAGCAGACCAGGGGAAATTAACCTCAACTGTGTCGAAGGTTCTCTGCTGGGGGCTTTACATATGTCGAAGCTTATTATATTCCCTACAACACTATGATGCCTGTGCTATTAGCCTCTCTCACATGTGAGAGAGCTGCGTTTCAAGAAGACATTGTGATCAGCTCAAGGTTATGCCAAAATGATGGAGCTTAGGATTTAAGACCTCTGCAGAATTCTTTATTTTAAACAGTCTTCTTTCCACTGGGGAGGGAAGAAAGGCAGGCGGAGGAAAACCAAGCTGATAGAGCTGTCTCTGTAGAAAATGCATTATGAAGAAACTGTCTTCCAGGAAGATCCATGTAAATAACTTAAGATTTGAGAAGCCTGTTTAGCATGTCAATCTTCATCAGCAGGTTATAGTGAGATCAGAAGGTCTAAGGATGGTCCAAAATAAGGAAGACTCAGGCAGATCGTGGTGAGCATTTAGGATGCAAGTATTTGGAGAAGTGTTTTTATTATTGTATTTGGTTTGCTTTTGTAACTTTGGTAAGAGATAGATAAAAATTAACTGAGAAGTATAGTGTGGATTAACTTTACAGAAAAAACTCACACACATGCACACATGCACACTTTCAAATGCTCCAAGGCTTCCTTTTGTCCTTAGTAATGAGTACAAACTCCTTTCATGGCTTGAAAGGCCCTGTCAGTTCCTGCCCCAATTCCCACCAACCCTTACTGTTCTGCATCATAGATCATGTTTGTGTGCCTGCCATGCTTGGCGGCTTGATTTACAGGTCATCCAACTCTGTTTCTGTCTTTCTAAACAGCTTTATTGAGGTATAATTGACATACAAGAAAATATACATATTTAAAGTGTACAATTTGATAAGTTTTGACATGCATGTACCCCTGTGAAACCATCACCACAATCAGAATAGTGAACATACCAATTATCCCAGAAGTTTCCTCTTACTCCCTTGTATTCCCTCCTGCCTGTATCTCTCCCAGCACAGAGCAAGTACCGATCTGCTTGCTGTCACTATAGATTAGTTTGAATTTTCTAGAGACTTATATAAATGGAATCATAGAGATTATATTTCTTTGACTCTTTTGCACAGCATAATTATTTTTGGATTTATTATTTGGGATCCATGTCACTGCGTGTATCAGGATTTCTTTCCTTCTTACTATTGACAGGGTTCTATTGTATGGACATACCACAATTTGTTAATCCATTCTCCAGTTGCTTCTAGTTGGGGGATATTACATATAAAGATGCTATGAGCATTTGTCTGCAAGTATTTGTACTAACATATGCTTTCATTTCTCTTGATTTAATACCTAGGAATGGAATATTTGGATCATATAGTAGGTGTATATAGGTTTGTGTTTAACTTTTAGAGAAACTGCCAAACTGTTTTCCGTGTAGTTGTACCATTTTACTTCTCATCAAGAGTATATAAAATTTCTAGTTCCTGCACTTCCTTGCCAAGTTAACACTTGAGATGGTCAATCTTTTTAACGTTTGTCTTTCTGATAGAAGTGGATTAATTTCTCATTATGGACTTAATTTGATTTTCTGTAATTATTAATAATGTTAGTCATCTTTACATACATTTCTTTACCTCCAATACTCTCTTTGGTGAAGAGAGTATTTCAAATGTTTTGAAATGTTTTGTCCATTTATTTACTGGTGATAGGAAACCAAAATCTTATTGCTTATTATTGAGTGATAGGCAACATTTATGTGTTCTGGATACAAGGCCTTTATCAGATAGATGTTTGGAAAATATTTTCTTCCAGTCTGGTTTCTCTTCCCTTTTCTTAACAGTATTTTTTGAATAGGTTTTTAATTTTAATGAGGTCCAATCTACCAAATTAAAAATTTTATGCATTGTGCTTTTTGTGCTCTATTTAAGAAATCTTTGCCTAATCCAAGGTCACAAAGATTTTTTGTTTGTTTGTTTCACGGTTTTAGACTTTTACTTGAGATTTATGATCCATTTGAGTTAATTTTTGTCTATAGTATGAGGTATAAATTGAAGCTCATTTTTTGCATATGGATATACAATTGTGCCAGCACAATTTAGTAAAAAGGATAATCTTCCCTCAACTGAATTCCCTTGCAACTTTGTTCAAAATTAGTTGTCCATATATATGTAATTTTATTTATGTTCCATTAATTCATCTTTATGTCATTACTATATCGCCCTTATTAATATAGTTTAGAAGTCTTAAAATCAGACCATTTCAACCCTGCAATTTTGTTCTTGTTTTCCAGAGTTGTCTTGGCTATTGCAAGCCTCTTGTATATTCATAAATTTCAAAATAAGCTTGCTAGTTACTACCTCAAAATTTAAAAGTCTACTCAGTTTCAACTGATATTGTGTTGAATGTTTAGGGAGATTTAGGGAGAATGGTTTCTTACCAATATTGACTGAATACGAACTTTGTATATATATCACAATTTATTTAGGCTTCTTTAATTTCTCTCAGCAATATCTTGTAATATTTAGTATGTAGGTCTTCTGCATTACTGTCAAATGCATCCCTAAAAATTTCATATTTCAATGCACTGTAAATGCTGTTTAAAATTTTTACATTTCCTGTCATTTGTTTACACAGAAATACAACTAATGCACATATATTGATCCTGTATTCTGCAACATTGCTAAACTCACATGAGTTCTAGAAGTGATTTTGTAGGTGCTATCAGATTTTCTATATAGGCAATCATGTTATTTGAAAATAAAAAAAAAATTACTTCTTCCTTTCCAATCTGGACAATTCTATTTATTTTTTCTTGCTTCATTGTACTATGTAGAACTTTCGTTAAAATGTTGACTAGAACAAGTGAAAGCCAGCATCCTTGTTTTGCTTCAGATCTTAGCGGAAACATTCAGTCCTTCACCATTACATATGTTAGGTATAGTTTTCTTTCCTTTTGTTTTATTGTAAATTATCTTACTGAGGAAGTTTCTTTCTGCCTTTCCTTTTCTGAGAGTTTTTATCACCAATGGATGTTAAATTTTCTCATTTGCTTTCCCTCCTCCACTTTTATTAAGAAAAAAATTTATTATTTTCTTTCTTTTTTCTTTTTTAGTTTATTAATATGGCACATTAATTAATTAATTTATTAATATGGCACATTGCTTTGATTTTCAAACGTTAAATCAATGTTTGTATTTTCTGGCTTACATTCTGAGTATGACATATTATTAATTTTATATGTTGCTGGATTTGATTTGCTAATTTTTTTTTTGATTTGCTAATTTTTAAAGAAATTTTTATCTTTGTATATGAGAAATACCAATAATGTAGTTTTATTATAATAGTCTTTGCCTGTTTATAAAAGAAATGTTGGCTTAATAAGGAATTTCTCCTCTTCAATTTCCACAAGACATTGTGGAGCATTGATGTAATTCCTCCTTAAATGTTTGGTTTCACCAGTAAAGCTATCTGAATCTGTAGTATTCTTTTAAGAGAGGGAGCAAGGGAGGAGAGTGGAGATGTATTAATCTACCGATTTAATTTCTGTAACCAATATGGAGGTGCTCACGTTATTTATTTCTTCTTGAATCTGCTTAGTAGTTTGTCTTTTATGAAATTTGTACATGTCATATAAGTTGTCAAATTAATTCATAACATTATAAAATATTACCTTATCATCCTTCTAATATCTGTAGAGTCTGCAGTGATGCCACTACTGTCATCCATGCTACTGCTTTTTTTTTTTTTTTCCATCAGTCTGGCTATAGTTGTATCTATTTTTTACCTTTTAAAAGATATATCTTTTGGTTACATTGATTTTCTTTATCATTTTACTACTTTTAATTTTATTTCTTGTCTTTCTTCCTTCCTTTCTTTCTTTCTTTCTCTTTCTTCCTTCCTTTCTTTCTTTCTCTCTCTCTTTCTTTCTTTCTTTCTTTCTTTCTTTCTTTCTTTCTTTCTCTTTCTTTCTTTCTTTCTTTCTTTCTTTCTTTCTTTCTTTCTTTCTTTCTTTCTTTCCTTCCTTCCTTCCTTCCTTCCTTCCTTCCTTCCTTCCTTCCTTCCTTCCTTCTTTTTTAGAGAGAGAGAGAGTACACATGCACGATCTGGATGGGGAGCAGAGAGAGAGGGTGAGAGAATCTTAAGCAGGCTCCATGTCCCACATGAAGCCCAGTGCATCCCAGTCTCACAAACCAGAGATCATGACCTGAGCTGAAATCAACAGTAGGACACTTAACCCACTGAGCCATCCAGGTGCCCCTAAACATTTTATTTCTGAAGCTTAGTTAGGATTAACTTGTTTCTATATTTATAGTTTCTGATTTTCTAAGATAGAAATAGATATAATTGATTTGAAGTCTTTCTTATTTTCTATGAAAGCCATTTAGCATTATAAATCTCCTTCAAGTACTACTGTGTTTTTATTTTAATTTAGTTAAAAATATCCTATTTTCTCTTTGGATAATTCTGGTCTAAGGGTTATTTGGAAGGAATATACTTAGTTTCCCAGAACTTTTTATATTAACGATGTCTAATTACATTCTATTGTAGTTTATATTAATTAAATCATTTTAATGTATTGATACTTGGATTAGAATAGAGTCTGAATTTGTAAACGTTCCGTGCTAGCATCACAGGAATGTGTGTTCTGATGTTGTTTGGTGGAGTATTCTATATATGTCACTTTGATTGAGGTAGTTGATAGTGCTATTCAAATCCTCTATATCCTTACTGAATTTTCAGTCTACCATTTAATAATTACTGAGACAATGATGTTGAAATCTTTTACTATAAATTGTAGGTTTGTCTATTTATCCTGCAGCTTTACAAACATTTAGGATAATTATGTTTTCTCAATGAATTAATATGGTTGTTATTATGAGATAATCTTTTTGGTCCATGGTAGATTCTTTGCTATGAAATCTTCTCTAAGTCATTTTAATATACATATTCCAGGTTTCTTTTAACTAGCTTTGGCAGAGTATATATCTTTTTTTATCCTTTTGTTTTTAACCTATTAGTGTCCCGATATTTGTTTTTCTTTGAAGGAGAATTCAGTTTATTCTTTTTTTTTAATTTTAATTTTTTTAAAGATTTTATTTATTTATCCATGAGAGAGACAGAGAGAGAGAGAGAGAGAGAGAGAGAGAGAGGCAGAGACACAGGCAGAGGGAGAAGCAGGCTCCATGCAGGAATCCCAACATGGGACTCAATCTTGGGTCTCTAGGATCACACCCTGAGCCAAACGCGGCACTAAACCACTGAGCCACCTGGGCTGCCCAGTTTATTCATTTTTTAAAAAATCAAATCAGACAATTTTTGCCTTTTAATTGGAAGGTTCATCTCATTCACTTAATGTGATTATTGATAAAGCTAAGTATACATTTTTTATCTTGCTATTGTTTCCTGACTCATTTGTTTCTTGTTCTGTTTTGGCTTCTTTGAATTAAGTATTTTTTTATGATTGTATTTTATTTCCTTTGTTGATTTACTGATAATAACTCTTTATTAGATTAATGCTACTTGATATGTATAGATATATTTTTAACTTACAACTGTCTACTTTTAAGAAATATTATACCACATCATGTATAACATAATATAACCTTAAAATGACATATTTTTTTTATCTCCCTTCCCAGGCTTGCGGTTATTGTTGTTGAGCATTTTACACACACACACACACACACACACACACACACACAATGTGAATAAGTTGAATACGTATAAATAACAATATGTAAGTTAAACATATGAATATGTGTGTTCATTTATTAAACTTCTCTTGTATTCTTATTACTTTTGTTTAGACAATTATTTTAAGTATTTAAATTTTTTAAATCTTATGTATTTACTCATGTAGTTAGCAATTTCTGTTCATGATTCTTCATTTCCCCTTAGTACCATTTCTTTTCTGCCTGAATGAATCCCTTTACCATATTTTATATTGTAGGTCCATTGCAGTTGGTTTTCTTTAGCTTTGGAATGTTTGAAAAAGTCTTTATTTTGCCTTTAGTTTTGAAATATATTTTCACTAGGTATAAAACTTGAGTGACTAGTTTTTTTTCAGTACTTTAAAAATGTGGTCGCACAATCTTTTCTCCTACTGTGCTCTTGATGAGAAATCATCTCTCCTCCTACTCTGTGTTCCTGTGTTTATAATTTGTCTCTCTTTTTTTTCTGCCTGTGGTCATGTGCATTTCTTTATTACTGATTTTGAGCAAATTGACTAGGATGTATATGTGATTTTCTTTATTTTCTTTCTATTTCCAGTTTTTTAGGGCTTCTTGGATCTGTTGATTTATAGTTTTCAACAAGTTTTAAAATCTCACCTATCTTTCTTCAAATACCCATAATCTTCACTCTTTGGGGGACTCCAATTATCCATGTATTTGATTACTTACCGTTTCCTGAGAGCTCATTAAGCTTTTCTTCTGCAATTTTTTATTTTTAATCTGCCATAAATCCTATCCAGTGTATGCACTATAGTTTTCATCTCTAGTTTAGAATATAGCTAAAATTATATGCTAATTTTAACATTTGTGTCTGTTCTGTATTAGTTTTGTTGGATTTCTCTTCTCATTATGGGTCATATTTTCCTGCATTATGTTTGTTAACATTTAATTGGATGCATTTATCTTATTGAGTGCTAGATATTTTTGCATTCCTATAAATATTCTTCAACTTTCTTCAAGGATTCAGTTAAGTTACTGAGAAATAATTTGATTCTTTTAGATCTTACTTTTAAAATTTGTTAAGCATGTCTAGAGCAGTATTTGGTCTAAAGCTAATTATTTCCCACTACTGACACAAGACCCTTTTGAGTATTTTACTTAACACATACTTAATTATGAGGCTTTCCAGTCTGACTTTTGGGTATAGAAGCTATTTATGGCCCTGAGTGAGCACTGAGTATTTTTCCTCTAACTTGTTTGTGTTGTTTTTTTCCCTATCCTTAGCTAGTTTTTCATATACATGTGGTGACCACTACTCTTCTGGATGTTTAAGGGAGATGCTCAGCATATTTTTTGAGTTCTCTCTCTGAGTGTGTCTCTCTTCTCTGGTATACTTTCTTGAAAACTGTAGCCATATTGGTTTCTCTGGACTCAGCAATTAGGAGTCCACTCGTTTCTCCCTGGTTTCTCATTCCCTGTTGGGGGATGGGTAGCCTTGAAATTCTTTCAATACCATAAGCTGAGACAATTCTAGGGCTTACCTCTTTTAATCTCACTTCCCAGGGATTAGTAGATTTGGGTGCTTGAAGTGTAGTGCTTGAAAACCACAGCTTCATATATTTTTGGTTGTTTTAGATAGGAAGGTAAATCCAGCATCTAGCCAGAAATAGAATTCCCCTCTGATTCTTTTTTGTTTCTGGCTTTTGTACAATCTACTGGCTTTACCAAAATAATGTTTCCTCTCTTTTCATAATCTTTACATATATTTCAGGTCTTTATTGAGCCAGTTATTCTCCTAGGTGGCCTCACAGCTGTCTTTCCTTAGTGTTCCTGAAACACCTCAGACTTAAGCCCCTTTAATGTTAATACCATTGACTCCAAATGTTAGTTTTCATTGTCCTCTAATCTACCAGACTTGGAACTTGGATCTTGAAGGCACTATGGGAACAGAAATTACTTCCTTCCCACTGTGATGTCCACAGGTCTTGCACTGAGCTTTACATATATTCAGAGCACGTTCATAGCTTCAGGCTGGAGGGATGAACTCACCCAAGAAGTGGGAAAAGGCTTCCCCTGAGCAAGGTTTTCAGGATGGTGAGATTTTGTTAGCCTCCTCACTTATCTACCATTAGCCAAGTCAGGCTAAGATTACAAACTTTAGGCAAAATGTATGCTCTCTAGATATCTGGAATCTAGTTGAACATAGAGAAGGCAGAGATAAAAAGAAAAAATTCCAAAGTATTTTTTGTAGGACACCAGATGAGAGAGGTAAACAAAAAGTGCAGTCTTGGAGAAGAGCTGTTTAACCCCAATCTCCATCAACAGAACCCATCAGCCCCAAACTGTGTAGCTTTATTTCTTTTTACTCCCAGCTCATTCTTGCCTTAACCCCCTCCCTTTTTTTTTTTTCTTTTAAATTTCTTGTCAGAGTCAGCTCTGGCTCTGAATGCCAACCTACTTAGAGACTGTCCAGGTGCCCATGGACCATTGTCCCTTCCCTACAGCAGTCTACCTGGGTTTTTGCTCACATGAACCCTACTTCCTTTTTTCATTGCATCTTCTTTGCAAGTGTACACCCTCAGACCCTCTTACTTGCCCTGGCCTTCTTGTATATTTATTTTGTTAGTCTGCTCATTATATTGTATTTTATAAAAGTGTTGTAATTATTACCAATAAATAGAAGTTAATTCGGAAAAATAATGCAGAGTGCAGATCAGCGAATGGACGAACTCTTGATTGATTTCAATACAATAAGTAAAACAGAGAAAATAAAAACGGCACATCTTCCTTTAAAAATGATGTTAT
Source organism: Canis lupus dingo (assembly GCF_003254725.2). NCBI lineage: Eukaryota > Metazoa > Chordata > Mammalia > Carnivora > Canidae > Canis > Canis lupus. The sequence goes on along the minus strand of NC_064245.1, from coordinate 50,594,023 downwards.
TTATTTATTCATGAGAGACACACAGAGAGAGGCAGAGACACAGGCAAAGGGAGAAGCAGTCTCCATACAGGAAGCCCGATGTGGGACTTGATCCTGGGACTCCAGGATCACTCCCTGAGCTGAAAGCAGATGCTTAACCACTGAGCCGCCCAGGCATCTGTGGCACACTTTCCTAAGGATATTTTACTCAGTCATATTTGGCCAGATATTGGAATATTTACCTAATCAGATACTATAATTGTACCTCTAGCATGTCCTCCAACCTGTCCGTGCCACATTAAGGAATGCAGGTCAAGATATGCCCAAGAAATCACCTCCTCAATTGGTGAAATCAATAGTGATGAAAGAACTCTACAGGGAGCTCCTTAGAAGAATGGACTGGTCTAGTAATGGCGTACCTTCACATAATCAAAGAAGTCAGCAAATCAGAAATGTAAGCATGTCATACATCAGTGGCTATGAGAAGCTCAGCTTGTCCTTATTTTGTTCAGTGACAGCATGACAAGGAGAGTGAAAGAGGAAAAGACAGTCTGAGGAAGCATCAAGTTAATGTCAGGATCTCATCTGCATCACAAATGAATGCAAAAAAATTCCTACTGAGAGTTCAAGTAATAAGGCTTGATGTCATCCCATTGACATGAAGAGGAATTCTTGAGGGCCAAGGATTAAAATTTGGCTCCAAAGCAAGGTGGAAGTTGAGGATTATTTCTCCACAGAGCAAACCTAGGAACCATCATAGTTTATTGATTATGTAATGTAAAGCTCCTCAAAAGTATCTATGAAGAATGACCAACTACCTAGAGATGTAGCTCCAAGTGATGAGGAACTTATGGACTCAAAGGGAGGTATAGTCTAAATCTGAGTTTTATTTTTTTTTAAAGATTTTACTTACTTATTCATGAAAGACACACACAGAGAGGCAGGAACATAGGCAGAGGGAGAAGCAGTCTCCCTGCAGGGAGCCTAATGCAAGACTTGATCTCAGGACCCTAGGATTATGACCTGAGCCAAAGGCAGACACTGAACTACTGAGCCACTTAGATGGCCCTGAGAAGTTTTAATTAAACACAGCTATCTGTCTGCAATTTTCATCTGTTAGTATTGGTGCTGTTCTCCTGGAACTATACAAGGATGTTTGCTATTTTTGATATGCCACCTTTCAGCACTGTGCTGGATTTGCTTATATTCACTTATATAAGCCAATCTTCTCCATGCTATGTTCAATGCCATTACACTGGATGTTTGAAATTAGCCATGATGGTAGTATTCAAACCATGGGAACCAACAAGTCAGGGCTTTTTCCCAGAGGGTCAGCTGTTTAACATTTGTGAGCATACCACTGGTTACTCTTCAAATATTTGTTAACAATGATTGTTGTAATAATAACCTTTTATGATTAACTGTTCACAATGAATGAGCGCTGTATCACAGGGCAGCTGACCCCTTCAGGCTTTGTTTTCAAGGCTTCTATGTCAGCTGTTGTCTAGCTAGTTTTAGCCATTTGTTGGCACTGATGAGGGTTTGAGTAGTGACTAAGGGAAGGAAGGCAAAGACAATTCTATTCCCCTGTTTATTTTTTTAAAATATTCATTTATTCATAAGAGACAGAGAGAGAAGCAGAGACATAGACAGAAGGAGAAACAGGCTCCCTGTGGGGACCCTGATGTGGGACTCCATCCGAAGACAGCGGGATCACTACCTGAGCCAAAGGCAGATGCTCAACCACCGAGCCACCCAGGTGCCCCCTCTATCCCTGTTTCTGTCTGAGTCACCTATATGGCTTCATCTCTTTGGTTTCAGCTCCTGACAAAGAGATCTGCCACGAGGCCAGCTTCTATAGGGTGCTCCTGTCACTGAGTGGTATTATCAGCACTTCCTCTGTCTGTTCCCTCTAATCTAAGGTAGAGATGGCTTTCCTGCTATTACTAAGGGCTGGATTGCCTGACTATCCTCTATTAGACAACTAAGCCCTCTCATTACCTGTGTAAATCCTGAATTAAATTCCTTCTGCTTAAATATTCAGATGGCATTTGAATCCCAACTAGATCCCTGACCGACATAATGTTCAAGTAATTGGCCAAAGTTCACACTGAAATTAGCTAAGCTTGGATTTGAATCCTGGTATATCTGACTATAGCAACTATATCCAATACCTTGACATTGCTTCAAATCTTGTTCTGGTTTTCAGATCCTCTCTTCAATCTGTCCTTCATGGCCTACTTAGAATGAATAATCAGAATTCCAGGAAGCTCCAGGTAAGTCCACTATGGGGAAACAGGAGAAATGCCTTTATTAGAGTCCAAATGGAAAACTTCCAACTGTTCATCTTTGCTTGGAGTTGGAAAATGAACGGAATTAGATGAGCTTTCCAAGGCTCCTTTGTTGTAGGAGTACCCAATCTTACAGTGTCTAAAAATGGTGCTATTTTATATTTTTGGCCCAAAATAGAGACCTTAATTAAATAATGTGACATAACCATGAACATATAAATATGGCTGATTCTTTGTATTAGGCTCACACTCAGCTATATTTGGTGTTGAATTAGAAATATGTCACATAGTTATGCAGGAAATAGGAAATGATTACAAAGCACATGCACCTGGTCATCATTACCCTATTTTTCTGGTCCCTTGTAACTCATCCTTCTTAGCTTTCTTCGGAAAGAATCTTATGAGTTTTCCTGTCTAGGCTGTTCACAAGTGCAGACGCTATCACTGTGGCCAGTTATTCCAAACTCCTGAAAGCTATTGTCATCTACTTTGCTTTGCCTTTTCTGGTGATGCGGGTAAAGGTAATACACGTAAAGGCAATCTCTCCTGAGAGGCCAAGGCTTTGAATCCCTGCTATGGGACTCCTACATATCACTATAACCAGTTTGGTTTTACCTTATTCTCATAGTTCTATCTACATTTTCATGCTTATATCCTTATATCTACGGGGTTTTGTAGGGTTTGGTACAGTGGTATTGTTGCTAAGTCAGCAAGAGGAAATCAGCCACATCATATTGTCTTTGACTATAGAAACATTTTAGAGATCTTACACCTGCTCTCACCCCATCTCTGCAGTGGACGATTTTATAGAAGATCAAGACCACAATTATTTCACGAGACGTTGTTTTCATTTTACAGCATTTGCCACAAATGCAGTTTGTTTATTAATTTATCATTTTTCTATTCCCTCCACACACTGTTTACTCATGAGAGCAGATTTGCTTTCCCCACCTCTGTAGACAGAGTAGTGTCTGGCCTAAAAGGAAGTGCACAGATATTTGTTGCTTGAAAAAGGTAAATGCATGAATGGGATGGGCAGATGGTTGCACATCAAACATCATACACACAACTCCTTTTCTCTGTGTATTTATGGGTCCTCTATTCTTTCCTCAGATAGAAATTAGCAAGCCAGGCAGCCCCAGGCCCTTCCTCATGGCCTTGATGTGGTCCTTGCCATTATAAGCCATGTTGCTTCTGAATTTCCTTCTGGAGCATTTTGGTCTATGACTTCTAGATGAAAAGAAACCTGGAAGAGGAAAACTGCTTCTATATTTTAGAAACAGAATAAATTAAAATAGCCTCTATTTGGAATAAACTCCACCACCACCACCCTAGGTTTAAATGAAACCTTCATCACTTGTAAGTTGTATTACCTAAGACAAGACATTTAGTTTCTCTGACTCCCATCTTTTTCCTCATATGTAAAATGTCAGTGACAATTGTACCTTCTTTTACTACTTCATGCATTGCTGAGGGAGTTAAAAGTGGTTTCCTTAGGCAGTGTTCTTGCTCCCAAATGGCCACTTTTTCTCTCTCTCTCATTTCTCTTCTCTCACAAAAATTCTAATTCTTTAATACAGTGCTCTCCACCAACTTCTGGGAAGGAATTCTCTCAAGTACCACTATTCCAATAATGATGGGAATGACTGATGATTGATTCATGCCCTTCCCAGGGAAATGTATATGAAGCATGGTGCTCATTTGGCTCAAGTGATACAATTCTAATGATGGGACTGCAGGCTGTGTTATAAACTCTCTGGGAAGCTATTTGGGCCCAGGGAGAATTCTTAAGTTCTCAAAAAATTGAAGCACAAATAACTGCCTTTCTCATCTACATCTGAGGCCAGGTCTGCCCAGCTGATTGACTTTTGGACATTCTATACGTAACATTCACTAAGATTGCAATTGGTGTGATATGATGTATACCACAGAAGTTTCCTACATGGATGAAATATAAGGCATGAGATATCAGCCCTGTATAAATGAAACTCATGCCCTTCTTGGGGCAAAGTGGCCCCATGGTGTAGTTTATCTACTTGGAAAGTAGCTTTGAAGAAAATTGTGACCAGAAAAGAAAGCAAAATAATCTAGGGTTGGTGTGTAGGCCTCAGATGACTATTGAGGACAGAGCTATAGTTGCAGGAAAGCATTAGTCATAGATTAAGAAATACATTTAGGATTCCAACTATCACCTCATTTGTTCAGGTGTATATAATTTGAGGTATTGAAAGCATTTGATTAATTGTATCAGTCAGAATAGTCTAGATTTTTTTGTGGCATCACCTTACCCCTCAATGCCAGTGATTTAATAGTATAAAGCTATTTCTGGGCCACCTGGGTGGCTTAGTCGGTTAAGCTATCCAGCTCTTGATTTTGGCTCAGGTCATGATCTCAGGATCCTAGGATTGAACCCCACAGTGGGGAGTCTGCTTGAGGATTCTCTGTCTCTCCCTCTGCCTCTGTTCCACTCCTGCTCCTCTCTTTTTCTCTCAAATAAATAAGTCTTCAATAGTATAAAGCTATTTCTTACTATTCTATATACCTTGCAGGTTTCTATGTAGCTGGCTGTTTATCTGCTTCATGTAATCACTCAGAGACCCAGACAGCTTTGCTGGGAAGTGACATATGTCACTTGTGCTTCTGGCTTAATGCCAGAACTAGTTACATGGCCTTGCCTAACTACAGGGGAATGTTTTCCAGGTATTTGGAAGGAAAGTTGAGCCAGCCATTAATTATCATATCTACTATAGATATCAACTAGCTGGTGATTCTTATTTAGATCATGAATAAATCAAATGTCTGATGAAAACTGGAGATCTGCTACCCAGAAAGAATTAGATGGTTATATACACTTTTGCATTCAATTTCATTGAGTTTGTAGATTCTAATACACCTCAGCCAGGAAGCCAATGGTGAGAAGTGTATTGGAGCTGGTTTGTAGTGGCTTGCAAGAGCCATTCGCAAAATTTTCAGGACTTTTGCAATCTGGCTGTTGTATTGTTAGCTTGAAATGGCTCTAGTGGAGTATTTAAACCATGGAAATTGAAAAATGCTATCAATCAACACTCCCTCACACTTTTCTTCTGTAGAGTTTGTTGCTAATGTTTCCTAGCATACCAGAGCCTCTAGCAACCCCTTATTTCTATGAAAGCAACTCCTCCTCTAGATCAGAGATCTCAAGTATGCTGTATCTCACATGTCTGTTCTGTTTGACTAAGCAAGTGATTTCTTGGAGCACAGTTTTGAGGAGTGTGAGGTGTGAAAGTATGCTAACTTCTAACAGCAATGTCTGACATATTGTAAGAGCCTGGAGTGGCAGCAAAAGTGCTAAATCCTGCATTGCTAAAACAATAACTTCATTACACAGATAGACACTAAGGCCCAGTGGGATTAAATTAAATGAGCTGCTTAAGATCTATTAATGTTGTCAATGACCCCGGAACACAGGTATCTGGATTCCTCTGCTGCGTGCAGCCATGTCTCCAAATCAGCATTGCAATAGCTAGTGTTTGCAGAAGCCTGACATGACCAGGGGTCACTCAAAGACAGACAGTGATTCAGGAGGGGTACAGCTCCTATGTTGATCTCACTATCTTGGCTATTGGAGGCCATAACTTTTTCTTTGTGTGAGCACTTGCTCTAGCCTACAAACTTTGAAGCACACCCTCTTCCCAGGAGAGGAAACTATCTTTGATAAAATCTTGGGCATCTGAGATCTCCACTGGAACTGGAGATTATATCTGGAGATAAAGGACAGGACCAGATCATCCTTTAAATTAATGAACATCTATTGCCATGACAACCCCTTAGCACTAGCCCCAAATTAGATGGTGTTCATTTTACAGATTAAATCACTTATACTTTAACTTTGAGTGTGTTTTTTCTCAAATGCAATTTTAAAATATATACACAGCAATCTAAGACAAAGGAAGACAGGAGCTAGAGACCTGGTTGAGGCTGTACCTAATACATGGCCCCCAAATGGTCTAACATGAGGCTATTATCAGTGCTTCTTCTGCATACTACCTTTATCCCAAAGAGAGTGAACATACCATTAGGAGTGACCCCTTCATCCTTTGGGATACATTAGGGCCAGCCATTTTGGATGCCCAACCAAGTGTATACTCAACTAGACTGTTCTCACTCTATCTGCTGTGCTTCTAATTGACTAATGACCCCCAAATCATGGAAGAAAGAGCTATCAAAGCCTTGTTGCAGTGACTAATGATAAACACTGAAAGGTTGTCAAGGCATTGATGCTTTGAACAACACAGGACCTCGGGCCTGTCCTCCAGCAGCCCTTGACCTGTGAATGGTGTGCCTTTTTCCACATGCAAGGAAACTGGACACATGCCCAGAACTCCCAGAGTCTGCCTGAAACAGATGGCCCATGTCCCAGACAAAGAGAAACTTGCTTCTCCTCTTATTTCACAATCTGGAAGGAGCAAAACTGGGAGAATTTAAGGGATGGCATTGCAGTCCCTTCATTCCCCAGAAAAATCAGACCTATATGAGGGAAGTCATATGTCCAATGATGCAGAGCCACTTAATTTTAAAGTTCAAGTAAAGACCGAGTATCCCAGTTTCTAGTCCAGGATGCTGATCAGTGGCATTTAACGCAGAGTTGAAATTATCTCAATATTGTACTGAAAAAAAAAGTGGCATAATTATGCCAAGTTTTATGCTACTCACTTACAATCAAATAATCATTTTGTTTACAAGAAGTGAAGTGGATTTTTTTCCTGATTATTTCTAGTTTTTTGTTGATTTGACTGCTCTGAATTTTTGTTTTTGACTTGGCTGTTTTCTTCCTTAATATTCTGGTTTCTACTAGTCATTATCACAGAAGAAATTAGGACAGAGACTGAAAAATAATTAGCAGCAAGCACACATTCATGCATATAGTACTTTTTATTTTTCAAGACATTTTCCATACTCATTCCCTCAGTTCATTCTCAAGAAACTTTGTAAGGCAGATCAATTAATTATGATCTGACCCAGTTTAGTGTTGATCTAACTAGTGGGCACAGAGAAGTTAGGCAGCATTCACAATATCACTCAAGTATTTAGTAACAAAGAAAGAACTAGGATTGGTTTATATTATTTGAAATTTGATGTTCTGTCCACTATATCAATGTGTAGTATCTTCTCAAATCTATGTGTTATACCTGCCAGGCTAGCACTAAAAGTTCAAATGCATGTCCATTTACCTGAGACGTCACTAAAATAATAATAAGCTATAATAATAATAATAATAATAATAATAATAATAATACAATTACCTGTTATTTACAATTTCTTTTCTCTCAACCCCACTTCCCACTTATTGGGGATACTGTCAACATCTAACATAAAAACAAAAACCTATCGAACTGTATGTTATAGAGTCCATATTCAAAATTATACTTTCTATTCATAGAAATTTCTTTCAAGTTTTCACCCACATTTGAACTACATTAATTTTGCACACAATTTGAATCAGTTGCCAAAGCTAGAGCAAATTCACAGAAGCTGAGAAGAGGAAGGAAGTGGGAGAAGGTGGGAAATGACGAGTATACTGCCCTTTTGTGACGACAACAGTGAGTAATATGGGAGAAGGTAACAGCAAGGAAGAAAATGGGGAAAAAAATGAGAATCAAGAGAAAAGAAAAGAAAAAGCTGATTGTTACTCTCCAAACACCTGACAACTTGATTCCATTTCGTGAAACTTGGTAGGTCCTCAGGTCTGAAAAATAATCCTGAGCCATTAAATACAATTAGATTTAAGTTTATTGAGGACTGGAGTTCATTAAAAAATGCAGGAAGGTAGATTGCCACTCACTGTAGAAACATTTCAATCCCACACTGTCCAGGCTAATCCACCACAAATACATATTTATTGACAGGTTATTTGTTTTCTTCCTATTCTAGAGCTTAAGGAGAGAGCAGAAACCTAGCTGGCATTGTTCAACTGCTATGTCCTCACCCTTGTAATAGTTCCTGACACATAGTAGGCTTTTGGTAAATAGTTCTTAAATTAATTGCTATATTAATTAGTTATATAACCAGACATTTGCTAATAAAATAGAACATTTCCTAATAAAATTGAAATTTTCACCAACCTCATTAGATTTTATAATTCTAATGAAATATTTAAGAAATTCCACAGTGTTATAATGAATATAAGAAATTATTATTATCCCATTAACAAGAACTTGCATTTAACAAAGGTAGGGGGGCACCCGGGTGGAAAACACCAGCACCCCAACTCTGAGAAGAGAGATTTTCAGTCCACATGGATTCTATGTCATTCTTCTGTTTTCCATTTTGGAAACATTCCGTTCATTATATGACAGTCAGCAGTAGCTCTCTGTCTGACTCACTTCTCTCATTGTAATGTTGCTCCTAGAATCTGCTACTTCTCACAAAGGTGAAAGATAAAATTTCATTGAAAAGCCTGTCTTTTGTGCTGTTTTCTTGTACATTCTCAAACATAATCTCATTTTATCTGTTTTCTTCAACAAATTCCTCCTCAGATGATGCTAACCTGCTCTTATTGCAAAGTGTCACTTCAGAGCATCTATTACTGCTCTGTTCTTGTCTCTACATTTCCTTCATTCTTAGGCCATACCTCCAACCTGTTCTCTCACATAGCCCATTGGAAGATATACATGCCAGAACTAGTGGTTTCTGTCCATTTTTGTCTGAAATAGTCAAAAGAGAGCTGAAGGAGAAGGAGAACAAACCTAAATATGTTTCCCATCCTATTTCTTACTACATTATAGCTGTGTGACCTTGGCTAAGCCAATTAACCTCTCTGAACTTCATATGGGTAGAGTAAAACTTTATTTCCTTAGGGTCAGGAGGTGAGCAGAGTTATCTTCCTTGGGGTTTTTCCCATTCTAATTTCTATTATGTATTTGTGGTTGACCTATAGACCAACCATTTATACCAACTTAGTGAAGTCATTCTCAGGAATAAAGCTATGTCACTGATTTGCTTTAGAAAACAGATCAAACAGACCACTAATGTCTTCTTTGGGTACCTCAGTTTGTTCATGTGTCCAATGGACAGAAGAAACTATTCCTTTATGTGGCCCAATGCAATGGACAAATGAATGACAATGAAAGGATTTGCAGCCTTTAGAGAATGGTGTGCACACAAATGGATGAGAAGACATATGGCCATAGTTGTATCACTTCTTCTGTCTGCACATGAGTCATCACAGAGACAGCACCCCCCACACACACTGCACAGGGCATGAGGGTGATTTACAATCTTGCCTTCAGTTAAGGTGTAAATCCAATTCTTAAAAATAAAATAAAATAAAAATAAATAAATCAAATTCTGATGGATCAGTTTCTATTCAGTTGAAGAGAATTAATCTGATTTTTGGTTTTATTCCACATAAGACCCAGGGAGGATGTTTTCCATCGCCTGGTAGTGGGAAGAGGTCATAGTACATACTATGCCTCTAGAAGACATGGTTACCTGGGGCTGAAAGGTAAACAGAAACTTAGACATCCTCCAAATACGCACACACACAACAGGACATCTAAGCTCTTTCTCCACTAAAAACTAGGTGGATTGATTTATCTGGAGCAATATTTCCCATGGCATTGACTGATACTTATACTATTGCTAAAATTAACTGTTATGTGGAGTTAATTTATATGTAACTTGGTGATATGTTCCTCCAACCTCCTTGCTGGGCAAAAAGATTTAGGCTCATTCAGTCTTATCTGTCTTGGTTTTAAAGTAAAGTTTGGGCTTTCCTTTAGTGTTACCACCTCAGAAGAAGGTATTTCAGACCCACATTATTTTTCTGGGTGGGTGAGGACTTCCATTTGTCTAGACTATCATACTTTTGCTTATCCTTGGCAGAAGAGTTGGTTGTGGTTAGCAGCTGAATAATAGACTCTCTAGGGGCACAGAGGAACATCCTTTCAAAGTGGATATTTTGTGAGTGATGACATCACTGATTGGTGGCCAGTGAGCTCCCCTGGAGGGCAATAAGTGGGACTCATCTGCAGTGAACCAGGTTCCTGGTCCTTGAAACTCTTTCCCTCAAAGATGGATGTCTATCTTATTTTTTTAATTTTGTCTCCCCTGTCCCTCTGCATCTACACTTCTCCTTTTCTGGCCTCTGTCATTTATTAGTCTATATGAGTGGAAGTCCAACTCATCTTATCTAAAGCAGTTTACAGAATATTTGTCACTATTTCTACAATGAGTGACTATTCACTGTGTATTTGGGGAAGAGAAGGAATGGGTCTTTAGGGTATAACTGAAATAATTTAGTGGGGGTGGGGAACAAGGTGTTTGACTCTGGGAGATGCCATGCTTCCTCCTATAATTTTAGTGATGGAAGACAGCTTCATGTTCTCAGTAAAACCTAGGGTAGCGTTGAAGGCTCTACTAAGCCTAACAAAAGGACCTCATCTTAAAGTCCTGTCCAGGGCAGTGCAGTCCTGTATAATACAGAGTACATAGGATGTTCTCAACAGACACACATTTGATTAAAATGAAGGCATCATACCAAGTAGTCAAATGAAGAGAATACTACCAGAGGAAACACTGTCTATACTTAGCCTTCTAGTCCCTCATCTTCTGATACTCCAGACTTGGGCAAGCCTTTGTTGTTTATTAGAACAGCATCTCAAGAAATAAGAAAGGGAGTGCTTGTTAGCCCAGTGCCAGGGGCCACCTGGACACTGAGGACCACATTCACTCAATTCTTTAACACGTCATTATTATAGGTCAGCAAAACCTAAATCCCTTCCAAGAATTGCCGGTGATCAGTAAGAAAGCAGGGCACTTGTGATATAATAGGTAGGTAGGAAAAAAGATCTGTGACACTCAGCATTGAGGGAGAAGATAAACTTTGTCGCAGGTAGTAAATTTCAAAGCCTTTCTGAAGATGATGCTATTAATGTATATTCTTTTTTGGAATGCCATAGTGTTTGTTAAGTGAAATATTTAGGACATAGACATGGGTAACAGTGGTAGGGATCTCTTTTAAGTTTACTTTTAACTTGTAGGAAGTGAAGTTTAGTTATGTTAATAGAATTGCTCCTTTCCTTTTTAGTAGTTGTCCTGATCCTACAGAGGAAAGCAGGGGGAGAAGAAATTTATCAGCCCCAAGTAGAACTAGGCTTCATTTCCTCCATGGCTTCTTATCTATGCTACCAACATTAAGTTGCATCTTTATATTGGTTCTCTAGCCTTAAAATGGAAGTTGGGAGGCAATTATTTGGGGCTAGACTTTACAGGACCCCAAATGTTATGCTGGCAGCATCCAATGGTATTTGAAAAGACCTTAGAAGCTATCACAGATGAAAAAGTAAAACAATCAAATGGGGTCCTTAAAGAAAATAGTTGTAGCAGTGTTGAAAAAAAATGACTTAGATGGTAAATTGGAAAAGACAGAAGGTGGAAGCCATGGTAGAAAGATTTGGTCCAAGTGAGACCACAAAAATTAGCTATGCTGCTGACATTACAAGAAAAGGACAATGTGGATGCTGCCTCAAGATCTCTGGATTTACAACAACCTCAACACACAACACTAGAAATAGATGCCTGCCTCTTTGCTCTGCTGCTAACGTTATTATAATGATATTATTTATAATAAAAACATAACAGCTAGTTATTACTGAGTACTTACTGTGTATCAAGCATGTATTACTCCTTGTTTTACATTCATTAATTCATGGACTATCCTCAACCATGTTGCCAGGCGGACCTATTATTACCATTCTCTTTAGGTGAGAATGTTGATGCTTTATGAGGCTAAGTAATTTGCCCACATTCTCACAGCAGCAGAACTGGAATTTGAACCCACATACATATGACTTTATAACCCAACCCCTGCCCCATATACTGTCTCTCTTCTCTACTGTCCAAAGCAGTCATTTCCTATGCCCAAGGGAAGTTATATATGTTTCTTGTAATACTGTGGTAGTTTTCACTTTGGATAAGAGGGAATAAAAAGAAGATTCTAGAAGTCTTTGTTTTAGAACCAAGAAAAGAAAGAAAAGTCATTTGTTAAAGTAAAGTTTTAAAATATCATCTTAATGTGTGAAGTGAGAGAATGGGAGAGCAAAAGAGCAATCCCAGCTGTGCCAAAGAAGAAATATTTTCGAGGAAGTATACTTGCGTGGGCCAAAGCCAGGTGAGTTGAAGTGAGAAGAGGAACTCCAGTTAGCCTTCCAATTTACTGATTTTGAATCTCACATTCTTGAGCATGTCTCTAGTTATGGGACTCAAGTAGTAAGACCAAAGAGGTTGAGTTCTGGAAGCCCCATGTGCTGAGAGATTAATGTCAAATGCAAGTGACTTGCCAACTAATTGGAGCTAAATGGGGGTAGAAATTGACACCTCAGCGCAGACCCTGCTGTTTGGAAACTCTTGAGTAAGAATAATGGCACTGTTACCTGACTTCAGTGCTGAGTAGGGCAAGTGCTGTGGAGTGTTACTTGGAGAAATATTCAATTGAGAGTGATCTGGAAGCTCCTAAAAATCATATTTGTATGCAAACAAAATAGTAGCCTACTCAGGTCAGTTCAGGTTGATGGCTGCCAAGTGGTGAGTTCTGCTATGCAGACCTTGGAAATCACTGGAAGATGGACCTATAGGGTCCTCAGAGCATTTTCTGAGGGAGTGGCTCACATTAAATGCACACTTGAAAGTCTCACCTTCCCCTGGGAGAGATTGCTTGCTGCATGTGGCTTCCATTTAGGAATGAGTGATTATTTACCAGAAGTTTGCTGCTAACAAGAGCTTTGATTATATAGAGAAGGTTTGTCCTTTTTGTGATAAAAATCCTCACTGCAGTGCACTAAATTAGATGCAAAACATCCTCATTAACACAGCCAATCTGGTAAATAATGTCTTAGGGAAATTGTCTTATTAATTAATAATTAGGGCCTTTGCTCAACAGAATGTTGGAATCCTGGTTTTATAAATGAGGCTCCCCTCCTCACCCATTCTATGTTTTTTTTTTCCCCTGTATGCTTGTGAAACTAGTAACATAAGAGAATAATAAATATAACTTATAGGTGAATGGAGCTTTTCTTGGGTCTAAGCTTTACTGTAAGCTCATCTCCAGAGTTGGAGTTCCTGCTTGATTCAATGCCAGAACAAAGCAAATGCTTCTCTGGATCTTTACTGATGTTACAGATGTAGAAACAATTCCAACTAAAGTGAATTTATTTTCTTTTAAAGATTTTATTTGTTCATTTATTTGAGAGAGAGAGGGAGGGAGGGAAAGTAGAGCATACAAGCAGAAGGAAGGGGCAGAAGGAGAGGGATAAACAGTCTCTTCACTGAGCCAGGAGCCCAATGTGGGGCTCAGTCTCATGACCCTGAGATCATGACTTGAGCTGAAGGCAGATGCTTAACTGACTTAGCCACCCAGGTGCCCCTAATATGACTTCAAACATCCTTTAGTTCAGCTTTCCTTCTATACAAGGCTGTGTTGTGTGATTTCTCCAATGCACGACCACATAATTTCTCTTTGTTTGAATATAATGTGACTCTCACAACTTCATGCTGCTTACACTGTTGTAGACCAAATTTGCAGGAAGATCTTCCTAATTCTGAGTCAAAATGAGACCATATGGTATTTATCTTTCTCTGACTGACTTATTTCACTTAGCATCAAACTGTCTAGGTCCATCTGTGTTGTTGCAAATGGCAAGATCTCATTCTTTTTTGTGGCTGAGTAATATTCTATCTATCTCTCTATGTATCTATCTATACCATCTATGTATCATAAATAATTCTGCAATAAACATAGGGGTGCATATATCTTTTCAAATTAGTGGTTGTGTTTTCTTTGGGTAAGTGCCCAGTAGTAGAATTACTGGATCATATGGTAATTCTATTTTTAATTTTCTGAGGAAGCTCCATACCATATTCCAAAGTGTCCACACCAATTTGCATTCCCACCAACAGTGCACAAATGTTCCTTTTTCACTACATCCTTGCCAACACTTGGTATTTCTCATGGTTTATTTTTTATTTATTTTTTATTTTAGCCATTCTGACAGGTGTAAGGTGATATCTCATTGTGGTTTTGATTTGCATTTGCCTGATTTTTAGTGATGCTAAGCATTTTTTCATGTGTCTGTTGGCCATTTGTATGTCTTCTTTGGAAAAGTGTCTATTCAGGTTGTCTGCCCGTTTTTTAATTGGATTATTTCTGTGTTGTTCTTGCTTTAATTTCACTTGTACATAGAATTTAAGAAACAAAACAAAGTAAAAACATATAAACAAAAAAAACCCAAGATTCTTAAATACAGAGAAAAAACTGGTGGTCGCCAGAGGGGAGGTGAGTGGAGGATAGGGGAAATAGATAAAGGGGATTTAAGAGGACATTTATCTTGATGAGCACTGGGAAATGCATAGAATTGTTGAATCACTACATTGGACACCTGGAACTAATATAACACTGTATGTTAATTATACTTGAATAAAAAATTATTTTTTTTAATTCTACTTACGAATCTTCAGTGTGTCTCTGGTGTAATTCCTGTACCACAGTTCCCTTTATTTCCCATGATGGTTCTTCATACATTTGCAGGCAACTCTGCTATAACGCTTTAGTCCAATTTAAAGTTAGCAATTTCCTCACTTGTTCTTTACATGATTCATTTTCAAACAAATTTATTTTGAGCACTTCTCTGTTGTAGCATAGGGAGAAAGACAAGATAACCAAACCCTGCCTTTATCCTTCCACATTTAGTAGAAATTAGAAATTCTTTCATTTCAAACACCAAAATACAGGTGATAATTCCATAGATACAGGAGATAATTCCATGTAAATGTAAAATGGGGAAAATAAAATTGGATAACATATTAGAGCGTAACTAATGTGTGTGGGGGTGGTTAGTTAGGTGGTTAATTTTTGATAATACAGTTAGAAAAGTGCTCTGAGGAAGTCTCATTTACATTTAAGTGTGCATTCCAAAAAGGGATCCAAACATACAAAATTCAGAAGGCAGAATGTTATAATAAAAGCAGCAGGCTACATAGGCCCTAAGCAGAAATGACAGTAATACAATTGAATAGCTGAGCTCTTGAACATTTATAACTTTTCCACATTGCGGTTATTTTTTTATTTTAATTTTTTAAATTAAATTTAATTAATCAACATAGAGTGTATTACTAGTTTCAGAGGTAGGGTTCAGTGATTCATCAGTCTTATATAACACCCAGTGCTCATGAAATCACATCCCCTCCTCAATGCCCATCACCCAGTTACCCCTTTATCCCCCCCTTCAGCGACCCTCAGTTTGTTTCCTGTGATTAAGAATCTCTTATGGTTTGTCTCCCTCTCTGATTCCTTCCTTTTTTTTTTTTGTAAGTATTTTTTTTGGAGTTCGATATGCCAACATATAGCATAACACCCAGTGCTCATCCCGCCAAGTGCCCCCCTCAGTGCCCATCACCCAGTCACCCCAACCCCTGGCCCACCTCCCTTTCCACCACCTCTTGTTCATTTCCCAGAGTTAGGAGTCTCTTGTGTTCTGTCACCTTCACTAATATTTTCATCCATTTTCTCTCCTTTCCCCTTTATTCCCTTTCACTATCTTTTATATTCCCCAAATGAATGAGACCATAATGTTTGTCCTTCTCTGACTGACTTACTTCACTCAGCATAATACCCTCCAGTTCCATCTATGTTGAAGAAAATGATGGGTATTTGTCATTTCTAATGGCTGAATAACATTTCATTGTATACATAGACCACATCTTCTTTATCCATTCATCTTTTGATGACACCAAGGCTCCTTCCACAGTTTGGCTATTGTGGATATTGCTGCTATAAACATTGGGGTGCAGGTGTCCCGGTGTTTCACTGCATCTGTATCTTTGGGGTAAATCCCCAGCAGTGCAATTGCTGGGTCACAGGGCAGATCTATTTTTAACTCTTTGAGGAACCTCCACACAGTTTTCCAGAGTGGCTGTACCAGTTCACACTCCCACCAACAGTGCAAGAAGGTTTGCCTTTCTCCACATCCTCTCCAACATTTGTTGTTTCCTGTCTTGTTAATTTTCACCATTCCCACTGGTGTGGGGTGGTATGTCATTGTGGTTTTGATTTGTATTTCCCTGATGGCAAGTGATGCAGAGCATTTTCTCATGTGCTTGTTGGCCATGTCTAGGTTTTCCTCTGTGAAATTTCTGTTCATGTCTTTTGCCCATTTCATGATTGGATTGTTTGTTAATATTGTGAAAATGTCAATGCTACCCAGGGCAATTTACACATTTAATGCAATCCCTATCAAAATACCATGGACTTTCTCCAGAGAGTTGGAACAAATAATCTTAAGATTTGTGTGGAATCAGAAAAGACCCCGAATAGCCAGGGGGAATATTGAAAAAGAAAACCAGAGCCGGGGGCATCACAATGCCAGATTTCAGGTTGGACTACGAATCTGTGATCAAGACAGTGTGGTACTGGCACAAAAACAGACACATAGATCAATGGAACAGAATAGAGAATCCAGAAATGGGCCCTCAACTCTATGGCCAACTAATATTCGACAAAACAGGAAAGATTATCCACTGGAAAAAGGATGGTTTCTTCAATAAATGGTGCTGGGAAAATTGGACAGCCACATGCAGAAGAATGAAACTAGACCATTCTCTTACACCATACACAAAGATAAACTCAAAATGGATGAAAGATCTAAATGTGAGACAAGAATCCATCAAAATCCTAGAGGAGAACAACACCCTTTTTGAACTTGGCCACGGCAACTTCTTGCAAGATACATCTATGAAGGCAAGGGAAACAAAAGCAAAAATGAGTTACTGGGACTTAATCAAGATAAAAAGCTTCTGCACAGCAAAAGAAACCATCAACAAAACTAAAAGACAACCTACAGAATGGGAGAAGATATTTGCAAATGACATATCAAATAAAAGGCTAGTATTCAAGATCTATAAAGAACTTATTAAACTCCACATTGCTCTCTTAAAGGGAAGTGTTCAGAACTGAGCACAATGGAGTAGATATCTCTGACTTGTTCCCACTACAAGAGTCTTGAGAGTCGAGGTGTCAGTTCATCACCTACGGCACAGTTGACTTGCTTAAGCTTCTGACAAAGCAGACTTGTAGAATTCACATGACCTGACCTCAACCAGATCACCCTACTTCTGCATTTGTAAAATCAATTGTGTTTAACATGACTATAGGAATCCTCTTATTTTCCACTTTATTTTTATTATTTTTGTTTACGTAGAGTGTAACAATTCTAAAACATTTTAGAATGTTTTAGAACATTTGCCCCAGCCATTGAGGAAATCTAGTCATCTGATAGTAATTTGTGAAACATACTTTATGGGTTTCCATGCAATTCTTGGATGAATACATTCAACAAAACAGGTTGAATCCCACCACTCTGCTCCAGAGAACCTTTCGTCCACCTCAAGAGCCATCAATATGTTTCACAATGGATGCCTAACCAGTTCAGTCATTGTATAACATCATAGTCTCAATTCAATCATATTTTTTGCAAGTATGTCATTAGAAATTGCCTCTAGTATATTCGTAAAGCTAAAACAGCTTTAGCATTCTTTTCATTTTTCAACTAACTAAACTGAAAAAAAATGAATGAAAATAAGAAAAAATGAACAAACAAGCATACAAAGAAAAAAAAACATGAATTTGGCACAACTCTCTATCGGGATACTTAGGTAGTTTTTTGTGCTATTTTCTTTGTTTTTTTAAAGAGATATTTATTTATTTTAGAGAGATGGAGGCAGGGAAAGGAACAGAGGTAGACAGGGAAAGTCTGAAGCAGACTCTACACTGAGCATGGAGCCTGACTCCAGCCGGGTCTCACCACCCAGAGATCATGACCTGAGTTGAAACCAAGAGTGAGAGGCTGACCCCACTGTGCCACCCAGGCTCCTCTGGACCTAGATAGTATAATGTGATCTTTTGTAAATTCCCTTAAGCTACCCACACCATAACACACTGCAGAATTTTGATGTAGTTGACCTTGCCTTGCTTGCTTTGGACTGAGAAGGCACGGTATGTATGTTCCTCTCCCCGCCCTTTACATGACTGATTCATTCTCATGCTGGAGTTTTTGGCACTGATCTTACCTCCTCCAAGAGGTATGATCTCTCATCTTAAAACAATTCGTGCTCACAACACCTTTTATGCTTGGTCTCAACATCCTGCCTGTTCCCTCTGTAGATTTGCTGTAATTATTTATAAATATATTTATTAAATGATCAATGACATGATAAACTTATAATTAGAAGCTATTTTTAAAGTATCATTTACCATAATTGTTTAAACTCATTTATTTATTTGATTTTGGCTCTGCTTTCTACCAGACAGTAAGCTCCAGGCATGCTGAGTTTATGCCTGCCTGGGTCACCACTTTAATCTCATTGCCTGACACTGTTGAATGATTGAAGGAAGGAATACATAAATGTATGAATAAGATGTTAATGGAAGTTCATGGGTTGTGCAGGTAGACAGGCCTGAGTTAAAATTCTAGTTCAGCTGCTTACTAGCTATATTCTGTTAGGCAAGTCACACAGTCTCATTGATCTTTAGATTCTTCCTACTAAAAATGGATTTTTCTGAAATCAAGCATGTGAAATACCTGCCATGCAATAGGTCCTTACTGCATACTAGTTTTCTTCCCTGTCATCCATTTCTTTAGTCTTTTGACATAACCCCCATTTTCCTTGACTTCTCAGAGATTACCTACATTGTCTCTGACACATCTACAGAGTTTTATCAGTGGCACTGGATGCAACTCTTTTTCTTTAAGCCTTTGACTTGCCCCTATGACTCATTCAACTGTCTCATCTTTCAAGATCTTTGGTTCCAATTTTCTAATTGAAGACCCAGTCTTTCTCAAGAAATAAACTTTAAATCCCCTTCTTTATCAAACATTATGACTTGTTAGATAAGTGGTTTAGCTACCCAGGTCATATTTGTGTATTGAATGGAAAGGAAATATTTGTTGATCAGAAAATTGATTTATCAGGCATCACATTTAGCATATATACTTTCCAGTCACTAAAGTTGTATTTGAAGCCTATCTCAATTGAAAAAATTGAGAGTAGAGCAGAGACCTCGAAGAACTATTTTTTTCTATAACATTGGAAATATCTTTGGTTTTGATAAATTCAAAATCTTAAAATTAAAATAAAAAGGATCTCTGAGATCATATAATCCAAATTTCCCCCACTTTTTGTTTACTTGGCAAAGAAATCAAAATGAAAAAGAGTAACCTTATCTGATATGTCAAATATCAAGAGTATATCCCCTATATCCAGATTTTAGGCCAGTTTTCTTTCTTCAAGAATTACTGACATTTGGTGAGCCATTATCATATGCCAATGAACTGATTCATTTAATCTTCACAATTAACACTAGGCAAAGAAACAACCCTATTAATACCATTTACTTTTATGTAAACCGAGGTTAATTACAATTATTCAATTTGCTCATGTTCTTACTGCAGAGCCATAAGCCTGAAATCGTCTGATTCCAGTTACCTGTCATGTGTAACCATGAACTTGTGCTGCTTCGTTGAGCTCATTCAGTGGCAGAGGGAAGATGAGGTCAAGGAAATACAATCTGTATTGAATGACTTCTCCTTTGCTAGGTCTTAAGGAGCAGGAATCGGTAATGGATTCTAAGAATCCCTGAAGAATAATTCTCCAAGTGAGAATAGTCTAAACCACCATGTGACTATAATACAATAATTTGGGCAAAATTAATAGATTGACAGGAATCACAGAAGTTGGTGTTGCCCTTAAAGTTCACTTCTGGAGTCATGTCTTTCATTGAAGCTTTTGAAATAGCTGTCTGATGACAATCTGGCATTTATGAATTGCCTTTCCCTAGCAACCTCCACAAATGAGGTGTTTTTAAGATTAAGGGGTCTACTGGCAAACTCCCAGTTCCCATTAAAGCAATTCTACCATATGTCAGAAAACCATGACTCAGATAGTCCAATATTCTTTCTGAAATAAAAGTCCCATGGAAAGTTTAAGATTGTCTAATTATACAAGTTAGTATAAATTAATTCAATCTATTATCATTTTTATAATGCAGGCTATGTGTAAAATATGACATGAAGTACTTCATATATGCTAACTTTACTCCATGTAGCATTCCACACATTTATTTTTCCTATTTTGAAAATGATGAAAGTCACTTGGAGAGTTATATTATCTTTGTCAAGACCACCCAGCAAAGCCAAGGTCCAAGACGACTGCCTTTAAAGCCCCTTCCACTATACTATCTATATATTTTTACTTATTATTCCTGATGTCATAACTAACATTATTAATACAGTCTTTATATGTCAACACCAATTAGATCCTTGAGAGTATACATGGTGACCCAGAGGATTGTGATGGGGGAACCAAGGATGTGATAATGTGGTGCTGTATCAAGTTTTAGAAGAGAAAGGGCAAAGAAGTGGAAGCACAGGAAAAAGGACTTCTAAGACCAATTTTGCCTTCCAGTATAGTCTTCCTCTTTCTGTACAGTGTTTCTTGTGAAGCTTAAGGTAGTAGGATCACTATAACCAGGGATCTCTGGGAACATGAAAAGGAATAATATTGCCTCTTCTGAGCACTGTGGCTGAAACAGAATATGACTAAAATTCAAAGTGATAAGTAAGCCTATCTTGTCAATGCCTTTGAGATTTCTCTTTCATCTCGAATGCCAGTGTTATCTAGTTCCAATGGGTTTTCAACCGTGTTCTTTGGATAGTTGAAGGATGAAATGGGAGACTGGAGGACAGTGTTTAGGCCATAACACCATCTAACCATCAACCAAAATGGATCTCAGTTTCATAATTTTATATTTAAAAAAATAATTTGGAAAAAAAAATTCTGCTGTTTAGAAAAATGAAAAAAAGTACTTCTGAATTTCATAGGAAGGCAATCTTAGGCTCAAATAATAGAGTAGAAATAATTGAAGATCATGTAGTTGGTTTTCATATCAAAATGAAGTTAGACTCCAGTCTTTGGACTCCCAAAATAGGCCTGATTTCCAATATCACAAAAGTTTGTTTTTCAGTATTTAGGTCTTGCATGAAACAGTGAAAGTTTCTCTGTATAGCAACCCTAAGCAGTAGCATTTCATATGATACTGCAAATCTAGAGAGACCATCTTTGACCAGAGGTTGACTTCTTGAGAAAGACTGGAATCATTCTTTTCAGCATGGTGTTTACTTACTTGATTTCTGTTGACCTAAGCAAAAGGATAGACTGATACTTCTATCTAGGCCATTCAGATTGGTTGCTTTTGGATACTCTCACCAACATTTGTGATCTCTCAACTTTTTGATACTGACCATTCTAACAGGTGTGAGGAGTTAGTTCATTATGGTTTCACTTGTACCTCCCTGGTAATCAATGTTATTGAGCATCTCTGCATGTACCTGGTAATGATCCATATGTCTTCTCTGCAGCAATGTCAGTGCAGATCTTTGGCCCAGTTCTAAATCAGATTGCTTGGGATTCCATTACTGAACCATATGAGTTCCTTATATATATTTTTTTATGTTAACCTCTTATCAGATATATTGTTTGCAAATATTTTCTCCCATTTTGTAGGTTGCCTTGTCATTTTGTTAATTGGTTCTTCAGCTGAGCAGAGCTTTTTAGCTTGATGAAGTCCCTCTTGTTTATTTTTTGCCTTTGTTGCTTGTACTTTTGGTTAGTGTCCAACAAATTGTTGCCAAGACTGCTGGTCAAGATTTTGCCCTGTATTTTCTTCTAGGATTTTATGGTATCAGACCTTACATTTAACTTTTCAATTTGTTTCAAGTTAATTTCTATGGTGTAAGACAGGGCTTCGATTTCATTCTTTTGCATATTAATCTCCACTTTTCCCAGAACCACCTATTGAAGAAACTCTTCTTTTCCCTAAGAATTGTCAGTTTCCTTGTCAAGTGTTAGTTGCCTATATATGTGGGGTTTATTTCTAGGATCTCAATTCCATTCCATTTATCTGTGTGTATATTTTTATGCCAGTACCATACTGTTTTGATTACTATAACTTTGTAGTAGAGTTTGAAATCAGAAAGTGTAATGCCTATTGTTTTATTCTTATTTCTCACACTTGCTTTGGCTCTTCAGTATCTGTTGTGAATCCATACAAATTTTAGGATTGCTTTACCTATTTCTGTGAAAAACACCACTAGAGTTTGATGGATTTGCACAGAATCTGTAAATGGCTTTGGATAGTATGAATATTTCAACAATATTAATTCTTCTAATCCGTGAACCTGGGATATGTTTCCATTTACTTGTATCTTCTTCAGCTTCTTTCATTAATATTTTATTGTTTTTAGTGTAAATATCTTTCACTCCTTGATCAAATGTTTTCCTAATTACTTATTATTATTATTATTATTATTATTTTAAGATTTTATTTATTTATTCATGAGAGACAGAGAGAGAGAGAGAGAGAGAGAGAGGAAGAGACACAAGCAGAGAGAGAAGCAGGCTCCATGCAGGGAACCTGACATGGGACTTGATCCCTGGTCTCCAGGACCACACCCTGGACTGAAGGCGACGTTATACCGCTGAGCCACCCAGGCTGCCCTTATTTTATTATTTTTGATGCTAATGTTAATGGGAGAGTGTTTTTTCTTTTTTAGATATTTTGTTAGTAAATAGAAATACTACTTATTTCTGTATGTTGATTTTGTATCGTGCAACTTTACTGAATTCATTCATGAGTTTTAATTTTTTGGGGGGGAATCTTTAGAGTTTCTATATATGATATTACATCATCTGAAAACAGAGATGATATTGTTTTCTCCTTTCTGATTTGATTGCTTTTAATTTTTCTTTCTTGTCCAGTTGCTGAACTAGGATTTCTAGTATTATTCTAAATAAGGGTGATGAGAGTAGGCATCCTTGTCTTGTTCCTGATTTTAGAGAAAAAAAACTTCGGCTTTTCACCTTTGAGTATGACGTTAGCAGTGAGCTAGTCATATACAGCCTTTATTAAGTTGAGGTGCATTCTTTTTGTTGTTGTTGTTATTCAGAGCTTTTATCATGAAATGGTGTTAAATTTTGTCAAGTGCTTTTTCTGTATTTATTAAGAGGATCATATGACTTTTATTATTCATTCTATCTATATGGTCTATCATGTTTATTGATTTGTGCATGTTTACCCATCCTTCCATCTTAGTAATAAATCCCAATTGATGATGGTATATATTCATTTTAATATGTAGTTGAATTTGGGTTGCTAGAATTTTGCTGAGAATGCTTGCATTTATATTCATCAGGGGTATTGGCCTATAGTTTTCTGAGTCTGGTGTAAGGGTAATTCTGGCCTCATAATATGAGTTTGGGAGAATTCCGTCCTCTTTGATTTTGTGGAAGACTTTCAGACGGATTGACATTTCTTCTTTAAATGTTTGGTGGAATTACCAGTGAAATGATATGGTCCTGTGCTTTTCTTTGATGGGGAGACTTTTTTAAAAAATTGCTGCTTCAATTTCTATCTTTATTGATCATTTAAGATTTTTTATTTCTTCATGATTCAGTTTTGGTAAGTTGTATGTTTCGAGGAATTTATCCATTTCTTCTAGATTATCTGATTTGCCTGCATATAATTGTTCATAGTAGTCTCATGATTTGTTGTATTTCTGTGGTGTCTCATGTAATGTTTCTTCTTTCATTTATAATTTTGTTTGAACTTTCTCTATTTTTACCTTGGTTTCTCTAGCTGAAGTTTTATTAGTTTTGTTTATCTTAAAATAGATATTATTTTCATTGATTTTTACATGTGTCTTTTTTTTTAGTCTCTTATTTCTGCTCTGTTATTTGTTATCTCCTTCCTTCAGTTAACTTTGAACTTAGTTTCTTTTTTTAACTCCTTGAGGTGTAAAGTTAGTATGTTTATTTGAATTCTTTTTTCTTAATGTAAACATTTAGCTACAAAAGCCCCCCTAACACTGCTTTTGCTGCATCCCATAAGATTTGTTGTGTTGGGTTTTTATTTCCTCTGATCTCAAGATATTTTCTGACTTCCTTTTTGATTGCTCTTTGACCCATCGGTTGTTGAGAAGTGTGCTGTTTGATTTCCACAAATTTGTGAATTGTTCAGCTCTTCTTCTGTTATTGCTTTCTAGGTTTTTACCATTGTGATCAGAAAAGTTTATTAAATATTATTTCACTCTTCTTAGATATGTTAAGGTTTGCTTTTTGGCCTAGCATAGAGTCCATCATAGAGAATGTTCCATGTGTGCTTAAGAAAAATGTGTATTTTATTTTACTTATTTTTTTAAGATTTTATTTATTTATTCATTCATGAGGGACAAAGAGGTAGAGAGAGAGAGGGAGAGAGAGAGAGGCAGAGGGAAAAGCAGGCTCCACGCAGGGAGCCTGATATGGGACTTGATCCCGGGACTCCAGGATCACACCCTGGGCCAAAGTCAGGTGCTAAACTGCTGAGCCACCCAGGGATCCTAAAAAATGTGTATTTTAATGCTGCAGGATGGAATGTGTTTGTCTATTAAGACTATTTGGTTTGTATTACTACTCAGGTATGCAGTAATTTTATTAATTTTCTGTATCAATGCTCTATCCAATGTTGAAAGTGGAATATTAAAGTCCCCCACTACTTTTGCACTTTCTCTCTCTCTCTCTCTCTGTCATAAATAAATAAATAAATAAATAAATAAATAAATAAATAAATAAAATAAACATCTAGGTGTGTAATGTTGGGTGTGTATATAGTCATGTGTATATAATTGTTATTTATTTTTGATTTATTGACCCCTTCATCACTCTATAGTGATCTTCTTCATCTCTTGTGAAGGGTTTGACACAAAGCCTATGTGTACTACCCAGTATATGGGTGGCTACAACTTCCCCCAGCTCCCTTGGCATATGGTGCTGATCTGTTCCCCAAACCAAATGGGACTGTAGCCAAGTTCTCAGGGGTACAAAACTATTTGCCTTCCTCTAGTCTGGACAAAGTTTGGTGAGTCAGCTACCTGGTTGTGTGTTTTCCTCAAATAACTCTTTTTGTTTCTGCACAGCATTGAGGTTTTACAGTCTCCTACACAGATCCCAAAGCTCCCATGAAGGTATTTTTTCCATGGATGGATGCAAAACTTATTGTTGAGGTGGGGTTACATGTAAAGGATTTCTTATTTGGTCATTTTTCTTATATCATTCTGAATTTTTTTATTCATGTCTTTCATGAAATATATGCAGTGCAAATATCTTCTCCCAGTTTACAGATTACTTTTCACTCTCTTAAGGGTGTCCTTTTTTTTTCTTTTAAAGATTTATTTATTTTAGAGAGAGAGAGTGTGTGTGTGTGTGTAGGGTGAGGTGAGGAGAAGGGAGAGAGGGAGAGGGAGAGAGAATCCCAAGCAGACTCTGTGCTAAGTGTGGAATCCAATGCAAGCCCTGATCTAACAACCCCAAGATCCTGACCTGAGCTGAAACCAAGACTTGGGCGCCCAACCAGCTGTGCCACCCAGGCACCTGGTGGTGTCTTTTAATGAAGTTAATATCACTGAGGTCAATCAATTATGTATTTATTTATGGAAAGAACTTCTTCTGTTTTAAGAAAGTTTTCCCTGCTAAAGCACACAGTCTTCTATGTTTTCTTCAACATCTATATTTATAATTTATATTAAGTTTGATTCTAAAATTTCTGTACTGCATAATGTAGGAGTCAAGTTTCATTACTTTTTCCATTTGCATATTGAATTGTTGCAGACTATTGAAAATACCATCAGTATGGTGTTCTTTCTGTTTATCTTGCTTGAGGTTTGTTGATCTTTTTGAGTTTGTGTTGATAACTTTTATCACTTTGAAAAATTCTTGGTCATTGTCTCTTCAAATATTATTCTGCTCCATTCTCTCTTTTTTCTCTTTCCTTCCCATCTGTGACTTTAAATACACATATTTTGCATCTCTTCAGTGTGTCCCATATGCTTTCTTTACTCTGTTCTGGTTTTGTTTGCTTTTGTTTTGTTTTAATTTTTTTTCCTAGTACTGTACTTCCAATATTTTCAATTGACCTCCTTCCAGTTTACTGATGCTGCCTTCTGGTGTGTCCAGTCAGATATTAACCTCGTCCATGGTAGACTAAATGCAAACCTGGCTTCAGTTCTCAACCCCTCCTTGTATGGTTTTTGTAGTATGATTTTGTAGTTTCTCTCTTCAAGAAATTCAATCTGCTTCCCCACATTTCCATTGGGGTTGACCTTAACTTGCTCTGCTTAATAGAATGCAGTAGAAGTGATGGTGTATTAATCTTGAGCCAAGATCTCAGAAGGACTTGCATACTTCTCTCTGTCTTGAACTTCTGTCACTTCTGGAATAGCATTTGGAATCTGAGAGGCTACAAGGAGCAGAGGTGAAACATCAATGTGAAGCCATCCCAAACTAGGGCAACAGCCAACCAATCCACCAGCATATTACAAACTTAGACATGGCCTCCCCAAGATCAGCTGAGCCTGACTCAAGTCTTCATACTCAATGGATCTGTGCAATTGTCAGAAATAATAAATAGTTGTTAAATCACTAAGTTTTGGAAGTTGTTTGCTATGAGTTTCCAATGAGTTCTTAATTTCAGATATTGTATATTTCAGTTATATATTATCCATTCAATTTTGTTTTGTGTAAATTACAATTCTCTGTTGATAGGTTTCATATTCTTCATCAATTTTGTTGATAATTTTATCTTAATATATTCATCATAGTTATTTTACACTTATCTGCTAACTCTTCTACATCTTCATCATACTTATTCCACACTTATCTACTAACAACTTTCAGATGACCTCTGGATCTCTTTTTAAAATTTTAATTATGATGGGTTACATTTTTGCCTCTTCTCCAATCTCATATTTTTTCATTGAATGTTAAACACTGTATATTCAAAGAATTTTAGAGGACCTAAACAATGTAGTTGTCTGTCAAGGAGGTTTTCCTCTTTTCTCTATTGGCAAGGATCAATAACTGATCATTTCAATTTGAAGAGAGATTGATTTGAATGAGAACACAATGGCAGATTTAGTAAAATTTGATCTGTCTCAAGTTGGTCCTCGTTACTCTGAAATTCTGCTTAAAGGCATGGCAGGTCTATGTCTCCTAAGAAATGAAAGGTTGTAAGATTTAAGTTATGGCCCTTGGAATTTTTAAGTTTATCTCCTTAACCCCTCTGCCACACATATTCAAACCTCCAAACATTTTGAGGAAGAGATGAACATGTATTTGTGCCAGTCTGCCACCCAAAGAGACATAAAACACCGTGTGTCTATGGGTAATTTTATTATTTGAGAATCTTCCAGATGAAACTTCCAGTCTCCTATCAAACCAAAATTCAAAAACTTACGTACATTCATCCAAACCCATAGAATATACAACACCTGATGTAAACTATGGACTTTGGGTGATGATGTGTCAGTGTAGGCTCATCAATTGTATCAAATATACCACTCTGGTGGGGTTGCTGATAATGGGGGAGGCTGTGCATGTGTGGGAGTGTAAGGTGTACACAGAATCTCTGTACTTTCAATTTTACTGTGAATCTAAAACTACTCTAAAAAGAATAAGGTCTTTAAAAAAATCCAATGACTTACCCATGAGGAAAACAAGCCATGCTTTCAGACTCAGCTAGGTTTCAATCCATTAATCTAGTGCTGTGCAAGCACCAAGGCTCTCACTGGTTTCTTTTCTTCTGGTGTTGTCCTTTTATCCCAATCTGTCCTACATTTAGAATCAGAAAATGGCCCAGGGGAAATACATTGCTGGTGATCTTCAGCTCACCTAGGTAGAGCTCTTCTCTCTCTTGAATTTTAGTTTATCTGATCTGTGTTGCTTTCCTACCTCTCTAAAATATTTAAAAAAAAATTTTCAGTATACCTCTTCCCCTTCTAGCAATTGTAGTAGGAATATTTTTCTGTCATCTATTATATCCTACCAGAAAAAAACCAAGTCAAAATTGTCAAGATTAGATGGAAATGTCAAAGATTTGGGGGCAGAGCTTAGGAAGTACATAAACAGCCTTTGTAGTACAGAGTGTGTTTGTAATATAACCCTATGGACTTCAGGGAATTAGGAGAGCATATACTTCCCACAGAGGAAGTGGGGTCCTTGGATCAGCTTAACTCAGACTCGAACTAATTTTATTTAATAATGGGTACTGCTAAACCTTTCTATTGAACTAGCCTCATCCCCATGAAGCTTTTAAGAATCTATCTCCCTTTCTGTCCTGCCTGTCTTATTATCCACCATGCCTCCAAGCCCATTCATTTTTGAGCTTTGTGGAGGTGCAGCCCTATGAGTCATGTATCCAGGGTTTCTCTACTCAGAGGGGATTCGAGTTTAATTCATAGCTGGTTTTCAACTTGATTCCCATGGTTGGTCCACTTCACCAATGTGATACTCTTTGTATAGGTCAGTAATATCATAGCCAGTTCCTCATCTTTAGAAGCCACCTGGGGAAACAATCACTACATTTTGTGCACCTACAACTTCTCAGTGCATAGCACACATGTTTGTATTCTGACATAATCCTCTCAGTAATTCTGTGAAATAATGAAGTGCCCTCTACATTCAGGTAGCATATAGAAGGTTGTAGCAGGCCAACATTCCCTCTTTTACAGATTACAAAACTGAGACTCAATGCAGAGCTCCAAGTAATATGCCATGCATCTTATTTATTTATTTATTTATTTATTTATTTTTTACAGAAACCTTGCAACGTAGGGATTATAACTTTATTTTTGAGTCAAGATAATTATGTCCTGGGGAAAAGAAACTTCTCTCTGATGGTAAGTGACAGAACTAAAATTTAAGCCAGGACCATGCAATTCTTGCTTTTTCTATCACATGGTAATGTGATGTTTCAAAGTTTAGAAGAGGGAGCATCAGGTTCCAACAACACATCTCATGGCTCTTAAGGTCAGTGTACCTCATTCCTTATCACACTGGCTTCTGAGAAGAAATGCATTTCTCTCTATCCCCAGATGACAAATATCCCGGTATTGACAGCAATAAGGAGGATGAAGAAGTGAAGGAGATAGTTGGTGACAGCCCAGACTCTTGTTGCTTGCAAATTATCCATTCTGTGGCAAGGCAAACGGATTGGTAGCACCAGGGCTGTCTGATTAGTTCTCCTGCCAAAAGGCAGTACCATCTGCAAAAGTGCTCCACATACCCAGGGTTCAGGTGGGCATGAGCGAGAAGGAAAGTAGAGGAAGTGATCTCTGATGTAAATAATGGCTGAGCGGGCTGACAGAGTCATCCCTGATCTACAACCACGCATGGAACCAGCCTGATTGATTGATTTCAAAGTTTGCTTTGCACAAACCTTTCCCAGGCCACAGTATCTAATTCTCAAAGCCATATTTAAGGAGAGAAGGGGAAAGGACAAGAAGAAACAGAGATCCTAAGGGTCCAAAGAAAGTTAGAAACTGTCATACTTTCCAGACAGCTCCAAATAAGCATCACTATCAGCCTTGGAGGAGGGAAATGTTACAGGTGCCACTCCAGACCCTCCTTCCAGCCTAAGGATCCTGCCGGTTCCATGAGGAAATGGATAGAATTGCCCTACAATGTGCATCCCCGATCAATATTTCATTATCAATCTGTTATTGTTTGCAGGAATTTCCACTTCAGACTCCTAATGGCAGTCAGTAAATCTTGCTGATCAGTGCAGCCTTCTGAATGAAGCCAATTTTTCACCAATCATCTCTCTCAGATTTGGTAAAATGGGCAGCAATTCATGTACCTTCTCAAGCTCTTAGCCTATAAGTAAGCAAGTTCCTTTCTATTATCTCAGATCACTACCTTTGGGCCTTTCTTACAAAGTTCATGAAATCTGAAGTCTGGGCACTTCCTGGCAGCCCTCTTTGAAGTAGAAAAGTTAATACTATCTGGTGTATCAGGTTGTCAGGAAATCTGAAAGTAGGGAGGGATATTTCAGGCCACCTTATGTATTTTATAAATTCATCCCTTTGTTGATTGAGTTGACAAATAATTATTGAATTTCTTCTATGAGTCAGTCATGGTGCTAGACACTGGGGACTGAGTAGTAAACAAGAGAAAAAAAATATATGGATAATTTCTGTTTAAAAAGATGGAGTCAGAAAGGAGGGATATGTAGCAGAGGGATACCCCAATCTACTAGTAAGTTTCTCAGAAAAGATTACAGTGAAGTAGAGACCCACATAAACAAGAGGAGCCAATCATGAAAAAACAAATAAACATATAAACAGAAAAGAAATACAGGAAAACACAGAGAAGAAAGTTCAAAGTCAAGAGAGAGCTTGATTTTTGTCAAAAAGAAAGTCAATACAGCTGGAGATGTTTATTCTAGAGAGTCTGGGTTTTATTTATACTTTAAAAAAAGAATTATTTCTATTATTATTTCCTTTTTTAAGCTAAAAAAGGCATTAAAGACTAAGAATAGCCAAAGCAAAAGGCCATTCCATGGAAAGAAGCCGTTTTTCCAAACATTGTTGGAGCCTCGATGGATGGAAGTGAGACAGGAAAGCCAACTCTGGAGTCTGGGAGTAGGTGCTTTACCTGGTGATGCCACTTTGTCAACATGGAAAGTGCCATCAAATTGATGGTCTGCACATAGCAAGGTAGGTGCACTTTTTAAAAATTCTACATTAATCAGGAAAATTTATGAATGCATCTTCTCATTACTTATTCCAAAAATACCATTAAACATCTACTCTGTGCAGGAATCTGTTAACTCTTGAAGACACCGTAATGAATAAAAATTGTCAGTGCCATATGGAATTCATTTCCGTCAATCTGTCTAAATTGCACCATAGGTAATTTTGGAAAGAGGGGAAAAATTCCTTTGTTTTTGTGGATATTCTTAGAGTTCAGGGGGCAGGCAGGTAGCAAAAGTAGATAAGGGAGTCAGAGATTACCCAGAAATCGTTACCCCCTGGAATGCTAGGATGGAGAGAATTCTGGGAAGTCTAGGCCTATGTATCACAGAGAAAGATCTCCATGGCTGAAGATGCTCTTGCTGGTCAGTTCCCAAGGCCAACAATTACCAGCCAGTGTCCTACCGCAGAAATGTTGGAAAGGATGGGGAGAAAGGGGAACCTTCTTGCACTGTTGGTGGGAATGTGAACTGGTACAGCCACTTTGGAAAACTGTGTGGAGGTTCCTCAAAGAGTTAAAAATAGACCTGCCCTATGACCCAGCAATTGCACTGCTTGGGATTTACCCCAAAGATACAGATGCAGTGAAATGCTGGGACACCTGCACCCCAATGTTTATAGCAGCAATGTCCACAATAGCCAAACTGTGGAAGGAGCCTTGGTGTCCATCAAAAGATGAATGGGTAAAGAAGATGTGGTTTATGTATACAATGGAATATTAGCCATTAGAAACAACAAATACCCACCATTTGCTTCGACGTGGATGGAACTGGAGGGTATAATGCTGAGTGAAATAAGTCAGTCGGAGAAGGACAAACATTATATGGTCTCATTCATCTGGGGTATTTAAAAAAATAGTGAAAGGGAATAAAGGGGAAAGAAGAAAAAATGAGTGGGAAATATCAGAAAGGGAGACAGAACATGAGAGACTCCTAACTCTGGGAAACGAACTAGGGGTGGTAGAAAGGGAGGAGGGTGGGGGGTGGGGGTGACTGGGTGATGGGCACTGAGGTGGGCACTTGATGGGATGAGCACTGGGTGTTATTTTATATGTTGGCAAATTGAACACCAATAAAAAAATAAATAATAAAAAAAAGAAGAATGAGGCTAAGAGGTCGATATGGCCAAACCCAACCAGAGTGAGACAAAGAGATATGGTACCTTTCACTTGTCACAGCTGGTGGGGCCCATCTCTGGATCACCATGTCCTGATGCTTTAGGACACTTTGTAATAAATTAAACCTGTGTTGGATGTTTTGGTAACACCTAAAAAAAATAGAATTCTGAGACTCTTACTGGTCTACTGACGGGAACAAAATAGAAGAAAGGAAAAGAAAAAAATGTATGTTAAAAATAAATTCACTGATGGTGGAAAGGCATTTTTTTATGAAATACACAAAATTGGCATAGCAAATATGTAGTTAAGATTGTCAAGGTGGTTTGTAATATGCTGGACATTTTTGTGTTGCTTGTTTGCTTTTTGTTATGTTTCACAGTCTCAGGGGTCAAAGCTGTGTGTCCTTCTGGAAGGTTTTATATTAGGCTTAACCATAAATGGTCCTGCCATTTCCTTGAAATGGACATTCTTAGAAACAAGAATCATATTGTTTTTAGTCATGAATCATTTTTGCCTAGCATGGTGCTGTCATAAAATGGAAATCAGGTAGATGTACATGAATGAATGAAGGTAGATGTACAAATGCACATGGTGGCTCAATCCCCAAAGTTTATGTGTGACTGATAAAGATCCAGCCTCAAGGGAAGCTCTGTATCTCATAACCTTGCTGTAACTTCTCAATCAGGTCTTCAAAAATCTTAGTAAACAGTCAAAAACAAACTGAGAAAAAGTTAAGAGCTTAAAGGATGTCTGGATGGCTCAGCGGTTGAGCATCTGCCTTCAGCTCAGGGTGTGATCCTGGGGTCCAGGATCGAGTCCTGCATGGGGCTCCCTGCATGGAGCCTGATTCTCCCTCTGCCTGCGTCTCTGCCTTTCTCTGTGTGTCTCTTATGAATAAGAGAATAAAATCGTGTAAAAAAAAAAAAGGAGCTTAATAATATGGCCTATATCTTTAGGGCCACACTGTAAGTCTTATGTCCTCTTTAAGTCCTATGTCCTCTTTCAAAGCACCAAACATTATTTTCCACTTTTATTGAGCTGCAATTAACATACACCATTGTAGAAGTTTAAGATGTGCAACATAATGATTTAAAATATATATGTATCCCAAAAATGATTGTCATGATAAGTTTCATTAACATCCATCACCACAAATAGTTACTTTATGTGTGTGTGTGATAAGCACCAAGCCTGTTTGAGCTTCTGAGGGAGTTAGAAATTCAAAGAGCGCAGGAGGAAATAACAAGCAACCTCCCACCTTCTAAAGGAAACTGTTCTTTGATTTGCACACTGTTCCAATTCGCTGATTAGCACCTTCTAATTACTGCCCAGAAGAGCGGCTCAGAACTAAGCCTCATTCTAACCAACAGCCTGGACAGCTTGGTCATTGAACCAGACACCATCGCTGCCATGCATAGAATGATTCGAAATGGAGGCAGAGGGAGCCAAGCCTGTATTCACTCAGCCTTGCAAAGAGGAAACTTCATTTGAAACATACATAACTTCCTCTGTGCCAGCTACTCATTCCTTTTGTTTTCAACCAGCTAGCAGATCAAAAGAATTAAGGAGATTAAAAAGCAGAGTGACTCAGTGACTTCATACATCAAAACAGGAAAGTGTTGAATGAAACCATTTCTAGGCAAAGTGACTACACAGAGAAGGACCATAAAAGGCAGCTCAAGGGGAGGAAACACCTCAAGCTTGTTCCCCCTCCCCCCACCTTCTCACATAAAATGCAAAACCAGATACATGTCAGAAGAAAAACCCAGAATAGATGCAAATCAAATCCACTTAAGTTCAGAGGTCTGCAGAATCTCGCTGGGGCAGAGGGTGTTGAGAAGGTGCATTGCTGGCAGGTATGCAACTCGCTATGCTTTTGGAGAACATTTTGGTAATAAGAATCAAGAGCCTTAAAACTCCTTTGATCCATTAATTCTACTTCTGGAAAGCAATCCTGAAGAATGAGCTCACAATTCATAGGAAAGCTTATGTGCATGAATGTGGAGCAAAGCTTGTACATAATACAGAATTTAGAAAACAATATAAATATACTCCAATTGAGGAAATATTTAGAAATTTTGTTGGACTACCATCGAACTCTTAGGATTATCTTTGCATAAAAATGAGTAATGTGAAATGAGTCATACAGAGTAGAAAAGGCTTATGTGGCATTCAGACTGGTTAGTAAAATTTGATGTGTCCATTCAATCGTAAGGACACCTTACTCTTTGCAGTGGGAAACTTTAGGTACCTTATGTTAAATACTTGGTCATTGGGGTGGCTCACTGAATGCTGCTTTGTTAGTGGTAAAGTCAAGAGAGTTGAAATTTTAAATGACTTGGGAATTGCTCGGTCCTAAGTCTGTCCAGGAAATGTGCCCAGGAGTCAAACTTCTAATATTTAGCAGAGGTTAAGGCAAAAAGAGGACATGGATCTTAGGCCATTTCTCACTATATGTTTTGTCTGAATGTGTTAAGTGAAATTAAGCACATTTGATAAAAAGAAAATTTAAAGCCTAGAGAATCCTAATAGCTGTGACTATTTCCTTCTGCTTTTTGCTAATGTGTAATGTGGGCAGCTGAGTTAGTGAACCAACAGGGCATAGTGCCAGTCGCCAGAGATCTTGATTATTCTAATTTCTAGAAGATATTGGGATAAAACATTTGCATTTTAAAGTCTCATTTTGCCAATAGAAAAATAATGGCTAATAACACCCTGCCCTTTGTAATTCTTTAGTTGCTCATGGGGATCCAAGGAGATAATATGTAGAAGAAACTCAGAAACTTCATAATTTTAAGACTGCATTTCTTAAAACTATTTGACATTCAATTGCCAGAAATAAAGACTCTTTAAAAAAGTAAGCACAGGGATCCCTGGGTGGCGCAGCGGTTTGGCGCCTGCCTTTGGCCCAGGGTGCGATCCTGGAGACCTGGGATCGAATCCCACATCAGGCTCCCGGTGCATGGAGCCTGCTTCTCCCTGTGCCTGTGTCTCTGCCTCTCTCTCTCTCTCTCTCTCTGTGACTATCATAAATAAATAAAAAAAAAATTAAAAAAAATTAAAAAAGTAAGCACAAACCAGTACTCAATCAAGAAGTAAAAATAAAAGAGGGAAAGAATAAGAAAAAGAAAATCCTTTATGCTAACACTACCAAATGCAGTGTTCAGTTTCATAAGTTGTGCCATCACTTACTTTTCTTGGTTTATAAGTCAATATCTAAGCAGTGTGTACACATTATATTTGATTGATATGACTTGAGCATTTTTTTTAATCTATGAAAGTTTATTTTCTCTGTTCCCTTCTCTCCCTCTCTCTCTCATTTACTTGGGGAAAAAAACAGCCCTTTTTTTCTGCCATGTTTCTCATATTCTGTATTTGTCCTTATGGTGTCATTAAGCATGTTCTACTTTCCTCTGTAAATGTTGAGACTTGATGGAGACTCAATTGAGCCATTTCATGTTTGATTTTTTAAAAATCTTCATAAATACTTGTCTACACTTTATAACTTTAAGAGTCACTTCATATCTTATTATGGCTCCTTTCTGATGTTAGGGTTCAGGGGTTATCGATTCAATCCATCCATTTTTAAGTTCTCCATTAACCTTTCACCTACTAGGTTTAGCAGTCATTGAGAATCATTGACCAGACATCTTATTACATTAAGGTGTGGAAAAATCTGTTCTTATGAGCTGTGGGAATCTTCTATAAAGAACTTCATTCTTCTACTTTTAAATGATCTTGGAACATAACTAGTATGGGAGAGGCAGGATAAATGCTTGATTTTCCCCTTCTACCTTTCCCTCACCCCTTCTACCAGTTTTTAGTATAATGGGTTTATGCCTTGACAGTTTCCTAAAGTGATTAGTGAGATTGATTTTAGTGTCAAAATCAAAGATGATGAGTTCTAATCTATTATAACCAGGCTTCCTTTTGATACACTAATTGTTTCTTCTTTTATCAGTGAGATCCTGGTTACATCGGTGCTGGTGACTTTTGTTGCCATAGCCGCACTAGGCATTGAGAGCTTTTCTGTTTTCTGGTAAATATATATTATGCTTCTTCATACATTTCCTGCTTCAGATATGGAATCAGTAATTTTACTGAGAATTATTGGTTCCTTTTAGTGTGAAATAGTATTTAGAGTTAATGATTTTGAGTCCAAAAGTTATTATTGCTATTGGGTATTGCTGACTGTTTGAAACCATTGCAGTACACAAAACTAAGATACTTCTTCTAAAGATAAAATGAATTACACATTTATAAAATATTTCTAATTCACATTTAAGATCAAGGGTATTAATTAATTTTGTTATTTTTCTTTTTTCTTTTGCATTAAAATCTTAGTCTGGAACAAATTTTAGATAATTAGTTTTTTTTTGTAATATTATGTGTACATATGTATATGTACATTAACCAAAACAACACTATTATTCACAATATGAGTACTCCATTCTAGTTACTGTTTTGTTTGATTGCAGTTCTTTTTGTCCTTATAATGCATCCCACAAAGCAGGTGGAGTCAAGTAGTACTTTTTTAAGCCACCAACTTTATATATAGTTAGAATCTTGTTTTATTTTATATTTAGTACTTACGTATCACTTCTATTTTATTTTGATTTAATTGTGTTATAATTAGGAAGTCATTTGTACATTTCCAAAGACAAAATTGTCAAATTTAGCTTTTATTCCATCCTTTCTACTGTTTTGTACCCCTTTTCTGATCTCTGACTATTGTTGTCCACATCTATTTATACCTATTCATGGACTACATGCAGCTGAAGAAAGTATTATTGAATTAGGAAAACAAAATCCAAAGGAATTACCCAAATGTAGCACAGACATGGTAGATCTTAAAAGAGAAGAATATTTATATTCTTAAATGCAAATTTTAGAAAACAAAAATCGTTTCTTGTTTTCTAAAATTAATGAATAAAATTAATTTAATAAAAAATAATGAACCAAGAATTCTATTCAGCTAGCAAAGAAGAAAGAGTAAATACAAAATAATAAAAAGAACAGTATAATAAAAGTCACAAAACTGAAATTAATGAAATAGAATGCAAATGAGCAGTAGAGATAATTAGCAGAAGCAAAAGCTGTTAAAAAGAAAAAAAAGAATAAAATACTTCTAGGAAAACAAGGAAAGTGTGAGAAATGGTCACAGAGCAAAGGGGGCTACATTGTGTTAACTATGTGTAAAGACAATAAAGTGTTATGTGGTATCCTGGATGGATTCCTGGAACATGAAAAGGATATTAGGGGAAAACAAGTAAAATTCAAATAAAATGTTTCTTAGTTGTGACAAACGTACTATGGTAATGATATGGGAAATGGGGTGAGGAGTACATGTGACCTCCTTGTACTGTACGTGAAACTTCTCTGCAAATCTGAAACTATTCTAAAATTAAAAGTTTATTTAAAAATAATTATTAGACTGAAAAAAATATTCTTGGTAGGATAGATATATTGTATCTCCCCAAGAGCACTTCAGTGCTAGGAGATTCTTTGGAAAGAACCAGTGTGTTCTGCCGGTAGTCTTACTCATGACTAAGAGTTATTACAGCAATGTAGTAAGGGTATACCTAGATCATAAAGGAAAAATGCAAAGGTAGAGTTTGAAGGAATCCATGTGCAGACTTTATGCTCTCTCCCTTCCACACACAGCTCACTCTTGTCTCAATCTTAGAACAAAAATGTAGAAGCATGTGTGCAAAATGTAAGCCCAGAGAAGCCTACTCAGCACCCAAACTTTTTATTGGGGTTTGGTTATGTAGACAGACTAGTACATGCCAGAATTCCAGACTCTCAAAACAAAGTCAAGTATTAATCATAAACCATATTGTTTGCTTGGTCTAGATACAGTGAACCACCTTTTTAGTCAGGGACAGCTTTATTTTACTATAGAAAATTGTTTTACCAGTCAAGTTTTCAGGCAGTAGCCAGAGGTCAAACTTAAGAAGATATTTCTTCTTTTTTTGTTTGGATTTTTTGGGTGTTTTGTTTTGTTTTAGAGAGAGAGTGCATGCAAGCAGGTGGTGGTGCAGGAGGGATTGGGGGCAGGACATCTTTCCACTAAAAGAAACAATAGAGATATTCAAAAGACAGGCTACAGGGCAAGGAGAAGACAAAAAGTTAAACAAATAAACAAAACAAGGTTAGTCCTCCTCCCTTTGCCCAGGTCTATGGATTGGTGATTTGTAGTGTGAGTTGAGGGGCACATGGTATCCAAGGTAGCTGAGCACATCTGGGCCAATGCTAGAGTCGGCAGGGCCAGAGTGTGTCCCCAAAAGGGTGGAAATAGAAGGTGTACCCAGAACCTCAACTCCCGGTGCTCAGTGCTCAGTCTCTAACTCCCTTTACCTCTTCACCCTGATGTCTCCCTAATTTGTATTTTTCAGATTTAGCCTCTTCCCTGAACTTCAGACTCATTTATTCAACTCCCAACTCCACTTAGATGTATTGCAGTCTTCTGAAACCAAACATCCAAAGTAGAACCTCCTTCCTAAATCCACTTCTCCCAAAAACTTCTCCCTGTAATTAAATAGCACCACCTTTCCCCCAGTTTCATAGTCCAAAAGTTTGATTATCTTCCTTGATTTCTCCTTTCTCTGACATCCCTTTATATAATCCATTTAACAATTTCAAACACAGCTATGTGAGAATTATACTAGGAATTTGATCAATTCTTACCAAATCTATGGCTAATACATAAAGCCAACCCCAATCTTGTCTCCCTTGGACTACCACAGAAGACCTTTAATGGAGTTCCCAGTTTCTGTACTTGTCACACACTGCCCTGGGCCCCCAGCAGTAACTTTTCCAGGCACAGCAGCCAAAGGAATCCTCCCTCACAAGAAAATCAGATTATTATCTCAGTTCTCTGCTAAAAAATGTTCCAATGACTTACCACCAAGTTTGAATAAACTGGAAAATCTTTAGCAGGGCCTACAAGGTCCTCTATGGTCTGTCTCTGCTTACTGCTTAGACTTCCCCTTGACACAAATGCCCCTCACTGTTTAGGGGGTTTTGTTTTTTATGTGTTTGTTTTTTGGAGGAGAGGAGCAAAGGGAGAAGGAGAGAAGTAATCTTAAGCAGACTCCACACCCAAAACAGAGCCTAAAACAGGCCTCAATCTCATGACTCTGACCCTGAGCCAAAATCAAGAGTCTGATGCTTACCCTACTGAGTCACCTGGGTGCCCCAATAAGGAGCTATTTCTGAAGATAGCTAAGTCATGTTTCCCACATGAATTGTTTTCTGGAGAGAAGGACAGAAGTTTTTTAGATAAATAAGCAGAGAGAGAGACAGAATATATGTATATATATGTGTATATACATATAATATGTAAATAAAAACTATACACACATTTATATAAATATAAAGTATATCTATAATTATGTAAAACTGAGCTTCTTCAGTATATTGTATCTGTCAATAGCTCATTTTATATGCAACTTGGCTAGACCATGCTGCCCCGTTATTTGGTCAAACACCAATGTAGAAATTTCATGAAGGTATTTTTTAGGATGTGATTAACATCTAAATCAGTACAATCTGTAGTTAACTTCCATGTGAGTGGATCTCATCCATTCTGTTGAAGCTTCAAGAGAGAAGATGGAGCTCCCTGGGAGAGAAATTACTTCTGTCTGCAGCCTATCTTCAGACTCATGATTGTATCATCAACTCTTGCCTGGGCCTCCAGCCTCTGAGCCTGCCCTATAAATTTTGGACTTGCCAGTCTCTGTGATTGTGTAAACCAACACTAATAATAAATAAATCTCTCTGTTTTTCTCTGTGTGTGTTTCTCTTTCATTGTCTCTCTGTCTCTGTTTTATCTTTCTCTCTCTCAATATATATATACTATATATATTTTATATATGTATAAATTCTTAATCTTTTTTTTCTTTTTATTTTTTTAAAGATTATTTATTTATTTATTCATGAGACACACAGAGAGAGAGAGAGAGAGAGGCAGAGACACAGGCAGAGGGAGAAGCAGATTCCATGCAGGGAACCTGATGTGGGACTCGATCCCAGGTCTCTAGGATCATGCACTGGGCTGCAGGCAGCGCTAAACCACTGAGCCACCAGGGCTGTCCTTAATCTTTTTTTTTTTTTTTCTAGTTTCTTACTACTGTATTCTGTGCAGACATCATAGCTTATTTTACTAGTCCCTATAATGACCATTTGGGTATTTAAGTAGTTTTCAATTGTTTGACATATTCAAAGTGCTATAATAAATAATTATGTGCATTCTATATTTCATATTCTTGTCAGTGTATTTCAGGAGTAGATCCTAAAATGAAATTACTGGGTCATGTTTTTCCTTGATATTTACCCAGCACTTTAAAAATAATGACTTTAATGAATGCCCCATCAGCCACTTCTACTTGGGTATAACGTATCCTTTAAGGCATCCTTTGAATCTGAATAAAAAAGAGCCATTTTGTATATTTTAAATATGTCATTGTAAAGTTTAAGGGCTTAGCTGTGGAAATGGGAAAACAAGAAATCACAGGTAAATTCCATACCAAAACGAAGGGCAAAGGTTAGTTAGGGTAGAGATGTGAAGGACATGGTTTGAAATAGAAGGAACACACATAAAGAAGCAATAAAAATGTCAGTTTGAGTTCACTTGGAGGAAGGCCTGTAGGTCTGTGAAGAGATACATCACTTCCTGAGGAGAGGAGCCTAAGAAAAGTTAAGATGAGGGACAGTGTAAAACAAATGCTCTGGAAATAACAAAATTATCTTCTACTTCCAATTAAAGTGTGGATTGAAAATAATCCAATTTGTCTGTGGTCAGAGTAACTAAAATATAATTGGGTTTTTGATATCCTATGTTTTTTGTGCTAATTTATTTAGCAAGGAGTTGATTAAGAACTGTGAAAGCCAGTAATGTGCCCCCAGGTGCCCTGATGACTTCGGGAAGAGGAGACAGAATGTGAGGAACCTGAACCTTTGGGGAATTACTGGGTTCAGACAGCATGGGGAGAGATTAAGGAAGAAAATGCATGTAAACTGGCCTTTCTTGAGCCCTTGTACTGGCTAGATGTTCAAGAAGATGGG
This sequence comes from Canis lupus dingo, assembly GCF_003254725.2. Taxonomy (NCBI): domain Eukaryota; kingdom Metazoa; phylum Chordata; class Mammalia; order Carnivora; family Canidae; genus Canis; species Canis lupus. The sequence continues at coordinate 50,552,918 of NC_064245.1, read as the reverse complement.
AACCTAGTTCAGGAATATTTTGTGCCTAAGGCTAAGGAAAGTGGCTGATCTGAGACTAAGTAGAAAAGTGTTTCCAGTTGCAGTACTGAGGTAGATCCAGGGATCCTGTACTTTCTAACAGACTCAAATGAAGAGTTATCCTGTCACCAACCTAAATCATGAAGTTAAAGACCAGATCTGCTTTTGTTCAGTAATAGGCATTTGATGCCTGAGAGCCTGAGACACAGAATGCATTTGATGAACGTATTTAAAAATGAATGAACAAATAATGAATCAATGTTAAAAACACACTAAAAAATATAATTATACTTCCTAATGAGAGCCCAATTGTTAGGTCGCTCATAGACTTGACACACACTAGGATCCCAATAAACATCCTATGGATGCATATTTACCCACACCTCCCTCTTCTTCCTAGGACCTAATTCTTCCAGAATTAATCCTTTGGATTAATTCAGTCTGAATTCAGTTAATTCAGTCTGTTTTTAGCCTCCCTCTTCTTCCTAGGACCTAATTCTTCCAGAATTAATCCTTTGGATTAATTCAGTCTGAATTCAGTTAATTCAGTCTGTTTTTAACCCTTTTATTTTTTATTTTATTTTTGTAGTTGTTGTTGTTTGTTTGTTTGTTTTTGTTTTCAACACTGGAAGCATTTGGGGGCACAGTTTTTCCTTCTTTGGCTCCCACTTTTTTTTTTTTTTTTTCTAGTTGCTTTCAAGAACCAATAGAGTCCTTTGGCTTTGGGGCTTCATTTGCTAATCAGTAAGAGAATTGGAGAAACAAAATAACAAAGGCAGGCTGTTGGAAATGTTCAGCTTTTTAGAGTTTTTCCAGTCTTGGTTCCTGTATTCTTTTTGTTCCTTTTCTCAGATTGTATCTGCTATGGCTGAATGTTTGAGTCCTCCCAGAATTCATACATTGAAGACCCAGTGCCCAATATGATGGTATTTGGAAATGAGGCCTCTAGGAAGTTGTTAGCATTAAATGAGATCCTGTGGGTGTTGACCTCATGATGGAATTAATGCCCTTATATAAAGAGAAAAGAGACTTCTTTGCACTCAGGGCCTTATGGTGCCTTATGTGTGTTAGGGTTTGTTGTGGTTTGTTTTTGTTTTTATTTAGTTGTTGTTGTTGTTGCGGTGGTGGTGGTGGTGTTTTTTTGCCACCCTCCTTTCTATCACAGGATGTTTACACATGTTGTTCCTTTTTATATTGAAATTCTTTCCATGTTCTCTTGAGCTAGTTAACTCAAGACTTCACTGCTTGCTTCTTGGGGATGAAGAAGTGATTTAATGTGAATCAGAATTTTATGTATTAAAGCAACAATGATCATTATAGCACTATTTTAGAGTGAAAAATTGAAAACATAAATATGCACTAATATTGGGATAATTAAAGAAGTTACAGGATAACCAATGTTGGAATATTATACATGCATTCAAAACATACTTAAAAATTCAATAAACTTGTAATATGCGTATAAAATGAAATTAAAAATAATACACAATTATATGGAATGAATTAAGTGAAATTCTAATTCTCTTAAAATCAAATAGGTGTGTTTGTGCATGTATTAGTGCATATATGCACACAGAAAAAAGCCTACACTATGTTCATAAATATGTAAACAGTAATGTCATGGAGGTGAAATTATAATTGATTTCCTTGATTTCTTATTTCCACATTTGATTTTCTATATTTTGCACATCCACTATGGTATTATTATGATCTTTTTTTTTTTTAAGACTTGTTTATCTATTTTATTGAGGAAGAGCCAGAGAGAGAGGGTGAGAGAGTCTTCAGCAGATGCCGCACTGAGCACAGAGCCCAACAGAAGTGCTTGAGGCAGGGGTCCATCTCAGGACCCTGAGATCATGACCTGAACTAAAATCAAGAGTGGCACACTTAACCAACTGAGTCACTCAGGTGTCCCAACATTGTTATAGTCTTTATAAGCATTCATCTTTGAAGCTATTTTATAAAATATAAAGTTTTACAGTTACTTATAAGTGAGTTTTAAAAGATGAGTGGCACAGGTGTTGTGCAGGGCAGGAATGGCAAGACAATGTCCCTGTAACTTCTTTGCACTGGTGCAAGATAGATTTTGGACTATACATGGAAGGCTGGGTAAGTGTGAATGTCATGTCACAGGTATGGTTTTTCTATTGATCTCTACCCTATCCATTCTGATAGTAACATCAAAGAACCTTCTTCTGGAACATGCTGAGCATGGAAAACGATGGCCATTTTAGAACAGACAAATAAAAAGAAAACTAGAGATGACTGGTTCCCTTCTGCTTTGGGCCAAATTCAGCATTTGCTTTTCTTAGCCCTATGATATCCCACAAACCGTGACCGTATCAGAGACAAAATTTATCTTCTGAAGCTGGATAAAAAAGCAGGAAATGTGTTATGTTCTGTGAAGGCAATGGCAGATTTTGTAAAGTTAGAGAAAAGAGAGAAGAAGAAGGAGAAAGAGAGAGAGAAGGGAAGAAAAAGGAGAGAGAGAGAGACAGAATATGAATCTTCTTTTATCACCCTCATGCCTTATGACCAAAATAAATCACAAAATCTTTTGGAGAGCCATACAAATATCTGAACAGACAATGACAGTTTAAAAAAAAATCCAGACATTTAATAAGCATTCGGCAGGGAGTTAGCCAAGGTGAATCCTCATCAGGGACAACTGAGCAGCCATTTTCACAGTTAGTGAAATGTGGGTTTGAATTCTGGACTCTACTTATACTGTGTAAATTTAGACAAGTTACTGAGATGTAATTCTCATATCCCCATTTCTACATGAAACTTACCTTGAATGGTTGTTTATATATTAGAAATGCTGCATGTGATATAACTGATAGACAAATTGCTTGCCTTAATCCAAACTTGACTGTTTAATGTTTAGGATGGGATTTTGCTGGAAATAGGAAACCTCAATTATTTTGGGCCTCATCAAGTATTATAACTTCCAATCCATGAGCATCAGCAATTACCAAGAGCTGCTTTGGATTTATGAAAGAGTTTGGGTTCTTCAGTTTCTAGTGTTGTCTGAAAGACATTACAGCTGGCTCAGTTCTCTAGTTTTTGAAAACCCATTGTTCGGTTAAGCTGGAAAGTGATGGAAACACTGTGACTTTCTCTCCTTTCCACCCCTTCTTTCCCCATCACCCATCTCTACCACTCACAGTACCTTCAAAAGGAGGGCCATTTGGCATCATGACCAAAGGTTACTTTGAGGAATATCAAAAGAAATGTTCCAACCAAAGTTATTGCTGTCTTTTTGTAAATATCATATTGAGAACCATGTCTGCAAAAACCCATGAGATTTTCTTTATTCTCTCTGGTCTCAGTACTAGGAGTAGTCATGCTCCAATCAACAGGTTTGTTTATTTCAGAGACATGTTAATATACATGATTTCCCATTTTTTTCCTTTCCTTGCTATTATAAAACACAGGGCAACAGCTCAGATAGAGTAGTAGACATTTGCTACATATTTTGTATCTTTATCTCTATGTCATGCTCATCTAACTTTTCCTTTTGCTTTAACTTCTTTCTTAATTTCAATTTCACCTTTTCTCTGCACCTTTTTTTGTAAGCTACCCTAAAGGATTTTTTGGGGAAATACAGTGAAGAAAGAGGAAAGAAAGGCTGGGAGGGCAGAAATAAGAGGGAAGAAAGCAAACAAAGAAGGAAAGCATGAGATATTTTAATATATGATCTGTGCCTATCTGAATTATATTTCTGGCAGAGCTACAATGACAAAATTTTGATTTCAACAGATCAAGAACTGGAGATAGATGTTCGAAAAAGACATAGAATAAATATTTGTGGAACACAGGGTCATTGTCTTGGAAATGATTGCCAACAAGGCTATTCATCTTTCCTAAAGGGAGTAAATAGTGCATCTAAAACCAGAGCTTGAACATTTCAATAGTTAACTGTTGAGAGCTTTCTGTATTCACAAAAGCAAATCTTAGTATTGTAGTCTGTTGTGGTATCAGAGATTGTGAGTATCTCAGCCTTTTCTTCAATTTTCAACAGGTATAGAGGACAGGGACTTAGGATGTTTTGATCGTCTGCAGGGCCTTTTGCTATTCTTAAAACCTGCTAAGGTTCTGAAGCTCTAAAAGGGAGGGGGGGTGGAGGCCAGTACATAAGCAGGCAAATAAAAGATACTAGATCAAAAAATCTGTTTAAAGACAGTACATACAGCAGCCCCAGGTTATTTCAAATATTTATAATTCTCTACATATTTAATCTTTAAGAGTTCTTGAGATGCTATGTTCAGAATGTGATACTAACATCCATGGCTCAATGCTGATACTGTCAAAGTCATTGAAGACATAGAGAAGGTGAGAGATGAAGGAAATATACGAAAGTGACAAAATAATCAAAACTCCTAAAGCAGTCCATGTGACTAGATTCATAGAATGAGAGAATTGAAGGGGACCTTGGAAATCCCATCTCTTTCTTTCACGAGGAGAACATTCCACCATAGGAAGATTTTCCAGAATGTCCATACTATTTAGAACTGAATATCTTTAGATAGAACCTTTGTGTTTTTATATGAGATGAAAAAACAGTGGCTTGCCAAAATCATGGAATATTAACTTGAATGAAATGTCGCAATCATAACATAGGTTGGATTGGGGCATACCTTTATCCTTCAATAGGGAAGATACTAGCTATATTAATTAATAAATCAAGCTGTCAACCAGCACATATTTATTATGGGTTTATCTTGGTGCCATAGTAGAAGGAACAAGGATCAAGGGAAGAGAAGCACTTGATAAGGATACCATCCCTGGCTTTCAGAGAGCTTCCATTTTAATTGGGGAGACAGGAAGAAATCACAGAAAAATGTACCAAATGATTCATGATTGACCAACAGTGTGTAATTTGTAAGGGCTGTGACAATGACACTCATTCTCATGCTGCAGTTCACCTTATCCAACCCTAATTCACTGAAGATAAAACTCCTCTAAAAAGCTCTCTGGGTAATCATCTAGCTCTGCTTAATTTGTTGAATGACAACTCATTTTTTATAAGTGCAGCTTGTTCCATTTTATAACATTCCAAGTTGTAAAAAGCATCCCCTTTATATTGATCCCAGACTCCCTTCTATTTCCTGTGTATATAATCACAGAGGAGAACTTCATTTCTCCATCTATGCAGCAGTCCTTTGGATATTTTAAGACACCTATCATGGCTTTTTTCCATCCTGACTGTGAATTCCTTCAATCATTCTCCATACAACATGGATCCAGGTCCCTCCACCACTTGAGTGCTCCACAGAACCTAACCCAACACTGCAGGTGTAGCCTCCTGGCTCAGAAAGGAGTGAGGTGATTGCCCTTTGTTCTAAAAAGTTGTTTCTGGGGATCCCTGGGTGGCGCAGCGGTTTGGCGCCTGCCTTTGGCCCAGGGCGCGATCCTGGAGACCTGGGATCGAATCCCACGTCGGGCTCCCGGTGCATGGAGCCTGCTTCTCCCTCTGCCTGTGTCTCTGCCTCTCTCTCTCTCACTGTGTGCCTATCATAAATAAAAAAAAATTAAAAAAATAAAATAAAAATAAAAAGTTGTTTCTATTTCTGTTCTTGTTGCCTAAGACTACATTAGTATTTTGGCAACCACATCACATAGTTGACCCATACTGAGCTCAAAGTCAATTAAAACTCTTTTGTCTTTTTCACATGTGTTATTGATAAATTCCCTTCCCCCCACCAACTATTCATGTGTACAGTTGTTGGCAATTTTTATTTTTAAATTTATATTTGTGCCTGTTAAATTTCATCATGTTTTGTTCAGTCCATTAGTGCAGCTTTTAGAACTTTATTATTATTATTAATCATTATTATTATTATTATTCCTTTTTAACTCTCCTTTCCACTTCTGTGTCATGCACATGTTGATTTAGCCATATGTGTTCTTTTCCAAGTTAAGAAAAAAACAAAACAAAACAAAACCCTGTTGCTTAGGGGTAGGCCAATGTCATGACTAAAGAATGATGTTCTGGCAAGGTAAAACCCATCCATTAGTTATCATTCTTTGGTCGCATCATTGCAAAGGTAGCCTTGGACATGAGCATCCTGAGATTGAACAGCAGTGATCAGAAAGGAGATACTCCTTGGAATGTCAATAATATTGGAATCAATATTTGTTCCAATATTATTGGAATGTCATGGACATGATTTATCTATTTACTTAAGAGAGGGTCTTCCAGTGGTAATTTATAATAAGGTTCAGTTTAGCATAATTAATATTTGAGACCATATTTTCTATAACTTTTAATAGGAATGTTTAACAAATACTCAGGTAGTTTGGGCTACTGTACCAAGTGCCATGGACTTAGTGGCTTACCAACAACAGATATTTACTTCTCACAGTTCTAGAGGCCAGCAGTCTTGAGATCAGGGTGCTAGAATGATCATTCGGGGTGAAAACTCTCTTTGGCTTGCAGATAATTGACTTCGCATTGTATCATCATATGGCAGAAAGAGAGAGAGCTAGCCCTCTGACATCCTCTAAAAGGGCATTTATCCCATTCATGAGGGCTCTATCCTCATGACCTCCCAGAGGCCCCACTTCCAAATACTATCACACTGAGGAGTAGGTTTCCACATATGAAGTTTGGGAGGACACAAACATTCAGTCCACAACAGATGCCTAATAAAATACTGATATATTACATCTGGTTCAGGATAGCTCTGATCTATAATCCAGCAATTCTATCAAAGGTAGGTAGAGAGTGGTATGATAGTGAGTTTACATTATTGATTTTTTAATGGAATTTGTGTCCTAAAACAAACCCATTTAATCTCTCTAAACTTTAACTTTCCCATCTGCTAAGTGGGCCTAAAATAATCTACTTTGCAGTGAAGATCAACATTTCAAATAATAGCCACCTGGCCCATCATAGTAACTTGGCTAATGGTAATTCCTACAAAAGAAAAAATGGCAAAAAAAAAAAAAATTAATTAAATTGAAATGGAGAAGTCAAAGTTCATTATTATGTCAAACCTGGAAGACCAGAAGAATGGATGAAAAATTATATAAGAAAAGCATTTTCAAAGGCACTTTCCTATAGCCAAATTGTCATCAGCCATTGATGTATAAACAATAAGCTTCTCAAAATGATATTTACCTGGTCCACACTGGCCTCCTTTTGGACAACACTTCATCAGCTGTAATTGTATATTACTTGTGTCAACCAAGGAGACTGTAAAGCAATGAGAAATATTTATTTGGGGTCTTAGGGATTATGATTCCAGAAACACAGAGTTGACCTAAACTGAAAGCATTCTCTGAACTGCCAGCTGAGTGCAGGCTTCTAAAGGCAAAACCCACAAGATTACATAACTTGTTTTGAAAGAATTATTAGTGCTGACAGAATTAAACTATCCAATACCCAATTGCCTATGTAGCTAACATGTTACATCATCTCTGTTTCAGTTCAAAGTGGGATGTGTCCCAAAGGTGGTCAAGGTGCAATCAACAAAATTCAAGAATTCACAGTGTTTGAAAAATTGAAACAAAAGACATGGATAGGCCTTGCTTCCTCAATATCTTCCCGGATCTTCTTCTGAATGACTCTCTTAGCAATGTTCACTTCACTTTGGAATCTTCTCTCATACTTGTATGTACTTAAAAGAGGTATCCATGGATTTCTTTAAGGATATTCTGAATTTGGGGCACCTACATGGCTTAGTCAATTGGGCATCCAAATCTTGATTTCAGTTCAGGTCATGATCTCGGGGTCAGGAGATTGAGCCTCAGGTCAGGCTCCATGCTTGGTGTGGAGCCTCTACCTCTCCCTCTGCCCCTCCCCTCCTTTAAAAAATATGCTGAATTTGAGCTCTCCACTCATCTGCACTAACCTTCACACCCTCATTTCAAATCAGCGAGGCCTGACTGTGTTTGAAGAATTCCACGTTCTTTTCCTTTATTTTGTACACTAGAGGAAGGGAGGGTGTTCATTCAGGCCCTGCTGGTCCCAGGGAGGAAAGGACAAGGTGATAAGGTGAAAGGATCTTAGATGGTTCTCCAATAGTAATTTTTTATCAGCTCTTTTAGTATTCTGAGATCTGAGTGATAAAAGATGAGTTCTGTGTGGGCAGTGGCCCTTGCTGCCTTCCTAGTGATTAATAATCTGTTGTAGATTAATATTTTAAAAGTGTACCCAGGAATAATTCGTAGGATGAGATGGTGTTTCTTTCCTTCCTGCCATGTCCCCCTAAATATGCCAGGTGGAGCTCTGTTGTGTGGATGAGGGAAAAAAGAAAGTGCATCCTTGTATATTAGGGTCGAGTTGGTGTCCAAGCATTGGCATTATTCCTGACACAGTGATTTCATCTGGCATTTTTCTGCACTGAGCAGGAATAAGGCTACATACATCCTTAACACTCAGGCTCCACCCTTTCTTTATCATCACCTACGCTCTACTGAGTTTAAAATGAAATTAAGAAACACTACACCAATAGCCCCAGTATTGCATTTTAAGCAGTTGGCACTCTTTATGTGCTGCTGAAATGTTCATGCTAATGTGTTAACAAAATCGCATACATTACTGCAGATTTCCTGTCCCTTTAAAGTCTTGTGGTCTGCGCAGTCGCCTTGATGCCTGGCTCGCCTGCCTGGAGGAGGAAAGGTCCCTAAGTGTGCTGCTGCCTTCCTGCCCCAGAATCCTTCATCTGGCCTGGAGTCAGGATTTGCCAGGTGGGAGTTGCTGACTGGTAAGCTCATCGGGAGAGTGTGGATTGTAGGGCAGCACAGATGTCAGGACGGGTAGCATTCACTCAGAATCGTGTCTGAAAGTAATGGGCTTGGGCTTGGGCTTGGGGGTGGGGGTGAGGGTGGGGGAAGCAGCAGGGAGTGGGGTGAGTCCATTCCTAGAAGGATCTGGCTGTCTCCTCTTTGTGGTGATTGAGGAATCACTGCTATGACAAATGTGGCACAGCTTGGGGACCAAGATGGGGCCATGGCTCTGCCTCCTCTCAGCTGGTTCCCTGTGCCGTCCCTGTAAGCAACAGCCACTGAAGAGAAAACCCATTAGCAGGCTTCCCTTGGAGCGCTGGGGGCAGCAGCAGCCCCATTATCCAAATTTCTCATTCGCCCCATGCCAGTGCTCAGTGAGGCAGCCAAATGGAGCTGCCCACTTCGCTGTACCCACTCATTTGACTTATTAGTAAGATGGTAATTATGCTGAGAGGAATGAAGGGCAATGAGGGGGAGGTGACAGAAGCAATTTGTTGGTGATGGGATGACAGCCCAGGAACCTCCAAATCTGTGCCTAGGAGAGAGGGATGAGAGGAGAAGGAAGATAGATGGCAATGCGCAATCACAAGTGAACATCTCGTGTACCTTTTTAGAAACTTGCTTATAGAGAATGACCTCTATAATCAGCCCACCTACCCACATGTCCTTATGAAACAGCTACCCACATCCCCTAAATGGGCTCCTTTTAGTAAGAAAAGTGTATTGCTTATGGGTGTTTTTTGTAGACAGTTATAGCTCCCTACTCCTTTTAACTAGCTTAGTGATGTCTCTTTCTAGAGAGTTAAAGTTCAGTTTGTACTAAATTTAGACAAGCTAATATGAAGTCTTGCCCAGCAGCTGGGCCAGGTATGCAAAATGAGGAGCTTCCTTTATGCATTCACCAAGTATCTGTTGAAGACCAACTATGTACTGAATACTGTTCCAGATGCTGGGGATGCAGCAATGAATCAAATAGATGCATCTCATTGTTTACATTCCTACACAGCTTATGTGTGTGTGTTGCTTAGGGGGGAGGGGTGCAGAACATACATCAACAAATAAATAAATAATTTTAGATACCACAAAATGTGATGGTGACTTGGGATAGGTTTTTTTTTTTTTTTAAAGATCTCTTTATTTATTCACGAGAGACACACACAGAGAGGCAGAGATGTAGACAGAAGGAGAAGCAGGCTCCATGCAGGGAGCCTGATGTGGGACTCGATCCCAGGCCTCCAGGATCATGACCTGAGCCAAAGGCAGATGCTCAACCACTGAGCCACCCAGGTGCCCCAGGATGGGGGGCATTTTAGATTGTGTGATGAGGGAGTGGCTCTGTTGGTAAGGTAGTATTTTTGCTAAGAACAAAAATTTATTAGGCAGAGATCTGGAGGGTGAGGGTGGGGATAGTACACCTGAAGGAAGGCAAAGGGACATAAAAGACCCTAAGGTGGAAATGAAGTGGGCATTCTGAGCAACAGCAACAAGACAAGAGGGGCTAGAAGGAGTGCCAGCAGAAGAGGCGGTCAGGAATGATGTAGGAGGGGCAGGCGGGGATGCAATCACTGGCCATGATGAGCTGTTTAAACTTTATTCCAAGAAAATGGGGAATTACTGAAGAACTTTTATCAAAAGGTTGACATGATGAAGTTCATATTTTTGAAACATCTCTCTCATGCTGAATGGAGAATCAGTTAGAGAGGCAAGAAAGAAAATAGGAAAACCTGGGGGCCATCCTGCCAAACAACAGACATAAAAAGGCTGGCACTTAGGGGTGTCTGTGTGGCTCAGTTGGTTAAGCATCTGACTCTTGGTTTCAACTCAGGTGGTGATCTTAGAGTCACAAGATCGAGCCCCGTGTTGGGCTCTGTGCTTAGTGTGGAGTCTGGTTAAGTTTGTCTCTCCTTATCTCCTACTCTCTCTGTCTCTCAAATAAATAAATCTTTTAAAAAATTGCTAACATTCAAAGGAAACAAATGGATTTTTGGCCACCAAGAAAAGAGATACTGGCATTGCCAGCTACAGTATGCACCTATGTCACATTGGCCATTGGCCAGACATTCTGACAATGCTATTTCACTTGTTGCCTGTTAACACTACTGGGAACTCACATTTTGCAGATGGAAACTCAGAGATTTAAAGTGACTTGCCCATTGTCCCACCTGATTGTAGGTGGTAGAAACAGAATTTGAACTTGGGAGTCATATCTGAATTCCAAGTTGTCCCCACTACACCACACTTCCTCTTACTCGGGAGACACTCGTTGCCCAGCATCAGAATGGATCTGAAGTACAGGACTCCAGTGTTAGTTACTGATCTGTCCCTCAAACTTACAATAGTGCCTGGCAAATAGTATGCGTTCAGAAAAATGATGAAATGAATGGTGATAAAGCACTAACGACCTTGCTGAGTATTAATTCAGACTGCCCTGACTCTTATGCCCGCAGTAAAGGTTGGTCTTGCAAGCCAGATTGTGTCTGACGGGGAGATTAAGTAGTAGCAGGTACCCAGGAGGAGGGATACAGAGATGGGGAAGTAGGGAGGGTCAGTATGATTAGAGAAAGTTAGTATTATTAGGGAGATGACTTGCCTAGGGTCGCATCAGAGAGTAAATCAAAACTCTGCTTACTCTCTAGCCTATGAGGCTATGAGTCCTGGGAAGGAATCAAAGGACCTAAGTATGAATCCCAGAGGTGATTATCAGTAGGCCTCAGTGTCCTCACTGAAAAAGGGAAATGAGATCATCCATCCCTTGGTCGTGTAGTAAGGAATACATGAAATAATGAATGGTGAAATGCCTAAAATCAAGCACTGGCCAAATATAAGTTCTTTTTTTTTTTTTTCCAAATATAAGTTCTGATGAATATCAGCTCTCTGTTTTATCAGTATATTCTCTGATCATATCCTATTAAATTTGAATATTAGTATGTTACTCATGCAGAAGTATTGGATTCCTTAATCTGCTAAAAATATATGTGTCACTAAGAAATAGATCTTGGGCAGTTTCTTTGAAAAATATGCTATTCATCAATCCACAGAAACTCATGCATGCACTTATTAATTCAACCAATATTTTTTAGACTCTAAAAATACATGATAATTTATATTTTAGCCAACTTCTGGGGACTCAGAGAATAACACTGAGGGTTCCAAGAGGCATATATCCACAGGGCTCTTCTATGTCTTGAAGTATAATATGAAAGAGAAAAAATATATTTGAGTGGCAAGGGAGGATAGTCAAAAGTAGTCCAGGAATATGGAAACTTCTCATCTGCTGGTGGTTAATTTCCTAGCTCGCAGTGATCACTGTCCAAAGTCTAAAGGCCAGTACCTTATTTTTTTATGATTCCCAGATAGTTCTCAAGGTGTCAGAGATAATGGTCAGGTGGCCCTGCTACAGATGAATGCTGGTACCTGGTTCAAAGTGACCTCGTTGCTCTTTTAAGTATGTGACTATCTCCTTGATTTGACTATAAATTCTGTAGTAAAGGGACCAGATCTCCCTCATATGTTTATTCCTAACTATGGTTATTACAGTTAAAGCTCTGCTGATGTGGCCTAAATGTCAACGAGGGATGCCTTCTTATACCTAAGGATCTAGGAGGCTGACTTGAGACCTTTGTTTATGGATTCTGCGGAATGGATTCAAATCCATTCCATGATTTTTTTTAATTTCTGAAAAGCTTATATTAGATCCTACTTGCTCTCTTACCTGTGACCTCTTCGATACATGATATTGGTTTAGAAAAGAAATGTCGGGCAGCCAGGGTGGCTCAGTGGTTTAGTGCCGCCTGGGCCCAGGGTATGATCCTGGAGACCCAGGATCGAGTCCCATGTCAAGCTCCCTGTATGGAGCCTGCTTCTCCCTCTGCCTGTGTCTCTGCTTCTCTCTCTCTCTCTCTTTGTGTCTCTCATGAATAAATAAATAAAATCTTTAAAAAAAAAAAGTAAAAAAAGAAATGTCATGCCTTGGTAACTTTCCCAAAAGAAGATCAAACTCACCATAAAAATACACAAGACTGCAGAAGACTTTGTAAAGGAGCTGAAGGGCAAGTCGAGACAAGTAGGGGCATGGAGGGACCATAGTTCCCCAAAGCTAAGTGCAAACAAACAACCGTGTATGACTTGGTCTTTTCCTCTGAGAGTCTCTCCATTCTGGCTGATACTTGGAGCTCCTCTCTTGACCCTTTGTTCTTGAAGTCCCTTGTCCTCCATCCACTGACCCTTCCACTTCTTCCTCTCCATTCTCTACTCTTCCTCACCCTTGTCAGGGTGACAAATACACTTGTTCTCCATATTGTACTTAAAGTAGCTTTGTCTGATTCTTTGAGGCTCTTGCAGTGGTTTGTATACTAAGTGTTTAGACAAGATATTATTCCAATCAAAGACAGTTTATTGTCCTAGCAGAAATCCAGGCATTTGCTGTTAAAGTCCTTGTTGGACTTCAATCAAATTGGGCTCTTATAGGAGTTGTTCTAACCACTGTCTCTATCTGCATATCTTGCATTTCTGCCTCTGTATGTTCCAGCCAGAATGAATTCACTGACACTTCTATGTCTTTGCATGTTCTAGTTCCAAAGCCTGGAAAGGTCAACATCCACTTCCATGGATTAATCCCACTTAATATTTAAATCAGCTTAGAAGAAGGCTCCTTCAAGAAGAGGTCTCTCTTAGTGGGTAATGGCACTCTTGCCCAAAAAAATGTGGGTACTCCAGTCACACCTCTGTTAAATTCTACAATTGACTTTATCATTCATATTTCAACAGTCTGCTTACTAGCTTCTCACTCTGGCTTCTGATCACCTGATGACAAAGGCACTTTCACCTCTGAATCCCCATCTTTCCACATCGCGTGTGGTGCATAACATGCATGAAGTGACTGCCAAATGGGTGAAAGCATACATGAGTGAAGGAATGAACCAATAAATGCTGTGGTTAATGACTATCCCTATCACTGTCTGTTATAACAATGCCTCTATTTTGAAAAGAAGTAAAAACACCACAAATGTAACATTGTCTTGTTTTTCTTTTCTATTTTTTAAATTGCCACAGCTTTGACAGCAACTGGATCATTTGGTTGCAAACACTATGATGTGTTTTGGCCCTTGAATCCTATACATTATGGCATATGAAAAAAAGTCATAATTTCAAGATGATAATTTGAATGCAAACAGATGGTATTTCAGTGGTGGTGCACAGAGATTCTTGCATCTTGCAGGTCATGTTCCCCACCACCCCCCTTGGGAAAATACTGCATTTGCCATATTTCTTTCCCCACCTCCCTATCCCCACCCCTCCAGCCATATGTTTCGTAATGAGGGCACTTAAAATATCATAGAATTGGCCTATCCTCATGATATTTAAAATGTGAGATGTGACAATATCTTAACTTCAAACACATGGCTATACACGAGAAGAAAAAAAAAGCAATGGAAAGAGTTCACACCATGTTATTTTGAGTGGAGGTCGGCAAAGAGGGAGGGGGCATCATGTTAGGGATTTCAGAAAAGAGAAAAACTGGCTGCTCTGGCATAATGCATGAAAGATGGTGTTTGACGAACATGAGATCGATGTTTTTGAGAAACAGACCATCATCGGTTGGAAAATATACATTTTAATTTATAGAAGCAAAGATCTGAGCCACCTAGAGATTTTGACTGTCTGTTCTCAAGTCTGGAGAGCAGGAGAGAGAAAGGTCACCCATCTGGTTCCCTGGGTGTGATGATTCTGCTTTGCTGGGATCATCTGCCTCTGGGTCTGCCATGGGGGGAGCTTGGCTGGATCTAGCTGTGTTGGCAGCAGGTGAAATATCAGATAGAAAGATGATAAATAATAAATGGGCCCATTTTTCATATTTGGATGGAGGGAAATGTTAATGGCATTAGGAAAAGTTTCGCTCCCTTGTTCCAAGCAGCTAGGCTTTGATTATTTCAAGATTGACCATTCAATCTCCAAAGGCCTTGGTTGGTATTTCCCTCTGCCAGAATGTGAAGAAGAGCTGATCATGGTGGAGGACCTTCATGCCTCAGTTCCTTTTAGAGGTTCGGCATTTATAGTTCCAGCTGGCTTTTGAATTCCCACTTGTCGTTGGGATGAGCTTGGTACATGTTACACACTGCCTGCTTCTGGGGGAAAAAAATCCTACTGATACTTATCATACAGGGATATGAGTACCCCCAGAGGGACATAGGGATCTGCCGTGAGTATTCAAAGCCATTGAGTTAGCATGGCACATCTTCCAGTAGTATAAATTTACACCAATAATAGAAAAGAACAAATCACTTTGTATCAGAGTAAACACAGATGTGAAACAGAAGACAAAAATTCACAATTCTAGAAATAAAGCATAAACATAAAAGTTAAAACATAAACTTTAAAAAAAAAAGCTGCCAGGCTTCCTGCAAGCCTCTTTGTCTACACCTCCAAATCCCTGGGGATCTCTTCAAGGTCTCCTTTGTCATTAGGTCCACATGGGGGACTGTGGTGGAAGGATGCATGAGAGGCACCCTCCTACCATATCAATGGCTGATCAAGGAGCATCAAAAAGGAAAGAGCTCTTCTCTTTTCATCTCATTCCCCTTTACTTATCTTTAGGACAAATATTAGGGCATGCTCCCTGTCTTCAAGGGACTGACCCTCATTTGGAATTGGAGCTTTGTAGTAGGAAGTGTGGAGACAGAGGAGTACCTCTTGGACACCTTACTAACTAGTGGTTTGAAGAACCAATGCCTGTTCCTGAGCTCAGAGGAATGAGTTCCTTTAGTGGCAAGGGACATATTCAGTGACATGAATCTCACCATTGGTCATAATCACTAATTGCAGATAGACCTAGACACCTATTTTGTAACTTAGCTATTATTCTTCAGTTGAAAATTAATTGGGGAAGAATTATTTCAGAAGGGTGATCATTGAGATGTCAGGCTCAGGACCTCACTGCAGAAATTCTGCTCCTGTTCTCTCCTCTGCAAGCTCAGTTTTCTTCATCTCCTTATCTCTGGCAATGGTAACACAGCCAACCCAATTATCCAGGCTTGAAACGTCATATTTAATTACCTTGTGTCTCCCATACACGTTTCCTCTGTTCTGGTCCCACAGCTCATCATCTGTTTTAGTTCATTAGATTCTAGGTTTGGTCCCTTCGAATTCTCTTTGCATCCATCTTCCACACTGATGTCAGAATGATTTTTCTTAATTACCATTTAATTTCTTAATTATCAATCTGATCGTGGTAATCAGTGGTTCCTCGTTGCCTACCAAATAAAACATACGCTCTTTTGCTTTGCCACAAAGGACACGATCTCTGTAATGTGTCTCCCTCTCCTTACCTCCCTCCCCGTTCCTGTACTCAGAGCAGAGAGTACTAATTTCCATCCTCTGAAATGCTTGCCCTATTTTGCCAACGTGCCTTTTTTTAAGTCTTCCTGGTGTGTCCTCTTCTACTGGTTCTACTTAACAGCATTCTGGAGGCCTTCAAAGAAGTTTTTCCTGGTAATCTCAGCCCATAATGTCCTAGTCTCTTAGGAAGTGGAATGCTTTGAATATAGTAGATGCTTAATAAATATTTGTTGGGTGAGTGATTGGATTTCCTAAGTAAGACAATAAATAGAAGCTTTTTAGATTTGTATTAATATCCCAAGCAACACAATATCACTTACAGAATGAATTGTTTGCTTTTAAATGCTGCCTGAAAGATAGATTAATTGCCCTGTGTGGGATTAAACTGCATAGCAGAGAGGTGAGGCTTCAGACACAGAGTGGGAAACTAGTTTAAACTCATAAATTAAAAATTCTAAAAAAGAAATGCTGCTTTCTGGAACAGGTATGCCTGCTTTCTATAGTCAAGTTCAAGCTCAGTTCAAATCCTAGATATCTGTCAGAAACAATGTTGTTTTCAACATGACTGTTGTGGAAGCCGATGCCGGCGTTTTTCTCCAGGTTGGAGTGAACTCTGGTTTCCATGGGGGCATCAAATCAAGTCATCCTGGAGAATAAACTGGCAGGCCGAGAGAGCTTGGTTTTCTGTACAGTAACTAGTGTTAGGGAAAGGCACTTAAAACCAAGTACAGGCTGTCTATTTCCAGTACTTGAAGAGAGCAGAAGAGGTCTGGCCTGAAGTTAAGTCACAGCTGCTGATACAACTAAATAAAAATGAATAGAAGCTATAATGCATGACTGTTGGTTGAAAGCATTTTTTTAAATAAATTAATGAAAGTCCATATTTACTCACATTCATTTTAACCTAATGTCCTATTTCTGTTCATCTAAAATACCATGAGAAATGTTGGCATTTGTCCCTAAGCCCTTCTTGACTGTGACAGTTCCTTAGACATTCCTTTGTTTCTGAAGACCTTGACAATTTTAAGGATTCATGGTTAGATATTTTGTAGAATATGTCTTTTTGGATGCAGCTGATGTTTTTGTAGGTGGGGGTTACATGTTTCGAGGAAGAAGGACCGCATCCATCTTATGTCAGGGCTATTTCCTATACATGTGACTTATCCCTGATATGTTAACCTTGACCACCTGGCTGAGGTAGGATTCCTGAACTTTTTCCACTGTAAAGTTATTCTATTTTACCAGTTTCTGTACTGTATTCACTCAAAGGAAATCACTGTGCACATTCTACACTTAGAGAATGAGGGAGTAATTTTATTTTATTTCCTTGAAGGTGGAGTAGCCACCGAATTCTTTGAAATTCTTCCACATTAAAAAAAAAAAAACAAAAAGAAATTCTTCCACATGGAAGATTTGTCTATTCACTTTATTTAATCATATATCTATTTATTCAATCATTTATTTATATCAATGTAGACTTGTACGTTTATTTTGTATTGTGGGATGGAAAATGGCATTAGAAACCAGTATCTAGGTGCTAAGTGCTTGTCACTATGAGGCTGTCGTTGCTTCTAGGCTTTCTGGTTGTTAAAGCAAGGAAATCTAGGTGTGTGTATTCACCTGTATATATGTATCTACCTGCAAATATTTCTATATATGACCATATTTATCTGTGAGCTAGATATGAATTCATATGGGTGTCTCCAACTGTGACATATTCCCAAATGGGTCACTCCAGGCTCATCTCCTTATTTATCTATAACCTACCACTCTCTAATAGTGAGAAACATGCTTCCTACCATTTGACATTCATTGTTTAAATTGATTAATGTCAATATATATCTTTAATGCTTTTAGAAATATTAATCTATATTTCCATGAGATACATTTTTATCAATTAGAGTGAATTGCTATGGGCATATCCTTTTGTTTTTAGTCTTATAGACTCCACTCATTTCTAAAGTGACTTAGGTCAACACGTTTTCCTGAACTTTTCAGAGAGGTTGTTTCATATATGTGTAATAGTCATATTATGTTGTCACTATCTGCTTTCCATGCTTGGATCCCCCAACGCTCCTCCATACCCTTTTATTTTTGCATGCATTAATATTCACTCTTCGTGCTGCATTCCTTGCTACTACTGATCTATTTACCATCCTTGTAGTTTAGCTTTTACCCATGTCATATAATTGCAATCATAAAATACGTAACCTTTTCAGATTGGCTTCCTTCACTTAGTAACATACATTTAAAGTTCAACCTTGTTTTTGTTCATCTGTGTATTCCTGGGTTGAAAGCTCCTGCCTTCATATTATTGAACAATATTCCATTCTATGATTTACCACAATTATTATCCATTTTTAAAAATTTACTTATTTGAGAGAGAGAGTGCGAGTGTGTAAGTGGAAGGAGAGGGGCAGAGGGAGAGGGCGAGTGGATTCCCAAGCAGACTCCCCACTGAACATGAGGACCCCACTAGGGGCTCCATCCCAGGAACTTGAGATCATGACATGAGCTGAGAAACTGAGAGTTGGATGCTCAACCCACTGAGCCACACAGGTACCCCTGAAGGACATTTTGATTACTTACAGCTTTTGGTCGTTATGAATAAGACTTCGATAAACATTTTTGTACAGTTTTATGAATATAAGTTTTCAAATCAATTGATCAAATACCTGTGTTCACAATTGCTGGATTGTATTGTAATACCATGCTTTAGCTTTATGAGAAAAGTGCCAAACTGTCTTCCAAGTAACTGTATATTTTGCATTCCAACAACAATGATTTAAGAGTTCCTGTTGCTCTGTATTCTCACCAGTAGTTGGTATTCTAATTGAATTATAGCCATTCTATTAGGTAAGAAGTGGAATCTTATTGTTTTTGTGTTTCCTCGGTGACAATGTTGAGCAGTTTTTCATATGTTTATTTGCCTTCTGCACCTTTTCTTTGCTGAGGTATCCAGTCAAATCTTTTGCTTATTTTTTAATTGGAATGCTTTCTTTTCTTATGATTAAGTTTTAGGAGGTTTTAGGGGATTTTGGAGGGGGGTGTATGTTCGATATAAGTCCTTTATCAGATAGGTCTTTTGCAAATATTTTCTCCCAGCCTGTGCCTGTCTTTCCCCGCCAGTTTTATTGAGCTATAATTGACATATACCATTGTGTAAGTTTAAGGTGTACAGCATAATGGTTTGACATATATATTGTAAAATTATTGTTGTAGTAAGTTTAGTTAGCATCTGTCAACTAATGTAGATAAAATAAAGAAAGGAAAAAAATTTCCTTGTGATGAGAGCTCTTAGGATTTACTCTTAACAACTTCTGCATATACCATATAGCAATGTTAACTGTAGCCACCATGCTGTATATTAACTCCTCAGTATTTACTTATAACTAGAAATTTGTACCTTTGATCTCCTTCCTTCAATTCCCCCTCCCCCCAACTCCCACCTCTGGAAACCACATATCTGATCTCTTTCTATGAGTTGATTTTTGTATGTGTGGTTTTGGTTTTATTTGTTTTAGATTTTCTATATGAATGAGACCATACCATATTTGTATGGTATCAAATCATTTCTCTGATTTATTTCACTTAGCTAATGCCCTCAAGATCTGTTGAAAATTTTTGTCACAAATGGCAGGATTCTATTCTATTTTATGACTGAATAATACTAAACTATAAATATATATTACAACTTCTTTATCCATTCCTCTGTCCGTAGGCGCTTAGATTGTTTCCATGTCTTGGAGATTGTAAAAAACTCCACTATGAACATGAGAATGCAGGTATCTTTTCCAGTTAGTGTTTTCATTTACTTTGGATATATTCCCAGAAGTGAGATTGTTGGATCTCTAGGTATTCCTACGTTTAATTTTTTGAGGATCCTCCATATTGTTTCCCATAGTGGCAATACCAGTTCACAGTCACACTGACAGTGCACACAGTTCCCCTCTTATCCACATCCTCATCAGCCTTTGTTACCTCTTGTCTTTTCATAGATGGGTACCTGCCTTTTCTGTTCCTTCACAGTGTCTCAGAGTAGTTTACAATTTCAGTAAGGTCCACCTTAGTGCTCTCATGAGTTGTGTTATTTATCTTGTATTTGAAAATGTAGCATGAAACATCATGTCTATTTTCTCCTATATTTTCTTTGTATAAAATTTTTACTATTTTTTTTGCATCTTACATTTCAGTCAATGATCTATTCTGAATTATTTTTTTAAGTTGTAAGGTTTATATCTGGATTCTGGATTTCTTGTTTTGTTTTGTTTACATATGAACACCCAATTGTTCTAGGACCTGTTATTGAAAATATTTTGCACACCTGGAATAAATCCCATGTCATCATGGTGCATAGTTCTTTCAGACATTGTTGGATTTGGCTTGCTAATATTTTTTGAGGATATTTGTATCTATGTTTATGAAAGATATATCTACAGGTTTTTTTCCTCCTAATATCTTTAATTGGTTTTGGTATTAGAGTAATGCTGTCTTAGTAGAATGAGTTAGGAATTTTTTTCTCTGATTTTATTTGTTGAAAGTAATCATGAAGAATTGTATTACTTCTCCCCGAAATGTTGGTACAATGTCTATCAGACTAGTATTTATGATATGTTTTTCATTTATGATATTGGTAATTTGTGTCTCTTTTCTTTCTTCATTGTTTAACCCAAACTGATGTTATCAATTTTATTGATATTTTTTGAAAAATATCTTTAGTTTCATTGATTTTCTCTATTGTTTTCCTATTTTCAATTTCATTGATAACTGCTATAATTTTTCTTCTTTCTTTATTTCCTGCTTGTATTAGTATTAAATTTTTCTTCTCTTTATAGTTTCCTAAAGAAGCAGATTAGATTTTGTTACTGATTTTATATCTTCCTTTTTTTTCTAATGCATGCATTTGATACTACAAATTCCTCTGTAAGCACTACTTTTGATGCATCTCACCAATATTGATAACTGGATTTTAGTTTTCATTCAGTTAAATATATTCTAATTTTTTGAGACTCTTTTTTTGATCCATTCATTATTTAGAAGTGCATTGTCTAATTTCCAAATATTTGATAATTTTCTGGCTTGTTTTCTGTTAACTGATTTGTAGTTTAATTCATTGTGGTCTGAGAACATATTTTACATGATTTCTATTCTTTTGCATTTGTCATGTTGTGCCTTATGGTCCAGAATGTGGTTTATTTTGGTGAATGTTCTAGGTGAGCTTAAAAGAATGTATATTCTGGTTTTGTTGGATGGACTGTTCTATAAATGACACTTAGATCAAGTTAATTGATAGTGCTGTTCAGATCATCTTTATCTTTGCTGATTTTCTTCCTGGTTAATATATCAATTACTGGCAGAACTGTGTTGAAGTCTCTAACTATAAAAAGTGAATTTATCTAATTGTCAGTTTTATCAGTTTTTGTCTCATGTATTTATAAGTTCTGTTGTTAGGTGCATGTATTTTCAACATTATTATGACTTCTTGGAGAATTGACTCCTTTTTCATTATACAGTGTCCTCTATTTATCCCTAGTAACCTTCCTTGTTCTAGAGTTAGCTTTGTCTGAAATTAATACAGCTACTTGTTCACATGGTACACGTTTTCTCATTCCTTTACTTCTAACTTATATAGCTCCTTGTTTTTAATGTGGGTTATTGGTAGTCAACATAGAGTTGTGTTTCAATTTTATTCATTCTGACAAATTTTGGCCTTTAAATTGGAGTATTTATGCTATTCACACTTAAGGTGATTATTGATATACTTGTTTTTGACTGTTTTCTATTTGTGCCTTTGTCCTTGTTTTCTTTTTTCTCTCTCTTTTTATGATTTATCTGTTTTTTAAATTTTTTTTAAAGATCCTGTTTATTCATCATGAGAGACAGAGAGAGAGAGAGAGAGAGAGAAAGAGAAAGAGAAAGAGAGAGGCAGAGACACAGGCAGAGGGAGAAGCAGTCTCTATGCAGGGAGACCGATGTGGGACCAGATCCCAGGACTCCAGGATCACGCCCTGGGCGGAAGGCAGTTGCCAAACCACTGAGCCATCCAGGGATCCCCTATAGGGTTTTAAATGAGCACTTTATGTGATTCCAGTGAATCTTCTTACTTAGCATATCAATTGTCTTAACATTTTAAAAACTTAGTAGTTACTCCAGAGTTTGCAGAGTACATTTACAACTAATATAAGTCTCCTTTAGATGGCATCTTGTATTGCTTCAGGTGTACTGCAGGTACTTTAGAACATGTTATTCTCAAATCCACCCTTTATTCCTTGCAACACTGCTGTTATTCACTTCCATTATCCATAAATTATATACTCTACTCACCCAATATATTACTATCATTATTACTTTAAACATTAATCTTTTAGATTAATTGCAAATAATAAAAATAAAAGTTTTTTCTTTCATCCCTTCCTTCTATTATGTTCTTCCTTTCTTTATGGAGATTCAAGTTCTTGACCTATATCATGGTCTCTCTGACTAAAAACTTCCTTTTAACACTTCTTGCTGAGAAAGTCTACTCATGAAGAATTTGATCAATTTTTACTTGAGTAAAACCATTTCTTCTTCCTTTTCAATACTATTTTTACTGCATATTAAATATGATAAACCTAGGTGTGCATATATTTATCCTACTTAGTATTTTCTGAGCCTCTTGGATCTTTGGTTTGGTACATTTTATTAATTCTGGAAAGTTCTCAGCTATTATTACTCTAAAACTCCATTCTCTCTGTTTGCCTTCTTGTATTCCAGTTACACATATGTTACATCTATAGAAATTTTTCTGGAGTTCTTGAAATGTCTGTTTTTGTCTTCATTCGTTTTATTTGCATCTCAGTTTGAGGAGCTACTATTCACTAATATTAAGCTCTGATTCTTTTCTTAGTCATTTCTAATCTACTGATGAGATCTTCAAAGGTATTTTTCATTTCTGACAATGTTTCTGATTTAGAGAATTTTCTTTCGATTCCTTTTTTTTTGCATTCCTATTTTTCTCTCTGTTACCTATTTGTTCTTTCATAATATCTACTTTTAATTTCCATTAGAACCTTTAAAATTTTAATCATAGTCATCTAAAATTCCTTGGCTGATAAATTTAATGTTGTTTTATATCTGAGTCTAGTTCTGGTGATTGATTTGTCTCTCTAGGCTGTATTGCTGCCTTTAGGTATAGATTATGATTTTTTGTTAAAAGCTAGTCATATTGTATCAGATAAGTGAGATAAGTCTTTAATGTGAGGATTTTTATTAAATTGGTTATAAGAAGGGCTGTGTTTAATATTTGCTATTACTGTAGGTAAAAGAGTTTCAATTCCTATGGTATCCTTGTTTTTATTTCCTGTAGACTTTGGGTTCCCCTCAGTACTTCTCCTTAAAGTCTGTGTTTTGCACTTGTTTCAGCTATAATCCACTGTGTTTACAATGTAACCCTTTTGTGGTAGTGGTCAGTGGTAGTGGTAGTGGTAGTGGTCAGTGTGGGTGTGTGGGTGGAGGGGAAGCATTGTGTAATCTTCCTGTTAAGTCACAGTCATTTAGTGGGTTTATGTCTCAGGGCTGTGTTCTCCACAATTGTCTCTTTAGTGGCGTAGCTTTCTGTTTTGTTTTGTTTTGTTTTGTTTGTTTTTCCCCCAGATCTCAAATTCCTTCCTTAGATGCAATATTCTCAATCCATTTCCTTGAAACTCTGACTCCTATTGAAAATGTTTTCCTCTTAAGTGAGACAGGAACACTGAAGGGGACAGGAATAGAAGGAATTATCTTCCTGGTATAAGTCTTTGGCAAAGACTTCCCCTGGGGAATGGGATTTTTGCTATATAAAATTCTGAGTATATTTCACAATGTTTACTCTTCCCATTTCCCTGCAGAACGAGGAAAGGATCTTTCTCAAAACTCCACACAAGAACTGGGTTGGGCATCTGGAGATAAGGTCCATGAATATATGGGAGCGCTCCCTTTAAGAAAATGGTCTTTAGGAGTTTCTCACTCTCATGCTTGTCCATACCCACTCTCCTGCAGTTCATCAAATTTGCTACTTAAGTATCTCTGTTGGGAGTCCCCATGATGACCTCAGGTTCAATAATTTAGCAGAAGTACTCATAAGACTTAGCATGTAATCATACAGGTATGATTTACTGTAGACAAGTGATACAAAGCAAAATTATCAAAAGGAAAAGATGTTTGGCTGAAGTCTGGAAGAAACCAGGCACAAGCTTCTCAGAGTACTCTCCCAGAGAAGGCACACAGGCTGTTCTTAATTCCTACACAATGAATGTCACAATGCATAATAAATATTACATCTAGGGGAAGCTCATTAGAGACTCTATGCCAAAAGTTTGTATTGGGGTCACCCTCTGCCTAGCACATATCAAAGTTTCAGTCTCCCAGAAGGGAAACAGTGTCAGCATAAACCAAGTGGTTTATACCAACAGTTTAAGCACAGTGGGCAGGCTCTGAAAGTGTGAAAACCCTTATAAAATGAAAGTTCCCAGCCACCAATGTTGAAGGCAGGTCTTTCTAAGGCTAGCAATATTAGGCCAGCTGTATTAACTGTTCTGCACATTATTCCTACCAGTTTGTGATTCCAATGGCTTCTGTTTCAAGCAAGGAGATTTCAGTGGCTCTGTCTCTCTGGGTTTGGCTGTCTCCCAAGATTTCAGGGTAGTAGTTTATCCTATAACCTCAGTTCTCTGAGAGGTCTAAGAAAAGTCATTGCTTTTCAGTTTTTCCAGCTTTTTCTTATTGGAAGTATGGGAATGACGAGTTCCAAGCTCTTTATATGTCAGAGCTGAAACTAGAAGTCTCAGGGAGCAATTTTCATATCATAAGCTCTCCTTGAGAAATGTTCTTACAATAAATCTAGTGTTGTAGTTAACAACAGGCAGGTCTTTCTCTTCTCCCTGGGGGTGGGGTGGGGGTGGGGAACTAAACAAAAAAAGAAAAAATGTAGAAAAGAACATCTAGAGAATGTGTGTGTGTGTGTGTGTGTGTGTGTGTGTGTGTGGTGTAATTCTTAAATAATTCTCACTGTCTACATCCTAAAACTTTATGGGGGAATTTCTATAGGATATTTGTTTCAAGTGCACTCAAAATCAACTAAATAAAAGTTGGGGAAGTAGGGCTCAGGCATCGCTGTTTTTTTTTTTAATTCTCTCACATTTAATAAATGTAAAATCAGCTTAAAAACAATAGTTGATAGAAAAGAATCAAGGGAGCCAAATCTTATTAAAGAAGGGAAAACAACTTCTCATAAATGAAATCACTGGCCTAAAACTGATCTTTCTCTCAGCTCAGGTTAGGCTGGAAAGTAGGAAGGCCTGTCAGTTCAGGCAGGAGAGGGTATGCTGGCAATATGCTTCCCACAAGATCACCTTGTTTGGTGCAGAAGGACAAATATCAAGCATGGGTCACAAATAATAGTGCTGATGTTCATCAAAGAAGAAAGGTAAGATCACCTGAGATCGTAAACTGGGAAAGCTGGAGGAAAGATGGTACCTGAGATGTAGCAACAAGCAGCAGATGAAAAACAGGGCAATAAATATAAGCAGTCTTGAGATGGCATTAATAAACTCCTTAGAGAGAAAGGAGCTTAAGTATATAACAGATTTCTATAATTAATGCATACATTGTGAGCAGATTATTGTGAGCATGTGTGTAGACAAGTAAAGTATATTGTACAATCTTACTTTCAGAAGATAACCTTAAGGAAACAACATTTCACATACATATACAGGAATGTTCATTGTATGTTCTCTTGCAGTTTCTCTTAATACAGGTGGAGTGTGCTTTAAGCCTGCAGATGTGATTTGCTTTGAACAATGTTGATAGACAGACTTAATGTCAACAAGGGTTTGGGATGTGCTAGCAAAGTAGAGCTTGCCTCTGCTATTGCAATGGAAATTGCATGCCCACATCAGCCTAACAGTTCAAGAAAGATGGTACTCATGTGGAGAATATTCTGAATCACAGAGGTGCCATGGCCAACCAGCAGATGTATGAATATAAAGATTTTTATTTTAAGCCACTGAATTCTGTTGTGGTTTGTTACCCATCATTACTTTAACAATAGCTGACTGATATAACAGCATAATCCACAAATAAAAAAATTCAGAAATAAATCTACTACTCAACAGTAGTATTGTTTAAGTAAACTATGGTATACTCACACAATGGACATGGGGCTATTGAAAACAATATTACTGAAGAATATTCATTATAATGGAAAATGCTCATAATATACTTGCTAAGTGAATATATGATTATAAAATATTGTGCATGAAATGATTTTTGGGGTAGAAAATATGTATAAATTTCTATCTGTATGTTATGTATACATTTATACATAAATTTAAATTTTTCTACAAGAAAGATTAAAAAGGTTAGGACCAAAATATTAAAAGTGGTTATTTCAGAATGTTGGAATAATAGGTTTTTTTAAACCTTTGTACTTTTCTGTTTTCCAAATTTTAGAATTGTAAGTAGGGGAACAGGAGAGATTTAAAGTAACTAAATATTCCACACAGAAAGCTGTAGATTTCTCTCTCAGTATTTCAGACTTTGAGTTCATTCCTCTGCATGCTAATACCGATTAGAAACATCTGAGAGAGTGTCTGCACATCTCAGTATTTGTAAACTCTAAATGAATGAACATTTGAGCAAGAATGAACAGTTTATTGGTGTCAATAAGTGTTTTCATCAGCATGGTGTGTCATTTGTAATTTGTATCAACCCCTCTTTCTTAATTCAGGGTGGAACTTTGTGCAAAACAGAATTGTTGACACAATAGGCACTGAGTGTCTATTGGTGAGTGTGTGAAAGAGTGTCTGAATGGCTGAGTCAATGTTGGAATGAATATCAGACGGGTCAGAGATTATTAAACACAACAATGGTTCTCATTCAATCCCACTTGTCAGCAAAGGGACCAGGTGGGAGGCTGGCCCAGCTGCAAAGGGAGTTGAATCCACATTCCAAAATATAAGGGATGGTTCTACACAATGTACCACATGAGTGTCACCATGATATTGCTTCTGTTCATAAACAACTAGTCTACCTTAAAAATGGGTTAAGCCCTGTGTTGTGGTAATGTGTTAACATGGATAAACGAATAATACATTGCCATGATCCTCAAAATTTTTATGCCACCAAATAACAAGTGTCTTCAGAATAGTGGCTGCCTTCTTTTAAAACATGTATGAGCACGAACAGATTTGGGGAAAAGATTTGGAACTGGGTAAATATTATATGTCATGTAAAATAAACCAAATAACCCAAGAACTGATGCCAAAATCTTCCCATCTCCCCTGGGGTTTGCCCACATTCTTCCCAGAAGTGATGTGAGTTTGAGCTGCATTGGTAGTTTGACCCAGGACATCAAGACAATCATGATCTTAGGAACTTTTCCTGGTAATGACAACGTTAGCTAATGCAACAAAAGAAACTATTTCAATGCAGTAGGGATTGGTAGTAAGTGAGGCTGGTAGATTATTTTGTATACATTTGAATTCCAATCCATAGCTCAGCTGTGCCTTGGGAAAGCTCCACCCTATCTGAGGTTACCTGTGTGACATGCTGTGGCCAGTGCTGAATAAGGTAAAACTGGAAGAGTACTAGTCATAAGTACAAACTGAGGGAACACACTCATCACTTCTGGCTTCGATGAAGTCAGTTAATTTATGTGAGTTCTTCTCTGAGAATGCGAATAACAGTACCTAGTTACTGTGAAGATAAACAAAGTTAGTCATATAAAGTGCCTGGCGTGGATGCCTGTTACATGTCAAACACTCCATAAATATTAGTGTCTTCCAGGCTTTTTTCTCCTTTAGTCTTAACTTTCCCTTTCTCTACTCTCTGCCCCCCCCCCCCCTTATTTCTTCCATGTAATGTAGGAGGAATTACAGACTCAGAGCAGATGTCTGGTAAGGGAGACTCACCTGTCAGGTGATAGGGATCACCTGCATCAGAGCAAGAGGAGTGGGACTTGAAGAAATGCTAACCTAAGTGGGCTAAGATGCTCAGGTGGTTCAGTGAACAAACTAAGCTTACATATAATTTCATTTTATTATCAGCCTCAGAGACTTCCCATCCTTGCAGCCACAGACCATTAGGCAATATACAAAATGCATGGATTGGTCAAAATTGCAAGATTTTTCGAGCATTTTTAGACTCAGGATATCAATCCATGGGTCCTCTTGCTTTAGAATGGCAAAATTTCAGAAAGCTTTATTATACAAGGAGTTTTATCCAATATTAGAGTAACTTCTCCAGTTTTTTCTGAATTTGATGCTTTCCTACTGTCTAAATGATCCAATCATTCCATGATACATTAAAAAGTCCACAAAAGGGACCTCCCTTGCTTTCTTTTCTGTGTGTCATCTTCTTTAACATTCCATTATCAATAGCGTCACCAACTACTGAATTGCAGAATATTTGGTGTGAATGCTGTGTGTTTTATGTGTTCGAACATCTTCCCCATGACTCATGATATGCATTCAGTATTTCAAACTACGTAGGTTTTTCCAGAAATGTGGCATAAAATCCTGTATACAAGAAATGTGAAAGAATACACACTCGCATACACACACGAATGGAGACATTCACTGTTGAAAAAAGGTGATAATTTCTACAGAT
This sequence comes from Canis lupus dingo, assembly GCF_003254725.2. Lineage (NCBI taxonomy): Eukaryota > Metazoa > Chordata > Mammalia > Carnivora > Canidae > Canis > Canis lupus. The sequence goes on along the minus strand of NC_064245.1, from coordinate 50,524,205 downwards.
CCCCGCTTAGAATCCACAGTGACAAGGTGGAAATAAACAAATTATAAAACCTCTTCTTAGTATTTCACTCCAATTCCATTAAATCTGTTATATCAATAAAGTATTTCCCCATATACAATTATGAAGGAGATCCAATTATCCCTGTTCAGATATGACAGGCAAAGCTTCAAGAAGTTGAATATCTTTCCCAAGGAAATTCATTCAGGACTCAGCAGACCTAGCCTTTGTTTGGATATGGGCAGACAGCAGTCTTATAGCATACACACACACAATTACAAACAAATTCACTTGGGTGAAACTATAATTTCTTATGAAACAGTGTCTACATGTCACTGATTCTATTAAGTCAGCCTCCAAATCAATCCATTTTGTTAAAAAACAAGCCATGAAATTGACTGAACCTTTCACTTTTCCACTGGTCTGATGACTGTATACATAAGCACACATACCTATAAACACAACCCTGTGTGGTCTCATGTATAACTAACAGGAAGCATAAACAGAGGCAAGCAAGAGAATTAAAAAGAAAATTGAAGACAACCTCGAGAAATGAGTTAGGAAAGGGAGCATAGAGGAATGGCAGAGGACGCAGCATGGCGGGCATCCGGAATTGAGGGATGCTAAGGAAGAACATTAGAGTGGGTCACAGGAAGTTCTTAGTACGAGGCCAAGGACTATTTTAAGTTCATTATTCATTTTTAACTCTCCCCTAGACTGGTGAAGTGGGTACTATTGCTATTATCCCATTTGTAAAAATGAGGAAACTGAGGTACAAATGGGCTCAAAACTTTTCTGAGCTCATGAGATCATGAGATGAAAGGGAGCTGTGATCTCAGGCAGCACAGTAGTGTAAGCCCTAACTCCCATGAGTCCAGTGGTGGGAAAGGAACCCAGAGTGGTGCATAGTAGATGCAGGACAACAAGGCAGGGCTGTGAATGAGAGTAGTGTTTACTATAAAGCACCTGGTAGGTGCCCATTACCTATTTCACATGTACTTAGGACTCGGGTAGTACTCAGTGGGGGGGCAGGGGTAGATGTGTATGGAAGATAGGCCCACCATAAAATAAAGGAGAATGGGCAGGTTGGGAAAGAAGAAAGAAAAAGAAATTAGTAATTCAAAGAATAAAAGCCTTGAGTTTCACTGAAAAGCAGTTAGTCCCATGTGGGCAGAGCCAGTAGTCTCTCCTGTGCCCATCCTCAGGTGTGTCCACCAACTCTACAGGCAAGCCCCCACACAAAGGTACATAAGTGTGGTGGATCCATGCTGGGGGCTGATTGTATCTGTGAAGAATGGAGCACAATATCCAACAAAGATCGACCTTCCATAAATATTAGTCCTTTACTTAGTGTGATCGATACTTAGTACATACAAAGTCCCTGCTGGAGTTAGATAGTGGTGACACCAAAACAGGGGCAGGACACCTCAGGCTTTGGCATCAGGCAATTCAGAGTTAGAATCCCAGGCCTACCACTTACCATTCCTTGAAAATTTGGCAAGTTTCTTCATTATCTTCATTACATTTCCCTTTTCTCTGAAATGTGTCTGGTAGATATTGACACGGTACCTGTGACATCATGATGGTTCAAAACTCTTAGTTGAAGATATATTGTAATCATTACCCAAATATGAATGCACAGCCCTTGCAGTGGATGGAGCTAACCCTGTCACAGGGACGAGAAACACATAAGCCATCTCATGGAGTGAGATGGATGCCCCGGTGAACACAGGTGTGAGCTTTGGAGGCAAGATGCTTCTAATGCCTACCTGTGCATTAGAAGCTCTGTCTTCATTATCAGGAGATGCACTTAGGGATAACAATGTTGAGGTGAAAACTCAGTCACCCCAGCAGAACCTGCAGGAAGATAGAAAGATTCCACTGCAGAAGCACCTGGGTGGCTCAGTAGTTGAGCATCTGCCTTCGGCTCAAGTCGTGATCCTGGGGTCCTGGGATCGAGTCCCACACTGGGCTCTCTGTGGGGAGCCTGCTTCTCCCTCTGCTTGTGTCTCTGCCTCTCTCTCTCTCTCACTGTCTCTCATGAATAAATAAATAAAATCTTAAAAAAAAAAGAATGACTCCATTACAGAGTTCAAACTCGACTCTTAAAAATATCCAAGAAAATGATGAGGTTGTATTGTATGTTTAAATATAAATTTCATCCAAAGCCTGGGAAATATTTCTGCAGTTCTAAATTCAGGCTGCATACTCAAAAACAAACCTTTGTCAAACCAAGAACTCCCTTACAAAGCAGTTCCTCACATTATTTGGCATTCATTTGTCACACAGTAATTATCCTATTAATCCGAGTTAAATCCTTATCTTCGACTCTTCATCCAAAGTGTGCATATTACAATTACTGGATATCTAAAAGGAAGGTGATTTTAGAAACATGCCTTATCATGAGAGCAGACATTGTGTTTTTTGGCAGCAAGGAAGAAATATAATTTTAACATATATAGGAACTAAGTTGCATGAGTGTATCTAAGAGATGTGATAAATTATAGGTTTTCAAAGATCTTCAAAGCTCTTATAGTGATCTTTAGGAAGATTCTAAAAAGGAAAGCTGATTCAGTTACTGGGTGGATCAGATACTTCTGGCACCTCATTCCAGAAGCTTCTATTTAATTAACTAAAGACACCTTTAAAAGACCTTCATTTAATACAAGATCCTGTGGCTTAGATCCAAAGGGCAACAGCAGTGAGATCCTTGTTCAGAACTTTACAGAGGCCACCGAAGAGCCCCGTGTGGCTGCTTTGTAAAAATGGGCTGGAGAGCCTGGTAAGACAACATAGTTTGGAGCTCCACTGCAGGAGATTCCATTCAGAGGGTCTGGAGTGTCTGTAGATTTTATAAAGCACTGCAGGTGAGTCTCTGAGCTTAGGTTGAAAATCACTGCCAAAAGTCAACTGCTCATCTTGCCTGATGATGAGAATCATCTGGGCTGTTAGTTAAAGATGCAGATTTCCAGGCCACACCCCAGATTCACTGTATCTGAATCTCTGAGTCCAAAGCCCAGATACTGCACTTTAACTGCTCACAGACCATTTTCAGCTTCTGGCCTCATTCGAACTTATGCACAAATGCTTCAATGTGTGTAAATCAATTTTCTAACTTTATCAGTCAGTTCACACCTGGAGACAGTTCTGAGTTTTAATTCAGCTCCTTGACCCACTAGACTTGTGACTCTGGACAATTTCTTAACCACACAAAGTCTCAGGTGACTCATCTGTGAAATAATCACAGTTTATTACAAAGATCAAAAGGGAGCAATTCTAAAATCCCTAGTAAACTGGCAGATAGTGGGTACTGAATATTCATTTCTCTCACCATGACTTACTCACCTCCCAATATGAATATAAACTCAAAATTAGAAGAGGTCTAAAATACAGCATTCAGATTGAGGAATTATGATCAAAATAAAAATAAGGTCGCATTTCACTTTTGCTAAAAAAATGAGAAATACCGATAATGCCAATTTCAGATGAGGTTGTAGTAAAAGCGATTCATTATACATTGCTACAGGCAATGTAAATTGGCAGGGTCCTTTGAAGATTTGATATACTTTTAAAATTATAAAAATGCTCAGATTTTTTTTACTTGGCCATTTCCTGTAGAAATTGTTCCCAAAGATGAAAAACACCATTTTCATAAAAATGTTCATTTCAGCATTATTCAAAATAGCCAAGAATTTTTAAACAGACTGAATGTCCAACAAAATATTTAAGACAAGGTACATTTCTTTATATGTAGTGTTGAAGCGACTAAAAGTAATAATTAAGATTACAGTGAAATAAGGAAAAACATCTCCACTGTGATATAAGTGAGAAAAAAACAGTATAAAATTATATATATTCTATGATTACAAGTATAAAATATTTATGTACAGAATATATGGAAAATGAATAATTAAGTTGCTATGGGATTGAGAACTTATGATTTTCTTCTTTTTATATAATACTGCTGTTGTTACAGTACTGTTGTATGTTCCATGACTATTTTAAAATATTGTCTATACTTTCTATTCTTTACAAGAAAAAGATGGCTCATAGGCTTTGTTACATCTTCAGAGGGTCCTGGTATAAAAATACTTTGGTTATCTCAAATTTGTATTAGAGGGCCACCCTAGTTAGTCACCAGCCCCTAAGCAGAAATGATTAGGATCCAGTGACAGGAAACAAAAAAGGGCAGGGTAACAAGGGGCATGCTATCATGGATGCAGAAAAATGAGCTAAGTCCGGAACAGATGTGCAAACACAGGAAGGGAAGAGGAACACAGTGGTAGGGGCTCAGAAGTGAGAACACTTTTTACAGGTTTGTTAGTTCATGCAGTATGGAGAGATTAATTGGGCACCAGAGTCCAAAATCAGCGGAAGTACATTTTCATATATATATTTATATATATAAATAAATAAAAAACTCTTATATATATATATAAGAGTCTGAGTCAAGAGCTGACCAGAACATAGCTGGGCTACCCCAGAGAAGAAGAAATTGATTCTCTTTTCCTGGGCTCATTCTTTCCTCCCTATTCCTGATATGCTCCAAGACTGTGTCTGATTTTGTGGGCATGGTTTTGATGCCATTAAGTAGTTGCTATGTTAGTTTGCTCGGGCCGCCATAACAGCATGCCACAGAGAGAATGGCTTAAACAACAGAAACTTTTCCCATGGTTCTGGAGGCCAGGAGTCCAAGATCAAAGTGTCCATAGGGCTGGTTCTCCTCATACCTCTCTTCTTGTTTTGTAGCTGGGTCTCCTCCCTGTGTCTTCATATGGTCTTCCTTCTGTCTGTACCTATCTCTAAATTTTCTCTTCCTAAAGTAATACCAGTCATATTGGATGAAGGCCTGCCCCCATGACTTCACTGTAACAATCACTTCTTTCTGGATTTCTAAGTACGGTCACATTCTGAGGTCCTAGGGATTAGGACTTCAACATATACATTTTTGGGGGCTATAATTCAGCCCATTACAGTTGCCATGCTTTAGCTCAGAATGTGAAAGCCAGGTGACAAGTCATGTCACACAATATAGAGATGAACAGAGAGACTCTGGGTTGGGAGGAATCATGGACATTACTGATCTAATTTCTCATTGCACAGGGTAAGTAAGGTGTGGGTGGGTTAAGTGGACTTCCCAGGACTTACAGCCATGAGTGTAATGATCTGAGATGCCATGCAAGTCATCACTTCCTTCTTTCCTCCTTTATACCCCAAGGACTGCTCCTTGAAGAAGTTCCAGTTCGTTAGATCCCAGATGTGGGTCCCACATAGGTAGAGGCTCAGTACAGAAGGGTTCCAAGGAAGATGTCAGAGGCTCATAAGTCCCGCTTCCCTCCCCTGAGGTATAGACCTCTCAGATCCCACTGCAGGGCAAGGGAAAGAGACTCCGTCATTTCCCAGCTGAGATCTTTGGTCTCCAGGCTCCTGGTGCATGTGCATAGGAGCAGTGTCTCTCATCAGAGTGTTTCTCTTCACTTCCCCAGGAAGAAAAAAGCCTAGGGCAAAATGCCCCCTGATCCTGGGAAGCAACCAGGTAGTCAGTTTCTCTGTGCCTCCTCCTCCTTCTGAACTCATCTCCTACCCTGTCCCTCTGCTCATTGGCTCCAGCCACCCTGGCCTCCTTGCTGGTCCCTGGAACATGTCAGGCATCTTTATTCTATCCAGGGGCGTTTACAGTGTGCTGTGGTCTGAATATTTGTGTTCCCTCAAAATCCATAAGTTGAAATCTGAATGCCCCAAACTGATGGTATGAGGAAGTGGGGCCCTCATGAATGAGATCTGTGCCTTAAAGAAGAGGCTCCAGAAGTACCCCTAGCCCTTCCTCCATGTGAGACAAGACTGAAGCCAAGAAGAGAGCACTCATCTGATCATACTGTTACCTGGATCTTGGACTTCCAGGCTCTAAAACCATGAGAACTAAATGTCTGCTCTCATAAGCTACCTAGTCTGGTATTTTGTTATGGCAGCCCAAGTGGATTAAAACACAGTGCCTCTCCCCCATCCATGGTATTTTTCCTTCAGATGTCCACGTGGAAAACTCCCTAACCTCCTTCAAGTCCTCTCACTGAGGCCTACCCTGATCAACTTATTTTATTTAATTTCTGCAGTAATTATTGCATTCCAGTACATTCTAAGGTTAATTTACCTACTAGGTTTTTGGTTACTGTCAGTTGCCTTCCACTAAAATGAACACAAAATACTATGTTTTTTTATTCATGCCAAATTTTAAGAACAAAATAGGCACTTAGAAAGTGTCTTTGCTGGATGGATGCATGGATAGATGGATGGATGGATGTCTACCAGGCCAAAGTCTGGGGCAATTAAGCACTTTTTGCTCCAATGAACTTCAATCCCTTAAGAAGTAAGGATCAAACATTGAGTGAGAAAGAGAGAGAGAGAGAAGAAGAGAAAGAGAAGGATATTGGCTAGTTTTTTATGTATTGGTTTGTAAAAGTACAAAAATTTAACGCTAATTACACAATAATGGAGGAAGGCTCTTATATTTGCTGAAAATCTATTTGTTCCAATCACTTCCACATGTTATATCACACAGCAACTCCATTTTACAGATCCAAAAACTGAAATTCAGAAAAAAAAAAATAGAGTGCTTGCTCAAGGTCACATAGCAAGTAAAAGGAATCAAATTAACCATCAAGCCAAGAGCAATCTAGATCTCATGTTCAAAGGTTTTCACTACACCATCACTACAGTCTTTCACTTGGTGACACACCAGGATGTTAAAACTCCCTCTTCCTTTTCTTCCTAGAGGATAGGCAGCATTTTGAGGCCAGGAAAATTAGCTCTGTGAGGATGCTAGGTAAGACATTGCCTGGTCCTATCTGAATATCAAATCAATATCCCCTCTGGCCCAGTGGGTCCCATTTTAATGTTCTAATATATATGCATGCTTATTGATTTTGGGGTGTGTCCACCAGTGCTTTTTACTAATAAGACTTAAAGTTTTGCCTTATATGATTGAGGGAATTTATAAAGTGGAGAAGATCCAAGGTTATCCTAAGAGCATCACTTAAGAGCATAACTTTTCTGTCTTTCTATGTTCTTTCTTAAGTCAGAGAAAAATGGATATAGTTACAATTAGCTGGCCCCAAATTGCTGGATAAACTATGGGAATGAGCTTTCCATGTGAATGTTCCTTATCATATAGGTCTGCTTGGCTGGTAGGCTGGTCACAGACGTGTGTGGCAGGGCTGAGACCGTGTTTTTTTTTTTTTTTAATTTAAATTCAATTAGCCAACATATAGTACATTGTTAATTTCAGACGTAGTGTTCAATAATTCATCAGTTGCATATAACACCCAGTGCTCATCACATCACGTGCGCTCCTTAACTTGTTCTGATCCTGAGCCACAAGTGTCTGCAACAGGTATGACTTGTCCATATCACACACAGAGAATGGTAAAAAGGAGTATCTTCTTTATCTAAAGTAGGTTTTAATATCTATTTTAAGTCCCCATTTTGACAGACACAAACATTTAAACTCAATAGATTTAAGAGTCATCTTATCACCTGGGTTGTGTCTCCTTTATTGTGGGGGAACAGTCATTAGATAACAAGCTTAGCTGGGGATGGCAGTAAAATAGGATCCTATCACCAGTCTCTGTAGATGGCTATTTCTCATTCTGGAAACTGGCAAGAAGACCTCTTCATGTTCACGGCCTTCTCCATCCATGTTGTCTTCACCTCTTCCTGGAATCTCAGGGAGCATCCTACTCATCCTACTGCCCCTCTGTGCTCAGGGACACCAAGAACTTTCCCTTCTCATGAGATACTCCTGGAAATCTGAAGCAACCCAGAGGCAAAGCCCAGGTCTTCTCTCCCTCAAACCAGTGGGGTACTAGGTCTCAGTCCAGAATCCAGGATACAGGGTTCCTCATGCAGGACTCGTGAACCACTAAGTCCCCCCTTTGGTCTCCTGGCTTTCTTTTCCATGGGCTTTCTACCTCATGTGGGAGAAAATTTGTCTGGCTTCTTATCTCTTTGTGATCCATCACTGATAGCCTGAGTTTTATGCCCCCAATTCTTTGTGGTTTAGGATTTTGAAGATAAAAGTTTATGTTTGCCAATTCCCAAAGCATTCCCCTTCAAATTCATCTTGAAACTCAAAAGCCTAGAATTAACTCCTTTATTTTCTGAACTTGACTTTAACAACTCTAACCCGAGGCAGTAGATCTTTTGGAGTCTGTTTTGAATGGAGAAGAGCCATGAGTTTTAAAATAATTGATAGGAATGAAAACTCACTAGTCAAATAATGCTTTGCTACCTACCTTAATCAATGAGGAAAATAATGAGTGGGAAAACTCATCTAAAACCATGACAGTCAGGATCCCTGGGTGGCGCAGCGGTTTAGTGCCTGCCTTTGGCCCAGGGCACAATCCTGGAGACCCAGGATCGAATCCCACGTCGGGCTCCCGGTGCATGGAGCCTGCTTCTCCCTCTGCCTGTGTCTCTGCCTCTCTCTCTCTCTCTGTGTGTGTGACTATCATAAATAAATAAATAATTTAAATAAATAAATAAATAAATAAATAAATAAATAAATAAATAAATAAAACCATGACAATCTTACTATGAGTTGTTAGGCATAATCTCTGTTGCAGAGGACAGGGAAATAAGGAGACTATAAGGATCTTCAGATGCAGTTCAATTTTTCAACCTCTTGCTTCCTGGTAGATTTGTGTCTATCTAAGGCTGGAAACTGTTTTTATTTTCATCTTTTCTTTCCCAATCTGTCAGCTATTCTGTGCCCTAGTTCAGGGCTGCTCAAACTTAGCATGCAGGCAAGCCAACTGGAGGTCTTACAAAATGAAAATTTGGATTCAGCAGGTCTGGGATGAAGCCTGAGATTCAGTATGTCTAAGAAGCTCGCAGGGGCTGCTGGCTGGAATGGTCCACGCGCCACACTTTGAGTACAAGATGATAGCTTCGTTTCACCTGCAACTTCTCTATGGGCATCCTATATCCAACCATGCAAAAGACTAGAAAAAAAAAATTTTTATATCTATGTTTTGTCCATGCTGTGTGTCCTCTGTCTAGAACTGCTCAAATTAGCATCTTGTTTAAGTCTTTGTATTCTTCAATACTCAGATCACCGGCCACCAACCCCTCCCATCATCCACCTCCTGTCCAGAGAGTTTGGATACAAAAGACGTGTCCTAATGTCCTAACTCACCAAACAGTGCTAGAATTATAGTTTATCTTCTTTTTCTTCCACATCATGACATGAGCACATTAAATCCTGGAATTCTTTCTTTCTCCTTTCTCATTGCTTAATACAATATGTGCCTTAAATCCAATAACAGCGACTCCTTGAATGATTGAATGATGAAATGAATAAAACTTAAGGTTTGCCTTGTAAGCAAAGGTGATAATGACATGAACTGTCTGCGGATATACACAGAGGGAAAAATTCCCCCCAAATCTCATTTCTTGAGGAGAACAGACCAATGCGATCTGTAGGTTCCTAGACCATCATGGAAATCTGTCTTATCACTAATGGGAGGAATTAAGCACTAGGGTTATTGGTGAAAAAGCTGTATCTTGTACCTCCAGCACTCTGGGGTGAGGGCAACCACGGAAAGGCAAAGATGAGGATTTGCATGCTCCCCAAAGCTCCAGGGAGGACCTCACTGTGTAGTGCAGATCATGAGGGGAGGCCCATGGCGATTATTACCTTTTGAAGATGGTGGATTCATTTCTGCAAAAGCCAATTCCAGGTTTGTTCCCATTAATCCCCTGCTTGATGAGAACGGCGGGGTGTACTGCTAATGGTTTCTGGTTGCTTGTGGGCTGATGTGAAATGCATGTGATAATTAGCTAACTAAATTAGTTCTGTTCTCATTATTTTTTATATAAAACAGTTTTGTAGGGATAGCTTTTTTACAATGATTTCTAGTCTAATTTCTCATTATCACCATTGGAAAAAAAAAAAAAGCTGATAACATTTTTTCTCCCCATTCTCTAGGGGATCTTTCCCACTCACCACTCTTGGCACCTTCCAAACCCACCCAGGTGTGACCTGTTACGTATGTTAAGCACTAAAATCATGGGGATACTTTTCTCTCTCGTCTTTTGGATCACAGCACTACTACACCACTGTTGGGTTTCCTCTTGATATTCACAGATTAGTGGAGATTTTTTTCGTGGTTCTCTGCAGATAGAAGCATGAGAAATCCAGCCCAGCTTTCCGCTACTACGAGCACTAGGAGTTTCCACCCCAACGTGTAAACATCCCAGATGTGTGATATGAACAACTCTCTGGGATTTTGCCTCTCTGTCCTCAGCCTCAGTCGCCTGGTTCTTATCCAGGAAGGGATGAGGCTCTTTGTCCTGGTGTGGCTATTAGGTTTTAGTGCCTACAGATTCCTGCATGTCCAACCTGTTCTGAAGGGCTCTCTGGCAGGTTTTTCATAATGCTTTATGTTGAGTTGTTTGAAATCGGTTGTGTTCCCATCTCCTTCCTAGAGGAGGCTTCTTAGTTTTGAACAAATCAATACTGGGCAGGCTTCTATGTGGGAAAGTTCCTAGAAAATGTTATGAATTTGATTATATTTAACCATCTGCATCTCAGCTACTTCAGCAAAATAAGACATCCTCTAGGGTTCAATTACCTAAAATGTGATAAAATGATGCCAGTGTATGGTATATCAAAATTCAGTTTTCATACTAACTGGATTACCATGGTATAATTTTCTAGATTGTCAGAGATCCTTTGACATTCCTTCCAATGACAAGTGGTGTCAAATTCCCTCTCCTTGCATTTGACCTAGTCCTAGTGAACAATTTTACCAGAAGAGGTGACTCTCAGACTGCTGAGAGCCAGACATAGGACCTCTTGGGCTGCTTACTGCCCTATCTAGAGGATGTCAGCCACCAAATAAAGACTATGACAAACCTCGTGCTTCCATGCTTTGAGGAAGCCCATGCTCACTATATGGAAGATCGCATGGAGAGAAAGAGAGATGCTCAACCAGGCTCTTGCTGATCAATCCACCTCAAGTAACACAGAAACTAAAAATGTGCCATCTTGGATGTCCAGCTCAAAAAGTTTTTCAGATGACTTTAGCCCTAGCTAAGTATTAGAAGGATTGAACAAGAACCATCCAGTTGAGTCAAGTCATCTCACAAAGCCATGAAAGATCTTAGAATTGTTTTAGACCACTAAATTTCAGATGATTTGCTCAGCAGCAATAGGTAGCTAGAATATATGAGCCAGGGCTTCAGTTTCCCCCTCTATGAAACAGGAATACTGATGCCCAGCACATGTGAATATTGAGAATATTTAAATATAAATAGAAAAATCCCTAGGGGCACCTGGGTAGCTCAGTCAATTAAGCAACTGCCTTGGGCTCAGGTCATGATGTCGGGGTCCTGTGATTAAGCCCCATGTTGGGCTCCCTGCTCAATGGGAAGTCTGCTTCTCGCTCTCCCTCTGTTATCCACTCATGCTCACACATGCACTCTTTCTTAAATAAATAAATAAAATCTTTAAATAAATACATAAATAAATGATAGGAAAATCTCTTAGCATGTGACCTGGTAAGACAAGAGTCTTAATAATGTCACTTCCCCTTCCCTCCTAGTTCTAACAATCTTTATCTTTGTGATTATAAAATTTATAGGTCTATATTTGATTAATAATCTATACATTTGTGATTATAAAATTTGTAGATCTATTTTGGCTTCCTAATAAATTCATGGGTCTGAAACACTCAGAAAAGGGATGCACTGAAAATCATGCATTTATTTTGTCAGTCACTAGTTTCAATAACAACTAAATCTTAACCATCCAGAAAAACCAAAGAATGCATTATCTAGTTAAGTTTTACAGAGCTCAGTGTACATATTTTTTTAAGATTTTATTTATTTATTTGACCGAGAGAGAGAACACAAGCAGACGGAGTGGTAGGCAGAGGGAGATGGAGAAGCAGTCTTCCTGCCAGGCAGGGAGCCCGATGCAGGACTTGATCCCAGGACTCTGGGATCATGACCTTAGCTGAAGGTAGATGTTTAAACGACTGAGCTACCCAGGTGCCCCTCAGTGTACATTTTTGTAATCTTCAAAAGATTTTCTCAAGTCCTTCAAATTTGGATCTTTTTAACATCTATTATGCTTTTTTTCACGCTATCGAGGCACAGTATACTGAACATAATGTATAATTATACTGATCATGCAAGGGGTTACAAAATATTGTTACAATATTTTGTTGTCATATAGTTATTATACCTCAATTTGTCCATAAGATATGCATCTCTGGTTACTATACTTCTTTTTGTTTCCCTTGTTGAGTACATTTGAATTCCCAACCATGTCTTTCTGTTAATAAGTCAGCTGTCACATCTTAGAGCTGACAATGTGATTGTTGCTGGGAAACTTTTCTGGAACTGTCTGGGCCCTTGGCCAGACTGTAGATTTCTGCCTTTAGGTATGATGCCCATCCGTGGTCGTGTCAGCTATGGCAGGTATGGGTGACATGACATAAAATGTAATGACCTATCAAGTAGGAATTCTACAGAAACAGCAAAACAATAACCTGCATGCTCTGGTAGGCACATAGTAATACTAGGCCACTCGAGGGTCAGTTGAAGTCCACTTAATATCTAATAAGCTAAAGTTGCTCCCACTGTCATTATTCTTTTCTTCCTGTCCCCATAGTAAGCCAGCCAGCAAGACTTAATTTCCTGATTTGCTGTCTGCCTTTCCTGATGGGATGGGAGCTCTTCCTGGAATCTCAAACCATTTGACTGGGCCTTGAAAGTATTTCAAACCCTTGGCAATCCCAGTCCTTTCTCTCTGGAGTCTAGACTTCATCCAATCAGCTGCTATCTGAGGACTAAATTTACATAAGAAACAGTGTCTAGAACCAAAACTCCACTATCACTGAGTATTCCCACTCCTTAGAGACTAATAAGAAAAAAGGAACAAAACCAAACCTTCTATATCAGTACAATTCAGAATGAGCCGTAGGTCATCTCCTCTGGGCAACACAGTTATTAGCCTTCCCCCAATCATCTTTATAATGATATCTAACATACAGAGAATAACTCAACATGTTCTTTCTGCAACTTAATCTTCTGAGCTACATACTACTATTACGCACGTTGCATAAAGAAATGGAGAGTAGAGAGCTTGAGAGAATTTCCCAAAGCTACAAAGTGAATGGGGAGAGCCGAGATTCAAACCCAGGCAGGCTGACAACAGAATTTGCTCCTTCTACCACCACGCTTTGTGGAGCCTCACCACGTGCTAACCCCATGCCTCACCTTCCCACCCTTCTCTCGCTCTTCCTTTCAGTTGTCAGCCTGATGCCTCATGGCCCAGGTCTTATGCATTGTCACTGTGTCTAGTCAACATTTTAGAACTTTCTTCAGATCCTATGTCTACATAATGATAGAAATTTGGAGACGCTCAATAAATTAGTAACTCTGACCCCCTTATGTTCCTCCTGTCCAGCTGTGGCTTGTTAAAAGGATTTTAATCTCTCCTACACTTTAAAGTATTGCATTCATAGGAACATACCTCAAAAATTCCACATTGCTTTCATACATTTTTCTGGTTCTGCCCTACTTTTGCAGCTTAATTCCTGAAGGGACAAGAATAAGTAATGATGAGAATTACCAGGAAACAACACTGTTTCTTCTTCTCACCCACAGATCCCTCTCATCTTTCATTTTGCTTGAAATTAAGTAGAAATGATTTAATAAATTAGAAAAGTCCATAAATATCATTTAGACATACCGATTTTATGGCTAACAATTTCTACTTAATTTTTCTTTATCTACTGTATAAAATAACAGCTCTTTGCCAAGGTCTTAATTAAACTTTAAAAGCCCAATGTCTATTTTTTGTCTTATTAATAGCGGATTTAAAATTTCCCTCACCATTTTATTTTTCACCTAGGTTCATCCTTCGCCTCAGTCAAGTAACAGGCCAGATAGCCTGTATTTCTACTCTTCATTTCTTGAGGTTGTGGGTCCCTTAGCTTCTCAGGGGATTCAAATGGATCCCCTAGAGTGTCCAGTTTGGTTTTCTGTTGCTCATATGACATTTTTAGAAACCCTGATCTGGTACGTTATTATACACATAGAAACAGAAAGATCAAAATGTAGATGGCATTAACAATATTAGTTTAGAGCTAAGGATCTTCTAATTGTGTTTTATCCCGTGATTTCCTAGAAACGACAAATAATAGGATGCTTGCGTTGGTTCTGAACTTCAGAAACCCTTATTAAGATGATTAAGAAATTCCTATGTGGGATTCCTGGGTGGCTCAATGGTTGAGTGTCTGCCTTCAGCTCAGGTTGTGATCTTGGGGTCCTGGGATTGAGTCCCACAACAGGATCCCTGCAGGAAGTCTGCTTCTCCCTCTGCCTATGTCTCTGCCTCTCTCTCTCTCTCTCTGTCTCTCATAAATAAATAAATAAAATCTTTAAAAGAAAGAAGGAAGGAAGGAAGGAAGGAAGGAAGGAAGGAAGGAAGGAAGGAAGGAGAAGAAAGAAAGAAAAAGAAAGAAAGAAAGAAAGAAAGAAAGAAAGAAAGAAAGAAAGAGAAAGAAAAAGAAAGAAAGAAAAAGAAAGAAAGAAAGAAAGAAAGAAAGAAAGAAAGAAAGAAAGAAAGAAAGAAAGAAAAAAGAAAGGAAGGAAGGAAGAAAGAAAGAAAGAAAGAAATTCCTGTGTAACAGCACATTCTACCTCAAGACCACCAAGGAGATCCCAGTCAAAAGCAGATCCAGAGCCTCTTAAAACATGTTGTTTTCTTCTTTTCTCATATCCCCATTACCTAGAGACAAACAATAAATAGCAAGTACAATGAGAAACAGGGAGGTGGAGAGAGAGGACACAAGACATCATTTAAAAAACAAAACAAAAATCTTAGTTCTAAAAATGAGGGGCTCAGTTGAGGTTGTGTCAGAGAAGTCACTTCTAGGGCACAGACGGGTGAGGATATTTCTCATCAAATGCTTAAGTGGACATAGTCAGGAAAGCAATTCATTTTGAAGAGAGTATACTCTGGATTTTTAATGCTTTCATTTGGATGTAGTCTAATGGGCCAAAACCTGAACCATTAATCTCAGATGCTAGATCCTAACTAGCTTGGAACCTGTTCTTGCCCTTATACCTATGTGGTTTCTCTGTGATTTGGTCCCCCTGGCTGGAGATGGTTTTACTTAACATTAAAGATAGCTGTTTAGGGTTGGAATACATCTCCCCCACAAACTAACTCCATCCTAACTGACTTGGAAAGCATTAATATTTTTTTCTCTAGTTCCTCAACTGGAGAGGTGTATCCTGGTTCCTTTCATTTCTTCCTGTCTGATCAGCTCTATTCCATATCATTGTATAGTTCTCAGTAGAACTCTAGGTTAATTACATTTGACCATTCTATAAACCAGGACAGCCACAGACATTCCTTACTCTGACCTTTGGTGTTTCCTATGTTCTCTGTGTTTGGTCTGGATCAGCCTAAGGTAAGAAGAGTTAGAGACCTTGAGAATGGTCCTCTCCTTAAACCAATCTTCCCAGGACACATGTCCATGGGACATCTTGGAAGCAATGTGTGATGAGCTGGTGCAGAGAATAGTATAGGAAACCAGCAAGAGGGCAGAACAATCCAAGACAGAAGCTGTTTTTTTGAAGAGGGGGATTAATAGCGAGAGATTGTGCTGAACAAAGGCTATGAAAATCTACACCTGCATATGTGAAGAAGCATGGGATTTCATTCTGTAAAAGGAAAATTGGGACTCAAGGGAATATTTGCTAATAAGACATGGAATGCTAATAGATCCTTGCTCCCAAATCATACTAGGATGTCAGTATTATCCTGAAACCAGAACCAGACAAAGTTATCACAAGAAAGGAAAACTACAGATAAATATCCCTTATGAATATGAACCCCAAATCCTCAACAAATACTAGCAAAATGAATCCAGCAACATATTAAAAGGATTATATACTATGACCAAGTGATATTTACCCTAGGATTATAAGGTTGGGTTAACATAAGAAAATCAATTAAAGTAATACATTATGCTAATAATAAGGGCAAAAACTACATGATCATCTCAATAGATAGAGAAAAAGTTACTTTACAAAATTCAGTATCATTTCATGATAAAAATAGTCAACAAACTGGGAACTAAAGAAAGGCACCTCGGGCTGATAAAAGCCATCTAGGAACAACCCACAATTACATTCTCCTTATGGAGAGAAACTGGATGATTTCTATCTAAGCCTGGAAACAAAGTAAAGAAATCATGTTTCACCACTCCTATTACACATTGTACTGAAGGTTCTTGCCACAGTGATTAAACAAGAAAAAGAAAATATAAGGCATCCAGATTGCAGGGGGAAAAAAGGAAATAAAATTACCACTATTTATGGATGACTAGATCTGGTATATAAAAGTCCACAGAGGGGCACCTGGATGGCTCAGTCAGTTAAGCTCTGTATTTGGCTCAGGTTACGATCCCAGGGTCCTGGGTATGGGTCCCATGACTGGTTCCCAGCTCAGCAAGGAGTCTGCTTCTCCCTCTTCCTCTGCCCCTCCTGGCTGCTTCTGGTCTCACTCTAATAAATAAATAAATAAATAAATAAATAAATAAATAAATAAATAAAAAAAATCTTGAAAATAATAAAATAAGTGAAAGTCTACAGAAACACAATGAGAAGTATCAAATGAGTTCAGCAAGATTACAGGATAAACTATCAATACAAATTCTTATACTTTAGTAATAAATAATTTTAAGATGAAATTTAAAAACAATTATATTTATAATAGTATCAAAAATCATAAATACTTAGGAACAAATTTAACTGAAGAAATGTAAGAAATGTAACTGAAAACTATAAAACATTGTTAAAAATTAAAGACCTAAAAGAAAGACACCCCTTGCCATAGACGCAAAGACTGAATGTTGTTAAAATGGCAATAATACCCAAACTGATCTCCAGATTGATGAATTCATATCAGTATTCCACCTGCCCTCTTTTCCTTGGAATTGACAAGCTGATCATAAAATTCATATGGAAATGTAAGGGATTTAAAATAGCCAAATCAATCTTGAAATAGAAGAACAAAATTGAAAGTTCCAATTCTCAATTTCAATATTTAACTGCAAACTAAAATAATCACACTACAAACTAATCATACTAGCCCAAGAATAAGCTGATAGATTAGTAAGTATAATTGGAATTCCAGAAATAAATATTATGTTTATGACCAATCATCTTTCAACAAGTGTGCCAAGATAATTAAATGAGGAGAATGATCTTTCCAATAAATACTGCTGAGTCAACTGGATAACCATATACAAGAGGTTTGCACCTCTTCCTCACACCATATACAAAAAATTCTCTCAAAGTGGATTGAAGACCTAAAAGTAAAAGCTAAACCTAAGAAATTCTTCAAAGAGAACATAAGGGTAAATCCCATGATTTTGAATTGGGAAAAATAGTTTCTTAGATAGAAGTTCAAAATCACAAATGACAAAAGAGAAAACAAATAAATTGGATTTCTTTCTTTCTTTTTTTTTTTTTTTTTTTTTAGATTTTATTTATTTACTCATGAGAGATACAGAGAGAAAAGCAGAGACATAGGCAGAGGGAGAAGTTGGCTTCCTGTGGGGAGTCTGATACAGGACTCAACCCCAGGACCTCGGGATCATGACCTGAGCCAAAGGCAAATGCTCAACCACTGAGCCACTCCATCTTTAAAAAGAGTTAGTAAACATGTGGCTCACCTGTTGTTCCAAACACCTAAATACTTAGCTGATGTAACATCCACAGTAACCCTATGAGAGAGTTCAGACAAAATGTGATCATGCCCAAGACCACATACTAATTAATAAGTGGTGCTGGGTCTCTAGTCCAGGCAGCTCAGAGGCTGGTGAAACAACTGTTATATCACCTCCCTGCAATTTCATCTGCATCCCTTACTTCATATAATATCTATAGGCTGATGACTCCAATGTTTAATCTCCAATTCTGACTTGAAAACTATACTCAACAGTCTTTTTGACAAATAAGCTCGACATCTCAATCTTACCTATGAGTGAATGCAGCACAATCCATTAATTGTGCAAGAAACCCAGTTGTGATCTTTCGAATCTTCCCTTTCCTACCTTGGATATCTCAGAGGTACCTCAAACTCAGTATGGCCAAAGCCTATCTTATCTCCAGCCCTACCATTTTAGTTATCCATTAGGGCATAAAAAACCATTGCAATATGAGGCTAGATCAGCAATGTGTTATTTCTTACAGATGTGGGGTTAATTGAGAGGTTCCTCTTGTGGTATACTGCAGTTATTCAGTCAAGGGAGCCAGGACTCTGAAACATCTAAAACGTTCTAATGTATGCGTTTGGAAGTTAGTGCTGGCTGCTTGGTGGATTGCTTGGGTTTTCTTTCCAGTGTGGTCTTTTTATCCTCCAGTAGGTAAGACCAGCTTGCAAGCATTAGAAGGGAGAGAAAGTCAAATGTGTAGGACCTCTCGAGACACAGTCTCTGAAGTATTATAATGCCAAATCCAACATACTCTATCAGTCAAAGTAAGTTCTGAGATGAATCCAGATCCAAGGAAACAGATGCCACCTCATAAAGGTGGCATATATATGCATAATCTCATCTGCATAGCCACTGACCTGGTACAAACAACTATCATCTTTGCTTGGGATACTGAATTAAGCTTTAGTTTTGTGTCCCTCTACAAAGCAAGGGACTTGCTTTGTAGCTGGATTTATAATTCAAAATGAAAATCTGTTCGTGGCACTACCATACCTCAATCCAATACTTAAGTCATTTATCAGCATTATCATCATCATATTCTGCATCATCCCCAAATTCTTAGCATGATCTGAAAGGCAATATAATATGGCCTCATTTTTCTTCTGTGGTTTCTTCAAGAACAGGGTCTTTGCACATGTTATTTCCTCCAGCTGGAATGCTCATTCCCACCCCCATTGAGTTGGCTAACTCCTAGCCAGGGTTCAAATTTTATCTCAAATATCACTACTTGCAGAACCTTTCCATGGAAGGTAAACTTCTGTCATATTTTTTCATATCACCAAGAACTCATCCTTCACAACACTTAGAAGAATTGTTATTTTGCAAGTATAGTCTTACTCATTAATAACTCTTGCCCCACTTCAATGGTAAATTCTGTAGGGCAAGCCCATGCAGCTTTTTGTATCTCATATCTAGGGCAGTGTCTGGGACAAAGCAAGTATATGCAGTAACAATTCAGTTAAATGAGTGAATGCTGCACAAACAGCTGGAAGCATACAGACTTTTGTTCCTATACTACTTCTCCACTCACTAGCAATGCAATATTGAACAAGTAATTTACTCCCCCGGCCTGGGATTCCTTATCTGAAAAAAAAAAAAAAAAAAAAAAAAAGAAACCATAATGATATGCCTAATCACTAAGTTTTTCTGTAAGAACTAAAAGAGATAATATAATTAAAGTGGCTCTAGCTAGCATAGTGCCTGGAATACGGTAAATGTTCGCTGTTCTGGCAACATGTAGTTTAAGTGCTTTGTCATATAACAAAAGTCTAGGGAAGAGTGTGATTTGCCCAACATCACACAGCTCCAGTAGTGCCTGAATTGTACTGTTCGTGTTTTAGAGTTTTTGTTACCTCGTTGCTTGTCTGAGTGACATGCTCAAATTTCTATTTTGATAAGACTAGTCTGGCAGCAGTGTATGGTATATGTGCATGTGCCTGTGTGTGTGTGTGTGTGTGTGTGTGTGTGTTGGGCACAGTCACCTTTCCTTTCTCAAACCACACCTCCAACAACCCTTTCCTCTATTAATGATCTCTGATGTCCACAGTCTTCTAACACAACAATGCCCTCATAGGAATACAATGCAATTCAATTCACACTATGCAATTCAAATACCTTCATTTGTAAAGTGGGAGGTCATTCTAATTCTAAGTTTATTGTGTTGCTCCTCAAATCAAGTCTGAGGATGTGCCAGGATTTGCTTTTGCACATTATAAAATGGTACCTATGTGTTCTTCTACCCAGAGAGTCAAGCCTGATTGTGGCTCAGAAATGCCTTTGGGTTCAAGCTCTTTGGTGAAAGGCATTGCTTCTGCACCGGCACTTGTGTGCAGTTGTGTAGTCACCTGTTTGTTTCTCTCCCTTCACAGCAAGGGCTTCTGAACTCAGGTTTGTTTTACAGGGATATGAAATAATCAGAAAGCAACAAGAGAGAAGTCCATGGGGGCCTCTGAGGCTGGGAAGCTGGGAGTCTATAATTCACAGTTCCTAGTCCCTGGGACAACAGAGCTGCCAGCCTGACAGCCAGGGGAGGGGGCTTTTTTCAGGCTTGTTCTCCAAGGGGCATGCATCACCTTCCACCTTCTACTTCTGTCCTCTACCTGTAAAAGGAGGGAGAAGACTATCTGGTCTGAGTTGCAGCAGAGGTTTTGAAAAGCTTTTCCATCCAGTGCTAATAGCTGCCCACAATCACAGATATCCATCCTGGAATCTTCTTAACTGAGCAAAGCCAGAGAGCCAATTCTAATTCCTTTGTCCACATAGAATTTTCTCTCTTAGCTCAATTTTTTTTTTCCCTCTTATTCTATTTTTAAAGGGGAAGAAGCATTGTTGCCTAATTAAATCAAGGGCCAGTGTTATGGACTGAATGTGTCCCCTCAAATATGCATACTGAAGCCCTTGCCTCCATTGTGAAGGTACTTGGAGACAAATGGTATTTGTGAGGTAATTAGGGTTCAATGGGGTCATGAAAGTGGAGTCTCATAATGAGATTGCTACCCTAATCAGAAGAGACACTGTAGAGATAGAGATTTCTCTGCCCACATGCACAGAAGAAAGGCAACTTGAGGACACACAAAATGGTGCTGCCTACAAAGAGAAGAGGCATCAGAACAAAACCTACCTTGCTGACACCTTGATCTTGGATTTGCAGCCTCCCTAACTGTGAGATGTAAAATTGTAATGTTAAAGCCACCCAGCCTGTGGTATTTTTTTAAATACTTTTTAAGAATTTAAGAATCTTTTTTTAGGATTTATTTTTCATTTTTTATTTATTCATGATAGACATAGAGAAAGAGAGAGGCAGAGACACAGGCAGAGGGAGAAGCAGGCTCCATGCCAGGAGCCCGATGCGGGACTTGATCCCGGGACTCCAGGATCGTGCCCTGGGCCAAGGCAGGTGCTAAACCGCTGAGCCACCCAGGGATCCCCAGCCTGTGGTATTTTGTTATGGAAGTCCATGCTAACTAACATAAGTAGAGGCCACCATCTAATAAAAAAAAAATGATATAAAAAATGTCACTTTTGTGACCTCAGAGGAAGCCATGGCTACTTGGTGAGTCAGGTGAAATGTCCTTTCATTTATCACCTGCAGAGGGTATTAGGCCCAGAGGGACAGATTTCCTTTAGTTAGCACTTCACTCAGTGAGGTTCTGCCCTGATTTTAAGCTTCTCTTGATTCAAAGCCCCCCTTGGACTTCTTAATAACATCAGCAAGGGCCAGTACAGTGTGGCATTGATTTTTATCATTTTTAACCTACCGTCAGTGCTAACTTTTGTTATTATTAATACTGGTCTCCGGGGTGCTAACTTTTGGTATTATTAATATTGGTCTCCAGGTCTGTGAGATCATCTTGAGAATAGAAGCTTGTGGCACAAGGACAAATGGACTGAATACTTTCTTAGTTCCTTGCACTTCTTAAGTCCATCCTTAGACTCAGCTTTCCAAGAGTGTGGGGCCAAATGGAGCTGTAATACCCCTAGCACATATTTCCAGAGGTGTTAAGGAATTCCCTTCTTTCCTTAGACCTGGGACTTTGAGGAAAATTTCACAGCTAAAAGTTGCCCAGCTGAAAGAATTAAAGGTCCATGTCAAGACTTAACAGTCACGCAGCTCAGTGAGTCGTGTAACTCAGCCCCAGTCAATCTTCTCAGAATTCAAGACTCCATGTCTGCAAAATGAAGATTAAATGGTACTTAACAGTCTATTTATGCTTTCTCTGACATAAGTGGTGCTCTACATGTGTCCCAGCCCCTATGACTTTGGAAAGGATTTTCCAAGGCATTTTTCTCCAGATCACTTGCTCCCAAAGCATACACCAGCAGCATCAACATTACCTGTGAATTTATAAGAAATGCAGAATTCCAGGTGTTGCCCAAAACTGACTAAGATCATATATTGAGAGAGGGACCCAGTGATCTGTGTTTTCACAAGTCCTCCAGGAGATTTGGAAACACTGTCAACTGACAACTGCAACCCTATTTTTAAGCACCTCTGCCAAACTGAAAATGAGAAGCCATGCAATGTGACCGTAGCCCTCTTGCCAGGATGATTGGCTCAGGTTGGTTCAACTGATTTAAAGCCCCATGATTTTTCATCCATATTTGGTGAACAAGGTATCTTTTCTTTCTCCATGATTGCAAACTAGGAAAGCTGAGATGTGGGTTGCTGCAACAGGAGGACAGCCTGCCTAAGGACAAGATCCATCACAGAGGAGAGCAATATGAAAGAATTGCAGAGATAGAGACCTAGATTTCCAATACAATCATGAGCAGTCTGAACTGTTGCTAGAATTCTAATTAAGTCATACAACAGATTATCTTTATCCCTCAGCCAGTTAGATTTGGATTTTTGCTTATTTGCACTCAAAAACATCCTGACTAATAGTGATAACAGAGTCCAATTAGGAGTCTAGTGTAGAACCAAGAAATGTACAACAGTGGTTTAAAGCAAGAAAGTAATGGAATTGGGAATGAAGACAAGTGAAGAGTTTCTACATATTTGGAAATAAGAAATTATAGGGCTTAATTCTGCGAGGGAAAAGGAATGGAGACTATTCTAAGAATTGGGAACAGAAAAATAACTCCAGATTTTTGATCTGCAAAGATTTTACTAGTATTGCCCCTCTCCCAGACCCCATGATGTATCCTGCCACACTTCTTGTCCTATTATAATCCTTTTTATCTTGTCTTTTCTTTGTATCTCAACCTCACCCTTTATGCATTTTATTTTTGCTGCCCATAATTACTCCCCACCTCATTTTCCACTAAAAAATAGTCAAGGAAACACATATAAACAGATAAAATTTTGATAATCTAAGCTTAACACAGAATTGAAAGATTATTCCCTCTGTTAATTTGTTAATACAAAAAATTATTTTTAAGCAACATCTATGACTTAAGTGCTGAGTATGATGAGAGGAAATAGTAATAAGCTTGTCCTCAAGATTTTTATGATCAAGAACAGTATCAGCCACCTTTGCCTGTAAAGGGTCAAATTGTAAAAGTTTTCAGCTTTATGGGTCATACAACCTGGTATAGCTACATAGCTCTGCTCTTGCGGAGTGAAAGCATCCATAGATAATATGTAAATGAATGGGTGTGGCTGTGTCCCAATAAAACTTTATTTACAAAAACAGGTAGCAAACCAGATTTGGCTCATGGGCCATAGTTTGCTGATCACTGATCTAAATAAACATCTAATAAGGAAATGATAATGCAAATACTACACATAATGAGAGAGTATCTTCTAAGTGAGCTGAGTATGTATATACTGCTTGAAGGTACAATTTCAAGCTAAGAAAGTATTTTCATGGTTTTCTTTATTAGCTTTGCCCACAGGCATGTCGTAAGTTAAAGACAGGGGCTTCTAGAACCACTGTCTTTCTATAGGACCAGTACAAAACCCAAACTTGTTATGACTTACTGAGAAATTAGTCTACTTACCAAACATAAAACATAAATTGAAAAGAATACATAAGAAAGTAATTTTGTTATTTCTTACTACATAGAAGTAGGAAAATAGTAGAAGCAAATTGTTATGATAACTCCCATCTGGATCTTCCCCTTCCTCTTGTCCTGAGAGTCTAAGACCTCTCCATTGTCCTTGAAACACCAAAACTCTACAATAAATTTACAGATAAATGTAGAGAGAATCGAAGTCTTCACAATATTGAATCTTTATAAGAAGTGTATTTTCCTCATTTTCAATTCTTCTTTTATGCCTCTTGGTAGATTTTTATTATTTTCTTTCAACAAACACTGACCATGTCTCCAGCTTATTCCTAGATAGTTTTTCTTATTTGTTGCTGTTGCAAATAAGGTCTTTCCTGAATTTGATTTTTTTAACTTTCCTCTCTGTCTAGGAAGTGCCTTTTTTTACTATTAAATTTTTAACCAGGAAATTTATAAACATTCTCTTACTCTTAAAATAAGTTTTCAGTTATATGTCTTCCCAAGTATACAATCATATCATGTCAAATTTTAATAAATTTGATCCCATTTTTTGATATTCAATACTTTTTGTCTTACTGTATTATTACTTTCAAAACAATTGAAGTGAAAGGTGCTTTGTTCCTTATTTTAATGGTAACTCTTCTTATATTTCACTTATCAATCCTGATATTAATGTTGCATTTCATGTGTACTTACCTGATTAAAGATTTATAAATATACTCATAATTTATTGAATTTTTTATTGGTAGAAGTAAATAAAGAACCTAGAAATTGATCCTTGTATATAAGTGGATTAATAACATAGTAAAATTTATTTCTCAAATCAGTAGAAAATGATGGATTATTTAATAAATGTTACTAACAGAATATTATCCATCAGAAAAAAATATATTTGGACCTCTACTTTATATTGGTTCCCAAAGGAATTCCCAATGGCATAAACACCCCAGTGTTAAAAAATATATACAATATTGATGGTAAAAATACACTGTTAACAAAGCCAATATATGATAAAAATATATTTTACTAATTTTTTTCAATGCAGATAGATACCAAAGATAGCAGATAAAGGGTTGTGTGTATAATACTGAAAGAACATTTACAAACTTACCAGAAAAATACATAGAATCCAATAGAAAAAAACTGACCAGAAGCTGTAAAAAAGAAATTCACAAAAGAACATACTCAAATGGCCAACATACATGAGGGACTCAAATTCACTAGCAGAGAGGGAAAT
Organism: Canis lupus dingo; assembly: GCF_003254725.2. NCBI lineage: Eukaryota > Metazoa > Chordata > Mammalia > Carnivora > Canidae > Canis > Canis lupus. The sequence goes on along the minus strand of NC_064245.1, from coordinate 50,499,221 downwards.
ATGAAGAAGAATCATAAGAATGATATATTCTTACAGCTATCAGATAACAAAAAAAAAATAGCATCAAATATGGTGTGGGATGCGGGTAGAACACACTTATGTTCCTTGTGCAGAATTGAATTTTTACAGCTTTTTGGGATATTGATCTTGCAGCATCTATTAAATTTCAAAATATATGTATTCCTTGATCCAGCCATCTTAATCTTGGGAATCAGTTTCCTAGGAATAAAGTACCAGTACTGTCACGGACACTATAGCACATTGCCAGATCTCTTTTTCAAGACCAATTCACACATTCCTCTGCTTGTGAAGAGTGCTGAGTCAGTGCTTAATCAGTGGAGCAGATCTGCTATGTGTGAAACAGAGTGAGCAATGGGGCATCTGGGTGGCTCAGTTGATTAAGCATCCAACTCTTGGTTTCAGCTCAAGTCATGATCTCAGGGTTATGAGATTGAGCCCTTCATTGGGCTCTGGGCTATGTGAAGAGTCTGCTGGAGACTCTCTCCCTCTCCTTTTGTCCCTTCCCCCATTTACACACACTATCTCTCTAAAATAAATAAATAAATCTTAAAAAAAAAAAAAAAGAATGAGGAACATATTATAGAGATTACTTGTTACTTTTCAGAACAAGGTGGCTGTCAGTTATCGTAGGAGGTGGTGGAGGCATTTGCTACTGGCTTCTGGTATTGGTCCTGAAGGCACTAGAGGTCAGAAGATCAGCAATCAGGAAGAAAAGCTGGCCATGGAGTGGAGAAAGAGCATGTCTCACCTGGGAGGATGTGCTGTAGTGCTAAAACACGAACAAGTCTCTCACCAGCTCCAACCACAATCATGTAGGATCTGCAGGAGAATCTGGTGCCCTTCATCATGGACCTACATGCTCACTTGGCCCAGGACTCAGAGAAACTACAGGAACAGATGTGGTGGGAGGGATTATGGGTCCATGCACCCACCAATCATGTCAGCTAGAAGATTAACAAAAAATGTGTGCAAGTTACCCATGGCTCGTGGCCTATGCAGACTTTCAGACATAGCAAAATGGCTACACCTTTACTTTGGCCTTCCAAATCCCACACAGCCCTTTTGTATATTCTACACTAAAACGGAGCAACCAGGGAAGGGAATTCTGGGCAACATAGCTCCAGATTAGGTAAAATGATACAAGACAAAGCTCTGCAATAACTCCCAGGGAAGTTACTCTCCAGGAATTATCATCATCCAAAGACAGCTGTTGCATCCATCCAAGGGCACCTCTTCCTTGGAAGCAGCATTTGCTCTGGAGGTACAAAGCTGTGCCTCAATTGGTATGACTTTGAGCAACCACCCAATGTCAGAGCTACCCAAATTCCTTGAGGCCTCTGATATAACTGCTCTGCCATGCAACCTCTCCTTTTGCCCAAACCTCACTTTTAGCCAACAGATATTGTTCCTGGGAGCAGGCCCCAATAAGCCTCCTGCAGCAATTCTCAGGCACTCAGACTTTGTTTTCCAGGTCACTCAAACTATTACAATTGCATACAGCTATCTTATAGTGAGCTGTTTGCAGTGACAAAATGAGGAGATAATGTGAATTCCAATTATAGGTATAAAATATATTATGATATATCCATACCATAGAATATTTGCCAGAAATGAAATGCCCTAAGGCTCTACATGTTGATATGGAAGGATTCACACTAGGTACTCTGTTGAGGAAGAAAAGCAATATGTGAAAAATTCTGTATATTATAGCAAATATTTTTTGTTAAATGTTAGAGCTCATACACAACCTCTTTTTTGTATACGGATTTTTGTATATATATATATGTGTGTGTGTGTGTGTGTATATACATATATGTTTGCAAGTAATTACATAGTAATTACATAATAAATTAGAAAGTACATGTGCTAAGTTGATGATGTGGCTTACTTGGTACAGAGGATAAGTTTTGAAGAGGAGGGAAGAAGAAAGAAAAAAGCAAAAATGTATACACTGATAAATAAGCCTAAAATCATATCTATTCAATGATATAAATAATGTATGTGCATCTGTGTGTATGTGTATTTAAAGAATATATAAGCATTCATTTATGCATAAATAAAATACATATAAATAAAATATCATGCATTTATATTTACTTACATTAAAGAAATTCAAATGTGCTGCTTTTCGCAAGGTATTGACAACATAATAAAAATATAACTTTGATCAGAAATAAGTGCTTCATTTTATCAATAGTATTTTTGGTCTATATGGAGATGGTCACTAATAAGTTAGATACAATTCCTAATGTTGTAATATCCATTCCTTTCTGTTACTACACATTAATCTCTTAATGTGTCATAGAATCCCATTTAGTAATTTATTTATGGTGTTTGGCTCAATATTATTAAGGAGATTGTTTTTTAACTTTATTTAGGGGAGATCTCTGTCTACTGACTAAGATCAGGTCTGGAGAATGGGATAGACAGAGCTGGGTCAGGAGAACAGAGGTAAGAATCAGTTGGAGGAATCCTGGAGAGAAACAGTGATTTAGAGGAAGATGGTGGTATAAGAAGAGACATAAGATTACAGCAGAAATATCATGGAAATGCTAAAGAGAGACTTTGCTGCTAGATTCGAGGTGAGGAACTGAGGTTAGGGAAGGGAACAAGGTGGCTGTCAGTCTTCTGTATTGGGAAACTAGGCACTCAATGCTCAGTTTGGAAGATGGAAGAAAAGATTAGTGTAGAGTAGGGGAAGGAAGAGGGGAAAAGAAAGACAGGACATGAAAACGGACACTCAAGACCAATGGGAAATTAAAATCTTGTTTTGCAAAATTTTGTTTGCTATAATGAGAAAAAAAGGATCTGAAAAGTGAATTTGTCTTTTCTTTCTTAAATTTGTACTTCTTGAAAGCTCCCTAGACTCTGAGATGGTGTCCATCTCTGACATATGTGGTGGCCCAGCCCACAAACAGCATTCTTGATGTAGCTGACTTCTGTTTCAAAAATACAAGACCAGACACTCAGAGCATCATTTCTCTGGGGCTCCAATCATGTTAGTCATGAGGGTGGATGTTTAGAGCTATGGCGCATACATCTGAGTGCTGAATCCCAAGTGAAAGAATCCTCCATGTGTTCCATAACAAACATATTGTTCATGTTGTTATGTGGGGCCCTCTAAAGTGTGTAGTCCAGGAGAGGTGTCAGTCCTGCCTTTGTCTTGGCCGGTGTTAAATATCAAGATGGTGACAGAGGAATCAATGTCCTCCCATGACAGCGGGTTTTTAATTAAGGCAAGATGGTGGTGAGTACATCATACATGATCGAGTACATTGCAGTATCAGGTGGGAACATACAGAAAATACAGTAGAAGGGTTTGGAGTGGGTCTTGTGGAGGGAATTGAATCAGACTAGAATATATCCAAGGAATATAAGAAAGAAAAGAAAATCCTAGCTATAATGAACCACCAGGGACAATTGGACCCTTGAAGGTGGTGAGGTAGATAAGAATGGAGTTATTATGGAACCACTTTCTTGCATAGGCCCCTACTGCTTCCTTGGTAGTTTGGGGTTCTTGAGATGACAGTGGTTCAGGTTTCTCCCAGCAATATGAAGGTGATGTGGAGCTACTCACTCAGGTCTCTCTTATTGTATCAGCAACAGTCTCAAGGGAGTTCCCCCTCTCTGCCTCAGATGGCAAAAAGCATCTCCCTGTAGTGCCAACAGAGCTCTCAGGGGAGCCTCCTAATCTCGCTGATTCTGTCTGCTGCAGAACAGCGAGTCCCCCAGACCTCAAATTTGCGCTTCTTTCCTCATTTTCTTTTTTCTTTCTTTCTTTCTTTCTTTTTTTTTGTGAAATTCCTTCTGTCACTTCCTTATTTTCAAATTGTATATCCATTTTTCTTGCTTATTTACCATGGTGATGACATCTGAGTAAAACATTTTCATTTTTAAATTTATATTTTTTCTGGCTTTTTTACAATATAATCCTTATAGCATACTGTAGGTTTGAGATGTACAATGTGATGGCTTGATAAGTGAATATATGGTGAAATGCTTACCACCGCAAACCTCCCCTCACATAATTAACCGTTTTTTTGTTCTCCTTGTGATGGTGAGAACATTAAAGCTCTATTTTCAGAGCAACTGCCAAGTATACGATTCAAGATTGTAAATGCCAGTTGCTGTGCTGTGCCCTGCATCCCCAGGACTCATTCATCTTATAACTGGAAGTTTGTACCTTTCAATTTATTTTTTTAACACAGTAGGGATATTCTTTGCATTTCTGGGTCCTTTTTAAAATTTTGCTATTTTGAGAATTACTTTAGTAGTTTTCATACAAATTATTCAGGAATGTGATCCACATTATTTTCACTTAAGGATTGGCTAGGAATTTTTTATTCCTAATAGGTGGTCAATATCTGTAAACACTCCATAGATACTTGGAAAGACATTGTCTTCCATTGTACAATACAAGAGATGGCCTTCTATTGGGTTTACCTTTTAAATTACACTTTAAACTCTCCGGGTAACTTTTAAAATGAATCTAGGGGATCAGTCAGGGGAGGAGAGAACGGTTGAACTCCACTAGTTAACACTTTTCTATTTTCCTTTTCCCTTTTATTGCCTACAATTCTTGGTTACACTTCTTAATTGTTTTGTTATTTGGAGCATGAAGACTCAAGAGCATTTGATCTCCTATGTGTTTCTGCCCTTTATTATGATAAAGCACTTTTGTCATTTATGTTTGTGTCTTGAATTTAACTTTGATGTTAATATTGCAGCCTCTGATTTATGTTTTGTTTGTGTGTCCCTGGTGTGATTTTAGTCTCTATGTCACTTTCAACCTGCTGAGTCCAGTTTATATATGTCTCATATAGATAGCATGTAGTTAGGTTTTATTTTTTTGGTATAATCGGAGTCTTTTTCCTTCAATGGCTTAGTTTATTCCATTGACATTTGTTGCTATGACAGATATTTTTGTTCTGAATTCTGTCATATATGCTATTTCATTTGTTCTTAATGCTTCTTCTGGTATCTGTCATTTGCTCTGTGGTTGACATTTTCTCTCACTTTATAGGATTTTGGTTTTAGTTTTCATACTTTGTAATATTTAGAGACTCTATTTCTTGTATCATTGCCTTCCTAACTTTCTAACTTTAATTTTTTTTTTTTTACTTTCTAACTTTAAATGCCATAATATATATATATAAATATCCTTACTAATCTATCAATTTCATATAGTATCAAATAAAAAATGAGGACCTGAATATTATGACTCTTTCCCCCAACGTCTCTCCATATGTAACACTAAATGTTGTTAAGTTACAGGGTTGATTTTTGAATTGTCAGGATTAAAAACATTTACATTTTGCTGTGAAACTTACCACATTCCTTTAGCCACAGTTTTGTTGTTTGTAAGATTTTATTTATTTATTCATGAGAGACATAAAGAGAGAGAGAAAGAGGCAAAGACACAAACAGGCTCCATGCAAGGAGCCCAACGTGGGACACGATCCCAGGTCTCCAGGATCAGGCCCTGGGCTGAAGGCAGTGCTAAACCGTTGAGCCACCCGAGATGTCCAACAGTTTAAAATGTAAACAGAATCAATGCCTGCGACCCCTCCCTTCATCTTTCAGCTCCTCCTACCTGGAACTTTTCACTTTCTTTATCCACTCACTTGCAGGAACAGCACTAACTTTGTAAAACACCATTCCTGGGGGCTCCCCACCCTCCAAGTACCACCATAACTCTACTCTACAATGTTTCCCATTTTCTACCGCATATAAGCCACAATTCTGAGTATTAGAGTCTCTCCACATGTTTATCTTCTCCTGCCTTCCTAGCTCCACCTCCATCAATTCCTGCCTCCAAGTTTCTACTTCATTGGAACATCTGTGATCATTTACACATTTTTCCTGCCCTTCCATGCTCCTGGACCTGCACTCACAGTGCCACATATTTAACTCTCCTTCATTAGTTTCAGTGAATTCTTGTTTACTTCAAAAACTCTCAGGTCAGAATATTAATTAATTAATTGATTGATTAATTAAGATTTTTATTTATTCATGAGAGACATAGACATAGAGGGAGAGGCAGAGACATAGGCAGAGGGAGAAGCAGGCTCCAGCCTTACCAGCTCCAGTTGCTGCCTAGGCCCAGTCTGTCTTTTCATTTCCAGTTCCCAAATACCACTCCCCACCCCTCCTCATCTCCTTACCCTCTACTGCCACCTGCCAGGCCATCTGTCAGCCTTTCGGGGTTCCTCAGTCAGGACCCATTGGCCTGGTTTCCTCAAGGAAGATAAGAAAAACAAAAGAACTGGAAGACAAGGAAAGGGATGAGTATAAAATCAACTATTTTTTAAAGATTTTATTTATTTATTCATGAGAGACACAGAGAGAAAGAGGCAGAGACATAGACAGAGGGAGAAGCAGGCTCTCTGCAGGGAGCCTGATGTGGGACTCCATCTTAGGACCCCAGGATCATGACCTGAGCCAAAGGCAGATGCTCATCTATTGAGCCACCCAGGTGCCCCTGTGGTATGGAGACTTTTAATTCGCATATTTCATATATATATAACAGAACACATATGATATATAACATATATATGATTTCTATATATTTATCATATATACAGTATATATATTGTATACATGATTTCTAGTGAAATTTTCCATCTTGTCATATAAAGAGTTATTTTAAAAAATATAAAAAATAAACATGTTAAAATTTATTTAAAGTCTGTGTCTGACAACTTCAACAACTATGTCAGCTATGGATATGTTTATAATCGTTTATTTCTTCTCTTGGCCATTTTCTTGGAATTCCCATAATTTTTAACAGAATAACAGATGCTCAATATACAAAGATGCTATGTACTTTGTATGTAGAGTCTCTGGATGTTATTCTCTTATTTCAGATTTTTCTTATTTTCTTGAATCCTTCAGGTTGCAATTTGTAGTGAGATTAGTAGCTGACCACTAATCTGGGACAGAGCAAATTTGAGGCTGATTTTTAGTTTTGCAAGAGATAGTCCAGCTGACTCTGTGAGCTTTTCAGGGTCCTTGTTTGACTCGAAGAGTGTTTCCCAGTGCTCCATCACCTAGAAGTGCTCTGGACTATGATGTCTATCTCACTCCTGGCATAGAGCTTCTCAGACCCTCTATCCCATAGCATCTCCTTTCTATTGGGCTTCTCCACCTCGCAGCCAGCACAAGGTACACACCAGAGAATGTATGAAGGGGAAGAGCAGTTCTTGCTTATGCCCTCTGTCCTTCTATGTGGGATCTTGGGCACTCAACAAATAAGACCCATGAACTCTCATTTCTTCCTCGCATCCCTGTAAGACCGCTGAAAGTTCTGCTCAGCTTCTCTGCTTTGGAGCAGCTGTTCTTGTTTCTCAGACTCTCCACATATCTTGGAAGGGAATCAGTAAGTCACTGGGCTGAAAAGTTAGAGGAAAATATTAAACTCACCTCAACACCTTCCCTTTGAGACTTTGGCAATTCATATCCTAGCTGCCTTGTCACATAGAGGTGGTTTCTTTTGTTGATTGATTTTTTGTTTTTGTTTTTGTTTTTTTAAATACGTGTTACCTGGCTCTTCTAGCTTTCTCTTGGGCAGGGCTGACCTGTGTGTTAGTCCATCATAGCCATCATAGAATTCAGGCAGGTTTTTAAGCCAGATCAGTGACTAACTCACTTACTCCATGTATCTCCCAGGTTCATTTTTTTAATTTTTATGTTTTTTAAGTAAGCACTATGCCTAGCATGGAGCCTAACACGGGGCTGGAACTCATGACCCTGAGATCAAGGTTTGAGCTGAGATCAAGAGTCAGATGCTTAATGGACTGAGCCACCCAGGCATCCCCTCCTAGACTCCCTTTGATGTAACAAAATGCAAACATAAGAATTCCTTGGCAATTAGTGTTCAACTCTACAAGTGTCTATTGTTCACATATCTGAGATCTTGGCATTGGTGGATGCAGTATAGTTGCAGCTGGATGAAAGAAAGGCTTACCCACATGTCTTCTTGTGCTAGAGCAAAATTTTCAAGCCTGGATTAGGAAGCATATGGACTATACAATCAAATATTGTCACTAAAATGTATTAATACTTATTAATACATCTATTAATTTGGGGAACTAAAAGCCTGATTTGAGGGTCGTCTTTAATGAAAACATTTGGAGCCTCCCAAAACTTCAGTACAACCAACATCATTTTTGCCTGTTGGACTTCACTAGAGGGCAAAGGTGTCTGAGGGCATACTTTTTTTTTTTTTTCTTTAAAGCCAAGGTTTTCAATCTGTGCTGGTTAAATTGTGTCCTAATGACTTCACTGATGCTTAATGGAGGATTTCTGTTGTTAGTTCATTCATCTTCCCCCTAGCAACCTCATACAGTTTGGGGATGAGTGCTGCTCTCTCCTAAGAAAAAGGCAGGGAACAAAGCAGCCAGAGGCCAGACTTTCCTGGGACTTAATCTCCATCTAAAAGCCTTTTTATTCAAATAATGTTCGTTTTGACGCCATAGCCCCTTCCCCCTGACTATAAGAGACCATATGCCTAAATACAGAAAAATAACTCTACAGAAAGAAAAATAAAGATTAAAATCACCCATCTTTTCACCTGACTTAAATCAAGGTAATAGCTCCTGCTTCATTCTCTCATGTGTCCTACTGCAGTTATCAACATTTATGCATAGATATTCATCAATATGCAGAAGAAATTGGGTCATACTATACATATTGGCTTTTAAATTCTATCAGTATACTTTGAATAACGTGAATCACTTTCTATTTTTTGAAGTATTATAGATAAAATGGTACATAGATGACAACCTTGGAAACATCTCAAAGTTTAAAAAAATTAAAATATTTATCAGATGCTGATATATTTCTCCCCCTTGCATCCTGTACCTCCTGTCTTAGCAAAGATAATAATTTTCCTGGTTTTTATGTTCATTACTTCTATGCTCTTTTCCATCCTTAATAAATATATATGTATCTCTAAATATCATATTGTACAATAAAGTGTATTTGTAAGTTTTATAGAAAATCATGTTTCTGAGACTTGCATTTCCTCCCTTTAAATCACAGTTTTGAAATTTATCTATAGAGAAATACGTAAATCTAGTTCAATTTTTAATTTCCATGTAGTAGCCCATAGTATAACATGATATGGTTATCAATTTCTTAAATATTTTTTGTGTTTTTTTCTAATATTTCACATTTACTCATGAGGCTGAAGTAAATATTCTAATCCATGCTTTCTCAAGTACATATGTGAGAATGTCTCCGATATATATACATATATGCCTGAGAATAGAATTGCTGATTTAACTGTGCATGCAATTTCAGTTTTACTAAATACTGCTGATGTCTCTCCAAAGTGTTGTACCAGTTAAAACTCTGTCACAGTGTACATGATTCATGTTGTTCAACATGTTTGCCAATACTTGGTATTATCAGGTTTTAAAATTTTTGCCAATTTTATGGATATGCAGTAGAAACTTATAGCACTGATTTGCAATTTTTTCACCACTAGTGAAACTCAGTATTTTTTTCTTAAAGATTTAATTATTTATTTGAGAGAGAGACAGAGGTTGAGAGAGAGAGCATACTTGTGCACTAGTGGGGGAAGGGTAGAAGGAGAGGGAGGACAAGACTCAACCAGACTTCACACTGAGTGGGGAGTCCCATGCAGGGCTTGATCTTATGACCCTGAAATCATGACTTGAGCTGAAATCAAGAGTCTGACGCTTAACTGACTGAGCCACCCCAAAACCCCTCTTTTTTTTTTCTTCTTATATTAACTGGTCATTCAAGTTTGCTCTTCTAAAATGTTAAAATTTGGGCCTATATTTTTATTAGATAGTTTGTGTTAATTTAACTTATTTTAGGGATCCTTCATATAACTGGCATTCTAAATCTTTACTGGTCCCATGCAATACTGTAGTGATATAGTTTCAGATTATATGCAATGTCTTCACTATTTTTGTTAACTGAAGTTTTAATTTCTTTGTTATAATACTAATCAAGCTATTCTCTTATGGTCTGTAGGCAATTTTGGTAAAAAGGTATTTTTTCCTGTACTTTCATTTTAAAGTTTAAAGCTTGGCTGCTCACTTTGAGATCAATATTCCATATGAAAACAGTTTCGTTTATAGAGATAGGATTTTTTTTCTACAAAGATAATTGTTTGCCACAGCACAGCTAATTACAGAGTGTGTGCTTTCATTCCTAATATGGAATAGCACTTCTGTCAGGTATCAACATTCTATAGATATTTTAGGTTTGTTTCTAAAATCCTACTTTGTTCATGTTCTATTTTTTTTTATCCTTGAATCAAGACTAATTGTCTTAGTTACTATAGCTTATAATAATTCTTGGTATTTATTATGACAAGTCTCCCTTTTTTTCTCAATTAACTTGATTATTTCAGGGCTTTTGTTCTTTGAGGCACATTTTAGAATATGTTTTTCCAGTTCCATGATAAAACCTTTGTAATTTTTTTTTTTTTTAATTTTTATTTTTTTATAATAGTCACAGAGAGAGAGAGAGAGGCAGAGACACAGGCAGAGGGAGAAGCAGGCTCCATGCACCGGGAGCCCGACGTGGGATTCGATCCCGGGTCTCCAGGATCGCGCCCTGGGCCAAAGGCAGGCGCCAAACCGCTGCGCCACCCAGGGATCCCAAAACCTTTGTAATTTTAAGTTGAAATGCTTTATTCGTTTGGGGGAGATTTAAAATTTTACCTGCTGAGTTTCTGTGTCCACAGGGTGGCCATATAAATTATCATTAAATGGCAGATGTATAGCTATGAAATATTTATGTATTGATCAACATTTTGTTATTATTATATTGGTGAAACTCTAAGACAATTTTCTTCAAAAATCAGTTTCAAAAATTAAATTATACCTAAAAAGAAAAATAATAAATATCTGTGTAAAAGGGGACAAAATTGGAAAAATGGTCTTGTTTTGGACTATTAGAATATAACATAAACAGAATACATATTTTAATATAAATATTTAATAAATTTCTTTAACCAATTTAACACAATTACTTAATCAAACAGAAAGACAGGTATTTCTGTTTATAGTACAGAGTAAATGACATTTTTCTGAAGAATTTTTTGTTATGTTTTTAAATTTTTTTAAATTGATCTCAAAGTGTACTTTATGATTAATAAACTTGAAATTATCACTATCTTAAATCTACTCTTCTCTATGTATCCAAAAATTTTCCTTTTTCTGACAAAAATCTTTATTTTTTGGAAGAGTTTTTTATTTTAGAGAAAGAGGGAAAATGAGTGGGAAGGGTAGAGGGAGAGGGAGAGAGAATCTGACGCAGACTCCGTGTTGAGTGGGAGCCCCGCATGAGGCTCAATCTCATGACCTGAGCTGAAACCAAGAGTTGGACATTTAACAGACTGTACCACCAAGGCTCCTCTTTGACAAATATCTTCATAAAACAAAATAATCCACTGATTATTGCCAATTGTAGTACTATGAAATCATACAATTTTGATGTTACTCCAAACTAGTATAAAATAAATGTATCTAATTTAAAAATAGAAGCTACACCAGAATATGTCCCTGTAAGTGGAGATATTTCAAAATCCAACTGTATAAATTTAACATTAAATCTGTTATACTACTTGAGCTCTTTTTATTCAATTTACTTAGGATGTTTTTGGCCTTTGAGGGTATATTTTTATGTAAAATACATATGAAAAAGTGTAAATATAACAATTGTAAAGTTTGATGGGCAACCAGGTCCAGTTTAAGGAGAAGATTGCCCTTACTCCAAACCATTAACCCCAGCCCCTATCCTGTTCTATCGCTTGACTATACCCATTCTCACCAAAAGACATCACTAACTTGCTTTCTAACACCATGAATTAGTTTGGCCTCCTTGTGTACTTTATATAAATGACACTTAGAGAATCTAGTTTTTCATATCTGGCTTTTTTAGTGAACATTATATTTGTAAGATTTCATCATGTTTCAGAGAATAGTTGCAGTTCATTTCTTTTGATTTCTTGTCTATAATTCCATTGTGTATATAGATCATAAGTTTTCTGTTCCACATTATGGTATTTTTCAGTTTCAAGCAACTATGAAGAGTGGTGCTATAGACATTTTATTGCATGTCTTTTGGTGAATTTACAAACATTTCTTTTGGTTATACAAGTAGGAGTGGAATTCCAATTTCATAGAGTGTGCACGTGATTTTATTTACGAGAATTCCAATTGCTCTGCATTCTTTTTATTTTTAAGATTTTATTCATTTATTCATGATAGACATAGAGAGAGAGAGAGGCAAAGACACAGGCAGAGGGAGAAGCAGGCTCCATGCCGGGAGCCCAATGTGGGACTCAATCCCAGGATTCCAGGATCGCTCCCTGGGCCAAAGGCAGGCGCTAAACCACAGAGCCACCCAGGGATCCCTTGCTCTGCATTCTTAACAAATTTTGGTGTTTTCAGTTTTAGATTTTCTGGTGGGGTGTAATAGTTGCATATTTTTGTGGTGGCATATTTTTATGCCTATTCTTTTATTAGTTGTCTTTTTCTTATAGATTAGAAGGAATTCTTTAATTGTATTGAAGGCAAATTATTGTCAATCTTTCGTAAACATAAAACATACCTTATTCCTCTGCCAATAGTAGAGATAAACCTAAGTTTAAAATTTTACCCATAAATTGAAAAAAACAAAATACTTTAATTTAGAAAATATTTTATCCATAGATAATTGATGTACCTGTTGAGCTCTGAAGAGAATTTTCTGGTTTTTTTTTAATTTCATTTATTTATTCATGAGAGAGAGAAGAGAGGCAGAGGGAGAAGCAGACTTCCCATGGAGCAGGGAGCCCGATGCGGAATTCAATCCCAGGCCAAAGGCAGATGCTTAACTGAGCCACCCAGGCACCCTGAAAATAATTTTCTAAAAGGGAAATATTCTAACTTCTATTTTTATCATATTTAAATGTATAAATATTTAGCCTTAGTATGTATGTTTGTCAAATAGGTTATCCAATTCTGTGGCAGGTTTTGGATTTAAAAATGGTGTTATGTGCAGAGGTAGAATTTTTGTCTCTCTTTTTTTCTTTAAAGATTTTATGTATTTATTCATGAGAGACACAGAGAGATAGAGAGGCAGAAACATAAGCAGAGGGAGAAGCAGGCTTCATGAAGGGAACCCAATGTGGGACTCGATCCCGGGACTCCAGGATCATGGCCTGGGCCGAAGGCAGACACTCAACTGCTGAGCCCCCCAGGCGTCCCTTGTCTCTTTTTTATTTTTACTCTTGCTGTTAAACACTACATTACTTTTGTGCATACCTCTCCATGTCTTTTCTTTTTCAAACTTTGTTTCCAACAGATACATTTAATGAAGAGTCTAATCTGCAGCCTATTTTACCATTTCATTTGTTGAATGCTTTGATTCAAGATTTCCAACTAGATTTGCAAAAAGTATAACCAAAACTGAGAGAAAGATTCATTTTTTAAAAATACTAAAAGGAAAAAATATTAAAAGGATCATAAGCAATGTTCCATCATTTCCCAAATAGTGTTTCAAAGGCTCAGGTATTTCTAAAATCTAATTGGTGACAGACAGCAAAGAGAAAGTATTACCGTCATGTTCACATCTTAATTCAGTACTGGTTTCATCACAAATATTTAGTAGTTTTTTTATTGCGTATACTAAAAAACTGCTATGAAATTCAACAACTGTATACAGCTTCTAATTCAAGCAAGTCCAAGTGAATTTATTTTTCTTATATTATTTTGAATTTATTAAGAACATTGTTTTACTATGGCTTCATCAAAAGTTTTAGTTATTATCATTATCCAAATATATGTACACACAGACACACACACACACACATTTCCCAGCTTTGGCTTAGAATGCAGAAAGCTTGAAAGTATCCCTGCCCTTGCAAAAACAACAGCAATATATTTGGGCATTCTGAAAATTTACACTTTTTCTTGAAACCATCAGAGAAAGCAAGGGAAAAGGACTATAGGAAAGGGTGAAAACTCACCTCTCTCCTGTTATGTTTTGTTTCTTATGGAACAAAAATCTTAAAGTTTATGCATTGTTCTTAGGATACCAGTGAAAACTCATTACTCTGAAAGAAGGGAATTGACAATCATCTACTCAGAATGCTTTTATCAATAATAGTAGATTGCTCACACATTTCATGTGCACATGGAACTCTTACCATAATGAACCATACCCAAGGTCAAAAAACAAACTTAAGACCTTTAAATGAATTGACATAATTCAAAGTATGTTCTTGGACCATAAAGAATTAAACTAGAAATCAATAGTAGAAAATTATCTAGAAAATTCTAAATATTTAGAAATTAAACATTCACAACTAAACTCCCCATGGATCAAAATGGAAATCACTCTAGTGAAATTAGTAGATATTTTGAATTTAGTGAAAATAAAAACACAGCATATCAAAATGTATGGGATGCAGCTAAAAGCAGTGCTAAGAGGACAGTTTATAACATAAATCTATATGAGAAAAGAATAAAATTTTCAAAGAAATTAGCTCAGCTTCCATATGAATAAAGTGGAAAAAGAAGAACAATTAAAATGAGGGAAATAGAATGAAGAAAACAGTAGAACACACAAATAGATATTCTGATTTCATGAATTGAGAAAATTAATATTGTTGTAATATCCATACTACCCAAAACCATCTACCATCTATAGATTTAATGCAATCCCTATTAAAATTTTAATGGCAGACTTTACAGAAATAGAAAAAAAAACTGCCCAAAATTTGTGTGGAGCCACAAAAGACCCCAGAAAACTAAAGCAATCCTAAGGGAGGACAAAACTAAAGACATCATACTATCTGATTTCAAACTATATTACAAAGTTATAGTAATCAAAACAGCATGTTACTGGCAAAGATATCTACACAAATGGAACAGAATCAAGAGCTCAGAAATAAACCCTTGCATATATGATCAATAATATTCGACAATGAAGCCACAGATACTCAATGGAGAAAGGATAGCTCTTCAATAACTAGTGTTGGAAAATTTGGATAACTATACACAAAAGAATTAAATTGGCCCTCTGTCTTACATTCCACACAAAAATTAACTTGAAATGGATTAAAGCCTTACAAATAAGACCTGAAACTCTAAAACTATTAGAAGAAAACATAAGGGAAAATCTCCTTGATATTTGTCTTGGCGACAATTTTCTGGATATGACATTGAAAGCACAGGCAATAAAAGCAAAAATCAACAAGTGGGACAACATAAAATCAAAAATATTTTGCACAGTGAAAGCAACAATCAACAAAATGAAAATGCACCCTACACAATGAGAAAAATACTTGCAAATCCTATACCTGACAAGAGGTTAAGATAAAAAAATATATAAAGGACTCATACAACTCAATAGTACAAAAACAATCTGATTAAAAATGGTCAGAGGAACTGACTACACATTTTTTCCCAAAACGACATAAATGGCCAATGGTACATGAAAAGGCGCTTGGCATCACTCATCATCAGGGAAATGCAAATCAAAACCTCAATGAGATATGACCTCACACCTGTTAGAATGTCTATAATCAAAAAGACAAGAGCTAACAAGTGGTGGTGGGGATGTGAAGAAAAGGAAACCATTACATACTGCTGATGAGAATATAAATTTGTGCAGCCACCATGGGAAAACAGTATGGAGATTCCTCCAAAAAATTAAAAATTGAACTACCATATAGACCCAGCAATCCCACTTCTGTGTATATAACCAAAGGAAATGAAAACAGAATCTGAAAGAGATATATCTACATCTCCATGTTTATTGCAGCATTATTCACAATAGCCCAAGATATGGAAATAAGCCACGTGTTGGTGAATAATTGAATGGATCAAGATTGTGATATATATGTAATATATACACTTATGTGCATATATAATATTATGTATAATTTACATAATATATTATGCATATTATTATTGTATAATTTTCAGCCATGAGATAAAAGGAAATCCTGCCATTTATGACAACTTGGAAGAAATTTCAGGGCAGATATTCTAAGTGAAATGTCAGACAGAGAAAGATAAAGATTGGATGATAGTCACTTGTATATGGGATCTAAAAAGCTGAACTCAAAGAAACATAGCAGAGTTGTGGTTACCAGGGGCTGGGAGATGGAGGTAAATGGTATATTGATCCAAAGGGTACAAATTTCTATTTATAAAAAGCTCTGGAGATCTAATGTATAGGATGGTGATTATTGCTAATAGAGCTGTATTATATACTTGAAAGTTCCTAAGGGATCCCTGGGTGGCTCAGCGGTTTAGCGCCTGCCTTTCGCCCAGGGCGCGATCCTGGAGTTCCCAGGATCGGGTCCCGCATCGGGCTCCCAGCATGGAGCCTGCTTCTCCCTCCTCCTGTGTCTCTGCCTCTCTCTCTATCATAAATAAATCTTTAAAAAAAAATTTAAAAAAAGAAAGTTCCTAAGAGAGACCTTAAGTATTCTCATCACAAAAAAATGAAGCAGTAATTATGTGACAGAATGGAGGTGTTACCTAAAGCTATGTTGGTGATCATTTTGGAATAGGTAAGTGTATCCAATCAACAGGTTGTACATCTTAAAAATATGCAATATGTCCATTATATCTCAATAAAGCTGGAAAAAGAAACAGAAACAGAAAAATGAGAAAGAAAACAAATGAAACCAAAAGCTGATTCTTTCCATAAATCTATGCATTTGATTATACCTCAAGCCAGACTAAGACAAAAATAGTGAAGACACAAATTAAAAACATCAGGAATGGAATAAAGCAACATCATTACAAAGGTTATAGGCATTCAATGAATAATAAAGGAATAGCATTATGTTATTTATGCCCATTGCTATGGTCTGAATGTTTGTGTTTACTGCCTCCCAAATTCAAATGTTGAAATCTTAACCCGCAAAGGTGATTGTGTTAGTAGGTGCAGCCTTTGGGAGTTGCTTAAATAATGAGGATGCAACACTGATAAATGGATTTCAGAGAGATCTTTTGCTCCTCCCACTGTGTGAGGACACAGTGAGAAGTCAGTAGTCTGCAGGCTGGCAAAGAGGCTTCACCCACATGTCTCTGTAACTGTGAGACATAGATTTCCATTATTTATAAGCTGCCCAGTGTGTGGTATTTTGGTATAGCAGCTTAAATGAATTAAGATATCCATACATTTGACAACTTAGATGAAATAAATCAATTCCTTCAAATATGTATATACTACCTAGCTCTCATACATGACGAGGTGGTTGTCTGAATAGCTCAATGTCTATTAAATAAATTGAATTTGAAATTAAAAATTTCAACAGCAAACATGCCAGTTCCAGATAGCTTCATTGGCAAACTAAACCAAACATTTAAGTAAGGATTAATACCGGGTATATACAAACTCTTCCAGAAAATAAAGAGATGAAGAAGCATCTCAACTTGAGTTATTTTGCCATTATCACCATAATACTAAAAATCAGACAAAGACATTACAAGAAAAGAAACTTAGCCAAGCACGAATCCTCATGAACACAGGTGCCAAAGTCCTCAACAAGATTATGGTAAATAAAATTAAAAAGTATATAATGAAGTAGTGTTTTTCCCCAGAATGTGATTTATTTCAAAAGCAATCAGGTAAAAAAAAAAAAAAAAAAAAAGCAATCAGGTGTTAATGTATTGTTTTTGCCTGTGAAGATATTTAGTTTCTACTTTTTGAGATCAAGGAAAGTTAGAATAGGGGAACCTGGGTGGCTGTTAGTTAAGCATCTGCCTTGGACTCGAGTCATGATCCCAGAGTCCCGAGATGGAGGCCCATGTCAGGCTCCCTGCTCAGTGGAGATCCAACTCTCCCTCTCCCTCTGCTGCTCTCCCTGCTTGTGCTCTTTCTCTGTCAAGAGAGAAAGAAAGAAGAAGAAAGAAAGAAAGAAAGAAAGAAAGAAAGAAAGAAAGAAAGAAAGAAAAGAAGGAAGGAAGGAAGGAAGGAGAAGGAAGGAAGGAAGGAAGGAAGAGAAAGAAAGAAGAAAGAAAGAAAGAAAGAAAGAAAGAAAGAAAGAAAGAAAGAAAGAAAGAAAAAGAAAGAAAAAAGGGAAGAAAAAAAGAAGAAAGAAGAACAAGAAAAAAGAAAGAAAGAAAAAGAGAGAGAGAGAAAGAAAAAAGAAAAGAAAGAAAGAAAGAGAGGAGGAAGGAAGGAAGGAAGGAAGGAAGAGTAAGAGGAAAGGAAGGAAGGAAGGAAAGGAAGAAGAAAAGAAAGAAAGGAAGAAAGAAAGAAAGTAAAGAAAGTAAGACAAGAAAGGAAGAAAGAAAGAAAACGAAACAAAAATTAGAATAGATTGAGAGACATTCTAAAGTCCCAAGAGGTAAGGATGAATATTTTCAAGTAAAAATTCTCACCCAATTAACACATTATTCTATTGTGAGCTCACTAAAAATGTGAAATGATATTTTAGACAGCATTCTAAAAAAATTCTAAAAAGAACTTGGAGTGAGGCATGTACAGAAAAAAAAAGGCATAGAGTAACATTAAGTGTGAAAGTGTGTCCTACTAAATGTTTTAAAAATATTTTAAAAGAATAATATTCTGTTTGGTATTTGTACATTAATAAATTTCTACGGCATAAGAACTTCACCGATCTTTCCAAACTCTTCTGCACCTCAGGTTGGATGTTTTGTTTTGTGCACTTGGTTTATGGTATTCATAGACAGCTTTTTTCTCCAGATATTTTGTTTGGTTCTTTTTGTTGTGGTGGTAGTGGTACTTTGCAGATAAAAAGTGCCGTCTTCATTGGTCATTCGACTTCTTCAAACTACTTTTAAAATAAAATCCACTTTCTTATTAGGAACATATTTTCAGGGCCATTGTATTTCCTCTTTTAGGTTGGGCCATATTTTTTTTCTAAGCCTGCTTTGTATTTGAAGTCTTGTGATGTACTTGTGATGTAACCACATTGTGATTTGATTCCAAGTTTCGTTTGTTCTCATTCTTTCTAGGTTCTTTTCTCATTGGCTGAGCATTACCTTAAGATATTTTTCCCTGAGAAGAAGTACACAGGAAATAACTTTTTCCAGTTTTTAAGCATTCAACCTTAGTTTAAATTTTTCTTCACACTTGACATACTTTGATAGATGTAGAATTAGAATTCTAAGTACAAAGTTATTCTCCCTCAAAGCTCTGAAAACATTACTTCATTCTTTTCTGGTGTAGAGTATTGCTCAACAGGGGGCTGAAGTCTTTGACTTCTTTTATTTTCCTTTGTGGGGAACACTGTTTTATTTTGTTTTACTTTTTGTTTGTTTCTTTATTACTCTCTGACACTTTGGAAGCCCTCTTTTCTTCATTTTTTTGCATAGATGTGGTTTCTTTCATTCATCTGACTTGATACTTGGGTTCTTACAATATGAAAACTCCATTGTTCTTAAATTCTGGTAACATTCCTTCAGATTACTGATTCATTCATATTTACTTTCTTTTTTAAAAGATTTTGTTTGTTCGTTTGTTTGTTTGCTTGAGAGAGAAAGAGTGCAAGCGTTCATGAAGTGGAGAGGGGCAGAGGGAGAGGGACAAGCAGATTCCCGACTGAGTGGAGAGCCTGATGCGGGACTCCATCCCAGAACCTTAATAGCATGACCTAAGCCCAAGGCAGATGCTCAACCAACTGAGCCACCCAGATGCCCTTCTTTAAATTTCTTTCTTATAAACTCCTATTAAATGCTTGTTGTGCTCCTGGTTAATCCTTACTCTTAGCTTTGTTTCATCGTCTTTCTCTTGCCAAAATTTCTAGACTTTTAACAAAAATACTTTCATTCATATTCCAAATTAACTTTTACATAAATGATACAGTTTTGTTTTCTCTGATTACTACTTTTTGCAGCATATTAAATCATATTTTTCCATAATTTCTTTTTTAATCCCTCTGATTAAAAAAAATATTTAAAGGTCCTTTCTATTACCTGAATAATTCATTTTGCTTTCAGGTTCAATTGGTCTGTTTCTAAAGTGTCTTTGTGTGTATGTGTGTATGTGTGTGTGTGTGTGTACAGTTGATTTTAAGTGCCTTGTGATTTGACTTGTTATTGTTGCTATGTAGGAAAATTATTTACTTTTACATATCTGCTTTGTAGGTAATCCAACTATTAAATTCTCAAAAAATTTAAAAAGACTTTATTTATTTATTTTGGGAGAGAGCAGGTGAGAGGTTGAGTGTCTGTGTGTGTGTGTGTGCGTGCACATGAACAGAGGTAGGGCAAGGGGAGAAGCAGGCTCCCTGTTGGGCAGGCAGTCAGATGCAGGACTCCATCCCAGGACCCCAGGATCACAGCCTGAGCTGAAGGCAGATATTTAACCAACCAAGCGACCCAGGTGCCCCCCTAACTTCTCAATATCATTATTTCTAAAAATCTCTCCTTTTCTAAATAATACTCTTATTTCTTTCATTTTTCTATTTTATTGGTTGGAACTTTCAGGAAAATTTGAATATAGTATGATGATGAGTTTAAAGATATATTTTATGGAAAGAATATATAATAAAATATTACATATCATTTATTACAGTATGCATATGATAACATTTTCCATGATTTAATCATCGATATTAGCTACTGGTTTTGAAATATTCGTCAGGTAGAATTAGTATTTTTTGATCTGCAACTTGCTCAAAGCTTTTCTTTTAATGTTCTTGAATGGAAAGAAATAGAGATTTTCTTCCAATTATTCTTAACATCTATTAATATTTTCTCTGCTTATTAAAGTGATACATTACATTAATATATCTCTTAGGTTAGATAGTCTCACTGTTCCTTTATAAACTTTATTTAATTTTATGTTATTATCTTAGTATGTTGATTTAGTTTATTAATATATTTCTGTTCTTAAAAAAGGTTTCTAGATTTTCTTGAGTCATCTTCATGATTTAGTATGAAAATTGCACCTAATTTACAGATTTAATCGAGAAGAAAGATTCTGCTTTCCACAATAGAGAAAAATTTAGAGGGCATGGAAATTATCTGTTCTTATTTTTTTAATTTTATCAAACTTGACTCTGTACTCAGAGCCTCGGGGAAGGTTCATAATGTGTTGAATTTCTTCCTTTTTAATATATTTATTATCAGACCTCTTCTATTTTGAGACAAAGCATATACCATACTCCATTTTGTATAGATTTCTCAATGTTATCTATACAATTGTATAGTATTAATCTTTAAAATTTTTTATCTCTTCCATATCTGTGCCCCCTTGGTGGTATATATATTTCTTATTTTCAACTTCCTGATATTTACTTAATTACCTTTTTAAGAAATTTGATTATTATTAGAGTTTACTAAAAAAAAAATAAATAACCTGGTTCTTACATTTATTTATCTTTTTAATTTTCTAATATATTAATCTCAGATGTTATCTTTGTAATTTATCATATCTCCCCACTTTTTTTGGAGGGGGAGAATGGAAAGAGTTATCATTTGAAGAGTTAATTTTCATTTTCCTACTTCAATAATTAATGAGTGTGCTTCCAAAAACAGATTTTTCTGCCTTCTTGAAGTTTTCATATGTGTTTATTATTCTAATTGGCATTAATATTTAGGACTGTAGCTGGACAAATTGCTTTGTCTTTCATCCTCGAGCTATTTAGCAGGCTGTTTTATCTTTTTTCCCCCAATTTCAAAGTAAGTACATATTTTGTAAACATTCTATAATGACCTTTTTTTGTTGTTGTTGTTGCTATTGAAGTACTGAGTCTCATTTCTTATAATATTTTATCTTCTTTGCTATTATTAGGATGACAGTTCTTACCCAACTACTATTATGGTTTTTAACATAGTCATGTTTCCAGTCCTAAAAATTGTTTTTAATATGATATAATCTGGGAAGTCAGAGATTCAACTTACTATTCTAGTATCTAAATCAAGAAACTTAGGAGGAGATTTAGGTGATTGTTTTTTTTTTTTTTTTAATCAGCTTCTGAATTTGGAGGTTAGCTCTAAATGGAGTCCTATAAGGTACCATTTGTTTTTTAAAACAAAAAATGACCAACTTTATTTCCCTCAATGCAAAGGTAAACTATAAATCAAAGAACTTTTAAGAATCACAGCATTTGGGCCAGAATTAGCAATGTGGTATCATAAGGATAAAATCGTTCTGACAAGGGCGGCGTCTTTTTTAGTCCTTCGAAATAAGTAATCACAGGGAGGGAAATGGAGCTTAGCAGAGGCTGATAGACGTGAATATTTTTCAACACATCACAAATATGGGGAAAGTCTATACTGTTTCAAGTTACTCTCTGGATTGATTTCCCTTTTGACCTTTCAGTAAGAGAGGCTCATGTTCATCATGATGCACTCGGACTTGGAATAGGATGCCCATGACAGCTGCTATCAGGAATCCTATGGGTGTGTCTGAAGATATCCAATTTCCTTTGAAACTGTGCCAGAGGCTGCTCTTGCTTTTGATAGTGAAAACACAAGAGCAAAATGGCCCCTATTTCCTGAAGCTTCATAGCGTGGGAGGGTACATTTGTGGGGTGAGTTTCAAAACAGAGCCTTGGCTACAGAACATAACTTAACCCGAGTGCTCACCAGATTAATCACCGCAAAGCCAGACTCCACATTCCTCCCTTCAATTCCAAGAATCCTTATATTTGTTTCCGAGTAGCCATAACTGACCTTTCTTCTCACCTTTTGGCATTCATCCTGTTTCCTATTTCCATCTACTTACGTTTTGGCCCTTGGTCCCACCACTTCTTGATTTATAAATGCATCTCCTCATACCTAATGTCAGCTCTTGCTGTTGCTTCTGTCTCAAGATGATTAAAATCTTCATGAGCAACCACATCTTTGTCCTGCATCAGCAGGGAGTATATTGAGCTATTCAGATCACAGAATAAATCTATTTGAATAGAACCAATACACCATTATTTTGGCCACCATCTTGCAGGTACAAAGTAGGGGCAAGACATTCGTAAGTTCCCAAGCAGCTTGTCTGTAGGAGATGTAGCCCTGGAATCTGACTTTCCTAGATTTAGTCCTGTGAGCTTTCTTATCTACCAGATATTTTCTAACTTTGTAAAGCCCAAAACTCCCTAAGTGACATATTCCACTGAGTCCAAGAATATAAAGCCCATTAAAGAGAACTAAATTAAAATAGGTGCTGATAAACTAGACCCTGTCTGCTAAACCTCCTCCTCTCTTCTTCAGCAGGTCCTGATACAAGACTGCAAACATCTGATTTGAAAACCCCCACTGTGGGAAAAATTCAATTCAAAAAATTCAACTTTGGGAGTGCCACAGCACAGGAGAGGAGGTGGTGGGAACATGGGTATGGGGAGAAATTGCAATTGTAAGTAGAGTGCTCAAGGAAACATCATTGAGAAGGTGACATTTGAGTCATGATTCAAAGCAGGTGAGGGAGAAATCCATGTGGATGTCAGGGGGAAGAAAATTCCTGGTAGAGGGCACAACCATTGCAAACTCTGGAGCATTTCCAGTGAATAGTAAGATGGTGCATTTGGAAATATGAAAGAAAGGCATTTAATCTTCTAGCTATCCAGATCAAATCAGAGAGCCCTGGTGATACCTATAGTGGAAGAAACTGCAACTAAATCACCTTTTGCATCATCTTCATTGAGATACCAACTGCTCCCAGTCCTTACACTGGGCAAAAGACTTAACCAACTCAGCTTTTCTTAAATATGTGTATGTGTGTGTGTTTCTGTACAAATTATAGATCTGTTAACAGGAAGCTTGCTAATGGGCTTGTTCTAGGTGTTTTCACTTATTGCTATCATTTTTAAACATGGTGAAATGCTTGGGTACCTATCAAACTGAGAACATAGAGCAACGTGGATTAAAAAAAAAACACATACATACATGTAAACATCACATCTAGGCATATTGCATCCAAAGATGCTGTGTCCATATAGGGTGAGTTATTTGAGAGTCTGAGAAGCTATGTCATTTCTTTGACCAGAGTCAGAGAAGCCTTTTCCAAGAACTGAGTTTAATCAAACTATCCAGTAGCCCACAAAACATTTTGCCACTCCAAACTTCCAATTTTCCTTGACCACCGTGTTCCCTTTCCCATGGGGTATGCTCTGCCCAGAATGCTTTTTCTCTGATCTCCCCTCCTTCATCACCCAAACTACCTGGATAATTCCAGTTCTTCCTCCAAGAACCAGTTCATTTATCACTTCTTCTGAATCAGGCTCTCTTCTCTGTGCTCTGTCAGCATTCTGCTCCTGCCTCTTTTGTAGCAAAAGCTAAATTCTATAGCACTGTTGTATAAATGTTCTCATCTCTGTCTTGTACCAGACTGTGAGCTCCTTGAGGACACATGCTGACAATTGATTCATTTCTGCATCCACAAGCTGAACCCAGTATCTGATGAACAGTAGGCTCTTAAATATAATGTATATCTAACAAATGCACGAATGAGTCATACTGGTTCAATCCTATTATGCAGGTACATGCTGTGTAAACTAAGAGTTTGGACATCCTTGGAGAAAAATTCTATATTAAAAATCAAACTGAAATCTCCTGATATCACCAGTCATTGGGATTATATAAAAAGTGAACCATCCTCAGGTCACACCCAACACAAACTAGATTTGCATGGAACCATTTTTGATTATATTGGTTATAGGTCCTGAAACCTAGAATAACCATTCCCATTGAGATGAGATTTATATACTGGAGAAACAGAGTGCCTTACCAAAGATGCATTTTATCTATTTAATTGCACACATGTTTATTGAGCTGCAGGCACTGTGCTAGACTCGTGAATACTTCAGTAGAAAAAAAAACAAAACAAGACCTCTGCTTTTATAGAACTTGCATCCATCTGTAGTTAACATAAATAATTCATTGATTTCTTTTTAAACAGAACAGAATAAGGGGGATCAGGAAATGCAAGGGGTTAAGGGACAGGTTTTAGATAGAGTGGTTGACTTAAATTGAGAAAGGTGACTTTTGAACAAAGGAATAGAGATCTTATAAGAAGTCTCAGCTCAGCAGGGTCTTCTATGAACTAGAACCCCCTGGAGCAAGAAGCCCAGATGAGCGACCTAAATAGCCGACCCAACCCAGCAAACACTCCTTGGCACTATTTCTTAAGTTCTCCAAGTACCAGTAGGCTTGCAGAAATGGCATCCATAAGATATTCTAATAGCACAGCCATCTCCAAGATGAATCTGGTCTATGCATTTTAAAGATAGCAAAATGTTTCCATCACCACAGTGCTTTGCAAATATTTTTAAAGATCAAGGAAATTGGCCAATTTGAAAATGTTTAAAATGGAACATTTTTACATCACTTCGTATATGCCTCATGTCTTAACAATACATTTTGTGAAGGCCTCATAAGCAATTCAGTTGTGCCCCCCACTCCCACCCCCTCATAGGATGAATATGCTGGAGAAATGCTGATGGTAAAAGGCCCAGTGCTGATAGCTTCATGACAAGTTCTCTGGAAGTCACTGTGTTTAAGGCAGGTTGTTGTTCCTTTACCTTGTGAGCACCTATCAGACTTTGCCACTTGTAGAAAATTGACTTAGGCAGAGCTATCTTTATTATTACTATTATTTTATTCTTGCCTGAAACTGCCATTTCAAAGTGTGTTCCTTTCTGTATTGAAAAACAAAATAATGAGCTCGTATTTGTATTTCCTGGGAGGCCCCATTCATTTGCATTCACTTACTGTTGAGGCTCCCCAGGTCCCATAATTTGCACATTGCTGCTAGACCCAGACATACAATCCTAGCAGGGGAGAAGTGGTCTCCAAAGCCTTTGCAAGATGCCTATGTTATGCTTATGTTAGCTCAGGGGTCCTAGCGCCTACATCCATATAGCCAGATTTATGTGCGAGACATTTGATATAGAGCAAGCTGGGTCCTTGCTTGTTGTGCTAAATCTGCAATGGAACTGTGCAGAGGCCAAGCACTACAGTGCTCTCTGCTGGGTGAAATCCATCA
The DNA here is from genome assembly GCF_003254725.2 of Canis lupus dingo. Classification (NCBI taxonomy): domain Eukaryota; kingdom Metazoa; phylum Chordata; class Mammalia; order Carnivora; family Canidae; genus Canis; species Canis lupus. The sequence goes on along the minus strand of NC_064245.1, from coordinate 50,473,265 downwards.
GACTCCTGACCTGTCAGAACGTTTTTTCTATTGCCATACGTTAAATAACACTAACTTACATTTATATAACACTATCAGATGAAGAGTCTCTTTGTCCCAGACCAAACCAGATTGGTAATAAAAAGTTACTTCATTACAAAATAATATTTCTTTCTCTGGCTCCATCCACTCTGAGTATCCAAACCTCTAGCCTGTCTATCTCTGGGAATCTGCAAGAAAACCTCATAGATATGTTTTGTTTGTTTGTTTGTTTGTTTGTTTGCTTTGGCTACCAGCTGCTCTCCTCTGTGCTTTTCTGCTCTTTGCCCCTTCCTATGATGATTTATGTCAGCTGCTTAAGTCATCAGAGCATCCAAAACAGACAAGGATAATTTCTGTCCTGGTTATCTCTTGCTTTCTAACAAATGCCCTAAAACTCAGGGACTTAAAACAACCACCATTTTATTTGCCCATGATTATAATTTGTAGGCTGGGCTCATCTGGTCCTGCCAGTTGTCACTCCTGTGATTGCTTTTGGCTGGCAGGTCAGTTGGGAGCTGGGCTCAGCTGGGAAGCTGGCATGGCCGGGCATCTTTGCTTTGTCGCCTCAGAGCCTCTCCCACTCCATGCAGACTCTTCACTTTGTCTTTCCATGAGCTCTCAGAAACAGCATGATGGAAACTTGTTGCATGGAGACCAAGTTCTCAAGAGCACAAAACAGTAGCTTCCAAGCATTTATAAGGCTTTAAGCCTGGGACTGGCATAGCATCACTTCCAACACATTCTGTTTTGCTAAAGCAAGTCATAGGCTGAGCCTGATTGCAGAGCAGGGTCAGAACTAGAGGTGGATAAGGTGCTGGTCTTGCCTTCTGTAGCATCTTCTATTCTCCCTCTTAAAGATGACTTAGCCTATGTTTGTAGTTAAGTGTCTTCTCAGTGTGTTTCCAGTATATAGATGGCCAGGTACCCTAAAGCCTGTCATCATTTAGAACTATCCCTCTCTGTTTTAGTCTAAGCTGGTAGTGTCTCCATCAATTGAATTATATTAAAAACTCTGCAGATTTTCTATGAATTGTGTCAGTGTTTACTACATCAGACAAAAGCCACACCCTCACAAATCCTCCAGACGAGCCATATACTACCTTGGGTTACAGTGATACCATGTTCTTAAGATTCTTAGAGGTCCTGCTGTCTAGTTTAGCCTACAAGACACCATATTAAATCTTTCTGAAGTCTTAATAAAGGATTTACACCTGCATTCTTTTTTAAAAAATATAGATATTTAAATTTATTTATCCATGAGAGACAGACAGAGAGAGAGGCAGAGACACAGGCAGAGGGAGAAGCAGGCTCCATGCAGGAAGCCCGACGTGGGACTCGATCCCAGGACCCCAGGATCACACCCTGGGCCAAAGGCAGCACTAAATCGCTGAGCCACCCAGGCTGCCCTACACCTGCATTCTTGATTTGATCTGACCTCAAGGCCATCTTTTACTGAAGGAACCCTGGATTTGATCCAAGCTCTGAGACCGTTTCTTGCTTCGAGACTCTCTTTCTGACTGGAGAAGCTAGGAATGAAAAACAGTTCTATTTTCCAAACTAGTAAGTTCAGATTTGATTTTATTTTTAGATTCTACACACACAGAGAAAAAAAGGAACAGTTTATTCTTTAGTTCACCTGCCTCTGTTCGTCTATTATCAAACATGGCTAGAAAGAGACGTTGACACTTTGAACATCCAGCCTGGAAATCTCAGCGAGGTGCACAAATTCATTGACTAAATTTTCTATCTTCCAGGTTACCAAAGGTGACAGTGTTGCCAAATGTCTTGTTACTATTATTATGTGAATTACTTTACCTCCAGCCTCCAATTGCAATTTTTCCAGTTTCTTTCTAGCCTTTAATGACAGGCTTCTTTTCCCCTTCGGGTACCTATTTGCCACTCAGTCCCCAAAACCAAATCACATATATTAGATATTTGTTATGGTGTGCCACCATTTTAAGGTACCAATTTCAGTTTTAGGTAATTATTATGACTGCATAACAAAGAGCCCCAAAACATGGTAACTTAAAACAGCACTCTTTTTTTTCCCCCCTCATAACTCTGTGGGTCAGGATGCACAGAGTTCAGCTTGTCATTTCCACTATTCCACGTGAGTCTTCTATCCCCTGGGGTCCTTCCCATGGCTCCTCCCTCTCTCCATGGATAGACTGGGTTTCCTCAGAGCACGGTGGAATAACCACACTTTTTACATAATAGCTGGTTTCCAAAAGCGAACAGTAGAGATAGAAGTAGAGATAAAAGCTGTATAACTAACTCTTGAGGCTCAGTCACAGAAATTAACCAGAATCGCTTCTACTGCGCTCTATTAGTTAAGCAAGTCACACAAGTCCAGCTCAGATTCAAAGGGAGAGAATGACCCAAGAGCATCCAACATAGTAGATTACAAACACATCACAGTCTCCTTATACAATCTTTCTCCTGTCTAATAGGAGAAGTTGGCTTATTTCCTGTCTGATCAGTCTGCCAGTTCCACTATGACTTTTAACATGCTTTAACGTGTTCTAGCTAGTGCCTTGATTAGGAAGTAAATCCTTCTCCTCCCTTGGGTAAAGGTGTCTGTCACATGGGCTACAAAATCTTCTACATCATACTTAAAGATTCTAAGAGATGCTACTGAATCGTACTCTAATTTTCTTAATTGCAGTTCAGTTTTTTTTGTCTTTTAATCTTCTATCCCCAGGTCTTATAAGTCCATGAGACCTGAGTTTAGTTGACTTGAGCAAAAGAAAATTCATTATTTTAAAAGTTCTTCTATGTCTAATTTTCCATATATCTTTTAATCCACTTCATTGAAGTATATTTTGCATATGATAAACTTCTGTGTGTGCAGTTTGATAAGGTTCAACAAATGTATACATGGAATTAACCACCAATGCAATTAAGATAAAGAATATTTCCAGCACTTTCGCACAAAATGTCCCCTCCCCCACTCAGTTCTCTTCCAATCCTTCCCACCTCCCACAATTCCAAGATCCAGGTAACTACTGATCTTTCATACCCCTTATGGACTGGTATTGCCTGTAATAGAATTTCATATAAATGATACTATACAGAATGTACTTGATGGTGTCTGGATTACTCAACACCATAAGCAGTTGAGATTCTTTCATGTATTGATAGTTAATTTCTTTATATTGTTAAGTAGCATTCCATTATGTGTGTGTGTATATATATATATCCCACATTTTATCTATGCACCTGCCGATGTACATTTAAATGGTTTCCTTTAAAGTTTGTTTTTCTATTGTGAATAAAGTTCCTATGAGTATTCATGTGTAAGTAAGTCTCTTTATGATCATGTTTTCATTTCTCTTGGGTGCGTACCAAGAAGTTAAAGAAATGGGGTGGGAGTAATGGTATAAGGTCTGAGAAACAGGAGTGCTGATGTCTAAGGGAAGGAAAAGATGGATGTCCCAGCTCCAGCAAAGACAGCAAATTTGCCCTTCCTTCTGAATGATGCCCATCAGCATTGGTAAAGACCATCTTTATTCGTTCTGGGAATTCAAATGCTAATCTCTTCTGGAAACATCCTTTTAGACCCAGAAATATTTTAGTAACTCTCTGGTTATCCTTCAGCCCAAATTGATACATAACAATTAACTCAAAAATAGCCCTAGTGAGTTTTTCATTTTAGTTATAAAATCTTCAGCTCTAGAATTTCTGTTTGGTTTCTTTTTAAAATTCCTATCCTTTGTTGATATTTTCTGTTTGTTTATACATGATCCTCCTGGTGTTCTTGAGTTCTTTGTCCATGATTTCCTTTAGCAATTTAAGCAATATTTGAAACAGTTGATCTAAAATCTTCCGTTAGCAAGTCAAATGTCTATGCGTTCCCAAGGATAGTTTCTATAAAATTCTTCTGTGAAGAGACATATTTTCTTGTTTCTTTGCATGCTGTGTACTTTTTTTTTTAGTTAGAAGTAAACATTTTTGAATATTATAGCATGGTAGCTATGGCAAGGAGATGCTCCACTTTGCCCCCGGCTCATTTTCATCACTTGCTGCAGACTCTAGCTGTTTTTCCAATGACTTTACTGACTCTTTATCAAGTATAGTACCTTTATCATGTATGGCCTCAGAAATCCCTGTTAAAGGAATAGATAGTGGTCAGCTAGTTTTTTGACAGATCCTTCCTTGAATGCCAAGCTCCTGCCCCCACAAAAATGGAGAAAGAATGGGAAAACAAAAAAGAAACACAGATAATACTGATGATGATGGCAACAATAACAATGATAATAACTTATTCTAGTCTTTTCACATTGGCTATGTGCTAGAGCACTCTTCCAACACTTAGCCAGGTCACTTACAGCTCTGCCTTAGCCTTCAAGTCTTCCTCACGGTGAACCTTGAGATCAGCCTGGAGGTGAAAGCTTAGGGTTCTCTCATTCATCTTTCTTGAGCATGGAGCCTGCCCTGGCCATATGCCTGGCTCTCTAAATTCTCCAGTATGCACATGTACTTTTTTGGTGACCTAATTTCTGAAAGAATCTTCTTCCAAGCTTTTGTTCCCAGAGTCCCTAGTGTCCTATTGAATGCCTCAGACACAATCTTTTGACACAAGGGACTGTAGTTTGTTTGTTGTCTTTATGATGTTTTTGAGGAAGTGAGTTCCTGAAGAGAGGAAACAAAGGCTAAGCCCTTTAGGCAGTCCCAAGGCAGATGAGAACAGACAAATACAATCTTTTGCAAACAAGGTCTGTTCTGCTCCTTCCAGATCAGGGACTCAGGCAACACACTGAGAAAATGAGCTACTGTCTTTAAGACAATCACCAAGTTGTGGAATGCATAAAGCAAGGGCAAGTAAATATATAACATAGCTTCCTACCATTTTGGTTGCTGTAAACTTTTGAAAACTTTTTTTTTCCAGATTTCTGACAAAGTTAATTCTGACAATTCTGCTTGAATTTTCTGTTCTGTTGGTTAAATGGGCTGTAGAATTGCCTACCCCCCCATGTTTGCTGACATTATCTCTGTTTTTACATATTTGTTGTTTGTTTCATGGATATCACTGGTAGACACCAAGAAAGAAGCAGAGGCAAAATAGGGAAGGAAATCTCTACTGCATTTCTGTTCTACTTATTGAATTGACTTTGAAACAGAAATTGACTTGGACTTCCACAAACTCAATGGTCAAAGTCAGGTGGAGCTGTCTGAAGGGAGTTGTAACCATGCTGTTTTGAATATCTCTAGTTCCTGATAGAGATATCTATTCTAATTTAAATAACTCCACATTTTCACAATCGGTGTGCCAATCTTAGCAGCAGAAAGGAGACTAAACAATAATTTAGCCCCTGAAATATGGCAATGTTCCCAATTAATTTTTTGTTTTTATTCTCAAATACTTAATTTTGGCAGCATGTGTTCATTATTTATTCATTCAACAAATATAGAATAAATTCCTAATACATATAACACAAAGTTCAAGTATACATCAATGTATACTTTGTTGCTATAGATCAGTGAAAACAAAATTCCTGGCCTCTTGGAAGTCAGGGTTAGGGTTTTTATGGTGGAAGAATAATCAAATAAACAATAAACAAAATAAATGCACATATTATGTTGTATATTAGTTTAAAAGAATAGTAGAGTAGGCTAAGAGGATTTAGGCAGTGCTTCCAATGAGAATGTGTGGTAATTTTAAGAAAATGGTCAGGGTCGGCCTAATTAAGAAGGGACATTTGAAGAATGCGTTAAAGAAGGTGAGGGAAGAAGTAAGACTGGTTCAGAAAGAGGGTTCAGTGCAAAGGACCCAATATGGAAGCATGGAGGGCATATTTGAGCCACAGTGAAGGATCCAGTGTGGAATGAGTAAAGAGAATAGTAACAAGAAATGGGTCAGAGAGTACTTAAAGGTGAGCTCCGTTGGGGCTCTGTGGATCAATTCAAGGATTTTGCCTCTTACTCAGAGTGATGTAAGAGACCATCTGAATATTTTTAGGAAGAAAGTGACATGATCTGATGTAGATTTTAAAATAACCTTCCTGGCTTCGGAGTTGACAACAAACTGTAGGGTAACAGTGTTATAAACGCACTTTTGTAATCTCTTTCCTGCTAGGATGACCCTGTTTCTTTGTCCTGCTGTACCTATCTGGGGTTTCCAAGGAAGAATTATACACAATGATATGACATTCTCACATTTTGTAACCACATCCTCTAAAGCTTATTAATGAGACCTATTGGTCTGGATCTCAAGACAGTGAATGTGAACATCATTTCATGGTCTATTGTCTACCCAGTCCAGTATGGGCAAGATTCAATGGTCTTTGACTTGAGCCAGGGAGATTCACAGTGTCTCTGCACTTGGATAACACTTTTCATTCTAGTTAAGATTACTTGGGTTGCAAGCAACTGAGTAAAAATAAAGGATTTTTTTTTTTTTTAAGGTTATAGTCTTATTTCAACAAACCCAAGGGCAAAAAAGAAGCCACGCCTCAAGAGGTGCTGGAAACAAGATTTGGCTAGCCATTGGGAAACAGGTTATGCTCAGGAAAGTGAATAGAGTTGGGCCAATTTGAGCCAAATTATCAGGATCCAATCAATGATGTCCAATTGGACAGTCATGTTGTACAAAGGTAGCCATAGGGGGGCCCCCTTGTGGAAGGAGGTGGAGTATTTTTTTTAAAAAGATGATTCAAGAATTGTACTGTTTTCCCTTAGACTATATTATATATAGTATATTGTAGAACAATTCATTTCCAGGTTAAAATTTTTTTTTCTGATTTTACTTCAGTGAAAGCCCAATGTATTAGCTCAAGGAACCTGTTAGATCTACAATGTTCAATGCAGTAGCCCCTAGTCACATGCAGCTATTGAACACTTTAAATGAAACTGGTCTAAAATGAGATGTACAATAAGCACAAAATACATATTTGATTTTGAAGGCCAATTAATTACAGACACATAACACAAACCATCTTATTAATATATATCAACTACATGTTGATATATTGCATAAAATAAAACATTGTTAAAATTAATTTTATCTATTTTTATTTTCTTCACTGAAGCTGCTTGAAAATTATAGATTACATATTTAGTTCATGTTCTATTTCTCTTAAAATTTTTTTCTCAGTCTAATTATTTTTAATTAAGTTATAATTGACAAGTAACATTGTATTAGTTTCAAGTATACAGCAAAGCAATTTGATATTTGTATATATTGAGAAATGATCACAACAATAAACCTAGTTAATATAGCCTACTTAACATATTATCGTACATATTTAAAATTTTTCTTTTAGTTGTGATGAAAATATGTGAAGATTTACTCTCCTAGAAACTTTTCAGTGTGCAATAATTATTATTAACTATACTCACCATGCTATACATTACTTCCAGTGATTATTTCTATTATAATTGGAAGTTTGTGCCTTTTGACTCCCTTCATCCATTTCATCCACCTCCTATCCCTGCCTCTGGCAACCACCAATCTGTTCTCTATCTATTCTATCTTCTTTTTCTTCTTTTTTTATAGATTCCACATGTAAATGAAATCATATAGCATTTGTCTTTCTCTGTCTGATTTATCTCACTCAGCATAATGCCCTCAAGATCCTTCCATGTTGTCATAAGTGTCAAGATTTCCTTTTTATGGCTGAATAATATTTCTCTGTGTATGTGTGTGTTTGTGTATGCACAGCCATTTTCTTTATCCATTCATCCATCAACAGATACTTTGGTTGCTTCCCTATCTTGGCTATTGTAAATAATGCTGCAATGAACATGGAGATGAACATATCTTTTTGAATTAGTGTTTTTGTTTTTCTTGACTAAATATCTAAAAGTGTAATTGTTGGATCTTAAGGTAGTTTTATTTTTAATTTTTTGAGGAAATGCCATGCTATTTTCCATAGTAGCTGTACCAATTTACATTCCCACCAACAGTGCACAAGGATTCTCTTTTCTTCACATGCTTGCCAACACTGGTTATTTCTTGTCTTTTTGTTAGTAGCCATTCTAACATGTGAGGCAATGTCTCATCATGGTTATGATTTACATTTTCCTCATAAGTAGTGATGTTGAGCCTTTTTCATGTACCTGTTGGCCATCTTAGCTCACATTTTTTTTTTTTTTTTTAGATTTTATTTATTTATTCGTGAGAGACACACAGAGAGAGGCAGAGACATAGGCAGAGTGAGAAGCAGGCTCCCTGCCAGGAGCCTGATGCAAGATTCAATCCCAGGGTCCTGGAATCATGCCCTGAGCCAAAGGCAGACACTCAACCAGTGAGCCACCCAGGTGCCCCGGCTCACCTTCTATTTCTATGCGGCATCTCTGAACTAGATTCATAGTACATTTTGACACTGAATGAACAGCATACAAAATAGGTGCAAATATTTCTGGAAATAGACATTGCATAGCAAATACTGTCAATGCTCCTTCGAGTTCCCCTCAGATACCCTTTATCATTCATCATCTGTGAATCATTCAACTTTCTGTGCTCTTTGCTTCTAACAGACACTACCTCTTTATATAAATTCCTTTTGGCTACCAAGCCATTTCCCTCTAGATGCTTAGGAACTCCCATGCTTCTTGAGCAGTTTATAGCCAATAGCTGACTTTTACATGATTAAGAAAGCCCAGCTCTTGTGCTTTGAGTTTTGACAAACTATGAGGTGCAAACTATATTCCAGAGCTCCCCACAGGATTGGCCTGACCCTAGTCCTTCCTCCCCAATCTTTTACTAGTTTATCTTGGCGACACTACTCTAAAAAATCACCAGCAAGTGAATCCTCATCTCAGACTCTGCTTCTGAGGAACCCAGCCAAAAATACATGGTGATTTTCTTTAAGTGCAGTTGGGCTGATTTTAATAATAAGGTTATGTATGATCCCTGATAAGCCACATTCTCTTCTCTGTTTCAGATAATATTTTGCTTAGAGACATGGAAGGTACAGAAATCTCCAACTGCAGGGTTGTCTTCTATATTTCTGTTTTCAATTGAGAGACAAATAGTCTGAAGGATGATGTCTAATTGTGAAAAGTCTTTTTTTTTTAAGATTTTATTTATTTATTAATGAGAGGCACACACACACAGAGGCAGAGACATAGGCAGAGGGAGAAGCAGGCTCCATGCAGGGAGCCCTATGTGGGACTCGATCCCCAAACTCTGGGATCATGCCCTGAATTGAAGGCAGACACTCAACCACTGAGCCACCCAGGCATCCCATGAAATGTCTTTTCTTCGACTACTGGGAAAAGTAAGTTTCTTCCAAAGAAGACCAACTTGATCTGAAAAATCATCTTCTGACTTAGAGATAAAGTGTTTTAGATTGTTCTTTTTCAAACGTCATGTGTAGACATGTGCAAAGCATGCATGGCATGGAATGGGATATCTTTGATTAATTAGATAAATGCCCTGGACTTGCCAGGACTATTTGTCAGATGAAATGTCGATCAATTCTCAACTTCCACTCTGGCCAAACAAAGCAAAGCAACAAAACAATAGCAGCAATAACAAATTAAGTCAAAACATTGTAACAAACAGGCTGGGGTGCCTGAGTAGCTCGATTGGTTAATTGTCTGCCTTCAGCTTGGGTCATGATCCCCAGGTCCTGGGATTGAGCCCCACAATGGTCTCCCTACTCAGTGGGGAGCCTGCTTCTCCCTCTCCCCCCTGCTCATGCTCTCTCTCATTATCTCTCTCTCTTAAATAAATATTTTTTAAAAAAATGCTAAAATCAGTACAATAAAAATTGAAGATATTGGAAAAGAAAATAACTTTAGTAAAGAAACTGAGAGGCAAAAAATACAGTAAATACAGGGAACCTGGGTGGCTCAGCTGGTTGAGTGACAACAGACTGCTGGTTTTAGATCAGGTCATGATGTCATGGATTGTGAGATGGAGCCTTGCATTGGGCTCCCTGCTCAGCAGGGAGTCTGCTTGAGATTCTCTCTCACCCCCTGCTCCTCCCCACACTTACTAACCTGTGCTTTCTCTCTTTCTCAAATAAATAATCAATCTTTAAAAAAAATACAGTAAATAATAAAAATCCATTTGTTTGCCCATGTTAAAAACATAATGTGATTTGAAATAAAGACAGAAATTTTTATTTGCAGTTAAGGCTGTTCTGTTGTCTTAGTACAAGGAGTGAGCAATGTATTCCTCTTTGGTGTAAATGTATATTTTTCTGTAAGAAAAATCTATCTTATTAATACATCTCCTTTCTCCAATCTTCTCACTGACTAATCCCCTACTTTGCAATTACGGTTACATCAGAGGATCACAGATGTTGGTTAAAAAATATACTCAGAGGCTAATGAGGCAAAATATCAGGAAATGTTTGGAAAGTTACTTCCTTTAATACACAGAGATGACACATAAAAATATAAGAGAAAGTTGAATTTGTTCTGGCTTACAGAAAGCCCAAGGTATTGTAGTGGGAATCAAAGAAGTAGGCAAATATGTTTGCTTGAAAATGAAAAATCCCTTTTTTTTAATAATAGCAAATATTTGCCTTCAGTTGAGAGCAAATCAGTGTCATTCTTCTTGGAAGTAGTGTTGGTTGCATTGAAAAACAAAACCCTGTGACTCTATTCTCTGCCATTCCTCATCTGGGCCGTAGCATGTCATAAGGAAGAAAGGTTTCTAACCAGTGAAGATGTGTTTGTATGAGCATGAGAGGCTGTGCCAGGGTGGGGGGTGGGGGGTTGTGGGGAGTGGCAAGCAGAGTAAAACACTTTGAGTATACTGGTAGTTGGGAAAAATATACTCAGTGAAGATACTGGGGGGGCTTCCAAAGGAAAAATATATTTATTTTTCAGTGAGAAGGTAGTAAATTGATCAATTCACTGGATATAGTTAATAATGCCAGTACACAAATAAACTTATTGAAAATAAGGTGAAAAAAAGGTGTTCAAAGCAGCTTCATTCATATTCATAAACCACCAGGAATAATTTTGCTGGGCTTCCTACAACAGAACTGCTTTCTCTGTTCTCTTCTTGGGTATTTGCCATAATGACAAGTTGACCTTGATTTTTTTAAATATTTTATTTATTTATTTATTTATTTATTTATTTATTTATTTATTTACTTTGACTGTGCAAGCAGGAAGAGGGGCAGAGGGAACGAATCTCAAGCAGATTCCCTGCTGAGTGTGGAACACAATGTGGGGCTCAATCTCATGACCATCAGATCATGACCTGAGTCAAAATAGAGAGTCAGATGGTGCCAGGGTAGCTCAGTAGTTGAGTGTCTGCCTTTGTCTCAGGTCATGATCATGACCTGAGGGGAGCCTGCTTCTCCCTCTGCCTATGTTTCTGTGTCTCTCATGAATAAATAAATAAGATCTTTAAAAAAAAATCAAGAGTTGGATGCTGAACCAACTGGCCACCCAGGTGCCCAGACTTTGATTATTCTTACATGCTTAATATCAGTGGTCTTATTAGTAATATAATCTCTCTTTACACAGAGACTTTTAAATACAGTGAAGGATAAGCAAGAACATCTATCTTTATTAGTAAAAAATAGTAAGAAATACTTCTCTGTTCATGTTGCCTCAGTGGAAATAAAAATAATATCCAGTAATTTGGTTCTTCAAACCAGTGACTGTTTGAACACTGAATTCCAAAGTTCAGTTTGGTACAAATCTTAATGATAGAATCAGCTCTTCTTTATTATTTTTGTCTACTCAGCTGGTTAACATTGTGTACACATGTCTACCATAAGATTTCTAAATCCTTGTTATTGTGCTAAAAATGGTAGGGATATTCAGCAGAGACATAAAGGCAATATTAGCAATATTAACAGCTATAAGTGAGCTGTTCAATGCAAGCAAATAGTTCATTTATCTAAAGTTTAGTGAAAAAAATAAAAAAATAAAGTTTAGTGAATTTTAAGTGCCTAAACTCAATTTTAATAATTTATGTAGAAATGTTTTGAAAATGCAGACATCTCTTCTGTTTACCTTAGACCAAAGGATTCAGTGGAATTCTACTTTCACTTCATGACTCAGAATTTTCTTTATATATCTTAATTAATGTGCTATCCTAGAAGCCAGGGAAGGGTAGAGGGTTGCAAGCCACTAGACTAATATGTTCAAAGCTCCTGTGCATTTTTCTTTTATGAATTCTTTCTCTCTCTATTTATCTGCCTTATTTCCACCTCTTTCCATTTATTAGCTACCGTGGGTTAGGAAATCAGATCATTGAAGGCAAAGATTATATTTTAGAGACAGATAGATATATAAAGACATTAAAATTCTTATTTCCCTACTGGTTACCTTTTGACACTGAAAAATAAATTAAACTCTAAAATTTCAGTTCCTTCATTTAAAAATGGGCATAATAATTACACTCTCTTTATAGGATTGGTGGAAAGATGAAATAAGGTGTTGTGTGTGAATAGGTACTCCCAGAGGGGTAGGTGTCCTTACTATTCTCATGATTGTTGCCACTTAATCATTATTGGGGTTGTAAAGCTCCTGGGAAGAGGATCTAAGGACAGTGCAAAGAGTAAAGCACTAGCATATCAGAACATGCGTGAATTCAGGACTTCTCTTCCAGCTGCTCAGATAGACCTTAGTTTGGGTCTATGTTTCATTTGTAGATGCTCCTCGAAAGTAATCTCTGGATAAATGAATTGTTTCTGTACTGTGTAAAGGATATTAGGCCCCAATGTTGTGAAAACCACTGTGGTTCTTTGAACTAAAAAAAGAAGTCCTGTCTCAAATACACCACAGCCCTAGAAAAAGATATTTTTAAGGCATGAGTAGAAAATAGCCTAAATCAAGTGACTTTACAACAGTTTCCTTTATTTAGTTACTACAACTTCCTGAGTGTTGGCCTGCCCTCCCTTTGCTTTGACTTCTAGGAACTTTGACCCAGGTAAGTGGAGTCTGTTTTTATGAAACTTGTGTGTGCTTATGTTTTCTTACCCAGGGAGGCACAGTAGGTGAGGGGTGCAGAGAAAAGGAAGCAACCGTTTCTTTAATACAAGTACTATATCTTATGGGTTTTAAATATATTCTCAGAGATCTAGGAGGAGCCTACACAGGGAAAGAACTTAAATACTTGCTCATATGCAGAGAGTCTCATTAAGTGTTTCACAGTCTCTGTGAAGGAATGGTATGCTCATTGCTGTGCTGGAAGTCACGTAACTTCTGGTTTCTATCACAAGTTTGACAGAATGAGTGACCTCATAAAGATATGAAATTCTTTGAAGTTTTCCTCTTCTATGAATTATAGATAACTATGCCTGAATTTAGGTTAGAAATAGAAATGATGTCTCTACTCTTCCACCAGAATGTAAGCCTATAAAGATATGAATTTTTGTGTTTTGTTTACTGCTTTATTCTCAGTGCCCAGAATAGAACGTGACACCTAGAAAATGTTCTATAAATATGTGCTGAATGATTGGGTGATTTAAAAAAAAAAAAATGAGGTGGTTAAGCAAAGTCCAAATATTTATGTAATTGATAGTATCATCACTATAATTAAATTATTATTCACTTTACATATGAAATGAATCTTTAAAGGGTCTATATGAAATTGAACAATTGAATATAATTAATTCAATTCAGTTAAGCAGCAACTATATTTGAGTATATGTGGGCCAGGTCCTCTGAAAGGCCACATGAATACAAAAGTGGATAAAATAGTCTCCACCTGTATGATAGCTGTATTAGAGTAAAGCTTACCAAATATTTCTATTTTTCCAGTAGAAAAGTTCTCATGAAGAAAATTCCACAAGTGATTACACTGAACATTTTTGAGGTGGATCAAGCGGCAAACAACATTGAAGCTGCCTGGTTTCTGAAGTTATCATCAACACAGAGGGCATTAGAAGAAAAGGGGGCATGCTTTTCTGATGTCTTTATTTTATAGATGAGGCAACCAAGACCATAGTGATAAAGATTTTTTGAACTTCCCTTTGCTGGCACCATCTTTCCATCTCTTCTCAGCCTGGCAAGCCCCCATTCATTCTTCAAGGCACAGATCAAATATCCCTTTGAGAAGCCAATTTGTAACTCCTCCAGGCTTAGTGGATTGCTTTGCCTGCACTTAATTCTTGCCTCTACTATAGCAAGCAGAAGAATCATCTCAAATTTTGCTGACCATAAGAATCACCTAGGATGCTTCTTAAAAACCCTGATCCATGGGCCTCATTTTGGTACATGTGGATCAGAGGTTCTGATTCTCCATATACACCATCTGAGAGTCTGTGTGTATCTCTCTCTTTTTAATATTTATTTATTTGACACAGAGAAAGAGAGAATAAGCAAAGGGGAGGGGCAGAGGGAGAGGGAGAATGTTAAGCAGACTCCCTGGCGAGTGTGAAGCCCAGTATGGGGCTTGATCTCACCACACTGAGATCACGATCTGAGCCCAAATCAAGAGTTGGATGCTTAACCAACTGAGTCACCCAGGTGCCCTGAGAGTCTGTGCCTTAAAAAAGAATCTGAGGGGACTGTCATGACAGGGGCCGTGAAAAGCACTAAATTAAACCCGTATTCAGTTAGAATGCTTTTGGCTGCAAGTAAGTGAACATTTAGCTGGGGCTGGCTTAAGCAATAAAGTCATTTATTAACTCATATAACATGAAGTCCAAATGCAGAGCAAGATTCAACGAGTTGCTTAATTATGTTGTTTGGGGCAGTTTCTCTCTCTCTTTCTCTCTCTGTCTCTCTCTCTCTCCTCTGCCATAAGCAGCTTTAACATCATTTTTAGTCTAGCATCATCTTTTCACTTATGGGTATTACATGTTCTTTTAAGATCAGCCAAACTCTTTCTAGGGAAAGAGTTTCATTTTGGGTTTCTTTTTTTTCTTTTGGTTTCTTTTTTTCCTACTAGAAATCTCTAGAAAGTCACTTCTAGTGTTTTAATACCCCACGTTGGCTGAGACCCACATCCATCCCTGAATCCATCAATAATAACGGAGTGGTGGGGATAAGTTTAGCATAACTGACTAGGAATAATCAGCAGTGGGAAACAGCCATAAAATGCTTCAGGAATCTGTAAAGAGTGTATTTGCACAAAACATCTGGTCTCCTCCACTAGACTGTTTTTAACTGAGATCAAGAATCATGTATTTATGTTTGTATATGTATAACACCTCCCACAGAAGGTACTCAGAATTTGCTGAATGGATGTTGTATGAATCACATATTTCCTGGAGGCAGAACTCGTACACCCAAATGTTTTGACTTTCATATCATTGCTCTTACCTACATCCTGTGATAGAAGGAAGTTCCTGTAAGCAGCCTGTGATACAAAGGAAGTATGAAGGTGGGAATGATTTTCAGGACAGGCCTCCTCATTTATCTACTCCCCCCACTGAGCCTGGCAATACAAATGATAAAATAACTTCTCTGCCTAAAATGTCCAAGGGTGTGAAGCATTGAAATATCAGGGTACTTTTCTGTATCTTTTCCTTCTTCTGATTCTGCCTTTGTAATGGACTTTATAATCACATATCCGTTAATCCGAACACTTCTTAGGAGGTAATCATAATAACTCGCCTAGATCTAATGTTGTAAGGAAACATTTTATGGCCCTAGGATACATTTTCATCCAAGTTATTAAAGTCCAATTACATCATGTTTTCTTCCAAGGAATGCCAAGTACTTGAGGGACAATATTGCAGTCACTCTCACTCGTCTCTTGGAAATAATTTACACAGATATAGCCTTGATATTGCAGATAAAACCCTCTGCTCTCCCTCCCCAAAGAGATGGAAAAATGTACTTACTTGCCTAAGATCACACAATAGAGCCAGACAGGGGAAATTAGGATGAAAACGCAAATTCTTTCTTTTCCATTAGCTCATACATGTAACCTTTCTTTATGAAATCATCAGATCTGTATATGGTGCTTTTAATGAACAAGAAACTACCATATCATGCAGTCAGGTGAATTTCATGTATAAGTTTTATACTTGAAGTTTTCTAAGCATAATTTCTGGGTTCTATCGTGACTCATATCATAAGTGCCAGTCTTAAACCAAGCAGCCTTTTGGAAACAATAATGATAAAACTGATAATTATAGGATTTATTATTTATTAGTATCTATTATATTTGTGGTAGACTAAAGGCATTTTTTATAGGACTAACAACAACCCCTGAAAGATAGACTGTATTCCTTCTTTAAGAGCTGAAGCTCAGATACTATTCTGTGGATGGTCATACAGCTAGTAAGGGGTATTCCCAGAACTCAAATCGGGTGTGTCAATGTCCAAAGCTAAAGCCTTCTCTACTACTCCATACAGCTCTGGAATATTTGAAATGGGAATTTGACAGAACTCTATTTTGTTGAACTGGAACAAGTTGCTTAATATCTCATTGAGTGAAATTCTTTAAATGAAAGCAACACCTTTCTCTCCAAATTCTACAGGTGGGTGATCTCATACATTCCTCTAGAAAGGAAGTACTCCAAGGAGGGGCAAGCCCTTCTTATCAACTGGACCCAGATAAAGTATGTAATCATTCCTTCAAGATCACCTGCATGTGTCTTAGGACGCTGCCTATTTTTCAATCGGAATAAATCCTCAGAAATCTTGTGGAAAATTCCTCCAACACAAAAGAATATTCAACTCACTCCTCTGCTGTAATGAGGTTGAAGTATTTTCAATGTTGTTGGAAGGTTCAAGCCACTTCTAAACAGCAGGGATTTCTGCTACAGTTGTTGTAAAAGAATGCAGGACCCCAGTGGGCACAGAGCAGTAAGCTTCATAAAGCCCAAGACTTAGGGAGAACACAATGCCAGTGGAACATCCAGAGAGAGAGAGAGCAAAGAGAGCATGGCATTGGCTTAGTTTCACCCAGCCTCTTCATCTTGCCAAAACTTTCAGATAACAGAGCATGCATATTTAAATTCAAAAGGGCTTTTATGATTATTTAATAAAATGAGGATGAAGTAAGCAAATAACTGTTGAGAAGTAACATTTAATTTCCACCAGTGCCCTGAGAGACGTATCATGGAGTGAAGCCATTGCAATTACTTGAAAATCCATTGTCCGAACTATTAAACTAATTCAGGCTATAGAAAAGGACCCAACACTATCATGAAGTAGGTGTAAGTGGTCCTGGTCAGAAAATAAACATTGTGGCAACAGCATACAGGACTGGGGTTGAAGATGAGAAATTCCAAATCAGAAGCAAAATATTCAGCCAATTATCTCCCAGCTCAGAATCTTAAAGCATCAAAGTGGAGGGCTGGAAAGAGATTTGAGACGCCCTCAAGGGCAATCGGTTCCCTCTAGGTAAGAATATATTTCAGCCACACTGAACTGATGGATTTTGACGTGTTTTTAATTTCAGGTTTCACTTTTTATTTAGCTTCTAGCTCCCCATCTGGTCTACTTTTCTGCTGCAAATGCCAAAAATAATATTTTTCATTGACCACATTGGACATGTTTAGGATGGGATTTAAAAGTGGCTCCTCCCTATTTTAACAGTAATATTATAACAGAGGAAATAGCAGGATACAGCCCAGCTCCTGTTCAGCACTGCTTCCCTTTCTTCTAAATTCCACATCCTTCCTTTGGGCATCAAGTAACCTAAGTCCTTCTTACCATCTGACTGTAACTAATTTCCTTCAAATCAAGCCATCATGTCTAATTCAATGATGTATCTCTACCTTCTGCTTTACTGAATACACACACACACACATATATATATTTAGTAATTGAAGTTGAATACATTTTATGAAACATTTTTTACCTGTATAATCATTTTTACTGCCCCATCCAATGGGAGGTAAGGACTCCAGAAAAATAATTGATATAGATGTGAGAAAAATCAAGAAATTAGTTTTATGTTACTACATCCTTAGTAGGAATTTCTTAACTTGCTTGGGTTGAATACTGATGCAATTATACAAGGGTGTGTGTGTGGTGTGTGTGTGTGTGTGTGTAAAAAAAAAATATATATATATATATGTACACATGTATATACAAAGGCACTGTAAGAGATTAATATAAAGGGTCACCTTGATTTAAAATAGCATTCTTGAGCTTGTTCTCCTTCTCAGCATTTATATTTCTAAATATAGCTATGTCTATTAAAAATTAGAGATAGGGGATCCCTGGGCGGCTCAGTGGTTTAGCACCTACCTTTGGCCCAGGGTGTGATCCTGGGGTCCCGGGGTCAAGTCCCACGTCGGGCTCCCTGCATAGAGCCTGCTTCTCCCTCTGCCTGTGTCTCTGCCTCTCTCTCTCTCTCTCTGTGCGTCTCTCATGAATAAATAAATAAAATCTTTTTAAAGAATTAGAGATAGTATCCTCTATTGGGTCTTTTATAAACCTCAACAGAAGAAAATTAAATTGGCTATTGTTTATTTTTTTTAATTTTTTTTAAGTTTCATAGTAAGATAGCTCTATAGAAGGTAAATGGAATATGTACCAGCTTGTTCTCATCTTGAAAACTTTGATGACTCTTTTATAGATTTTCTGCAAAGTAATTAAAGTCCGATTAATTGGAAAAATATACACAATGGGTATTCTGAATATTATATCTCCAACAGAAGCAACTTTTATTACCTTAAACAAGTGGCTGAGCCAATGTTGCAAGTTTAAATTCAGAACTAAGCAAATATCACAAAAATTACATTCTTGCACTTTGTCTGCTACAAAATAAATTTCTCTCCAGTGGAGGGGTGCCTTACCAGCTTTGGGAGTCCATTAGAGTGCAAGCAGGTTGGAAAGCATGCTGGTACCCCTTCATATCTAATGGTACACATGCAGAATTATGCTGTAAATACAATAATTTTAAATGGACAGGAGAAATTGACCACTGACAGGGATCTAAGGGGAATATTTCTCTGACATAAAAAATTGCCTAGGAATTCGTGTTCTTTGAACCTAGACTTTTACTTCCTAAACATATTTAAATTCAGCTGTTGGTTACATAATGCTCCCCTTTCTCTCCCATTTATGCTCTATTTGTAAATAATAGGAAGTACAGTTACAATTTCCTACTGAATGGATCAACACACTAAAGGTTTCTTTTTCACTCACATCTAGCCCAGTGGACACAATATGGGAGTGGACCTCTGCTCCATGCAACCATTCCATGATTCAGGCTCATATTATGCAGTAGGTCTTCTTCAAAACACGGTTCAGGGTTTCCCTGCATAACCCAGCTGGCAGGTGGGAGGGATGGAGCACAGGGGGAGGGCCCACGTAGATACAGATACCACTTCTGTCGCTTAACTGTGAACGATAAATTACTTTAATTCACTATCCATTGACCAGAACAGCTCATATGGTCTCTTTTACCTGCAAGGGGGTCTCATAGCTTATCTGCCTTTAGAGGAAGAGGAAATGCATCTGGTTAGGCATCTAGGTAGCCTCTGACACATATTCTAGGCTTTGCCTCTTTCGATCTTTTCCTTTTCCTTTTCCTAGCTCTCTTCCTTCACCTTCACCAAAGAAATCTATCATGGGAAGGTGATAATCCAAATGTTTTTCTTTATGATGTCTATTCTTTCCTTTTATTTTTTTTTTTTTTTTTTTTTTTTAAAGCATTTATTTTTTATTTTTTTTTTTTTATTTATTTATGATAGTCACACACACAGAGAGAGAGAGAGAGAGAGAGAGAGAGGCAGGGACATAGGCAGAGGGAGAAGCAGGCTCCATGCACCGGGAGCCCGACGTGGGATTCGATCCCGGGTCTCCAGAATCGCGCCCTGGGCCAAAGGCAGGCGCCAAACCGCTGCGCCACCCAGGGATCCCTATTCTTTCCTTTTATGACGGTAACACAGATTCAGTTTCAGATTCAACAAACATTATTCCGAGACTACTACATGCAGTCCTGCCAGAAGGAATCATCATCTACCTTAGGCCATTTAATGTAGATACAAACATTATAATCTAAGTTTTAAGATGAGAAATCTGAGTCCAGGAACTGATGAAGCATATACTGGAGGTAATTTGTCAGGTCAGCATTCCCATTCTCTCCTGGGATGGATTACCAACACATCTAACTGAGCCAATTCTTTTGCCAGCAAACATTTTATTTTTATTATATTATTTTGGTGCCCAGCTATTTTCCTGATTCCTTTCTTATTTGCACACTCCCTTCCAGCTTCTTATCTAGTTATCTCTAAACAAAATACCTCATTCTCTGTATCCCTAGTCATGCCTGTTATGAAAGAGAATAGCACCAGCAATACATTTGTATCAAGAAAAAGTACATTGCTTTGTAAAGAAATTAGAAGTAACGATATATAGCTAGTGGTAGCAATTTTTAAAGCTCTTACAAAATCCCAGAATCCCCACAAATTTTCCACTAAAGCTGACTTTTCTTGAGGAAATAATTTAGTTAAGCAATTTATTTTTTCTATCTTATTGGGGTTTATTCGGTTGTTGTTGTCTAATATGTATCATTTCTAGAGTCTGGCATTTTGTTAGTTTCATTACAAATGTGTAGCATTTCAGCTGCATTATTGTTATATATATTTCTAGCTAACCTAAGGACCTTGTAGCAAAGTAAAACATTGCCTTCCTGGAAAAAAAAAATTTGCTACACATTTAAAGTGACTACCAAAAAAAATTCTCTGCACTAGCTTTTTTTTTTAAAAAAGAGATACCATCTCTGTGGCTGTTTTTTGAATTCTTTTTGTAACTTCATTTGTCAACTGATTCTTATCCAATACTGGAGAGTTTGAACTGATTTTCTACCTTCCCTAAGAGTATTATTTCTATAGATCACAACTTAGCCCCTTTATATTATTTCATCTTTTCTTGTATTGGGGGGTCACAGTCACCTAGGTTAACCCTATCTAATTGCTGACCCATGAAACCAGGACTCACAGTTGGCTCTTTCCTTTTCTCCTATTCCCACTTCCACAGGATCTAGTCCAGGTTTTGGAATCTTAGCTCTGTGTGGTTTTGGGCAGGTTGGGCTAATTTTTCTGAAATATTTTTTTTCTATATCTTTGAAATTTTAAAGTCATACCTGCATACCAGCCAAAGCCATACTTTGCAGAATGGTTGTTAAGACAAAAAGAGGTTCTCAACATCAGACAGCTCTCTTCCAGTATCCAGTCTAGAGATGGCACTCCACAAACGTGATCTTTCTTTATTAATTATCTATCGATGTAACATATCATAACAAGCTTGATGGCTTAAAACAATGCTCACTTATTATCTCATACTTGCTGTGGATCAGAGTCTGGGCATGACTTATTAGGATCCTCTATTTCAGAGTCTCCCAGAGGCTACATTTAAAGTATTGGTCTGGTGTAGAAGCTCATCTAAAGGCACAACAGGGGAAGAATTCATTCCCAGGCTGATGTGGTTGTTGGCAGAATTCAGTTCTTCAAGGGCTATGGACTGAAGACCTTAGTTCCTACATGGCTGCTAGAGGTTGCTCTTAATTCCTTGACTCTTCAGGATGGCTATTTGCTTTATTAACGGTAGCATGGGAGGCAGTCAATCAAGAGAATCTGCTAGCAATATGGAACTTACAATCGCTCACAACCAGTTACTAAGTTGAGATCCCACCACCTTTGGTATATTCCATTACTTAAAAGCAAGTCACTAGGTTGGCCTATGCTCAAGAGGAGGGGATCACACAGGGCATACATACCAGGAGGTGGAGACCATTAGGGACCATCTTGAAGCTTCACAACATACTTCACAATCATATGGTCCCCTAAACTTTAGCTTCTGCTATGTCTTGGCCAATATAGTGGGTGTTTAGTGTATAAAAAGACATGAAATATGTTTTCCTGTCATTTAAATAACTCACTGTAAAGGTTTTTTATTCTTTCTTTCATTAAGCCTCTTTTACTAAAGGAGCAGAGATATTAACAGACTGGACTTTACAAATACGCTCAAAGGCTCTGTGTGTAATTTAATAACCAGATATAGGGAACCCATGGAAAAGAAAATCCAGCAAGTCAATCAATCATAAAATCAGAGACTCCAGGCCTGGAGGACACAATCTATCAACTGATCAATCAATACCTATTGTGCACTTTCTGTTTTCAAAACCTCTGCTAATTGCCAAAGTCTGGAGTTGGCGGAGGGTGGGGGGGAATAGATGGAGGAGGGGGACAAGCTACAACAATTGAAAAGGAACTTGATAAATTGAAGCTGAGAATTAATTCAGCCCTCAATTATTTTGATATACAAACAAATGTTGAAGCCTGCTCCTTAGGGGCAGGGGAAATTGAAGGAGAGGATACTTTGGGGAGAGATAGAAAAAAAAATCCACAACACTGAAAGAATTTAGGGAAGAGAGGACACTGCTGGGAGGCCACGGGGATCTGGTGACTAATTAGGGAATCTGGCCATGCATTTGGTTTTCTCTGAGATACAATGTATGGAAATGAGAGACAGGCATGCACAGTTAGACTCTGGAGTACTGTGGGACCAGGAAATATGATTACACCACATACAAATCATTTAAGTTCAGAAGAAGGTTAGAAGATGAGGGGCTAGGGTCATTCAGAGATGCATAATTGAACAAATACGAATCAAAACAGCAAGCAAGAAAAAAAAATCAGCTGTGGAACTCATTTTTTCTTTCTTTTTGTTTTCAACTACAGCTCTATAGAGATGATAAGATCAGGATTTTAGAAAAACAAGTTTAATAATGGATATTTTCTGTACATGCCTTTCTTAAATAATGCTGAAAGCTATATACACACGGAAGTATTAAGAAGGAATAAAAAGAAATATTCAGTGTTTATAGATTTTTCTTTTTTTAATAGTATTGAACTCAAAGTTTCTTCATTCTGGTTTATGTTAAAGTCAAAAAAGTGTCAGCAATATCATTAGTATTGGGTTTTAAATTATTCTTATCAGTCAAAATCATGCATTAGGCTTTCAAATAAAAAATGGCAGACTGATCCAGTGTATTTATTTTTCCTCTATTCTAAGACCTATTGAAATGACAGCATGCATTTAATAAAAGAAATGAAATCCAGCAATTCCACTCCTAGGCATATGCCTAAAAGAAACTCACACATGTGTTTGCAGAAAGGCATGTAATAGTAAGTTCATAGCAGCCCCAATCATAATCATCTCAAACTGAACACTAGCTGAATGTTCAGCAACAGCAAAATCATAGATAAATGGAGAATTGTCTCATGTTGATATTGAATGCAACAATGAGAACCATTGAAGTAGATGCATGCAACCTCAAGGGTGGATCTCCAAATATGAGGCTGAAGGAAATGAAATCAGATACAAAACATATAGTATAGGGACCTGCTTATATAAAACATTAAAACTGGCAAAACTAATATGGTGTTAAGAAGTGGAGCCACGGACAGGGCGAGGGCTACTGATGATATGGGCACCGAATGCAGATTTCTGAGATATCTGACAAGTGTCTTTTTTTTTTAAAGATTTATTTATTTATTTATGATAGACATAGAGAGAGAGAGAGAGAGAGAGAGAGAGAGAGAGAGGCAGAGACACAGGAGGAGAGAGAGAAGCAGGTTCCATGCCAGGAGCCCGATGCGGGACTCGATCCCGGGACCCCAGGATCGCACCCTGGGCCAAAGGCAGGCGCTAAACCACTGAGCCACCCAGGGATCCCTGATAAGTGTCTTTTCTTAACCTGGGAGCTGGTTATACAAGTATACTCTTCATAAAAAGTAATCAAGTTTATACTCTTATGACATAGGAATTCTTCTGTATGTATACAATTTAATAACAAATTGGATATGTTAACAAATTAATCAATACATAATCATTAGCAGGGGCTGGAAAGCCAGGATGGGTGCCATCAGCCCACGTGGTCATTGTAACATTCATAAAAGATGGAAAGCTGATAGAAAGAGCATAAAGGATGGTAAAACACACAGAAGCTGAGGAAATTGCTAACACATGCAGGTGAAGAAGAGAATCTTTAAAAAGTGATTTTTTTTCCCCAGTGAAGAAGAGAATCTTTAAAAAAATTTTTTTTTCCCCATTAGAGTTCAGAATAATTTCAAGATGATAGGCAGTGATGCCATATAAACAGAACTTGGGAGCTTGAGAAAATGTCCTGCTACCAAGACTGACCAAGGCAGATTCTTATTTATGAATATATGTAAATGACTGAGCATCTCCCAACAGGTGAGACAATCCACCCCTGTGGAAGAAAGCATGGTACCACACACACAATTCAAACCCAGGAGGAAAAATAGTTATAATTTGAAAAGGAACACTGACTACAGTAGCAGAGTACAATTAATGCAGTCAGAGACATTACTGGCAACATGCAGTCGTTCAGGTCAGTGGAAATTTCTTCTATTATGTTCTTCATGCATTTTCTCCTCTCTGTTCTGTCCTTGTGGAAATCACATTTAGAACATTTGAAGTGGAAATCATATTTAGAATGTTTGAAGTTTTGTTTTTGTTGTTGTTGTTGTTGCTCCTGCTGTTTTAAGCACATATTTGTGTCTCTTATAGTGTTCCCACCTTAGGAGCTTCACTGGGACAATGTTGGGTCTGTTTGGTAGCAGGCAGGTTAATATCTATATGCCTCAATATCTTTATTTTATTTTATTTTATTTTTTTAAAGATTTTTATTTATTTGCTCATGAGAGACACAGAGGGAGAGAGAGGCAGAGACACAGGCAGAGGGAGAAGCAGGCTCCATGCAGGGAGCCCGATGTGGGACTCGATCCCGGGACTCCAGGATCATGCCTTGGGCCAAAGGCAGCGCTTAAACTGCTGAGCCACCCAGGCTGCCCAGTATATTTATTTTTAAAGAGAAACATAATATCTACCTCATGGGACTGTAATATTGATTAAAAGAAATATGTCATAAAGTCTTTATCCAAATGCCTGGCCAAACAACAAACATAAAACTGCCTTACCACCAAAACATGCTTTTTCTTTTTCTTCCCAAATTTTCATTGATGAGTGCCATGCGTAAAGTGCACACAGTACAAATCTGTAAAGCTTCCTGAATTTTCATGGCTTGACCATACCCATGTCACCAACACCCAGATTAGAAAGCAATAGAATACCTTTGTTCCTAGAGATTCCTGGTCATGGCTCCATTCAAGTAACTACAGCAGCCACTGCTCTCCTGCTGCAGCAGCTCTCCTGCGGGCTATGGAAGTTAACAGGCACGTTTGCTTTTGAAACTTTGTTCTGTTGCCTCCCAGAAACAAGGCTTAGGAAAATTTGGTTAACCTGTTGCTTTCCTCACCTGCCATGTGGGGAATTCCATACTAATGTTATAGCCTCCACTCATGGTTGATGCTCAATAAAGACTTGGAATATTGATCTAAAAGGAAAATACTAGTTGCTATACAAAACATCTTAGGAATAAACTGTGACTCAGAGGAAAGAAAATAGAGACCTGGCTACTTAGGAACATTTGTAGCCAGTGAACTGTGATCATTCATATTTTTCTTTTCCTTCCTTCCTTCCTCCCTCCCTCCCTCCCTTCCTCCCTCCCTCCCTCCCTCCCTCCCTTCTTCCTTCCTTCCTTCCTTCCTTCCTTCCTTCCTTCCTTCCTTCCTTCCTTCCTTCCTTCCTTCTTCTCTTCTTTCTTTCTCTCTCTATCAGTGGGCTTCATGCCCACTGTGGAGCCTAATGAGGAGCTCGATCTCACGACCAAGACCTGAGCTGAGATGAAGAGTCAAATGCTTAACTCACTGAGCCATCCAGGTGCACCAGCCCTCTCCCCCGCCACTTTTTCCCCACATTTCTAATTAAGACCCATTTAGTATACTTCTTTACATTACATTTGGGGCATAATGTTGATCATTTGAAACTGTGCAGAATGTTCTATCACCTTTGTTTTTCATTCCAGGCTAATAAAAAAATGACAAATACTTGTCATTAGAAAGGGTGTTTGTCCTTACTGGGTTGAGGACAACTGCTCTATTTAAATTGTTCTACTCACTCGCTATGCTTGGAACACTTTGGAGTGTTCATGCCTCTTTGCACTACTTAAGCCATTCCTTCCATTTGGAATGATCGCCGGGAAGGAAACCATGACTTGATAATAACAGATTTGAAAAACCAAGCCAGGAACAGAAGTTGTCCTGAAATGTGTCAGACAGCCACTGTACAGTATTTAGCAGTTTAGACACGGTTCAGGCTGTTGTTGATATTGAACAGGCTTAGAATTAGGGATGACAGTGAAAATCACCACATAGAGCACAAAAGAAGGCAAGGAATGTTCACACTCAGGCAGGCAGCAGCCCTGTCCCCATGGTAATCTGGCCATTCATAAAGACACACCCTAGATGAAGAAGTGACAAGTAAAGTGCAGTGGCAGCATCTGTCCAAAGAGCTAGAATTTCATAAAGGACACTGGTTGTAGCAGATTGCTAGCCACTGGGAAATAAATCTAATAATACACCCAGTTCTGTATTCAGCACAATAAGTTAAACTGTGTGGTTTGCTGGGGGATAAGGGTGTGAAATTCAGAAGATTTCAACCTTAAATGGGCATCTGTTCTTGCATTAACCAAAAATTTGCTAATTGTGTAATATGTACCTGGTAGAGAGAAGATGAAGGGAGAAACAAAGTTGACAGTCTTGGCCTCTACCCAGCTAATAGGATCTTTTCAGTTAAGATTTAATTCTGAAACTCTGGAGTAAGTAAAGCTGAGATTAGGATTCTGGATGTCCTTGATGATTACTGAAAGATTGATCCTGACTAGAATGTATGGGGAGACCATACATAGACAAAGTTGTGAGTGAAAAGAGGAGAATTGATGCAGATCTAAATAGGCACTCATCCTCATCACTCCATCTTTATAAAATATATGCAGCATTCACCTTGAAATTCAAATCCTAGTCCTTCTCAAAGTCCTACCTTGTCTTTCAGTGAAGGGTCATTTTTCCTTCCTCTGAAATTACATCTTTTTGATCAGATCATTCTCATGGGAATGTGCCCTACCTTGCCTTTGTCTGTCGTTATACGTGTGTATTTCCTTGCTAATATTATTGTGAACTACAAATCAGAAGCCATTTATTATAACATTATTTATCCCCAAAGCCCCTAATATAGTTCTCTATCCATAACCTATTTCCATAAATATTTATAAATTTGTTCAGCTGGAGCGCTAATGCTTGGGTTTGTCCATTCCACAATCTGACCTAGTCCTTGCAGACCACTTAGACTTTATTTTTCAGCCTACCAACCAATTTCTCCAAGTTTCCCAAGTCATAAACATGCACCAACATTCAGAGATACAGCTACCTAATATATGCTGTTTAGGAATTTGAAAAAACCTCGACCTTTATATATATTATATATTGCATTATATACTAGATTGCATATAATGATGTAAAACATGCAATATTGCATATAATTATATGCATTATAAATGTACATCATATAATACAAATATATAATATAAATATATGCATATGTGTATGTGTATTCACACCTTTAGTATATTTCAATATAACACATGTACATATTATAGGCATACATGTATGCAAATATGTATATATGTTTGTGTATATACATATAGTATTTTCATACACATGCACATTCATTTCATACAGGTGTACATTTCATATACATAAAATATTTTCTTCTGAACTTGCTGTTCTTTTATTTTCTCTTAAACTCTGATTTCCTAACACTTTTGAAAATGCTTTAGAAAAAAAACTAAAGATAAATCTGAAATGAAGAAGAAGGATCTGGAGAACTTCACTCTTGGGGAAATGGAAGGAAATGACCACGCATGTGTAAGCAGCTAGGATGCTGAGGGACTTTCAGAGCCACGTGATTGACAGTGTTCTGCAAGGAATAAAACCTGGTCTTCTGTGCCATCACACTAACAATGCACAGAGCTTTATTTGAAGAAGAAAAAGTAGGAGGAGGAAGAGGAAAGAAAGACTTTTCTCTCATTCAACCAAGAACATTCAGATTCAGCTTTCATTTTAAATAATGATCATTCAGGGTGAACACAGCAGGAGAATACAGTAAGAATCCCAGCCCTACTTCTTTGTCTACCTTGTGTCTATTATAGAAAAGTTTACTGTGGCTCTCCAGACTCAAGGAAATTAGGTATCCCTTTTAAAATGTAATAGTGACTAACAGTAACAAAAGAATACATTATATAACCCTACTCCTCATCCATTGGCTTCAATAGGGAACCTTCTTGTATTCTTTCCAAGAGTGGAGATTTCCATCCCAAGCAACACATCCTAGAATCACAAACAATTAAAGCCTCTTCTGCCCTCCCCAGTGGGATCTCAGGCAGCCTATAAACCTCCCCCTACCAAGTTCTCAGACGTCAAGGAACCTCCATACCCTTGCTCCTTGTGGCCTTGGACTCTTCCTCAGTGCCATCTCTGGAAATAGACCTTGTTTTTTTTTTTTTTTTTTTTTTGTTTCTGGGCCTCCAATCTATCTCTGGACCCTTTTAAAATACATACAGATATTTAATTTCTTTTTAAAATTTTATTTTATTGTTTAAAGATTTTATTTATTTAATCATGAGAGACACAGGGAGAGAGAGATGCAGAGAGACATAGGCAGAGGGAGAAGCAGGCTCCAGGCAGGGAGCCGGACATGGGACCCCATCCTGGGTCTCCAGGATCATGCCCTGCACTGAAGGTGGTGCTAAACCGCTGAGCCACCCAGGCATGCCCTCATTTCCTTTTTTAAAGAGGATTTTATTTATTTATTCATGAGAGACACACAGAGAGAGGCAGAGACATGGGCAGAGGGAGAAACAGCTTCCCTATGGGGAGCCCGATGTGGGACTCGATCCCGAGACTCTGGGATCATGCCCTGAGCCAAAGGCATATACTCAACTGCTGAGCCACCCAGGCATCCCTGTACCTCAGTTTCTTAATCTGAAATAAGAGTAATGTAGTAGTTACCTTCTGAGGTTGTCATACGAGTGAAATGCAATGAGTATGTATTTACATATCCTTAAAAGAATACCTGGCAAATAGTGTCATATAAGTATTTGCTATTTTTCTAAGATTTTATTTATTTATTCACAAAACACACACACACAAACAGAAGCAGAAACATAGAGGGAGAAGCAAGCTCTATGCAGGGAGTCTGGTACAGGACTCTATCCCAGGACTCCGGAAGTCACAACCTGAGCCAAAGGCAGATGCTCAACCACTGAGCCACCCAGGTGCCCCAAGTATTTGCTATTATTATGGATATTCAGTATATGCACAGAATTGAAACG
The DNA here is from genome assembly GCF_003254725.2 of Canis lupus dingo. Classification (NCBI taxonomy): domain Eukaryota; kingdom Metazoa; phylum Chordata; class Mammalia; order Carnivora; family Canidae; genus Canis; species Canis lupus. Next base: position 50,444,155 of record NC_064245.1, on the reverse strand, counting down.
TTTCTTATTCATCTAAGCCACCTTCTCCTGTCATCTGGAGTTTTCTATCAGCCTCCTATCTGCCTGCTTGCTTGTACCTCTGACCTCTTGTATTCTCTCTTGCACAAAGGAGCTGGGGTATTCTATTAAAGATTAAGTCATGCTCAAAGTCTCTAGTGTTTTACCTGCTTCAAAAAAACAGCCTAAGTTCTGACCATGGTTAAGACCTTATCAGGAAGCATCTGATTGCTTAGAACTTATATGATTTAACATTCTGCTGCGTCTTTGATCTTATCCACTACCATGTATGCAGTTACTTGCTGCTCTCTAGTCACAATCACCAATCAGTTCTCTGTGTTTCTGTTGCAGGGCTTTTCACTTGCTGTTCCCTTTGCCTGGAAAGTTCTTCCTATATATATATCCAAATAGTTCATTTTCTTACTTTCTTCTATTCTATGTTTAAATGTAATTTTTATCAATAGGACATTCATAAATACCTGCTTTAAAATGGAGAGATAGGGGTGGAATCTGACATTATGAATGTTTGTGCCCTCAACCCCCAGATTTAAGGATTAAATGTCCACCATCTGAGGACATAGCAAGGAGGCCCTGCTATGGACCAGGAAGAAGGTCTTCATCAGAATGAGATCACACTGGTGCTTTGAGCTTGAATTTCCCAAATTGCAGAACTGTGAGAAATATCATTTCTATTGTATATAAGCTTCTGGTCTGGCATTTTGTTACACTAGCCTGAATGGACTATGGCAAGCACCTACCAATCTCTACCTTGTTTCAAGAATATTTAAAACATTTATTGCCATATGTCATCTTATATATTTATTTGCTTATTTTGTTATGTTTTCTTTTAATAATGAAGGCTTTAATGCTCATCCTTTCTTTCTTCATTCCTATATATTCCCAAGTCTTAGCAAAATACCTGACACAATAAAGACACTAAGAGAATAATTGCTGAATGAAGCAAATTCAACATTGATTTCATTGTAGAAAACCTTTTCATACTTGCTCGTTAGTACATTAAAGGGGCAAATCCTTATGATCTCTTCAATGGAAGGGGAAAATTTGATATAACTTAGCAGATATTTATAATTATAGCAAAACTCTCTTCAAACTTGGAGTAGAAGGAAGGTCTCTATCCTAATAAAGATTATCTATCAAAAACTCATTAGACTTTACAATAAACACTTAGAAGAACTGTTTTTAAATCAGAAACAAAAAAAAAATACCAATCACCACTTTTATTCAATATTCTATTGGAAGTCTTTACCAGTAAAGTAAGAAAAAAAATTAAGCATATAAATACTGATCATAAGGGAGAATATTAACACATATATAAAAGAAGCATGGGAATTGACAGTTAATTTACTAAAATTAAGAATTTAAGAAGTACAAAATAAAAAAAATTTAAAAAGGATAGCTGGGTTTCTAGACATATAGACAAATAAAAAATGGGCAAATAAAAAAATAAAGTGAAGTCTTATATACCCTTAATACACAATCCAAATTGTAATTTAAATTTTCTTTAAAATATTTTATTTATTTATTTGAAGGAGAGAGAGAGAGAGAATGCATGAGTGGGGACAGGGGCAAAGGGAGAGGGAGAAGCAGGCTCCTCACTGAGCAGGGAGCCCAATGCAGGGCTAGGACTTGATCCCATGACCCTGGGATCATAACCTAAGACCGAGGCAGACGCTTAACCAACTGAGTCACCTAGGTGCCCCACAACCTGTAATTTTAACACACCACTTGCAAAATATTAGAAACTTAATAACCTTAGGATAACTTTAAAAACAAAGATACATGGAGAAAATGATAAATCTTTATTTAATAGCATTAAGGAAGGAAAAGTACATGATTTTTTAATAGGTTTATTCAATATTATAAAAACTTAATTCTTTCCAAATTAATCTATACAATTTAATGCCATTGCAGCCTTGATTAGATATGAGCAGATATTTCAAAGGCAAATAAGATTCCAGAATAAGCAAAAAAAAAAAAAAAAAAAAAAAAAAAAATTACCAGCTAAACATTGGTGTTTTTTTTTTTTTTTTTTTTGGTGTTTTTTTTTTAACCAACAAATAAAACCACAAAGAGATACAAGTTTGCATGAACTATGTTGGAAAAGAAAATGACTTTAAAAGGCAGACACGGGGTGCCTGGGTGGCTCAGTCAGTTGAGCATCTGACTCTTAATTTTGGCTCCTGTCATGATCTCAGGGTCCTGGGATCCAGCCCCAGCTTTGCCCTGGGCTCCCTGTTCAGCAGGGAGTCTGCTGGAGGCTTTCTCTCCCTCTCCCTCTGTCCCTCCCCACACTCCTGCTCGCTCTCTCTCAAATAAATAAACCTTTTAAGAAATAAAAATAGAAATAAAAAGCACATGCTACTAAGAGTCTGTATGCATTTGAAACATTAATTAGGTCACCTTATTCACTTGTGTGAATGTAAATTGGTGAAAACACTTTGGAAAAAAGTAGGCATTCTCGGAACCCTGGGTGGCGCAGCGGTTTAGCGCCTGCCTTTGGCCCAGCGCGCGATCCTGGAGACCCGGGATCGAATCCCACGTCGGGCTCCCAGTGCATGGAGCCTGCTTCTCCCTCTCCTTCTGCCTATGTCTCTGCCTCTCTCTCTCTGTATGACTATCATAAATAAATAAAAAAATTTAATAAAAAAAAAAAAGTAGGCATTCTCTTGTAAAGCTGAGAAGGTTTTGTTGGTGTTTGTTGCTGGAATTGCCATTTATTTCCTGTCTCTTTGTCTAGCCTAGTCCCAGTCTATGGTATTTATAAAAGTATAAATACAGAGATCAATGGAACAGAATGGGGAGTTCAGAAATAGAATCAAACACATATGGTCAACTGATTCTCATAAAATGTACCTAGGTAATAGAGGAAATGAAAGTGGTTTCGTTTTTGTTTTTTAGCAAATAGTGCTGAAACAATTGATATTCATATAGAAAAAAAAGTGAGCCTGAACAGTTAGGTCATACTACATGCAGTATGCATTCACAATGAAACATAGGACTAAATATCAAAGTGAAAACTGTAGAACTTATAGATAGAAATCTCGGAAGAAACACTTAACAGTGTCAACAGAATTAAACGTAAAAAAAAGATTAAGTTGGACTGCATTTAGATTAAAAGCTTTTCTTCTTGGAAAGATACCACCAGAAAAACTAAAGGTGAGCCATAGAATAAGAGAAAATATTGGCCAAACACATATCTGATAAAGAATTATATCCAAAATACATAGAAAAATTCTTACAAACCCAAATAAGAACACAAACAACTGAATACATATGAGTTCAACAAACCTACCGTATGAACCCACCGTTCCATTCCTAGATACTTACTCAAGAAGAATGAAAATAGATGCTCACAAAAAGACTTGCACATGAATGTTTCTAATGATTTTACTGACAATAAACAAAAACAAGATGTGATCCAAATACCTATCTACTAGAGAATGGATGAACACAATGTGCCATAATATATGCAATGGAATACTATTTCACAATAAAAGTAGTAAACTGCTAAGACGGGTAACAACTAGATGAATCTCTATGGGTGAATCATGATGCTGAGTGAAAGGATCAGATATAAAAACTGTATGTTTTCATTTATATAAAATCTGAAAAGATTCAAACTAACCTATTTTGACAGAAGGCAGATCAGCAGTTGCTTGTGATCAGTCTGGATTGGAAGCAAGGATGGATTGGCAAGGGAAAAGAAAATTTTTTAAGGTGATGGAAATGGTCTGTATATTAATGGTGGTGGTAGTTTAATGGGTATATTCATCTGTCAAATCTCATCACATATGTATTTTAAATGGATGCTGTAATTGTATATAATCGTATATAGATTTTACTTCAAAAAATTTGATAAAATGACATCATTAAGAAAATGAAAAGGCATGTCACTGACTGGTAAAAATATTTCTAACGTATATCAGAATATACATTGGAAACATAGATGTATTACATGTAATATATATGCCATATTATATATATATATGCAGAACTCTTGTATCTAGAATATATGAAGAATATCTTAACTCAATAATAAATACACAACCTAAGTTGAAAAAAAAAGGACAAAAGATGTCAATAGACACCTTATAAAGAAGATATATGAATGGACCACTAAGCACAAGGAAAGATGCTCAACTCCACTAGTCCTCAAGGAATGCAAATTAAAATCACAGTAGCTACAATAAAAAAAAAAAAAGAAAAGAAATTAAATCTACCTAATGGGCATAGATTAATGGAAGCATTCATGCATTTCTGGTGTGAAGGTAACATAGTACAAACACTTTAAAAAAGGAGTTAAACATAGACTTGGATACAATAAATATGTGCAGTAAGTTTTACAGATGACCCAACAATTCTATTTACTTCCAATAGAAATAAAAGCATAAACCTGCACAAAGTATATGCTCATACTTGTACATATTTATAGTAGCTATATTAATAATAACTAAAATAATAGAAACAACTGCCCATCAACAGGAGAGTGGGTATGCAAATTGTGGTATATGATGAAATGCATCTCAGAACTTAAAAGGAACTGCTTACTTATACATGAAACAACATGGATAAATCTCCAAAATACCATGCTGAGCAAAAGAAGCCAGAGACACCAAGTATATAAATATAAACTAAGATTATATTTATATGAAATTCTAGAGCACTCAAGAATAATCTCCCCCAGCTTATTTTGGTTATTTGGGGCATGGGGTTAGGAGACAGGTATTACTTGCAAAAGAGCACATGGGAACATATGGGGGTAATGAACACGCTCTGCATCTTGATTATGGGCATATATACATATTAAAGAATATCCAACAGTACACTTAAATTTGCGTGCATTTTATTGTATGTAACTATATCTTAATGGAGTTGAATTTAAAAATTCAAAAGTGTGGTTAACCAAGGAAAGAGTAAAGGCCATCCAGAGGGCATCAAAGACATTGGTGATATTTTTATCAGGTAATACAATGTGTATTTGGTACAAGGGGACCAGGGGCTTTATTGTATTATATTTTAAACCTTCTATATGTACATCATATCTGTACTTTGTATGGATGAAATACTTCATAAAAAATAATTCAGTTGTGGCCTGGGAGATGATAGTGCCATGCATGTAACTGACAAATATTAATATACCGACTATATTAAAAATTCCTGCAAATCAATAAGAAAAGATGAACAATCCGATAAAAGTTGGGCAAGATCTATGAGAAGGCAATTCAACAAGGAGGAAATATGAAGGTGAATATACATATAAAAAGAGGCTCCATTCAATAATAGTCATGGAAATGCAAATTAAAACTGTCATAAGACACCTATGATCACAACCACCACATAACTAATAAAAAGGTTTGATAATACATTCTGATGAGGGATGTGAATTTAAATTGGTAAAACCACATTGAAAAGCAAATTTTAAGTCAAGCTGAAAAAGAGGTATATTCTGGTCTAGAGGAGCTCTCCTATAGGTACTCAAAGATAAGTATAAATGTTCCTATCAGCAATGTTCATAATAGTGAAGGAGAAGAGGAGGAGGAGGAGAAGGAGGTAGAGAAGGAGGAAGAGAAAAACCAGCTAAATGTCCATCAGCATTATACTGACAGTGGAATATGATAGTACAGTAAAATAAGTATTAATATGGGCAAATTTCAAATCATAGTGTTGGGTGAAAATATTGCTCTATACTTATGAATCTAAGATTTTATTATTTATTTATTTATTCATAAGAAACACACAGAGAGAGGCAGAGACACAGGCAGAGGGAGAAGCAGGCTCCATGCAGGGAGCCCAATATGGGACTCTATCCCAGGATTCTGGGATCACGACCTGAGCCAAAGGCAGACGCTCAATCACTGAGCCACCCAGGTGTCCCTATACTTATGAATCTATACCACATCTCTTAACATATTGTATTAATACCTTTTAATATATATTATATATTACATTAATATATATTAAAAGTTTCAAACTATCCTGAATATTGTTTAGGATTATATAGCCATGTAATTATGAAGAAATTCTTAGCAATGGTAAACTTAGTGATAATATGAGGACTGTAGGTTTCCTAGTTGGGGAGGAAATTAAGAATGCAATTAGCATGAGGTATGCAGGAGCCTTCAATCTTTTAGTGATAATTACTTCTTAAGCTGAGCATTCACTATACAAGTGTTCATTATGAAGGAAATAGAAGATGTGGGCAGTTGTCTGGCCCCAGGAAGCAGCCTTCTGGTGATATGATAAAACTCTATTTCTCCTGACTCAATTCAGTTCCAGTAGCTCAACGGGACTAATGATTTAAAATGGTAATGGATCCTGTTGTGTCCCAAGACAATTTCAGTTTTCCTGGACACAGAAACTGGTCTTCTTAAGATGCAGGAATAGCATAAGGGGATTCAAGTAAAAAGCTGTGAAATCAATTAGAGACAATCATTTCAGGTTCACAAAAGTGCAGCTACACAGAACGTGTCATAAATATCCTACACCTGTGTGCCTAGTAACACAGGATCAAAATCCATGACAGAAGTTTATACCATAACTATGTAAAGAACACTTACATGTCATAGCAAGGAAACTGATAACAAGATACATGGACAAAGTTCATGAACAAAATACTCAGAAAATAGACACAAAGAGCTAAAATACATACCGACATTTAAAAAAAAATAAAGATTACTTAAAATACTTAGATTTTATTTATTTATTTATTTGAGAGAGAGAGAGCACAAGCAGGGGGTGCTGACAAGGGAGAGGGAGAAACAGGCTCCCTGCTGAGCAGGAAGCCCGATGTGGGGCTCAATCCCAGGATCCTGGGATCATGACCTGAGCCAAAGGCAGATGCTTAACCAACTGAGCCACCCAGGTGCCCCTACAAACATTTCTTATAATTAGCTGAGAAACTGCAAATTAAGCAAAATGGCAGTTTTTCTGTCCATCAAGCAGGTGAATGTGAAAAAACAAAGATGGTATTATTGCACAGAGTGCAGTAAGAATGACATTTTCCAGTGTACCTTCAGAGAATGAAAATTGATAAAATCTTTCTGAAAAGTACAGTTAAAAGACATTAGTAGTTTAAAATATTCATGTGTTCTGGGTGAGTAATTAATATTGTGGAATATATTTGAAGGAGGTAGTAAGATGAGCGGACAAAGGTTTATTTGCTTTTGAATCTAACTTATATGTTACATGCTTTGAAAAACTGTGGATATATTTAAAGGAAATGTTGAAGGGAAATGCAGAAGAAAGCTAGGTAGAAATGAACAAAGAAATTCAAAAAGGACTCTTCCTTTGTAAGTAAATACTCAAAAAGAAATGGAGAATGTATATTTGCATAAAAGGTTTTTCTGAAGCGTTATTTATAATATTTAATAATTAAATAAAGCTGTAATGTGCATCAGAAAAAAATTATCATCTTTATAGAGTTGTGGGGGTTTGGTGGGTTTTTTTTAGATATTTATTTATTTATTTATTTATTTATTTATTTATGAGAGAGGGAGAGAGCAGGGGAAAGAGCAGAGGGAGAGGGACAAACAGACTCCCTGCTGAATCCAGAGCCAGGCTTGCCTCTGAGGCTCACAGTCTCACTACCCTGAGATCATGACCTGAGCCCGAATCAAGTCAGATGCCCAATGGACTGAGCCACTCAGGGACCTCCATAATTTTGTATTTTAAAATAATATTAAGGGATGCCTGGGTGGCTCAGTTGGTTGAGTATCTGCCTTCTGCTCAGGGCAGGATCCCAGAATCCTGGGATCAAGTCCTGCATTGGGCTCCATGCAGGGAGCCTGCTTCTCCCTCTGCCTGTGTCTCTGCCTCTCTGTGTCTCTCATGAATAAATAAATAAAATCTTTAAAAAAACAAAATAAAATAACATTAATAAAAAACAAAATAAAATAAAATAACAAAGGGGATGAGTGAGAACACAAAATGTTTAATAAAAATACACCAGGCCACTGTGACTCACAGGATGTCAATGTTATATGTGGGTGGTGAGATGGATATCTCTGCATATGAAAGAAAGAAGAGTCATGTTTCTTCAACAGGTCACCCTGTATCTGTTTCATTTTACAATTTAGGAAAGAAGTTTGTGATCCCAGAGGAGACATGTAAGTTGCTTAGTAAATATTGTCAGAGATTTAGACTTCAGGGGGAAGCTGCCTTAGTTGGATTTTCTGGGTCATTTCCCTCACAATTTTTGCAGCTTCTTTGCAGTGTAAAACTGACTTTGCTATTCATATACCCAGCAACCAGTGTAGTTTTCAAGAATGTTCCCCCAGGTGGCAAAAGTCCCCCTTCAAATGGCCCATTAAATATAGTTTAAAATCACAACAACAGAGAAAAAAAGGCAATCAGCATGCAGCTCTGTAACTCCTGGCTGCCCCTTATAAACAGGTGGTTAAATTCTTGTACCAAACAATTCCTCAAAGGATATTGGTAAAATACCACTTCTGGTTTAAGACTAGGATCTTATTATTGAGTTGAGCAGCTCCAGGAAGGTAAAAAATTCAAGGAGCGGATGTAAAGACAGTTAACATAATAAAGGTTTCTTACTTTTAAGAAATCTCTTCCAGGTCTTTGATCCCAACAATTTTTTGAGCGGTATTTGAGGATATGCATATTAGGGGAGACAAAAGGGAAAGTAAATGAGAAATTACTCTCAGCTGTTAAAAAAAAAAAAAAGTCTCTTGGATCCCAGCAAAAATCCCTCCGTGACAATCTCTGATGGCATAGGAGGAGAGAGATGTGGGTAAGATGAAGGCAGAGGATCCTTCACTGCAAGATTGTTTTAAAGTTCTCCAACAAGCTGCCTCTATGTCACTTTTAGTTATTGGCTCACTTAACTGTGTGTTTGCAAATAATCCTGAATACACAATTACTCCAAAATTGCCTCATATATTAATATAGTAAGATGACTTTGTAGTTTGAGGGTACTTGGGGAAATGTATGTGCTTCACAAGTGTCGATTCACCTATTATCCTGTTAGAAGTGAGGCACATCTGTATTTGTGTTTGCATTTTTAACACTGCCCTGCATTTTCCAAGTGGGTTTTTCTTAAAGGGAGGCCTATTCTTTACAATTTATATTTTAATTGCTCAGATGGATATGTCTCAATATTTTAATAGTTCAAGGACAAACGGGCAAAACTCACAGAAATTGTTGGTTTTAATGGCAAATTAGATGAAAGTAAACAATTAAAAAGTAGGATTTTACTAAGTCAGTGTTTCATGTCAATGAAGAGGATAAAGTTTTTCTGCCTGCATCAATTCTAGAATGCTCCACACAGACACAATTTTTGTGTGAATGTGGAAGTAAGAGATCATTAGATTATTTCTATTAGCCTTCTGCCTCAATTCTCTACCTCTTGTGGGGTCCCCCTTATTGGGCCCATTGGTCTATGCAAGTTCAGATTTGTCTCTAAGAAGAAAACAGGTTGAAGACTGGAAGCATGAAGAAGCATGGTGCTCCTGCCAGCCTAAGAGGTCTTACTGGTATTTGTTATTTTAGGTGCCCAGCAAACAGTGATCCAAAATAATTGTTGTATTATTTCCCTTGTAGCCTGAGCCTCAGCTCTATCTTAAGGATGCTGCTGTGATCATAGAGGATTCAGAGACCACATGTCTGCTCCTCCAGCTGGGATCCATTCTTAGAATTTGGTTTCTGTTCTGATCCATATCTTGGTTCCAAGTAGGTAACTTTTCTGAGTTCCCACCATTCTTCTAAGGGAGTACTTTTTGGATTACTTTGCTCTAAGACTGGACTTAGTCCTTAAACCCTCAAATCAGGCTGCAGCTCATAGGCATCTCCCAGAAGCTTGTCTCAATTCCCATTGCTAAATTTGACCTGTCTTCTACTTTTAGGACTGATCAAATACATGTAGAAATTGTTGTGAACATTACAAAATGTATAAAATTGTTGAATTGTTATGTTGTGCACGTGAAGCTAATATAACATTATATATCAACTATACTTAAATAATAAAATTTTTAAAATAATTGTATGTTAAAAATGGCATATCAAGGGCAGCCCCCATGGCACAGCAGTTTAGCACCGCCTGCAGCCCAGGTCGTGATCCTGGAGACCCTGGATCGAGTCCCACGTCAGGCTCTCTGTATGATGCCTGCTTCTCCCTCTGCCTATGTCTCTGCCTCTCTCTCTCTGTCTCTATGAATAAATAAATAAAATCTTAAAAAAATATATAAAAAAATGGCATATCAAGAACAAAAAACGAGCTTTTGCTATTGAAATAGGGAAACTGAAGGACTCCATAAAAATCTGCTTTTTGCTCCTTTTCCTGCTTCTGTTCTTGCTAGGACCTGTACTCCTACTTTACACATGCCTCAGAATGCAAATAGTGTTTGTCCTCTTTGTAATGGACAGGAGATGATTTCTCTAGAATAGATAACATCTAAGTAAGGACCAGGCAAGAATGGCTGGAGGAAGCTACCATCTATATATCCAACACCACCAGCACTAGATCCCTCAACACCAAGAACCCCCAGCTTCAAGAAATAACACCTGGACCCTCATTTTCATCTATTTGGTTCCAGGATGCCTTATTGGATGTGTACAACAGATCACAATCTTCAATAAAACCCCCAGACCCCAAACAAAGATGAAACTCCTTCCTCTCCTTTCTGAGCCTCTTAGACACACTGTCTATACCTGCTTTCTCTCTATACCTTCAAGAAATTCTTTTACCTCCTGCTGGCTCACTTGTGATTTCTATCCTGGGTGCAGCCAGGGACCCTTTTATCTCATGCTCTGGGATCCTCTCTGGGTCCTTGGACCCAGCCTGTTGGCATTAATATTTGAACAACTGGAAATTTCTTTGGAAAAATATAGGAAAAAATTACTTTGTAATTTACAGCAACAGAAATATGAAATCTTTATTAAGATGTAAAGGATGCACATACTCCCTATAAATAATGGAAGGAAACAATGAAAGAAGATGTAACTATCAATGCATCAAAATGTGTATTGCCTTATAGCAAATCAGTAAACCCAAATTAAAAGGGATCAACCAGTTGAGAAAATATAACAAGCTTCAAATGTAGTATAAAACCATTAAAATATATGTATAGATATTATGCATCTTCAAGAAAAGAAGATAAACATCTCAGGAAATAAAAGCAACAGATATGCACAAAATATAGTATTCAGAAAATGGTAAATATGTGTGATATATATACAAAATTCAAAAGATATAACATGAACAAAATGTTTGTAAATGGTAAATATACATTGTGTATAAATATATATATGCATGCATGGATGTGTTTATGTATAAATTCAACACTCTTTGTAATCAAGAGATACAAAGTAATATGAAATACAGATTTTGTCTATCAACTTAAAAGGATTTAATGAGAGAATAGAAATAATATTCTTGAGATCAATGTGACTAGATATTCTTACATTTCCCTAGTGTGAGAGACCTTTGGAATCATTTTCCCTTTAAAACAATTTGGTAATATGCATCAAAATATTGTACTACCTAAATCCATATTTAGAAATTTACCCTAAGAGAAGGGCATGAGAAAATTAGCAAAACAACTGATTATTCCACTGTTTACTATAAAATATTTAAACTAATCTAAATGCCAACAATAAGCTATTAGTTAAATAAACTGAGATACTTGACAAAAAGCCACGAAACTAGTTAACTATTAGAACTGATTCTGGTGAGGAGTGTTGGATGATTTTGAAAAATTTTCATGGTATCACTAAGTTATAAAAAAAGGCTTATGAACAATGAATGCCCAATAATCCAATTATATATATATGTATACATATAAATATATAAAACATCTGTGTTAATATATGATTGGAAGGATTATAATAACTTAAATAACATACTTTAGTAATAAGTTAATAAGTGATAAGTAAATAATAAATGAGTAAAATTATAAGTTATTGATCTCATATGATAGAAATATTTTTGTCCTGTTTATAATATTATATTTTAGAAATTTTCTACATTGATTACACATAACTAATATAACAATAATTATATTTTACAATTTTAAAGTGTGTGGTTTCTTTGCTTATTCACTAAGCTATTCATTTTTTTTGTTTGTTTTTGTTTTTGTTTTTTTTCACTAAGCTATTCATTAACGTTTAGCAATTATTAGTGAACAGCTGCAGACCTTTTATTAGGGACTTACGGTACCAAGTAACACTGCCTCTGGCATGGGGCTTGCAGGCTATTGTGTAGCTGGCCAAATAACAATGCAGAAATTTCCTTAATTTTAAACACTTGGGCCATAAAGGAAAAGAACTGACCGGGTGCTTTGGAGGACTTACCACAGGGATCCAATTTGGTGTGGAGATGCAGAGGATGGTTTCCTGAGAAAGTGACATTTAACTGAGGCTACTGCCTGAGGGTGGGTTTACTAAGCAAAGAGGTCAAGAAAGATGGTCTCAGACAGAAGGGAATGATTGCAATACTCCTTTTTTATGGCAGGAAGGAGTATGGTGCATTAGAAAAATTGCAGAAGTGGTGCTGTTGAGGATGGAAAACAATGGGGATGTGTGGAGATGGGGTTTCAAGTTGTAAAACAAGATAGACTGAGTTTGTATATTAAGAGTGGTGGGAAGCCACTACTGCTTCTGTTAAAAGGGTGGGGCGTATACACGAGGTCCAGTCACTAGAGCCTCAGAAATGGTAAGAAATGCTGCTACCTGAAGAGCTCCAAGAACCACTTCTTAAGACCTCTTATTCCCTTCCCAAAACTCCCTAACACCATGAAAAATGGCCTTTTCCCTCAAAACAAAACAAAACAAAACAAAACAGCAACAACAAAAAACAACCCTTATGTTTCAGATCTCTGCTTAAGGAATAAAAAAATCCAAAATTAGGATTTCTGTTTTCAACTCACTAGTTTGTCACCACTAACCAACATGGAGTAATGGAGTGCTTTCTACGCCTACCCCCAACTAACTTGCTTGAGATTCTGTTTTCCATCTGGCTCAAAGTTGAAATTCAAAAAAAAAAAAAAAAAAGAAAGAAAAGAAAAGGAAACAAACATGTAATTATCTATTATCTCTCATGTCTTCTCTATTCTGATCATATTATTATTATTATTGTAATTATTATTATTATTATTGTTTTTCTTATTTGTGGGAAAGGGATTTATCCCTATTTATGACACATTGCAGATGCTTTCAAAGCATTAAGAACCCTGGGAAGTATGTGGATTTTATAATGCTACTTTTCAATGAAAAAAAAAAAAACCCACAGATTCAGAGGTATAAAGTGAACTGCTGAAGTATCACCCTGGGCAGGTTCCATTTCTTGACATTTGAGTGAATACTCTTTTCACCACAACACACCCCCTCCCATTCTATGCAAAGACACTCTATTCCCCCTGGAGAAGTGCTTTGTTTAAGATAAGATACTGGATTCTGGGGTTACATCTGTGTAATTCCCTTTGCATACTGTAGTTAGCATAGCATTATGCTCTTTCAGGTACCTGATAAATGCTTTCGGATGATTGATAGCCAACCTGTGATTTTTCCTGATGGTGCTAGGACAACCTGACATGAGGAATCTTGGGAAGAACAGCTCCCTGAAGAGTATGTAGGCTTTCTGACACTGAGTGACTTAGAAATGGCATGAAGTCAGGTGAAATTGCTACCGTAGTTAAAATGTCCTTTTAAGTAATTATATGTAAAATAGATTTCTCACCATCAAGAAGCTTCAGCTATTAATGGTATAACAACTAACAATAGTTAGATTAAGTCACAAAAGTAAGTTTAGGCATCATGGGCATAAAATCATTTTGGACCTAATGCTGCTCACGTATCACCGTGTTTTCCACGTGGTAATTTAATGCCACTGGAGTTATAAAGAAAGAATAATGACAAGCTAATACTCACTGAGTGCTAACTAATGGGACTGCTAAGCACATTTCTTTATCATTTCATTTGATCTTACTAAAGCTTACAGCATTGTTAATACACTATTATCACCATTTCCCAAACACCAAAACTGAGCCGAGGAGAGATTTTGAAGTTCACCGGAGGTCATAGAGCCAGAAAATTGCAAAATCTAATTTGTCTGATACAAATTTCTTGCTCTTAACCACTCAGCTATACTGCTTATGCCTAGATTTATAATGAAAGGAACAGATGGCTGGTCCAGGTAGTTGGTTTTGGAAGTAGTTTATTGAGACCCTGGATCTAAACATCCTCAGGAAAAAAAAAAAAAAGAAGAATGAAAGAAGAATAATCAGGGAAATTACTTATAGGGCTATGCAAAATTAAGTTTTAAGAGAATTAAAATAAGAGCTGTATATATTAATGTAAAATACATGTGAGAAATCTAACTTTTGTAGATAGAATATTCACATTAGCATGATCAGTGCATTCTTTCCTTATAGGAAAAAGGGAAGCAAATATACAAATGTGCAATGATCATACAATAAGGCAAACACAAATAAGTTTTATAATTCAAATATTTAATGGCATGCAGCCGAAAAGTTTGATGTATCCATAATGTGAGGGTGGCTTTGACAATTATATCCATATGGTAAAAGTACAATGCACAAGATTCCCTATTTCAAATCAGAGATTATACATTTAATAATGTTAGTAAATAAAATGCATTAAATGAAATATGTACATTTATTTCCAATAGACCATTCATCACCTAAGCCTGGATGAAGTCTAAGTCTTAATCTAGAGCTACACCAGAAGATGTCACCACCTCATGCCAGAATTTTAACACTTCGACACATGTTGAGCCAACTCAACCTATTTCAAGGATGCCAACTATTAGAACTGTGAAATTTCTTTCTCCTTCTTTCCTCAGATAAATAATTTATGATAGAGTTAGTAAGTAGGGTTTTAAGAGTAATAATCATCTATTGACAGAGGCTTTATGACATGCTGTGTTAAGAAGGATTCTGAGGTATTATCGAAGATGAATGGAAAACTGTAAGTTAGTTCAATTGACTAATGAGTGCAAAGGGAGGGGGCTGACATGATTCCAGATATTTGTCTTCTCTGAACTAAGATGGAAGCCTAATAACCTAAGTCATTTGAGTCATAAAGTTAGGCACTTAAAAAGAAGGACCATACATTTTACTTTCTTCGTAACACACTAGATTCTACGATACTAGCAATTTCTATTTTTTCTTTTACCTTTTTGTTTTCTTTTACCTTTCTTACAAAGTCAGTAAATAAATATCTTCTGCTTTGTCCTATTCACTTAAATAGTACAGCCCTCATCTGCACACCTGGGTCAGTAGAAAAAGTGAGTCAGGATATAGCATTTATGTCAACTTTGATGAACACAACTTCTATTATAATGCTTTCACTTGGTTGCAGGTGACCTTGTAAACAATTTGCCTAAGAAAATCTTTTCAGTATTACTACTGACACCTTGTATAGAAGAGTAACCCTCCTCATGTTGGTGTTCATAGGCTCTCAATGGTAGGTCCCATTAGAAGAACTAGGTCCACACCAGAGAAGGTCCAAATTAGTGAGGCAATCAGGATTGTTTTATTTAGATGAAGAGCATGCCCTCATTTCTTTCAAAACATCTTCAGCCAAGCTCAATTGACCCCATATTTCCAAGATAGGTCTCAATTGCTCAGCTCCAAGGAAATAGCAATTTTTATTTGATCTTTGATGTCTTATAGGATGGAAGTAGGCAGGGGGTTTGCATATTCAGAGATGAAGAATGGGAGGATTTGAAGCACACAGAGAAGAAAGGGATGAAGCTGACAGACAAGAGGTAGTGCATTTGTTCTTTAAAAAAGAAACCATTATGGTTTCTTGGGCTGGCTTCACAGATGATGGGAGCCTCCCATTTCTTCTTATTTACCCTTCTCCTCCTCCTTTCCCTTTTGTCTTTCTCCTTATTCTTTCTACTCCTCTTTATTTACTACATCTTTCCCCTTCCATCTATCCTATCAATCATGCTGTTGTTCCAGGGATTTGTAATGCCGACATTTCTTATACCAAAAGTTTAATCTTTATTCCTGGTCTTCCCGACTGTCGATTTCCTCCTGCTCCAGTAAAATCAGTCACAATATGCACAAGGAAAATTGAGAACCCTTGTACTTCTCTATCATGAATTTCAGTTTAGTTCAAGAAGGCAAAACAATTGGTCTCCTGTCTCCTTTTCTTTGGGTTATGTCAGTGTCTCTTGGTTTTCCAGAAGTAAGGAAGTCATGCCAAGCTCTGAAGACAAATGTGACAAAGTAGTTTGCTCTCTATCCCCAAAAGTCTTAAGAACTGTCTCCTATACACCATTATTGCCATCTGATATTTGTAAACACTTCCCTGTATTTCTGCTCCAACAGAAATTACTCACTATGTCTGTAAGGCCAGTTATGTCCAGTGTACTTAAATACTATGCTCCATATCCACCTTGCTACTTTGTCTCCATGGAACATTTCTTGTTTCATATCCTTATCATCTCTCAGTGTAGTTATTGACACAGTCTCTCCTCTGTTCCTAACACCATTTTCTGCATATTTTGGACCATCCTTTTTTTTTAAGACTTTATTCTTTTTTTTAAAAATTTTATTTATTTATTCATGAGAGACACACACACACACACACACACACACAGAGAGAGAGAGAGAGAGAGGCAGAGACACAGGCAGAGGGAGAAGCAGGCTCCATGCAGGGAGCCCGATGTGGGATTCGATCCCAGGACCCCAGGATCACACCCTGAGCTAAAGGCAGACACTCAACCACTGAGCCACCCAGGTGCCCCTAAGGATTTTATTCTTAAGTAATCTCTACATCCAATATGGGGCTTGAATTTATAATCCTGAGATTAGGAGTCACATGCTCTCCCTACTGAGCCAGCCAGGTGCCTCAACTTTGGGCCCTCTTGATATAAATTTAAATCTTATCTTTCTCTGAGTCCTAACAAATATGATCATACCATTCTCCTTTTTATAAATAAGAATACCTTATCTTTAACTAACACAGAAATCACCAGTTAAGCTTTATTAAATTTTCTTCTTCTTATATTTTGGTTACCCTCAGTCTAGGGAGCAGCCGCTAAACCAAAATCTAGGACACACAAACACGCACACACACACACACACACACATGCATGAACACACAATAAATTTCCAGGCCCAGATATTCCATTATCTTGATTGCCTGCAAAGCTGGTTTTCTCTTCCTAAATCATGCCAGTGTTTTACCACTGAATCACTCATAGTCTTTCTCCAAGATCTCTTATCTTGAGCTTTACAAGTATGAACTCTGAGATCAGCCTTGTACTAGGTAGTGCGACGAAGAATCAGCCATCCACTGGGAAGCTACTATCTTCAAAGAACCATTGTTCAGAAAAATCATTGAACAGTAGTACAGTAAGGAAGGAAAGAGTAAAAAGGACTAACACAGAGACTTGGAAGAAAGAGAATCTTACTCTACCTCCTAACTATATTCTACACTAACTCTCCACTACTTCTAAGTGATGTAAGAATACACAGATAAATGATGACATGAGGATTTTTTCCAGATCCTTAATCATACTCTGGAACGTACCTAACATTTGTCATGTATGTCTTCTAGTTTTGGAACTCTTTGCTATAACCTAGAAATGTGCATGCGTTCAAACATGGTGGATTAATTCTAATCCATCTAATAAACAAGATTATGAGCCTCTCATGGGAAAGTTTATGTCTTACTGATCTGAGGATGGTGCTAAATCCAATGAAAATACTCCTGAAATGAATTAATAAAGCAGTAAGTGTGCAAATAAATAAATGTTAAGATAGATATTTTTAAATAATGAGAATATTTCTAAACCTGACACATGCTTCTTTTAGAAAAGTGTGAATGAAATGAGGATTGTGCATATAATTTGTCAATATAACCAGAGTGCATGTGTGTGGCCAAATGCTTTTTCCTTCTCACAAGGAAATTGTGGTAAGTCCTAATCAGGTGGGAGCTGTAGCTTTTGCCTGATTTTGTCTGTGTGTTATGCCATTCTCCTGATTTCATGATATATGCTGATCCAGTTATTTTGATCCAGATCTAATGTTCATAAATGTTCATTCAAACTGATCACCTTCTCGTGGTTTACATTATATTTTAATATAATTGTTATTCTCCTATAAAAATTGTTTCAGGGTTCAAATTTTAAAAGACAAATGTCATTAACCTTAATTATATAATTATATATAATTCTAGTTTGTATTGTCCAGTTTGCATGCAGAAAGGCATGAAATGCATATGCTCTAGAAAGTATGAGTCTCCTAAAATAGTCTTCCTTACACTTTTTATGCGAAAGAATCACCTGAGGGATCTTACAGATGATGCAAGATTCTGACTCCATATCTCTGGGGCAGGACCAGAATTCAGCGTTTCTAACAGGCTCAGTGGTGATGCCAATGTTGCTGTTCCAAGAACCACACGTTGAATAGCAAAGTCCTAAATAGGTCTGCCTCAAACATGTCTTGTAAATGTCTGTGGCTTTTCATGGGAAGAAAATATCTTGAAATGTGAGTCTTATCTTTAATGGGATGTCCTCCATAACTTGAAATCTATTTACGTCATTGTTTCCCAAAGTGAGCTGTGTGATAAACAAGCTCTGACAACTGCCAAAACAGCTTCTTAAGAAAAAATGCTTTATGATTAAACAAATATGGGAAATGCCAAATAAAGTAAAGAAAGATTTCTTGAAGGATTTTTTGAATCTTAGAGATTCTAAAAGCTTTTATGAATCTCTAGGAGAGGTTGGATTATCCAGTTTCCCAAGGCTTCACTGGCCATTAAGAAAAAAAAAAAAAAAAGTGTCCCTCATGAAGGATAATTTTGGATTCCTGTTCCAGAAAACACATAAATCCAGATTCTGTCTTATGTCTAACCACCAAAACTTCTTTCCTTATTTCCTACCCCAGTCCAGGGCTACACACTGCCCATTTTCAATTTTGCTGGGGTTTATAGTTAACAGTTTTGTATTTATGTATGTGTTTAAAAACCTGTACTACTTGTTCTTCTTTTCAAACACTGCTGAGCTTATTGGTTGGCTGTCTCCAGGATAATTGAATTTGAGAATTGAATTTGCAATTTGCAATAGAAAATGGTATCATCATATGACTGCAAATAAGGACTCTCTGACACATGACCAGAGGTTTGTTCAGTGTTTTATGGGGAGAAATGAAGCAAATGATGACTTACCCTGACCTTTGGGCTTTCTGGTTACTGCACTATCAGGTCCTTCTGAATGGCCGTGGTCATTCAACTACCTCTGCTGCAGTCTACAGAAAAGCTGGATTCAGGCTACCATGCTCACCATGGTGATAGAGTAGACATTATACTGACCAATTTTTAGGAATCCTTTGGTAGAGCTGTAGTATAGACCTTCTTTGGCTGCTTTTCGCTTCTGAGAGTGAGAAAGGACACTTAAATCCTAGGTGAACAGATTGGTCCTCTCCCAGAGGTCATGACAATTACTACCTCTTGTGTCAAAAAAAAAAAAAAATACCAATCTGATTTGCAACTTATGGAAGTAAAGCACCTCTCACTTCTGAAGAGAGTGGTAGATTTCGTTCATCTCAATCAAATAATTCACACTTGCCACTGCTATGGGATTGCCTAGGGCTTAGAGATCTGACTGGGTGAGCGATATAAGGAAAGAAAAGTTATGATAATCAAAGTGGCAAAACCTTGAGTGGATGTGAGATTTGAAAGAGGTGCCTGAATAAAGACACAAATGGGAGACATCCACTCTAATCCTGCACCTGCTTCTCCTTACTGACTACGAAGATATGGAGTCAATCAGACTACACGGAGAGCGAGATAAATCATATCCTGGGCTTTTATTTTGTTTTGCTTGTTTTCAATTGTACATACAAAGGTTAAAGAGGTAGGAAGCCTACTATTGAATTATTTTTAAAAAACATATTTTGAAACATTATCCACTCTGTGTTTCTCCCAAACTTTAAAATAGTTCTTGTATATCCTTAGAAATGACACAATTAAAGTAGACCTAATCTTATTTTCCCTGAATAAGACAAATGAACAGGGCAATAAAGATCTAGTGTGCTTTGTAAACATCTAATCAATGATCCTCTGGTTAAGCCAAATCTGTTCTGGAAATAGAGACGTAAGGAGAAACCCGGATAAGAATAATGTGCATCATTATTTTGGCTTTGGAAGAGAAAGATAAGCCCGGTGAAAGGACATCCAAGCAAATGAGAATAGAGATGAATGTGTTGAGGTGAGTAAAAGAAATATAGAGTGAAGATGGGAGAAGAGGAGAGAGAGGGCTCATTAATAAACAGGGAAGAAAAATCATGTTGACTCATCAGTTAGTTAACTGTATAATGTAGAGCTTGAATTTTCCTTTTCTCTCTCTCTCTCTCTTTTTTTTTTTTTTTTTTTTTTTTTTTAGAGAGGGAGAGAGAATGATAGGGGAGGGGCAGAGGGAGAGAGAAAATCTCAAGCAAGTTCCACACTGGGTGAGGAGCCTGAGGCGGGACTCAATCCCATGACCCCAATATCATGAAGAGCCCAAATCAAGAGTCGGACACTGAAGCGGCTGAGGCCCCCAGGTGCCCCTGTATAACTTAAATATTAATTCTTCCCCGCTGGAAAACCACAAAACAAAACAGAAGAAGGCTCTGAGGGTGTAGGTGGTAATGATGACCTCCTGAGCAGGGAAGAGAATATCTATCCATATGTTTTGCCATTCCACATGCAGGAATGTACAACCTTTGCTGGGAAAACCACTCAGCACCATATCGCTCATGCAGGGATGCTTTTATAAGGGAGGAATGCAAATAAAAAGCCTGCATTGCCGTCACAATTGGCCTGTGAACCACTCCTCTTTTTTTTTCTTTTCCTTTTAAAGATTTTATTTATTCATGAGAGACACAGAGAGAGACAGAGACCTAGGCAGAGGGAGAAGCAGGCTCCCTGCAGGGACTCGATCCCGGAACTCCAGGATCATGTCCTGCACCAAAGGCAGATGCTCAACCACTGAGCCACTCAGGCATCCCTAAACCAATCATCTTAATAGTATTTTTATATTTACAGGAGATTTAATTTTATATCCTGACAATAAAAATGCCTTGAATCAATGGCACATAGACATAACCAAGGATACCTTATTTTTTATTATGAACACATTTTTCACACATAGAAATATAAAAAGCATACTTTTACGTTTGATGCTCAAACATTAATATTGAAATTATGCCACATTGCTGTCAGAACTTTTCAAAAAACGATTTATTTAAATATGTAATTAACATCTTATATTATCCCTCTGTCCTCTCCTGCTTTTCAGAAAGATAACATTTTTGCTCGTGGGCTTCTATTTATTTAATCCATTTGTAGGCTACTATAAAATATTGTTTTTAGTGTTTTCACTTTTAAAATATATGATATCTTACTGTAAGTATTGCTTTGCAACTTGCTTCCTTCTCTTAGTATTGTATTTTAAGGTTTACTCATGCTGCTAGTTTTAGATCCAGCTGATTCATTTATTTTTTTTAAATTTTTAAATTTTTTTTAGTTTTTTAAACTTCTTTATTTAAGTTCAATTTAGTTAACATAAACTGTATTATTAGTTTCAGGGGTAGACTTTAGTGATTCATCAGTTGCATGTAACTCCCAGTGCTCATTACATCAAATGATCTCCTTAATACCCATCACCCAGTTACCCCATCCACCCAACAGACTCCCCTCCAGCAACCCTGTTTGTTTCCTAGAGTTAAAAGTCTCCTGTGGTTTGCCTCCCTCTCTATTTTCATTTTATTTTATTTTCCTTCCCTTCCCCTATATTCATCTGTTTTATTTCTTGATTCCATATGAGTAAAATCATATGGTATTATCTTTCTTTGACTTATTTTGTTTAGCATAATATCCTCTAGTTCTATCTACATTGTTGCAAATGGCAAGATTTCATTCTTTTTGACAGCTGAATAATATTCACTATATATACATCTTTATTCATCCCTCTGTCAATGGATATCTGAGCTCTTTCCATATTTTGGCTCTTTTGGACATTGCTGCTGTGAACATTGGGGTGCAGGTGCCCTCTTTGAAACACTATGTTTATATCCCTTGGATAAATACCTAGTAGTACAATTGTTGGGTCATAGGGTAGCTCTATTTTTAACTTTTTGAGGAACTTCCATACTGTTTTCCAGAGTGGCTGCACTAGTTTTCATTCTCACCAGCAGTGAAAGAGGGTTTCCCTTTCTCCATGTCCTCATCAACATCTGTTATTTGTTGAGTTCTTAATTTTAGCCATTCTGACAGGTATGAGGTGGTATCTCGTTGTAATTTTGATCATATTTCCCTGATGCCAGGTGATGCTGAGCAGTTTTTCATTTTTTTCGGCCATTTGTATGTCTTTTTTGGAGAAATGTTTAATTCATTTAAACAGATACATAGCATTCCATCAGACTAAAAATAAAGTGAGGGATAGTAAAATTATTTGCATTGCATGCTTTTGCCAATACAAACTATGCCACAGTAAATATCTTCTTAAATATCTCCTCGAATATATGTGTGAAGTTTTTCTAGGATTGATTGATACAAATGAAATTGCTGGTAAAAAGTTGTATACTGCCTTAATTTTACATTCAGATCTTCACACTTGGTTCATTAATTAATCAGAGATTTATTTTGTGTGTGCTATAAGAGATCTATTTGACTTATCATTTTCCATAAATAGCTAATTATTATAGAATCCTCTGTTGAAGAGTTCCCCTTCAACTTGTAATAGCATTACTATATATGCCAGATTCCCATGTATATATGGTTCTTATTTCTTTCCTCTTTGCAATGAGTCTATTTGTCTATACTTGTGCCAATATCAAATGATTTTAATTATTTTAACTCAATGGTGCTCAAAAAGGGCAATTTTCCCAGAAGAGGACATTTGGCAATGTCTGCAGACATCTTTGATTGCCACAACTGTAGAAGTAGAAGCCAAGGACGTTGCTAAACATCCTACAATGCGGAGAACAGTTCCTTAGAACAAAGAATGCTTGGGTCTATCTAAATGTCAACAGTACCAATGCTGGGAAACTCTGATGTGACTAAGTAATAGTTGAGACATTTGGCATAAGACTTATTTGGAGTTTTAAGTATCCCCCACCCCACTGCCTTTTAACCTTTGCTTTTTTTCCAGAAGTACACTGAATGTGCTTGGTTTTTTATTCATTTGTATAGATTTTAGAATTAGTTTCTCAAGAAAAACCCTTTTAAGATTTTAATTAATTCGCATTTAGCTAATCGATTAATATGGCAACAATTGACAGTTTTATTAGATTGATTCTTCCTATTTAGTGTGGTATAGATCTATGTTTATTTTGGTCTTTTGAACCTGATTTCTTTTTGCTGCAATTTTTAAAATTATATGTTATTGTTTGTTGATGCTATGTAGGCATGTGATTAATTTTACATACTAGTATTTTATATTGTTTCATATATTAATAGGGCACCTAGCAGGCTCAGTTGGTGGAGTGTGTGGCTCTTGATCTTGAGATCCTTAGTTTGAGCCCCATGTTAAGCACAAAAATCACTTAAAACAATTAACTCAGCAATCTTATTGAACTCTTCCAGTCTATCTAATTTTTTTTTTTTAGATTCCCCTACATTTTTCTTTATAGGCATCCATCTATCATCTGATAATAATGAGGAATTCTAAACTTTCTTCCAATCATTACATGCTGTATTTCTTTTTTTGTTGTGTGGTAGTGTTGTGCCCTTCACTACCATGTGATGACAGGAGTGATGGCCAATCTCAATCATAAAGAATGACATTTTCTGTAGGATTTTAGTAGGTACACTTACTAGGTTCAGTAAATGTCCTTCAATCTCAAAGTGCCATAGGATATTTAATATGAACTCTAAAAATAATTTAACCTGTGAGTGGTGAATTAAGATAGCACACTTGATTCTCCATGTCACATGCATAAAACTGACTTAATCATGCTCCTCTGTCACTAATGAATGGAGGCTCTCCTCATCAGATCATGCAAGACACCTGGTTGGTGTCTGGTTACGGTTCATGTCATTTATTTTTCTTTTTGTGCTCCATCACCTTTGCACGCTCCCACCTAGACATCCACTTATCTCAAAAGATCTATGCATGCATGCATATGTTTATATGTATGAATGGTACTGTAAGATGCATGTATTTAACTTACATTAATAGTCATCTCATTCAGTTTCTTATTTATTTTACTAATAATTTTGAGATATCGTTTGTTTGAACATGTAATTCAGGCAGCCCATGTGGCTCAGCAGTTTAGTGCTGCCTTAGTCCAGGGCCTGATCCTGGGGACCCAGAATCAAGTCCCATGTCGGGCTCCCTGTATGGAGCCTTGGAGCTGGCTTCTCCCTCTGCCTCTCTCTCTCTCTGTCTCTCATGAATAAATAAATAAAATATTTCTTAAAAAAAGAAAACGTAATTCATTACTCATGATTGCTAAATAGTAATTCATCTTTGACATACGTGATGGTTAATTTTATGTATTAATTCGGCTAGACATTGGTGATTAGTTGTTTGGTCAAACATTAGTGTAAATGTTTGCTATAAAGGTATTTTTTAGATGTAACTAATATTTAAAATCAGTTTTAAGGATCTCAAGATCAAGATTTAAAATCAGTTGGCTTTATCTATGACAAAGGATTTAAGAATTGTACAATGGAAAAAAATAGTCTTAAAAAAATGATGTTGGGAAAACTGGACAGCTCCATGCAAAAGAATGAAATTGGAGCACTTTATTATACCATATACAAAAATAAACTCAAAATCCATTGAAAACTTAAAGGTGAGACCTGAAACCATAAAACTCCTCGAAGAAAGCATAGGCAGTAATCTCTTTGGCATTGGCCTCAGCAACACTTTTTAGATATGTCTCTTCAAGCAAGGGAAACAAAAGCAAAAATAAACTTTTGGGACTATACCAAAAAATAAAAAGTTTATGCACAGCAAAGAAAACCATCAGCAAAATGAAAAGGAAACCCAGTAATGGGAGAGGATATTTGCCAATGATATATGCAGTAAAAGGTTAGTAGCCAAAATACTCAATGGGTGATGGGTATTAAGGAGGGCACTTGTGTTGAGCACTAGGTGTTGTATGTAAGAGATGAATCACTAAACTGTACTCTTAAAACTAATATTATACTATATGTTAACTAACTAGAATTTAAATACAATTTTTTTAACAAAGGTTAAGGGCCAAAATATATAAAGAACTTAACTCAACATGAAAAATACCCACATTTTCCCACTAAGACATACAGATGGCCAATAGACACATGAAAAAGGTGCTCAACATCACTAATCATCAGAGCAATGCAAATCAAAACTACAATGAGGTATCACCTCACACCTGTCAGGAGGCTAGTACCAAAAAGACAAGAAATAGTTTTTGATAATGATGTGGAGAAAAAGAAACTCTTGCATACAGTTGGTGAGAATGTAAATTGGTACAGTCACTGTGGAAAACAGTGTGAAGGCTCCTTAAAAAAATTTTTAAAATGTAAACATCATACAACCTAGTAATTCCATTACTGGGTATTTACCCAAAGAAAACAAAAACACTAATTTGAAAAGACCTATGTGCCTCTCTGTTTATTACAGCATTATTTACAAAAGCCAAGATATGGAAGCAACCCAAGTGCCCATCCACAGATGAATGGATAAAGAATATGTGGCATATATGTATAAGCAATTGACTACTACCCAGCCATAAAAAAAGAATGAGATCTTGCCATTTGTGACAACATGGATGGACCTAGGGTGTATTATTCTAAGTGAAATAAGTCAGACAAAGATAAACACCAAAAAGTGTGACTACAGTATGGAATCTTAAAAAAAAAAAAAAGAAAAGAAAAAAAAAAGAATAAACAAACAAAAAAAAGGAAAAGCAGAAGTAAACCTGTAAATACAAAGAGCAAACTGCTGTTTGCCAGAAGGGAGGGGGATGGGGGATGGGCAAAACGGACAAAGGGGAATGGGAGGTACAGGTTTCCTGTTATGAAATGAATAAGTCAAGGAAATAAAAAGTACAGCACAGAGAATATAGTCAGTGGTATTGTAATAGTGTTGTTTGGTGACAGATGGTGCCTACATTTGTGCTGAGCATAGCATAATATAGAGACTTGTCAAATCATTATGTTGTACACCTGAAAGTAACGTCACACTGTGTGTCAACTGTATTTAAGAAAAGAAAAGGAAAGGAAAGGAAAAAAAAAAGAAAAAAAAAAGAAAATCAGCTGGCTTTAGGTAAAGCAGATTAGCCTTCAAAATGTGGATGTGGGTAGGCCTCATTCAATCAGTTAAAAAGCAAAGATTGAAAAGAAAGAAAAGAAAGGATTATGCCTCCAGACTGCCATACAGAAATTCTGCCTAACTGTCCACTTTTGGATTCAACTTTCATTTGAATGTCAAACCTGCTGGCTTGCCCTATAAATATGAGCCTTGCTACCCCCAAAATCATGTGAGCTAATTCCACAAAATCTTTCTATGACTCTCTTTGTTTTCTAAAACCGTGGCTCCAGGTCTTACTTCCACCACTAGTACATGAGAATACTTATTTCTCCAAGCCCACAAAAACAGTTTTTGAATTTCAAATGTTTTACTTTTGTGTGCGTGTAAAAGGTTTTGAGCAAAGGTTTGGAATTCCATTTCAATACATTAAAAAATATAGTTTAATTGGCTAATTTTTTCATCAAATCTAGTGGTTCATATATTTTGAGAAATTAACTCATTTTGCATAATTTTATGCACTTAATTATGTGTATTTCATGTACCTTTTCAATACTGTATAAACCTGTTAATTTTGACGTTATATCTACATTACAGTCAGTATTTATTTTCATCTCTCTTTTTAAAAATCATGTTTGTCAGAGGTTTGTCTATCTTAGAAAACAACATGTAGTTTTGTTTTCACATTTTAATTTTTTCTTTCCTTATCTTCCCCTATTTTGTTTTCCATTTATTTCTGCTTCTTGATTTGGGTATACTTATTTCTATTTCTCACTTGTTGAATTAAAGCATGAGTTTCTTTGTTTCTGAACTTATTTGTTTTCTGCTAAAGGTAGTTAGAATTATAGATTTTCCTTTTATAGGGTGGTTTTTTTTTTTTTTTTAACAATCTACTCATTTTAAACTGTAGGATATTCATCATGATCCTATGATTCATTTGTAAGTATTTGCTAATTGTGTTTAGGATTTTTTTTAAACATAAGCTCAATGGATATTTAACAAAATTATTTTAAGTTTAGATATTAAATAATGATATTGAAATTTTGTCATTTTTAGTGAGCTTTTTATTGAAGTAAAATTTTTGTACAAAATTTGTATAAATCTATAAGCAAAGATAGTAACAGGATTGCAGGATTTACAACAAATGAAGCAGTAATTATATGACAGCAATAGCATAAAAGGCCAAGAGAAGAAAAATAGGAGTATATTTTTGTGAGATTGTTGTACCAAAGAGGAACTTAAATAGTTGAGTTTTGACTCTGTTAAGACATATAAACCCCGAAGCATTACTAAAATAATAAAACTAATAAGTAATAAGTTGATATTAGATATAATTGATTTATATGCAAAAATGAGATAGAATAAAAACATAAATAATCTTTAATTAATCCAAAGAAGGATGAAAACCAGGAAAAGTGGAATAAACAACAAATGAGAGATAGAAAAAAAAGTAAGGTGGTAGTTTAAAACACAACCCTATCTCTATCTACATTAAATGTAAATCACCTAAATATTCAATTAAAAAGCAGAGATTGCTAGGTTGGAAAACTTATCAAAACCTTAATATATCCTTCCTGCAAAAAACAGACTTTAAATACAAAGAAGCAAATAGGCTGAAAGTGAAAGTATGGGGAAAGATATACCAAATTAGCACTGATAATCGAAAGAAAACAAGAGTGTCTATTTTAATTTCAGAACAAAGAATAGTTCCATAAATATATGGTGTCATTTCATAATGATAAAAAGACTGTAAGGATATGCCAATCCTACACTTTTATGCACTTCATTATAGAGTTTCAAAATATAGGAAGACAAAATTGAAAGACTTGCAAGGAGCAACAGACAGAATTTGCCCAAATAATAAATGCATAGGTGAATACATTTCCACAATCTTCAGAAGTTTCAAATCAAGAAGTGTGACATTATTGGCATTTTGGAAGTTCCTCTTCTCTGTAACCACTTTTCACCAACTCTACTTTTCTGCCTTCTAGCCCCATAGATAAGTTTTATCTTCTCCTAGAATTACTATAAATCTGGACACCTGGGTGGCACAGTCAGTTAAGCCTACGACTCTTGGTTTTGGCTCAGGTCATGATCTTAGGATAGTGATCTCATGGGTCATGGGATCAAGTCCCACGTTGGGCTCAACATGGGGTTGGCTTGGGTTTCTTTCTCTCTCTCCCTCTGCTCCTCCCACCCCCATGCTCACTTGCTTTCTCTCTCATAAATAAATAAGTAAATAAATAAATAAATAAGTAGATCTTTAAAATAAAATAAAATAAATAATTATAAATCCATTAATATGATTGCTTTTTGTTCATCGGCTTTCAATTCAAAATTTTATTTGTGAGATGATCTATGTTATGTATAATTGCACATTGTTCACTCTTATTGCTTTATAATATGCCATTGTATTATTATACCTAAATGTACTTACAGATTCTTCTTCTGGTTGACATTAGAATTGTGTTCTTTAGGAGCTATTTTTGGAATTTTGCTGTCACAAGCTTTCTCATACTTGACTTTTGACAAACGTGTATTTATTTCTCTTGAGTCTAATAACAAAGAGTAGAATAGCTATATCATAGGGTATGTGGATATACGTCTTTACTAAATATGCTAAAAAGTTTATTAAGATGGTTATGTCAATTAGCACTACACAGCTTTAGTCCTTACCAATAGTCAACATCAGGGCTGTGAGTGGAGGGAAGCAACTAGGGCAGAAAATTGAAGAAGTGCTCACTCTCAGTGAGTTCTGCACGGTGGCCACTTGCATGAACATTAAGCAAAAAGAATCAGTTCCTAAACAGACCTAATAAGGTTTCTCCTTAAGATTTAGTTGCCTACAGCACAAAATTTATGGATGCACTTACTTTCAGATTTGTGCAGGACTCTGCACTTGATCAAATTTAAGAGTAAGCACCTTCTTATATTTTGCACCTGAGATGCTTCCCTCACCACACTTCACTCTCAACTATGCTTGATATAGTCATTCCTTTCTATTTTCTCAGTATATGTGTGGTGCTATTACACTGTGGTTTTTATTTACATTTCTCTGATGGCAAATGATGTTGAGTACACAGTACATTTTCATGTTCTCTTTTGTGAATTGTCTGTTCAAGTCTTTTGTCCAATTTTAATTGGATTAGCTATTTTCCTGTTATTAATTATTTGAAGTTCTTTTTGAATATTCTGCATGCATCCTTTATTTGATCTTTCTATTGCAAACATCTTCTACTCTGGCTTTCCTTTTTACTCTTGAATGGTTTCTTCTCATAAATACAATTCCTTAATTTTAATTGAGTTTAATTTATTAATAGATTTCCCTTTTGGTTACTGCTTTTTTGTCCTACCCCAAGGCCACTAATTCATTCTACTATGTTTTCTTTAAAGAGCTTTATTGTTTTGCCTTTTACATTTAGATGTACAATATACTTGAAATTGATGTTAGTGCTTAATGTGAGATCAAAGTCCAATTTTTTTAATGTATGGATATAAGTTAATTCAGCATCATTTATTAAAATTATCATCCTTTCCCTAGTCTACTCTAGTGTCCTCTTGGCTCATATCAAATGTACCTATGACTATGATCTCTTTATTCTGTTCCATTGGTCTATTTCTAAAAACTCTTAATTTTCTATAGCCATATTATATATATATATATATATATATATATATATATATATATATAATTTATGATTCAATTTGTTTAATCCTTCTTCAGTATTTTTCAATAGGTTTTGTAGGTTTTCAGAGGAGGACTCTTGAGAGTCTTTTTTTAGAATGTCAAAATTATTACTAAGTATTTGATGTTTTTTATTCTAATATAAAATGTGTCTTTATTAACCTTTTATTTCCTTTTTATCTGTAACTGGTATATAGATATACAACTGGTGTTTTATAATAGCCTTATATCAAGCAACCTTAATAAATTTACTTATTAGTTTCAATATTTTGTATATTTTGAAAGTTACATAAACAACTGTGTCAAATGTAAATAGAAGTTGTGATATCACCTTCCATTCCTTATGCTTTAAATTGTTTTCTTTGGCCTTATCACATTCAAGTAGCTTCAGGAGTGATGGTAGCAGGCTTTCTTTTCTGACTCTCAGTCTCTGGGGGAAGCTTTTTGGATTTCACCATCAAGTATATTTGCTACAGGTTCTTTTTTAGATACTGTTTATCAGATGATGGAATTTACTGTGTAATTATAGATTAGTAGGAGGATTTTGTTGTTATTGTCATCAGTAGGTGTTGAATTTTCTCAAATATTTCTATTGAGATTGGTTTGTCATTTTTCTCTTTACTCAGTATGATACAAAAATTAATTGATTTCCAAAGGTTAAACAACATATACAGTCTCAGAATAAACCTAAACTTGCAGGGGGCATTACTGTGTGCATGCATGCATAAGAATGTATAATTTTCATTATCATATCATCTTTGTAAGATTTTGGAAGCAAATTATGCTGGCCTCTTGAAGCTGTTTAGGAACTGATTCTTTTTGCTTAATGTTTTCTGAAAGAATATGTGTCAGTAAGTTTCATGCTTTTTCTTTTACATTTGTACAAATTCACCAGAGAAACTACTTACCTTAGAAATTTCTTGTGAATAGTTTATAGCATTCACATTCAACTTTATTAATAGTTAAATGGTTTGCAATTTGAGAATTTCTCTTGATGTTAATTTGGGTAAATTGTGTTTTTTTTTTTCCTAGAAATTTACCAATTTTAGTTACATTTTCAAATTTATTTTCGTAAATGTGATTATAATTATTCCCTGCCCTCCTCCTCTTCCTTTGCCTCCTCCTCCTCTTCCTATTTCTAAAATCTACTATGGTACCTCTTTTATTATTCCAGATAGTATTTTTTAACTGAAAGTCTTAATAGAATTCTATAAATCTAACTAGTCTTTTCACAAAACTAAACTTGATTTTATTCATTTTTTCTGTTGTATATTTGGTTTTGATTCTACTAATGTGTCTTGTTTGTATTATTTCCTTATTTTAACTTAATGTAGGGTTAATTTACTCTTCTTTTCTTATCTTCTTGAGATAAAAACATAGGTTATTGGGTTTTCAGGATTTCTTTCTTAAGTGTATTTAATTATGGTTATTTCTCCTCTAAACAGATTTAAGTTTATCACACGTGTTTTAATAAGGTGTATTTTTATTATTTAGTTCAAAATATTTTCTAATTTCCAGTGTGATTCTTTTGATCCCTGGCTTATTTGGAAATAATCTTATTTTCTGAAGAGCTGAGAATTTGCTTTTTTGTTATTGATTTATAGCTTGATTCCACTGTGAACAGAAAACTTAGTCTGAATACAACATTATTTTGAAATTTGCTAAGCTTGCTTTAAAGCCCAGTATATGAGTATTTTTGATAAATGTCCTATGTCCAATTGAAAAAAAATGCATTTTCTTATCCCTGGGGGTAGAGATCTGTGTGTGTCTATTAACTCAGGTTTATAAATGTTGTTTTGATTGGCCATATGCTTTTGTTGACTTGTTCTGTCAGATATTAATACATCTCCTACTACTATTGGGTAATTTTCTATTTCTCACTTTATTTTTTTAATATTTTATTTATTTATTCATGAGAGAGAGAAAGAGAGAGAGAGAGAGAGAGAGGAGAGGCGGAGACACAGGCAGAGGGCAAAGCAGGCCCCATGCAGGGAGCCTGATGTGGGACTCGACCCTGGAACTCCAGGATCACGCCCCCCGGGCCAAAGGCAGGAGCTAAACCGCTGAGCCACCCAAGGATCCCTATTTCTCACTTTAGTCTTTCTATTTTTATTATATGTATTTCAAGACAATATCATTAGACACATAAATAATTACAATTTTTATATGATCTTGGTAGATTAACCTTTCTGTTATTATATAATCTTCCTCATTTTCTCTGACAATACTTTTGTCTTAGAGTCTAACTTTTTAAAAATATTTAATTTACTTATTTATTCATTTGAGATAGAGTGAAGAGAGTGAGCAAGCGAGTGGGAGAAGGAGCAGAGGGAGAGGGAGAAGCAGATACAGGGCTGGATCTTACAACCCTGAGATCACGACCTAAGTCAAAATGAAAAGTTGGATGCTTAACAGACTGAGCCACCCAGGTGCCTCTTAGAGTCTAATTTATTAATATATTTAAGCTAATTTTCCTTTGATTAGTGTTTGCCGAGAATGTTGTTTATTCTTTAACTTGAAATTTTTGATACTCTCATATTTAAAAAGTAAGACTTGTAAGCATTATATGTGTTTTCTTTTACTTTGATTTTATGTTTTTTGCCTTTTAATTGGAGTATCTGAATCATTTAAAGCACCATAATTAGCACTTTATTGTACAGCTACTGTATTATTATTTTTTAAAGTTTTAAAAAAGATTGTATTTATTTATTGATGAGAGACATAGAGAGACAGAGACAGGCAGAGTGAGAAGCAGGTTCCCTGCAGGGGAGCCTTTTGCAGAACTTGATCCCAGGACCCTACATCATGACCTGAGCCGAAGGCACTCAACTATTGAGCCACCCAGAGGCCCCCAGCTACAATATTATTTGTTTCCATTTTTTTCTCCTCTTTTATACTACTTTTCCTTCACGTTTCTTGTACATTTTTGGTTGAATGCTAGATGTCATGTATGACAAATTTTTTTCATGCATGATAAATTTGAAAGGTTATGCATGGTCTATCATTCTCCAGCATAAACTTCTCCCTTATAAGGCAGATTGAGTAGCAACATATAAAATTAATCAGAGAAGGAGGTTATTTAATTCTTTTGCAAGTATCATGACTGTTATTATTGGTCTCACCCACCCCTGGTATCCTGGTATTCAGTCCACCAGTTCTTAGGGATGGTTATAAGATGTTCTTTTGTTTTTTTTTTTTTTTTTTTAACTAGCTGTTTACCATGATACATTTTTACACTGAAAATTCCTCCTGGGGACACCAACAAAATGTTGGCGTTACTCATTACTACTCTGAGTCTACTTCCTCAACAGAATCATGGCTACCCAGGTCCTGGGTTATTTGACGGTTCAAAATACATTTGCTTTCTCAATTCCTATATGTTCTAAAATATTCCTCAGTTTCTTTATGTCTTAACAGTGGTCTTCTGCCTGACTTGTCACCAGAAATTTGCAAAACCCTTGAAGGATGAAGCTGTAACAGAATTGGGCATTTCTGTCTATGATTCTCTTTTTCCTGGATTCTAGCTCTTTTGGCCCTTTGAGTCTTGTTTTCTTGGCAAGCATCTAATGCCTTAAAAAATTAATATATATATAATATATATTTGCACATGGGCTTAGGGGAAGTGTGTATATATATGCAAGTATGTGTCTATATATTTATATACACATATATTTATTTACAAATTTATATATTTAAATTTCATCTTGATTTTCTAAGTTTTTCCAGCAGGAACCAGTATTAGTCTGCTAAGATCAACTTTATCTTAAAGGGAAACATAATTCTTAATGGATTATCATATTTTTAATTTTTAATCTATGAAAATACTCTGCTTTTATATCTCTGATATTTCTTTGCCTTTTCTTCTAAATTACCATTAGTTGAGACTTGTACATGATATTTGCTAATTTTTGTTCTCTCCATATTTTTACCAGAGAGTTTAGGCTAGGTTAGCAAACATTTTCTTAAAGGGACAGATATTTTAGGCTTTGTGCACCATATAATAAAATACCTGTCACAACTTTTCAACTCTGCTGCCACAGCACACAAGAGATAGATATCACCTAAATGAATGAGTTTAGCTCATTTTATTTACAAAAAGGGGTGACAGGCCCTTAGGTCTCAGTTTTCTAATCCATAGCTTAAATTACATTGGTGTAATAAATGTTCTCAAAATATCAGTGGTCCAAACCATCCAAGAAGTAGCTCATGTATTTCTTGCTCATGTTAGATGCTAATTTTAGATTCATCAAAGATATTCTGCTCATTGTAGTTACTCAGAGTCACAAGCTAAGGAAACTTGTTACCATTTAGAGAGAAAAGAATACTCTAAGAATTACATGTTTGCTTGAGAAGAAATACCCACTAGTTACTCATTGGCCAGAGCACGTCATGCAAACCAATCCATGCATAAAGTACCAGGAAACGTAACCCTATATGTGGCAGTAGAGCAGTTAAAGAACAGACACATTTCATGAGTGATATGAATGCCAACTTTTTGGGGTTTTAAGCTATCTTCCATAGTTTTCATGTATTTTTCCTTCTGATATTACAGTCCTTAGATCTATTTTCTTAGTTACCATCTTTTGATTCAGGTATGTCTAGATTTTTCTAAATGTCTATTTAAATTTTAATTTGAATGACTATATTTGATTTTTAAAAATTCTATATTCTGTTTTCAAATATGCCATTTAAAAGTATTGTTCTCTACTTACCTTCATGTTTTCTACATCTTTATTCATTTATTTAATTTCTTTAATAGTTTAAATCATATCCTGTGGGTATCTATTTTGTGTTGTTTGATCTAAGTCAACCTCTTATTTCCCCACCTTAATATGCTACAATGTCATGACACATGCTCATTCTCATGAAACTTAATTCTCTTCTTGTTACTGTCACTCTGGCTATTTTCACACTAGTGTATTCCACCAAGTTGTGGAACTAAAAGACTTTATTTCATCCTTTGAGGCAAATGTCAAAATTAACATCATGCTAATGGGAAAAATCATGTAAGTGGCTCATAAAGAGAAAAATTTAGGCTAAACTAGATAATTACAGATTTCCCTTAAAGCCCATTATCATCAGATATAGCAAATCAAATACTATATTTTTAACATAAAACATAAAGAGGGAAAAATACATACCTACTTTTTGTCAGACATTCTGGGTATGTTATTTCATATAATCCTCACCATCCTGCATGCTAGATATTTTCTAGAGGAGGAAATAAAATAAGAAACATTAAAATTAACTTGTCCTAGGTCATTCAGCTGCTAAATGGTGAAACTAGGACTTGAACCATGGATCCTACTCAGTGTCTACATCCTTTTGACTACTGCATCCACATCTCCTTCCTTTGAGGTTGTAAAACAAAATCTATTATTAATTATTAATCTATTATTTGTTTACCACCTGCAAATGAAATTACAAGAAAAGGTCAAAAAAAATTAAAATAAATCAATTTAAAAAGTCTTCCCTGGGGGATCCCTGGGTGGCGCAGCGGTTTGGTGCCTGCCTTTGGCCCAGGGCGCGATCCTGGAGACCCGGGATCGAATCCCACGTCAGGCTCCCGGTGCATGGAGCCTGTTTCTCCCTCTGCCTATGTCTCTGCCTCTCTCTCTCTCTCTCTGTGTGACTACCATAAATAAATAAAAATTAAAAAAAAAAAAAGTCTTCCCTGGAATTAGCTCACCAAGACCTCTTCCTTCCTACCTGAATACATGGCCAGATAACCACTTTTGATTTCTGCAACTAATCTACAAATGATTGAGTCTCAGAATAACATAAACTGTGAATTATCTGACAAAAAATCTGAAAATAATAGATTGTATATCTGATGTCAATTTTTAAGGCATAGTAAATATTAAACATTAACAATATAAACTGAGACTGGTCTGTAAGACAATGTTGTCAGGTTTCAGAATGAGAAATTATGTGGGTGTGAGTGGCTATTCGTCGGTTCTCTGATTACTCAAAGCAATTACTAAAATATGAAGTTAAGTGATTGCTCAAACTCAACAAAATGCATGGTCAACAGGAACCAGGCAGTTCCTATTCATTGGAGTAAGCAAAGGAAAACATATATTAGGGATTTACCCCATTAACTTCACCCTATCACCTTTCTCAAATTTAGCATTTAATTTCCAAAGAAACAGCAATGGGAGATCTCCGTGTTTATAGTTGATTAATTCAGTATCCCCTGGCTAAATATGAGTCCTGCAGAGAGTATTGCTCATATCCTCAAGAAGTTCCTGAGGCCTGAATAATAAATAATAAATTTGATGAAAAAAAAAGAAAATATTCGATGTTATATCTCTAAAATTCACTGAAATATTCAGATCATGAGAATGGAGTTTAAATTTTTATTAATTTCAGTGTTTTAACTTTCTTTTCATCAGGGCAGAGCAAGTCTGCTAAGGACATCACTTGTTTTAAGACAGATTTTCAAGAGGTCCCTTCCCACCAAATAAAGAGTGGCCCCTTAGCATTGTCCATAATAAAATTTTGGGTCACAACTAGCTACCCAGAAAGATCCTAACAGGCTCCTTTTCAAAGAAATATGAACTCAGAGTTGGGAGATGCGCGTTATAATTCCAATTTTTGCCTCAAAATATCTGTTTGACTTTGGGCAATTAAGTTAATCTTTCAGAAATTCTGGTTCTGAAACTGTAAAATGAGAATTATAATGCCCGTCTCCTGCTGAGTAGATCAAATCAGGTAATGCACATGAAAGCACTTTAACGTAAAAGTGCTATACATTTGGGAAGAATTATTATTCTTTGACTCTGAGCTGCCCTTCAGCTGAATCCACTTGTAAAAACGTTGGTGAGATCCAAACATAACTTTTTAAAGTGCAGACTCTCTTGACTGCTGACTGGTAAGAATGAATCAAGCTAGAGAATATGATAAGTAAAAAACAAAAAAAGAAGAAATATGTGTATTTAATGTATAAAAGAAAAATATATTTTATATATGTATGAATATATATACACGTATATATCATTCTGCCACTCATCCCTTTGAATTAAACACTTAATAAACTGTGGCAGTTTTTCATTATTTTTTCCCCATGCTCTGAATAGAAAAAAAAATTTAAAGATTTTATGTATTTGAGAGAGCAACAGAGCACAAGCAAGGAGAGCTGCAATGAAAGAGGGAGAAGCAGGCTCCTCACTAAGCAGGGAGCCCAATGTGGGGCTCAGTCCCAGGACTCTGGGATAGTGACCTGAGCCTAAGGCCTTTAAACGATTGAGCTACCCAGGTGTCCCTGGAAATAAATTTTTAAACTATTTTTTTCACATCTTGATATGTCATGAACTCTTTCCATGGTATTACATATTTTATTTATAACATCACTTTATCAGCTTCTTATAATGTCATCACTTTATGTGAGAGTTTTAATACCTGTTTATTTGTTTGTTACTCTTATTTACTTACTTTTACACTATAAATGGTGAAGTGACACATTTCATGATGCTAACACAGAAATTTCATGATGCCATAATCCCTTGGTCTAGGACAGAACCAGGTTACACTTTTGTCCCAGTGTAAACATTTATGGAGCACCTTTTACTCACAAAAGTGTGAGTTTGGTCAATAACTTATACAACACCCTATTTAGTAGTTCATAATAATTGCTGTTAGAACAAATCCTGAAAGCAGGATTGGTGAGTCCATTAGAAATTATACCTATTTCCTAAGTAATGTGAAACATATATTCATCTTCTAAAATGAAGACATTAAAAAATATTCCGATCACAGAGGCGCCTGGGTGGCTCAGTTGGTTAAGTGTCTGCCTTTGGCTCAGGTCATGATCCCAGGGTCCTGGGATCGAGTCCCATGTCAGGCTCCCTGCTCAGCGAGGAGCCTGTTTCTCTCTCTGCCTTTGCAGCTCCCCGTGCTTGTGCTCTTTCTCTCTCTGTCAAATGAATAAATAAAATCTTAAAAAATATTCTGATTACATACATAGGTACATATTATTGGAAGCTTTCAAATAATGCATCTCTGTGGCTTCATATTTCAGTCCTGCCATGATCTCCATGTGACTTCAACATTTCCAAAGCCCTGAGAAAGAGAAGTCCAATCTAATGATATCTTGGGATACATCTCTTCGTCATGAAGAGAGATTTTGAGTTAGTCCCTTGTATATTTCCAAAGTGGCATCATGCTTTCTCTGCACATGCTGATCCTTCAGGTTAGAACATACTTGCCCTCTCTTTATTTTGAGAAGCCCTTTTTGACCCACTGTTTTCTTCTCTCCTACCATGTTGATATTGAATGTAGTGTGTCCCAGAAGTGTAGCTTCAAGATACAAACCGGCTGTTTGATTTATACCAGACTTGGATTAAATGAGAAATAATCTATTCTGTCAAGCCGCTGAGGTTTTAGGAAGGGTGTGCTGCCATAGCCAACATTAATTACCCTGACCAAAGTAGAAACTGGCCCCCCAAAGGATGCACTGACATTACATCAACCTCGTGTATGTGACATTGGATATGGTTGAGCAGTGAGCTAGGGAGAGCTTGGGACTGGAGGATAAAAAGAGGAACCATGTCTAACAATGAAAACAGTGAGAACAGTTATTAGTGATATGCTACCTACTACTCTGGATTTAGGAAGGTATTACAAGAAAGAGGTGGGCTCAATAAAGAATCAGCCTATTTACAAGCAGAAATGAACTGGAATAAAATAGAAAGAGCCTGGAAATCTGGGGTCTTGTATGGTTGGAAGCTCTAATTGCTTCTGAAGTCCAAAGCATAAGAGGAGGTACTAGAAGATTCCTTGAATGACAAATGTCCAGAATAACCTCTCAGTAAGATAGAGTGATTTGGAGCGAAGGCCGAATTGAGTCTGAGAGTTGGTTTTAATCAAGTTGAGAGGGAGGAGTAAGGGCAAACATGAAAAGTAAAATAACACTCTAAAACCTATGTCTCTTAAGATATGCCAGGCATGCTTACTGGCATGAGGAAGGTAAGTAACATCTTAGTTTACAATTCCCTGGACTCAGAGCCAACCCTTCTGCCTAATGGAGAGAATTCTGTGTATCTTTTGGTTTGTGTTGGATGCTTGTGCCACTTATCAACCCACTGCCTCTGAGCTCCAAATCCAAACTTTGTGACTGGTAAAAACGAATCTGGACTCTTAACTATTTTCTCTATGCCAGCTGCACCGATGCTGCTCATGAGATTCTAGGAGGGAAAGGGATTTGTTCCTTGCTTCTAGTGTGTTCCCTGGGCACGCTCCTATGGTGTGTGAGGCTTCACCATGGTCAGGCTCCTGCAGTGCATGGAGGCCAGGAGCTCCTGGCAGCCAGCAGCTTGCTTGGCATCCTCTCTGTGAGTGTTTCTTAGTAGAGCACCCACCTGTGAGATGCCTCTTTGAGAATAGATTTCCTAGAGGGAACTTTTCCAGCAAGTTCCAGAGGGTAGATTCCCAGCAAATCCCCCCGGTATGACATCACCGTGGCTTCTCTGCCTTCGCGGAGTCACACAATGGCATCCCCACTCAGGCTGAATCTCAGCTCTGGATGCTAGGGAGGGGGAGTGGACACTGGATAAGACTCTTCCTTGGGGATGCTATCTCAGCCCCACAGATGTGACTGCTCCTTCTATCTGCTGTCCCTATATGCTTTATAGTTCTCTTGACTTCTAACTTGCTAATCCCTGATTACTCCAAACTTCTATTATAGATAGTAGTTCTTTATATTAAAGTTTCCCTGGTCAAATCACTATGTGGTTTCTTTCTTCTGATTGGACCAGAGCACTGACTGGGGTTGAACTTGGATTGTGTCCCGTGGGAAGGTCAGTATATTTCATACCTAAGGGAAGAGAGAATCAGGATATTTAGTGACCAAATGGACTTACCATGGCAAAGAGAATTTGTGCTCCCAAAGTATGTCTTGTGATTGTACCTGTTTCCCAGTCTTCTCTGCAGGTAGGTTATATGTTATCCAGAACCCTGTTTTTTATTAAGTAGCATAGCATTTGTAACACCAGAGAGGGTCTTAGCTACTGACTTTAAATTACATTATATTGTAAGACCCCTGAAGGTGGGGATCAAAGCTTAGCAGCCAGCATTATATTCCAGGAATCCAGCAATATAAACAATACTTAATAAATATTTAT
The DNA here is from genome assembly GCF_003254725.2 of Canis lupus dingo. Taxonomy (NCBI): domain Eukaryota; kingdom Metazoa; phylum Chordata; class Mammalia; order Carnivora; family Canidae; genus Canis; species Canis lupus. Next base: position 50,404,119 of record NC_064245.1, on the reverse strand, counting down.
TGATAAAATGATCTCCTCATCACTCAAATAGGTTAGGTTTCTTGGAGACTTACTATGTCTCAGGCACTATTCACATTGCTTTGATGAATCCTCTCAGCTAAAACAACAACCCTGCCAGTTCTATATTATTATTATCCCCAAACAGATGAACAAAGTAAGGAGCTGAAAGGTTGAGTAAGTTTCTCTAAGACAAAATGCATTTCAAAGCAAGAAAGACTAAATCCAAGCCACCCACTTGAAATGTTCTACTATACCCTCTTCCCATTGCAATCGGGATTCAGACCAAATAACCAGTGTATTTGTCTGGCTTTCTTCCTTATTCTGACCTCTGGTTTGTTTCCCACTCAAGTGACCAGTGAAAGCTCAGGAAAAGGAGCACTGATGTAAAAGATACTTGCTTAACCAAAGCACTGAGACAGCACATCTGCAGGAAAACACCATATGAAGCTTGAGGAGACAGAAAGTCAAAGACAAGCCACGCAGTGATCCTAGCAGGAGAATGTGAGTGTCAGGAGTGGCAAGAAGCATGAGTCCGATGGCTAGAGAGTGGCAGGGGTGGCACTGGGAATGTGGCTGTTTACAGCAACGCAATGCTAGAGCTCCCCTAGGGCATGAAAATGATGCATGCTGTAAGGCCTTGAGGGAGGACACGTTTTGTTTTGTTTTGTTTTGTGTCAGTACAGTTCCCCAGAAAAATAACATCCAGTTGGCAGATAAGTCCAGCCTTCTTCCTTGGGTCTGTTCACCTCTACGAGGGCCAGCCTTTTTACATGCCCTGACTTAGGTGGCCGAAGTATCCCTCATAGGCATTTTGGTATTTCAACATTGGTCTCCAGCCATCCTGAGAACTCCAGCTGCCACGTCAAGATCTCATCTCTTGCTTTGCCCAAGTGCCCACATGGTGATATTCATTTGACTCAATCTCAGTTCTGTTAAGCACTCAGGGCTAGGTGCTTGCAATACTGAGTCTCCCTCTAGAGAAATGGAACAGCCCCCCACTTTCTATCATTTAGAAACATGTTTAGCTGTCTGAATTAGAAATTCTGATTACAGAGGCTTTAAAGAACAAGGTTTTATTTTTCTCCCATAATAACAAGAGTGGTAGGCAATGACTACTGTCATTTTTTTTTTAACTTAGCCGTATTAGTTCCAGCATCTCTGCCATTCCTGTGTCCTTCACTATTGGTCATAGAAAGGCTGCTGCAGCTCCAGCCATCATATCTATACACAAGACAGGAAAACTCTGGAAGGAGGAAGAGGTGTTGGAAGCCATATTTATTTCCTGTAATCAGAAAAGAAAATGTTTTCATGGCTCACTGCTTCCCACCCTCTTCCCAATAGACTTCCACTTAGATTTTATTGCCTAGATCCAGGTTGCAAGTCTTCTTATAGATGCTGGAAAATTGAGAATCAGGTTTATCAGGATTGTCTCTGAACAACCATGCTTTGGGTGGGCACATTGCTCCATTACCAATAAAGTAGAGATTCTCAGAGCAAAGAATCCTGGGAGACTAAATACTGAGTGGGCAATGGACTGTATTGGCCACACCTCTTGATTATTTTAACGCATAGGACGCTCCTCTGCTTCTCTTAGCTCTATTATCATGCATCTTGCAATTTGTCTTTGAGGTCCCTGCACGTTTTGACATTGTATGCAGGATCCAGGCAGTAGAAGGAATGAGTCACCTTAGAGCTTTGCAACAGGTAGCCGCTGGCATGTGATAACTTCACAGGTTGAATGAAAAAGGTGAATAGTCTTGTTACATTCCTCCTGTACTGATGTGAAAGCACCAGCACATAGCCTGGCACACAGTGTGGTGCTGTGTCTGGACTTGATGTCCATCTGGATCAGATGTCTAGATTAGAGGACTTGTCAGAACGTACTGGTAAGGGGCAGTTTGCCACGAGAATACATAAATCTAGAATGTCCACAGCCTGATTGATGCCTGGCACACAGTGAGAGCTTGTGAGAGCTCTCCTTTTTTTTTTTTTTTTTTAAATCATTTCTTTCTTTCTTTTTTTAACAGCTTTCTCTGTTTACACTTTGGAAATTACTCTTGTCGGTTTAGAAGCCCCTACTGACAGAGCCAGGCTCTAGTGAGGGTGGCTGAGATGCTCTAGAGAAATTAGCATGGCAGAAACCTGAGGGCTGTCACACACATCTGTCACCTCCCCTGCCACCTCTGAGCTGGTGGCCAGGGCCCTTCAAAGGCCAAAGGGACAGGATGTGATGCTCTTTTTGTTCAAGTCTCTTTCTGAGCTTCCCACAGCTGCAGTGGGGAATCTTTTGTTTATATTTGTAAACTAAGCAGATGTGACATGGAAGTCACCAAGGGGAATGACTCTGGAACATTGAAATGTGGTTTTTACAGTCATATTTCTAATCATAACTGCCCTTTAAAGCCCCACATAAATCATCACCTTAAGTTCCTCTGCTTTGCCATCTCAGTGTGGCTCTCAGATGTCCCACAGCATGACAGGGACAAGATTTCATGTTTAGTCAGAGCTGACACTGGCTAGGCACTAACACTGACTCTTGATGTTTCCATAAACTCTTTCCTCCCAGAGCTGTCGATGGAAACTGAGAAATGCGTTCTAGGGAGAGACAACCCTGCAGCCCTGCTGGGTGGCGTGGCCACAGTGAAGATGGACACATGAAGGCAGGAGGCGCTGCATCCCAGCCCGGTCCTGGAACATCAGTCTCTTTGCTGTCCTGTCATCATTATGGTGGAAGCCAGGAAATGTGTCCCATCAGCTAGAATTTGCCCTGCCCTCTCCAGCTTCTCCTGAGCCATCCCTTTAGCTTAGCTGATATTCTGTCTTACGGCACAGCCAGCAGATCCAAGCATACAATTAATTTAATGTCACATGTACAACCACGTCCACCCCTGTAGTGACACACGGCGCCTGCCTATCTTTGCCAAGGGACTTATACAACACCAAACAACCTGATTGATCTCAGGCATCACACAGGACATGAGGAGGGGCCTCAGTGGACAAGAAGATAAGATGGAAGGGTCTGGAAGTGTGGGAAGGGAGAGGAGTCCAGGAAAAAAACAGCTGAGTTCATTTTCATGCCCATAATAACAAGAAATTCTTTCCAGCCTGGGGGACTGTAAAATAGGCCAAGACCAATGTGACCCGGGCTGCAGTGTAAATTTATTCTACGCCTTGTACATTTTAACTTAAACCTGTGTTTGTCCAATTTATTATAACACCAGCTCAGGAGATGTGCTGGGATGTATCTAAGAGAAGAACGGTGCAGAATATTGGAGTACACGTTATTCTCCTAGCCACAATTTTCTCAAACATGGTATTTTAAAAATATTTATTAATGTATGTAGGGTTTATCTGGGTTGTCTAGGAAGGAAGAAACCTCATTATTCTCCTCACTTTGTATCTGGTACCCAGCATGTACCAGCAACAACCACTAGCAATGCCATTAAAGCTAACATTTATTGTGTGCAAAGTATGAGACAGGCACCACTTTAAGTACTAGACTAACTGGTTCCAGGGGCTATAATCTTAACCCCTATACTATATTGACCCCCCCCCAACTTGTAGCTATCACATAGTAGTTACTTCAAGGAACACATGCCAAGGGCTTTGGGGGTAGTTTGCTTCTTCCGTTACTTCCTTGTTACTTATGCACAGTTTACAATGGTGAAGAAAAGTCACAGAAGGAAAAAACATAGGAAAAAAAAATACAAAAAATACCAGGAGCTTCATTTTCCCTGTCCTTGGTTCATTTCCTCAAATGGTCTATGGTCCTAAATGGATGACCCCCCAAAGCATTACTTAGTCTTTGGCCAACAAAGAGCTGTTAGGCTTTTTTCTTGTTTGAACAGCTTTCTAGACTCTTAAAGACAGATAATAAAGAAGAAATCATTTGATGCCTCTATTTAGCCATTGGAAACATTTGGTCACAGCACTCCCAGCCTGCAGACACATTCCGAAGGTTTATCAGAGCATGAGTCTCCTTGGAGAGGTGAACTCACTTCCTCTCACTAGCTGACAGCAGCTTTTAGCTGCATTTCATAATTCTGACCTTTGAACACAAATTGGAACAGATAATGGACAGAAAACACTCTATTAAAAATATAGAGCAGGAAAACAGTGCCGTCTAATGACTGTCTCATTTTTGTTTCTATAACTGAGATTCATCGTGGAATCTGTAGACATTGGAAATGATCTTGCCCAATTTGCTCAGTTTTTAGATGGAGAAACAGAGAGATTAGGAAACTGAAATAAAGCCACAGAGCTTTGCTTTTGACAGGGCTCTAACTAAGGTCTTCTGATATCCGAATAGGAATCTTTTCCAATGTAGTGGTTCCTAGGGCAAGGGAGCCTACATTATCTGAATTGTATAAAATACTAGGGATTACAAGGAGACGGTCTGAGGAAAGGGCTCAGGACCTGATACATGGAAAGTGGATAGAGTGAAGGAAAGTGCAAGCAGGCAGCTAGAACATTATGCTTGAAGAGGGGAGGCTCTTACAGTCATGTTTAGGGACCATTTTGAAGGCCAGGTAGGAGTTAGTCTGTGTAAAGTCTCAAATACCAAAATTAAAGGTAATGCTGTATTGTTGATAATTCTAGTATTATTCATTCAATTGTGTTCACAAATTATGCCTCCATGTTTAGACGATTGATTCAAACTTTGCCTTAAAAAAATCACCATGGAGACCGTAACTGACTAACAATTCTATCTCCACCAGGAAGGCTCTCACAGACAGTCAAGCCCAGAATGTTTTTCTGAGCTCTTAAATACTGGCTAAGAAAATCTTCCCATCAGAAAGAAAATCAGTCTGGATTCATGTAACTAGACTTAATAGGATGAAATTTCTCCAAAAGGTTAATTTCTGCCTTCAGCAAAACCTTCCTAATGGGCCATTATATGGTAAACAGTGGAGCAGGAGAATGGGGAGTATGCCATAGTTGATGTCATTGCAAAGCAATTCTGGAGGAAAATACAACCCTCAGGTCCAGCCCATGAAGACCAATCCTGCCCTTGTCTCATGGGGTTGACTACATGTGACCTAATTGATTGTTTTCCTCTAAAGACTGGTGATTTGATTTATTCCCAGCAATTCTCCTTCCTAACAATTGCCTGGCCTCCACTCCCAGGCAAATCTATGCAACCAGAAGGGAAGGGAAGAGTTCCCATGCACCCTTTTCACAGCAGCTCAGATCAGTTCCCTGTCCAACGGCAATCCATTTTAGAACCCGAAAGATCTGGTCTGTCGGCCTTAATCAAGTGACCCAAAGTATGGCTGAATGTCTCCTCCCCACATTCAGAAGTGTTGAAGGATCCTAAAGTTAATTATCAGGTGGATTCTTGTTGTAATGCCACCTTTAGAAAATCACTCAGTTAGGACGCCTGGGTGGTTCAGTGGTTGAGCATCTGCCTTGGCTCAGGGTCTGATCCCAGGCCTGGGATCAGATACTGCATCAGGCTCCTTGTGGGGAGCCTGCTTCTCCCTCTGCCTGTATCTCTGCCTCTCTCTCTCTTTCTTTTTCATGAATAAATAAATAAAATCTTAAAAAAAAGAAAATCACTCAGTTGTTTATGTGCATGTTAAGGAACTAACTGTACATGATACATTAACAGCAACTGATATAAAAGCGTTCTTGAGAGGGGTGTTTTGACAGAAACTGTGGACCAGGTCTGGGGAAACTTGAGTCCTCTTTCTTTGCCAATTGACCTTAGAATTCAACTTATTTAAGCCTCACTTCCTCCATCAGTAAAGTTTTCAAGCTACATAAGATACATTTGAAGTCCCTTCCAGCTTTATAATTCTATGATTACACAATTACATTTATCTTGTCCTTTAGAACACCAACCACAACCACAAATAGGCATTTAATAAACATTGCTAGATAGCATCAAATATGATTTTTTCTTTTTTTACTGCTTGTATGTCTTCCCCCAAACTATTCCGGATTTTTAAAGTACTCAGCTAAAGATCCTGCAAATTGCACGTTTCATTTTGTTTATGTATTTAGGCAACTATGATGCCTTCAGGGTTATGGTTATAAATGATGGTATTGGCTTGTTTTAAGAAGCAAATAACTCCAGGAAAATGTCTCTCAGTAGAATTCAATGTGTTCCCACCCAAAGTCCTCCCCCAACCCGACCACACATAAGTACTTTAAAGTTTCAAAATGTGTAAAATGAAAAAGGCACGTCAGCATGGAGAGAATACAACAAAACAACATCAAAAACAGCACTATTCATTTTGTTGCTGTATTTTTCTTTAAAAAAATATTTTATTTATGTATTTTAGAGAGAGAGAGAGCATGATAGGAGTGTGAGCAGGGGCGGGGAAGCAGATGGAGAGAGAGGGTGAGGGGAAAGAATCTCTAGCAGACTTGGGCTGAGCTCGAAACTCCACCCAGGGCTCAATCTCACAACCCCTAAGATGATGACCTGAGCGGAAACCAAAGAGTCCAATGTCTACCTGACTGAGCCACTCAGATGCCCCTTGTTGGTATAATTTTCAATTCAGGACCTTCACACTTTTTTTTTTTTTATGTGGAAGAGTATCAAAACAATTGCTGGGTATTTCTGCTATTACCGTTTTATTTCTTAGATCCCAAAATCTTGAAATGGAAAGCTAATACTATTTTGATATCATGGAAGACACACATGTTCCCTTTTACTCATATCCCAAAAATTGTACCATAATAACTGCTTATTTACTGAAGAGATCTGTCTGCAGCAAGAGAAAATATTTGTTATTAAAAGGGGTCAAACTAAAATGATCACTTCTAACGAAGCATTCCAAAGGCCTCCCTTGCTTTCTGGCAATTAGAAAATAAACAAGGCTCTTAAAATAGTGCCCCCAAAACAATGGAGCTTCTCCTCTCATTGGCATCCATCCTCCTCTCCTCCTGCCTTATTGGACTGAACTCTGATACTTATATAATATGATAAATATGTTGCCACATGCATCATTTCATTTGTTCATTGTTGTCCCAAATGGAAGGCAGGACAGTGTTTTTATTTTCATCCTAGAAGGCTTTTCAGAGACTTAACTACTTAAGTTAACTTAAGAAGTAGTTAAGTCTGGTTATCTGTGATTAAACTGAGACAAGAACCCAGGTCTCTTAATTTCCTTCCTAGTAATGTCTGTACTGAATTCTGTGGGACGAGGAGGAGGGAGCCATTGGCTATATTACTCTTTCTTATTTATTTGTTCCCTTTTTATCAGAATTTGGAGCAAGGGAAATACAAGTTTTATGGCATGGTTCCTTGGAAAAGCAAACCTGATAAGAAAAAAGGGTAGGACATAGATTATTCAGATTCAAGATAGCCAAATTACAAATACCTTACCAGATATTAGCCAGCTAAAGAGTGTTTATGAAATTGGAGAAAGGTATATGGCTGATCTCAAGGAAAAAGTGTCTCCTGGTTTAAACAGCCCAGAGGTCATGTCCTATTTATCTATAAATATGGTACATAGAACTTCAGTTGAATACCAAGGATAAATGCTGATGACCATAAAGATGACTATGATTGGGAGTTCACCACTTTCATTCAAAGTTGAATGCTGGCTTTCTGGAAAGCCTGATTCCATTGAAGTTCAACAAGCTGATTGACAATGCCAAGCAGTTCTGAAATTTTAGGAACTCTTGGGTGTTGAGCTGGTTTTCTGAAAGGAATCTCTGCACACTGTTCTCATATAATTTGTGACTTTTTAGACTAGGAAACTTTCACTCCAGGGTATTGATGTTACTTAGATACCTCTCCCTAAGATGGGGGCCATGTAGGCAGAGATGGTAAAAATCCATGGATGGAGTCAGTCCTCAGAGCTGGTATTTGAGGAATGTAATCAATTGCCAGGATTATACACTCAACTATCCCATTTTGCATATTGTCCAGAGACCTGTGAAAAAGTAGTGTAAAACTCTTTTGATTATAATATTTATATTCTTTTTGTCCAGCGCAACAAAGGGTAGACCTTGATGAAGTATCTCAACATATGATCTTCCCCACTCAAAAAAAAAAAAAAAAAGCTAGATCATGTTTCCCTACTACCACTATTTACGTAAGATATTTTCCTATTAAGAAAATGGTCAAGACCTGCTCTGAGGAGACTGAAGAGAGGTAAATAAAAATTAAATAGGAGGGGCACATGGGTGGATCAGTGGTTGAGTATCTGCCTTCGGCTCAGGTCATGATCCTGGGGTCCTGGGATGGAGTTCCACATGGGTCTCCCTGTGGGGAACCTCCTTCTCCCTTTGCCTATGTCTCTGCCTCTGTCTCTTGTGAATAAATAAATAAAATCTTTTAAAAAATTAAATAAGAAAGAGCATAAGTGAATGGTGGAATGGACAGGAGAGAATGGCAGACATTGGGAAAAATTGTAAATAACTCATAAACTAACACAGGTAAAATGAACATCCAGCAACTGATATAAAGAGTTTATTATAAAAATAAACAGGTAAAATATAAGTGAAACGTTAGTTATGTTCAGCCATTCCAATGAAATATTTCATTGCTGGAAACTCTGTGTTTAAAGGAGACTGAATGGAAAAGATAGAAAGGCACTTTGTAAATTGTCAAAAGAAGGCTGTAGTTCACGCAGGCACACACAAAAAAATTGATTGATAGAATACACTTGTCGTTAAGACTTCTTCCACATTTGTAAGATTCTATAACATGGTGCCATGTCATGGACAGATGCAGTGGAGTAAACCAGCCAGCCCTTCTATATTAGCTGAATAGTTGCTCCCTTCTGTATTAGCTGAGTAATCTCAGGTAGGCGGCTTTACATCTCTGAACCTCAAGAAAACCAGATTTATTGGTTTTCTGGGTTTTCTCAACCCAGATTGAGACTGGGCTAGAAAAATCTTTGTACAAACAAAATGTGCCTTGGACCAGGTCTTCCCTCATCTTCCCACATGAATTACGTGCTTTTTCTGTCTTTGCCTCTCCCTGTTCCTCTGCTCTGCATCTCTCTCCCTCTGCCAACACAAGGGCTCAACTTCCTTATACCTTGAGTTTGCATAGCATCCTCTGCAGTCTCAATTTTGCCTTGTGACTTTTCAAAATCTCTGTTCCCTGAGCTATTGAAATCATCATCTCAATACTCTTGGTTTAAAAGGCTCATGTAGGGATCTGATTGACCTACTTCATCATTTTTTTGCCTTTTATATTTATTCTTATTTCCTGAGGTATAACTTACATAGAATAAAGCACATAAACTGCCGTGTGTGTGTGTGTGTGTGTGTGTGTGAGAGAGAGAGAGAGAGAGAGAGAGAGAGAGAGAGAGAGAGACACCATGTTTGCTGTTCTTGAAATTGTAACTCACCTTTGGTCTAAGGATGTCAATGAGAAGGTGGGGTCATGTAATACCCAATAATGCAATCTAGGTTCATATTTCCACTGGTTTCTTTGAGAGGAGTGGCTGCCCGAGAGGTCTCTGATAGGCAGGTAGACATACGAAAAATAATTTCTAGTACATTTATACATGAGATTTTTTTTTCCAGCAGCTGCTACCAATAGTGATTATCAGCTCTGGATTATAATATTGATCTTTCATCTATTTATTATAGCCTTTTGCCTAATCTTATCTAAAATGACTTTTCTTATTATTTATACATTAAGTTGCTTGAATCATAAGAAATAGATATAATTAGTTTATCTCACACAGTTTGCTGTAATAATATACAACCAGGTTACCTAGAGCTCAAAACCTTATTCAGGTTTTGGCAGCAGATCTAAAGGCCCAACTGCTGCCCTGATGAAGCACTAAAATTCTTGTGGCTATCCCATGACATCCATTCCTTCAAACTATTGTTTGGTGACATGGTGATTCTTTACCTCTACTTATTTTTTTTAAGATTTTATTTATTTACTTGACAGAGAGATAGATAGAACTAGAGAGCAAAAGTTGGGGGGGGGGGTAGATGGCAGAGAGAGAAGGAGAAGCAGGCTCCCCACTGAGCTGGAAGCCCAGACTCCTGGTATCATGATCTGAGCCAAAGGCAGACACTTAACCGGCTGAGCCAGGCACCTCTCTTTACCTCTACTTCTATTGTTAGTAAGCTTTTGTATAATTATTCTGCACGTGTCTTTTTTTTTTTTTCTGCACGTGTCTTAAAGTCAAACTCTTCAATAAACAAAAATTTGATTAGTTTGGAAAGTCACCATCCAGTAGAGGGCACTCTTGTTGGTGTTAGATGGAGCCTTCACACCAAGTAACTTCCTAAGTCCAAGGAATGCCTACAAACTAACAGAGTCCCTTTGGATCAGGAGTCAAATCCATTGTTTTTAGGGTCATCATGATGTCATTGAGCACAAATATAGCAATCCATGCATACTGAGTCTCTAAGAAAGAGGTTTTGGACATAGCAGATGTCTAAGCTATTCAGACAATGTCATTATAACTGGCAAACATCTTGCTTGGTCTGAAAGGATCAATGTCTAGACAAGTTTCTAGGACCATAACTAATCACACTCAGTTTGTCATTTTGTTCAGAAAACATTTATATATGGAGGACAAAGTAAAGGGAAATAAAGTCATGGAGATGGATGTTGGCAAGGCAGACCATGGTGAACTCATCCACATTAACTTCTGCAGGGAAAAATGAGAAGATGGGGGAAAGACAAACAAACCTTCTAAAGAGAAGAACATGAAGGAAGACTAGACAAGAGAAAAAAGTAGGGTAGAGAGAAAGTAAAGAAGGAAAATGGAAGGAAAAGAGGACAGGAGAAGCAGGTGTTAATGTTTTCATTCCTAGAGGTTAGAGTTCTTCTATTCTCCCTGGTCCAGTGACAGCTGACTCTCCTCTCAAGAAAAGAAGAAAAGCTCCCATCAATGATAAGGATCCTCTCAGCACCTATTTGGTGGACAGCAACTTAGCCCATGTAATAACAAGGCACGAGATGGCATGAGCATCTATCTGTGCAACATAGTAAAGTTCTTTACATGCTCCACAATACAAGACAGAGCTTTGGCACTGGATTAGAAGAAACTATTGAGGATTGATATTAGGGAAAGTTTCCTAACTATTAGTATTATAATAAATATCTTGAAGGGACCTGATGTTCCTATGTCCCATGATCACAAACCATGTCTGTTGGGACAGTGGTTCTTAAAACATGTTCCCTAAACCAGGAGCATCAGCATGGCCTGGGAACTTGTTAGAAATGCAGAGGATTGCCTCCCATCATAGACTTGCTGACAGAACTACCAAGATTGTGGCTCAAGACTCTGTGTCTCAACAAGCCATCTGGGTGATTTCTATGTGGCTGAAGTATCAGAGCCACAGTGTAGGGAAATGTTATGACTCACGTTATGCACATGGAGAATACCCGGTGCCAGGAGGTGAAGTCGAGTCATCTAGGAAACCTATGAACCATCTGGGTCTGGTTCTTTCTTCTCCTTGGTCTCTTCACTACTTGTCAGGTTTCTTCCCACTTGTGAAAGGTTTCAGAGCTGTTATGCCTCTTCTTCCTCAAGGGAACAAACCTAGGACCTATAAAAACTTTCTATCTCGTTATTTCATGTGCTTTGGGATTGAAAATGACTCCTCTTCATCATGACCAAAGCCCTGTCTGTGGTTCATTCTGAGATTTGGTTTTTGCATCTGCAACTCTTCTTCTTGTAATGACTCCCTGGACATCTTTATCAATAACTTCTTTTCCTCTCTGAGTTGTTTTATTATGAATCTGTTTATAGAATCTTTTAATATAATGCATGAAAAAGAGTTTTAGATTCCCTTTTTGATCATAGTTGATATTCTATATCAAGGGTATAATTTATAACATTTACATTTACAACTACAATTATTCATTGCTGTCAGTCTTCTGCCTTCTGTTTGGTTTTCCACTTTTGAACATTTCTTGGTTTTGCTTTCATGTTCTGCCTCTTGTTATGTGAACTATATTCTTTCATTGTGATATTACTGGAGAATTTCCAATGTTACTACTACTAGTTATTGTAGGAAGGCATTTTGAAATAAAATTCTATTATAAAAATAAGCTTTGTTTCTATTAATAAGCTTTGTTTTCTATTCTGTTATCCTTATTCCTTGTTAATTTCTGATTCTAAAGTAGTTGCATCTTGGAGGATTCTTCTTCAGCTCATGTCTAGGTCAAAATGTCACCCGGTCAGGGGAAGATTGAAGAATTATAACATAACCTCAGTTTCTCCTCTGTGACTAAGCACAGACACTATCATATAAGCCCATATAGAGTAAGCACCAGTATATTAAGTAACTTTTCCATATAGACCTCAGGACTTGTAAAACACAGCCTAAACTTAGGGGGGAAGAAGAGCCCTAGGAAATGGGGCTAGTAAGTCTGTTTCATGAAGACCTCACTGTACCTCGAACACCTGAGCAGTCATTGTGGATCTACTGCTCGTGAAGAATACACAGGGAGGGAGCACTCAGGAAAATATAGACTTTAAAATCAGCTAAGACTTTGACTACAAGAAGGGAAGTCCAGAAGCAGGCCTGTCATATGTAAACCTTGATTAATGCCCAGGCCATGGGCCATTTAAACCATGAATGCTGTGCCACCTTCCACTTGTATCCTGTCCTGCCCCACTAAATAATTCTGGGTCTCACCTTCACACTCAAGCTTGGATGAAAATAGGAAAAACCCACGTCTAAGAAAGCATAATTTTTATTCATGAGAGACCCACATAGAGAGAGAGGCAGAGACACAAGCAGAGGGAGAAGCAGACTCCATGCAGGGAGCATGATGTGGGACTCGATCCCGGGTCTCCAGGATCACACCCTGGGCTGAAAGCAGAGCTAAACCGAAAGCATACTTTTTAGATAGATCCATGGAGCTTGGTTAAGAAATCTAGCATAAACTTTGAGCCATATTACTTGGGTTCAAATGTCAGCTCAACCCCATCCTAGTTGTATATACTATACCAACATCCTGTGCCTTGGTTTGCTCTACTGTAAAGTGGAGACATTAATAGTACCTACCTCATAAAGTTGCTGTAAAATTCAATGAGTTAATGTATGTAAAATGTTTATACTCTTCCTGACATGTAGAAAATCTTGTAACATATTTGCTAATATTACTATTTGTGGTGAGCAGAATTATAAAAATGAACCCCAGTGAATCTCGCCCTTACATAATTCTCACCCCTTTTTATTTTTAAATATTTTTAAGATTTATTTATTTTAGAGGGAGAGTGCACACATGCAAGCAGGAGAGGGGAAGAGGGAGAGGGAGAGAGAATTTCAAGCAGGCTCCTCGCTGAGTGCAGAGCCCCACTCAGGGCTCAACCTTGACCCTGAGATCACGACTGAGCTGAAATCAAGAATGGGACGCTTAATCAACTGAGCCACCCAGGCACCCCCTTCACATCTCCTTTTAATCATAGCTGGAACCCCTGAATATGGTGAGATTTTACTGTTATGATTATGTTGTATCATAAGACAAGAGAAAGGTTATCAGAGCGAGCCTAATTTAATCACACCAGGCTTTTAAAGGCAGAGAGTTTCCTCCAGCTGGTAGCAGCAGAAGAAATCAAAGAGCAGAAGCATGAAGGGGGCACAACATACTATTGCTGGCTTTTAGGTACCACCTGCTAAGGAGCAAGGGCTGAGAACAAACAGCCCCCAGCTAATAACCAGCATGGACACAGGAAGCTCAGTGCTACAATCACAGGAACTGAATTCAGCCAACCTCATGACCAAGTTCAGAAGTAGACTCTTTTCCTGAGCCTCCAGGTAAGATCTCAGGCTGGCTGACACTTGGGTTTTTCAGCACTGAGCCACCTGGAACAGAGAACCCAGTATATTTCTCCCATACTTCTGACTGCAGAACTGTGAGATAATAAATGGATGTTGATTTACACTGCTAAATTTGTGATGGTTGGTTTTGCAGCAATATAAAATGACAGTGCAATTACTGATATCACCCGTGGGATGGCCCTTTTCTCTCGAGGCCCATAGCTGGATGGGGAAGGCAGCCCCAACCCACTTCTTCTACCTTGTCCCAGTCTGATCCAATTGTTCTTCCACCAGTGAGGGTGCTTTGTAAGCTGGAAACATCCCCCCATACCATCTTTACCACACTATCTCACATAAGGTCTTATGACACCATTTATAAAGCATCATGAGAGAGGTTGCCTCAGTTACTTCTATTTATAATCTCCTTCTTACCACAAAAATTCTATTCTCTGCAGTCGTCACCAAACCAGTGAATGCTGGTTGAATTCTCCACCAGTGAATTCTCCTCCTTGAATGCTCCATTTTGTTCTTGATCCATATAAGAGTTTTTCCTTAAGAAGTTGTGTGTGCATATTATCAAAGGGGGTAGGCAGTTAATGATGGACAATCCCAAGATTTGACTTCCTTCTACCTTTCGAGGTCCTGATTTCTCTTACTTTTTTTTTTTTAATGTTAAACATCTCTGGTCCTGTTATCATATAGACATATCTGATGAGAACAAAACAAAACAAAAAACAACTAACCAGCAACAAACAGCAAAAATATTCAGAAGAAGAGCAGCATGGCTCAGGTAAATTGTCTTTGTGGAATGTCACTGACTTAAAGCCACATGATATGGAAATCCACTTCCAACAGAAGAGGGCAAGTTTGTCCTGTTGCTCCTTGTCGGGTGGCCTTCTGGTTGTGGCTGGCTTCCTTGAGCATTGGAGCATTGGTAAACAGCAATTAAGTGAAGCTGAGAAGTACTCATAGTTTAGGTTTCAGGTATCAGAGATCCTGAGCAAATAAACTGAATATCACTTGAAACTATTTAATGGCTGCATGATGTTCCTAGATTTGTAATGTTGAAGTGAATCATAAGCCCTCTTACTCCAGAGTGGCTGCAAAATAGAACTGTAACAGAAATATCATCTCATATTGTCCAGAACATTTGTGGACATAATAGATGGAGATCTGAAAAATTATTTCCTGACACACAGCAAACATCATGAGGAAAGTCTTTCCTTATCCTAATTCAAAACTGATTTTTTGGGATGAGGCCATATTCCTCTCTGATGGTCCCTTAACCTGTTTGAAATTCGTGTTATTTATCTTTAAAAACACTGCTTTTGACGTTTGCTTGGGAAGACATAGAATGTGCTTCACGAATTTCACATGCACATTACCATCCACCACCATCAACCCATTGGGAGATCCCTTTTAAAGGTCACGCAGCATTTTCATCTAGAAATATGGGAAGGAGGTTGAGCAAAATTAAGATTAATAGGTATATGGGAAAAGAGCAGGTCTTAACGAAAATATCTTATTTGAAAATAAGATGCTGAAAATTACAGATTCACTGCTAGTTAAATCTGAAGAAGGAAGCATGAAGGCAAGTTTCCCTCAAGAAAAGGAAAATAAAAGGAAAGAAGAAAGGAAAGGAAAGGAAAGGAAAGGAAAGGAAAGGAAAGGAAAGGAAAGGAAAGGAAAGGAAAGGAAGGAAAGGAAAGGAAGGAAAGGAAGGAAAGGAAAGGAAAGGAAAGGAAAGGAAAGGAAAGGAAAGGAAAGGAAAGGAAAGGAAAAAGAAAGGAGAGGAAGGGAAGGGAAGGGAAGGGAAGGGAAGGGAAGGGAAAGGAACAAGAAGAGGGGAGAGAGAGGAGGGGAGAGGAGAGGAGAGGAGAGGAGAGGAGAGGAGAGGAGAGGAGAGGAGAGGGGAGGAGAGGGGAGGGGAGGGGAGGAGAGGGGAGGAGAGGGGAAGAAGGAAGGAAGAGAGGGAGGGAAGGAAGGAGGGAATGATGGGAAGGGAAGAGAGGGAGGGAGAAAAGAAGGAAGATAGGAAGGAAGAAGCTGCTAGCAAATGATCCACTAAGAATCATTTCCTTTGAGGGAGTATTATACCACAGAGAAAATGAGCTCACCCTAGAGCCTAACTTAGCTTCTCTCCCAGCTGCTTACTTTGGACACATTGCTGTGTACCTCTACAAAATGAGGACAATGAGAGTCACTTACCTCACAGGGATTTAGTGAATAATAAACCCTCAGCCTAAGAATTGGTACTGGGTAACTCCTGGTAACTTGGTGATTATAGCTATCATTATTATTTTCATCATTTTCACATCCAAATAAAATGGCTGAAGCTTCCAAGCTATAGTGTGGGGAGTATTAATGCCTTAGAAATGAATTTTCAGATTCCCCGTGTCTGTTGAATTCTCTGACAATTTCTACCCATAATTTTATGTTTTTGTTTTAATCTAAAATGAACAAGCTTATCTTCCATTTACTCAGAATATCACTAGAACATCACTCTCTGCGGAAGTCAATTTTTTTTTTTAAGATTTTATTTATTCATGAGAGACACACAGAGAGAGAGGCAGAGACACAGGCAGAGGGAGAAGCAAGCCCCATGCAGGGACCCCGATGCGGGACTTGATCCAAGGACTCTGGGAACATGCCCTGGGCCTAAGGCACATGCTCAACTGCTGAGCCACCCAGGCGTCCCTGGGAAGTCAATTTTTATTGACTTTTTTAAAAAAAATAGTTTATTTATTTGAGAGAGAGAGAGAAAGAGAGAGCAGGTGAGCACAGTGGGAAGGGGCAGAGGGAGAGAATCTGAAGCAGATGCTCCCTGAGCCCAGAGCCCAGACCCTGGACACTGAAATCATGACCTGAGCTGAAACCAAGAGTCTAGTGCTTAACCGACTGAGCCGCCCAGGCTCCCTGGCATTTATAAAAGGTTTAAGGGTATATGGATGGCCTGAAATTAGACCCTACAGAACAAGAAATGACTTGAACACAACTGGTTATTTGTAATTTTATGAGTCAGGTTTTCTCACAAGGCCTGAATTCTCCTTGGATTCTGCCTCTGGCCTCCCTGGGAAGCCCCTCCCTCTCACTTCTTCCCTCTCCTTTTGAGGCAGCATGTGTGCCCCCAATCTCTGTCACCATCTGACAGCAAGCGGCTCCTCGACCCCAAGGACGCCCAACCTGTATATCTCCAAGCTCACTGAGCTGACTCACTAACTACCACTTCCTCTTGCTCCAACTCTCCACCCTTGGCAAGGTGGAGGGAGAGCTATGAAGGGTGGGCAGACATGCAGGGGTGGAGTTCACAGGAGGCCTGCCCCTCAGTTGCTCCCCGGTCCCTGGACCATCATGTGAGGTACCCGGTTCCGTGGGCAGCATGCAGAATACACTTAATGTCTACTAGCTCCCTTTCCCTGCCCACCCTTCTTGTGACCTCTTGCCCAAGTTATCAGATCCCAAGGTCATTTGCACTGAAATCCTGAGTGTGCACAAAGAGGAAGCTGACCCCCAAATGCTGGGGGACAAGGTGGATGAGAGCAGCTGGCCAGGGCGCCAGCAGAGGGTTGGGCGACAGGACAGGACTGTTAAAGAGCTCTTTTGGAGCAGCCAACAAAGAGTGGGTGACGAGTGGGTGGGTCAGCTTGGAGCAGAGAGGAAACGAGCTTGCAGGGAGCCAGCCACATCTCTGCTTTCCATGAGTCCTCTCCCTGGGGTGGTGATGCTGCCACTTCCTGGGGTGCTTGCCACCCCACAGCCACCAAGCCAGGCAATGCTCACCCAAGAGAGAGAATCTCATTGCTCCCTATCGCACCCCCAGCTCTGCTGACTCAATTCGCCCCGATCCCCCCACTTTCAGGTCTTCCTGTTTATGTTTGTCGCTTGGTTTCATTATTTATTTTTAGCTCTGATTTCGGAAGCTTTTATTCTGCTGGGCATTGGCAGCGTCTCAACGGCATCGGCCTGGGCTCTGAAAAGATCATTGTGTGTGCCTGGCCTCGGGCCCCAGACGGACAGAGCGCCAGTGTGAGCCCACGTCGTGTGGCCCCTTCATGCATGGCCAGCCCACGGCCAGCAGCCTTCTCTACAGGCCCGCACGGCCACAGCCAGTGTGTGAGAGAGAGGTGGCCACACATTTCATTTGGTCCAGCTCTCGAAAGGAGAAACTGAGACCCAGAGAAATGAAGGGCCCTCCCGCCCAATCGCACATTAAAGTTGCAGAGCCAGACCTCAAACTATGCACTCCTAAGTTCCCATCCAATGCACTTGCCCATGCAATAAAAAATAATTTCTGGAACAAAGTCATGAGTTCCTAAATTTCATGAAGGGTGGCCACCAGAGTGCCTGCTCCATTTTTATTATTCACATATTTTTTTCCTGGACTCTGAATGTACTTATATTCATTGGGGGGGGGGGGGGGGAAACCGGTAACAAAAACCAAAAGGCTAGAACCACAGTAGGAGCGCCTCTCATCGTGCTCACAGGCCCTTCTATTTGTTATTGTTTTTCCTTAAGAAATACAAAAACATTTTCGCTGTGAGTCAGGAGCAGCAAGCTGGTGCGGCTTGCCTCCTCAGACAGGCTGCAGTAGCAGTGAAGAAGGGACAAGCTTCAGTTCCCAGGACAATGGTCTCTTTGACTGGGATATACCGAACCAGAATTACAAGTGTGCAAGAATAAACAAGGCCGGAGTCAATCTAAAGTTGTTTTACACTCTGTTTTATTAAAGTCAATGCATTTCCGTTCCTATGTGCAGAGCCTAGGTTTGCTTAATTGTAGACACCCGGGGTGAATGCTAATGGAGTCAGAGACAGCCCCTGATCTGAAACCAAGGCCCTTTTCTGACCTCTACAGGCCATTTGGAGGAAAAAAAGAAAGCTTGCTTCTGGAAAATAACAGAGCAGGAGGCATCACGGACCAGGGACTGAGGAAGATTTTTCCTGGATGCTTCCTTGCTGCTCGGAGCGTGCTGGACACAGGCGTGTCCTACTTTTCTGCAGCTCTGCTATTCATGTTTAATAGGTTACTGAGGCAACGAGGACGAGGTTATTCTCAGGAGACCTTTGGAATGGAAATTAAGATCTCAATCACTCAACACATATTTATGAAGGCCCTCCATGTCTTGGGCACAATGCTAGGCCCTCAGGATATAGCAGTGAACAATAATCATCTCTCTTCTCCAAAAAAAAAAATGCGAAGTCTGGAGGGCAGGGAGGGCAGAAAAACCCATAGGTAATCCATGCAACACAAGTTATGACAGGGTTTCTACAGGCTCTATGGAACTCAGAGTCAGATAAGGGAAGACTACATGGAGGAGGATACATTTAGGATATGATGAATAGAATTTGACACAGAGGTGGGAACAGAGAAACCAAGAGAGTAAAGTGCTTTCTGGAAATGAAAAGTGATTTTTTTTTATGACCTCATTGGGGGCTTGTATTAAGACAGGATACCAGAATGTTTTCCAGTGGCTGGATCCCCAAGGGCTCAAGTGCAGAATTCCATTTGCATTTTATCCTTGGGACCCTGGGAGACCACTGAATGGTTGTAAGCAGCAGAAATAGAAACAAATGTTCATGCCAAGTATCATCTGGCTGTATAGGGAAGAAAGGGCTGGAAAGGAGGCAAAATCTCAGGTGATGAGAGAGATGAGGACACTAGCTATAACCCAGGCGAGAAATGAACCAAGAATGAGAGATGGACAGGTGCATTCAAACCAAACGTAAGAGCAAGGCTTGACAAGACTCGTGTATTCATGTGTTTAGTGAATGTTTGAGTGTTGGCCTTGCTCAGACATTGGAATGTGCATTGGGCACACACAAAAAAACAAGACAACACAGATTCCTGTAAAGGTGATCAAGTTAGGAACTTGGAGAGAGGCTTGGT
Source organism: Canis lupus dingo (assembly GCF_003254725.2). NCBI lineage: Eukaryota > Metazoa > Chordata > Mammalia > Carnivora > Canidae > Canis > Canis lupus. Next base: position 50,384,523 of record NC_064245.1, on the reverse strand, counting down.
GGAGATGGAGAATTATTCTGTGACATCCTTAGAGGTCCTTAAGGAGACCACTTTTCCTTGGAGTACAGATTCGTATATCAGACTGCCTGGGTTGCAACCATGATCCTACTACTTATCATCATAGGCAAGTGCTTGCCTTCTTACACTGTAGCATCCTCACCTGTCAAAGGAGGTATAATAAGAGGGTTTACCTCCCCGGGTTAGGTTGCCAAACATAACATGACAATACATGCAATGGCCTTAGACATGTGTATTCGTGTTCAGCACATGTTAACTGTAGCATAGGGGGAAATCAGAACTTTCTGGGAGCAGATTCCAGCCCCATCACCTGCGAAAAATACAGCTGAGCCGCACTTTGAAATGGCAGTAATGATGCCCATCTATCACAGGGAGTGCTAGTGAGAGCTTAAATGAGTATGAGCAGAGTGGGAATCACAGATAGGTTTTTTCTCCCCTAATACCTTCTAAAATAACTTCCTTTTCAGACTGAAGTGGGAGTGCGGACCAGTTGATGGGATTCTGTCCAAAAATGTCCATGCATTTAACATCCATAATCTGGCTGACAGGGCTGTCGATCTCTTTGTACCCCTACTTTATCCACAGCTTGTCACAGAACTGACCTCAATACCACTTCTTATTCTGACCCCCAAAGAATAAAGTCACACTGAGACACCTCAACTGCGTTGCTCCACCAACTGTGCTTAATTATTATTATTAGTATTTTGTCAGGGGCGGGGGGGTGGTGGTGGTGTGGTGGTGGTGGGAATACTTGTCTACTGCTCAAGAAATCTTTTTAACCCTTCTTGGCCCTAGAAAAGATCGGAAGCTCCTAATCAGAATAACCAGTTTGCTGTAGGCAATCATCCATTGCTCTGTTCTATCTTGTCATGAACCCCAAGTGTGGTTTATTTGGTAATTCTCCCACAAGTATGCATTCTCTTCCAAAGAAGACTGGATCCATTTTTTCTCATGACCTACGCAGGCTCAAAATATGCACATGCTAGGAGGCCAGTTTAGGCCTTATGCTGATCAGAAGACCCCACTTCTTGCCCCAAAGCCTTCCATCTCAATTTGTGTGTGGCAGTATGGGATGAAAACACCATCTAACTGCCCCTACTTTTATGATCGTGGGTCTGATCATAAACTTTCCCTCACTTGCTCTGTTTTCTTGCTTAAAGTCCTGCACTTATATTGTGTGTGCATGTGAATGTGTGTGTGTGTGTATGGTAGGGAACTCAGGCTCAATTTCATTTCCATTGGGTTGGAATGTGCACAATAGGTGATTTTAAGTTATATACAATTGTCTTCTTTTATCATTAGGCACCGAAAGGCTGTAATACAGTCCATTTTTATCCTAAAGTGTCTTTTTTGCCACTTTCTTTTTTCTAAACAACACTTTTTTTTTTATCAAGAATCAGTTGGGCACTCATGAAGCCAAACTGCAACATGAACAAAAGAGGACATCTGTTGGGAAGACAGCAGCAGGATCCAGACCTAATGAATTATTTTTGCCCAAAATAAAGCTCTCATGGTGAATACCCAAGCTACTGACTCTGTGGCGTTCCAAGACTGGAGCTGTTAGGAGACTGGAGCGGGTTGTACCAGCAGGGTAAAAGGAATCTATCACTCTAATGCAAATGCAAATGTTCAGACCCACCGTGCTGGCCACTGTCCTGGGTCTCTAACAAGGATGACTTATGTCAGGCAATTTCATGGAAGCTCCTTCTCTTGGCAGAGACCAGAGGCTCCTCTTGGAATATGAAATCAACTCTACAGTTCAGTTGTCCAGGCTGGGAAATAAAAGCCATGCATGAGAACTTCTCTTAGGGGTGTAATGTGACCTTCCTTGTGTTGACATCCCTCAGTGTGACCCTGTAACTCAAGAAGCAGGTTATTTTCAAATGTGCTTTGTGACTCCAAATCCTTTTTCTGGAGGCCTAGAAGAAACTATAGCCAACGGATGGAATGCTTGGATTCTCAGTGATAGGACTACAAGAAATACCCAAGAAGCCAAGTTGGCACAAGGCGCATGGAGCCGTGTGGCAGTTCCTATCAAAGTGAGTCTGGTACAGATCACCTGTCTGTATATTGCAACCTCTGGCAACTCTAGGAGATTCTGCTCCCCTATTCTCTCTGCTCCAGCTAAACATTCGCACAATATAGTCAAGGGTAAGGCCACCCTGCTCCTTCTTAAGTTTGCTGCACATGGCAACCATCAGCTTGAGGGGCTGAGGTGTGCATGTGCTGGATGTCCTTTTAGTGAAATTAGTTACCTTTTCCATAGCACAAACTCTGCTTTGAGATGGGAAATGAAGGAATTGAATGGGGAATCTATGGGATCTCACTGAGACGTTGGATGTTCAGGTTTGAGGTCAGAAGGAAGATATATTTTGACTGCTGCCAGCGTGTCAAGAAGTATGCTAGATGCAGGGACAGGTAACAAGATAATACCAGGCGCATGCTTCTTAGAGTTCTCCATCTGCTGGCTAGTGAGGGTGGGGGTGGGGCTGTAAGAAACACAGAAACAAAATTGTAACCAGAAAGCATGCTTTACATGGGGTGTCTACACAGTGCATCAGGGACAGAGAAGAGAGCTTATAGAACTTGGCGTGGCTGATTAGGAGATTAGGAAGGGTCTTAAAGAAGGAAAGTGATATTTGAACTGAGTTTTGAAACCCTCAAATAATGTAATGGGAGATGCTCATCAGAGACAGAGGAAAAATGTGAAAAGGTTTGAAAAATCAAAGTAGGTATTTAGGGAACTATGCGGCTTGAGAGGTGGTGTGTGTGTGTGTGTGTGCATGTGTGTGTGCGTGCGTCTATGCATACTCACACACATGCATATGTGCGGTGAGATAAAACAAAGCTATATCCATGGCAAACTGAAGAGATTGGGTAATGGCAGAACCTGAGTCAGTAAAGAAGATTGGGGCCAGGTTGTGCAGGGATCTTTTTCCTCTAGGAAGTATAGAGCTAAAAAGTCTTTTGCCACAGGGAAGTGTCAAAAACAGCCAGAAGATTCCACCCTTAGGGAATCCTGGAAGTATGATCCTTAGGGGATCACAAGAAGGCTTGTACTTCTTTACCCCTAATGGGACAATTCTAAAGGCATAAAAGGCCAGTTACCCATGATTGTCCATCCAAAAAGTGCCCAGAGCTATCCCAGGAAACTGCAGCCCCACTGCCCACCCCCATCTCAGTCCTAGCCCTGCCAGGCAGAGCACTGGGTAACAGCTAGTACGGGACACCTGTGCCCATGGTCTGGCCCCAGCATCACTTCTTCGGATTCTCATCTCCTTCTGCACACTTTGAACTACATCTGCTTCCCATTGGAGCCTATCACTCCCTGGGAACCTTAAATAATCTTGTTTGGCTTTGAGTTTGGTAGAACAGGGTATTCAGAACAATTCACTATAGTGGTTGGGCCAGCAAGAGACATGTCTAGCCAGGCTGGAAGACCCACTCCTATGACTATCTGGAATTGACTGGCCAGTGAGCTTTGTCTTCCTCCAGACTGGAACCCGGTGAAATATGACAAGAATGGCCTTCGGTCTCAGCAGGAAGGGAGGGGAGTCAGCTCTTTCCTACTCCTCTGTTCCTTCCGGGCAAACTTCTCAGCTTATTGGTATCTGTGCTTAGTTGCTCAAGACTTTCACCAGTCCCTAACTCACTGGACATACCTCTCCTTCTACTTATGTACCTCTGGCTTCTAGGAGTCCTTTCCAGATGGACCTGTCATAGGCCCCCAATATTCAACATGACCCCAAACTGCACTCATTTTCTCTCACCTCACTGCAAACCTGATGATCTTCAAATATATAATGTCACACCTAGGGTCCTCATACTATTGAATTACCACTGTAGCAGGCTATCCAGTCAGTCAGGCACAAGCAGGCAGGGCCATGGTTCTGATGCATGCCTGCTGACATCATTCCTAGGCATGCTTCTTCTGAAGATTGTCTTCATCAGCACATTCAGAATAAACACTGAGCTTTCCATCAAAGCACGTCAAGTGTTGTTTGATCAGGTTGATGCCAATCTTCTCAGTTTCATCTCTTGCCGCTCCCCTTCCATCTCCACGTACAAACATATCTTTTAAACCAGTCACACTAATCATTTTATTCCAAGCTCTAACTCTACCACAGGGCTTTTGCACAAATTCATTCTACCTGAAAACTCTTGTACATCCTTCAAGAATCATCTCAATTATCATCTCTTGGTAGACATTTCCCACCAATGCTGCCCCCTTAGATTATCTTCTGCAGAGCTCCACAAAGACACATGCCTCTGTATTAAAATGCTTACTGCTCATATTTCCCACTGAACTGTGAGCAGATTGCCAACAGAGTGGGTCCTTTTCTCTGTATCTTTAGAGCATCGTAAAGTACACGACACATAGTAGATGCTTAATATATGTTTGTTACACAGATGAATCATATGTTCCATGTTCCTGGTTTTTCCTGAACCTGCTACATATACATTTATATGTCCTGGTCACTTGCCCTCAGAAACATGTTAGATGACCAGAAACTCATCCCATAAACCAATTTGAGCTGAAACACAAAGTGGTGATGATGAGTCAGTATTATTTCTGTCCCTCTCAACATTTATATTTTCAACACAACTATCTTCTCGACCCTTGCAAGCATGGGGAGAACAGAAACATTATGCTATCCTCTATTTAAGAGTGGATAGGTTAATCAGAGAAGTTAAAACCTGCTGTTATCTGATCTTTAAATGCAGTGACTTTGCTATTTCCCTTAAACCTCTTATATACGTTTCAGACATCTGAGTGTCATAACACTAAGAATGGCCATGTAGTTTCTGAACTGTAGCAAGAAAATTTGGAAGGGAGTTGGAAAAAGAAAGGATCATCAATAATAGTAATAAATAACAATAATATCAGCTTCTCAAACCATAGCACACCTGCCTTTCTACTATGTCTCCGGGATAAGTTATGGCAAAGTTTTACTGTATGGCTTTCTGCTGGTCTAGAGGATTGTTGTGAGTTTTTTTCTGAAGTTATTGTCTCCAAAATCTCTTGGTGGTGATTGATAAATCAAAAAAAGTATTTGGCAATATTTGATCTCCAGGATGCATTATTCCCTTCTCCCTATGCCCAAATAGACTACATTTTCCAATCTCTCTTGTAGCTACCTATGTCCATAAGACAACTTGTTAGATAGTGAGATTAAGGAGAAATGTAATGTATAACTTTTTAAAATATAGAGAATGTGTTCTTTTTCTCTCCTTCTTATTGCTGACTGGGATGTAGATGCAAAGGCTGATGCTTCAGCAACTATCTTAGACTAAGAATAGAAGCAACATGCAGCACAGCTAGAAGACCATGGAAGCTGGGTGCCAGACACCATGTATTGATGATACCAGCTCTGGCCTGCCTGTATCTGGAATCCACATAAAAGATAAACAGAATTCCATTTTATAAAGGTAATGCAATTTTGTATTCTCCATCTCTCATAGCCAAACCTAATCTTAACTAAATATATATGGCATCTGGACCAACATAAATTTGACCTACCATATTTTCTCCATCTTATCTCTCATTTAGTATCTGAATTCCACACCCCTTTTCATCCTTTCTGCATAGGTCCTGTACACTTAGAGATCATCTAAATCTCTAAGCTATTTGCTTCTGCATGATGAAGGGCCTTGCTCCATTTCACTGATTTTATGATATTCCAACCTCCTACACTCTGCACCTATGAAACCTCCTTCCCAGATTCCCTCCAGGAGGAGGGAGTACTTTCCAACCATGTGACTTCAGGTAATGTCTTCTGTAACTGTGAGAATGCTTATACAGAATGATTTACTTGCGTTCTGGAGGAAAATAAGCCAACGTTACTGAGTGTCTACCATGTGCCAATCTGTATACTTATATATACTATCTCATTTCAACTTCATGATAACTTTATAATATAGATAAAGTCCATCTTCATTGTATGCATAAGAAAACCGAGGTTTGGGGAAAATTAATTAGTTGCTTTAGTTCTCATAACAACTGACTGCCAGATCCAGGATATGAGCCACATCTGTCTGAGTCTAAAATGAATGATTTTTCCACTATGACTTGCTACCTTCCAGCATTATGGTTAGTGGCCTGAATTCATAGGATTTTAAAGTTTGTGAAGACCAATGGCCACGTCTTATTCAGTATTGTGCCTTTTCCCTTAGAATCTAGGACAGCTCCTGTATTATACTGGACCTGTAAAATATATACTGCTAAAACAGACCAAGCATAATGCTCATTAATTATTAGTTGGACAGCCTTTCATGTCCAATAATTCAGCAACTAAAGACCCTGCTAGGACCCTCAGAAGTCTCAGTGGGACTCATGATTTGTGATGAGGAGCTCAGATACTATAGTAGGAAGACAACAATAGGAGACAACACTCATATACATATATAGAACAACTTAGACAACCATATAGAAATTTGGCTGGGAAGCCAAAAAGAAGCCCAACTCCTACTTTCAGTCTGCTCCAGTTTCTAGCATAGGAATGGAGAAGAGCTCAAAATAGTGTTGAGAGGATCCATGGTAATCCTGAGAGTAGCCCATCCTAGCATAATGCAGCTTGCATCGGCTCCCAAAGGCCACCTAAATATGTATGTAAAAGGTATAATTATAACATAGCCAGTTTCTATGCCTAGTGAAACTAGAACAAAATCTGGAATTAGGTCGCTGAGCTCACATGGGCTGGCTCTTTGCACCAACGCTGTACATGTCTGATGGTGAAGAGGCAGCATAGTAGCTAGTCCAATGGTGAGAGACAGCATCGCTGTAAACCTCAGGACTAAGGGGTGGTTTTTCTTCCCTGGCCTGGCCCCTCTTCTTCTTCCCCTCCCTCGTCCTTGTTGAAAGCACACTCCTGGATCTGCCGGTCCAGCTCAGAGAAGCTCCCTTCTGGGTCTGAGCTGCTGTCTGTAATGTAATCAATCTCCTCCATGCAGGGGGGCTCATCATCCAGCTCTGAGGTCACACTGCTGCTGCTGCTGCATCTGCTGTGGGTTCCCACAAAAATAGAAAAAGAGAGGAAGGAGAGGAAGGGAGGGAAGGAAAAAGGGATGAAAAAATACAGAAGGGGAGGGAAACAGAGAGAGGGAGGTGGGGGAAAAGGAGAAGGAAATAAAAAGAGAAGTTACCCAAAGGAAAGAGCATTTATAATCAATGAGAAAGGGGGAAGAAAAGTTATCTTCCCTGAGTCTGCATCTCAACAGCCCCTACTCCTTTAAATGTGTCCCATACACAGTCCTTGGGTCCTCAATCATTATTTTGAGATGTCGGAGGGAAATCACATAAAATCTTCGAGATTCCCTTTTCCTTTGCCAGAAGAGTTTGCATTTCTAATTCCAATCAGATTTCCAGGCAGCCCGGGTGGCTCAGCTGTATAGCGCCGCCTTCAGCCCAGAGCATGATCCTGGAGACCCAGGATAGAGTCCCACATCAGTCTCCCTGAATGGAGCCTGCTTCTTTTCTGCCTGTGTCTCTCCTCTCTCTCTCTGTGTGTGTCTCTCATGAATAAATAAATAAAATCTTTAAAAAAAAAAGAAGAAGATTTCCAATCAGAAGAGGTGGACAACTTCATGTATTTAAGATCTTCAGAATCTTTTTGGCTCAAAGTGAAATTCTCAGAGAAGGTGTCACTGAGTATCAGAGACAGAGACACTGTCCAGAGAAGGGTGGAACTGGAATTCGGGTAGCTAAGACCAAAAGCCCTAGTCTGTCCCACTGTAACTCATAGCACTGTGAGTCATTGCATAGCTCTCATTCATTATGATGAGTAGTTTATTAGAATTAGACAAGTAATCTAGGTTGAAATTAATAAAGGAGAGAGAAAGTGGGAAAACAGCATTCTTTTTCTACTGTTTGTGCTTCCCATCATTTTCTTTTTCTCCCTTTTATGTTAGTTTATTTACAAATGGAAGATCAGCAGGGGTAGACCAGCAAGAGGTAGAAGGGAGCAGTAGGAATGGACAACACACTTTGGCCACATATTGAGAGCTGGGGATATTTCTTCCCAAGGAACCTCATATCTATCTCATTTGCATAAGGTACCTTCTTTCCTGAAGACTTTCTAATCACTCCCTACTTAGGACTTAACCAATTAGGATTAACAGCGTGCTGGGTTTCTACTCTGTGATTTATAGAAGGCAAGCACTTCATAAATCAGGCAGAGCTGTTCATCCACCTGCCTCGCCATAAACAATGAAAATGGGTAATCAGCGGCATGGTTACATGTTAGCTCCGGAAATGAATCAGAGTCCAGTTCTGTAATTGTCTACTGACTGATGGGAACAGCTTCCATGCTCTCCAGGCCCTAGGTACCCTAAACTGAAGGTCTGGTGGGATATTGCCTGAATGAAGAGGAAGGGGAAGAAATACAAATCTTATTTACACAGTACCACAGCATTAATTTGTTATCATATTTTACAAGCTGAATTGTGGGTGATAAAGCAGTTGAGTAAAGGAAGGTAAGAACTGCCTAACTGTAACATGAGCTCAAGTCAGCAATAACTGATTGCCTGTGACTCAGCCATCACCATACTAGGGACCGAGATGACATTCTGTGCAATGTCAAGAGCCTGAGCTTAAATCCTGGCTCTGAGACCTTGGAAAACCCCTCAGCCTCCTAGAATGGCAATAATGATACCTCAAGAGCTATTGTGCATACTAAATGAGAAAGTACACAGATGCTATCTAGCAGAGTGCTTTGCAAAGTAAAGGCAATCAATAAATTTTAATTCCACTGTTGTACTGTAGATATGAAAGAAGAGGGTGAAACATGGTGTTGAAGGAGAGCAGGCATTGAGCTTTGTTGCTTCACACCTGGGTTATAACTATAGCAAAACCATTCAAATTGGCACTGCTAATAACTTCTCTAAAGCATCATTCTTATTATGCCACTTCCAGATTTAGGAAATTGCAATGACTCTTCCTTGCTTATTAATGCAATGTGGGTATTGAGAGATGGAATGCTCCCTAGGGGGTCCAGTTGGCAGGAGTCCAAGAGTGAACAACAAGGTCCATCTTTCCCTAATGAGCGCCTGTCTTTCCTCCACTGCAGAGTCTGCTCTAATCACTCAGGGACCTGAATCTTTCCCACCACAATCAAATCATCAGGCTGTTCTGGCTGTGATCATCCAAACATATCAGACTACATGTTTTTCCAAATCTTTATTCAAGTAACCGATTTCCCATATCTGAAATGATTTTCCAATCCCTCAGCATTCAACCAGATAAGATATATCATTTTTAAAAGCTCATCTTAATTTCCACCAAATGACTCTTTTGAAAGCTCCATCTCTTTGAAACTTTCTTCCTTTAAATGTTAATCTTCACATATTCACTTAGTTTGTTCTGTTCCTTCTTAAAGTTTACAATTCTATTGTGAATAAGGCCCAAGCCTCTGCCTAATTGTATATTATTCTATAGAAAGTCTAGAATGTGCTAAGAATATAGTAGATGTACAATAAAATGTTGCCAAATTGAACATATAACAAGAACGTATGTAGAAAAATACATACATATCATTTTGGACCATCTTTAGTGAAATTACTTTTTCTTGATTTCTTTTTCAAAGGTTTTATATGTGAATTAAGCCAAAATTATCACATTAGTGCATTTTATTGATTTCAACAAATATAGTTTCTTTTGTCACTGATATATATATAATATAAAATAAATATATTTTTATAGTATACAAGGTATAATAAAGTATTAAATTATATATTATATTACATTTATTTATTTATATAGAGATGTGTATATATGTAAATTTATATTTATATTTAATTCATACATGTAAATATATATTTACATTTATATTTAATGTATCTGTGAAAATGCCAAAAAAGTGTGATTATGTCTCTTACTTATTTTTCCAAATAAAGTAAAAGTATTCTAATAACTTAGAAAATCAAATTACATATTGAGGGATTTCCACTTCTGTATAGACAGAGAAGCATTTATATTTTTTCTTCATAAATTATACTGGATATTTTATATAAAATAAAACATAAGAAGACTGAAATGTGGATGACATATGGAGGAAAGGAAGCAGACAAGATATGGTTTTGGGACTAAAGGACAACATGGTGGTAAGCTCCCTGACATTTCTCTTTGCTTCTTATATCCCAGACTTGAAGCTCGACAAGCTGACAACCTGGAAATGCTAACAGGTGTGGACAAAAACAGCCCAGCAAGAGCTAGTTCTCTCTAGCCAAATGATAAAGAAAAGGCAGCCTAGCAAGAAAGAAGAGTTTAAACTACATTAGCTCTACTCCAGCCAAAAACCACAGATAAACCAGTGGTCCCAACCCTACCCCACCATGAGAAGCAGAGAACCTAGACTTCTACTCTCACTAGACTGTAAAAGGTGCCCACAAGCCCTTTCTTTCCCCCAGGAATAAGGTATTAGAGAAAGTTGAATAGAAAATTGTAACTTTTATTCCTAGTGTACAAAAGTGAGGTCCCTTACCCCTCAATACCACTGGAGGTCATGGGGGAGCCTGAACTTCCATCTGCAACTGTTGGTAACAAGACTGACCCTTACCAGTGCCAATGGAGAGTAGCAGCAAGGCCCTCCTGTCCCTTCAACCCAGAGAAAGTCTGGTGAAAGTCTGGGAGGGGTGGTTACTGAAACACTCCCCACTGCCCAGCAGTAACAAAGAACCCTTATACCCAGGGTGTCAATGTCTTTAAACAGAGAACCTAGACTTTCACCTCTACCTGCCCATAATAAGGTTCCTTCTTCTCCTGTCTGAGTGGTGTCAGAAGAGACAAGTTCAAATTAGGCTTAAATAAGACCTTAGTCTCATAGAATAATACCCCAAATATCCAGATTTCAGTATAAAATAATTCACCACACCAACAATCAGGACTATCAATAGATACAAATACCAACATGACAGAGAAGTTAGAATTATCTAACGAGAATTTTAAAGCAGACATGCAAGTGTTCTATTGAAAATTACAAACACACGTGAAAAAAAATAGAATGGCTCAGTAAAGAAATAGAAAAATCTCAGCAAAGGAAATATACATATTATATATTATATTATTTATATATATGGGGTATATATCATTTATATATATATTTATATATATATGGAGTATAATGAAAAACCAAATGAAATTTTACAAGTGAGAAGTATACAATAACAGAAATGTAAAATGTGGCAAAGAAATGTAAGACATAAAGAGAATCAGATGGAAAGTTGAAAAGTGAGTAATAAAAATAAATGAATAAACCAAAAATTCAGCAGATGGGCTCAGCAACATAATGGAAGAGACAGAGAAAAGATTCAGTGGGTTTGATAATAAAACAATTTCACTCAACAGAGTGAAAATAAACTAAACCAATGAGCAGGACATCAAGACCCTGTGGCAATATAACAAAAGATCTAACATTCATTTCATCAGTCTCAAAAGACGAAAATCTGAAAAAGTATTCAAAGTCATGGTTGAAAACTTCTTAAACTTAGCAAAAGACATAAACATACAAGTACAAGAAACTGAGAAAAACCCAAACAGATAAACCCAAAGAAACCCACACCAAGACAGGTTGCTGCCAACCTTCTGAAAACCAATGACACATTAAATCTTGAAAGCAGTGAGAGAGAAACTTTAGGAGAATGACACTATAGGGAAAATATAATTTGAATGATAGCAGTATTCCCCTTAGAAATGGTAGAGGCTAGGAGAAAACGGTACACTCTTTCTTCATGATTGAAAGACAATAACTATCAGGCTAGAATTCAGAAATCAAAAAATAAACATCCTCCATAATGAAGGGAAAATTAAAGGCATTCTTATAGGAACTAAGGTTTTGAGAATTTATTGCCAAATTTGAGAATTTGTCCCACTCTGTAAGAATAGCTAAAGGGAATACTCTAAACAGAAATAAAATAATAACAGAAGAAATTTTGGAACATAAGGAAGAAAGAAAGAACAACAAAAGAGTAAAAATATGGGTAAATAAAATAGATTTTCCCTTTCCTCTTGAATTATTACAATTATGTTTGATAGTTGAAGCCAACATTATAAAGTCACATGACATGGTTCTCCTTGTATTATGTAAATATTTAAGATAATTATATGATAAATGGAAAGCAAAGGAAGATACAGGCACTCAAGTTTTCTATAGTTTGCTTGAATTGGTAAAAATGTGACACCAGTTGATTGCAATAAGTTATATGTATATAATGCAATATCTACAGAACTAAAAATATTATAGAGATATACTCAAGATCCTATAGATAAATCAAAATGGAATTCTAGAAAATATCCACTTACAGAAAACAGAAGAAAGAAAACAAATAAAAAAGAGAAAGAACAAATGGAAAAACGATAAATGGAAGGCTTAGCTCTAATGTACCAATAACATTAAATGTAAATTATCTAAATACACCAATTAAGAGATTCTCAGAGTGGATTAAAAAGCATGATCAAACTGTATGCTGTCTATAACTCACTGAAAATAAAATAGGTAGATGAAAGTAAAAGGATGGAAAAGATATTCCATGCAAACACTGATTTAAAAAAAAAAGGGAAGAATGGCTATGTTAATATTAGTTAATGTAGCTATCAGAGTAAAGGAAATAACCAGAGACACAGAGATGTATGATGATAAAAATGTCCATACATCAAGAAGTCATAGCACTCTTGCATGTATATGCACCAAACAGAACTGCATAAATATGTAAAGCAAACCATGAAAGATCTGAAAGGAGAATTAAACAAATCTATAACTATAGCTCAAGAATTCAACATTCCTTTCTGAATAGTTGATTAAACAACTAGACAGAAAATCAGCAACACTATCAACCACAAGATATAATTGACATTAATAAAATACTTCAGCCCTAAACAACAGAATACATATTCTTTTCTGATGCACGTGGAATATATACCAAAAGAGACCATATCCTCAGCCATACATAAAGCTCCATAAATTGAAAAGGGGAAAAATTGTACAGAGTGTATTCTCTGACCACAGTGGAATCAAGCTAGAAATCAAAGACGGAAATACAAAAGAAAAGTTCCTAAGCAGTTGGAAAGTCAGCAACTACACTTCTAAATAATTCAGGAGGTCAAATAGGATATTTCAAGGTAAAGAAAAAAAGACATCGAATTGAACAAAAATGCAAATATAACCTATCAAAATCTGTGGGGCATAGATAGAGCCAAGGTGAGACGGAAATTGATAACAGTAAATGCTTATCTTAGAAAAGTCTAAAATCAAAAATCTAAGCTGTTACCTTAAGAAGTAGAAACATAAAACCAAAAATAAACTCAAAAGCAAGTAGAAAAAAAGGAAGGAAATAATAAAGAAACAGAAACCAATGTAGCTGAAACAGAAGAACAATAGAGAAAAATCAATGAAAAAAAAAGAGCTATTTGAAAAAAAAATCTATAAAATTGATTGGCCTCTAACAAGCCTAACAAAGAAAAAAGAAGGAAGGCATTAAATACCACATCAGTACTGAAACAAGACTATCACTACAGACTCTGCAGGCATTGAAATGATCAGGGGATACTACAAAAAACTCTACACACATAAAATTGACAACTTAGATAGTATGGACCAATTCCTTAAAAAAGTAAAAACTACAACAATTCACTTAATATGAAACAGATCATTTGAATAGTTCTATAACTATTAAGAGATTTGAATTTATAATTTAAACTCTTGAAGAAGAAATCTCTAGGGCCATTCACTGGAGAATTCTACAACATGATTAAAAAAAGAATTAACACCAGTTCTACACAATCTTTTCTAGAAAATGAAAGGAGAGAGAATACTTCCTATTCATTTCATGAGTCAAGTATTACCCTGAGACTATAACTAGACAAAGACAGTAAGAAGAAGGAAAGAAAACTACAGACCAATATCCCCCATGAATATAAATCCTTAACAAACTATTAACAAATTGAGTTCAGCATTACAAAAAAAAAAAAAAAAAAAAAGAATTCTACACCCTGACCAAATGGAGTTAATTCCAGGGATTTAAGACTGGCTCAATATTAAAAAACAATTAATAGAAGCCATATACTAACAGGCTAATGAAGAAAAATCACATGATCATATAAATTTATGCAGAAAATGCACTTGATCAAATTCAACATCCATTAAAAAGAAAAATTCTCAGAAAAGATAGTCATAAAGGAAAGACTTCCTGGCCTTGATAAAAAATGTGTATGAAAACCTACAGCTAATAGTGTACTTAATGGTGAAAGACTGAATGCTTTTCCCTGTGATCAGGAACAAGTCAATGATTTCTACTGTCATCATTGCCATTCAACACAGTAGTAGAAGCTGTAGCCAGCAGAGTGAGGCAGGGAATGAATATAAAAGCATATATATGGGAAAATATATGAGAAAGCAAGAAATGAAACCATCTCTATTTTGGGAATATACAAAAACAAAAACCAAATAAACAAAAAATAACCCCTAGAACTATAAGTGAGGTCAATGAAGTCATAGGTAACAAGATCAACATATAAGTCAATTATACCTCAGTTAGTAAAAATGAACATATTAAAATCACTAAACTTTTATAACCACTAAATAATAATGAAACACCTACATGTTGACAGAACAAACCATATACCAGACTCGTATACTAAGAAATGTAAAAAACTAATGACAGAAATCCAAGATTTCAATAAATGGAAAACCATACAGGGGTTAGAAGATTCAACATTGTAAAGATGGTGATTTTCCCCAAATTGGTAGACAAATTTAACATGATTCTTATCAAAACTCCAAAAATACTCTTGTTGATCTCGGTAAGGTTATGCTAAAATTCATGCGGAAAGGCTAAGGAACTAGAAATAGCTAAAACAATTTTGAAAACAAAAATAAGGTAGGAGGGAGGAATCACTCCACTCAATTTCAAGACATATTCTATAGCTACAGTTATCAAGACTGTATGGTTCTGGCAGAGTGATAGACACGTATCAACAAAATAGGACAGAGAGCCTAGATATCTATCCACATAGGTAAGACCAAAGTACAAAACCAACTCAACCACTAGGGAAGTTTTTGATTTTGTATTTTATAAAATATCAAGAGATTTTGCAAAAGAAAGACATTAGCAAACATACAAGACCTCAAGAAATAGAAAGCTAATTGTTTTCCTTAGAAAGGTACAGGCTGAGGCTAAGGGAAGATTTTATGCGAGAAAATCTAAGCAACTCAAAGATGGAACAGAATAAAGATCTCAGAAATGGGAAAGCCATGGTCAGAAAACTGTAGATATATGTTAAATATGTAAGGCTAATCTGGAATTGATGTTTATAAAATAGAATATAAATGTTATAAATCTTGCCAATGTAAAAACAATGTTATAACTAATACAAATAATGTATGAGTCCAAAGGAAATGCAAATTAGAAACTTTGTTCATTTACAGTATGAGTCAATAGATAATACAATCAGTTCAAAAATAAAAACAGGAAATAGAGGCTTAAATTTAGGAAAGGAATGTTAACAATGTAATAATTAGAAACTTTATTGCAGAAATGGGAAACAACAGATGATACAGATGATTTGGAACCCCAAAATTGTACTGTGAGTATAAACAGTGTGATTCTAGTTGGTGAAATCCTAAAACCCTAATCAGAAATAAGCATAAAACTACCACGTAGGTATTCTTTCAAAACCCAGGGTCTATGGAATTCCCATGGAGGAGGTGAAGGATACATCCTGCTGAAGGTGTACCCACAAAAACAAATTATGGATCATATGAGAAAATAATTCACCAAGAACAAAACAGCAGCAAAAACCGACATCCCACAACCTGAAATAATATGACAGTTTGGAAGAGACAATAGAATAAGGATGTTTAAAATGATTAGGGGATTAGAATACATTCCAGAAACATAATGAAAGAATAAGACCTTTTTGAAGAAAAAAATAGGTGAATTCAGAAGCTGAACAGATTATCTCTAAAAGAAAAAAAAGAAAAGTGCAATCATCAGCTCAGTGGAGTGGTTCAACAGCACAAAAGACACAGTTAAACAGAGAATTCATAGATAAGAAAGTAGATGTATATAGGGGATTTTTAGGTTAAGTTGATAAGGGGCAATCTTCAAAAAGATAATGGGGGGTTGGTAGTTCTCAAATTGAAGAAATACTCTGCAATGCAGGAAAATCTAGGCAACAAAGAAAGTCCATAATTATACACACCAGATCAGCATCAATTAAAAAAAGGGCCATTCAGGGGCACCTGGGTGGCTCAGTCAGTTAAATGTCTGCCTTTGGCTCAAGTTATGATCCCAGGGATTTAGGATCCTGCCCCACATCAGGTTCCCTGCTCAGTGGAGAGTCTGCTTCTCCTTCTCCCTCTGCTGCTCCCCCTGCTTGTGTATGTTCTCTCTCTCTGTCAAATAATTAAATTTTTAAAAAATCTTTTATAAAAAAGGGCCAATCAGAGAAATCAGGAAAGAAAAAGCAGATTACCCTTAAGTGAATGACACTTAGAACAACATATTTCCCATTAAAACACACACATACACAAAACAAATAAATAGGGGCAACTAGGTAAAGGGAACTCCCTGTGATATCCTGGCAACTTTCCTATAAACCTAAAAATAAAAAAAAATAAAAAATAAATAAAAATTAAAAAAAAAACTTTCTATAAATCTAAACTTAAAATATAAAAAAACCCAAACTAAAAAAAAAAAACCTAAAAACCTAAGAAAAGGATTTTAAAAGGTTTAAAAACTAATAGAAATGTTACACCTAGCCAAAAAACAAAACAGTGAGTTAACGCCTTGAAAATGCCAAGAGAAAACAAGCCCCAAGCTGCAATTCCATACTAAAACAAACAAATATGACTTTATTTTTCGTGAACAAGGATAAAATAAATAAATTTTCCCACACATGGACCATCCTTGAAAGAACCGCTAATGTGTGTACTTCTACAAGAAGGAAATTGAACTCATAAGGAAGAAATAAGATCTCAAGGTCTCAAGAAATAATTTTGTAGAAAAAAATTGCTAAACATGGGATAATATGAGAAATATCCTTCTACAGTCTGACTGTAGTTGCACTTGGACAGTAAGAATAGAGTGAGTTAAAATAATCAATGACCAAGAGAATATGGGCAGACCTGATGTTTGCCACTGCCCAGCCTGGCCTTGGAGTGAGCAAACTTCCATGGGTTCCATGGTTTCTAATATTATATTATATACATATAATATATGCACATGCCATAAAATTATTGTTTTAGTGAGAAAAAAATGATGCTAAAATGTTTTTAATACAAAAGATAAGAGAAAGGCTGGGGAGAAGAAGGGAGAAAATGTAAAAAAAAAAAAGACAACAGGAAAGAAAGAGAAAAATAAAGAAGGAAAGAAGGGAGGGAGCAAAGGCAGGGGGGTGGAGAAAAGATAGAAATGGGATGGATAAAGAAGATAAACTGCTGGTATGGCAGGTGTCCCTGGCAAGGGGTCAGTCAGGCTCGCTATATATATCCTGCCACCACTCAGTCCATTATCTCATTTCCTTTGAACAGAATTGCTCACATTGAGTCAAATGCAGTAAAATTGTCCTTGACATCTCTGCCCATCTACCCCAACTCAAAGGCAAAGTTTGCATCCCACCTCCTCTTTGAAATCTTGAGCAAGAACAGTGGCCTCTCTCCTTTCTTTCACTTGCTCAAGCATGTAGCAGGACTCGTCTCTCTGACATGTGTTACTATCTAATATCACTGTCAGTGTTAATAAGTGATTCCACGTCTGTTGACCCTTGGCTAGTTGCCAGACTACTAGTTGCATTGTCCTCATCTCCAAGGCAATGAGGAAAACCTCATCAGTGCCAGACTGGCCCCATCTCCCTAGCTGTTTGTTGTTCCAGGCAATTTCCCACCCTCACAAACAGCCTCACCCCAATGTTAGCCCAATACAGTAAATAAAGCTCTGCTGTCCAAGGAGAACCTGCTAAGGGCAACCAACGTTCTACGTGGCAGAGAGCAGGCTTGAGTTTCTCAAGTGAAGCTGGACCTGCTCTCTCTGCAGCTTACAGATTCAGCTATTTAGTTCCTTCTCTCTCTTATTTTCTACAACTGATGAATTCAATAAGAAGGACCCATCATATACAACTTACATTAAATATAAATGAAAGGAACTAAATTTATGCAGAAATCAAACTGTTTCCAGTGGTAGGGTGCTCCTCAATATCCAGATGCGGGAAGTGTATGGAGAAAACACCTGAAAAGTGATTTTACTTCTTCCTTTTCACCTGGATGCTTTGATAGCTTAGAGACACATTCAAAAGTCGCTTTGGGTGGTGTTGGAGAATCCCGTGGTACAGGAGGAAAAATACAAACCAGAAACAAAACCCAAACTTGGAGTCATTCAAGTGATTGAAGGTTTGAATCTTGGTTCCAAATACCCAGTGAGAAACTGGAAATTTACTTTCTCTGAGCTTCACTGTCTTCATCTATAAAATGGGCATCCCACTAGCTTTCTTCTTGAAATGATATAAGGGGAAGCAAATTTCATAGCACAAAACCTCTACTGAATTTTTATTCCTCTTCCTTCTCCATAGTGTTTGCAGATAAAGCATGAAAATATTTTTTTATACTGGCAAGTTCATCATCTTCATCCTCGCATATAAACCCAATAAATGCAGCTGGCAAACAGTTTCTAAGCAAAGCTATTAAGAGTCTCTATCCCTCACAATTCTTCCAAGCCAGCCCAGTACAGCAATTTGCAAATTTATGATGTGATAGATAGAATTTCTTTGTTTTGATTTTGCATTTGCATATTTATTGAGATATGACGATCTTAATTAGTTCTGCCTTTTTTGTTTTGTTTGTTTTCTTGGTTGGGAAAAGACAGCTTTCTATAGTGCAAAATAATTCTGCATGCTAACAGGGTGAACCAAATCCAGCCTGTGGCATTCCTTGATGTTGATGCTGTTTAAAATGCAGCTTTGTGGAGTCTCTTTTCACTTGTTTTCTCTTTAAATGCTGAGGTAATGCTAAAGACTTGGGTGAATGCCAGACCTCAAGAGGCAGCCACCTACTGAGCAGCAAGAGAACACTTTTAAAATTCCAGACACTTGTACTTACCCTACATGTTCTCCCCAGACTATCACCCATCTCCCTCCTGAAAAAGCTGAGCCCACCAAATGCCTCTTCGAAATGCATCTGCTGCACTTTGGCTTTTGGAGAGGAGAAAATGCAACCAAATTCCCGGGGTGGATGTGTCCCAGGGGAGTATTTGTACATACTGTTCAAACCGTACTTTTCATACTGGACCCTCTATTTACTTTCTGCAGGAGCAGAGCTGTGTGAATTCTGTGCCCTATCTGAGAGGCAGCAGCAGCCCAATAGATAACACATAAACATGTAAAGATACTGATCATGCCCACTATGAATATCTCACCATCCATCATCACCCAGAACAATTAGCGGGATTCCCTAGAGTTTCCCATTTGCCAACTTCTTCACACCATCACAAAGTCTGTCACTGATTCAACACTTTTACGAAGAAGGATATAATTTATTATTTTCCTGGGAAGGGGCAGTTGATTTTGCTTATGAAAATAACCCCAGTAATGGAGAATTTCCTGTATACAGAGAAAAGCACCAGACACCTTTGGTAAAGGGGAAAAAATAGCACTGCTAATCACCTACTGTATGCCAAATGATTTGCATTTACTTCATTTCATTTAAAATGCAAACAAATATACACATCTATGGGGTGATATTTATGATTTTATAGTTGGGAAAAGAGAGATCTTGGGTATTTAGAAAATGTTCTTAATATCTTAAAGCTACACATGGCATATAAGATGTATAATTAGATAAGAGCAAGGGTTTCTGTGTCCCTCAATTCAATCAACAAATATTGATGTATAAAATCTACTTGGCTTGAGGAAGAAATGGGAAGAGACATTAATTCAGCCAAAATCAAAGTTATGGGCTCTATCAAGTGGTCTAGATGTCTAGAAAAAGTCCAATGCCATTCTCATCAAAAATTCATAGCAATAAGTGTCCTACTTCTTTTTAAAAATATTAATTTATTTGAGAAAGAAAGAGCATGAACCAGGGGAGAGGCAGAGAGAGGGAGAGAGAGAATCACAAGTATATTCCATGCTGAGTGCGGAGCCCAATCCAGGTCCTGATCTCATGACCCCGAGATCATGACCTAAGCTGAAATCAAGAGTCAGACATTCAACGGACTAAACAATCCAAGCACCCCTAAATCTCCTGCTTCTTAATGAACAAGTGAGTCCATGCAGGTGATGTGGTCCAAATTTATCACAAAAATAGGAATACAGAATAAAAAAAGGATGAAAGTGCATTAGTGAGAAAAGAATGAAAACAAAAGCAGGGACAGAAATACACACACACACACAGAAAGGGGGGGAGGGAAATGAAGATGGTGTGTGTGAGGTGTTTAGGAAACCAGTTTGTCAGCAAGAGCTTTCTCTCCCTAAGTTTTCATAACTTCTGTGATAAATGAGTTGACCTAAGTGGCTTGGAAAAACAAAACAAAAGCAAAAACATATGTAAGGTGCTGGCTCACCATGGAGAATAATCAAGAGCTGAAAAATCTGTATGACAGAAGATTTTTGAGGGCTCCACTGAGGTTTCAGATATGAACTTTAAATTATTCATCTAGAATAGTCGATGAAGTACCACTGAGCCAAATCATATTTTACTCAGTCTTCCGCTTTAGAAATTCACCTGGTAGACAGAGTTGGTGTCTGGGGTGTGTGGTTGGCCACACTCTGTCACTAAAGGACTTAGAGAAATTAACTAACCCATATAGGTGGGGCACTTGGTTGAGCATCTGCCTTTGGCTCAGGTGGTGATCCTGGGTCCTGGGATTGAGTCCCACATCCGGCTCCCCACAGGAAGCCTGTTTCTCCCTCTGCCTGTATCTCTGCCTCTCTCTTTGTGTCTCTCATGAATGAATAAATAAGAAATCTTTTATAAAACCTAACCCATATAGCTATCCAATTCAGGAGCATGATGAGCCGATGCCAATTGACTAGAGGTATCATGAGCAAGTCAGTTTGTCACTTTAGAAATGAATGATGATGGTATTGCTCAGGCTCTATTGTCACACTGTTTAAAAGATACTCACTCTCATATCTGCTTTGCACCAGCTCTTACCGTGTTTTCTCATGGAACAGCTCCAAATACATCCTATTGAATATTTGTGGGTAACTGCTAAAGAGCTACAACATACTGGGGCAAGCTGAAATATTTTGCCATTTGCTACATTCCCTTGAGCAGTGGAATGCATGGTATGATGTAAGTTTCAATGATTCAAAACAAAACAAAACAAAACAAAACCCAAAAAACCACTCTACAGTGGTACCAAACAATCAAACTGTAGTGGTGTCTCATTCACTTACACTGTAACACTGTAACAGTCATCATTTCAAAATCTTGCAAAAGATCACTTTTTCATTGTCTGGAAGAAAGTAGAATATCTGAGAGAAGTACACATTTGCTGAAATCAATTAGATTTCAGTGTAACTTTGGGTTGGTCCCAACTTTCTCTGCTAAGATGTATCACCATCCCAATATTATATTAGAAGGACTTTCCTTTTCTTACATGCTTCAAAACCACAAAGAAATAAACCTGGTTATCAGACATAAAAAGAAACAACATTTCAAGGATGAATTATGTGATGGAAAAGGTCTGGGGTGATTTCTCAGCAAAAACAAAACAAATTAAGAAATTTAAAAATGCGGATATAGGTTTTGATCCTTTGAAAAGTTAAAAGGTAATCTGGGCATTTATGTTTGACTCACAATTTTACAGGCATATTTCCTTAAGTACCTCTCTGCACTTATTTGCTATAGAACTCTTAATGTTATACATGTTTATATATTGTTGGTCTCACAGTGGGAACCCACACCATCTATTGCTCTTAGCCAATGAAAACTGCATGCCATTCTGCCCTTCCCTTATTCCAGAAAGTGCTCATTTTTAAACTCCTCCACATTTTTCTCTTTCTGACATGATTTTATGTTCTGGTGAACAGTTTTGACTCATAATGGCTCACAAAAGACATGCAAATAATAGTGCTGGTGGTACAGACAGTGAATACTAGTTTTAAAGCAGTTTGAGGCCATGAGCACATTTAAGGAAATTAAGGGTAAGGAAACAGATGACAAAGTCCAAGACCAATTGATGTCTCCATGGAGGTCACCGAGGAAATCCCATTTTTGCTGAGGTTTAGAATCACTCCACTTTCTTCTGTCCCCAGAAAGTTCCGTTTTGTATTTGGATCCTCTTTGGTTACCATCTTCTCTCCTCAGATTGTTGACGCCTACAAGCCCAGATATAATTCTGGCTGAGGTCACTTCTGATACAATCAGACACATGCATGTGGCTAGTAAGCATGGGTGGTAATGAGAATGACCGTCTGATAAAATCGGAGGTGACAAAATGGGCCACAGTCCATGTTGCTCCTTTCCCCCGCTGGTCCCAGGAATAAAGTTATGGACTCCTTGAGCTTAAAGATAAAGAACCAGCTTTCCAAAACCTTGAGATTTTCACAAGGATGCACCCTCTCTTTTTCCCATCCTTGGCATGTACCAGTGGCAGGAGGGGTGAGAGACGGTATCCTTAAATTCCTTTTCTTTGTTTCATTTCCACTCCATTCTTCACCAGAGGGTATAGAATAAATGGATGGGAAATTAACAGCTTACTGGGGTTTCTCCACAGCATTGTGAATCTATGCTTCTGTGCCCAGATCCCTTTAGCCTGGGTTGGGGGGACATGTTTTTTTTTTTCCTGTTCGTTTTATATATATATATATATATATATATATATATATATATATTCTCCCAATCATAGTAACTTAATGGGAGATTTGTAGAAGTCCTTTCGTATTATAAAGAGCTTCATAAACTCCACAGTATCTTGTGAGATACCTGACTCCAAATGGTGTCATCTGTAACAGGAAGAATCTGTGGTGGGTGCTGGAAAAATTTCAGGGAATTAGAAGGAAAGGAAACAGCAGTTCTGAAGCACAACGTCAGAAACTCTTCTCCGAAGGGACTGTATTATAGGACTTGTATAGCTTTGATTTAGGTGGTATTCCTGTTTCTACAAACATCGTCTCCTCTCTCAACTCAGAATGCATGTACCTATTAGAAACTGGGAGCCTCATATGAGAACACAGCGGGACACAGCTTGAGGCAGAGGCTTAAGCAATTCTGGAGAAATGAGTCTTAGCTGAACAAAAAGCACTGGCGAGTGTGCAGTTGGAGCTCACAGGTGGCTTTAAGTGGTTAGGTAGGCTAGTAGTAAAGAAGGTGTTTCAATGATATTACAGTATATAAGTGTAGCAGACTCACATGTTGTATACCTTAAATTTACATGGTGTTATACTTCAAATATATTTCAGTTAAATAACCTGAGATTTATGGTTCAAATGATGGAAACGTTTTAAAGTAAGAACCTAAAAAATAAATAAATAAATAAAGTAAGAACCTAGATAGATAGATATAATGATACAGATAGACATATAGACATATGTATCTTTCCATATATGTATCCTATTATTTCTGTTTTAGGAAATTACTTTTATGAAGCAGTCTTTATAGAAACAGTATGTTGTTTTTTTACTTATATCAATATCTTAAACACATACTGTAAGCAATGACCTTTCACAATGGGTACTTTGTGAGCTCTCAGAAAACCTTGGCTGCTTTCTCCACCCCTTAAGTTAATAGAGTTTGGGCTTATATCAATACTTGTATTATAGAGACTTGATATTACATACTTGGGGGAAAAGGAGCTCCTGCAATATGATCTCTGCTTATTTCTTTATCCCGCTTTTCAAACTATATTCTCCTATATAATGCCTCCATTAAAGTTGGTCTCTTGTCTCTCCACAAATCCGTGTGAGGCTTTGCTTTTTCTCTGACTTGGCTCACGTGGACTCTACCTGCAATGCTCTCCTTCTCACCACTGATAATGGAAACCCTCATCTGTCTGAAGATCAACCCTAAATGTTATTTACTCGATAGAGAGTCCATGATTATACACTCTAGAAATAATTACTCATTTGTCTTATTCACTGTACTTTCCCCTTAGAGGTAAAAGATGTGTTTCAGATTAATGTGTAGTTTTGTAGTTCTTACTCCTTGCTTTATATACAGAAAATGCTCAAAATAAATACCAATTAAAGAATGGCAGAAAAAATTCCCTTCCCTAACACAAGAAAAATGCACTCTACCTCCAGATTAGGAATAGTCTTATGCCTCTTGTGATTTCCACTGGCCTGCCACAAATATTGAAGCAGGGAAGTGTTTAAGAGAATTCATACTTTAAATTTTGAAACTGCAGAAGTGACAGTGCTAGAATGGGCCACTTCTTCACAAGATCATTTGCTAAAATTCAACTTAATTGATGTTTTTACATGAGATACCAGTTTGCATTGCCATAGGCAAATATTTGTGTTTTCTGCCCTAGGAATATAAGAACTGGAATCGTGTTTACCGTTAAAATGAAAAAAGAAGACATGGCTAGAAGTTCAAAATTTGCTGGATGGGGTGGAAGGTGGAGAGTCTACATGGGAAAACAGAATCGGCACTGCTATTTAAAGACTCTATTTTGTTATCTTGGGAGCTGTCTCCCAAATTCTATGTTTCTATCAGGCTCTCAGGTTTCAGATAAAAGGATTTTGTGTTGCTATTGTTACAGCCTAAAAGAATTCTTTACACAGGCCTTTTTGTTGTAAGAACACAATCAAATCTCCCTGCCTTCTGAAACACCCAGGGATTCCAAGGAGTTTACAGAGCAATGAATTCTGATCTCCGTTGTAGGGGAAAAAAAACAGAGCTATTGGTTTCTGAACACAGAACCATATATGCTATCACCTACCATCAAGTCTGGGGTGAAAAACACCAGTTTGTGGATGTCTGATTCTGCGTTGGTTAAAAGTAGTACATTTGCAGTTATCTGTAGGTTATCATTTTGACCACACATATGTTTCCTGAAAATGAAGTTACGTGATGATCAAGTGGAGTGATCATGGGTGCCAGTGCCATAAGCATCAGTGGGAGGAATTACAGGATAAGTGGAACAAATATGAAGCAGATAAGTTATCAGATATTATACGATATTGGTTATTTATCTTCTATTTTCTTGATTGCAAAAAGGATTGCCACTCTGTACATCAAATAAATTTTAAAACACATATATTGTTTACAATAGACTCCCATGTTGTACAAGCAGACTGCTAAGAAATCAAGGATTTTCACAAGATGTGTGAGAGAAAGCTGTTAGTGCCTTCAGAAGGAGGTTGCCCTAACCCTAACAAGTCAATTTTAATTTATGCCACATGCAATTCTAAGGGAATTCAATAGGGTATCAACGGATAGAATCAATCTTACCCTAAACATGACTGTTGACCTTCAAGAAAGCATTTTGATTTGAGCAGTTAACTAGGCACAGCTTGAATTGGGTTAATGAAAAAGAGTTGTAATGTTAAGTGACAAATACGGCCTATTTTGGAATCTCAAATCATTAGCTCAATAGAAGACAGTCTCTATGATCATAACCATGACGGGCCATAGGACATGTCCTGTCAGAAGCAAGCCAAGAAAAAGGTTGTCACAAGAAGTCACAAAATAAAATCGCTGTAGGAAGGGCTATGATAGTTTTAAATATCATAATAAAATATATTATACGATTTTTTCAAAATAAAATGTAATTTGATGTATACCATATATCATAGAAATTTGGCCTAAGTAAGGCAGGAGTAAATAAATAGCATTTAACAAAGCCATGATACTGTGGTAACAGAACTGTAACAAAAGACAGATTATATAGATGTAAAGTTATTTTGCACGTTACCTATAAACTATGTTTTTTATTATTATACCTTTTGTTCAAAAGCCTCTTTTTTTTAAAGATTTTTTTATTAATTTCTCATGAGAGACACACAGAGAGAGAGGCAGAGACATAGGCAGAGGGAGAAGCAGGCTCCCCATGGGGAGACTGATGCAGAACTCGATCCCAGGACCCGAGGATCACAACCTGAGCCAAAAGCAGATGCTCAACCACTGAGCCACCCAGGCATCCCAAAAGCCTCTAATGTAAGTAAAAATAGCACATGTTACATAGATTTTTATCGTCATTTGGTAGCATTATCAGGTAGTATTTTCACTTTCTAATTACTGATTAACATGGCAATAATGATAAAACACAGTAAAACACATCTACTGTACTTGAAAGCTAGATATCTAGTATCTTAGAGTTACTAATTTAATCCATTCATTCCTGCAATAAACATTTATTGATTGTCTAGAGATTTTATTTTATTCATGTATGTATTCATTAATTTAGAAAATAAAAGGTGGAGGAGGAACAACCTTTAATCCACTTCCCACATACTGGGTGCTATTATTTGGGAAGTGCATACAGAAGACCCCCGGAGTGGAGTTTGGCTTGACGGGGTCAGATGTACAGAGGTCCACTACACTGTTATGCATAGAATGTTCTAGTAGAGAAGAAGGCAATGCACCCTGGGAGCTCAGGGTGTGGAAGAAGTAAATCTATCAGAGAGAGGCATGATGGCTTTCTCTTGGGGTGGAACATGTGAGTTCCATCCAGGTGAAGGGATGATAGGACTCCCCAGGGTGAAGAGTAACACATATAAAGGCCCAGTGTCATGACGCATAAACCCTTTGGGGTGTTGGAAACAAAACTGAGGGAATAGGGCAGAAGCTAAGGGGCTGGTTAGCCAAGGAAAAGAAGTCAGACTTATTTTTATAGGTCATCTTATTTTGTGTTTATAAAGAAAATGCTGGAGTACACTCTTTATCCCATTAGCATTAGGCATAATTATTTAAATATAACTTGTTAGAGATTAGCTGTTTAATTTTAAAAACATAATTAATTGGAGCAATGTATTAAATAATAATATTTGACATCATTAATGAGGGTATAATTATATGTGCTATTTAAAAACTTAGTGTAATACCAATATTTTCTCACAAAATGAAGCAAGAATTATTAACTACAAAGCAACTTAGCACCTTGACTAGATTCATTTTGGAATTCACATCCCTGGCAATAATCGCTCAAATTTAGAAAATCTACCTAAAATTTCTCCACATTAAGTCATATGAGAATAAGAAAAATGTAGTAACATTTTCATAAGGAATAGGTTAAGTTTTTTTTTTTTTTTAAGAGGGGGTAAGACCTTATTAAATACATGAGAATTTATAGAACGGTCTCCCCTTCCTCTCAGACTTAGGTGGACTTAGAGAAACTGCCCCCTGGAGTTTTGCCATGTAGCTATAGAAGTATCACAAGGGACCAAGAGAAGTCTGATCCTAATAGACTTGACCCTGCATTGATCCAGAAGAGCAAGAGCAGCCCAACTTCGTAGAGGATTCAGTAGGTTGCTATTCATCATATTTAACACTTTATATACACTATTCATTTAATTTTCAGAAAAGCCCAATGAGTTAAGTGCTATTTATATGCCTAATTCTTATATAAGAAAAATGAAGCTCAAACAGGCTAGGGGACTTGCCAAAGGTCATTCAGCTAATAATTAGGAGCATCAAGACTGGCATGGAGGTTGTGACAATTCCATAGTGAGAGAAATCACGTACTGACGTCAGAAAGGGTACAGTTTAATTGATAACATAGGGAGGCATTAAATGTAAGCATTGACATGTTTTATTATTTGCTTTGAACACTGCATTTCTGTTAGCCCTGCTGTTATTCTCTGTTCTCTGTTATCCAGTAAATAGCATCTATGGGAAATACGGTTCTGAAATACCACTCTGGAATATGCAGTTCTGATAAAGTGATCAAGAAACAGAGTCTCCTCTGTTTTAGCAATGTCTCCTCAAAAAAATATAAGATGTCGTCATCGGATGCCACCACAGACTTGCAAGCAACATGGTGGTATCTAGGTGAGCTGTAAAAAAATGGCATTTTCTTGAGATCAAGAGAGATCCAAACACTAGCGATATTTGAACTTAATACAGTTAAGATCTTTCTGTTGAAAGGTTACCTTGGCAAGGTGAGTAGTATGGAGAAGGGAAAATAGAATGGGAAAAGTTGGAATGTTATTGCAATGACACTGGCAAGAAAGAATGGCTGTCTTCAGAAAAGCATTGTTTAAAGGAGAGGTTGATAGGCTCCCGAATCATCTGCAAACCAAACTAAAAGCTAACCCGGTGGACATGAGGAGGGAGAAAGGCAGACATCATCAGGATAACTGAGATTTTCAGGAAAAGAAACTGATAATGTTTATATGAGCTAAAGTTTCTTCCCACACAAAGCACTATTTTTAAAAATATTTTCTTCTTATTCCTATAGGAGTTATTCTCTATTTCATGTTTGATTCCATGTTAATTCAAGAATATATATATTTCTGTTTTAAAAAACAAACATGCAAAAAAAAGAGGGGGGGAGAAGGCAACGAAACCCAGACTCCCAAAGCTGCAAAATTGAACTTAGCACATGTGATGAGGAAGGAGTAAGATGAGTCTGCCTGCCCGATATGCCTCACATCCCCCATTCTCATCTGTATGATATGCAGTTTCTCCACTTGGCACATGTGTAATGAGTGCCTACCAGGAGCCAGGCTCAGGGCCAGCTGCTGGGTGTGGGGGAAGAACACAGTCTCTCCCCTGCTCTGCCCTGCCTATTGCCTAGTCGGGGAGGCGGCCAGTGCAATGTGCAGTTGCAATGAGAAACGTGCATCTGTGTAGACAACATGGAGTGGAGGCTGGAGCAGTGATGAGGGTCTGATCTGACCTAGTGTGTGTCAGTGCTCCCTATACACACACACACACACGCATATATACACATGCACTTATGCACATACACATGCTACATGTATGCAGACTCCCATGTCTACCTACATACATGCAAATTCATATATTCACACACACCCACACATATGCACACATACACACACAAATGCACATTTGCACACACTTAGGTTCACACACTCTCCCACCTATATTCACACCCACATGTACACACATGTACACACCATCTACACCCATAATGCACACATACATAGCACATCTGCACATGTGCATGGTCACCCACTCGTGCCTACACTCATGTACATACAATTGCACACATACTTACCCAAAATTCAAATCCATACTCACCCACACACATGCACATATTTAGTCACAAACATACAACTGTGCACATAGAAACACACACCACCGTTACCACTTCCAGGATATCCTGAATAGGAACGTTCTCATTATTGTTCAGATTCAAAGAACATTTTTCCTTTTGTTAGCCATCCTTGGCCCTCTTGACACATGAAATTGTTTCTAAATTTCTCCATCCTCTGATTTCATGCTTGGAATGTTTACAACTTTGCTTCCCAGTTACTTCTTTTGTCCTGATAATTATATTAACTGTTCCGAATAACACCTCCATGAATGGAGGATGACAGTCCTAGGCAAAGGTGTCCTCAACTTTAAGCCTATAGGTTCTGTAAATGGGCTGATTTCCTATTTTTTATTATTGATAAAATTCTAGAATCTGCATTACTATTTCCCTTCAGTCAAGGAAAGCCTTTAATGGTACCTAAAGCTGAAATTCAGCAGACTTAAAGATTCCTTGGTCTGTTGTTATTGTAAAAAAAAGAAAGAAAGAAAGAAGAAAGAAAGAAAGAAAGAAAGAAAGAAAGAAAGAAAGAAAGAAAGAAAGAAAAACACAAATTTCCCAAGTCTGCATCTGAGTTTCTTCTCTGACAGACCCTCTCACTGAAGGAGGCTCTGATTACTGCCAGGGCCAAGAGAAACATGGCACTCTGCTTTCCTTTCTAAAATCCCCCTGCTCTCTTTGCTTTCCATTGCCTCCCCCGAGATTTTTCCCAAGTAAATCAAAGCTTCTCCTTGTGGTGGGATGACAGCACAGGGTTCATGATAACCTTTAACTTCCACCAAAGTAGTAAAAAGTGATGTGGCTGCTGCCCAGAGATGACCCCATGGCCACCTCTGACAAACACCCCAAAACACACAGTACAGGTAAATAAAGAGCAGCTTCACAGTGGCAAGGCTGAGCCACACTCTTTATCTGCCTCCTCAGAAGAGTGTTTTGGAATATAAAGCCAAAGGAAAGGGGTAATTTATTGTGCAGATTGCGTATTAATTAGTTTTCAGGATTCCTTGGGTAATTACAATCTGTAACATTTGTAATTGATTTGGCTAGATTAAAAATGGATGCTTTGTGCATCAGTGAAATTAGCAAGGAGCCAAGAAGAAGTGGGGGGAGGAAATGTCTTACCTATGAGATGAGGAACAAGTTGGCCTTAGGCCAAGCTCGACTCTACCTTTTCTGGAGCCAAAATTATAGCAGGCTTCCAAGACTACACACTCAGCAGGTATGGTCTTTTCCCAAACAGATCATATGAGGTAGGTGACCAGATGTCTCTTGAGTAGCTCTTTAACAACTGGAGGAGTGCTTTCTCCAGGGACTTGGGAAGTCAGACACCTTTCTTAGCTCTACCTTGATAGGGGTCAGGCCAACAAGATGGGAATAATTGAACGTGAGTCATTCTGCAAAACAGAAGGAAGGAGCCCTTCTCCTAGAAGGGATGAGGAGCCAAGGCAGGAGAAATGGGGTGGGGATATAGAGAGGAAGCTGCCTCCTGCTGGACATAGTCTTTTGGGCTGAATGCCTCCTCCTGAGCCCTGTGGATGGCTTCCCGTCCCTGGGACTCTCCCAGAAAGACTCTTGCTCCCTGTGTGTCTTATCCCAGCTCCTGCCAGGGCTTCTTTGTTCACCTATTATGACCAGTCATGCTATATGGACTGGAGCAGCACAGTGCTCTTCAGATAGGGGCTGGGACTCAGAGCATCCCATCCCAGAGGCTGCACCTCATCCCTGATGCTGACAAGCCCAAACATGGTGGTGATGAGGTGCTTCTGAAAAACAGCTGCTGTGGAGGTTGTTGGGTGGAAGACCAGGTATAGAGATTCCAGAAAAAATGATTAAAATATCTCAATTTAAGCAGTGTATTAGCTAAAATTTATGGAGCACTTGGTAGGTATAGGGCACTGCAGAAAAGTTTACAAACACTCAACCATAGAGCTTTAGGCAAGTCTAGTAGTAGGCAGATCTGAGGTGGAGGGATTATATTACAATATGGTGAGCAAGTACTTTAGACTAAGAGATACAGAGAAAAGAGACTGAGGACATAGAAAAGGAAATCAAAGAGAGGAGTACAGAAGGAATATCAGAAGATTGAAAGATAGGGGAAGGAAAGAGAAGTGGAAAGAGACACAGCACTGGGCCACGAGTAAGAGGCCCAGGGAAAAGGAGGTAAGGCCTTGTGGAGAGAAGAATGCTCTTCTCTAGAACAGATATCCTCAAACTATAGCCCACTGCCTATTTTTGTAAATAAAATTTTATTGGGAGTCAGCCATGCCTGTTCATTCACAGGGATTGTAACTCAGATTTCCTTAGCTAATCCACTGTTGAGTAGCAACTAGGACGACTAAAGCCCACTAAGCTAGACAAGCCCTCAGTAAACACAAGGAGGAGAGGAAGGGATTAGTTATTTTTTAATACATTTGATCAGATAAAAGTTTGAGATTTGGTAGATGACCCATGCACCCTGTATCATAGGGATATGGGAAGATTTTCTTAAAGCCCAGTGAGTGAGATAAGTGGAGAGAATTAGTCCACGAATGCTCTTTCATACCCAAGGAATGGAAAATTAATATTAATAATGACAATAAACATTATATCACTCTTGGGATTGTTATCATTGTGCCAGGCACTATGCCACATGATTAGCCTGCAGCTACTCATTCAAACCTTTCGACAATCCTAGAAATAGGTGTCATTATTCCATTTTATAAATGAGGAAACCAATGAGCCCAAAGCACACATGCTGGTATGTGATAGCAGCTCCGGGCTGGTCAGCTACACGCTTAATCTCTCCCTGACCCAAAACCAGTGACAACGTGACAACTATTCCCAGCAGAGACTCTCTCCCATAAGAAAGGAGGATCTCAGAGAAATCAGTTTTCTTACATCCAGAGCACTCAACCTGAATGTAGCTCTGGGAACCCACAGTAGCATCACCTCTAGGCTACTGATTACACCTGGCTTCCATGAGCCACCTGATTCCTTGTTGGGCCTGGAGTCCTACCTTGAACCACGGACCAGGTCACTAGGATGTGATCTTTCCATGTATCCTCCATAGTACCTTCCCCTGTAGTTGAGTCCTGACTCCCTCGTTGTCCCCATCTGCTTACATGTACCTCCTCCTGGTTGTGTGACTTGAATCCAAGATGGCAGCTCGCTAGAAACTGAATCTGAATGTTCCACCTTTCGTTGTCTTGACTGCAAATGCTGGTCTGGATCAAACTAGAGTTGGTTATATTCTCTTTTACACTTGGCTACAGAAGGGCCCCAGTACTTAAGGTAAATAAAATCCTATATTCTGTCTGACAAAGCTGCTAGGATGATTCCGGAGTCAAGGGACCACTTTGTTTCTTTCTTTAAAAATTGCCTCATGGTCCATACAAATTGCCAGCTGGTGGAGGATGAGCAATGGACAGGAAGTCAAATCTCATGTTGAGGTAAGGTGATATTTCATCCTGGATCTTCCAGCCTAGATTTTCACGATCTCCACCCCATTCTTAATGGTAACCCCCTTGGGAATCCCTTGCTAACCTCCATCTTTAATCCAGCCTTTGAACAGAGAGGCCAGAAAGTTGGAGGAAAGCCAGGAGTTCAATATCCTATGCAATCGTTAATTTCTTTCTCATAGGAAACAAATCTATATGTCAGTGCTGTGCTAACATTGCATCTTTAACATCATGGCAGTAGCTTTAGGCCAGTGAGCATTAATAAAACAAACTGACTTGAACAGATGTAAGTCAGACACTAAAAAGAAAGCCATGAGGCTCAATGCTAATCCCAATTACGAACTCATCCCCTCTTCTTCTATGGAATCTTCTTCCATTAAAAAAAAATCTTTTAATGAAAAAATTCAATTAAATTGTGGCAAAGAACATGCTGTGTGTCTAAGGGAAACAGGCACATTTGTCACCCACAATCTGGATACAGAGATGTGATGTTGCTCTGGGCTTGTCCCATGCAGCAGGCATGTTTATGAGACCTAGATGTTATTTATGGTGGCAGTGGCAGAGCCTGATGAAGTGGGTGCCCTGAGCAGAGTGTGGGGAGGCCCAAGATTGATTTCACACTTTCATTGCTATTAAAAGATTCTTGGCATTTAGGTGGAAGAAAATTGTGGGACTTTTTCTCTAGGAGTCAATAACAAAAAGTCCAAGAAAGAACAAGGTATGTATTTTTTCTTTTTCTTTTTTTTTTTTAAGGATTTTATTTATTTGACAGAGAATGAGAGAGAGAGAGAGAGAGAGAGAGAGGCAGAGTGGCAGGCAGAGAGAGAAGCAGGTTTCCCGCTGAACAGGGAACCCGATTTGGAGCTCAATCCCAGGACCCCAGGATCATGACCTGAGCTGAAGGCAGAAGCTTAACCGACTGAGCCACCCAGGGGCTCCAGCATGTATTTTTTCTGTTCTTTATTTTTTATCTCCTCAAAAGTCACAGTCCTGGTTTATGACCTCTCTATTTTCAATTTCTATTTGCAAAATAATAACAGTTGGCTTTGTTACTTATCGGATAGGGACATCTTAGAAAGGAAAAATGAAGTTGTGGTGTTGAATGCCATGTTTGGAGACCCTCTAAAGAAGCATTTTTAAACTGTTGGATTGCTACCAGATAGGGTATAATAAAATCTTATATTTAAAGATCATAGGATGAATATACCAGGAAGTAGCATATCATACCAACAGTAAAATCAAAAAGTTTATCTTTGATTGTATGTGTGCATGTTTATGTATATGGGGTTGCTGCATAAAATGTACTTCATAAATAATATGCTTTGCATTAAAAATTATTTGAAAAAACTATGCTCTAAAGTTTAACCCTAGATCAGTGAGAGAGGCAAAGAATACCCCTACTTCTTCTCCTCCATGTGGGTTGTCCCACATTGAGTTTTCCAGAACCTTTACCATCCGGTACTCAAGTGGCAGTTAGTGTTTCTGGGTTCCTATAGTAGGGAGCCCATGTATCTACTCTGATGGAGCCTCAAAAAGAACCAGAGGCTTTCCTCAAAACAGATTGAGTGGACAGTATCAGAAGAAACTAACATTCATTTAGTACTTATTTTGTGTTGGTTTCTGGCCCCAAAGCATTTATATATAAAACATATATATAATTATATATGTGTATATAATATATACACAACTATGTTTGTATATATATGCCTCCATGGTACAGCTTGATGGGATAAAAGGTTAACTTTTATTGAATCTAAATGTTTATGAATAAATAGAGAAATCATGAAACACGTAGAAGAAAAACCATTGCTCCCTCTCCAGAGAGGTGCAAGGTGGCACTGGGCAAGGATCGGTCTAGCACTGGAGCTGGAGCTGTGGCTGATGCTGGGGATGCCACTGGCTCTGGCCGTGGACCTGGCCCAGGACCTGTGCCTAAGTTGGAGCTGTGGCTGTGGCTGTGGCTGTGGCTGTGGCTGGGGCTGGGGCTGGGGCTGGGGCTGGAGTTGGAGCTGGGCTAGGGCTAGAGCTGGGGCTGGGGCTGGAGCTGGAGCTGGGGCTGGGGCTGGGGCTGGAGTTGGAGCTGGGGCTGGGGCTGGGGCTGGGGCTGGGGCTGGGGGTGATGTTGGAGCTGGATCTGGGGGTGTGTATATACATACCCACCTACGTATGTATATATTATATATTATTATATATTAATTCATACATATATGTATATATTAGTGCATACATATAAATATACATGTATATATAATTCACGATAATCCTAGGATTGTTTTTTAAGTAAGGCATTTTACTTACTTTTGCACATAAGGAAATTGAAGTTGACAGACATGGCACCATGACTTTTTCCAAAAACCTTACTGTCTACATTTTTAAAAATTATTTTTTCTCATATTTGAGTAACTCCTGAGACTGTTACCATTCTCTGTGGAAAGAATTGGGAAGTACTGGAAAAAGAGTCACCTTCCAGAAAGGCATTTCACATCATTTTATAGGAAATAACGCATACAGGTATACTGGGCTTTGCAATTAACAAAGAACTCCCATGGTTTTAATTGACTTGACCTTCATTAGGTATCTGTCAGATTGTTAGGGGAAATGTTGTTCTCATCCTACAGATTGGTAACAGAGAGGGCAAACCATTCACATGCGTAATAGGAGATAGAGCCATATCTTGAACCCAGGGCTCTGCTTCCAAGTCCACTGCTGGTTGTTACATAGCTACTATTGCTATGAGATCTTAAAGACTGTGTCTTGAGTACTATTCTATAGTACCTTATAGTTTTTACTATGATGGAGCCAAAAAAAAAATAACATCAGATAAAAAAGGAGGAAAAGCAGAATTTATGAAGACTACAGAGCTTTTCAAACATCTTTAAAACCACTGAATAAAAATTGATTCTTAAAATTTTCATTCTCATTATTAATATCATCTGGCACTTCATAGTAATTAGCCAGATTACTAACTCCTTTACAGAATCCTGAGAATTTTGTTTAGAAATCAACTCATCTGGCTCAGCAGGGAAACAGGAAAGACCAATAGGCCTTTGCTCCCACACTGTATCCGCCAGCTCTTAGAATGAAAAGCAAGAGATAAGCATTTTCTCTGTCATTTTAAACAGGGAAAATTAATTGCTCCTGCAGAGATGAAAACTTTATGTTTGAAAGGAAACCGGTGCAAAATTCTTTTTTCTTCTGTTCCCACCTGTGGAGACCCAAGGTTTGGCAGCAAATTGGAGCTTACACAGTGTAGTCACAAAGACAAATGCCAGATCCCTTCCTAATTAGGAAGCCGACCGTCTGGTAGACACTGCGGCCAAAGGCTGACTGTATGTAGAGGGGAAATGAGATGAGGTGTATAATATTTGCATGTTTGAGAATGAATATATCACATGGGGCTGAGTATATAGAACTAGATCTGCCTATTGAACTGCCGAGTGAGTATTGAAAATTAAATCAACAAGATTTGCTAATCATATTGTTATAGATTTGGAGATGGCCAAGGAAGCACTTTCTACATATTTTTTTTTACTTTGTCTGCAATAATAATAAACAGGCTTATAACACCATTAGCAGCAGAGTCCACTGCATTAGTTCACAAATGAGGAAAATCTGACCTACTCGGTCCTATTGGCTGAGGATTCAAAACCTGGAGCTGTTCTTTTTAGTTCTCCATTTGACCAGTTTTGGTCATATCAGGCCAGTTTGTGTCTCAGGTTTGCCATCTGAAAATGAGGGGAATCGTAATGTTTCCCTTCTTGACTTCAAAAAATCTACTTAGAAGAGATGTGCAAGGGGACCTGGCTGGAATTCACAAGCACTGTTTGTGATTCCAGCAAGCAAGCCTTCTGTCCCCGCAATCTAATTATTGTGGTTGCCTTGATAGAGCATCCGAGTGTGCTTGAGACTGCATGAGAGCTTTGAAATCTGCTCTTCGTTTGCATTCTAGATATACCTCTGTTGATCGATATGAATGTGAGAAATCCATTTTGACATCACTTCCACTATTTTCTCATCTGAATGAGGAAATGGGGACATGAAAATCACAGGTTGATGAATAGTGTAAGACATGAAAACATATGTACCCGAAGTACTTAATAATTGTAATTGTTGAGTATTTTGAAGCTAAATGTATCATGTGGCAATCATTCAAATAAACAATCTGACCAATCATTTTTCCATTTGAGGAATGATACAGAAAGACAAAGTATATGTGTTCAGACTTTCTGTTGGAACAAGAAGTGGTTCTGGACTTCAAATTGAGGAGAGTTGTGGGAGCTGGGTCATTAGATATGGAAGAAGGTCAAAGCTGGATGTTACTTCGAAAAGCACAAAGGCAAAGAGCATCCAAGAGTCCAAGTAGAATATCAGAGTAAATCTGAAGGTGGAGCAAGGCATCCTCCCACCAAGAAAGGAGAAGCTGCCCTAAGCACAAGGCACTGAAGAAGTTAAAGACCTCAAAGTTTAGGAAACAGGTGAAGAAGTAGGATGGTAGGTAAAACTTCAGGAGTCCCTGAAGAGCTACACCACAGGCATGGTTGCCTCTTTCCAGGGAGCCCATGGGAAGGAAGAAAGAAGTGTGGCGAATCAGTTTGTTTAGTCTACAAATTGAATAATACCACTAGTTATGGTGAGCCAAGGAGTCCATGTGGGCTTGTTTTGTGAATGAACAACATTCTAGTAGCTGGACTTCTTAACAGAATAGGTATCCTATTTACAGGCTGGGGTTACACCTGGTCCCCTTGAATGTCTCAGCAGATGAATCTTCCCTTTGAAGGCCTGGCCCAACTTGCAAGATAGGGATCACAGTTACAGGTGACACTTATTCTCCATCCCAGGTTCTTATTCACAGGTCACTGGGAAAAAAACAAAAGCAATATGACAATGGCTTTTCCTGGTTTGGTTTCTTGAGCTGGCTTCTTGGTTAAGCCAGCAAAGGAAGTTTGTCTGATTAATGGAATGATTCTAACTACAAAGCATCACATGAGTTACTAGGTATGGCAAGATATAAATCATTCTACCTAGCCAACTGGCTACTGGGTTCCAAAGGCAACCTTTCGATTCATCCCCTCTGTCAAGGCAACTAAGGGTATCCATATTTTAGATATTCATTCTAGCTACAAAATTGTTTGGAAACTTCCAATGTCATTTCTACAGCCAACTGGCCAAATTGAAAGATCAGATCCAATATCATCTTGATGAAACAGTAATCTCAGTACATCTGATGTATTCCTTATAGAACAGACAGCACCAGCATGCCAGTGTACTCCAGAAGGAATCGGGCTGCAATTACACTGCATCTTTATTTCTTATGGTTTTTCCCATTCACTTGTTCATCAGACACTTTTTTTGCCTCCTCTACTTTCTTGCTTTCCATATATCTATTTGAAATAGGTCTGAAATAAATCCCAAGACTCCCAAGAATATTCCTGCTTATGTAAGCATGTGTACATCTTCTATCCTTGTGTTCTCATATAACAATGCTTAAATGCCAAAGGGATTGTGTGTCTGGATGTTTTTCTTTTTGTTGTTGTTGTTGTTGTTTTTGTTGTTGTTTTGGCAGATATGTTCTACTTCCTTCTTACCACAGCTACATATAGCCCATGGATTCTTTTAAATGTCCTTTTTGAGGCTTAAAGAGATCATGGGAAAGTTTAAATCCTGGCTCTGTGACTACCTATTTAACCTTTAACATGTGACTTAACTTAATCTAAGCCTCAGATTTCTTCCTAGCAAACTGAGGGCAAAAAATAAAGCGGAACAAGAGGATTGCACTTAGTTCTTAAAAAGTATTGAATATAATGGCCTTTAAGTTGATTCCCTTTCCCTTCCGTTTCTGTAGAATATCTTAAGACAATTCAAGATGATGATGTTCAATTATAAACATGAATCACTTAAAAAAATCAAAGTTATCTGTCTGATAGGATAGGGGGACACAGAAGCACTTCAGTCAGGATAGGAGGGGATGAGCCAGGTAGAAGGGGGCATGCTGATATGCTCCACATCATAAGCCTGTGGGTAGTGGGATGGCCTGTTTTCCAGCTCTGTTGGATACAAGCCCAGATAAGCAGTCAAGGACTGTCAAGTCAAAAAAATGATGCTGGTCTCTCCTTCATGAACTCCCTGTGAAAATGGGGAATCCATTTAATAATGGCTGTAGAGGTGGGAAAGATACCAAGAGCTGCTTGAGGTGAGGCATTCGCCAACTGAGTTCATGTGTGCAGAGTGCTTGGTACAGAGCAATGCTCATCAGCGTTTATGATAGTTGGGGTTTTAGAGGTCATTGTTGTTATTAGAAGTATTTGTTTGGAAGGCAAAGTCTGAAAGAGCCTTCTTTTGTACTGTATGCTCTATCTACCTACGTATCAGACATACAGATTTTAAACAGACATCCTATGAAAGAATGCCTCTCATGATTTTTGGACCATGCTCCACATTCTTCTCCAGGATTGTTGTGCCATGCAGTGTCTCATTCACCTTTATCACATCTTGGGCTAAAATGTCTACAAATTAATTTCTTTTTTTATTTTTTAAAGATTTTATTCATTTATTCATGAGAGACAGGCAGAGGGAGAAGCAGGCTCCATGTAAGGAGCCCGATGTGGGACTCAAACCCGGGAATCTGCGATCACACCCTGAGCCAAAGGCAGGTGCTCAACCGCTGAGCCACTCAGGCGTCCCTACAAATTAATCTCTAAAGAAGGAAACTAAAACTGAGAAAATGGCCACAATTACCTGTCCAAGGATGGTCAGGGGTGCAGGGCAGGGAGGAGGAGAGACAAAATGCTGGGATCTCCATGATAAGTAGGTTCAGCAACACCACCATGGCTTAAAGGCTGCTCATCACACTGCTGGGAAGAGGGAATGGGTAGCTTTTGCACAGGTGTGCTCCAATCCCCAGCCCCCTTCTGATGTTTCCACTGGCACACCCCTGTGTCTCCAGTGAGGAGTGCAGGCATAGACCGTTAAGAGAGTCCAGCAGTCATTCAAGTAAAGATTCATAGACTTTACTCTGCTTAACTCAAATTCAAAGGCATTTATCACCCTGCCACCAAGGCAGCTGACAGCTAAGATACAAATGCTCTAAAAATTATTTCAAAATGATGCCTTTGCTTGGTCCTTGAAACTGCATGATTTAAAGGCTTTGCATTTGGAATGTCCTAAACTGTGGGCCAAGGTGAGCATGCCACTTTCTTTCATTATCCTCGATTAAAAGCATGGTTCTTTAATTAGTACTTTTTTTTTCTATTCTTCTTCCTACTTTGAGATTGCTTTTTATTTTCTCAACATCTGATTTCTGTTACCACTCCATTAGTTTGTGTCACCCCACCCATACCTTCTAATGGTTCACAGGCCCTGCTTTTTAGCAGTTTTGTTGGATATCAGCCCAGATACAAACCAGCCAGTGTAAAGTCACAGAATAAAGCTCTTCTCTTTTTAATGAACTCCCAGGGTGAGTGAGAATCAATTTAATATGGTTCTAGGTAGTCATCTTTCCTTAAAACAATTTCTTCATGATTCCTTCACATATCTGTATTTCTTAAGCATTAATGCCAACTAGATATTAAAGTACTTAGAATTCTGTGAGTGTTGAATGTGTACCATATGTAACATCCTTTGGGGGGACTGGATTCTTCTTCCATGGTTTTTAGCTACAAAATCTGCAAAAATTCCCTGGGCTGAGGGCTATGAAGAAAGGTCATAAAAGGCTTGCTAAATTGCTGTACAAATAAGACTTCTCATCTGGAAAAGACCCTAAAGGTTGCAGTCTTGTGTGGCTTGGTCAGTTACATGAGAATCTTGCACCATGAAGTTGTTAACACATATCAGTACTCTCTGGTGACCTCACAGTGCTTGAAGCTTCTCTTCTGGCCCATTGAACAAAAGAATCTACACTCCATTTCTCTGCCTGTTCCTTTGCTTCTTGTCTCTCTCTCTTTCTCTCTCTCTCTCTCTGAGTGTGTGTATAAGAGGGATTATTTTTTTCCAGCTCCCCTATGCCTGGTATTCCTTAACTTCATCTGGTGTCACATTCTGACTTCTCTTTTTGATCATATACTGGATGAACCACATTGACAATTTATCATTCTGACAAATTATAGATACACCATTGCACATCTCTTGGATAGTGCCCCAACAACATGATCCAGATCCAGACACTAATGAAACACCAAGATATGTGCTCATCATTCTGTGATGGCTATGATTTCCCTTTTTTCCTATCACAAAAGGGTATAGATTCATTGTATATTTGGCATTCACAACAAAGCTTAAAAATTTGGATCTCAGGGATAGAGCAGTGTCTCAAGTCTTTAAATTCAATCTTACCTATTTCCTCTGCTTTAAATTACATCTACTAATTTAGTCTCCTTGGTTTTTACACCAATGTATATCTTGTTTCTTTTGAATGCTCATTTATTTTTGTATGATGCCATAAAGAATACAACTGAACCTAAAATATCTAGCACCAAAGCCCCACCTGGCCCACCTACACATTGCCATCTTATTGTTCTCTTGGTTTTCAGAGGTACAAAGGATGGCATCCCCTCATAGCTTTGTTCACATGGGATGGTCCCATTTTAAGTATAACACTATGTCCCTTCACTAAAATATCAAAACCCATTATTGAAAATAAAATTTAAAGTACCAAATGTAATTTGGCATTTAGATTTATTTTGTTAACTACTGTTTTTACTTTTCCCACATACAGAATCCCACATTCCCGAGGAGGCCAGTAAGTTGAAATACATACCACAAAATTCAGAAAGTTATTCTCACCTACCTAGTGGGAGAGTTGATTTGTAAAATGTAGAGTTAGCATCCTGCCAGCTCTGGGCAAGAGCAAATTGAAGTGCCAGCACTTTCAGCATGGTCTAGAAGGAAGTGTCATACTGGTATCATCCAGACTATGACCAATACGGGCAAAGGAAGATTGAGGGCTGAGAAAATCTTAATTAATTATATAATGATCATAGTCATTTATGATTAGCAATAGAATTTACCCACTCCTAAGACATAGATAAAACCTAAATCCCTGGAGCATGAGATGTGAGTGTTTTTTTTTTTTTTTTTTTTAAAGATTTTATTTATTTATTCATGATAGTCACAGAGAGAGAGAGAGAGAGAGGCAGAGACACAGGCAGAGGGAGAAGCAGGCTCCATGCACCGGGAGCCCGGCGTGGGATTTGATCCTGGGTCTCCAGGATCGCGCCCTAGGCCAAAGGCAGGCGCCAAACCGCTGCGCCACCCAGGGATCCCATGTGTTTTTATGACATTACTTGTCTCTCCCCTCACATTCCCTGTACCCTCCATGCCACAGCCACACTGGTATGGTCAATATCTGTCAAGGGTGCTGTGCTCTCACCTCATGCTTTTGCAACTCATGCCTATATCAGACAGGAGGTCTAGTACTCACTTTGTGTAACTTCTTTTTTATTTATTTATTTAATTTATTTATTTGAGAGAGAATGAGCAAGAGAGAGCATAAGCAGGGAGAGAGGTAGATAGAGAAGGAGAAGCAGACTTTCCCTCTGAGCAGGGAGCCTGACACAGGGCTGGATCCCAGGGCCCTGGGATCATGACCTGAGCTGAAGGCAGATGCCCAGCCGACTGAGCCACCCAGGTATCCCATTTCTATCCATTCTTCCAAATTCTCTTATGATATTGTCTTCTCTGAGAAACTTTCCTAATTTCTGCAGCCCATGTTTGATGGGCACATGGTAGACAAAGTGTGGTTCTATTACGGAACTTTTGCCTTGTGTGGCTCTGTGTAGTGTTTCTCTATAATACAACCTTTTCTCCAATGAGTTGTTTGAGTTCAGACATGGCATTCTATTTGTTGTTGATTTACCAGAGTTTAGCATAGTGCCTTCTTTGGCAAATAGTAAGTACTCAATGATTATTTGCTGAAAAGAGGAAGTGGATTAGCCACCATCCCCTTGCCCCTCACCACCTGGTTTTGTCTGCAGAAACAGGAGCCCAACTTACATGCTGCCTTCAAATGTGGGATCAATGCCATACTGATATGAGGTAAGCATTGCTCAGGCCACCAGGGGATGGCATTTGACACTGAGGTTCAACAGACTAGTCAGGAACAGCACAATGAGGAAGTGATAGGCCGTGATCCTGGTCACTATTTAAAAAAAAATCTAGGGGCACCTGGGTAGTTCATTCAGTTAATCACCTGAATCTTGATTTCAGCTCAGGTCATGATCTCAGGGTTGTGAGATCAAGCCCTGAGTCAGGCTCTGTCCTGGGTATGGAGCCTGCTTAAGATTTTCTCTCTCTTCCTCTTCCCCTGCCCCCCATCCCAGGCTTGCACATGGACAAGTGCACACTCTCTCTCTCTAAAATAAGATAAATACAATTTTTAAAAATATTTTTTAAAAGCTATATTGTCCTTCTTTTGACAAGATGACTTCTAATTCTTTCAATGGAATGTTTATTTTGAGTCATATCCTGGCTATGAGAAAGCAAATGATCTCGTTCTTATATTTAGGGCTATAATGAAAGGAAACTATGGTTTTATAGTTTATTCTCTAACTATGAGAATTAGAAGGAAGGTAAAGAGGATGACAGACAAGGACGAGCTGTTTCTCACAGTGTGACCCCGGGGGGTGGGGAAGATGCCTGAGGCAAGGTCATCTGGATGATAGAACACTAATAACAATGAAAATAATGATGACCAAACTCTTGGTCAAATGCCAGGTGTAGAACTAAGCGCTTCATATATAGTCATATAGTTAATTGTCCCACAACTCTGTGAAGGTCTGAAGCATAAGGAGGTTAAATATCTCACCCCAAATCTTCACAGAAATAAAGAGGGGGAGCTAGAGTTTGAACCTGAGCAGGCTAACAGCAGACTCTGATTTCTTCAGATGGGGCACAAAAGAAAGGGAGGTAGAGATGGAAACAGTAGAGCACTTTGCTGAGTATGGCACACTGTGGCTGAGACTTTCATCGATGAAGATAAGGCTTTGCTTTGGGAAGAGAGTGCAGTGACTATATCTAGGAGCACGAGGTTTATCTCTTAGGTATACTGAATGTACATTCTCTATTTTCTTTAGGGTCATCAAGGAACTGAGAAGGTAGAAATTGGTTCTATATTCACTTACTGATCCAATTATATCAAGGGCCTATGTTTGTGAAATGCTTCGTGAAGTGGTACCTTCAAAATGCTATCATAGTTTCATTTGCAATGTGGCAAAATACAAAGTGTGGGGCTTTGAGTCAAAGAGATTGGAGACTTACATGTTGTATGCCTTTGGATAATTCAAATAACCTCTTTGATGCTCTGATTCCTCTTCTGTAAAATGAGGAGAGTAATTTTAGCTCTCTCATGGGGCTGTTGATGAATATCAAATGGAATATTATATCTGCCAGCATTTTCTAAGCTTCAGGGAGATGATGTAGAGTGTTATACTAGGGTTTATCATTGTTGTGTTCACTCACTGTTCACTCAACAGCTATTTATGTAATTCCCACAGTGCATGAGCT
The DNA here is from genome assembly GCF_003254725.2 of Canis lupus dingo. Taxonomy (NCBI): domain Eukaryota; kingdom Metazoa; phylum Chordata; class Mammalia; order Carnivora; family Canidae; genus Canis; species Canis lupus. The sequence continues at coordinate 50,340,424 of NC_064245.1, read as the reverse complement.
CTGTTATGGGTGCTGGGGATTCTAGAATGAAAAAGTAAACAGGATACCTACTCCAGGGAGAACAAATATGCCCATGTGGTGGTAAAGGGGGGAGAGGAAATAAGCAAGTAAACAAATGTAATCATTTCAGATTCTAAGTGCTACGAAAAATCAAAATATGGAGAGATTTTTGGTTGTTTTTTGCTACACCATATTCCAACCACTAGAATTGGCTGACGCAGAATACTCAAACTTAAATTCTAGATATTCATATCATGGTGGTATGAAATCTAGAGTGATTTGCTGCACTGTTGAGTATCCAATGTAACTCTTGTCACCTGCCCACTGGGTAAATTCATTGAACATGGGCTCGTCAATGCTCCAATAAGTGCATGTCAGTGACTGGTAATTTCCTGATGTCCTCTTGCCATGAAATAGTCATAAAAGGATTATGGCATTTGGAGTTAAAGGGTAACTGAGGGCTTTAATGAGTTCAATATCCTGATTTGGTGGAGGTAGCTTAGTATAAAAGCATGTAGTATAGTAGTATCCTCTACCAGTATGGTATAAAAGAAAGCCCTGCATACGATGGTCCAGCATTTACTCTTAGCTTATACCAGTTACCAGGCCAAGTTACTTAAACTCTTTATATACTCATTTTCTCATCTACAAAGTAGGGCAGTAAAAGTTCCTTAAAGTCATAGGATTGTTGATTGTATGATATGAACTATTGCAGAAAGCACTTAGAATGGTTTCTGAGTAAGTCTACTTTCAATACATGTTGACTATTATAGTTATCCTACCTCCATCCCTCCATTCCATGTGTCCTTCCTTCCTTCCTTCCTTCCCTCCTTCCTTCCTTCCTTCTTTGACCCTTCACAGATGAGAAAACTGAAGGCCTCAAGATATTTTTCCATGAGTCAAAGCAAGTTAGCAGAAAAATCAATGTACTGTTCAGTATTTAACTACCACAACTCATAACCATAGATTCAGGTGTCCCTCTGGGCTTGGTTATTTTTGCAAATGGACCAGGATACAGAGCAAGTAGACTTTTCCTCCTATATACCACTAAAGATGAAAGAACTTATGGCAGCTCCTTTGGGGATTCTTTGCTTCCTATGTTCATGCAAAGCTATGTCACCTAAATAGTGAGACAAACTCTGCACACCAAGATGTCTGCCATGGGGATAAACAGTGTTTTGCTGCTCTGACTATTGTGAGTAATTATAACGATTACCTTGTGTTGAAACCCTACTATATACCAAGCCCTGGCTAAGTAGGTTATGTATAGCACTTAATTTTTTGAAACAGTTACTGTTATCCACCTTTTGAAATAGAAAAGAGAGAGTCATGGAACAAAATTGTTTGGTATCACACAGTGAGTTTCTGGTCCATTTGATCTCAAGCCTATGTGTTTTTCTTTACAACTCCTTGCATACAGATAATCATATTCCTAAAATTATTATTGTGCCATGCTTGTGATTCATACAGAGCTTTCTGAAATTTAAAATGCAAAAAGCGGGATGCCTGGGTGGCTCAGTTGGTTAAGTATCCAACTCGCAATCTCACCTCAGGTCATGATCTCAGGGTCATAAGATGGAGCCCTGAGAGGGGCTCCATGCTGAGCTGGAGTCTGCTTGAGGTTTTCTCTCTTCCTCTCTCTTTGCCTCTCCCCCACCTGCACATTCTCTCTCAAAATAAATAAATAAATAAATAAATAAATAAATAAATAAATAAATAAATTCTTTAAAAAATAAATAAAACGCAAAAAGCTTGTCACCTATACAGGGCATCATGGCTAATAAACACCATGAATACCTTTGCCTTCAGTAAGGGATGGTGACTTCTCTTACTTATTACAGGAAGAAAAAATTAGGATTTTTTTTTTTAGAAGAAAACTGACCTCAGCAATTGGAGGAAGCTATCACCAGCAGTGATTACTATGGCTTCCTGGACATGTCACATGTGAGACATCTGTTAAACCCCAAAAGCTTAGAGCGAGAGCCTGAGTAGTGGTTGCGGCAGCTAACATGATGTAAATGTTTAAAGCTCTAATCAGACATCCAGTCACTGGCTTCACGGTTGCTTTTCCTTTTGATGAGGAAATATGCAATTCCTTAGGGGTGAATGTCAAATGTTCATAAATAGACAAGCATCCAAAATATCTATGAGCAATACTTATTTATAGGAATCATTTATCCAGAGTCTCTATATGCCTTTCCAGCTCCCGTATTCATCTGTCACATTACCTATCACCACACAGCACCCATATATCCTCACACTCTTTCTATTTATATGCACAGAATCTCTCTCTCTAATTGTTTCCACTTCTCTAACTAGTGGCTACAGCAATTCACCTCCTGCCAGGTGGCAGCATGGGCTCCTCTTTGATTTCTGAGTACACTGACAGAAAACCTTTTGGCAAATCATATATCTGTCCATTCCATTTCTCCCCACATCAACCAGCAACAACATTTGTTTCTATAGATCACATCTCTCCTAAAGAATGAGGCATTCTATGCAGTGTATTTCCCACATCCACCTCTTCTACTCCCTTCTTCTTCAGACCCTTCCATGACTATTCACATGTATGCATGTCGTCAGTGCAACCGGTGACTATTGCCTAACGCTTGTGGCCAACATGGTGGGGAAATACATTTAGATTATGGAAAGGTGAGTTCAATCCGAGGACCCAATGTGACTGCTCTGTCACTTTGGACTACTGCCATAAACTATTTAAGTTTCCTCATCTGTAGGACCTGATTAATAATACTAATCTTACCATTTTTGTAGAGGGTACGTTATAAATTATCAGCTCTGTCTATAAATGTCGGTTCTCTGTGAAATAGACTTTCTTGCAACCTTTACATAAATAACATTTGCTAAGAACTTACTCTGTGCAGGGACTATTGTTTGTATTTTTCAACTCACTTAAGCTCCAAATAATTCAATGAGGTATATGCTGTTGTTATTCCAATTTCATAAAATGAGAAAACTGATTGTCATAAAGGTTGGTAATTTGTGTAAGAACACACAACTAGGAGGGAAGGCAAGCAAGATTCTATTCCTCATTTTTCTGAACCCAAAGTGCCAAATAAATTATTTATTGCCAAATCCTCAGCACCTAAAACAGTGTCTGGCTCTGTAGATATTTTTTTAAGATTTTATTTATTTATTTGAAAAAGAGAGTGTGAGTAAGAGAGAGCACAAGAGCAGGCGGAGGGACAGAGGGGGAGGGAGAAGCAGACGCCCTGTTGAGCAAGGAGTCCTAGGGGCTCAATCTCAGGACCCCAAGATCATGACCTGAGCTGAAGGTACAATGCTTAACCGACTGAGCCACCCAGGGGTCCCTGGTTCTGTAGATTTGACTTGATGCTATCAGCTATTGCTATCTCCAGAATTACATTATATTATTGTCTTGTGATATTTAATGACTATCTAGTTGGTTTGACCATGTGGCTAAACCTGGCAGTTAACTCACAAATGCAAATAAATATGTAAAGTCTAGAGTTGGCCGTTTCAAACATGATTGGTCTCTTCTGAGGAATCCTGATGGCAGATTCAGGACATTGATGAAGCTATACTGAGAAACACAACATTTGTGGTGTGCTTGCTACATGCCAACACCCAATAGTAATTATTTAATATATATTATCTTCTTTGATTCTTACAACAACCTTGTAAGCCAGATACATTACTACTTCAATTTTATGGATGGGGAAAATCAGTAACAGAAGTTTAAGTAACTTGATAGTTACTTAAGTAACATTGATATTAACAGTGTAAGCCAAGGTATGAACCCTGATATTCAGTCTCCTAAGCCCTCTTATGGGTTGAGCTAGTTACTAAACCTTTTTAAGCTTCATTTTAGGTACAAGTTTAATAGAGTTAATAATATTACCTAACTCACAGGGTCATGGGAATTAATGCGATACTATGTTCTTGAGACAGTCCTTGGTACATTGAATGGTGAGCACAATCCAGATCAATCATTAGCATTAGCAGCTGCTAGATTTCAAGCTTTCTGAGTGCAGATATCAGGTTTTTAGCTTATTTTCTTATCCTGCTCCCAGCACCCCCAGAAAGTGTGTTTTTGCCTAGCGTTGGTACATAATAAATGCTTTTAAATGAAACTGAACAGCAAATGGGGAACAGAATCCCCCAGGAAGAATTTAGGTAAGCAGACTTCAGGAATGCCTGGGGGCTTGGAGGAAGACGGGGTTGCTTGATAAGTCCCCTTCCATCCATGAAATAAAATAAATGACTCCCTCCCCCCCACCAACTTCTAATCTTAAGAAACCCCATATCTTGGAATTCCACTGACTTCCATTAGGGCAGGAAATAGATTGATGCAGCTTCCTACCTCCCACTGTCTTCCTGAATGGGCTGGCCAGAGGGACAGGAACAGCCAAATGCCAAGGAAGAGGTAATCAAATAGCTGTTAATCAACCTCCTTCACCTCATTATTTCCTCCTACCCACAAAGGACACACTCACAGCACAGATTTACCTGTGGCAGGTGGCAGGACTATTCACATGTTCCAAAGCACAGAAGATTGTGTTCCTCAAGGTACATGTATGTCTACACTTGCATACATATGCAGACACTCAGAGGAAAAGAAATATCAGTGATGGTGGAGCCTACCAAAAACCAAGCTCCCTGGGCTTGGTTGTTGAACAGCAACCCCTGCTGCAGAACCAGGTACCAAAGCATAATTTGTAATCATGTAGTGCCAACATGCCTGAGTGGCAGTGTAAAACATTTATAAATCAGACCCTAATGAACAGCCTCTATGCTTTATGACTGCATTTAACTCTTTCTCACTTCTCAGCTAGTATGAAATAGAAGAAATAAAAAATATATCAGGAGGGAAAGAGGAAAATCATATTCCTAATAATTTCTCTTGCAAAAGAGGAATGAAGGGAGTTCACTGTAGTTGTGATGGTTAATATAATAATGGTTACAGCACATTGAGAACTCATCATGTGCTGGGCAGGGAGACACATCGATCTGTGTCAGGCATGAGGTATCTTTCTGACTGATCATGACTACTTTATTTCACACACACACACACACACTCCCTTCCCAGTCACTCAGACCCCCCACTCTACCCAAATTCCTGTTGTCCAATGCACTCTCCATCTTCCTATAGGCCATAGATCTTATTCATGTTTGTTATTTTATCTCTTCCTGATACTACCCCCACTCCCATCTAGAACATAAACTCTCAGAGTAGGAGGCCATGTCTCCTTATTTATCTAAAGAGACATAGTGCCTATATCAGGGTCCTGTTCATAGTAGGCTGTCAATGAATGTTTAGTGAGTAGGTGAAAGAGTGATTATTATTACCATATTGCAGCTTAGTCTCCCTTTCTCTTATTCAGGAATGCACACATATGCACGTGCATTCACTTGCATGCCAGCAGGCTTGGTACTGAGAACTCCTTGAGGTCAGCATCAGTTTTGCATTTATCTCTGGCCTCAGGATGTGGGTCTTAAGTGCCTGGCACAGCCTTAAAGGAGCAATGGCTCTGGCTGGTAAACTTTTTCCCAAAATGTCCTCCCGGGCCTCAGCCCATTCAATCTTAAAAGGCTGTGTTAAGTCTCATTTTTCAATTCTTTTCTTCACTTTTCTTCCATACTTTTCTTCAATATTTCTTTCTGAGCAATTATTTCTCCATTTTGGAGAAATGAGTTTTTGCATTTTTGAGTTTTTGCATTTTTTTTCTTTGTGATACCCTCATCTACCACTGAACAACATAGCTCCTTCCTGGGAGGCTATGTTGAAATCTGTGCTATAGATATTATATCACCAGCATGGGCTTATATAATCTTTGCCAAAGTGGTATCTGGGGATCCCAGCATGTGTAGAGTGGCTACAAGGTGTTATTTGGCCAGAATGAAAGAAAGGGAACTGGAAAGACTATTCTGGAAGGAAAGAAAACTTCTGGCTTGGGCTCATATTAAAGGCAAGAGCCCAGGACTACAGCGCCAAAAAAAACATTTGCGAAAGAAGAGACCTGGCTGTGGGATGCAGTAAAAAAGTTGTGGAATAAAGAAGAAGCCAGATAGAAATAAAATGAAGAAATGGATTATGGATTCTAGACTGATTTGAGCATATTCACTCATTATTTCAATCAACACTTATTGAGAACCTTCTAGATGTGAGCTGCCATACTGGCTGCCAGGGAGACCCTGATGATATGAACACAGTCCCTGTCCTGTTACATCTTGGAGTCTAGTGGGGAGTCAAGTATAAATGAACTAGTCAGGTGAATACATAATGAATAGTGGATGTGTATGTATATGTGCCACGGGAGGTTCTGATTTATCTGGACGGGTCAGGAAAGACCTCCTTAAAGAGGCCACTCTTAAGTTGAGATTCAAAGATGGGGAACAGTTAACTAGGCAGAGGAAGGTAAAGAGAGTTGATGGGTAGTCCAACTAGAGGAGATCATACCTAAGGAGCTTGTATTTGGGGAGAGAACATGTGAGAGGAAATGAAAGGAGGCCAAATGGCTGGAGTAAGGAGGTAAGGATATTAGCTTTAGAAGAGGCTAGAGAGGTAGGGATCTCATATTGAAGAGAAACAATGATCATAAAATGGATTACAGCCTCTATCATGAGAAGTGTGGAAAGCTGTTGGAGGGCTTTCAGCAGAAGAGTGATATGACCCCACTTGCATTTTTTAAAGTTAACTCTGGTTGATACACAGGAAATGGTCTGGGTGGAATAAATAGTAGAAACAGGATGCCCAGTTTCGCAGGAGTTCAAATCATCTTTTATGGTGGTTTGGACTAGAATGGTGGTCAGGAGTGGAAGAGGAAGGGAGATACATTCAAGAGATATTAAGAATATGAAATGGACAGGAATTGGTAATGGATACAATGTGACAGATGACAAAAGTTTCCAGAATGGTGCCTGGGTTTCTGGATTGTGCAGCTGGATGGCTTAGGGTGCCACCTGCTGGCAACTGGGGCCACTGGATGAGGACAGTGGGCATAGAGGAGAACATTTGGGAGTTTGGGTCAAAACTTGGCTTCATCACTCTCTAATCATGAAACATTTATGCCATTGGCTTCACTTTTCAGAACTTATTTTCTTCATTTGCAAAGTGTGGGTAACAGCTCCTAGTCCAGAGTTGTAAAAATAAGATGAGACAAAATACATAAAAGGTACAAAGCAGCATCTTCTCTAAGCTTGCATTCCACAAACAGAAGTGGTCAATGCATTTCTATCTCCATGATCTCAAGCCAGGCGATTAACCTCTTTTCTCATATGCAGAATGGAAGTAACAGTGGTGGCCACCTTTCACTCTGCTGAGAAGAGCAGCAGAGAAGTAGCATCTGATGCAGAGTGGGTACTCAATACATTTGGTTTAGTAACGCCAGCATCCCAGAAATGTGCCTATTTTCTGTTGAGCTGAAAAAGTAGGAAATTACTGCATGAAGGGGCAAATTAGCCAAGAGCAAAAAGTCAGACATTTGCCTATTTTTGTTAGTGTCTGCTTTTGTCAGAGTTGTCTTTGGGATCTAGACTGCCACTTTCCAATCCGTAAAATGGAGATAAGAGTTTGTTTCCACTTTTTCTCCCAGGGACCATAGAGAAGGTCATTGAAGAAAGGACCCCAGTCCCCTGGGGTACAACAGATCACTACTTCTAAACACACTCACAGGAAGAATAGATTCTTCAGAAAAGTCAGAGATAGCATCTCAGCCTCCAGGGAGCCATGTACAGAAAAGCCAAGAGATAATGAAAGAGAGAGGTAGGTGGACAAAGACATAGCCTAGAGCTAAGTGTGAGAGACAGTCAGCTTGCCTGCTGTCCACCTCTATGTAGCAATGTCAAGTCAGGGCCCATCACTGTTGATGAGAAATCAGATCTAGGGGCCGTGAGAGGGTACATTCCAGGGAGTAATTTATCTCTGGAGGCTGAACCTATGTAATGTCCTTACTAATCTCAGGCTCCTGGGTTATGAAGCCTGCCATCAGGGATGAGTTATATTTTCAATAAGTCATTCTAGCTAATCAGGCTTTCTCATCATGAGCTGCTAGAGAAGAGACAGGATGAACTACTCAGCAGCTTCTGAGCAAGTGTCCCAGATGAGAAGAATTCTTGGCAAGGGCCTCCTTCCTGTCCCAAATGGGCACTGCCATCACCCCTCCCCTTAGCAAGTGGCACAGAGGGAAACACAGACTGCGCAAGCACAGGAAGATGATGGGATCTGTGTTTGATAAGGTTATGATTAAATCAAGGTTTTTGCTCTAATTACACTGCCTTTAAATAAATGCAGCCTAGTAAGTAATTGTAATTGATGTGCAATTAAACATGTATTTATATCACCATTGCCTTTCTCTGTGCAGCTGTCTATTCCTGCTTCTCATTGTGGCTGGAGATACTAAAATCTGTCTGAAGCTCAGGAGGGGGAAGTCCTACATCTCTCACATGGGTGCCTGGTCTCAGTGCTATAGCAGAAGCTCTGGGCACCCTTAGAAATGTCGTAGCATTCTGGGGCTGAATGATATATTATATGCAAACCTTCTCCATTGAACTTTCCAGAAGAGTTAGGGACCTAAGCATCCCCATTATCTCTTCCTCTGCCCGCAGATTCTTATCTTCTCTGTGTGCTGGATGGGTCATTAAACATGGACCCAGTTTATAAGGGGGTGACAAATCACAATTAAGTAAAACATCATTGGAGTTATCAAAAAGCAGTGATAAAGATCTTTGAGATGCCAAGTGGAAAGTGTGAATTTCTAGGTGTTATAGCTATAGGAAAGGCAAGTCCCAAATACGGCAAGATGGAGAAAAAATGGCATGTAATCAAATTGAATGAATATTGAAGCTCCATTTATATTTCAGTGAACATTTATCAATGCTGGTATCTAGAATAAAGCATAAGGCTAAAGACAATACGCCCTCAGGATGTTCACAGTCTAAGCTATGTGAAAGTAGAAAACCAGCTCAGGCAAAGGGTTTAAAAAATGGAAATAAAAGGTTAGATGCTGAGCTCAAGCAATGCTGACTGTTGATTTGGGACCTAGATGAATATCATAAACCTTTGGCCTTATTCCCCAGCCGCCGTGATGTAACACTTCTCTTTGGGCCCCTCTTCACCCATCAGAGTGCTAATTACAGGGCCAGAGAAACATTGCCATCTACCTCATCTGTTTTTATTCTCCTGCTAAAGGATGCTATGCATCTCCCTGACAGCTAGTCATTACAGGAGCATATGGGTACCACAGGCTTCTGCCAGGGACAGCTACGGCCCCCAAGAATGCAAGCAGAGCTCTGTGCTCCACTGGTGCTCACAAGGGATGCACATTGTCACCAGATCCGATGACTAGTGCAGGTTTCAGACACCCAAAGGAGGGTTGTGAGACAGCCCTCAAGGGGGTGAGGGTGTTCGTGGAAGAGAAAAGCAGGGAGGAGGGAGAAACAGCTCGCCTTGTGTTATTGCAACTCTGAGTTCAGTTTCAGATTGAAAGCACTTGAAAGGTGCAAAATGGTTTTCAGCATATTAAAAAAAAATGCAGCCTTTCTACTTTCTGAGCTCTTCTTAGCTACCAAGCAATTCTCTATGCAATGTTTTATTTGACTTTTATCCTATGGCAGGAATTACCATCTCTAAGTGACTAATTTAAAAAACTGAGACCCAGAGAGTTTAAAGGACTCCTCAAGGTCAGAGGATTAGGTAAATGATAAGCTTGTGAGTAAAACCCATCTTTTCTGATTTCTAGCCCAATGTTCTTTAAAAGCCAGTCAAGTAAATGGGCACAAGGGATCTTTTAGGGATGATGGAAATGTTTTAAAACTAGATGTGGTGATGGTTGCAGAATTTTGTAAATTTTCTAGAAATCATTGTACACTTAAAACAGGTGAATTTTATATGCAAATTATTCTTCAATCCGCTCTTAAAAAAATAAAGTCAGCCAAGTGTAGTAATCAGAGTATGGGCTTTGGTGTCATTATACTATGGTCCAGATCCCGATTCCAGCACTTATGCCCTAGGTAACCTGGGACAAGTGCCTTAATTTCTTTATATATAAATTTTTTCATCTTTAAAATTGGAATAATATTATCTACCTCTCAAGATCGCTATGAGGAGCAGAACTGAGGCAACTGCAGCTCATTTTATTTGTTATTTCTGATGCCTAAGAATAATGATATAAAAAATAAAGTAATTAGCTTTCTGCTGCTTCCTTAACCACTAATGCTTATCCGTGTCAAGGCTGAACCTTGTATGAGCAAAAGGCATATAATGTAGTTTCGGTCAAAGCCCCAAATCAGTGCATTTAATTGGCATTCAACTAGCAAATAACAGTTTCAGCATACCAAGGACATACACATCCTTACTTTCTCCTAAACTGTCCCTTTTTTTTTTTTTCTAAACTGTCCATTTTTAAACTTGACTGCTCACTGGGATCATCTGGGGGAGTTACAAAACTGCTGATACCTGGGCCCCACCCCAGAGAATTTTATTTAAATGGTATGGAGTGTGGGCCTGAGCTTTGAGGTTTTTGTAACCACCCCATGTGATTCTGACTGCAGCAAAGTAAGAGAACCACAACTCATTGGCTTGTAACTCTGACTACAATATGATCCATCTGGGGAGCTTAAAAAAGACTAGCCTGAGCCTCACACCTAGAGATTCTGACTTAATTGGTCCAGGGTTGAAATGTGGGCATCTGTGCATGTTAGAAGTTCCCCCAGGTGACTCTAATGTACAGCTCCAGCTGAGAACCATGGCTTCAAACCTTCTCAGTAAGATGCTTTATAAGGGATCTACTCCATAACTCCCCACTTCATTCATCTTCCCTGCATCAACGAAAAGGGCTTATGGAATGGTATAATGGGCACTTCCTATAACCCACTAGATGTTGATCTTAGATGTTGTATCTGCTGCAGTTACACAAGCCCTGAGGCAGTGTGTAGGAAGAGTATTATAACCAATGCCAATGCAACAAGGGTATAAGCAGAGCAGCTAAGTGTTCTTCCAGTCATATGATCTGCACCATATATGAAAGCTGAACATAGATCAGAAAAAAGCTTCTAGGTAGTAGAAGAATTCATGAGGTGCTTTAAGATACTCTCAGTAAAGGGTTGGCCATCAATTCATCCACTCAATGAATGTATATGGAGTTGCTTCACTGTAGTAGAGGCAGTGCCATTTTGAGCAGGATAGACATGGCAGCCTTTTCAGAACTTAATAATAAGAAATATTACCTACCTCTGCTGTAGGCAAACCATTCACTAGAATGAGCCTGAGCATACCACCGTCTGTCTTCCATATTAAACCCAAATCTCTGTTGGCCACCCCTCCTGTTCTTCTGGAATGGTTCTGGCATCTCCCATACATGAATGCTTGTCACAGACCCCACTACTCACCATTCCCACGCTTTCCTGACCAAGCTCAAGGTGATGCCCTGCCTTTCTTTCCTTCTCCTGTCCCTACCTGGACCCAGACTCTTTTTTTTTTTTTTTTAATCAAGCCAGTTACCACTCAAGAGACCCTAAGGATAGAAGAACTTGGGGTAATCCATGAATCAGGTGGAGCTAAGCCTGGTGGATTTGGTCCAAAAAACATCCTCTTTCTTTTTTTTTTTTTTTTAATTTTTTTTTTTTATTTATTTATGATAGTTACAGAGAGAGAGAGAGGCAGAGACACAGGCAGAGAGAGAAGCAGGCTCCATGCACCGGGAGCCCGACGTGGGACTCGATCCCGGGTCTCCAGGATCGCGCCCTGGGCCAAAGGCAGGCGCCAAACCGCTGCGCCACCCAGGGATCCCAAACATCCTCTTTCAAAGAAGTTTTCAGAAGATTCTAGGAAGACAAAGTTTCACTCAATGAACAGGTTCAATATGTATCTTCTCACTTCAATCACATTTCTAGTTCTCGATGCCTAGGGCAGAGCAGCAATGTCTTGTCCTTGACTGTGAGATAGGCCTGTCTTCACTGTTCATTCCCATCAGTCAACCATGGCCCATTCTTACAGAGTCAGGTGGGCAGAATGCGCTAGTTATGGTAGACTTAGCTGGGAGGCAGGATCACCACCTGTCCCAAATCTTGGTGATTCGTACCCTCAGGAATAAGAGAACCCACATGTCTAGCTTCTAATTTTCTCTCTGCACTTTATACCTGTACTCCTTCCTCCCATCTGTTGCCCTCTTTCCCAAAATAGTAGATGAGGGTGATGTTATCAGGAAAGCATTTAGAAGGGATAAGAGTGGGTGACCCCTTCACTGCTGTGATTTGTGATATCACTCACCTTTGACCAGATTGTCTAAAGTACCTTATAAATCTCATCCATTCAACAGTTGATCAAAAACCCCATCCAAACGCATTTTAGAGGTGATGACAAAGAACAATTATGAATTTTAGACAGCCCAGTTTCCTTATCAGTAAAATAGACATGGAAATAATTAATGAGATAAAGTGCTTCACATGGCATCTAATTAATACCAATGTAACTATTATTATTGATGTTTTTGGTTACCAGGAGAAAAGAGTAATTTTTTAAAAAGTGTTCATAATGATCCCATGATATGAAGAGTAATGAATGAGTGTTTGCCATGGGGTATGTATTATTTTAAGCACTTCACTAATATTATGTCATTTAAGCCTGTCAAAAACATATCAGCTACTCCTTATCATTCTCATTTTGTAGTTAAGGGAAATAACCAGAGAGAATTTAAGTAAGCATACCAATAATTATTCTTCCTCTGCATTAATAAAAATTGTGGTAGATTACAAGGGAAATGACAGAAAGGGGAGAGAAGTGGGTTTTAATGGAGAAAAAATAATCTGAAATGGGTGCAAACAGAAAGAGAAGACATGGCAGATGGGATACCTGGGGTAGGAGAGCAAATGCATATTTGTTTCTTTGATTAAACTCAGTGAAGTTCTATTCACAAAAGGGACATGTGATAGATGGAGACATGAGTGAAAAATAGGATGAGGGAGTGAACACTAATGTCCTATGATGTGGAAGAGAGTGGAGTGACAGGGAAGAGATGGAGAAGTCAAGTAAGACAATGCATGTGTCCTCTGCATATTGGTAATTCCTCTGCATTTAATCCATGCCATGTGCAGACACTATTTAATAAAATAATGAATGAGGGAATGAATAAGTAATGTCCATAGCCTAAGGCAGCAAGCATGGTAACATCTTTCTATTTCCCAAGCCCTGAACACGACTGCCCTTTTGAATCCAGTTATCAGTATATCTTAGCTGGTACTAAATAGGTGTTTTATAGTTGGGAAATAGCTGAACAACATCTTCTTATCATTCCCATTGAACATAACTGAATTGAGAGAGATGGAATATCCCATCAGCACTTAGGTGGATAAGCTTGCACTATGGAAACCACAAAGCAATAGCGTTGAAGTCTCCTTGGCCAGAATGATTGGCTGAAGAAGCAGTGGGAAGAGTAGCAAATCCTTCTTTATTTTTAAAACCATAACAAGATTAAAAAGAACAGATCCTTCTATAAACCTCCCATTAAAATTAAAGCATATTATGGACAGGCCTTATCCACTCCGTTTCCAAGGCAAGCAGAATGCTGCCGAGGCTGGAGAAGCCTTGCTCTCCTGGGATGAGGATTTGGCTTCACAGGCTAATAGAAATGGCCTCAGGGGGTCATAGAGGCTGAGCCTGGCATAACCTGTGCCATTTCTATCATTTTCGGAACTTGGGAATGAAATTGGTCAGAGCTTTCTCCATTCCAGACATGATTCCATTTTCATCTGTTATAAGATATATCAGGATTTCAGGAACATTATTCTCATGCAACTTGATATTCTGGTTCTTTCCTGTGGTTTGCATAAGATTGGCCAAAAGAAAAACGTTGGAAAGTATCACCTTATTTTCACAACCTCTTGTTCCACTTATCTAATGCCCTCAGATTCAGTGGCTGCCAGCAATTCTGATTTGAATTCCCCGTTCCCATCCTGATTTGTGTGCAATTGTTCTAGTGGAGGGGATGGCTACTTATTATGCAGGAGGTATTTCCAATGTGCACAGCAGCCTGGCTGCTTCAGCGGCCAGAGGGCCTGCTTCTTAGGGACTTTTCCTAGGGACTTGCAATTTTTTTGAGGTAAAGCAGAGATATTTGCATGAGCTGGAACCACACAACACTAAAATGTGTTGTAAATTGGACTCACTTAAAGTTCTACACCAGTAATCTTCCCTCAATCTCATCTAGAACTGGCAATGGTAAGACAAGGCATTCCCAGATTAGCTTCCAGTGAGAAAACTCCCCTCACTGGGTAATGAGCAGCACTGCATATTCAATAAGTGCCCAGCTCTGGATCCAGAGTATCCACACTAAAACTCTAGCTCAGCCATTTGCCAGCTCTGCAATTTTGGCCTGGTTCTTTATTCCAGTTGATTTTGGTTTCGTCATCAGTGGGGTTGCAAAGATTAAAGGATAATAACTAACCTGTAAAGCACCTAAAATGGTGCCTGAAGTATGAAAAGCTCTCAAGAAGTGTTGGTTTTTATTAATACTACTACAGTCAGCTTTTATTCCTATGGCTACTTCTATTGCCACCATCAAAGTTCGAAGGATAAAGACAGTTATGATATCACCCCAATTTTTTTCCATGGCAATTTTCCTTAGTGGTTTTTCTCACTACTTTCCTACCATGGACCCTCAGTCTGAACCTTAACAAAGTTTATTGGAAAGATCAACTTTTATTGTTTAATATACAAAGATACAAATCTATTTAATATGCAAAGATAGATCCTCAGGAAATCTGTCTTATAGGGATAAATTATAACTACTTAAATGAGTAAGACATGCTTACAAAAGTTCATCCAGGTCTAGGGACCACATATTTAAAGAGGTGTTAGCAATCAAAGATAAATATTAAAATCATGAGGGGTCTTGATATATAATAAAAAGGATGAGCATGGAATGCCATGTCTTAATTTTTAATGGGGGAACTATGATAGCTATATTCTTTTCTTATTGATTCATTTATTCCTTCTTTCAAAAATAATTTTTTGAGACAGAAATTCCAACATGGCAGAGTTTATAGCTAAGCAAATCCTCTCCCCAAAATCGGCTATAAAACTGGAAAAAATATTTTTAAAAGATAAATAAAACATGTTGGGGCTTTAGAAATCAACTATACACATACATGAGGTTGGGAAACAGTTATTCATGACAAAACTAAACAATTGGAAGTCTGTGGCATTCTTGCTTTGGGCCACTCCCATCCCTTCCTCCTCATTCATTGACATGATAGTTCTACCAGAGTGGGCTAGTCTGTGAAAATTAGAAGTTTCATTGATGGAGAGGTTTGACCTTATTTTAAGCAAATGGGAAAAACAATACCCTATACTAGCAGAATTGTTGGTAATCATAGCTAGCTCTGCCACAAATGAATGAAAGACCAGCTGCTCAGTTTATCTAAGATGGAGACCAGGTTGGGCTAAGCAATAAAGTGGCATAGTAGTCAGAAATTTAGCAGGGAAATATGAAAAATGACACAGCAATAATGGGCCTTGCTAACTTTTCCATTTATACCCAGCTGACCAGAAAGCTGTGCATATGAGCAAAGTAAACCAGATAATTTAAGTTATCTACGTATCACTGTGTGACTCTGTCTTCATACGTTATGTGCATGATAGGAACTGCAAAAATGAGTGTCATTTCAAGTTACTAATCTTGTAGTAATTTCCTCCAAAAACTAGAAAATAACTATAGCTACAATGTCATTTTTTTCTGCAGTACACTTATAGACTTTGCCATAGAAGCATGCATAGCTTTGTTAAGGACTCAAGCCTTCTACATAGAAAGCAAAGAAGGACTACTTCATCTTGTAGTATTGGCAAAAGTGTCTGCTAACTCTGGATATTCAGCAAAACCAGAGATGCACACAGGCCAGAGCAACACAGTAAGATATGGAAAAAGTCCATTTTATCTAATATAGCCTCATTAATTATTGTTGACTGTTTACAAATCATTGTAAACCACTTTGTCTACATAAATAAATCCTTTTGCCTGTCAAAAAATATAACTAAAATGAAAATTTCACTGGAGGAAAACAATAGCAGAATTGAGATGTCAGAAGAAGGAATCAGTAAATTTAAAGATAGATACATAAAAATTATCCACTGAGAAGAATAGAGAAGAAAGGGTTATGATGAATAAAGGCCTGGAACTCAGAGGGCACCAAAACAAACATCATTGGAGTCCCAGGAGAAGAGAAGACAAAGAAATGTCAGATAAAATATTTGAAAGACTAGTGAACAAAAACTTCCCAAATTTGATGAACAAGATAATCCACAAACCAAAGAAGCTCAAAAAGTTCCAAGTAAGATCCATTAGACACATTGTACTCAAAGTGTTCATAGCCAAAGACAAAGAAAACATGTTCTTATATACAGGGCACAGAGAATAAAACCAACAGTTGACTTATCATCAGAAACAATAGAAGTCAGAATGCAATGGAGTGACATACTCAGATCAATGAAAGCAAAAAAACAAACCAAAACAAAAATTGTCAACAATAATTTTGTATCCTGAAAAACTATCCTTCAGAATGAAGACAAAATAAAGAAATTGCCAAAGGCTGAGTTATTTTGTAGCTGACATGGCATAAGAAAAATACTTTAAGATGTTTTATTTAAGTTTATATAAGTTGAAACAAAATGACACCAGATGGTAACTCAAATCCACATAAAAAATAAAGAGGACAAGAAAAGTATTAATTTACTATCAGTCTAAAGTAGGTTGTCATAAGTTATAGTACACATTGTAATCCTTAAAGAAACCCCTAGAAAAATAACATAAAATAGTAAGAAAACCAACAAAGGAATTAAAATGATATGATTTAAGACTCTATTTTACAAAAATTAAGGCATCATAGGAGCAATAAAGGAACAAAAAAGACCAGAAACTTATAGAACATAAAAAGGAAAATGGTAGATGTAATTGTAATCTGACAGTAATTACATTAAATGTGAATGGACCATGTATTCCCATAAAACAGCAGAAATTGTTAGACTAAATTTAAAAATCACAGTCCAAATATATCTTCTCTACAGGAGGCACACTTAAATTCAAAGACAAATGAGGTGAAATTAAAAAGATGGAAAAAGATATACCATGTAAACGTAACTATAAGAGATCTGGAATGATTATATTAATATCAAGTACATTGTTTTAAAAAAGATCACTATAGGGGTGCCTGGGTGGCTCAGTTGGTTAAGCATCTGCTTTTGGCTCAAGTTATGATCTCAGGGTCCTGAGATCAAGACCCACATCGGGGAATCCCTGCTCAGCAGGAAGTCTGGGACTTCCTCTCCCTCTGCCCTTCCCCCGAATGCACACACACTCTCTCTTAAATAAATAAATAAAATCTTTTTTAAAAAGATCACTATAAGCAATGAAGGATATTACATGATGTTGATGATCAATTCACTGAAAAGATACAATAATTACAAATGTACACGCACTTAACAACAAAGCTCCAAAACAAATGAAAAATGACAAAGGTGAATATATAAATTTTTAGTACAACAATATTTGAAGACAAAAATGCTCCATTCCCAATAATGGGTAGAACAACTAACAGAAAATGAGAAAGACTATAGAATACCTAAATAGAGCTGTTTACTAACTTGATATGATTGACATATACAGCACCTTTCACTTAATATTGCAAAATGGACATTTATTTTTAGAGTACATTCTTTAGGGAAGATCATATGCTAGACCACTGAATAAGTTTCAGTAAATTTAAAAGAGTTTAAATAAGTCATAATATGTTCTCTGACCAAAACAAAATTAAAACAGAAATTAAACAAGAGGGAGAGAATGCCCCACATATTTGGAAACTTAATATCTAGGGGCACCTGGATGGCACAGTTAAGTGGCTGATTCTTGGTTTCAGCTAAGGATGTGATCACAAGGTCATGAGATTGAGCCCACATCGGGCTCCCCACTCCGTGTGGAATCTGCTTCAGATTCACTCTCCCTCTCTCTCTGCCTCTCCTGCTTATGTGCTCACTCTCTCTTTCTCTCTCTCTCTCATAAATAAATAAATAAATAAATAAATAAATAAATAAATAAATAAATATTTTAAAAGGAAAAAAACCCCTCATATCTAAATAACTCATAGTTAAACAAATCACAGACTTTAAAAATATTTTGAATTGCTTGAAAATAAAACATAATATATCCAAATTTATAGGATCCAGCTAAATCAGTGATTAGAAGGAATTTATACCTTCAAATAACTATATATGAAAATCAGACAAGTCTTAAATATCTTAAACCATAACAGACTAGAAAAATGTGAACAGACTAAAATGTAATCAAGCAGAAGAAAGTAAATAATAATTATTCTGATGGGAATTAATAACATTGAAAACAACAACAACAAAAACAATAGAGAAAATCAGTGATGCCCTTAGTTTGCAACTTCCTCAGAAGCTTCCTGCGTGCAATTTAAAACAGTTATCATACAGAGAGAGCAGGGAAAGACCAAAGAAAGAGGCAGGCCACTCCAGATTGGTATATGGCACATTTAATGAGCAAGAGAACTTACTTAAGAGGCTTGTTTGGGGCAGCTGCCAAATGGGTATATCTCTGCACCTGCATGCCACAATCAAAATTTTATATAGAGACCTTCACTGGGCTCATCCATGAACGCCACTTAGATGGTCTCAACACTAAAACACTATCTGAAGGCTATATCCCTGCAGCAACTTCTGGGAGCAGGGACAGTAAGCAAAATGCAGATTCCAAGGATTGGAAAGGGGGTGAGGAGTCTCCAATCACCAGGGTCCATCTCATGAGTCAACTTGGTGGTCACGAACTCCCAATGTCTTCCCTCAACAGGTGCCAAATTTTGTTCTTTGCAAAGATCCACAATATTTACAAATATTTATACTGACAAGAAATAGAACAAATTACCAAAATCAGGAATAAAAGAGCCTTAAAAATGGAAAGGTATTATTTAAGGGAACAAAGATATCACAGTTTAAATGAAATTAAGAGATTTTTACGAAGACAAAATTTGCTAAAACTGACTCAAGAAGAAATTAAAATTCTAAATAGACCTATAACAAGTAAGGACATTAAATTAGTGATAAAAAAATTTCCTACCAAGAAAAACTGAAGTCCAGATGGCTTCAATGGTGCTCTAACAAAAAAAGATTAAAATAATATTGATCTTTCACACAATCTTTCAGATAATAAAGGAGGAGAAAACATTACCCAACACATTGTATGAGGTTGTTATTACTATGATACCAAAGCCAGAGAAAAAGATTGCAAAGGATAAACAATATAAAAACTACAGATCAACATCCTTCATGAACATTAACATAAAAGGTATAACACACACACACAAAAAGGTATAACACAGTATCAGAAAACAAAATCCAGCAAAATATAAAAAAGGAGTATACTCCATGACTGAGATTGATCTTAACAATGTAAAGCTGATTGAATATTCACATCTTAATGAATGTGATAAACAGTATAATATAATGCGTTATAGTACACAATATATTGTGTACAGTGTATATTGTAGAGGGCAGCTTAATCATCTCAATTGCTGCATACAAAGAGATTTGACAAAATCTAACATCCATTAATTATAAAACTCTTAAATTAGGAATAGAAGAAAACTAACTTCCTTAATCTGATAAGGGGTTCTTATGAAAAATCTCACAAATAACATCATATTTATTGGTGAAAGAATCAATGACCCATAAAGATCAAGATGCCTGCATTCTGCACTTCTACTCAGCATTATACTGGAGATTCTTACAAATAAGGGATTTTAAATAGACATCCAGATTGGAAGGGAAGAAGCAACACACACACAAACCCTTCTAGAACTAATAAATGAGTTTAGCAAGGTTACAGGATATATTTCATATATATAAAACATATATATAAATGAAAAAATACATTCAACATGTGGTGAAAACTCATACACTAAAAACTACAAAACATTGCTGAGATGGAAAAAGTATTAATAGATGGGGAGACATTCCATATTCATGGAGTAGAAGATTCGATATTATAAAGATGGTGATTCTCCCCAAATTGATATACAGATTCAAGTTGATCTGTATCAAAATCCCAACAGACATTTTGTGGAAATTGACAAACTGATTTTAAAATGTATAGGACCCAGAATAACCAAAACTATTATAATAAAGAACAAAGTTGGAGGACTTTATTTTTTAAACCTACTATAAATCTATATATATAGCAATCAAGATAGTGCATACTTCCATAATGATACAGATCAAACACAATTGACTCTAAAATCCTAAGTAAACTTACATAATGATATAAAATATTAAAAGTAAAATAATGTAAAATAATAAAATTAAACCTTAAAAATATTTGTTGTTCAGAAAACAGTGAAAATAAAAAATACAAGTTACAGACTGAGAAATAACATTTGCAAACTATACATCTGATAAGGGATTTCTATTAGAATATATAAAGAACTCTTACAACTCATTAATAAGTAGACAAAAATATAATTATGAAATGGGCTAACTATTTGAATAAATATTTCAGCAAGAAGATGTACAAAGGGCTAACATGCATAAGAAAAGATGCTCATGGGATGCCAGGATGACTCAGTGGTTAAGCTCTCCTTTCAGCTCAGGGCATGATCCTGGAGTTCTGTGATCAAGTTCCACATCAGGCTCCCTGAGGGAAGCCTGCCTATGGCTCTGCCTCTCTCTCTTTGTCTCTCATGAATAAATAAATAAAATCTTTTAAAAAAGAAAAGAAAAGATGCTCATATCATTAGCGAAATGCACATCGGAACCAGTGAGATATTACTACACACTCACTGGAATACCCATAATAAAGATAGGCACTTACCATTATTGGCAAGGATGGAGGGAAACTGTAACCTTCATATGCTGCTTATGGGATTGTAAAATGATATAGCCACTTTTAAAACTTTGTCAGTGACTTAAAAGTTAAATATACTCTTACCATATAACCCAGCAATTACACTTCTAATGGAATTGAAACATGTGTCCACACAGACTGTGGATGGATGTTCATGGCAGCATTATATATGATATTCACAAACTGGAAACAATTTCAGTGTCTATGAACTGGTGCATGAAAAACCAAAGGTGGTAGGTATATCCATACAACAGAACACTATTCAGCCATAAAAAAGGAACAAACTATTGACATATGCTACAAGACATATGAGTCTCAAGACACTATGCTAAGTGAAAAAAGCCAGATGTCAGATAACATATTATATGATACAATTTATTTGAAATGTCCAGGGGAAAAAAACCTCTAGAGAAAGAAAGATTGGTGGTTTTCTGGGGTGAGTGTTAGGGGAGGGATACTAGGATTGATTCTTGGTACTGCATCAGGAAATTTGGGATTATGGTAATATTATAACCTGGATTGTGGTGGTGATTGCTCAATTATGAACATTTACTAAAAATTATTGACTTTCACACTCACCATGGATGAAATTTATACCTCAATAAAACTGTAAAAAAACAAACACTTTAGTATAAGATTCTTGAGGTCAGGATTCCCACCATAGAGTTAAGTTAGAAGACTAATTCAGTCAAGTGATTAGGGTTGAAAACAGAAAAGTAAGCATTTAATCATTCTAGCTTGCTTTATTCTCTTGTCTGGAGGATAATGTTTTAGGTACCTCTATCCCAGGTAAGTTCACCTGTGGATAAAAAAAGAGAACAAAAACCCTAGCTCATTGGTTGGTTGGTTGGTTGGTTGGTTGGTTGGTTGGTTGGTTGATTTCTGGTTTGGTTAATTTTCCAGGGCTAAATGCTCATCAGATATCCTTACCATGGAAACTCTTCAAACCCCACCTCTCACAACTGCCTTACTCCTTTTGCCTTAGAATTCTGACCCTTAACCATTTAAATCATTATCTAAATCAATCAATCAATCAATAGCCCAGCCCCATGGTGCCTGCATTCAATCTATTCTGTTCTTGCTGTTATAACATCTGTCATCCTCTCCACAGCAGGAGCATCAAGCTGGGAGGACTGAGAGACGCTTTCCTGATCCCATGTTCTTCTCCTCTGGAAAGCCCTATCAGAAGCATCAGGCTGTGGTGGATACAGATGTATGCTCTTTAGGCAACTGGCTTCTTTGTTATTGTTGCCCATTAAAGATGCTATTATTGCTTACTCATCTGTGGCTTTGAGTCAGGCATACAGTCAATACTTGTTGCTCTTTACTTGGAAAACTGTCCCCAGATCCCTCTCTCTAGCTCCTTTCCAATCATGGTGCCCTCACTGACCCAAGGTGTGATATCTGAACTGTTTACAGGAGTCCTAAGCCCTATCTTGGGTTCAATTACACACACTGAGAGGCTTGCAAGCATTTTTTCAAATGGGATTCACTGTCTAGGTCATTAAGGAAGCAAGGGAGAGAGCGTATGGCCCCTCTTTAATCATCCAGCCTGATGGGCAATTGCATGCTGGCAAAGATGGCTACACCTCCTACAGAATTGCCATGCTAATCACCAAGCCTCTAGTGGAGAGGTATTCTGTGCTTCCAGTTGGAAGGAAAGAATGTATCTCCCATAGAGTACTTGGATAATTGGAAGAATTAAGGAAAAATACATTATTCCATTTGGATCCAGTACTAATTGGAATGAGCCAAATAATCAGTTCATCAGCATGAAGCATAACCCCTTACCTTTTTGACTGTAGAGAAGAGTATTTGCCTACATAATAATGAGCTCCTGTGGCCCCGTCATCAACAGTTAGATTGCCCGTTCCTTCAAAGTACCCTGTGGGGTGTGCCTGTACCATTTCTTCTGCCACCTGGTTTCCGACTCAGAGAAAGAAAACCTTCTAATTATATTGAGACGGAAATGGAAGACCAGCCCTGTGGCTAGTTTGGGCTCTGCCTGGCCACAGAGCTTGGGCAGAGGTATCTGCAATATCACAGAGCAAGTTTCAAAGGTTTGGTTCATTAGAGAAAAATTGATCTATTTGAGGAGCTTGAAGCCCAGAACAAAGTTCTGAGGCAATTCTTGTGCCACCACTTCAATAAAAGCCTCCCACTTCCTAAAAGCAAAAACACTCAAGGCAGGTGAAGTTGTACTTTCTTCAATATCGATGGCTGAGGTCTCCTGCCCTTCCTGAAGAATGTACACTTAATTCTTTTGCACTGTCGATGAAAGCTAACAAAATAAAGCTGTTTCCTTTAAATAAGAATTCACATTATGTTTAGTCTCCTGACAGACCCAGAGTTTCAGGTTCTTCTACCCACCCACATATCCATTCATCCACCTTCCTTGTCCTTCTTGAGTACCTGATATGAGTCAGGCTCTGTTAATCTATTTATTCCACTTTATAGATGAGAAAATGGAGTCCCACAACAACTGAAGAACTTATTCAAGTGTCATCTGTAACCAGGGCTGGAGCTGGTACCTGATATGTCTGACCCTAGGGCCCAAATCCTGCTATGTATGCTGGAAATACTAAGTTTCAGAGACAGATTGGTTAAAAATAAAACTTAAATAATAAATTTTAAAAATGCGTTTTATAAAAAGCTATCATAGACCCTAGAAGACACTAATATCACAGAAAAATATTTTCTGGAGTTCTTACCTTCATTCAGTATGTGCCTACTGGGCTTGCGTTTTTCCACATAGAATTCTCTACCTACTGCATTAGTTTCCTTTTCTGCCCTCACCCCTTACAGTCCTTCTGCTCTCTCAGTTTTGCCAAAAGAAAAATCTTTCTGGAAGTTAACTAATACTGAATGATGCACTTTTGGATCTGCTTAGTAATAACTACATTTTGTCTGGTCAATTGCCCTGCCCTCCTCCTTCTCATTAAAAGAGGGCAGCCACAGAAATGCAGAGCAGCTGCCCAGGAGCTTAAGGCTGGCAAGTACCATCCCTCATCCAGGTTGTTCCCTTTTCCCTAAGTATAAGCAGCAGTGGGCTTGTCCTAGGACTTTTCAATTGATAGAAAAGAAAAAGTTTAAATGATTTTGGGGGGAAAATGATCTTGTAGTCTTATTTTCAAAGGAAACCTTTTTTCCGGAGTTGGGGGCAGTAAAGGGCTTTGGACTGCTGTTTGTGAATTGCAGTGAAAAGAAAGTACATCTTCTATGGGGGAGACTTCGTTTGTAGCTCTGGAGAACTAGCAGGGTTGGGCATGACCTAAAGAAACAAAAAAGGCAGGGACTTATATGACTCAAATATGATGGCAGGAGGACAGGGAGATAGATTTAAAAATAGAGGATGGAAATTAGCATGGCATACTATTTCTAAGGCTAGCCCATGCATTTGAGTGGAGCCTCTTGGGATATAGCTTTTAAGCACTTAAACTTCATGGACTAGGGACATTAGCATGAAATAGTTCTCATTTTAGCAAGTTACAAAGCCAAAAGCCAGAAAAAATAGTGAAATTCAGTAAGTTGATAAGTGAGGAATTCTTCATGCTCTAAGATGATACCACTTGATAGTTGGACCAGAAACATTCAAGGTCCTGATCCAAACATGATATACTCTATGCTCATACCAGATATAGCCATATCATTGGCCCTGGGGCAGAAGCAATATACTGGAATGTATTACAAAAGCATTACCAGGTATGGTTATGGGATGGGGAGTAGAAGACCTATAAGTAATGTATGAACAATCATATCTATTTTGCTTGAAGTAGAACCCCTAATATATCATCTACACACATTTTTTTTTTCCAAATTAGAGTATTTTAGTTATTAGCAGTGGTTACCAAATAAGCGGAAGGTAAATTTCTTCCAAGGAGTTGCTCATAATTTGCTTTGTTGAGAAGAGGCGAGGAGCCTCTTAGGATGATGCAAGTTTTTTTTTTTTTTTTAACCTTGAAAGAGTTTTCTGAGGTTGGTATCCCTATCAGCAAAGGGTCACTCCTGGCATGCTCCTCACAGTAGGACATGAGGTCCACTGATGCCTTTGAAACCTTTATGTGTAAGTCTGGAATTACATAGTATAAAACCACACCACTTGGTGTCAGAAAACTCCAGTTCAAATCCCTCTTTTTAGTACTGTTTTGAAGCACATCAATTCACTCCTCTGAGATTTATTTTCCTTATTTGAAAATGAAGTTGTTGAACCAGAAGATCTCTTCTATCTCAAGCTCCATGAGTCAGCTTTCTAACGAAAGGGAATTGAAATGCATATTGGTTAGGTTTCAGGGTTCAGTCACTTATGGGCTTTGATAGATACTGTACATCTCTCATATTATGAAATATTTTTCTCTCTCAGTAAAAATATGATGCTCTGTATAACTGAGCAAAATTCTCTCCTTAGGTACTATAAACTTTCTGCCCAACGAGATACGAGAAAATTGTGACTTGGAAAGATACTTAAGCATAGTAATTTTGCGGAAAGAAGTCTGAGTTGGGATTTGCTTTTCATAAACAGTTTGATTATCATAAGGGGAAGCTCAGAGGAATCAAAGTAGGACGGTTAATAATGTGAAGCTAGAATCTGACTTGACTGGTTTGAAAGCTCTTTCCCTAGATTCTTGAGAAGATTTTCTCCCTTGTACTCTTCTATCCTCTATACCAGTGGGTTTTTAACCAGGAATGATTTAGGTCCCAAGAAAGATTTAGCAATGTCTGGGAAAGTTTTTGTTCTCACAACTAAATATTACCCAACCTAAAATGTCAGTAGTGCAAAGGGTGAGGAAGTCTGCTATCTACTGATAGTACATAGAGACCACAGTGAGATACTCTGAAACTTTGTGAATTGAACTGATAAATTTAGCATGCAACAGATCAAATCAGAAATAGTGACATAGCCTTCAGAGGATGAGCATTCTTATGGCAGAAAGCAGAAAGAGTAGACTTTAATGGAATAATTGATTATCTGACAATATCTGAAGTAAGAATGTTTCAATAAAATGTATGTAGAAAATCAGCTCTGTAGAGGCCAATACTAGAGATATTCATCCAGGACTATTCAGAGGATAAATTGCTTTGACCCACAATGGGGTTTTGTTGTCTTTTGAAAGTGCAGCTCCTAAATAGTATGGATGCCGCTGGGTATCTACTGTCAACTGTCTAATCTCACCAGCATCTGCTTGAATATTACACTCACCAAACAATCTTCTGGCTATAGTTTGGCTTCTCATGTAGCACTTCCTACAGGAAGATAATGTATTGACCAACGAAAGAAAATTATTCTGGTCTCCTTGGCTATTATGTCTCTCATATTGACTTGATAAATTCACACTTTTATTTCTTTATCAGATGAAAACTTGGGAATTTTGTGTGAGTCAATCCTGTGAGAGGCACCCAAAAACTCGAGGACCTAGTTAGTCATAGTCCTTCCTATGATAATACTACCATGGACAGCCAGCTAAACATTATCTCTGGGCTGTATCTCTTTGCATAGCCTGAAATTTGTAGCACCTGAAAGAGCAAAGAGTCAAAAAGAATTAATCCAGCACTTCCATACTTTTCTAATTTTTCCAAAGAGAGCTTAAGGAAGAGAATAAGAGTTTACTTTGTAACCACTCTAAAGTCTCTTATATAAGAAGCTCAGTGTATACTATATTGTAGGTGAGTGGGTTTTTGTTTGTTTGTTTGTTTTGTTTTTAGATAAACATTCCTTCTCAAAGTAGTAAAAGAATGTGAAATGTTTCAAAGGGGAAATATGAAAGTAAGACTTTTTTGTTTTAGGCTGGAACAGGGAAAGTAGGTCTCAGTTGGTCAATCAGACCAAAAAAAAAAAAAAAAAAAAAAAATCCCCAAATGGCAAGGTAAGATCTTGTGGGAATGCCTTGAGGTAAAACCAATTCAATTAGTTTCTGCAACATAACTGTCAGAACCCAAAAACTAGGTGGAATAATGAACTGATTAAAACCTGTAACTGCAATTCAATGGAGGAAACCATTCATCATGAAGATGGCAGCGTTCTTTACATTCCAGATTGCATGAAGAGGAGACACTGACAAAGGTAGGAATGAGGGGTTCGTATGAATCAGAGAAGAGCAACACATTTCTTAATAGGAGGATGCAGTATTAGCCTGAAAGGGGAGCTTGGTCTTCATCCCGTATACTTGATTTCTGACCTAACAACCGAAATGTAGGCATCTGCCTCAGGCTTTAATCCAAGACCATTTTGAGGATGTACTTCTAATTTGATCACTATTAACATTCCTGGATTTTACCCAAAGCCAACATTAGTCAATGCTCTCAGTTTTTCCCTGATGTTTTGCAGGTCTTTTTCTCACACACCGTCTATCTTTGTATATATATTGCTTTGTATCAAGGGTAGGCCAACTTTTTCTGTAAAGGACCAGATAGGAAATATTCTCAGCTCTGCTGTTATGGTTCAAAAACAGGCATAGAAAATATATAAATGACTGTGGGTTGTGCTCCAGTATAGCTTTTCTACAAAAAAACAGATGGGGGCGGGGGGAGGTCAAGTATGGCTGGGACGTTGTAGTTTGCTAACCCTTGCTCCATATACACAGTAGTAACTAAGATAACATGCAAAGCAAAATAATAAATTAAATTAAATGACCCACATAAAATAACTTTCTTAATTTTTTGAGAGACACAGTGGTCATTTTATGCTAAATGGCATTTTCTTCTGAGAGCTAACACTCTTAGACCAGCTTGGAATAAAAGCAGTAATCAATTCAGGAATCCTGGTAGTGGATGGACTGGAAAATGCACCAAGCACACTTAGCTTCATTCATTTGTTCTTCCTCATTCACTCAGCAGCATTTGTTTAGGCACTAGGGTATGTGTGGCCATCTGTTCCAAGCACTTTTCTAGGGATTACATCTAGGGATGTAATGGTGAGACAGAAATGGTTCCTGCTCTTTTGGAGATCATATTGTCATAATAAGAAGCAGACAGTGAACAGATGAAGACATAAACAAGATAATTTCAGGTAACAAAAAATTGCTCTATAAAGAAAATAAAACAATGTGATATTAAACAAATGTATATGAATAGCAACTACTATAGTTTGGGAAGCTGAAGAAGGCTCCTCTGAGATGGACCCTTTCAGCTGAGACTGATGATGGTAAATCTCCTGTAAAAGACTTCAGTTAAGAAAAAAGAAACGCTGGTATGGTTGGAGCTGCAGTGAGATAGAGAATACCAAATATGAGGTGATATTTGGAGCCAGGTGTGCCTTGAGGCTAGGTGTTAATGTTTCATTGCATTTTTAACAGGAGGAGAAGGCATTTCATGGTTTGAAGGAAAAGATAGCATAATCTCACCATAATCTCACCTTAAAGGACAGTTCCTATTGGGATGTAAACACAAATTCTTGGAGGGGTTGAAGGGACAGTGCTAACAGGGGGACAAGTTAGGAAACTCTTGGCCTGAAGAACTTCTTTCATCTGTTCCTACAGTGTATTTTGAATTTAGATCTTGGTGGAAATTGGCACTGTCAGCCCTATTACCTTTGAAAAAGTTAATTCTACTACACGGACCAAGGACTGGGTCTGCTAGGAATGGATCCTTCTTTTATCTTAACTCTTAAATCACTAACCTTCTATACAAACCCTCCAGATTCCATCAGATTCTATTTTAAGGGTCAACCAACATGGCTTATTGGACAGATTAGCTATTGGATTTCAGAACACAGTCCTCAGTATTTTAGTCAGTGAATATACTTCTAATCTGGTACCACTTTGTAGATTTTTTTTAACAGACAAACTTCACAAAGCAGTACAAAATTGAACTCCTGCCTGTCAGTGTTTAAGAGTATAAAAGTGATTTCTCCCATAAACAGCAGAATAAAAGAAATTGGATCACCTGGGTGACTCAGTCATTAAGTATCCGACTCTTGATCTCAGCTCAGGTCACAATATCAGGGTCTTAAGATTGAGCCCCGCGTCAGGCTCCTTACTGGGCTACCCACTGGAGTTTGCTTAAGATACTTGCTCTCTCTCCCTTTCTCTCTCAAAAAGATAATTTAAAAAATAAATAAATATAGTCTGGTCCACATGCCTGTGTGAGAAAGTGTGGACTTCTCTTGATATGATCCAGATTGAAACTGGATACTATATATGCCTGTGCAGGGAATCAGGTTCAGCTCCTGATATCCACTATACACCTGCCTCCTTGTAAGTTAATACCCCACACCTCTAAACCCTGTCCAGATTTCTCACTTTAGTCCTTCATATCCCATTTCTTATCAACTTCCAGTTCGCACCCTTGCCATATATTTCATGTATCAATATATTAGGGAAATCTCTTTGCCCTATAATTATTCCTAAATTATTTTCTTTCCTCTCCTTCCTCCCAATCTCATCAATCCTTACTTTTTAAAAATCTGCTTAACATAGGAAGACACCTTCCATTTCTCTTGCAGAATGCTTTTGCCTCATCTGTCCATATTACAGAATACTTTTGCTACACTGGTCTACTCCACCTGGGAAGGCACTGGCCTTGCATCTAATCTCACTGATTAACCATCATTTCACCTCTCCTGATCATTTATAGTCCAGAACTTTTATTCAAACTGTTACTGCTGAATCTATAAAAAAATTTTTAACCATTCTAGATGTCTTTAGCAACTAAATCGCGTTTGTCTTCTATTAAACATATTAATTAAGAGCTGGATTGTGCGTCAGGAGGACCTAAGTGTAAAGAACCTAGATATGTGACCCTTAGAAGTTGAGTAAGTTCTTTATGCCTGTTTCTTGCCTATAAAATGAAAATAAAATAGTATATGCCTGTCTTAGCCTGTATTACCCAGAAGGAAGAGACTGAGGCTGCTAACTAACCAGAAAGTACAGTCCCAGGGAACCAAACTTCAGGAAAAGGGGGAGTGAATCAGGGAAAGGAAGAGCCAATATGGAGGCACCTCACTGAGGTGGTCTTTGCTTGGTCACAAGTCTATATGATTGCTCAATATAGTGGAATTGTCTTCTGGGTACTCATAAGAAGTATTTCTTGTCAAGACAGTCCATGGAGAAGGAAAGAAGAATTTGTCCTCTGGATCCCAAATTCCATAGGTTTTTCCCAAAGGGAATTAACTGCCCCACACTTCTGAGTTGTGCATACCTGGCTGGTGCACAGGTTCATGGCATCTTATGCCTAGTGTCAAGAGGGAAGCTCCAGGGTAAAGGGAAAGAGCAGCCTGGCATGGGCATCATGCAAGGAGCATTGGGTTGTGTCCTTTTGAGGTGAATCATAGCCCACACAGAATTGGCTGCCTCATGGCAGCTGGGCAAAACAAAAAGCCTCCAGGAAGAGGAAGTTGAAATGACCTGAGGTAGTACCTAATAGCTGTCTGGTTTGTTCCTCCCTTGAAACACTTGGATCCGTGTATGCCCTTTTATCATACCAGCCTCTCAAAACACAGGGGGTACCTCCATCTTTATGAGCAGATACTAATCACATCCCTGAGAGGGTAGGTAAATATTCAACCCTTCCTAGAGCTCCATTAAGCTGGTGGCAGCTCATCCCTGTGAAGACCTAAGGCAAGAGTGCTCATGAAGCAAATTAAATTCCCTGGAACCACAGCTGATACTAAGACCATGGCACTCAAGATCTCTCTTCTCTATCTTCCTTTCATGATTTCCCATACACCTGACTAGGACTTGAGCTGGTCTGGGTTGTTTGCCTGGTGGAGTGACCCATACCTTCATCAATAAAGGGTATGAACTCCTGCTTCTCTTGCCATTGCTGGGACGCTATGGTTATATAGACACTTCTTTGTGTCTCTCTGGGTACAGAAGTACTGAGATGCCCCAGTGAATCCCTTAGGACCCAGACATTGCTCCACCTTCCCCACATTGTATTGGACAAATGTAGCTCCTCATAGTGATCAAAGGCAAGTTCAGGAGCTTGCACTTAGCTCTTCTTAACATAGTGTCCCTTGCTCTCCATATCAAGTAACAAATTTGGGTTACTACATATTAAGTCCATGTCAATTATATATTCAAGAACCAGGGAAATAACTACAGGCCAGGTTCAAGTATCCATTAGACCACTATGACTTGGGTCAAATTCCATGTAACATCTGGCTTTCCTATACTTCAACTCTAACTGGAGGATTGTGAAAGCATTGTGGGTCTCCTGGTATTAGTGTTAGAAGTCCCCTCTAATAATCCTCAAAATTTGGGGCATTCCCTAGTCTTTGTATGCAGAGCACCCTGGCACAGGTCCCTCTGGAAAGGATCACACTAATCTTCACCACATTTACTTGCAATAGCACTGAAGAGCCCTGACTCGTGAGAAGGAACTTCTCTTTAAGTCAAAGGCATCCTGATCCTTTCAGCTACTGCTATAAATCACTATAGGCCAAGGCACCCTACTGGCCACTGCAGCCTTCCTACCCATTACAGCAATTACAGCAGGTGCGCCTCACCATCTTTGTCTCTGATGGTCAAGTGCTGCCACCTAGCTTCAGTCATTCTGGCATCTTGCCACTGAGGCCAGGCAGCTCTTTTTTTTTTTTTTTTTAAGATTATTTATTTATTTATTCATAAGAAACACAGAGAGAGAGATAGAGGCAGAGACACAGGCAGATGGAGAAGCAGGCTCCATGCAGGGAGCCCTATGTGGGACTTGATCCGGGGACTCCAGGATCACACCCTGGTCCGAAGGCAGGAGCTAAACCGCTGAGTCACCCAGGGATCCCCAGGTTGCTAATTTTATGTTAATCTTCCCTACTGTCAAACCTGGCCTACAGAGGACAGTCATTATTAATTTCTCAAAGATACTGCTGCCCCCTCCCTGGTGCATTTCTTTCTTTCTTCTTTCTTTTTTCTTTTTTTTTTTTTTTTAAGATTTTTTACTTATTTGTTGGAGAGAGAGTACAAGTGGGGTGGGGAGGGTAGGGGGCAGCAGGAAAAGCAGACTCCCTGCTGAGCAGGGAGCCAGATGTGGGGCTTGATCTCAGGACCCTGGGATCATGACCTGAACCAAATGCAGATGTTTGACAGACTGAGCCACCCAGCCACTCCTCCCCCGCACGTTTCCTATTGCCTCGAAACTAGCATTAGCATCATCTAGGAGCTTTTTAGAAACGCAAATTTTATAACCTTAAATATCAGGGCATACTTCATCAGACTTTGGGGATGGGTCCCAGGAAGTGATGTTTCACAAGCCCTCCTAGAGATTCTGATATAAGATCAAGTTTGAGAACCACTGACTTAATGAAAGGAATGTCCTCTGAGATACTAAGGTATTCATTCTAATATTTTCACTGCTCTGAGTTCTCGGATTCCATCCTCAATATTCTTCAAAGGCATCTCTCTCATTCATGTAGGACTTAGATGTGTAGAAGCTCTAAGGAGCTAGTCTGCAGATTTTTATTTTTCTTTTGTGCACATCTGCACACACACATATCAATACAAATAAAACTAGAGAAAGCTGAGGAAATCAGTGAATTGTATCAAAGTGAATATTCTCTGATATTGGACTATTTTTTTCTGAGAAGTTACCACTGGGGGAAACTGAGTTAAGTGTACACGAGATATCACTATATTATTACTTATTGCTGCATATGAATCTACCTCACTCTATCTAGTAATCATCTATCACCTACCTATTATCTATCTATCTATCTATCTATCTATCCATCTCTCATCTATGTAACTATCATCCATTATCTATCATTTATGTATATATGTATGTTCCTATCATCTATGCATCTATAATCTATTATCCATTTATCATCTATGCATATATGTATATATGTATCTATCTCTATCATCTATCATTTATTTAACTATCATCCATCTATCATCTATGTATATATGTGTGTATCTATCTGTATTTTACATTCCTACTAACAATGAATGAGTAACCCAGTTTCTGTGCATCCTCATTGGTACTGGTATTGTTACTTTTTTTTTTTTTTTTTTTTTCTTGAGCCATCAGGATGCAGAGATATCCCATTGTGGGTCTTTGTTTGGTCAGTTGTTGTTTTTTCCTTTTCCAGTTCCCTGAGGGCTAATGATGTTGAAGAGTTTCCTGTGCTTACTTGTCATCTATATATCTATACATCCCCTTCCCTAAAGTGTGCTTTCACATCTGCCAAATACCTACTTGCATAGTTTGTTTTCTACTGATGTGTTGGGAGCATTCTTTATATAATCTATATGTAAGGTCTTTTTTCTCAACTATGTGGTTTGCGCATATTTTATTCCGGCTTATGGCTTGCATTTTCATCCCCTCCGCATAGTCCTTGACAGAACAAAATTTGTAATTTCTATGAAGTCTAATTCATCAGTTTTTCCTTTAATAGATCATGCTTTTGGCATCAATTCTAAAAATTCAGTTAATTTTTGGATAGGGTTGTGGTATAGGTTAGGTTTCTTTTTTTTTTTTTTTTTTAGTTTTAAAAGATTTTATTTATTTATTCATAGAGGCAGAGACACAGGCAGAGGGAGAAGCAGGCATCATACAGAGAGCCCAACGTGGGACTTGATCCAGGGTCTCCAGGATCACGCCCTGGGCTGCAGGTGGCACTTAACCGCTGCACCACTGGGGCTGCCCTAGATTAGGTTTCATTTTATTGCCTATGTATGGCCAATTGCTCCAGTATCACTTATTCAAAAGGTTTCCTCCTTTGCATTGCCTTTGCACCTTGTCAAAATCAGTTAAGCATATTTATGGGGACTACTCCTGGGTTCTGTTCCATTGATCTATTAATCTATCCCTCTGCCAAGATCAAACTGTCTTGATTATTGTAGCTGAGTCTTAATGTGTAGGGTGATTCCTCCCATTTTACTCTTTTCATCAAGATTGTTTCAGCTACCTGTGTCTTTCCAAATGAATTTTACAATAAGCTTTTCAATATCCACTGAAAAACCTTGCTGGTATTTTGATAGGGGTTTCATTAAGTCTGTAGATCAATTTGGGGAGTGTTTTCATCTTTATAATCAGAATTGTCTTTCAATTCATGCACACGGTATGTCGTTCCATTTACTTACATCTTTGATTTCTGCCATAGCATTTTGTAATTTTCACCATACAGATCTTGTCCATGTTTTGTTAAATATCTGCCAAGGTGTTTTATTTAGTTTCTTTGCACCAATTATAAACTGTGCTGTGGTCTTAATTTCTATTTCAGCATATCCAGTTTTAGTATATAGAAATGTGATTGATTTTTCCTGTTAACCTTATGTTCTGCAATCTTGCCGATCCTAGTTATTAGTTGTTGGGAGGGTTTTTTCTGGAGGGTAGATTATGTGTGGATAATTTCTAGACAATCATGTAATCTGAAAATAGGGACAATTTTCCTTCTTTCTAATCTATATGTCTTTTATTTTCTTTTCTTGCCGTATTGTGCATTCTATAGCTTCCAATCCTATGTGAAATAGCAGTGGTAACAGCAGACATCTTTGCTTCATTCCCAATCTTGGGAGGGAAGCATTTTGTTTTTTTGTTAGTAGATATGATATTAGCTCTGAGGTTTTCATAGATGCCCTTTATGAAGGTGAAATAATTATTTTGCATTCCTCACTTTTTGCAAGTTTTTATCATAAATGGATGTTGGATTGTGCCAGATGTGTTTTCTGCATCATTTGTGTCCGATCGTATGATTATTCTTCTTTAGCTTATTGATATGGTGTATTAAAATCTGTTCTAGGTGTCTTTGACAGAATGTTAAACTCAGAGTCTGAAGTGAGTGCTCCTGCATCAAAACATTCTCCTATGCCCAGTCTTTAATTTGTCTTTCCCAACCCTGGTCTTACCTCCTCAAGATGCATGCCTGTACAGACTTGCCCAGTTCTTACTCAAACGCATTGGCAAGGGCCTACAAATGCTTTCAGGTTAATTTATATTGTCCTGGAGCAAGGCTACGCTTTCCTAACTGAGCTGTGCTAAAACCTAATCCAGACTATTGGCCTGGGAGCAACAGAGGACTAGAGGGGCGATTTTGAGAGGTATAAGCACTGTCTTGCAAAATTTCTTCTTCATATAGAGCGATTGAGAGTTTTTGGGTACAAATAGGTTATTCTCCTACAGTAAGTGGAAAGAGAGTTAATTCTCCTGGCCTGAAGAATCCGGCTTAAGGATTCTCAGACATGTCCAGCCAAATGTCCACATCCCAGCTTTCAGTGTCCCATTCATCTTCCATCCAGGCCTTAATTTTCAAAGAAGATTTATTGAAGGCAAATAGGTTCATTTGCAGCTCTTTTATCCTTATAGTGGATTCTGTACCTGATTTTCAGTACTATGAGATTTATGGTTACAGTAGATGAGAGTTTGTTTCAAAGGCATGCCCAGCATGACTTAAGCTAGCAGTAGACTGCCCTGAGCCTATCATGATCTGTTGTCAAGGCCACCAGTGTTACTAACAGAAGCCATACTACTCTACAATCCTTACAATGGTCATTGTGTCCATTTGGCTCCATCACCACAGCCTCCACAGAGCCAATGCTTTGTCTTCTACCTAAATTTCATTCTAATTTTGCACAAATGAAGGCCACAGAGGCAGTAGTGCCCTTGTACAATGGACATTGATAACCATCTCATCCTGCTGCCATTATCTTAGCCTGGGTTCTCCAGAAAGGTAAATGCTTATGCCTCAGTTGTTTACAGGAGTGAAACCCTTGCACTGAGGGTTGATTTAAGAATTATCTTAAATCATGCTCATAATATGCTTAATACTGCAAGAGGAAAAATAGTGAATGCTCAATAAAATAATTAATACTAACAACATACTTGATATCTATGCCATCTACTGGCTTCCATAGCCATCACGTAACAGGGAAAAGAATCCATCTACATAATATACTGCTCTGTTACACAAAGGATTCATTTAGAGTGCCCTGTCTTCATCATTATTTTTTTTACACTTGGCCTTGCCCTCCATCTCCTCTTTGTTACCTAGAATTACCTTTTGTTTTCCTGCCTGAGACCAAAACCTTGTCCTTTGTATCAACTGAATTCATTCTCAGTCTTGGATTCGGAATGTTATCTTCTCTATTACATTTCACATTCTAATACATGCAAGGCACCTGGAAGAGGTCTGGAACATAGCAATCCAAAGTTACAGTTCCTCTTCCTCTTCATCTTTTTCCAGACTCTGACCTCTACTAGGAATAATACCACTACCCATAGTGCTATGGTATCTTTAATGTAAAACAAGTTACTTCACTGTTGGATTCTGCCCTCATCATTCTCTGTTTCTACTGTCTGTATCTCTGGACAAAAATGCTGCTAGAAAAAGGCATATATGGGAATGACATAAACAACAACTCTAACTATTACAACCACTACCAACTCACCTAAATTTATCGAGCACTAAAAGGTACTGTGGTGCACATTTTACATGTCTCATGCCATTTAATCTTCAAAATAATTCCATAGTGTCAGAATTATTATATCCATTTTGGAAATAAGTAAGCGGCCTTAAAAACTTTAAATAACAGTTGCAGTGCCTCCCAGCTAAATAGAGGCAGACAACTATTTGAACCTGTTTGTGTCTGGTTCCAAAATTATTGTGCTTAGCTACAGTACTATACGACCAGCCTTGGTCCATTGAAAACAGTTACTCGAGGGCTGTCTTTACTCCTTTGTGAGCTCTTACACTTATGCCCCATTTTGGTCATTCACACCTTCTCTTTTCTGTTCAGGTTTTCATAAACTATTTAAATAATATCCCTCTGTGTTAGTTTCTTAAGGCTGCCATAACAAAGAATCATAAACTAGCAGCTTAAAACAGCTTAAAACAATGTCAATTTATTGTCTTACAGTTCTGGAGACCAGAAGTCTGAAATCAGGATGCCAGCAGGGCCATGCTCCGTCAGAAACCTGCAGGGAAGAGTACTTCCTTGCACCTTGAAGTATCTGGTGTTTGCTGGCAATCCTTATTCCAGTCTCAGCCTCCATCATTACATGACTGTCATTTCTGTGTGTCTGTCTCTGTGCTTCTCCTCTTAGAAGAACACCAGTTATATTAGATTAAGGGCCTACTCTACTCCACTATGACCTCATTTAACTTACATCTTAATTGCATCTGCAAAGAGCCTATGTCCAAATAAATTTATATTCATGGTAGCAAGGGTTAGGGCTTCAACATGTCTTTTGGAAGACATAATTCAACCCATAATATTCCCAGTGAACGCGCACACACACAAGCATACACACACACACACACACACACACACACATACACACACACCTTATTTAACAGTTTGAGGCCACCCAATAGTATCAATGATGGGTTTGATTTATACTCTAGCATAAGTGCAGATGTGTGATGAGCATGGTGAAGGCTAGGCCCTTGCCTACTATCTTAAGACTAGGATGTCTGAAATGTTGGCCTAATTCTACCACTCTCCAGGTATGGGATATTGATGAATTAATTTATCTTATCTAAGGCTCCACTTAGACAATGCAAGATGGAAATAATAATACTTTCCTTAACAGAGACACTGTGAAGATTTAATGACCTAAGGAAAAATATTTATTTATTTTTTTATTTTTTTATTTTTTTATTTATTTATGATAGTCACAGAGAGAGAGAGAGGCAGAGACACAGGCAGAGGGAGAAGCAGGCTCCACACACCGGGAGCCCGACGTGGGATTCGATCCCCGGTCTCCAGGATCACGCCCTGGGCCAAAGGCAGGCGCCAAACTGCTGCGCCACCCAGGGATCCCAGGAAAAATATTTAAAAGAAAAATTGCACTGATAGATCCTGTAAGCTGTGAAGCATTTTCTGAGGTAAAATAACATGATTTTCATTTATACCCACCTACCTCTTTTCCTCTGGCCATTGATCTCGGGGGTCTCCTCTATGGTCTCCTCCTTGCCTGAGGGATTTTTGCTTCCTTACTATAGTTCTCAATCTTAATATCTCCAGATTTTCCCCCTCAACTGAATTGGTTTCAAATATGTTGTTTATCTCCTAATCTTGAAATGATTTTTAAATGGCTCTACTCACTACTTTTGCTTGTCTTCTTCCTTTCATGGCCAAACTTCCAGATGAATGCTCTATGCCTGTGCTTTCATTTCCTTTTAACTAATCTCCCTGATATTTCTTTGACATCAGTGTCACTTGTCAACTGAGCTGCTTTTATGAAAGTCACAATGGCATTAAAGGATCTTGGCATTGAAAGAAACTGGCTGGGTGTAAATGTGTTTCCTTGGTCTCCATGCTCTTGACAATTCTGCTGTGTATCCCAGCTGGCCACCCCTCCTTCTTGACTTTCTCTTTGTCTTGAGTTCTGGGATATGATAGAAGGCTTTCTTGGTCCTTTCACCTTTGTGAATAAGACCTCTCAATCCTATCTGCTACCACACAGCGAGTTTTCCTTTCTCTCCTATTGGTGGGAGTTTCCCAATTCTCAGGCTTTCATAATGTGTCCTCTCTTTAATTCCTCTGGAAGAACTCATCTTTTCTATGGCTTTGACTAACACCTCATAGTCATCCTCCTGCCCTACCTTCTTACTGTGTACCTACCTGTCCCTTAAGTCTGGCCAAAACGGGAAAGTACTCACCAGCACTTGAAATATATGCCTCCTACTTCTGCTACCAACAGCTCTGACTCAACAGGTCCAAACTTAAATGACAAATGTGATTTTCCTTCCTTAGGCTTCACTTGACCAAAGCATCTTTCACTAAATTCCTCACTAATCTTTCCTCTTTGCTGTAACAAGTCTCCCTAAAAGTGCAATTAGGTGCCTCCTTTGCTTCAATAGCTCCTAGTAACTTTAAATTATCACTGATGGGGTGATCCTGACTGACATCTTAAATTTTCATGACTTTCTAAACATGAACATTTTGCAAAAATGATTGGTCTCTTTAATCTCCTATGCACAGATTCTGCCCCCATCCTTCAAATCCTTGCAGGTAGAAGGAAAATCTTAGGATGGTGTGCCATAAAAATACCAACAACCATGCTAGAAATTTGGAGTGGGTACTATTAATTCCTGTTCACTGATTTAGCCCAACTCACCTCATACTTGCAACCTCATTGACTTGAGTATTCCCAATTCTAACATTAAAAGAGTAAAAGTTGCAAATATCTCTTAAATTATCCAATCAATAAAAAATTCTTGAATCACTGCTGAGTGCAA
Organism: Canis lupus dingo; assembly: GCF_003254725.2. Taxonomy (NCBI): domain Eukaryota; kingdom Metazoa; phylum Chordata; class Mammalia; order Carnivora; family Canidae; genus Canis; species Canis lupus. Next base: position 50,301,430 of record NC_064245.1, on the reverse strand, counting down.
GGTACTGAGATCATTACTGTGGGAAGATCAAAGTATAAGGCAGTTTCTCAGTCAATTATCTCACAAATAAATGCCAGTTATTTACTGGTACACAAAATATATTACACTGTCCCATAATTCCTTCCCCGGAGATACACCAGTGGTCAACTGCAATATAACCAACAGTCTGATTCTCGCTATTCAATGTAAATTACACAGAGACCCAAGAAGGTGAAAGAAAGAAGCCAGCCAACATCTGTTTGCAAATTACTATGAGGTTGGGACTCTGGTAGGGGCTTTCATATACTCAATTAGGTCATCTTCACCAGAATGTGGTAGGTACTTCTACTTACATTTATTAGAGGAGGAAAAGAAAGTTCAAAGGTATTCTTAAAATCCCCAAGAATCAGTTTTTAAAATAAATCAGTAAAAATGTATTGTTTTCCATGGTGGGTGTTGAGATATCAGGATGACTAAGACAGATACAGTCTACAGACAGATACAGATACAGATACAGATACAGATATATTGAGATATAGGTTCACCAGTGATAACAAGAATCAGATTTTAACCAGATCATCCAGATACCAGGGTCCTAACTCCTACTCTAAGTAATACTTTCTCCTCTTCCACTCTCCTCTCACCTCCTAGAATATGAGGAACTGTCCCTTGTGAGTTTCAGAGAGATTATTTCTATAATCTGCACACTTCCACAGGTGAGCACTTGTTCATATCTGTAGCACGTTAGTGGTCAATATTTATCTTGACTTTCCTTTGTGGGTTCAGTCCCCGCCTGGTCACCTATGCCTTCCCATCAGTCTACAACTTCAGTCTTCCCAGGTCAGTCAGGTGAGGGCAATTAGTAGGTGATATGGGCATCTGGATTCAGCTCCACAGTCCTAAGTCTGTCATCCGTTTATTCCCAGTCAAGGCCCAGGACCAATCATAGGTGGAAAAGGAAGCAGTGTTTCTCCTTATCTCCTATAGCAGGTGGGTGGTTCATAGGGGTGGATTGATGATGTTCATATCTCAACTTAGGTCACTAGTGTTCTCTGTTACTAGAGCTCAGTCCTGAATCTCCTGTGATTTGACTAGCCTTGAAAACTCTGCCTCTTCACTGCAAGCCCTCTCTCTATCCAGAATGTTGTTCCCTCCTATCTAGTGACTGGCTGAAAGCTTGTTTCAATATCAGTGGTTCTCCTCAGAACAAAGATGCTGCCACCCACAAGAAATGAGAGCCAGATGAGAATTCTAGAAGCTCTGTAGGCTGGCATGGGAGGAATGGAGGGCATAGCGGGCATTGGGAGAAGGGTCTTCTGTGGTAACCTGCATTGGATAGCAGCAGATAGTGGACACAGGTTCCAAAAAACATCAGTGCTTCTTTTTACTAAAAAGGAAACAGAATCACTTGCATCAAGACATATCTTCTGGGGATGACTGGGTTGCTCAGTGGTTAAACATCTGTCTTGACTCAGGACATGATCCTGGAGTCCTGAGATCAAGTCCCACATCAGGCTTCCCACAGGAAGCCTGCCTCTTCCTCTGACTAGGTCTCTGCCTCTCTCTGTATGTCTCTCATGAATAATTAAATAAAACCTTTTTTTAAAAAAGGACATCTATGCTGGCTCAGAAATATTAGTAATAGCTCCTTAGTTGGGTTTAATTTATACATATTATATTTATATTAAATATATATTCATTGTATTATATAATATACATAATATATTATCTATCATGTATTTTATTATCTAATATTGTATATTAAATATATAATATGTATATATTACATATTTATTTATATATATATAATATATATTATCTCATTAGAAAAATGAGAATGAAGAGCCATGCTATGTATTGAGAATAGCACAGCAAAGCATCAAGCATGGCATCTAAATCTAAGGCCTTTTTCAATTAGCTCTGCTGGTCTCTCTATCCTATCCACTGAGGTGTCCCGTAACCTCAAACATTACTCATCATTGATCCTGTGTATGTAAAAGTCCCAAATGTTCAAGGCTGTTTGTGACTCCTTACACATGCTTCCACCTCTTCCAAGAATATCTTCCTTCCTTCTACCTTCTCCTACCGGCTACCTGTTCTCTGGATTAACTCACTTTTTTCTGTTTGGAAAATTCCCATTCATCCTTCAAATCTTGCCCAGGGTTAGTCTCCCCTGTAAAGCTTCTTTCTTCCTACCCCCTTTTCTAACAAAGTACTCCTTGCTCTTGAATACTTCAGGACTTCCACATATGCACATCACTCCAAACATCACATTCTTATTAGAATTACTTAAGCACCCTATATACCCCCAGAGTGCCTTATGGGCAGCAACTGTGTTTATTCATCTGTATATCTAGCATAACATCTGGACTTGTACCATAACCATGGATCCTAATGGGTTTGCCTGTTGTTCACAGTATAGGAAGAAGTGGCGATGGGTTAAGTCAGAGGATATAGTAACACATGCAGATCAATTGTGTTGCATGAATTTATATGCTTGAGACCATGGGTACCAACTGTCTGGCTCACACACATACAGTAATCACATCTGGCTAGTTAGCTAAATCCATGTACTTAGATTTAACCACTCTATGAAATCCAGGATATTCTAAATTCAAAGGTCCTTGGTGGGGCTTAGACACCAAAACTTTTTAAAAGAACTCTACAGGTGATTCTAAGGCCAAAGCAAATCTTAGAATTCTATTGGTCATTAAAACCAATCCACCAACCAACCAACAAAAACCCCCCCAGCAGCTTAACAAATCTTTTTTTCTTTATAGATTCTTCTGGTAAATATCAGCCCAGTGACTCACTGAATTGCTCTAAGTACCAAACCGTGGTCAGAATTAGGAAGAGAATATGGTTTGTGTGTGTGTGTGTGTGTGTGTGTGTCTATGATATGACAAAGTTAGTTTAGTTTGCTGTGGGAAAAGAAACCACGTGGACTAAATTCTCTTGGAAACCGAGTGAGGTATATATAAAAAAATTAAATATAAAAGTGAACAAATCATATGGTTAGGCTGGAAGTTAGGCGATCTGGGTTTTAATCTTGGCTCTGTCACTAATTAGCTACTTGCCCTTAGACATTATAATCAAAATCTATTCTGAGAGTACATTAAAGTTCACAAAGTATTTTTCCATATGTTGAGTGATCTGAAAAAGGGGCAAATATAGCTATTTCCCCCTTGCTTTTCAAAGTTGAAGAAATGAGCCCTGGAGTGGGTAAGCAGCTTGAACGTTGGTAAAGCCAATTAATATGAATTCGTATACATGTTAGAAATGGAAATGACTCTAAGTCAGGAACTTAAACTCTATGTGTTTTATAACTCCTTCCAAATTCAATGGCAGGTATTATTCTGTCAGTTTAAAAAGATTCACTCAAAACTATTGTCACATCTTATATTGACCTATAACTTTCTTTTTGCTATTGTGCTTCCAATAGGTATTTCCAACACCTTGAAATTTGGGACTGATCCCTCTAAAATCATAGGAGACTAAGAATATTCCATAATCATTGACAGAAGTGCTACAGATTTAAATATTCAACTATATTTAAATCAGAAGGGGACTTTGGAGAATTTTTTATTCAAGCCTGGAAAGGCAAAGAAAGCCTGTTAGAACACATTGGAATACATTGATCTATCACAGAGAGTTGGTTTACCTATTTTCTTTCAGTTGAAAGAAAATGTTAGGGCCGTGAGAGAGAAATCTATCTGCAAAAGAACCACAGTCACATTGGTGGCCCCAAATCCCATGACTTTATAATTTTCTCATATTGTTCTCTCCCACCTTTTGTTCCCCTTTGGGTTCTATCCTTTATTCCACTAGAGTGATCTTTTTAACACTCACCTCTGCTAAAACATTTTCAATGGTTCCCCACTACCCATAGGACAAAGACCAAGTTCCTTCGTTTATTATATGTAACATTTCTTTAGCTGATCTTGATTCTTATCCTTTGCCACCACTCCACCCGACCCTCAAACTCTGGATATACTGAATTACTTCATTCCAAGAATTATCCATAAATTTTCACATAATCATCCCCCTTCCTTATAATGACCTTCTTTGACCCATCTGCAAGCAATAATCAATTCCTTGAGATTCAGTTTATGCATTGTCTCCTCTTGTACTGTAGGCCAAGTTAAACTTTTTATACTCTGTGTATTCCAAGGGACACCTTTTCTGATCAACTTCTCCTTCCAGACTGAGAGCTACTTGACTGATAATATTCAGGTATCACACAGCTTGATCTTCATCAGCCTTGTGCACTGTGCCTAGCACATACCAAACTGTAATCATATTTGTTGGTCAAATGAATACTTAGAAACAAGAGCTGGAGTTTGAGTGTAAGGATACTCCTACAGTAAAGACAGGGCACCAGTGAGGGAAAAAAAAATAAAAAACCTTCTCTGAACTGGTCACTCAGAAGCTTTAGTACAGAGAGAGATCTGGACTCTTAAGGATTCTGAGAAATGGGGCTAATTAATCAAAGTAACACAAGAGACTGATATGACTTGAGGTAATTTAGGCCTGCCAGGACTATAATATTCTGCACAGTATATTTCCTAGTGTATTATCCTGTCGCTCTTTAAATATTCTCAGTAATGGGGGCTTTCAGAGGTGCTGATTAATAGGGTTTAAAGAAAGACTGCAAGACAGAAGCTGTATGACAAGGCACACGGGGAGAAAGATGGGCAATCTCATGCCTTTGAGTCTCAAGGGTGAAATGGTCATTCTCCATAGGCTATCTGTGTTGGAAACAGGTGAGAAAACTTTTGTTTTTTTCTGAAGCTAAATAACAGATAAGAAACTACCTTCTCACTCACAAGAAAAAGTGATGAGTTAAATGCCTAAGAAGCTTATAAGACTGTATGGCAGTGTCGTGTGCTTCTCTTTCTCTTTCTCACCCATTGCAGCAGAACTGAAAATATACTTAGTCCTAAGGGAAGGAGAACTGGTGTTTTCCACGAAATCTTCTTGCTTTTGAACTTGTTTGATACATACACAGCAGGTCTGCCAAATCTCTTGTTTCAAGATGTTATGAACCTGAGGTTAAACAACTGTGCTATTTTAATAGACTGGGAAAAAAACAACAACAACAACAAACCTGAAACTCAGTGTTTCCATTCCAGGCATGGAGGTAATAATTTATTTACCTTGTTAAAAATCTAATAACCAACAAAACATTGACCAAACAACATAACACACACACACACACACACACACACACACACACACACACAAGAAAAAAAGCCAGATTCTTAGCTATTTGTCCATTTAGAATTTTTTCCAGTCTTTCCTGGGTAGCCCGAATCTCAATATTACATTAAAACGTTGTGGTCTACCCAATGGCTATAGATTATCGACTCTGTTAAATTCTGTTCATTTAAGTCAAATAGACCTTAAGGTCTTTAGAAAATGATCCAACTATGACTAGAAGTTCCCCAAGCCCACATGTTCCCTCTGTAATTCACACAGACTGCCTGACTTTCTCGGCCACTATTTTAGTGGGATAAGGTTTGGTACTTAGAGCATTCTAGCCAAAATGAAGTAGTATTGACATTAACAGCTGCTCATAAGTTAGAGTTAGTGTAGCAAATTAGCTAGCTTCAGAGAATAAGTATATAAGGGAATGAGACAACTACCAGACAGAGTTGGATAGGGGGATAAAAATGAATCCTGTCTATGGAAAGGTTCAGAATATGTAGTTGTGTGTGAGGTAGCTTATAAAAGTATTAAACTTGACATTATGATGATAGGGACTGTTTTGGATAGAAGGAATCACCAAAGTAAAACTCTCTTGAGCTGATATTTTGTCCATGGAAGACCTCAGTAGTAAAAACTTTCAAGTAACCCTTTCTAAAAGAAGAAAAATGAGAAGACCAACATGAATTATTTCACTGCTCACCCAAATTAGAATGAACTATTGTGCCTTAGTGAAATATCTTGGATTGAATCATGAATCTTATCACTTTCTAGATAGTGACCTTAGGCAAGTTAATTATTTTCCCTAATCCTTACATGAGTGAGAATAAAATGAGACAATGTATGTGACAAGCCTCTCCTTTTTTATGTATTCACATATAATTTTTTGAATACAGAAGAGTGATTCATTAAAGAAACTGTGAGATTGTACCTTTGTTCTCTTTATTAGCATCTCATACAGTGTCCAGACCAATTGAAGATGACTAATAAATATTTATTAAGTATATGACTGAATGAGTTATCCAAAGAAAAATAAAATCCATCCACGATTACTGCTGATAAAGAAAGGATCAAGATAACTAAAATTAAGTCAAAGAAAAATTAAGAGGGGTAAAGGAACTGATTCATATGAGAATGGAAGAAACTAAAAAAAATGGAAAAGTTAAAAAGAAGGAAGGAGGGGAGGAAAGAAAGATGGAAGGAGGGAAGGGAAGGGAGGAGAGGGGAAGAAGGGAGGGAAAAGGAAACATCATAAAATTAAATATAAACCATTAGTTTTTCATCCTAGCAGATGTGGAAGAGGTTTATACTCATTTTTATATTCCCCATTCAGGTCCCGTGGAGCATTTTAAGGATGAAAGAAGACTAGTGGGACTTAGAAACCAGAACTCTTCAGCTACATCAAGTTAGTGCCATGTTATTCAAATCTTGGCCAGCTGCTCAGTGTTCCTGATGGATGTTTTATAGAACCTGTGTGCCATCTTCTCCAGGGGAAGGGCATAGGTAACATGGGGAAGTACCACTCCCAGAATTCTCTCAACTGAGAAATGTAGAAGATACCATGGGTCAAACAGTGTTTGGAACACTTATTTCTCAGAATGGTCATTTTGTATAAAATTTATGAACTGAAAATCCACTGGAAGAAAGAAAAGAAGGGAGGAAGTCAAGAAGGGAAAACCTGCCTACTAATTCCTTCCTTGGAGTAATTCTCTTTTTTCACTGAATCCTATTCTAACTCATTGAGGTCAGCATTATTATTACCATTTCATTGATGATAAAACTAATATTCTGAAAATTTCCATGGATTGCCCAATTTTATGCAACCACCAAATTGTGGAGCCTATATTCACACTCTGATGCCTCTACCTGGGTGGGGGTAGGGTGGGGACATGTTCTGTCCCCCATTTGTTTTACTTCTACCCTGTCCCAAGTACTTTATATAGACTTTCTTATTTGATAATAAAATTTCTAAGGGCACCTAGGTGGAGCAGTCAGTGAAGTGTCTAACTCTTGGTTTCAGGTCTGGTTATGATCTTAGGGTATGAGATCAAGCTCTGGTCTGGGTTGGACTCTGGGTTCAGCAGGGAGTCTGCTTGGGACTCTTTCCCCCTCTGCCTCTAACTCCCTATTCTCTCTTTCTCTCTCTCTCCTTTTCTCTAAAATAAATTAATAAAATCTTTTTTTTTTTAATTCTACAAGTTAGGCTTTATTTTTCACATGTGACAATTGGAAAATGTGATTCAGAAAGTCCAACTCCCATATTCAAAGTGGGGATTCACTTGAAAACACCGAAAATCCCACATCCTGGAATCCTCATTCCAGCCATACTGGAACAGATAGTCATCCTACTGTTCATGGTTTCAAGGTCAACACTTTTTTCACAATACCCAGGATTTCCAAGGTACATAGACAACACTGTCAGACCATGTGGGCTCTAGGCTTGAAGCACTGAAATCATGGGAGTTTCTAACTCCTCTTCTCTAGAAAAAAGTAACTACAGCAAAGACAGTTGTTTTCCTCTTCCTCCTTTGACCGCATCACTGCCATCAGCCTGCCTACAAGACAACATTTTTGGCATTCCTACTATATACCAGGCCTGGTACTCAATGCCTCACATGCCTTATCTTTCTCAGGCTTTCTATTATGAACTCAGAGAAAATGATAATATTTGTAGGATACACTAAGATAAAAGAAAAGTTGTCAGAGACAACCAGCCAAGTGCTCTTATTTTCCTAGATTCTGCTGTCCATTTGCAAGGCTAAAGCTCTCACTCTTTGGCCCCGTTGTAATTCATACAGAGCACACTGGCTGGGCCACTTTGCTCCATCTTACTTAAATCCTCTCTGGATCTTATTTCCAAGTTCAGTAAACTGGGACTTAAAGGAGGTCTGGCAAGTTCCTACAGTTAGTACATGTCAGAGCTAGTTTTGAGCCAGATTACATGAAACATTTTTCAGAAAATTTAGAAAGTATTTACAAATTTTGAGTAAAAAGTGGACGTAAATTTATCCTCAGAGCTTCAACGCAGATGTAATTACCAATAAAGAATATATATGATATATGGTATGTTTTGTAGCATATAGAATATAACATATCACAATATAATAGAACATAATCCATTGTTATGTATAAAATAATTATTAATTATATTATTTTATATGTTATAAAATATAACATAATTAAATATAATATATAATTAGTTATATATTATATAAATTATAAATAATATAATAAATATAGTATAGCAACACAACAATAATGAGCCCTTATACATTACTTTCTATGCATCAGCATGGTCACAAATGCTTTTATATATAAATTAACTCAGTTCATCCTCACAACAATGCTCTAAGGTAGGTGCTGTTATTCCTGTTTTAGAAATAAGGAAAGGGAGCACTGAGAAGTTATGTAACTTGCCTAACATTGCATAACTAATATTAAAACCAGAATTTTGACACAGCCAGCTCTAGAGTCCCTGTCTTTAATTATCACCCATCATAGCATGTAAAAGTAATGAGGTACATCTCTTGGGATTTCCCAGCCCAGAACATGAATTTTATAAGACATTAACAACTTGATTCTCCTTTGGGAAGCTTCAGTTCTGCTTAGCAACTCAAGTGAAATCACTCCCCAATGTTTCTCTGTCAGGTCACGTTTCCTCTTCTTGTTTAGAGTCTTGTGCCTTTCTTCTCTGCTTAAGATTGATCTTATTGGGTCCATCTGGAGTGGTGGACATCTCTCTGGCTTCCAGTTTGATGATACTGACCTAGAGTATGACTACATTTCCATCTTGTGAATCACAGAATACCAAATGTCACAGCTGGTTCCAAGTCCCTGGAATAAATCTTCATGTTTCTAGAGGTGCTCCACCCTTCCTTCCAATACCTTGTCTCCAAAGAGTCCCCAATCAGGACAGCCAAGGTATGAGTATATTGGGCCTTGAGCTCTGATGAGTTCTTGGCAGGAAGAACTCTCTGGGAAAGGCGATCCTTGAGGTCAGTGTAGACCATAGTGATGTGTTCCAGAGACTGAGATGCTACTGAGCCCTAAGTCCAGCATTATAGGTTGTTTTGATTTTTTTCTGCTGCTATTCACCTATCAAGTACTCATTTGGACAAATATAGTGCAAATGGACTTTTAGGGATTGTAATTGGGTTATAAATAGCTCAGTATACTGTAGTTGATTATGGAAAACCAACTTTCAATATCTTTTTTGTGCATTTAGAGCAAAACCAGTATTTCATTTAGAGGAACATGTTTCTTTCCATTGAAAATTCCAGGAGGCAGGTAGGCATTTTGGAGAATAGTGAGAAAATCAACAGGCATGTCCCACCAACCCCAAGGGACCATATTAGTCCTTTTATGTCTTCATAACAGCTAAAAATCATTCCAAGCAATTCCTGATCTTGTCTTCTATGCTACACATTGCCAGCCTACATCCTAATGATCACATGTCCACATAACAGAGCCCTACACATTTTAAATAGCTCCCTTGTTGGCAGGCTCAGCAGAGAGGGTCAGATGCTGAGTGGCCCCCTGCACTAAGGAAACTTTTCTATATCAAGTGAGGGTCTTATGTGGGTTGTAGGGTGGGCAGAGAAACTGAGCTTTTGAAGTAAGTTTTGAGGGATGCTGGGAAATTTTACAGAGGATGTGCACTGTTTTTGCTCAGTGAAGTCAATATTATGCGAGCTAATAGAAAACTTTAGTCTCTAGGGTCTATTTGCCTGGTGCTCCTTATAGACATAAAATTCATTTTGAGAAAGAGGGGAAAAGAAAAGCCACCTTCTTTTTCCCTTTTTTAAACAAAAATAATGGATTGTTATAATTTATCATTGGCCCATGGGTGAGACAGCTCTGCTCAGCTAACCAATTATCTCCTGGGGCCAGAAAAGACCATTGGAGTCCTTTGCAATCATTTTATCTAATGTGCTCTAGAAGCTTGGCGCTGGGAGTCCCTAAGCCCCTTCCCGTGGGATCCTGCTCATTCCCCAATGGCGCTGTCTCAACAACATTTCCCTTACTGGCTAATCTAAACTGTTCCTGCTTTAGCTCTGAGACTTTGGCTCATATTCTATGGTTTCTGGCTGCTAATAATTCTTTTCTCTATGAATAGTAAGCTTGGAAAATAATTCTTCTAAACTAGTTTTGGCTTTTGGATATTAAGATCTTCTAGAACTTTCCTTCCATGTAGAGGTAAAACCTGAGGACCTTGCTCTCCACCCCACTCTTTCATGCTTCCCTACAGAACCCCTATTATGCTTTCCCCAGGAACAGTGATCTAGCTATTTCTATGTGAGAGAGAACAGCATGGCCCAGGTTGTTTGAGGTGTGTCTTGGGCCAGAGCCTAGAGAACTGGCACTGCTTATCTTCCAGTTTAGGATCACATCAAACTGCAATCAGGACACAGGCACAGTGTGCACATTTGGCTTCATTTCCTTCAGTTTTGTATCTTTCCTGGGGACAGATTTGTTGTTCTTATGGTTGTTGTTATTTTTCATTTGGGCTTTTGCTTTTCTTCCTGCCTTCACCATTGGCACAATGCAGAAAACCAGCAAAGGGGAAAATATGATGAGTTAGAAATGTGTCAGAAAATTCTGTATTAAGTTCTGATCCTATCATTTGCCAATTCAATGTTTGTGAGATCAACTTTACAATGGCAAATAAAGCTACTTACCTGAGGTTGTTTTTTTTATAATAATTAATGTGAGATATACATAAAGCTTGTCAGAAAACATTCACTCAATGGATGTCTGTCTTCTTCCCCTGTCTCGCATTCACTAGTATAACTACTGAAATGACTCCCTTTGGAAATTGTGATTCTTTTCACTCCTTTAATATTTCTTATTAGTTTAAAAATTACACAATTAGGGCAGCCCTGGTGGCTCAGCAATTTAGCACTGCCTTCAGTCCAGAGCATGATCCTGCAGACCCAGGATCAAGTCCCACATCAGGCTCCCTGCATGGAGCCTGCTTCTCCCTCTGCCTGCGTCTCTGCCTCTCTCTCTATCTCTCATGAATAAATAAACAAAATCTTTTAAAAAATAAATAAATAAAAAATAAAAATTACACAATTACATAAAAATTCACAGTGCTGATTTTTCAGTCTCTTCTTTTTGTCTAAACCCCTTTGTCTTCTAGCCCAAGGTTAGTATCACTTCCTTCAAAGTAGGTTTCTTTAGCGTCTCTTTCCCTGAGATGTCCTCAACAAACCATTGAGTGACAGATTTATTACAAACACTAGACCATTCTCTCCTTCCCTATGATAGCATTCCTCAACTGTAACACAGCTGGCATGTTGGGGCAGATTTTGCTGTTGGGACTATACTGTGTATTGCCAAATGTTTAGCAGCCATCCCTGGCCTCTGCTCACTGGATGCCAGTAGTATCACCCTCTCTTCCTGTCTATGACAACCCTAAATGCTCCTTTAATATTGTCAAGTGTCTCTTGGAGGGCACAATCACCCTTAGTTAAGAATCAGGGCGTTGCCCTTCCCATTCTCTTTTCCTTAAGACTCAGAGGATAAACTAGCCCGTATCAAAAAGCAGAAACAATTTGCCATATTGATTAGAAAATTCCAAGTAGCCAAAAGATCAGGGGAAACTCAAAGGAGAGAAGCCAATGACCTGACACTGTTCAAATGGATCACCATGAGGTGCCAGAGTTGCTTCTAATCTTTTCCAAAATGAAGCAGGATAAATAAATATTCATTCATATATAGATGTATACATATAATCAGTGCTACATATGATTTTACTATGTTGAACAGATCTAAATCCCTCCTCATGGTATTGTTCCTTCATTTGGCTGGGGTTTCCTACAAAACAAAAACAAAAGAAAATTCACTTCCCTAGGAAAACATTCCCTGATTTTGGAGGAACAGTTAACGACAATCCTCATAAGTGGTTGAGCACTATGTTACGCTTCTTACACATCTTATATCCAAAACCTTACAATAGCCCTATGCTAAGTCCTTTATTATATCATTTTATAGATGAAGAAACTGGAGCATAGAAACGTTAAGGGAAAAGTACAAAGTATAATAATTAGTGAGTGACTGATATACAATTTAAACCCATGTCTGGCCACAAAAGCTTATATTTATCTCTCACTCTCCCTTTATGTGTGATAGTTCCATGAATTATATTAATTAAGTCACCATTTATTAAATGATTGAGATGATCTGTTATTTATCTGTTTCTCCCATTAGATGACAAGCACCTTGAAGCCAGGAACAATAGTATGTATATTCCTTGGCTACTTTAAATAAAGAAATGAAATCTTTTGATTTGTTTTCATGTGCTAAGTTGATGTATTTAGTGTTAAGCATATGTTAGGCTTAAGATAAAGTAGGTTAAATTATATTACCAGATTGGGTTCTTTACCACCAAAACATGGTTCTACTTTGTGATATAAGGAATAGATACTATAGAGGTGGATTTGAGCTTGGACATTTGCCCAACACAAGCACATCAAGAAGGAGATATTTGTTGAGGCCTTATCAAGTGCCAGGCTCTGTGTTAGAAATTGGGATGCACTGGCAAATTAGTAGATACAACTCTGTCACAAGTTTCTATTTATTGAACATTAAAGGATTTGAAAACCTCATTAGAAAAGATTCTGATTCATTTGAGAGTGGGAATAGTAGTCCCAAGTCTAAAAAAGTAGGTTGAGAGCTGGTGAGTTTAATATGAAAAAACAAGTTCTGCCCACTGGTTCTGTATGTAGAACGATTCACGGAGACTCATAAATTTAGGATCCCTCCATAACCACAACAAAGTACTGGACAAACTTATATCCCTCTACTATCACCAAAAATGTTTTTAGGGCTTATTCCTACTGTAAAGAGAGTTGTTTAATCTCCAAACTAAATAAAATTTAAGTCTTCCAAGCCTTAATAGCATCCATGAGTTGTTGGCTGGACTTAAGCATTTCTCATCCTTAATGTAAATTGACCAGATTTCAAGTCTCATCCCCTTCCAGTGGCTAGGATTCCAGGTTCCTCATAGCTTTCTCCAGAGGGTACCTGTAATAACAGCAATGGTTTTTGTACATATTGTTTCTTGCTCCCCTCCCCTGCCACCCAAGCATACATCAAGTGCTTTAATCATAAATCATCAAGTCTTCAGGTAACATGTATTGGTAGACACTTTAAATCCCTGCTGTGATATGGAGACCTCCATGATGCAAGCTAAAAATAATCTAGACAGATAAGTAAATACATAGAGAGATGGGTACAGATATAGTTATAGGTCAGAAGATGTTCTTGGCAATGTGGTATCTTTCATTATGAGAGTTTTTCCAAGGGAATATATTACAAAAGAAAATGAAGCATGATGTAATGTGCATAGGGACTAGCGTCTGTAGGCAATCAGACGAACTCAAAGCAGCTCATCATACAGCGATACGGTAGCAGATTCAGAAGAGCAGAGTATGAGTTAATTTGTGAGGGTTATGATAGGCCTTTGTAAGTATTTTTTGAAGATTGTATGTATTTATTCATGAAAGACATGGAGAGAGGGGCAGAGACATAGGGGGAGGGAGAAGCAGGCTCCCTGCAGGGACCCCGATGCAGGACTCAATCCCAGGAACCCGGGATCATGACCTGAGCCGAAGGCAGACACTCAACCACTGAGCCAGCCAGGTGTCCTGATAGGCTTTTGTATATGGTTATATAAATAAGGGGAAAGGCTGAATGGGTTGAAGCTAAGGAAAACACGCACATACACACACACACACACACACACACACACACACACACACACATTTAGTTCTTTTCTGCTTCTCCCTAACATTTTTTAAGCAAGAGTTTTGCCCCCAAATAGAATTTAGAAAAGGAACTGAAGAGAACTAAGAGAGTCAGGATGGTTGCTGCTCCAGTAGGAAGTAGTGTTTGAGGCTGGGTGATGGTGAACATGAGGGTCACTTTGAGGATGGGTCTCAAAGAGGCATCACACATAGAAGTTCCAGCTTCATTTTGTTTTGTTTTTTTTGGGCTGAAGGCAAGTGTGTACCAAGAGACCTCAATTTCACACTCAATGACCCTTTGCTGAGGAAATTTACTTTTAAAAAAAATTTCCCCAATACTATTCTTTAGTGAATACTTATCTGACCCCATGAAATGTCAGCTGCTACAACCTAATTCAGCAACTGCTGCTTCTGATTTAAAATAAAATAAAATAAAATAAAATAAAATAAAATAAAATAAAATAAAAGATATTGTCCTCAAATCAGGTGATTTAGTTCTCTCTTTCTGGTCAGTCTTGCTCCTTCCATTCCCTTATATTCCACTTCTCTCTTTGTAAGTGACCTTCTTTTTTTTACAGTCAGCCAGGTAACTGTAGAGCAAACATTTTCAGATGGGGTAGACAGCATGCCAAAAGTGTTCTGAAACGAACTTGCCAGATGGTGGTTGCTAGCATATGGCTCCTGCTTGAACCTGGCACGGCTTGCCAAATTCAATTTTTAAATTATGTCTCACTTTTAAAAAAATCCCCTAAAAACATAAGAGGCCAGTTTCCTAAGCCAAACTTTTAAACGAGGTATGTAGAGTGAGGATGGTGTAGTTGGAAATACATGAGGTGGAGTGTCGAATACCAAATATGCTTATGGAAGGAATGTACTTGGGCTCCAGATTTCAGCTTTCTCCCCGTCCTAGAAGCTCAGAAGGGACATGCTGACCCAGTCTAATTGCTTGTCTTCAATAGTGTCTTTTTGCAAGGATATAGAAAGGATAGAAAGATAAAATAAACTTAAAACTCCTTGATTCAAATGGTGCAGTAAACTTAAGAGTCTCTTTACATGGTTTCAAACATTTTATAGCCCTGCAGCATACATTTTTGCCACCTAAGGTCCATAAAAATGTCCCAAAAGAATATGTGCCTATTAATTGCCAGAACCCATGACAGAAACAATAATATCCTATGAAATTATATCATTCCAATTATTTCATGGTGATGCAGGTGTTTGCTAAAGAGTAAGTGTCCATTAGATATAAATTAGTAAACAAGCATGATATTGTCTCCAATATTATGAGAAGTGAGAATAATGCGAAAAATTACTCAATGTTCTCAAAAGAATTCAGCTATTTTGAGAAGCCTATATTCCTGAATGTATTAAGTTGCATTATACCTGGGTAATTATGTGGATATTTTTCTGTTCTTCACTGGAACCTTAATTTTCTGATCCAAACACTGCCAGTTACATGGTAATTAATCTTTGAACTTTTTGATGACTTCAAGTATTATTAAGCAGTAATTTGCAGAACCATTTCATTACAAGGTAATAATTAGTTTTATATGCAATTCCCTAGCACTTTTCAGCTAAGAATTTCAAAATGGCTTATAGATTCAAGATGAAGATGTTGGGGTTTCATTTTCTTGTTCAAAGTCAACAAAAAATAGAAGTGAAGGTCAGAGTACTTATTCCATTTCCCCAACTGCCTGGAGCCTGCAGGATTCCCCTAGAGCAAGAATTCTAGAATTTAGCTAATTGAATCACAACATTGGAGGCCATTTTTTTTTTAATCTGATGAGCTACTCTGAAAACAAGAGAGCGTATTAAGAAATCAGTGTTTGTGGATAACTGAGTACATGAATTAGCTTGATTTAAAAAGAAGCTATCTTTGTACCAATGCTTAAGTGTAGATTTATCTCTTAATACCCATCTCTTTTGCTTACCCTTCAGACTAGCCATTTCTATGTGGTCATGCATTTCTTTTGCTTTTTGTTTTTTTTAAAGATTTTATTTATTCATGAGAGACACACAGAGAGAGGCAGAGACATAGGCAGAGGGAGAAGCAGTTTCCCTGTTGGGAACCTGATGCAGGCCTTGATCCCAGGACTCCAAGATCATGACTTGAGTCGAAGGCAGACACTCAACCACTAAGCCACCAGGTGTCCTTTGCATTTTTTTTTAAGATTTTATTTATTTGAAAGAAAGAGAGAAGGGGCATGAGTAAGGGGAGGGGCGGAGGGAAAAGCAGATTCCTCACTGAGTGGGGAAGCTGACAAAGGGCTCAAACTCAGAATACTGGGATCGGGACCTGAGTCAAAGGCAGACACTTAAATGACTGAGCCACCCAGGCACCACAGTGTTCATGCATTTTTGAAGATATCAGAGATAAGTTTATTTAATATGAGGGAGACACTGTCTAAGGACTTCTGCCCATAGCAAGAGGCCTTTGAAAGTTGTAATTACATTCAAATGCAAACAAAAAGAACCAGGGATGATGTTCAAACAAGATAGGAATCTGAATTGACAACCTGGCTACTATCCAGACGTAGAGTGCTAGTAAAACACTATGGTATAAAAAGAAACATGTTCCTAAAAAGAAGACTTGCCCTGGATTTATTTATTTATTTATTTATTTATTTATTTATTTATTTATCTATCTATCTATCTATCTATCTATCTATGTATTTATTTAACTTTTGGTCAGGATCCCAAAGATTGCCAAGCAAATGAGCTTTTTCCCCAACTCCTCATAACTCCTAGAATCTTCCTATTCAAGGAGTATCACTTAAAATGACAGTAACAAAAAGAACAAACAACAAGCAAGAAACCACCAACAATAACCATGGAATATCCCCTAACTGTTGTTTCTTCCAATTCTCAAATAAGTACAAGATCCTAAGCTCTTCCACCTGGTGATCTAAAGGCACATCTTGGATATCTAGACATACTACCTACAATATATATGGTGTGAACAGGACAAGTTGTTTATCCTATAGTTTTCCAAGGGCTAAAGTGAAATAAATAACATTTATCTCATACAGCTGTTATAGGTCTAATGTATGGCATGCAAAGGGTCTAACGTTTTGCCATTACAGAGTAATTGTCCATTCAGTGGCCCAATTAGTTAGGTGGTAACTAATCTTAGTCACAAAGGAAAGCAGGATCCTCTTGATTCAAATTTCTAAGAATGTCCAGGGATTGAAAAATACTCCTGGGATAACGAAAAAGGCTGCTTCAGAATCCCATGTAATTTGTTTACACAGTCTTTAAAATATAATTCAGGTTTTACAGACATTATAGATGCATTTACTGCACTCTATTCCAATACCCTTGTGGCATGCATTCCAGTTTACTTAAATGTTGGAAAGTTAAAGTCTAAATTTCCCAGTCTCCCTTGTAGTCAGGATTCTAGGGGTATCCTGGCTTCCACCAAACAGACACTCTTACTCAGTACTTTGAAGGTAGAAGAAGATATGGCAACCAGTGGTTACCTGGCTCTTTAAGCAAGCCTGTAGTTGAAGATGTTGTTGTTTTCCTGCAGAAATTGCAGCAGTTTGATTTTTTGGTTGGCAATCTAGTGGCTACCAAAGGACGGCAGTGATAGCCTCAGGATTTTGGTTGGAACAGTTTCATTGAGTAGCTGGTCATTTCTCCTGGCTGCACTGCTTATGGCTTGGTAGCACCCAAGAAATTCTGTATAACAACAATTGCCCCTAATAAATCTCTTTCTGCTTAAACTGAAAACTTGACTGTTACATTAGCAGAACACAATTTGATAAGAAGGCCATATCATAAAAGAAGCTTTGCCTGACATCCAAGTGGCTCCCTTCTTTCCATTACAGGTTGGTCCAGATTTTGTCCTGATCCATCTTCCTAATGATCCTTCCTGTCCTTCTGCTTAAATATGATGTGAAGCTTGTCATCTCATAACATGCATCTGTACTCATGTGTGCGTGTGTGTGTGTGTGTGTGTGTGTTCCCTGAAGACACTGCTCCAGAAATATTTAAATGGGCCTCTCTGTCCTGACCCAACTCAATTGTGATTAGTTGGAAGGCTCACTCAGTAACATGAGATGGTTGAGCCAAAGGAGAGATCAATAGGAAGGGAGCTATCAGCAATTAGCAACTGCCTGGTGCATTTTTTATTCATCAGAGTGGGCAGGTTGAGATGCTTGCAGGATAACAGGTCTCTGGCAAGAGAAAGACAAATGAGGGGAAGGAAAGAAGAGACAGTTCTGCTACTTTTTTGAAATGACTCTGGTTTTCCATTCCATTCATAGAGCTTCGAGACACTCAACCTCCTGCAGGCCATGCATTACTGGATGTAAAAAAAGCAACCTGCCATCCTAGAATGGCCCAGGGATAGTAAGAGGGGTGTGTGTATACCTCCAAAATGCCTGCGTTAACTGAGAGCTTCACGATGTGGAAATGCAGTCTTTGGAGAGTCATACAGAAAATAACACCTAATGAGACCTGCTATATACCAGGCACTTGGCTAGGTGATACAAATACCTCATCCAATTTAATCTTTAAATACTCCTGCAAGGTAAGATTATCACGTGTACTTCACAGATGAAGAAGTTCAGAGTAGCCAAATGACTTCACAGCCAGAAAGTTGTTTCAATATGAACTTGGGATTTTCTGATTTCCAGAGTCTGTGTTCTGTATACTGCTTCTCAAGGGCATCACAGCTAACTCAGCTCTGCACAATTCACTTTCAGTGACACTAGGAGTTACACTTCATAGTGAGAAAGCACAAGAGAGCCCTTCCCTCCTGAACCATAAACCTTCTTCTTTACAGGGCCAAGTAGTAAATATTTTAAGCTTTGTGGATCATACAGTTTCTGATGCTTCTACTCAACAAAGCCTTGTAGCACAGAAGCAGCCTTAAGCAATTTGTAAATGAGTGGGTGTGGCTATATTCCAATAAAACTTCATTTACAAAAAAACAAAAACAAAAAACAGAGGACTGGATTTTGCCCTTGAGCTCTAAAACCAAACAAAGCCTCTCAGTGTTGCATTAGCTGCTAAGTGGTAGGAACCAGAATGACTTTAAAGCTCTGAAGCCATAGCTAAATCTTTGGTCATTTTTAAAGATTCTTATCATACCTTAGGTATGAGTTGCATGTAACCAGAGGCCCTTTGGCCGGTGACACATGAGAGGCAAGCAATACTGTTTTCATCTTTGACCTCTGCACTTAGTTGATGTCAAAGGATAGATTGAGATCAACTACTTCAGGTTTCAGAGAGTTCACTAGTATGCTTTTGGGGCTTAGAGACGATCCTTTATGACAGACATGAAAGGATAGAGTGCATTACATTCAAAGTCTGATGACATTTACTTTCCTGACAGACCAAATGTCCAGTCAGACAAACTGTCTCTTCGCTTTTTCCCCCAATGTGAGGTGGAATGAATGTGGCCTTTTGGGTAAGAAAGAAGAGAATGCTGCTTTGCTTTTATGTATGACCTTGGGCAAATCATTTCATTCTTCTGAACCTGAATATATGCATCTTGACTTGAAGATAAGAAAACCAATGGATACTTCATAGGTTTGATGTGAAAATTTAGTTGTTGAACACATAGCAGAAGGCTACTGCATGGGCCTGGGCACAAGGTAGATGCATGGCACTTCCATAAGTGTGAAACTGAAGGCCATTATCTTCAGAAAAGTAGTGTATCACTTCCTTCCTATGTGCCAGTGAGCTTCCCTTTGGGCTATAAGACCAAAAGGCAAACAGGCTGCTTATTGGTCTGATATCTGTGCTGGAAGTGCGTGGAGGGAGACAGTGCCATTCCAATGGGAAATCTGAGCTCCTGAACATTACCCTGGAGCTAAATCTCCAACAAGTACTTGCAAAGTCATTCTCCCTAGCCCAGGTAATAGGAGCCCCAGGGAATGTTCAGGAAGCCTTTATTTCAAGGATGAGCATTTCTGAGTGCTCCACAAAATTCCAGTACTGGTCCCAAAGCCCAGAAGGTTTCATAAAAGATTGGCTGTCAGACATCACAACAGGGCTCAGCCAATCAACCTTCTCCCCCACAATGATTTGTCTTTTCCCCATTTCTCCTTCTTACCACCCGGGGATCCTGGCAAGAGCAGGTAATCAATGGGAATTAATGATCTGACAATTAAAGCTGAGGATTCCAGCTGAAGTGCCTAAGCTGGATCCTGCAGCTGTCAGAGCTACAGAGAGGAAATTTCATCTTTTGATAGCCATCTTCTTCAGCTGATCTTTAGCAGATGGCCCTCAGCCCTAGGTCCTAAAGCTGATTGAGTGTCCCAGGGTGTGGAGTCTACCATTTTTCTTCCTTTGGTAATTTTCTTGCTCTTTGGCAGATGCCAGTCCACAGGTAGCCCCTCATTAGGAGCTTTCTGTGATGTGATGACACAACTCATGATGTCCACTTTGGGGCACTCTCCTCAAAACTAGCTGTTCAAAAAAAATTTTTTTTAATTAAACACACACACACACACACACACACACACACACACACAAACAACTAGCTGTTCAATTGCCTGTGCACAGCTCTGTATCCAGGATCAAAAGACTAGTGCTATCCTTACCCAGCTACACTGGGGATGAGCAAAATATTTTCTGCTACATGGAAAATCCTCAGGTACACATATCCAAAGGCTGTCCAGTTTCAGAAACTCACTGAATACAGAGCTGGGGGAAAGAGCACCAATGTGGAATTAGTAAACTTGAGACCCCACATGGTTTTTTTGTCTCCACTGAGGTAAAATTCACATAACATAAAATTCACCACTTTAACCACTTCAAAGTATACAATTAAGTGGTTTTTAGCACATTCACGATGTTGTACAATCATTACCACCATCTAATTTCAGGATCTCACCAAAAAACGAACCCCATTAAGTAGACACCCCTGCCCCCGTCCCTCTTTCCCTCTTCCTCACAGAAACCTGGCAATTACTCATCTGCTTGCCTATTTTAGTAAAAATGGAATCATACAAGAAGTGGTCTTTTGCAACTGACTTCTTTCTTTTCTTTTCTTTTCTTTTTTTTCTTTTCTTTTCTTTTCTTTTCTTTTCTTTTCTTTTCTTTTCTTCTTCTTCTTTTTTTTGAATGAAGAACTAGAAGTTTATTATAATTGGTATTTTTAAGTAGGCTGCCCAGTAATTTAAAAGAAAAAAACATGCACAGATGAAGCTGCAAATCTCTTTTTAGGCAGACAATGAGATTTTATTAATTTATGTGGTTGTTATAAGTGTAATGAATTTTTTCTGGTTGAATAATCTTTGGGAAACAATCTGACTTTTTTTACTTATCATATGTTTTTAAGGTTTCTCCATATTATTGTAGCACATTTCAGTCCTTTATTGCTCATTATGGCAGAATAATATTCATTTGTGCAAATATACCACAGTTTATCTATTCATCAATTGATGGAAAAATTGGGTTGTTTTCTCTGCTTGGCTATTGTGAATAGTACTGTGATGAGCATTCATATACATGTTTTTATTTGGACATGTGCTTTAATTCTTTGGGTATATGTCTAGTACAATTGCTGTGTGATATGGTTATTTTATGTTTAACGATTTTAAGGAAACAGCAACCTTCTTTCTACAGTGGATACACTGTTTTACATTCATGCCAACAAGATGTAAAGGTTCCAATTTCTCCATAACTTCACCAGTACTTATTACTTTCAGTGTTTTTAATTGTAGGAATCCTCCTGAGTGTAAAATGGTATCTCATTGTGGTTTTATTTGCATTTCTCTGATGACTAATGACTCTGAGCATCTTTTTCTGTAACTGTTGGCCATTTGTATATCTTTGGAGAGATGTCTATTTGAGTCCTTTGTCCATTTTTAAACTGGATTGTACTTTTGTTGTTGACTTGTTATATGTTCTGGATACTAGACCATTATCAGATATATGATAGGAAAATATTTTCTCCCATTCTGTAGGTTGTCTTTTTATTTTCTTGCTAGTGTTCTTTAATGCAGAAATGCTTTTAATTTTGATAAAGTCTAATTTATCTATTTTTCCTTTTGTCATTTGTACTTTTGGTGTCATAGTTAAGAAACTTGCCAAATCTAAAATCATGGAGATTTACATCTGTGCTTTCTTCTAGGATTTTACAAGTTTAGCTCTTGCATTAGGTTTGTGATCCATTTCACACTAATTTTTTAATGATGTGAGGCAGGGATCCAATTTCCTTTTTTACCATGTGGATGTCTATTTGTCCCAACGTCATTTCTTGAAAAAATCATTCCTTGCTCATTGAATGGGCTTGGCATCCTTGTTGAAAATCAATTGACTATAAATGTAGGGTTTATATCTGGACTTTTAATTCTATCCCATTGATCTATAGGTCTACCCTTATACCAGTCCTCCTCAATGCTCTTTTAGTCAGTTTAATCCATTCTGCATCTCAGATTTCTTATATCTGAATAAAGTATGTGTGCTGTGAAGAGGTACATGCGTGAATAACAGTCTACAATGCTTCTCTAACTCACAGAATACATGTTTTATTATGAACATTTTATTACTATTAAAAATCATATAAGGAATGGTAAATTCTATAGACTATTTTCAATCCCTTAGGGATAGAGTTTAATAAAAAATTTTAAGTATGGATACCGTCAGTTTCAGTAGGGCATAAAGTGACACAAAAGTGAAAATACTTCTGTGGCTTTAAGGTACATAAGAAATGGGGCTGGTCTGGCAATAGAAGGAATGAATATCCCTATTTTTATTGATAACATTTCTAAGAATCATAATGTATAGCATTGTTGAGTCATGTACATCTGAAACTAATATAACACTTTACATTAGTTATACTGGAATTAAAAATATACTAAGAAACATGGAAATACATCTTTGACTTTCTAAATTTTTGTCTTATGATCTCTGGATATTGTTATATTTTATGAGACTTATTGCAAAGACCTAGCTCTGACAAATCTAGGCATGGTAGGTAATGATCACAAGTCCTGTTTAACTGCTTTATTCTCTCCAATAAATTTCTTCATAATCTGGATCCACATTCTATACACAATTTGTGGTACTCCCAACAAAAATCTTATCAGCCATTCCTTGATAGCACCCCCATCCCAAACTGAACAAACCTTGTTCATACCTGGCTTGGCATCTTCATATTATTTCTCCAAACCTCAGGACAATTTTCAATCCAGAATAATGCTTCCCAAATTCTAGCTAATGGACAAGTTACATCAGAATCACCTGGGTACTCATTGATAATAAACAGTATTCCACAATCTACTCAGATCAATCAAATCAGAATATGAAAAGAGGAAAGGGACTGGAAAAGAAAAAGAATTGAACAAAACCCACTGCAATTCTGATGCAGAGCAAAGGTAAAGGCCCCTCTGGTATTGTGCTCAGGGAACAGGTGATAAATGTAGCTACTACTCAAAAGTTAGAGCAGGACTATTTCAGAATATATGTGGGCACTGGAGCTAGAGGGAGAGTCACAGAATGTTAGTCATATAAAATCAGGTATGGATTGAGGCAAAGAATTATGTTAACCTTGTATGAAACTAGGAAAGATAGTTTTGAAATCCAGCTAATATTATGGCAAAATCAGGAAAAATACAATGACTGCTGGCTCGACTAAAGACTTAGATGAAAAATGGAGGTACCCAGGAGATCTTCAGTGACAGTAGTTCTGTGGGATAGCACTATGAAGGCAGGAAACATACCTTATTCAAATTTCCACTTGACTTTATTCTAAAGAATACTGCCTTGAAAAAGGCCAAGACTATTGTTTTTAGCCTTCCTACCAAACACTAGCTAGTGTTTACTGAGCCACTGCTGTGGGTGAGGTGTTTAGCATGAATTACTTACTTTGACTCTCAAAGTAATTATATGAACTAGGAACATCCCTGACTTTTTTTTAAAAAAGTAAATTTTAGGGAGTTTAAATGCTTACTCAAAGGGAAGGGGTGGGATTCATATGTTCTCCACATTTGGTGCTAACCTATTCAGAAATTTTAGCTTCAGCCTTGTCAGGACCCCATCTTCAGACCTCAGTGGCTCACTAAAGTAACATCCAGTAATGGCAGCAGATTAGACAGGTTCACCCTCAACAGAAGGTCATTTCCATTTCATGCTCTTCCAGACTAAGATCTCAAACTAAAGGCTGGGTCTTTTTATATGATTCCAAATATTCCCCATACTCTAATGCTACTTCTCTCTTGATGATTACTGATTCATCTGAAAATTCTGATAAAGATCATCCTTTCTCCTTCTTGTCACCCTGCAGCATGGATTATTTGGTTATTTTATATATGGATTTTGCAATTTACCTATGCTGTTTTTGTTTAGTGTTTGGGACTTATTACAACTTCTTTCATAAAATTGCTTCCTATGGGTTACGGAAGCCATGCAGTATGTTACAGGGGCTGCTACTACATTGGAACTGTTACACATTTCCCAAGTGCTTATTGAATTAAATTGAAGGCATATTGGATCTTTACAGCAAGAGAGACTTTTAACCACATCAGATGAAGAGGAAGCAATCACAAGAGCAGACTGTAAATTCCTAGGCTCTGTTGCTGATCTCAGGCTACCCTCCCTTACTGCTATTTCAATGGAAACCATTTCCCACAGATATACTTAGATATAACAGGATCTCAAAAGAAATTAGAGTTCAAATGATCATCTCTTATGACTCAATATTCTAGAAATAAGGCTTAAGTTGCAAGTTTGCCCCAGGGCTGTCCACCAAGCCTCAAGATAGTCTTAGAAGACAGAGACTAGAGAAATGCAGTCTTTGCAAAATTGAGCTCTCCATCTGCATATGTATGTGTGTCTCTCTTCTATTCTGCTAATGAAATCAATACACCATGTGAACTCCTTTCTTGAAGTTGCCAGAGTCACCCAAATGCCTTGATGGGATAACATCTATAGTATCTTTCTTCTGGAGAAATATAGTGCTGTCCCCCCCATTAAATGTAGGTGAGCTTTGTGATTAGGAAATGATTGCCAAGTGCAAAATTCAGCTCCTGGTACCTTCTTTAGAAAATTGTGCATCCCTGGGAAAAGAATTAAAGGGTGAGAGTGCATCAGTGTGTACTAAAAATCGCAATAACAAAACACTCTTTTTAAATAAGGCCTAACTTAAATCTGATAAAAGAAAAAGGAAGTGAGTGAAAATCAGGAATGATGCTATGTTTCTGATTAAGAGGTGTGGTGTCTCTAAGTCTCTCAGTGACTATTTTCATCACCAGAGACTATTCAAATGATTGGAGTTATTTAAGCAGAACTAAGAGCCATAAAGTGATTTGAAAAGACTTTCCAGAGCTAGCTCCTGGGAAGGAAGAGATAGCCTATGTCCCCTATCATCAAGCAGCATTTAGCAGGTCAAGTGAATATTTCTATTCTTTCAAAAGCAAAGGGAGTTTTCTACAGCTTACGAAGACTGCTGAAACACATGCATGTTTAAAACTACCATTTAGAGTGAATGATATTGAGAGCCATTGAGATGGGCATCTGGAGAATCAGGGGGGAGGGGCTGGACTACAGTTCTTCACAGACCAGGTCATTGACCAGGAGGTACAATTTAAAGTTCCATGGCTTGCTCCCCCTCAACATTCTGAGACAATGAAGCCTGGGCCATTTGTATTCAACTGCTTGTCCCCAGCAGTGAAATCATCTAGAAACCTACATGACATAACTGGCAAAGTAAATGTCACCGGCAGCAATTACCGAAGCCCAAGTAGAAGCTTCAATGATGGGAATTTGGTAGAAACTTGCTTTAGGTGGTCCCTACCGAATCCTCTTTCCCCTCATTAAAAGTCAGAATCTGAATTCTGTTACATTCACATCACTGGGAGAAAAATCTCCCCTTGTTAGATTAGTTGATGGCTTTTGTCTAAAGATTGAACCTATAGAAGTTTCAGCACTCTAGATTAGGAGACAAGAGTGCAGGCAATTGCACTAAGTCCAGGACTTGGCATCTGACTCAGTAATTACATAGATTAATGGATTTGGATGCTGAAGCTTTGAGTTTGTACAGTGTATTTATTCTCCTAATCTCTGTTCACATTATTTCTTCTAGCTAGAATGTTCTTTAGTTTCCATCCTTCTAGATTTGCCTAATATGAGCTCTGCTTCAAAACCTGCCTTCAATCTCAAAGCCCCCACCCCCCGTCCCCGCCAGTAGATTCCATCTCTCTCTTATCTGTGATTTCTGTTTATCCCTGAAGACTAAGCTCATTCTTGCCTTGCAGATTTGCACTTGTCTTTTTTTGTGTGTGGAATATTGTCCTCCCAGAAGTCATGTGGCTAAATCCTTCTAATCCAATACATCTCAACTCAAACAAGGGGTCCTAAGAGAAGCCTTGTCTGGACATGACAACCATAAAAACCCACTTCTCAACACTTGCCATTGCATTGTCCTTTTAAAAATATGTCCAGTGTGTCATTTATCATTGCCTGAATTATCTTACTGATGAACTTTTTATTAATTATTTATTCATGGCAGTAACTTTATTTGCTGAGAGTTTATCAGTCATCTGACATCTTTATAATATGTGCTCCTGGAGTTCTTATCTCTCTTGTTCACTGCCATATTCCTGTCCCCATAGTAGATGTTCAATAAGTATTTAAAAAATGAATAAGGAAATCAATGACTCCAATATTATCCTGTCCTCAGCTCTCTTAAGGCTCTTGTCACATCATCATGCAATGGCTTCTTTAGAGATAAGTCCTCTGACAACACTGAGAGTTCCTGAAGATCAAGGTCTGTGTCATATGCACACACTATATATAGTGTGTATATAACATGAATGACCTGGTGCATAAGACTGGTGCATAATGCATGTTCATTGAGTGCTGAAAAAAATAGAACAACTGAGTTACTTATTTTTCCCTTGATTCATATTTGGTTCTGTAACGATGGTGCGTCCTGAGCCCACAGGCAAGAGACCAAAGAAAGCATGAAGATTCTTCCAAGAGAAGAACCACTGCCTCAAATTCCATAACTTCTTGATCTTGATCCTATCCCTCTGACTTAAGCAACCCATTGGTATTTCCCATTCTCACACCTCCTATTTTTCAGGTTAAATGTATGTTTATAGTCTTCTCTTACTTGATCTTTTACTTTCAAAAAGACGTCCCCCTCCCCAATAGATGTCCCACAGCCTGAGAGGTATTTTTAATGCAATTTAACAACTCAGATTAGTATCCAGCTTATGTAAAGGACTCCTTGACATCAACATTTAAAAAAAGAAAAAAAATCAGAGGTGAAATAGGTATAACATATTAACAGAAAATTCCTGAAAGAGAAAACCTAAACAGCCCAACCTCAATAGTAAGCAGGAAAATATAAGGTAAAATCACAATCAGATTATACCAATTAAATATTAGATTAATAGAAATGAAAAAGCCAACCCATACCAACTATTGACAAAGAGCTTGGAGAACTCATACACTGCTGGTGGAAGTGTAAATTGGTACAAGCCTTGGAGAGCAAGATGGCAATATCTAGAAGATGCACACATATTATAGCCCAAGCAAGCTTCATTCTTGGAGGAACAATTATACAAGGGCATAGGAGATATATGCAAGAGAGTTCAGTGCAGCACAGTATTTAATAACAAGTGGATAAATTGTGATGTATTTATACTACAAGAGAATTAAATCAAAGGGGTATACCTACATATATTAACATGCATAATTTTCAAAAACATTCATTAAATTAAAAAAGAAAGTAGCAGAAGAATACATAAGCATGACAGCAGTTATATAAAAGTTAAAACGTGATAAAAAATCATATAAACATAGTTTATGGATACATACAGAAATAGTAAAGATATAAGAGAGGCCTTGGAATGTTAAAAGCTGAATTCAAAATAGTGGCTACCTTAGGTTGTAAAGAGGAAAATGTATTATGACACAGGTATAGAGAGGACAACCACTTTATTTGTGATGTTTTATTGTTTAAGCTTGATAGTAAGTAAAATGTGTACCTCTTATATTTGTCTATATATTTTATATGCCCTAAATATTTTATTAAAAATTGCTATACCCGTTGTCCTCTGCATCTGTTGTCCCCTGGTAGAGTGGTTCTGGATTGGAACCAAGAGACTTTGACACTTGGCTGACTCTGCCTTTCCCAGCACCAGTGTGGACATACTGTTCCCTTCATGAAAACATGTCCAGAAGAGGACAAGTCTGTGTGACAGCTTGGTGCAAGCCACATCTGGTCATACTCTCTTCCTACAATTCAGTCTCTGGCAATCATGAGCCTGCAGAACCAAGGCTTTGACACAAAGGTAAGTCTCAGAAACCAGTAATAACTCATTGAAAAAATCCAGGAGAGTGCAAAGCCTCTGGAGAGAAAGCAAACCCTTTCACAACTATTTACCTGGTGGTGTCTGTGCACAAACTAATAATCCCCTATAGTTCCGATCCTGCAGCACTGGTGCTAGCCAAGAACACTAAAATAATTTCCCACCTCAGGTCAGATACTATCTGCCTCTGCTATAGCCTTGGCTCTCCTGTCTGAGTTTCTGCAATGACACACTAGCTCCTGCCCTCCGGGCTACACTGGGAAAAACTCTCTTACCCCACAGCTGTGTTCCTGGTTCCCCTGGGGTCCAATTATCTGAATGCCCCAACTTGTGATATTCTTCTAGTTTCTAATTCTTTACTGGTATCTGTGGTTCCCAAACTTGGCCACTCATCATAATCACTACTGGCCCCTACCCCAGACCTTTGAATCAGCAAGGTACCTAAGGGATTCTGCTTATCTACAAAACACTGACCTGAGCCACACTTCCTCCAGATTCTCTCCCTCCACCTCCCATTCAGCTAATCCCCTGAGCTGCCTGAGCACACTTCTATACAGTCAGGCCCTGGTTCACCTTCCTCCTCGTCCTAGGGCATCAGAGACATGAAAGGGCTAATAGTGCCCCCTTATGAATGGATGGTCCCTCTGCAAGAACACCAGTTCACTTGTATTATGGGACCTCGCCCCCCAAATGCAATCTTCCTCTGAATCTATGGTGATAATTATTACTATTACTTGGAATACCAGGAGTTTAAAAGACACTTGGGAAAATAAGAATTTATAAACTAATTTTTTAAATAACCTTTTTCTTTGGGGATAACTTTAGACCTACAGAAACGTTGAAGTGATAGTACAAAGACTTCTTGTTCCAATGATGTCAGACTTCATTGACCAATGAGCTGAATACTGGAAGGATTCAAATGCCTTGAAGGAATTCAGTCCAGATCTAGTGAAGACCATTGTTCTAGAATATTCTATAGGCCAAGCAGGCTGACTGATCTGACTTCAAGGATGAATTAATTCTCTAAAGCACCAGAAGTCAAGTTACCTTTGAAACTAGACTCGGGTCATTTGTCATGTAGTCAATGCAAACACATACGGTACTTCCTAAAAAGCAGAATTCTTACTTCCAGGGCAACCAAACTAAAACCTATAAGGATGGAACCTAGGCTTCTGCATTTGTAACAAACTTCCTGGGGATTTTTATTCACAGTAAGATTTGAAAACCATTGGGGCAGTGAATATACTCTGGCAAGCTGAAATAAATGTTCGCTATTATTTCTGGAATTTGCATAACCACATCTCCTGTTTGCAGTCGACCAGTTCACAAAGCAAATTAACTTTCTGGCTATATTTTTCCTGAATTCCATCAGTAGGTTGCCTCTGTGGGGAATAGTACTCTGTATGCCACAACATTATTAATATCATTATTAATATTTAACATGGCATTAGGAGCTTATAATGTGCCAGCTCTGTCCTAAATGCTTTATATAAGTTATCTCATTTAAAATTAACATTCTTTTATGGCAAGTATTATTATTATTCACAAGTTACAGATGGGGAGCTGAGGTTCAGAGATTGTGCAAAGGTGCACAGCAAGCAAATATTGGATCAGTGATCTAAACTCATGTCACTCAGACCTCAAAATTTATGCTCTCATCTCTACTCCAGTGGGTGTCCCTGCCCAAGCCCAGAAATGTAATTTTCTTAGTGAATGGGTCAGAGCCCCATAGACATTTACAGTGGGTTCTTCTAGTGTATTTTTAAAACTTTTTTAATTTAAAAAAAAACAGCTTTATTGAGGTACAATTGACAAATAATAATTGCATGTATTAAAAGTATACAATGTGATGTTTTGGCACATCTGTACATTGTGAAATGATGACCTCAATCCAGCTAATGTGCATATCTACCACCTCTCATACTTACCATTGTTTGTGCATGGTTAGGACACTTCAAATCTATTGTCCTGGGAAATTTCCAGTATAAAATGCTGTATTATTCACAGTGGTCACCATACTATACACTGGATGTCCAGATCTTACTCACCCTGCATAACTGAAACTCCGTATCTTTGGATCAACATTTCTCCATATCCCTTCTAATGAAACATAAAAACACAGATGTGGAGAAAACTGGTAGTCAGGAGTATTGCACCTTGGAAACAGAGACAGGCTGCTGTGGATGCAAGACAGTCTTGTGCACATAGATAACATACTTTTCCTGTTCGCGATGCTGTGAAGGAAAGGAAGGCTATTTCTCTCCCAAAAGGAAAAGAGAAGGTAAAAATAAATAGAAAAGTTTGTTTCAAAGGATGTAATTTATTTCTAGAGAGCTTCAAACATTAGGAAACTCTTTAGTAGCTCATCACCCTGAACACAAAACAGGCACATGCCTTTGAAGAAGAGGAGAAAGAAGAGTGAACAGAGGATCAGAGCTTAGTCTTAGGACTCCTGGGGGGAGAATGTGCATACATTCAAATGGGTTAACATGAAGGAAGGTAGCAGCGAGGAACTGGTGTGTGTATGGAGGGGGGTTAGGGGGTAATGATTAAAATAACAATTTCATTTAGTTGAAGAACTTCCTTGAAACAACTGGAAAACATAAGCAATTTGGAAAGAATGAAGTAATTTCATGGATATGAATTCCCCAGAGATCCAGCTGTTTTTTCTCAGGCTTTTAACTAATTATGCATGCCACTGGAGAGATGGAGCATCACTTAAAAGAAACAAACAAGCAAAAAGTGGCCCAAGAGTTTGGTTACTGCAAGTGGAAACTAATTTCACTTCAAGCAAAAGCTCACATGGAAAGCAGTTAACTTTGGGGCTTCTGGCAAATTTAGTAAAGATATACCCACTGTCCTTAAATCTCAAAACATTTCATTGCTGACCTTCATAAGAATGAGATATCTGCTTCATCACTGTGAAGCAAAGTTCCAGATGATCTCCACATTTATAGAAATGCTTTCTATAAATGGGCTAAATGGTTTTTATTTTATTCTTTCCCCACTTTCACCTATTCCCCTCTTGGTTAACCCTGGATCTGCTTGATATACTCAAATTAATGTCAACTTTAAGTAGAAATTAATGCAAATGTTGGAATTATGATCAGAGATTAACCTCATTCACAAACTAGTTTCTAGACACCAGTATAGTCATATCTTCCAAAGGCCCATACCAAAGAAGGAAATTGTTGTTTTTAGATCTTGCTTCCAATTCCCCAAATACGATCAACATGGACAGATAGTATTTCAGATACATTTTTTTAAAGTAAGATTTTACTTTTTACTGTTTCCCCTATAGAGTTTACACCTGAATTGTCCTGTCTGCCTTTGCAGGGAAAAGTAGTATCTTGGAATGAGAAATCATATATACCAGGGAGCACTGAATGTAATAATGAGTCAGACAGACATCTGAAAGGTATACAAGTATTACTGTTAAGTAATCCTCAAATAACAAGAACAAAAAATAATAAAGATTTTGAAATGAATCGAGGCTTTTTGTTAGTGTGTTCCCAAATTATGTCAGGGCTAATATTCACATGAATGGTAGTGTGAGTTGATGACATTACAGTTAGAAGTTTTGCAGGTGAAAGGACTATAAACCAAGAATCTATAACTGTGCCTTGGAGCTAGAGACTATGAATTATGATTGAAAGAGATTATGAACAGGGGAAACTGGGTGGCTCAGTCGGTTAAGCATCTGCCTTTGGCTCAGGTCATGATCTCGGGGTCCTGGGATCAAGCCCTGTGTTGTGCTCTCTGCTCAGCAGAGAGTCGGCTTGTCTCTCTGCCCATCTCACTGCTCTCTCTCTCTCAAATAAATAAATAAGTTCTCTTTCTCTCAAATAAATAAAATCTTAAAAAAAGAAAGAGGAATTTTGAACAGCCAGGAGCAACTATTTATGGACATAAAAAGGCACAATTTTGTTAATAAATGAAAGCATCCCAATTAGAAACTTTTGGGGAGCAGAAACCCCCAAAGGTCAGTACAGTGACACTCTGATTATCTCCTGTAGATCACTATCAACTTTTTACAAGTCACATTTAGACCAGCTGGAAAAAACATGGATCAGCTTCTATAGGCTCAAAAGCCTCAAGTAAAGATTCTACTACCCTAGACTCATACTATCTTTGGAAGCCATTCTGTAGAGATTCTTGGTGCTTTTAGCAACTCAATTTTGTTTTTATGATAACTCAGATATGAAAGTCCTTTGGTTACCATAGGTTTGATATCCAGCCTTACAAAGATATACAGAGTGATCCAGAGAGATATACAATGAGAGGAAGTAAGGGAAGACGATGAATTTTGTATCTTGATAATATCTTTAAAAGTCAGGCAGGAATACTCATAATGATAATTACCATTTTTTGAGCACATATCATGGGCCATGCACTCAGAATACATTGCCTCATTATTGCTACTAAATTCTCATATCAACTCCCACAAAGGGGTGTTATGTTGAAATATTAAGGGAAACCAATAAAAGAATAAAAGCATAATGTGTATGTTCCAAAACAGTAAGGAGGAAACTGAAATAGGTAAAATTGATCAATCCCACAGAAGACAGAAAATATGGAGATAAAAGTAAAAACAAAACGTGATGTGTAGACAATTCAAAATAGGTGAGAGAAAACATATTAACACACATCAGCAATGTAAATGAACTAAGCTTGTCAGGAAAGACAGAAATTGTAAGCATGAAAAAAAACAGCTTTATGTTATTTAAAAGAGATATGAAACATAATACAGCATTAAAACAAAGATGTAATTTTTAAGAGATGCTAGTTATCATAAAATGTCAAATATCTGTGAATAAATTAAGTTAATGAAAGTTATACAAGACTTCTGAAATGAAAAAAATTAATAATTATTGAGGGAAGTTAAGAGACCCAATTAATTGGAAAAATACTCTTTACTATTAGAATGAAAGATTTCATGTTGTCAGGCTGCAAATTCTCTCCCAGGATGTACTTTTGTGAAAATTTATAAGTTAATTCTAAATCTTCCTATGACATTGCAAATGTCCAAGAATAGGCAAAGTAATCTTGAAAAAGAAAAACAAAATTGAAGGACACATCCAACAAGGTATCAAGGCCCTGTTACAAAGCTATGATAATTAAGACCTAATGATAGGCAAACAGGTCAGTGGAACAGAATAGAGTCCAACAATAGTTTCTAATATACATGGTCATCTGATTTATGACAAAAGTGACACTTCAATGCAGTAAGGGCAAAAACGGTCTTTTCAACAAATGACATTGTGTCAACTGGATATCCAAATGGAAAGAAAACATATCTTCACTCCTAAATCATACTATTTACAGAAGATAACTAGACATAGATCATAAACCTACATATGGAAGTAAGATAATAAAGCTTTATAAAGATCATAGAAGGTTTCATGACATTGGGATAGGTAAAGATTT
Organism: Canis lupus dingo; assembly: GCF_003254725.2. Classification (NCBI taxonomy): domain Eukaryota; kingdom Metazoa; phylum Chordata; class Mammalia; order Carnivora; family Canidae; genus Canis; species Canis lupus. The sequence goes on along the minus strand of NC_064245.1, from coordinate 50,267,793 downwards.
TTTAAATAGGACATAAACAGTGCTAGTCATATAGGAAAAAGTGCTAAGTGATATTAGATTAAGAATGCCTATTTATCAAAATATACTGGTAAGGGAGTAAAAAGTGGCATGTGTGTGTGAGTGTGTGCACACCCAAATACACACTTCTTCAGATCAATCAAAAAAATACAACCGACTCAACAGAACAATAAATAAAAATTTGAACAGTCTCTCCACAAACGAGGACACTCAAATGTCTAATAAAATATAAAAATGAAACACTCTAATTAGTCCTCTGAAAATATGCAAATTAAGCTATAATAAGATATCACTAATCTCTCTTTAGAAATAATCAATGATAGAAACAGACAAAACCAACAATTGGTATCATAGAGCTTCAGAATTCTCTAGATAGTGCCAAAACCTTTTTAGAAGTACCCACTATAATCTGAATATACATATACCCTGTGACTCAGTGATTCTACATCTAAGTTTATACCCGAATAATTGCATGCATATATTCATTGAAAGACAGACAATAATGTTCATACAACAGTATTCATAATGGCTCCCCACTAGGAGCTACCTGAATGCCCATCAAAGATTCCATAGAAATAAATGTATAAATAATATGCACACAATAGAACATTATGCAGTAGTGAAAATAAACTACAACTTCATGCAAAAATATGGATGAATTCTAAAAACCCCATGTTGAACAAAAACAAAAAAGTCAAACCAGAAAGAATGCATAGTATATGATTCTATTTACATAGCATTCTTTAAAAGGCAAACTATCCTATGATGTTTGATAAATAGGATAGTAAAAGATCTCTAGGGGAGGCAATGAATCAAAAGGATATGAGGAGACTTCTGGGAAGTGCATGTTCTCTTTGACAGTTTCTTAATCATGACCACTTTGTAACCAAGCTTTCCAGTTATGATTTGTCCACTTATCTATATCTATGTGTTATGTCAATAAAAATTAAAAGAAATGAAGTAGAGAAGAGGTGACATGCTTGTTGTCAAATTCAAATCGACTTATTTTCAAGACCAAACATATTCCAAATAAAAATTTTAAGTACAAAACCTTTGTGTCCAGAATGTAGGATTTTATAAAAAGACTATAAAGAAATCCTATAAATGAAAACAGATAAATCTAACACGGATGGCTGCTATCAATTTCATAAGGATCCCAACGGTCCAAAAATTAATCTGCAAATTCAATGTGATTGCAGTCAGATTTCCAACAGGACTTTTTTGTGAACCTTGACAACTAGATTGTAAAATTTCTGGTAGAAACTGAAAAATGAAATAATGGCTAAGATAATCTTGAAAAAGGAAAAAAAACACATGGAAAAGGCAACTTTGATGAGAGGGAGGGAGAAGGGGGAGACACAGGATGAGTGTGGGTTGGTATTAGGAATATTTTATTTTAAGTATATAATAGCTTTAATTTACAAATAATTATAAATATTATTAATAGTAGCAATATTAGTTAAAATATTAATATTTTAATCAGGTGGTACCTGTGCAGGAATGAACAGTCCGAGGTTACAAAACGAAGAAACAGACCTTTGTATATACGAGAACTTGCATGATAGAGGTGGCATTATAGAGACTTTGGTGATTGTGCAGACTACTAACGTATTGTCGAAAAGGTAAAAGACAAAATGAAAACCTATCCCTGCCTACGTGTAAAAATAAATTTCAGATGAATCAAATACCTAACTACAAGAAGAAGTCCCATAAAACATTTAGAAGAAAAAAATAGAGGAAAAAAAGCTTGATTGTGTAGGATTAGGCAAAACTTTCTCAAGCAGTACAAAAAAAACCCATAAATCCTAAAGGAGAAAATTCATACTTACAATGCCTATTAAATTAAACAAACAAACAAAATTTTTTTTTGCCATGAAGAAAAAAAAAAAACAGAAAAATGAAAAAGGAGAAAGTCACAGACTAGGTGAAGAAAATTGCAACCCCTGGACCGTATAAAACATATTTCGACAAACCAATCAGAAAATGAATATAACAGAAAGAGAAACAATGGGGCACTTGGGTGGCTCAGCTGGTTAAGCATCTGCCATCTGCTCAGGTCACTATCCCAGTGTCCTGGGATGGAGCCCCACATCAGGGTCCTGCTCTGCGGAGAACCTGCTTCTCCCTCTCCCTCTGCTGCTCCTCCCAGTTGTACACGCACACACTCATGCAAGCTCTCTCTCTCTCTCTCTCTCTCAAAAAATAAATAAAATCTAAAAAAAAGAAAGCAAAACAACAAATGAATAAAGCCTATTGATGGGTGACTGCTGAGAAACCTCAAATAAGTAATAAAATGTGAGAAAAAAACTTCAACCTTAATCATAATGAGAAAAGTGGATACTACAACAATAATAAGATGTAACTTCACTTTTCAGACGGTCAAAAAGTAACTACATGGATATCACCAGGTTTCGATGAAGATACAGACAGCTACAATAGCTAACACAGAGGAACCCTGGAGAGAAAGTGAACTATCTTTCAACAAGGGAAATCGATCTATAAACTCTAACTTTTCTTGCAAAGGGGGTATATATGATTATAGGATGAATTAACTGAATCTAGTTTTACTCACATGAGGAAATCTCAAGAGCAACATTTTCAATGAATACAAGATGGAAAATGATCAGGCGTCATAGGATTTCTGTAAGTTTTTAAAAAATGAGTTGCCTGTGGATACATATATGTGTACCAAATGCAGGCTATGCAATGACACTCAATGACTTACAGCAAAAGCTTCCTCTGAGATGTTCAGGATGATGAAGAGAGAGCAACAATGATTTGATTATGCTTTAATTGTTTAAGATACCGGAAGCAAATACGATGTGAAGTTCACTTTTTAAAATATGAGTGATGGCTACACAGGTGTCATATTATTTTCTGCACATTTGGTTCACCATATTCATAATTAAAATTTTAATATAAAATATAGCAATATCTTAGGAAAAAATTCTCCTGGCATGACTTAAAAATATAAGAATCTACAACCGCAATATGACCTTTGAGTAGACTTTTGCATATTACCCTGTACTTAGCCTTTCTCATGTACTTAGCTGCTCAGAAACTAGCTATTGTAAGTGATTTTCTGCTGAAAGTATGAGATATTGAGAATGCAGCCTTGGATTGGTACATCATATCTTACCACCGCAGGATAAAATTCGTAGATGCACCAACTGATTTGCAAAGTTTGAGTGTGTTCCTTTTTCTTCATAGAGCAGACTGAGCCCTACCACATCATTTCATCAAGAGATATTCATGGTCACCAAAAGATCCCAGTTGCTTTTTGCCCCTGTCTTCACATATCTGATGTCAGTGTCTTATGACCTCTACTTCTCTTCCATCCCTGGAATCAGTGCATTCATACCCGCTCTCTGCCTTGGTCTAAGCCACCACCATCTCTCTGGTTCAATGCCACAGGACTTGAAGCTGACCTGCCCCTGCCCCTGCCCCCATGCCTCCTTCTCTCTGTGCTCCACACTGATATCCCACTGACCCTTTAAATCATCTGTATAATGTCTGTGTCACTTTTAAGCTCTCCAAGGGCAGGGATGCTGTCCACTTTGAATACCACTGTATTCCCAGTACTCAGCAGTATCTGACATATGATAGATGCTCAAGAAGTATTTTCTGAATATAAACGAATTAATAAATAGTTTCCAAAGTTCAAATATGAGCATACCTCCTTTCCAGTGAAAACTCTTCTATAGTTACCTAAAGAGTAACATCAGAACACCTTAGCATGACATTTGAGACGCTAGCAGATCCAGCCCCTACTCACCTCTACATTTCATTTCTTATACTTTTCTCTTGGCCCTTCAAGTTCTAAGCCACTAGTCATTCAACAAATATGTCTCATTCATGTTTCCTAGCCTTGATACCTATCATCACTGCATGCAACTCCATCCCCTCCTTTTTCCTCAACATAAATCTTAGGGTTTCTTACATTTTACCTCCCCCTGTCAGCCTTCCATGACTCTTTTTTTTTTCCATGACTCTTCAGACATTAGATTACCTACCTCTTCCTCAGGCACCCTATGCTTAACAGCTTCCTAACCTAAGCCTCCCTATTGTGGTAATTATCTCACTGCACTGAAATGACCTAGTTGATGTCCTTTGTCTTATGCAATACTGTACCCGTAGTCTAAGAAAAATGCTAAATAAATATCTGCTTAGTGAATGAGGTGAAAACAAAAGACAAGCCAATAGTATATGCAGAACATCGTATCTATCCCATGTCCCATCCATCCTGTAATGACATTCACACATTGTTTTCACATCCTTATTTGAAACCATCCATTGCTGGCTTTCTTATGCCAGATGAAAAGGCCATACAGAGTTTAAATTTCTGGGGAGAGAGTGATTCTGTTTTGGGGATCTATTGGGCTGTCAAAACTACTCATCTAGGTGAAGAAAACAGGGCCACAGATAGAGCACTGGGCTCAGGTTCAGAGCCCTCTTGCTTCTGTGCACGCCACTTCAATTTATCACACTTGGAGTTCTTTCACAAGACTGAAGTTGCAGATGATCTTGGTTACAGTTGCTAGGCATAGCCTTCTGGGATGGAACCACCTGCCCTAATTAATAGACAAATATTCCTGAATGTGGGTCATTGGGTCCCACCAACACCCACATCTCTGAGAATAGATTTCTGTGAGTGTGTGGTCCCTCTTAGAGCCAACCTATTCATTTTCCGTGGCTTGTTATATAGGTTTCCATTTGTCAGAGGCTTCCCTGCGGTGCTGATATATTTCATTCTGAAACCCCATGGAGATAAGAAGTTCAGGAGAGATTATTTTCGATACACACCTAACAGCTCTGCCTTTTCCTTTTTCAGCAGGTGCAGAGCCAACTAGTGCTGGTTAGACCATATAACCAGTATAAGTAAACTGCCTTCGGGTTTTCTGTACATTTATTCCATTAGGTGCATGAATGCTAATTGTATTGATGCCCATTTTTTTTCCTATGGATGGATCCATGTATGGAACTGTTACAATTCTACAGAGATAAACTGAAATCCTATAACACTTGATATCCTTCAAGACTTGGTTCAGTTGTCATATCCTTCAAGAGGCCTTTTCTGCTCCTCTCAGAAACATTTCCTCTGTATTCCTTCATTGCACTACCATGTTGAATTAGAATACTGTTTTTACAAGGCTGTCTCCCCATCTAGATGATCAGTTCCTCAAACCCAAGTACCAAGTCTTGTTCAACTCTCTAAATAACTCAGAACCTAATAAAGAGTATATATCAAATAACTTGCGTGACCATAACTGAATAGTGGACAAAGAGCCAAGCATAAATGTGCTCTGAGAAACCTAGGCAGATCTTACCTCCAACTTCAATTTGTCAGGCGTGCATCTAGCTGCTGCTGGTTCATTTTTGCATGTGAAGGGTTTACTGGCTTGAAAGTGTGGTTTATGAGAACCTATCTGCATTTCCTCCCTCCTCTACCCACTCCATCTGACTTGCGTTCTGATCACAATATTGAAGCAAGGTCACCAATGGCATGAGTGTTGCTAAATTTGATTAGCATTTTTCAGTTTTCAGCTTATTAGACCTGTCAGCAGCAATCAGCAAAGCTGACCACAAAATCCACAAGCACATTTCTACTGCCTTGGTTGACACAGTGGCCTCCTTGATTTCTTCCTACCTCTCTGGTTGCCCTTCCTCTGTCTTCAATTATAGACTCACTCTTTTCTACTTAGACATTAAATATTGGACCGGATGAATGCCTGAGGCCCAGCCCCGGAAGATGCCCCGAGGCATCTTCTCTACTCACATTTAACCTTTCACTCCATGATCTTATGCAAGCCCATGAATTAAGTTACCATCAATGCACAAATGACATGCAAATATATACCCCCTGTCCAGAGCTCTTTCCTGAAACTCAGGCCCAACTTTCCAGCTGCCTAATTGAAATTTCCATATGAATATAGCAAAAACAGCACAAACATAATATACCCAAACATAAAGTTCATTATCTCTATATTCCCTCCAAATTTGTTATTCTTACAGGTTGCTCTGCTTTTCCTTAACAACTCTCCAGTTCAACCACTTTCCCAAGCTAGAAACTTAGGAGTGACTCTTAACAGTTCTCTCCTTCTTTCCATACTTGATTCATTAATACATTCATTAAGTTTTATGCCCTAAATTATCTCTTTCACCTGTGTTATTTTCTCTACTCTGAGCTCCAACTCAAATCCAGACTACCAACCTCTCTTATCTCCATTACCATAATCCCCTCCTACTGAGTTCACCCACACTATTTCTGGCCCTCTGAACTATGTCCTCCGTAGTGCAGCTGGTGTCATCCCTTTGAAGCACAAATTTGAGCATGTCTCTCCCTTGCTTAAATCTTTCAGTAACTTCTCATTGCTGCTGGGGAATAGGTTTAAATCCTCATCCTGGCCTAGAAGAACCTGTAGTATGTTCCTTTGGGTTGCAAATGAGAACAGCCCAACTAAAACTAGAGCACAGGAATGCATATCTCCCAAGACTAAAATCATTTTTTCCCTAAAGATTAATTTATTCGAAAGAGAAGGAGACAGTATGAGCTAGAGGGGCAGAGGGAAAAGGCAAGAATCTCAAAAAGACACTCTGCTGAGCTGGGAGCCCAATGTGGGGTTTCATCTCACGACTCTGAGATCATGACTGGAGCCAAAATCAAGAGTCAGATACTTAACCAACTGAGCCACTCAGGCGCCCCCTAAAACTGAAACCTTAAAGCATTTGATTGACCTTATTTATGACTATATCTAGGGCTAAACAACATTATTTAGATGGGTTTTACTTTTTTTTAATCTTCTAAAATTGCTTTCTTCTGTGAGGCTGCACTCTTAGACAGGTTCTTCTTAAGGAATATACCTGACAACCCACTGGCCAAGACAGTTAAATATGTCCATAATCAGATGTTTCCCATGAATACATCAGAGACATCCTAGGGACAAGTCCTGATAATGCTGTGTAGATAATATGCCCATGCCTTAGCAGTCACTGGGGCTAGGGCCATGGTGGAAGATCAGGATGGAAAGAGGTGAGGGGTCAAGTCTGGATCCGATTCTCAATCCTAGAAGTAGAGGGTGGTACTCACCCACAACTTAATTCCAAGGCCAAAAGTAGAGGAAGTGGTTTCCCAAAGGTGCCATACAGACTAAGAACCCACATCCTCAATGTCTCCCCTGCCTCATTTCTCACACTTGGGAGACCCACCCACACTAGTCTTCCTTTTGCTTTTCAGAGGTAGCACTTTGAAGATATCCATGCTGCCCACCTCAACCCCAACTACACAAGAGCTGCTAGGAATTCCCAGGGCTGGTACGTGTGAACACTCATTTCCTTTAGTGTCTCTGGCTACTGCTGACTTCCCCTTCTAGCAGCCTTGGAGGCCAAAAAAGTCTCTGGGAAGTAACATGCAACTTTCAGCAGCTGAGAGAGGCAGAAGGTTCTTTGCTTTGTGTATATTCTCAGTTCACCGAAGAAAAAAAAAGGTTAAGGAAAATTTCAAGCAACCCCATTTGTGAAGATTTTGTTTTCATCCATTTGTGAGTGTTTGACAAGCAACATTCAATTCCTGCCAGAGCAGTTTCTATTTAACGACCATGTCACCTCTTATCCTGGGTCAAATATTTTAAGCAATGAGGATGCTGTGTTGATATACTAAATCAGGCAGAGAGACTGGGAGGAAAGCTAGTTGCTCTTCCTCTAAACCAGAAGAACAGAGAAGGATGCCAATCCCTATAGAGAAGTTTTTCCTTGGAAAAGTTATCCAGAGTCACTCAAAGCTAGTTCTGGTAGAGGAAAAAATGCAGAACTATTTAGTATATTGAAAAGAGCATGAATTTGGCTCCTGATTCTCTCCACTTACTAACGTAGGTAACTTAATCACATTGGGCTCTTTTTCCTTATGTTAAAATACTGAAAATAACACCCATATTGCAAGGTCACTGAAAGGATTAGGGATAATGTACCTTAAGTACCTAGCACTACTGGATTAATTATGGAAGCTCTTCTCCTAGAACAGATAAACCCTGAAATCCAGTGACTTAATACCATAAAAATTTAGTTTTTGCTCAACTGAAGTCCAGGGCATGGTCTTTCACCCAGTGATTCAGAGTCTAGCCTCCTTCCATCTGTGGAACCTCCAACCTCAGGACCTTACAGTCTTCTGCTCCCAGCCGGTGTGGAGAGAGGGAGTGAGGGCCATACATGGGAGGCTTTATGAGCAGTGCCTGGAGGTAGACAGCTCACTCCTGCCCACAGTCTATGGCCACACTCAGTCACATGGCTACATCTACCAGATAATATGACTGGAGCAGCTAATTTAGCTCTGTGCCCAAGTGGAACAGAAAACAGGTTTGAGAAGATCTGGTCTGCTCTCCTGTTCTCAGCACAGGGATGTCTGAACATGGTTGGTGCTCTGCACAAACACACACCCACAGTGCTCAGCAGATCAAGTGCTTTCAAAGGTTTCAAGAGATTACAAGTCCTAGGCTCACTCCAACTATTCACATGTCCTGTCTCAAGTGGTCCCTCATATTCTTGGGGGTTGAGAAGTGCTCTGGCAGGAAAAGAATGCCGTGTGTCCCCGCTGTTGAGAGAGCCTGTTCCCACAGTGCCACCACATCTACTCGGAAAACTGCTTATTATCATGTAAGTTTTAGCTCAAGGCTGGGTTCTTCAGTTTGAGCCTCTGCGACCAACCCTGCCATTCTCCAGTGAGTTATTAACCCCTCCCCCTGTGCGATCTCAGTGTATTTCTTACTTCGGATGCAGCCCTATTACCCTATCACAGAGTCTCTAAATCTCAGCACTATTGACATTTTGGATCAGATAATTCCCTGTTGTGGGAGAGTCTTGTGAATTGTACGACGTTTAGCAGCATCTTTGGCCTCTGCCCAGCACACGCGGGTAGTAATCCCACCTTCTCCAGTCATGACAATCAAATGTGTCCAGACTTTGCAAATCCCTGCTGGGGTGGGGATAGGTGAGCAAAATCAATACCGTGTAAGAACCACTATTCTATTTTAGTTATGTCACCCATCCAGAGAGGCCATGTCTGACCATCAGTCTAAAATGGACTCTGCTTCGCATTGACTCACTCTTACCATATTGCACTGCTAAGATTGTCTTCACGGAAGTTATCACCAGCTACAAATTAGTTTTTTGACTTCTTTACTTTTTTTCTCATCCCCTACAACATTAAGCCCCAGCGAGTCAGGAGTTGCTTCTATGCAATTTACAGCTGTCTCCCAAGGGCTTAGAAGAGTCTCTCATGAGCAAGAGGTACTCTTTAAGAAAGCTGCTGGATGAATGAATGGCTGAAGAGATTAAACATTTAAAACATGGTATTATGTCAGACACTGTGAAGGGTATGAGATTGTAACGTACTTGCCAGATAACATGAGACCTCTGGGTCAGAGATAAAGACAGTGTATTACTCACGACAAAAGCAGCTACCAGAGCAGCATGTTACATCAGTTCCCAGGACCCATTCCCCAGATGCAGTGAAGACTCTTGCAGGTGCCCCAGGTATATTACAATAGAGTGGCCTGGAAGGAGAGCTGCTGGTGGGCTGCCCATCTTGAGAGGCAGGGAGACAGAAGGAGAGGGAAGTGGGGAGGAGGAAGGAGGTTGGGAGAGGGAGGAATAAATCCCATTTTCACTCTAGAATATAAGCAAATCCTCTATGGTGAGAGGAAGGAGATATCCGTATCATTTTGACCCTTGGATTGAGTTCTGCAAAATCTCACATTTGAAGAGAATGCAAGTTTGCCTGACTTCTCAATTTCCCAACTTATGTCACCAGAGGGATATGGCATTTGTTACAGTAAAGATATCAAGAATAAGGAACAGCACCAGCCATGACATCAGAAAATATGACTTTAGGGGCACCTGGGTGGCTCAGTCCGCTAAGTTCAACCTCAGCTCAGGTCAGGATTTCAGGGTCCTGGGATCAAGACCCAAGTCAGGCACTGGCTCAGCAGGGAGTCTGCTTCTCCCTCTCCCTCTGCCTTTCCTGCTGCTTGTGCATGCACACTCTCTTTCACTTAAATAAATAAAATCTTTAAAAAAATCTGATTTTAAATCTTCTATTCTTACTCTAATATACTGTAATCCTAGGGAAAACCTCGGAAGCAAGGCTTAATTTTCTCAACTATAGAATGGGAATACTAATAAATCCATGCGAAGTCATTGAGAACTGTAAGTCAAGTGACATAATGAATATAGAACTGTTTGGAGAGAGGGAGGCAAGCCATAAAAGACTCTTAAGAATAGAGAACAAGCTGAGGCTTATGGAGGGAGGTGGATGGGGGATGGGGTAGATGGAAGATGGGTACTCAGGAAGGCACTTGTGATGAGCATCGGGTGTTACATGTAAGTGATGAGCCACTAAATTCTACTCTTGAAACAAACAAAAAACTGTTTGGAGCCCAATAAATACTACATCCTTTCCCTCAGTTTAAGATATGGGATCCTGTATCTGTTTGCCTCTGGAATATTTGCTATCTCCTAAAATTAAAACCATGCTTTGAGTAAACAAATCTCTGCGTTTATTACTAGGGGATCTAATAACAATAAAAAGTATGTTAAAGTTCTTATAGTAAGAAGAATACAAACAACCAAAGAGATGAAAAAAGCTCTCTTTCCCTAGCTTAGCTTCACTTATTTTAGATTAATTTATAATGCCACAAGACAAAGGCCAATAGCCTGCATCCCAGTATGCACAGATGCATCACCAGAAAGTCTGCATTGCTGCTACCCTGGAGGAGCACAGGTTAATTTGGGAGCATCTATTTACTCAGACTTTTAGGATTCATCTCCGTGTAGAATTTCATTCTTTAAAAAAAAAATTGGGGATGCCTGGGTGACTCAGGGATTGAGCATCTGCCTTTGGATCAGGGTGTGATCCTGGAGTCCCAGGATCAAGTCCCATATTGGGCTCCCTGCATGGAGCCTGCTTCTCCCTCTGCCTATATCTCTGCCTCTCTGTGAATGTCTCTCATGAATAAATAAATAAATCTTAAAAAAAAATTGTCAAAATCTAAACTTCACTTATTTGGCTAGTTCTGTTTTTAAAATATGGATAATTCTTTAAATAATAGTTCAAAGCGAGTAAGCATTAGACACAACTGGATACTTTGTTATCAATTCTTAAGTATTACTATGTATTACTATTTAATACAACACAAATGTCTTGCTTAAATTTTAGTATAATCATTTTCACTAACTTACCCAGAATCCTTATATCAAAGCTATAGTTCTGTCCTCTACTCCACCAAGCCAGATTTTAAAAAGTGGCTTGGTAGAGACTGTTTTGTAGATTCTCAGAGCAGAATGAGTCGTATGTGTATATATCTGTTGAGATTCTTTTGCCAAGATTTTTCTTTAAAAAAAAAAAAAACACATTTTTTTCTTGAAAAAAATTCTCTGATCATTTGATTTCATAATTTTGGCTTAATGAAATAAAAAATAAGAGCTTCTGTGCTCTGGGCTTCCTTATTCCCATTGTCCTGTCTCTCCCATTACAGACAGCAGCAGAAATAGGAATTTGATTAGGACCTAACTGACTGAGAGATCTTTAAGGGTTAGGACCATGTCATTTTGACTTTATATCCCTTGTACACGAACAGCATCCAGGATATAATTAACACTCAATAAATATTTGACAAATGAATGGATGGATGGATGAATAAGGGAATCTCTGCACTGAAATATAAATCATTATGACTTTTTTTCCTATATTAGAAACAATTTTATATGACCATCTATCTTTTCATATAAATTTTGTATTTCTTATAATTGATGGGTCTAGGATGAAATAAAAATGTTGAATGAAATAATTTCATTATCAATGAGCTTAATGACAACATCAATTATTAACTTGTCTAGGACACAGAGTTATAAAATCCTCAGGTTATACCATCTTTATAAAAAGACCAGTATCTGGTCTAAAGAAAACAAATTCTAAATAACATGCAAACAATCAAACAAGCCAAAACAGTGGAGCTTTATATACGGAAACATGAAATGGTTTTACTCTAGGAAGTGGTAGGTATAGCATGGGAGTGAAAGTAGGGACTCTGGAGCCAGAATGCCAGGGGTTTGACTCCTGGCTACACTTACTGGCTGACTGTGTGACCCTGAGCAAATTACTTAACCTCTCTGTGCTTTATCTGTAAAGCGAGAAGATAACTGCCACCTATCTCTTTGAGTTGTTGTGAGAGCTCAGTGAACATACATAATTCTGTAATTGTGAAATATTACAACAAGCCTGGTATTAAAGAGCTAAAATATTTTAAAGCAAATAATTGCCCCTAAGTTGGGTTCAGGTCTTCTTTTGTTAAAAACAGCCTAGAGACTCTTTCTAGCTCATTCTACTGAAAACAACAGGGAGTCAGAGTGTCAAATCAGATCCCTGTAATTTTGTTTAATTTTTTTCTATACCTTGGTATAAATTATTTCCCAGCCACGGATACCTTTCTATCTTTAGACCCATCCCCCAAGAAGGTGGTATATACACGGGGATGAGGGAGGTTTTATTTTTAAAACAGAAGTCTAGTCACCACCTCAGAATACTTCAACAGCATGCCATGAGTATGGTCTGTGATTAGGTTGTTCCTGTCACACCTTAGCCCCTTGGGCTCCAGGGTTCTGAAAGTACTGTCCCTACCATGTGGAATATGCTGTCTGTGTTGGTTAATTTTACGTCAAATGACTGGGCTAAGGGATACTCTGAGAGCCTATAAAACATTATTTCTCGGTGTATCTATGAGAGGGTTTCTGGAAGAGATTAGAGTTACAATCAGTAGAGCTCCCTCACCAAGTCAAGTGGGCACCATCTAATCCTTTAAGGGCATGAACAGAACAAAAAGGTAGAGGAAGGGGGAACCTATGCTTTTTGCTTCAGCCAGGATGTCCATCTCCTCTTGCCTCAAAGACTGGAACTCCTTATTCAGAGGCCTTTGGTCTCATACTGAATTTTGTACCAACAGCTTTCCTGGATCACTGGACTGCAGATTCACGTGGTGGGACTTCTTAATCTCTGTAATTGCATAAGCCAATTCTTATAGTAATCTCTTCTGGGGCACCTGGGTGGCTCAACTGGTTCAGCGTCCGGCTCTTGGCTTCAGCTTAGGTCATGATCTTGTGGTCATTAAATTGAGCCCCTCAGCATGGAGTCTGATTCAGATTCTCTCTCCCTTCCTCCCATCCCTCCTATCTCAAATAAATAAATAAAATCTTTTTTTTTTCTTAAACTTGGGGTGCCTGGATGGCTCAGTTGGTTAAGCATCTATCTGTGACTCAGGTCATGATTTCAGGATTCTGGGATCAAGCCCCCTATCTGGCTCCCTGTTCAGTAGAGAGTCTGCTTCACCCTCTCTCTCTCTACCCTCCACCCTTCCTGCTAGTGTGTGCTCTTTCTCTCATAAATAAATAAATAAATAAATAAATAAATAAAATCTTAAAAATTCTCTTCTTACATATATTTCTATATATTCTATTAGTTCAGAATTTTTAGAGACACGTTTCCTCATCTTTTTCAGTTAGCCAATTGCTTCTACTCTCTCCAGCATGTTTCCTATCAGGTACCCTTCCTACCTTACTCTACTTCACTGAGCATCTGTAGCAGCAGAGATTACCAGTTGGGATGGCAGTTGTCTATAGCCTGCTTCTCTGTCTCACTAATCTGTGAGGGCCTTGATGAAAGTATCTGGGTAGAGTGTATCTCTGTGTCCCCAGTGTCTGTGGTAGTACATGGTATTTATTTGGAAAATAATGATTATTTGTTTAAAAAATGATTTATTGTAAAGGGAATAATGCAAGGGAACTAAATTCAGAAAATCTCAACTATTGGAAAAATAGGAGTCAAGCATGTTCCTGTGTCTGGATCTGTATCACCTTCAAATGTAGAAAACCACACATGCAATCCTAATGTAGGTTGGCATCATGATATAGGGTAGAACTAGTTAAAGTTCATTACAGTCATGAGATAAACCCTGGGTGCCTTCCCAAGTTTCTCATCCCTTTGGTTTCTCCCAAGAACACTAGCCCGCCATCTTCCCATCTTCCCACCTGCAATGGAAACACCTCTCTTGGGGAATCAAAGGCATCCTGGTGCAACTGATTAGAGAGGTTCAGTGCTCTTTATCATTGTCTGGAAATAGGTTCATTAGAGCAGAGATTAATCAGGTGTTTTCTGTATAATCTAAATCCACCTAGCTCAAAGAAGGCCCAAATTAACATTAACAAGTCATTTAACATTCACCTGCAAGATCTTAAAAAAAAAAAAAAAATCATGGCCAGAAATGGGTTAGACATTTATGACTTCCTAATGACCTCAGTCACTGAGGCAAAGCAACAATAAGAAATTTATGTTGGAAAGTAAAGTCTTTTTTAAAAAATGACAGTCTTTATAGACTATCAAATATATAACACTATTACCAGAATTGCTAGAGATTATAAACAATGCACTAATTTTATTTTTAAAATTTTATCATAAAAAATTACTTAAATATACAAAGGAGTAAGGAGGAATTATAACAGGTACCCTTATAACCATTTTATAGATCTAACACATGCTAACATTTTAGGTATTTGTCTCACATCCCTCTTAAACACACACACACACACACACACACACACACACACAGAACAAATTCAGTTAAATACTTTGGCCAATGCCCACATCCTATCCCTACCTTGCCTTTCTGGTAACTCTACCTGACAACAGAATGTTTCTACCTTGTCAACATTTTAAAACTTTTACTACATATGGTTGTATCCATAAACAGCTCATATTTTATTGTCCTGTATTTACCCATATAACAGCCTATATTATCATGCTTTTTTCTGCTTTTATCTCTCTCCTATCTTACCTGTTGGTTATTTCTGGAAGCAAGTGCATTATATGACTTAATATTCCCAAGAAGTGACTGTTGGACCAGGATTCCAAGCCAATCCACTTTCTTGCTCCTCACAGAGATCACGCCATGTACAAGCATGCCATTTTCTGTTTTCCCTCTGCTTTTCTCTATCAGATGAGCTTTCCACACATACTCACCCAACCTTTCTATCTGCTCATTTCCTACTCATGGAAAATATTCATCCTTCACTTTTTCATTTCTTATCTATCTCCTGACAAATGACAATAATCCTGGGGAGCAGAGGTGAGAGTTGCATTAGGCATTCACTTCCATCAACAACAAAAACATGTTATAGACTTACAAGTAAAATAATGGTAAAGATTCAGGGACGCAATGTCTCAAGTCCTAGACATCTCCCAGAAACTGATCTTAGAATTCCATCACTTCGTTTTTTCCTCATCCAGACTTAAACACATATTTTTTTATGAAAACAAACATAATTTATATATATTTTTTTCTAATTTGTTGAGTATAAACTATCAACATTATTAACATTTCCTGATGCTATTTATTGAGGATAAAAAATTCTCAGACACTTTGTGAGTTAAATAGTTCTTTAGTGATGTATCTTGAGAATCTGCAAATAATCAGAACATTTTTCTTACGGGAAAATATTTGGGAGATTGCCTGAGTGACCTGCCTCCTAGGTGTCCATACACATAAAATGCAAATCTCACAGTCAGTAAATATCTGTAGAGTTATTATTGGTAGAGTTAACTGTTGCTGCTGTTATCGATGGAAAGCAGGCAAGAAAGTGTAATACAGGACAAAAATGCACCACGCTAATGCAAATTCAAACATTGATGTGATCAATTATTGCTCCCATTTTCTGCTACTCAGTAACCTAGCTTTTCATTTACACACTATTATGCAACCCTAGATTTTATGTGATTAGACATTGGACTCTATTTTTAGCACCGTGTTTTTTTTTTTTTAATTGCACTCTGTTTCTGACTCTACCCATCCTAAACAAAATAACCTTTCCCCTCTCTCCACTCCTGCACTTCACTTAGATGCATTCACTTTAAAACATACTCAACTCTTCCATAAATATTCAACATGAAGGAACAGCAAATATATGTGAAAGTTAATTCATTCTTTGTGTCAGAATCATAGAATCCCAAAGCTATAGTAAAACTCTCTGAGGAAATAAATTTAACTTCCCTAAAGTCACTTGGCCCAGTCTTGACAGTTCCAGAGTAGAAGTTAGACCCTTTGACTCCCATTTCTGTCCCTTCTCAATAGACTTAGTGCCCCTGTGGAGTTGTCCTGTGCCTGCCAGTCATGGCTTGATCTTTGATTTTGATGACGGCTGGTAAAGATTCCCAAGCCAGGGAGACATCTCCAGGATTAGTTTCCTCTCTTCCCTAAGCTTCCAAAAATCTCCTCCTTAGAGACTACTCCCTAGTGATTGAAATCACTCTTTACTATCCGACACTTGGATTTGAATTGTTAGGACACTCGTCTTTTCTATATGCAGAAAATCACCATAGTTAAGACCTCAGATTGGTTGGAGGTGGGGAGGCAGGGTGTGTGTGTGTGCACCTGGGTGGCTCAATGAGTTAGGTATTCAACTCTTGATCTCAGCTCAGGTCTTGATCTCAGGGTCCTGAGTTCAACCCCTGCATTGGGCTTCACACTGGACGTGGAGGCTACTTAAACTCAAACAAACAAATAAACAAACCTCAGATGGTCCTGCATCAGACTGGAGCCTCCAAGAACAAGGTGAATGGAAGCCCATGTGCTCTGGAGCTGGTGAAGCAATATCTACATGGCTCCTCACTCGCAGACTCCTCAGGCAGCCCTATATCTAAATTTGTATTAATTTCCTTCCTAAGGAGTTCCTCAAATTGTATAATTCGCAGACCCCAAAGAATTTGGGTCTTCTCTGTCTAAGCTGCATGAACTTAGGAAAATCACCACTAACATCAGTTTTTTCACCAAGAAAATTCAGATATTAATCCTTATTTTGTAGTATGGTTGTACAGATCAACTCTCTTAATGTATGTTAGGTTACTTATTCTAGTACCTGACTTATAGTCAGTCCTCAGTGAATGCATTCTTCTTAATACTGACTTTCTAGTCTTTCCTGGAAGACAGTAAATGGGAACTGAGTGCTTCTAAGATCCATGATCAAAATTAATTGGGTAAGTAATCAGAGGCAAAGACCTGGGGTACTTATCTAAGAAAAAAAGCCCTAAATTACTTTGTATACATGCATTAGCATTAAAAAGTGTATTCCAGGAGTAGGAGATAAGGCTAGAATATTCTTCCCTTCTGAAAATCACTGAACAGAGCTATGTGTTCACCCATCATTATTGGATCAACTTTTTAAAGGTGTCCACCAACCTGTTTAGTCTATGTACTAGCTCAATTTTATTGAACTTCCTGCTTCCCTCATTTGTAGACCTTACAGCATCTTCAACTGTGCCTCTCCCTCTCTAGGATGGGGAAGCAAACTTGGGAAAATCCAATTAATTTCCTGAAGTTGGCTCTCCTCCATGAAGCACTCAACCTCCCCATGTTCCTTGTCCATCATGGGGTTATGATAACAAAGAAAAGACAGAGCTGTCTTCCACATTGCTGAGGAAAGGATATCTAGGTGGAGACCAGGTTATTTATTTTTGCAGAGGGAAGAGTAGAACAGGAGGCAAAAGCTCCTTTAGCTCTCACAGCAGCATCTGGCTGGCTGAGTTATTCATCATTTTGTTCTTACATTGGTCCATTTACATTCACAGCAGCAGAGATATCTCTCAGTTGTGTGTTTCCATAATGTCCCCCCATCCTTCACCCCTTCTGTGGTTTTTCTCCGCATTTAGAAAGTCATTGAGAAATGTTAATGGTCTGGGGGAAAACTAGTGATTGGGGAATGACAAATGGGCAAGTAGCGGAATGAGGGTATGCAGCTAATGATTTCCTACAAGTGATGATTAAACATCGTTCCTCCATCTCTCAGCACCTAATTCTCCCCAAGGTTGATTTATGGAAGACACCCTAACGTACAGTTCCTGCAGTTTTATTAGCCAGAGACAATTTAGTCATGAGAGGTAGTCTGCCCCTGCTTCTCATTTTCTTCCAGCCCGAGAAGAAAGAAATGATAAAATGTAAAGAACAACCGGGGCCTCATTTTCTTAATACTAAAAAGACAGAATAGCATAATACAGAGACCACTAAAGAGGTAGGTAATCATCAGCGGGATAAAGTTTATGATGGCAAAGTCATTACTTCATAGAAGTCATTACCTTGTCCCAGACATAGGGGAAGGTTTCTACAGTTCCTATAAATGGAACTGCTGTTGCTATTTCAGTCCATCTAAAAATAAACTGCACACCTCATTTTTCCAAATGTCACAGTGCCTGCCTTTACTCCTTTAGGAAAGGTTATAAGGTTACTTTGAGTACCCATACATAACATGGTCACTGTGGTTTTTAAAAGTGATGATAAAAAAAGTTCCCATTGTGAGCAAAGAGAAATTAGGATCATGTGAAGATCTTCCAAAAGAATGTGGAGTCATCAGGATTTTGCCCTCCCTAACAAAATCTACTTGCTGGTTTTCTGTCAAAGATTTAACTATCTTCTGAGATTCTATATCAGTATTTTCAAAGAGTGTCTTGATGGCATCTAAAATCATGGCTTTCTAAAGCAAATGTTGCAAAAGGAGATGGGTCTGTGATTTTTGGAAGGAAGCCAAAAGAAATTAATTAGTATTTGTTAATTCCTTAATAATTTAATAATATGCATTAACTCCTTAATTATATAAGATCTAACATATATTGGACACTTATTTGATGCCTGATACTATGCTATCTATATACTTTGCAAAGATGATTTTGCTTTAGACTTAATCAATCTTAGCTGGAAGTTGCTATTATTATTTCTAATTTTACAAGTGAGGAAACAGAGGGGAATTAAACAATTCACACAAGGTCACATGCTACTAAGTAGTATTTGATCTGAAGAAGTCTGATGCTAAAACCTGGCTTATAGCCAGATAGTACACAATCCCCTGCATGCTTTCCTCTGTGATGTTCACCTTCCACTGGCCAACTGACTGTAATAAGCACAAATTAACCCCAGAGTATTTAGGATTTCTGAAATAATCATGAGTCCTCTAATATTTTGGATGAAATGCAGAGTTCTGAGCTGATCTGCATAGGAACACAGTTCCATACAAAGATACAATTCAAAATGCCTTCAAGTCACAGAAATCTATGTCAAACCTGATCATGTTCTTTATCTAGCCTCACATTGTAGTAGTTTAAATTCTTTTTGTTTTAAAGATTGATTTATTTATTTTAGAAAGAGCTTTCACATGAGTAGGGGAATTACAGAGAGAAAGAGAGAGAGAGAATCCTCAAGTGGACTCCTTGCTGAGTGTGGACCCAACCCCAGGAGCTTGATCTCACCATCCTGAGATCATGACCTGAGCCAAAATCAAGAGTCGGATACTTTTTTTTTTTTTTTTTTTTAAGAGTCGGATACTGAACTGACAAGGCGCCCCAGGTGCCCCAGTATTAACTTAAATTCTAACAGAAATGGATCCTTGTCACTGGGATCAGAACCATCCCAAGGGCAACTGAATCACCCATAATGTAACCCAAAGCACTCCGTCAAACTTGCAACAGATGCTCATTAAGCATCTGTCAATGCTGGAGTCAGAGATCACAGTGGTGTACAAAAGCAAACTTGGTCTTTATCATGAACTTCTAACCCAGTTGTATGTGCTATACATTAATCAATAATTACAACAAAGAATGCAGGTAACTAGAACTACCATTCTAGAGGAATGATATATGGTACTCTGGGATCAATAGTCTGAACTATTCTAGGAGCTAAGAAACCCTTCTGTAATTGAGAGAAGAAAATGAGAAGACATTAACTAGAGGGAAGGTAAGAGGTTCCCAGGAAAAAAGAAACTAGTTAAGGTTCTTATACCAGGAGAGAGTTAGGTATCTGAGAAACAAACAAACAAACAAAAAAAAAAAACAACAAAACAAAACAAAACAAAATGCCAGTAGGGATGGAGCATGAAAAATAAAGGGTCTTAGGATACCAGATGGAGTCGGAGGGGTGGGGGAGATGCAGGAGCATGGACCAGGATGAGCTTTGGAGGCCATAGTATAGTTTTTAGTTTTAACTATAAGAACAGTGGGAGGCCATGGGGATACTGACTTGGGAGTCGAAATAAATACACAGAATTTCAGAAGCCTTAATGATTGCTTGTTTCATGATCTCCCCTTACTTTAAGTAAAGAGGAAGAATGTTAATCTCTGCATCAGTGATGGGACCATGTAAACCTCCATCATGAAATGCCCACAATCACTCATTCTACATTTCAAGATCAGAGTCAGGAAGAGAATCTGGGTTTCTGAAATTCAGATCTGCATTTATTTCTTCCTACTCTCTGGTCAAAGAGGAAGAAGTCATAGGTGGCAGAAACACTTACAGTTTAAGACCAGAAACTCTAAATCAGCTTAGAATCATAATGGTCCAGATAAGAGAATGAGAGGGAGAAAAATAAAAAGGAAAGCCTGAGGGATTTGGAGGACAGAGCCATGACAAGACCATTTGCCATTTAAACCAAACATATCCATTTCTTTTTTTTTTCTGTTCTCCAAGGATATTCCAGAGCTCTGTGAACCTTGGTCAAGTCACTTAACCCCACTGAGCCTTAGCTTTCTCTTTTGTAAAATCAGAGTTAATAAATCCTTCCCCAAAGTGTCATTTAAGGGATCAAAAGGAATGGCAGTGGAAAGTACTTTTTACTTGAGCAGTTGCTCAGTAAAAATTAGGTCACTCTTCTAGTTCACAGCAGAACATTAAAGTTGATAGCTAAGGAAGTGATCCATTTCCTCATCTGTGAGAAACGGAATACCAGTATTACCCACTCATCCTACCTGTAATCATGCTGTAAGATGAAAATGAGAGAATGTGGAGGAACTCTGACTACTTAGCTTTAGCAAGAATAGCAGCATCAAGTTTCCACAAGAGGACCAAGCTTTCTCTGTGCAGTTTCAGAAAGCAGCCCTAGAGGTTAATCATGAATAAGCTTGCCTAGACATCCAAATATTATAGGAATTTATAAATGCAGGGCGGGTGAATCTTATACTGTTAATAGTTGTCCATAAATTCTCTGCCTAATGAACAATTTTCAAAATTCAAGATATGGCACTCTCTGGGAAGCGGCTGCTGCATCATTACTTACAATTGGAATCATTGGAGGACAGGGAAAAAAAAAAAAAGACATGCTAACTAGATTCAAATTTGGTCAACTCACCTTGGACCAAACTATGGCCAGAGCTATCTGAATAACCAATTTTCTTGCTTAAAACACTTAAGTGGCTTCTAAGCAGCCTCTTAATAAAGTCTAAACTCCTTACCATTATTTATAAGATGGGCTCAGCCTACCTCCCTGGTGTCAATAACTCTCTTACCTTCTGCCTACCCTCCCAAATGCAGCCATATTGAACAGGTCTCTTTTCCTGCAACCTCAGGATCTGTCACCTCCAGGTTGGCACACGTGTTGCTCCCTGGCTCATAGGTCTCACCTGGCCCTGAGTCTATAAGGGTGGGGGCTTTCTCTGACTTACCAACTACCATATTCCCAGTGCCCAACACACAGTGATTCCTCTAGAAATTACATGCATGAATAAATGAATTCCAAAAAAGAGATTTGAAGTCTTTGGAGCAAATCTTACCTGGAGCCCAGGAAATCTGTGAGAAAAGGGCCCTATGGTCTTGTTATTTTTTTAATGGGACACTGAAGGAAATCTGTGGGGGACATATCTCGTGTAGGCCTTTTCTGCATATTTGTCATTCATTCCTGACCCCAGGCACTAAATGCTACTAATACCCCTTCCACTCCATTCATCATGAAACTTAAAATTGACACCCAGCACCATCACTATATATATTCTCAGATTCCCCTGGGGATGTGTTGCTCCTAATTGAAAAAGATGGCACAGCACCCAAGGCATCTGGGTTCTTGCATAAGGAGCATGGTTAAATCTCAGCCTCTGGCCACTTTCTTTCATTGTCATTTTAGTGGATGTCCTTTTTAAGGGGCCAGGTCTCAGGAAACAAGCCCATGTGTGTCAGGACTGGCCAATTGCCCCGATGGGTCCTTCTTCCCCAGGCTGCTTTCCCCTCCCTTAGTAAGGGTGAAGAAAGAATTTCTGTGTTGGAAAGAAGTCAGTTAGGAGTGAGAAAGCCCATGTGTATAACAAGTCAAACAGCAGCTGGGGAGAGACAAGAACTAAATACAAGCAAAAATCAAAGTATTCAGTGTCGACCTTCAAGAGCCAGGCAGGAAAGCACATAAAGAAACAGAGACACAAAAGAAGAAGTTGACATGCACACCAAAGTAAGATAGAGGGATAAGATAGCAGCAAGGTGTACAGAGGGTGGGTAGTCAATCAAGGAAGAATACAGGTTTCCCCCACTAACGCAAAAGGAGGGCTTCCCTACAAAATCTTTCATAAACCAAAATAGTGAAAAGCTAAGAAGCAATTGCCGTTAATTTATATGAAAAAAATTTTGACAATTCCCAGGCCCCCCAAAATAACCTCTCTCTCTTAGGCTTTTCTGATACTTTAGGACACATGTTGCTAAGGGATGCACAAAATAAAGTAAGATAAAGCACAGATGCTCACAGACCCAGTTCAAAGATCTCTCAACTTGATAAGGAGATGCTGAGAGTATAGTTGTGGGGAAGGGACTGTATGGAGCCACAGTCACTGTTCGAGGTGCATGCTGCTCCTGTAACAGCTCACTGTGAAACCAACCTTGACCCCTATTGTCACTGTTTGCTTTTTTTTTTTTTTTTTTTTTTTCAAAAGCAAAAATCCTGTTTGGATTTCTTTCAGTAAGCAAAAACGGGTGCTAATGTAGGTCTTTGGTAAAAGCAAATTGGTGAAATGTCAACTTGTGAAAGGCAGGGGATACCCATACCTGGAAGAGGGGGATTTTGAGGTCAATCTAAAACCAATGCCACTTCATCTCTAAAAGCATAAAAGGTCTTCAAGAAACAGCATCAGTTCCTATTGCCCTTTGGAGAAGACAGGCCACTGAATTTGTTCTGGGGTTTTAATATTTTCTGTGCCACTTCCCTATACTTTTTTGCACACCCCAAACCCAAAAGGAAAGTCTCACCTTCTCATAGACTCTCAGTGCTTCTGGTTTCTCTGCTACTCAGCAGTGACAATAACCTGGATCTGAAGTGAAACATAGGATTGAATTTTCTGCACTTTCCACTCCATAGGGTACTGAACCTTTTCATTCTAATTTTGAACAGAGACAAGATGAACGGGCTTCTTCTGTATTTCCTAGGGAGGCAGCCAAAGCCTTAGGTCACCCATATTCACTTTCATTTTTGTCTTCCTGTATCTTTCTTCCTCCTTTCTTTCTCTACTTTTGTCTTTTTCATAGAGCAGACACCAATGGAAAAGCCCATCAATATATATACACATTTTCTCCATCTGGTGTCCCTCAGACAAGTGTGTGCATCTCCCATCTTTTTTCAATGAAAGGTTTCTGATAAATCTCAAACTTGGTGTCACATGTCCCCTCTTCTCTTTGGCTAGTGAGGCTCCAAATGTGCTAAGGGGAGACAATGAAATCAAAAGGCTACAGAAGGAAAAGAGGGATGCTAGGGAGACAGAAATGGGGGAGAGAAATGGTAGAGAGCAGTAAATGGAAGGACAGACTGGGTTTCCTCTCCAGCTTGGGAAATCATGAAAGCTAAAAGGTTAATGGTGCTGCAGAGAAATACAAAAGGATAAAAGGATGGAAACAAAGAACTTTATGCATAGGTATTAGTGCTATCATCAGCAATAAAATAGCACAGCCACAGTCAAAGATGACACGGAGGGGAGAGGCTGGCTGGTGTTTGGGGGTGTGCAGAGCACACATTCAATGGCAGGGGCACGCCCATCAAAGCCCTGCAGGAAGTACTGCCCGTGAACGCAAGAATAGACACAACAGAGTTTATATGTGTGCCCACTTCCTGCCACTCACACACAGCTCCCTCAATCTCTGAATAAGCACAGAGCAAAGGAAAAAACCCAGAAGATGTCATTTGAACATCACTAAGGTTCTTCAATAGCTTGGGATTTCAAAACTCATATAAGTCATGGCATCTGCCCGCAGGAATCTTGTCATCTAGCTAGGCAAGCAAGACAGACACCTGTGGTGGTGGTGATGGTGGGAGGGGGAATGGATGAGAGTATCAATTAAGGCTGTGTTTCTCAGACTTGGGGTAAACACAAATCCCTTTTTAAAGATAAGTGTTCCCTTCAAGCTGTTAACTTAATTAAAAAAATAATAGCCTTTAAATCTACACCAACATGAAACATTATATGATATTTAGAGTTCTCACACCAGACAACTAATGAAATTCCAATGCATCATTATAATTTAGTGGGACAGACACTGTTCATCCACTGACACAAAGCTGGTGATGTAGTTTCCACGATTTAGGCTTCCCTGGTGTTGGACCCAAGTGGCTGTGGTCCTAGCCTAGGGAGAGAACCAGGTTCTCAACATGACTTTGTTGAAACCAGACTAAGGTCCGGTTCCCTAGGGCACAAGAGGTATGGAAGGCTCCCAGCCCCTGCTCTGAAGTTCCGGGTTCACTACAGAGAACACATGGGCTCCCCAGAGACATCAAAATACAGGGACATCTGCTTTTAAGGAGGGACAGACTTATGCTTCATAGGCTGAGTGCTGGCCAGAGAGTCTCTTCTTAGTGTGGTCTTGGTAGAGTAGATATGATCTACAATTAGAAAGATGGCCTTGATTCCTGCCTTGGATTACTCTTTTGTGACCCCAAGCAAGTCTGTAGAAAATGCAACTCCTTGGAGCTGACCTGAACATTTATCTAGTGCCTCACTGCTGGCCAGACTCCTTGAATGGAGCCTCAGCAGGAAGAGTCTTGTGCCAGAGCTACTCAGGGCCATGTTGAGGCCGTCCCATACAATAATATGCATAAAGTATTATCTATATACCAGAGATACACATCCTCTAAATGCATTTAGTCTCTCTGCTCTTAACTGATTTATACAGAAGGGCAACAAGGTCATGAATCAGAGTGATTTGAATAGGAAGAAGTTGTCAGGAAGGAACAGATAAAATAGTGTCTTATAAACAGTGTCTTGATTTTGAAAGGATTGAAGGAAAGATGAGAGAGAAGAAGAGAGGGAGACAAGGAGGGAGGAAGGAAGGAAACACAGATTGGCTATTCTGTACTCAGGAGATTTTATATGTGAATATCACAAAATTTTGTGCGTGAATATTGCAATACTCTGGTACATTAATTCTGCTAATTCACTCTCCCCTTATCTAATCATATGTCCTTGATGTTTGGGTCAGAAATTTTACTCATTGAAAAAATAGGACAAATATAACCAGTCTTCATAAAACACAAAGGGGTTGGGCCACAGAGTCTGGCTTCACCTTGTTTCCTTCCCTGAAAATATAATTCCCAATGTATCTGTTTCATGGAGGGTGGGGTAAGGCTGTCACCCTTCATATCAGTCTTAAAAATATATCTAAAACAATGAAGAAGGCACAGGGTGCCTTTCTGCCTGGTCTCTGACCCCTGGAAATGGTATGGGGGTGGTGAGGAGGAACAGGGCTGATGTACTGAGCTCACATATTGTCCTTAGAACATGGGATCCTTCAAGGTGGTGACAACAGGGAAATAATCTGCCTGCTTCTGCTGTCACCACATCATCTGAATCAAACTCATTATCTGGGGAAGTGCCTGGAAATCCCTCTGTACCAGATAAAACATGAATGACTTTGTCCCCAAAACCTGGATGGGTTAAGACCTATTTCAGAAACACATCTGTTTTTGCTTCAGCACTCAGCACACCACAAACCCACAGGCTACAAATGCTGGTTCCCAACAAGAATGGAAGGATGTATAAACAGCAAACCAGGAAAATTGGAACAGATAAGGTGGGGGAGCAGTGCTCTGAGCTAATGGCATAATTGCTACACTATCTGAAGGCTTCATTTAGCCTTTTGGTCTCTGTGATGGTGACGCCGCATATGAAGAGATTAGTGGAGGTTCCAGAATGTCTGCCTACGGTACATTGACTTCTCACTAAGATGTGCTACGGGGACAGGAATGTGATTCACAAAACAGCATAAGGTGAAAGTTAATTTATTCCATATATGTAACAAAGTAAACCGTGGTAATAAAGTGCTGCCTAAAAAAGATCATTAACGAACAATTTAGGGAAGGATGTTAGGGTGGTTTATAAATAGAGTATTACTCCTATTGAATGAGCGATTCTAAAATTCTGGGACCTGTGATTAAAATACATTTTTCTCTAAAAGGATCTTACTGTCCTCTGTGTAATCTTGTCTCTATTTATGATTTGCTTTTTCAAAAAAGTTATTGTTTTTAGCTGATTTTAGTGCAACATCCAAGATATATGCATACTAATAAACAAGAAAAGATGTGCAATCTCACTTATAAAGAAGAAATTTAAATAAAAACATGAGATACAGTTTTTCACCTATCAGATTAATGGGCATTCAATATTGCTGGGGTGTCTGCTGGAAATGGCTCTGTCCCTACACTGATCAATGTGACACAGAGAATAACTGAACAAAATCTCACAAAATATAAAATGGTCATATGCCTTACCAGCAAGCTCACTGCTTAATATTTATTGTGGAGTTACACTAGAAGGAAAATGCCAATGAATGTTCTTGCCAACATTGTTTTTCAAAGCAAAAACAACAATGCAAAAAAAAAAAAAACTATTGGACAATAATCCAAAGGTACAGCACTACAGCACTAGGGGCTAGCAAAATAAATGATGTTACAGCTATAAAACAGAATATTATATAGCTGATAAGAAGGTCATTCCCTGGGATGCCTAGGTGACTTAGTGGTTGAGTGTCTGCCTTCAGCTCAATGCATGATCCCCAGGTCCTGGGATTGAGTCTTGCATTGGGCTTCCACAGGGAACCTGCTTCTCCCTCTGCCTGTGTCTCTGCCTCTCTCTATGTGTCTCTCAAGAATAAATAAATAAAATCTTAAAAAAAAAAGACGGTCATTCCCTGTGTGTTGTTATAGAGGAATTACCAAGATTCACAGTTCAATAAAAAAAGTAATCGTCCATAGTACAATTCCTTTTTGTATTAATGGTAATTACACACACAGAATTATTTGACAAAATTTTTTCTGTTGGGTATCTTAAGAGAATATTAAGAATCATTACCTTTAGCAAGAAGACTTGTTTCATATCTTTTATGCTTTTACACTTTTTGTATATTTTACATTTTTTTTAAAGTAGGTTCCTCATCCAGTACAGAGCCCAGCACAGTGCTAGAACTCACAACTCTGAGACAGAGACCTGAGCTGAAGTCAAGAGTTGGCCACTTAACCAACTGAGCCACCCAGGTACCCCTGTGTTGCAATTTTATACATTTTATAATTTTTGTATACTGAATTTTTTATATCATTCCCATTTTCTAACTAAATGTATGTAATGTTTTAATTTATAAAATGTTATCAGCAAACTTTCTGGAAAATGGGGACATGGGCACTATTGTTTTCTTTTAAATATTTTTCATAATGGATCTAACAAATATTATCTTAAGCTGGAAAATGCTTCCATGTTTGACTGTGGACTCCAACTGAAAGCAGCAGGAAAGCATGGCCTGTATTTGGCACCCCCACTCCTAAAAGAGGAAAGGGGGAAAAACCACCCTCTAGAGCCCTGGACTGGGAATGCCTGGGGAGGCCCTGAAGGCTGACACACTGGGCTGTTCCTATTTTCTATTTCCATCATGCTAATAAGCACACCACTTAATTGCTGAGATACTGAGCATTATATTTTCATGCGACCTCATCCACCCCATGACTGCTAAACAATGTCAATCTATGACTGGAAAAAGTTGAGGCCACTGTGTAATAGAGTCTGTTGTAATATTTTCATGAAGAACTTAATCAGAATTTTCCATGATAATATGTGAGTTTATGTAGTTGTGTAGATATGCATTTCTATCAATAGACTCCTTGAGGAGTCCTAATACTGGCTTTCCTCTCCATTATTACCAGCAGCACTAGGCTCATGGTTAGCATAAAGTTTGCTGCAGAAAAGGGAAGATCTGTTTACCAAACATCCATTAAGCACTTCCTCATCTAACAAATATTTATTTGATACTTGCTTGGGGGCTGGCTGGTGCTAAATGCTGGGGATATAATGGTGAATCAGAAAAACACAGTTCCTAGCCTCATGGGACTCATAGTCCACAGGTGGAGACTGATTTGCACATTCAGGGAACTGCAATACAGGGTGGTAAGTGTGAGAGATGGAATATATGTAAAAATGTGTTTTGAGCACATAATAAGGGATCCAGAGTGAGCTTCTTGAGAGAAGTGAATAAGTAGAACTTCACCAGACTTGAAAAGAAGGTTTAGGGAGTAGGAATAGCAAGTTTAAATACTCTACAGCAAAAGAAATTACATCATGCTTGAGAAAATAAAACCATTTCAATATGGATGGCAATTATAGAACAGACCATATCCTGCAGAACCTTGTGTCAGTCATGTTAAGAAGGACATGCAGTTATCAATAATAGACAAATTATGGAAAGAGCCCAAATATCCATCGACTGATGAATGGATAAAAAAGAGATGGTACACATATGCAATGAAATATTTGTCATAAAAATGGAATGAAATCTGGCCATTTGTAATGACATGGATGGAATTAGAGAGTATAATGCTAAGTGAAATAAGTTGGTCAGAAAGAGCCAAATACCATCACGATTTCACTCATAGGTGGAATTTAAGAAACAAAGCAAATGCGCAAAGGGGGAGAAAAAGAAAGGAGAGAGACAAACCAAGAAAGAGACTGTTAACCATAGAGAACAAAATGCTGGTTACCAACAGGAAGGTGGGTGGGGGGTGAGGAGAAATAGGTAATGGGGATGAAGGAGTGCACTTGTTGTGATGAGCACTGGATGTTTTACAGAAGTGTTGAATCACCTGTAACTAATATTACAGGTAGAGTAACCAACTGGAATTTTAAAAAAAGCTTCAAAAAATTTTTTAAAAATTTTAAAATAAGAAGGACATCCAGGAGGATCCAACTCTATCTTTTCAATAGGGGTGAATTGTGTGCTGGTGTGTTTTTAAAAGCTCTCTTTGGCTACAGCATAGAGAACAGACTTCAGGGAAGAGAGAAAAGAGGCAGAGAAAAGGTCTTAACTCCAGGGCAAAGTACTGAGTGAAGCCCCAACCAGCACCAAAATGGTCACTGCTCTACTCTGCTCTGGCTTCTGAACACAATAGCAAGGAATGGGAGCCCTGTACTCTAATCAAGAAAGAAACATCAGTGCATCTGGGAATGAAGAAATAAGGAGACGCATCTGGTGCCCAGGCACAGACTGTGGGCTCCTGTCCCCAATCCCATGCTGGTGGCTGGCTTGATGAGACAAAGTAGCTTGGGTTCTATAGGTCCTATAGGAGAGATGACCCAAATGGATATTACACAAGATGTGTCAATGGCCCCAAATAGAAAATGATTAGTTACCGGTAGAAGGAAAAGGTTTATAAAGACCATAGGCCTGAGTGACAGCTTTGTGTCAGCCATGGACACCCCATGTCCCTCTGTAGGTCTGTTTCCTATAGATAAAATGTGGGAGGGGGGCATGTCCTAGTGTGATTTCTGAAATCTGACATGCACCACATGGTGTTCTTTATGCTAAGTTCTCTATGCAATCTCACCTGGACTAAGATTTGAGTCCAAATGTCTGGCTCCTACCCAAGGTCCAGAAAAGATTGAACTTCCTCCAAGAGCTAGCTCCCAATTCCTCATAGCTCCTTTATTGAGTGCCACATGAATATCCTTTCTTGTGGCATAGAAGCATGCTTTTTTAAAAGTATGGGCTTTGGAGTCAAGTAGTCCTAAAAGACATGTATATATATTTCACTTAATATTTTCCACACATGCGACTGAGAGCAAATCACTTACAGAGCCTCCGGATCCCCATCTGTAAAATGGGGCTAATGTTATGCCTCCTTAAAGGTTGATATATTTAAGAAAGTCATGACACAATGTCCGACACAGATCTCAGCAAGCAGCAGCTACTTTTATTACGATTATCTATATAATTGATTATCCTTCATATACCAGATATTGATACCATTCCCTAAATTAAACATACTTCCCCTCTTTGTTCTCCTTGGTGTATTATGATGTTACATAAACAACAAATGAATCAGGCAAGCAGCAATTGTGTGGAGTGAGGGCATGCCCCATGAACTTGTTTTGACCCAATGGTCTACATGGTGGCCATTGACACTTGGTGGCCCCATGTTTAGCCCCATCCCCATCAGGTGCTTCTGCAGAGAGATCAGTGGTTGCTGATGAAGACCAGGGGCAGGGTAGAGCTGCTTTGTGGATCAACAGAAGCCTTCAAAATGACACTGATTTGGCACCTGTGTCTAGCACAGAATTCATAGCAAAAAATTAAAAAGAGCTAAAGATAAAGACAAACAGCCCACCTCTCAGAACTGTATTAACTCAATCAACAGAAAACAACCAGCCAGTGAAACAACCTGTGAAGGTACCAATTTCTCCCAGATTAATTCCAGGGCTCAGAATGTGGTTGTGGTGGTGGAGGAGGGGGCGCGGGGTGCGGGGGGGAGAGGGGGAGGAATAGGGGGCGGGGATCTGTCTTCACCCCTCCCCCCATGCAAGTGAATGTCTCCCATCTCGTCTTAGTCTGATGCTGATCTATACAGAAAAGTGCCTCTGCCCTTTGCCTCTGGAATGATGGTCTTGGGCTCTACTGTTATTGCCCCAGCTCTCTGAAAGATCTCTTGATTTATTCCCTTTATATTAGAAAACCATATCTTCTCATTATCTAGGAAGGTCACTGGAAGGGAGATATTTCTTTCAGCTTCAATAGCAGATCACTTGGCCTTTTTTCATATCTCTCTTGGCACGGCAGGGGCTCTGTGAGAATGGGGGAGGCAGGGACAAACAATAAAAGCCAATTTATTCCTGAGCAGAAAGCACAATGCAAGGACCTAGCAGAACAAATAAATATGCAAAGCAGGCTCGTCAGCTAGTGTGCTTGGTTTCTATTTCAACTTTTATTTCCAAAGCTAATTATTCCTGTCAATAGGAAGCCCTGCCTTAACTAAGGTGGCTAGAGACCATTAGTCATTGGAGATGTTTTTGTGTTTCAGACTAGGCTTGAATTCCCCGTTCCATTCATTTCCCAGCAGGGACCTAGGCTCAGCTAACATTTTCAAGGGTGGATATCTATATTTAAACAAGATGTGGCATTGTTCTAAAAGTCACTTTCACAAGGAAATTATACATATTTGACTTCTAAACTACTTTTTCTTACTCATCTATATTAGATTGCCTTTCCTTCTGGCCAAAGATAAACTGAATATGTGTATGTGTTTGATTAGATGTACTAGAAGGGCCGTGTTAGGCAGGATAACACTCGAATGGCTCAGAGCAATGATATTAACATTTCCAACCAATCACCATTCTGATGTTGCTGTAAGTTTGTCCAGAGTCTCTCAGAATATCTTTAGGAACTAGCTACATCAGAATGCCCTTAGGGGCTTGCTTAAAAGACAGCCCTCCTGAACCAAGAATTTCGGGGAGGTAGAGCTCAGGAATCTGCACTCTGAACACGATCCGTATTGGGATCCATTGGGTTACTCAGGTGAGAAGTCTAGCATGTATGCAGGTGTAGGGCATTATGGCCACAGCTGTTTCTTTGTCTCATAACCTGCCAAGAGGGAAAGCTCCTCTGCCAGACACTCAGCCTTCTAAGGAGGCAGGCAACCCAGCAGGTTCTGAGACCACTAGGTGAGCTTCCAAGAATTCAATGTTTTCTGGGATCCTAGCATAGTCACAGCTTCGAGGATAACCTTTAACCTCCTTAGGTTAAGATTCAGTCACTCTTCCTTCCCTTCGCTAGAACAAGAGTTGAGTCTAGAATAAATGCAATATCAATGATATCAGTTGGTACCAAATGACCCAGCAAATGGGTAAATTTTATGGTATGAAGATCATACCACAAATAAAGCTGTTGAAATAAATAAAATATAAGGAAATGTTTGGTTTTTTTTTTTAACTGAATACAACTGGAGTGTGAGTATCTTCAGTTGCTAACATGTTCATGCCTTTAATAGCTCCATGGCAAAGTCCTTGGGGGTCTTCGAAATGCACCCATTCATCCAGTGAATAATTACTGAGTCCTGGTCTAGCCACAATTTAAGACTAGCTTCTATGAAATAAAGTTAAAAAAAAATCTTCAAATAAATTGTATGTGCTAATATTACCAGAGAATTTGTCCATATAACAAAGCATCAAAGTATGCTGATTTTTAGTTTGGTTCCCTCATTATTTGCCAAATAAAGCTACCTGTAGGCTTCTGACTCTTTCCAATGCAGAATTTAATTTGGTGACTAACAGACCAAAGCAGAGAAAGCAGTAGGGACCATTTAATCTGCATAAGGAGACTTGTGTTTACTGTGATTCTATCTATCAAAGGAAGGAGAGTACTGCAGGGAAGGGTTTCTTTTCTAGGACATTGCTAATATCTCAGGCATCAGGGTCCAGCTCCCTCTTTGTGACAATCTGGGCAAACGCTAAGAAAGACACAGCTCAGGGAATGACACAGAGGAACAGGACTTGGACAGGCAGGAGACATTGGCAGAACCTCAGGACAAGCCAAAGATGAGGGGCAGGTGTTCCCCTTCCTTCCCTGCATCCCATAATCAGATCTCATGGGAACAACAAGCTATGAAAACATCATTGATGAACAAGTATAATGTCAGATTACCAGAGTCATGACTTTAAAAGTAAGTTTGCAAAAGTGTGGGTAGAGAAAGTCTAGTCATTGTGCCATTTAGTTCTTCACAGAGGACTCCAAAAAGCAGCGGGAATTGTTCCATCTATAACTAGTTTTAATCAATCTTCCCTTTTGAGGTGCCTAAGAAAGCCATGCAGTCTGATTCCATTTGCAAGGGCTCATAAAGAGTCCAAAACGGAAGTCCTCGAGGAACAGAGTTCTGACATAGTTGGTGCTTTGCAATCTGGGTTAGCTCTCTTTATTTCTGTCCAATGAGAGGGATGCCCATGTGGTCAGTGAGCATGGATGACTGAGTGCCTTGCTACTGGGTCTGTCAATGTTAGCTTCTCTGCCCTTCCTCCCCCAAACAAAGAGCCTTTCCTCCCCACCTTCCTTTTCTTCATGTTCCACCTGATGTGGGTTTTAAACCACCCACAGTCAAAAATTAAAAAAAAAAAAAAAAATCCCAGGGTCTCCTGGGTAGCTCAGTCAGTTAAGCATCTGACTCTTGGTTTTGGCTAAGGTCATGATCTCAGGGTGGTGAGATTGAGCCCCGAGTCAGGTGTTGCACTCAGCAGGGAGTCTGCTGGAGCTTCTCTCTCTCCTTTTACCTGTAACACTCCCACTCATGCTCTCTCTTTATCTCTCAAATAAATAAATAAATAAATCTTTAAAAAAAAAAGAATTTCCAGTAGATAAGGAGAATTAAGATGGACTTAGATCTAAAGAAAATTAGGAGGGAAAGAAATTACCCTTTACAAACATCTACTACCATATATCTGAACACTATACCAAGCACACTGCCCTAACCCTCAAAACAACTCTTAGATGTACTCATTGCCTCTCTGTTTTCATTGATTAAATAACTAAAGCAGGGAGAAGTTAAATAAAACGCCTGCTAGCAAACACGGAAACCAGATTTGAAGCTTGATCCTGGCCTCTTTTCCATTAAGCTGTAGTGTTTCAAAATTCAATAAAGAATCAAATTCTTTTCATGAAGTTCAATTAGAACAGCATATAAAGTTCCCTTCACATTCCTGCTGGATTGCCTGATGATATGAAATTTAAAAGGCTCCATCAACAGGCAGAACTTTGATGTCTTATCACACTTCAAGGCTTAAACATTGTCCCTGTCATCATGGTCAACAATTCACTGTGCTATTTATTTACCTTTTCAGCACTTTCTAATCATTCATCATTTCCTTGACTTTCAAAGTCATGCCTACTCTGGTTGAATTCTTTCTTTTGATTTTTGCTTTAGACTGCTGGCCACTCCAACTGGGCATTTTGGTCACAAGCTTAGTTTTTGCCTCCCATTTTCCCTAACATGGCATGACATTTTGCCCTAGCAGTGTCCTTCATCTTCCTCATTAGGGGACCATTTCCTTCCTCCAGACCCTGGAACAAAAAGTTCTATATACTCTGTGACCCTCCTCATCACTGGGAATGGCTGACTAGTCCACCGTGGGCCCCTAACTCAGGCTGTTTGGTGGCAAGTTGATGTGTAGGGCTCTGCCCACATGGAGAGGAACTTTACAAATGGAAAGCTTAAGCTGCTATTTAGGTGGATCCCCAGACAAGAGAAAAAATAAGCAGCGTGTCTTTCAAGAGGAAAGAAGTTGAGCAGGAATTCTTGAGGATCTATAAATAGGTAACTCTGGGTCCTCTGAGAGCTAGAGATGGTAACACCTCTGACTTATTTTATTTCTCCGTTTCTATTTGCCTAAAATTTGGTTGAGTTTCCTTTACTATCTGGAATTAGCAAAATTACTTTATCCTTATACTAAAACTTGTTTTTGTTTTTTTTTTTTCACTTCGTATACCCTAAATCACCTTTCGTTCCTTGCAAATGAAAGGACCTTGAATGGAGTGCCTTCTTTTTCTTGATCTACCCAACACTCACCCAGATCTCCACCTACCTCCCCATGAAGCCATTCCTGAATAAATGTAGTCTCTCTCTGCCTGCTAGTCTCCTACAAACACTTGTTATAGGTATGATGTCATTACCACTCCACTTCTCAGTGACTGATTGTTTTGTCTCTCAGCCTTATGTCCCCAATTAGATAGCAATCTCCTTAAAATCGAGGATAATTTGGCATCAACTTGAATCTGCTCAAAAGTCAGCAGAACTTCCAATTTCATTTCTTCTATCAGATCTTCAGAGGAAGAGAAACCAAAGGTGTGGTTTACTCCTAGCAACACTTTTATGCAGAATCATAAAACTTTCTGGGTGGGCAGGCTGTAGTGATTTTTTTATAGTAACTTCTTACATTTACATATGTGAAAGCTCAGAGCATTTAATGGTCAGTCAGCTAATAAGATTCAGCATGAGCTCTCACATCTGGAAGGTCTGAAGCAATCCAACTATGGAAGATAGACAGAATTTTACTCTTTATATTTTAAAATGAAAGAGACAAACTACCCAGCTTTTCACTGATAGAAGACTGAGCTGGACCATAGTGAAACACACTGGCAGGGCGTCTATTCTCTGAATTACTAAGGTTCTAACCAGGACACTTTTATTCTTTTTTTTTTTTTTTTAATTGTATTGCATTTTTAAAGCTAGGCTATTTTTATAGCAATAGAACTCCTGGAATAGTAAACAGGAGGCGAATGTATTAGGCTTTAAAGGTGAAAGGGGTTATTTAAGAGTGTTATCAGAACTAACCAGCTGCAAACACATACAGTATCAGAAAACCATAAACCTTTTCCTTCATAGCAGGGCTCAATTATTCATTAGGCCATCCTGCTGTAGGGAGAGGGTCTTTAGAAACTTAGCACCATATAACCGTTGAGGTGTCCAGCCCTCCCTGTCATCTTACTTTCTAGGTGAATAGTTCAAGAGAAATGAAAATGATCTCTCTGTACTCCCTTATCCCAAGTGGATTAGGGTTTTCAAGGGATAATGATAAACACAATAATTATAATAATCACCATTTCCGGCACTTTCTAAGTGCAAAGGTGAATCTATTTTCCTAACAATCGGTAAGTTACCTATAGGAAATGATACAGCAAGTTAGTGGCAGAGCTGGAATTTGAACCTGAGTCTTTCGGAGACTGCTCACCTGTTACTCTGACATTAGAAATGTCTTCTCTTCTCCCCAAGGAAGACTAATCTGATCGATCTTGTGGGAAATTTCTTTAAAAGTTAAGGAGGAGGGACTTCATGATCAAATTATCTGCCCGCAACTTCTAAGTTCTGGTGCTTCACGATGCACACTAGTATATTATAGACTAGTATATTATAGACTGAGAAGGTCTGCAGTAGAGATACGTGCTTTTCTTACATAACGCAGGTTTCCCAAAGTCTTTTGTCTTCGAACTCCATTTCTCATCACATGTGACAACACTCCATTGACAGGGACATATCTTGGACAATGATGCATGCCAAATACAGCTCTGGCGAGCAGAGACATACATAGTTAAGAGTGGAATGATATTTGCCTGATGGTAAAGTGTAAAAGGAGGAGAGCAGCTGTCAGCAGGACCGTAACCATTTGAAGCCCCACTTAATGCTGACTTGTGTTCATTCCCTCAGGCTTTGTCTGAAACAGAGCCTGCTGCAGCTCTGGGGAAGTGGCAGGGGAAGGTGACTGGGCAACATAGGTGAAGGGGAGTGGGAGGTACAGGCTTCCAGAGATATGGGATGAACAAGTTACAAGGATAAAAGGTACAGCATAGGGAATATAGTCAGTAGTATTGGAGTAGTGTTGTGTGGTGGCAGATGGTAGCACATCTGCAGTGAGCACAGCATAACATATAGACTTGTCAAATATCTATGTGGTACACCTGAAACTAAGGTAACATTGTGTGTCAACTATATTCAAAATAAAAAAAGAAAACAAAGGAAAGGACATGAAAGGAAAGAAAGAGAATGGAAGAAAAGGAAAGAAAGGGAAAGGAAAAGGGAAGAAGAAAGTCAGAAAGCCCAGTTCTGCCAGTGCACTGTCATTAGAGCGGGAGCAGCTTGGCTCCTGAGTCTGGCTCATTCTCTCGGAAGCCGAGGTATCGTAGTCACTTTGCTACTCTTTTGAAACCTCAGTTTTCTCATCTTTAAAATAGTGATTAAAAAAAAATCTTTACTTTGCAAGAATGTTGTGATAACTAGCAATAATGTATTTGAAGCACCTGCAACAAGTCACAATTATTACTGCTTTAAGTTCGACAAAAGTGATGTTCCCTTTGCCTGGAAATGGCACCTGCTGTTTCTCTACTCGGCAAAGTCCTGTTCACTTGATCAAGCCCAGAGCAAAGGTCATCTCCTCCATGAAGCTTTGCAAGGCCCTGCTACTTTCCCATCCACCTTCCCACAGCGGTTAACAGAGTCCACTGTTTCCTACTCCCACATTACTCACGCCATGTCTTGAGTCTTATTTTGCATGTGTCTGTCTTCTCCAGGAGAATATCAGCTCTTTGAAAACAAGGCATTTGTAGTAAGCACACAGTCTCCTACACATAGCATGCAGCACAGAAGAGGCATATAAATGCCCAATAAATATCATGAACAAGGAGCTATAAGAGGAAGGCATCTTAAACTATCATGTTAGACTCCAGACACTTGGCATTCTGAGAATCAAATATACATATACCAGAAATGACCAATCATCAAACAGTGCATTCTTGGGCTAGGAGTTTAGACATAATAAAGAGCTAAGTGGTTGGAGGGAGTTCAAGGAATCCCATCAACAAATCTAGTAGCCACATGTAAGTATTATAGGCTTGTTCACACTTACCAACATGCACACATGGTACATACTTATGGCCCAAAGAGATGGTGCACAATTTTACAAGAATATTGAGAAATAATCGATGAGGTCATTGAAGTGCCAGATGGCTTAATGACATGAGGAAGGACAGTATTTCTGACTTCACATGGACATGGCCTCAAATTCCAGTGACATTGGGCATTGGGGAAGCTATTATTAAAGTCTGTTTCCCTTTCTGTAAAAATTCGATAGTAGGGTCCACTCAGAAAGTTTTTAAGGGGATTAACTAGGAGACAGTATAAATGAACTAAGCAGAGTAGCATGATATTGGTATTCAATACATTTTATTTGTGGATAATTGTTGTCTATCTCCCCCACTAGACTGAGCTCTTCAAGGTTAGGGATCTCACGACAGTAATATCTGTATCCATTGCCAAGCACTACACCAAGCACATACTACCAGCAACTCCATAAATACTTGCTGCATAATGAAAAAGGAAATAGAAGAATGATGAGAAAGCTTTGGGTCACCTATCATCCCGACACTGTTGAAATTCTAGCTGCCTTACCTGTCAGACAGGGTGGCTCTTCCATTGTTCATGGACTAATTACACCCCACCCAGCTATAGGCCAATCCCTTCACTGTTAATAAAATGTAGCACATTTGCACCAAGCACTTTTACACATTTTTAAAACTTTAATCTCAAAAAAAAATTGAAACTCAGGAAAGACCCAAAGAGGCAAATACACAAGGTACACATACAAACGCTTTATAAAAAGGAATATTTACATATGTATATGCACACATTCATATAAAATTTATCTCTACTTCTAAAGGAATAAAACTAGAAGATATTAACAGTAGTAAAAGTATGGTAAGAGTAGGAAAAGAGATTGCATATATACATTCATTGTATATATATATGTCTCTATATAATATTGTCCTAATGATTTTTAACATATAAGTGTGCATTTTCCCTTTAAATCTGCCCACTCAGCATCAATGTGTGTGTGTGTATGTGTGTAAGCCATGTGAAAGTTTGATATAATTATAAGCCGAGGAACAATATCCTTATTTCACACTGAATGTGATGCCTATAAACATCTTGAAGTGTGAGCACAAAAGAAAAGGCAAACCTGGATAAAACACATCCTGAGCCTGGGAGGGGAGCTACTATGCTTTCTCGTAGGTCCCCTGCAGTTTTTCCTCACCCATTCTAGAGCATGTTCCTCATCAGCTCATTCAGGAAATAATGGCAGAAACAAGAGGAAAGTCTTGTTCTTCCATTTTCTTTGGTATCTACAGAAGATCAATCTAAAAACAATAGTAGCAAGAGGGAGTTATCAGGCCCCATTAGGGAGGGAGCCAGTGTGTTTCCTAAAGTGACTTCACTGCTTTGTTGTAACAGGGAAGCAAATGGACCATTAGGGACACTGTCTCCATAGCATGGAAAGTAGCTGGCTTGACTCTGAGCCAGCATCAAGGTGTCGCTTCTGCAAACCAATGGCATCCAATCCTCCCATCCCTTAGCCTCCTTCCCTTGAAGATCCTAGGCATGGTCCACACCTCTCTTTACTTAAATCATCTTACTCATCACTGCTGTCCCTACAACAGCTGCTCGTTTCTGCATCTTTTCTGACCACAGATCTCCTTGTCACTCCCTGCCATAAACTGCATGAAACCCATTATGCCATGCTCCTCCCTACAACTTGAATTATGATTTCATTACCGTTCTAGCCATCTTTCTTATTTGAGAAGCTTGTTTATGGTCATATTACATCAGAAATATATACTTTAGAGTCACACAGGCCTAGTTTTCAATCCTGACTATGCTTTAGATAGTTGTGTGACTTTGAGAAAGTTTCCTGACCTCTGAGAACCTAAGTTTCTTGGGTCAAACATGAATATAGCTCCCTGTCTGTCCCAAGGTCACTGATAGCATAAACACTGGAAAAACAAATGCAAGTTGCTTAAAGCAATGTCCAGTAAAAAGTATGGCTTCAATAAAGGCCACTTTCCTTCTTACCAAGACATCAGGGGGAATCAAATCCATGCCAGAGGTCACTGAAAATGTCACAGACCTATGGTAGGTGGAAGAAGTTTAGTTATAGAATGATGGGAAGAACTGCCCGTCTCATCAGCAATAAGTGTATGAATGGGGAGTCTTCTAGATTCATGTGCCTCAGGCAGATGACTTCTCCTCTCCCCAAAACAGATCGCACAGATGTAGATGGGGGGAAAAGGCTTGCAATTAGAAACAGATAAACCAGATAGAAATGCTAACCTTGCTCATATCTGCTTATGAGATTCTAGGAAAGACCTTTGACCTTTCTGGGTATTGGCTTCTTCATTTATAAAATTGGCTAATGACAGCCCTCTGCAAGATTGTTGTGAGTGCCTATAAAATGATTAGCACTATGCTGTCTCCATAGTAAACAGTCAGTCAATACATGTTAGTTAGATTTCCAAGACAATTCTCAGGCTTTAAATAATAGCCGTCAATGCTAATATTGTGATTACTAAGCATTGGGCATTATTCTAAATAGTAACTGAACCTCTCACAGAAATAGTCACTGAATTTCACTGCTCACAGGAAACCTATGACTACTATCATTTTTCTGTGTTAAGAGGAGAAAAGAGACACAGATATCAGAGGCATCACTTGACTTGCCTAAGGCACATGGCTAGTACATGACAGAGCCTGGAATCACATCCTCTGTTCCAAGCAGTCCAGCCACAGAATCTGTTTGTGTGTGTGTGTGTGTGTGTGTGTGTGTGTGTGTACATTTTTAAGATTTGTTTTGTTTTATTTTACAGAAAGAGAGAGAATGAACATGAATGGGAGAGGCAGGAGGAGAAGAAGAGAGAATCTCAAGCAGACTCCTTGCTTATAGTGGAGCC
Organism: Canis lupus dingo; assembly: GCF_003254725.2. Lineage (NCBI taxonomy): Eukaryota > Metazoa > Chordata > Mammalia > Carnivora > Canidae > Canis > Canis lupus. The sequence goes on along the minus strand of NC_064245.1, from coordinate 50,227,396 downwards.
TGATGCAGGGCTTGATCTCACCACCCTGAGAACATGACCTGAGCCCAAACCAAGAGCCAGGCTCTTAATCAACTGTGCCACCCAGATGCCTCCAGAATCTGTTTTATTAAGCATTCCACTATTCTGTCTCCAAAAATCAGAAAGATGAACTGCTTGCCATATACCCTGTATTTGACAACTTAATTTTCAAAAGAGTTATACCTCTCTTCCTAATCTCTGTAATAGTTTATATCAATCACGGTTTCTCTTCTTTTTTCTTTTTAGAGAGAGAGCATGTGAGTGGGGGTAAGGGAGAGGGACAGAGAATCTCCAGCAGACTCCCCACTGAACATGGAGCCCAACATGGGGCTCAATCCCATGATCCTGAGATCATGACCTGAGCCAAAATCAAGAGTCAGACGCTCAACCAACTGAGCCACCCAGGTGCCCCTCAATCATGGTCTCTAAGAGCAAGGGACTGAAACCTAAGTTCCTAAATGCTAGGAATACATAGCAGAAATACAGGGAGATTCAGAGCATGAACAGGAATGTTGGAGAACCAGGATCAGAGAGGAGGTACTGGGAAATTTCTAACTTCAGCTTGACAAAGGAAATTATATCAGAACACCCTCTTACTGAGAGCAACTATAAACCTGGATAAAATCACACACATGCACACACACATACATGCACACACCCTTATCATCTATTTGAAGAAACTAGATTATGCAGACTATGGAGCCCTACTGCCTGCATTCAAAGCTTGACCCTACCATTTACCAGCTACATGGTCTTGGACATGGCAGTTAACCTTGCTGTGCCTCTGTAGTTGCATCTGTAAAATGGGGATAATAATAAGACCTGTCTCATAAGACTGTTACACAAATTTTTCTCTTAATCTTCATGTGATAACCAGCCAAAGCAGAGTGGCTGCCAACCAACGCCCTTGAGGAATGCCACTTTGAGAAAGTGTGGGAAGGAAGAATGGACTAGAAATAAAATGGTCCTGGGCTGGGATTTTTCTTTATCCTCACCCAATGGCTAAACTACTGTCCTGGAGACTACTGCCTTTCCAAATCTCTGGATTCCAAATCTACTGTCTTCCCCACAAGAAATCTTTACTTCGAAGGCATCCGGAAAACACAGTTTACTCTGGGATACCTCAGGCCAATGACTTCCCCTGAAACTCGAAAGTCAGTCTGGTGTGAGAAAATTTCCTTTGTGAAAATAATACCTTTTTCCTCTATATCTTCACTTCTTGCTCACTTTCAAGTTTTACCTGTTAGCATTTCAGGAGGAATGAAAATCAGTAAGATTCCCTTCTTGTTAACCCTGCAGGATCTGATAGAACCCCAGAAAAACAAAACTAGAGCCTTCACTATTTTGCAAATCATTACCTAAACCATCAGCTCAAATCTCACTGCAGAATATTTATTGCTGGTGACAATGTAAAGAGGCAGAAAGATCACAGCATGATTCAAGGATCCCTGGTGGCATCCGCTACTTTCAACAGTGAGGAAATCTCCAGCCTTAGGAACTGAGAGGGTTTGATGTGGATGTCAGAGTAAGAGATTCAGTCTCCCCGCTACCCACGCTGCTATTCCTGAGAGAGGGCTTCAGGCACATGAACCTTTATTCTAGGTCAGTCTGCGTAGGAAAAGCCCAACTGAGCTCAGGATCAATCCAGAAAGGCCACAAACATAATTCAATAATTTGGGGGCATACAATCATGTATCTTTTTTCTTCTTGGCTCCTAGTTTGTTTATATAAAAATAAAGGGGCACCTGGGTGTCATAGTCTCTGACTTGGGGTTTTTGGCTCAGGTCCTGATATTAGGCTCCAAGCTCAGTGCGGTCTACCTGAGATTCTCTCTCCCTCTCCCTCTGCCCCTTCCACGTATGTGCTCTCTCTCTCTCTCTCTAATATAAATAACTAGACTTCAAAGAAAATTTTAAAAATTAAAACATAAAAGTAAAATTCTGAACATTTTTGCTTTTGCATGAGATTAGTAATTATACACTCTTAAATTTGCATTATCTTCACCACTTTTAAAGTCCACTCCAATGCATTCTTATTTAATCCTTACTAAACTGGGGCATCTGGGTGGCTCATTTGGTTGAGCGTTTGCCTTCAACTGAGGTCATGATCCCAGATTCCTGGGATCGAATCCTTACTTGGGCTTCCTGTTCTTGGGGAGCCTGCTTTTCTCTCTCCTTCTCAATCATGCTCATTTGCTCTCTCTCTAAAATAAATAAATAAAATCTTTAAAAAAATTCTTACTAAACTGTTTGTGATAACATATTATTGCCAAATGACACATGAATAATTTTATGTACAGAACCATGAAAAAACATGGCCAAAGCTACCAAATGAGTAAGTGGTGACATATGAATTTAACTATGGGAGTATTAATAGCAACAGACCCTGAACTGTATTTGAAATGAGGCAGGGATGACAAAGAAAAAAAATCTGTGGACCAAAAATAAAATGTTCTAAAGTTTAAGGGCAGTTAGAAAGTGAAGATTTCAGGAAACAGTTACAAAACCATTTGAGCTACTCTATAGTTAATAATCTAATATTGGTATTGGATTGAGAATCATCATTATTCTCTTTATCACTTAGATTATTCTAGTAATTAACCAAGACAGAGAGACCGGTTCTCAAAGAACTGCCAGGAGACTATGTTGGAAGAAATAAGTACAAGTTAAATAGCAGATGATAAACACTAAGAAATGTAGAGTTTTATCGCATTATTTTATTTGATCGGCATATATTGTGCTCTCATACTCTGGTATGCACTGAACTAAGCTCTGTGGATACATCGGAGAACAAAATACACAAAATCCCTGCCCACATGGAACTTACATTCTGTGGCTACATGAATCTATTTCTTAATGCAAACTAAATCTGAATTGGGTAAGTTAGATTCTTCTGGAAAATGAGTGGAGTTTACCCAATTTCTCTCTGAATTTTGACACAGTGAGGACTACAGTAAGTCAAGAGACACATGGAATTCTCTTCAATCTAGAATCAGGCTAATATGGCTCCACATATCTGAGCAAGTAGGTAGAGGCCAAAAGCAAGAAGGCAAACTCTACTAATGCTTGTGGTGGCATCTGTCTGGTTGCTGGCCCTGAATGCACCTTCCTAACCTAACCCTTGGCACTTATAAACCACCAAAAGGAGCCATGTTGACTTGCAGATGGAATTGAGTTGGAGTTAAGCTACTCATGCAAATGGAGCAGAATTACTTTTGTCAGCTCCAGTTTGCTTATAGTTGAATAATGCCCCATGATAGGATGAACAGAACACAAAAGTAGAAAGCCAAAGGCCCGGTGTTCCCCAGCATTATTTATTTCTATGTAACTCCATGCAGCTCCTTAGCTTTTCTAGGCCTCACTTACAAGATCTATAAAATAGGCACATTCTTTCCATCTCAGTAACTCCGTCAGACCATGACAAACTGTCCCAACTGTGGTTTCATGGAAAGGAGAGATGTATCTACTTGCCTTTGCATGATACTCTTGGAACCAAAAACACAGTCATCACAGTCATTTTGTCCAGCTTCAGCAGATATTTTGAGGCCAAATCCAAACACACACACACACACACACACACACACACACACAAGTTGCTGTATTTTATTTTATTTTATTTTATTTTATTTTATTTTATTTATTTATTTTATTTTATTTTATTTTATTTTATTTTATTATTTTATTTTATTTTTTGGGAGGTTTTAAATAATTTTTTTAATTTGTTTTTTATTGGTGTTCAATTTACCAACATACAGAATAACCCCCAGTGCCCGTCACCCATTCACTCCCACCATCCGCCCTCCTCCCCTTCTACCACCCCTAGTTCGTTTCCCAGAGTTAGCAGTCTTTACGTTCTGTCTCCCTTTCTGATATTTCCCACACATTTCTTCTCCCTTCCCTTATATTCCCTTTCACTATGTATTTTATTTTCATGCTCGGAAACTGGGGAGCTTGCCTATTACAAAGCTTTGCATATAAAGTGAGTCTGTGTAGGAACTAATTATATATCCAGGAATCCTCACTCTAAGTGTGCCTGTCCTGGGATGCCTGGATGGTGCAGGGGTTGAGCATTTGCCTTCAGCTCAGGTCGTGATCCCTGGGGTCCTGGGATGGAGTCTCACATCGGGCTCTCTGCAGGGAACCTGCTTCTCCCTCTGCCTACGTCTCTGCCTCTCTCTCTCTCTCTGTGTCTCTGTCTCTCATGAATAAATAAATAAAAATCTTTTTAAAAAATAACTGATGTTACCCAGTAAAGTTGCCAGATAACTCTAGCCAAGCCACTGAACCTCTCTGGACCTCAGTTTTCTCATTTAAAAAATAGGAGGATAGATCTGCAAGGCCATAGCCTGACAATCGGTGATTCTCTGAGCATATCAATCAAGTGCTCCTAGTGTCTCTAAACTGGGAAATCAGAAACAAGCTCCTGCCTCATGGAAATAACTCATTATTATTAGATAAATTATTTTGTTTTTTAATTTTTTAGTCTTAGTTGCACTTGGCTCTGATGACCTTTCTTTACATCTTCGTTTGTAGAGATAATGTATCTAAAAACAATGTGTTTCTTTGTCATGGGGAATGAAAACAAGATTTTGGAGAACTTCTAACCCCATGCTTCTCTTATCCAATTAAGATCTTTCTCCTTAACTGAGAGTTTATTTTCAGAGCTACTACTGACCCAGGAGTTAAACTGATGGCTAAACATTTTTTTTTTTTTTAATGACATATCCTTGGAATTCCTGGGTGGCTTTTCCAATTAAGCATCCAACTTCGGCTCAGGTCATGATCCCAGAGTCCTGGGATGGAGCTCCATGTCAGGCTCCCTGTGCCATGGGGAGTCTGTTTCTCCCTCCCTTTTGCCCCTCCCCTGGCTTGTAGTCTCTCTTTTTCACTGTCTCTCTCTCTCTCTCTCTCAAATAAATAAAATCTTTTAAAAATTAAAGTAAAATAAAATGATGTCTCCTTCCCAAGCCACCTCCTTTGGAGCAACACAGTCTTTGTCAGTCCATAAGTTACTACTTGATAGTTCAGCTGATATTTAGAAGAATTCATAAATTTGACCAGTCTCAGGGTCATTAGAGTCTTCTCCAGTCTTAATTTGTGTCACCTTTGTGGTGAAAAGATCCCTGAATATGGCAGGATGCCTCACACCTTCTCATGTTTTTCATTTTCCACTTGGTAAACATTTGGATGGAGCAAATCCAACCCTCTGAGCCACTGGCTCATCAATGCTATATCTGTTGACTTACTGCCATTATTATTGGCATACTCATAATTCCCAGTCTTGACTCTTCCTCTTCCTTCTTTTTAACTCAACACAATACATAAGGGAGAGAAAATGTGGTCTACATTTTCATGTCTTTTTTTTCTGCATTTTTTAAGGTTTTATTTATTTAGGAGAGGCACAGAGAGAGAGGCAGGATATAGACAGAAGGAGAAGCAGACTCCCCGTGGGGAGCCCAGTGCAGGACTTGATCCTAGGACCCCAGGAGCACACCCTGAGCAGAAGGCAGATGCTCAACCCCTGAGCCACCCAGGCATCCCTCTCCATATACATTCTTTTTTTTATGAGTACTGTGTTGTTTTTTTTAAAATAATAAATTTATTTTTTATTGGTGTTCAATTTGCCAACATACAGAATAACACCCAGTGCTCATTCCACATACATTCTTAACCATGCCAAGGCACAGAGAGAAGTGTCCCCGTGTGTTTCTCACCAATGGGTAAAACCACCTTCCTCCTTTCATTGTTGTAGCCCTAACTAACTAATTAGCTAACTAACTAAACAAACCCATTCCATTGGACCTACCACTCTTCCATGCCTCTCACCTCTTCCACAGTCTCACTTCTTTTCTCATCAAGCTTATATTCCATGGACCATCATTATAATCACTCCTAACATATGTTTTCAACATTTTACTGTCTTTCCCTCCATCACACTTGTCTGGCAAAGTCCAGAGTTATAAATAACTTTTGCCCACTGCAGGCCTGACCAGAGCAAAGACAACCAGCTGGGAAACCAGTCACAATTTATGTCTATGATCACACATCACACATGGGATCTTGAGCAAGGGTGTGATGTCTCCTCATAGGATGTCCTGTAAGTTTCAGGGCAAAGAATGGTTTTAGTCATTCCTTTACAGAAAAAGGAGATAACGAATACCTAAGAACATTAATACAATCTACAGTTGTGGCGGTAAAAATAAACATGTTCATTGAAGATATATTTTCCAGATAGAAATAACAGAAAAGAAACAGAGAGAAGAAATAAAACATGACTCTCTGGTTTTGAGTCTGATAACTAGGTAGACACTGGTTAGTTATCCAACTAAAAAAAGTAAGGAGGAAGAGGTACAAGATTGACAGGTGAACAGAAAGGTCTTTATCACCACTGGTCAGGCTAAATCTGAGTCATCCAAGGGAAGTGTTCACAAAGGTGATTGGACATGTAAGTTGGGGGTTTTGGGGAGAAGTCAGGGCTAGAGATCTTAATTTGACCATAATCTGTATATATTTGGCATTTGAACATAATAGGATCCTTTAAGGGTAGAATGTAGATAGGCAGAAGCCAAGAGCTAAGATTACCTCCTTAAGGCAGCCCAACATTTATAGGTCGAATGAGAAAGCTAGAGGATAAGTCAGCAAAGAAACTTGAGAATCAGTGACCAGGGAGGCTGGAAAGTGGTATTGTGGCAACCAGGTGGGCACTGGTTTGTGTCAAACATTTGACACCCATTATCCTGATACTGATGCCTTGCTAGGTGGATATTCCTGCTGCCATCTCAGGGGTAGTATATCTAAAACTAGAAAGACTGATGACCACGTTCAAGTTCACTCAAGTAATAGATTTCAGCACTAGTAGTCAAACTGACATCTGCTAACCTCAGAATTCATGTGCCTCCTATCACGTCTTATTATCTCCAGTGAAGATAAAAAGGAAATGAAGGGAGGAAGGGGAAAGGAAGGGAAGGGAGGGTTGGCTGACTGAATGACTCCTAACAGTCAGAAAGAAAAGGTTCACAACTGGGAAATTTATCAACTTCTATAAGTTTAGACAGGAAGCAGAGGGGACTTTACTCCCCATGATAAATGTCAACCAGCATTGTAAGGATGCTTTGCTACTTATTTATTTATTTATTTATTTATTTATTTATTTATTTATTTAGTGGATTTTCCCCTATCCCATGTTTAGCATGCATGCCTATTCAAGGGCGGATATTAATATATGTCGGGGCGCCTGGGTGGCTCAGCAGTTGAGCGTCTTCCTTCAACTCAGGGTGTGGTCCTGCAGTTCCTGGTTGGAGTCCCACATCGGGCACCCTGCATGGAGCCTACTTCTCCCTCTGCCTCTGTCTTTGTGAATATCTATATATCTATAGATCTCTCTATATATCTCTTGTGAATAAATAAATAAAATCTTTAAAAAATAACTTAATGTATGTCAAGTGCTTGGAGGGTAGCAGAGAACTAGGACTATATTTATAAGGTCTTAAAAAGAGTTGTTTCCTATCTAGCTGGTTTTGACTTCCCCACGCCACTGTTCTTGTCATTAGATTGGGCAAAGAAAAGGCTGTCAAGTGAGTGGGACGTGATTTCTCCCTCACAGACTTGAGGTTTGGCTTGTGGATCATTATTGCTCTATTGTCATCTGCTTACAGATTTTTCCATTATATTTGTTTTGTCACCCAGTAAATATTGGTTAGGTTTTCCAGGAGGTTATTACCATCTACTTTTTCCGCCCTCTCTCTTTGGGAAGAAGATGAAAACTGCTGGTAAGAAGTTTTGGGGAGGACAAATCCTTTATGCCATTCAGCCATTAGCCTAGAAACAAAAGTCTTTTAAGATTGCCAGATGCAGGGATTCTAGTACTCTTTATTCAGAAATGCTTAGATTTAAGGGGGACAAGGTTGATGGTTACTTTGATGGGATCATGATTGGCCTCTTGCTTTGCCCCTGTCTAAGGCTTACTTCATTTGTCTTCCTGTTCAGAAGACAGATTTACAAAATACAATTTACAAAGAAAAAAATCTTTCATTTCGGCCTCCTGGGGTTCCGTGGCTCCATGCCCCTTCTCCAACCATTAACTTTACCTCCCATTTTTCAAGCACTGTTTTTTCTCCACAACTTTAACTAGTCAGGTGTTTCCTCCTCTCTTACCTCATCTTTCCCTGGTTTGGGGCACAGTCTGTTCTTCTGACCACCCTCCAGTGAAGCTATACTATTTACTTGTCCTGCATGACCACAGGATGGTTTCTAGCTCAACTGCTCTCTACCTTACTTCAATGCTAGGGTCCCATCTAAACTGTTGGCACACAGACAGTTGAGTGTCTTCTTGGGTTTTCAATTTTCCCAAATCTGTGTTTTTTTTAAGGTGGTTGTGATACTGCAACCTCATTTCTCCAGAGGGAGTGGGAGGCATTCTGGAAGAGGAATAAGATCCCCAAAGCACAGACTAATTGGATGAAGCTCAGATATACTTCCCAAGGAGCCAGGCCTTTGTTCGCCAATATTGGCAGAGGCCACTTCTGCTCTCTGGGACAATTGGTCAGTTAGTGAAATGGGAAGGTTCTGGGAAAAGTCTACAAAACAGGTTAAGAACCTCAAAATGAAGGGATACATAAGGCTTATTATTGAGGAATCACATGTGCTCATTATGTTTATAATCACCATAAAATCATAGCATTTGGTCTCAGAGTCCTTTTTTGCTGGATCCAAGGGTGCTCCTTTGCTTAGCTTATAAATCCCTTGGATAGCACAATCTCCCCTGGGTTTAGTACATTATACAGAAGAATTTGTCAAGATCCACAATGCCCATATTAGCTCACCGTTTTGGCCTTGACATATTAACTTTATTTGCATAAATGGAGGTTATAGAATAGAAGCTAGTATTTCTTATTATTAAATGCTACCCCACCGCGCCTTCTCATTGCTCCTCGGTTCTCATGTTTTGTCTCGAATTTTACCCTGCTCTTCCCTTGTGATTTCTTCAGTATTCCCCTCTGAACCACTCTGTCACATGGACACCTTTCCATCTTGCCATAATACTAATGATTAATATTTGAGCCCTTGCCATATGTCAAGAAATTGCCTAAAGCACTTCACATTGCTTATTTCACAAAATATTCTTTGAATTAGGTTATATTATTATCTGTCTTATACATAAACACAAAACAAAACAAAACACCCTGAAGCACAGGAAAAAAACAATTCATCCCAAATCACATGCCTAGTAAATGGTAAAACTAGGATTACAACCCAGGCCCTCTCACCTGGATTCCCATTGAAGCTTTAAGTAAAATATAACAATTGGAAAATGAAAATGAATTTGGTGTATGCACCTATTCTGAGTAATGCCATACTGACTTTGAGGTGGTTGAGATCCAAATTAAGATCTCCTGGATCGAATTTATTGATTCCTTCATATCTGAGGGTCCTTCCTACTCATAATCCAAAAGCTGTATATTTTCTGGGAAAATCCATGGATATTTACTTCTGCCATCTGTTCTATCTGCTTGCCTCTTTCTTTTCTCTTTACAACTTTATTGGGGTAAAATTTATATATAAAAACAGCACATATTTAATTTATACAATTTGGACATATGCATATACCCATGAAACCAACAGCACAATCATGGTAATAAACATATTCATCACTTCCAGAAGTTTCCTCATACCCTTTTGCTTTTTGTTTTGTTTGTAATAATAGCATGTGATCTATCTCTTAACACATTTTTAGAAGTGCATAATATGGTTAACTATAGGCCCCTATGTCATAGAAGAGATGTCAAGAAATTATTGATCCTTGCATAACTGAAACTTTTCCAAGTCTTGATTGGTTGTTTATATATCTTTAATCTCTCTGTGATCTTCTAAGCTATAGAAAATATAAGCAATGATATATTCAACATAGCTATGAATCAGATTGAGTAGAATGTCACACGAAATGGTGGTGGTATGAGCCCTACGTAGTTCTGGCACAGATGTTGATCTACAACCATAAACTGAAGCGCTCCATGGGACACCACCACACGTGAACAGCCCTTTGAGTTTCTCCTTTGCAGCAATGCCAACTGGAAAAAATGGACTGGGCTGTGTGTTTGGTAGTCTTCATAGTAACTTCATAATGCAAGACTCCTGAGAGAGACCTGAACTGGGAATGGCAGAGAGGTTCTAGAAACAGAGGGGAATTTCCTGACAGAACCATAGAGAGGAGATGCCACTGTCTGTCCCATTTATACCATGGCGAGGAGAGGAACTCTCATGGGTTGTGGACATCAACACTGGAAAAAAATATTTTAAAAGCATGTATTTCAGAAGAAAAATAAAAATCACTATTAAGGTGTACATTAAGTAGCAGATGCTTCAAATCCTAGATTTTTTTTTTTAATTTAAAAGCAATTAGCCAAAAAAAAAAAAAAGCGATTAGCCAACATAGAGTATATCATTAGTTTCAGATATAGTGTTCAATAATTAACCGGTTGCATATAACACCCAGTATTCATCGCATCCTGTGCCCTCTTTAATGCCCATCACCCAGTTACCCCGTCCCCCCCATCTCCCCTTCAGCAACCCCCAATTTGTTTTCCAGAGTTAAGAGTCTCTCATAGTTTACCTCTCTCTCTGATTTTTTTCAAAGCCTAGATTATTACTGTTACCAACAGGCTAGCAAACTAAGATGCAAGAGGAAAAATAAGTGATTTCTTTCCTATTTAAAGACTCACAGGCTGATCATTGAACACTCATCGAATATACCTTTACCTGTGCTTCCTCTCCTCTTCCTTTCTGTTCTCAGAAATTTCTACTGCCATTTGTTCTCAATCATACAACCTTGCAAATAAAACAGATGCTATCCTCTCTCCTGAAGAGAGAATAAGAAGAATCCAGAGAATAAAATTAGTATGGCTTTCATTCCTAATGATCAGTTCCACACCAACCAGTAACTATCCTGGTTCCTGAAGACCAGAAGAAGAGAAGTAAAAATAAATCATGAGTTTAAAAACTGCAAGGGTGTTCAGGTGGCTCAGTTGGTTAAACGTCTGCCTTCAGCTCTGGTCATGATCCCAGGGTCTTGGGGTTGAGCCCTGCATTGGGTTTCCTGCTCAGTGGGGAACCCGCTTCTCCCTCTGCCCCTCCCCCACTCATTCTCTCTCTCTCTCTCTCTCTCTCTCTCTCTCTGTCTCTCATGAATACATAAATAAAATATTTAAAAAACTAAAAATAAAAACTGCAATTTCCCATTTCTTGGCATGAGATACTCAGGTATAAATCCTTCTATAAGGAGACCCCAGATTGTCTCTCTGAGAGGAAACAGGCTGTGATGGTAGTCCATCAGAGCAGTTCTCCTTGTGGCTCCTCCGTACTGTGTGCAATAAGGGTAGTTGCCATTATACAAGTAATGAGCAGCAACAATAAAAGTACATAGATCTCCACCACTAATTCACTGTGTGGGATGTAGATTAACCCCACCACCACCACCCTGCCATTATCTGATTTCAGAACTACTGGAAGGACTCCATTCTAAGCATTGGGCCTTGTGCACTTAAATCAAGTCAACTTGCTGGGTCAGGTCAATGTCATACACCTTTCCTAAAAGCAGATGAAGTTCACTGGTCTGGACAAGCAGAGGTGCTGTGGGGAGTATGGATGCCTAGAGGTTGGTGTGGAGGCAAGGCCATAGGGAAGATCATTAAAGTACTTAACTTTATTTGGGTGATCCTAAATTTCAATAATCCAAAAGTTTCAGGTATTGAGAACACAGCTTAACACAGTTGGAGGGCAGGCTGAATGCATGCCTGCTAGGGAACATCAGAAGAGGAAGCTGAAGCAGGGCATCCTGTGGGGTCCCTCATTCAGTGGTTCCTGCTTGTTTCCCTGGACAGGATCCTTTATGTCTTATTAGACTGTGGAGGCAATGAACCTCAAAACTGTCAGTAAGTGGTGTTTTCTCTTTTGTGCAATCTGTACTGACTTTCAGAGGGTTGCTGACTTGTGGTCTTGACCTTGGTCTACAACAGAAGACACTGAAAACTGACCACTATGAGAGCTCCAAATGATTAAAATAGGCATCTGGGGTCTGCAAGCAATGTTTTTTCAAATGTTTGAATCTTAGTAGTTGCAGTTTCTTACAGACCTTACCATTCCCTATTGCTTTTACCTAGCCAGACCCATCATTTCTATTCACTTCAAGGCCCCTTGTTATCCATACACACAGATGGCTTCATACAGCAGCATGGCCCCAGATTCTCCAGAACTTAACCCACTTTAACTCTTATCTTCCAGTCTTACCTCTCACAGATAATTTACCTGCATTATGGCTTTGACTCTGTCCTCTGCTTCCCATTCTGTTTTCTGCTTACACTGCTTTTCCCCACTGATTTCAGGCCACTGGCATTCAACTATACTTTGGGGTCTGATTCAAATTTCACCTAAGCCTTGAACTCCTTTATCCCTGTCACCAATGAACTATGTCTTTACCCTCCTCTGAAACTCAGTGGCACATGGGTTGTATCTCTTGGGCTCCTTATCATTGTCTCATAATTAATTCTGTGTTTACCCACACCCCCTCCCCAACATTATATGAGCCTCTGCAGTCAAGACCATATTTATAACTCCTGTGCCTACTCACCAGTGTTTAATATACATTTCTTGAATAGAAAGAGTAAAAATTCAGCTGTAGACATAGGTTATCCTTTCCTGTTGCCTGCGTTTTCAGCTTTTTTGTGTGTGCTCAAGGGAAAAAACATACATGAACATATGTGGTGTAATGTGCTCTGATAACTGTATGCTGACCCAAAGCAAATGCTTACTAATGAATAAACTCTCTACTACTCTGTGTCTACTTTATAGTTCTTCCATGATTAATTTAATTCTAGTGGATTTATTTTAATAATTCCATACAAGAAAAGAAAAGAAAAGAAAAGAAAAAAGAAAAGGAAAGGAAATTCATTGTCTATCCCATTCACCTTAGCTTTGTCTCTTGTTATTGGGCTGAATGAGCTCCTGAATTATGTCCTGGTGAGTTATGCACCCTGAAGGAGGAGCCTTAGGCTTCGCCAGCTCATTTATTTTGCTGGCCTCACAGACCAGGGAGAGTACTGGAGCCCAGTTCTGTCTTCCATCAGGTCTCCTGCACTTAGCATCACCCTGCCCTTCCTCTTATTCATTCATTTATTCAAAGCATCCTTTAATTTCCACACCTTGCCTAGTCCTATACTGGACACTGGGGATACACACCGCTGTGAGGCTTACAGTTCTAATAATCCATGCAGTCCAGACCAAGAGTGGGATCATATTTAAAGAAATGCAGCTCAACAACCATCGTGAAGCAAAAAGTTACTGAGCACAGGCATTTATATATTTGAGAAATTCAGAAGGCCCTACTCAAAATCTGCTCAAGGCTTCATAACATTTCCTTCTCATCCTAGTGGTTCTGCCCCTCCACCCCCAACATTCTATCTCCAACAAAACTCTATAAACACACTGCCTGAATTTTCTATCTTTGTCCTTCCCTGGTCTCTTTCATAATTAATGATGTAGCTATACTTAGCCTTCCTCCCTCCTTAGAAGGAAGAAAAGGAGAAAGCAAAGGGCAAAAACCAAGATTCTATAGCATGAAGGAAGTGTAGGCACCCGTTATGCACACTGAAATAAGATAAAGACGTTGACATCAACAAGTTGACTGTAGCAGAGAGACGGATACTTGGGCATAATCATACTTTCTGTATAATGGACTATAATGCACACCCTCTGTGCATGGGAGGTTAGTTTCTGTTAGAATCTGGTCACACAGAAGTAACCAAACTCATGAGTGCAGGGCTGAAGCCTGGGATGTGACTAGAAAAGAGGAGGTTCCACCCTCACTTGGTCCTCAGGGTTTTTGTTCAGGAGGCTCAGCTTCAGCTCTGGCTGTTTCCGGTAGCTTCACTATCAAACAGTCCTCGAACTCTTGGCAGTCATTTCTAGTTCCTGGAAATACACTTCCCTTCTCTTTTCTTACCTAATGAGTCCAGAATTGGACCAGACGCCTTGGTGTGTTCTAATCAGTGCCTTACAAAAGGCCCAGCATCCCAGGACTAACCGAATAGCCCCCTGAACACAAGCTGACAGCACATTAGCTCTCCCCTTCACTGCTGCACACTGAACCCAAGATGTAAATGTTCATTCTCTGAGTACATGAGGATCTTTCTTCTCTGTCATATGAACTAATTAAGCACCATTTAAATTGTACTTAGCCTGGGCATTATTTCTACCCAAGTGCATCACTTACCACATTAAATTTCATATTCCACTTTGAAGCCCATTTGCCTAATCTCTTAGAGTTTATCCTGTGAAATGGTTCTATCTTGGTTTCTTAACATTCCCTCTATTTTAATGCCAGTGGTAAGTATAAAAAATGTGCACATCACCTATGTAATCCCTTCTATTAAAAAACAAGCAAAGCAAGAAAGCAGCATAATAAAGAGAAAGTAATGATTCATGGCAACCAAACTTCACAAAACCAGTCCATGGTACTCTTGTTTATTTTTGTTTGTTTTGTGTTGTGTGATGTTTTAAATTAGTTTGACCCTAAACCCATGAAAGAGAAGGAAATGGAGACACTGAAAATTTTTTAAATGCCCATGAAAAATTATTAGTAGCTCAGAATAGTATAAAGATCAAAGGCTTTGGAGACAGAATGATGTGAGGGAGGGTGAATTTGAGCTCAGACACTGGGCTCCAGGCCCTTGCAGAAGTGACTTCTCTGAGTGTCATTTTTCTCATTTGCAAGACAGAGGAAATAAGATCCACCTTGCAAAGGCTGTGAAGGGACCAAATAAAAGGACCTAAAATGTCCTGTTCCTAGAGAGCTGCTATGTGGATGTCACTGTTGACGATGATGATGTTGAGGACATTGCATTATTGCTATCTTCTTTTTTTAAGATTTTATTTATTTATTCATGACAGACACACAGAAAGGGAGAGAGAGAAGCAGAGACACAGGCAGAGGGAGAAGCAGGCTCCATGCAGGGAGCCTAATGTAGAACTCGATCCCCGGTCTCCAGGATCTGGCCCTGGGCTGAAGGCGGCGCTAAACTGCTGAGCCATGCGGGCTGCCCTGCTCTTTATCTTCTAAACCAGATATGCACAATGTTTTTCTCTAAAGTCCTGGATAATAAAAATCTAGACTTTGTGGTTTACCAGGCCACACATTCTGCCACTAATAGAAAAGCAGCCCTAAGGAATATATAAATGAATGAGGATAGCTATGTTTTTTTGTAGGCTGTTCAAAGCAGATGGCTTGTAGGATTGACAGGTGGGCCATAGTTTGCTGACTTCTGTTCTATGCCATCAGCTATTAATTCATTTAGAAAGTCTTTATTTGGGTGCTTGCAATGAATAAGCAACTCTAAGTGGAGTAGGTATGCTAAGGGCTTATAACTCATGGAGCAATAAGCAAGACAGGAAAAATCTTATTCATATAGAGTCTACCTACACTCCTGGGACAGGATGTAGAGAACAAGTAAGCACAAAGAAAGTAAATGAGAAAAGCCTTTGACAGAGGAAAACTATGCAGTGAATTATTAACAGGGGTGTGGTAGGGTAGATACATGAGGCTTCTTACCATATCTCAGCACAGAACATAGAGTACTCCAGAAGTCATTTCCTAAAAATCTCTCATTGATTCTTTTGGAGCTTTTATCTCTTAGGGCTCTGGTAAACATTTTCAAGTTTCTCGAGTTTCTTGTTTTCAAAGAACCAAGCTGGGCTCCTCCATGCTGATCTCTTAAACAGGTATTTACAGAAAGGTAAAAATACTTGAAACATATATAAGGTGCCAAGGGCTCAAGGACACAGCAGAGCTTGTACCTTAATATTATCCAGTCTCAACTGGATATTGAAGCAGTGCCCTCGTCAAACATCCTAGAGTCCTGTGTGATTAGGAGAAGTCATCTGGTCATAAGAGGTCTAGAACTACATGGGAAACATCACATGGATACCTGCTCTATGTTGGGCCCTGAGCTGCACTCTGTAAAAACCATCCAATTTGCTCTTTTCAAGAGCCCTGGAAGGTAACTATTATGATCTTTATTTTAGAGATGAGAAAATTGAAGTTCAGAAAGGTTGTGACTTGTCACAAAGCCAGTAATTGACAGTGCCAATATGTGACCTCAAATCCGTGTGCCTCTGAAGCTCTCCATCACTGGCATTAGGTGCTTTTTCAGCCATTCTAAAGAATTGCTATGATTCTTTCTAGATCTTCAAACCCCTTTACCCATCGTCTTTTGCCACTTGACTATTTGCTGATAAACCTACCTGAAACTGATCCCTATGCTTCCCTATGCTCAACACTGATAAGGAATGTTGCCAGGTGGCTTCAAAAAAACTCAGTTGTATTGAATTTCTTGTTTCTTCTTCTAACTATTGCAATGGCAATTTAATTTTAAAAAGTAATTAAATGTGTTTGACATGATTTATCTTTACAAATCTATGCAGTCTAGCACCAATTAAATTGCACTTTTCTAAATGTAATGCTGAACAGAGCCTTAAGTATCAACTCAAATTATCCTCCCATTGGAAATAATATAACTACCTTGGTCCAGTCCTTCATTCTTTATTAAAAAATATAATGGGATGATATTTTCAGTTTTTCATTCATTCATTATACCTGCAAATTCATTCTTAAAAGTAGGTGTGAAACAATGAATTCTCTTATCAGGTGCATCACCCCAAGATGAAATCCATCAATATTGAGTGTTCTGTCTAATTGTATCCTTTCCAAGCACTATAACACATCCGTAGGATTGGCTGACTCATATTTTCTCTTTAAGTTGACCAAATACATTGCTCCTATAAGGGAAGATGAATATGAGGAAAGTGATTGTTCACAACATTTCTATTCACAAAAACCTTTGCTATAGTACATTGCCTCCAGGTTTTTGTTGTTGTTTTCTCTTTGCCCCCATTCAAAGCTAGGCCAGTAATCTGGCTATGTTTTAGAACCAGTTATGACTATTTGTCATCTTTGAAGCAGGGAAAGGTTGGAACAACAACAGACATAGAGAATGGGTGAAGGAGTAACTAGATTCTTTTACACAGTTATTTTCAATGAACACAAATAGCTATCAGGAGATTCTTTAGCATTTGCTGTGAGCCAAGTTCTATGATGGGAGCTTTATATAGGGAGACTGTGCCTGAGAAAGTCAAGTAACTTCCTATGAGAATAAAATGAGTAAGTGGATGTAGACAAGATTCAAGTTCAGTCCATATGATTTCCATGACACCATGCTGCTTTCCTAGGCATTAGACAGCTAGTCCATTCATAATCCCTTGCCAGTACTAGTGGTAACCAAAGATGAGACTGTGGTTGGATAGTCTTTGCCTTTTTTGAGCACATGGAAGTAAAACCATCATGCGTTCAATAAACTGATCTGCCATTTATTGAGTGCCTTTGCGTCTTTGAAGCACTGGGCTTAGGTATGAAATACTAAAGAAGAATATCGCAGTCACTCCTTATCTGCCGGGGATCCCCAGTGGACACCTGAAACCATGAATAGTACCAAACCCTATATGCTTTTTTTTTCCTATACGTACATACCTATGAATAAAGTATAATTTAAAAATTAGGCACAGTAAGAGATTAACAATAATAAAATAGAACAATTATAACAATATAGTATAATAAAATTTAGGTGAATGTGGTCTCTGTCTCTCTCTCAAAATATCTTATTGTGCTGCACTCACCCTTCTTCTGTGACAATGTGAGATGATAGAGTATCTACATGATTAGATGAAATGAGGTGAATGTCAGAAGTGTTGTGACCTAGCAATAGGCTACTACTAAACTTCTGATGAGATATCAGAAGGAGGACCATCTGCTTTCAAACTGAGGTTGAGTGAGGGTAACTGAAACCACAAAAAGAAAAACCATGGATAAGGTGGTCTACTGTACATTCTCATCCAATGTCATTTTAGTTTTCAAAAAGCCTAGATCATAGTAAATGATCAGTAACTACTTCTTGTTTAGTAGATTTGTAGGTCGGTTTGTTAGATATTTGAACCATGCATTCAAGGAATTTTCTGTTTTCTTTCTCCTTTTTTTATAGAGGGGTGGTGGTGGTAGAAAGGAAATCCTCATAAACTACAGAAGAATATGTGACCTGATAGTAAAAAAACAATACATTACAAAACACACACTAAACAAAACCAAAACAAAACAAAACAAAAAAACTCAAACTGGAAAAGTTCCAAGCAGAGGATCGATACAGATTGACATAGGGAAAATTTTACACAAATTTTTGGACTGAGTTTAGCCCCAGATGATGAAATGATGAATAGAATTTTTGTGTATAGATGAAAAAGTGTTTTCCAAGAGAGGGAATGCTATAGATAAGATCAAAAAAACAATATTAAATGTGCTATATTCTTGGTAGTGTGTGCTCAATTTGGAAGTGGGCATATGAGTTTAAAAGCACAAACACATGGGATCCCTGGGTGGCGCAGCGGTTTGGCGCCTGCCTTTGGCCCAGGGCGCGATCCTGGAGACCCAGGATCGAATCCCACATCGGGCTCCCGGTGCATGGAGCCTGCTTCTCCCTCTGCCTGTGTCTCTGCCTCTCTCTCTCTCTCTGTGTGACTATCATAAATAAATAAAAATTAAAAAAAAAAAAAAAAAAAAGCACAAACACATTTGAAGTGGACTTAGTTTTTGAACACATCTGTAAAGACAGGTTAAGGATGTGAAGCTTTTCCTGCCACCCCTTAGAGGTGCATTAAATGAGCTTGAGTGGTGAAGGCCAGGTAACAAAATTTATACTCTAGGACTTGATGAATTTACAAAATTAACAAGGGTACTGGAGAGCTATAGGGAGACACTGGGAATCTAAACAAGAAGCGCCTAGCCTTGGGTGAAAATATCAGCGCTAGCATGGAAGAAATACTTTTAAAATAGAGAAGGGCTCAAATCCTAGTTCTCTCCTCTTTAGCTCTGAGTGCTTGAAGAAAATAACTTCTTAGAAAATAAAGTCCTCATCTGTAATAAAACCTCACCCATAGGCTTTTTTGAGGATTTATTTGAATCTGGCACAATATAAAATAACTCTGATTCTGGAATATTATAATTAATCTCTGCCTTTGCTCTGACTGCCATAACAAATATCATAGACCAGATGGCTTAAACAACAGAAATTTATTTTCTCACAGTTTTAGAGGTCTGAAAGTTCAAGATCATGGTCCACCAGGGCTCCACTTCTGATGAGGGCTCCCTTTCTGGTTTGCAGACATCTGCCTTTCCATGTGTCTTCACATGGCCTTTCCTAGGTATTTGCATATGATAGAGAGCAAGCTCTCTGGTGTTCCTTTGTAGAGGAACATTAATCCTATCATATCAAGACTCTACCCTTATGAACAGTTAACCTTAATAACTTCCTTAATGCCTCCATCTCCAAATACAATCACATGGGAGGTTAAGACTTCAATATATGAATTTGAGGCAGGGGACACAATTCAATCCACAACAGTCTATACATTCAGTGGCCATGCCACTAAAAGGATTAGCATGGAGAATATTAAAAAGGGAAACTGGCAATATGTAGCTACTAACTGGGAAAGGAAAATTAAAACAAAAGACAAATTAAATGGAAGGTCAAAACATTGAGGCTGAGTGGTTCCAGGAATCTTGGCCAATGTTGCATCAGTGCCTCCCCTCTTCATCTATTCACCTTCCTCATCCAACTTCAATTTCCAAAGAAAGAGTCATTTATGGTCTAATAAAGGATGGTTCTTCAAAACACATACCTAGCTCCTCATCTGCATTAAAGACAAAAAAACCCCTCAATTTCAGCTTCAATTTCCAAAAAAAAATTCTCAAAGGATCTCCTGTGATTCTTTCTGGTAGTCTTTGTCATGGAAGAAGTTCAACATGGTCCTTATTCAATGTTGCCCCAACATTTTATGCAAAAAGTCCAGAAAAGAGATATTCATTGAATTGTGGGGCTTTTCCTTTCATTAATGAGGTTCCTATAAATTCACTTTGTTTCATCTCTTTACGAAATTATGCGAAAAAAGGAATGTTGCATTTCTACAGTGAATCGTGTTTACAGCTTATGGGGCTGTGTGTGTATGTGTGTGTGCTTTGTTTAATGATTGCTCTATATAAAATGGGTAGAAAAGGGAGAACAGAACTATGTGGTTTCATGGAAGCATATTCTTTCCTCTTTGCTTGATTGCAAAGTAATACTTCTGGACATGTTGCCAACTGATTAAGCAGGAATTACTCCCATATCGCTACTGAGAAAAAAGTAGCTTACTGTGTATCTGTATTTGTTTCTTTTTTTTTTAATTTTTATTTATTTATGATAGTCACACAGAGAGAGAAAGAGAGGCAGAGACACAGGCAGAGGGAGAAGCAGGCTCCATGCACCGGGAGCCCGACATGGGATTCGATCCCAGGTCTCCAGGATCGCGCCCTGGGCCAAAGGCAGGTGCTAAACCGCTGCACCACCCAGGGATCCCTCTGTATTTGTTTCTATTTTCATATTTCAATTCACTGGTGGGAGTGGATCTGTGTTCTGCAGATATAAAGGTGATGTAATGTGAGCAGAAAGATGGAATGGGAAGGCGAAAAAGGAACCTCTGTATGTCAGGTACCTAGCGTGTGAAGTGCTCTGCTCGGCTGTAGCAGATAGCTAGTAAAGACAGTTAACTGGGCACATGGAGATTTACAGCTTAGAGAGAGAAGGTTGAGCTAGTCATAGTTCTTGGTTCATGCCCTATTGTCATCACTGTCACATGCAAGGTCCTTCTATTTTGTTTCATTTATCCTTGACTACATTTTTAATTCTTATCCCCTTTTTTTACTCTCCATAGCAAAATATATAATTTTACAGATCAACTAACTGAGGGTAAGAAAAGTAGAGTAAACTAAGTAGTTTTTTTCTAATGTCCCACAACAAATTAGTGCAAGTGCCTGGATTTGAATTTGGGCTTGTTGGAATGCTTCTACTGAATATACTTACTGTGTGAAATCCTCAGAGATAGACTATAATCAAATATACCAGAAGAATTTGGAGCAATGAGATGAGTTCATCTCACAAGGAGAAAGGCCTGGTATTTGGATGCCAGGTAGGGGTGGGTGGCAAGCATGTTAACTGTCTATGGGACCATATGTTGAAGTTTTTATGACCCTTCATTGTAGAATAAATTATGAGTCTTAATAAATTGTGATTAATAGCATATTATAGTAAGTTTTACAGAACAAACTTAAGGCTTTTCTGAAGAGGATGTTCTCTAGGAGATGAGCATGGGGTGAAGAAGGGAGGGAATTAGCAGTGATTATCATAAGCAGTGATTATTATAAACACGAATGATAATCAAACTCAAAAGGTTTATATTCTAACCCCCCCTCAAATTAACAACAGCTCAGCCCTAAGAATGTAAGTTCTGCCACTCTGATTATTGACTAAATAAGACTTTTCCCAGCCTTTTTTTCTTCCTGAACTCATTTCATAATCATATACAATTTTGTAAAATTCTCAAGACTTTCCAAAATATTTTGCAACTTGTTATTGTGGCAGTAAAAAGTAGATTGAGGTAAAAGTAATATTTTATATTTGCTCAGTGAAGTATGATACATCATAATAGAAAGTTAATTTATCATACCTTCAAGGAAATTCACAAACCATATAGACAAATTTTACTTTTCCATTTAATAACTAATGTGAATTATTTAATACTTAATTTCAGATTGAAATTAAACCATGAAATTAAACATGGCTTTGCAGACCTAATGTGTGGAATTATTGTATTTTGTACTTAGAAAACATTTTGTTTATTTATTTTTTAATCTGTTTCTAAAAGATGAGATAAAAGAGATGGTTTCAGCATTCTATTTGCAAACACTTCACATATAACATGTTGTTTGTGAGGATAGTGTTTATTTCCCCCAAATGAAAATCAAATTGGATATAATCACCACTAAATTTTCTCTTTTTAACATTGGTTTTCAAAGCACTAGAGACACCTTGATGTGCTCTATGAGAATTTTGATCAGATAAATGCATCTTAAAGATCCAGTGAAAATGCATACACGTCAGTGCTCCTTATGCTTCCTATCTTCAACCAATAGAATGTTCTGAGTGTAAATCAAACAATATATGACTCAGAATAAAACAATTTAAAGCTGTGTAATGCTTACATCCCCCTAACCACGAGCAGTGTTCAACTGAGGGATAAACTGAACGGCTGGTCATTTAATTCAAACCAAATGATGAACACATTTAATAGGATCTCAATCCACATGTATGGAGAGCTTACCATGCACAGAACACAGAACATGGACAATCTATTTTGATTTTCACAATAACTCAGTAAGTCTGGAACCTTCATTACCCATATTCAGCAAGTGAGGAAAACACATAGAATATTAGACACTGAGTGCTTACTATACAGCACTATTCTAAGCCCTTTGAATACATTTTATCCTCTAATCCCCTATGCAACTTTATGAATAAGGTACTATTATTATTTCCATTGTATGGATAAGGAAATTGAGACTTAGCATAAAAAAACTCATCTAAAATCAACCATTAAAAAAAGCCAGTGTTAAACTCAGGTCACCTGACTTTAAGGTTCAGGTTCTTGCCACCATGCTATGCTCCCTGGAAGCAGAACCAGTATTTAAACCACGTTTATCCAATCCTGTTTATCTATCATCTACCCATCTATGCATTTAAAAATACAACAAAAGAAACAAAAATGCTATTACCACTTGTCGTAGGGCTGCCTTACCAGCAAAGCACATCTGTGGTTACAAATGCTAATCCACTGTCACCACTCAGCTGACAAGAACCATCTGATGTTTCTCCTTGAAACACCTCCTTCTCTTGGCTCTTAGGACATGACAATCATCTGCTTTTCCCCCAAAGGCCTGGCCACAAATTCTCACTCTACTTTGGTAATTTCTCCTTATCTCTCAGCCCTTTAAAAGTTGGACTCAGTCCTTAAATAACATTTTTTTCCATCTACACTCACTTCTTCAAAAGAAGATTTTTAAGCACAGAGATCATAGTCCAAATCATGGACTTTGATGTGATCACCCCAGCAGAATAGGCAGGACAAAGGAAAAGAAAGGGAAAGGGAAAGGGAAAGGGAAAGGAAGGGAAGGGAAAAGGAAGGGAGGAGAAAGGAAAGGCAAGGGGAAAGGGAAAGAGAGGGGGAAGGGAAGGGAAGGGAAGGGAAGGGAAGGGAAGAAGGGAAGGGAAGGGAAGGGAAGGGAAGGGAAGGGAAGGGAAGGGAAGGGAAGGGAAGGGAAGGGAAGGGAAGGGAAGGGAAGAAGGGAAGGGAAGAAGGGAAGGGAAGGGAAGGGAAGGGAGAGGAGAGGAGAGGAGAGGAGAAGAGGAGAAGAGAAGAGAAAAGAGAAGAGAAGAGGGCAGGGGAGGGGAGGGAAGGGGAGGGGAGGAGAGGAAAGAGAGGGGGAAGGGAAGAAAAGAGAGGGGGAAGGGAAGGGAAGGAAAGGGAAGGGAAGGGAAGGGGGAGGGGAGGGGAGGGGGGAGGGGAGAAAAGGCAGTTAAGGAACTCCTCAAAACACCATCAGCGAAGAAGAGCAAATTATTGCACGTGTGTGTGTTTGTGTGTATGAAAGCACCTGAAATCTATGTGAGCAGATACGTTAATTGGCTTGATGACAATAATAATTTCACTATGTATATGTACATTAAGTCATCATATTGTATGCCTGAGATATAGACAATTTTTATTTTAAAAATAAAATAAGAAAATCAAATGAGTAATATGAGTGAATACTCAGACTATTAGGAGGAGAGCCAGAGGAGAGGGAAAAAAAAGTAAAATATGGGAGAAAATAAAGGGATAAAAGAGTATGAAAGCAGAGGAAGTCCTGAGAAGTTGTACTTGATATGAAGAGGAAAATAGACCAAGGGCATAAAAGGGGAAAATGGATTTGGTGTATCACACTCTCCCTGCTGAAAGCAGTTCCTATGGAGTGATGATAGCATGAGTTAAGTGGTTTATGGCAAAGGAGGAAATGGAGTCCATCATAATTTTGCAAAGAGAAGAAGAGGGAAATAAATGACAATTAAAACATGTAAACACCTTCATTCCCCTATCCTCTCGATATTTATTGAGCATCTGCTATTTGTGCAGAACTATTCAAGAGATCTGCTACACAACACTGAACAAAACAGGAAGACAAATCCTGTCTACCTATAGTTCCATTCTGATAGACTTGACAGAAGTAAATATATTTTTACTATTCTATCCTTATAGATTAATGATTATATGAATAATCATATGGCTTGTTAATACCTTTGTTTATTGTATTAATTTTATATCTGTCCTAGCTTATTTACCATGATTTTTCTTTTAAAAAAATATTTATTTGAGAGAGAGAGAGCAAGAAAGAACTGGGGGAAGGGCAGAGGGAAAAGCAGACTCCCTGATGGAAGCAGGGATTCCCTAAGTGGGGCTCAATCCCAGGACCCCGACATCATGAGCTGAGTGAAAAGCAGATGCTTAATCAATTGAGCTGCTATAATTTCAATTTTCAAAATAAAAAAATTCCTCACTTTATTCATTTCTATATCTTTTGCCAATAGACTTTGATATTTGAATTTGTTTAATATGAGCTAGTTGTAGGAAGGGATGATACTATCATTTGGTGATCAGTTGTTGTGGTAAACCAAAAAATGAGAAAAATGGGAAGGAAGTAAGAATACAAGTGTATTGTGTCATGCTAACTGGTTCTCCTTACCTGCTCTCCTCACCCATCTCTGCTTCAGACCATTCATGAGACAGGATCAGTCTCAACCCTGGAGTCTAAGGGTTGCTGTTTTCACAATCTAATATCAGTTTACCCAGGTTCCAACAACATGTGTCTTACTTAGCACATACTCAACAGAATTCTACTTGGTCATTTATAACAGCAAAAGTGGATTCCTATCCTATTTAGAAGGATTTTCAGAATTTCCACAATTCTTAGTTCAATAATATGAGCACACAGAATCAGAATCATGATTTATTTCTCTACCCTTCACCTCTTCTTCCCAATACAATCTCCCAACACACACACACACACACACACACACACACACACAGAGCACTCTATTAAAGCACCAAATATGAAAAACATATCTTCTTTTTTCCCCTTCTCAGCAATAATTACTCTACTTCTTTACTTTATAAAGAGTGTGAGGCCTGAAATTCTCCCAGCAGAATGTCATCATTTGCTTTTCAAAGCAGGCACAAAATTAAAAAGCATTGTGGGTAATGGAATGCAAATCATGAGAGCCTGACACCTTCTTAACAAAGTTAAAGTGTTAATACACACCTGGAATTCATTAGGGAATGAGCATGGGGCCAGTTGTGGAGCAGCTCTTCCAATACCTTATTCCCCTGTTGGGGGTGGGGTAGTCCCTTAGACTCATAGCTTCCCACATGATTCTTAACCTGCAGTTTCTGCTTGGCTCTCAGGACTGTATGTGAAGGCTGATACGCACCATCTTAAATACTAATGTCTTCACCTGGATACATTGATTTAATGTAAATTTGAATCTGAAGTTTGGTGACATTAAGTGATATCATGTTTCTTGGTAATAAACCCAAATACAGAAATTTATCTGGTAACAATGAGGCATGAGAGAAGGAAAGAAGGAGTACTTGTGGCAAGAGAATGGAATGTCAAGGCAGCAAAAATCCTTGCCTGTACCCTTGGTTTATCATTTGTTTTATCTTTGTCCTCATTTTCCTCAGCTAAAAACTACAGTTTCTGATTATAACTTCAAGAGTGTTAATGCCAAATGCTTACATCTTTCCTAAAGGCTCTTTAGGAAACGCTTAAATTATTCCTTGTCAACAGAAAGACCACTTCAAGACTTGTAGGTGTGTGTGTATTGGGCCAAATTGCTAAAAAAAGTAATATGTACACCTAACACCTAGATCTTAGTTTTTAAATACCATTTCCACAAAAAAGACCAGGGATTCTTGGAAAAATGGGTGATTCCAGAGATGAATCAGGGAAAGTACAAGACAAACTTAGAACATACCGCTGTGCCCTAACACAAAGACAAGCTCGAACAATGATAGAATATGTCAAAAGGATACAGGAGCCATTGTGAAGGTATCCACACTATCCAATTTTGGACAATTTGAGCATCAAAATAAATAATGAGGAGTGGGGATCCCTGGGTGGCACAGCGGTTTGGCGCCTGCCTTTGGCCCAGGGCGCGATCCTGGAGACCCGGGATCGAATCCCACATCGGGCTCCCGGTGGATGGAGCCTGCTTCTCCCTCTGCCTGTGTCTCTGCCCCTCTCTCTCTCTCTCTCTCTGACTATCATAAATAAATAAATTAAAAATTAAAAAAAAATAATGAGGAGTGCCTGGGTGGCTCAGTTGGTTAAGTGCCCCACTCTTGGTTTTGGCTCAGATCAAGATCTCATGGGTGATAAGATTGAACCCAGAGTCAGGCTCTGCAGTCAGGGGGAAGTCTGCTTGAGCTTTTCTCCCTCTGTCCCTCCCCCACTCAAATCTCTCTCTCTAAAATAAATAAATAAATCTTTAAAAATAAATAAATAATCGTAATTAATATTTATTATAAATCATTGAAAAAAATAGTAATCCCTGAATCCACGGAGAGGTAGATGAATGAATGAATTAATGAATGAGTAAATGGGAAGGAATAGCTCTTCCTTACAACAGAGTGCCAACTAATAAATGTGGACGGCATAATGGAATTGGAAAATAACCATTCGGCTCTGCCATGATAATTATTTCAGGCAGAAATACATCAATAGATGCTAAAACTAGTGAGTAAATGCTTGATGAAAAATGAGACACTTCTATAGTCTCAGGGAATCTTCCCATATGATATTTTTAATTGAAAAGGAAAATAGTGACTTCATAAGAAACTTGGCAGGTATCACCTCAAACAAGTGATCAAGGTTAACAACCACCAGTAATGGGACAAATACGCATCACCTTCCTCTTGATTGGAAGCACTGAGAAAGACGAAACATCATTTCTGTGATATTCTTGCCAAAAGTACATAACCTAAATTTAATCATGTGAAGACATCAGGCAAACCCAGATTGAGAGACATTTTCCAAAATAACTGGCCTGAAATCTTTTTTAAAAATGTAAAGGTCATAAGACATAAAGCAACATCAAGGAACTGTTCTAGATTAGAGAAGACCCGGGAGATTTGACAACTACATGAAAGTTATGATCCTGACTTGGATCCTTTGCCCAAGATTTTTTTGTCCTTCTGCTATAAAGGGCACTACTGAAAACATTAAAATTTTGCCTAAGATCTGCAGATTATTTTTTACAGTATCAACTATCATTGATTTTGTATAATTACACTGTGATTATTATAGGAATGCTCTTGTTTTTAGGAAATGCATATTTACATATTTAAGGGTAAGGTTGCATTATAACTGCAATTTATTCTCCAATAGCTCAGAAAAAATTAATAGTGTATGCCCAGGCGTGTTTGTGTACATGTGTGTGTGAGAGAGAAAGCAAATGCAATAAAAAAATAACATTTGAAGAATCTCAATGAAGATATATGGATATTTGTGCAAATCTTTTGGAAAGGCTCACATTTTAAAAATTAAAGTAAAGAAAATGATAGGTATGTTACCTGAGATTGGCAATACTTAACATTTGACTTTTAACGATTCCATTTTTTGACCTCCTCAACTTTATTATTTTAAAAGAAAGCTTTACAGTCTTTTCATAAAGCCTTAAAAATGGTGATTCTGTCTCATTTTACTAAAAGGAACCCACAGAAATCTAAATTATATATACAAGAACACAAATATATTCAATAAATCTATAATTTGTCGGCACTGGTCTAACCGTCTACAACCTTCACAATGTGCCTTCAGATCATTTCACTAATGGCATAAGTTCCCAGAATGGCATTTCAGGGCTTGCCCAGAATCCTTGGCTCAAATCCCTCTTGCTTATTTTAGACATCCCATAGAAACTAACGGCAATGGATAAAGGGCAGGATAAAGAACAATAAGACTGAGCTTTCTTGTTTAGGAAGTTCTGATGAATTACTTCTGTCAGACTCTTGTTGAAAATTATGATCAGTACTATATACGAACTAAATGTCAATAAGGAGGAGAGGTAATATAAGAATATATTTTTCTCTTTATATAGGTTATCTTCTCTCAAAGATCATCATTGAAAACCCTGGGAGTGGGGGAAGTAGCAGCATTGTACAGGGGAAAGAACGGGAAGTGTGAAGTCAAACAAATCTTTATTTAAATTTGGGGAATTTGGGATGCCTGGGTGGGGTGGCTCAGTGGTTGAGCGTCTGCCTTCAGCTCAGGGCGTGATCCCAGAGTCCCAGGATTGAGTCCCACGTCAGCCTGCGTGCCTGGAGTCTGCTTCTCCCTCTGCCTGTGTCTCTGCCTCTCTCTCTGTGTGTGTCTCTTATGAATAAATAAATAAGATCTTTTAAAATTTTGGGGAAAATTCTTTAACCACTTTGAACCTCAATATACTTATCTATAAAAACAGGAAAACTAATCATGTTAGGAATAGGATATTTTAAAGAATAGATAAGCTAAAGTGTAGAATGTGTTATATTTTCTCCATGCACCCCCACCTCCAGAACTGCTCTTCATTTTTCTTCATCCTACTTTGTGTTCTAGAAAACTGATCCTATGAACTGTGTCGACCAAGATTCCTTATTTTGGGCTACCGACTGGGTTCAGACAAACTGGCATTATCTAGAGACCAGGAGTTAGTAAGAGAAAGCAAAGTGGTACTGATTCCTCCACTCTGTCTGAGCCAGTTTCCAAAGCACAGCTCGTCTTCTGCAGATACAGCTCTCACAGGTTAGGGCAAATCTTCCATATGGAGATCCAGTGGTTCTACCACTCTGCTTCATGAAATGATATTATCTTTCCCACTACTGCTCTGCCCAGAGTGCCTCCCCATCCTTTATTGGTTACCTTAGTCTTGCCTTTGTGAAGAGTCTCTTCATTGAAATCTCCTCAATTACTCCTAGGCCATGTGCCAGCTGTTTACTGCTAGCACATTGATTCAAGAACAATCCTGGCACTCAACAGAGGTGAGTTTCACAACCCTTATTTTTTCTTTTTTTAATTTTTATTTATTTATGATAGTCACACAGAGAGAGAGAGAGAGAGAGAGAGAGAGAGAGAGAGACAGAGGCAGAGGGAGAAGCAGAGGGAGAAGCAGAGGGAGAAGCAGAGGGAGAAGCAGAGGGAGAAGCAGGCTCCATGCACCAGGAGCCCGATGTGGGATTCGATCCCGGGTCTCCAGGATCACGCCCTGGGCCAAAGGCAGGCACTAAACCGCTGCGCCACCCAGGGATCCCAACCCTTACTTCTTCTGCTGTGGCTGTAGTCAAGTTTAAGAAACCTCGTACCAAGAGAGAGGCAAGCTGTCCAATTGCCTTTTTTTTTTTTAAGATGTATTTATTTATTTATTTATTTATTTATTTATTTATTTATTCATTCATTCATTCATTCATTCATTTATTTATTTATGATAGACAGAGAGAGAGGCAGAGACACAGGAGGAGGGAGAAGCAGGCTCCATGCAGGGAGCCCGACGTGGGACTCCATCCCGGGACTCCAGGATCATGCCCTGGGCCAAAGGCCGGTGCTAAACCACTGAGCCACCCAGGGATCCCTGTCTAATTGCTTTTTGAGGTGAGAAGGAGATTACAGTTATGATACTTAAACTCTTGAATAACAAAATTCTTTATTTGTGTGTTCATACTTAAGGTACTGTCTATTAAGGATTAGCAATAATGTTCCTCAATATGTTCTACAATAGCCTCGGGCAAAAGGGGGGAAGGAAAGGAGAAAATAGATTTTATATAGTAAAACTCTATGATTATAGATCTTTTAAAGGGATTTCATGTCTATGATCTTATTTGTTTCCTTAGCTTTTACTTCAATAGATTGTTATTATGTCTGAAACCCACCTCAATTTGCTCCTTGTTCCTGGCATTTTCTCTCTTTTGCATCAAACATCTGTGAGCATTTTATAAGGCTTTCCTGTAATCTGCCAAACTATGCACACATGTGTCTTTTAGAAGCCTAATTTTCTCCACCCAGTAATTGGTCAATGCAGAGAAACAAAGTATCATTTTATTTTACATAATGGCACTATGTAAAATGATTCACTAATTCAGTGCTGAAAAATAATAATCACAACTTAGAAGATTTAAAAACACATGTGAGAAGATAGCACCCAGGGAAATCTAGGCTCTTGGTGTTCACACAAGCTCACTCTTGCCCCCTGCAGTCTGCTGAGGGACAAAAGGAATATTTTGTAATTATCCTTGTGTTTTGCTTGCAAACTTTAGCTGAAATGTTCATTTGCCTTATAAGGAGCTCTCAGTACCTCCAGGAATCCACCACATAACAGTATTATTTAGAAACAGTTTTGCTTCCACCTCACGTAACAAATATGTCTTTGTTCTTCCTTTGTCTCCACTTCTTGTTAATAGAGAAAATTGTCTAGAAAAAAAATGCAACCTACAACTTAATATGGATTACTATGTTTTGTACTTCTTACAATTTGCAATAAATGTCTATATAAAAGAAAGATACAGAAATAGATAATGCTTTTCCCTGGATAATAATACAATTTTCAAAAATAGAATGCCTAAGTAAATAAATTGAGCAAGCTTACCTTATCGCCTGCAGTTTCATTTTACTAATGAGATTGCTAAGAAAACTTCCCTTAGAGAGCCCTACAATTCAGCACCAGTGCTACTGGACAGTACCTTCTCAGCAAGCACCTACACAAAACCACCCAATTGAATGAAAATTGAGGAACGAAGAATAATTTTCTGTGGTGATTAAGATCTTCATATACCAAAGTCTTCCATGTACCCTCCCTATACTCTGCTACAAACTACTCTTCTGTGGCTTAAAACAAGCAAGCAAACACATGCACACTTTGTCCACCTAATGGTGCAAAATAAACTGTCAAACAAATCTCTAGTCCTTGACAAGCAGCCATATTTCAAACCTATTTATACAGTGGGGTACCTGTATCAATAAGGGATTTAGGGAACAATTCAAGGTTTCAGCTATTTAAAAAGGTTAAATAAATCCCACTAAATCCCACTCCAAAAGAATTAAATACAAATGAATGGCTTTCTTTATTCATACAATGATACATTTTAATTTATATCTCAGAGTTGGTATATATTCTAATTATGCTATCATCTAAGCAGCAATTCACATTCTTTTTTTTAAGGTTTTATTTATTTATTCATGAGAGACACAGAGAGGCAGAGACATGGGCAGAGGGAGAAGCAGCCTGCCTGTGGGAACCCTGATGCAGGACTCGATCCCAGGACCCTGAGATCATGACCTGAGTCAAAGGCAGATGCTCAACCACTGAGCCACCCAGGTGCCCCAGCAATTCACATACTTAAGTCTGTCCTATAAAGCATTTTCTAAATACTCTATGTGCCTGAAGTCAGTGAGACCTCATTCTATCTTTGGGAATCTCTGACCATCAGACAGCTCTCCTGAACAAACCAGGTAGTGTCAGATATTAATAGATATTAGTTCCTTGCTTCAAATCAAACAAACACTAGCTTTAATTTCTTTTTGTTAGGGAACTATTTGAAGACAGTTAACATTCCTTCTACCATTTATTATATGCACTACTCTTTTATATCACTCTTCACATCATTGTATATGCAATCCACTGAACTCATTTCCATTTTGAGGCTCAAAACTATAATACTCTAGGTTTTGTGTTGACAAGGGCAATGCAAAAGGAAACACTTCTCAATATAATTCTGAATTTTATACTTCTACCAAAGCCACTGTGTTGTTGCTTTGACAGGTTTAGCACATTGAGCCTTATTAAGCCCACTGTCTGTAACAACCCCCACATGGACAACTGTGTTCTCTTCAAAGGGGGTGTGTCCTTGGTTGGGTGGTCTTTGAACAGCATTTATCCTTATCTAGTTTCATAGTTTGAGTGCTATCAATCATTTTGATCTGTAAATATATTGTGGAGCACCAATTTTAAGATTTACAATATGTATTTAAAGTAATATGTATCCTTTTAAATTCTCTTTTTCATTTTTGACATCTGTCCCTTCTTGGCAAGTTTGATTCTATTCTCCTTCTCCTTCTCTCCCCCTTTCCTCCTCATCATCCTCTCACCTTCTCAGTCCAAATATCATTCAGAAAGGAATAATCATTGTTTCTATAAATAGAGCTAAGTGCTCTACTTTTTTTAATGAATAAAATTGTGGAATAGGACATGACTTAAGGCAAAGCCATGAATATAAATTCCTATTCAGGTTGAAAAATACCCATTAATCAGCATACTCTGAATATATTCCTTCAACTAATAACAATGTCCTTGAATTATGCTATTATTTAGCTCATAGGTCTCCATATTTCCCATAAACATAAGTCGAAAGGCTTGGAAAAGATTTATTTGTTCATTTATTTATTGATTACCTCCTATGCCTCAGGCATTGTTCTAGGTGCTAAGAATACAGCTTAAAGAAGATGAATAAAGTTCCTTTGCTCACGAATTGTACATTCCAGCTGGGAGAGACAGATAATACTAAATTAAAGGTGTCATGGTAGTATAGTAGTGACTAGGAATGCTACTTCAGGCAAAGTGGTCATGGAAAATACTGCTGAGATGGTGGTGAAATTTAAGCTGAGATTATGACATTTAAACTGAGGCTTGAATGTCAAAGAGGAACCAACTATGCAAGATCTGTAGGAAGTGCATAAGGGGCAGAGGAGATAGCTAGTGAAAAAAAAATTTAAGTTAGGACTGATCCATCACAGACTGTTAAAGAAACAGAATATCTAGTTTGAAATCCAGGTAAATGATTTCTATATTTCTTTGATCTACTGGCCAGTAACCATATAAAACTAAAATAAAATCAGATTAGAACATGTATAAATCTGAAAATCATTACACTGACTGAAAAAAGTCAAAGGGGGAAAAGATTACCTATTGTATAATTCCATTTATATAACATTTTAAAATACAGATTAATTTTTAGAGACAGAAAGCAAATCAGTGGTCATCAAGTAATGGATGGATTATAAAGGGATTCAAGGACAGTATGAGGAATGATGGGAGTATTATAATTTTTGTTGTGGTGACGGTTTCATGAAGATATTTTTATACACCAAAACACATCAAATTACAAATTTTAAATATGTTCAGGTTCTTGTACATCAATTATACCTCAATAAAGCTATAATGAAATCAAATGTTTGAGCATTTTCTTTCATAAGGAATACATGGTAGTTCCTAGACATGTCCAGATCACTTTCTAAGATTTAATAAACCTTTCTCAATAATACAACCTGTACTTTCCTAATATCTCCATCATACTCATTTGTCTATATTGAAAAGACTGTATCTCTTTCTCAGTTTTGAGCAGTGAAAGGGTATTTGTCCAACTTTGATGTGCAAACAGGTCTCTTCAAAGATCTTGGATAGGAGTTAGAGGATCTACTTTGCATATAATTTCAGAATTGTATTTTAATTTAGCTAATCCAGAAACTCTGAACTTATTTATTAGAGTAGCATATATTCTAAATGAGTATATACATACATACATATATTTATGCATACATATACATGTACATATAATATACATATATACATGTGTATGTTAAGGAATATGTATATTATATTATATTATATTAATATAACTGCCATATTATATTAATATAATTGCTATATTCATATAATTACTATATTATGTATATTAGTCTAAATGAGTTCAAGGTTTTGGAATTTAAATATATGTAAATATAAAATTTATATAAATAAATAGTATTTAAATATATATTGCACAAATATCTATATATGTATATATATATATATATATATTTATTTAAATTCCCTCACCCATCTTGGATATCTTTTCCTTCTTGGCAAGTTTGATTCTCTTCTCCTTTTTCTTCTCCCCTACCTCCTCTGCCTACTCCCTTTCTTTCCTCCTCCTCTTCTTCCTCTTCTTCCTTCTTGGTCTAAATACCACGTTTTTTCCTTATAAACACCATTATTTATGCAGTGAAGAAAGGAGCACACTATGAGTCACAGAAGACCTCCCTCCTCAAGCATCAATTACCTGCCACACCAAGAGTTGTACCTTTCTTTAGCTGAATTTATGTATAAAATATAACTAAAAAGTTTTGTTCCTCTTTGCATTGGTCTTATAAATTCTAACCTCTTTCAGAAATTTAATGTCACTGACCCTATACTTATTTCTGCTGCTAACAAAAGTTAGAGGAAGGATGTGGGAAAGACTCAAACTCTGAATTGCCGTTGGTGTTGGTAACAACTATCCTCCTGGATGTAGAGGATCTCTATCTGAGACAGCTGTCACAAATCCCAAAAGGTGACTTTGCGGACCTGGCTGCCTAACTTCTGTTACCCTCTCAGCATTCCAATTCCCACCGATGGTCTCTCACACAATTGTTACAAACAGAAATAGAACACTTGAAAATAGTGAAGAACTACACAAATTAAAATGACTTGTAATCATGATGCATACATTGGGAACTCAACAAAAAAAGTGCATATTTAAGAATTACCACCATTCTCCCCCATGGGAACTTGTGAAATGAATTTAGCTTAATGTTTTATTCTGATGGTAGTCATACTTCTGCTTTGAAGCCATAGATTCCTCGATCTGTAGGCCACAGTTTTTTGAAGTCACTCCTGATTATACTAAGAACTATCACTTAGTACAGCTATGTATTAATTCTATCATTTCTGTCTGGTTCTTCAAGGTTTTGAGTTAGACTCTACCAGTCTATTTAGCAGATTTGTAAGCAAAGGAGGAGAGGCCATTATTCCTGGGGGAGGGGCGGGGAGAATTGGCAGTAGAAGGATGTGGAGACAGCAGAGGGAGGGTTTTGCGTCAGCATTCAGGCAAGACTTAGACACCATCTTTATGGCCACAGGCCACAGAGGTAGGTGAGGGCAGTTTCTTTGGAAGCAGTCCGGCAGACCCTGCAGACAGAAGGCATGTCCTGGAAGTTTTTGAGATTCTCAGCAGCTTTTGGGTGTGCTCTTGAAAACCCCTAACTTTGTTACTGAAAGTTATCTGACCACAGAGTCTTTGCCTTTATATCCTAGCCTTTCCAATTACTTAATAACCCTCTCATTCCCTTTACATGACATTCAGATTTGGAATTTATCACATGCAT
Organism: Canis lupus dingo; assembly: GCF_003254725.2. Classification (NCBI taxonomy): domain Eukaryota; kingdom Metazoa; phylum Chordata; class Mammalia; order Carnivora; family Canidae; genus Canis; species Canis lupus. The sequence continues at coordinate 50,192,173 of NC_064245.1, read as the reverse complement.
CTTGTTTTCTTGATAAGGTGAACAAGTACAGATACCAGTAGGAACCAGTTGGAAATAAGATATTAGATTTTATAAAACAACTGCTATTGTTGAAACTGGTACAGTGGTTAAACATGCTGGTCTTAGCACCATCACTTACAGGTAACTTTGGGCAAGTTATTTAAACTTTCTGTGCCTCAGGTTCATCTCTACAAAATGAGGGTAAAATAATATTTACCTCTTAGGACGATTCATGGAGATTTAAAATTTTGGTATGAATAATAACTTAAAATAGTGTTTGGCATATGCTAAGCAATCAATAAACATTGTTTATTATTATCAGTGATTCCATAAATGGCTTTTTGGATGAGTATGCTCAATTCCCTGGTGTCTGTTTTCCCTTGTACTAATGCTGAGTGCTTAAACTATAGCTGAAACTGGACTGTCAATCACCCCTATGTTGTGGGTGCTTCACTGATAGGCAGCAGAGACCATTCAACTTCTCCAAGCCCTCTTTCCAAAATGTAGTTCAAGGCAAACCTTCTCTAAGGCAAAACTTCTCCAAGCAAACCTTCAATCACTGATCTAGGCTGATCCGAAAACTAATTGCACATCCTTTGTTTAGAATAAGGAGAAATTCCTTGACTTTCTCTAGGTTATCCTCATGTAATTAAATATATGAACAACAACAAAGATGGGACAGCTGGTTTTGCTTCATGGCTTTGAACATTTAGTGGGTGAAACGTTGAGAAAGTTGAGACTTATCTACGTGTATGTTTCCCTACCATGGAGATGCTATGATGTTGGCAATGAACTTAAAGGAGCCAGCTCTCTGGTTAAGAACATTGATTTATACAGATCAAATTCCATGGCCTGTTTTCTCCCTTTATGTTAGAGGTTGCTTTATAGGTTTCTTAATAATAATTGCAATACATCTCAGAAAGAAAAGAACAAATTTGGATTCAGTCACCTGTGTTTGAATTGTGGATCAGTTACATAGTAGTGGCTTGGCCTTTATCAGATGTACAATATCTTAAGCCTCCATTTATTCATCTATAAGATCACTACCACTCCTCCTCTTCTCCCTCCTCCTCCTCCTCCTCCTACTACTACTACCACTGCTACTAATGGTTTCCTAGGGCTTGCCTTATTTAAGATAAGGCATATCAAATCCTTATCACATTCCCAGGCATATGCTATTCTATTAGCACTATTCCCACTCTTCGTTGTATTTATTTTGTCACACACTGGCTAAGCACAGGGGAACTAGTCAGCCTCCTGGTTTCTAAGCCACACAACAAAATAATGAACACCAAGTTATCGTACATACATTGGATATAATTTAGTTTCCATTCCCACTGTCCTGGGGCCATCTTGGCTCCTGCTACATTACCTCCATTTTCCAATAGACTCATCTCTCACCACAAACAGAATTAGTAAGTCTGCGATGAGTTATCACATCACTGAAGAGACTTTTTGCTTTCCTAGGATATAGTTGAGGTCTGGGTTGGACAAACTTTGTATCAGGGATTAAAGTGACCAGGCAGAAATGAGTCATGACCCCTTTCACCTGAAGCATCTACATCTAAGAACAGAAAACAGTACATGTTGTGATTCCTGTTAAGAATATTTAAGGCCCCCTTTTAAAGGGTCGTCTTGCACCCAATTCTACTTTGATGTTGGGTGGCTGGTGGGACATCCTTTCCCACCATGTAATTTCCCTCCAAATTGATAACATCTCCTTCTGAACTTATCTCTTTTGTTTTCATTTTCCTGTCTCTTTTTCTTATCATTGTTTATGTCTCATTTCAGATGCCCATCTATGGTTAAGCTCTGTCCCTTTATTATCTATCCAGTAGGCATCAAGATAAAATTTAATTTTCATTCAATCAAATATCAGCTTTGTGCCATTTAGCATAATTCGACTGCCTTGCCTTTTATGTCTTGAATTTGGGTTTGCAACCTTGCTACTCATGTTGGAATGGGAGGATTTCAATGGCAACTGCCTTGAAAATTAACATAGGATATCAGATCTAAAAGAAATTCAAAGATCTTTAAGTTGGAAGCTAAGAAACCTGAAAATAAACAAGATAAGCCACCTCCCCAGAATCACAGAGCCAGCTGTCAGCAGCAATACACTGACCTAGAACTGAGCTACTTGGAATCAAAGCCATGTGTCCTTAAGGAAAACTATGCTGGGCATGAAAGTGGGGCTTCGTGGAAACTTGTGGGACAGCAGAACCCATGATAGACTCTTTCATCTTGGGTGTAGTGGATGTGCCCAGGCTTCTTTACTTGGTCCCCTCCTATGACAGGGGAATTGGAAACCTGGCCAGGATAAATAAATCAGGCCAAACACAGAAATGGTCTCAGATACTTAAAAGCAGCCTTCTTTCTTCTGCATCAGAATTCTTTAAGCTCAAGATCTTACGAACCAAAAATGTAAATTTTCTATGAATCTTTTTATCCACTTAAGGATATCCAGGTTTTTGTTGTTGTTGTTGTTGTTGTTGTTGTTGTTGTTGTTATTGTTTAAAGGATATCCAGGTTTGAATATCATGACCTTCATCTCTTCTCCTGTGGTGCAGCTTCCTTTCCTTCCTCCCTCCTGCTTTTCCTTCCTCCTCTCCTTCACCTTTATTGAATCCATAGATTGTTTTTCCCCTACCAGTTTATAGCTGGTAAACTAACTCTTACAGGTGAAGTGATCTTGAACCCCAACACTAACAGGCTACATCCTTGTAAGGGTCACAGGGAGGTCCTGGGGTTATATAACAGAGAGTCAATATCAAGAATAAACAGAACTAGCAACTACTCTAAAAACTAATGAAAAGCTATTGAATCAACTTAAGCTACCCATGCCAGGCTATTTGCAGCCTTCTTAAGTAAAAACAGCCTCTCCTATTTGGGAAAACTTCACAGGTTTTATTTGCCTTCCATTTTTAGAATTAACAACAAAGACAAGGACTGCAGAGTCTGAAGTTGACATAGAGAGTAGGAAGAGCAAGTTTCCTGACTGAAATCCTTTCCAGGGACTAGTAGCCTATTTTATTTTCAGGTATTTATAGATTCATAGGCAAGAGACCAGCTGTTCATTTGGTTGAGCCTGAGGCATACGCGAACGATATCCCCAGTGTTGACTGGCAATAGGTAAATCACTTAACTACACCTACCGAGTCACTTAGACTCCCTGGACTCCCATGGATTCACTCGTAAAATAGAGTTTCTTTTAGGTTAGCTTCGATGGTTGTTATTAGGTGGTAACATTTTGCAAATAGCAAATGCAATATGAAGAAAATGCACTTTGACTCCTCTCTGCAATCTCTTTCATCTTTCTCTTTTGAATTATTTTCTCCATGGTTTTCGGTGCATTCCACCTATGATGACATGTGCTGATTTCCCTGAATAGTATTAAAACAATCAAGGGGTATTTTTGAGACAAAATGACTCAAGTCATTCAGATTTTAAAACTTACAAACACACACAGGCATACGTGCACCCAACACATATTTCTGAGGAGTATACAATTGAAGAAACTAATAATGTTACATTAGATTTAGATTATACACTTAATGGCCCCAACTCTAGGAGGTAGACAGATTGGCTTCAAAAGCCAGCAGTCTCTTAAGATTCATGACATTTGGCAAACCTCTTAACCTCCATAAAACTTAATTTCTTTGTTTGCAAAGGGGATGCTAATAATAGCATCCATCACATAGGATTATTTATCTGATTGACATAATAGTTATAAAATGCTTTGCACAGCAACTGATTCATGGTAAGGCTCTAATGAATGTTTGCTATTATTGTCATCCTATATATACATTAACATACTAATTATGTTCATAGTTTCATACTATTCTAGAACATTAATCAACAATGGTTTTTTTTTTCTTACTACTACTAAGAATTTGGGTTGTTTAAATTTACTGGGGGATATAAGTATCATTGCTATAGGTATCTACATATTAAATATTGTTTTCTGTTAAGTTTATTTTCTTGAGGGATATTTAAGTTGGAAATATATGATTAAATGGGAGGTTTTTATGGACCATCTTATAAACTGCCAAATTCCTCTCCAGAGGAAAATAAACCAGTCTACAGATAGATATATGATATTATTAAATCTCTTTCCTCATAGACACACTAACATTCATTTTTTAATTATTTTATTTAATTATGTAAAAGAATGAGCATAAAAGCATAACAAAAATATTTGAATTCAAATATTTGAATTGTGTTTTTTGTTTTTGTTTTGTGTGTTTTCCCAAGCTATGATTAGCATTTCTTCCCGGTTACTTCTTTTTTTTTTTTTTTTTCCCATCAGGGAACCATTTACTGTTTGAAAGGAACACGTAAAATTCACAGTCTCAAAAGATCCCAGGCTAGGTCCCATTCCAACAGTTCCCTCCTTGTAATCACTGGGCATTTCTTTGCCTGCAACTATAGAATTCTCATATATTAGATATCATGGGCTACTTTTTAAAAAATCTGAATACAGATTGGGTAACAGAAGACAAGAGAAAAACGATATTATCAGAATTTCAATGTAACAATAATTAGAATTGATAGAAATAGAGTTCAATTTGCAATCTGAAGCACTAAGCCTCTATCCTTTGTTTGATACAATGGTACCGTTGGGGGAACAACTGTCCTTATTTACAGAGTTACCATTTTGGCCCATTGACACTGGTACTCCATTTTCTGTCCACATCCATTCTTGCAAACAGGGAAGAATCACATGAAACTGGTGGTCTGAGGGGAGATGCTGAGTGAGCTTGAGCATCTTGTGGTCCCAGTGTGTTCATTCTCTTCCTGCAGGATCTGACTTAAGATGCACCCACTGCCCCTCCCTATGATAAGCTTAGCAAGGCAGACCCTAACCTTATAGTTCTGGGTTAGGAAGTTCAATTCTGGTGGGGCCATGCTCTCTAATTCATTACCAGTAATAAAGCAGTCCTGTTTTATTTCAACCTGACTAGCTCCTGTGTTCTATTTCTTACTTGATTTGGAATTCATGAGAGAAGAGGTGCCATTCACTGACCATCCTAAAGGCCCATGAGCTTAGTATTTGTAGTCATTAAACATCAAGGATGCATAGTCATAAATATTACCTGGTTCGACCTATAATCTTCTTACTAGCTCCAGGAAAGGCAAGTTATATGGCTTTTCTGAGTTCTGGTTTCTTCATCTGTATAGGGCTGATAATGATCACATATATCTCAAAGAACTGTTGAAAGCAAGAGTTGGCGAACTATGGATCAGTCAGACAAATCCAGTCCATTGCTTATTTTTGTAAATAAAATTTTAGTGAAATATAGCCACTTCCATGTATTTACATATTGTCTATGGCTACTTTTGTGCTACCATGGCAGAGCTGAGCAGTTACAAGAGACCATATGGTCCACAAAACCTAAAAGAGTTTCTGTCTCTTTACAGAAAGTCTGCCAACCCCCAGTTTAAGAGATAAAACAAGGTAAGAGGGATGCATGCAAAATGCATAGTGCTGTAGTGAAAAGAGTGAATGTTTATTATGTGTTCACCATCATTATCTATGGGAGACAGGATGTCTTAGTGATTAAGAGTACTGATTCTTTAACAAGACTGCCTGGTTTAAATCCCACCTCTACAATTTACCAACTCTGCCATTTTAGGAAAGCCACAGGGTCTTTCTAAGTCACAATGTGTTCATCAGCACATGGAGATAATAATGCCTATTTTGTTAGGCATTATTTAATGCTTAAATGAGATTATACAGTAAATTGCTTAGGAAAGTATATCATATCATAACTGTCATTAATTTTCTCCAATAGGATTCTAAAATATGAACTCAATTAATTCATATATTTACTCAGAAAATACTAAGTGATCATCTTGAGAAAGTCAGAGCATGTCCAGAGATGCATGAACACTCCTCTTCCTCTTAATTTCCCTAATGCAATCATTCCAAAATCTATACTCTCAGATAAGAGCCAAAATACCATGAATTCTTAAAGAAAAAGCACTATCTAAATCAAGTCATTTCAAAAAGAAGAACTATCTGCAGCTAGTTAGACTACACAAGAGTTTAAAGAACATCCAAAGCCTGGATTATCGTGCAATTATGAGTCTTGACAGAGCTCTCATGATTTAAAGATGAGTAAACAAAACATGATGAACTAGAAGTTGAAATAAGAGGAGGAAAGAATCCTAACAACCCTGAGGGTGAAATGTTGTGCAATGTACAAGGGGATGGACGCCTCCATCAACCATCACCTGGCAGTGAGATGCACACTTTGGGGAATGACTGGCCACCAGAAATGGAAGCCTGACTTGGTCGCTGTGAAGGTATCAGGAAAATTCAAGAAAAATGGCATCTATGAAAAATTGAATGAATAAAAATCTTAAAAAAAAAAGAAAAATTAAATGAAAAAATTACACATTCGAATAGAACAAGAACTGGCCATACCACAAATAGGAAGAAAAGAAACTGATGAGAGATAAGGGAACAGGAGCAATGAACCTAAATGTAAAATAACAGAAATCAAGACACATTATCTATAGAGAAGAGAGTCTGTGCTGCAGAACAATAAATGTGTGAGGACAAACAGCCTCCAGAATTTGGTGAATGGGAATGAAGAAGAAAAGTGTGAGGGGAGAGGAAAAGACAGATGCAGAATCAGGAAGTGAATATCAAACACTCCAGACATAAACAAAGATGTGGTATGGAACCACTGCCTCCTAGTAACTGACAGGCACATCAGAAGGGGACAAAAGGTTCAAATTTGAAATCAACCCAAAGTATCTAAACATAAAATAAGAATATTTTGGATTTGGTAGAAAAAGGATGTTGGTGGTAATGAACAAGGGAAACCAGTACAACTATTAAAGCAGGAAAATCAGGGTGTATGCTGAAGAAGAACAGTCAGGCTGAGGCCTGCAGAACTGAACGGTAGAGTATGTCCACACTGTTGTAGTGAACTCTCCAGGCAGGCCTGGTGGAATTCCTGTGTCAAGGAGAGAGAGATTCACATATATGAATGTACCAAAAATATACCCCTGATTTACTTTACACACACACACACACACACACACACACACACACACATAGCTTTTTTCTTAAGGTATGCTCTAGCAAAAATGTGAGATGAATCAACACAAAGAAAAAAATAATGGGGACAGGATTGTATAGAATGGGTAGAAATGAGCAATTGCAAGTAATTAAACAAAATTGAATTTTAAAATGATTTGAATATGACTATATGGCAATCTAAATGTCACAGATACTTCTTCTATGGGAAAAGAGAAGTGGAAAAATAATATCTTTGTTTCAAACAAATGGGAAGCAAACAGTTTTATAGGCAATTTGTGTATGTTCAAGATGTATATGTTCAAGGATAAATCCTAGGAAATGTAAAGTGTTCCACATGATAGAACAATATACACCAAGCACAGATTTTACTCACTTACAAATGCAGGCACAGAACTCCTCAATTCACAACAAATAACATCAATATCTATGATAAAATAATATTTTAGATCATAGCCAAATGCAGTTTCCTTTGATTTTTAAGGATGGATGAATATTAGAGAATCTATTAACATAATTTAAGACTTTATTAATTCACAGTAATAATCATTTTTCTAGCTACCAAAAAATTGATAAAATCCATCATCCATTCCTGATGTTTTAAATTAATAAGATAAAATCTAACTTATGAAGAAGACATCAGATATTAATATCAAAACAATGGATGGGGCACCTGGGTGGTTCAGTCAGTTAAATGCCTGCCTTTGATTCAGGTCATGATCTCAGGGTTCTGAGAATGAGCCCCACATAGTCTAGCTCCCTACACAGTGGGGAGTCTGCTTCTCCCTCTCCTTTTGTCCCTCCCCCCAGCTCCTGCTCTCTTTCTCCCTCAAGTAGAAAAACAAAATAACCAAAAAAACAGACATTTTACTTAATGTTCAAATACCATAATTCTCATTTTGAAGTTAGGTTCACAGCAAAGACATCCATGGAATCACAATCCTTAAATAATGTTCTCAAAACTCTAGCCAAGATTATGGGTAAGAATAAAAACTGAATAAAGCTAATTACCAAAATTTATAAAGGACACTATGACCTATCCAGAAAAACAGAAAAATACATGGAAACTCTTTTAGTTATAACTGCAGAGTTCAGTGAAATTAAATAAATATATAGATAATCAGAATTTTCTTATATCATGATGACAGCCACTTAAAAAAGTATGGGGAAAAGACTCTTTTAAGAATAACATGAATATTTAAGATATTAAGAGTAAAAGTTTATGATATACCCAGGAATTTCATGGAAGGGTACAAAAAGAACCCCTACAATACTTTTTTTTTTTTAATTTTTTATTTATTTATGATAGTCACAGAGAGAGAGAGGCAGAGACACAGGCAGAGGGAGAAGCAGGCTCCATGCACCGGGAGCCCGATGTGGGATTCGATCCCAGGTCTCCAGGATCGCGCCCCGGGCCAAAGGCAGGCGCCAAACCGCTGCGCCACCCAGGGATCCCCTTACAATACTTTCTTGGTGAACATCAAAGAAAATCTAAATAAGTGAAAGAAAATATCAGATTTGGAAAAAGCAATATGGGCAAATAGTCAATAGACCAAAAAACCTATCATTTTAATGCAGTTTGAGTTGAAATCCCAGTGGTTTCATTTTTGGTGGTTAACAACTCATTATAGGGCTCATCAGTGAAAAACACAAGGAAGGGAAAATAGTGAAGCACATTTTTAAAACAAATATTAATGAGGTGGTGCTTGTGACATTATATATTTAAGTTGCACAGCTACCATATTAATAACTACATGTTCCTGGCATACAGATTAACAGAAAAGAATATAATATCAAAAAATATACCTAGGTACATGCACATGTAAATACTGTAAATAAACTGATATTACTAACTAATGTTGAAAGATAAATTATTTAATAATTACTAGGGCAAGTGGTGAACAATTTAGAAATAGAAAATTATTCAATAGCAAAAACTAGAAATTATAATATGTAAATAGACTCATTATAAAAGTATCTACCTCAGTATATAACACATTTTTACAATGAATTATTATTTGGATAATTATTTGAATTACTTGAATTCAAGTAATTATGAATTGTTACTAGATTGAAGTAGGTAAGTTATCAAAGCTAAAAGAGACAAAGAAAAAAAACTGATACACATAATCATGTAAAAAAAATCTAGTCAATCAACTACAAGACAAAATGTGAAAGGTAAATGGGAGAGTATTTGCAATATCCATGACAAAGAGATGGTTGAACATCTTTAACAAAGAAATTTAAGTTAGATTTAAATATAAATAAAAGAAAGGAAGAAACATGATGCTGAAAGAAATAAAGAACAAAAGACATGCTCAGGAAATTTATTTTAAAAAGAAATGATATAGAAGTATTTTATCTATATCAGAAAATATAACATTAAATTAAAACCACACCCCATTTTCACCTAAAATTGGCAAAAATTGTAATGCAAAAGCAGTGAGTGTGTCTAGAAGACATGTAAGAGAAAATCTAGTTGAGCTTGGGTTTGATGATCACTCTTCAGACACAACACCATTGGCATGATCCATGAAAGGAATAATTGATGAGTTACACTTCATTAAAACTAAGATTTCTGCTTTGGGAAGGACACTGCAAAGACAGGGAGAAGACAAGCCACAGATTCGGAGAAAATATTTGAAAAAGACACATCTGAGAAAAGACTGTTATCCAAATATACAAAGAGCTCTTAAAATTCAACAATAAGAAAACAACCTGATTAAAAAATGGGCCAATGACCTTAAAGACACCTCACTAAAGACAACTCAAAAATAAGCACATGAAAAGATGTTCCACATGGTACATCAACAGGAAAATGCAAATCAAAACAATGAAATGTCATTAGACATCTATATGAATGGCCAAAATCCAGGACACTGGCAAAATCCAGGACTCAGGATACTGGCAAAGCCCAAAGTTGGTGAGGATGTGAAGCAGTATGAACCCTCATTCAGTGCTGCTGGAAGGCAAAAAAGTGCAATCACTTTGGAAAGCCATTTGGTGATTTCTTACAAAATGAAGCATGCTCTTACCATACGATCCAGCAATCACACTCTTTGGTGTTTACCCAAAGGAGCTGAAAACTTCTGTCCACACAAAACCTGTATATGGATGTTTATAGCAGCTTTATTCATAATTTCCAAAACTTAGAGGCAGCCAACATGTCCTTCAGTGGCTGAATGGATACATAAACTGTGAATCACCCAGACAATGGAATATTTTTCAGTGCTAAAAGGAAATGAGTTATCGAGTCATGAAAAGACATGAAGGAAACATAAATGCATATTTGTAAGAGAAAGAAGCCATATAAAAAGGCTGCATACTGTATGGTTCCAATTATATGACTTTCTGGAAAAGATAAAACCATGGACACAGTTAAAAGATCAGTGGCTGCCAGGGGCTCGTGGGGAGGGAATAGGCAAAGCACAGAGGATTCTTAAGGCATTGAAACTACTCTGTACGAAACTATAATCGTACATACATGTCATTATACACTTGTCCAAACCCACAGAATATACACCAGCAAAAGTGAACCCCAAGATAAATTATGGGCTTTGCATGATAATGGTGTGTCAATGTCAGTACATCAATTGTCACAGATGCACCACTTCAGTGGGGGATGTTGATAATAGGAGAAGCTGCGTATGTCTGGGGCAGGGTATAGACAGGAAATCTGTACTTTCCTCTCAGTTTTACTGTGAAGCTAAAACTGCTCTTAGAAATAAACTCTATTTTAAAAGAGATAAAATGGTGTTTACGAAGTTACAGAAAAGGGAACTTCCATACATTGTCACTAAAGGTATTATATATTTGTTTATTCATAGGTGAAAAATATAATCTAATTTCACCAAAATGTTGGCAATGGTTCTCTATTAAAGACAGGAATATGGTGTTTTTGTGTGTGCTTTCCAAAATATAAGTTAATATCATTTAAATTTAATGTGTCAATTTCATATAATTCAAAATATCATATAATTCAGAAAGGCAAAACTATTTTTAGGTAAAAATCAAGGATCTTTTCATTATTGAGATATAATAATGTTTTCTACAGTCTAGGACAGATTTTTATTTTTTTCTGGCTTGCCTCATCAAACTAAAGAGATGACCCAATGAACTTGTCCTGAGGCTCAGGGGAGCCCAGGTTCATGCCCCCAGGGCTACAGTTTGGAAGAATAAACCAGATACTAAGTTATATCACCAGGCACAACTCAGAAATTCTGGGCTCTCTCTGTTATTAATGGAGGGACAAGCGGAGATAGGGGAGCTCAGCGGCAAAGGAGGGATACAAATGAAAAAGAGCAGGGGCTGACTCAGCAAAACTGGGAAATGACTTTGCAAAAGACCTGTCAGAACGGATAAATGACGCCTCTGGAAGAAACAGCTTAGCATTCCTGCAGCGTGTGAGCAATTATTTCCGGGGATAAGATCGAGAAAAAGGAGGAAGGAAGAGAGGAAGGAAGATCAAAAGCCGCCTTCTCCAGTCTGCAGACATTTCTTAAATGAGCAACTGGGAAGAAGAGAACTGGAAAAGACAAACCAAAACAAAGAGCGCCTGTACTCTACTTCATTTTAAGCTTCAGTCACTGGGCAAACATCCACCATTTCTGCTCTTTCTCTGCTCATGAAAAATGGTTAAGTTGCTCCGTGGATGTTGACTACACTCTAATTGTTTTTATGGTAAATGAAGCATGAAACCTATTGTCAAAAAACACGGTGTTCATGGAACATAGCCATAGTTTGTCTTCCCAGCACATCACTCCCAGGGGTGAACACTTTATATGCGGCCAAAGAGATTCTAAATACCATGTCATCACATTTCTCTAAGAGTGAGTTTTAGGTAAAAACCCACCTTTTTTTTTTCCTAGTACTTTCTTCTGTGCAACTCAGAAAAAATCTTGCTGAAGTATATAACCCTGTTGTATAGAGCACACTCAGGGGAAAGTCAGGTGGGCAGGAGGGTGGCAGAGTTCTCCTCTTGAAAGGTATGGAGAGTAGTGTTGACAAGCAGTAGTTATACCCTTGTGTTAAAGGAAGGACCCTGTTGCTAACTAAATCCCTAGGATTTGCTCCGCTCTGCTGATTATTATATCTCATGACTGAGCCCTATTCATCAGGAACTAATTAAAGGGGACTCAAACAGCCTGTTGCTGATTGTAAACCAATAAATTTTATTGTATTAAGTTCCTCTCCACCATACTTTAATGGATATACACTTATTGGCTGGAATATTTTCTGAGTCAAGATATTTTCAAGGTGATATTCGTCTCAATCAGGCAGTTTTAGGGTCCTTTGGGCAGGAACCACAATCCATTTTGGTCATCTGCCTTGATAAATAGAAAAGTGGATTAAGATACAAATGTTTAGGTGAAACAGGCAAATTTCATTCTGTCATTCATCCCCAAACTCCGTGCCTCTTGAATTTAATTCAAATCTATTTAAACCATACCCATGAATCACATCCTATGTGATATGTATCCTGCCCTTAAGAAGCTAAACCAAGCTAAAAAGGGTCAGAGGTCATGGAGGTAACCAAGCTTCAGTGCTCATGGGCTGGTTGCAACTGAAAAATTAATAATCAGGAGTGTGGGATAGCATGGAGGAGTGGGTAATGCCGTTCTTCTTATGATAACCCACATAGCAGCCATTGTATTTGGAACTCGACACCGAATTCTTTAGATTTGAATTAGAAGAGGCACTTCTTTGATAGATTTCTTCTTGTTCCAGTTTACAGGCAACTAATCCTCCCTGCATTGGATCAAACAGACGGGCGCAATCAATTCAGGGAAAGCAAGCAATGCCAACTCTGCTCAATCTTCCCTCAATGAGCAGCACAGAAGAGGGTGGAGGGAAAGGAAAGAAAGAAAGAAAATGCAGGCATGCCTGCACCCAAGATAGCTTAGCAAAGGAAAAGATGAAAAGACAAGTTGAAATATATATCCTGGCAGATGGAAGCACTTGCTGTCAGAGGGAGAGGCTGAAACGCCACAGTGGTGCCAAATGCGCCAAGCCTGGGGGTGCAGAGCAGTATTGAAGGGAGTAGCGGTGGATGGCAGTAGTGATGATGTCAAAACAAAGAAATCAGGGCAGTGTCTCTAGGGAAGAAAGAGGTCCAGATTTACTTAGGTCTCCATAGTCTATGATCTATAGCACAGTGTGATTGAGCAAGTTAATTACTGCATTTAGGTAATTAAGTCTCAGAGAAACCAGTGCCTTCCAAAGCAAAATTAATTTATGCTGCTAGATCTTTCTAGGCTTGACTGGCCATTTGGTGAGAAGTCACACTGGAAATACAGCCTAACAGTGGCAGGAGGAAAATTAATGAAAATAAGCTAGAAATAAAATGGCCCCAGTATTAATGGCTTTCTCTCTGCCTTTGGACCTGAAGGGCATAATGAGGTGCTTCCTGGTTTGCCAGCAGGCACTTCCTCCGCAAACAGCTCAACACCCCACCCATTCCCTGGCTCAAAGTATAGGCAATGACTTAATCTTCTTTGACTCCTCTGACTTCTCTTGGTCTTCTCTTCTCTCACATGGCCATTATATCTTCCTTGCTTGTCCTCTGACTCTGTTTTGGTCAAGTCTAAAATACCTGTCTATAGTAAAGGGTATCAAAAGAGCTTATTTGAATAATGGTTCTCCTTCTCTTGACTCATTAATGATCCTCACAGTTCTCAGAGATCTATCATTTCTCTGCCATGGCTGTGAGTCAGGGTCTCCAGGCCAATGTATTAATCATCTTCAGGTGGTTCTTCTCATGATCTGAGAAGGAACAGTGCTATTTAAGAATGGGTAGAGTAAAATATTTCTTGTCCCCAAGTTCCTGGTTATTGGCAATGAGATTGCCTTTTTTGCTGAGTAATGGCTCCAAAATGATACCTGTATACTTATAAACACATTCTTGGCAAGCACAAGCATAGGTAGAAGTGCATGTGTATTGCTAAGCTGCATCTTCCTTACCATAAGCAAAATTTATTAAAAATGCATGTTTATAGATACATGTAGCTTTATATATGCATTTATGTGCACAAGTAGGCAGCATCCCCTATGTTCAGCGAGAAGTGAGGATGTTCCAGTTCTGGCGCCAGCAGAGCACTACTGCCCCTACCTTTAATTGGTGGCTCCTCCATATTCTCTCATCGTCAAAGACCTGTAGGACCACCTGACTCTCACTTCCAAGATGTGTCTGATGGGAATACTGAGGTCCAAACTTCTCCCACACCCCTGTAAGCATCTTACCGCTGGAGGTGGTGGTCCAGAGCCTCTTCATCAGCATGCAGGAGAGTTGCTGCATGGGTTAGGAGCTGATGGCTGCAGCTTACAGACTTGAGTTCCAAGATGAGTAGACCCAAGCAGAACATGGCTCCCATCTCCTCCAGTTCACTGGTACCAAACTGTAGGCCCTGCCAGGTAAATAAAACCATCAACAGAGGCTACATAATGGAAACTGAGTGAAGACAATTTGAGATAGAGGAAGGACTTCTGGACACATGCCTATCACAGAAATTGAGAATTAATAGCATCTATCCGTCACTGTCCAATGTGCTTTGTTGGGTGCTTTCTGGTTTGGTGGTTCTCAGTCTGCATTCTGTGTCATTCAGGGTTTCCCAGAAGGACCCCTAAGACAGTAATGAGCTGGCAGGGGTCCTGAAGGGCAGAGGGGTAGATGGAGTTCCAGGAGTTACTTTTCCCACTTCAGTCGGAACAGCAATGCATCTGTATTTTTAAGAAGTGTTCCACCGTTGAAACAAAAGACTATAAACGATTGTACTAAGAGATGCCCTTTCTCTCCCATAAATTTGTCAACAAGTGTACAAGAATATGGAAGATCTTTCATACGTAAATACCCAAACTTAAGAGCAATAACACCAGTATTTGTTATTCCATCTGTACTGAGACAATACATGATACCAAAGCCCTGATATGTACTCTGTGCTATTATCCATGAAGTAGTGTAGAATAAAAATTAACAATTTTATTGAGCATTTATTAGGTGTCAGATACTATTCTGAGCCCTCTTATATGCCTTAACCCGATGAATACTTAGTAGTCTTATGAGGTAGATGTTGCTATTTCATCCATTACCTAGAGAGGAAGATTTAAACCAATGGAGCTGATACTTCATCCATGACCTCACAGTAAGAGAGAATAGTAAGTGAGTCATGAGTTGATTCTTCAACAAAGGGCTATACAAAGACTAGGAAGGACTCCATTACATGATAAAGTACAAAGTGTGTGGTTTTTGAAATTAGATAGAAATAGGATTTGAATTCTGACTTGGCCATTTTCTGATTGCATGATCTTGGACTTAAGGAATGAACTCTATTAGCCCTAATCTTCTTATCTGAAAAATGAGATCATAATTCTTCCATCCACATAATTAAGCATGTAGTGATATTCCAGGATACACACAATGCTTGTCAATGTCAGCTCAACTTCTCCTTCCTTATTCCTAGAATTCAGAATTCAATGTGCTCTTGAGTTCTTTCTGTTTATAAATATATTTCATTTCAATGAAAAAGTAACAATATTTGAGTATTATTTTTAAATAGATTTTCATATCCAAATAGTAGTGATACAAAGAACAGAGATGTGATAGTAAAAATTAAAAAATATTGGTCCTAAGCATCATGAGGGAAAACAAAACTCTAAACTGGGAAATCATCAGCCTCACAAAAGAATTTCTAGGTAGAAGGATAAAGGAAAGTAGAAAGCCTATTTCAGCTGTTTGAAAATTTGATTTCCTGTATGTTTGGACACCTGTTTTCCTAAAGAAAGGAGATTTTGCTTCAGAGTTAAGAGAAGTCTGTTGCTCTGTAAACAACAGCAGTGGGAGGGGAAGACAGATGTTTAACAAGTTATTTTTCTTAAGTCAATAGAAAAGATCACTATTTAAAGAGAGAGAAAAACATCAGTCTCTTTCCATGAGCTAAAGTTCGAAGGTCTAATTCTTCCCCTGCATCCTGTTTTCCTGGCTGCTTTTCTTCATTCTAGAATGACCAGTTGGGTGGGAAGTTACGAAGCAAAGGCCATGCCCTCCTCTTCAATAAGCTACCTCACTGGTGGCAATAAAGAGTAGACAAGGAGAATATGAACAAAATCTTGCCTCTAATGGCAGGCAAGTTGCCTGATACATATGTGTAGCCCCAGAATATGGCAGAGCACATAACAGGTCAAAAAAAGGACAAATCCCTGGGGGAAACAAATTTCATTGCGTGAGCCATATTGATAGGTCAGGGGTGACACTATCGCATAAATCAATATCTATAAACAATGGCCAACATGATAGCATTCTTATAATACAAAAATATTTCCATATCTCAAATATTGGTCCATTTATTTCAGGCAGCAATTGGTATCGTAAAAAAGACTTGTCCAGAAGACCTTGATTAAAGGAACTTGTACCATTTATTGACTGTAGGATCTTGAGCAAATTACTTATTCCATTTTGCTCTTCACTGTGAATTTCTCTTTATTACTCTACTCTTTTTATTCTCACACAATATCAAAAATATTTGTTTAGATGGATAGTCTCCTCTCATCTCCCATACCCAGTCTGGAAATGAAATCCTCAAAGGCAAAGACTGAGTAGTATTTGCTTTTTTACATCTCTAGCATGGAGCAAATAGCCTATTATATAGTTTATCCTCAATATATGATAAATGGATCCAATAGCTCTACATGGATGGATATGGAGAGGCATGAATATATTGTCTCTTGGATACATATCGTATTTGTCAAGTGGAACTTCACTTCTTTGGGTATAAAGTATATGAATGTTTTTAATTATGTTTCCCACTGTCAAATGTCATGAAGATTTAAATAATTTATTTTAGTTTTGCTTCAGGAAATGCATTCACATTTCTGGATATGATTCAGAAAACAGGTAGACAAAATTTAGAAATTCTAATACCTAGGTTGGTCAGTTATGGGCTCACAGTAACAAGTTTATGAATAAAGCTGGCTTTGGTCTAATTTAAAAGTGAGTCTTACTAAAATAGAGACCCCACTCTCCTCTCCTTCCAGCTTAAATGTGTTAATCAGGATTTTTTTCCCCATAGCCAGTCACAGAAAGTCTGACTAAGGTGGCTTAACCAGAAATGGAATTTTATTTTTCATGAATAATAAGTTGGGGGCTAGAAAGTTCGTGGCATTATTTCAGTGTCCTTAAAAAATCAGGACTACTGTGTCTGTCATTCTGGTTTTCTCATCATGATTGCAATATGGCTGCTGTAGCTGCAGCCAGCACATCCTCATTCAAGGAAGGAGAAAGAAAAAATGGGGAAAGGAAGCACCAACATACCCTTGCTAATATTTTATTGGCCAGAGTGTGTAATAGAGCCAACTCCAGCTTTACAATGATCTGGTAACTGAATATTTTAGCTTGTCCAACCACTTTAAAAGAGATAGGAAAGAGAGAACAGTATTAGTAATGAGTCGTAGATGAGCCAGACTGTTGAATTCTCATGTATATTTGACTCCAAAATTCGCCACTACCCTCATCATCACACAATTTTTAAATATCATAGATATGGGAATAATAGTTATATTACTACAGAAAATTACCCAAGGCAAACATAAGGTCCACAAAGAATGTTTAAAAAGTATAGGCACTTGTAATTGATGACCAAAAGAAGAAAAGCAATCAATAACCAAGCATAGAAAAATATTCTATTGTATTATTTAAATAAAAATGCCTCTTGCACCCTGAAAATGGTGCAAATTTTAATACATATTCAAATTTTAATACACAGTGCTGACTCTTATGATAAAAGCTGGCACTTATCAAAATGCAATGACATTTGACATGGCAATATCACTTCTAAAACTTTTCCTGAGGGACTAATTCAAAATAAAAGTGAAGCTATATGCAGAAAATATATATTATGTCAAAGTTATATATAGTAATCAAAATTTGAAGGAAATAAAATGCTGAATATATAGTAAGGAAGAAATGACTAAGGAAATTATAATGGAATAAATTTGATGAGTTATAATAAAGCCATTAAAATTATAATTATAACAGCCATTTAACAATAGAGAAAATGCTTATGATTTAATGATAAGTGGGGGGGGGAGCAAAAACAAAGCATGTAATGATATGATTTCTGGTGATGATTTGGCAATAAAAGCAGAGGTGGCCACCCTCAATCCTACATACACACTTTCAGACTTTACTGCTGTGATTTGCCAATAAAACAGAAAAATTTGGAGGAGAGATGTTATCAAGAGAACATCCGCATACCAGAAACTGTTTAGAAAGCTATAGCATGCTAATAAATGAGAATTCCTTTCTGGAGGTTGCCAGGTCTTTTCTGGATGTTTTATATTCGGAAGATTTAGATTTATTTTTATTTCTTTTATATATAATTTATTGACACTACAGATTGGTGGCTCTCATCAGTTTTAGAAAAATGTAAGCCCACCATCTCTCTGGGTGTTGCCTTTCCTCCACTCCTCATCAAAGATAAGCTTAACACTCCTATTAAACTTATTTATTTTTACTCTGTTCTCCATATCTCTTACCTTTACTTTCATATTTTTTTTATTTCTCTCTATCACTGTAATAAATTCTGAATATCTTTTCATATCAATGTTCCGTTTTAATAATTTGCTCTCCAGCTTTCCTGAATCTGCTCTTTGACTCATTCATCTCAAAAACTGCCTCTGAAATACTATAAATGTAGCTATTTTATATTCTCTCCATGATTATTCCTATATATACAGCCTTTGTGAGCATCCATCATTTGATTTCCTGTTTAATGTCAATGCTGTAGGCTTACCTGCTTAAATACTTCATAATTTTTCAAAACTCTAAATTCACATTTTTTTGAACTTCAATAAATTCTCTGTGGATTCGTTTTAATGTTCTTTGCTCCAGAGATAATTTGTGTTTTCCTCCCCTAGGTACTTGGGGACTACCCATCAGGGACCACTATAGGCTGAAGCTTTGGCTTGAAGACTTTAGGGCCATAGCATACATTTAAATTTTGAACCTAAGTCTACTTAAAGGAGGGTTTGTGTTTAGAAATTATGAATGAAGACTTTTCCTTTTTTGTCTGCTGTACCCAAAGCCAAGGCTAAGACAGCAAGGCATCCTCCCTTCACACATTATGATGTCACTGGTTTGGTGACAAGTCATCATAAAGATGTAGATCCAAAGATCTACAACTACTCCTGGCAAAGGCTATCTCTTTTTATAAAATTGAGCATCATTGAATACCCTCTAAGCATATACAGAGGGAAAATGTTACACTTATGTACAAATGCTGTCGTTAAAAGGGGGCACTCTGAAACACCAAACAAATGTATTTTTATGAAAAATATTTACTGGAAGGAATGAGAAAAATCTGAGAAATTTCTTGTTTATATTCTCATAAAGGATCAAGAATAGATTGTATTGGTAAAAGTACAGCAAAAGATATGACAGGAGCACAGATGTAACTAGTAACTATACTATTGAGATGGAAAATATAATCTCTAAATTAAAAGCCAAATGGAAAGAGTTAACATACTGTTCGATGCAGAAAATAAAATCCATTACATAGCAGACACCTTCGAGAAATTTTCCAATATCTCAAGGGAAAAAATAGGTTAAAATAATGACATATCATTACATATCATATAATTTACATATATATATATATATATATGAATTAGAATTTTAGAGCAGATTAAGGAAAAGTAATCTACTCTCCTTTTGAATTTCAAACTTAGACAAGTTTGGCAATCACTACAGAAGCCAAGAAGAAAAAAAAAAGGGAAAGGGGATGGGGAAAAGGAAGGGAGGACTATTCTGTGTTTTTAAAAAACTGGGGTACCTGGGTGGATCACTCGGTTAAGTGCCTTTGGTCCAGGTTATGATCCTGAGGTCCCAGGATTCAGCCCCATGTAGGTCTCCCTGCGCAGTGGGGAGTCTGCCTCTCCTTCTCCCTTTGCCCCTCCCCCTGTTCCTGCTTACCCTCTCTCATAAATAAATAAAATATTTTAAAAAAATCTGAGTCTGCAGATCAAACAGGTTCACCAAATATATGAGATATAATTAATAAAAAGAAACAAAATAAAGGATTGAGAACCCAATAAATAATCAAAACTAAATGACCTAAAATTTATTCACACTCTTAAATATCAAAGACAATGATGCAACATGTACAGAATTGAGGGGAAAAAGTTGTGCCTCAAGAATGTTGTTTCTGTGTGAGGGCATCAAGAAGAAGATAAACCCAAAGAAGAGAAGGAATTAAATGCAAACCACATATAGATAAATAAAAGTGTCATGTCTTATAAATATTAGTATAAACCTATTATTTACAATACCCAACACATGGAAACAATCTAAGTGTCTATCAGTGAATGAATGGATAAAGGGGTGTGTGTATGTGTGTGTGTGTGTGTGTGTGTGTGTGTGTGTGATGGAATCTTACTCAGCTATAAAAAGGAAGGAATATACAGAGAATATTTACAGAGAATAGATTGATGTTTTTTAGAGGCAGAAGGGTGGGGGATGGGACAATGGTAAAAGTGGTCAAAAGGTACAAATTTCTAGTTATAAAATAAGTAAGTCATGTAACGTTCAGCTTGGTGACTATAGTTAATATATTAATATGCTAATTTCAAACGTATTGTACATTTGAAAGTTACTAAGAGAGTAGATCTTAAAAGTTCCCCTCCGAAGAAAAAAATTTGTAACTATATGTGGTGATGGATGCTAACGAGATTTATTGTGATCATTTCACAATATATACATATAGCGAATATATACCGTTTTGTACACCTGAAACTAATATAATGCTATATGCTGATTATATCTACATATATCTACATAAATCTACATGTAATACATATATCCACATATAGAAATAACCCAATTAAAGAAAAAGTTGTTTATGTTCAGAAATAGAAATATATAAAAATAATTATGCAGTATGATCTAGAGAGTGTTTTTCTACGAATGGCAAGGAGATGACATCGTTAGGAAACCTACTAACACCTGTGTTAGATCAAAAGGCAAGAGTAAAAACCAAAAACTTCTGGATGGATGCATCCATTTCTGATACAAGTATTAGTATCTAAGCCCACCAGAACTCTTTCTAGGTTGAGGGGGCAGCACAGCAGGGTGAGGCTTAGATCGCTAGCATCTCAATTCTAGCGCTGCCACTTGCTAACTGTATGATCTTGGAGAAGTCATTTGACTTATTATTGCCTCAATTTTCCCATCTGTATTATAGGGAAAAAAATAATAATACCTATCCCATGGAGCTGCTGAGATAATTCAGTGAGTTTGTATACATAAAAATTTATATCAGCACGTGGCCCACTGCAAATTATGCAAGTATTTTTATTATCACCACTAACAATAGCAAATACTTAGATAAACCAGCAGCCCAAACCATACTTGATATACACAGTCCTTCATAAAACTATGACCAAAACTATGGCCTGCTCTCACTACTGTTATTTATTACTTTTTGGCAGGTTCCAAACAATTCAATAAGATAAGAAAAAATGAGTCATACATATTAGGAAGAAGGAATCACATTATCATTATTTGAAGACTGATTATGTACTAAAACAAACCAAAGGAATCAACTGAAACAGAAAATCTATTACATATAAGGCAAGAATCGAGTAAGTAGACAGGTTACAAATTAAATATCCAAAAATCAATTTTCTTTCTATAAACCAGCAAAATAAATTATTAAGTGTAGTAAAAATCCCATTCACAATAGCAACACAACTATAAAATATCTAGGAATAGAATTAATAATAAATACCCCAAGGGTTGTCTGATAAATCCCAGGACTTCACCAAGAGATAACAAGGAAAATTTAAACAAATAAAGTACTATGCTGAATTCTGAGAATACAATACTACACATTATCAATTCTCCTTATATTAGCCTATAAAAGCATAAGAAATCAAAACACCAATGGGGATTTTCAGACTTGGCAAATTAATTCCATTTTAGAAGAATACACAGCAAAAACATCCAAGAATAATTTGGAGATGAAGAGTAAAAAAATAATAATGGGAAGATCTTTTACACCTAACAATAATTAAATGCTATGGTATTAATGCAAGACATGGCAGACAGATCAAGAAAATAAGGAAAGTGCCAAACCCTGTGAAATGTGCACAGGTTTGCAGATGATAAAGGTGCCTTTCAAATCACCAGCAAATGGATTGTGATGGGAATAAAATAAAAATGGTTGGTTAGTATTCTAGGGTAAAATCTACCACAGACATGAAAATTATTCCATTTTGATGAAAGGATTAAATGCTTAAAAACTTGAATGATTAGAGGAAGAATAAAACATATGTTCAAATGTTCTATCATCTCTAGGTCAGGAGAAGGTCTTCCAATGCATATCCTCAAAGAAGAAACCATACAGGAAAAAAGTAATGATTGAATAAATAAAATGTAAATATATCTGCATAGTCTGAAATATCACAAACTAAGCTAAAAAAGAAGTAACAAAATAAATGTAATTGCAATAAAGGAAACAAATAACATGATATAAAATACAAATTAATAGAACAATGAAATACTATAATTTGCTTTTTGACTCAAATTTACCTCTTACTCCCCAAATCATCATGTTCTGCTGGTACGGGCCTGGAAACAGACACTATCATAGTCTGTTATTGATGGAAGGTCTTATCACTGTACTATTTCTAAAGGATAATTAGGAAATATATTTCAAAAGTCTTAGGAAAGTTTAGCTCTTAGAGCTAACAATTCAAATTCCAAAAATTTATCTTAAGAAAACAATCATAAGATGAACAACAGAAAAAAAAAATCCTAAATGTGTGGCAGTCTATTACAAGTCATACTTGAGTGTATTCCTGTCTTGGAATATTAAGATAATGGTGTGTTTTGAATAGGAAACATCATGGGGATATATTCATGGAATAGCATGAAATTGTAGTAGGTTGACTAGAGTATACCCATTATGATCTCAATTTTATTTAAAAAAATGTTTAAATGACTGATACATACTAAAATATTCACAGCAGTTAGAAATGCATGGTGAGGGTGTATGTGTTCTTTGTTTTCCTTATTTTATTTTTAATCATGAGAAATATGTAATTGCTTTTGCCATTCATACTTCCTTAAGCAACGTGGGTAAGCCTGGAAAGTGTAGTGTATCTGAGTTAATATGTTATTTTAGATACTGTGTGATTTTAAATTTATAAGTAAAATTAAATTCAAATTCACTTTTATATATTGTGAGTTAAATTAAATATTTGAACAAAATATTTTAGATTAAACATTTAATAAAACAAAAGGCAAAGAGGAAAGCACGTCGGGCATATTCAGTTTCTTGAGTACCTACTTCTTCCTTCACACGCACTACCTGGCATCCTCTACACCCCCTCTTAATTTCTTTGGGTCACTGGGCCTGTGCCTATTTTCCTTTTGGGGTAAACATCCTGCAATAAGAAATCTATTCCCTGGAAACATTCTCAGAATCTTTACAAAGTGCCAGCGTGAGTTAGAGGCAGTGACTTTGAGAGTTTTAAACAAGTTTGAAGAGGCTGTGAACAAATTACCCTGGTACATCCTTTGCCTTAACATGTACCTGGCAAAGAAGTTAGAGCCAGTCCAGCCCTCAGATCTGTAAAGTCCAAAAGGCAGGCAGGGAGGAAAGCAAGAGGGCTGGCAGAAGGCTCCTCACCTCCCCTGCTTACCGAACCTATCAAATGGACTCTAATGCCTTCATGTTGAGGACACAATCAATCACCAGGCATGCTGGTGGCTCTGCCATCTGAGGGATTCCTCTACACATAGTCCCTCCAGCCCGGGCTTCCTACCCATTACTGACAACTGCTTCCCTAGTAACTGCAAAAAGGCCCTATATTCACTAGAACAGCAGGCCTGAAGGTGTGGGATGGGTTTCAAATGTGTCCTTTATTTCTATGCTGGACCTTCTCTGTGTCTTTTATTGGTGAATTTGCGCTTAAGCCATGAATGACACAGCAGAGAGTGAAGTCCTCTGTGATTGCCTTTCCCTGTCTTTCTAGGCCATGCATATGAGAGTATATGTGAAGCAGAGCCTGTATCCTAGGCATCCTAAAATTTGAGCTTAAGCAAGCTTAACCTTCTTTTATAGAAGCATAAATTGGCAATGCCTTACACTAGTTTATGTAGCTAAGTACAGTAGAACCAGGGTTATAATAAATGTTCCCCTGACACTAATCAAATGTCTATGGCTTTAAATTTCACATGTTTATTTAATAAAAGCTTTTGGACATTTGGAGATCATGTTTTCATATAGGTTATATGGTCCTGTAAGTCCTGCTTTTTAAATTCCCCATTCCTTTTCTTACCAGAAGGCTCACTCAATATGGCCCCAGGGACATGGACAGGCCCAGTCTTGGGCAAAAGTAGGTCATCACCCTCCTTCACTATTGCCACCCACTGTCCCTTGTACTGATATCTGGCCCTTTGACCTGCAGCTCTGTCCCTGGCTTCTGAAACTCCCCATAGTCCATCTTGTTGATGACTAGCAGGAACAATCTCTCTAGCCCTGGTCACTATGGGTTTTCTCAGACCTAATTTTGAATTTTCCTTCTAGTGCTACAGATTGGGAAGAAAAGAGGAAGGTGCGTGTGCCTCTGTTCATATGCCACATTTTATGAAACTAATCTAAAAATGACAATGACCAATGGGAACAGATGCCAGACGTAGCAATGGAGCAGAGTTATACTTTGTCAGATTTTAATCCTTTAGTTTCTGAATCCTGACAAAGTACTGGGGGACACGACAGAGGAGCGAGTGAGGACAGGATAGTGAAGGGGCAGGTGGAAGGCTTCGCTTGGTGGACATGAGCAATGGCCATGAGTTCACAGGTGTGGAAGTGTTTTAATACACTAACAATTGGCATGGCCATAATGATGTACAGTGGTGGAATACCAACCCTAACCCTTACCCAGGACTTCATGCTCTACACCAGCCTATCCAAGTGTGGTCACCTTGTCAGATGAGGAGGGTAAGACACAAATGAAACCAACCTCACAAAAAGGTGGTATGACACTAATGTGAAGCTGTAGCTCCCAGATCTCCCATACCTACGGTGGCTCCTAGGAGAGTGTCCGCCACACATGCCCACACTGATCATGCTAGATGTCTAGGAGCTTTTGCAAGATAAAAGCAATGTAATGATATTCAAGTCTGCACTTCTCGATGCATCATATCCAGACTAGTGTTTGCCTGTGAATTGTTTGTGAACATTCATCAGTGATCAAACAGGGGGCTTCAGTCCAAATGTGAGTCACTCATGTTATTAAGCACATGCTTTTGGTTCAGCTGCTCTTGTCAAGGAAGGAAGCACTGTGATTGTGTTCCTTTGCATTCTGGTACAAGCTCCTTATCTCTTTGTAGCAACAGAAGCATTAGCAGCTTACAGCTCAGTTACTTTGCATAAGGCCTAGTAAGACCTCTGCTTGGACTTGGGCAAGGAGAATATTCTGGAATTCAGCTCTCTGGAATATGAATCTCAACTCTACTATGTTCTATCCAAATGACCACATTCAAGTTGTACAATCTCACCAAACCCAGGGTCTTCATTCGTAAGACAGGAAAATAGAACCTATTGCTTAAATGCTTTCATGGATATTAAATGAGATACAATGTGCACATGCCCTGTGCAGAGGTGCAGGGTAGATGCTCCATAAATGTGAATTTCAAGCAGTTTTTCTCACATGCAGTATTACACGCAGGGCATAATAGAATCTGTTCAGATTAAAATACACACACATAGACATATAAATACATGTATGCATGCATATATAAATGCCACTTGATTTTGCTTGGTTTTCATTCTCTTTCTTCCAACTTAAACCTCTGTTTTCCTCCAATATAACCTGGTCAGTTTAATGTAGATTAGACATAGAGGGGCAAAGTATGGACCATGATTTTCAAGGGATGCTAGAGCTTTCATCCATCAGTGGAAGTCAAGTTATTGAAGAGGGTGAGATAGGAGAATCATATTCGTAGTATATAACATTTTAATGGAAAGAAGAAATTGAATTAAAGAAAGACAATACTGAGCTTGAGCAGAAAAAAAGAGAAAATCACCCCAAAAGAAAGCTTCATTTGATGAATCAAATTGGTCAAAGAGTGAGACAGAGCCACTGTCATAGTCCAGGAGGACCAGAGTGACTGCTTGGGGAGCTCCTGCACCCCGATAGTATCACCATCACCATTACCACCACCATTTTCCAAAACCTTAGACCAATTTGTCTGGGGACTATCTGCTTGTTCCAGCCTAGAGATTTCTAATTAGGTTTCACCAACCAATAGGGATCCATGAATATCGGATAACTGTTCTCAAATAGCATGTGCATTCATGTGTGGGAACTTCTAGGAGTGTCCTTGGCTTTGTAAAGAATTACAGTTTTCTGAAGGTTGGCAAGTAGGCCTAGTCAGCATTATTCTCACCAGCAAATAATTATAAGAGTCTATACTTACTCATTTAATTGATATTTATTTAGCTCTCTGTATGTACATGACCCTGTGCTAGGCACTGGAAAGGAAAAAGCACGGTTCCATTGCTCAAAGGGGACTTCTGTGTCTGCCACCTCCAAGAGACCACCATTATTTCTATATCTCTTTATCTCAGTGTACATGGCATAGGGTATAATTTCAGAGTGCAGGGTGGGCATTTAGGGGACCATTGAAAGAGATAGAAGAAGATAGCAATCCTCATGGATCTTACAATCTGTTAGGAAATACAGGACATACACTAAAATGGGAAACCTTTTGGATGTTCAGAGGAAGAATAATTGTTCTGGCTTTAGCTGCACTTTGACGTTTATGTACCTGTAGACATATGTTTTCAGCCACTTTTCGTGCTCCTGCACAGTATTGTAAAGGTGATCTAACAAAGCAGGTGTAGCAATGCAAGCAGTTAAACACATACCGTTTTACACCACCCTAACCCCTGCATTTATTTGACCTGCCTAGCCTCTATAGACATTCAAGTTCTAAGCATTTCTACTCACTAACACTGCTTCTTTGATACTTTTATTATTTCCTTCAAGCTTTGCTTGACTGAGTACTTTGGAGAGGGACAGAGAAGCAAAAAAACAAATATACACAGGAAGAGGGGCTAAGATCCATTAGGGCCTGTCGATTTATGTGTGGCTAGGAGTTGAATGTTATGATCCAAAAGATAATATCTGACCAAAAGCAATATAACAACTTTATATTCAGTCAGCAAATGAGGCCTGACCAAATGGAGAGGAAAATCATCATTCAGGACTTAAAAGCAATGACATTGCTGCATAAAATTTTCATATTGAGTTGATAAGTAAATTAAGAAATAATGGTTAATTTTAAAATGTTTGAACTAAAGAAATCAGTAAGAAAATTTTATTGACAGCACTGATTGATACAATTAACATTAAGGGCGGGGGGGGAGATTATGTCTGAATCCTAAAACTTGGCTGTGTTTTCCAGCAAATCATGCCTATCAAATTGCAAATAGATTTGGGAGTTGGCATGTGATACGACATGTGTAAATGTTGCACTTTAAAATGTACATACAGTGACAATGTAAGAAATGTTCTGCATAAATGTATTTAAGAAAATTACTTTTGCTGTGTGCAAAGCATTGACAAAATCCAGAACTGGAAGTCTGGTCCCAAACAGTGTGGTCTTGAATATGCCTCTCAGCCCAGATGCAGGGAAGAGTGACACATGCAGATCTTTTCAGGTAAAAATGAAGAGGCTACTCTCCCTCTACCCTGCTCACTGCCTAGAGTAGTAGGCTGACATTTTCTGCAGGGAACCCTCTCTTTCCTGTGGGTGTAAGTCTAAACACCCCTGGCTCTGCTTACCAGATAAAGGGAACATGCTAAATCCATATCAATCCAAGAGTGGCCGGGCGGTGACTGCCAACAGTGTGCCTGTGGCTTTGTGACTCCCCAGGGTTTGCTTCTGTGTAGGGAGGCCTTCAGAATCCATGAGCAGAGAAGTAATAATAATAGTAATAAAAACAGTAGCAGAGCTGAGCACTGTCAGGCTGTAATTGCTCTGGCAACAGAGCAAACAGTCCCAGCGTAGGTCCATGCGGCTTTGATACCGGAGTGCTCAGGAGGAAACAGCTGGAAACCTCAGCAAGCGGGATATGTATTAGCAGGATTTGTTCACTTCAAAAGGGGAGAAATGTTTTATTTTTTAATGGAACTCTTTCCAATCAGTCCTGTCTTCTCCCTTCCTGCCTCCAGCCTCCTTTGGCTGTCTCATTTCTTACATAAGGGGGAGTGTTCAGGTTAGAGCCCGTTGTTGGCAAAAGAATGGGGATGTACTATCAGTGAAAGAGACTTTAAAGTTCAAGATGCGGCAGCGGCAGCAGCCGGTAGCAGAAGACAGGAGTGAGCGTGCTGCTGGAGTCCCACATAGAAGGCGGCTGATGCAGCACAGAGAGGGAGAACCCAGGCACTGGCTCAAGGTGCACCAGATCCCCCTGCAGGTTCAGATGGCAGCACCTGACCTTCAGATGCCTGGATTTTGACAGGGTCTGATTTTCAGGAGACCAAAGGTCTCCCTGCTTCAAATCATCCCCTCCGCCAATCTGACAATGCTCAGAGGCCTCTTATTAGTAACCCTTAAGATAATATCCATTAATAAAATAGCACCAAGTCTTACACAGCTTACTCATGAGTTAATGCCACCTGGCCATTCACTGGAGATTTGCGCCTTGAAGAAATGGGACAGTCGGGGGCCTAGGTGGTTCAGTGGTTGAGCATCTATCTCTGGCTCAGGTTGGGATCCTGGGGTCCTGGGATCGAGTTCTGCATCAGGCTCCTCTCAGGAAGCCTGTTTCTTTCTCTGCCTGTCTCTCATGAATAAATAAATAAAACCTTAAAAAAATAAAGAAAGAAGTGGGACAGATAACAGGTAAATTCTGGAAAAAGTATCAGGAATCTGGAAATCTTCAAGTTTTCTATGATCTTTTTGAGGGTGGGGAGCAGGCAAAGAAGGATTAGGAATAAATGAGGCAGGGAATTTTCTTAATTAAAAAAACCCTACCTTCTTTCTGTTTTCAAAGACATCCCCCTTTGTCTTCTGCATGGTACAATCAACCAATCAATTTACCATGTAGTATTTGGCAGCACATATACTTGGGAATTTCAGTGGTAATTTTGACACTAAATTACACTATGGGTCCACTCTAATATTTTGGATTTCCTGTATAAGAGTTAAAGGCTTTGCACTGATTTTCCCTTTCTCTTACACAAATTTATTTATAAAACATTGTAGTAACTGACTATATGGGAGCCATAGTCTCTGATCAAATGGATCAGAATGCAAGATTCTAATGTTATTCAAGGTAACTTGGCTAACAATTATTCATCTCTAACAACTGTGCCTCTAACCATTGAGAAAACCCTTGTGCTAAAAACCCAGGACCCAAGATGTCACTTATAGATGTAGCTCATTTTAATTCTCTTTTTACTCACTTTATTTCATATAATAAAGGGCTGACTTCCTTTTTTTAAAGATTTTATTTATTTATTTATTCATGAGAGACACAGAGAGAGAGGCAGAGACATAAGCAGAGTAAAAAGCAGGCTCCCTGTGGGGAGCCCGATGTGGGACTCAATCCCAGGAACCCAGGATCCCTCCCTGAGCCAAAGGCAGATGCTTAACCACTGAGACATCCAGGTGTCCTGGGCTGACTTCCTTTTTTAAAAAGATGATAACTGTGTGGACAAATATAGTTGCAAATGTTACATATTAAAGCATGCACACAATGATAACATAGAGAATTTTGATCACTCTAAAAGGAAAGACTTATTTTTTCCTTAGTTTACAAATTAAGTTCCCTAGGCAGGGCCATTTGTTTTTTCTTTCTTCACTCAGATAAATTGTGCCCCTCTTGAGGAAGCAGGTTTTGCACTATGAATATATCTATGCCTGTTTCCCCTCACTCAGACCTAGGATTGATTAGACATTGATCGGTGTTTGCTGAATAAACAGGGAGGCTCCTATTGAACATTTTCTATCAGGTATTTTGCTAAGAACCTTCTAGACATCATCTCTAATTCTCATCAGAACCCTGTAAAGGATGATGTTAACATTTCCATTTCACTGCTGAGAAGACTAGGGCATAGAGCAATCACATATCTGGTCAAGGATCATCCAGATGGGAAGTAGCAGACTGGGATTGGAACCCCAAATTGGCTGGCTCTGAATCCAGGTGGTATAACAACAACAGTACATAGATCTTTGTGGTCAGTTTAAGTATCAGGTTCTTCACTGATGTGTTCCTTTTAGGGGTCATTCATCCATCCATCCATTCATTCATTCATTCACTCAATTATTTGTTTATTCTTAGGTCTTCCATATACTATTAGTGGTTACTATGGCATGTTACTTAGGGTCCAATCCCACATTATAGAGATATTTATTGTCAGTATAGGCACAGCCTTAGACTTTAACTGGACTTTAACTTAGACTTTAACTGGAAAGTCTATAACCTAAAGTTTCCCCTTCCCAGCTAGATACTGCAAAAATAATAAGGGAAAAAATAGGCAATGAACCAACAGCAATCTTCTGTGAAAGGGTACTAACTATATAACATGCAACTCTGCACTCAAATGGGAGATTTCTAACAGTGTATTAATTAGAGGTCAAGACAGAGGCTCTCTATGGAGAGAGGTATAAAGGAGGATGAGGGTGGTGGTATAATTCCTCTGCCAGACTAACATCCAACAACTCTCCAGACCTCGGCTCCCAGCTTCCTAAGTGTAGGTTAGATCTATAGGATCTACATCTTAGCAAGGTGTACATCAAGAAAGGTTGACCTTTCTCTCTTGCAGCAATCTCCGGTTTCTACCACCAACTATTTTGGAGCTCTTAGCTAACTCAGCTTCTGAGGACAGAGGAAGCAGGAAGCATTCTCACTTTGAGCCTGGTCTTGCATGATGCTGTTGATGATGCTGCCCCACCAATCTCTCTTCCTGTATTTTGGAGTAGGGGTAGGGTGAGGAGCAGTAGGCTCAAATCTGACTCCCTTAGTAAATTCTGGGAAGGTATCTGCCCATTGAGTTTTCTGTTTGTTTGTTCTTTGGTGTTTTTTTGTTTTTTTTTTTTTTTCTTGTATGGAGTCTTTTCATGACTCTTACTATAATCTACTAGCTGCAAACTCCAAAACTAGAAGTCTCAATCAAAATTCTGTTACATAACAATAAGAGAACCTATTATCAAAAATTTCATGTACAAGGGAAGGGGGGATAAAAACAACTTGTGTGCAGTTTTGTGTATGTCTATGATCTCTCCACACTTCATTTACCATGTCTGTAAGATACAGATGGAAGTGAGATCCAATAGCCAATTGCAATGCTCTTCCCAGTTCTAACATTCCATGATTCACCTTGTGCTGCACACATGGAGAGCTGATCTCTTTAGTGCTCCTGTGACCACATTTTTTTAAAAAGATTTAATTTATTTATTTGAGAGAGAGAGAGAGAGAGAGCATGAGCCAGGGGGAAGGGCAGGGAGAAGGAGAAGCAGACTCCCTGCTCAGCAGGGAGTCCTATGTGGGGCTCCATCCCAGGACCCTAAGATCATGACCTGAGCCAAAGGCAGACACAACCAACTGAGCCACCTATGCTCCTATGGTGTTCTTATGACCACTCTGTTAAAAATCAAACCCCAGGGGCCCCTGGGTGGGTCAGTCAGTTGGGTGTCTGACTTTGGCTAGGCCATAATCTCAGGGTTCTGGGATCAGGCCAGCATTGGGCTCTCCACTTGGGGGGAGTCTGCTTCTCCCTCTCCCTCTGCCTCTGCCCTCCCCCTGTTTATATTCCCTCTGTGTTTTTCTCAAGTTAATAAATAAATATTTTTAAAAATGAAACTCCAAACACATGGCCAAGTGATTACTAGATTATTAGCAGGGGTGATGGGGCAGGCATCAGAAATGTATGCCAGCCTAGGGTTCTGTCTGTGGAGTTTATCTATACCTCTGCATAAGCTTTGGATCAGACAATCTTGGGAAAAGTCAAAACCTATGTTTTCAAGTAAGAGTCAGTCTACAAATAAGGAACACTGGCTAGAATCAAAGTCCAGGAGGCCTCAAGAGTTACGGCTGTAAAATGGGACTCTTGCTTTCATTTTGTGAGGTAGCTGTGAAAAAAAAAATCAGATAACAATAATTAGTGATATATCATCTGGGGTATTATTGAATTGTAGTATTTAGTCCAGAATCAAAAGAGACCAACAGGGATGTCAGAGTCCATTAATCACAGAAACAAAAGAAAACAAAAACTCTAATAGGACTCAGACTTAACAAACATTGACATTTTCCAGGCATTCTTTAAAAAATATACAGCAAATTCCTTCCAAATGACAAACATTACTACATTGTTCTCAGGCTGAGGACACAACTCTGCTCCCTCATGAAACTTGGTGTAGGGATCCCTGGGTGGCCCAGCGGTTTGGCGCCTGCCTTTGGCCCAGGGCGCGATCCTGGAGACCTGGGATCGAATCCCACGTCGGGCTCCCGGTGCATGGAGCCTGCTTCTCCCTCTGCCTGTGTCTCTGCCTCTCTCTCTCTCTCACTCTCTCTCTCTCTGTGTGACTATCATAAATAAATAAAAAAAAAAAATTAAAAAAAAAAAGAAACTTGGTGTAGGGCAGTTACATTAATAATTGCTTTATCATAATTTTTAAAATGCTGTGATAAAAAAATGCAGATACTCTGAGAATATGTAAAAGGGAATCTAACACAGCCCAGATAATTATGCTGGTCAGGTTGTCTCATTTTATAAATAAAATATACTATAGACATATATACTATAGACATTTACAAACTAGACATATACATACATAGATAATTTATCTACACATAGATGGATGGAAGCATAGATGTGTCTGTCTTGGAGGAAAACCTTTGTCTTCCCTATGATCCTTTTATACCTGGACTTAGAGACAAATTGACCTGAGGTCAATTTAATAGATATACATAAGAGAAATCCACATAGATATGGAAATTCCAAAGATAGTGAGACAACATGAAGCTTATATGAGCTAAGGAGGGGGTAGAGTCTGAGGCTACAGAGGGAAACAAAGCTTATTAGCAAGTTGAAAAGGGATATTTGGAAAAAACAAGGTTGCCCTATTACGCAAGTAAGTTCCATAGGTAAAGAGGAGTCTCTGTTAATAGGTCTCTCCCTATTCCAGGCTCTCCTTTCCAATGTAAATGTAGGCAGTGGAGGGGGAGGCAGAGAGCTTTTCCTGCATCTACTGGGTTTTGATTACTTTTAACTCAAAATAATCTTTATGCCCAAGTGACCCATTTTGGGGCAGCCTGTCCTACGCCTCTACATTTGAACAGATGACAGATACAGATATATAGATACAGTTTAATCCTAAGTAATCCAAAAAAGGAAGTTGAGAGGAGATTAAGATAAGATTATTTTTGAACCCTTATTAAGCAGGACCCCTGACCCTGTACTCAGGATGCTTCCTGCCAGGACGTCATCATAGCTGCTTTTGCCAGAGGCCCTTATTCCCTATTTTCCTTTTTGGTATGCCCCAGGCCACTGGGCCATTTTATTCATCACAGAACTAGGAGACTCAACAAAGATGATGTGTCCTTTCCTATGATGTGAGACCAGGCTACCTCAAGTTCAGACGGAACAAGTTCAGGATGAATGAGTCCACACAGAGGATAGATACTGTGATTCCCCAGACAGCACAGAGCATTCCTGGAGAAAATTATTAACCACAAATTTGAAAAGTGACCTGCATTTAGCCATAACACCAAGTCTTTCTCTGGCATTTTTATATCCTACTGTTAGTCACTTTTCCAACCCATGGGGCAATGGATTTCCACTCTAAACGTCACCTCTAGTTGATCTGTATATATATATATATAAACACACACACACACACCATATTTTCTGCATCTCAATAGCTTTACACATGCACGGTAGTTCTGCCCTGAGGCTGGGTATAAATAAGTTGACAGCCTGGTTTCCCACTAATGCCATCAGAGAAAGCTGTTTCAGAATACTAATCAGAAACTATCATGAGAAAAGCTTGTGTCAAGAAGCAGGAAGTATTATTGGGGCCCAAATAAAGAGCAATTGGTCAGAGGGACTCTTGGCCTTTGGGCTTGTGTAGTAGTTGTCTGTGTCCTCTTTCAGATTCCCTTTCTTGAATTACTTCTCAGGGACCGGAGGAAAGGCTGCTTAGGGCTTAATGAAGTGACTAGGAAGGAGCATTGAGCATATTAGCAAAAAAAAAAAAAAAAAAAAAATCAAACTGATAAATGAGGAGGATGAGGGTCACCAATGCAGCAACAGTTGGTAGGAGAGGAACCAGGTGATCTTCAAGGGACGAAAGTTCAAGGGCAGGAAACCAACATGGCTGAGATAGGATAGAGAGCTGGGAGAGTGGGTGGAAGCATGGGTAAAGAAAACAGGATTTCATAGAGGGAGAGAGAGAAGAAAACAAAAGTCTGTGACATGAGGCATCTGGGTGGCTCAGTCAGTTGAGCATCCAACCCTTGATTTAGGTTCAGGTCATGATCTCAGGGTCATGGGATCAAGCCCTGAGTTGGGTTCCTCACTCAGCAGGGAGTCTACTGGAGATTTTTTTCTCTCTCTCCCTCCCAAATAAATAAATAAATAAATAAATAAATAAATTCTTTAAAAAACAAAATCAAAAAGTCTGTGACATAAAAGCTAATTTCAGTTGACTTGTGTTTCTAACCTCGTGTGGAGAAGAGGCATCCCCCCACCTCTGTCTTAGTCTTTCCTAGAAGTAAGGCTTTTGTAATTGAAAGGACCATTTTGATATTCACTAAGGAGGCAAAAGAGCCAGAAAACATTTTAATACTAGAAATATAAAGGCAGGACACTTAGGCTTACATTACAAAAGCCCACTTGAGCTTTCCACCTCATTTCCTATTTCTAGCATTCTCTCCTGGTAAACAGTGGAGAACATGGGGCTCCAGGTTCAGGGTAGGGAAAGGACTCCACAGGAGCTGCAGTAAGGGAAAGAAAGGATGGAGAAAGTCCAGGAGTCCCTAAGCATTGTGAAATTCATATAAAAGTGGAATGACAAGATCAGAGTCCCATTCCTCAGGACAGAGGGTCGCGAGGAGGTCCCCAGCCAACATGCACTTGTTTGTACTGAATTTGAAAGTTTGTAGATTTATGAACAGAATAACAGGAAAACCAGGCTACAGAGATCAATGGTCAGTCAATTCAAAACATGGCATGTTTTAAGATATACTTTATTACTTTTTTGGTGCATAAAGGACTTACAAATGCACTATCAAAGTCTGGCTGTGTAGAGGTCCACTAGATGCTCCCTTCAATGAAGAGCCAAGAGTCATTCATAATTAGGATTTCAGTGAGTGGCAAAGAAGCATTTCCTTTAGAACTATATAACAGCGCATTAATGGTGAAATTGTTCTCCTAAATAATGTAAACAATACCTCATAAAGCTCCAGGATGTTATCTATGCACTTTTTAAACACTATTAGCTTTGTTAGCCTACTCTTTCTTTCTAAAAATGCTGGTCATACTCAAATTAATAGAAAGTTCAAATTATTAAAGTAAAATTTAATGTCATACACAGATCCTTATCCTCTCCCAATTGTAAAATGGCTGAAAGCAGTTGATAAGTATTTAATATAGAATGGGGGCTTCCTAGAAATCACACTTCCATTGCCAAAGACTGGCTGAAACATACCCAAACTCATCAAGCAAAGACCTCCATGACTTCATCTATTAAATTAAGAGTGTAATAAAGGGCCAGGCACCATGTTTCACATCCAGTGTGTTATTCCATTTATTTTACTTAGTTGTATTAGCAATATGTAACATGATATGTAAGATACATTATAATATAATAATATGTAAGATATATGTATGATATATAATTTATAATATATTGTATAATACATAACGGCTCAATGAAGGTAACCACCATTATCCTCATTTTACAGATGCTCAGGAAGGTAAAAGAACTTGCCTATTATTTGAGTTGTCCATCAGTCTTCCTGCTGTACCACACTACATCTGTAGGAATCTCCTGCTGTGGCCACAGTATTCCTAAGCCCACAGCAACACAGTCCTCATCATGTTTACTTCAATCTAGCCTCAACTCTCAACCAACTACCTCTTCTCCTAACTATCCAAATTGTATACCTTCTTGATGCATTTCTTGACCTCTACAAGTTATCAATGATTTCCTGTATCCAAAGGAACAATAATTATAATAATGCAACAGCAACAGCAACATTGATTGAGCATCTAACAACACCCAAGTGACATTTTTAATTTTCCAAATGGTGTGTACTCTTTTTATCAACACATATGAACTTGATGGTAAAGGAACCCCCTCCTAGAAGTTAGTTGTCCCCAGAATTGTGCTTGACAGAAGATTTTTAACAACTATTTAGGAGAGATGGGTGCAAGGGGAGGAGATAAAAGGAAAGGAAAATATTGATTATCTACTTCTCAGTGTTAGTTTGGAGAAACTTAAACATTCTTTATATATTTCCATCAAATACTAATGAAGACAGCATTCCATATATTGGTAGTTAATTGGCTAGTCCAATTTCTGTCTTCCAACTGTGTACTCATTTGCGCTCCAAATGTTGGGGAACAGTAGGAGAACAGGTTGCTAATATGTGTTCACAATTCAAAGAGAAATGAGAAGACTTGTTTGCATTCCCTGAACACCTGTACCTCCTTGCTAATAATCTTCCCAGGGAAGAATGCCTTTCCAGAGATTGAGATCAGCTCCAGACTTGTCCCATTGGATGCATCTGGAATGACAATGCCAGTTGATCCAATAAGCTCTCCCTTGCCACCCTTCCTGTACCTTCCCTTATGGATGAATGCATGACCTTTCCTGGCAGGCTGTGGGCATGAATTTTGATCAACACAAGCCATCCTCAACTGCTTACTGTAATGCTGCTCTGAAAAATAGGAGCATTTGAGAAGATGTTTCATTCCAATAGAGCAAAACCAGATCAAGAGAGATTCCAGAGTGGCAATCTCTTGGTGCCTACAGCTATTTGAAGCTTTTGTCTGATTTTGATGGTTACTGGCATCTTTAGTCAAGGGAAAGCTACGTGTAATTTTTGTTTCTCCATGGCTGGCTGACTTGGCAGAGCCAGGTCATCAGGAAAACTTTACCTTGAAGGGGGCTGGGAGATCAATGACCACAGCCCTTTTCAAAGGAGAGCGTTAGTGACACTTAGAGAAGAAGGCTTCAAAGAGGTTGCCAACAGGCTATCCTGACTCCCACCACTGGCCACCTACTAGAAATGTATGTGGGTCCTGCTGTGAAAGTTAAAAAAAACACAATGATGTGCTCTACACAGCCTTGATCAGGGTCCTGTGACTAAGGAACATCATAAATTAGTCATTTTCAAGGGAGATAAACTGAATACAAGACGATGGGCAAGCGTGGGGCCCAGTTTGGTGGCCAACAGCTGTATCCAGGCCACAGTATATTTTAGTTTTGTTGTTTGAGCCATGCAATTTCTTTCTTTCTTTTTTTTATTAAAGATATTTATTTATTTATTTATTTATTTATTTATTTATTTAAGTGTAAACATGAGTAGGGGGAAGGGCAGAGGGAGAAGGGAGAGACAATCTTAAGCAGGCTCCACCCCCACTGCAGAGCCCAATGCAAGGCTCAACCGCTGAATGCTGAGATCATGACCTGAGTGGAAATCAGGAGTCAGATGCTCAAACAACTGAGCCACTCAGATGACCCCCACGCAGTTTTTTCTAAACAGAATTACACAATATGTCATAAAAATCGGAAGATTTTATGTTAAAATAACTATCATATATCTTTGAAAAATGAGAAGACCTGAAAATACACTTCAACTCGTCAGCAATTAGGCAGAGCCTTTGGGAGAGGGATGGGGACAGTAAGCAAGGCATATGTCTAGATGACCAAAGATCCCTTATCACACTGTCCTCTTATCCTTTTCGTTTCACTCATTTATGTCACCTGCTTGGCCCCCAGGCATATATGAGACAGTGGTGCAGAATGACATGTTGTTTTGACTATCATTCTGCTAAAGATGGAGCTTTTCCTATGAAAGGACCAACATTCAAACTGTGGTTTCCTCTTACCTCTGCTTTGGGGCAAGTTGTTTATTAAACAACTCACATTCATCAGTTCTAATCTGTTTTCATTTACAGCATAGACTAATTGCAGCTCCCTCATAAAGTAAGAGTGGGGAAACACAGCTGAGGGAAAAAAAATGAGCTCCAGGATTTAGTTTTGTTTTGTGCTCTGTTTCTGTGAGCATGAGACATGGGCTAGTCACAGCCAAAGGTGATGGCACTTATTTGTCTGCAGCTACTGAGCACCAAAGGGGAAAGTTATCATAATTAAAGATGTGTATGAAATGAGTTCCTCATCTCCTGTATTCTATATGTTGGCTTGTATTTCTTCCACTTGGGAGCTAAGACAGCCTGTGGTCACCGGAGGTGTGGTACAGGTAGGGTGAATCAACCCATTAGGAACAATAAGGGTAAAACCTTGGTGCTTTTATTAGCTATGATTTGTGTTGCTTTCAGGGCTCAAGTGTGGGGTTTATAAAAAAGAAGCAAGCAGTTATAGATTGTGCATTGCTCTTTGCCATGGTTTATATCCAATTCTGTAAAGGTTTAATTGGATTATTAGTAGCGTGTTTATTTGCCTGAATACAAAAGTCCTGCTATGCCTTGAATAACTTGGTGGCAGAAGGGGGCTTTGTGGTATTACAGGATTTGAGCAGAAGTCTACTCCCAACACTCAGGGTGGCAGGGAAAGGGGAAATGAGCAGACACTAAAACTCACAGTGTATGGACTATAATTTAAGATAACGTCACTGAATAGATGTGGAGGGAGTCTGCCAAGCCAGAGCTATTCCTTGTTTGTAAATCATGATCCCCTGGGATATTTGTGCTGATTTAACTCATCTTGCTTTTCAATTGAGGGGATTATGAGAGGGCAATGCAAAAAGGCTACTTGGCAATATGCCAGTTGGTTGATAGGTGAATTAGCTTTTCATGAAAATAAAATGAATATACATTCTCATGGATAAACTCATTGTAAACTCTACACCAAGAATTCTTGACCTCAGCATTACTGACGTTTGGGCAGGAAAATTTTGTGTGTAGAGACCATCCTATGCATCACAGGATGGTTAGCAACATATCTGGCCTCTTCCCGCTCGATGCCAATAATACCCCCACCTAGTCATAACAACCCCAAATGTCTGTGGATATGGCCATATGTCCTTGGCAAGGTTGGGGGAGGCACATATTTCCCCTTGTTTAGATCACTGCTTTACACAAACTAAAGTGTGTGTGTGTGTGGGTGTGTGTGCGAGCGCGTGCACGCACATGCGCATGTGCATGTTAGCGCAATATAATGAAATTATTCACAAAATTCAAAGAGAAAACTTCAAACACGATGATTATAATTCACTTAATTCCATCAAAATGAGTCTCAGAATGAGCTCCCAGCAATTGAAATTGGCAGACTTTTAAGAAAGGAAAGCAAATGAATAGTCAGTGCAGCACTAGTTTCAGGGAAGTCTTACCCCAACAAATGTACCCATCTACAGCCTGAGGTTGGAATTTCATATAGCTGTGAAATATGAAGCACTTAAAGCACATATTGGTGTGTTTATATTGATCCTGGGACATCTTTCTAGAAGTTTTAAGCCACGAAGGATAAAAACCTCCAGTAGCCAGGAAAAAAAGTGTGTTGTGTTTTTTCTTTTTCCTGTCTTCCAACATTAAAGCCTAGTTCTTATCTTTAGATCTTCAACAACAACAAAGAAATTAAGAGACAGATATCTGTGTACTTTTCTGTAAGAAACCACAAAAATAAGCATTGGTTTTGTTCCCTTTTCCACTAAATGGAAGTCATGTCACAAGCCCCCCTATGTTGCTCGAGTTGAACAAGAGATGAGGGCGAACTGCTTTGCCCCTAAGAATTTCCTGCCAATCTTTTGATTACCAAATAACATTTAAACTGAAAGTGCACTTGGGTTTAAGCACAGGTGTCCAAGGTACTATTTTGGCAGAGGTTTCTCTTTTATCATATTGGAGAAAGATAGTGAAGATTATCCATTTGTTCAACTATGTCACACAATGAAACTGTTCCAAGTAATTAGAGTACAGTTGAACTGGAGATTGTCAAGACCCATGAAAGCCTCCATGCAACTTCTCAAAATGGGATGCACTCAGTGCCCACATCAAAGCTGCGGGACGATACTGGTTAAAAATGAATAATCCTGGGCCTTACCAGATCCACCAAATCGAGAACCCCGAGGCTGTGGTATGGTAAGAAGTATTTTTTATCATGATGATTTTATGCTCATTAAAAGTTGAGAACAACTTAATTGAGTTGTATATTGGAGGGACAGAGAAAACATTAGAAAGGAAGTCTTGAAGACGCATGAGAGAAGAGTATCAGAATTCCCGTCTTAGAATCAAGCCAATTTGAAGATTTGAACCAAGAAGTGCTAGGGGATTCACTAACTGCAGGGTTTTTCAAGAATCACTGCTCTGTCAATGAACTGCGAAGTCAATGAAATCCCCAAATCAGAGTTATCTGGGATTTGTCCTTGGCCGAGAGCAGCATGGTAAAGCTGTAGGCTACAGAAAGTTATACAAGCACCTATATTCAGCATCCATAAGTATGTATGCCACAGATCTGAACTTCATAGGCACCTTGCCTTATAGTTTTTAAATTCAAGTATTTTTTTCTTTGCTTCTTTTAAAGTAATGCCTTTCGTTTTGCTCTTATTTTCAGACAATCTCATGCAGGCCAAAGAGAAGCAAGAAATAGGATGCTTAACCTGTTTCTTGAAGAAAAAGGTACACTAAACTTTTGTACTTTGGAATGGCTGCAATTTATCTGTGAGTTCCCCAGAATCCCACAATGATGCTGGTTTATAAAAGATGTTAAATTTCTTTCATACTTATTTTCTTATTACCCCCATGGTGTTGAACGTATTTTTATACATACTGCCTTCCTCATGTTGCCATGAATAAACTATCTATAAACTTGTCAAAGGCTCATCCCTCCAAGTCTGCATTAGATTTCCTCTCCTCATCCCCACTCAAGGACATCCATACAGCAATTCCTGTCTCTTCTACATCACTGATTTTTACTCCATTACTAGACTATTTCTATCAGCATACAAAATGATACCATTACTCCATCTTAAGAAAAAGAAGTTTTCTTGATAATCACCTTTTTATTTATTTTTTTTTTAATTTTTATTTATTTATGATAGTCACACAGAGAGAGAGGGAGGGGGGCAGAGACACAGGCAGAGGGAGAAGCAGGCCCCATGCCGGGAGCCTGATGTGGGATTCGATCCCAGGTCTCCAGGATCACGCCCTGGGTCAAAGGCAGGCGCCAAACCGCTGCGCCACCCAGGGATCCCGATAATCACCTTTTTAAAAAAGGCACCAACCACAGTCCCATTTCTCTGTTCCCTTTTGCAATAAAACTTAAATTTATATTTTATTCTCTCACACCTATCACTCTACCAAAACTTGTCAGGCCAAAGTCACCAATAGCCTGCATTTTATGAAGCTCAATGGCTATTATTCCTCACCTACCCAATCTTATTTGGCAAAGACGGAATATTTCTCACTGG
Source organism: Canis lupus dingo (assembly GCF_003254725.2). Taxonomy (NCBI): domain Eukaryota; kingdom Metazoa; phylum Chordata; class Mammalia; order Carnivora; family Canidae; genus Canis; species Canis lupus. Next base: position 50,150,464 of record NC_064245.1, on the reverse strand, counting down.
GCTTCCAGAACACAATACTCCTGGTTCGTCCCTTGGTTTTCTTCCTGACTCATTCCTCAGTCTTGTCTGTAAATTTTCTACTTCAATTCTCAATTACTAAGTCCAATATATATGTCCAGTCCAGATCTCTCTTCTTTTGGCTCATGATCCAACTACCTAGTTGACATTGCTTCTTAGATATCTAATAGGAATCTCAAACTAAATATTGACAAAACTGAATTGTTTATAATGCCCCACCTAGTCCATAGTGGTCAAGTTCACAGTTTTCCTCATTTCAACTGAGGCAACTCGATGCCTCCATCCCTGTAGTGGTTCAGGCAAAAACAAACCTCTAGGAGTCTTTTTATAATTCTTGACCTTCCCCTCACTTGCCACATCCAATCCATCACAAAATCCTGTTGGCTCTATCTTTAATATATATCTAGAATCTGATTCTCACCATTTTCAGGTCTAGCACCCTGGACAAAACATCATTAGCTCTTACTGGGACAACTGCAATAGCTCCTGTATAGTCTCTCTGCTTGCCCATTCCTTCCTACCCTCCCTCCAATACCCCAAACATTTTTCTCAAAAAAGCAACAAGAGTGTAAGTCAAATCAATGTCACTGGCCTCTCATTGTTCTCGGAAAAAAAGCCAGTCTTTATCATAGCCTGATATACATGACATGATACTTTGGCCCTTGGCCAACTCCCTGACTACTTCCTACTACTAAACTCACTACTTAGAATGTTCAAGCCACACTAGCCACTATATGGTTCCTCAGAAATGCCAGACATGCCCGCACATTGCACTGACTCTTCTTTCTGGAATATTCTTCTATCACATATCTCCATGAGCCACTCTCTTACATCTTCAAATCATCACCAAAATGTTACATTCTCAGTGATAAACCCCTAAACTCCACTCTAGGTAATCTCAAAGCTTCTTTCCCTCAACTATTTTAATAATATTTACCACTTCTAAATCTAAAATCTTCTAAAATCTATATGATTCTATTACATGTATTCATATATTCATGTATATAATATAAAATATATGTTGAAAATTGTATAAGTTACAATGTTAGCTGCACAAAAATAATAATTTCTGTTTTGTTCATAGATGTATGGTCTTGGCCCTTCAAACAATGGTTGATACATAATAGGTGATCAATATACTTAGGAAATTAACAAATACAAGACTTGGGTAATATTATTTTTAATTTTTTATGTGTTAAATATTTCCTACTTTAGAAATTATATTTTAATGCATCATTTTGTCACCTATATGGTGAAAAGTGATCTATTAAATTTAAGAATTTTAAACTTAGTTTTACTTAGTTTTACTTCTAGCTCAATCAGATACTAGACTTAATATTAGATAAATCAATTACCTTATTGAACTTTAGTTGTTATCTTTTAAAAGTGCTAGCTTGGGTCATGTGAGCTGAAGAAGATCAAGTCAGAGAAGGCACCAAAGCTATGTGTTCCAATACATAAAGTCATATTAGTATAAGGGATTTTGATGATGCTTTGTTTTAAATGAAGCAGCAAAAAAACCCACAACTCCTCCTGGATAAGTAAGCATTGATTTTTTAAAAAATACATCTTTTGGAATGTATTTTTATTTTAAGAACAAACAAGTAAAAATCTAATTTCTCACCACCTATCAAGCACATGTGAAATATGCAAAATGATGTATTTCGGCCCATAGCACCAACTCATGGCAAAATGGACAACAGGAGCCCCTGATTCCCAGTCCAGAGCTGTTCCCATCATATTACACTGGATCCTGTGGGAAATCTCTCTTCAGTGAGGCAGAGTATACTGTTGTGGAAGGTCTTTCATTATCTTAAAAAGAAACAAAACCAACTAACCCAAACTCAGGTGTCAGAGCTGAGGTGTGGGAAGGAACACCAGAAACATCCCTTTCCTCTCAGGGAAGGCTGGGGGCCAGAGAAAAGCAGACAGAAAGGTGTGGTTAATGGAAACAAGGAAACTGAAAACAAAACCTTCTCTATGAGAAGAGGATAAACAAGACTGGATAGTGCTCTCAAGTTCAAGAGAACTGTCAAGGGTCCAATATACCTATTTCCAAAAAGCCCTCTAATAGCCACTAAACTGAAATGAACAAAACCAGACATAAGGAAGCCTTCCATTTGGAGTTTTTACTGCCACCAGGCAAGTGAGCATGGCTCTCGGCAGAACTATATACATGGAATTACCCATAATGCTTAACACCATGATAATTCCCTTTTGCCCTGATGCATATTTGACTGACAGCATGGAAACTCTGTCAAAGGGGAAAAAGTAAATGATTCAGCAAAGTGGATGGATGTAAGACAGGGAAATGAGCATCCAGAAATTCTGCTACATGACAAGATTCCCTCCCAATCTAGCAAGGATGTTGCACATTCAGAGGAGAAATACAAAATGTTCCCAACTCAACCAATAAATGAGGCCTGGCTGACAGGTGATCAGAGGTCAAACATAACCTGAAAAGGGAGCTGAGGAATTTAAGGTACTTTTTTTTTTAAGATTTTATTTATTTATTCATTAGAATACACAGAGAGGAGAGAGAGAGAGGCAGAGACACAGGCAGAGGGAGAAGCAGGCCCCATGCAGGGAGCCCTACGTGCGACTCGATTCTGGGTCTCCAGGATCACGCCCTGGACCGAAGGCGGCGCTAAACCGCTGAGTCACCCGGGCTAAGGTACTTTTTTTAAACTCTATTATCCTAATGTTTCCTGGCCCAGAAATCTTTCCACAAAAATTTTCAAATTTTTGATGGTTCAGTGAAAATAATTTTGACCTAAAAGTCAGAAAACCAAGACTGTAATGCATGCTTTGACATCCCTTATTTATTGTGTGAATTCAGACCAAATACTTTACTCCTCTTAACATTATTTCTAAGACTATACTATCTGATTCACTGACCGCTATGATCACTATCTACTATCAACTTCCATGATGTCTTCTAGCTCTCAGCTTCCTGAACCTGTCAGTCAACAAGATTCTTGTGGCTTCTGTGGAAGGAGCATAGAAGACAGTCAGAAGATCTGGGTCACAGTCTCATCATGGCCATGCTCTGGGCAGTTTAACCAACTCCTCTGAAACTCATTTTCCCCACCTGCTAAATTTTAAAAGTTAGGATTAACTCACAAGACATGCTTTTTTTTTTTTTTTTTTTTTTTTAGTTTTGATAAATCCAACTCCATGGAAAAGTTGAAAGAATAATGTTCATGGACACCAATATATCCTTCATCAGTGTTTAATATTACACCACATTTCCTTGCTATATATATTTCTACACACACACACACACACACACGTGTGTGTGTATATTACTTTTACTAAGCTATTTTAAAGTACCTTACAGACCCTATATAAAGTATATAAAGTACCTATTTGATTCCTAAATATATCATCATGTCATTGCCAAAGAACAAATAGACATTCTTCTATATGACAAGACCTTTGCACACTCAAGACGTTTAACACTGATAAAATAATCTTAACTAATAAACAATTTGCATGCAAATTTCTCCAATTCAATCATACGTTAGGTCGCCCTAGCTTCTTATTAACCTTTAGAATAGTTCTTTAGGAAAAAAAAAAAAAGAATAGTTCTTTAGTATTTTGTTTGTTGCTTGCTTTTCTGATGTTTTGTGATATTAATTTTTTTTAGTACTCAGGCCAGTGGTTTTATAGAATATTCCACACAATACATATGAACAATCTCACATATATAGTGCTGAGTGAAAGATGCCAGATATGAGACATTACAAAAACAGACAAAACTTACTCCTGCTGTTAGAATTAGGAATCTCAGGGATGTGTAGGGGTTAGTGATTAGAAAGAAACATGAGACTGAACTATCAATATTCTAACTCTTGACCCACATAGTAATCATGTAAGTGTGTGCTCACATATTACTTAGGAAACCAATTTTATTTAATTAAGTGATTATTTGTCAAAATAAAATTAAGAAATTGAAAGAAATATAATTGGAGTTCCTTTAATTCCTTATGTTCACTGTATAATGGATAAAGTCAAAAATATATATGGATATCAATGATTGGACTAACATAATTAACAGAAGTGTATAAGTAGGCATTTGTTGAATTTTATATAGCACAAACTAAAACATTATTCTTTATTTTTAAGCCTGAAAGGAATTGTCTTTTAAAATTGTGTTTTATTGGGACACAAACCGGCAGTGAGTTCCCCAAATTAGACATTGTATAGACCAACATTATTTGTTTAAGATTCAGTAAGAGTAGAAATTTCGAAAATAACTTTACAAAGCCCTAACCATAGAAATTGAAAGCTGGTATTTTATGAGTCTATTGAGTTAAAGACTGAAAGCATAATAAGTAGTAAAGTACTTAGAAACTATCTTAAATGAGAATATTATAAGTCTACATAATAAATATAAGCATACATAAATTCAGGTCCTTAATACTTTGTTATTAAATAATAATTTTTTAATTATCAAGAATTTAGAAAAAGAATATAAAAGCAGCCTCAAGGAAAACAGGAGGAAATTATGAAGTGCAGCAAAAATTAATTATTGAAAAATTTGAGAACCAGCAGAAATAAGTGAATCTAAGAACTGATTCTTAAAAAGAAGGTAAAAACCAAACATTGTAAAAAGCCTTATGTCTAATTAAGAAAAAGAGATGAATTAGAAATAAGATGCGTAAAGCTCTTTCCACAGTACCTAACCCAAACTAAGCTCTCAATGCTATTATTATTATTGACAAAGAAAATCAAGGATATGAGAATAGATACAGGGACACATAGGAAATTAAAACTATAAGAACACCATACAAAACATTGGCCAACATGTTTGAAATCAGGACAAAATGGATGATACCCTTGGAATAGATTTAAATTTAAATCTAAATAAACTCATAAGTCATGGGAAACCTAAATAAATCAATAAGCAAAATATATCCAAAACATACTGAAAGCCTAAATGGTTTTAAAGGTAGATGCCTTTAATTACTAAAGGACTCTTTTTAGTGAATATTGAGGTTATCTCTCCAACAACTTATCTATCCCTTCCTTGCTGTCAAAAGTGCTGCGAAGTTCTCCTACCAGTATTTCCAGGCTAAGGCTCTTCCATTGTTTCAACAAATCCAGGCAACAGTTCCTTTATTATCATAACTGGATTGGGTGACCCATCCATAAGCCCATCAATTCATGGCATTTGCATGGCCAGAAAGTACAGATGACTCCATTCAACACATTGAAACATAAGAGCAGATTTTCAATGGACTTCTCAAAAGAAGCTACCTCCATCTCACGGGACTTTATAGAAACCAGACCTCTTTCTCCTTTTGAACAAAGTACCACAGATATGTGATCCCTGAAAATGCTGCAGTCATTTTGCCCCCAGGCAGGGAGTCAGCCTGCAAAGTCTGCCACCCCAGAAGGCAGAATGAGATGTCAAAAGACACCAAGTTACGGGTGTCAAATGACCACTGAATCAAACACCCTCATAAACCACCCAATCTCTTTACCATCCCAGTAGATAAGCACATGAACACATTTTTTTTTTAAGTGAGACTTAGTTTACCTGTTGTAATATAAAAAGTCAAGTCATTCTTCTAAAGCACAGAAAAAGACAGTAATCCCTCAACACTTCTGGAGAAGATAGTACAATCATAATTATCCAACTGCTTAAAGAAAGCAAAAGGGAATTGCTAACGTAGAACACAAAATCTTAAATAGAATAAGAACAAATAGAATTCAAAATGATGTCAAGAGTAATTTAGTATGGCTAAACAAGATTTATGCTAGGACTACAAAGGTGGTTTTTAATTTTAGTAACACATTAATATGATATTTCATGACAATAAGTAAAATGTTCAAAAATAATACCACGATAATTTTAAAGACAAAAACTGAATGCTCCTTAAATTTCTTATTTAGTTGGTGAACACATCTACGGGCCAGGAAGATGATACAGCCCAGATCAATGGGGGCAAGACCCTTCTAGACTTTGCTCTATGTGCCTCTTCATCTGGCTGTTCATTTCTATCTCTTATCATATGCTTTGTTATTTAACAAACGAATAGATGTATTTCCCTGAGGTCTGTGAACCCTCTTAGCAAAATAGCTATAAAAGGGGGTTATGGGAACCACTGATTTATATCCAGTGAGTCAGAAATGCTGGAGGTCCAAACTTGTGATTAGTATCTGATGTGGTGGAACTTAATGGGACTGAGCCCCTAACCTATGAGGTCTGACACTAACTCCAAGTAGATAGTTCAGAACTGAGTTGAATTGTACGACCCTAAGCTTGTATCAGAGAATTAATTGGTCAGTGTGGGGGGGAACACCACACATCTGGTACTAAAGTGTAGTTAGCATCCAGTGTGTAGAGGAAATGGAGCTTTTCCCTCCAGAAGGTAACAAAAGACTTTTAAAAATAAGGCACAGAAAGAATAGATCCTAAAGGAAAGGATTGATCTATGTAAAATCAAAAATTTCATTTCATTAATCAAAATACATCATAAAGAGTTAAAAGTCAAGCCATAAATAGGAAGCATATATTCACAACACTTAAAATGACAAAAGAATTAGAATAAAAATAAAGAGCACCTATGATTCAATTAGAAAAAGATTTACAAAAAAAAAAAAAAAAAAAAACCAGAAAAAATGAGCAAAAAAATTGACCATTTCTCAGTGGAAATATAAACAACCCCTAACCATGTGGAATGTGCTTTAGCCCATTTACTAATCAGCAAAATTATAATTATAATTACCTATTTCATATCCACCCTAAAATCAAACTTCAAAAACAGAAATCCTAAGCGTTGTCTAAGAAAAGAAGTAGGTACTTCTTCTATGGCTAAGGGAAAAGAAAGCTAGAATAACAACTTCGAATACACTTTGGTGTTCATCCAGCGAAACTGAACATATTCATATCCTAGAACTCAATGGTTTGGCTCCTCATTATATTCTCTAGAGACATTTTTGCAAATTTGCAACAGGAGACATGTCATGTACAAGAATGTTCAAAGCAATATTGTCTGTAATTGCAAAACAACAACAAAACCCTTGAAAACAACTCAAATATCCATTAAGAGTATAATGAATAGATAAACGGTGGCATATTCACTATACTGCAGAGAGCAATAATTATACTGACATGTATCAACATGAGCAATTTAGAACTACATATTGTTGAATGAAAAGAGCAAGTGACAGAAAAAAATCAGTGTGGTTACATTTATATAAGGTTCAAATCTGAGAAAAATAAAACAACGTATTGATTGGAAACACACACATACTTGCAAAGTTACAAAGAAGAGAAAGGAAATGATCATAAGAGTCAAGAGAGTGGTTACCTTGGGGAATGGGGGACAGTGGTGTGATTAGGTAGGACACGTGGTGAGAAGGCAAGTGCTGGCATGCTTCCTTTTCTTAAGTGGTAGAAAGGAGAGTGTTCATTTTATCATTATTCTTCAGACTGTATGCATATATTTTACACATTCTGTATATATTTTATACATTCTTATGTATACAAAAATATTTTAAGACAAAAGTAAATAAGTGATAACAATAATTTTGAGAAAATAGTTGAATCTGGTAGATTAACTCTACAGGAGAAATTAATTTATTTAGATGCCAAAAACATCATATACAAAATCTTGAAGGCAAACAGCTTAAAAGTGATCATAATATAATACTCACAAGGTTAAAATAAGCTATTAAAGAAACTTTATCAGTTAAGAAGAACATTAAGATCCATTCAAAGTCAAGTTAGCAAAAGTGATGAACAAACCATTCACAAAAAAATAAACACAAAAGGCTTAAAAACATATGGTGAAAAAAATCAACCTGAGTGATTAAAAAATACCATTAAAACAAAATGCAAACATACTTCTATCAAATCAGCAGAAATTTTAAAATGATGTTATTCGATGCAGTTGATGGTGAGAAGAGAGGCAATATTCTAGACTCTTGGAAGAATGTAACCTGGTAAATTCTTTCCAGAAGCCTGCTTTGCCAAATTTACAAAAGTATGTTAAAAGGTCATAACATTGATCTAGTAATTCAACTCTCAAGACTCCAAAGGAAATGACTAGCATTGCAGACAACGGCTTCTTACTAAATAATAACTGGAACATTATTTGTAAGTAGGAAAGCGGTAGAAACTGAAATCTCCAAAAAGTAGAAAAAGTGATAAAACATGTAATCACTTATATTTGAATGGAAATATTATGTCACAAATAATATTTTCAAGCATATTTAATAATGTAGAAAGTTGGTTATGATAACCTATTAATTCAGCAAGGCAAAATACAGAAATAACTATGCACACAGATACCTCAGTATGCATGTATTACATATATGTAAGTATGCATATATACATATACACATGTATACATGTATGTATACATGTATTAATGTGTACAAGTGTGTACATACATGTATATATACTTGTATATATATATATATATATATATATATAAAAGGCTGGATAGATAAATTCTGAAATGTTAACAATGGTTTATTCTATTTTACATTCTCCTGTCATTTTTTTTTTTTTTTAGATTTTATTTATTTATTCATGAGAGACACAGAGAGAGAGGCAGAGGCACAGGCAGAGGGAGAAGCAGGCTCCTCACAGGGAGCCTGATGGGGGACTCAATCCCGGGTCTCCAGGAACACGCCCTGAGCCAAAGGCAGGAACCCAACCACTGAGCCACCCAGGCGTCCCTCTCCTGTCATTTCTAAATTCTATACAATAAATCTGATTGCTTTAATAATCAGAAAAAGATAAATTTGGAAACATGAATGACACAATATGTGATATTCCCACTCTATAATATTTATAGTCCTGAATTTTAAAGCAAAACATGGATGCATCCATGTATCTTCGAAAGGGATTTGTTTCTTTTGCTGAGTTTAAATTCTGAAGGTCTAGATAGAGCATTTATCTAGGAAAGGACTTATTTTTCAGATAGTGCCTAAAAGATGTGCTAGAGGAGAAGGAGGCTGGTGGTGATAGCAACAATGGTAACCGTGACGTGTATATAGAGTGTTACAATTTACATAGCACTTCCAGACATGTAATCTCTTTCAATTACTCAGTTCCATGGAAAAAAATGTCGCAGTCCAGCACAAATGCACCCACTCATCTCATCTTGGCCCAATGCTGGCTATGGGGGAAGACAAGAAGGTAGAAGATAAGAGTATGCTTTCAAGGAGCTTGCACTCTGGTTAGAGAGATAAAACCTTCACCTGAATAAATGTTAAATGATGAGAAATAATAATATATATGGGTTTCCAGTTTTTGTCCTCTCATGCCTGCTAAAGAGACCTTGTTTTGCGTATGATTCATATTCCCCTCCTCCACTCTCCACAAAGGGTTCAGTGACTGCTGGACCATTTCTGGGCTGCAGCTGGGTCTCTTCTCTGGACTTTTGTAATCCAGAATGAGGAGAAAGGACAAGAGATTGGGGGGAATTGTTTGGGGAGGATAGGAAGGCAGCAATTTCAGAGTAGTGGATGAGTTAAGTGGGTAGGGGTGGGGGCAAGCAGTAAGAGGGGATTTTTCAGAAGAGATGGTATCCTGTAGAAGATGTGAGTCCTCCAAGACATCTGAGAAAGAACAGTAAATAACTCAAATCAGTGAGAAACCACTTTTGGCTAGCAGACTGTTTCTCTGACCACTGCACTAATCTGAGCCTAAATCAGAACTCAATAAGGGAGTAAAACTTTAGAGTCCTTTCTATAGTGAAGAGAAGGTCCTTACCAAAGAAACTCTTTCTCTTCCTTCCCTGGGTCATGACAGTTTTAATATCTGTGACTAAATCTAATTCAAGGTCACTGGGGCAGGCAGACTTCTGGAATGACCCTCAGTGATCTCCAACTCCTGTATGTGTGCCTCTGTGTGAGGTCCTGTTCTTAAGTGAGAGCTGGAACTAATGACTGGCCCTAGTCCACCGAATACAGCAAAGACGGCGAGATGACAATTCTATGAATGTGGTTCCGGAAGGCTGTGACTCCAGCCTTGCTTCCTCTGTCTCTAGAGTCTTCTCATTTACACAGGTGGATGAAGCTGGAACTCAGTGAAGCAAGAGGCCCACCTGGTGAGGAGCCTCCAGCCAACAGCCATTGGGGAACAGAGTCCCACCAAGCCCCGCTGAGTGAGCTTAGATGTGTCCCCTTTCCAAGCTGCTCTTGTGATGACCCCAGACCAGCCGACACACTGCAGCTGAGGACAGACCCCCGGAATGGAGGGCCCAGGAATGCCGTGCTCAGACTCTGATGCTCACACTGAAGTGATAGGTGTTATTTTAAACCCCTAAGTTTGGCAGTACTTTGTTACTCATCAAGATGGCTAATCCAATCATATATTGACCTTGTCTTTCCTTTTGCTCTTTCTCCCAGAAGCTTCTTATTATGCTTCCAAATCAACCTGACCCTCTCCCTAATTCAATTCTTGCATTCGGATTACCTAGACAGTGAATCAGGGCCTAAAGAACACGTGTAAGGCTGAAATGGGTCTCTAAGGGGGAGGAAAACACTGCTTTCACTAAGTACCTGCCAGAGCAGGGACTTTGCCCTCAGAGCTCATTACCCACAGCTGCTTCCGCACAAGATGGAGAAACAGAATGATGGCGGCTTGACTATGGCCCTCCTAATCCCGCCACAGGCTGGGAGATGCAGATGGCAGTGGAAAACCAGAGCATCACTTCCTTTGAAGATCATTGAAAAGTGCCAGATCCCACACTGTTTTCTGCTACATATGCATGGGAATGTGCAAGAGGCATATCTGGACACTTTTCAGGTTGCCTGCCTCTGGGAACTCTTTAAAACAGAATACATTATATCTCAGTGGGGCCACCTATGGCTACTACGTTGACAGTCCTTTCAGAGTGGCCACCAAAAGAGCAGGAATAGTTAGAGATCTCTAGCCCATGCTAAGATGAAAGAAATCATCAAGTAGCCTTGAAGTGCAAGGCATGAAAGATATTCTTTTCCTGTTCTTCCTCCAAGTTCTGATCAGGAAGCAAATCTACAGTAATGGAAGGAGAACAAGAGAACCCAGAGGAGGTAAGGCTCAGAAAACTAGATTTTCTACCCAGTACAACACATTTCAAATCAATATTTCTTAACTGCCTTCTACAATCTTAATGATCTAGGAAGCATGAATCAAGTAGAAAACATGTCCACTGCCTCCAAGAGCTTACAGTCTCGTTACAGATTTAAGATTATAATATAACAAGAAACGTCTGGAATGGTTCTTATCTTCCACTCCCCCCACCCAATTCATATCTAGGCATTGTTGACTCTACTTGCACAATTGGATTCCTTTTCTCCTATGTTGCTTCTACCCTAGTTCACGTCACCATAGCCTCTCCCCTGGATGGCACTAGCAACCTCTTATAGGTACTTGTTTCCAAGCCATACTCTACATCATGCAAGAGTAATAGTCTCTGTATCTCCAAAGAATTCCCATAGTGCAGAATTAACACGCCTGTAAGTTCCTTCAGGGGTTAACTTCTGCCCCTCTTTTACAAATTCCCTCATGCCACACTCACCCCTCCCTATAACTCACCACATTCACCTTCGTTCAGTTCCTTAACCCACCAAGCTTAGAACATTAGAACCAGCCTTAGAACCTTTCACACTTCTGTATCTCTCTGTCTAGACCATTCTAGCCCATCTACCTAAGTCACTCATATTCAGTACTTGGCTCTCTCTGACATGTAACCTTCTCAGACCTTATGAACTTTCAATCTTAATCAGGGCCCTATTTCATTGCCTCCCCAAATTTCTTTTTTTTATAATACATCACGATTTGTAATTATATATTCATGAGTGTTGAGTTATTTAATGCATATCTTCCTTGCTAGATTGCAAACTCGAGGAGGGCAGGAATCACATATATTTTGTTCAGCTTTCTCTATCTTCCAATGAACAACTGGATGATACTCTCCCTCTTCTGAATTTTTACACTTCTTCTTATCTACCTGTTACCCAGCATTTTATTATAGTTACTTCTGTGCATGCTTCATTCTGTCTAAAAAATTTATGAGCTCCTGAGGACAGGGTCTGTGTCTTATAAATCTCTAAATCTATCTTAGGTCCAACACACACAGCCCTACATGTAATTGGCATTAATAAATATGTATCGAGTGGATAGGACAACTTAACTGTGTCTTATGAGTCTTTAGAGATGGCTTCATGGTGTTTTGGTTAAATATATTAAAGAATGTGATCTTTTCCTGACTTTCTGGATATATAGCAGTGATGGTTCCATGGGATATAAGCCAATATGATAAGATTTAAAATTTCTAACTCATAATGACTCAGCAATCTAATATACTCCCAACAGAGAGGACACTACAAAAGATTTGCTTTTGGTTTGTTTTAATGTGCTTTATTTATGAATAGAAAAGAAGTTTGCATCTCTGTCCAGGTAATAGGAATTTTTCTTTAAAGTGGGGAATATACTAGGAAAATATATGTTGATAAATTAAAGAATACTTTTCTTGTGTTGTCTCTCCTTCTGTATTCCCTCTGTCTTGAATTGGAACGTTTCAAAATGTCCTACAAGCTCATTATGCCAGATGAAATAATGGGGGACGTAGATTGATTTGAAGGGACAGCTACAAAATGTCTCTGAGGAAAGGAGGTCAGTGGACACATATTTACCATGGAGCCAAAGAAGCTGACACTTTAGGATCCCTCAATAACAAACTCCTTCCAGGGCCCTATTATTGTAAAATTTACATAAGTGAGTACTTTAATAGCAATAAGCTAACACTGCTTCTTCTTCCTCTCTAATATTGCTACTTTCCCATTCCCCTGTTTCCTGTTATGTATGGTGCCACGGCATTTGGGGCATCACACTCAGGAGTCTTAAGTGTTGGGGTATATCTAATTTCTGGTTCAGGGTACCCATATATGAAGATCATTGTGAATGCCATGTGTAGATAAGTCATTGCTATCATCCCAATGTGGAGAGAGCTTCCAATAATTCCCCCGTTTCCAACTGTGCTGACTCACCTAGTCATGTGACAGAAAGTCAGGGACAGGAGTAATTGTATTGTGTTCCACACACATCCTACAGCTCCTGGCACTGATGGGAGGGAAGGAGAGGGGATACAATATTTGAAATGAGGTTTTGTGTGTGTGTGTGTGTGTGTGTGTGTGTGTGTGTGTGTGTTTAGATTTCATGTTGGCAAGATTTAGCAGAGGGACACCTAGGTGGCTCAGCAGTTGAGCACCTGCTTTTGGCCCAGGACAAGATCCTGGAGTCCCAGGATCAAGTCCCACATCGGGCTCCCTGTATGGAGCCTGCTTCTCCCTCTGCCTGTGTCTCTGCCTCTCTCTCTGTGTCTCTCATGAATAAATAAATAAAAATAATATCTTTAAAAGAAAAATATTTGGCAACATTTCTGCCTGTATGATTTGTTATATCTTTTGTCATTCTAAATATTCATCTTAGTAACTATTTTTAAATTTTTAAAAGGATCCCCCAAATTCAGGGGAAGTCTCCACAAAAGCCATATTTACTCCCAGCACCATAATCTTATAGAGCAACTTTTCTCAAGGTAAGAACTCAGGGTAACTGTCAAACACAGCTGGATCTTTAAATGACCACTATAGCAAGAACACCCAGTAGTTGGCTGGATCACTTACATTAGCCTTCAACTGATGCCATCTATCTATTGTTCCTCCAAGTTACCTCTGTAGCAGCCTGAGTAACAATTTAAGCAGTAGTATTTTGCCTTTGATGATTACTCAGAAATGAGGGGGGAAAAGCCATATACCCTGTCATCCAAAAACAGGGCAAGAAATGAAATTATGGGTAAACTTTGGGTTTTTAGCCTTAAGTAAAAGAAAATATAATTTCCCTTCTTCACAATCCTTAAAGAAAAAGATATTACAAGCTTGATAAAATTGCTTTCCTTCTAATTCAGAGAACAATTTTATTACTTTACACAGTATGTTCTAATTCTTCAATATACATCCACTGGGCTACCTTTTAGACCACGATGAAGACACACAAAATGGAACATGCCATCTCTTGTGAAACCAATGCTTATGAGGATGATTTAAAGAACAACAATCTCATAAAGTTTACTTAAAAAGGGGGGTGGAGATTTGGCCACTTAATGTAAATTAAATCAAACATTTTTATTCTTACGGTCTTCTCAGAGATCCTAGCTTCAGCCAATTTGTATGTTTGTCTAAAGCAGTGGTGTTCAAGTGAGTTTTTTTCTTCTTTTTCTCTTTTTAATAACAGTTCTATTGAGATATAATTCACATATCACAAAATTCACCCTAGAAAGTGTGCAATCAAGTGTTTTTAGTTTATTCACAGAGTCATACAACCCTCACCACTATCTAAGTTTGGAATACTCTCATCACCCAAATTGGTTGTTGGGCTTTTGGGTTGTTTCTACTTCTTGGCTCTTATGAATAATGCTGCTATGGATATCTATGTACAAGTTTTTGTGTGGACATATGTTTTCATTTCCTTTGCATATATACACAGGGGTGGAATTGTTGGGCCATATGGTAACTCTATTTTTAACAATTTAAAGGATTGCCAGATTGTTTTCCAAAGTGGCTGCACCATTTTTCATCCTCACCAGCAGCATATAAGGGCTCCAATTTTTCCACATCCGTGTCAACATTTGCTATTGTCTGTCTCTTTTATTTTAGTCAACTTAATGAGTGTGAAGTAATATCTCATAGTGGTATTGATTTGCATTCCAAATAGATTTTGCATACCTATTAGCATTTGGGTATTCACCCCGTGTTATATGTTCTATGTGCTGGATTATTTATAAACTCATATACATAGAGTACAGTACAAATGTAGCATACTGTATATATGCTACAATACTATAAAACATTGACTAAAAATATGTTTTAAAAACAAGAAAGAAGTTTTAAGATTTTCCTCCAAGATGTCACAGAATGGTCCTTTTTACTCTCCTGGAGTTAATTCATCCCACTTGGCATGGAGTATCTATCTAAAAGACCAGACGATCAAGGATTCTAATATTCTTTCAGCAGTGTTTCTGTGTTGGGAGCTCACTACATGCACTGCATTCTGCTAAGCGCATCCTAGTACATGAACATTCCTAAAACATGGTCCATGATGTCAGATGTCATAGTCTACCATGTTTCATAACCAAGGCACTTTTAAATTGGAAGTATGGGACCATATTACATAAATAATAATTCATGGTATGAACACAACCTAATCTGACATATCTTCTAAATTTTAATTTAATTTTTCCCTTTTTATTATTTAAATTCAATTTGCCAACATATATAATCTGACATATCTTAACGGTATAGGCAATAATTAATGTATGCATAGGAAGCCATAGAAAGTGATGATTCATCCAAGTTCCATCAACTCATTGTTACACAAACCAGCTTTTCTTTTTTTTAAATAAATTTATTATTTTTTATTGGTGTTCAATTTGTCAACATATAGAATAATATCCAGTGCTCATCCCTTCAAGTGCCCACCTCAGTGCCCATCACCCAGTCACCCCCAACACCCCGCCCACCTCCCCTTCCACCACCCCTAGTTTGTATCCCAGAGTTAGCAGTCTTTCATGTTCTGTCTCCCTTTCTGATATTTCCCACTTTTTTTTCCCCTTTCCTTTTCACTATTTTTTATATTCCCCAAATGAATGAGACCATATAATGTTTGTCCTTCTCCGATTGACTTATTTCACTCAGCATAATACCCTCCAGTTCCATCCACGTCGAAGCAAATGGTGGGTATTTGTCGTTTCTAATGGCTGAGGAATATTCCATTGTATACATAGACCACAGCTTCTTTATCCATTCATCTTTCTATGGACACCGAGGCTCCTTCCACAGTTTGGCTATTGTGGACATTGCTGCTAGAAACATCGGGGTGCAGGTGTCCCAGCGTTTCACTGCATCTGTATCTTTGGGGTAAATCCCCAGCAGTGCAATTGCTGGGTCGTAGGGCAGTTCTATTTTTAACTCTTTGAGGAGCCTCCACACAGTTTTCCAGAGTGGCTGCACCAGTTCACATTCCCACCAACAGCGCAAGAGGGTTCCCCTTTCTCCAACATCCTCTCCAGCATTTGTGGTTTCCTGCCTTGTTAATTTTCCCCATTCTCACTGGTGTGAGGTGGTATCTCATTGTGATTTTGATTTGTATTTCCCTGATGGCCAGTGATGCGGAGCATTTTCTCATGTGCTTGTTGGCCATATCTGTGTCTTCCTCTGTGAGATTTCTGTTCATGTCTTTTGCCCATTTCATGATTGGATTGTTTGTTTCTTTGGTGTTGAGTTTAATAAGTTCTTTATAGATCTTGGAAACTAGCCCTTTATCTGATATGTCATTTGCAAATATCTTCTCCCATTCTGTAGGTTGTCTTTTAGTTTTGTTGACTGTATTCTTTGCTGTGCAAAAGCTTCTTATCTTGATGAAGTCCCAATAGTTCATTTTTGCTTTTGTTTCTTTTGCCTTCGTGGATGTATCTTGCAAGAAGTTACTGTGGCCGAGTGCAAAAAGGTTGTTGCCTGTGTTCTCCTCTAGGATTTTGATGGAATCTTGTCTCACTTTTAGATCTTTCATCCATTCTGAATTTACCTTTGTGTATGGTGCAAGAGAGTGGTCTAGTTTCATTCTTCTGCATGTGGATGTCCAATTTTCCCAGCACCATTTATTGAAGAGACTGTCTTTCTTCCAGTGGATAGTCTTTCCTCCTTCATCGAATATTAGTTGACCATAAAGTTCAGGGTCCACTTCGGGGTTCTCTATTCTGTTCCATTGATCTATGTGTCTGTTTCTGTGCCAGTACCACACTGTCTTGATGACCACAGCTTTGTAGTACAACCTGAAATCTGACATTGTGATGCCCCTAGCTATGGTTTTCTTTTTTAAAATCCCCCTGGCTATTCGGGGTCTTTTCTGATTCCACACAAATCTTAAAATAATTTGTTCCAACTCTCTGAAGAAAATCCATCAAACCAGCTTTCCTTTCTTAGATTTGTACCTCTTCTTTACAAATACTAAATGGTGTTTGCATAATCTACATTTTCTCCCCAGTTGTCTTCAGGATATTTTCTTTGTCTTCATTGTTTTGATATTTTACAACAATGTGTCTGTATAGATTTATTTTTACTTATCATATAAAGACTTGATTATGTCTACCTACCACCAAGTTTCCCAATGTTCTGCAAATCTAGAAAGTTGCTCATCCATGTTGTCTTCAGATAGGGCTTTTTTGTTTTTTTGTTTTGTTTTGTGGTCTTACTGGTTAATAATTGAACAATGCAAGTGAGCAAATGATGGTTAGTTTGAAGCAAAACAATCTCCATGATGACAGAAGGATAAGAAATCAGTAACAGCATTAGCAAAATCTTGTCTATGTCTATGTCTATCTTCATCTTAACTATGAAAACAAAATGATGCTGATGGAAGTCATCCCTAATATCTGTGATACATGTACCTGAAAAGCAGTAGTAAGTAATACACTTGTTCAGGTTTCTTTACTTCTAGGTGACCTCAACTGAAGAATATCACAGGCTAGTTGAGGCAGCCCTTGTGCAAACAAATATGATGAGATTTGGTGATTGCCCTGGCTGTAAGGATGGACGTCAGGTATCTTGACATCTGGGAGAAAAATCTGATGGATTTGAATGGATTATGTGGTCCACACAACTTCCTCCCTTAGTCATCAGTAGCAACTATATAGTTCAAAACCCAGTTAACATTCAACACCACTAAAAAAGCAGGGAACCCAAAGGGAACAACGGAGGTCCACTAGTTTCTGGAAACCCTTAGCAAAAGAAGGAGCAACATGGGGTGGAGGCAGAGGCAGTAGAGGAGGCTATCAGCTCTGTGGAAGGACAGCAGCTCAGAAAGAAAGAGATCCAGGATGTAGGGGGTAGGGGCTGGAAGAGGCTCCTGGACTCTCTGGTTTCCCCCAACATCTTTTTTGTACATCTCCCTGGGGACTCTTGTGAGACCAGGAAACATTCCATCATGCCATGAGGAACATGTGTTTATCTTTCCAGGAGGTTCTGGTACTCAGGCTACCATACATAGCTCATGGGAAATGATATAAGAGATAAATAAAAGATATTAGACTCAAATTAAACTGTAGGTCTCAAGGAATCAGTAAGTCAGAAATAGCATTTTTTATAAATAAAGGAACATGGACTGTAGGTCTTCCAGTGAACTTGGCTCTAGGCAAGTCATTCAATCTCTCCAGATCTCTCTAAGCCCCCCTGAAGTCCTTTATTTTTGATATATGATGTTACTGACCTGTCGAGTCTGTTGCTAAGATTAAAGCCAAAAATATTTGTTAAGCGGAGCACAAAGAATGCTCAATAAATGTGACTACTTTTCTTCTCCCCACATCCAGATCTACCCCACCCCTCTTCCTAGGAACCTGTGACATGAGTAAGCCATTTCTGAAAACTAATAACTAGAGTTAGAGGGAACAAGCTAACTCCACTGTTATCACTGCACAATATTACTACTTCATGTTCTCCCTTGCCTCTATATCCTGAAAAAAAAAATCAAGAGGTTTTCCCTGTATGATTTCAACCCTGCTGATTAATTTTCTTTCACTCTGAAGGAAAAGCTGTGTGGCTATCTGAGCAAAGCTGAAGTTGCTCTTATCACAGATGACAGACTTACATTGAAAAAGCTGAGGTTCATCACTGGCCAGGGCAAGAGGAGGGAATGTCAGAGTGACTCCAAATATGGTTCTTGGACCACTAGCATCTAGAGCTTGTGGAATCAGATATATTTCTTAGTAAATTCCTAAGTGGTTTGTATGTAGATTCATGTTTGAGAAGCACAGCATGCCTCTTGGTCACATAGGCACCTTGCCCCTAGTTCCCTTCCTCTACGTCTGAGATGGAGTCAGAAAGCCTTTGCTTTGCTCAGTCCCCATTTTAATCCATGGTATCATTCAGAAGTTCCTGGTTATTCAGTGACAAGATTCATTGGAGCTGAGTTCCGCAGACTGCCCTGAGTCAGGCTGGTTCCGTTTGTCAGAGCTTGGGCTATAGTCCCACCAATGGCCAAGAGGGTAACAAGAATATAAAGAATCTGGATTCATAATGCCCAATGCATGCAAGCAAGGCACAATATATTCCTTATACACAAGGAGCTGGACAGACATAGAGCTACCTCTTCTCACTCTATGACCTACATCCTGACCACATAGAAGGAGGATCTTATATAAAGAGAAATTTCTAGTATCATCAAAGCACTAAATTGAAAAATTAAAGATGCAAGATTTAGCAAGCAAATGGTAGCAATGTATCTGCAACTGCAATAAGCATCTACATTGGTTGTTGCATCCTCTCTGCTTGTATTTATTAATGTAATGCTAATTTGTTCCACTAATAAGAGTTATAACAGAAGGATAATGACCAGAAGCCCCATACAAATTGTTCTTCATCTGTTTTCTTTCTCTCTCTCTCTCTTTTTTTCCTTTTAGCCATGAATTGATTAAAGCCTAGAAGGAAGAAAATGCAGTATCTGTCAACTCACTATAAATATGGACGGGAAATTCTGAGAGGGGTTTTTCTGTTTCTTTGGCATTTGTTTCAATGCTGCATGGATTTATTCAGAAATGAGCTGGGAAGCCAGTATCATAAAAATGACTAAATGTGAACATAAAAAATTAAACCTTTGTACCTTGGACCAAGCTGATGGTTATCTGGCTCCAGCCTCATCTCCATTTTTATTGAAAGCAAATTTTGCATCTATGTATGATTCAAAGGGTGCTTCATTTTATTCTTCTCCTTCTAAATGTGTGTGGTTTGGGTGCTGCTACTCTGTTCAAGGAAGATGATAAAGCTGGCTTTTAGGCTCACATGTCCTGCTCACATAGTCAGCTCTGAAATCATATGTTATTTCACAGAGATCAGTTGATTCAGACTAAATCTATTGTCCACAAACATGCACAGATCTCCCCATTTCTTAAATAAGCAACACAAAACTATTTGTCTCCTCTATGTTACCTCCTCAAGCTCAACCAGTCTCTGTCTTATTAAAAAAAAAAATTTTAATTTGAGTTCAGCCAATGTGTTTTAGCTCAATATTGTGAGGTAGGGCTCACTTTAAAGCTCCTGTCTATACCTCATGGTATGGATCATAGCCTTATCATGCATACAAGGAAAGAGGCACAGAGAGATGGCTGAAGTCAAACAGCAAAGAAGAGAAAGGGTTGGGATTCCATTTACATTTTCTAAAAGATCCAGGGATCTTTTCAGTAGCTCAGTGTTTCTTAAAGTGTGGCCACTAGATAAGCAGCATGTTAGAATGAAAATTTGGTACGGGGAGACTTGTTAGACTGAAACCTATTAGAGTGAACATTTGGGGGGTGGCCTCATCCCATACCTATTGAACCAGAAACCCAGCAGTCCACATGACAAGCCCACAGGTGATTCGTTGTCAAGTTTGAGAAAGACTGCATCAGACCAGAGCTGTCTTCCATCTCACCCCTCAGAACTATTTGGAAAGACAGAGAATGTTCATTGCCAGATTTTGCTCAGAAGCCACTCCCTCTTTAACAACTTTGCTTCCATGCTTATAGCTTTCTAAACAGCACTGTCTGTGTTCTCCTTTTTCCATTCAGCAAATCTGCACTGAACGCATTCAATGGGTGGAACACTGCATTGAATTCTATGCATCCAAAGGCACTGATAAACAGAGTTCTGTGTGCAAAGAGGATGATGATGACGATGAACAACACTCAAAGGGCCAACAGTGATTTTGTCATGAGTGCACCCAGTCTTCCCTAATCCCAGAGGCATCTGACCCTACTAAATTTGCTCCTTGAAAGGGCTCTCTCCTATTGTTTTTTGTGGGGTTTTAAAAGATTCTATTTATTTATTTATTTATTTATTTATTTATTTATTTATTTGAAAGAGAGAGTGTGTGTGTGACAGAGATAGTAAGAGAGCATGACCAGGGAGGAGAGGGAGAAGCAGGGTCCCTGACAGGGGGCTCGATACCAGGACCCTGAGGTCATGATCCAAGTCAAAGGCAGATAATTAACCAACTGAGCCACCTAGGCACCCCAAGATCCTCTCCTTTAGTAACTGTGTCCCTTAGCTGGTGGTTACTCTGTGTTTCCATTAGCTTTACCTTCCCCCATTCATTCCATCATATAAGTCCTCCTTAGTACTTCATTTGTATCCAATTTCTTTTCTCTTTATATACCTCCTCCTGATAGTCTTCTCAAAACTTCCAGCCTCCTGATTTTGCTGCCTCTTAATGGCACCATCATTTTCCACTAAAGCTCAAAATCTCAGCCAGTCCTTCACCTTTCCTCCAATACCCCCAGCCCTAAATTAATCAGCAGCCAAGTCCTCACATTCAGGCCATGTGTCTCTAGCATCTTCTTGTTTTCACTCCCACTGCCACCAGGTTAGTTTGGGTCTTTGTTATCTCTTACAAACACTGTTTCACCAACCACTTATCTGGCCCTTCCCATCGTCTCCAGAACCCACCCAACACAATAAAATAGAAAAAGACACCTTCGTAAAAAAATATAGCACTAGCTTGCTTCAAATCTCTCATTGTGGGCTGCAGTGCTTAAGCATCCAGCTTGATTTCAACTCAGGTCATGATCTCAGGGTCATGAGATTGAGTCCCATGTCAGGTTCTGCACTCCTTAGGGAATCTGCTTGGAATTCTCTCTCCTTCTCCCTCCCACTTGTGCTCTCTTTCTAAAATGGATGAATAAATCTTGAATTAAAAAAAAAAAAAAAAAACCTCTGATTGGTTCCTCCTTGTCCACCAAAGTCAAAACTGACTTTAAAGAAGGCTCTCAACTATGATTCCAAATGACTTCTCCAGGTCTTTCACCCCTATGTGCTCTATCATTTCAATAAGAAAGACCACCAATAAAATATTTCCAAATGCAACCTTCTTTTTTTTTTCACTTCTGTTTATGTGCTTCTTTCAGTTAGTTCATCTTTGTATTATTACCTGTTAACATCCTACTTTTCTTTGAGATCCAACTGAAATAACACCTTGTCCATGGTGCTGCCCTCGTTTGACCAATGGGATATGGTTGGTTTCCTTCCCAATGTCTTCCATGAGTTCTTTGAATGTTCTTTCCCTGCTCTTTGTTATTCTCTTTTACATTTGGATTTTGGTGTAGCCAGATTATCACTAGCTGCATGTCTTTTGTTGTCCAAACCAGTAATTTTCTCAAGGGAGAAAATCATTACATATTGGTTAAATGTAATTGAAATTTATTTGCCTTCTTCTGTTTCTCCCTTACATCACCAACGATTCTGTTTTGTTCTTAACATTTGATTCACAAATCAGATTTAGCTTCCATCCCAAAGATCCAGAATTTTCCTTTCACGGAGTCTAATTCAAATATAGTTTCTGTGCCTTTTACCTCATCAGGTCTTAAATTTAGTTCTTAGGACTCACAAGGGGTTGGTGTATGGTTTGTAAGTTAACATCTGGATTATGATACAATTAATTCAGGAAGATCTGGATGAAAATGTCTATACTGGGTGACCTTGGTCAGTCTTTCAGACATTGAGTTTCTGTGCCTATAAAAAGAGATGAATTCTTTCTACTTTGGAGGGTGTCAAAGCCAAATAAGACAATAAAATTGAAATGTCTAGCAAAATAACAGGTCATAAAACTGGAGTTGAAGTTTTGCTTTTATTTTACAGATAAAGAAACCAAGGCCCACTCCTTTGGTCACCAGCTTGAAAGAAGCCAAGCTAGTATCAAAATCACTATGTTTTGACTCTCTGCCAGGTCCTTGTCCAGATAAATGAGGCAAATCTTTCCAGTGGCAAACTGAAGGCCTAGAAGAAAGCTAATCCTGAGTAGGCCAAGACTGTCCCCAGCCCTCACCACTCAGGGGACAAGCCAGCACTTGCATCCTATTACACAAAGAGCCTCAAAAAGCCAGAGGAGCCATTTGGGGAGCATTCCAGCAAGTCTCCAGCAATGGTGACCTTCTGGGTGATTTCTGTATCCTCTTGGCTGACTCACTTTGCAATGTAGGCAGAAGTCTGCTGTGTCTGACCTCTCAGACCTCGCCTGAGTGCGTCAGGGAGTCTCTGGGGCAGTTGTGACACCCTGTGGCCAGGTTGGCTCATCACAGCAGAGCACTGCTTAGTAAAACAAAGACTGCAGGAGACAGGTGCAGGAGAAGTGAGAGCTGCTCCCCTGACTTTGTGTAGCATCGGGGCCTCTTGGCTTCAGCTCACACTCCCTATTCCTCCTCTGCCCAGCCCCACTCATCTTCCACCTCCATTAGATTTATGTGTAGCCTTTTTGGCCTTAGTGAATCCAGAATAGCCCTGAGAGAGGAAATAAAAAGAACCAGAGCTGAAGGCCACAGGAAATGACTCTGAATCAACACTAAATTCCTCCAGAGGGCCCTATCTTCCTCTTCACAGCACCCTACCCAACCCGTCATGCGTGCCGTATACTGTAAGTGTTCAACAAATCTTAATCAATATAAGTTAATCTCATTCTTTTAAAATTTGAACTTGACTTGTTATGGCTCTATAGTGAGTCTCCCGCAGCAGGAACAAGGAGTCTTACCTGTCGGTGTCTTCCCAGAGAAGCAGAGAAGTTTAGAAGATAGAGTTTTGAGTGAGTGCCATAGAGTGAAATTCTTTATACCAGAGAAAGATGATGCTATTCATGGATGTTTGGGCTTTCTGTGACCTGCCCTCCTTCTGGTCAGCAGTGTTTTTTTTCACTCTATCTCCTTCCCCGCAAGTGTTCACAATATCTTTTCCTTCTCTTCTGGAAAGACCCCTAATTCCAATTTTGCCTTTTCATGTTTGCTTTTATTCTGTGAGAATTTTTTTATTATTAAATAAGTGAGTTCAGTAGCACAAGACTGAAATGAAATTAAATCTAACTAGGACTTCTTCTAGGTAAAGTGCAAAACAGAATGTAGCTTCAGGTGAACAGACAGCAACAGCTGTCAGCATAAGTAAACTCACTTAACAGGATTTGTAATTTTATGAAATTATTTATAAAAGCACCATTATGTCACTTGTACTGGAGGAATTGACAGACTGAATGCATCTTTTGGCATATGTTCATTTCCAGAAGTGTCTTGGAATATTACCATCTATTTCTATCAGATAATGAAAATATAAAATAGAATAAACTAGAAAGGGAGCAAGAACAAGCATCTGGAGATGGTGATAGTCTCATGATTTGAGACAGTTTGGAGAGGAGGCAAAGAGTATGCCAGCAGTGAAAGACCAGATTTGGAAAAGAAGAGCCAAGTTCAATGTAACCTAGATGACTCAGTCCACGCTACCTTTCCATACTGTAACTTATAGTAGCTGTCACCCTTGGACACAATGCTCTGCTGGTCACAGATCTTACCTGGCACCTATGACATGTCCAGTATCAACCCTGGCTTACCAAGTTCTATATGATCTACCTTCTGCCTTCTCTAAATTCTACCCCATGTCCCCATCCTGGCTGTCCTATTTTTCCTTCCATCTGCCACAGGACTTTGTGGCACTTTGTTTTCTCTGCTAGAATGTGCATACATTCTTGCATAGATGACCTCTTGCATAGATGACCTTTCACTTCATTCAAAACTTGCCTTAAATGTTACTTTTCCAAAGCTCACTGTTCCCTCCACTTTACATTGTATTTTTCTCTGTTTTATTTAGAGCTACCTGGAATTATATTACACATTTATTCTGTTATTATATGTTATCTATCTCTCCATGAGGACTGGACTCTTGTCTTTTTTTTAAATCAATGTTTAGTTACATGGTAAGTACTCAATAAATATTAATTGACTGAAAGGATTCAGCCTGCTTGGCTTTTGTCTGAAACCCTTCCTGCCCAAATTTCCAATTCTGTCTTGCAGATGAATTATTAAGAGTAAATCTTATTTACTAATTTTATATAGTAAGATAACACTATATCTGTGAAAATTAATTTTCCAGTCTGTAAAATAAGATCACATCCATTTTCTTAAGTGGAATACCAAAGGAGTACAGACATTCCTAATTTAAAATGGGGTGACATACCAATAAACCCATCGTAAGCTGAAAATGCATTTAATACACCTAACTTAACATCATAACTTCATCTTGCCTACCAGCCTGTAGCTGGGCAAAATCATCTAACACAGATCCTATTTTATAATAAAGTGCTAAACATCACATGCGATTTATTGAACACTAATACAAGTGAAAACAGAATGGTTGCATGGTTACAGAAGGTTATCAGTATATCAGCTGTTCAAACTCATGATGCCACTGTCTAGCATCAGAGGAGAGGATCTTACTGCATATCGCTAGCCCAGAAGAAGATCAAACTTCAAAATTCTAAGTAAAGTTTCTACTAAATGCATCTTGCTTTCACACATCTTAAGTCAAACCATCATAAGTCAGGGGCTCTCTATAATAAGAATTTTGGAAAGGGGGATAATATTTACTTATCACCTACTATATGCTCAGCATCATGCCAAGGGCTTTCCAAATATTTTGTGATTTATTTCCCTCAAAAACCATGCTGGTTGGCAATATTATTGCTATTTTATAGTTGAGGAAACAGGCTGAGACAGAATAGTTTGACTAAGGTTACAATGGGCTGAATGTGTCCCTTAATAAGATATGTTCAAAGTCCTAACCCCCAGTATTTTTTAAATATAAACTTATTTGGAAGTAGGATCTTTTCAGATGTAATTAAGTTAAAGATCTCAAGATGACACTGTACTGGATTTGAGGTGGGCTCTAAGTCCAATGAATGGTGTCCTTATAAGAGGAGGAAAGGACACAAACACACAGAGAAGACACCCATGTGAAGATGAAGGTTGAGCCAGGAAAGAGGTGTCTACAAGCCAAGGAAGGCCACGGGCTGTTCACAACTCGCAAAAAGTAGGAAAGAGTTATGGATTTGCAGCCTCAAGAACTGCAAGAGAATACATTTCTGTTGTTTTAAGCCACCCAATTCATGCCCATTTGTAACTTATTTAGCTAATACAAAATCCTGGGTGGTAAGTGGCACAGTAAGCACTTGAACATGGATCTGCTGCATCCAAATCCTGCACTCATCCCACCATCCCAGGTGACTCCTCTGAATTCTACAGCAAGGAGGCCATGCTTGCTTGACACGTTATAACAATGCATTAAGATTTAAAAGCAGAGCCCCGTAACCAAATGAAATCTGCAAGCATGGTTGTTACCTTTGGTCATATTATCATCTATATTCATGCCCAACATGCAAAAGAAGACCTCACACTAAGGAAACTCTCCAGTGATTCCAAATTGAAAGGGTTGCAAATGCTGGGAAAGAAAAAAGAGGCTTGCCGAGGAACTTCGGAGCAAGAGACGAGAGCAGAAAATAATAAAGAGAGATTTCACTGGAGGGGAAAGAGCAGCCGCTCCCTTTGAAGGGAAATATTCAAAGCACAGAGCAAACTTGAAAAGGAGGCCTGAAAAGAGACATGTAGGAGGGGAGTCGGATTTAGACGGCCATGCTATAGTAGGAGAAAAAGAGAGAGAGAGAGAGAGCAGTAATATCATTTCCAAGTTCATTTTCAGAGCTGGAAAACTCACAGAGCTGACAGGTTGCAAAGTCCCTTTTTATGAGGCTCTAACGAGAGGATAGGTTATTTCCGAGTGCCTTCAAACCCAAAGGTGGAAATGCACAGAGCAGGGCAGGAACCCGAGGAAGGGGTTAAAGGAAAGCCATGCATGCAGAGGATGGATTGATTTCTGGGGACAGATTAAAAGCACTCAATGTGTACACTTGATGAGGTGATAATTAAGGTCACTGGGGAAGCGCTGAGAGCTTCCAGGGAGGAGGTAAGGGAGGCCAATATGGAGGCAAGTGGGGAAGAGCCTGGAGCATTGCACAGGGGCAAGCAGGCAAGTGGGGGGGTCAGGAGCAACCCACAGAGGAGTGTTCACTAAGGCTCAGTGCAAACTTCCTGACAGGCTGAACTTTATTACATCTCCATGTAACTCAGATTTCCAGTGACCTTTCGCTGTTGCACAAGTGAAGTCATTTCCTTTGAGAAAAGGTGCTATATAAATGTAAACATGTAAGTCTGCACTGGACAGAGTGCTAGCAAATAAATTCATCCCGGAATCCTCCCGCCTTGATCCTCAAGAGACAGACTGGATATGACCTCACAGATCTTTCTTTTCATCTTCTATTTATGGGAATTGTACCTGACACCATCAATTTGGTGTACTTCTCCATCTGGGAAACTCAAAAATAAGTGATATTACTGGAGACCATACTGTTTTAATAAAAACACTCTATGAGGTCAGTTGTGACCCAGCCTATCCGGAAGAATCGTTATGTGGCTAATACTGGTGAGTCTGGAAAACCCTTTATCAGGAGAGACTGGGTTCTGATAGAAGAAATGTGACTTTACTCTCTACAGAACTATCCAGGAGCAGACCATGTACAAATCGAGTTGGCCCATTTTCTCTGCATGTGTACACATATCTCGGTCCCTTTGCGTAGGTGGCATCTGCTGCCTGAAATGGCCTTTTGGGCTCTATCAAAAGCATAGTCATATACTATATAAAGCCAAATCTAGATGTTGCATCTGTATTCCAGTACTTGTCTGGCTTCCTTCCACTGGCCTCAGAAGACTGGGATCTTGGAATCAGAGGTCAGAAGGATGAGAGCCATGTTCTGCCTCCATTCACCTCCATAGCTCCGCCCACCCTACTACAGGGCCATGCTTACCAGCAACATACACCTAGAAATTGAAAAGATACTCAGGGTGATTTTCTCCTGGCTGCGAATTAACTAAAAAGGTCACCCCAAAATGTGATTTTTCCCCCCAAGGAACAGTGGTATCAGAAGCTAATGAAATTTGAACTTAACCATTTTCCACTGAACTTTTCATTTTACTTTAGGATGTTAAGAGAGAGAAAGAGAGAGGAGTATGGAAAAAGGGAAGAAGCAGAAGTCAGGAGTTAGATCTGAAGAAGCTCTTCCATTTGTAGGCAACCCCTTTTATTAGGCCAAATGCCAAGCACAGTTGTGTCATTTATAAACTGAGGACATTGCAGACTTGGTGGAGTTAGGTGTTATGTCTGTTGGAAAAGGTATATTAAGAAAAAGAATTGGGGGGAAAAAAGAAAAAGGATTGGGATTGCAGAATATGGGTGAAGGGGATTTGGAGGTACAGGCTCCCAGTTGCAGAATGAATAAGTCATGGGGATAAAAGGTACAGCACAGGGAATATAGCCAATCATATTGTAATAGTGTTGTATGGTGACATGCAGTAGCTCCACTTGTGGTGAGCATAGCATAGCATACAGACTTCCTGAATCACTACGTTGTACACTTGAAACTAATGGAACATTGTGTGTCAACTCTACTTCAATAACAAATAAATAAACAAATAAAATTTTTGAAAAGTTAAAAATAAAAAGATTGTATTACCTATTATGGGCTTGATGCTATAACTGGTTCTATCTCCTGGGTCTTGCATGGTGCTTTGCTCCTAGCAGGCACTCAGTACATATAGTTTAACTTTTGAATGAATAAGTGAATGAATGAAGAGGTTTGAACTAGATCAGTGCTCCTTCTGGCCATAGATCTCTGGGGGCCCTAATTACAGAACAGTCCACAAAACTTTCTGGCACCAAAAGTCAGATTTTTTTTAACCTTTCAAGACCTATATGGTCTCTAATGACACTTAATGCCTACATTTGTTCTCTGTTCTGAAGGAATGAGAGATTATAAAATAACAGTAGGACTTATAGCCCAAGGGAAAGGGTAAATGTCAGAGGTCCAGGGAAATAAAGAAATACCAGATGGAGCAGGATCCATGAAGAGCAAAATAAGGGCTCTTAGAATAGACTCCAAACTCTCTGCCATATACTGCAATGATCAAGATATGATCCACTTTCCATTGTCTGCCAGAGTAAGTCATGAGAAGTCAGTAACAAATAAATACACAGGTATGTCTTCTTTACACCACACCTCTGGTTTAGTGATTCTCAAACGTTACATGTCTAAGAACTTAGTTATCAGTGGTATTCATATTACAGTGGGAATGTTCATTTATACAACACTTACTAAATCCTGGAAAAGTTATTTAAAATACAGATTCCCTGATTCTACCCTACAAATTCTCATACAGTAGAAAGCTGGAGCCCAGAAATCTCTATTTTTTAATGAAGGCCCCAAGTGAGTCTGATGAGAGTGGTCCTGGCACCAAACCTGGAGATAGATGTTCTAGTTCCGCTTGCTTTATTACCTCAATAGGCCTGTCGTGTCACCACACATTTAATGAACCATATCTAGAGTGGGACAGGTCTTTTAAATCATTTTAGCCTAATCCCAACAGTTTACAAATGAGAAAACCATGGTACAAGGAAGTTTGCTGTTCTTAACCAAAACTGGTGAAAGGCAAGACTATGCTAAAATTATTTTTTGGCCTTTTGTTTATTTAAATTCTCTTCTCTGGCATCAAAATTAGCCTCCTGTACCACTTACAATTTAAGAGTAATTTTGTAGTTCATAATCTGCTTCCTCGTGGGATATTCCATCAAGACTTCTGTTTTCCAAAATATGCCTAAGAAATTTTTAAGTCTTAGGTGGAAGCATACTGCAGTGGTGAGCCCCATTCAATTTTGTGCTTTATGATACTTGTTCCCTCTCTTTGAGCTTTAGCTTAAGAATGGGGATAAAAAAGGCTACTATGCAGAAATATTATGATTAAATAAAACACTTAAAATTTTTGGCCAATAGGAAGTCCTCAATAAACATACAATCATTGATCCAAGAGCAATAACATATTTTGTTTTCAAAATGGCAAACAACACTTCACTATCAGGGTTCTGTTGCCAAGTACTTGCATTTTGAGACAATATGCTGTCTCTGCCTATTCTCTGTCTCTCACATTCAGTTGAGTTATCAACAATTTTCAATCTAGAAGAATAGCAATTTTGTACAATTTCACCTAATATAAGTCTAGGATCAATTTTGATGATTCCATATTCACATTAATCACACCAAAAATTAACAGTGTACTTGTAGCTTCGTCAGCCTTTAAATTACAGGATATCTACACATGTACAATTAATTAGTAGATCTGTTTCTCATCCCCAACTCTCTTCGAGAAAATTTCATATTATTAATATAAAAGCCTTTTTAAATTTTAGTCAGAGGCATCATAGCCAGTTTGGACAGTTCTCTCAAACCTCTTGTGTGTCTAGTCCTCAAAGCAAAAGAAAACAGTGGCTCTCAGAGGTCACAGGAATATTGTTCTCAGCTATCGACCTTGAAATCCAAACAGCTGTCAGACTGCAGGAAACATCAATTCTGTCAAATGATACTAGCCCAAATTCCCGTCAAAGGGTCAATAAATTGTGTAAAAACAGGACCCCTTATGGAATGCAATTAAAACTCACAGATCAAAGGTGAGGGCAGGCCAAAGGTAGCTTGCCAAGGAAAAAGGCACAGAGATGATTCTCACATTTGGGCAGACAGAGAGTAAGGGAAGCAATGCTTAAATGGGAAGGTGATTCTAGTGTTTATGAACAGTAAAATGTCATGACACAACTTCTTTCTTACCAGTGAGCAATTATTCCTGGTGCCCAAAGAGGCAGAAGTAATAGACCAAGTGGCAAAGATCTTTTTTTCACAAAACTTAAATTTGAACTGAAGATACACAACTAGCTCTTTAGATTTTAATTCTTAAAACAACTTTAAGTATAATTTATAAAGGAATAGGGAAATGGGATAGAGATGGACAATGTAAATGCCTAATGTGACAAACTGACAAGTGAATGGTAAAAATTCATTAATCGACTGAATATTTTGTCTGACTATAAAGTCCACTGTAATAATATCCCCAATTCTATGAATATGGGGAAACACTTTGATGTCATATAAACATTGGATATAGCTTTGCCAGGGTCAGCACCAAATCTGATCAATAACAAAACTAGACAAGGGCTATTGAATTCTATGTGTTGATGCTCCCATGGCTTTTAATCTATGTGTTGATGACTCTTCCTTTGCTTTGTATTTGTCCAGCCACCGTCATTGTCGAAAGTGTCTTCTGCTTGCTCACCTTTGTCTCATCTCCCACTTGTCACTCAGCCCTCTGCAATTTGTGTGGTCCCTACCTCTAGAGAAACTTCTCTCACAATCACCTCCAGCTCAATCCAATAACCAGTTTCCCATCATCATCTACTGCATTGTGGTGACTGATACTCTACTTGACTTATTCTCCCTATTCCTAGCTCCTAAAACTCTTCTGCGGACTATCTTCCACATCCGTGGGAGTATTTTCTCTTCCTTTCTTGTTGAACTATTTTTCTTTGGCTGATAGTTACCCCATTTACATGCACGTGTATCCTAGAAATGTTATTCCTTCTTCACCTTTCCTTAATAAATATCTCTCCTTGAGTGTCCTCTGCTCCATGACTTTAATCTATGTGTTGATGACTCTTCCTTTGCTTTGACCTCTCAACATTAAGCTCAGATTTCTATCTCTGGGGTTTGAATCCTCTTAGGGTGCCAGTCAGTGTCTTGTCACCAGCTCCAGCTGTCCAGATGTTAACCACAGTCCCAGGTGCCCTGTTAGATCCAGACAGGATTGTTTCAAAGGCCATGGAATGTCCATTGTCTTCACCATTTAGGGTCAGTGTTCTGTCATCTCCACCTGGATAGTGTGTGGCTTTCTTATGCTCAATGTATCACAAGTAGTGCTCTTGTCATATCCTCTACATCTGTTCATGTAATTTATGTTGTCTATTTCAGTGAAAGCTACAGTAACCATCAAATCATGCCAAGCTGTAAACTTCTTAATTATCTTACCTTCTTTCCTCATACCCCATGTCTCACTGAACACCCCCTGTGTCAAATCTACTCTTAAATAGCTCTCAAATGTGCTTCCAAATCTTGATTCCTACAACTCTAGTCTTACACAGCCCCTTGTCACATCTTTTTCTAAACTGATTTTTAGTTAGTAACTCCTGTTTTTTATTTCCCTGGCCCTCTGTTCTACCTTTAATGCTACAGTTAGTCTCCCACATTTTTGGCAGAGAGAACTTTCCAGAAGGTAAACCTGCTAATGTTATTCATGGCCTTAGATTTCCTCAATGGCTCCCCATGACCTTCAGCATGCTGCTTCACATATCATTCAAGATATTTGACATTATAATCCTAAAACATTGACATAATCTCCTGAAACCCCCACTCTTGAGGTCATAATTATTTTATCCACACTGCCATGCCATCAACTCTCACAGCTCCAATTTTCTCTCATCTCAGAACTACCTCACCCATTCCCTATGATATATCTTCACAACCTGGTCAACTCCACATGCAGCTGGGCTGCCACCTCCAGAAAGAAGCCCTAGTAGGTATTTGCAGGCATAATTAACTATTTGCTCTCAAAGCATTCTCATATTATTTTTACAAGAACACATGGCATCTATTTCCCCACTCCATCCCTTCATTAATTAAAGTTATAAAATATTTTTTGAGTGCCTACTTGTTGGCATTATTCTACAAGCTAGGGAGCTACTGCATTATAATGCCTGCCCAGACCAGCTCATAGGAGTTGACTGTGCATAACTTGTCCCGAAGCCACATTCAGTGATGTCACAGTAGTAGTTTGAAATCGGCCATGATGGGAGTTATTTGCACCCCAGAAATCAGCAAACACAAAAAAATCAAGGCTCCTCTTCACTCTCCCACCACCCACCCTGCCCTGTGAACTTTTTTACCAGAACTCCATCAGACAATACATAGACAAAAATATCTGAACTGTTGAAACAAATAAACATTCTAGTGAAAGAAAGGCAGACAGTACACAGATCAAATAAGAAAATGATTCTTAAAATATCCAAAGGTACTAAGTAGTATGGAAAATAAAAAAGAACAAGATAGAGTGAGTAATCCAGGATATTGGAGGCATCATCTATGTATACAGTAATATTATCAAGAATTAAGAAAGGAGTGGT